>NC_084717.1:2481691-7281691 GCF_033807575.1 Cydia pomonella | reverse complement strand
AATATTTCCCAACAGCCCGTTGGCATTCAGCAAAATATGAAAAATTGCACCTATTGCATTTTTGTAAATTACCTGCAATATTTTTTAAATATTAACAATCTATAAAAGAGTCAAAAATGAAATATCGCCGCACCAAATTCTGGTGCCCGTGAAATATTTTCTATCGTTGACATTCCATTATGCGGAAACAAATAAATACATATAGAACAAAAAATCCTTTTATGGCATTGGCGAATGAAAGCCGCGGTCATTTCGCTCCAGTCCACTGCAGTGTTTAAGTAAAAGGAATACACTTCTACTTTGAATGCGAGTATTATGCGAGTAAATGGAACGGAAAAAAGAATACGGCCAGCAACTAAAAACTGCTTAGGAGCTTGCTGGCTCTCGTTTTATCTTTGAGCACCCTGCATTGTGCAATCAGCAGGGTATTGTACGTGGCTTTTGGCTTAAAACAACACTTAAGAAAAATTTATATCTGTTCTACTTAAAGCCATTTTCTTGTTTTTGTTATTTTAACAATCTCAAAGCCGTAAAGTTTAAAACTACTAGTAAGTTTATGTTAAGTAAGATAATTATGGGACAATTTAAAATACACTGGAAACGTAAATAGCATGTTTTACTTAACTACCGGGTGGCGTATTTTTGATAGTTAAATAAGAAAACAAGGTAGATAATATGCCTTTACCACCCACTTGTACGTGTGCAAAAATAGTTATTTACAAGGGGGCAAAGTTGTTGTTTAACCGCTCGTGCTCAAATTGATACCCGAGTAAGCGAAAGATTCCAAAACTGAACCATGAGCCTAGCGAGTGGTTCAAAAAGTTGAATCTTGAGCGTTGCGAGGGTGTCCAGGCACGAGGGTTAAACAAATTTTGCCCCCGAATAAAACACAATTTTTCACCACTGCAACCAGAGGAAAATATTGACTGTAAGATATCAAACAAAATCAATTCAAATCAAATCAAAATGAATATCATTAAATGTTCATCATTCAAAATCATTATATAAAGTCAATTCTACCAGCTAACATAAGGGAACCACTCAAAATTTGCATCACCTTACTTTGCCCTACATCTGGATAAAATGCAACTTTCTCATCAGTTTTTAAACAGTCAAGATAGCTTTTACCAGTTGGTGTGGTGAAAAGTAATTGTATTTTGCCCATATATGTAGTTGCAACCATTCCCTGCCTGTGGTTACTGAATTGATCTCTTTAACTCTTTTAATTTAATTAATGTATAGTAGCCATTTACTCTGGCATTTTAATTAAAATATATTTTTGGTACTTTATTTATTATGTTACCACATAAATTCCCAGAACGATCGCTCAAATTCATTCAAACGGAAGGACAACACGAGATAAAACGCACTGATCAACCTCGAATAGCTATGCGTTCGGTTCCCGAAAAGTGGTTTGACGAAGGTAACGTCCTGGTCCTCAACCCTTTGTCTCGCAGGAATACAATGGACAGTCGCAATGGCTCCGAGATGCGATATGGGACCCTCGCCTCATGTCTACGTGACCAAATTTTGAGCGAAATGTTTTGCTCTACCTAACGGTTAAAATAAGTAATGTCATCCTTTGGGAGCATCTTCAGGCGGGTTAGGGGCTCGATATTAATACCTGTTGGTATTACCTGCCGATGAAAGCGGGGGAAATTCTAACTAGATAGTGCAGAGATGATTATAATTAATCTTGGAATTATTTTTGATGAAAAGGTTATTAAAACTAAGCTGTGCTGTGATGAATTAATAACACAACTGCAAAAACAAAATTAGCTCGGGATGATACCATAATAGAACTAGGTTTAGCATGGCATAGAACATAGACAATACCAAATTCGCTCTATACGTTTTATGTAAGATTTTAACATAGAACTGCAAATAAAATCTATACGAATGTTAAACACATTAACGAATAAATATATAGGTATAGATATCTTAAGAAAAAATAGTGCGGAGGTAAAGCTATACCTATTTTCTAAATTTAAAATGGTGCCGTAGGGCTAAGATGGTCGGTTTTTTTTATCATGCCTGTCACGTTCTAACAAGTATGTAAGTGCGAAAGTGACGCACAACGTGACAAGGGATAAAAATGTGACCATCGGCCCGATTCGAAGAATGAAATACGATAACGATAAGTTCTGGTTTAGATAAGTTCTCATTTAGATATCGTTTGTATGTTGTATAATTGACAGAAGCAGCTCGATTCGGGCAACCAATGTCATTTTGTGTCGTTAGAAATATCGTAAATAGATCTTATTGGGATCACAGTGGAATCGAAATAAACGTCAAGTAGGACATGTCGTTTAGTTATCGTTCATTTAAAGATCTTTCCAAGATTTTAAACGTATCTTAATCATTCTTCGAATCGGGCTGCATGATACCGCCGCTGACGGCATTCACGGATCCTCCGTATTTTGTTAGTGGCTTTTTTTTACAATGCAATATTTATCAAAACATTCACAACACAAGTACAAGTACGTCATCACTAAGATGTAATTCATGAATAATACGGTTGAAGTGATGTCAATATGATCCAGAACTACTAATATCCGTTAGCTGCCCATTTCAAGCGCCTGGTCAGCCGGTCAAAGGATCTGTTGGAAGTTTTGACTAGACCGGAAGCTGTTCTGAGACCTCCTTCACTTATTGTGTGCATTTTTTTGCGTTTTTTCGCTTTTTCCCTCGCCCGAGTGTGCTTATTCTTTGAACTCTGAATATTTTGTTTGGACATTTGCGTCTGAACCCGTCTGCTCTCAACGTGCTTAAGTTGTTGGTAATTTTAGTTTGTGTTTCGCAGTTTGTTACGAGTTTCAATTAGAAAAATGTTTTGCAGGCTTTGTGCGAACTGAATAAGAAATTCGTGATAAAGTGAGTGAATAAATAATGAAGAGGAAACATAATGTTACATATCTATATTTTGCAAGGAGACACGATCACTTTTGCATGTCGCGAGTATGATATGCTAGTATTTCATACAAACACGTCGTAAATAAATATAGAAATAGAAATAGAATTTGTTTTATTCATAAACACACAAACAGTAATAGACAGACATAAAAGAGAACATAGTGAGAGTAAAGTGTCACGAAATGGCCTCATCTCAGCATGTTGCTGGCGACTTCCAGCGCTGATCTTCCGATGAGACCATCGAGTGCGAAATAGTCACGGAAGGTAACAGAAAAAAGGAAAGAAACATAAAATAAACATGACGAACATACCTACTTAACACTAAATAAAATTGCACGGACGAAACGAACGTCCAAAATAAAAACAATATGCATGTTTTCGTCCATTACCTACTCGTTCTTGTTACCTATTAAAATGTGAGTTATAGGATAGTACAGTCAGCATCAAAAGTAGCGGATCAAACAAGGTTTCAAAAGTATCTACCATTCTGTAACAGCTTAACAAAAGTTGATGGTTCTATATGTAGACCAATTTATACTGTAAAAGATATAGTTTTGAAGGTGATTTTTAGAGAATTATCTATATTTGGAAAAGTTATCCGGAATATCAGATACTTTTCGCGCGTTGTGTCATCCGCTACTTTTGATGCTGACTGTACTATGTTCCACACTTAATATATTTCAAATGTTCTCTTGAAAAATCCGTATGTTGAGACACTGAAACTAACATGTAAAGAAAGCTTCACTATGTATAGACAACATACCGTTTAAATTGAACATTCGTGTAGTTCATCAAACCCTTTCATTAAGCGCGGCTATATCGTGGAGTTCGCAAAACACTGCCCTACTAATGACAGACCGGGCCAGCGGCGTTTGTCCGTCCTCGTTTACTCTGCCAAAGAATCATCCCAAACTTATTCGGGCCTTTCAACCCGCCCTGCTTAACCCTCTGTAATTAGCAACATACTAGTTCTGTTGCCAGTTCAATCGTCGGACGCTATATATGGAGCTTAATGAGAAGAACTAGTGCTGTCTTCAATGTAGATTGAAAAATAGCATAGTATCACTTTGTAAATAAATAATCCGTTTTTATAAATTTTTCAACACTAGATAACCATAAAAAGGTTTGTAAATTTAATGTAACAAACATAACAGTTTTATTAATAAGATTAGTTTTAGCAGTATTTGTATGTATTAACATTGTAATTATTACATTTAAATCGCGAAGGTGATCAATATATAATTAGAAGTTTCAGCTTATTATAAAATTTTAGATAGGTAGAACATGTACATATGTCCGTAACATCGGCATCCCTAAAATTTATAACTCGATTATATTTTCGAGAACCCAAAAAAAGAGGGCCACGCAAATTCCAATTTAATAAGAACTCCAACAAAAAACCTTAGCACAACTACAGGGCGTGCAAGCGCTCCGTGCAGCTGACGCCAAAAATATGGCATATTATGATGTCCCTAATCTACTTCACGCTTCGATGGCCGCCTGTCGATAACAATAACCGACTTAATACGCCCGATAATCGGTTTTGCTATTCGAAAACATCCGTGATTGACACTTTTGATGACGTCTGAGTTGAACCAAACGTCCCGCGTTAGCTGGGATTTGTGTTCGGAGGGGAATGATAAATCGAGAGGTAAAATCTGGTCGCGCTGAAAATTGTAGTAGTAAAAGTTTGAATATTGGTAGTAGTTTAAATACGTACAAAAAAGTTTAATGAAAAATGATTATTCGTGATTGAAGTGTGAAACAGTACTTTCGTAAAATGTATCCTTGTTTTAACAGGATCCATGTACATTTCGCAAACGAATATGAAACTGGATAAATCTCAATTGAATATCGCCATAAACAGGATTAGTAACTGTTTAGTCAAAACAATCAACCAACCGGATGATAATCAAATCGAAACAAGTGCAGTATGCTGCGGATATCCATTAAGTGTGGTCATGTTTAATGATACAAGTTGCCGCATTTAGTGTTGTGGCGATTCCGGGAATTCTAGTAACATTTCCAAGATTAATTGGAGAGTTCTGTTTTTTACTTTTAAAGCACAATTTATAGGTTATCTTAGCAAATCTTCGAAAGTTTAATGTTGTGGGTAATATTTATTATAAACCTTGAAACTTAAGGTATAATAGGTATATGCGTAAACATTAGCTAAGTAAACTAACCTTTAACAAGAAGCAAAAATTAAACAATTTTGGTTTTTATGATTTAATCGAGTTAAATTTTATGATCATAACATAAATAAAACATAAATATTTTTTTTTAACAATTATTATAATCTTAATGGTATTTGTTCAATTACAGCCTTCGGGTCTTGATTTAGTTTTATAATCAAAATCAATGTTTCCTTAGTTTCAATGACACATAATATACCTAATACCTGGTTGTCTATAATTTCACAAAAAACGATTCACAAATGGTCATTTTATAAACTAATTTTAAAAGTTAAATTACTATTAAAACTTTTTATCCCGCAAATACATCACTTTCACTTAATAAAACGGATAGATAGGGATTCATGAAGCCAAAAATCGTTCAAGATTTATGTTTTCTATAAATTTATTTACCTAAGTTTCCTCAGTTTTTACAAATTAACTACAAGGGTAATATTTTGAATTCAGAAAATACGAACCTACTAGAATACTTGAACTTTAAATGTATTCCTTGTTCGCCAAGGTGTTTTAGTATTTTTCACAGTCGATGGGTACGCTGTCATGTGTTATTTCAATACAATTTTGTGACATTTGGCGTTTTTAGGTTAAAATGTATGTTATATGGAGATGACACCCGTTCTCCTACCATCGAGTTTGGAAAATACTATATTAGATAATATTCGGGAACATTTCTGCTGTACATCACTAGCCACATTCATTTAGCCCTGAGCAAACTGTTTAAGCCCGCAATGTTTAATGGATGGTAAATTGCACATTAATATTGCGCTATCCTAACCGCGTCTCCTCACTAGGCCAGCAAAGCCTATAATAGTAATAACAATTAGTAATTGCCGCAACTACGTTAAATTATTGTGTGCAAATATAATTTAGCAATAATCCAATGAACATCGGTTTAAACTTTAAACGAAGTTGAAGTTGGGAAAAAAATGGTTTCAATATTTACGAATATAAATTGTAAACTCCATATGACATCATTTGATCTTAAACAGTACTTAATTGTAAATTATTTATTTATTTATTATTTTAATTGAGTTGAATTATATATTGTTTCTTAAATTGATTTTTAGATCTTCTCTCATTTAATTTTATGAATTGTATTTATTAAATGTTTAATTTTTTTTTCCATTTTCTTGATAATTAATCTGTTATAACTAAACTTAATTGGTTTTAAGTTAGCTAAGGAAATACTGTGTACGCCCATAGGCAATACACGGAGTTTCTATTTATATATTAAGACCCTTTGTATCATCTGTGTAATACAATTAAAAGTTATTCTATTCTCGATATAACGATTCCCTTCATATAACGTCGATATTTGATGTCTATATTTGGTTTACTTTAGTATTCATTTCTTTCTATATAACGAAAACTCTATAGCGTCAAAAAACGTCGTCCCTTGAGTGGCGCTATATAGTTTAAATTGTATAATTAATTTATATTTACTATAGTAAAAGTATAAAAGTTTATGTATTAAGATGTTTATATTAATTTTTAAACTAAATAAAGAAGATATATTGATATTTATAATTGTTATACATAAATTTAAAATACAAATGGTCTATGTTTTAATTAAATCATTAATGAGACGTCAATATTTGCTTAAAAATCTACGTACAGTCGTTGTTTTACAAGTAACAGATTTTGTGAAAACAAAATTAAAAGCGTAAAGTATAATAGACCAGAGTAGTAAACAACAGTGAGAGTAGTAAGCTACATACTACACCACACTTCAAAGGGGTACGCCTATAGGTACCTACATCCCGAACTTGCAGTGTGCACGGGCGAAATATTAACTACTCGTTCTACAACTGTATTAAAATTCTCACTCTCGGCATCATTGTCGGGAGGGCAATGAAACAAAAGAATAATTCCGTCTCACTTCAACGCCCTGATATTAATATTTCCTTCCCGCTATACACCGTGGACCCTTGAAAGCGTCTCACTTATGAATGTGTTAGTGATAGTAGCGTTTAGATTACACGGCCGTGTGTGTACCTTGACGTGAACATGCTGGTTTACAAATGCATCTTAGCAGAATTCACAAAGATCCAAAAGTCCACGTTATTCAAATCGTGTCAGAAGTAAAAATATATGTTTTAAGAACTTACCTCGTCTGTGTCTGACGTGATATTTACTCTTCGTATTCGTTGGAGTGCAGCAAGATTGTTCGTAGTAGAAATTGTATGAACTTTCCACTTCTGGAGATTGTTGCACTGCTTGGGATCGAACCTGCCAGCCGACTCCGAGCAGGAGGAACAGTAGCCACCGGACCACCGAAGCGAAGCCCCCCATAGTCCGTCCATTTGTGTACATTGTTATAAATATCACTGGCACTAACACTAAAAGTCAAAGTTTATTTAAATGTCTGAGGGCTTAGCAACGTTTGGTATTCTGTAAAACAAAATTAATATTTTACCTTCAAAAACCTACCTGTAAATTATTATTTTACCTTCAGAAGGCTACCTATAAATTATCTACTCTTAGCATTGTAGAAATAACAATTAATTATAAAGTAGTAACAATTTTCTTGATGGAAGATTGGAGATATTATCAAAGAAAATATTCAAGAAGATATATATTTTCATGAGCAAAACTCGGCGCTAGTTAACATTTAATAATACTTAGATCAAGAAATTATGGTACAGTAAAGTAAAATAAGGTTAATTATAAAACCATTTTCAATTTTAATAGTTCCTTCTACAGACATAAATGCAGATAAGACACAATGATTGCTAAGGCATATTATTGTACCAATAATTATTCTGGAAGCTACATTTATATCAATCATTGATATTCATCCGGCACATTTCGTTGTTTTTTTTTTTTACTATAATATATTATTAAGGAGCAGCTCCGCCTTTCGATGTGAATGATAAGTCGAGCTGTAAACAGGGTGGCTAGCACGGGGTATTATTTTAATTTGACGTGAAATTGTAGTGTTTGACTCGACTTTCTTTATGAAACCAAGCGGTTATTTCAATTGAAAACACGAAAGGTGTAGTAGAATAGCATATTTGTTGATACCGTTTACATACCATTTACTCGTAGAGCTCTTACCTATAGTTTCGCCGAATAGGTACCTACTTTACTATCTGCAACTAAGCTCAGTGAGTCTTAGTACATATTAGACGTTACATTTGACAAATCAATGCATAGCCTACTCATCATACCCTGACAAGCTTAAAATAGGATTAATTCGACCTATACATAAAAAAGGTAACTATTTTGATACTAACAATTACCGACCTATAACAATTCTTTCAAGCCTAGACAAAATTATAGAAAAATACTTAGGTAATCAAATAAATGGATTCTTATCGAGAAATGGTATAATTCATGAAAGACAGTTTGGATTCCAAAAAGGAAAAAATACTTCACAGCTGTTGGCTCAATTTACAGATGAAGTGAATGGACACTTAAACAATAGAAATCATGTTATAGTGGTTATGATTGATTTCAGTAAGGCGTTTGACACTTTGAACCATGACACCCTATTTAAAAAACTTGAGCAAAATGGTATACAGGGGCCATTCTTAAACTGGTTCAAAGATTACCACCATAATAGATACAACACAGTCAGTATTGCCGGGGACTTGAGCGACCTAAAAAAATCTAATTATGGCACCGCACAGGGCTCAATAATTGGCCCAACAGAATACTTAATATATGTGAATGATATGTGCAATATATTCAGAACCGCCTCTGTGTACCAGTTTGCAGATGACACATGCCTAATAACGGCCAATAAAGATATCAAGGTGGCGGAGAGTCAGATGCAAACTGAATTTGATGCTCTATGTAAATGGGCACACGATGCAGGATTATCCTTAAACTATAAAAAAACCAAGATAATGTATATTCACTCACCCTATGTCAAAACCACATATACCCCTAGAATTGTAGCCCATGACCATGTATGTATGCACACAGGGCCAACATATTGTAACTGTGAAAAACTAGAAGTAGTTGATCAACATACCTACCTAGGCCTTAAAATAGACACCAAATTTAACTGGGGTCCACATGTTGAACATGTGTGCAACAAACTCAGGGCAATTTTAAGTAACCTTAGTATATTGAAACATAAAATGCCATACTCCGTACTACGCCTATTGTACATGGCACTTGCAGACTCTGTAATTAACTATGGTATCTCTAGCTATGGGAGAACATATAAAACATACTTACAAAAAATATATGATATTCAAATAAGATTACTAAAAACTATAGTTCCCTTGAAAATAAAACTTCAATATAAAAATAATTATCACAAATTGTTTAAATACTGTAGAATATCTAGTGTATATGACAAAGTAAAACTTGCTGTAATATTAGAATATAAACACTTGCTGGGGCAGCTGGACAGGTATAGGAGACCATCCCACCTCCGGACCTTAACCAATGAACCATACTTTAAAATAACTAAAAGTAACAATGAATATGGGAAAAGGCTCTGGCCAACATACCTGCCTAATATCCTGAACAGCTTACCCAAACAAGTAGTAGAAACTTTAGAAAAACATCCTGATAAAATAAAGAGTACACTTAAGAAAGCACTGATTAATTAAATTAATTTTGTTACAAATAGTATTATAATAACATGTAAACACTAACTGCCAACAGGACTAATTATATACTTAGTTAAGGCTAAACTTAGTTAACACAATCTCCAAATATAGAGATTATAACTGAGTGCTGACTGTACCTCAACAAAAAATTGAAATAAACAGATTAAATTTTAAAAATTTTTTTTTTTTTTTATTTATTATAATTCGTATTTATACCTGCTAGCTAGTAGCTATGGAGCCATAAACTGAACATATGCTGTTGGCCGGAAACACGTGCATAGTTTATAATATGTATTTTTATTTTATTTTATTAAACATTACTTGTTGTTATGACAAAAAAAAAGAGTGATGGAATTAACGTCTTAAGGCATTCTCTGCATATCAACGCGTCGGTTTATAGAGTGTAAAAGAAGTAAAGACTAAAATGCATAATGTACTTAAACGTTTCTGTGATTGGTTTGATATATTAGCTTCAATAGGTGCACTAAAGTGTAATAAATTTTTAAGTGTTTAACTCTAATAGCGTAAGAAAATAGATATGTCTCCATATGTAAAACAATTACAAAGTACGCGATACTTTTGAGTGAGAACTGTAGAGATTTATCTGTATTTGAAAAGTATTTCAGGGTGGAAGATAATTTTAGTGCGTTGTTTCATCTGTTACTAATGTTTACTACTTTCGACGACCAGTTTGGCCTAGTGGGTAGTGACCCTGCCTACGAAGCTGATGGTCCCGGATTCAAATCCCGATAAGGGATTTTATTCGTGTGATGTGCGTGGATATTTGTTCCTGAGTCATGGGTGTTTTCTATGTATTTAAGTATTTATAAATATTTATATATTATATATATCGTTGTCTAAGTACCCTCAACACAAGCCTTATTGAGCTTACTGTGGGACTTAGTCAATTTGTGTAATAATGTCCTATTATATTTATTTCTTATTTATTTATTTACTATTGATGATGTCTGTATAATACTTATGAGAAAGTTGTAAGTAAAGGATTTCTTCCATTTCATTAATATTCCATTTTGACCGAGTTTACTAAATCATATTATAAACAACCTATTCTAAGGCCCACATAGTTTATTGCTACAAATTATTTAGAGTCAAACCAAGATAAGTTTGCAGCGATTTTGATAGCCCAGACGGTGCACGGGTTAGTTTAAACGTCAAACTTCTATGACATTTTGACGTTTACTTGACACTTGCACCGTCTGGGCTATCAAAATCGCAAAACAGGATAGCAGAGGTCACCGGTGACCGCAGAGCTGGCAGCTTCCTCGCTCAAGAATCAGTCTTGCGATACAGCATCATGCCGCAGGGGGATAGTTTTTAGTTTTTTATTGTGTTTAAGTTTATTTATTCTACATTATGTCACATTAATACATTATAATACAATAAATATCATATCAAAACATTTAGACTACAAAATATTCAGGCATCAAATATTAAGTTTCAATATAGTCCTTAATTGACACTAAGTTGAATAATTAAGAGAATGTTGCGAGTGCGTAAATATTGTTCATTATTCAACACGCCGCCGGGTAGGCACAGCTTGTAGGCCTAAATCATCGCGAGTAGCGGTCGAATCTAATTCTAGATTTAGTGCATACTAATTGCAAGATACCTAAGGCATCAGCCTTTCTTCGTTGGTTTTATTCATACATTTTGTAATTATAATTACATTACAAACTTTGTTAAGAAAGTGTGTATAAAGATTGTGTAGGTACCTATTTTAATTAATCGTAGCACACATCTTGTATCAATATGTATCATGTATAAGTATGGAATATATTCTAAAAATGCTACTGGTTGCTTTGAATAACTGCTACTTCACGTTAAAAAAAAATATTTATATGAAAAACTCCCACTCCGAACAAATAAAAGTCGCCAAATAATTACTCAAGCTACACGCCATTTGCCACCGACATTAAATAATAAATCCAATAACGAGTCCAAAAAACAGCAACATTCACATGCCCATTTTCACAATAAGAATGACAATTTTGCTTGTTGATTTTACATTAAAAAAGTGTATGGTTGTGGGGTTGTTTAATGGGTGTATGGGCCATTAAGACCCACCGGCTAAGCACACCTCTGTAATGGAAACCGCATGGATATGCAACAGGGGATGGCGACATTACATAGCGGCCCTTTATTTCAACCTATTATAGGACACATTTGCAGGATTTAATGGTCACATTCGAAATAAAGTCCAAATAAAATTAGCTTTAGAAACAGAAAAGGTAACGGGTTAGACCTTCGACCGAACAGAGGAAAGGTACCGTTACGACCAAGATAAAACGCAACGTAAGCACATCTCAGAGGTTCTCTCTCATCTTAAATCCTGGATTTTTCCCACTTTACAAGTGCAACATGAATTGAAAATGTAATAATACTTTATTTCACGTTCTTGATTCAAAATGCATAAAAATCTAGTCATAAAAATTAATATCCTCTTTATTTTATAATTGGGTTGGTTTCCATCAAGTAATTTGAAAATAACCATCGTTACCAATTTCCGAAGTTAACCGAGTTGTAAACGTCTAATATTAGTTCGACTATCTACTTTAAATAAACAGAGTTAGTTCTATATTGATTTTGTGATTACGTATCGTGTTTAAATATACATGGCGCCTAACTCTACCCTTAAATGTTTCAAATAAATGATTATAAAATTCATGAATAACTTCGTAAGAGCGGAGATTACACGGGATAGGTATCAGTGAATAAGTAAATATCATCCAGTAAATTTAACTCAAAGTATGGTACGGGCCCTCGTCACATGACCGATATCCCACTGAATGCTATCAGGGATCGCCTGGTGAAAGAGTCCAGCGATGAATTAAATAAACGAGGCCTAAAAGGGATAGAGATGTTTACCCTTCAAGATGTTTTTATGTGATAAACCCCCGAAACCAGATAACGTTTCTCATTTCATATAGACGCCTGCAAAAAGGAAAATGTGTTGCGTATTATATTTCTAGAGGAAAATAGCAGAGACTATTAGCAAAAAGTCACCATTAATGACAAAAAACCTTTCTTCGATTTCCTAAAGACTAATAAAATAAACTTGTGGGCTGGATGAGTATTGAGCATCTCAGTAACTAGTAAAAGATCAAGTAGGTGATAAAATAGTCAGCATTCAAAAGAGAGACAACATTTTAATTGCATATCAGCACGCAAAAAAATTGGTAGAACAGAATTTTTTGGTGTCATTGTAGATGGGTAAAAAGCGCTAGGTCATATTTTCTGTATGTGATGCGAATAATTGTATATTCAGCTTTTCACACATGAATAATACAAGCGCAGTCGCAAAAAATGCGGGTGCCAGGTTATCACCCGGAGAAGGGTCCTCTAAATTTTAGTTGAAATGATTAATGATATCGGGTTAGCACATGAATGAATTTTGTTCAATTGACAGTAGATCTTTCTGAGTAAACATTTCCAATCTCCCCCGGTTTCAAATAATACTTAAAGAGTATCAACATTAAACTCGTTTCGTATTTTGTTATATCCTTTGGGATCAAGGAGACGCGCTGGGAGATATGATTTGGAAAAAAGATATGAAAAATACATTAAAAATCATTACTCATCTTGAGTCAATGTCTGACTAGAGGTTTATAATTGATCATCATCTGTTTCCTTAAGGATTTACGGTAGCATTTGAAGATAATATTTCATTTTTTAGTCTGCTTCCTATATATATTTGGTATTCAGGTCAAAGAAGAAGCCAATATTGCGATGTTTAAGAGGTAAGTTAAGTCAAGTTAACAATATAAAGTAACATTTCCCCCCGTTAAACAATATGCTTACACCTTTCGTAATATATACGCATAATAAATGAACCGTCAATTAAGATTTAAATAGAACATTCTCAACAGCTAGATATATTTTTACAATGGCTTATTCAGATACCATAACCGGACCCCACGTTTTCAAAGAAAAAAGTTGTTGGAGCATTGCGGGCCGCTCGCGGTCATCCGAACCGGTTCTGTAATGATGTCTTCATCTTCATTACCGGTGATTCACTGCGGGTCCACTTATTTTACTTGGCTATGAAAGCGGGAGTATGTTATTATCGGACTTGTGTGAATATTTTTTGTGTAGTATAACACTTTGCAGCTGTCTTATTTTTGATTGAAATATAAGTGAGAACTTAAGATTGATACTTTATAATACTGTGGTGGTTTAAATACTAAGTAGAATTATCAGTTTTGTGATTTGAGACCATTTGTGAATTACTATTTGTTACATAATTACGCCTATTTATCAGGAGTTTAGTACTAATATATGCATTATACAATAATCAGTGAAGATCAATTAATCAAAAAGTATAACGCCCTTACATCAAAAATAATGTGACAAGGATTCATTAAGCAGATTTTAATCTGTTTTAATATCAGTCGATCTCATTTCGCAATACAATTATACCGTTACTGCCCATTTCATGACAGGCTTCGCTCATTATGAGCGAAGAATGTTAAGAAATTTCATCCGACAACCCATTGAGGCAGCCCTCCCAATTGTACGAAGGTGTTCCAATTGAATGGTAGACGGAATGGGGGTACGAGTATAATGAAATTTCGCCTCGATAAAGACCACTGAGCCCGTAATACAATACTTGATGTTTCCTCCACAGCCCGTATCCATATCATACCCATTAAACTGCATAAATATATCTACGGAACACATCTTCGTTAAGCAAATTAACACTTGCCTGCATTTAACACTTATCATTATACCCTATGACTCATGCGTTTAAATCATTAAATTGTTTGGCAGTTAGTTGTTTATTTGGACAAAAAATATATCAGATATCTAATTATGTATTTATTTTATTTACTATGAAATATATTTTTCTACAGATACTCATAAGTATAAAGTCTTGATTTTGGGTATTCTCAGGTAAAATTTTAGTAATTAATTATCTGTTTCCTTCAAGATCCTTGGTTGTTGAAAGGATGTAACCTAAGTAAAAATTCTCTTCTTTTTTATGTCATACTTTAAGGGACCGTTTGAATTAGATTATGATTAGGAATGTATTTAATGAACAAATTAATTGGTCCACAGGAGCGGTGCGTATCGTAATCAATAATTGCGTAAATGAGAAGTAGGTAATCCAGACGAACAAATGGGCTGCCCAGAAGAGATACGGTTCGGTCCCTGGAAATTGGCTCTGAATTATTAATTAAACAATACTGTAACGGCAGCGAATTGTAAGCTTCTTAACAAGGGAACTGAATAAATATCAGTGAACGATAGTGGAACCAATGATTTATCTATCTATCTATACATATAATAAAGCTGAAGAGGGTCGAAAGTCTGTACATGGAAGATATTCGAAAAAAAGTTGGCTGGGGATACTTAGAATCGATAACAGAACACGTTACAACAGTTTTTAGAATTTTTGTCTGTTTGTCTGTTTTTCTGTTTGTCTGTTTATTTAACCGCGCATCACGTGAAAACGGCTAAACGGATTTTGATGCAAACTTTACTAATCTGTCGAGAAAATCCGCGGCCAAGTTATAGGCTAAAAAAATTCAAGGGGTGGGGGGCGTAGCCACTACACTCGATTAAGTTTGCACCTGAGTCTTATGGCGCTAAAAAAGGGAAGAAGAATGTGCAAACTTTTCTTGGTTTTTTTTTTGGTTTGAAGGAGGTGCAAACTTTTTTCAAATATATGCTACGACTATCGAGTACCCTGCTAAACTAACAGATGGCGCTAAAATTAAACCTCCGAGAAAGGATTTTGCCAAATTAACTCTAAATTTAGAACAGGGGGTACATATATCAACAAATTTAATGGTATTTAACAGTAAATTGATTGTCACACATTGCACAGTGCCATCTTTTGAGGAACTGAGTAAACATTTAGTAATCATAATCAAGTAAACTAAAAATGAGTTTACTCAAATACTTACGAATTAGTGGTAAAATCAACACGCGCATAACTGCATAATTATTTTAAAAAATATTAATTTTCTCCGTCATGAATTATACCTAATCGTAATTATATCGCATCCATATTCATACGTATAGCCTTCTTTAAGCACTTAATGATGGCCACGAAGGTGGGTACTTTGAAAAAAAAAACAGTTTTCTCTGACGTTTGCGGAGTAAATGTCAAACGATTTAGAAATCGCATTTTATACGCGTTTAAATGCCTTCCCGAAAAAATGAAATCTTTCGCGAAAGTCTCGTAACGAATTAAGGCTACAAGGGGCACGGTCTCAGGAGTCTGAGGAAGACCACGGTTAGAGACTCAGTGGCGCTCTAGCCAGGCAGGCCGCTTCACTTTCCGCTGAAACGGCATGCCAGCGCGAGTCTCCGTTGCGATCCCAAAGACATCGTACGCAATCTGTGAGATCGCTCGAAACTAGCGACGATCGTGATTTCAAACGTAGCCGCGACTACCAGAGACGTTATGCAGAATCGTTCCTTCCGTCCGTGAAAACCTCATTCGGAACGGAGACCTGACACAGGTGACGCAGCGTGAGAAATCTTGGGTTTGTGAGAGAGCCATACTCACGCAAAAAAAAGGAATAGGCAGCGGCAGTTAATGCGCGGAAATCGAAGGTGAACATGCAGTATATAATTCCTCTAACACTGTCTTGGATGAAGGCAACGTCACAACATACCCGGTGGAGTTTCTAAACTCATCGAGTGCTTCAGGATTCCTAGCACACGTTATGCAACGGAACCCGGCTAAAAGTAGTGCAACTGCAGCGAAATCTCATCGAGGCGCAGATCCTGATGGGGTGCGGCGCCGGAGAAGCCGTGTTCATCCCGCGCATGCCCCTCATCCTGAGCAAGTTCCTGTTCCGCTTCAAGCACCTACAGTTATCCTTGAGCGTCTGTTTTTCCATAACCATTAACAAGTCGCAGGGGCAGACATTGCGCGCCGCCGGCATGGACTTGCGCACGGGTTGCTTCTCGCACGGGCAGCTCTACGTGACGTGTTTGCGCACGGAGCTATTCGTGCTAATACCCGCCAGGGAGACTTACAATGTGGTGTACAAAGAAATATTGTAAAACGTCAATGTTATGTAAATATACTTTACATACCTACTTATTTGTATGTAACTGTAGATATTAATTGTATGTATATATTTGGGTGTGCATACATAAACATAACTGTAAATAAAATGCAAATGCTCGGCCTCAAGATTTTGATATCTCTTCTCCTTTCCTCTCATCTTACTTCTAACTAACATTACACCTTAATCCGAAAGTATGTTAGGAAGTATGGATTTCTATGTGTATATTTCTTACTTTTTCATGGACCGATTTGGATGATATTTGCCATGGACATGATTTGGATAGGTACAGTCAAGCACGTAAAAAAAAATACAAAAGTGGAACTGTATTGTCCGATATACATCTACTACTCTATGTCGTTTAAATCACCTCAAAAATTTGAATAAGCGCGAAAAAAACTTTTGATTTTGGAGTGTACTTTAAGTGGTACCTAATTGTAAAATATTTTATCTGGACTATAGTCCTCTAGCGTATCCATCTGTCAACTTTACTTCAAGTTCCACCTCCATGGGAGAGGGAGAGAAATTAGGGGCGAAATAGCCGCTTAATAACAGAAACCGAATTCCACGCGGGCGGAGCCGCGGGCACAGCTAGTATATAATAATAATTCAGCCTATAAACGTCCCACTGCTGGGCACAGGCCTCCTCTCATGTGCGAGAGGGCTCGGGCTATAGTCCCCACGCTAGCCCAATGCGGATTGGGGACTTCACATACACCTTTGAATTTCTTCGCAGATGTATGCAGGTTTCCTCACGATGTTTTCCTTCACCGAAAAGCTAGTGGTAAATATCAAATGATATTTCGTACATAAGTTCCGAAAAACTCATTGGTACGAGCCAGGATTTGAACCCGCGACCTCCGGATTGAAAGTCGGACGTCATATCCACTCGGCCACCACCGCTTCAATGCTTATATATAAATGCCGCGCAATGATTTATATATAAATTATAATACAGAATAAAATATTTATTGTAGAGTGGGATTAAAACTATGCGGTATAGGAATTGCGGAATCTTAAATGAGCCTTGTATTCAGAGTGAATGAAAAACTTTGGCGGGTATTGCTAATGTAAAAGTTGTACACGTGTTGGTCCGTTTTCAACAGAATCAGTTAAGTTCAATATACATATGTTTATAAGCGTGAGAATTACGGGGGTAACAACTATCAGAATACATGGTTGTCGAAGGGATTAATACTGTTTAACGAAAATCATAATTCAAGTTATGAATAGTTAATAATCAAAGTAGATTTTGTCTCATATGCAAAGGCAGCCTGGAATATTAATTATTACCTTAATCAATATCAAGGGCGTATTGCTGAGATTGTGTTATGACTTACACACGGCAAGTTAGTTATGAATACAAGTCGGTTACATAAACCTCAAGTCTAATTAGTTTGTGGAGTAGGTTCCTAAAATATCAATTTAATGCGACTAACGGTACAATTGCCCGTTACCGCAAACATCAATAAATCGTTTTAGCATTCACATTACTGTAGCCATTCGGCATTGCATAATTTATTCGTTCCTAGTTTTTTCTTGTTGTAAGTAATACAACCAACTGTTACGCGGTTTACTATGTTTTACCAGTATTTTAGGGCTTTCGTTTAATTATTAAGTTCAGGCTGCGGTCCTACTTGTAAGTATATAATTACTTGAAGTAGGAGTTTTACTTGACCCAATTTAGTTGATAGATTTGGATAAGGATATATATTGTCACACTCTGTTTAACGGACGCAGTTTAAATTATCATACAATCCTTCCTTCCTATTTATGATGATTTCACTAAGCAAAGTTTTAATTAATGTTAATATAATGCCAGATATACATACCTATTTACTTTATTACGCATCTAATAGATACAGTCAAACCAAGATAAGTTGGCAGCGATTTTGATAGCCCCTGTCTTGATCTGACTCTAATACATATTTTTTCTGAAGATAAGTTCAAGTTTATTTTTTTATATATTATGTATTGGAATGAGCTTTATTATTACACTTTGTACATATTATTTACACATACCTACTATCTTAATGACTTGTTGTTACAAAATAATATTACACTAGGCATACAACTATACTAAAAGAACGTAGGGTAAAGCAGTTGGACATTTGATTACCACTAATCTGTAAATAGAATCATTTTGATCAAATTACCCATATTGTGAGTTACTCGCAAGAAATATTTGATACCTGCTTCCCCTACAAAGCTTCGTATGAATTTGGGGAGGATCCGCTTCAATGGATTCTGGCCACGTAGCGGCACACGTAAATATCGGCCTCTTGTATTATTGATACAAATGGAGATATCAATTGTTTTGGACAATAACCTTTCTGACAATAGAGGTATCTGTGGTGGGAATGTTTGAATTAATGTGGACGTAGGGGAAGTGACTCGGCCAAGCCGGTCCATATTTTTTTAAAACCGATATTGTAAATTATTTTGAAATATTGTTCATATTATTTAAATCCTATATCTAGAGTAAGCTACCAATGAGTAATAAACTCTCAATCATGGACAGGTTATTTAATATTGACCTTTATCGGGTAGATAACTTCTAAGGTTCCAGGTACAAACCGTTAGGTTACCTACTTATTGTATAAAAAATACCAATAAAATATGAAACAGGACAGTTCACCTTTAAAATTTGTTCGTTAATTTTAAATGTTAGAGGTTAGCCTGAGAAAGAAAGACTATTTTCCATATTTAAAGGAATTTAGATAGAACGTGCTGTACACGGGTTTTTCCCTTATAATTGTGTCTTTAAATTAGGAAATCTAGCAGACTAGGCACGTTATTAAGTTTATTTGATCATAGATCCTATGTTTCAATGAACTTAAACTGTGGATTTTCAGAGTGAACTAGGTGTTTACAGCAGAATTTTTGTTTTATGCATGCGGCATGATGTGCATCTGTATTCAATGTCTATTTATACTTTTGGGTTGATGAACTCACGGAGCTGCGGATGGACGAGGTTATAGAAAATCAGTGCCGGATAATGATGTTGGTTTAGTGCTAATACTTTGAGGAGAAAATTTTGATTAGGTATCATCTATTTAAATTTTTAACTACAATGATTTATCTACTTTATTTTAGGTATGTATTTGTTAACAAACTAAAAGATTGTAAATTTAGTGTGATTCATCACAGCAAAAAAAAAATCCTCGGTGCATTTGTGTGTTGAGTCATCGGCAACTTTTCTGTCAGCACTTGGACAACATATTTAAAATGTTTATTTTTTCTGTAATATTCTGCATTTCTTTGCTTATGTATCTTATAACTGTAGTATTCACAAACATTCAAATATGAAGGTACATTACAGTTATATATGACATAATGAATCATACTTAGAAAATATTAATTGCCAATAATTGAGCCTCATACATGTTTTCACAACTTCATGAGTCCCCGTCTGTTTTTGCATACACCGAAATGTGCCGAAATCATATTATATTTGATACACAATAATATTGTAGCTCTGCCCAGAACACGGGAATGGTGTGTCGACCAACCTCATCCGTAATCCGTTGAACCAAACACGTTGCAGTTTCACATAAAAACAAAGAACGCACAGAGAACCAAAGCACTTTATTTATAAGTACATAGAGTCACTAACAAAAATATAAATTTACAACTTAGAACGCAACATTGTTAGAAGAAAGAAACAAGTTTTTGCAGTCGGAGTATTACGAAGAAGTTTATCGCGGAGGTCTCGCACACGTCCATCGCGCGTGCCGGCCGGCGCACAACTAACTGGCTGGTCCCATTCCATACAAAACTTTTAAGTCACGGAGACGGCAAAGCTATGTCGCGCCTCTACAATTCACGCATACAGACATGAGCAATACCCTATGCACAAACACGAAAGCAAGCTTCCAAGTTCACTAAATAAACGAACACCAACACAAACAAATGCGAACACCAACACAAACAAATGCCAACACCGTCTACCCCCTGTGCACGAG
Organism: Cydia pomonella; assembly: GCF_033807575.1. Classification (NCBI taxonomy): domain Eukaryota; kingdom Metazoa; phylum Arthropoda; class Insecta; order Lepidoptera; family Tortricidae; genus Cydia; species Cydia pomonella. Next base: position 7,261,007 of record NC_084717.1, on the reverse strand, counting down.
ACTCGAGAGCGGGATGCGAATATAAACAATTCGTTTCGAAGCTTGAGTGCAAGCGAGAAGCAAGTACCGCAACAGATGTATATTACTTCACTCAGGTAAGTATTGAAAATGTTAGAGTGTGCGACGGAGAACGCGTATGTATTTAGCTTACGAGAGACCGGCTGCGTTTGAAAGGGACGGAAACTGTTAAAGTCACCCACTACAGTACATTCCTTACTGATACCGGCGCGGCGTCGTCGTACCTTTCGATCGTTCAAGTGGCAGATGAAGCTTTTAGGGCTGTCACCTGATGCAAAATACCTTAGGCTCCAAGTTGAGTAAGTAACGACAAAGTTGATTAATATCTTTAGTATTCTTTAGCTAACTACTTTAGAAAATGTTTGAAGTCTAGCACTAGCACTTGTTTATGGCGCATTACTTATTAAGTCTAGCACATAGTAGGTAAGTACAGGTTGGTTATTCAAGAATTGTGTTTATACACAAATTTAATTTAATTTGCCAAGTATTATTTTTAGCTTCCGTTTGTATACTTTTAAAATAATCCTGTTTTTCGTGGTTTGTATTAGTTACCTAAATAAATAAAAACCTATTGTAATGATATCCATTTGGTAGTAGGAATTTTTATACCTACCTAATTATTAAACCTGTCAAAATCCATACTTAATATCCATACTATTACAAATGCGAAAGTGTGTCTGTCTGTTACCTCTTCACGCTTAAACCGCTGAACCGATTTAGTTGAAATTTAATAGAAAGATAGTTTGAATCTCGGGGAAAGACAACATATTTTTTTATCCCAGAAATCATCCCTCAAGGGGGTGAAAAGGGGGTTGGAAGTTTGTATAGAGAATCAATAACAGCTGAACCGATTTAGATGAGATTTGGTATGGAGATATTTTGAGTTGTGGGGAAGGAAAAGGATGTAGAATACTTTTTATCCCGAAATCATCCCGTAAGGGTGTAAAAAGAGGGGAGTGGAAGATTGTACAGGGAAGCAATAAGTTCTTAAAAAAGGACTATAAGATTTTTATAATTTAACTTTTCGTATTAAATGCGACAGTCCAAATCAAAAGGGACCTTATGGCGGTTGGCGCTTATGTCGCGTAGTACCGCATTAGTATTGGCGCGGCGCTAATAATTGTGTAAGCGCCGACCGCTATAAGGTCCCTTTTGATTTGGACTGTCACAAATAAATAATATTTATGCATTTTCGGCCAATTAGCCATACTTTTAGAGGATGAAAAGGGCGTGGATGTTTGTATGTGAATTCAATTAAGTTACAAAAATTACTAATTACACGCAAACGAAGTTGTGGGAAAAAGAGTATTTTATACATATTCATAAAATTTATTTAAATTAATAAATAAACTGAGCTGTTACAGATTTATTTTATTTTAAATGACATCGAACATTTTTTTAAACTTTACTGAAATCGCAGATTGATTGGACATATTAAAAAAGCCCAATCAGTTCCTGGAACATTTATTGACGTGCACAAGAATAATGTTTTTGAATACTATTAGTAAAAAAATACCTTCATGCAATTTAAATAGATGCCATGTCTGTATCGTTTTTTTATTAATTAAATAATTTGTTAGAATCGTGAACCTTAAAATCAATCAAAATAAGTATGCCAATATTACAGCTTGTTTCATTTTCCCGATTAGCTTTAATATTACAAACAAAAGACGAGTAGCACCCCTACATCAAGATGTCACAAAGTAGCAGGTAGCGGTGCAAGGTCCTGCCTATGCCGAGCGCTGCGAATTTTTGGACGCATGTTTTTTTTGCATACTCCACGGTCCTTTGTTCGGCGCAGCACGTTCGTCTGCGATGATGGCTTTATTACATGTAAGCGTTTTTACAAGCAGATTTTTGCGAACGATGTATAGATTAAATAAATTGTATGCCCGAAAAGGGTGAAACTGTTGATACTCATCAAAAAAATATACCTAGTTAAATTGTACCTAAACAGTTTACACAATAAATATTTCTGATTTATAGTCAGTTTGAATCCTTAAATTAATAAGCTATTAATTATTTCCCTGAAGTCTCACTAACAATAAGAAGTCTAACATAAAAGGCAACAGTGACAACACAATTTCATCAATGTGTATTTACTGTACTCTAATTTTAGAACTTTACCTACCTATGTGTAGATTATTCATTCATTAAGGATGATACACGCTAGAATAACGGTCCGGCACCGGGCCGAGGCGTATGACACTTCATTTTCTAATTTCTATAGAAATCATCACGTAATCAACCGTCATAGAAAACGAAGTGACGGCCCGACCCAGACCCGGACCGGTCTAACGTGAGTCATCCTTTGCTGTTAACGAAGAATTCAATTGAAAGGCTGCATTGCGGCAATTTGGTCACTGAATAATTGAGTCCTGGCGAATAGCCAGTTCAAGGATTAGGTGACAATGATACCTTTAAACCTTTATCTTTCAATCAATATAAAACATTATTCTTAGTCAAACATGCCAGAGAGAAACGCGAGTATGGCGTCAAGCGAGACACTTCTGCGTAACCGGAGCCTGCGGCCGGCGCGCGGCTGTTGACGCTTATGCGACGCGACATCGGATCACAACACACTACAACTTTCCAGCTAACACACAAATTAGTGTAGCATCATGTTTTCCCTTTATTTTTACACCCTTTTCATACCTCATGCGAAATGACAGCTCTCGAAAACAAAAACCGTTCGAGTCAACCGCGCGCTATCCATTTTCATAAATTCTAAACGAAATCGACATGGCGGACGCTTAAAAAACACAAAATGCGTGAAATATGATGTGTTTCTGACATTTTGACGTGGGTAAAGTATTCGCGGTACACTTCATTAACTTTCAGAGACCAGATATTCTAACATCGAGGAGATCCTCGAAAATACCAGCAAATCGTGTTCTGTGTCAGATTTTACTACATCGATTTATTTAAAGTAATGTTAGTTATGGATTTACTGCAAAAATAAAAAGAGTAACACTGCTAGATTCCGTCTGAACCTACTTTGCACTGACTTTAATAGAGCAAAGTGAGAGTGTCATATAAATGTCATAAACATACATACGTACATACATATAAATTCGCATTAATGTTGACATTGACACATCCAAATGCTATGCCGACTCTTCTTTTGATGAAACGGCGTCCCTCCAAAGATTACTAAGGCCCCGTAGGTCGCTCTCACTCTCACCGAGCGTAAGCGAGGCAGATGTGCGTGCTCGGGACCATGAACATCATGTTTTAGAATTTCAATTTGTTGTTAAATTTTACCAAAAAAAAGTAATCAATGAGTTCCCTCAAAAATAAAATTACGTATTTTTAGAAGCAATGTCGTGATTTTTTCAATCGAGCGGAAGTCAAAATATCTGGATACGAATTTATGTAGTTACGAGAGAAAATCCTCAAGATTGCTAATTAAATGTTTGGCAACCGCGTGTGATCTAAAAAAGCGGAACGATTTAAAAAAAACTCCGCTCTCTGAACCTATGGCACCTAAACAATAATTTGTTTTGACTTAGCTCACCATACAAGGTGTACGAAGTGAAAAGAGGGGCAGCTCTATAAGCGCGAAATAATGACGACGTATTGTGGCTTCTTAGGATCAAGTAAGTCGCTATTATATTTCTTCGGAGGAGCCCGACAATGGCGTACCAAGGCTTTGCTGTCAGCGATACAATAAGCAGCTGCTGTGGGTTTATTTTGTACGAGCTGCTGAGCAAAGCGTGCGGCAGATGACGTAACGTTACCTGTCTTTAAGACTGCCCGAGAGAAATACGCCGACGTCGTCTCTTGTTGGAACTTATCGCTTTGTGTGTCCACCATTGTGTTCGTTGTACATGAGACTATTGGCATTTATTAAACAACACCCGGGATTTAGAAATGGATTTCGTCAACATTTAAAAATAACGATATCATTTTCTAACCCTTTCTTGTTCGGGAAATCACAACGACCCGAGGAGTTCTGATCGCTTTTTTGCAATGGTCAGTTGCGTTGTCAAAAAGTTGCCGACGAACGGAAGCGCCACTCTGTGCGGAATACTCTAGCAGCAATAACAAAAGTGAGTTCAGATAACCTTTGATTTAGATTTCGTTGGTGAACAAAAAGCGAATGGCTTTATGCGGTATCTGCAAAAGTCTGACCACTGCATGGCGGTCGAAATGCACGCCCGCTATGAAAACTGAATGGAATTACGTATTTTGGGTCGACAGGTGAATACTAAAAGACATTGCATTGTTACGGGAGCAAATCTACGCGCATTGTTGCTTCGGTAGTTTTGTTGCACAGCAGACCGCTGGAATAATCAATGAGTTATGTTATGTATATTTCCCGAATTGAAATCCCATGATGAACTATGTGGTTAATTCTATTCAACATGGTATGGTTAAAGTTAAAGTTAAACAAGTCCAAAAAAGTTTTATCTCGCGACAAACTTGTATACATGTCAGTCTTTCGGGCCGAACAAAGTTATTCAGTTGAGAGCTATTTACGGGAGCAAACGTCACTCGCAAAACGCTGTGGTACAAGTTGAACTTTACAGAGTGGTTAGTCGGCTCTTTCGTATTTCCTACTTAATAAATGTCCAAACGGCGAGTGGCGGGGCAGACCAAGCCCCGACACTAACCCGACGGGGGCCTGACGGCGCTGCACACAGAGCTAAAAATGATCGAGTTGCTTCACTTGCTACACTTGACGTTTTACTGAGTTAGCAGACTAAGTCGGATCGGGATATAGCTGTTAATATTAGAAAAGTCTTGGAGTATTGGACAGAAGGCGAATGTTAAACTGATATTGCTAAATGGCAAAATCATTATTCAGCGCTGCATGATATTAGAAACTACTATACCTACCTACCTATTCACGTTACGGCGAATGATAAAGTCTACAAATTGTCAAGGAAACTACTGAGTTAAATTGATCGTGTAGCTAATAAATGTCTAGGGAAGGTTCACTTTTTGATTTCCTTAATGTTCGGTTCCATTGTGTTGTATATTACATGCGTTTTCGGATTCTCATGAAGAATCGATCAGGTGTAACGGGGATTGAATTAAGTCGGTGGTTCGCTGCGATCAATCAGGCGTCAGTGTTATTGTTGTGATTTGTTGCGGCAAGCTCGGCCCAATCGCGCGCCTGGCCCTCCAGCGACCATTAGTTTGATTAGCTCGTCCGACCCACGCACGCTGATTGTGCGAACGTTTGGCTTTGATTGATTCCTCAAATGGCACCGTTTCGGAAGCCGCTTTATTTCGATATGTTTTGTTGCTGGCTGTGATACGGCCTCCTTCGTTACACCACTTTATAAACCCCTGAAGCATAGCATCATTTAGCGACAGAAGGGTGAACGCGATGTTTACTCTAATGCCTAAAACCGTTTCAGTGTCAATGCGAGGTAAATGTGTTTGGACGAAACGACATTCCCAACAAAATGTAGGCGAGGGTTAAGATGGGGAAGACTGACAAAAACTCTCCGAATAAAGGAGGTCGTGACGACGGACCAGAGGTCGCTTAAGGTGCCCGCTTGAATTGACGATATTATGTTTATTTAGCTTAAAAAGGGAGACACTTTCTTACCTTTGGTCTAGGGGTAGGTATACTGTATAGCGTAGGTATAAAAGCAAAAGTATACATGTCTAAAAAGATAGCATGGGATGGATAAGGTAAATAGTTTTACATTGAGAAGTCCTTATTTTATATCTGCTTTTTAAATTTGTATTTGCAAAATAAATCCAAACAAAATGTAAATAATGATATTATTGTTCTACACTTTCTACGTTCTAAGAAAATAAAATCGAAAGTGTATTTAGGAACAGAAGGTACGGATTTAAGTAATTCTTTGCTAAAAGAACTCTGTGGCAAATTAGTTTTCGTTCATTCCTAAATACGTGACCGGATTATATAATTACATTATCTCCGGGTATCCACGGCAGAGATGCGTATCGTATCGATTGAGGGAGCTTCAGTAAATCGAAGCCACCTACAACTCACGAAGTGGACCATCAAACTGCAGGAAAAGGACAAAACAAAATGTATAAAGGAAATTGCTTCCACAAATCCACTCGTATCTTGAACAATAAACGTGGACCCGGTCGGCCGCCCTAATAGCAATGAAATCACGAAACCAAAACTGTCTCCCATGTCGGATTCAGCTCGATATCGATTACTCACTTTCGCAACCTCTGATCCACCCCGCGCCTTTTTATGAACTTTGGACTTTAAATTACATTGGACTGAGTTTCTTTTGCAACTAACATGGAGTAAGATACGTTGTTGCAAAGTTATTCCGCACGATATGACCACAACTTAAGAATTTCATAGACGAGCTATCTGTAATGTGGTCATAAAATGATCCTTCGGAAACTGTTACTGTCCGATATTTTGTTAGTAACTATATCAGTGTACTTACTCTGCATGTCCGATTCTGAAGTGGAATCTTTTATCGTCTCCTCTCTCAAATGATTACAATTATTTGTAAGTTAAGTTAATAATCATTATTTTACATCATCTTATTCGCGTTGTCCCGGCATTTTGACAAGTCTCATGGGAGTCTGGGGTCCGCTTGTCAACTAATCACAAGAATTGGCGACCTTCCGACCCAAAGGATAAACTAGGCCTTATTGAAATGAAGTAGTCCGGTTTTCTCACGATGTTTTCCTTTTTCCTTTCCGAGGTAAAAGGCACTGGTAGGAGCCGGGGTTTGAACCCGCGACCTCCAGATTACAAGTCGCACGCGCTTACCGTTAGGCTATCGGCGCTTTAATATGGCCCGATTCGTAGAATGAGATACGATAACAATAAGTTCTGGTTTAGATAAGTTCTCATTTAGTTATCTTTTGTATGTCGTATAATTGACAGAAGCAGCTCGATTCGGACAACCAATGTCACCACACAACCAATGTGTGGGATCACAGCGGAATCGAAATAAATCAATTTTGACATGTCGTTTAGTTATCGATCTTTTAAAGATCGTTCCAAGATCTTAAACGTGTCTTAATCATTCTTCGAATCGGACCGATAGTCATTATTTTACTTTTTTTTATTGATTTGGTTAGTGAATAGTAAATGATTTCTTGTCATTTTGGCATGGTCCATTTATTCTTTAAATAGCTAATACAATATTTCAGTCAACTATTTGTTTTCCATCTCAAGTCAATGTTTATTTACGTAAAATGTAGGTGGGAATCCGATCAGCGATTGGTGTGAGTCCAGAAAAGGTACGTGCCCAATACAAGACCGTTACTTTGCACCGCAGTACACTGCATGGACAATTGAACGATGCTACGTGACCGAGTAAAATGAACCGTTGTGCACTTTCTTTATCAACCCCTAAAATGTATCTTTACAAGTAGACTTTAGGCATCTACTTCTGCATAATACTTTTTAAGTGTTTAATTTATTCATTATGAATAAAGATGGCATGGTTTCGTCATACATTTTCGGAATTGAAATTTTAAAGTAGAACAAAATTACTGTGGTATATACCATTTTATCTGACGTGACACACGCTTTGAAAATGAAATATTATACAACACTTGAAATAAAGTTATTTATTTTATTTTTATTACTTTCTGAATTGAAATATTTGATCGCAGTCTGGAGAAGTCTAAACACACATCATTTGCTTTAAGAATACTTGTTGATTTTTCCAGCCAGAGTTATTTAAAAATATTATTATAGTACCAAAGAATACTGTAGAAAATTGCCTGTCAGCTGCACTACGCTAGTGGTCAAAGAATAAAGAAACCGTTATTTTAGTCTCAAACAAAAAATGCTAAAGTGAGTCATGCACATTTAACTTCATATATCCACGGGAACGGGTAAAATATTAAAGACTAGAAAAAATAACTATAAAAAAGTCAAATTCAAAGCTTATATGAATATTCTATATTGGTCCGAGTAAATATTTATGCCTCTGATATATGTTTTTCCTTTTATTTAATATATTTTAAAAACGTAAAGATAAAGAAAAAACATCCGTTTTAGAGTGTGTTCTGTCCGATGACGGAATTTTTTAACTTATAAATATTAAAATGAATTAGTTTTGAAAATTCATGCCATGCCATCTATGACCTTACGCAATATTTTTAATAGAAGTGCGAGTGCGTCCGAAAGTTGCCAAAAGTACAGTTAAAAAATTCTTGGCAAGTTAAATACCAATTCATATTGTTAGATTTTTTTTCATTTCCCACGCTCTGAAAGAGGGTTGTTGTTGTTCTAAAAAGTGTGCAAGAAGTCATAAGTTTCGGCACTGGAGCATTTTACTTTTCACGATTTTATTTTTATATTTTCACGGTAAGCAATTGAAATTTGGTATAACATGCATTTATTAAACAATTTCCATTCTGATATTTAACTCCCCATTCCATAAATAACGATACTTTTACTAGATGGTTAATTGAAATTATCCTTAGGAAATGCTACAAAAATAAACTTATTTAGTCAATCTTATTTTGGCCAAGCTACCTCGGCAGAAATCAGTGCTTTTCATCCCTTGGTTAACACTCTACTATTAAATTAGGTACTACTACAAGTAGTCGTATTAATTACGGATGTTGTAGATATTTAACAGTGTTCTTCCAAAAACGCATCATGCACGCGTAAAATGATAGCCAAAGCAATAAAATAACTGTCCGTAAAAGGGTGAATACGAAAACATTTGTCAATTCATTAATCGGATTTTTTTAGCGGGCGACAAGGAATACAGCTTTACTTTAACGGAAAAAAAAATTAAAATGTGTGAAATTCACGCACATTTTACAGCACGAATCCCCTGAGGTTTTCCCCAAACCAGAATTATACTTGCCGTTAGATTTCATTTACGATTTTGGGCTTGTTTCCGTAATTGTAGCAGTTTATTTAGGTCAAATATGTAAAGCCAAATATTTTTTCACGTCAGCAGCTGGAACAGGGGTAATTTGCTGCTTAAAAACAGTGAGCAAAATCGCATTTTGCTCACTGAGTGAGACAAAATAACATTCAAGTGACCTTCATATTCGAATGTCATTTCAAAGTGCGGGGCCTAATACATGTTCGAAGTATTTGGATTTTATTGTCTTTGTCCCTTTCACGGCATTAGCAAAAAGAAAGAGACAAAAAAGTGCATACGTAATTAAACGATATATTGACGGTTTATAATAAACCCCCGAAATAAGTCAGACCGCGTCGTTCCAAAACACCCTACGAGTCTTCATTCGTAATAATTAATTAATGAAATCAAAATTTAATAAAAATACCATATTTTACGTATTTTATTATACAATCAAAACAATATACTTATACAAATTTACGCAATTGTTACGCTGTAAATAATTCTACTTAACGATTTTTAACGATCTCTGCTATAGTTGACAAATAGTAGTATCCGCAATTCGGACCGTATCTTACAAAGTTTTTTTAACAAAAAAAAGTTGACGATTGAACTGTCAATTGATGTTCGTTAATTCATTATTTTCGTATCATTTTATTGAAATTTCTTTCGTTTTGTTTTATCGCGGTAATTAAAGTTAATTGTTAGAATACCTTCAGAAAACATGAGTGAAATAGTGATGAAGACGGATTACATTTTTTCAGGTTGGATTTTTTGATGGCTGACTGACGTGAAAATTTTTGTGTACTACACGAGATCAAAGTTATTTACATCTCGTGCGCTGTTGAGTCCCGTGCAAGCGAAAGATTCTATAATAGATTCACGAGCGTAGCGAGTGAATCTAATTTAGAATCTTGAGCGCAGCACTCGAAGAAATATCAAACTTTGCTCTCTTGTTGTACAAATAACTATTTTGCCACAGTCGGTAAACACAAATTGTGATAAAAAGAATTGATGCCACACCATCATATTATCCACGTCAAAAAGTTAACACAGAACCTACGCTGTCTGTCGGTCTATCCGTCTAATTATTCTACTTAGAATGTATACAAGAAACTATTATTTTGTATATGAGAAACTAATAAAATTTTGGTCAATAAGAAAAACAATATAATGTTATAAAAATTGCGAGATTATACGAACTTAACCCAAGTAGAAGACTTATTCCGACCACTCGCAATTAGCAAGTTTTTTGTATACTAAGGAAGGATTTTAACCTAGAAATCTGCGAGTTAAAACTTTAAGTTAAATTGGTAAATTGGCAACCACTTTGAACAATTTCTAGAATTAAAGCAAACAAACGTTATTAGGTACTTAATTAATGTGTTTTCTTCAATATGATCTGAAATGATAATTTTTTATAGCAAAAATAGTACAGGAAGGGTTTCGGAATGTAATGTCAATAGTGAATTTATTAAGCATAAAATAATTTCATTTGGATGGCTCTCATACTTTAGATTTTATTCATGTCTAAAAACCCGTGATTTCGTCACTGACTCACTCACTCACTCATTCTCTGATGATCATCAAAACCCTTAGGGGACTTTCTGAAGCCCTAGGAAGTTGAAAACTGGTATGTAGTATAGCATTAGTACACAAACAACCAAAAATTCAAAAACTTGAAATTTTTAGCCCTGAAGAGGTAGAAAGGGGATGGAATTTTGTATGGCGATTTAGTTGAAATTTAGTATGTAGATAATTTTAGTTATGGGGATGGATATATAATAGTTTTCAACCCCAAAATCACCCCGTAAGGGTAAAAAGGGAGAGGAGAAGAGCGTTAGGGGAAAAAGAGGTTAAAGTTTGTATGGGGAATTAGTAAAAAAAGCAGATTATATAAAAGATACGTACCAACCATTTAAATTAGGGGATGGAAGATTGTCATAAACAACTTACAAAAATAAGTAAAATCCCATTAAAAACATTTTCATGTAAAATGTTGCCAAGACGAAAGCATAAGGCTCGCACTGCCAAAAAACTTATCAGATCTCTTGTAGAGCCTAGCTTCTAACTCTACAAGCCCTAACTTCACACTACACCTTAGTCAAAATATGTGGCTTGGCCGTTCGCTACAGTCACATGGGCGTGAATAGGATTTTATTTACTGTTTTAGTGGAAGAAAAATAGAACGAAAATCCAGTCCTGTTGTTATACCTTTTAAAAATATGTAACGACAAAAAAATGCAAGCAGCCCGTTATTAAAGCCACGTCTACGGGATCTGGTACAGCTATCATTTCAAGGATAGAGTGAGATAAGGAGATTAATTCCCTGACATGTCACGTTATTACAAGACCGTTGTGTATTATCGTGCGCTATTTAATAAAATCGAAGACACATTACACAACCACACACAACCGTGTTTTTTTTTAAAGAACTTAATTGTATATAAACAGCGAGCATATTAGCTTATATTGCATAATAATTTATTTTATATTGTACAATAATTTAGAATGAATACAATGGTGTGAGTTGCAGATTAAATTTTAAAAAAATACGGAGGAAATTGTTTTTGATTTTTTTGATGTAAAGAATTAATTCGAGTGTTGCTTGATGTTTAAATAATAATTAGTTTTATCTTATTTATTAAGAAAAAAGCATTACATATACACGGTGCTCACGAGGAACCCGAAAGATTTTAACCACGTACTTCTGAGGCCAAAAGGAGGAAAAAATGTTATAAGAGTTTCAGTAAATTTCACCAAAAAAAATTTTTTTTTGTTTTTTTTTTTTTTTTCAAATTTTGAACGTATTTTTACATAAAAAGTTAATGTTATGGTAAAACTGGCACCTAAAATATTTTTTTACGTTTTTTTTTTGTAAAAACTAGTTCTTGCACAGGTTACTTGTCACTTTTTCACATCTATCAATAAGGTTATTTAGACTACGCCCCATAATGGCATCATCGCGATCAAAAAGGCGTTTGCACTAAGTTACGATAAGAAGATGTTTTTTTTACATTGGTATTAACTCTGAAACTAGGCGAAATCCAGAAAAGTTTATAAGACATTTTAGTATCTAAATGTGATCAGTCAAAATCTTTCGGTTTCCTCATGTATAGGTATACCACGGCAAGATTAGCAATTCGTGGATTCGTCTTTTTTGTCAAATGAAAATAATGAAATCTCATCCAAGAATTGCCTTTTCCCGGCCTCTGCAAAAACATTCATAACATATGTTCATTACTATTGTACCTTCGTGCAATAACATGAAAAGGTTATTAGCTTCTCCAACTTAAACTCATCATACGTACTCATATACCAAGTCTTCCAAGACGCAAATAATCATGAACTTCTGCTATAGATGGAGGTACCTACTCTCGAAACTGCAACAATTTCCTGATGTAACTTAGTCTAAATAAGTCCTTTGAATAGAAACGCAAGTTGATATCGATTCTGAATACGTTCATTTGTCGGTAATCATGTTTTGAACATGTTATAACTTATGGCAATATTAGTCTGAGAATAATCAAAACTTGAGTTTATATTTATTGGCGATACAGATGATGTCTAATTGTCTACTTTAATGCAAAATTGGAATAATGACAACCTTTCGGGCGAAGTTATTAAAAGTTCTGTGAAAGTAAAAGGGTTTCTGGAAGAACACGCATTCATTTATTTTTAGTGTAGGTACCATCACCAACACTGTTAACTGTCCGTCGGTGGAACTTATTACAAAAGGCATAAGGTTGAAAAATGCATCCCGTCATGTTTCGTGCGCGGAAAGGTCCCTATTTTCTAGAGATTTTAGTGTAGGTTAGAGCCAATGGTAGTATTTGAGATTAATAAGTGCATTATAACATGCTTAAATTAAAGAATAAAGATACCTAATTTTTTTTATAGTAGGTAAGGTACCTATTTTCAGAATTAAATACCTCATAACTTCTCCACAAATGCTACAGATAATTGCTAAAACAATTAAAACACGAAGAAATGAAATATTTTGAAACAAATAGCCGTCATTTGTGCAGGAACGCGAAGTGTCAAAGTTAAATTGAATATTGTCGAGGAATGATCCCAGTTCAGCTGAAGTTTAGCCCGCTGAGTAGTTAATCCGATGCCACAATTTACTACAACTCCACTGTTCTACACTTCAACTATTGACTGTTAAATAGCCTCGTTGCTTATTCATTGTACGAATTATTTGTTTTTATCTTTAAATAAAATACTGTAGTTACACATTGATCCAAAAATAACGTAGTATTGAAGTCGTTGCCCAAAAATTTCGTCATTTTAAACTATTCTTAAATTTCTTCAAATCGAAATTTTGAAAGCTTTGTTTGACCCAGTTAATGTAACGAGTCATCCCATACAGGTATTTGAATGATGAATAAAAGTCTAACATGTAGACCTTTAAATGTAGTAGTTATACGCACCAACAGATATGTACTACATAAATAGCTATAAAATTAAAACCTTTGAGTGATAAACAATCAGAACAGTGGTTTACCAACAAGTTTTCAGTTTCATAAAAATATGCAAATTTGTTGATATTATGTTTTGATTGTTTTGAGTTTCCTACACTACGTTACAGGCTGAGCCTGTTGTAGGGATCATTGTACTACTTCTATTGAAATGCCAATTTCTTGAAATAAACATACATAATATTAAAAAAAAATCGGTTGAAATGTTCCTTTAACGTTCCTGAATAAGATGTTGATGTGAAAATGTTATTCTTTTGATCTAAACACATATGTTAGCGATAAGACCGCCCGTTGTCTAAGTTATGTGTTTAATTTGTATGTCATTATGTTCTTCTCATATTGGTGAACAATAAAGAATATTTGTATTGTATTGTGTATCTGACATTGTCTTTCAGATTTTTTTCTAGTAAGTTTCTACCAAACGAACCTATTTCATTTTAAGATTTTACATTGACATTGTAAATCTTCTCGGCTCAGAGGTGTAGGGTAATAGGGAAACGGCCCGATTCGAAGGATGATATACGATAACGCTAAGTTCTGGTTTAGATAAGTTATCATTTAGATATCGTTTGTAAGTTGTATAATTGACAGAAGCAGCTGGATTCGGGCAACCAATGTAACTTTGGCGCTAGAAATGGCGCAGATAGATCTTATTGGGATCACTTTGACATATCGTTCAGTTATCGATATTTCAAAGTTTTTTTTTTGAGATCTTAAACGTGTCTTAATCATTCTTCGAATCGGGCCGTAAGAGCCGGGTTAGTATCCTTATCTTTAAGAGCATTTTTTACTGTTTATTCATTATTTCAGAGACTCACACTAATGAACGTTTCACCTAAACATAGTGACACCATGAAGCTAAACACCCACGAGGTAACTGATAAACGCTGCTTGTGCCGCACCTAACTCACCTGCCGTAACTTTATTTAAAAAGACACTGAATGATGTACCTTGTTCTGTTATAATAAGGTACACTATTGAATGAATTTTCAAATATAGTTACGATAAATATGCTACACATGGCAGACTCGACGTGTACAGATCGCAGCATACACGGAGGTCGACGGAAACCTGATAGAGCCTAGATGTAAGATTAGGCTGCTCTGCCAAGATGGGAATTACGGTGAGATATACATTTTTAGATACTTAAGTTTTGGGTAAAAGGGTAAGTCAACTTTTAGAACACCGATTTGGTGACCCTAGACTGGAGAAGAATCAGCGAGACACCATTCTTGTAAGGGAGCAAACTTTTTTCTGCCGCGTTACCGTATGTAAATTTTATCTAATCCATTTGTTAATTTTAATGTGTTAATTAAATACTTATGGATCTAATACTTAATGCCCGTGTAAACAAAAAAAATAAATCAACATGGTTTATGAAAATCATTCTGTTTTCTTTGCTAGGGACACGAAATCAGTGGTCTAAAAGTTGATTCACCCAAAAATATAGGCCAACTGAACAGATAATTGCAAGATTTAAATATAACCATGCAAATACAAACGGCCCGATTTGCAGAATGAGATACGATAAGTTCTGGTTTAGATAAGTTCTCATTTAAATATCGTTTGTATGTCGTAGGTATAATTGACAGAAGCAGCTCGATTCGGGCAACCAATGTCACTTTGACGTTAGAAATATCGTAGTCAATGTCGTTTATTATCAATCTTTTAAAAATCTTAAACCTATCTTAATCATAATCATTCTTCGAATCGGGCCAAAAGTAGTTTTCTATATCTGAACGTATTTTCTGTGATATTCTTTTAAAAAGTTAACCGAGATATATACAAAAGTAACAAGCAACACACGTTACTAAGCATTTGCGAGATTAAAAAACAAAGCTATCTATGTAACATACACTAAACAGTGGTCAGACGGGCGGTATGATCCCCTGTCCCCTGGGTGACCCGCCCTAATTGCACGCGGGCAGCCTACGGAATCAGCCGATGTATTTAATCTTTAATACGCCGTCTTACGTGACCTTAGTGAAATGCTTACGTGGGTCATATCCGACACGTTACCTTTTTTTTAGCCGAAGTGACAGGGTGTTACGTGATAGTTCACGTTTATTTGCGGTAAGATATGGCTTCCATTTATTGCTAAATAAATTCCAAAACGTAAAAATATGTTCTCAGACGTAAAATAATAAAAGTGTGTCGCATTCGTACAGGTATTACGTGTGTTGTACATGTTTATGTATTCTTGAGCGTAGCGTAACTTACTTAAATTATAAACGTAATTATTAATTTGGTGCCAATAAAATTTTCTAAATACAGCGTATTTAGAAATGATATATTAAACACCCCTATAATGAAACAGGCACCATTAATGGGATGGTATAGACAAATCCTATAAAAAAAGGATTTACCATCAGTTTTTAAACGCTGACAACATTTTACCATAAACAAGAGCCAAAAAGCTGCTTAAGTTTAATTTTCATTGATATTTGTAAGTTTGAAAATTAATGACGCCATACATCCCATCACTGGTCTAGAAAAACATTATTATAAAGAGTTCTTTGGCATATTCGGCACCAAAGCAATTTGGCCTTCCGGCATCAATCAAACGTCGAATCTACAGCGCGGAAAAAGGAGCCGATTGCCCGTGTTTACGCACAAAATAAAGTTTTCTTCTCATTGGCTCCGAGATAAAGCGGGGCACAGATTAAAGTCGGGTCGTGTTTGCAGACGGCCCCAACGATGTAGGTAGACCATTGCCATAGATTTCGACGAATACAGATGTGCCATCCAGTTAGGAAATCATGTTCCAGAGATATAAAGCATTCTTAAACTTTTGTTTTGTACCGACAGATTTTTTAAATGTGTGACCTAAATAAAAACAACTAGCTTATTAGGAAAAAAAACAATAGGTGGTTCATTCATTTGGCTTTGAATTTGACTTTGGTATTGCTACACAAATTTACGAAGTCCCACAGTAAGCTCAATAAGGCTTGTATTATTGAGACAATAGTATTTATATTGTGAGCCTTTTCAGTACAAAATCTCATCTCATCTCATTTAAACTTATGATCAACGTACTACAACTACAATTTAGAAAGTTAATGACGATAAACATGACAAAATGTAGTTAGAACTATAGGGGTTTTCCGTTTATTTAAGAGTGAAAGGTCTGGCATGTTATTATCTGTGCCTTAACTAAGGCGCAAGAGACAACATTCGGCATGGCGAAGGCGTAATAGGCCTCCAGGAAAAGTTGCTTTATGACTTATTCGCCTGAAGGTAATGACTTCTGTTAATGCTAATAATTGGATTGCTTGCGTGAGGTGAATTTCATCTACAAGAATTGTTGTTTTTATGTTCGGTTACTTTATAATACGAGATAACCTGACAAAAACACAGAAACTAAAATTTACCTATGGTATCTTTAAAAACCTCTAAAAGATTTGGCCAACACCTTAATAACTGTTACCTTGTAATTCCTCTTCTGTTAAAATCTTTAATCATCGAATTCAAATTGATTAGGTTCCTACCAATTTCAACTTAGAAAATTTATGACGATAAACGTGACAAATTATGTAAGTACAATACGGGTCTATTTTCTAGAAATGACTTACAATGTATAATGAATTACATATGGTAAACGGTAACAACATCGACGTTTTTAAGCAGAACAAAAGTACATATGTTTTGTGTATATGTATATTCTGTTAAGTATATCGACTGTATTGTCGCAAAGTAACAGACAATAATGATTTCACAAACAAACAATACTCCTTTTATAATGGAGGCGTAATCCTCTCAATTCTAATTCCATTTACGTTCGAACATTACCTCTTTCAGTACACCAGTGTTCTAGCATTGTTGGAAGCGGAGACAACGATCCTTAGCCATATTCCCACTGCTTACTAGCATGCGAGTCAAAGGAACCAGTCTTAAGGCCCAGTAGGTTCGTGTTCCTCTCACTCTCATTGAGCGCATGCGTGACCGAGATGGATGTGCGTGCTCGGGACCGCGGATATCATGTTTTTGAATTCTTTTTATTATGTTTCAATAATAAAAAAGTAATCGCCGAGTTCCTCAAGCATGAAATTGCACATTTTAGAAAAAAAAAACATATTTGGTGCATTTTATATCTACATATGTTCACGATTTTTTTCTATCGACCAAGTCAAGACCTCAAGATTGGTAATTAAATTTTGGCAGATGCATCTTTAAAATCGCTACAACTTTTCAAGAACTCTGTTCTCTGAGCCTACTTACTGCTAGCTAATAGGGTCATTTTTCAAAATCTGCTACCCACGTATAATACCAACAATAGCAAGAATAACAATTAAATATAATGAATGCCAGCTTTTCAGATGCTACGAACGGTTCAAATTCAAATATCGAGTGCAGTACCCGACTGTTCAGGTAATAACTATCTGGTATAAGTTTCAGCAGGAGGAAAGTTTTTTAAGATTTGGAGGTCACTTTTGGGGAAGATCGCACTATTCAAAAAGGATCAATTTTATTAAAGTTAAATATGGCGCCGGCACTATTTAGTGATTCCGTAGAACAACTGTAAAAAATAAAAAAAATATACAAAATGTTTAAAGGGGCTCCCCGCGGTTTTCATCTATTTTTTACAAGTATTGAGTCGTTAACTGTTATCTATTCGTTAATGTTTTATCTTCATTCTGGTCTGCCATGTTTTGAAAGAAAGTAATACTAATTTTTTATGACTTTTTTGGACATTATTTAAAAAAAATGTTTTTTTCGTTAGGTACTTGATTGCTATGAAGGATCTTACATATGAAACCTACATATTTGGGTTCGTCTTTGACGTCTCTAAAAATTATTCAAAGATTTTAATTTTAAATTAATAAACACAAAAGTTATGTAACACCAGTTTTTTGGCCAAAAATTGTTCAACTTTGATGCCAAATATCTCGTAGACAATGAACTTTGAAGATGTTGTTGTTCAAATTATAAGCTACAAAAAACATTTGAAAACTAAGGGATTCAGATCGAAGGTTATTGGCGCCAGGGAGTTATAACGAGTTACTTTTACGAGATGATTACAAATACTTTGCTACGACCGGTCCTGGGGGCCTAAATGGATGTAAATGATCATGTGACTTTTCGTTTCATATGTCATCCCTATAAAATACGTTTTTACTTTTCGGTCAGCGTTTGTCGATGTACGATTGTCATGTTGGCTAGGCCCCCTGAGATGGGCTAAGGCGAACGCTTGTCTGCGTTCAGCGATGGAAACAACATCGCAGAGCCCTTTCACAAGCCAAATACAGTGAGATGTCAGTGTCAGTGTCTTATGAGAAAACATTTTTATGATGCGAGAAACCGAACTTTCTTTTATGTGTTTTTTGACTGTAATATGTTTAGAAGGTCTTATTGTTTGTGGAATAATAATTTTCGCGAGTTTTGATCTTTCACATTAAGACTCCAAATAATAAGGATGATTCTATTACTGAAATAAAATAACTTTATCTTATACCTTTATACGAGCAATTCTTGTATATCTTATACCTTTAAATGAGCAATATATGTATATATATTTCTGTGATCTCGGAAACGGCTCTAACGATTTCGCTGAAATTTGGTATATGGGGGTTTTTGGGGGTATACAATCTATCTAGATTAGTCTTATGTTTGGGAAAACGCGTGTTTTCGAGTTTTCATGCGTTTTTCTTTCGACGCAGAATATGGTCGCTAATTTTGTGTTGTCGGCCACTATCCGTCTTGTCCAGCGGGTTAAGACGCGGACTGCTAAACGAGTGTTACGGGTTCGAATCTCGCCCGGTGACTAACTTTTGTTTTTTTTTTTATATGTTCAAGTTAATATATAATTATATATATATTTCCGGGATCTCGGAAACGGCTCTAACGATTTTGCTGAAATTTGGTATATGGGGGTTTTTGGGGGTAAACAATCGATCTAGATTAGTCTTATGTTTGGGAAAACGCGTGTTTTCGAGTTTTCATGCGTTTTTCTTTCGACGCAGATTATGGTCGCTAATTTCGTGTTGCCGGCCACTGTCCGACTGGTCCAGCGGGTTAAGACGCGGACTGCTAAACGAGTGGTGCGGGTTCGAATCTCGCCCGGTGACTAACTTTTTTTTTTATATGTTCAAGTTTATATATAATTTTTTAATTTTTATTGTTTTAGACAAGTTTCATTTAGTAATAAAATGTAGTTAAGATTACCACCTACACACCACCAAAACCATATTACAATAAATAGTTATAACCGAGCAAAGCTCGGTCGCCCAGGTACTTTATTTTTATATTTGACATATATTTTAGGAGTTGCGTATCCGTAGTGGCATATGGTTAAGTAAAACGCGATTCTCATGAAGTATTTCTCTTACTGTTTATAGGTACGCAGTACGGACCGAGTCCGATACGCACTTAACTAGTCCGGATTGTTCATTATATTTAGCTTGTTTGGTCGCAGCTTGTTTCTCGCTGTGCCCGTGGTCGTGGACATCATTGATATTTACAATTAGTTTTAAAAAAATTATAATGAGATCGACCAAAACTTTAATTACGCATTATACATTTTGTGCTAAAATAATTACTCATTTTTAATGGTGCGTACCTATGTTTGTGATTTTTTTTTATCGGACGAAAGTTTTTTAATCAGGTTTCGAATAGATGAAGTTAGTCGAGAAATACCTCAAACCTCAAGGTATTTAAGGTTCATATTTTTTGACAACCCTATTATGATCTTATAAAGAGTAACGACTTTTCAAAAACTCAAAGGGTTGAGCCCACTGCACCTTAAACAGTATTAACATAAATACTGTAAGTATTTTTTATGTCAAGTTTTTTATTTTATTCGTATGTTTCCATCGAAATAGCTTACCTATGTAAGATTTGTAAGTTAATTTCTATCTAGCTATACTAAATACATTAATTAAAATTAAAACGAAACTAGCAATAAAATAAAAATACTTTAAAAATTTAACTAATATTAAATAAAACTATAAAAAATATTTAAAAAAGGAGTTATTAAGCTAGCTATCCTATTGTAAATTAATCTTTATATTTTCGGACATTTTATATTGGCTTACTTATTTTTTAGTATTTTACGCTTTGTATTGTTGTTGAATTGTTGATGATAGCATTGTGTGAAAAATCCTCTATGAAATCATAAACCTGAACATCATCTATGGTGAAATTCTTTATGTTTAAATTCCGGCCAGCATTTTGATGAAAAATTACTTAGCTCGTAATCAAACACTGGCACAAACAGAAGCTCTACGCATTCGGTATAGCTTCGGATTGACTTAGTCCGTTATCGGATTTCACAAGAAAACAACTATGTCGATGTTGATTTATTCTAGCCGCTGTAAGATTTCTGTTCTGTTTTTGTATCATTTTGATTTAAAATGATTGTTATTCCGATTGAAATATTTACAATTGAGGCACTTTCAATTTGAGTGTAAGAGGTAAATCTAAGGATTTTGAGGAAAGTACTTCGGCCCAAGAAAAAATGAAACCCATTATACTTGTAGACGCTAAATTTGTTTTTTTATAACCTCATACACCTGTGTCTATATATAAAAAAAGCGCTGGTGGCCTAGCGGTAAGAGCGTGCGACTTGCAATCCGGAGGTCGCGGGTTCAAACCCTGGCTCGCACCAATGAGTTATTCGGAACTTACGTACGAAATATCATTTGATATTTACCAGTCGCTTTTCGGTGAAGGAAAACATCGTGAGGAAACCGGACTAATCCCAACAAGGCCTAGTTTACCCCTCTGGGTTGGAAGGTCAGATGGCAGTCGCTTTCGTAAAAACTAGTGCCTACGCCAAATCTTGGGATTAGTTGTCAAGCGGACCCCAGGCTCCCATGAGCCGTGGCAAAATGCCGGGACAACGCGAGGAAGAAGACACCTGTGTCTATATCTAGTAAGTTATAAAGAACAAAAAGTTAAGTGTAGAGGTCAAGTTAATTACCTATTTAATATGTAGCGAAAAGTAGTTCGGTCCATAAATTCTTGCCAACAGATAGATTCTCGCGACCAAATCGTACGCATAAGCGCAGGGTGATTGATATTTGATATTGTTGTAAAACTGTGAGTTCCATTAATGTTTAATTTGGCAAACATAGCAATTGTGATTGAGCGAGCAAGTGTGAATAAGCGTCTCTGTTTCTGCTTAGACAAAAATGCTGTCGTATATCTGCCTGGTTGATCTCCACAGGTCACATTACTCAGTTGAGTAATTCTCGATAAATTTTGTGCGTAGTAGGCTTAACGCAGGAGTATCGCGACAATTTCTCGCGCGCGAGATAGACTGCATGACTACCCCTCTGTTTTTAATTGTACTAATTAGAGAGGGGCCCTCAGTTTTATTTTGAGCACAAGATACTGTCGCAATGCTACTGTGCCAAAGGGGTCCACTGATTAACAGTCCGCCGGACGGTACCGGCCTGTCAGTTGTTCGGAACTGTCAATTTTTTGTTCTGACTGAGAAGCCGATGGCGTCCGGCGGTCTGTTAATCAGTGGGCCCCTTAAGCCCTTAAATAGGTTCGGTAACTATATGGATTTGCCAATTTAGTTTCTGGAATCTATTCAAAATGGCGGAGAAATACATTTATTACGTTTTAGTTACGGAAAGACACGACTCCTGAAGTCTAGTGAATATTTTTTTCATGTGTAATAATAGCAAACAAGCTTTTATTTTTAATATTTGTTTGCAGATACTACAAAGTGGCAATACTATGCGACAGTACCGCAAGATGCGTCTTGTTTTTATAGGATTATAGTCTTTTATTTTATAGGATCAAGTTGTTAGGAACATAACAATTACTTGATTCGAGCTGTCGGGCAAAAATTCTCATTTATCGATTATTGTAATTTATTTTATCAGTGCATCCAGTGTCATTATTTTTAAACAGCTGGCAATATTTTAATATTTAGCCTTTTAACTGAGAGAAGAAACTAGACAACGAAATTGAATATTAAGTCGAATTTATTTTAATAAATTAAAACGACGAGTTAATTTGCCTTTTTAAGTGCAGATTTATTTTAAGCAGTGCAAATTGGAAAATATGTATTAATAAACTCGTTTCAGTATAATAACGTAGAAGGGGGCTACTATTATGTCCAGGGGTTGATATAAGATTGATAAAAACTTCGTTTTGGGTCTCGCCTTTGATTATCTATAATATGATTCACAAAACCTCAATTTAGAATATTTTTGTAAATATTATGGGTGTGGCCTATAACACGAGCAAAAAATTTAACCGTAGGTTGTGCTCCTTAAACTGAGCAACATTTGTTCAGCGACTTTTAAAAATAACTTGTATTTTGATTTTTAGCATACTGTAATGTTTATTCTAAGACGCAATGTATTGCGAATTTTAATAAGTTTAAAGTGTGACAAGCAACGTCAATTACACAGATGACAGCGTACATTGAAGATAATATTTAATTTGTATGAAAAATAGGAAATCTAAGGAAGTCTAAAATCTTCATAGTTTTTAAAAGTCGCTGAGCAAATGTTGGTCAGTTTGAGAAGTACAGTCTACAGTTTAATTTTTTGCTCGTGTTACAGGCCACACATACATATACATAGACGTAGTTTATGCAGTTATATTTAATAACTTCATTATCTTCCGTCATACTTTCTGTCATTCGTAATTCCATCATTCCCATTATTATATTGTTAATAGTAATGTCATCACCAATTGATATTTAAACTAACTTCATTTCTTGCCGTCATTCCTTCATTCCAGTCACTACACTATCACTAGTAATGTAATTTCTTTCGTTTATACTCTTGTTAGTATCTGGCCTGTCCTAAATAATAAAAGCTCACTGCACACATACACATTTTGCATATATTTCAAAAAGGCATTGGATTAATTACATGTGTTTTACCAGAGAGATAGTTAGAGATCATGGATTTCGCGGGCTAAGACGCTGGTACACCTATGTATTCATCTTAATTCACTTTCATAATATCAAAGGCCAGTTGCACAAACCACTATCAACAGAGCAATCAACGTAACGCAGCAGTTATCTATGAAACTTCCCATAACATTACAATTTTGCGCACGCTTTAACGGTGAAAACCGGCTTGGTGCACCTGTCACTAAATGCACTGGGAGACATGTCAATAGGCATTTTGCTCGCGTTTATTGGCGCACTTCATGACGTGCTGACGCGTATTATACTTATTTATTTACTTCACTGGCTCAGTATTCTGGGCCACTTCACGCCAGTTAGGTATTCCGAGGGTGGACAGGTCTTTTAGGGCTTCGTCACTCCAGCGGTATCTGGGAGGCCCAGATGGACGATTTCCACCTCGAGAGCCTCACATACGGTCTTCTCACAGCACAATCCTCTTCCATCTTTGCCAGGTGACCGAGCTCCCTCGTATCATACTCTTTTAATATCAAAACCTTACCAAATTGTTTAATGGGTTAAGTGCTAGTTACGTTTAAGTCTTTGTGCTTGAAATTAAAATCAATCTTATTCAAAATAGCAAATTGCTAGAATTTTTGCTCGACGCAAACTTTCGCAAAAACCAATTTGCATATTGATATAGATGTTAAAGGTTGCCTGCACGATGGTTTACGCAATCCGTTTGAGCCTTTTTATTGAATATCGGAAACGTATTCGTGGCTGAAATGAGATCTTTTGATATTGTTTTAGAGGCCTCTTGTTCTTCCCCGTTTGAAGTTTGGAAGGAAATTTCTGACAGTTTTTTCGCGATTTTGGCAATGGAATTATGAGAAAATCTATTCTGCTGCCAAAACAGAGAATTTTTATAAAACATGCTGGAATCATATGAGGAAAAAGTCGAAAGAAACATTTTTTTTATTAAGTATTAGGTATAATAAATAAACTTCATTAACAAGTATATTATTTTAATTTTTTTAACAAGCAGATACGTCTGCGAGCCATACTCCAAATTTTATATTAAAGGAAAAAATTGAAAAAATTACGCTTCCGGCAGGACTTGAACCCGCAACCTCCGCAATCCGCAATGCTCTTAAATAATTGAGCTACGGAAGCCTACCAGAACCTCGCAAATCTTTCCATTCCTTCCCTTATGGGCCGCCTTTGGGATGGCGTAAAGTGACATCTGCCAAAAGATGATGACATCCATTTAACGGCACCGGAGTCTCAAGTTGTATTGAGAATTCACCAGTAACAATGTCCTAACCCATACTAAAATCTTTCCATTCCTTCCCTTATGTATACACGCCTCAATTGGTTAAGATCAAACGCACAGATTGCGGAGGTTCCGGGTTCAAGTCCTGCTGGAAGCGTAAATTTTTCAATTTTTTCCTTTAATATAAAATTTGAAGTATATTATTCTCTAAATGTATTAATAATTAGCAGTTAGGTATTAACTGAATTCGTCTTTATAGTGTTAGGTCACAGATTTTAAATGTTGGGTTCATTTAGGGTTCAAGCTAATTTCGTTAAATGTACTAACGGTATGAAATGTCCAATGTAAAGTAAACCCTAAATGGCTCAACAATTAAATTCCGTGACTATACCTACATGTAAGTACATATAACATTATTATAGCTTATTATCGTAATATCACAGGAGTAAAAGAAAAGTCACAGACAGGACGTGACATGACAGGGCAACGTCAGAATCACATTCCCATTAGCAAAATTAATTAATAAAAGGGGCGATAATAAAAACAACTATGTATTTATTTGTGTACAACAAAGAATAACAGATAACGTGCAAAAGACGTTAATCAACGGCGCCTGTCCTCTGGGAAGAGTTTTCTGGATTTTCCCTTCATTTCCTTGAGGACATTCGTGTTTCCGAGGCTGGCAAACGTAAATATTATCAGATGATGACATTGCCGGCAAAAATGAGAGATGCAGAAAGATAGGTGGGAATTAAATCATGTTACTAATGCCGACAGACTTGTTACACTAATGCATTTCATTTTTCATGCGTTTTCATTTCCGAGGCTGGGTAAATATTATAATTATTATAATGCAGGCATTATGTTATTACAGAATAACATGAATCTCAAGGGAAGTGCGAAGAAATGTTAAGTTTAAATGTACGAGTATGCCTCCTACGTAATTGATTATATCAGAGATATATATACTCATAATCATACTCATACTCTTTTATTGGTATACAACTCCGTATAAGATAAATAAAGTCTAAGAAAAAAACGTGCCTCGAAAAATCAAGAAAAAAATATGCTTGAATAGATGGCGACTTAACATGGCGATTTAACACCCATTAGTAAAAGAACATGGGTCAAATGTCATTCTAAAAGTTTTAGTCCTATGTCGAAAGATGGCAGTAAATTTAGATGACTACAAAATTTACTTTGGCAACACGCTTCTATACTATACTAAATTCTCTTCGATAATATTAACGAATTTTACTCATTAGTTTCTCTAACTTTGTTATTTCTAAGAACCAAACAGCAATTTTTTAGTACTTAGTAGGTATTATCTATCGAGACGCAATAACGATAATTCTAATTCTATTCTCAGTATACAAAGTAAAGAAAAAAATATATCGAGCATATTATCTAAGTGTAAATTTTGTTGTTGTTGTCAATTGATTTATTCCACTGTACTGATTTTTAGTGCATCAAAGTCGCAAATTGTAAGCCATCGTTGCCAGCTCTCTACTTGTTTAGCGTATTTGACCGTGCAGCAGCCAATGGGGCGTGGGGCGCGCGTCATTTGTTTCAGTGTCACAAATCGCCCCCTCGACAAACGGACAGAGTGCTTCCAAATAACCGCTTTTAAAATCTATCTGTTTCAACGTAGATATATACGATAAACTTGGGACAAGATGTGTCTGTTTAAATATACACGGTCCAATTCGAACAATGCTTATAAGATGTCACATCGATACTATACCGATCTGTCAGTGTCAAAAGTGATGTTTTTGTTGAAGAATTGGTGCCCGCAGATGGTTAAGAGCTGAAAGCCTGCAGGCCGAAAGGTATTTGAGATGTAATTTAGGTACCTGCAATACTTACTGTCTAACTCCCTTATTCATAAAACTTTACGAGCCAGTAGGGCTAAGATGGTCGGCTCTTTATCATTTGTCACCATGGCTGTCACGTTCTAACAAGCATGTAAGCGCGAAAGTGACGGGCATAGAGACAAGTGATAAAAATGAAACCATGATGCCACTGCAGTAGGGCTATGATGGTCGACTCTTTATCATTTGTCACCATTCCTGTCACGTTCTAACATAACAACACAACAACAACATAAGTGTGGTAGCGTGGCAACATGGTTCCATTTTTATCATTTGTCACTATGCCCGTCACTTTCGCGCTTACATACGTGTACACTAATGTATGATTAGGAACAGTGTGATAAGGGAAAAGTGTGGACTGAACGAAGATGTAGTGACAAAAATTGAGAAAGGTATATTGAGATGGTTTGGACACGTGGAAAGAATGAGTGAAAGAAGGTTAACAAAGAGAGTGTATAAGGGAGAAGTAGAAGAGGGAGCTGGAAGGGGTAGACCTCGGCGGACTTTCTCTGATCAAATCGGGGAAATCCTGAAGAAAGGCCAGGTCAAGAGCACCCTAAACCGACGAGCGTGTATGAGGAATGTCATGAAAGTGAAGGAAACGAAAGAGGTATGTCAGAATCGTAGCAAGTGGAAATCCGTGGTCTCTGCCTACCCCTTCGGGAAATAGGCGTGATTATATGTATGTATGTATGTATGTTGCCACGGCTAATTTAGTTAAATTATGTTTTATCCCTTTCTTACATATACAGTAAGTCAAAATGACAGATAAAGACAAACTAATACTAGCTTAGCATAGCTAATTCAGGCCAGTAACGCGTTTATGAATAAAGCCATAAGTAAGTAGGATAATATGTGTATGTTAGTTTGTTTTGGGGACCTACATAGGGAATTAGGAATTTCGGTAACCGCCGCTAGCCGTTAGCCGCGTAAGCTGAAAACGCCGGTTTGATTCCGGCCTCGGCCACCGGCTTAAAGTTTCTCACTATCTATGATTTTTAACTCATAACTATACTGTATTTGACTATAAAATTATTAATTAAAACAAGAAGTATTACTTCTTGTTTTAATTAGCATGGATTTCCGCAAAGTAACGCCTGATTCTATTAATTATTTATAAAATTATTAGGCGAGTAAAATTTTCAAATTTTTATCTCTTAGTATCCAAATCATCACAAAGTTATAAGTATTGGGTTGGTGCATAAGTTCTTGGACACTCAAACACATTTATTAAAAATATTTTTTATTAATCCACAATATAATGACCATAGCCAGAGAGATGGCTACATGTTCAACAACATGTAACCATCTCTCTGGCAAAGACATTATGCCGTGTTCCCAAAAAGCAGGAAGCTGGTGGTCAAAAAACTCGGCAATATCGTCTTGAGAGTTGTTCATAGTTTTCAAACTTCTTCTTTCTTAGATATTACTTTAGAGCCCGAAACAGACAATAGTCCGACGGCGCAATATCAGGACTGTATGGCGGGTGAGGTACCACTGTCCAGTTCAGCTTTTCCAGAATGTGGCGGACAAACTTCGCAGTATGTGGTCGAGCGTTGTCCTGAAGAAGTGATACAGACAGCCTTTTTGGACGCTTAGTCGCTATTTCTGGGGCTAACTTTTCCAGTTGCTCTCCATAAATAGTAGCGTTAATAGTCTGCTTCTCGTCCAACAGTTCCCAATATGCCCTGCCAGTCCCAGAAAACTGATAACATTATCTTTCGTCCATGACGATCTGACTTTGGTTCCGTTGGCGCCCTTTCTCCGCGTAGAACCCATTCTGCCGGCCTGCCGCGTTTTGTTGTTGTAGTGAACCCAGGATTCGTCGACGGTGACAATGGACCTGAGAAAGTCTTGTCTGTGTGGTTGCAGGAGGACACTTTCGCATATGGTCACGCGTGCTGCGCGCTCGCTGTCTGTCAAAGCGTGGGGTGTCCACCGACTCATTATTTTGTGGTAGCCCATTGCATGCAGGTGCCGAATTATGGTGGAATGGTCGTACCCAAGTTCCTTCTCCAAGTCCCTGGTAGTCGCATCCGGATGTCTTTCCAAATGTGAGCGTAGAAGGTCTTCGTCGAAGACAACTGGCCGACCGGAGCGAGGTTTGTCTTCACAACTCGTGTCCCCCTTATCAAAAGACTTAAACCAATAACTCACTGTGGAATGAGCAATAGTGCCTTGTCCGAACGCAGTGTTAATTTTCTCGGCCGTTTGCCTTGCACTCGTCCCTAGATTATGCTCGTAAAGCATGATCGCTCGTAGTTGACGCGGTTCCATTTTGAACTAAATTGAACAACTAGGAACGCGCGCGCTCTTTTGCCTCTTTTATACCCCTTGGCGTAAAGCTCCTAGAACATTCTGTAGAATAATAGATTATTCTAGCGTGTAACCGAATTGAAACCTAGAATTTTTTTTATGAAATAAAAGTGTCCAATGATTTATGCACCAACTCAATATATTACGAGTAAGAAGAAAGTTCGACAAACAGCGCCAGATAGTAATTACAACTTTGTCTTTATCTAAAGTCGCTCCTTCAAAGACAGATAAAAGTTACGTAAGTAAACCTCACCTTGATAAAAAAAATGCCTAATAAAATGCCTAATGGAATCTTGGACAATGTAGCGAAAATATTGAGCGAAGCTAATTGACAATTGTCCTTAAAACAGAAACGTAATTAAGTCTGTGTGTATTACTCAAGTTAACGATAATATTCATAGATGTTCTGGACTTTGCTGCCCATATATATATATATATCCCGGGCTTCGGCATCCTCAGGTATAACATTTTTCTCTTCCATGTCTGCTGTCACGACGTCCAGCTAGCGCTTCTCAGGCCTACCGCAGCCGCGTGATCTAGGGCGAACAGTGAGGTTGAGGCATCTATTTCCACTAATCAATAATAAGTAAATATTATAGGGACATTCTTACACAAATTGACTAAGTCCCACGGTAAGCTCCAGAAGGCTTGTGTAGTGGGTACTCAGACAACTACTGTATCCATATTAGCCCAGCTCAAATTGGAAAAGGAACCTAGACTATCCACCAACTGTCTTACTGAGACTACTGAGATACTTCGGTCATATAGCTCGCAGAGACTCTGGCAACTTGAAAATACTTGTGGTAATGGGAAAGGTAGAAGATAGATGGTCTAGAGGACCAAGTCCAACGAGATAGTGTTATAAGGAAGGAAATTAAGATGTCTTCTTTTTCTTTCTTTGTTCATCCATTAAAAAAAAATTGTGAACTAATACTGTCAGTTCCACTGCACCAAACGAATTGATTACGATATCTGATCTTCATCGCGATATCTTCAAACTTTTCCGTCACATATTTTAACAGCTACAATGGTCACGTGACGCGTGTCGTGCGAGGCGGGATCGCCATATAAGGATGGCGGCCGGTGGATAGTAAGCAAACAACCAAACAGCTTGGAAGAGAAGGGAAATCAAGACGAGAGATATTCGCGGCTTGCATTAGTGTTGGTAGGAAATCGAGTGTTTCAAGTCTACATTTGAAGAATTCGACTCGTTTTCATGTAACTTAGCGCTAAAGACTGTTCCAATTTTTTTAGCCCTGAATATAGTCGTTTATTTAGTACTTTAAGCGTTTAAACTCTAAGAGCTTTCGCTAACTGGCGCGGTTGCACGGACACGGAGCGGGTGAACGGGTTAACGGAAAATAGTATGAGCAACGCTATCTGGCGCGGACGTGTGCGGCGGATTTTTCCAACTCGTACACTAGCACCCACGACACCCACGTGCGTAAGCCCGCTCTGTGCACCCGCGCCAGAGAGCGGACGCCCTTAGGGTCTCGAGCCTTTGAATAAAGATTCCGTCAGCAATTTTGTAGGTTCTGTAGAAATAACAGTAAGGAATAGATGCGCTATTGGTATACCTTACGCATGCATTATACGTGAAGTTGCGTATGCGTATAAGTGCGTTTTTAAGTTATGGTAAAATTATTGAGTTCTCCGAAGAGAATTTAAGTCTCTACAAAAGACTTGGGTCTCTTATAAGATGAAATAACACTCGAGTTTTGCTGCTGCTGCTAAAAGCCGAGTCGAGTCTTGACCCATTAGCGCCTACACCCACTTTTTGGAACCCACTATTTTTTTATGCTGTTAGGTAGATTCACAGTAGAAAATCGAGTCTAGCACCGTAACCCAGGTGTACCCAAATGGGAACAATGGGCGCTAACGGCTTAAAGTAGAGGACTCAGTCCAAGATCAAATTGTAATAAATTTGTCCAGCGAGCTGCAATATTCGACGGACGTCGAATTAATTTATTCATACAGTGGCCAATGTGGCCATGCACTTTTGCTGCTGGGCGCATATTATTATTTTCCTCACACCAGCTCGCTCTTGCTGCTCTCTCTATGTACTTTAAAAACTGATAAGACAGTTGCATTTTATCCACATGTAAGGCAAAGTTATCTGATGCAAATTTTGAGTTGTTTGCTCATGTTGGCTGAGCGAATTTACTTTTGAATAATGATTTCGAATGATAAATATTTGATAATGTTCGTTTGGATGGGTTTTTGGTTTCATTTTGCTTGATGTTTCTCGGTTGGTATTTTACTCGCGTTCGTGTGGTAAAAATTTTTGTTTTTGTAAGACAACTATTGTATGCGCGCGATCTCATTAAGAAATAGGTAATAAACACTTTTGGTCTGACTTTAGGTGCCTAGAGTCAGACCAAGCTAAGTTGGCAGTGAATATGATAGCCCAGCCTGTGAAAATGTTTAGTAAACGTCATAAATCATAATTTCATAGAAGTTTGACGTTTAACACTTGTACTGGCTGGGCTATCAGCTTATCTTGGTCTGACTCTATCATAAACCTGAATCTTAAGCCGCGAGTTAGCAATGATCGACCATAGTTATTTATATTGTTTTAACAAATAACCAAACAGAGCAGCTTTTATTCATATATTCGCATTTATCACACAGAATTTTAAATAAATTTATTAAAATCATAATAAGGGTCTCTAAAGCAAACAATACAACTTAAATGCTTTTTTTGGGAATAGCAAAAATTCAAGTTATGCAGAAATTTTGTATGGAATAATCGGACAAAGCACACCGTATCTCGAATTCACACGGCATAATAACCCATCCCCGTCCGTTGAAGTCCACGAGTCGTCCATTCGTCGGCGGCGCTGCCATCTATAGTTTTAATTGGCAGTCGTACATCTATCGGGGACAGACGGGTTGATGAGGGCAAGTCTCAGCAGTCTATCTTGTTGACATATTTAAATGTGGAGCAGTGAAACATCTGTCTGTATTCTAGAGTGAGCCCATGGATCCAATTTATTCGTATTTTCTATAAAAAAATACGTACATGGCATATTTAGATACACAGGACTACTTTGGAGCTACAATGCAAAACCTGTTTTCAACGAGACGGGAAACTGATTTTAATAAGTGAAAAATGCATTTTCACCGAGGCCGTACGGAAAACTAGTTTTAACTAGGGAAAACGCGTATTTGCTAAAAACGGGTTTTTAAAAAACCCGTTAATAAACCTAATGATAAATTATTAAATGCGCTAAATACGTATAAAATAGGAGTATGTTATAAGACACCGTCGTGTCCGTACTGTATCTTACATTATTTTGTTCGTTGTTGTATGCCGTCTTCGGGTTTCCGTAAACTGGAACAGGCATCGAAAAGTTTCCATAATTTCATCTTACTTTTAATACAAAAAAAATCGTGTATCCATTACTTCAAATCTCTCGAGGGTAAATGGCCGCGTCATTTACAGAAAATGAATAATGAATTTAACTTTATGAACTTTTAATTATCACTCGGTGACTTCTCCACAGAACACGAAAACAATACCAAATCCATTCAATTATATAAAACTTTTAATTAATATTAATAGGGGCTCACTTTGAAAGCAAAAGAATACTGCAGATAAAAAGTTCTTAGAAATCAACGTTACCCACAGCTGTGGGCTGAATTAATGCGAAAACAATAAAGAGTCAGGGAGTCCAAAAATGGATGATGAGCGGCGAGGCGAAGAGCCGCGAATAAAAATTAATTCCAAATGGTTATTAGTGGCCAGGAACAAAAGCAGAGCGGTGTGAGTGAGCGAAGCTGCAATAAACGTCACGGCAAGAGAGATAGGAAATTAAACGAAACTAAAGCAAAGTCGGTCGTGCGACATCTGGGGGAGGAAGTTTGGGGAAAGCCCATTCAGCGAGACTTAAAAAAAAAACTAAATTAAGTCCGGACGCCTGATTCTGTTTACTCTGTACTATGCCCTGTGAGCGACAGGTTAAAAAAGTGCCGCTTTTGTTTCTAGCGTGCTTTTTTCGTTCTGTTTATCAAGCTTGATTGGAACTTACGAAATAGACGCGGAGAACAAAGAAATTATTTATTATATCAACAAAAGTATCTTTTATATTTTAAGAAGATAATAATCTACTAATATAATAAAATTTATTAAATTTATCGTTCATCGTTATAAGTGAGCTAAAGTATTGCAAATATATTGAATGATAGTTACATTTATTACTATGTACATATAGCTCTAACGTAGGTAAATTAAAAACAAATGCTTATTGTTAGTAGTAGTAATTAATGAAATTTAATATAAAATAAATTCTGGCGTGCAAATTTAATAGTTTGATGCAAACTAACATGTATAAAATTAGCTACGATTTTGCAGTGAAGATCAAATATGAAGTGCTGGAACCTTTTATTCTATCGTTTGCAACGATAGTATTTTGTAACCTAATTTCACCTGAATATACGATGGCAGGCCGAAGATTCAAAATCTGAATTCAGATTCGTCACTGCCGATCTAGGTGAAAACGCCCTATGTTATTGTAGAACTCGTATGGAGATACGTCTAATCCATAAGTAAGTTGCAATATTTCTGGGTCATTCTTCAGTGGCTGTGTCTAAACTTTTCGTATATTTAGTACGGTTTGACGGAGTCAGACCGCAGTCATATAATTTGAGAATGACCCTTCTATCCACTTACCTTTGGGAAGGGGTTCTATGACAATTTTGACGGCGTCCACTGCCGTCAGCGTCGAGCAGAGCCAGACTAAAAGCATAGCGCCGGGCGCTCGCAAACACGCTCCCATCGTGATACTGGGTCAGTCTACGTGTTCCACATTGTAAAAACCTGGAACAATAGAAGAAACCTGTTAGAAAATAGTTTTATGTAAGTAAGTAAATATTCTTTATTGCACCAATAACATTACATTTTTAATTTAATGGCCTTCTAGCCTAGTCGGTAGTGACTATTAGGGGAGAGTGGGGGAATCGGGTTTTTAATTTAATGGCCTTCTAGCCTAGTCGGTAGTGACTATTAGGGGAGAGTGGGGGAATCGGGAACGGCGTGTACTAAGAAATAGTAGATATAAAATCTCATCAAATCAAATATCAAAGCACATGCATATTTAAATTAATTTTTAACATGCAGAAACGTCCGCGAACGATGCTATTAAGCTTAGAATAAATTTAAAAGTGGAAAAATGACTGTGAGACTTGAACTCACGGCCTCTGCATACATACACACATACATATTTGACCACATGATTTTGATGATGTTTGATTTTTATTACATGCATATTTGATCAGCAACTAATAAACTAAACCTTCTAATTGCACAAAAAAATTTTGAGTATGTTTAACACAAACATTCATGTCCGTAAGATTCAACGTTTCCAATTACCCCTTGTATTCTTAATGATTGAAAGTCCAATTGCAATTTGTTATGCATACGCCTTAAGGTAAAAATGATACTAGATTGAAAATCTCCAGTGTTTCTATTTCCCCCGTAGATTATTTCTAAAGCGGTTTCGGGTAAACGAGAACGGCAATGTTTTCTATTTCGTCCAAATTTAGTATGATAACGTTTATTTGGACAAATTGTTTCGGTTTGTGACATTTTTGTATTTTTCTAGAGCGTTTGCAGTTAAGTATTCCCAAGTCGCCCACTATCCCCTAGCAGCAATAGGACATTTTTACCTTGTTGCCACAAATGTATTTTTATGAAAAAAAAAATATTTCATACAATATTGTATTGTGCATTAAATACCTAAAAATTGAGGATGTCGCCCTCTTGTAAATAATAAAAAAAAAATTAAACAAAAAAAAATATTTTTTTAGGCCTTTGTAAATAAGTTAGAACCTTGATTTTTTTTTTAATGAATTGCTATTAGTGCCATGTATAATCCAAATTTCAAAGAAATCTAACCATTAGTTTAGCTTAGAAAAATTAAAAAAGATTTTACATATATTTTTTTTAAATCCAAACCAAGGGGATTCCAGGCTTGAAATATTGTAAAATGATATCTTATAATAAGACCAATTAACGCTTCTAAGAAAGGTATACATTTCAGCCAGGGGCAGTTTCACTATAGGATTGCGGCTAGACCCTTTCGTGATCAAATTCCATGATTAAATAAAAAAAAATGAAAATTTACAAAATTCAGAAAATGGCATAAACGACTTAAGCGCCAATACTGTCTATGGCGCTTAAGACCATTGTGAGTTTACTGTGATACCGACTGAACGAACTAAGCATTTTTCACTGTGACATTTTGACGTTTACAGCTCAAAGAACCACTAGTATTGGGACCGTGCGAAGTGCATGGTGGGAGTCAGAAAAGCGATTCCAGCGCATAAGGTGGTAAAAATTAGAACTAACTGCGGATAACGTCTTTAACATTTCGTACACATTATATGGCTCGAATAAAAACTTTAATTTACGATTACTCCTGAAATATTAATTTAAATTGTATTGTGTAAGGGACCATTGTAATCTGTATGAAATGCTTAATATAACTAACGTATTTAATTTGATAATTATTAATACTGTGTCCGTGTAAATAGTTTTGCAAATGCCACATACTATGTGATCATTTTCTAGAAGTTAAGAATGGGTTTAGTAAGTTACCCTTAAAAGATAGACATTCAGCATCGCGGACTTTTTTGTAGACCCATGAAAGAGAGACAACCCCACCATACATTTTGTTGTTATAGCTTAAACGGATTAGGCAGCGTTTTCGATTAAAGCTCCTAGCCAGCGTGATTTTTCCTACAACATCGTTATATTTCAACCAATTTACACAAAACCTTAACAAGTACCTAAACCTTCCTCAAGAATCACTCTATTGATAGATGAAAGTCGTAGGAAAATCTGTTCAGCAGTTTTTAGTTTTGGAGTAGTTTTATAAGATGTAAGTAGTGCATTGACGTTTTCCCCTAGACTTGCGGACGCTGGGTTGCGTGACAGTCGTGCACATAGCGAATAAAAATGTTTAGTATCGCTCGTAAACGTAGATGATAGAAATTTGTTTATAAAAATAAGAATCAGGGAAATACTTAGAAAAAAGAAGTTTACATTCCTTGTAAAGCAATAAAAATATAACACAGTATCGCAATGTCAAAGAATAACGTTTGAATGTTTTCCGACAAAAAGATCCAATCTCTGTTATAAATCCAATCCTTCAACTTTGGTAAAGTGAGTTCGCCTAATATCTAGCGCCTTTGCATTTATGAATAATAACTGGAAAAAGTTAAACTCTGAAATCCGCCTCCATCTGAATATTGTAGAATTCGAAAGATAACGTGCCAAAAGAAAAAAAGGCTTTCCTTTTTATTCCTCTCTGTGTTTATTCTCGCCGGGAAGTTTCTAAGGTGGATTAAGATTGTCTCTCAATTTTATCGGATTATATAAGTAATTTCAGTTTCGTATAATCTTTTCCAAATTAGTTTTTTTTGGATATTATTTTACTTATTTAGAATGACATAAACGTTTAAAATAAAAACTTGGGTCTACGGTCTAGCGTCTACGTGACAGAGGGCGATCAGGCTTCTACTCACGGCCTGATTTGAAGAATGAGATACGATAACGATAAGTTCTGGTTTAGATAAGTTCTCATTTAGATATCGTTTGTATGTCGTGTAATTGCCAGAAGCAGCTCGATTCGGGCAACCAATGTTATGAATATGATGTTAGAAATATCGTAGATAGATCTTATTGGGATCACAGCGGAATCGAAATAAACGTCAATTTTGACATGTCATTTAGTTATCGATCTTTTAAAGATCTTTCCAAGATCTCAAACGTGTCTGAATCATTATTTGAATCGGGTCGTTAATCCAACAAATATCACTTTTGGCACTTTTGAGCTGGGTGGGGGTCGAAATGGGGTTGATAGTATAAGTAGGATAATATATTACGAATGTGCTTGAATTTTAGAGTTAGTTTAAGTGTCTCTGTGTATTTTTTGTTAGCAACATTTTAGATTGCTTGGAATTTCCACACACATCCCCAGACAAACGTGCAAATTCAACTAAAGTGAATACACATTCAAGGGAAATTAAGCAAATGCGTGTACCTTAAGGCTAGTAATAATATATGGTTGTTTGGAACGCTGGAGTAAGCTGCAGTAATTGCAATGTGCATCATTAGTACTGCACTGTACAGAGGTCGGGACATTCGCAAAGGTATACGCAAATTTGGGCACATGCCATATTTAACACGTTGAACGCCATGGGGGGCACCGGCGACCTCACGAAGTCAACTGCAACACGCCATGGGGGGCACCGGTGACCTCGTGTTAAACCTGTTTTTAAGACGCTATCCTGCGCCGCGTGTAGCAGTTATAAGCAATGCGTTGTATGCAAGGGACCGGCATGGCGCTCGTTAGTAAAACGGTGGCTTGGGACGTGGGTGCAGTTAGTGACATAGTAGATTTGTTGAAAAAATGAAAAAAACAAGGCATTTTTTTCAAATCACAGCTTTAATTCTATAATTTATATATTTACTAGTGTAGTGACTATTAGGGGAGAGTGGGGGAATCGGGAACGGCGTGTACTAAGAAATAGTAGATATAAAATCTCATCAAATCAAATATCAAAGCACATGCATATTTAAATTAATTTTTAACATGCAGAAACGTCCGCGAACGATGCTATTAAGCTTAGAATAAATTTAAAAGTGGAAAAATGACTGTGAGACTTGAACTCACGGCCCCTGCATACATACACACATACATATTTGACCACATGATTTTGATGATGTTTGATTTTCTGCTGATCTTTTTATTCCTCTCTGTGTTTATTCTCGCCGGGAAGTTTCTAAGGTGGATTAAGATTGTCTCTCAATTTTATCGGATTATATAAGTAATTTCAGTTTCGTATAATCTTTTCCAAATTAGTTTTTTTTGGATATTATTTTACTTATTTAGAATGACATAAACGTTTAAAATAAAAACTTGGGTCTACGGTCTAGCGTCTACGTGACAGAGGGCGATCAGGCTTCTACTCACGGCCTGATTTGAAGAATGAGATACGATAACGATAAGTTCTGGTTTAGATAAGTTCTCATTTAGATATCGTTTGTATGTCGTGTAATTGCCAGAAGCAGCTCGATTCGGGCAACCAATGTTATGAATATGATGTTAGAAATATCGTAGATAGATCTTATTGGGATCACAGCGGAATCGAAATAAACGTCAATTTTGACATGTCATTTAGTTATCGATCTTTTAAAGATCTTTCCAAGATCTCAAACGTGTCTGAATCATTATTTGAATCGGGTCGTTAATCCAACAAATATCACTTTTGGCACTTTTGAGCTGGGTGGGGGTCGAAATGGGGTTGATAGTATAAGTAGGATAATATATTACGAATGTGCTTGAATTTTAGAGTTAGTTTAAGTGTCTCTGTGTATTTTTTGTTAGCAACATTTTAGATTGCTTGGAATTTCCACACACATCCCCAGACAAACGTGCAAATTCAACTAAAGTGAATACACATTCAAGGGAAATTAAGCAAATGCGTGTACCTTAAGGCTAGTAATAATATATGGTTGTTTGGAACGCTGGAGTAAGCTGCAGTAATTGCAATGTGCATCATTAGTACTGCACTGTACAGAGGTCGGGACATTCGCAAAGGTATACGCAAATTTGGGCACATGCCATATTTAACACGTTGAACGCCATGGGGGGCACCGGCGACCTCACGAAGTCAACTGCAACACGCCATGGGGGGCACCGGTGACCTCGTGTTAAACCTGTTTTTAAGACGCTATCCTGCGCCGCGTGTAGCAGTTATAAGCAATGCGTTGTATGCAAGGGACCGGCATGGCGCTCGTTAGTAAAACGGTGGCTTGGGACGTGGGTGCAGTTAGTGACATAGTAGATTTGTTGAAAAAATGAAAAAAACAAGGCATTTTTTTCAAATCACAGCTTTAATTCTATAATTTATATAATTAAGTATTTGCAATAATTATATAATTAATAGAAATTAATTTCAATTATCTGGAGATACACGACAATTATCAAAAAATAAGAAAAAATAAATTTCCCAATGCAGACACACACCTGATACATGCATTCCACAAAAAAAACATCATAAAAACCCAAAATTAACAAAAATAAACAAAAACAGCGTATCTTCTTGAACCAGTAGCAGGAATTGCCAAACCAAGCTATTGTCACACAATACCAAAGCAGTTAAATTTTATATTATAAGCATATTTTAGCGGGTGCGAATGTGACAGTATAATGACCGGCACAGTGACCGGCGTGGCCGGCGGGGGGACCGGCGTGGCGTCATGGTAACGGTTTTTGAAATATGAACTTCACAGCGCCACGGGGGTCATCGGTGACCGCGAGTTTTTTTTTTTTAATAACTTTTTAACTAAACCTCCAATAACAAAATAAAATATATATCTATATACATATCAAAGTAATAATTGAATTTACATCAAGTTTTTTTTTAAGAAAAAATGAATATTTTGGTCTGGCGTTTAACGTGTTAAGCTATGCATGGGGCTGCGTCTAGTGTATTTACTTTTTAAAATTCTTGGATAATTAGCTACTGGCTGATTCAGGAGACATGACCAGGATCAATCCTATGCATTCAGTATTTGATTAGTACCAGTATTAGTGAGATTAATGTTAATTATTTACGGCCCGATTCGAATATTCAGATATGATAACGCTAAGTTCTGATTTAGATAATTTATCATTTAGATATCGTGTAAATGTCGTATAATTGACAGAAGCAGCTCGATTCGGGCAACCAATGTCACTTTGACGTTAGAAATATCGTAGATAGATCGTATATTGGGATCACAGCGGAATCGAAATATACGTCAATTTTGACATGTCGTTTAGTTATCGATCTTTTAAAGATCTTAAATGTGTCTTAATCATTCTTCGAATCGGGTCGTAAGTGTTAAAAACAAAAAGTTTTAAATTAGGTATATACGACATGCATAGCCACCCTAAACTCATAATTCTATACATGCTCTTTGCGTTATCAGCGACAGTGTCAAATTGAATGCCATTAGTACGTAAGTGCCGCGAAGATACTGCTTTAACTGTAAAGATTTTAGTACCTATTGTATAAAGGTACGGAGCCCTCTTTTATGCGTGGTTCGACATACTTGGCCATTTTTTTTAATCTAGTATCATCCGTTTTATCTAGTACGAGTACGACAGCACTTTGCATTTATTTTGTGATTATTTCTTCTATAATGTATTATATATAACCTTTAGACTTTATTATTGCCTTAATAAACGCACACTATCTGTTTCATTTTCAAATTGTCTTCTCTCATAAAATCTTAAGTATTATTTTTCATCACACGTTTGCAACATTGTATAATCAATTAATAATTTTAGGTAGGTACTTAAAAGTAGATATTTAAATTTATTAGGAAGGCAGATGTTTTACGTACAGTCTACCCGCGCTTACTTTCGGACGTCGACGCATCGCAATAAATGCACCCAACCATGCTAACTAGTATTTAGACTTTCGTAGCAATGGCTACTGAGGGCCTACCGCGAACCACGTTCGACGTGTTGCATCCCTGTCACACTTACGTACGAATTTACAGGTGCGACAGAGAGGTAACACGTCGAACGTGGATCACGGTAGGCCCTCTGATGTGCTCATAGTCCAATACAAAATATTCTATGAAAATAAAGGTTGGCGGATTATAGGCTTGGAACTAGACTTAATGTCAAGTCACGGCTCAATATAACGCAAGGCAATTAGTGTGAAACGGAATTAGTAATGCCCTTCGGACGTATTGTGTTATTTCCCCTCCATCGTAGTCACAACACATATTAATAGACTCTAACGATTATCCGTACATAGTTGAAAATATGGATTTATCGACTAAGGGGGATTTATAAAGGGAATTATGAATATACTGCTAATCGGTAATGTGCTGCTAAATTATTTCCATAGGTATGAAGTTATTCTTAGAATGATATAAAATTGCTGTTGACTTGGTAACGTTTAACGGTAAACTAAGCTACAATCGATTTGTTTATGCTAATTAATGTCCGTTTGTTCGTAAAGTTCTATAGTAGTCATAGCTAAAACTAAAACTGACCATTCCAATATTATAGTCGACCAGAATTATCATCACGTTTCCTTTTAGACCAGAATCTCTATAAGAGTGTCGTATGCATGTCAGGGCATCAACTTGCCTTTATTACAGCAAACTCCTCTGTTATTTTTTTGTGGACTCTGACCCTCATTTTGCCTTCTTTGGTGGCCATTTAAATCAAGTCAACTAATTAATCTGGGACATAAAAATTCCTGACAATGATGTATTAGGGTCCCCGGTCAATGCTGTCATAAGCTTTTTTGAAATCCACAAACATTTCTTCTCCGTCAGTAATATTAGGTGGAATATCTTATCAATAGTACTGCGATCCGCGGCAGAGCCGACCTGGCATAGAACCGCTGCAGCAGAACAACATGGAAATTCATGAAAGAGGTATATGTTCAGTAGTGGACGCATACTTATATGCTGAGAAGAAGAAGAAGAAGAAGTACTGCGATTGCAACGAAACCAAGACTGATAATCACTAAAGATTTTTTGCGCAAATGGTTCGCTTTAATAGCACATACGATAGAACCTTGTACGTAGTTGGTCGAAGAGCATGAGCATGAAGAGTCAACACAACAATTCGTGCACTTTATTGCAGCGTTTATTATGGACCGAGCTAATTATAACTGTATTCCACTCGCGTATCTGTTGTCCCACCTCCAAGACCAGATCTTAAGAATTAGCTCATACAACTGTGACTGTATACGGATACAGAGGACGGCCTCTGCCATACGTCCACACTTCCGATGGTATGCCATCATGCTCATGATAAGTTGTCGAACTTCATCGAAAGACAGTGGATCTACCTCCATATGGTTATCATTTGTGGTGCGAGAGGATCCAATTCAGGGCAATTAATATGAACTTAAAACAAAAAAAAAAATACTTTATTACATCCCGAATCACGTCGTCCAAATTAGCTCTAGATTTTAAATTCAAAATGTTTTGATGAGATGTCAATGTATCTATCAGCTCAGCCTCGGTGCTTAGTTGCGCATGAAGAGGTGGGTGTAGACTGAGACTTGAATTAAGGCGCGGGCGTGGTCGGCACCTGATTAAGGCATCAAAGATGCCACCTCGAGCCCGTCGCGTAATTATTTGGCCTCTACAGTGACGCTTTGAGGCGACGAATACCTACACGAAAGTATGAGTATAGCTATAGAGTATCTAAAAGTAACGGGAATCAGCAGGTACTAGGTATTTTTGAAATTACGTAAATACTAAGCGTTAATAATTATGTTTAATAATTGTTATAAGTTAGTTTGTTGGGATGAACACTCGCCTGCCGTATTTCCGGATCGCTACTTTGACACAGCCAAATGGCGAAAAATGGAGGGTCGACCTTAAATAACATGGGAAGAGAGACGGAGAAAGAAGATTTGGAAACAGAATTACTCGTAAAATGGAAGTTGGTAACAAGTATTTGCATACCTACTTCAGTTTGGCTCTCGTACTAAATTAACGTTCCTAATGCGGCCTGATCTCGCTCAATGCTCTAACCCGACCACGGCTAACCATCTGAAAATTAACAGCAAAAAACCGCAGACTGCGAAAATTGCTTTCAATTTTATAATTAAAGCAAGCAAAAACCGCCTTTGAAATTTAGAAACTTCTCTTTCCAAACGGTTACAACAGATTTTAATTTTAGCCTTTTATTGAATAGAACATTTTGGTTGGTTACCGAATTTGAATAGCATCATCAATTTTGTATTTCTTAATTTTAAATTATAAGTTAAAATAGAAATCTAAATTAGGAATGTTGTACGCTACAGTGGATAGTTACTTGCCTATTGTATCGGGTTTATTATATTATTTGAATGGAATAACCGATACACTGTCGGGTGACACAATCATAGGCATTATTTATACATGCGTTTTCTGTGTTCATATTTTTGTAAACTGTCAACCTTATTACCCTTACAAAATGAACAGTCGCTTTTCAATTTAAAATGTATTGCAAAACCATACATGGTGGCATCGTATAGGGAGCGTGCATGAACTATATGAGGCAGCACAGGAGCCGTCAGATTTTTGGCCCGAGGCGTATATGTGATGTTTATTGTTCCGATGTAGCCCAAAAGATGGGAGAACCTACTATGCACAAGAAAACACGTGACGTGTAAATGTACATGTTTATGGTTCCGATTCAAGCCACAAGATGGCAGACCCTCCAACGCGCACGGTCCCTATAGATGTGCTATGCTGCGTGCGCCGGTGAGGGACAGTACATACGCGATGCGGCACAATTAAAAACACGTCTTTACATTCCTATCAACATACCAAAAACAACCTATGTAATTTGGTCGGGTTCATTGTTACCTAAAAAACGTCTACCTCAGTTAGGACTTTTTAGAAGTAGGCAGAAATGACAAGTGAAACTATGACAAGGACAAACAATATTAATAGCGCTTTCTCTGCTCATACCGAAAGTTCCGTAAGACTGCGGTATTTCCGGACCGATACGACCTTCAAACCTTCAAGAAAAGAGCGTACTCCCATCTTAAAGGCCGGCAACGCACTTACGACCCCTCTGGTGTTGCAGGTGTCCATGGGCGGCGGTAATCGCTTACCATCAGGTGATCCGTCTGCTCGTTTGCCTCCTCTACCATAAAAAAAAGGACATTTCGTTCGGTCATCTCCCTCTGCCCCATTTCATCTCCAATGATCCATAGCGACAGTGTACAAAAATTGAGATAAAAGTAATCGTCGCAAGTAAACCGCACGTACACGGTGCTAGTCACACCTCTTCAAATCCCATGTAATAACGAGACAAGCTCGAGTCCCTTTGTAGGAAATTTTTAATAAAACGCTCTAAAAGGGTTATAAAAGCCCCGTTATCTTAAAAAAGTAATTGAGCCAGCAAAGCACCTCTGTTATATCTTTTTTGTTGGTTAATAAGTTTTGAAACTTAATTTTTTTATAGTAGACAAAAATTGTATGGCTTGGAATCAATTGCAAATGAAAAGGAATCAATTTTAAAGTCAAGTGTTGAATGTTCTGATAGTAATTTCTTTAATTAATAAGTTATATTACTAGTCAATATTCATGTCATGTTAATTTGGAATGTGTTTTGTCAATAAATTACTTTGTAAGATTATTAATAGAATGTTATAATTAGACATGTCACTGAAACTGTTTGGTTTTAGTTAATAAAATATTAAGGAAGTTGTTCCTGTTCATGGCACTCGTATTTAAACCAAGTCGTTCAAAGTCAAAACATGATAGTCAACAGTAAAACTTATACGAATCGAAATAATATTTTATTTCAGTTGGCGTTGATAGCAAACAAAATTAGTGGAATAGCCGTGGTCGGGTTAAAAAGTGTTGTAATTATGCCCTCGGCGGGTCGTTAGCGATAGTTTAGCGGCACCTGCGGAAGCGGGAACGAGCTCGCTAATTGTGCTTAATTCAATATACCGT
Organism: Cydia pomonella; assembly: GCF_033807575.1. NCBI lineage: Eukaryota > Metazoa > Arthropoda > Insecta > Lepidoptera > Tortricidae > Cydia > Cydia pomonella. The sequence continues at coordinate 7,216,955 of NC_084717.1, read as the reverse complement.
GTAATTACACAACATATAATATACGTTCAATATTAAATAAAGTCCAAACAAAGATATTTAATTGGATAGTCATGGTCATGAACTATTTGCTAGTAAATAATAATAATTATTTTATACGACGTCGGTGGCAAACAAGCATACGGCCCGCCTGATGGTAAGCAGTCTCCGTAGTCTATGTACGCCGGCAACTCCGGAGGAGTTACATGCGCGTTGCCGACCCTAAATCCGCCCCCCCCCCCCCTCGTTGAGCTCTGGCAACCTTACTCACCGGCAGGAACACAACACTATGTGTAGGGTCTAGTGTTATTTGGCAGCTGTTTTCTGTAAGGTGGAGGTACTTCCCCAGTTGGGCTCTGCTCTAGATCTGGAATGGCGTCCACTGGCTGTGCCCTACCATACAAAGCGAGATGACATTCACAATGCCCATACATCTCTTATACTTATAGATCGTGTCATTCCCGACGACGCGTGCCTTGACTACTCGTATTGTGAACGCTATTTTCGAATTTGTGCGTACTTAATAGTTGGAAAGAATACATTCATTCTATTATAATTTTACCTTTCGTATGTCTCCTTTCTAGAATTCATCACCTATTGTCTTCGGCTACCGCGAGACTCGCGAGAGTTAAGTCATGAAATAAAACTATTTAGTCGGATTATTTTTATTTGTGGGTAGTTTTGCACATTGAAATTTTGACAGAGTTGAATATAATCTTTCCTCAGTCACCTGTTGACCACGAACGCTGTAGGGTTCAAAACGTCGGGATGTATTATAAATTATTTAAACGTGATATAATCCATCTAAATAGTTTTATTTTATCCATCACCTGTTAGTTTTATGACGGCGGCCTACGACAGGTTAAAGCATTCTGAAAATAAATAACAATATGTAAATATATTTTTTGTATGTTTTCTCTTCATGAAAGTGGGAATATAGTCGAGTAATACAGTTCATTCTGTTATTGAAGGATGATGAAAACGTTGTATTAAAAACTACCTTACAGATGTATTTTGACACTAAAGTTATTATTATCATATTTATGATTCTTATATTTCTCATGAAACTAAAGAAGAGGCTGATTACGGAAGCAATAAAAATATGGACAATACAACTTCATTTGAGTTTAAGAAACTGATACGCTTGTTAGGATTGTTATTAATTTGTATACTAGGTTCATCTGGAGCGCTAGTTGTTATTAACCGAGCGTTAGCGAAGGTCTCCATTTCAGCTTGAGCAAAAATGATTTCGTATGTCCGGATGTTCTCTTCAATCTGCAGGTCGCATTTCTTAGCCGATTATCGTGAAATTTTGAGAGCAGGTTCGGTAGTTACATTGAAATTTTCTCTCGTTTCGTTTTTTGAAAAATGGTGGACTTTAGTATAAAGGACCTAAGTGTCATTAGAGTGTATGGCACTTAAGACCAATGTGAGTTCGCTGTATTTTTTATTTTTAAGCTTATCAAGCTTATCGCTAGGTCTACAGCTCACAGAACCGTTACTTTGTGTATGAACATAATTACAGAAAGCGCACATATTTTCAAACAAGCAAACAATTCCAAGAAACTCTGTTTATGTTTACGAAAATCCAAATTAACTCTGTTAATACTGGACTCTTAAATGTCCCTCGAGAAAGTTCAGCAACCCTTCTTATTGACGTAACTCAAACAGTCTGACGGCAATGATCTCCAGAGATTCTAATTCTACTTAATTTAAGCAGCGTAAACAAAGCAAGGATATATTTGGTAGATAATCAAGTCACGGTTTGCCGTCAAGTGCGAGGATTCCTGGTGCCATTGTCAACTGATTGACGCTATAAAAGTGAGAGGCTGACGATAGCCGGAGGTGTGAGGAGGTTTTATAAGACACGGAGACGACACGATCCTACTGGATGTTTATTTAGTCACCTGCAATAATTTACGGGGTGAATATATAGGCCATACTGAGCAACTTTTACTATAGGATCGCAAAAAATTGACTGTTTCATACATTTTGGCTGCCTGACCTTGACATTTTCTATGGGAGAGTAATTTTTTTTTCGCGATTACGAGGTTGGTACCATAGTAAAAATTGCTCAGTTTGACCGATATATTCAGACCGTAAATTATTGCAGGTGACTAAATAAACACTGTATAAGAAAATGGTTACAAATTATCAGCTTGTCTGTATTTTGTGTGCATTTCATTTAAGCTTATACTGGATCGGCGGCTATTTATGATACTGGGGCCAAAATTTAGGTGGCCTAGGATTTAGGGCTTTGATCGCAAATGGTAGGGATACTATGCTAGTTTGAGCCTAGCCTAATAGAGTACACCAAGTTATGGTCACTAATTCTTTAGTAAAAACTATAAGGTAATGTGGGGTAAGACGAACATATTTAGCTTATTTTGCTCGGGGCAAGACAAACATTATGAGGATTCCATACAAGTGTTTGTCTTGCCCCGGTGATAGTCCTACACCACCTTACCTTAGTATTACATTTTATTTAAAGGTTGAAGCAAATCCAAGCTAAAGGCTTACGAGTATTGAAATTCAAAGCGAAAATAATTTATTTATTCGACCAAAAGCTGAATTAACTATTATTATTTTGTGTAAAATATGTTAATAATTCTATTAGCGATATCATGCTACAACTAATAATCGTATCGTGTAAATCAAGTCTTCTGAAGTCTTCTCAAGGAATAATCGGAAGACGGTTTATCAAGCAGATAGCCTGTTCGAGACAAAGGAATATTTCTAGGCTAAACAATTAGTGTTTATTTCTATTTTATCAAAATTATAGACTGGAAATAAGCCGGGACAATGCTGGCTGTCCTCCGCTTCTTATTTTAATAGCGTCTCGTTTGTATGCATTTTATGAAGAATATTGTGGGATATTACTAAAGCCAGTGACGACATTGTTCTAAAGACTGAAGAGTTTCGAGATTTTTAATGGACGTTAATGAAACAAGGAGCTGATAACGCTGCTGGTGGAAATAAACGTGGTTATAGGGAAATGCTATCATGCTCGTAGACGCGTCAAATTTGCGTCGTTACTATTAATATTATCTGACTTTTGGCTTTATCGGTGTTTCAAATAGGTATTCACCTTTTTCAACGCTAACAAACTAAAGTAACCAAGTAATTGCACAGTTATGCATAATACTTATCGTAAGGCAAATCAATTTATGAGGTAGAAATGTACTAAAGTGTAACGCTTAAAACGCTTTATATAACAATAAGGGCCCGATTTGCAGAATGAGATACGATAACGATAAGTTCTATTTTAGATAAGTTTGCATTTAGATATCGTTTGTATGTATAATTGACAGAAGCAGCTCGATTCGGGCAATCAATGTTACTTTGACGTTAGAAATATCGTAGATAGATCTTATTGGGATCACAGCGGAATCGAAATAAACGTCAATTATGATATGTCGTTTAATCATCGATCGTTTAAGATCTTTCCAAGAACTTAAACGTGTTTTAATCATTCTTCGAATCGAGCCGTGAATCTAAGTTTGACTGTCATTTCAGTTTTTAACGCTTTCAAGACCTTATTTTCATTATGGAACCCGCTTTAACTTGATTAAAAAATACCATTCCAAATTGATTAAATGTGCTAAATTTCGCTAAAAACTCTAACAGATTAAGCTCTTTAAGCCCGTCAGTTGCCAAAAAGCAAAGAAAACTGTAGCAACAATGGAACCGCACGGCGCTTCGTAAAGGAAATCTATACGCTGCGCCGTTTACGTGCAGGTGCCGCGGACTACAAAGGTGAAGGCTTTCAGCCGTTTAGCCTAACCGTTCCGCTTTACAACTAGGAAAATGTAAACAATCGTGGCACTAATTTCGAAGATTTTACTTTAATATTTCGAGCACTAGTCGCAAATACTTCAGAGACTTCGAGCTGGAACCAGAGTTGACAAGGTAGCGTACTTTAAATAAATAAGTATTATAGGACATTATTACATAAATTGACTAAGTCCCACAGTAAGCTCAATAAGGCTTGTGTTGTAGGTACCTAGACAACGATATATTTATATAATATATAATTATAAATACTTAAATACATAGAACTTTAATTATATCAAAATTACAATTATTACTGGCATTTCATATGTAGGCAAACTAAACGTACTCAAAAATTACAGGTTGATTTATTTTTGCTTTAATAATCTTATATTATGTTTCCAAAACTTTTTAGGGTTCCATAGGTCTACTAGGGACCCTTACGATTTAAAAGTGCTTGTTGCTAGGCCTATTTGAATGAAGAATATATTGACTTTGACTTTGCCTTATAGTTTCGCCATGTCCGTCTGTCTGTCCGTCCGCGGCTTTGAATTAATATACATAAATTATTTATGGTGACGGAACAGAAAAATAAAAACTTTAAGTAAATCTTTTTAGGTTACCTCCCATATAAAAATGTTTTTATTTTTTCGCTTTAAGGCGCGGTGTATAGTAAAATGCGCTATTTTTAAATCGATATTTACAAGCTTGTACAAAGATTTCATCGATTATTTTCTAGTATGTATAACTTCAGTCCTTGAACTAGCCGTATGCTTGTCAGAAACACGAGGGCTCATCTTTTTCTCGATAGATTATCGCTTTGAAAATATGCTTAGAATTGTGTCTATTCCGATATTTTAGAAGTACTATGACGAATATCAATATGAAATTTACTTCATTCGATAGGTTTTAAGTAACTCTATTATTTTGCTTGTCATTTTATCGGTGCGTTAAATTTTTCATTCATAATTTTGAATTCAACGTTTTGTCTACTAAACGTTACCCTGCGCGGCAATACCGTCAGTACGCCAGTACGCCCGTGACCACTGTCAGCGTCGGACCTGTGCTAGTTTAGCGGACGTTACATAAAATGGATAATCACACTATAAATACACAAATATGTTATAAACACAATGTTTTTATCACACTTACGAAGAAAAACTAAAGTTTAAGCTACTTGATTCCTAAATACGGTGACATTTCAGACATCCGTCCGTCATATTATGTTTTTTGACAAGTTTTACACACGCATCATCCGGCATTCAGCCACGATTAACCAAAGGTTGAAATGGTGCCTTGCAACCGAGTTAAACACTCTACTTTTCATTTTTAATACGAGGAAAGTAAAAGTAAAAAAAACACGGCTAAATATAAACTTCAGTAGTATTTCGTAAGATTTAGGTAAAACATAATTATTTATGGAATGGGCAGTTAATTATCAGAATGGAAATGATACATCAAATCCATTTAAAATCAAAATTTGAAATGCTTATCGTAAAAAAAGAAACAAACGTACTAAGAACGTACAGTGCTCTAGACTCTCTCTAGAGCAGTAACTTTTCTGCACTCTTTTGAAAACAACAAAGACCCACTTTCGGAGCATGAGAAATGATAAAATATTTTAAATGGCTATGCAGTAATAAGCAAATTGAATACCTATTTTTAAACGTAGACAAATAAATCAATTCGCTTGTTTAATTTATATCAGTCATTATATTGGAACAGCTTCAATTTTAACACATACAGGATGCAGGAGATATACTGGATTCAAATATGTGGGAGTGCTTAGTGAAAGATACCATATCACGGCTTTTAGTTTGCGAGTTACATTTTGTGGATGCGTAATAGTTTTGTAATACACACATACCCTCACATAAACACTTTCACTTACATACAACTTACTGAGACCTTTTTAACTGTTTTTGTGCTTAGTTTGATAGTTAGTCATATAATAAAAAAATCTAATTTAATTTAGCTTTAACAATAATGTATTCTGTTAAAATGAGAACCGCACCATTTCGATACTTCTCTGAGATTCCCACGTGACAGGCTGAGCCTAGTGTGGGGATCAATGTACTGCTGGTCTTGTAATGCCAAATTCTTGAAATAAATATTATTCTTATTCTTATTCTTATTCTTATATAGCCTGTTCCGTTAAGTCTTTATACAAGAACTTCTGCTGAATTTGGATTTCTGGTTTATTAACTTTCATATTTTAATGTATCATGGTATACATATAAGACTTTATTCGCAACATTTATCAATTATTTGATTTTGTAAGGTGAGCAGGAGCGATATTTACCCTTTAAGTCCCATACAAAATTTTCGCAGTTCGGATATATTTGTACCTTTCGCCAATATTTTTATTTCACTGGTTAATTATTCTGTAAATTCAATAATATCACTAAATTCTATTTTTGTTAGTGCTAAACATAAAACTCTTTGTACAAGTTTGGTAAAATTATATGAATAAGTACTTTTATAGCATGCTATTTCTAATTTGTATGAATAATGGTGACATTTTATTTCTTTTTTCTAGTATAAATTTCGATGACATTCTGCCGCCAATTTCAGGTCTCAGCAATGATTTTACCTTCTTCTTTGAAACCTTGGACCTTGTTATATCTTTGTGGTATGCTTTTATCTTTAAAGTGGCGGGGCCCCGTTGGGTGTTCAGCGCGGATTTAGAGAATATTACAAATTCAACTATTTAAGCTTATCTATGTATAACAGTATATATTGAAGCATATATTGTTAGAAGTTATGTCTTTGTGATATGCTTTTACTATTTTTCCTGCCAATACAAAATATTAGTGGAAAATCGATTGAAAATTTCACAAAAGATATTTTCTTCATTTTTGTATTAGGGTGCGTATGTGTAATATGTATGTATTGAAATGGTTTATTTTGAAATGAATCACTAGTCAAGGCCTATAAAATATCCCTTCAAGTGGCGGCAGCGAATAACGTGAAAAGTAGAAAAGTGGCGGGGCCCCGTTGGGTGTTCAGCGCGGATTTAGAGAATATTACAAATTCAACTGTTTAAGCTTATCTATGTATAACAGTATATATTGAAGCATATATCGTTAGAATAAGCATCAAATACGGTGTTCGAATAGAACAATTAAATTATTGTATGTATGTATGTATATATTTTATTGTACATAGAAATAAAAACACGAAAAACACGGTTACAGAGTAAATTAAATACAACAAAGGCGAACTTATCCCTGTATGGGATCTCTTCCAGTTAACCTTTGAGGAAATGAGAATTGTAATGTTTATGCATTTCGCCACACGCACCTAACTAATTAAACCTAGCAACAGTGACAGGTGGCCGACAGCTTACTGGCTTTCGCATCGACCCGTGAGTGGTGGGCCGCCATTTGAAGGGATAAATAACATAGTTATAGATAAAATAATTTTGTTCATCGGAAAGTTTTGTATATTAATGTGTTCTTGTAAAAAACATTCTGGAACAGGTCTTAATTATACTTCGTTCTACAGGAAAATAACACTCATCGAGACAATTCTAACAACCTCAAACGCAATTAGGTTGCGATGTTTTTACACAGAGTTTCTATGGCCACCTCCTCTCTCAATCATCAGATCAGTTCGATGGTACCATAATATTTCATTGTCACCCTACTTACATATGTTTGCAGATTTTCAACTTCATCTGACCTCCTCAACCTCAGTGGGTCAAATATACTTGTAATATTTGATTAGAGACAGAGTAGACAGACAATAGACTGCTTCTGTATTAGACATTAATTAAAGGCAGTCAATTATACCCATTACTATATAACTTCGAAGTAGAAGTGCGTTTTTTAAAACTTTAAATAATATGTAATAATAGCAATTTTCTCGACTTTTGCATTGAAAGTTTATAATCGTCGTCAATTCAAAAAATAATAAAGAAATACATAGTCTTTACAGTTAGAGTCATGGTTCTTTGTTGTGAAGATAGCAAGTTTTATCTACTTTTTGGAGCTACATAATATATGCTTATAAAAAGCATTTATTTCGGAAAATATCCATAACACACAAAACAACAAACAATCAAAATATTTACATTAAATTAACATTATTAAATCAAAATTATCAATTAAATTACATTAAAATTATCAAATAAATTAAATTAAAATTATTTTTAAATTTTTTTTTTTTTTTTTTATGCAATCCTTTTGTTTTGTGTTATCTCAATACCTGCAAAAAAATCTACCTTACCTCCCACAAATTACTTAGCTTTGCTAGTATTCTTCCTTTTTTCAATACTTGCACGAAATTGACTTCTATTGCATTTTTAAGGTCAACTAAGTTTTGAATAGGTATCTATATATGATTTAAAACAGACGGTTGTAACTTTTGTCTGAATTAGTAAGTAATATTTTTTCGTCAGAAAATTATTTGGTATCATTTTACTAGGTTATCAGTTTGCCGCGGTATACTTTAGTATTGTATATTTATATTATCTAATTTTTAATTTCATTGAGTAAAAATCATAATCGATATAAATTTCCGGAAAAGATCCCAGAACTAACAAACCAGAATACGGATGGCGTCAGAATAAGGACGTAGGCATTCTGCGGGCGCGGCGCGCGGGGCGCCCGCCTGCTTGCTCTGCCACTTCGTCTGCTTCACCCCCTCATAAACCTAAAATCCGACTATAAGAGCGCCTTAACCCAATAGCGTGGGGTATCGTTGGATAGGTTTTTCTAAACGAATAATGAAATGAACGTATTTGTGTTATATACATATAATGTTACACAAAACGAAAGTTTTCCATAAATAAGTTCTACTACTCTACTTGTGAGCGATATTAATAATGGAGCACGAAACGAGGATTACTGAGATTTAATAATATTTATTCGCTTTCAGTTTCTTTAGATAAGTAGATAATCGATATTTGCTATCATAGGTAATTGTTCAATAATCCCTATTGGAGTGGTTGCTAATGGATATCAAGATTGCAAAATATTGTTGAGTAATATCACAGATAAAGATAAAGATAGTTTATTTTCCAAGTAGGGATATTACAATGCGCTTATGAACGTCAAATAAAGCTACGCCGGTTGTAACCCTAAATATGGGTGCACACAAATTGCTGTAAAATATTTCCCATAACTCTTATATCGGCGAATTAAGAGCTATGAGACATATTTTTGAGTAAGTTGCGTGGATCCATATTTTTACACTTGACTGTACTACATTGCCTGTCAAATATCAAAAGTGAGACCAAAATCGGAAAGATGTCAAGTGCCACTGAAAGTGTTGAATCCACCTAAAATATTTTCATGTAAAATGTTGCCAATACGAAACCATTAGGCTCGCACTGTCAAAAAGTTATCAGCCCGCGTAGCCAACGTGCCACTCGTTAACGCTCCGTAGCGAACGAAACGCAACTGACATTGTCGCACTAATATGGAAGAGTGATAAAGAGTAACTACGATACGTTACGGAGCGTTAACGATTGGCACGTTGGCTACGCGGCCAGATCACATGTAAAGCCAAGCTTCTAACTCAACAAGTCTTAAAGTCACAAACTCTACACATTAGTCAAAGTATACACTGTACGCAAGTTATGTCAGTGCAACAACTCCAGGAGTGTTACATGCTTACCTCAAACATACGGCAGGTAAACCATAATACGTTTGTTAGGATGATGGTAGAAAAATACTCGACATCTATATTATCTATGAACTCTGTGTCATTAACCGTGTTCAACAAAATATACGGTAGGTAAGTCGAGCCCGTATTCCAGCCCCCGCCATAATAGAAGCGTCAGATAAAACACGAGTGACGGCCCGGCCGACAGTGCACTTTTCAAATATTTTTGCCTTTTAATTTGCTTCTGTCGTCTACCCTGCAATTGTTTTCTGTTGCCGCGTTTTTATTGAAAAGAAGAAGCGTTGACATCAGGTTTGAGTGATTAGACCCATAATTTCTGTTTTAATTTAGTTATCTGTGGTCTCTGTGGATGACTTTTAAAATATTTCCGTTTTCGAGTCAATATGATTACGTATTGAGAATATTTTTGCCTATAACCTAAAAAAAGATAGTCCTATTTATGGTACATTTTCAAATAAAATGTTCTTGACCCGTATCCTACAGTATTTTTCAAACAACCCAAGACAGACATACAGACTTGGAGACAAATGTCATCTCAATACAATTTTAAATAGAAATTATTTAATAAGATAATATAGTTTCACGACTAGTAAAGACGCGCTTTCAAAGCACTCCAGTGCTCCGGAGAAGTTAATTAAAATGCTATATCTGTTTAATTTAATTTTCGCCAACAATTCTGGTGCAGACGCAATAAACGGCAGTACTCATACTTCGCCTATTTAGACATGCACAGTCTACTTGTAGTTACGGGAAAATAAGCAGCGAATTTTCACACCCCAGCTTTTAATGGCCTCGCATCGCATACCGACGGCAAAAAAGTCAGTATACATTACCACTATATATAATTAAATTCGTGAAATTCTTTAGCAATATGATGATTAATGAGAAAATTCTTTACGGACGAAAATAATATTTTATGGCACATTAAATTAAATTTAATGCTGGCCATACACACTAGGGCATGCCTGCGCGGTTTTGCCAGCTCCACAGGTAAAAAAAAGCGAATGTGGCATTCAACTGTGCCGTTTTCTAACCAGCTTTACCTACAGCAGCAGCAGCAACAGTGCAGCAGTAGCAGTAGCAGTTCAACTGTACAGGCAAAACTGCGCAGTCATATCCTAGTGTGTATGGCCAGCTCCACATTTTTATTAGGTAATTTATAAATAAAGTAACTTAAAAGTCTTAAAATTTGATAGTCCTATATACTAACAAGGTAAGGTACCCAACTGTCCGGTTCCGATTTGATTCATATTTATATATGTTATAGAGTAGTCTAAAATAACGGACACGTATTTTTTTTAGCTGCCAAAACTCAATCTATTGGGAGAAATTGTCCTCCATAGTACTAAAAAGGTACTAAATCTTCTAACTCCTATAGAAAGTGATGCTCCAGCAACTTGCTAGTTAATGGCTGGTTTGAGTATATGTTTGAAAGCAGCAAAAAATAATGAGCACGTGTTTTGTTATATCTGCTTAAACTCATTTTTTCGATCGACATCGACATTCGAAGTTTTATAATATCTTATCGCTAAAGTTACACATAAAGACGGGTGTTTTTTTAGGAAAACTTGAGTTTAAGCAGATATAACAAAACACGGGTACATTATTTTTTCTGTTCTCAAACATATACTCAAACAAGCCATTAACTAGCAAGTTGATGGAGCATCACTTTCTATAGGAGTTAGAAGATTTAGTAACTTTTTAGTACTTTGGAGGACAATTTCTCCCAATAGGTTGAGTTTGGGCAGCTAAAAAAAAAAATACGTGTCCGTTATTTTAGACTACTCTATAACATATATACATATGAATCAAATCGGAACCGGACAGTTGGGTACCTTTCCTTGTAAGTGAAAAGAGCATGCATTATTACTGTTCTGATGTTAATAAATATGATTCAAATCGGTACCAAATCGTTGTTTTTTTTACTAAGTTGTTAACCTGTTAACGATATTTTCACCAAATTTTTAATGTCAAACATTAATATACTTAATGCACGAATTATCAACAAATAAGATCTAAGTATGCAAAAAGATATAATTAATAATATATTATGAATTTTGTGAACTATAGATGACGGCCTTTTTTATGTTCATTTCATATTTCTATCTTTACTTTTACATATCATAAAGTTGTCCGTGTAATTTCTTTCACTTAATGTTTATCGAACAAATTGCACATATTGTAAGATTTTTTACACAGTTATTAGAAAACTAGCTACCAACAACAACATCAAGTAAAACACTTTTGAGTACAAAAGTTGTCCAAAGTCTGCAAAGCTCAAAGTCAAGATAAAGATAAATATTTCATTATAGGTATTATATAACGTATTAAACACTCGCTGTCCTCACGAGAAAACTTCCATAACAACTAAAACAAGAAAAAGTCGGGCCCATTTTTTTTCCAACGTTACGATCTAATTTCGCGAGCCGTCTCCTCGGGCTCTCCACAATCCACAAAGTAGCGAAAGTGGCGCAAAGTGCTCACCGCGGCAGACAATCCGTGCACGCCATTGTTGTCTTTGATTTAGCCACCGCGCTGCATACACGTGCATATACTGACGTACGTACGAGCAAGACGACAGCATGACGTGACGGAAAAATTACCAAAATAAAAGAAGATCATTATCATTCGAAACACGTTCTCATTATTTCCACGATCGGAAAACAATCAAGCATCAAAATAAATCTCCAATAAAAATCACTCGCAACCTAAAAAAACGTCAAAAAAACTCTGGAACATTTTTCATTTCATCAAGTCGTTCATATTAAGTTGGAGAGGTAAATATGCACGCAATTTTCATCCATTCCATTCCTAATGACTTTCACTGACACGGCGCAAAACCCCTCATTTTACACTTTGACGCGTTCGCTTACGCTTAGCCCTGTCGCGGTGACATTTTCCTATGGAAGCGAAAATCAAACCTCTTATAATTTGAGCCTCGTTCACTTGAAGTAAAGTTCAAAATTGAATGGGACGCGCCGTCGGGCAGGGTGACTTTTGTCTATTCTGGGTCTCTGAGGATAAGTTCTCGTTTGGAAGGTAATAAAGCACAACTTACTTTGAGTTTATTGTAAAGTGAACCTTGAATATATGTAATTACAGTTCAAAACAGTTTGTTGGGCGTCGTGGCGTTGTCACTAGCTGCGCTCGATAGTTTCCGCTGTCGGTAATGTGTGTGTGGTCTATTGGTAATGTGAGACTCGGTTCGCACCTCTGAACAACAGTGTGTTACTTTTTTCACACTTTTTATGTAGGGCCTTCTCAATAGAATGTCAGCGTGTGTGAATATTCTGCGTCGAGTGCGTGTCGAATTACGTTTCAAGACTGATGCCTTGATTATTTTCGAAGTGTTAAGTTTTCTTGGATTCAGTGTCACGTCTTAACAAAGATATAGTGGTGCCCTATGTTTTATTCACATCATAACTATATGGAATTGAAGCAGGTGGACTATACATAAGGGGTAAACAATACGTTATAAGACACAGTCTTAGGGACACATAAATTTTTATTAGTAATTTAGTCAGGCACATTTCCGAGGTAAGCAAACGACGTTCACAGAACAAAAACAGAGTTTTCATAAACAGTAATGCATGAAATCTTATTAGTAAATACATATAATAGGAATATGGGGCATTTTCTTATGTTTGAATACGTAACAAGTACCACTTTTATAAACCTTTTTTTGGGGCGGAATTTATGGTTATCATTGGGTTTGTTACCCGATAGTGTACGAGGATTAAAGTTACCCATATTTTTCGTTCAAATTTCTTGTCACTGACCCATTTGGTTGGTACCAAATATATCGGCACGTTCCCTTGACGCATATTTAGCATCGTAAAATTTAATACCTACCAATATAATCAATATCAATGCTCGAGCAAAACGAATAGATATTAATATTGAAATTTTACTTTTTTAAATACCTAAATAGGTATGCCTCCCGGTGTTACGATAAAAAGTTAGGAATCCGCCAACGTATCGATGCTGTGAAATAATAATGAAGCAAACCTAGCCTGTCCAATATTCAGCTAGAAACCATCGCGTGCCGGACATTCCCCTGCAACTATGAAATACGAAGTTGGAGACACGGCACGGTCAGCATAGCACGGGAATTCTAAAACTATGGTCTACATGAACGCGAATATACAACTATGCGGTATTTGTCTAATGGAGCCTGCTGCGTGCCTCGAGTGCCGTGGAAAGTTAATCAATTTACTGAATAATTAATGACTTGATGGAATATGTAAATGGACTCCAGAACAAAACACTGTGTATGTTACATTATTAGGTAAAGATATAATTTATTTGTAGTTTTAAATACATGCATGTAAAATGTATAATTTTTAGTGCAATTAATAATATTTACTTACATAATTAAATAGATAATAGAATACTCTTTATTGGCACACCTCAGTAAAAGATACAGCTTAAAGAAAAACAAAATAGATATGTGTCTTGTTTGTGTCTACGAATAAAAATTATTCTATTCTATTCTATATAGGAGAGACCGAAAAAAAAACTATAAACCTTATTCTCGGGTAAGTCCAAATTCTACTTTGACATATAAACTCCATTAATTATTCCAGTTTGGTCAAATCAGACCATAAGAATAAAAACTCCCAGAATATCAGTAATGTAAAAACGAAATCATTATTCGTGTTCCCCATCGATTTTCTTCCATGTAATAATACCCTAATTCCGTCCTTTTGCCGTAAGGACCGGTGTCACAGCATCGCCCGCGGGATACGCGAGATTCCCCCTTTACATTTACGTACTTTTACTACATGCTTTCACACTTTTCGCCTGCCCCAAAACGGGGAAAAGTCAGCCTATTTGAAAACTTTACCAGTTTACGTTGTTGCGTTTTTCTGCTCACAATAACTTTGAATAGCATCCACGTGGTTGGCTATTGAGGCGTTAAGAGAGAGTTTTTGAGAATTTTCATAAAGAGGTGCAACGTGATTTCGGTTTAAACATTTCGTGACTTACGTACAACTATATACATGTCACTTTATTATACAAGAACGTTTTTAAAGTATTAGCTAAATATAATATTAGGGATATATGATTACATTCAATAATTATACAAGTCACCAACATAACACCTGGTTTAATGAAGGTAGGTAGGTAAGCACATTTATTAAATAAATGATTATTTTGTTTTATGTTTGCCAGCTATGGTGAAAACAAACGAATTTGCCTACTGTCAGTATAAAGAGAACAAAATTTACTTCCCTGGCAAAACATATTTTTGTTATTTTCGTAGAAACGAGACAGTTGTGTGCATCCTGTGTGAAATGAGGTTTTTGTTTAAAATATTATGATCATATACGTCAAGGGGTGCTATCAGTCATAACGTAATGTTGTTATGACGTTAGTAAGATCTTTTCTTGTACAAAATAAATGAATAATTTTAACCATGAGTTGCTACGAAAGTGAAGAAGGTACCTCTTAACAAACATTGTCAAAATAAATAATCACAAATTGTATAACAAGAAAATGTTGATGCTTTTACAAGCTTTTATTCGACTTGAAATGTATGTATTTAGAAGTATATTTGTATCTTCGGGTCAAATCTTGCAAGCTAAATTGGACCCACTTCCCATTATACGATTGAGCTGAAACTTCACCTATATATGTGAGTTGGAAAACAATGCAATACGAGTAACATGGTACCATGAGGAGACACAGGAGATGACGATAGGAACTCCGTGATAAAACAACGCAACCTAAATGTGTTTGGGTTTGTTAGAATTGTCTCGATAAGTATGTATTAGTTGCCTGTTGAAAGAAAAGTACATTTAGCGATATAAATTTGTATCAAAAATGTAATTTTGAGAAAAACTTATTTAGTGGTGAATCAATTTTTTTTTAAATTTTAAGTTCCATCTATATTATGTCAAAATCGTCCGTGTTATGGACATTTAAATTATTTTGCTATTATAAAAATTACGGCTCATTTCAGCATTTAAAGGCAGTAGCTACGGCCAAGCCATAAAATACTATTATTTAATTTTTCTTTAGATAAAGATATTATATTGACTTGATAGTGCTACGGCTTATACTAGTTATACTACTTGCATTGTTTTACTTTGTATCGATTTTTGTTGTAACATTATCGTAAACGATACTGGCAGGGCAATGTAATAATCAATTCAATATTGTTTCATTAAATCCAATCAACTAATACTCACGGTTCCAAACTCAAATCAACGTTTGATAAATTGTTACCGAGGTATTCCTATAACTCATAAGTAGTATCAGGAGACACTACAGCCTATTGTTTTCATCGCTCGTGCTTCAAAACACAGAACGAATAGAATAATAGGAGCCGGCCAAGAATTCCAGTTATCCCATTAATCATCTTCGAAATTCAATACATCGACACGTTGCCAGAGTGGGGCGGCCATTATCTGAATTCCACAGATTTTATGTTTCAGTTTCTATAGCGAGACGGGATAATTCGAATATCACCACCAGAGGCGTATTAAGATTTTAAAATTTGATAGTATGCCTGAGCGGTCATCATTCGCTTGCCCTCGTCGCCATTTATTTTAGGGTCGGCGGAACATGTATTTGTTTTCCATACTTGTCTGTTGCCTGTCATTTCATCATTCACATGCTTTCTTTGATCTTTTCATTAAGTATCACTCAACCGAACCGTTTTAAAACTGTAGGTCACGGGTTATAAATGTTGAAAGTGATATAACACATAAAAGTGTCATCCCTTCAATCACAAAAAGTCCTAGCTTTTCCTTTGAAAGGTCAGGTTGCAGCTTACCTGAAAACCCTTGGAAATAGGTTGCCGAGTGAAATTAAAGCTTCATTAGCAATATCAGGTTTTTCTTATAATGCCTCTCTCACACCAGTAATATATGATTGTGAGCGAGGTCCAAATTGATATCACCGTGTAGCCAACATGTCGATCGTTAACGCTCCGTAGCAAACGAAACGCAACTGTTACTGTCGTACTAATATGGAAGACTGATAGAGAGAGATGACTACGCTACGCTACGGCGCGTTAAAGATTGGCATGTTGGCTACGCGGGCAGGTGAATAACAATTCAGTATAATATTTTTAGACCTTAATACGCCCCTTTAGGTATTGGAATATGCAGACTGGCGATCGGTATGCTAACTCTGGCCTCTATCGATTGTTTGTGTGCGGGTGTTTGTTGGCGTTTCAAGATTGTATGATGTTTGCGCTGGCTTGATTGATAATTTATTCATATGGTGCATCAAATATGCTGGGACGTTAATTATTTACCGCTATCGATGTTTCTGTTAAATCATGTCTATTAAATAAAACATTCAGCATTGCAAAACACATTTATTCCAAACGCGCATGTAACTCCTCTGGAGCTGCAGGCGTACATAGGCTACGGAGACTGCTTACCATCGGGCGGGCTATATGCTGGTTTGCCACCGACGTAGTATATCAAAAAAATATACCAGAATCGAACATAATACGCCTAAATATTTTTTACAAAAATATGTTGTGTTTGGTAAATAGGTAAGTAATGTATGAAAACTCAAGTAAATAAAATGTACGCATTTGAAGCTCTCTGTTTATTTCTCTAGATGTTGTTCATCAGATCTCAGTTCTACCAATATGGAAATGAAATCTTTAAAAAATAAATATTGTTATTTGATCCTTTTTGAAATTAAATTTATAAGGTTTTTATTTTCTTAAGTCTCGCAACTTACAATACAATTTCATTTCAAAGGTTAAATATTTAAAATCACATCAAAGAAGACTTTCGAGAAATAGTATTTCATTGTTAAACGAGAGTAAAATATATAAAAGGAATCGTTGTTGAAAGGAAGGATTAATTTTTTTTAATTGAACTAAAATAAAATAAAATATTTTACGTATTCACAGTTTCTAAAAGTATAACAAGATATTGAATAAAGCGAAGTTCATTTTTACCGAGGAGTTTAATCCTGCTTCTGAACCTTTCTATTAGGCGATACTGTTAGAGTATACACGGTTCAAAGGAAATACTGTGGAGGAATAGTAATACTTTCGACTACTTTATGGATTTAACCGTCGCATTTTTAAGGCGACGAAACGTGACCAGCCTCGCCGAACGTCCATTGTTCGGTTTCAAGCACTTCACCAGAGTTGTCTAAGTTTTTTTCTCTACAGAAGAGTGAATTCACTTATTTGAGTTACAGCCCCGTAATAAATTCAGAGGGTCGGAGCTAATAAAAAGAGATAACAACGAGTAATGCTTTCCGTTTGTTGATGAAGTAGCTCGCTAACAAAATACGCGGATACGCGTGGAATGCTGAAACGGTGATAGAACTCATATAGGTCTCGTTCGTTACCCCGCGCTGGCTTCAACTGCAGAAAAAGGTTAGCACTCGATCACATTGCGAGCTAGAACTACATATTGTAACTAATGTTTCCGAAACTGATGTCATAACTTTACCTGCTATAAGAGCAAGGTCCGGTCAGGTAAAGAGCATTTTCAAATTTTATATAAGTGTGTTTAACGTACCCGCCGGTCGATAAATTCATATGTATTTTAAAGAAACATTAATGCAAATGATATTGTTTTATTTCTGACATATTTGTTTGGCACGAATTGACCGAGCGAAGCCACAGGGTCTCCATTTTAGCTTGGGCAAAACAATTGCTTTCGTATGTGCGGCTGTTTTCCTGTATATGTTTCATTTCTCATCATTTCTCTACCGGTATGTTGTGAGCAGGTTAGATAGAGAGTAGAGACATCGATTTATTGACGTTATACGTTTACTTTCGGTTTTTTGGAATATATTCAAAATTCGAAATTGGCATAAATAACTTAAGCGCCTTTGTAATATGTACCCCAAAAAGAACGAAAAATAATTATATTTATTAATATTATTATTATTATTATTTTTTATTAATATTATTGAGTAAGGTTGCCAGAGCTCAACGAGGGGGGTGGGGTTAGGGTCGGCAACGCGCATGTAACTCCTCTGGAGTTGCAGGTGTACATAGGCTACGGAGACTGCTTACCATCAGGCAGGCCGTATGCTTGTTTGCCACCGACGTAGTATAAAAAAATTAGTTAACGAAGTAAGTATTTTACATTTTAGGCTAATTGTAAGGTTCACAGCTAACATAGCCATTAGTAGGTTCATATACTTATTATGGCTTGTGTTCGCTGATAGTTTTACAATAATTATACGAAACTACTTGTTGATACGACTACATTACCACTCCTATTGTGATACTATTGAACAGATAATGAAATAAACTATATACTATATATTACAGTAACATTCGTGGTAAAGGTTAGCCCTAGACCAAACACCAATTGCCTCACCCCATTCGCTGCTGTAATCACAAAAGGGTATCTTTTATAATTGATATTCGCAGCACCAATAAAAACATAAGATCATTTGTCTGCTCTGTACCGTTTCATTTTCAGCCGAGATAGGTTCTACCACGCGCTCTGATCCGCCCGCAATCGTAGACTAATCTCTGTTTGATTTCAATTAACGCTGTCCGCCGTGCTACTAGACTGTCAGACTGGTGAATAAAAGTCTTATGAGACATCGATTCTCTAGTAAAGTTAAGCTGATCTTCAGATCAGTTCACTGATACAGCGACGTAAGTACTCCGTTTTGCGCTGTCCAGTGAGTTATTCTTAAATTTCCTCGTAAAAATTGATAGATGAATGAAGAGTTCGATACAATTTTAGAATAATACGAAGATTTCTTGAATGAAAATATGGTCAGGTTTTTCTTTCATTCCATTGCTTAATTTTTGTGTATTCAATTTAATGATCATAATTTTATTGTAAGGTTATTTTTTAGGTACCAGTTGAATTTTGTAAAAAGAAAATTGTGGTAGGTATTTTAAATTGGGTTGAAATTATCTAAAAACTACGATGTTTAAGGCTAGGGAGTAACGAAGGAACAAATAATATTTAAAAATTTATATTATTAAATGTTATGATTTGTGTTTTAAGTAGTCACACTACCAAAAAAAATACCAAGCCCTCTGGTGGCCTTTCATTTTACAAGTTTGGGACAAAAATATAGGAAGTTAAGGGAGTTTAGACATAATTACATCTCCATACAAGGAAATGAGCATTTTAAGCTAAGCAAGGCAATTAAATAGGATAAGAAAATATACCACGTGTGTAGCTTGACTTTGATGTTCCTTTCTTCTGATTTCATGAATCCATATTCTGCAATTGAATCCTTGAATGCCCATTTTATTTTTCCATTTCAAAAGAAGAAGTTTCAAAAATATTTTCATATTGAGTATTAATCCAGACGTACGAGTATCAACAGAAGTTGTTACGCGCAATAGTTTGATTTCCATGCGGATAAGCGTTTACAGTCGAGCGCAAACAAAATTCTCCAAGTGCTGCTTTGTTCAGACCGGAATCGTAAACAAAACGTAGACTTAATTGAGATAATGTAAACAAAGAATTTCCATCAGTGAGCGGAACAAATAACTGCGCTGCATTGGTCTTGTTTGTATGACTACTTATTTATGTGAAACATTTAATTTCGCTAGCACTTTGCTTAAGGTTTTTTGGTATTTTAATTAACGGCTAATGATCCTGTAATTTGCTTGAACTTGATTTTTTCGTCGTGATTTGAGCAAAGTTTAATGAGGAATCGAATCAAACTTTGAGAAACTAATTAGACTGAACTTGGAACAAATTTTACGTTAGATTTTTATTAATCAGTTGGTTTTAACTCCATTAGATTATAATTTTAGAGTAAATATGAAGATTTAATCACATTTATTCATCGTCAACACGTCTAATTGTTAATACTATGCTAAAGTACAGGCTATTGGCTACGTAGCTTATTACTGTGTGAAAACACACCCCAAACTCATGATAGTTGAGTCGCTTACAGCTTTGTTACTGCGTATGATTTTTACAACGAAATGCTGTCCTCACTAAATTTCAGGCACTTAGCCTAATCAAGGTCTTTATTTGCCACCTGCATTCGTATTTCATGAAATAACTTAATAATTTGGTGTATAAAAAATCAATTCGAAAGTACTAGAAATCGCATTTGACGTATGCCTCACTTTGTGTTTTACAGACTAAAAAGTAGGGCAAAAATGTAATAGAAAACATTAAGCCTTACAGCATCACTGCCCCACATTGAGTAAATATTGGTAACCGAAAGTTAGTATAATTACAGGAAGGCCACCCTCCCAGACAGCAACGCAATCATCGTACAGTCCGTTTTAGCTCATTAGCTTGATATCGTTCCGAAGATTGGACTTTCAAACAGTCTATTAGAAGTTTTCTTATTAGAAGTTACCCCATTACAACTTGTCTAGATGCACCTAATACCGATCGATGAGAAATCAAATGGAAAATTCGAACCTACATATTTCACAAGGAGAGTTATCTTAGGATTAACGGGTTTTACACTTTGGAAGCGTGCTTTTTCGAGCGCATTAAGTTTTAGGTTTACGCAGTCAAGTACTTGCTTCATTATTATTACTAAGTTCGTCAATCTAATAAGGGTATTCGTGTAAGCCAAATACTTTTAAGAGTTTTTATTCTTAAGTCACTTATACATAATTAATTAATAAAAACGGATGTGTGCAGGCCACATACATCAGATATAATCATTAATCATCGGAGATTCTGAATAAAATAATTGACAATAAAATTACAAATATTATTCCTAAAGTGAAAGAATAACCGTATAAATGAGTACCTAAATTGTCTTCAAATATCATATCGATGATAACAAGTGTAATATATATTGGCACACAGATACGATCATTATACACGTTTTATAATGTACAGGAAGGGGAGGCCACAGTTCAGCGAGCATATTAAATCGTTAAGTGTTTTGATAAACACAGACAAGGGGGCTAAGCGATGATGCGATTCAGTTCGGAATTCGGAAAATCATCGTCGCTCCGAGCACGTACTGATTTAACCTAAACAGCTATAAGTACAGCGATGAAGGGTTGGCTCGATATGATATCCCCGCTCAGTAGGTATTCATAAACGTGATTAGGTATGTACTTGGAATATTACATTAATCATAAATTTTAATAACGCTGATTAATAACCTGTAATGTTACTATCTACTTACAGTTGCAAGAAAGCACTGTTTAGCAAGTAACAGAAGAAGATATTAAGATATTTTAGGGAAACTTGATTTATTTTCGTAGAATTGAAATGGATGTTCGTAAATTACATTTACCCTGGGTCCAACTGAATTAGATGTCTTGTATATTAAGTGCTCAGTTTAAACTGAAAACATAAAAAGTAATTTCACGAACTCGATCATTTAGAAATGTAAATGAATCTTCGATAGCATCAGTGATTTGAATGTAAATTGAAGGCATCTCATTCAAATGAAAGTTATGAAACTTGTTACGCTAACAATCGGTATTTAATTAAATATATGAAAGCCGAAAACAACAGATAAACGAAACGAGGGAACGAGATAAAACAACACCGTCCTAAACAATCTGATATTCTAATGACAAATTAAAAGTGGTAGGGACGCACGGAAGGTCCCGAGTGTGTCCCGAACGAGCTCGAATTAGCCATCAGGATCAGCGCCGACAAAGAGCTAGGGGCTTATCTGTCGGATTTAGATGAACTCAACCCTCGGCGAAGATACAAAATAATAGCCTGCTCGATAGCGTCATTGTTTGAGCATGAAATTAAAATTGAACGGGGTTCACACGTGCGCACCGCCGAGATAAGGGCCCGAGTCCGCGCAATCGATTCGCGAATTGCGATGTTTGCTCTACCCGCTGATTTACTTAAGGGGTTTGCTCTTTTCTTCATTCCATCTCTAACATAACAAGTGCGCATAGACCATTGTTCGTCAGCTTATTACGATACGAGTTTACTTTCCGAGCGCAGAGCGAAAACTAGATTGATTTGATTTTAAATGAGACGAGATTCAATCAACGGCGTTTGTCATTTTGGAAATTGACTAACGTGTCTCCCTCAAAATTAGAGCTATTAGGTTCCCCCAAAGGCTTTTAGGTGCGTATTCGATTATTTAGCTATTAACAAATACCTATAGGTATGGTTGCGGTGGATGCAATTTAATTTATCGGCAGCGTGTATTGTGTGCTCAGGGCGGGATCGGGAGTGCAGGCCGTTTGCGGACCTCCTACAGAATTTTGGCTAGCTGTATTTGTTCTGGCTCTTGGGAATTAGATCTGCCTGGTGATTTGACTAGTTCAATTTCTAATTTCAAAATCCATTTGGTCATTGATATTTTTTCTCCCTAGTGGGCAAACGGATTAATGCATAACGTAATGATTGTGTGCATTTTGTAAATAAATCTTTAAGAAAAAAACAAAAAGCAAATCATTGCTTTTATAACTTTGTTTATATCATAAAAGATATGCTAAAACTACTTGCAACGATCTGAATAAAAATAGCAAGCACTTAGAATACCTTGGAAGCGTTTTATAAGAGCACAGAACGAAAGCAATTAATTAGGTATTCTACTTATTAAACTTACATTAAACATAGTCTTAAAGAGCGACAAATTAACAATCCACAAAAGCGGATTACCGCTCTTTTTAAGAAGCCAAACCACATTGTTCCGAGCCGCAAAAGCAAGGGTTCACAAATCATGAACTCTTTATGCAAATCTGCCGAGCAGCCGGATTACGGCGAGCATCTGTGTCTACACGGCCTAATGAGATTAATGACACCAACTGTGACTAGAGCATGCGCATCGTGCCTTATAAATATGCAGGTTAGTACATTTTTCATTCCTTCGTTTTAAGTTTTTCAGATTTACAGAGAGAAATTAAGGTGACAGTCCATTTCCAACTGCAGCTGCACTACCGTTGTGACATTACTAGTGCGACATTACTGCAGCGGCCGAATGCTGCTGTTTGCGGCGTGCAGTCGCGGCAGCGTTCGTCAGTTGACTGTCAATGTTAATGAGTTATGAATAATGTCACTGTCAGACGTATAAATAAAATTACTAATTTACTTATTTGTATTTTTTACGAGAAGAAGTAAGTGACGATAATGCTACATGGTTCACGAAAACGAAGAACAGATTTGCCTTTCTACAAGAGTCACAGTCAGTCCAAGGCAGCTACGCAATATTAATAAAAAACCAGATTTTGAAATGTGATCGTTTGTTTGCCAAATAAATAAATAGCAATTTAACTTCAAATTGAAGAAATACAACCAAATTACTCGAATGAAATTAATGCAGAGGAGAAATATTTCTTAACTTAAGGTAAGTTAACATTTTGAAATTATCTTCCCCATCCTCTTGACTAAATCCGTGAGAGCGGGACTCATGTTGCTCGTGACGGATACAGTGTAAGTACGCTGGATTGCAAAGGGATTCGAGGGTTTCGGAGATGGCAATGAGACACGTAAGAATAAATTCTCCAATATAGTCGTTCAGTGTTAGGAAAATATTACAGATTTAGCTTTCTGAGTTTTCATATTAAACCAATTT
Source organism: Cydia pomonella (assembly GCF_033807575.1). Classification (NCBI taxonomy): domain Eukaryota; kingdom Metazoa; phylum Arthropoda; class Insecta; order Lepidoptera; family Tortricidae; genus Cydia; species Cydia pomonella. The sequence goes on along the minus strand of NC_084717.1, from coordinate 7,193,111 downwards.
TACTTTCTTTAGGTACCTAACAGTGAAAAATAAATGAACAGATTGATTTGTAAGAGCTATAATTGCGCAATTTACACTTAATATTGTCCAGTGTTCTATTTCAAACTGAAGCACAAATTTAAATCTTATAATGACTCTTGTGTTGCAGGTGTCCATTGGCGACGGCACTCGTGGTCGGGGTAGATACAGTTTATGACTAGACCATATAAAACTTGACCTTGAAGAAATCCTTTATGAAGAAAGCTCGTACGTCAGCCAAGGGGCTGATAGAAAGAATTTTGAATAAATTAATTGGAATAAATAATAAATATTTTTCTCGTGTTGGTGTGATGAAAAAATTTCATGTTGCACTCTGTAGCAAAGTTGGTTTAACCCTCATTCCTTGAAGCCCCCGCAACTGTCAATAAAATTTTACTTTTAAAAAAGTTGTCACTTCTCTCGTGGTTCAATTTTGTAATCTTTCTTATGATTGAGTATCCATATGCTACCATATGTGAAACAGCAACTTTTTCATTTATATTACTTGGTAATACAACTTACTGATTGCTTCTTTTAGCTCAGGAATGGCTTTGCAACTGGTGAGAAAGTGTCACCATAAACGAGTTAAACGATGTTATACACCGTGGGCTGGTAAAACTTGATAGATTTTAAAGTTGTATTCTTAATCGCATTTAGAGACTAAAATATCATACTAAGTTTTCTGAAATCGGTCTTCTTTTAGAAAAAACGCCTTTTTGACTGCGGCGCTGTCTCCATGTGACTTGGTTTAGTTAGACATACCTTTTGACAAACATTACTGAACTAAAAATAACACTCGCAATTTTGATCTATAGATGAATTAACAAAACTTTACTCCTTCGTGGTAATGTTTTTTTTTTTCGCCAAGATGTAGAAAGAAATAACGTTTTGTGTGCAGAAAATGTCTTTTTTATCGGCCAAAAGAAAAAAAAAACAATTTTTTGCCGAATTTGACTAAACATTTTTTGCTCCTCAGGAATGCGTGTTTAAAATCTGTCAGGTTTTACGTACCCACGATGTATATGATATTACGACACTTTCACATTTTATCACGCCAAATTCACTGTGCCACGGTATTGTCCCAGATTGTATTCTGTACCTGATGTGTATGCATTTATATACTTTCTGTCCTAAATTTCGCAGTGCATTAGTATATACTGTAATGCTGTGTAATTTTGTTGTTGTTAAAATAAAATAAAATAAAATAAATTGTCAGCGAAAATTCAGTAATTAATCCTGTTAAATACGAGCATCACTTAAACTTTTTTTTCGGTTGGTGGCAAACAAGTATATGCGCAGCCTGGTGGCAAGCAGTCACCGTAGCCTAAGCACGCCTCCAACTCCAGAAGTGATACATGCGCGTTGCCGACCCTTTAAAAACCCTGTACACTTCTTTTTTGAAGAACCCATACTGTAAACCCTCAGAAAAACCTCGGCAGGGAGCTCATACTACAGCCGGAGCGCCCGCGGGAGAAAATTCCTCTTAAGCCGCACAGTGCGCGACCATTGTGGCCAATAAAGAAATGTAATCTACTATAGTTTCGTAGTATCCTAACACAAATACAGACGATACAGAGTAAGCTATTTCATTCGAATCATTTTCTACTTTAATTCCTCTTCGAAATCTATGGATAAGTAAGTCAGACTTTGGAAAAAGAGAGAAACAGGAGAGAGAGAGAGAGAGAGAGGAAATTGCATACGACCACCCCTTTCAGTCTTAGAATCATCAAAGAAATATTATTTTGTCACATTTGTATGCTGTGTGTACATGATTGTATGATGAATAACAGTTATTATACCGACATCGATCTTTTTCTAACATATAAGTGCGTCCTATAATTTAGTAGTACATAGTAGTAGTAAAACTCTTAATTGTACAAAAATGAAAACAAAACAGCAAAAAAACACTCATAATTAGTACAAAGGCGAACTAGATTTGCAGTTTTTTCACTATCAGTCATGTAAATAATTTATATATACATACATAGCTACTATCTACTTATTGCCTACCATGAAAATCTTAATTTGAAAATCGTATATTTGCCTCTCTATCGCTCTTACCCTTTCGAGCTTATAGCTGTCCTCTCAAAACTACGAAAAAAGGAAAGCACAGTTTATTTAATTAATTTATCAGGAAACATTAAAAATAAAACAATAAGAGAAACCCCAGGATACATACTATAGGGCCTACCGCGAAACACAGGAACTATCGGGGTTGTTTATCCGCGAGTGTAATAAACTCCTTAGAATGTAATGGTTATATGCTCTTTGCTTAGAGCTACTAATATCTGTGACCAAAGACATTTCTGTACAGGTGAAAGATTTGACGTGCGGCTGAGGTCGGAAATACGTTAAAATCACCATATACGTGCAGTCGGTATTGTCATTCATTTTACTATGGAAATTGACAATAATACCAACGCGTTTATGCCACTGCAGTAATGTCGGAGCAGTAGTGCAGCTGTGGTCAGAAATGGCCTGTCACCTTTAATGTTATTAACTAATAAGTCCTGTTTCCAATGTGAGAGCTTAATGCAGTTTTGACCTCTTGGTGTTCAATGTCCTAATACTAGTACAAATTACCCCCAATGAAATTTAAACCTAAATTAAATGGAACAGAGTTGCTTTTGTTTTATTTCGTTCGATTTTAAAACAAAACAAATTCAACCCTATTTTTTAATACCATTGATTCAAATTCGATTGCCAATTTTCCTTTTATTGTAGGCCGCTAGACGTTAAAACTTATATTATAGACACAAATGCTCATCGCAATAAAAATAAAAACGAAATATTGATTTCAAAACCTCCACTTGGCATAATGTAAGTAGAAATGATCAGATATATCAGAATCCTTGAACATAAATATTATCCACGTAAAAAGACACTGCATGCGTGAATTCCTCCGATAAAAATCCGAGCCCCAATGCATCAAGGTAATGAAAAGGAACTCTATAGTAATTTCGAATATTACCAGATATGGAAATATATCCACAACTTACCCTACTCCCGTATTTACTTGTTACTCGTATATTTTTATGAGCTACATACACGAAACGCAGTTAATCAAGTAACTCAAACTGTGTGGTGAGAAGTTTTACGAAAGCAGGCAGGTATAACACATTACGGTAATTTAAGTTTACGAGCATAGAAAAAATTAAGAGAATAGACAAAATGAGGTGTTAAAACATAAGCCGTGAAATCGGAATTTAAAATAGTTAATGAATGGATGCAACATGTCACTGAGAATAGTTTCAAACTGTAAGTAACCAAAAAATAAAGTTTGTTGTTTATTTTCACTACGCGGACGAAATAATACGCAGTAAAAGTAAAGATCTTTTTACATAAAAAAAATATATAATCTCGTTTGTTTGGATTATGTGGATTTATTTCGGATTAAGGGAGTAGCCAGTAATATTCTGTGTATTTGCAGAAAACTGAATTGCACCACTAGTTTTATCATATAGCTGCTATAATGCGATTTGAGTTTTTAGCCGAGAGAAGCGGATTATTCAATCACGTGCCTATATTGAACAAACGAGTTAACTATTTGGATAACGAGAAACCGGTAGCTATGTATTTAGTCAAATTTAATGATAAACTGTTATATCACTTTAGAACAAGAAAAATAATAGCTTAGAGTAAGAATCATAGACGAAATAATATAACTTATTAACGGTAAAGTTCTGTTCCGACCGAGTACGGAGCATTTCCAATAAATGCAAATTATCACACGATATTTGGAGATCTGTTAATAACTACTGTTTTGTAATGGATATGATCTGTCAGCTATCAATTTTTGGTTAAAAAAATGTTACTTTTGACAGCTGACACAAAAAATACTCTCTAAATAGACTTCCTCAAAGGTTAATAAAATCATAATTGTGATACAGGCGTACGTTGCGCGTCACTGAGCTGTCTGTGAAAATCCATTGCCGGCGAAACCCGAAGTTTCGAAGCCTATCCACACATAGAATGTCTCATTACAAGGTTTAGCAGGAAAATTGCTAATTTCAAGACACTATCGACAGATGCACTTGCAAACTTGCATACGTTTCAAATTTAATTAGAGACCAGCAAACCATAAAATATACTTGTTTAAGAAAGGTCAAAAAAGGCGAGTGGCGAGAGTAACAATTTGAGGCGAAACCGAAAATTATTAATAAAGACGCCACGAGTATTTTATGACTCAGTTAAACAACGTTGCATACAATACTTTTTCTACGACGAAGCACTTACTTTGAAATTAAACTTTGAAAGTAAATTTAACAAATATTTTTCATGTCATCTATCGCGATTTTGAAGGCAGCAAATTTTTAGGGACTTCTTGTGCCATCACTGATATTTCTTCAGGTGTAGACTCTAAGTTTTCGTCTTCATCCATTTTAACTTGAAAGACACGCTGTTTTTTAACACAAAAGTGAAGTTTTTATTCGACAACCACAATAATCACATTCAAGAAGTAGCAAAGAATGGAGGGTACGGGCGGGAAAATGAATGAATGAAATTAAAAAACTTGTCTATGGGTCACTTATTTGTCAGAGATGACATTTAAAATAAGGTTGGCAACAATGTATTTCATACTATATTTTTAAAGTGGTCATTACACGAAGTATCGAAAAGTGCCAAAAAGATACTGCGTGTATGCACAAATGCGTTTTTAGGGAATAGACTAAAGACTTGTCTTGACAACTAGAAGGTAGGGTTTTAAAGATGTGTGCACGACCCTTTAAATGACAAATAAAAGTACGGGAGTAGACAAAATAAATAACGCATGTATACGATGCTTAATTTACTTGTGTTTATTTGTCAGGATTTTTTCTGTATTGAAAATCCCTCTCTTCTATCGGCAATGCACGTTCTCGACCACAACGCCCGTATTGTACAATGCACCCCTATCGGTGTCGGCTCGATATCCAAACACGATTAACAGAATATAAATGTCGCATTGATAAATCGGCTGGCGGCGCTAACTGCTAAATAGCGTGTGAGTAATGATGCGAACGTAGAACAATGAGCGATACATCTGCTATTTACTGCACTTGGGCTTAAGAGTTGGGCGATTTTTTTTTAGTAAACGCGTCTGTTGACCTTAACGTGTCTGTCTGTAAATGTATCAAAACTGCGTAAAATTATTATATTTTTATATTGTACTACGTGCATAGTAAAACATTTCACCACCTTAAGGCATGATTTCCAGGATAAAGACTATCATTTGTCCTTTACCTCAAACTATCTCCATACCTAATTTTATCGAAATCGGTTCAGCAGTTTAAGCGTGACAGAGATAACAGACAGACATATAAAGAGTGACTTATGTATTTATAATATTAAGTATATCTGTCATACCTCACGAACTTAAAATTCTTAGGTAGGAATGTTAGTTGTACAGATATTATTGTTTGGGGGTTAGAGCAAAAATGTGTAGTACCTACTACTGTTGTTGCTCAATACATTTTTATATGTTTCAGTATCATCAGTACCAGCTTACAGAAACTTCATGTACCATCGTCATTTCATATGTAATATATAATGCTTACTGCCAGTGTCAAGGTTAGGTTTCCTCGAAGCTGAGAGTATGGGGTTGTGGGTAACGCTAATAGGATTTATACCATGATGACCCCTGAAGGTCGCTGCTTGGATTGAGTAGAACAACACTAGCCAAACGGGTTAAACATGACCGGTCTGGCCTAGTGGGTAGTGACCCTGCCTATGAAGTCGATGGTTCCGGGTTCAAATCCTGGTAAGGGCATTTATTCGCGTGATGAACATGGATATTTGTTCCTGAGTCATGGATGTTTTCTATGTATTTAAGTATTTATAAATATTTATATATATCGTTGTCTAAGTACCCTCAACACATGCCTTATTGAGCTTACTGTGGGACTTAGTCAATTTGTGTAATAATGTCCTATAATAAAATAAAAAAACAGGTGTGAAAGGCAAATGTCAAAGTTTCAAGGTTTGTTTTTTGTACTTTGACCTTTGTGAAGCAATATTTCAATTAATAAGTGAAAAAGGTTTCTTTTAATATTTTTTCTTAGAAACACTAAAAGCAATACAAATCTGCCAGTTCAATCAACTCACAATAACCCAAATAAAGAGGGTCGGTCGCAATCAAAAGCCTGTCAATGAAAAAGTTTAATCGTAACCAAAAGCTTTTAACCACTCGTTCGGCCGTTGACAGTTTTAGCGGACTAGGGACTTGAAAGCCTTATAGTTTCCCAATGGTTTTTTGTTTGTTTTCCTATAATTATTCTGGCTGGGAATCCAGGGTACGGGCAAGTTTTCATATTAAGGCGATATCAGCCTTTATGGGTTGTTTGCATGCAATTCTATCGACACGCTTAGTTTGCTTGTTTTGTCTAGGGCCGAAATTAGTTTCGGTAACTATAAAAAAGATGGTCAAATTGATTTTAATATTTCTCTTGTACAATTTTTGTGACATCTTATTTAGTTTTTCTTTGGTTACTTACTTAATATAACATAAAATTCAAATATTGAACGTTTTAAATTACAAGAAGCAGCTGCTGTTGTGCCTATAGCGTAACTCTTGGAAAAGTGGACTAATTGCGTCTATAGTATAATTTCTTTGTAAATTTAGAATAAACGTGTTTACTCCATGGGACGTAATTACCACGATTAACCTCGATTATTACGTTTCGCTTGGAATAAAAGTTTTAAAATGATTTCATATTAACTTATTTAAAAAAGTACAATAAAAACGAGCCAGTAAATACTACTTATATTCTGTGGAGTATAAATGCCCAAACCATTAATAACTATGCAAAAACTCTAAAAAGATAATACCTAATATAAAAGGCGTGCGTATGTTATGACTTGGTGAATTATATAATAAAATTGTCACAAGCTCATTTAAGTAAGTATATGGAAGATAAAAAATAGTAAACGAAGCTGAAATAACGTCGTAATCTTACTAAAATACTCTTTTTGACAGGTTTACACATCACCCGAATCTTTAGGCTCCAATTGCATTATACCTGAATAGACAGAAAAGATTAAGTAAAAGAAAAGTAAATGTAACTCGGTTTATTTTATATGACGTCTTATCTGGTATGATTTAAGGTAGAATTTACATTACATTAGCAGTACAAAGGCAAACTCTTGAAGGGTTAAATTGATAAAGAGATTTTATTTAAGTAAGAGGGGTGATTGAACTTCGTTAATCTGTATTATATCCCAATGTCTGACTTTGCCGAGCTAACACTTATCCATCGAACTTAGTCATACGCAAGTTAGGTATCCATATTTGACCCTTGAACTTGAAATGTGTCATTTGTAATTTGTTTGTTGTTTAGTGTCTATTATTTAATCTACTGGTGTGCATAGTAATAGTCTGATTGCGACATAATACTGCTTTGCAACATATCAACCCCAATCAACTCATTCTTACCCTCGAGACAATGAAGCGTGATATCTTCGTTCTACATTCATAACACATGAACAGCCAGCAAGTTCAAGTTCATAACAAGCAAATCCGGGCATCAATGCCCCATAAGTCACTCGTAGGATAAACCGTAAGTAAATCACGGCGCGATGAATACGCCGCCAGGTCTGCCCGGCCTGATAACGATTAAATATGGCGCGCCCGCTCATATTGTGTGTACTTAACGCGGCCGTGAGCGCTGCAGTGGAAACGTGGAGATTTATGTCCAGTCGGTATAGTGGGAAAAATTGGGATGGAAATGCTTGACAATAACCTACTTTCTGTGCCTGAGGTGTCCTAATGTGGCGAACGCTCTGTACGAATTCAAACTGCACGCCGCGCGGCGGTTGGTGGATCAATCTTAATTTTAAGTCCTTCTGAGTATAAAAATAACTAAACTTAAGGAAAGTTATTTTAAACAGTAGGGTTTGAGAATGCAACATATAATAGAATGTAAAATAAAACAAATCAGAAAAAACATATTATGTCCATCTTTTCTAATCTATTAAATGTCCTATTTTTTTGTAAAGAACAGGTAGGTTTTATACTTCAGTAATGTTAAGTCGTAGGTACTATCAAAGGGGAAATATTTCGCTTTCAAGTATGTTTAATGGTTATCGCGATTTGAGCATTTGCGCGTCGGGCGGCTGCGGGTTGATGTAGTGCATTAAGATTTGGTCTATTTGCAGTGAGGGCAACTCAACTGTAACACCGATAATGTAGCAGGAATACTCGAAAGTTAATATATTGTATGAAGGAATGTGGCTTTTGTGTGGTGAATGCTCGTTAGTATTCACAACACACATCATTTATATTTCTTAACAGTTGTAAACTTTCAGTCCATTAATATGAGTGATTCAGTACCCCTAGTGTAAATATTTTCGAGAGCGAAACGCTTTTGCGTTAAGTGTCATTTTGTATGAGATTTTTGACTTTCCAAAACGTCCCGCTTGGCGCGCTGTTCAAAAACCCATACAAAATGAGACTTAACTCAAACGCGTACGTCACGTTTCGCTATCGACTAAAATTACACTAGGGGTACTGATCTCACATGGATATAACATTACCATTAATAAAACTTAAGATCGAATACTATGTTCAGGTACCTATTTATATGGATATATCTTGTGAAATTTTTGTTGGTGTCTGACTTATTTTTTATGATAGAGGAGGCAAACGAGCAAATGGATCACCAGATGGTAAGCGATTACCGCCGTCCATGGACACCTGCAACACCAGAGGGGTTGTAAGTGCGTTGCCGGATTTAAGATGGGAGTACGCTCTTTTCTTGAAGGTTTTATTGTAACTAATGCAAATTTTATGGTCTTGTACCAAAAGTACATTAAACTAGATTATTAATTAAGTATATATTTTACGACCTGTATGTACTTTTAAGGTTTCGAGCATTTCTGTGCGTTGTTTTTATATTTTTTGATATTTTAATTTGTTACATAATGCGATTCAATGGATGACTGTCATTGGCCTTCTTCTACGTAAGCATTTATATGTTTACTTATATTTACGACTGGTGTTATTTTGAATACCAATAAAATAAATAAATAAAACATTATTCCAATATGAGATGGTTCCAATATCCTTTAGTGGACCTGCTGAATAGCGCATTATGTCAACCTTCAACCAAAAACGTCACTTTTGACACTGACAGATCAGTATCATATTGTAATGTTATCTAATATCTAAAACTTGCATCCAGAAACGTCATGTTTGACCAGTGTCAAAAGTGGTCCGATACTGATCTGTCAGTAAAGATCAGTATGATATAGGGATGAGGTTTAATAACTAAAAGTCGAATTGGCCTGTTTGATGCCTTAAGAATAATGATCTATTTGCAGGGAAGGGAGGGAGGTTGGGACAGCTGAACTGTAACTGTGATAATGTACCAGAATACGCGTATATCAATATATAAGTATATATATGCACATAGGGATGTGGCTTTCATGAAATGAATGCTGGTGGTGAATATATTTCATAATAGTAAATATTACTGTATAAATACTTGTATATATTTGTGTACATTAAGTTTTGGTCTGTTTGCAGTTGGGGAAATACAACTGATACACACGATATTGTCAGTAAATTTTAAGCAGCCTTTTAAATGTGGCTTTCATAACTGCTTCTATTGTGATTAATCAATGTTTTATTGTAGGTATTACATATTATTACTAAACATAAATTACACAGTTAATACAAGTTGCGATATTTTAGGGTTTTGATCTGTATTAGGTTTATACTACCTTAATAAATAATAACTAAAAATATAACTTTATATTAGTGTCAATTAGGATGGAATATCCTGTACTCTAGGAGAATTTAAGTATTCATTTATATTAAACTTTATTGCACATAAAAAAATTTACAAATGACTTAATGCCTCAACCAGTCAATCACAGGGCTAAATAGAAAAATTTCAAGGTGGGTACAGTGAAAAGCGTTCAATAGCTTAGCACAGCAGTGAGAATTCAATGCCTTTGTTAAAATCATCATCATTTACAATGCATCCGTCCTATACACGAAATGTTATTCGCGTTCTCTGATTATGCCATCCATTTTCCCCTCGTCCTCGAACACCTGTCTCAATACAAACTCATTAATTGCAAAATCCGCTGCCTGGCGATAGACAATTTTTGCGTTCTCATTAGGCATTCGCATGCGAACTATGTAAATACTGATGCGGTAACCCATCCAATCACTCAGCGCTATGATACGACAGCGGAAGCACAGATTAATAAAACCGACTTTAACGATTTATGTTTATTTTCTATCTACTTATATAAATGATAATAAATAAATAAGTAAAGTAAATAACAAATTGACTTAAGTCCCACAGTAAGCTCAATAAGGCTTGTGTTGAGGGTACTTAGACAACGATATATATAATATATAAATATTTATAAATACTTAAATACATATAAAACACCCATGATTCAGGAACAAATATCCATGCTCATCACACAAATACATGCCCTTACCAGGATTTGAACCCGGGACCATCAGCTTCGTAGGCAGGGTCACTACCCACTAGGCCAAACCGGTCGTCAAATATAATTTGCTGTATCTGTAAGTTTTTTTATTTATTTAGGCAGAGCGTGAGAGCATCCTACCTATTGGGGTTTACTTACTTACTTACTACTTACTCCGTTGGCTCAGCGACCTTAAATGAGACTTGGCCACAAAACAGCGCCACTTTTCTCGGTCCTGTGTGACTTCTCGCTAATTGTTGACTCGAAGTTCGCGCAGATCCGCCTCCACCATGTCACTCCAGCGATACTTGGGGCGTCCGATAGGACGTCCTCCGGCTAGGCGACCCAGGTATGCTTTTTTCACGTTCAGATCTTCAATCTTAAGGAATTCGGGTTTACAAAGTTTTAATTATTATATTCCAAATATCAGGTTATCCCAAAAGTTGACGACGCGAGGCGTCTACGGAACGCGATTCCCACTTACCGACTTATTTTTAAGACAGTTAACCATCATATAGCTACACGTCCAACTCCAAAAGAAAGAGTAGACCAATAAACAATATTAACCTCATCTAATATAATTATCTCCAGTCGATTCAATAGTTGATGCGCATGCGTACCTAAATTCATGAAATGTTCACTATACGAACACCATGTAAGTACGAAATGTACTTACAGGGACAACAAGTGGTAAAATTTGCGCATCAGCGGTTGGGCCCCACTACAAATTCTGCAAACCTAAGCTGCGTCATGCATTGATTCTGATGATGCAGTCGCAGACGGGTCATTATCATTATCGTAGCACTCGGCATCCATTAATCACGTTGGTATTCTTGATTCGTGCCCCCTCGGCCTGTAGGGCCCCTACACTGTACCTGCTTATTTATTCGTGAAGCTTTTTGTTCTCTATCCCTAGGATAACTTGCCCTGCGATTTCGTATTGAGTACGCGTAATCTCCTATCACATTTATGTTGGTCTTGTGGTGAAGTTGGTTAAGCAATATGAATAAGGGCCCTGGTGGTGTATTCCTCGTTGGCTACTAAATGTAAGTAAGTGATTCTGATGGATCGCAGACCAATGTAACTTTAACCCCGTCCCCTAATAACAACTTTGTGTTTGAGGCGAGCGCACTTATTTTGCCCCATCGTTCGACTCGCTTGAGCTCAGTAAAGGTTTGAATACAGCCCTGGACGCACGAGTGCGTTCACCCTTCCCTTATCAGTTGTAATGCTACCGAGCCGAGGACAGCGGGGGATTCAGAGTGCTAAATGATATTGACGGTTTTTGCGATTTCATCGACTAACGGGTGAACTTTGTGGGATGATTTATAACTAATTCATAGAGTTTGTGGGATTTCAATTAGGTTTTTGAAATATAAAATCATAAATAATTGTCAAAGAAAAACAAGTGTACTTTGTTCGCATTACGTCGGTAGAAGTTTGTTGCCATAAAATTGTTATTGAATAAGTAGTTACCTAGCATATAACAAGCAGTACGGGGTCAAATATCTACCAAATGGCAGACAAGTAGATATTGTAATAATCAGTATAACGAAACGACGGTCTGGACAATAGCTTTTCCTAAGATTGTCCACATAGACGGATTGTGCGCTCTTTCAATCAACAGTTCCCTGCAATCTCGACCACATCTCAACCTCATTGGAAGCATCCCCTAAACAGAACATCAATTTGCAAGTAATTGAGTAATGTGTTTACTTGATGCGCCTGCCAGAAATGGACATAACAGACTTCAACATTGACATTATTAAAGTACACAGTCGAATCCCTACCTGCGTTGTTTGCCGTCGGACCTATTCGGCTAATGCTACTGTTGGGTCCGAACAATTTCATCCCAGGGTTTCGTGATGAACCGGTAATTAAATACAATCGAACCGAATTGCTTGTTCATTGGTAAAACGACAGTTTAATAATAGTATTTTCATTTTCAAATAAAGAATGTGAAATTCAGCCTAAACTTGAAAAAAAATTACAGTTTTCAAAAAAAAAAAAACTCCGAATTGAAAATGCTAAGGAGTTGGATATTAGACTGTACTCATAATGTAATTATTTATTTTATAAATTGGCTTTGTTAAAATTTTCTTTCTTGGATTTCGGGGCTTAAATTGGATCGGATAGATGGAAATCGCCTGGATTTATTTTTTATATTTTAATAGTGGTTTTTAGATATAGATTTTAATTTTAGGTTCGATTAGAACTTTAACATACGTCAAATATTAGGTCTAGATACGATATACGTTTCTTCAAAATATTTGACGTATCTTAAAGTTCAAATCGGGTCGTTTGTCTATGTTGTTCTTGCACCAACCAACCAGAAAGGAAACTAGAAAGATATACCTTTATAGATTATGATTTAGATTTAGATTCATTTATTTCTCAATAAGTATGACATGTTTTTATTACAATCGAATATAAAGATGAATACATATTAAGATTGTCAAAAAATATACAAATAAATGTATGATTATGTGCCATAATCGTTTAGAGCAGGGGTCTCTAAACCCCGGCCCGCGGGCCAATTCCGGCCCGAACATGGCCCTCAGGTAAAAAAGTTTGGAGATCTCTGGTTTAGAGGATAGAGGAAATATCTAATTTCTATTTAAAAATTAAGTATTTTACTTTCAGTTACATGTTTGAGGTGTCATTATATTATCATTCACTATTGAGGTATTCCTTTACACTATACACTGTCTTATCGAGTAACAATTTTTTTAATTGGAGACTGAAGGTGTTGATATTAGTTTCGGCTTTAATTTCTTTTGGCAATTTATTGTACAATTTCTGAGGCATTATCTTGGGAGATTTTTTTAGCAATGTTCAATCTACATTTTATTGACCTCAGATTGTCTGGATACCTTGTTGGGCGTACACTGATATCCCTAGCACATACAAAATCACTTTGATTTTTTCTTACATATAATAATATCTCATAATTATATGTAGACACTGATGTTAGAATTCCTGGGCTTTTAAAATGGTCCCTACAACTATCTCTGTACTTTGCGTTAGCCAGGATTCTAATTGCACGTTTCTGCATTTTTAAGAACTCGCTCAAAACCTGTCGTATTTCCCCATAACAGGGTTCCATATGAAAGGATTGAGTGCACATATGCATAGTAGGTTATATATACCTTTTGCTAACTTTCCGCAGATCGAGTTTACCTACGAGTATATATGCGTTTTCCACGAAAAAGTAGAGTCTAAATCAATCCCTAATAACCTCACGTTTTGGACACTTTGGAGTTTTACACCCTTCGAGTTAATTATTTCAATATTGTCAGATTGTTTTTGCCAAGCCCTAAATTTCATGTGTCATTTTAGAGTTTAACTTGATACCATTAATATATATCTACTAATATCATTGAATACCTAATAGATAATGAGTCTGCATCGTAAACAGGTGTAAATGTGACGCTAGTATAGTGTAATGAGATATTGTGGTGAATTACTCGCTAACTAGACACAAGAGAGGAAATAATTACTATTGAATCAACTGGAGATAATTTAGTTATTATAAATAATTAATCTACAAATTAAGTTTTCATCTAGTCTTAGTATTTCACACTACTACAAGTAAAGTAAGTTAATGAGTAAATATTCTTTATTTCACCAATAATTTTATTATACATTTACAAGCTAAAATTGCGCGAGGTAAAATTAATACCAGAAAACGTGGTCCAAATTTACACGATTTTGAGAATCAGGATCAGAAAAACATAAGTTCACAAACACTTAGCTTCTTTCCGAATATATTTATATAATAAGTTTGTTTAATTAATTTAACTCTTTAAAATATTTATTTCACCTCTTTAAAATTTATATGCGTGTCTAATTCAATGTATCTAATGTACTTTTATGAATGACAAATCAAACTCGTGTTAATTTAGGAAAAAAATAATCCAATGGATCATAAATCATCTTTCGATCATCAAGATTTAGGAATTATAAAAACTGTATAACTTCCCAGAGTAAGTACGTCATAATCTATCAAAATCTTAGTTCCGTCAGCATTAAATAATAGTGATAGCTCAAGTAGCCAAATATATCTTTTTTTACAAGCTTTTATTGTAACTTGCAATAGTACCTATGTATGTAACTATGTATGTATGTACGGGCCAAACTTGCAAGTTTTTGATGAAGCTGAAAATTTGCATACAGATGTAAGTCGGGTGACAGGCAATTTTGTGGTACCATTAAGCTGATCTGATGATGGAGACAGGAGGTGGCCATAGGAACTCTGTGATAAAACAACGCAGCCTATTGTGTTTGGGGTTTTTAGATTTGTCTCGATGAGTAATTGAGTACTCGTATTAGTTGTCAGTGGAAAGAAAAGTACAGTTGTCGATAAGAGCTTGTACCAAAAAAAAAATTTTTTTCCAAAGAATTATTTATGATATAACTAGGAGGCAAGCGGCAAGCAGACCATATCGGAAGAAAATACCAGATCAGAGCATTTCGGAACACATTCTTATTTCTATGGACATGTTTGATCACTTTGGCCGTCACTTCGTATTTGAAACTAACTGTACTTACCTAGTATCTAATTACTACCTAACAACAAGCATACGACAACAAACTTCAAGAGGCGATTATATAAACAAAGCTTAATTGAGAACTAGTAATCGCACCGCGTTCTGTTCAAATAACCCAAAATACAGTTGAAAACCTGCCCAAACTTTAATTTCACAAGTACTGCTACTTACTAGACAATTAACTGAGATAATAGGGCAGTACCTATAAAGCTGGACACAATGTACCCGTATATCAGCCGGTAATAGCTTTGAGTTGGCGTAATTGAGTCTAACCAATCGGATATCGGCATTACATTATAGTGATTCATGTACGGTGTAATGTTATCATATCGGACATGACCGCGTCCTGTACCATAATTGGATAGGCGTCAAGTTTGTCTAACTGACACGAGTAGATTCTTATCGATTAATTATGGATTATTGTGTTGATTGGATTTATGAAACATCAGTAGATGTTTGACCATTACTAAATAGTACTCGTAATCGTTTCCGTTAAATCGATTCCATTGTTCTTGTATATCCACAACGCATTCGGAATACTGCGGTATTCATGAAATTTGATCGTAAAAATAGTAGCTACCTATGTAATTGTAAAAAAATTTATTAGTTTATATCACCTAGTTGCAATGTGTATCCCATCGTTTCGCCTTTTAATACAAAGTAAGCACTAAACCATGCATAATAGAGTCAAATGTTAGTAAAAGACCAGTTACTTCAGTTTATTTAGTCTTCAATTTCAGTTTAGATTTAACCATAAAGCATTAACTCCAGAACACGCCTCACAAAAACTAATCTAACTGATTGAGATCTCAATATTCGACTATTAAAACGATCCCCCCACATTATCTATTCGCAGGGCTCGTACAGTGTTTCCATCATATCACGTAAGCGGGCGCGGTCTCCGATACCATCTTTCACGGGCTTCGTGACCGCAGGATAGTCATGCAGTGAATCGATACCTGCGTCATGAATATTTCAACCATTTTTGTGCCCACCGTACCATTGTCGCGTAGCTAATTGAAATATTGTGTGTGTTATCTGTATAATTTCCACGGATGACGATTTTGATGGGTTTCGATTGATTGCTGTTTTATTTTTGTGTTTCAAATAGCTTTTATATAAATATAATTGATTTTATATCGACGGGCCAACTTCATATCCAAACATAGTTATAGAGTTGAGTGACTTATTATAGTCGCTGTGTATTGTATTGTTACTTGCCTATATGTAAATATTTATTCATAAACCCTTTAATTTTCCCAATTTGCGGGGTTAACACGGCAATACATCACGACCTGCCCATGCAAATGACACGACCGGTATTCCCAACTTTTAATAAAAACCATGGAATTTTTTCAACTTTGGCAAACAAAAGGCCCTCCGTACGCGTACGCAGTAGTAAATTACGCAACAATTCGAATGGAAAATGAAATGCCTGCTTCCGAACCATTAAGCAATTTGAATTTAACACTCGTTCCTTCATTTTCCTATTACCGCAGAAATTTTGCGTATTACTCACGAGGTTCTGAGGGGGGATGTAAACAGCGCTGGGCGTATCGTGTTGAGCTACAAGTTTTGAATGCATTTATGAAGTTGCAAACTCGCGAGTTCATAAATGATCATTCTTGCGTAAGCGAACAACGATAATTATGAGAATTTTGCTTATATAATAACTAGCTGTAGGTAGGTACGAAATATATATTTTTACGATTTTACATACTCACTCGATCTAAACTTAATGATCTGAGTATAGATAAGTAATGTGTACGCATTGAGCCGACCTTCAAGAATATTAGGTGTTGCTTAAATATTCATGAACTCAGTCAAAGAAAACGTTCTCTCAAAATTATTTGCCAGAAACTCTTCAAACGAATAATTTGGACCTATGACATTTTCATAGCGACGGACGAAATCGTCTTAGCTGATTTCGTAATTTCGTTGGTAAAAACCGTGTACCGAGCGTCTCCGTCAAAGAGAAACGGACTCATCCACCTGGAATAAATCAACACGAAAAAATAATATGCTGGTATGCTATAGTACTTTGACATCGCTGGAGAATTACAGGCAAATATTGAAAATTTGCCCAAAAGCGGGACACTTTTTCTGTCACAATTAGGTCTCTATGTTTCACAGTAACGATTTTTAAACTACGGTATTTATAGTTGATAATTAAACAGATTTTACTCTCACAGAGTCCGTAAACGAAACAAGAAAAGCATCCAGAAAAAAGTGTTTATCTCGTTTAACGAATGCGAAGTACTTAATAGCAACGGGGCGGGTACAAGGAGCGGAATCGCCCGCTGCAGCCTACGCCGTGTCTGCAGACACGGACCGAAAGGGGTGGCAAAGATTAAGTTGCGTTTTTTAATCAAACACATAGCAATCCGTCAATGGGACGATCCATTGACTAAAACAAAGCGATAAATTAAAGCAGGAAACTGGGAGCCGAGCGTTCGCCGCTCGTATTGAAAGATTTACTTCCTCTGTTTAATTGCAATAACGGCTAGGCACGTTGGTATCGTATTTTTCTTTTTACACTCCGCCTCTTATTGCCTTCGGGCCGTTAAATAAATTTATGACGCCCGACAAAGTTCAGCCCACCTCTGCAGCCTCTGCGGTGCGCGAAATTAGGTGGGAATGCGAATGGGAAATAAAAAGCCAGGTCTCAGGTGCGTTGTACCGCTGCCCGCTAGTGCGGATTAGCTCTTGACTCGCGGTTAAATGGGCCGCCCGCTCATAAAAGTTTCTTAACGCTTATAGTTTAGGGCTACCTTCCGGTTGACTCGAATTTCCCTCTCTAAAAAGTTCCGGCGGCCGCTAGCTTTGTTTCCCATTACGCCGTGTACCTATCTGCTTTGGAAATTTGTCATTACGATACAGTTAGTTCACGACAGGAAACTTTGTTGTTGAGGTATGACTTTAAATTACAGTTATGAAGGATTTATATGAAGACTGGTGTAATTCAAACAGCTTGAATATTTAATGCCCACATATACCGTTCTCACCAAGAAATGGGCTTAATGTGATTACCTATGTATGTAAGGAGGTATTTCGTTGCTTCGAGATTGACAAAATTATGTATTTATTTGAAGTGGAATCTTGTTAATTCTCATGATGATCAATAATAAATATATAACATAATTTAATCAGTATGTTTTGGTACCTACTTATCAGTTTAAGAAGTCATTTGCCAATAAAATATGCTCGACAAGCGACACGAGCGTTTAAAAATAAACAAAATGTCGTCAAAACAAAAACAAAAGCGTGTCAAATTAATATACGGCAGCAAAATGTAATGTATACGAAAAAATACAAAGCTCTGTTGTTAAATTAACAAAAGAAATGTAATAAAGAGGTTAGTAGATTTTTATCCATGTACTTAACAAATAAAGTTAGCGAATAAACGTAATCTGTGTACTCACAAATGAAAATTTGTGTACGAAGTGAACACAAAGCGTAGGTACAATATATTAGATTGCTTCTCTTAAGTTTGTTCCTACACGCAGAAAAAGGGAGAAATTCAATTACACTTTCGTATTATAATAAATTAAAGGGAAATTTAGCAACTCACATTAACGCCCGGCTCCTTTAAAACCTCCAATGTAATCTGAAACAAGGAACAAACACGCCTAAATAACAATAAAATTCTAATAAAAACTTTGAGCACGCAACCGAAACTGTTGTTATAGGGAAAATTGACCAAATTATTATTTACGGCAAGGAATTATTACGAGCATTTATCGGCGACTGCCCGTAGCGTGGGACAGGCTACGTGACGCCTTCCCAAACTTCCTACACAGATTATTAAATGTATTGTTGCCTGCAATTACAACGTATTACAATTCAGGAAATTGATAGTGATTTAGCCAATTGGTATCTTCTGGAACTAGTTATTATTACAATACTGTTTAATGACAAGAAAACATTTATTAATAAAGATGGAGAGCTGACAATAAAAAAAAATCTGAGTGGCAAGCGACATGCGTATAAGGTCATCGTCTTGTTACTATGTTGTTTAATTACGATACCTCCATGAACTCTGACTGCACTTGCTGTCCATTGACATAAATATGTAGTTCCTGTTTTTTGTTGGGGCACTGATCGTACACAATTACAAACGATATTAAGATAACGACTAATTTCAATACCTATTACTTTCTGCTGGGTGAACTAAGTTCTAATCCTGCCTGGAAGATCCCAGGCAGGATTAGAACTTAGTTCTTACCAATTTAATAGCGATAAATCCAAATCCATAGAAGCAGAGAATCATTACCCCGTTACCCCTTTGACTCGCGCCATGATAAAACAGGTATAAGAGCAGCCCTTCTACAACAGTCCGGGACATGGTTCGCGCAGATGCGTTTGCAACACGATGACAACCACTGATTCCAGCCAGCCATCATACGTTTCACTGGCCCAGTTCACGGTCTATATATCTCGAAAAGCACACGTTCATGTCCTGATAAACGTTCTGGAATATGGACACAAAAGAGAAGTGGCCAGGATAAAATACTCGGAATAGATCTAATCCTTAGGAGCTATATTTGGCTTGAAAACGTGAAGATCTTTTTCAAAACATTAAATATCACCGAGTAAAATGAAAGTTGCTTATTTGATAGTTGCGAGCAAGTCACACTGCTCTTGAAATACTCTATCGCAAAAAATATATTAAAAAATGCATACTTTTATATACTATATTGTATTTTTATACTTATTGAAAAATAAACACAGCCAACAAATATAATAATTAACGCATCATAAAAAAAATGGTGTACAGTGGACCACCAAAAATGTTTGAATACCACTGGATTACACCATAGAGCCTAGATATTTACATACATTGCGTACGCGTTCTCGAATTAAACCCGTAATAGGGAAATTTTCACGCAACGTGTGGCTACATCAGAGATGGAAGGTAGCTTTTAGACTGCTTGTATTCAACCTTGCTTCTCGATTTTGAGTCTCAACGAAAAGTATGTTCTTTCTCGTATTAAACAAGGATATTTTTTCAATGAATGGTTTAATTTAGATGTGAGTTTGAGAAAGTTATGTTATATATTTATAGCGAGGCCACGCATCATTTCGCAACCGCCTACTTGTTTGCGGTCACTGGTTTTGATCATATTTGGAATAACGGCGGTATTGTTAGAATAAAAGCACGATAGGCGTGTTCACGACTGGTTATATTTATTAAATTTTATTCATCATTTTATGCAACTGCCGAGAATTTAAGAGAGCCGTACATTTGTTTGTACGTGATAGTTCAACATCAACCTCAAGTCAAATATTATAAATAACAAACGATATTAGACTTTATCTTTAAAAAGATAATATTTTGTTTACATATAAATAGATATGTAAAAATCTTTCTTATCGCGCATTCGAGTAGTGTTACAATCTATATCCTTATACGAGCTTTTCTTTCGACTACAAAATAAAATCCAAATAAGTAAGAGATTTCTGTAAAACCCCTTTTCCAAGGTCTGGTGATCTTTCCCTTGGGCAAAACCTAAATTTTACAGACGGTCTATCACGCGTCCGCTGTCGTTTGTCATTAGCACGGGTAAAATTAACATTTTCCTGCATTTTGTTTCGTTTTATTTTAGAACCCGGTGCAAAGTTGCGAAAACAACTTTGTTAATGTCGAAATCATGCGTACGTGGTTGAGGGAAATTCTAAACATGTGTCAAAGCAGAATGGAAGAGGGGCGAGTGTTTGTGCTGGATTTAAAAGGCAATTAAAGGATTGAAGTGTAGTTGAAGGGTATCCGCATAAGAACAGGTAAGATAAAATCAATATCAAAGAACTAAATACCTATACTATTGAAAACAACAGAGCTTAAGACATGTAGTGTGTGTAGTACTGAAAAAAGTATATTTTAAAAATCCAAATATATTTGTCAGATTTTAATTTAAAGTCGAGTTTGAATTATACAATTGCCGCAATTCCCTGATTTTGGTCCACATTATAAAAGAAATAAACCCACAATTTTAAGTAAGTAAGTAAATACTGTTCTATCTGCGAAGAAATTCAAAGGTGTATGTGAAATCCCCAATCCGCATTGGGCTAGCGTGGGGACTATAGCCCGAGCCCTCTCGCACATGAGAGGAGGCCTGTGCCCAGCAGTGGGACGTATATGGGCTGAATTATTATTATTATTTAAGTAAATACTTTATTGTCCGAGAAAAAAGAAAAAATGATTACATCAGATAGAACATAATTGTGTGCCAAAGGCGATTGGTCTCTTAAAAAACACAATCTTTGCTAGCTCTGTTACTTTAGTAATATATTTTTGTTATTTTCAACTTGATTAAGTATTACTTGTATTTTATTTTAAAATACAACAAGACGGACCAATAAAACATCATAATTCAACAAACCAGACTATAAAGAGATCGAGGTATGAAGGAATCAACAAGAATCCTGAACACTAACTGAGTTGTCCCATGTCGCGGCGGGGAACGTGGCCAAACAAAATGTAATTTTCTCTCCGAAGCGCCCACTTACGTGACCCGGGGAAGATATAACGCCTTTATTAAATTATTTTAGCTTTTATAACTGCTACAGACATGTCGGCAAAAATTAACGACAAAGGCCAAAGGGATTAAGCTGCAAAGTCTACCCCACACCTGCCACGTTGAAAGCGCTTTTAGTCTCTTACTTTTAAGTAAAAATACTACGACTTTAATTAAAACAATTCAGCTAACAAGGGCCTTTAAGATAAAGTGTTTAACGTTTTAACTACCTTCGTAGTCCAGGAGATGGAGTTTTATTTCAATACTTTATCAAGTTGGAAATAACAAAAATATATTACCGGAGTAGGTAACAGATGTAGCAAGATCGTGTTTTTTTTTATTAAAAGTTGAATTTGTAAAACATTGAATATGAAAATATACATCATGAAATAAAAAGGTTGAGCAGCGTTTAATATGAAATTACACTACGACCTTTGACATGATTCCTATTAAAATTAATTCAGAAAAGCTTTTTCCGAATATAGATAGTTTTTTTTTATACTACGTCAGTGGCAAACAAGCATACGGCCCGCCTGATGGCTAGCAGTCTCCGTAGCTTATTTACGCCTGCAACTCCAGAGGAGTCACATGCGCGTTGCCGACCCTAACATCCCCCCCTCGTTGAGCTCTGGCAACCCTTCTCACCGGCAGGAACACAACACTATGAGTAGGGTCTAGTGTTATTTGGCTACGGTTTTCTGTAAGGTGTAGGTACTTCCCTAGATTGGCTCCGCTCTAGATCTGGCATGACATCCGCTGCGCTGTGCCCTACCACACAAAGCGAGATGACATTCACAATGTCCATATCTCTCTTTTGGACGTAGTTTAAGGACGTACCCGGGTCCAAACCCGGGTCCGGGTATCGTATAGTTTTAAAATCATTTCCCTTGTTATGACTTACGGGCATACGGGCCTAATCAACTTTAGCGGTACGGTTAAGTCTCTGTATCTACTTTCCATGAAACTCGTATAAAAATCAAAACCTGTTAACACTCTTAACTCAATGGCATATCTAATTCACGGCCGTTCCTCGGACTATCGTAGGTAGGTATTATCGCACCGGAAACACACGTAGCCTCGTCCTATCAAAGTTCCGGCGTTATGAAATAACTGTCGGCCGATTATTTATGTGCGGAAGAGGGAACATCGCGAGATAGCGATTGTCACACCCCCCACCCCCACCAGATATTTTGTAACTCCGCTAAATTATCATTAAACGGCGATTTGTTTCACTCATGCCCCATTGGAAGCGCCTCGTTCTAAAATTAAATGAATTATATCGAGACTTTATTGCCGTTTGAATCTTAGTTAAAGTTGAGGCGTGATTAGATATTATGATGATTTTGTTTGTGTGGTGATTTACTTATAATTTTTGTGAGTACCTACTTGTAATCTAAAGTTGGTGTTGTGTCTATAGATGAGTGTAGATAACGATGTCTTTAAAGGCACACTGTATTATTTTTCTGAACTTTTACTCGTCAATGCTTAATCTTTTTTCTGTAAAAAAAAATGATTATGGTTTTGCTCATGTTTTTATCGCTTCGTTATACCTAATTTAACGGGAATAAACCTGGGCACCAACATTTGGCCTTCGAACTAGAGTTAGACCAAGACAAGTCTGCAACGATTTTGATTTTACATTTAAGTTTGACGTTTAAAATAAAACTTGCACTGCGTGTGCCATCAAAATTGTTGCAGACTTGTCTTGGTCTGACTACTATTGAACGGACTAAAATTATCATCGTAAAGTATCATTATTTAATTATCAAGCGTCAAAGGTTCCTCGAATAATGCTATTAACATACCCTTTTAAGCGAAGATGAATATAATGCTAAGGACGTCACGCCTGCTTTTAAAGCTAAATTGTGGGTGATCAAATATAAGTTAAGAAGGTTATATTATATTGACATGAACCTTTATGTCAAGCAATTAGATATTACAACCTACTTAATATATCCGATAGATAAGAACCGATTCGAACTTAAAGATACGTCAAAAATTTCCTAAAGATACGATATGGATTGGATGTGACAGTGTCAAAAGTGACGTTTTTGTTTGAAGAAACGTGACGTTTGACACTAATAAGTACGTAAAGTTTGAATCGGGCCGATAGAAATAAAAATTGAAATCGCTACGCCGAGCTAGTTTGTGTACCGCCGTTCGTAGCACTTTAACACATTGAGTACCGGGAACCCGCTCGGCGGGCGCTCTGTTCGTAGTCGCTTTCCTCTACAAAGCGGGAAAACGCTAGAATCGGGTACGCGTGTAGCGCTACGAAAACGTTGGCATTAAATGCGTAGTAATTTGACGTAGCTCATCGTAGCATGCTACGACCGCCGTATCTGGATAAGAGACAAACCAACGCAAATAACATTTATACCGCAAGGCAACTCAGTTTCAAAATGTATTATATAGCTGAATATTTATTTATTGTTATATTTTCTTAGTTTTTACCGATTAAGGAAAGAAATGTACATTTACTTTGATTACAACTATTAACGCAAAGGAGTAACAGAGCGGTCTGGGTCTTTTTCTTCCTCGCGTTGTCCCGGCTTTACTCATGGGAACCTGGGTCCGCTTGGCAACTAATGCCAAGAATTATCATAGGTACTAGTTTTTACGAAAGCGACTGCCATCTAACCTATCAACCCGGAGGGTAAACTAGGCCTTATTAGGATTTGTCTGGTTTTCTCACGATGTTTTCCTTCACCGAAAAGCGACTGGTAAATATCAAATCAAATTATATTTCGTACATAAGTTCCGAAACACTCATTGTTAGGAGCCGGGGTTTGAACCCGCGACCACCGGATTGAAAGACGCAGGCTAGGCCACCAACGCTCTTACACTATCAACTAGGTACACATAAAATTAACGTAGTTGAATTTTGAACTTGAGGCTTGTTTAATTACTCCAAGTTAAAAAGATATAAAGGGTAAATGGGAAAAGGTAATTATTATAATTATAGAAAACAAAATATTTTTATAGATTTTTAGCCAGATTAGTAAACAGGTATAATAAACACGATATAAAATGAATAAATCGAAATAGGTTTCTAAAATATCGTATTTTAAACACCTAAGTAATTATCATTATTTAAAGTTTCCAACACGAAGCTAAATATAGTTTTAAACCTAATTATAGCTCCAAGCACGTATAACTTAAATAACTTAGCGAGTTAAAGTTTCACTTTCTTATAGGCTTTAGACGTTTAATTCTCAAGAATTTTGATCCACTGTGTATCAAAGTTTCTTAATCGCCTATAATTTCGGGTAATTATTCAAACTGCTTAAAATGGGTTATGATATTGACTGATTGGTTCATTAGGTGCTCAATTTTCCAAGAAGGTGATATTATAATAGAACATTGAGGCGGTTATGTCATTTAGAAAGCAACACACAGAATGCCGGGGTTAGAAACTGACAAGTTGACAGAACTCTAAATTGAGTTTATCAACGTTGATACTGTCAATGAAGGCAGAGTTGCTTTAACGAAATAATACCATATTTTTTTAACGACGGTTCGTTGTAAAATACGAATATACAAAAAATCTTTTGCATAGCAGCTGTACTCATCATTTTTTTAAGTTTGATATTTGCAATCTAAAAATTTTACAATTTTCGTCATAAGAGAAATAGGATGAAAACCAGAATTAAAGTTGAAAATAAAAGGGATTTCGTTTTTTTATATTCTATATTTACTTATTTTTTTGGATCCGGCCTTTGATTTGTAAAATAAAGAAAGCAACGTTAACATTTTGCCTACAAAATGGCCTTTCCTTCAAACGACAGCATATAACCGCAGCTTTGCAAAATTTGCTTAAAACGGCATACTATTTAAAAACCTATAGACATTAGCGTAATTTGTCCAAAACGCGCTCGAGGGAAGGCTTGAATATCTTAAACGGCCTTGTCTTGGCCTGGCAATCCCGCTACAATCAGAGCTTATGCATAAATTTGAATTTTCAATTAAGGATACTTTGAAGAAAACTTTATTAAACATAAAGAGAAACCTTTGGTCTCTTAAGACGGAATACGTATTAAAGAACAGGGGTGATATAGAGGCGTGTAAGTTTTTTTAAATTCTCTCTTTAATATTGGCGTATACTTAGCCGTTGTAAAATTATAAAGTAGTTAATACGTTTCAAGCACAACTGAGTAGTTTGCGTAGATATTTTTACAATCACTTTAGTCATTGTTATTTAATTGCTGTCAATGTCATCAATTTGTCACATAATATAGACGTTATTTTATTTCATTATTTATTACATATACAGGGCGTCCTAAGACTATGGGACATCAAGGGAAAGTACCTTAAATATCGTAGATAGGATATTTTGCTGAAAGAAGATTTTATGTTATTTTTAAAAGTCAGTAATTCTGCATTTAAAGATTTTCTAAGAATTATTTTCTTCATCTGGGAATCGAACCGACTTAAATGTGAAAAAAATCACCCTTATTTTCGATAGCATTGATTATTCGCAAATAAGTATCCATTATCGCAGTTTGGCGATTTTTTTTTTTTTGTGGTACACATATTTTATATTTTAATGTTATAATAAAATAAAATAAAAATCTTAATAAAAAACTTCCTATCACAGTTTTATTTATTATAAGTGCACGTGCAGATAAAATGATAAAACTTAGTATTTAAACACATCCTCTATAAGCTAGACCGAAAGCAAATTTAAAACAAAAATAATGTTGTTGTTAAATTTGAGAATGGAACAATTTGTGAGAGCGTTTGTTTGAATGATATTTTAAAAAGCAGACAAATTTAAAAATGTTGTTCTGAAATTTGAAAATGGAACAGTTTGTGGGAGCGTTTGCTTTTCGGATATTTATCTGTTTAGTCTTCATTCACTTACACACGTGTTATTGTGTTAATTTATTGCGGACATGGCATATCAGGTAAGTTTTGATTTAATGGAAGCATATTTTTGAACAAACTCATCGTTTTACTAAGGCATTTATGTTACTTAAGAAGAACTATTATCTTTTGTCTATTCTTTCGATTAGCATCATAAAAATAGAGGTGATTTTTTTTCACATTTAAGTTGGTTCTATTCCCAGACGAAGCAAGTAACTCTAAAAAAATCTTTAAATGCAGAATTACTAACTTTTAAAAATAACACAAAGTCTTCTTTCAGCAAAATATTCTATCTAAGATATTTAAGGTACTTTCCCTTGATGTCCCATAGTCTTGGGACGCCCTGTATACGTAGGTGCCTAACTTAACAGATAATCGGTAACATTGCCGCGATGTCACAAAATCATCAACATATTTTATTTATTTATAGGGTACATTTTTGGATGCACATACTAAGTATGTAGGTTGAATAAATAACACACCGTGTAAGAAATATTATTCTATAAAACGTAAACTTTCGATGAAAGTAATCACACCAAAAAATTTTGGTCACAGCAGTACGAGTCATTTTACGACTAAATACCATCCCCATTAAATCGCGAGTCTGTATAAATCTAACATTATTATAATCGATCGTTTGCATAATGTCGACTCCACGGCCATCACTGTGCGCTTTCACGGCTGCACCCCAAAACGCCTGAAAGGAGCGATCGCGAGATATCTTAAATGAGTTTCGTTATCTCCGGGAAGAGAAAATAGGATTAATAGTTAACAGAGATCGCTTCAGGCGCTAAACATCGGGGCTTGAGCAGCACCTTGTTACTTTTCTCTATTTATCGCCTAGAAAATTGAGCTGGTTCACTTAGCAAGCATTTAGATGTTTAATTGGCGAAGATCTGAATTTGAAACGTAATAGAACAGAAATTTGAAATGGTTGCAAGCAGAGCTGAATTGAACGATGTAGTAAACTGCCGTCTTTATCAAAATACGAAGTGCTAGTAGGAGTAGTAGGTTATTAGGTGAAATTGTGTCACCTAATAACCTACTACTCCTACTAGCACTTCGTATGTTGATAAAGAGGGCAGTTTACTACATCGTTCAATTCACTGTTAATTAAATACATTCCTTTTAAAAAATAATCACAATCTCACAGGCGCACGCGTGCGTTAAATTCGTTTCATACTATTGTACTTCTGCGAGTCCTTCAATGCAATGCGATGCTGAAACACATGCCGAGACAGGTGAGTTGGCGCTTTTTCGCGATTCTGTCGTAAATTTGTTTTTCCTATTATTAATAATTAGGTTAGTATATTCTAAGGTTTTATTTTTCTTCCAAGTTGTTAATTTATTTATTTTATTTAAACTTTATTGCACAAAATACATACAAAAATGTACAAATGGCGGACTTAATGCCAAATGGCATTCTCTCCAGTCAACCTTATAATTATAAACTACATATATATCACATAAATACAAACATACATACACAGTATAAATATAACAATAATTAATAGTTAATTATTTTTTGTCATAATACGTTTCGCAACAAATATTTTATCTATCTATCTATCCTTCTACATGGTATGTAATAAGTTCTTGTTATATATTTTTTAATGGAAAACATAGTTTTTATAAAAATAAAATAAACTCCCTTTGATTAGTTATTTCCTCGCCATGTTCTTCACCGAAAAATGGCTAAGTAGTAAGTAAATATGAAATATATGTAACGTTCTCTGTACTTCATCTAATCGGACTTCGACAAAACATAAACGCTAAAACTAAGACTTCTACAGTGACCATTGCCCAGCTTCAATAAACAAGGTGTAAAGGTAAACTCCGTCTGTTTATACGGCCCGGTGTCCGTCGTCGTAAGCGAAGCATCAAGAGAGACACTCGCAAACTTCCAGTACTGAGCTCGATTCGCATTGCTTGCCTAGATATCGTTTTAGATGGAATACTATAATTGTGATGGTTGATTGATTGAAGAAACTTTTACATAAACCTTATATTAAAAGACATATTTTGTAATGGATAAAAATGCCCTTATGTTTTGGCGTTTACAAGTTCAGGGGTTGTTTAGGTTCAGATGTACAGTCAGCGTCAAATACTTTGTAGCAGTCAAAGTGGCCAAGTAGTTCGGTACACCATACTAAATATATGGTGTACCGAACTATTTGGCTACTTTGGTTGCTACAAAGTATTTGACGCTGACTGTACAACAAGCCAAAAGTACTCAATAGACTTTTTAATCATTTAGTTGTATTTTGGCTTATGGTAAAGGCGTAATAAAATGAATCAGTCTTAAGTAATGATTACTATGATGAGTTCTTGATTACATTTGTTATTTTTGTTCTATAGTTTTACATAGGTAACACATACATAATGTCACGACTACAGACTTAGAGCAGCCACATATTCTTCGCATAACGTGAGGGCTAGGCAAGCTTTGAAAACAACAGAACTAAGGCTTTATGCAAAAGGACCCAAGTCTATAAAGCGACCATAAAGGGCCGCTGTACAAAGAATGCAAAGTGAGCTATACCGTAAACTGGGCTAGCCTCTCCGTGGTGTCCTTTACGATAGATTTATATTCATGACACTATCTCCGACGCGTAAAATTTCGGGCAATGGCGATCCAGAAGCAGGCATATGTAATTTTGTTTGAATAAGTAAAGAGGGGAGGACAAAGGCTATTTGATCTCCCTTTCTGTCTTTGGGTAGGAATAAATAAAATAGCCTGTGGACTGGTTTATGTGATATATCATAAATGGATTTTGAAGGATGTGTGTTATGGGATTATTGATTCCCCTTTGGAGCGTGAGTGCCAAATAGACGCATGGCTAACAGAAAAAACAAATATCCGTAAAAAATAAAAACTTACATACAAAACCTACATATTGAGGTAGCGTCTAAAATCTACAAAACCTGCATATTGAGCTAGCACCGATACTATACGCAAAAAGGGATTTGCGTATAGTATCGTTTACGATAAAAATATTGTTTTGTTTGACAAGTTGTTGAAATTTTGTAATTCGATTTCAATTTAAAATGTATAGATTTTTTCATTATCGATTCATTCATAATAGATATGTTAATTGTTAAATGAAAATAACTCACGTCGACGTTAGCATATTCATAAAACCAACGATATAAATTTAGGCTTGGTTTAAAAAGAATTCTATCGTGAGGATAATGATAGTTTATATTATTTACTAGTCCTATATAACAGTTATAAATGTTTAAGTTTGAAGAAACCTCACAAATAGTGTAAACAAACGCTTGATCACGTTTCCGTCAACAACGAAACTATACGGAATTGAATGTTAGCAGCCCGCTAAGTTAAACTGTTTGAAACTATAGGTTCGGAACAGGTGAATTTGCAAAAGATAACCCACGTGTCAGTCAACCTACGGCAGACTGAAGCCGTTGGAATTCGCATTCCATATGCGAAAATCAATTGAGGGGATCATCAATCAGTATTCGCGTGTTTACAGCCTGGAATAGAGCCATTGCCGATGATTGGGTAATTGGTTTAATGTCACCAACTAGTTAAGAATCCGTTTTAATGTGTGGAATAAAAAAAACATAGCAAAATTGTCACGAGTGCTCTTCGAAAGTTGGACAAGTTGTTTCATTATTGATTGGGACTGCCTAACGCTACACTTAGTGAGTATAGTTTAGGCGTTAACTTTCAATCCGCTTATCAAAGCTTATCGATCGAATTGAATATTTAATTCAGCATTTGTCGGAGAAAAAAAAATGTTTTCATTCGATATATTATTATGTAATAAATAAAAAGGACTAACGCCAGTGTTTCTGAAAATCGCTATACGAACTTATTAATTAAAAAATAAGTAAAAATAGGTATACATTCTATAAATTTTATATACAGATCATCAACTCTGGCCAACGTGGGACACAAACCCACATCTTTGGATTGCCGGTCCAACACGTTACCAATTGCGCCAGCTGATCATCCCTCATTCACCGCGAATTTAACCATTGAAACTGTGACAACGTCACTAGCGACATCTGCATTTTAAAATTTACAACCTTCTTATCCTTTTTAAGTTTTTAGGTATACATTCTAAGTACTACCTATGTAAAAACATGTTTCACCCACCCGCAGCTGCCAGCCTGTCTGTCTGCCTGCTGAAATTCAGTCAAATTAGTATGCGTGACATTTGTGCAATACAGTCAAGCTAATCAAGCCCTCATCACATGGAGCATAAGCGTAAGCGTGTCGTAAAAATGTTAAGAGTACGAGATGCGTAGAGTATTGGACACCAAGCGTCGCGTAAGCGTAATCGTTTTATAAGTGAAATCTCATTAGTTGAAATCATTGTTTCATTGGCGTCAGATGTCTTCGGCAAATGTGTCGACGATCTTACTTCGTCAGATGTAGAAGATTTTTATTGTTTAATTACTTATGTCAGAAGTTTTTTACGCCTGTGTTACGCTACGTCTGTCGCAATGACGACAGACATACGCTACGCTACGACGAAGTTTCATGTGCGGATTTGTTTGAACTTGTTCGACTATTCTTGATGACCGGTCTGGTCTAGTGGGTAGTGACCCTGCCTATGAAGCCGATGGTCCTGGGTTCGAATCCCGGTAAGGGCATTTATTTGAGTGACAAGCACAGATATGTTCCTGAGTCATGGTTGTTTTCTATATATTTAAGTATTTGTAAGTAATATATATCGTTGTCTGAGTACCCACAACACATGCCTTCTTGAGTTTTCCGTGGGGCTTAGTCAATTTGTGTAAGAATGTCCTATAATATTTATTATTGATTTATTTATTCGTGCTCGTAGCGCTCTCGTTCTATGCATCTCTTACGCTTACGCTCCGTGTGCTGAGGGCCTTACTTAGCTTGCTGCCCGTTAGTATCATTTTCCCCCTAATTCTCGTCCTCCAATTTGATTCCATTACAAAGGCCAATCCTGAAAATTTAATTTACTTCCAAAACAAAATAACCCTAATAACTGCTACTTAAGACTGTCAAAAGTTTGTATATTAATTATGCTTTTCATTGATTTTCATCGCCATTGATCTAACTTCAACTTCAAATGTCACCGAACTCATAATTGTTGGAAAGTTAAACGGAACCCCAAAACAGGAACAATGCGCAAACGTTCACGATGGATTTAATTCGGACAGGGCTTTCATAAATATTTATAAGTGTACGGAAAATATGTTTTATGTTTAAGTACAATAGCTTGCTGTCAAGGCGTGTGGAAACCCTGGCTCCGGCTCATAGATTATCTCCTTTAGACTCGTGTTAAGAAAAATTAACGAAGAATTGCGCAGAGTCGATGACAAAACGTTTGGCCCCGCTAATTTCTTTGATTATTACTTTTTTGCAGTTTGTGAATACTTTTATGGCATTTCTGATTGTTTGGACTACCAAACCATCACTAGACCAATAAGGATGCGAAAATGGTAAAAAATATCATAATATGGATATTGTGATGATATTTTCTACCATTTTCCATGTATCTCCAGTTTATCTACAAAAATACGCCCAAAAAAGTAATAAATTCTAGTAATATTATTATTGACTTCACTCTTACAAAATAGTTATATTGTGAAACGAGAGCTGCACGTAGCCATATCTATTGTATCCTTTTCCTACAACAGTATCTCCTCGAAATCGATTTGGATAGGCTAGGGATCCTAATCGATTTGAAAATATTAGTGGTAATGGCTGGCTATGTATATTTTATGTTACTTCAACTTAAGAGTAAATATATAAATAAAAACCTTGCGTGGCATCTTTTTCTTCTTGACGAGTCGATACTAACTGGCGACAGGTGGTCTAAACACTGTTGCGTTTCACATTAAAGAAATATTGAGGGTCGATATGTGGTAAGCGTGAGATAATGAGCTGTTCTTATGCTTCATCTTGTGAGTGAGTGATCTGTACTCCGGCCATATACGGGAACGCATACGGAAAACAAAAAAGAGCTTAAAATAAGAACGTGTTAACATGATGTAAGTACGGAAAAACAAACAAGAGAGCATTTTGTTTACACTTTGTTTTCTTGGCGTACGAGAAATTTGCAGTTTTACGATACTTGGTTTTAAATTGAAATCTAACAAGACTAAGGTTCTTTATTTTGTTTAAAATTGTGCTGTTATAAATTGTTTATTCATATTTTTGTTACTTGTGAAATTGAATTGCACGTGCTTGAAAGGGGCTGAAAAGTCTGGAACTGAACTAACTTGCAGAAACAAAGTAAGTTCCACGTGAGTTTTAGACAGTTCAACTAAATCAGCTACTATTTTTCTAACGTTGTTTGATAAGGTAAACTCGAAAGACTAACTCTGAGTCTAAAACTTTTTTCCACTGAATTTTTTTTTCAACAAGGCACTTTACAAAAAATTGTTTTGAGTAAAAAATACCACTTAAAACTAAAACGAGACCTTATGGAATACCAGTTTCAACTAGTGCAAACTTGTTTTACGGTTTATGTTTTTTACGGTTAAATATACATTTGCAAAGAGGTTGATAAGTGCTCATGAATTTTTACACTTGCATTGAGCTGGCGATATGAAAAATGGGATAAATAACACCCCGTAAACCTCCATTTGTAATAATTGAACCATATATTATTTTTCTCTCAATTGCTTAAAGGTTGACAGCGAGGGATCCCTTAAAGTGATAAGTTTGAATTTGTATATTGTATATGTTTTATTCTTATTGTGTCTGTAATCTGTCTTATGTGCAATAAAGTGTTTACATACATATATATCTAAACCGGTTTTCTTCAAACTCCGTTAATTTCAATAGTTCCTGAGGTTAAATTATGTAACTTTCTCTGAAACTCCGGTATTTAAATGAACTCCATTTTTGGAGATAATCAATTTAAAAAAATCTGATAAGGCCCTTACGAGGGTCTAAACTTGTTGAAATTGACGGAGTTTTAAAAAAACACGGTGTACTCGTATGTACAAGAGTTGTTGAATTAGATTGTATTGTCCATAGAAATTACTTATTTCTAAAATGTGTTTGACCCACGAATAGTAAAATGGCGCCGTAGAGAAACGTCTGTTGCAGATCTAACCTATGCACGAAATGCACAAATCGCCGCAGCATTAATGAAAATGACGCCGCCACAATTTGCACGCTGCGAATGAAATCTCCCCGAATCGGTTAACCATTAATTAATATTTTAAACATTATATGATTATCCAATGCTTAATTAACACTGAGGTGTGATCTTTTATTTTGATTTTGAATTGTTTACTGTATTAAATACATCAGGCTAATTATTATTTATAACGCAGTTGGTTTTATTAAAATGCCTTCTAAAGGCGCCAACTGTTTACCAGTTCACTGGACGATATCGGCCTGTCAGTTATTCGTGATTTTTAGTTTTGCTAATAACTGACAGACCGATATGGTCCGGCGAACTGGTAATCAGTGGGCCCTTAAGAGTAAAATGCTTCAATAGTATCTACATAATTTACATAAAAATATCTCTAGTAAGTACCTCTAATATTCTCTTCATATTTCTGCCACTCATTTGAAATTAGAATCAAGGTATTAAACATATTCTAGTAAAACTACAGCCGGCATGAAAAAAATTGCGTTTGAATTAGTTCTGAATACTTCTATATAATACATTTACAATTAAACAAAGTGCCTTGTCGAATACGAAACACTAAAATCAAGTTTATTTCTGAAAATACTAAATTATTTGTGTGCATTTTAAAGATGTGTAATTAAAAAAAAATCTAATCGTTTTCAAAGAAATAATATAACCTCCTATTTGCTACCTAAGTCTTTTGTTTCGTCCTTTATTCCGCTTCCATAACGCGCACGAACGTGACATGAGCGTAATCAAGTTACGTTGACTTGCAGCAATTAGGAGACCTCCTCAGATGGTTTCAGGAGAAACTGAAATTGTGCCCTTTGTTTTGAACGCTTTTATCTAAATTAGAAGGTATTCGACGGTATTACACTCCACGTATCGGCAACGGCCGCAATTTCATTACTTATGGATGCTCTACCATCTATCTATGTACCTATTTCTTTGGATCTTTATAATAAATGTCGTTGTTGTAGATGTCTGTAGATAAAAGCTTTAGTAACTTGCACCTTTTTAATCGTAAGTATATAAAATATTTTAGGGTAGTAACAATTTAGTAATGCAGTCCTACTTAAACATAGTATATTTTGTAGAGGGACTCTCTTGCAATCCTTAAATACTTTTGTTCTAAAGTCACTTGCCCTAACTGTTTTAATACACTCATTTGCCATAACGCAATGATTGTCCTAACATTCACAAGTCTTAAACCTTATATTCATAATTATCATTTATTCTAATGTTGTTAGCCATAATATCAGTTTTCATAAAAACTTTTCATAAACGTAACGTAATATCACTCGCCATAAAAAAATTCCCTATGCTGCGAGTACCACGAACACGAAATGTTGCGCCAGAAATGTGGCGTGAGGTCAGTTTAGAACTGTGACCCCCACAAAAAACAAACTGTTATAATGAGTAAACAAAGAAAAAATTGTTACACTAGATTAAAACTGCGTCCTCCGCAAAAACGCACTGTTGCCAGTGGGTTAGGTTAGATTAGAACTGCGTCCCCGAAGAAAGCGAACTGATGAAAGAAAATTAAATTACTTTAGGTAAGGGTAACAGATATGTATACTAGGACAAATGTTTTTATGATAAGTTGACGCTGTTAGGGCAAAACATAATTATGAAGACATGAAGTAATTAAAGCAAATAATATGAAGATATAACAGATAAGGATAAAAAAAATACCCATACGATGTTAGGACAGTCATAATTAAGGCATATGAGCGTTAGGACAAATGATCATCTGGAAAAAAAGCTCTAGGAATACCGATATAAATCCTTTTGCGGTTTTAGCAATTGATTCAAAGTGCTAATTCAAACATACCCATTTTCTAACGAAAAAATAGTAATAAACTGTCGTCATTTACAATAATCGAACAATAATTTTAAATTTTAATTTCGAATGTCGCTCTATTTTATAAGAAGTAACTTTCTTTAACTTAATTGCTTACTTCGCGTTTTTTCAGTGCCTAATTATTCAAAGATTTTAATAAACATATAATTATCTTCCATAATAAACCTTACCTACAATTCGCCATAATGGAATAAAAGCGTAAACAACCTGTGCGTAAAGAGAAAATTGTCTTTCATGTTACGCCCTTTGCACGCACCTCCTAATAAAGCTAATAGAATATAAAGCACAGTACCTACACAGACTCATAATTAGAGTAAGAGATTCCTCGACACTATGTAGACTCAAAGAACACTTACAATACGTAATGTACTTAGCGATGTAGTGCTAGTATGCGTCATTACTCTGAGGCGTCGGTGGAAATAACAGAGGTGTGGAGTAAACACTAACCCCCTTATTTATAAACGTGTACTAAAGATACGATGCCGCTAATAATCGTTTGTTCCTTTCCATCATACTGATACGTCGGAAAGGGACAAACGATTATTAGCGGCATCGTAACTTTAATACACATATATGAATAAGGGGGTAAATAATTTACGTTATTTTAATAAATATTAAGGAGAAGAAGGCAAAACTGATTAAATCTGAATAAACCGCCCATTTTTGAAGTGAAAACTTGTTTAGGCACGTTGAGCATTTTTTGAGATGGAAAAAAAGCATTGAAATCGCGACACTGTTACCATTACCGAAACCGACACCAAATAAAGCATAAAAAAATTCCTGACGATTCAAAACATACACTCTTAATTGTTCGAGTTTTCACTTGTGTCCATACGCCCAGAGTACCACTGTTTTATTTTGCATAAAAACTAATTTGTGCCCATGGCACGGCTATGGTTAGGTGCATAATTAACTTGTTTATTGTATTATTGGACTCATTTTATAGGCTACAACTTCAGGAAATCAGTAGGTGCTGAAATGCACATATTTTTTTCGTCAAATTCTTTGCATTCTCATAAATATCAATATTATTTTTATGTTACCTAATGATGTTTGTTAGATTTTAACAGTCAAAACTCGGAGAGAAAATAAAGCATTTAAAAAATATATTTGCCATACTTCGTCTCCATGCCTCAGACTAGAGTGCTTCTCGCAGATAAAGCACATTGGGATGAATGAAAGAGAGCCGCAAACCCGAGCGGGCGGGCACTCTGGCACAGACTCTGGGCTAAGCGACAGTCTTAATTTTCCCAAAGTAATAATTAAGAGTGAAGGCTCGAGCTCGTAGGGGCCCAACTCAACTCCAGCGGAGCACTTGCACTAAATTTTTAAATAAGCTTAAGTACAAAGTCCGATACGTTTAAATTTAATTATATTAATTATTAAATGGTACTGTAACTTTGGCGGCTGCTGAAGGGGAAGCGGAGCGTAATTGGTAAAGCGAGATGCTTCATTTTATAGATGCGTATAAAATTGTGACGGATATTTTGAAATATTTGTATACTTAATGATTTTTGGCATTCAATTTGTTAAATGTTGATGACAGACATTTTTAACACACTTAAGTATTTATTCGCCAAAATAAAGAATTTCAATACTGTATTAAGCTGAGCCTAATAGCCAATATTATTTTGCCAGACATTTCATAGATTTGTTCGCGCTTATTAGCAAATTTACCTTATTTCTTTCTATAAACATTATACTTACTTTACGTAATAATATAAACAACCTAAAAATTTTGGAAATTTAAGTTTTAAGAAAATGAAAATGGGGTTACATTATTTTGACGAAAATTCACGCGGTCCTAGTCGCTGATGGCGCCAATAAGTCATAGGGAATTAGGAAAAACGGGGTCAAATGTTAATGTCCAAGTTGCCCGGACTGATAAGTAATTAAGTTGAAGTTAGAACAGTCACTTTAACTGAAATTGGCCGACGGGTCCGGCCCAAATTAATAAATGATTGCCTGACATCTTTAAACTCCAAGAAACAACTTTGTATTATCTTATACTGTAAACAATTTTAACTTTAAGGTTCTGTTTCTGATTCGTTGTCCAAAACTTCCTTATCCGCAGGTAAATTGATATTTCCACCATTTTTCAATGTTTGCTTTATTGAAAGAAAGTATATTTGGGTTTATAATGGATGCGTTCAAGTTGTATTTTAATTAGGCGATCTATTTATCTTGTAAAACACTAGTCATTTGACAGGAATGGTTATCGGCTAGTGAAAGGCAAGAAAAGTTTTTACACTATTGCATAAAATATACTGTATTTGTATTTCGAAGACACTATCATTTAGTTTGAACCCATACTGCGTTTTAAGGTGTATTGTGTCAAAATAAGAGTATGGGGTCTATCGCGACAACCGTAATTCGCAAATTTCGGGGACCTTTCTCTTTTACTCTTACTAAGACGTAAATATAATGACAGAGAAAAATGCCCGCAATTGACGAACTTCGTTTTTACGGTTATAGCCGAGACTATTCTGCCTCCTAATCAGGAATGGGCGTTTATTTAAGTAGCTCAGGTTCATCCGTCCAAGCCAAATGATAGTGTCTTCTAGACTTCAATTAAATTGTATACTGTAATTACTCACAGTACACGAGTTTCCTGGTTGTTTTCAGATCTTATACATAATATACTTATTCATATTTCATATTCCTTTATTGATAAAATTACAAATTTTGCATGTAAAAAGGTAATACAACATATAATTAGGTCGATGTCAATTTAAGTACAATTCAGATAAAAAGAATCAAATTCAATTACAGTAAAATAAAACAATATAAAAATAATCAAAACACTTCAAATATTCAATAAATTAAATTAAATCATTATTATAATATTCTGATATGTCATAAAAGTCATAATTATCAAATCAAGTAATATAAAATATAACAATATAACATAATAATAATAATCAACACAATTCAAACATCCAATATATTCAAACTATCGCTTTTCAAGAGCTGATAAAATCACTAACCGTACAATTTTAGTCGTATTTAAAGCACTGACACTGAAGCCATAATTAAAAAAATTCAATGACGTATCTTAAAGTTAGAATAGGGCCGAAAGAGGCGACTATAATAGCAATGTAAATATATTAGTAAATTTGGCCTTCTCTACAACGTACAAACAAATAAAATTCTGATTCTGATTCTGAACGTAAAGATGAATAAGGCCTCACCAAAAAGGTCAAATAGAATTCCACCACCAAGGGCTGTGACCGGTACCTAATTAATTATAATTAGCTCGCTGTCACACTGAGTTTACCAGTGTGATTTCCTTATATAAGGCTGGATAAAAAAAGTATAAATATTGACATATTTTGACACATTTTGTAGTTCGCAGTGCCTTAGTAGTAATACTGTAATGCTGTGTAACTAATTTGAATAATAAAATAAAAATAAAATAAATATCAAGAGATTCAGCAGATGTTAATCGCATATCATTATCACGTTAAGGTACTGGCAAAATACCAACGATTTGATTTGCCGCATCACCATGTCAGCGCCTTTTCTATGCATGTTTTTATTTTATACTTTTCTTGTTTGTTTGTTTGTTCTGATGTTGTGGGTATGAATAAATAATTTATCTATACAGATAGATAGCTTTTAACAATGAAATACAACATATTGTATGGAAATGATCATGTGGCTTGTCATGTGCGTTTATTATAGCGATTATTAGTTTATTGGCGTTATTGATTATCGATTATCACTTTGCATTGGCTTTTCTCAAACATTTTTAATTAGATTGTCACTATTATAATAATAATATCCAAGAACCATTTAATGCTTTCGTTTTCGTGATGTTATGAATATATTTATATCAACAATTTTAGGGTTCCGTAGCGGAAACGGAACTCTTATGGATTCGTCATGTCTGTCTGTCTGTCCGTATGTCACAGCCACTTTTTTCCGAAACTATAAGAACTGTTGATACTTGGTAAGTAGATGTATTCTGTAAACCGCTTTAAGATTTTCATACAAAAATAGAAAAAAAAAACAATAAATTTTGGGGGGTTCCCCATACTTAGAACTGAAACTCAACAATTATTTTTTCATCAAACCCATACGTATGGCGTATCTGTGGATAGGTCTTCAAAAATGATATTGAGGTTTTTAATATTATTATTTTCTAAACTGAATAGTTTGCGCGAGAGACACTTCCAAAGTGGTAAAATGTGTGCCCCCCCCACTGTAACTTCTAAAATAAGAGAATGATAATACTAAAAAAATATATGATGTACATTACCATGCAAACTTCCACCGAAACTTGGGTTGAAGTAGTTTTTGTTTAAGACGTCATAAATGGTTCGAAACCCGAGGCGAGTCCGACTCGCACTTGACCGCTTTTTGTAATTATTTCTGCCTTGTGGCTTCTTGTTATTTTAATATTTGGATTAAACATCTGCTTTTTGTCCTAAACATAATTCAAATAAATCATTCTCAATTGCTCAAAGGTTAACTGGTAGAGATCCCTGAAAAGGATAAGTTCGACTTTGTACTAACGTTATGTGTTTTTTCTTGTTTTATGTTTTTTTTTTGTACTGTAAAATGTTTGACTACTAGCTACTACTAGTTATTACTAGTACTACATAATTATCGACACTATACAGTGTTCTGCTGATCTTTTGTTTGTTACTTAACTTACTTATAATACATATTTGTAAGTAGTTTAAAAGTAGTTAGTAAGAATTTTTACGATTTTACTTATAATTTTACAATATTTAAGAAAAAAAGTAATGCATACATATTCATTAAAATTTCTTTAATATACATGTATAGGTATTATGTAAAATCCAGCGGGTAGTTCATATGTCCGTTACTAATGGTCAATAATGTATGTAGACGGTAATATGGTGGGTTTTTTTCATAAATGTATTTTTATTAAATATATTATTTATAGCTTAGAGCTTTTTCATTTAGTCCAAGTATTTTTTCAAATATTATACCAAAATTTTACACAATATGTAAACTATAATGACATGATATAATAAATAAATTTACCTACCTATTAAGATTTGTCTTTACAGAATCAATTATACCTAATAATCAACTAATCATACTCGTATTATATTCAATTTATTTATCACCTTCACGCAATCAAACTTGATATAAAATTATTGCGATTGAATTACCTGACTTCGGTTACAACGATTTTACAGCTTTGACTTTTGAGTTCGCCTGCTGTATCTTGTCAACGACGACTTTTACTCTAATTAGCCAACTGATTGTAGATAGCAGACTCAGGCGCCCCTCCACCGACTCGACAACTCGGGTCATAGCCGTTTCATTTTATGTCTAAATTTTCCGTTTGAACACCCATGCAATTTAATTTTAACGGGTAAATATAAAAATAGAGGTAGCGCTGTAAGAGGGTGTTAAATTAATTAGTAGGTCCCTTGGTTTTCATTTTTCTTTTTAGTTGCCCTGTTTTTTTTAATTAATTGACTAGCCAAAAGTCTCGGTCTGTTATTAAATTTTTGATTATTATACAGGGCTAATTAACTAGTTAGTAAATGTTCTTATTTAATTTTAAGTTTTCGTGGAACTAAACAGATGTCAAAATAATGCTTTATGTAGTTTATGCTTCACGAAAATAAAGAAAATCATGCAATCCGACCTTATGCATTTTCTGTATCTCGGAAACTAAAAATGATAGATATACCAGTCAGTTTATTAGAAGGATAATTCACAATTTACAGTTATGTTAAAATGTCATTTTGGTCTGATGTTCATATCTGAGGTTATAGAACTCATGTAGAGAAATATTAATTCCATAAATATGATTATTGTTAATTTACCGCTCTCAGCGAGTTATTCAGGTCGAATAAACAGTCCAGTGAGACTTAATGAACCGTACCCTTATTATCTGTTCCCCTATTGTACAAATGCATTCATAAATATCGATACACTAATATATCTTATGTCATTGGAATAAAGTGAAATGTTGTATACATATTTCTATATAGCCGCAACTGTATCCATTCAGTTTGCTTTTAAATTATTCGAATGAATAACTCCCACTGACCGAATGAGTGTTCACAGCTATATTCAAATAAAATTGACTCAATATTTTGCCGTTTAAATGTATTGTTTTAAGTTTGCGTTGTTTTGCCATTTGTTTGCATACCTATTGGATACCTACACTATATACAAAGAAAAGACGAAATGTTATACATATATTTTTATGGAGGTAAACCATTTCTAAAAATTTTGTAACTATAGCATTCATAAAAATATATATATGCGCTGGTGGCCTAGCGGTAAGAGCGTGCGACTTGCAATGAGTTTTTCGGAACTTACGTACGAAATATCATTTGATATTTACCAGTCGCTTTTCGGTGAAGGAAAACATCGTGAGGAAACCGGACTAATCCCAACAAGGCCTAGTTTACCCCTCTGGGTTGGAAGGTCAGATGGCAGTCGCTTTCGTAAAAACTAGTGCCTACGCCAAATCTTGGGATTAGTTGTCAAGCGGACCCCAGGCTCCCATGAGCCGTGGCAAAATGCCGGGACAACGCGAGGAAGAAGAAGAGCATTCATAAAATGTTTGATAAGTAACACTTAATAAGAAATAATAAAACATGACGAATCTATAAGGGTTCCGTTTTTTGCCATTTGGCTACGGAACCCTAAAAAGTGTTTAAGAATTTGGTACCATTTTTAATCTTTCTTATACTACCTAGAAAATATATACTTTAAGAAAATGGTGTAGCTTTTATTTTTCGCTGTATTTTTTTAAATCACAGTCACAATTTTGATAGGTATGAATTTGGGCTAGTTTTATATTGAGACTTGGTTACTTTAAATTCATTAAATTATTCTAGCCGGTGCGACGTTAGAATATACTAAATTTGACAGTAATTTATTCGGTTTTTATGGCATCGATTCATAGTGTACAAAGTTCTGATAGCTTTGACAAAATGGCTTCCAACCTATTGTAGGTAGGCATTACACATGATTGACCGCCTTCGATCTAAACACGAATCTGCCGGAATCAGGCGGAGCCAACGGCGCGAGCCGAGTCAAATAGGCATTGCGTGTATCGAAGGACTTCCAATAAGTGAGGCCAGCAATATATTAATCTACTAATGTGGTTTCTCTTGGCCTCTGGTGGCATTTAGACAGTAACTCGGCTATATTGATGACTTCGCTTAATCTACGTCCCTTTGCGCAGGATCTAGTTTGTGAGCTGAGTGTGGGTTTATGTAAGTCATCGTGTATGACCTCAAATATTTAACTGAAGCTAAAGGGGCCCATTACCAGTTCGCCGGACGATATCGGCCTGTCAGTTATTCGCGATTGACAGCTTTTGCGAATAACTGACAGGCCGATATCGTCCGGTGAACTGGTCATGAACCCCTTTAACTTTATTGTGGCCCAAAACGTTGACAAAGAGGAATATTTTTCTTACTTACTTACGCGTCTTTTATAAAATGATATTAAAAAATAAAACTACAATCATTTAATTTATCTTCAAAATATTCTTCTTTAGATATAAGTACATATACAAACACAAGCGTATTATTTATTATCAACGATATGCCGCTATAAAAAAAAAACAATGTATTTTTTTGGTTCACCTGTTTGTGCGGATTTATTTTTGTTAGCATATGTGTATTCAGTTCTCCGAATCTTGAACAAAAAATCATCATATCTAAAATAAGTCGCATAATTAGAATGTAGAAAGTAGCTTCTATCAAAACAGTAGAATATCTATAGGTATTCTGGTATTAAAATCTGTTTTATTTATTTACACAATACCAATACTATGACTACCTAGTGCTATAACTTAGGTTATAATTTTACAAGACCTTTTTTTCTTTCATTCAGTGACTTGATGACTAAGGTGATTCTATGTTCAGTTCTTGGTGCATTATGTTTGAGAACAACCGACTATACTAGGAATTACACTTAAAGGGTCCGCGGGCCTTAATTCTATGGAGATTCAAGTGTAATTTTGTGGTCGGTATATAAATCACCTTGTTACGTTTGTAGGTGGGTTTGTAGACGGTACCCTTAGGGTAGATTTATTTAATCACGGACTGTAGCTATT
This sequence comes from Cydia pomonella, assembly GCF_033807575.1. Classification (NCBI taxonomy): domain Eukaryota; kingdom Metazoa; phylum Arthropoda; class Insecta; order Lepidoptera; family Tortricidae; genus Cydia; species Cydia pomonella. The sequence continues at coordinate 7,149,711 of NC_084717.1, read as the reverse complement.
ACGTTGCTGAAATTGCGAACGCCACGGGCTTGATAGATGAACGCAATGGTCATCTCGAGATAGACATCCGACCCATAAACACCCTTCCGGTACAAGATATAGTTCTGCTTGTAAATAATATAGGAGATGATAACACATTTTCCTGAGTGTCTACAAAAATAATTATATAGGGTCTGTTATTTACTTAGAACTTAGGGTGATACTTTAACACCAGGAAAACCCTTGTCAGTCTAGGGAGTTCAAAGCCTGGTCGCCCATCATTATTGTCAACCACATTTAGGCAGAGTTTTGGAGAAAGGGATGACAAGACGCAATTATACAAAAACGAACCAACCGCACTAAAATCTCCATTCCAATTTTTACTTCATATTTAACACTAAGGTTCAATGTAATTTTTTTTATGTAGGGTTGGTTCCCGTTTGCAAACTTACGTCTTATTAACAAGAATGCTAATTGCTTTTGACACAAGAAAGCAAATTGGGATGAACACAAAATTATGCGTATGAATATGCACTTATTCCTCAAGCAAAATGTCTCACTATTCATTTCCGGCCAAGGTACACCAATACATGATTTAACACGATTTGGTGACCGCTAATGCTGTTATGCTCTTATGTTTATCTTAACTACTAAATGACTAAACTACTGTTAATTACTAAATGACTCCTTGCCTATGAGTTTTGCATTTTTTTTTGTAATGTGTTTCTGTTCTTTTCGTGGAAACATAAAAAAAATCTAGTTATTTAACTTTAAATCTTTAGAATGTATCCTATTCTGATTCAAGTACATCTAACACGTAGATAATCTCATCTATGTAGATAAGGCACCTCAAATGCAATACAAATAGATACGTGAAATTCAAATTAAGGCCTCAACCCAGTGTCAGGCTGCCACAGCGACCCTAACAGGTGCATGTGTGTGGAACTAATGCGGGCCCGCCACGTGCGTCACGGTCCGATAGCGTGTTGTTGGCGAAAAACATTTGTATGGCTGGTAATGGGGTTGCCATCGTAATTTATTAGCACACTAGTCGAACTTAGATAGTGCTGAATCGGTATAGATATTCTATAATGTATTTACTCCATAACATTATGCCGTATTTGGGAAACAAAAATACATAAGAATAATATAACTAAACTCAAAAACGAATATGAAGCAATTTCACATATTCATATTTCTTGTTAAAAACCTTTTTTATATATATTCTCTATTAAGTTTGACAGCTTCGTTTTTACTAAGTACTAACCAGGTTATTTTTATACTCATACGAAATATTTTGTCCATTAAATTTCAAGTACACCAATAGAACAATTAAAAGATGTATGTATATACAACAGTAAATATACCTACGGTAAAGATTGCAGAGGATTTACTTTAAATAAAAATAAAAATCTCCGATCGGCTGCAGTGCGAAATAACTCGAGCACGCTTGGTTTGAGCCGAAAGCGGCATACGTTTTCACAGCGAAAGCTTTTTATCTTTAAAGCCGTCAATAATGATGCTAGGGCCACAGCCACAGTTTCATTAAGTTTCCTAGTCCACAAACGATCTAAACTCACAACCCTATAACATGACGGAGACAGAACATCATTCTTCCAGTACACAGGAAAGAGATACAAGACAATCGTGCGTTCCCTCACTTGATCCTATTTATCATGCGCGCAGACTTATTAAAGCGACCGACACTCGTGTTGTTACTTTAAAGTAAAACTTTAGAGTGGATACGGAAAACTTGGGAGTCGCGCGTTCATTCAATTTTGCTTGAAGTTAACGCTATTGTACTGACATGACGTGGTGTTATAATGCCTGTAAAAACCCTGACAATTTTTCCGAGAATATTGAATACTGCTCGGTTGACATTCAACCTACACACCATGAGTGATGAACGCCTACATATCACCAAAGGTGTGTCTGTCTATATTGCTTTCAGAGTCACCCTTTACTCAATTAGCTTAAGTATACTTTCCAGAAGCTCCATTCATAAATAACATGTTTACTTTAATTATAAGTAGAACAAATATTAACGTACATACAATAGAAATTATCGTAACAATGGCTTCTCTATGCCCTCGTACGTCCAACAGATTGCGATATCCATTCATATGTAGATGGCAACAAAAAATCCAATAAACAAGACATAGGGCACTTACATCTCCCCTCCCCATCATTATTGAAAAGAATGTTAACAGAACAGCCGGCTTATCCTAGGGTCGTTTTACCAAAAGAGTTAGACTAACGAACAGCCACCCTAGTCTCTCGTTACGCATGACACTTCAATTCGGATTAAATTTAGTTAGGAATTTAAATGTGCCGATAGAGTAGATCGCGTTTTCTGATGAGGCAGTTTTGTATTCGGCCCAGTCCAAACGACTCAATTGGCGCTTAACGACGTTAGTTTCGACGTTTTCCTAAAATTATCGGCCTCGTGGACGTAGAACCTCTTGTTTCAACAAATTATTTTGATTCGTTTAAAAAGGAATTTTGTTACAATCGTCTCTTTTGTAATGAAGAGACGCATTTGTATTGGAGTTTCGTTAACAATGACGTAAGAGCCAACTGCTTCAAGTATCATTCTATATTGAATGACAATTGAAGTTAAGTATAGTAATTAAATAAGAAAAGTGGTAGCTCGCGGTATTTCCGGACTAATTAAAGGCCAGCAACGTACTTGCATCTCGTCGGGTATTGCAGAAGTCCATGGACGCCGGTAATTACTTACCATCAGGCGATTCGTCATCTCATTTGCCTATTATATCTTAAAAAAACCTTCCGCTAACGGAAATTTAGAGGCGGGTAGTAAAATTGTAATATGAAAACCTTTGAAGCAATAGGTATGTATTTAATTCGAACGATAAATGCTCATCTGCAGGAATGCGAGGTATCCACATATTAGCCTCGCTTCCGCACCGCTAAGCGGGACTTCACAGAGGTGGGATTCATATTGGCGATCAGTCATCCAAAAGAAAAATGCACTAACGCCAAGAACCTTTGCGTTTAGTCTGTGCGTTTTTCGTTAGAGGCAGTGGCCATGCGTTTGTTTTGTTTCAATTTATTTTATCAAGTAAACTGCTCAGTGAGCTGCGACTAACGCAGTAATGCGTTGGCAATGTGCATCTGCGCGCTAGACTAATGAGGAGTTAGACGTATTTTTGCGTTACGTGGGCTCTGCAGGGGTTTTATTGATAATTAAGGAGGGAAGAGATCAAAGCGCTCGTCTGATTAATATCTTAATTATAATTTCGCCATTTTAATATACCTGAACGGATAAGCTGTCCTGAAGGTTATTTGCTTCACGGATTTATTGTGAATGCATTTTTGTTTCGGTTTATCAAAACATAAGGTTATTCTGAAATCTTTAATTTGTTATTAAGTTAATATACTTATTTGTTTCAACAGCTTACCTTCTGCTTGTTTCAGTATTTTAGAGATTTGAGAGGTATCTGTTGTTAAAATTATGGAACCCTAAAGATAAATGGTACTGCTATTAGTTAGTTAGTTTAGCTTTTAGTCAATTAGCATTTTTTTTGAGAAAATCATGATTGTAATGTGAAGTCCAATAGAAATAGAAAATAATGTAAACGAACCAATTCAGTTTCATTCCTTCGTACTTTTTGTGAACAATCATGATTTTATCAACACTTTATATAATTAAACCTTTTATTTATATAAATAACCAGTTGAAATACATCTTAATTACTTGTATTACAACGAATACAACCATCTTAAAAATTGTAGGTTAAGTATACGTCAGAAATTCTGTCATAGTTGTTTACATTATTTTTATTGGATTTCACTTCATGTCGTGTCTCGAGACTGTAAAATTTTACAATCTTACTACGAAATAATGTATATATATTTTTTCTTTAAATTAATAACTTTTCAGCTGCAAATAAGTTCCGTTCGCAACGAACGATCTATGTTAGGAATAATATTAAAAAAGAAACATCAAACTGAGCGACATTAATATACGATTTCAGGCAAATGAATGAGCATTTAATATTGTGTCAACAGCGACGCATTGTCGGCGAGCATATAAATGACACAATCACGCATCGCGCGTGCCATTTCACTAAAAGCGTCGAAAGTGAGCGAGAGAGTGATTAATCGCATTTTCATTAGCTCTGCATCAAAATGACATAGTTATGAATCGCCAGTTCAATCAACTCGGTTTCAATAACAATTTTTCATTCTCGACACACTAATTAAGTGCTTTTCATAAATATTCCGATGAAATTGCAATATCGAATATTTAATAATCAAACGAACTTACCTGTGAAGTTTGATTACAATTATGCGAGTATCCAAATCCAAGACAACAAATATAATTTACTAGCAGCAGTACACGTTATCGTGCAGTCCAAGTCACACATTTTAGAGATTATAGTATTTAAAAAACAAGTTCGCGCTGTCCCTCTCACTCGCTACGCTGCGTTCCTGCTTCGACATCGCTCCTCCAGTACTCATTATTTCAGAGTTATTTTTGTGTTATTAACAGAGACTATTTTATTTTCATTTTTGGGGATGGGGGGCGGGTCTTTGTTGTCTTGGATTTGGATACTCGCATAATTGTAATCAAACTTCACAGGTAAGTTCGTTTGATTATTAATTATACTTCGTATCCAAATCCAAGACAACAAATATAATTTACTAGCAGATGTTCAGAGCTTTGTATTTAAATTCAAATCCTGAATGCGAAAATAAAATAAAATATCGATATCAAATCAGTATGTTACGAACATACTGATATTATTGATTTTGACTAAAGAGAACAACGTACCACCTAGAAGTTATTAATTTATATCCAATTTAAATAATTATTTATGTATCCACATAGTATAAATGTAAAATGTATGTATAGCATAATAAAATTAAGGAGTGAAATTGCTCTTGGTATTTCATTTCGTTAATATTAAAAAAGTATAAAACTTTATTTGATTTCACTGTAGTATATTGATAAAGTTGTATATATCTTAATATTCACAAGGTACAACTATTTTTATGTCATTTACAAGCCAGGACGCCATTAAGTGTAAATGTGTTTTCAAGCTTTAGTTGGCTCTAAATAAGTTTTAGATGGGCATTTTCTGTCTGTAACCATATAAACAAACCATTTTGTATAATTTAGAATTTACCAACCATTCTCTGGATGTAATTACAACGGAGACAAACAAGCATACGGCCTGCCTGATGGTAAACAATCACCGTAGCCTATGAATGCCCGCTACTGCAGAGGTATATTACATGCGCGTTACTGACCCTAAAATATAATCTAATTTTATGTTACGACACTTTAAAGTTAATTTTGAATACAGCAATCAATACTTTCCTCGGTAAATAGCCTTTGAGTGAGGTAGATAAAGGAGAATTTTCTTCATTGTAAAGCTACCATAAATATCAAGGCTATATGTAAGTACTTTAAAACTAAGTCTGGACAATTACTAGTAGAGTATCCTGTAGGTATTAAGTATTTGAAACTTATCACTTTGAAAATATAGATGGACTAATTTTAGTTATTACCACAGATCAAGAAATAGTAATATGATATTATTTATAACTAAATAGCTAATCTCATCTGCTTATGCGTATCTGAACGATGATGGCTACTACGCTAACAAGTGGCAAGGAACTTAGGTAGATTATGTGTTGAGTTATGATATATTTGTGAACAAAATATCTGGCATGACTTGTAACTTGTACTTCATTTTAAGGAGTAACATTTTTTAACGTTACCTACAATAAAACTGTACAGTGTGCATTGCGACGAAAAATGAAAACTATTTAAGCTTTCTTTTACAGCAAGACAATATGACAACCCGAGCATTTACATATCAGACAATAATAATGTTATTGTTAAAGGATTTCAACCCTTTATTGCGATTATTAATCTAGCTACTTAGCGCAAGCGACTGCAACACGTGGCAGCATAACTCTAGTTGCATGGTTGCACAATTTACAGCACTTATTTCGCGTCGCGGGATAGTGCATCAACGGCGGTTCACCTCTTGTTTGATGCGGCGATGTTCCCCTGAAATTTGGAGCTGAGAATCCGTAAGTAAATTGTACCGGATTTATTACATTAGGCTCGTTGGTATATTCTTGACAGCATATCAAAGCTGACGTTTGAAGTTATTAGGAGTATATAACAGCGTGATATGAGTACGAATCATAAATTTGGGTTAAAGGGTATACAGATATATTTTTTCCTATATGTTGTTTACATACAGCATTTCTTTGTCTGTAAGGGCAATGACATTGCGTACATTTTGTTTAAGGTATTTTAGGCCGCATTAACACCTATTAAATTACCTCAGCGTAACAAGAACCTCCTTTATATTTCATTATTTTTACAAGTCCTGTAAACTTTAGCTCAACCTTAAATATTTTTGCTCTTTAGTCCCTTATATTTACATGCGTAAAGCTACTTCCAATACTATTAAAGTCTTCAATCATTACATTGGCATCAACACTGTTATAGTGGAGCAACGTTATATATCTTTGACGATATCATTTTGAGATATGTATAATGACCGACTGTAGACCGAAGAGCGAAGTGACCGAAGAGCGTAGCGACCGAAGTGCGAAGCGACCGAAGAGCGAAGCGACCAAAAGGAGCAAAGCAACCGAAGAACCAAATGACCGAAGCATTATAACCTCGACACTTAAAATGAAGCACATATAGCCTCGACGCTGCGAAAATGGAGGCCTCGATACGATTATTGTTGAATTGTTACATATAACTTAAAGTGCGGCATATATCTTCGTCACTGCGACAGCTGCGACAGCGGACCCCTTGACACAATTATTGTGGAGTAATGATAGCATCCTCACTATGACGTGGGGCAAACTTAGCCTCAACACTACGACAGCAGAGCCCTCGACACAATGATTGTGGAGTAATGATAGCCTCCTCACTATTAAAGTGGGGTACATATAGCCTCGACGCTGTGAAAGCGGAGCCCTCGACACAATATTGTGGAGTAATGATAGCCTCTTCACTATTAAAGTGGGGCAAATATGGCTTCAACGCTGTGAAAGCGGAGCCCTCGACACAATGATTGTAAAGTAATGATAGCCTCATCACTATTAAAGTGGGGCAAATATAGCTTCAACGCTGTTAAAGCGGAGCCCTCGACACAGTGATTGTGGAGTAATGATAGCCTCATCACTATTAAAGTGGGGCAAATATAGCTTCGACGCTGTTAAAGCGGAGCCCTCGACACAATGGTTGTGGAGTAATGATAGCCTCATCACTATTAAAGTGGGGCAAATATAGCTTCAACGCTGTTAAAGCGGAGCCCTCGACACAATGATTGTGGAGTAATGATAGCCTCATCACTATTAAAGTGGGGCAAATATAGCTTCGACGCTGTTAAAGCGGAGCCCTCGACACAATGATTGTGGAGTAATGATAGCCTCATCACTATTAAAGTGGGGCAAATATAGCTTCGACGCTGTTAAAGCGGAGCCCTCGACACAATGATTGTGGAGTAATGATAGCCTCATCACTATTAAAGTGGGGCAAATATAGCTTCGACGCTGTTAAAGCGGAGCCCTCGACACAATGATTGTGGAGTAATGATAGCCTCATCACTATTAAAGTGGGGCAAATATAGCTTCGACGCTGTTAAAGCGGAGCCCTCGACACAATGATTGTGGAGTAATGATAGCCTCATCACTATTAAAGTGGGGCAAATATAGCTTCAACGCTGTTAAAGCGGAGCCCTCGACACAATGATTGTGGAGTAATGATAGCCTCATCACTATTAAAGTGGGGCAAATATAGCTTCGACGCTGTGAAAGCGGAGCCCTCGACACAATGGTTGTGGAGTAATGATAGCCTCTTCACTATTAAAGTGGGGCAAATATAACCTCGACGCTGTGAAAGCGGAGCCCTCGACACAATGATTGTGGAGTAATGATAGCCTCTTCACTATTAAAGTGGGGCAAATATAGTACCATGTCGACATCTCATTTATAAGAAAATATTTATTTAATATGTGTTTTAATTTTGAACTATTAATTAATGTGCATTATAAAATTACATTAAAACTTTAATCAACACAGTTAATACCGATTTTCTGTTTGATGAATATCTTGTTGCACAGTAAACCTAAGCTTCTAAGTACTCACGGAAAGGAGAATTATTATTAGACGGAGTCCACAATATTACACAAATCAAGTATATCTTTCCATAATATATTTCATTTTAAAATTATATTATATTATGTTAATCAAAGCTGTCTAATAATAACAAAGCGGGTAACTAACTGATGATCAAATTTAGGAGGCGACCACATCGATTGGACCCAAGACTCGACGATACCGCGATGTCCGATTAAAGCCTACTACCTAATCCGTCATGATCCATACGATAGATTCACTATGGCCCTCATATGGGGCATGGGGCGCACGGTATCGGAGCACGCATAGCACGTCCCGTTTGTATACGTCGATTAATGGCATTAAACACTTTAAACTGTCAGTCAGACTAAATAGTCTTCCAATGTCTTATAGATTGTGTATTGATTGACATTACTCCTGTATATTTATACCTATAGGTATCCTCATAAGACGCTCATTAAACTTGTTGGTACTGTGTATGTACATTTGCATAAAGACGCGTTTTGTTATCATTCATAGGCACTTATTACCTAGTATATATTAACTTTATTCAGATATGGTTTGTATATTTAAATCTGTACGCGAAAGCATCTCGTAAAAAAATAATTGTGAGTGAACATTGCATTTTATGCAATCATAAAATGAAATCTAAATAATATTATATTAGTAAATAATACTATAATAGTACGTATTACAATTATTTAAAGTTCAAATTGTAATCTATTTGTAGCCCCATACTTATTTTTTCCGTAATTTATTTATTCAAAAAAGAAGGTAGTTGTAGTAAGTGATTTCGTATGAACGTAAAAATTACTTACTTGATTTCTTAGGTAATAAGTTTATTACGCTAAACGAATATACCTACAATTTCAAATTGAAAGTTTAACTGCCCTGTAAGTATGGCAAACGAGACTAGACTTGCCGAGCTGAATAAACATCAATTTTTCGTTCGAGGGTACGGCGGTCGGCAGTTCAAATAATGTTTTGATTCTATACTTCTTATTCAGCGCACAATAAACATTAATCGAAACACAATTAGGTACACATATTTAGAGGAACACTATTTTGGCGAAAATACGTGTGACTCGGACTAACACAAAAACATGTAATGAGTACTGGAGGAGCGATGTCGAAGCAGGAACGCAGCGTAGCGAGTGAGAGGGACAGCGCGAACTTGTTTTTTAAATACTATAATCTCTAAAATGTGTGACTTGGACTGCACGATAACGTGTACTGCTGCTAGTAAATTATATTTGTTGTCTTGGATTTGGATACGAAGTATAATCGGTTTTAAACCCTATGTCTTTGGAGATAAGTCTGATAGCTTGTTCAGATTACGATCGAGTAATAACTGACTTGAAAGCGACATCCTTAGTAACAAGTGTAAAATATTTTCCCCAATCGTTGTACCTGGCACCCCCTAGGGATATTTCAAGGGTGAATAAGCTTGCATAATGGCAAAGGGTACAATATTTTAAATTTCAATCGCTGCGAGCGGTCCAGCGTGGGGTGGAGGAACAAAGATTTCACTCGGTGACTTTTGTCGATGCCGTAATGACTGCAACTCGGAATTAGTTACAGAAAAAGTAATCAGAGCCTGCACAAAACGTTAAGTGCAAAGTGTCGGCTGCAGACGTCATGTTGTTTTCCCGAGGTGACAATTATATTACCTTTCATAGAACCAATCACGTCCTATGTTTAAGTTTATGATTATCAAGAGCGAAACAATTAATCAACATTAAAGGAAGCTAAAAAAACAAGCTTTTTAAAATCACAATGTAAATCTACGTAGTCGTAAATTTTTAAGTGTGACAACTGTCATCCATTTTATTTGTAGAAAAATTACTGTAAATTATATTCGCCATGTCTAGGCGTAATGAATACGAATGTTTCGTTTTTCATTTCCTGAGCTCCCCTCCAACACGTTTTTTTGTCGCGAGATTAATTCTCCGAATCGTTATCAACGCCTTGCGATTGCCGGCAAATTTGTTACGGCAGAGTTCACCTTTTCAGTCAAATTGCAAATTTTATGCGGCAGATAGATAAAGTGCCTATAATCATTATTATAACTCATAAATTTGATTGAAATTCGGTCACATTTTCGCAGTCGCTTATCGCGTGGTTGCAGTCGGCTTGAAAAATACCTTTCGTCGAAATCAGTGATTTGAGCACTGAGCTGTGCGGGCCCGCGCTTCCGATCGATTGGCGTTTAGTGCCACAATAAAGGTGTTTAATGTCGACATTTGCATACCAAATTAGTTAAGTAAACGTGACGTAAATTCAACGGTTGTAAACGCTGAGTTTTTGTACAAAGTTTTATCGTTTCTGGCATAATTTGGCAAACATTTGTTATAAAGGAAGCAAGCTTAATAATAAGATTTATATAAATGACACAGCAACGGTAGCTTTTGGAAAAGACTAGTTGAAAAAGTGTAGGTTTGTGTGCTGTATTTTACCTCTACTTTGAAACTCTGGACTGTAAGGTAGGCAATTACATTATTTACATATTGGTGTTAATTCTATTTTTCATTTTTTTTTTTTTTTTTGTTTAATTTATTTCTAATAAAGAGCATGGTACACTTTACAATAATATCCGTTTCGCCAAACGTTCCATTTATCGGCGAAAATCTTATTTTATTTTTTTAATTAAGTTTGCTTAAAGTTTACTTAAGAGAGTAGCCTTACCACGACTGCCTTAGAAGTGTCAAACTGACTTTCTTTCACTTGTAACTTACTTTCTGTACATCTCGCTCGCACTAATACGCGAGTACCTAGACACGTTTTAAAGATTATATATATAGGAATTAACGGATTTAAATTGAGTAACTTTCTCAAAGAAACCAGTATTCTAATTAACTCCATTTTAGTCATCAATGATTTATTTTCTATCTGATAAGGCCCCTACGAGCGTGTAGGTTCACTTGACTTAGGGCCTGTTTATATATTGATTACTGATAAGTGTTTAGTATGAGTTTATACCTTTGCTCCTAAACGCAAGTACTATCTCGGACGATCGATATTCGAAAGATCATTGATATCTTCCTATTGTTTTGTTGATTTAAATAAAATGTCCGTGTTACAACAACGCTATTAATTTATTTTTACGAAAAATAAATAAAATAAATATTAAAAACGAACTACGCCATTAGTTTCCGTAATTACCATACCCCGAAGTTAACGAAGTTTTAAAAAACACCGTGTATATAATAAATATTCAAGAAACGATACGTGACAGCTTTTATTTATTTAAGTAAGAGATTATCAGCAACACCTGCTAACTCCCAAGTATGAAAAGACATGTGCAACTAGCGTAAGATGTGTTTTCAAGTGTAAATAACTTTTTTTTTTATTCTACGTCGGTGGCAAACAAGCATACGGCCTGCCTGATGGTAAGCAGTCTCCGTAGCCTATGTACACCTGCAACTCCAGAGGAGTTACATGCGCGTTGCCGACCCTAACCCCACCCCCCTCGTTGAGCTCTGGCAACCTTACTCACCGGCAGGAACACAACACTATGAGTAGGGTCAAGTGTTATTTGGCTGCGGTTTTCTGTAAGGGGGAGGTACTTCCCCAGGTTGGACTCTGCTCTAGATCTGGAATGACATCTGCTGTGCTGTGCCCTACCACACAAGGCGAGATGACATTCACATTGCCCATACCTCTCTTTTGGACGTAGTTTAAGGACATACCCGGGTCCATAACTGGAGTTCAAGCCGCACGTTTAATGCCCCTAAGCTCCTCATTCTGCCATATACATTATTCCGCCTATTAGATAGTAGACAGAAGCTTAATTCCATTATAATTTATTCATTTTTCTCCGCAAAGGCCGTATACTAGCAGCCCTATAGGACAATATTGTAACAGACGAAAATAAATCGCATTTGGCAAAACAAAGCATTCGTAATTCCCTTTCGAAAGATCTCGTTAGAGTCTTAATGAATCTATTGAGAGATCGCGAAGCGTTGCTGGACACGAAAGAATGGTGGGAGGAGGGGGGTAAAAGTTGCGCTAATAATTTGCGTTACTGCTGGTGCACACTGCAAGGTTGCACCAATAGAGCTTAAGAAACCAAATACCAAAGTGAGCTACTAATATATCCAATACTGAAAAATCTAAAGATTAAAATTATTTAGTATATAAATCAAAGTTATGATACATAAAGGTAAAGTAGAATTATGAGGACACGATACGATACATAATCATAGGGACTATTTTAGGCTTTAATGAACACACTGACAAATTTTGTAAAAGAGTGTCGATTCTTATTTTTCCCTATAAAATAATTCAGCAAGCAATGTACCACTATCTTTTTTAACTTAACAAAACGTCGCATTTAATGACGTGACGTGACAACTGTCACAAGTGACCATGATGTACAAAATACATTGCCGCTAGAAAAAAATCCAAAAATTAGTTATGCTTTGGTAGTTAAAAATAAATGAAAAAAATATTTCATAATTGTTTTATAGCACTAAAATTTACGTTTAGTTTAAGTTTGCAGTTATGTCAATAATACACACTGCATGAGGGATTATTGATGTAGGAATTGATTGAGTAAGCGAGTAAGCGCTGCGTATTTGAAAACTCAGGGGTCTAATTTAGGAAAACACACTGGGAATCCCGATACGAGTAATCTTCTCGTAGAAACATCCCGTACTATGCACGGCAGGGCACCGAAATGCCTGATTTTTACTGAGACAACGAACGCGATGGAAAAATAATTGTACGCAAAACTAGATACTCGTACTTCCGACTACAATAATATTGATATAATTTAGGCAGTTCCCATCAAGTAGAACATAGTTGCAGTGTACTCTATATATCATGACTAATTATCCATGATAATCTCCATTGCAAACCAAGTCCCAGACAAAACAATTTGCAAACTAAAAAGCTTTATGCCTCAACACAGCGTACAGACACTTCGTTAGGTAAGGTAAAGGTTTACAAGCTAAGTGGTTGAGCTAGGCACAGCGACTCAAAGGTACACGGTCGAAGAATCCCCAGAGCAATGAATCTCGGTAGCAGTGTAGGCAACTGGCAGACCGACACCAAGACCCCATCCCGGGTCGCTCCACGAACCATTGAGCCGGAGAGAAGCCTAATGCCATTTACTCTCGCGAATTTGCACCTAGACACGACAGCGAGCGCTCTAAATGAACGCTTTTGTACGACGCGAAATTAAAGGAATTCATAGATCTGAAGCACTCTAGCGTGCTCTAAATAAATCTGAATGTATTATTTTATTTGAAGAAAGTTTGTACAAATGAGCTTAAAAAAGGTTTAAGTTTAGTGACATTTAAATATTAAATATGTAACTGTTTTTTTTTTATTAATTATTCAAATTTATCTTATTTGAAGCATTAAGAAACTATAAATAAATCCCATTCAAATTTAAAATGAACGAAATAAGACTATTTTTAGTATACTAAAATCTGAAAATTGTTTTGCAGCTCTGGTGAACTTTTCAGAATTTATTATTTGGAAAATGATTAAACGAATTAGGTATCTACTTTTCATAAATGTAGGTAAGGACTAAGGAGTGCCTTTAGCAAAGTTTCTCAAGATCGATTACTTAAGTGAAAGAAACAGAATTAAGAAAATAGGTTACACCGTTAGGGAGAAATATGATTTATTGCCTTTTATAATTTATCCATATTTATAATAATATACGTTATATATTTTAATTGGGTACCATAAACTTATTATACTTTAACCTTATAAATTTCACTTTTTTGATTTCAATAAGAATTGATAATTATATAAATCAACTACTTGTAATAAATTTATTTAAAAAAATTAAATAATAAATGAAGCCGTCTAGGCTAAACTACTTTTGCCAATTTGTAATTGCAAAAGAGAACAAATCTGAGAAATCTGCGGTGGCAGCATGGTTTTTATTTTTATCATTTGTCACTATGCTCGTCACTTTCGCACTTACATACTTGTTAGAACGTGACAGGCATGGTGACAAATTATAAAGAGCCGACCATCTTAGCCCTACTGCAGTACTTAACTGAGATATTATTCATTTTTTTATGTAAGAGTCTTGTCTAATAGGATCACTTTCTGATCTAGTTCAAAAAATACGGCAACTCTCTTCGACCTAGAAGTCATGTCTGACATGTATGTCTTCGGTAGTGCAACTTGATACAGGATTATATTAGAGCATAAACTATCACCGTACGCGCAAGCTCTGCAAACGCCGCACTGTATAACAATATTTTCTTATGAACACTCAGTGGAATAATCTGATTAGAACGCGAATTATATTTAGGTTGAGAGCAGGCGGTGTCGCGGTGCCTCGCTGTCGACTAATTGCGTTTAGAGCAGAGTCGAGACGAGCAAGCGATGCTAATGGACGGTATTAATTAATACTGGCGTCGAATTTATGCTTAGACGTCTACTATCTATTTCCAAAACTTCGCAACATTGAAAGGAAGTCCTGTTTCTTGTTAAAGAAAAGCTGATAAAGTTTAAAGAGCTCAATGGTACGATAAATTATTTTACCCTATTGAAGAATATAATAGAACAGAAATAATATATTCGTAGGCACAAAAACAAAATAGAAAATTATACAAAACAGTAGAAAATTATATAAAACGGAGAAAGTGTCACAAAATGGTCTCATCTGAGCATGTTGCTGGCGACTTGAAGCGCCACTTTCAGGACTCTAAATTATCAAGTAACCTAACTTACAATTACTATTTATTTCAAAGTAATTTACTATTCTTTCGTAAATTAACACTTTCTTAATAACAGCCCTCAAGCTCTTTTACCACTTTTGAGAATCCCTCTATGCTCCCATCTTATAGATGAAATATCAAAATTGTGATTGAAATAAAAGTGGAGTCTCAAATAAAACTTACAATAACAAATAAATAAAATATCAACACATCTTACGTAGTTATTTTTCTACCTTTCTTCTTAGAATATATAAAGAGAAAATTAAATGTACCTACTCGTACCAATGACCGGTTAAGTGAAACAGAAAAACTAAGAATGTTTCTTTTTTCCTTGTAGCTTCCATTTTACGCTTGTGGTTTTAGCAAAATATTTATGTTACTGCAAGATAGTGCAATAGTCCATTTTACCGTTTTCTTTTGTTTGGTATTATTTTTATTTTTAGTGTTTTTTATTGAATCTCTTGGGCATGTTTTTTCACAATGGCCTATGTCTCCGGTTCCGGTTGACGCAGTGGAAGCAGTCATATCATATGTTTTCTTGTACATTTTAGTCTTCATACATCTTAAAAACCCGGGAACCGAGACCCGGGTACGTCCTTAAAGGGACCCGGGTACGTCCTTAAACTACGTCCAAAAGAGAGGTATGGGCATTGTGAATGTCATCTCGCTTTGTGTGGTAGGGCACAGCCAGTAGATGTCATTCCAGATCTAAAGCAGAGCCCAACTGGGTAAGTACCTCCACCTTACAGAAAACAGCAGCCAAATAACACTAGACCCTACTCATAGTGTTGTGTTCCTGTCGGTAAGGTTGCCAGAGCTCAACGAGGGGGGAGCGGGGTTAGGGTCGGCAACGCGCATGTAACTCCTCTGGAGTCGCAGCGTACATAGGCTGCGGAGACTGCTTACCATCAGGCGGGCCGTATGCTTGTTTGCCACCGACGTAGTATAGAAAAAACCCTGCTTCAATTACTCATTTTTAGTATTCCAATTACATATACCCGCGTGAAAACTTTGCCAGTCTAGATACCCACAAGTTTTAAACTGCTGGGCTCAAAAACACGATACCTGAGACGTCTTTGTGTGATACTCAGGAAATTTCTGGCGAAGCGTAGCAATAAATTTGTCTATTTAAACCAATCCTATCAAAATAAGCTAATTTTACTTATAGCTTTTATAAGGCCTACTATTTAATAAGGTCTCGTATTGTAGCAAATTTAATCTACTTTAAAAACTGTCCTGAGAAGGTACTATCAAAAATTTGTCCTTTAGGGTTATAATCGCCCAAATCTGGAAAAATAACGGTTTTTACCGATTTTTTATAAAGTTGCGTCCTGCGCTCGAGGTCACAAACTTGGATTATTCATTGGGCTAATATCATAAACAAGTCAGCAAAAAATCAGAACTACCGGACTTGACGTAAACTACCCCGTACTTTAAGGGGAGGTCACTGGATTATTACTTTTTTTTTATAGGTTCCTATAATAGTTCATGTCACGACATCGTGAACGCTACTCTGCACTGTTAGTACTTGGCCCAATTTCAACAATGTTTTTTTTTTTCACATTTCTTCAACCAAAGACGTCTATTTTGTCACTGGCACATCATATAAGCGTTCAAATTGGGCCGCTAGGCTCTCCGAAATATGTCGCGAGTGACTAAAAATACGCGAATTAATCCGTAAAATTAGCTTAGTGTTAGTATGTAACACGACAGTTTAAATTCATCAATCCTATCAAAGGATAGCTCACGCAAAACAGTCTGGGCCCAAGTGTGACGGACACTTCAGTTTTCTATAGAAAACATCACGTGATCACCGATCATCCGTCAAAGAAAATGAAGTATCGGGAGCCTCGGCCCAGACCCGGACTGTTCTAGCGTGAGTCATCCTCAAGTTTACTAGGTTTTTATAATCTTTCGGAAATATTTTCAATAAGAATGTATCGAATCAAATTTCACCGTTACGTTTTCCCTCTAGATTGGAAGGTCAGATGGCAATCACTTTAGCTCATATTAAAAACTGCAATTACTGCAACCTACAATTTTTTTTATGATATAGGAGGAAAACGAGCAGGAGAATCGCCTGATGGAAAGCGATTACCGTTGCCAATGGACACCCGCAACACCAGATGGATGGTAAGTGCGATGCCGGCCTTTAAGGGAGTGCGCTCTTTATTTATTTATTTATTTAATCTTTATTGCACAAAAGAAAACCTTATAGTACAAAAGGCGGACTTAATGCCATGAGGCGTTCTCTACCAGTCAACCTTTAGGCAATTGTTATTGAAGGTTTGTATCGGTAAGGTCGTATCGGTCCGGAAATACCGCAGGTGATAGTTCATTCCACAGTTTCAGCTGTGCGAGGCAGGAAGTTTCTGGAGAAAACGCACAGTTGAGGGGGAGTTGATAGAAATAAAGGATAATCTTATCACCATCTGCCATCGAGGCCATCATCTCCTAATAAGTATAAGTGCGAGAGTGATACATGGATCGGTTCGTATACTCGTACATACCGGAGGAGAACATCGCTTGTATCAATTGATATTACATACATACACTCTTAGTTGTCGGTTTTTAGCGCGAACACAAAGGCGCTCGCAGTGCCGTCCATACGTTGACGCTATATAACATGTTCACGTTACACCCGTCTGGACGCGGCTATAGGTAGTGTTTGGTCAAAAGCTAGGCCGTGTAAGAGCATTGTAAGACATACCTACTGAAATTCTACATCTCGTTTGTAAAACGAACAACGCCACGCCCCACTTTCATTTCCAAGAATGTAATATCAGTTCAAATTAGCGAAATAACTAACTGTGACGTCAGATGCAGGAAATGCAATCTCGTTAGTAATGGGGGGTGTAATGAAATATTAAGCGTCGTGTGACGTCACGGCTTATGCCATTGATTTACTTAGCAATATCGTACCTGTTACCTTGAAATTCGGTTGCAATATAATACGTTGTTAAAATGTAATTTAGTACGGAGCGGTTCATGGGGCATGGGGGTTTGTTTTGTAATTGATTTGTAGGGGTGCTCTAAGATAATAACAGATTTTATAATCATTTTCTAAAATTAATATTTTGATATTTTGTAATATTAATTGTCTGTGAATAGCTTCATTTATTCGAGCTAGATACATAGGTATATTAAATTGATATAATACCTAAACAGCCAGTTTAGTGTAACCTCTAGTCGTCCAGACATCAAAACTCACCAAGGCAAATGCAATTTTGATTTGTCAAAATGAAGATTCAAATTAGAATGGATCGGAAGACTTTTTACAGGCCTCTGGGCAACTAGGGAGTAAAAAGAAATGTATCTAAATACTCGAGCCAGCCTACATAGGTATTCAATTTAGACTTAACATTATGTGATGTCCAGTGCTTCTCGATACATGAGATATGCCAAATCAAGATCAGATTTTTGAAGTTTGGTTATCGCAGGGGGGTTTGAGTGTATCTTACAACCCGATTCGAACTTCAAACAATAACGTCACTTTTGACACTGACATATCCAATCCATATTGTATCTTTAGGAAAATTTTCAAGTATCTTAAAGTTCGAATCGTGCCGCTAGTATAGTCAAAGTCCTCCATAACATATAAAATCCTTCAGAGGTCATTCATAAGGTTGTTATCCGCTTAGAATTATGTAAACAATGTTTTTTTCTTACCATTTAATAAAAATAAAAAGAAAAAAATGTGCTCATTATAACTGAAATACAAGTAGGTACATTTTGTTATCTCACGTTCTCGCGTATATGTAAAGCACCTTATTCTGGTTTAAAAATGACTCCCATACAGAGTTAAGGCAAAGAGGTTGTGTAATTGGAAGTCTTCATTATAATTTAGTATTATATTTTAACCATTTACTGCGTTCCTTTCTATTGTAAAGCGCCGTGAATTGTCTAATGATTACGTTATTTTGCTTTTGAATTAATTGATCATTACGGGACTTTCGTATTCCTCGGGATCCCGAAAATAACTGTAGTTTTTATATCGCTAAGATGTTTCTGCTACCTTTTTATGCAGGTAGAAGATAAGTTATGTTATAGGCTACAAACGAGCAGACGAGCCGCCTGATGGGAAGCAGTCATCGCCGCCCATGGACATAAGCAACATCGGAGGAGCCACTTATGCGTTGCCAACCTTTGAGAACCCTAAATACCTGCTTCTTGAAGAACCCCATGTCATAGCGCAAGGGAAACACCTCAGAAGGTAGCTCATTCCACAACTTGCACGTTCTGGGCAAAAACGAGCGAGATGCCCGCTTGTTCTTGGTTGCATGCGTTTGCGAAGAACTTCAAACGTATACCTACGAGTAAGTATGTTAAATTTTCAATGTATGTTACGCTAGCTTTTAGCACTGTAGCCAAAACCTTGTCGTGTGACGAAATCTGTGGCTATGAGGCGTATGATGATGATGATGATCATGTTTATGAAGAACATCACCATCATCACAAAATAACTGTTTTAAGTGTTATTACCTGTTTAAAAAAAGGAGGAAAACCTCTATAATCTTTTTTTATGGTTTAAATTGGCTATTCAACAGTTTTAACGAATTTTAGCAACTGACGCAACCTTCAATGCTACAAATAAATAACTAGTTATAAAGGAAAAATCAATACCTAACTCAAAGACCAGAAAAATTGAAAAACAATTGCACGTTAGCCACATCAGTTGAACAACGCTATAAAGGAATGTCTCCAATTTAAAAGAACTCAAAGCCAATAACAATATACGTTTAACAACTGCAAGGGTATAAAATCGGTGGAGTATTTCCACCCCATTGGTTTACTGGTCTCTCCTGCAAAAGGGTCCCGAAGCCTTTTGAAAGTAACTATTTACGTTTACGGCAAACTTTAGGAATGTTTTTGAATTGGGTATATATTCATTGATCTCATAAAGGTTTTTTCAAATAAATAGCAACTCCAATTGAAGCGTGAGAAGCTAGCAGTAAGCAAAAAATATGGTAAAATTGGTATATATTAAACAGGTTCTATAGTGCAGGTTATAAATAAGTGTCTAATTAAAATTAATGGAAAGTGCAGTTAGTTATGCAGTAAAACACTTTTGTTATATAATTCAAACTTGATGTACTATTATTTGGCTCAACTATTTAATTACCTAAAAGATAAATCAACAATAATTATAACTTAATCAACAAAATAGCTGAAATGCATGCATGTACCGATTACTCCAGTAATACGAAACATTATAAAATCAATTAGCAGTGTATGGCGTGTACCACTTTACATGAAAGCCCCATAGGAATCACTAGTATTTGCGACTAATACGTAATTATTTTGCTGGATAATGTTTCGTAACAACTGCACTAAGTTTTAATCCGGTTACAATTTTCGACCTTGTTACGACGATGTAAGGTTTAGTTTCAAGTGTCATATTACAGGGAGATACGACGTTGTCTTGCTTGTTGTGCATCAGGCAGCATACACCCAGTGTTGCATTATAAACACTCCTACGAGCCAAGTATCTATAATTATGCAAGCGCTTTTACAGAAAATCTGTTTCACTTTTATGTTAATTTATGTTAAATGTTTGGAAATTCAAAACTAGTTTACTGCGTTACTACGTTGTCTGGTTGCTGTGGTATGTTTTAATAGTTTCAACAAATTGTTTGCTGCATGGAATATAAAATGTCTTTTTCCCGCATGTGCACACACAACGGGTAACTGGAAATGTAATGCATTCGAATAATAAATATTTACCAACAATTTAATATTAACATAATCCAAAGTGAATAACTTTTACAGATAATTAAATCAATATTGTATATATGTATTTATGGCGTTATTCATAAACGCGTTACTGGCCTGAATTAGCTATGAATCGTTTGTCTTTATCTGTCATTTTGACTTAGTATTTGTAAGAAAGGGATAAAACATAATTTAACTAAATCCTTATTTATTCTAATATCTAACTAACGTAAAAATATCTTTTAATTAAGGTAGGTATACCTAAGGTAACTGACCCATGTAAGACCATTTATTTTAGATGAGAAAATTAAAAACAAAATGTATTCAATCATTTATTGAATCTTCGACAGAGTTTTTTTGTAAAAATTATTTATTATTTAAAAAGTAGACTTTATCTTTATTAATAGGCACTGGGCCTTACATGGGTCAAGTACCTTAGTGTTGATAATGTTGATACCCGATACATGATAATAACACCTGGTGGATACTCCGCGGCTTTTTTTTTTTAAATACCAAGTCGGTGGTATAGCCCGAGCCCTCTCGCACATGAGAGGAGGCCTGTGCCCAGCAGTGGGACGTATATAGGCTGAATTATTATTATTATTTTATTTATTAAGTCGGTGGCAAACAAGCTTACGGCCCGCCTGATGGTAAGCAGTCACCGTAGCCTATGGACGCCTGCAACTCCAGAGGTGTTACATGCGCGTTACCGACCCTTTAAAAACCTGTAAACTCCTTTTTTGAAGAACTCAGCCCCAGGCTTAGACTAGTTTTGACCCAGTTACCATGGAAGTGACTTAGTAACTTGAATTTATTCATAAATTCGAAGTGCAAATATTTGTTAAATTCAAACGTTAATGTTGGATAATAAATATATGTCAGTAAAACCATGAAAAACTATTGCGAACAAATAAATTTAATATTCGTTCTCAAGACTGTTCACCTAAAATCTCCTCTTAGATTTAAGTCAGTCGGTCTTACGTACCTAATATTATTTAAGCTACGGAGCTGTGACACTGGGTATGACTCTTGGCCGGTTTTTGCCGTTTTTATCTGTTTTCGCCGATTTGATCCTAATCAGGAAAAACGTTTCTGCGATAACGATTTTTACCGGCAACCGTATCGCAAACGCACTAGTGACGTTTCATGACATATGGAAATATAAACGGGACAAACGTAACGGGTAACCATTCACGTGTCCGATGGTATCAGAAAATTGCTCACTTTTTGCGGCGACGACGCGTCGGGACGCCCTCTCGTGCCAGTAATGAAACTGAGCAAATTACGTTGCACCGAACATGCAATTTCGATCGTTACAAACCCTATTTATTTCACTGTACAGTCGCCATCAGTGGCAGATAAGGTGCTCAAAAATATCTGAATAGTTATCCACTTTAACGTCTTAATAATAGAAGCTATGTTCAAATATTTGTACACGCCTTAGCCGGTCCGATTTGTCTGTTGGCGACTGTACAGGCCTACAAAACGTAAAGTTCAAATTCGAACGAAATATGTCAGTTCTAATAGGTAGCAATTTTGGTAAGTAATTGGGGACATTATAATCCTAGTTAAATGTTATTCAAATTAACGTTCATTTTAGCTGTCATAAACGACCGATCGATCGACCGATGTGTTTGACGACCGGTCTGGTCTAGTGGGTAATGATCCTGCCTATGAAGCCGATGGTCCCGGGTTCGAATCCCGGTAACAGCATTTATTTCTGTGATGAACACGTGTGGTCATGGGTGTTTTCTATATATATACGTATATATTTATGTATATACATATATGTATATCGTCACGTTACCTAGTACCCATAGTACCTACAAGCTTGGCTTAGTTTGGGACTAGATCGATCTGTGTAAGATTGTCCCCAAATATTTATTTATTTGTTATTTATTTATTTCCATAAACACTAGTTATTTAGTTGACATTTAGTACAAAGTAGGTACTTAAATCAAACTGAGGTACACATACACATTAAGTATACATATTATTTCATGACAGTGTTAAATTAGTATTAATATACAATGTATAGTTATTAATTCATGGAACGGTGTGATATGAGAAAGTGTAAAGCAGTAACGGATGCTAAATAACATTAAGTACGCTCTTTTGTCAACTCCCAAAAGCGTATAATAAACGTATAAATTACGTGCCGCAAATTAGTTGTTTGATTATCTTCAAAACAATTGAATCGTGAACAAATGAACTAGAACACGTAAATCATTATAGTAGTTGGTGTTCATGCAATTTATACTGCGTGAACAACGCTATCAAGCGCGCACAATAAATAACAGACACTAAGCTGATTAGCATAAAACGAAGCCAACATTTGCCGATTTTCACCAAAATCTGTTAACAAATGGTAGCTGTGCATAATATAATGAAGCAAAACCCAGAATAGTGCACGTGAAAAAGGCATAATCCGACGAAATTACGAAACGCACGAAAATAGGCTCAATAGAGTAATTTTTGATGTTTGTGCTCGACAAACCCGACATTTTAGGTTGTTTTGAAATCTAAAATGATTCGGATTTTCGGTAGCTTGCAATAACAAATGTTGGTTGCAAAGCCAAATCATGAATCGAGTTTGTGATTCTGATTGTCCATCAGTTTTACTCCGTTGACATTGGATTTTATAAATGCAAATTTAGCAATTGTTATTTCAAGTGCAAACAACTACCTACCTAATTTATTAATTAAAAGAAAACAGTGCTTTTGTTTGTTATTTTCTAAATAATCTTTTGTATAAGTTATTAATTATTTAAAAATTTCACGCGTTAAAAAATATTCAATAACTAAAATTGGTAATTCAATCTCGACTGTGTTTGATAGTTTATTAGGTCGTCAATGTTAAAAAATAAATAATACTACTTGATAAATGTCGTGAACCCGAGAAGGGCATGTCCAGTACGTCGCAGACTTGGCTCGCTGTCAGTGAACGGTCTTATAGCGAAGAGTCTCGACCATCACCTAGAGAGACTCTCGCTGGGTGGCTGGATCAAAGGTTCGATGCAGTAGGCGTTAGTCTTGGCACAGCGCGGATAGTACGTCGGTTCCTCTCTTTGCGGCCCTGACCACCGGCAGCTTGGGCCCTGCCCCGCTGCTGGCGGCACTCTAAGTTAGGTTTTTATAATGTGTTTATGTGTATTTTGTATTGTTTTGTGTTTTTATATTTTACTTATATATTCATATTATAAAAAGAAACCTAATCTAAGATGTTCAATGAATAAAGAGGAATAAATCCTTAATAATATGCCTCCTCTCATGCGCAAGAGGGCTTGGGCTATAGTCACCACGCTAGCTCAAAGCGGATTGGGGACTTCACATACACCTTTGAATTTCTTCGCAGATATATGCAGGTTTGCTCACGATGTTTTTCTCCACCGAAAAGCTAGTGGTAAATATCAAATGACATTTCGTAAATAAGTTCCGTTTGGTACGAGCCAGGATTTGAACCCTGAGCGTTATTTAAGTAAGTCAGACGTCATATTCACTCGGCTACCACCACTTTGAGGAATAAATAATAAATACAATACTTAACTGCTTGGCAATGAAAGCGAACAATTATTACCTAGAGTAACTACCGTGGGAATTTCCAGCAATCGAGTATACCAAGGAAACACCAAAGAGAATGCTCTACTCATAGAATTGAAACTGGAATTGCTAACAGTCGAAAGTGCTTGGAGCAACAATGACCGAGATCTAATTGCGGAATAGTGCTGCGGTGGTGATGGCTCCGGTATTCTGGGAAATGTGTTGATGTTATCGAAATTGCATACAATGTCCTTGATGAAATGCCCACTTTGACACTGGCGTGAAATGCGACGCAACAGAGAGGCTAAAAATAAAAATCAACGTAGTGTCACTAACATTGGTAACAAACTCTCAAGTAGATGTAGTGGCGTGGCGTGGTGTGTGTAGTGGCGTCTGCCAAAATAGCTTCAAGATTGATTTAGTAGTAAGTAATCTGATGCCTTATTAGGCGTATTGTCTATAATGATTTCAAATGGCTAAAACGGGTATTATTTGTTCGTGCATGTTCCCAATTATCTAACATGGAGTACCGATAAAAAACGAAATTTCAACCGGCTGTAATGTTGTTTCTAACCAAGATGACTACGACTTTCTTACCGCGATAATAAGTTTAATTATTACGTTATATATATTCCAATACTTATAAATAATTATGATTTTACGCTAAGCAACGTTACACCGGTAAATAGAAGAGATCACTGAAAATTGGTATTTTCCAAATAGCAAGAAAATTTGTAACATTCTATGCTGCTACTGCCAATAAATATGCTAGAAAAAAACTGTCAATTATCTAAATTAACAATCGCCTTTTTTGTAGTTATTCTAAAAACCTTAGTTTGTTCTTAACCGCATTTTTTTTTTCATTTGAAGGTTACAGTTTTATTTCGGTATATCCCTTAAGTGTAACTAACTTTGGATATTGGCTTTTGATATAGTGAGCCAATATTAGAAGGTCGTAGTTCTATCACGTTGATTATTGCGCTTGTTTATAATTGGCACAACTTTTTGAAGATTATAAAAATGTATTTAACGATATTTTGCATATTAAAAAGTACCTTGTACCTTTAAATTAATCCTATCGGATATAAGGGTATAAAAATATGGGAAGTTTAAAATGCTACCACATGCACATTGTATCCACGCTCTTATAAATAAATAAGAAAATGAAATACGCAATCTTGTCCATTCTAGCCTCATCACTAGGTAAAGACCGACGGGAGCTATGCAAAGGGAATCAAGCGACGCAATCCTGGGAGTTGGAATAGCCGACGATGTCGCCCGAGCCAAACACAACGACGTTACACTGTTAGGTCAGGTGTGTTGATTTGGGGTCTTTTCACAATAGCCATTTGAAGATTTGATTTGAAGATCTTTAAGAGTTGAAAACAATAGTATAGTTAAACTTTATAAAACTATTTTGCGTGTTCATTATTTTTGTTAGTTTTTAGTCTCCCGTGGACCATAAACGCTGTAAAGGGTTCGACACGTCGGAATGTATTGTAATTTTAAAACATATTAATTCTATATTAGTAAATCAATCTGCACAAACATTGTATTTTGTTATTTGTAATGAATTAATCACGCAGTGAAAACTTTTTTATACCATATCGGCGGCAAACAAGCAAACGGTCCGCCTGCTGGTAAGCAGTCACCGTAGCCTATGGACGCCTGCAACTCCAGGGGTGTTACATGCTCGTTGCTGACCCTTTAAAAACCTGTACGCTCCTTCTTTTGAAGAATCTCATACTGTAGTATAAACCCACGGGAAAACTATTTGATATATCGGAATTGTTTTTGTGTAATCGTTTGGATCAGTTGGAATCTTTCATCTCTGTCATAGCTGTTATATAAGGTAGTAATAGCAAAACTCTTAATTGAGCATCGGTAAATTTTACATGTTTGCAATAAAGTTTACAAATTGTTAGTTAACAAGAGAACGATATGTTACGTATTCAGAAACCTCAATATTTATGACGCCAAACACCTCAATGCATCGCTGGTGGGACCCAGCGAGTAGGTATCTGCGTAGAATGTCGCAGTATATTACTGAACTTTCATAAGTTGGTAAAATATTTTATTTTGTGAATTTGCCCTACTGGCTTGCATCGAATATTATTGATAAAGTTTTCGTCCAAAGTGCACATTATCGATATATGTCATCCAAAAGTAATTAAAAAAAAACATTCCCCTTTCTCTAAATCAGGGTTAAATTGCAATCCGATCACAGATTTCATTCTGCCGCGATGCTCCCATTAGGCCAGTACCAATTAGAGGCACATTGTAACTTCAGAACCAATAGGTCATAATGTCCAAGCCGCCTATACGAGGCAATTGACTTTTTAATCCTGAGGTACAGAATTGCTTCCTCAGAACATATGGGTCGTACGTTCTACGTATCTAAATGGGTTATTTGACTTTTAGATTCTGAGTCAGAGTTATTACCAGTATTAATTAGTGATAAATTTGCATGTAATTGATAGCTCGTTCATGCCGGAGAAAATCATTTAACCGTTATTAATGGATCATTTGGTTTGGTGGGTTGGAGATGGATTGTTGTTTAAGGGAACTGTGGAAGCTATTTTAAAATTGTATAACGCATTTCTTAACTATATTAAAAATTATAACCATTGTCATTTAAATATATTTTTTTAATAACACCATTGGAACTTGGTTTTAATATAAATCTTTTCTATTCTAGCAAGAAAATTTCAAAGGGCGAATTGATTTGAAAATGCGGAGGATATGTAGGAACATTAGTAACAATGCTTGAATTGCTTTGTATGCCTGTTTTTCACAAATTCCCTCAACAACAAAGAAACGTAGCACATGCACAAAAATTCCTTACCAACCCACTTCACCATTGTTACGTCTACCAAGACATTTAAATTACCTAGACACATTGAATTGCAAATGTAAGGAAGTAAAACATTGTTTGGCGTTTTCTGTTTTCCTATTATAAGTTGCTGGAGTTGCATGTAATTGCTTAATTCCAGCGTTGCCTCAACCGAAGTTTGCCGTGGCCTCCTGGAAACCCACAACATTTGGCACGGGAGCTGGGCCGAGATTCATAACGTAATGATTTATGTTATAAATGGGACTTACCAACACTCATTTAAGGTACATTGGGTTAAAATGGAATGGTATTTTGAAGAAATGAGTAGTAGGGCAAACCTGGGCTATTCGGTGATACTTGGTTATCCAGTGATAGTCAGTTTTATTGTCTTTTAGCCGAGTTGCCCTGTAATGTTATTGCTTAAAACGATGTCTAAGAAATAGCACGAATGTGGCTAATGTGGTGTAATATGGTTCCAAGTCATAAAATTACCAGGTAACTTGGCTAAAAGACAATAAAACTGACTATCACCGAATAACCATGTATCACCAAATAGCCAAGGTTTGCCCTTTTGTATTAGAATTAAATCAAAATACAAAAACTGTACATTAGAGGGTAAAAGCCAATACAAAATCTTTCAGATTTCATCACGGTACTAATAAGTAAAAAATACCTAAAAATACTTTTTCGACAGATTAAGACCTGGATGGTTCCAAAATGTTCAGGAGCAACTGACAACCAGTCAGCTACTGGCCATTTAAGAAATTTACTGAGCAAGTTGATCATTGATTTTCTAATGAACAAAATCTCTTACAACGTTTCCCCGTCATAAATAAGACTATTTGCGCTGCTTACATAATATACGTATTTATAATGATTTTCTAGGACCTTAAACACATAATTGCCGCTTTATGTTACAAGTTAAATAATTTTAAAAATAATTCCTATGTCGGGTCCCGCCTTAAAATATGCATGCAAAGCTTGCAACGCTGTTGGTACCGGTGCGACAGCCTGCCGAACTGTCGTTATCTAAGTAATTGCTGTTTTTATACATAGTAGTCCAGTCTACGGCTCGAAAACATAACATTGTTTAGTAACTACTAAAACCCGGACAAAGGAAATGTAAATCACGCGGGAAACACTATTAAGGTAAGGAGGGTCCAGTCCGATGTGTCATTTTCAGTAAAGTCAATGTGCTGCTTCGCGAAAATGTACTTAAGTAGTGACCTTTCCTATATTTTAAAATGTAAATGTTTTAGATATTTATTTAACTTCCAAATTAATAATATGTACAATAATAACATTACGTACTTTTACACAATACCTTTTTTGGGACTTTGTAATTCTCCACCATCCATTTTTACTGTTAAAATATACAATACTAAGTCTCCATCTCTAAGTTGTCTGAAGTGACAATGCGTGAAATTCTCTTCGATGGAACACACATTCCTTTCTCACCCACCGTAAGAAATTTAGGCATTGTTATGGATCAGACTCTTTCCTGGGCACCCCATGTGACTGAAACCAGTAGGAGACTTTTTGCTTCCTTGCACTCGCTTCGTCGTCTCCAGAGGTTCCTCCTCTTCCTCCCTGTCCACACGAAAATCATGCTAGCACGTTCTTTGCTGATTCCCTGATTCTGAAGAGTATAAATTAATGTGATGGGCCGGATTTTTATACATTATGAACAACGGATGTCACCAATACTGTCAACAACAGTACCCGTAAATAAAATATCGTATCTTGATTATACATTTTTTATGTTATCGACCTGCATACATTAAAAAGTTACAATTCAATATTTAAATTTCTTCGATAAAGACCCGTACGAAGTGACAAAATTGGGCTTGAATATTTACGAGTATTAAGAGATAGTCAGACGTGGAAATGCCCACGTGATTGGGGGGCATTTACAGTAAATTACCGGGATATGGCGTTATTTGAAAACTGATAAAAAGTTCCCTGCGGGTAGTGTGTACTGAAATATTTGTGGGGGAACAAAGCAAAAGGAAAAACGGAACGTTTTTGGTTTCATTAATTTTTAACGACTTGCCACCCCATAAAATGTATAATAATGCTATTTGGTTTTGTGGTACATACTTACAAGGATTGGTATGGTTTATGTTGGCAGCTTAATTTTTGCGTTTACGGTAAATGCTATCTCATCAAAAACAATACTTGTCAAAAAAACCAAGTCTAGCAACTCAGTTGTTCTGCGGTAAAAAGTTGTGAGATCCATGTAATACCAAGTCGGTTATTAATTTATTCAGTCTCTACTTAAGCGACTTTCTGTCTTAATACGTCCAGTCTCTAAGACCACGATCGTGGTCCATAACAATTGAAAATCAATTGTGTCTGGGATCTCCGTACTCGAAGCATTAAGTTGTTACGTAATAATTAACAGCATCTTATAGTGACGCATATCAATATTAAAATTCTTTAATGTTTTATATAAATATATTGAGACTTGGCCATCGCACTAAATAATTGAATTTACATGTGTTTTCAGGCGATTGAATTTACACGTGTTTTCAGGCGATGGCCAAGTTTCAATATATTTATATAAAACATTAAAGAATTTTAATATTGATATGCGTCACTATAAGATGCTGTTAATTATTACGTAACAACTTAATGCTTCGAGTACGGAGATTCCAGACAATTGATTTTCAATTGTTATGGACCACGATCGTGGTCTTAGAGACTGGACGTATTAAGACAGAAAGTCGCTTAAGTAGAGACTGAATAAATTAATAACCGACTTGGTATTACATGGATCTCACAACTTTTTACCGCAGAACAACTGAGTTGCGAGACTTGGTTTTTTTGACAAGTATTGTTTTTGATGGGATCTCATTTCTTTTTGTATTTTGTAGACAGTTCTACTTTTTTCCTTTTCGGTACCTTCTACTTATTGTATATATGTATATCTACCAGCAACGAATTTTCTTAAAGCCCTCTCTCTGACTTATGAACTTTTTTTCATGACGGGAATACCCATTTTTTGCTCGATTTGGCAGGGGCACTACCATGCGCCTACATTTATATGGGACTAGCTTAAACCCGCGGCTTCGCACGCAATAATAATAACTGCCGTAAAACATAAATAAAACATCTTTACGAATAAAGCCAATATTGAAAAATTTAACTGAAGACTTGGCTGTATGGGCTTAATTTTCTTTGCGGTCTTTTCTAGATTTTTTAATTTTTCCTTGATTCATACACCAAACACTACTTATATTCCAAATTTGAAGCTTCTAGGTCTGCTAGAAGTGCCTTAGAATTTTGATGATCGGTGAGTCAGTGAGTGACAAAATTAAGAAATTTGACCCGTTATAATTCTTAAAATACTGGTTCAAATTGAATGAAATTTGAAATATACCGTGTCTTTACAATGCCTGCATGGTTACTGAAAATTTCAGTCTTCTAGTTTTATCCACAACGAAGTTACAGGGGGTCGAAAATGGTCTGAATTGCTTCGAGAAAAGGATGGTACGGCCGTGATGCTTTTTTGCTCGACTTGGTGGGGGCACTGCCGTGCCCCCAGATTTGGATCAACAACTTTTTTAGTATGTGTTATTGTTATACGTCTGTCCTATGGACATTACAAAACTTGTGAAATAAGTATATGGACTATTTAGTAAAAATACACAATCTTATAAACAAAAATTGATGCCAAAGATATCAAGATCGAATCGGTGGTATTATAATTTATATAGGAATAGTACATTTTTCCCAATTTCGACTGCATAATTAAAGCTGGTAACAAAAGTATGACACGCGTTCCTGAGAAAAAGAGTCTTGACAGACAGACGGACGGACGACAAAGTGATCCTATAAGGGTTCCGTTTTTTCCTATCGAGGTACGGAACCCTAAAAATGTATTATCATAAATAATAAGTATTAACCCTTTTCCAGGCATAGTACGATTTATCGACCACATACGCGCCATTAGAATTTCAACTTTAGCATTCTGATTTAAGGTTCAAATTAGATTACACTTTCAGGAAATGTTACTTGTCTTCAAATGAATCTTCAAAGCTGGATTAATCGGCATATATTTGTTTTTATTGGGAAAATCTTGTAGATTGGTGCGGCCTGGAAAAGGGTTAAAATATTCGAAACCTGAATATAAACCTCAATTACAGAGTACATTAACCATAATTGGTTAACAACCCATCTATTGACTGTTATTTACTTTATATGACGCATTTCTAAAAATTAAATAAAAAGTATTATTATTATTGATGAAGCCTACGTATTGCTTACAGAAACGAGCAGTTTTGAGATCAGCGCCATCTAGCAGAGGGTAGTAAGAACTGCTTACCATCACTCGCACTCTAGATGAACCTTTCGCAGCGCCATCCTACGTTTGCTGGGTGAACTTCTAAGGAGCCTCGAACTTGTACGTGTAAATATCATAGAGGGCGTTATTGTTTTGTAGTATAAAACTTAGATTGCCTTTTTTATTTTTCTGAATTAATAGTTATCACAATTTTATTGATATAATAATTTAAATTTATATCAGAACATATTTTCATTATATTTGTATATTTTACGAAGTGTGTGAAATAATCATGTCATATTAAATGTGTCACAGGTCTTAAGTGGCGAAAACGACACCCTCATAGTTTCTTCATGTCCGTCTGTTCGTATGTCACAGCAATTTATCTCGAAAACCGTAGGTAAGATATATTTGAATGAACATAGGCGTACTTTGTATTGCGAATGCTACAAAGTTTAGAATTTCAAATTAAAAAAAATATTTCTAAGGGGGCATTCCACATATTTAGATAAAGTTGAAAAATAAACATCAATCTTCAACGTACCTATACGTTTAGCCCCTTATGCATAAACATGTACTAAAGTTACGATGCCGCTAATAATCGTTTGTCCCTTTCCGACGTATTGGTATGATTGGGACAAACGATTATTAGAGGCATCGTAACTTTAGTACACGCACGTACACATTTATGAATAAGGTGGTTAGTAGGTACTTAGGTAAGTATTTAAAAATAGGTTTAAGATAAGATCATGTGGGGTATGAGAGAGTATAAGGATTCCCTACAAGTGTTTCTCTTGCCCCAATATTTATCTTGGCCCATCTAACACTATGTAATAAATAATTTTGATAAATGTTATTTTAATACATTTTATAAACCGCTTCGAAAGAAAAAATTAACGTTCCCTCTCTCTCTAACGTTTGAAGCAAGCGTTCAGGTATTTTAATTAAAAAAAAAAGTTTCTACGAAAACTGTATTGAAATCGGTTGACTTATTAATGACAACAAGAAAAAAAATTGTTTTATAAACTGTGGCGAATCGTAACGTCACTGATTTCTATACTTATACTCATACGTACTCATATGTTTTATTTCAGACCAGGTCCATAATTATACATTTAAATCATACATACAATAGGTACATTATATGTGTTAGTAGCAATATGAAATAAAGAATAGATTAGTCTTCCTTGCCGCAGGTCAAACCTAGACAGTCAAACCTTGCCGCAAATGCCCTCAGTCCCGTACCCTACGACGTGATAGGGATGTGCACCGCTTCCGCAGAAACAGTCTACCCTAGCTTCAGCAAACATCCCCGATGCGCTGCAGTAGCGAGGCAGCCCCATCATCATCCTGAAAGCATTGTTGTACTGTACGCGGAGGGCGTTGTACCGTTTCTGGAATCCATTTCTATGGAATAGCAGTTTTTTTTTTTCGGGATTTCGGTGTCAGGCCCAAAATAAAATTGTTTAGTATGATCTACATATTCAGATTCACCCCTCAGAGTAGTACGGATCAGCACTTAGCCGGTTTTTTTATAAATAATCCCTACTTTTAGGGCCTGTTTCACAATATCCAGGTAAAGTATTGGATTGCTACTTAACAAATAAATTAACTGCCAGATAAAGTTTGAGGCCCGGTGAGGGACATAAGATAGTTTTTTCAACTGTCATCATCATTCCACGCAAACCAAGTAGTACTTATGGTATTTTTGAAGCTTATGTATAATGAGTGACCATTCTAGCCCCGGGGTTCATATATACCTTGCAAGGCAGAGGAGCAAGTAAGAGGGAAAGGGGAGGAGCAGGCCGTCCCAAATAATCCTGGCGGCGCTCAGTAGCATTCGAGTTGACGGCAATCAGGCTATCATGGTCCGAGGCGGAGCACGCAGCCCAAAACAAAACGAGTTGGTGCCGCACTGTGGACGCCCTCTGCCCCACCTAGGGGACATAGGACTTTAAGTCGGTAAATCATATGCGTGCATATAATGAGAATCCGTGTGTTTCGCAAATAATAACGACTGTGTTCCCTTTATATTCTTATAATTCAATGCTGTAAACAACTCCGCACACGTCGTTAAATTACAAAGAGCCAACAGTTTTTACGACCCGCGAATACTCCCCGTGCATGTAATTAAGCGTAAATACGACAGAGAAAGCACCCTTTACATCGGACGTTCCACGGTGTTGTTAAATTTTGCCAACAAAAACATATTTTACATCTACCGGAAATACGCAATAAGATGGCCCAGTTTCACGAGAGCGGATATCAAAGACAACCTCATATGGATTCAGCATTATGAAGACACGAGTCTTCGTAAACGCTGTATAACTAGGAGGTCAGTCTTAGTTGCATTCTACACCACTTTGTATTATAAAAATACAGCCCACGTTATTTGTTGATAATTAGTGTCTCTGGGAGATGTAGACCTCGCGATTAGCTTACAAATGTAAAAATACTTTGTTAATTCATTATCACAGCGAACTTACAATGATCTTAAGTACCATAGTACTGCCGTACTGGCGGTTAAGTCCTTTATATATTATATTTTTGTAAAAAACGAAACGATAGAAAAATTCTATCTAACTACCGAACCTGCTCACAAATCACGACCTAGTCAAAAATGCACTCAATGTCCACGAATGTACAAGAAGGGCAGTACGTGATGAATGGCGACGGATTGTGAAGCTTGTCACCGGCCCTGATATGACGACCACAATCACTCTGGCAACAGTGTGACGTTAAAGAAGAAGAGGAAAATGGAGAACTTCGTTAACGCTTCGTTCAATAAAAGTGCGTGCACCTCGTAACGGAAATAAAAATAGTTACGGAAACAAAAGGAGCCGTCACCCTCTCAAAATGAGTATGGATGCACAAAATGCTATGTAAGCGCGATGCTCTATCTAGAGGTTGATCTACGCCGGATGTCCACAACATTTGCACTTTTTGCTGTCGTGCTCCACATCGCTCGCTTGAAAACATTTTGAGAACTTTTCTCTTTTGTTAAAGAAATTTTTATTTTAACATAAAGGTCACATTTATTTTCGTGCCGATGTCGTTCTGCGAGGGCGCCGTTACAAAACTGTTGAAATGTTCTATTATTTTTCAACGGACAAGTTTTTTTTTT
The DNA here is from genome assembly GCF_033807575.1 of Cydia pomonella. Lineage (NCBI taxonomy): Eukaryota > Metazoa > Arthropoda > Insecta > Lepidoptera > Tortricidae > Cydia > Cydia pomonella. Next base: position 7,115,410 of record NC_084717.1, on the reverse strand, counting down.
ATATCTTAGGTCTGTCTTTTGCAGCCAGTTATTTATTTTTATCAAAAGTATTTTTGGTTACTAATTTAGGTGATATAAATTTCTGTGCCACTAAGAAAAACATTTAAATTTTGTAGGTATTCATTTTTAAGGTTCCGTAGTCTTCCGTAGAAACTATAGGAACTCTTATAGTTTCGCCATGTCCGTCTGTCTGTCTGGCTTTGCTCCGTGGTCGTTAGTCCTAGAAAGCTGCAATTTGGCAAAGATATATAAATCAATAAAGCCGACAAAGTCGTACAACAAAATCAATTTTTTTTAGGGTACCTGTACACATAAAGTGGGGGTGAACATTTTTTTTTTTGCTTCAACTCTACAGTATGGGTTATTATTGAAAAGGTCTTTCAAAACTAATACGGGACTTCAACAAAAAAAATTGACAAAGTGAATATATTTGAAAATAATCGCTCCCAAGGAAAAAAAATGGTGTGCCTCTAATTTTTGAACTATAAGTTCAAAAAATATTAAAAAAATCATAGAAGTAGAGCTTAATAAAGACATTAAACGAAAGCTATAGCTCACATTATCAGTTAAGCTGTTTTTGAGTTATCGCAAAAATTCTCCCCTTCGTAGTAAAAAGACGTATATACAGTTAAACGTTATTACGACATTAAATGGGTTGTTAAAGTTATTTGGCATAATTCATGTAAAAAAACTAAAATTTTAGATAAAAATTGCTTATTTTACTCATTCTATTTTCATTTAATATTTAATTTGTCTAAAACAATTTCATTGGCTGTATGAGTAACATCTTGACTATTGGTAGTTTTAGAACGAAAGAGTAAAAAATTAAAAAGTAAGAGGCAATCCCGCTAATTATATATTCTTATTAATATTCGTTTATTGCACTCATGTGCAATGCATTATATCTAGGACTTATTGCTATACTTTACTTTTTCATGTTTTAATGAACAAATTCATTTTAAAATTACCGCAGTTTGCTAAAATATCTGTTTTTTCATCAATATAGCAATCTAAATGTTTTTCAGTATGGGATATTTATCTTTAGACATGCAAAGTCTCCGATTGCAAGTAAGTCCAAAGGAAATAAATCATAGCCGTACGTCTATTACTTTAATTAGGTACTCATTATGCAAATTTGCCTATTTGTTTAACTCGGGTAAAAGGTAACATTTCATCCCTTGATTAACAATCTACTATACTAATAGCTCCAGTTTAGCTTATTGCGACGGAAGGGTAAATACGGAACCCTACATTGAGCATGGCCCGACATGCTCTTGGCTGGTTTTATCCAATTAAACTTATACATAGTAACAATTTGTAAGTCTCACAACTTAACTTATCACACGAAAGCCCAAAGAAAGCAGTGTATTGTATTTTTTACCTTAATTGTTTCACTTAGCTTCGTTAATCCTGTTTTCATTGTTAGCAGCCAAAGCCACGTCGAAAAAGTAATTAATATTCTCTTGAGGCATACCTGTAAGAAAAAGAAATTGTTTTCCGTTAAGAAAATAAAACAGTATAGCTCACGATTTTTAAACGAGGTTATTATATTTGCGAATTTTAGTGACTGCAATTGATTTTAGTTATTTAGCTGTGGATTGTAATAAGTATGACCAAAAACGACAACAACTAAGTAATAATCTTGCAGCTTCCAATCGGGGTATCGTAGGTTCGACTCCCGGCACGTATTCATTGAGGGTCTCGTATCAAAGTACTTAATCAAATAATAAACGAGATAAATATTGATATGTTCCAAGTTTTTACGGAAAACATTGTACATATGCGAACTAAATCACTTCATGGGTGACAATAATTCTGGCGCAGGACAGGGCTCGGTGCATTATTGAATAATTATCTACTCACAGGATTCTTCTACTTTTTTCTTTTTTAATTTATTTTTGTAAAAATTGATCATATAAGGAGTGGTTCAGTAAAAAAGTGGCTGTGAATTATCTAGCATATTTTTTTTTATCTTTTACTATATATAAAGAAGTTTATTTTTTTCAGTAATCTGTAGATAAAATACTTTACAATAACAATAAAATCATATTGAAAAATATCAGATTGTTTGAGTTTTCTTATTTTTATTGCAGTGTAATTTTTGTAGAACTCAATTTGACAATCTTCACCTGCCGTTTTCCACAATGCCAGTAATGCCACACTTGAATTTCAATTTTCACAACTAGTTCTATGCTTTTAGGAATATCAATCTTACGAGTACATTATAAGTACCAATAAACTGGAGTTCATCTTCGGTTTTTCTATGGGAGACAAATTTCTGTAAAAATCGCATAAAAATGGAAATACCATGTAACTACCTCAAAGTGAAGTCAAATAAAAAAGTGCAATATCGAACATAAGACAATTTAATAATGTATTAAGTAGCTTATCAAACTTAAAGAAAAAACTATGTTTATGAGAAACACCTCATAAATTATCTCAGAAGATGCTGTTCAAAAAGTCTTAGGAGACATGTAATATAAAAGGCGAACACTTCAATTCGACTTTTTATTTTAAATACGATTGTATTTAATTGTATAGAATAGTATGTACGGATTACTACAAAAATGCGCTACTTAAAAATGATCACTAAATAAAATGAAAAATCCACATAATGTGCTGCTACTTTTTTTCTGAACCACTCCTTATATAGACTTGTCTTAAGCTGTAGGAACTTTATGTGTAAATTAAGTTGGGGAAAAGCTTTTTATAATTTATTATATTTCTATAAGTGAGAACCTGTAATTGGATCTGTACTTCTATTGTAAGTTCTAGACATATATAGCGCTGCTGGTTTTCCATATTCTGAAATAAAATAAAATAAATAAATAAATACGAGCAAAACTCAGTAAAACTGGGTTTAAAGTTTTTGTGTTTGAAAGTTACAGTGAAGTGCAAGTGCATCATGCCGTCAATCTTGGAACTATTAGCGCGGCTTTTTTAGGGCAAGCGAAAAAAGCACTTTACTTAATAATAATGAAGGATATGGAGGAGAAACAAAATATGTAGCTCAATAAACGAGTTCTAAATACATTTTAACTTTGCTTTGAAGGTTATCTTAGAACCGTACGCCATAACACTTACAAGTAAGCGTTTTTGGCACGAGTACGTCATTCCATGATGGCTTTAAGTGTTCTTGACATTCAAACGGTCAATCCCAAGTTAATAACATAAAAGTTTACAGGATAAGTGAACATGACAGGGTGCGGAAAATATCTATGGAGTATTTGACTAGATCTTTATTTACATTACGTTTTATCTTTCCTTGTATCAACAACGTACCCGGTAAAATGGTTCCTTTTTGAATTATTCATCTGAGGATGTTTAACTTCTTTTAATCCGCTTTATTGCCACTAGGATCAGTAAAAAGGGAGCTAAGTTTATTTATTTAATAATTTTTCAGGGTGCTGAAAGCGAGGATGAAGCGCCGATAAAAAGCTAAAATCTCATTTACTGAAGTGTCGGCGTCTGTTCTTCCATCAATGGAATTGCTCATAAACTAGCGACAAAATTTTTGGGTTATCTTTATAAATAAAAGAGTGGATAATTTGTTTATGATATGCTATTGTTATAAAAGAAAACACAATGTAAAACTGGCGACATTCAGGCTTCATATCGTTATGTTTGGTAAAATTAAGCAGTTGGCACATACTTAAGATTTCATTTGTGATAGCTTAGTATTTTATGCGATTAATATTTAAATTCGTTTAACTTTGAATTTATAGATTGTTTTATTAAGTAAGATCAGCTCGAATCTAAAACGTCCCTTATGCGAAAATATTATTAGTAAGTGTAGGGAACACTAGGTTAATATTTACTCCCTCGTTTTAGAAAACCATTGCCTGTTACTCGTACTACATTTACACTATCAGCAAATGCTTTTTGCTTTAAATAAAGTTAACACAGGAGACCTCTCTGTACATAGTTATGCCGAATTCAATTTGCGTGCAAACAAATAATACACAACGGAATTGTATTTTAATAAATAAAATTGTTCAAATACTTACTTGTTTGCGAAACACTAAAGTAAACAATTGCCGAAAAATGGACAGAAATCTATGTTTTAACACAGGCTCGTAAACAAAGTACTAATAAATACAAAATAGCATTTTATAAACGTTCATATTTCACATGTTTGTTTACAAGAGGCCAATCAATGGTTGATATGATATTCGAATCATTAAAAAATATGTTTGTTGCAATCATAAGGCGTTTTTCTACACATTTATGCTAGATTTCTATGAATCGCTCTTGACGAGTCGCATAAATACCAAATAAGAAGAAAAACACATTACAATATGCATTAATCAATGCACTTCTTAGGCCCACTTGCGTTATTCCACTAACCCTGGGTTAACCGATTAAACCTGGAGTTACACTGGGTCAACGATTTATCCGCTTGACCCCTGGTTAGTGGGATGGGGCAAGGTTCGGATTCAGATTGCACCAGCACGACATTACTGTCAGCTGCATTACTGATGTCAATGTTAAAATTCTGGGCGGTGACATTAATTTTGACTTGCAGTCGGCATTAATGTCGCGCTGCAATATTGTTGCAGTTATACCGCCGACTGTGTTACTGCAGGATATGTCAAATTGAATATAAACTTTTTGATACAAATCAAAGATACATTGATTGAGTAAGATGCGCAAAATCTAAGATAATATTGTGCTTCGTATTTGACAGGTAAACGAGATGGCGCTGTACAGCTCCATAGATTTTGCGGTAACTCTGATTGTCAAAAGTTGACGTTGGACAATTCAGTGATGCAGTACAGCGCCATCTGTGTTGGATGACAAACAAAGGGGAACTATTTATCTTAGACTTTACCTCTCTATTTAATTTTCATTGAAATAAATTACCATTTTTGGTGTGTTTCCCGAGATAAATATGTTCATCATTAAATATGTTTTGCTTGACTTTTTAAAGCTTTCCATGAATACCATTTGTGATTAATGCTCACATTCAATCACAAATTTAACATAAATCACAACAGGCCTATATCTAGATTTCCTCGCAATTTCAATACGGACCTTAACTCATTCAATCACGACGGGGAGAGGGCCTAATATATCGCGTATCATAATCTATTAACAAGCGTGGAGCTATTCACCCTAATGTGCGTGTACTATCGGAAATATCTACCGATATTCACTGAATCTCACTCACGGAACCGTTCCAGATTAGGCCCTTTTCAAAATCGTGGCAAGTTAATATGTAACTTGGCTTAGAACTGACGTGTGACTAATAGTCCTATTCGATTGCAAGTTAAAGGGTTAATTCACTCTATTGGTTCCGATAATTTCACTCTGCTATCCTCATCTTATTTTATTGATAGGTACCTACGACTGGCGGCATAAAGAAAAATGTACCTAAGTGCTTGATGTTAAAATATGTCAGCTTGTCAATATCAATGGCACAAAATTTCACGAAGTAATTCTTATGGTTAGATTTCTTTCTTTTTTTATTTTGTTTCGTTTAAATATGTCTTTTATCTTACCCAAATAACTGCATACATCGCACTCGAGAGGGCACTTTGCGGGCACGTCAGTTAGTAATGTTTGCAAATAAATCCATACATTTTCGATTTGTCAGAATAAGGTTGTACTTATTATTTGGAACCTGGTATTTAATCATATATAATGACGCAGAATTACCTTAAGTACCTTACTCTGACAACTGGAAAATTTATTGATTTATTTGTAATGTATACAAGTTTTTTTGCAATGTATACTCGAGTGTAGTGTATACAAATAAGACCTGTATTATTTTTTTCTTATATTCAATTTAATATCATTTTTATTTTACTGCACCTCGCTTGCCTTGAGTCTATTTGTGTGGCTCCGATATATCGGCATTGAAATTAAATCGTTATCATGTACTAAGTCAAAATGAATATACCTCTTCTCGCTTAATTAATAATAATAATAATAAATAATAATAAAAGCCTTTTATTACCCAACTATAAATGTTACAAATATATTATACAGTTAACACATTTTTTTATTTATTTACAATACAAAAAAAGAAATTAAAACTAAGTTTCATTATGTGGGTTTGTCCATTTTTGGACGTAGGCCTCCTCCATGTTACACCATAGCTTTCTGTCGGCGGCCAGACTGGCCCAGGCTATTCCTGCCTGCTCGGTTATGTCGTCTCGCCAGCGGCGGAGCGGATGACCTTGCCCTCGCCCGCCATCTGGTGGGTACCAGTGCAGAACCCTTTTGCTCCATCGGTCGTCTTTTGCTCTCGCTGTGTGTCCGGCCCATCGCCACTTAAGGCGGCATGCCATTTCCGCTGCATCCATTATATTTGTCCTCTTACGAATGTCAGTGTTTCTTACTCTGTCTTTTAATTTTATACCGAGTAGGCTTCGTTCTATGGCTCTTTGAAATTTCTGTATTTTGTCAATAATTTCTTTGTTTATTGCCCAAGTTTGGCATCCGTAAAGAAGGGTCGGTGTCACTACAGTGTCGATAGCTGTTTTCTTTAGTGTGATTTCTAGTTTGGATTTAAAAATATGTTTGTGTGACCAATATGAGTTCCAAGCTTTCTGAATTCTACGTTCCACTTCATTTATATAGTGACCACTAAAAGAGATGACTTGTCCCAAGTATTTATACTCGGTCACGTATTCGATAATGGTATTTTCTACATGTATACTCTCCTTCTTCCTATTTGTCATGACGCAAGTTTTCTCTAAGTTCATCTCCAGACCACATTCCTTACTTCGCTTAATTAATATCATCCGCTAAATACAGACTTCTCGTCTATATTTTAATAACCGCTCCAATATTAAGAAATATTACTTACAACGGGATATTAAGCAAATAACATACCTACTTATTTATTTACCTGAGATTGTGCGTGGGACAAAGCTAGCCTGACTTTATATGAATAATCTCTCTGTAATGCTGGGGTTACACGTGTTTAATATTTCTCTCCAGTATTTACTGGTACCTTGGTATTTCTTCATTTATTTACAAGTAACAAGTAGCTATTTAGTATAGGGACTGATTTCGGTTACGGTATAACGGTATGGTAGCGGTATAAAATTACGGCTTACGGACATACACTTATATAGACAGCTTAATCAAATAGGAACCAAATTGGCGAAAGGCGCGGGCGGCTTGGCTACGACGGCGACGCCTAAGCTGATAGGGTACTTTTATGAAAGCGGTTAAGGTACCTGAAAAAATAATGGTACCGTACTGTACCGTTATTTTTCGGTAGCGAAATAAATTTATTCGGCTACCTAATGGTTCGGATTAAACCGGTATGACGTCATACCGTTATATAAAGGTATCGTTATTTTTCGGTTACCTCTGGTTTAGCACTTTATTATCGGAAAATCGTTTACGTACGAAATTATGTACCAAAGCTATTTTGTAATTATTTACATCATTCGACAAGAAAAACAATAGATACTAACATATTTCTGTTGGGCTTTGAAGTACTTGTTGCTTTTTAAAAAGATTAGATATTTATTAAAATGTTACTCTGAATCCCAAACTATACAACAATAAGGGTAAAGGACTTCTATAACCATTTGACACTTGAAATATTAGACCAGCAGCACGGCGTAAACTAATATAAAGCTCAGCTAATTTTTACACACTTGATCAAAATGAAACTGACTACACTGACCAGGAGTACTAAACGCAAGTGACTAAGTCCATTGAAACCAAGCATTGCAAAGACATCCCTTCCGTAATCCGGGCCCTACTGGCACAGTTAGTTGGGCTTAATTTGTCTTCGTTAGCCGAAACGGTCTGCACTCCTTGAGGATTACATACTTCATCAAGAGTACCGTCTTTCTTCTTAATGGAACTGTGGACAGGTTTTTCTGGTTCAGGTGATTCATTTGTTATGAGGGCGAGGTAGACTGACTTTAATAGAATGGGTTTTTAAAATTTTGTTTTTGTTGGGTTTGGAAACTTGAACGTTATTTGGCTATTGTTAGGAAAAACATAGCAGTAAAAGTACTATTAAAAGTAAAAACTAAAACACATCATTTTAATGAGGAATTATAATATTCCAGCATAGTTAAATAACGTCTTAATATATAGTTGTTGTATTAAGGATGTCGTTAAAAAAAACTATTTGATGCGTAGATGCCTACTGTTCATGTGAGGTTTGAACATACATTTTTACATATTATTTTATTTATTTACTCTTGCTGTAGTTTAACTTTACCTAATATTTTGCTCCAGACAGTGTTCTGCAATTTCTGATAAAACTCTTTCACTTGATTTAAGTAGCCAATTTACGTTGATATAACAAATGACACGTTGATAATGACATTTAAGAAAACAAACATAAACATCTTGATAATTATTATTTATTTTTTTCTTCGGTAAAAGAAAACAAAAAAATGATTTGAAAACAAAAAAATATCTTAATATACACCGTGTTTTTATTGAATTCCGTTAACTTCGGGGTATTGGTAAGTACGTTTAAGGAATAAGTACTACATGACATAATTATTTTCAAAAAAAGAAAAATTAATATATTTTTTTAATTTTTCTGTTAAAAAGTAAGTAAATGTTGCATATATCGTTGTTGTTGCACGGGCATTACATTTATCTCAATCAAACAATTAAAAACTGTGGCATGTCAATGTCCGCGATAGTACTTACGTTTAGTAGCAAATGTATTAACCCGTACTAAACACTAATCAATATGCGAACGGGCCCTAAGGTAAGGGCACAGACAGACGCGGCGGGGGACTTTGTTTTATGAAGTGTAGTGAAAGATAACTTTGATGTCAATGATTCCGTAAATGTCAATGGTATCGCTACCCACGCATTGTAGTGAGTGTGGGCGTCCCTATTACAAGTTATACCAATGTAAAATTTTGACTTAGAGGTACATTTCAGTAACATAAATATGAAGTCATGTTGAGAGCGTAGGAGTCCCTGATCAGCAGTTTGAACACGTGTCAAACGTTGAGCGTGGTTAGGTACCCATAAGTTTCTAAACACATTGAATTAATTGAAAGGGAATGTTGGATTAATATTTAGTTTGTTAGTAGTTTAAATTAATTTTCAACGTAGTTTGAAAACAAGGATTTGAGCAAATTAGAAATGCTAACATACGTTATAATCTATAAATTTACTTAACTAGAGACGCTTTGTCTGTAATTTTCTGTACGTAACAGTCTGCTGATTTTTGCGGGGGAGGGGCACGTCAAATGTTATGTTTGGCTATTTGTACGTAACGTATAAATATAAAAGTCTGTCCATACCATTCATATGACATTTGGCCGAGGTTTTCGACAGAGGAATAAGTTATTAAAGGCGTCTCCAGTTGTTAAATGTAGGCAGATAAGTACTACAGATTTATACTAATTACGAGCGTAATAGAACTTTCCATTTTCATAATATTCCTTAAATGTTCTTGGTTAAAAATAACAAATATATTTTACAATTCCTCTCATTATTATTGGATTGATTTTGGTGATTTTATTCTAATTTTTGTAGGTACCAATAAATTTCAAATTCAATTAAATATGACAAGATCAGCAGTATTTCATCAATGTCTACCGGAAACATAAAAGCTCTCAATTTCAGGTCGTGCGGCGGCCTGATGACGTCATAAGTCACGTCATTCCGAACGTCCGACTTGTGAGTTATGACTCTGGCTTGCATTTGCATGGCAACTTGAGTTCATAAAACATTTTGCCTTGACTGTAAGCTGTAATCACCAGTATAAAATGACCTCGAGGCACATTATAACTATGTACAACCGGTAGTGGTATATTAACATTGGTCTGTTATAGCTAATGCATGGTATGCGATTTAAAATGTTTGTAAATATTTCTTACAACGGGAAACTACACACACATTCACACTTACACAATTTCAATTTAACTTTCCCTCAGTGCTATAAACACATGAAAAATTATAAAACTAAAAAGCGACTTTCATAAATAACAAGTAGATAGGTATATAAGAACCACTGGATTTGTGAATAATTTAAGAGAGATGGGATGAGATGAGGATGAGAAATGGGAACTTACCTCACCTTTCTCTCTCTACATACGGCCCGATTCGATTCGAAGAATGAGTTACGATAACCATAAGTTCTGGTTTAGACAAGTTCTCATTTAGATATCTTTTGTATGTCGTATAATTGACAGAAGCAGCTCGATTCGGGCAACCAATGTCACTTTGACGTTAGAAATATCGTAGGTATCTTATTGGGATCACAGCGTAATCGAAATAAACGTCAATTTTGACATGTCGTTTAGTTATCGATCTTTCCAAGATCTTAAACGTGTCTTAATCATTCTCTTAACAAACTTTGATTTTGATGCCGATCGCTTCAGCATAATATATTCTAGGTTTAAGGGTTTCGCTTTTTTTTGTATTGCAAATTTTGAAACAAAGGAAAACCTATAAATCTAGTTTTGCATTGTGCCAATAACATAGTCATGGAGAATGGAAAATATTTAAAAGTGGAAAAACATTTTCTCTTTTTGTATGGACGAGTACGTGGTATATGTACTTCCCTCTTAATAACATGATAATAGAATAGAATGGAATGGAATGGAATGGAATGGAATGGAATAGAATAGAATAGAAACAACACACAATACGATTCAAGGCACGCGTTGTCATAAATGACACCAGCTATATTACATATTGTATTTCTTTCAGTGGTGAAAATTACCAAAGCTCTCGAACTTACTCTATGTTGGCGGTCTCATTGCATACAAGCGGTCATCGCTACTTAGATTTGCATGCGTACATTGGTTGCATTGTTCAATACCATCAGGGAACCATAAATATATTAGGTTACCAGCGTACTAATAGATATAAAAAACAAGTAGGTACAAAAATATGTATCGAGATAATCGTCTCATAAATATGGTACTACGCTCTTATTACACTGGAATAAGATGCTATGTGACATATTTTTGAGTAAGTTGTGAACACTCATATTTTTACACTTGACTAATTACAAACTGAAATAGATGTTATACTCGGTGTAACACGAGGAATCCGAAAGCTTTTAATCACGCATTTCTGTGGCCATATACATAGATAATTTTCGCTAAAAAATATATGTAAAAATTAAATGTTATAAGTAAACCTGTCACTTAAAATGAATTAATGTATTTTTTTTTTGCGTAAAACATAGTTTTTGGAAAGTGGTACTTGTCACGTTTAGTACATTAAATTTATCAATGTGGATCTGGATATTTATACTACGTCTAATCGTAGCAACATTGCTATCAAAAAGGCGTTTAGTACTACGTAATTTTTTTTTGTTTTGAAATAGGCATTAACTCTGAAACAATGCGAATTCTAGAAAAGTTTAAAGGAAATTTTAGTGTTTAAATATGATCGCTTCCTTGTTCGCGGCACTTTTTCCAAGTCCTTCAGTCTTCGTCACTGAATTCGGCCTCCGCGGCTTGTTCAGTTTCACTTTTTCATTAGTATATGATATCTATGTCAATTTATAATTTATATAATAATATAGTAGTGTGACTACTTAAAAAACATGAACCAAAAAAATATTTAATTAAAAAAAAATTGGATTGGCTCCCTAAGTTGTAGGTACATAATTTTAAATATTGATTTATACTAATTTATACTAATTTATACCTATCCTGAACTAATTTAACCTAATGTATCATTCAATTTAATCCTGACAGTTACAAAATGAAATAACAATTTGTCGTCAATTCTTGTACATAGACACGTTGTATATATATGATCATCAATCACACCTTTCACTGCCGCGGTGCCAGTACATTTGGCTCCTTAATTAAGGCTTTGAACAGATGGCGCCACTGCGCCGAGCGTCATAGATTTCAATTAATTTGTGTCAGAACAAAATTGGCTGGCTACTTTTTCACTGCACTGTTTGACCAAGTTTTAATGGAACTCATAAACGGAAAAGACTGCAAATGATGCAGATAAAGTGAACACTCAACGAGAAAATTGCTTTAAGTAAATGGATTCCACGGAGGGTTATAACTTATAATCAGATTTAGTGTGTTCCTCAGTTTCATTGGAAATAGGAGGATTAAAGCCCAAAATGGTATTGCCGAAACTAGGTAGAATAGTAATAGGTTCCTCACTTTTAGCATTTGTGTAGGTACTTGAAGAATCTGATTTTATTGAATAGCTCCCTCTACACGATGGCTCAGCGCTGGACCAGCGAGATTTCCATGCGATGGTTATGGCTCCTCTACACGATGGCCCAGCGCTGGACCAGTGAGATAGCCACGCGATGGTTGAGAGCATGCACTATGGAATGGGCCACGTGTAGATGCGTACGCACCATCGCTGGCCCACTACCCTCTCACCTCTCGCCACCTTAGTGGGCCAGTATGATCGCCCATCGAGTAGAGGAGCCATAAGATTTAAAGCCTGACCAGTAATAGTACCTGGGCGACCGAGCTTTGCTCGGTTATAACTATTCATTGTAATATGGTGGTGTATGTCGTACAATAATCTTAACTACATTTTTTTACTAAATTAAACTTGTCTAAAACAATAATAAATAAAAAATTACTTATATATAAACTTGAACATATAAAAAAAAAGTTAAACACCGGGCGAGATTCGAACCCGTAACACTCGTTTAGCAGTCCGCGTCTTAACCCGCTGGACCAGACGGACAGTGGCCGGTAACACGGTCGAAAGAAAAACGCATGAAAAGTCGGAAACACGCGTTTTCCCAAACATAAGACTAATCTAGATCGATTATTTACCCCCAAAAACCCCCATATACCAAATTTCAGCAAAATCGTTAGAGCCGTTTCCGAGATCCCGGAAATATATATACATATATATATACAAGAATTGCTCGTTTAAAGGTATAAGATATGATCACGCGCCATATTGCGGAATTTAATTGGAACTACATTTTTCATACTAAATTGAACTGTCACCCTATACATGAAAATAACAGCGCCCTTTTGACAATGATCATATATTTCGGGTCGAGCTTTAATATTGGTTTGACACAGTGCCTCTCACTCGCTACAATTTTATTATCACGAGCGAGTATAAGCTAAGATAGAGGTAGAGAATCAGTTATTTAAAGTCAATATTGATCTAGTTTTGTCTTCATACGGTCTATATATACACAAACCATCAAACACGCATTTGCGAAACGTATTCATAAATCGCTACTTGTTTTGAAATTTCTGAGTATTCTTGTTTGTTTAAATAAACATTACCTAAATATACTAGGAAACGCTCCAAGTCTGAACTTATTCCACAATTATTAAATATAAAAATTTAAAGTTAGCTAACCAGAACACCCACTAGGATTAAAAGTTAAACGGCGAAAGAAAAGTTAAAGCCCTTGAAAGAAAAGTTACCGTATTTGTGTCACGCCAAAGGAAAAAAGAAAAAGAAAAACAGCTCGTAATCGCGTTGTAACAACAGACCATAAATCACGCTTGTTTCCAAACGTCAACATTAATCTATTGCTCCTAAACAAAGCAACTGTCATGCACCCGTGTCACCTGGTGTTGCCCAAACAAAATATTTCTTCCAGCACTTTCGTATCATCTTTAGAGCGTCGGAGCGCGACGGTGCAATAACTCACGCATACGTGCCATAAACAAGTCAGGTATGTCGTTACGTTACTAAATGCAGGGGTGTCGTTTCAAATGCGGCGAGTTGGTCGTTCGAAAGTTCGAACCAGTGTAGTAAATACAGCTGAGCCCCTATTGTTAATTTATTCGATGGCGTAACTTGACGTACGCGTTTGCGTTAAGTCTCATTTTATATGGGATTTTGAGTTTCTAAAACGTTCCGTCTGGCGCGCTGTTTCTAAATCCTAAAATGAGACTTAACGCAAACGCGTACGTCACGTTTCGCTATCGAATAAATTTACATTAGGGGTACAGGGGGCCTACCGCGAAAATTCGTAAATTGCGGGGATATTTTCTCTTTTACTCTCACTAACACGTAATTAGAGTGACAGAGAAAAAGCCCGCAATTTACGAACTTCGATTTTCGCGGTTATAGCCCAGGACTCATTGAGTAATTGGTAAAATACCTGAACTTACTTTATAAAGAAACACATTTTGTTCAATATGCTACAACCGATTTTATCACAGGTATCACATGTAATTCGCAAGTCCCATTTTTTGTTTAAGTAGTAACACAACTTTTTATTACTATTATGCTTTCAAGTGTATTTCCCGTTTTTTCTAAATCCCCATTTAAATACATAATAAATACAGTGTGTCCCTAGCCATTGGACAAAGCCGAAATGTACATATGCATTAGGGTATTTAGAACCAGTGTACAAAGTATCATAACAACCGGTCTAGCGGTATCGAAAAATTAACAAATTACCATTTTTTACTTTGGAGCAGCCTGTATGTGTTAGTAGCTCCTAAGGTAATATCCTCAAAGAATAGTATGGAAACTTCTTCGACCTTTTTGATTATCTTTTTTATTTATGACACTGACAGATTGTGACTTTTGAAAAATGTCATAATTATCAAATATTTCGAACAAATTGTCAAAAACAGTGCCAAAGATTAACACAGTGTGTTTCTTTTTGTTGTCGATTATTGCGAATAACTTTTGTTCGAAATATGTATTTTTTTATCTTTTGTTCTAATTAAAAAAATATTAACGTCAGAGCATTCCTGAGAAGTAACTCTACGTGGGATATCAAGGTTTGTCCAATGGCTAAGGTCACCCTGTATATACAGAGGTATTACCATTCATTAAAATAGGTCATTGAGGCATTCTAAGATCTATACTTAGGATTAAGTGGCAGGACCGTATACCAAACTCTGAAGTTCTGCGTCGCTCCGGGATGTACGGCATGGAGGCGCTATTGATGCAGCGTCAGCTCAGATGGTGTGGGCATGTTTTCCGAATGGACGATCGCCGCTTGCCTAAAGCTATATTCTACTCAGAATTAGCAGAGGGAAAGCGGAAGCACGGCGGTCAACACCTTCGATATAAGGACGTGCTAAAGCGCCACCTAAAGGCGTGTGCGATCGATAATGCACGTTGGGAGGAGCTCGCTGCGAAACGGACTTCTTGGCGATCTACCATCTTCGAATCTACCAAGTCGTTTGAGGAAAACCGCCTCGCTACATTAGACGTAAAACGCCAACTATGCAAGGATAGACCTAAGCCCTCCTATGTGTATACATACAACGCGGCCGGTCAACTATACTGTTGTGAATGTGAAAGGGTGTTTAAGAGCAAGTTTGGCCTGGCCAGCCACATAAGAGCTCATGAGAGGAAAAACCCTTGATTGCTGAGGTCGCCGTCATCGAAATCGATGTGGAGGACTATATACATTGCATGTGTTAGTAGCTCCTAAGGTAATATCCTCAAAGAATAGTATGGAAACTTCTTCGACCTTTTTGATTATCTTTTTTATTTATGACACTGACAGTTTGTGACTTTTGAAAAATGTCATAATTATCAAATATTTCGAACAAATTGTCAAAAACAGTGCCAAAGATTAACACAGTGTGTTTCTTTTTGTTGCCGATTATTGCGAATAACTTTTGTTCGAAAAATGTATTTTTTTATCTTTTGTTCTAATTAAAAAAATATTAACGTCACAGCATTCCTGAGAAGTAACTCTACGTGGGATATCAAGGTTTGTCCAATGGATAAGGTCACCCTGTATATACAGAGGTATTATCATTCATTATAATAGGTCATTGAGGCATTCTACCAAGGATGCTGGCGGCATTTCCTCGTTGTATCGCAATGCTAATACGTTGTACGAGGAAGTCGCCAGCTCTTCGGTCACCAGTTACGTCAACTAGACGCTTGGAGATTTTTGCAAAAATCTTGGGCGCTCTGGAACCCGAGGCTCTCATATTTAGATATTTGATTTACATTTATTATGAAGACCTAAGTTGACAATCGTTGATAGAAAACGCCAATCGAAATTTAAATAACGTATGAAAATAGTCACGTGACTTCTCGTAGCCGCTGCCATGGCGTTTGTCGATGTACGATTGTCATCTTGTCTAGGCCCCCAGATTTGCTATGGACGAATCCTTAAACAAAGTTACTGCCTACCTACTCACTTGACCACGACACTTTAAAAACGGTTCAATTGAGAAATACAGCTACTAAATGGGGTTGGCAACTGTTGAAGGTTTGCATAGAGATGCATATGCCAGATATGCATGAAGGCCAGCATAGGTTTTCTTCTCTCTAGTGTTGTACTTACTAAGAAATTCGGCTAAAAGGACCAGCATTCAGCTCATAAAATAAATAAAAAAAGCATTTGACACAATTCTAAGGATTTCCAGAAAAAACATATACTGGCGCCATCTGTAAAATACCTAATTCGACCGGCCAACCCCGAAAAATATATCTACACGATAAATATTTTGTATTATGTAGCTACTTAATTTTATTCTTAAAATGTCGACAATTTTTTTATTCTTATTAACAATCAGGTTAATACATAGTTGTTTTGGACCTCAAGTTCAAGTCACACTGGCTCTTCCAAGAACTGTTTGAACGTGAACGTGATGCGCTGCGCGTCATTTAGTCCATGTCAAATCAAAATACCATTTTGAAAGTTCGAGTGCCGCTTCTGGCCAAGGGAGTGACGTAAAGCATACAGAGCGTGAACGCCTTGTGACGTCATTAGTCACCGTCACTCTGCTGTGACTGTGACGGTCAGTATAAATCAAGCGAGATGTCAACAATTTTTTCGTATACTGTTCTTTCAGAAATTTGGTAATAATAAAATAAATCTACAAGTAATCTTGTGGTTAGGAATCGTATAAGTATTGTTTGTTTATTTTAGTCTAACCATAGTATGGTAGAAATGGTTCTGAGTAGACATGATAAGCGAAACTATAGTAAGTATATGGAACTAAGTAACAGATTACAAATGTCCGGCCAGTATAGGTGCAGGCCAACTTCTTGAACATGTGACCTTGCTATTAAGTTCGTTTAATCCTGTTATTATTTGCGCGACAGAGATGGAAATACAGTACAAGAGTGTAACAACAACAGTGTAACTTTGTACTGTTTTCTTTTTTTTTTGTATTTAAAGGCAATCAAATTCAAATTTGTTTTACAATATATAGAGAACCCTAACAACCTGCCTCTTGAATACTGCCAGCCGTGAATCGAAAATGTCAATTTCTCTAATTTTGTCTACCAAATCATTGTACTCACGGCACATTCTGACGATTGGATTGTAAAAAGAGGTATTATTTCTATCTCTGCCGCGCAAATAATGATAGAATTAAACGAACTTAAAGGCAAGGTCACATGTTCAAGAAGTTTACCGCGGCACCTATAACAAACCAACCCACCGTAGTGCCTCTTGCCTCTATTCACCTTCAATAGCATACAGCAGCCTACCCAAACCATACAGAGCAAACGGACACAGGCCTTAATACTTCCCATGACTGACATCCCTATAATTTCTTTCCTTCTTGAGAATTACTTACCCCATCAATCTTATTTGATCAGCATCATAGGTCTTTATTAAATTCACCAAAGGCGTATTGGCACAGATGACATAATACTGTAGATATACCATTAACGAAAAATACACTGCGAAAATATTATTTGTAACGTGCGAAACGAAACGCATGCAAGTGAGCTATGTGACTTAAACAAAATAGAAGGTTAACTATTTGACCCAGTAGGGCTAAGATGGTTGGTGTTTTATCATCTGTCACCATGCCTGTCACGTTCTAACAAATATGTAAGTGCGAAAGTGACGTATGACATGACAAATGATAAAAAGGCGACCATAATACCGCTGCTGTATTAGGAACTAGGATTTGGTATCTCTTGTTAACTACGTGTGCTTCAAGCCCAACTTGTTGTTAACGACTACGAGCCTCAATTTGCTAAATAATCGTTTGTCGTAATCTGCGATATTGACTTATGTATTTGTAAGAAAAGGATAAAAAGGCCTTTTATTTCGAGTCCAAGTTTACATTACATTATATTTGTATAAGTCAGATTGTTAAAGTCCAGCATTTATATAATTTTTGAAGTATGTTTGTTGGGTTAATATAGATTGTTATTAGTTCAGTCAATGTTTGTATATTAACTATTTGTAGCGGACAAGAACCCCTCATCGGGTGGAGAGGTCATATACGGGATAAAACACATTAAATAATTAAGGATATATGAATTAGGGGGAAGTATTTCGTATATTATCTTATTGGTTCCTTTTCGTCATCTTGAAATTTGCGTTTGTTAGACAGGGAAGCTTGCTAAGTTTTATGAAGGAGGAGTTAATCATACAGAAATATAATATATTCTGTATTTTCAAAGTGGTGTATTTTAGCAATCTTAAGTAATCTTTCTCATCGAGTCGGCCATATTGGCGCCATGTCTCACGATTAATTCTAAGTCATGTCAAATTTACGTGCGCTTTAATATCGCGGGATGGATCGCTGAATGGTAATTACCATGTGTGACACGTCAATTAAGACGGGTATTAAGGCTTAGTTTAGTTAATCAGACTTGGCTATAGAATTTTGTAATATGTATTAGTATATAACATGTCAGTCGCTATTTAATTACAAAATTTTGGCGTAAAAACACGAATTTATTAGACAGTTTTAAGCTGTGGAGACATAATTGTGCCAAGCGTAGGTACCATCAGAGGTAATTATGGTGATTTCATGAATCTAGTATTAAGTATGGAATGGGTATGAGTGGTGGGGGGAACTGACAGAACGGGATAGTCTGTATCTTTTAGTAGGTGTAGCAGAGAAAGCGTTATTATTGTTTGTTCTTGTCGAAGTCTCCGTTTTTTTTAATTTCCCACCGTAAATTTAGTATAGTTAATGGTGGGTAACAAATAACTCGACCAAATTACGTAGATTATTTTTGGTATTTTGTGAAGAATGTTAAAACGTGTTTTTAATTTTGTCGCATTGCGTATGTTCTGTTCCTCACGGGCGCAAGCGTATAGCATATCTATAGGACCCTACCATCTATGGATAATTTAGAGTTTGGCATCTATGGTACTTCAAAAAAGATAGGTATTTACAGGCCAATGCAAAATCGCTCGTCATAAAACAGCTAAGATATCAATTTTATATATAAGCAGTTTGGCGAATAACTTTAAAATTGATTATGTATCTACAAAAACTAATGTTAGGTTACCATGAAAATGCCCTAATAAAGAATATATTTTTCACTTTTAGTCGTTAATATCGACAAAAAGTTAAGCAGCGGCTGTAGCACGGTCGCATTTTTATCACTTGTCACATGCCTGTTCTAACAACTATGTAAGTGCGAAAGTGACAGGCATAGTGACAAGTGATAAAAATAAGACTTTGCTACAGCTGCATGGCATTACTAACCGTTTAAGTCTAAACATATTCTTATTTCCTATTTTCTGTTAAAAATACGAATCTCTTCGCTTGCCCTAATCCATTCACTTGGGATCGGCTCAGCATGTCCTCATCTTTCATTTCAGATTTTCCTTTATATGATTTAACAAATTATTAAAAACTTATCCATTTACGTACAGTCAAGTGCAAAAATATGTATCGAAAGAATCGTCTCATAAATATGGTACTACGCTCTTATTACACTGGAATAAGATGCTATGGGACATATTTTTGAGTAAGATGTGTACACCCATATTTTTACACTTTTTTTTCTCTTTATTAAAGGGCTTTTTCGAGTAAACGAATATGTCGCCCCATGAAAACAAACTTAATAACTAAAGTTAAAAGAATGTAAACAACCAAATATAGTTCAAGCATATCACACATTTCTGTCCTTCACACCGCACTTAACAACATTTAATACCTTTTCAACTACATTGGACATGGGGTTCGATAGGTATTACATAACCCAATGGAACTGTCATGAAATAGTTGTCTTCTAGGTCGCTCATTTCGGACGAAGTCCATTAAAATGTGATACACAGCATCTTCGACGCGATTACATAAGGTGCATAATTCTGAATTCACTTTACGCATGAGATAGGCGAACTTATTCAATGGAATGTGTCCAGAACGCAATCTTAACAATAAAACTAGATCCTGCCTACACATTACACTCTTATCAATCCAAGGAGAATTAAAGGGTTGTGGTTGTGGCTGTATTGTCTTATACCAAATACCTTTGTCGCGAGACCTCTCGTCAAAATATTCCTTCCACAATTTGCGACATTTTAATTTCACTAAATATAAATAATCATTATATGGGGGCAGCAAGTGAAATTCGATACCATCGCTGCACGCCTGTTTTGCTAATGCATCAGCTGTCTCATTGCCACTTATACCTACCTTGACTGTGCAACATTTTTCTTATGAAAAAATAAGTAACCCCGTGACCCAAAAACCAAACAACAACTAAATTCAGTACACAGGATTCAACAAGACAAAATATTATTATAGCAGTTTTTCCACGGCATGTTTTCTTAGGTCCCCCACTGGTATGCAGATTGCAAGTACGTGATCGGGGAGTGTAAACTCGACCTGGGAGTGGCAGACTATTACAGGCTTACCAAGACTTAAAGTGGGTGTCGCTTTTGATGGCGCCGACCTTAATCTCCCGCCTTAATATTCGGATTTGCGGGAGTTTTCCAAAGTGATTTTATAGGCGATCGGACGTTGGCATGCGGTTTGGTTTGTCAATAAGATTATAGCCTGTTCTCGCGCCTGAGGTTTCCTTTTACGGAAAGATGCGAAGATTTATGTACCGGTTTTGGCTGATCTTGTTATTTTATATTTAGCAGTATAAAATATTACAAACTCCTGTCGATCGGGGTGAAAATGGGTCCAGAAATTCTAAGTTGGAGTAGTATTCGATTTCACGTCCAATGAGAAAAACGTATATCTAAAAGAGAACGCTTCAAAACTAAAATATTTTTTTAAGTATTTAAGGTAGGTGGATATAAGGTTGTTTTATTTAATAAAATTTCCAAAAAGAGTTGTATTCATGATTCATATGTTCATTGTGCTAGGTAATTACATATTATTATGCTCAAGAAGAAGAAGTCACACTGTATGCGGCGTCTACGAATGATAGCATAAGTTTGCACCAACTTCATACTCAAGCCAAGCATTCTAATTGAGATAAATGCATTTAAGGGTAGTATTTATAGACGCATCCGTCTTACATAATGGCTGTTTTGCGCTCCACAAACGTAGGGCGTAAGCGACACGGATTTTGTCGTACTATAAGACGTTTCGTGTAAGAAATAGTTGCTGTATTCATAATCGCTTACTAAGAACAGGGGCGTGTTCACTTAATACGAACCAGTATAATCCACATGATGCTATGATCAAGATTCTAACGAAGAGGAAATTTCTACATGTAACTATTTTGTAATAAAATACTATAAAGCTCAAAATGTAAGTAAAAGACGGACATTCCTACCGAGCGTTATAGAAATAAGTGACTTCAGAGACTTAATCGTTAGTTTTAAAATAGTTTGATCATCAAGTATTATTTATTATATATTGATCGTAAGATCAGGCAGATCGTGAAATTCCTAGACAAATCGTGAAACGTGGAAATCTTTATCTCGTTCCCTGAGTCGACGTAGCCCCGCTATGCTGGGCTCTTATTTCTGGATAGTTTGCAATTTGAGCATCTGAAGCAATCTCACGTAGGTATCCTATCTATCTATTGGTTTAATGTGACTACCGTCAAAACATTACTCAGGAATATTACGATCTGCCTGATCTTACGATCGGCCGCTGACACATACATTATTATCTCTTTTATCTTAACATGTATCCCATTTACATTTTTAGCTTCTGCTTTGGAGCCTGAAATCTTATATCATTTAATACGTTCTATATTTTAAATTCCGTTTTAATATGTGTGATAGTTCACTTATTTAGCAATCAAGTAAACTTTTACTAGTGGCCCGATTCGAACTTTAAGATACGTCAAAAATTTCCTAAAGATACGATATGGATTGGATATGTGCAAGCAAATGATTGACGTATCTTAAAGTTCGAATCGGATCGTGTGTCACTGTCCCTCCTGATTTGAATCAACTGATCGTAAAGTAAATAGATAAATATATAAGAAAATTTACATACAGATCGACCTTATTTAAGGTAAGGTATTCTTAAATATTTCAGTTTACTAAGGGCCTGTTTCACAATGTCCAAGTAAAGTATTGGATAGCTAATTAACAAATAAATTAATTGCCAGATAAAGCTTCCTGCAAAACTTAGCACTTTATCTACCAGTTAAGCTCTTTTGAAGATTGTGAAACGACAATGATGACTTTGTTCGTCAGATAAGTGGCAAGTAGCTTATTCAGGACTTTACTTGGACATTGTGAAACAGGTTCTAAGCGTAATCTAAGTTCTTTTTATATTGGTTCTACTGAAGCGAATGCTTTACAATTACTAGGAATGGCCCAACTCTCGTCTTCGTTAGGATAATTACAGTGATCGTTAATAACGCGGTGATGACGGATGAGACATGATATTAATTCGATGTCAGCCGTCTTGACGTGACGTCATAACTCGATAAATTAAGGGTTGTAACCTATGTGTGATGATGATTTATCGAATTTTGTGGGAAATAATTAGATGGTTGTTTGTTATGCATGCAGGCTGATTTGTGACAGTTCCCATTCAATTTAACATTCTTATTCCATACTTCATCTAACAACAATTGTTACACGATTATATTAGTACATTATGATACAAGTGCGAAAATAGGAACAGTACATATCATTCTTCGTCATAACACTCATAACCACAACTTAATATGCGTACATCTTAGTAGATAATTTGAACTTATTCCATGTAGAAGCATACACAATTAATGAACATTTCATCTCTACGTAACCCTGCTACAAATACTCGTAGACGTTTACGAATAAGTCCGTAGCGTATTGTAACATGGTTTCTTTTGCATTGCGCCATTTACAACTTGGACCAAAAATACAATGATTTTTTTTACAGTCAAGGCCGTAAATTAGTATATACTTTGGTACCTTAATTATTACCAATAGGGGTAAAAAAAACTGGGTCTCAATAATCAAGACTGAAATTTTTACCTTTCTTTGCCTAAGAAGTTATCATTTTTTTTCACATTTACTGGGAACGGGATTTCTTTGGAAAAAAAAGTTTACGATAAATAACTGAAGCATATCCAACAATACAACCGTCATCAAAAAGCGACAAAAATGCATTTAGTCCCCTCTCCGACGCCTCTGAACAGCCAGCCTTTCAAGAAGGTGTTGTATTCACACGTACCCTACGCGATATTCCAATTCGCCGGGTACGAGTATATGCGAGTCGAACTTGACTCGAGCACCAATGTAGAGATAACTATACTACTTTTAAACTACCCGCTCTTTCTAAAGCAATACCTTTAAAGACGCAACGCATATAGACACGAAATAAAAAGCCATATTGTTCCAAAGATATTTGTAATTAATACTTTTTAGGTTGTCGTAAGCTATGCTGTTTGAATGACAGTGCGGTTTAACTTTTAGCGTACGAGTGAATTTTTTTAACATACTTAATGACCTGTAATTAGTCTAAAGTTAATTGATTTAATTGTGTTAAGACAACTACACGCACGTCTAACACGCATTACTAATGTTGGAGCTAAGACCGCCAAGCTGAAATGGGACTGGGCCGGTCATGTCTGCCGCATACACCGACAGAGGTGGGCCAAAATAACCGTGGTATGGGTGCTGCAAGACGGGCGAGGATCGAGTAGGCCCAGACGGAGATGGCGGGACGACCTGGACGCATATCTCAACGACTGGCCGGAGATTGCTCAAAACCGAGACGAGTGGAAATCGAGGGGGGGGGGGGGCATCGCCCAGCAGTGGGACACCGTATAGACTTATAATATAATATAATGACAGCTAAGCCATTTATATTTAAGTTATATGCATTAAAGTGTTTTTGCGTACGCTTTAGGCTAATATTAAATAAAATAAATACAATAAAAAAAAAAAAAAATATTTATTCTCAGACAATTAATACAGTCCATATTTGTTAGTATCAACTTACAACCTATGTAATGTTACCTTCCGCACAATAAATTACATAAATTAAATTAGGTAACTTTAGATTGCTGATTATCTTGGCCGATTTACCGAACTGCACGTTTGTGAACATGCAATTTGATAAATCGTCCCAAAATACCAGAATCTAACCGCTCGGCTATCATTTTCAGGATCCCGTTGGTGCTCCCGCGTATACAATACAATACAATACAATTTATATGATAAATCTTCGTAACACAATTAACTTAAGACTACTAACAGCTTGTTAACTACCTACGCTCAATTACGTACAATTTTTTTGCAATTTACCCGTTAGTAGTCGGTAGTGGCCCTGCTGCGAATACGATGTTGTCTATTTATATCCCTGTATTTTCTACCCTTTTCTAGTTTTGCTTGTTGTATCCAAAGGATCTTGTAGGACGGACGCTTCTACGGAACCCTAAATTGAGCGTAGCCCGACAATATGTTGGTCGGTTTTGCTCTTAAATTGTGAGTATTCCATAAAATATATTAAAAACAAACAGATGGCTAGACTTTACTTTAGTAGTCGCAGTACCATGTGGCGTCTGAAGTTATATCACCATCCCTTTCAATAGCGCTGGGTCGGAACTAACATGAAAGAGACAGCAATATGTCTTGACTCGCCAATTGGTTAGTATAGTCAGTCTGTGTATTTAAATTGCCTGTCTTTAGTACCTTGGGAAGTCATAAATTCGGCGTTACAATTATTTTTTTACTTTAAACCTACCATATGGGGTATCAATGAAAGGGTTTTATGAGTATATTACAAATATATAATACAGAGTAACATTTTCTCTATTTGGTTTTCTTATAAGAAAACGTCCAAAAGTTTGATAATTCAAATTTGACTAAGGTATGTTTAAAAGAAAAAAAAACCTTTGCTTCACTTCTTCACCTTCACAATTTTCATGTTTGTCATCTCATATATTTGTGTTCAGGATATCATACTAAATGCACTGATACCAAATATACCTACATCCGAGATGACTTTGACGGAAAGAAACGTAAAATCTTATTCGCCAACTACCTATGCGTTGGAAGAACACTCCTAGTCTAATATTCCTGTCGCCTAAACGCGAATAAGTCATTTTGGAAACCATACACATTAGACCTCAAAATTCTGAACAACTATGCTTACTTGAAGGCCTTAGTTATTCTGGTTATCCTATGGATGCGATTGAAGTAACAGCGGAGACAATTACCAAGCGCAATAACTAGTAGACGCGATCTGAGTGAGGCTTTTGTGACTGGTGTGTAATATGCTACTTTGTGTATACTGTCTGATTTAAGGTGTTGCAAGTTTTTTGGTGGAGGGTTATCTTTGATAGCAAAGACAAATAAAAGAAATACTTATTCATGACATGTAGCTTCTTTAGCCAGAATGTCAGAAGCGCTGTTTATTAATTAATAGAGTACGCCTAGGCTTGCATTTAATTTTCTATGTATTTAAGTGTATGTATATTATATATATCGTTGTCTGAGTACCTACAACACAAGCCTTCTTGGCTTACTGTAGGACTTAGTAAATTTGTGTAAGAACATCCCTATAATATTTATTTAATATTTAAGCTTGACGCATCGACTTTGACAGAACAAAGTGTGTAATTGCCGTTTATGATAACAGTTCCACATTTTTTTATTGCAAAGTCCGTGCAGTGTGAGCTTCGTCAGACTCTATTAACACATTCACCGCTGAGCTATGGTGTTAGCGTTACGCCGTAGTCGATAAAATAAATGCTTCGTAGAGGCAAAACGACAACGTGTCGCGATTAGCGCCGAATGAGTTAAGGTTGGCATTATGGTTAGAATATCTGAAGCTAAGGTGTTCAAAAGTTAAGGTGTCCGATTACGGCTACATGTATATGCTTACAAACATAAAAAAAATATCATTAAAACCTCTGAAGTCCCACAGCGACGACATTTGAATAAGTGTACTAAATTAATAAAAACAGAAATATTGGTTTGATAATTCCCGATTATTTTATTTGCAAGCATCCATATTCTAAAGTAATCGCTTGTCATGCAGAATTTGTAGTTAATTGTCACAATATATGTACCTATTAAAAAAAAATATGTTCAAACATATTTTATCAACATATTATATTGACTTATAAAACAACTTTCCTATAAACAGTAAAGCGACAACCAAAATGTCGAACAATTTAACCACACTTTTCTAACATTGATATTTTCATCAAAACGCGAAACGAATGTCGAACGAAGTGACCGGAAAATTTGATAGCTATCCGGCGTACAGCGTACAGTAGTGATGCGTAGTAGACAGCGTACAAGAACTTTTGAAAAACAAAAAATATGGAACAATGTTCCATTTGTGTTCCTTTAGCAAGCAAAGTGTCACACAGCATAACTGCCCTGACTTTAAAAATAAATTCAAAGCTAAATTCCCAGTGTACATACATTACGCTGTACATAAAAGTTTATCAGATATCAGTTTTAAATTTTCCAGCTAAATAGGAATTCACCTAGAGGTCGCGAATGGTCGGTTCAGTGGCTCCTATTTTGACAGCTGACGTTTGACAGATATTAACAGCACAAGTGTTTGATTTCTGAGTTACTCCAACATGCCGCCATTGCGCACGACACATGCGCAGCTTTTTTCGTTATGTGAGTGACATAAAATTATTCTAAATATTTGTTTTATTGAAATATACTGTTATTTTGTAAAAATGCACTAATAACTATTTTTATTTCTTAATCGTAAGATTATGTACATCGTAGTGCACATTGGGTGTTCCTGTTATATAAATACGTATTATAACCTACAAAAAAAGGTTATTTTTTGAGAATTTATTTATAGGTTTACGTGTTAATTTACTTGTTGAATCCAATCTGCATCACATAATACAATTTGCAATCTCGAATATCAACTACCTGGTGATAAACAAAATCTTTACAGTCCTAGTGAAAAATAAAGTTCCGAAGAAAGTGATACTGAAATACAGCAAACACACAATAACTTTTATAAATAAAAAGGATATTAACGGCCCGATTCAAAGAATGAAATACGATAACGATAAGTTCTGGTTTAGATAAGTTCTCATTTAGATATAGAATTGTATAATTGACAGAAGCAGCTCAATTCGGGAAATCAAGGTAACTTTTATGTTAGAAATATCGTAGATAGATCTTATTAGGATCACAGCGGAATCGAAATAAACGTCAATTTTGGCATGTTGTTTAGTTATCGATCTTTCCAAGATCTTAAACGTGTCTTAATCATTCTTCGAATCGGGCCGTATGTTTTTTATTAAGGAATTGTGTAAATATATTTATTGTTATCAAGCATTTGAGTGTCAGGTCTGAGTTTTAAAAAACATAAAAAAGTGTTTTTTAAAGAACTTTTTTTTAAAAATATAGTTACCTACATTGCTTTTACGTAACTATCGAAGAAAAACATTATATTCAGAGGCTATGTTATAGAAATAGTATATAACGTGCCTTAAAGTTTAACAAAAGTTGATTAAAATATATATATTATACTTAATATATACAGCTTCGATTTTTGATTAAAAACCCAATGTTATTGAGCTTACCGTGGGACTTAGTCAATTTGTGTAATAATGTCCTATAATATTTATTTATTTATTTAATGTGCATTTAAATGAACTAAAAATACGATGTTGAAGTTCAATTTATTGTATTTATTTTTATTCACATATACCCCGAAAAAAATTTAAAAAAAATTGCTTCAGTTCTTAATAAAAACGTGTTTGAAGTGCGTGGGCAGTTACGACTTCAAAATATTATGGCTCATATATTTTACAGTGGGCGTTTAGCAGATCTTAGATTTTTTTTTCTTAGGCGGCACTAGAGAACATAATTGAAGTTTTTTTTTTTATCAATTCATTCTATCTTTATTGTATACAAACCATAAACACATTATGTATTTCCGCAAAAGACAGAATGATAAATGAGGAATGTTAACAGAAAATAAATATACTTGTCATAGCTCACGTTTCATGTAGTCTGGTGTGGCAACTGTATCTGTGTTATAGTTCACAAGCTCTTCCTCCTACCCATTTTATTGAGTAGGAGAGTTTTTCCAGAGTTTTTGGGGGCATATGTGGATTAAGGGAATATTAAGTTAATATTATTAACATTCCCTTGAAATGGTAATATTTCAAAACGAATTTTCCAAACACAGCACATCACTATTCTCCACAACATGAGAGCGGGCCACGGAAGCGTTAGCGTTTTTACATAAACGGAAGCTGAATAGAATCCGACGCGCCGCAAAATGTTTTATCGAACGCTTTCAAAATAGGAACTCTCCACCGATAAAACATTTGTAACGAACTAAATTTTCTCCTAATTGAAAACCCTTGGTTTCAATTGAGTTGTTATATTACGCTGCCTTTGTGCAATATATTTATGAGCAATTGATGCCAGTAGTGCTTAATTTCATTTTGTTTTAGGTGCAAATAATTGTACATTCACTTTCGTTATGTACATTTTACACGGAAGCGACACCAAAAATATATGCATTTATGGAAATATACTTTAAATTTTTTCGTGTAAATTACTGTGCGCCCATAAATAAATAATAAACACTAGAAAGTTAACTAGTAAGAGGGAAGGGAACCAAAGGGTTACAAAAAATACTGTAGTTGAATTGTTGTTATAACAAAATTTGGTAAATTATTACATATTTTATCTTTTGTGTCTAAAAGAGAATATTTATTTATCAATATTATAAACAAATAGAAGATATCCTGTTCTCCAAATGAGTTTACTCTGTAATTGCGCACAACAGCAAATAATGGAACATCAAAGCGAATCGTTTAAATTCTTCAATAGGAAATAGGAATAAAACATCAAACAAATTTAAACCAGAGTTTTAACTAAGTTTCAAAGCAACCGCAATTCTGTATGAAACCAACGAGCTGTAAAAGTACCATACCTATAATAATGTTCTATGTAACTTTGCAATCTATAAATTGTACATAGATATGTCAATCATATCCTTGAGGTATACTTAGTACTAGTCGACATCTCCAACAAAATGATTCCACACGTCATTGAAGTGCTGGCACTTCATTGCGTTTAGTACATCTCCGACGACTGGCGAGATGCCACACATCTAACAAATATTTACAAAAATAATAAAAATGAAAATGCTTTTCTGCGTTATGAAAATGTATTCTAATAATATCTAGAAATATAATAACAATCCACTGCAAAAAATGTTTTGTTTTATGCTTATTTAGATTATTTTGAAACGTCACTTTAAACACTCGCGGTGGTGGTACGCCATTTTCTTTGGGGCATAGATTACATTTCGCAGATGTAACACGGAGGTACTAATGATAATCCACCTTATTGTTTGTAGAATATATATACAAAAAGTATATATTAATTGTTATCTTTTAATTTTTTGTAATATATTATGTTATAAGCGCGATTTGATCAAAATTGCTACGAGTACGAGAGTGAAACACAAAAGGTTTTAAGACTACTTTTTATAAATGTTAATATTGGCAGTGTCACAAAAGAAACTAAATCATTACTTTAATGGAAATAAATTATTTTATCTAGATTCGTTACAGTATGTATTTAGGCAGAAAATGAACAGTTTTCATAAGAGTTTCTCGTCTGACTAGCTATTATTCTTAATCTTAGTGACAGACGTCAAACGCCGAAAATGGCGGACACAAGTTGTTCTGGATAGCGTGTCTAGTACGTAGTACATTTATGTCAGTGATCATAATGATTTAAAAAATACAGTGTATGACGGATGGTCAGCTAGCGCAATTGGTAATGCGTTGGACCGGCAATCTAAAGATGTGGGTTCGAGTCCCACGTTGGCCAGAGTTAATAATCGTTCCTTTTTTTTATTGTGATTACACAGTACAATTTATAGATTGCAAAGTTACATTAAACATTGATACAGGTAAGTATGTTACTTTTACAGCTCATTGGTTTCATTTCAAGATACTGTGCGATTCTTATCAGGTTATCACACATTGATAACCATGATATTTCTACGAAAAACAAAATGGTAATAGTTTCAGTCATGATTTTACATTCTAGGACCAAACAGTCTATTTATGAAAATAGTTTTCCCCAGAACTGTGTCATTCAAATAATAATTAAAATCAAGTTCATTTTTTACCATTATAGTTGAGCGAATTTCTTCGCAGATGTATGCAGGTTTCCTCACGATGTTTTCCTTCACCGAAAAGCTAATGGTAAATATCAAATGATATTTCGTACATAAGTTCCGAAAAACTCATTGGTACGAGCCAGCAGGATTTGAACCCCCGACCTCCGGATTGAAAGTCGGACGCCATATCCACTCGGCCACTACCGCTTTTCAAAGGTGTATGTGAAGTCCCCAATCCGCATTGGGCTAGCGTGGGGACTATAGCCCGAGCCCTCTCGCACATGAAAGGAGGCCTGTGCCCAGCAGTGGGACGTATAGAGGCTGAATTATTATTTTATTATTATTATAGTTGAGAGATGTTGGACTATAATTGGGTGATTACCGGTTACGGTACCCAATACGGATCTTTAAAACTATGGTACATGCTAATAGAACTCCAATGAAACGTGATCTGCTAGACTTTGATATGCCAACTCCACGGACATCAATACATATAATATAAGCTAGACTGGTGTTTAATAATGTACTTTATGTCCTGTTATTAGTTGTTATCTCGTGACTAGGCTAATTTATCGTGACGCTGATGTCAGTTCGGATACTAATTTCCCTCTGAATAGACCTCCCTATGCAATGAACACAAGTAGCTGCATATTTGGTGACCACGAAATACGCACAAATTATGCACCCATGCCATCGTGGTCTGCATTTCAATCAAAATTGACGCAGATAAAATGTTGTTATGATAAAAATGTTAAATGATTTATGCAAAATGTTAACTTTTCAGACGGTTTTAACTGTAGCAATTATGGTTATTCATATTCAAATCAGGCGATTTTCTTTATAAAACGTACCTAACAGATAAAGTTTTGCAATTATATTGGTTTTGTACAAGATTGAGTTTTGGTTGTCTTTAATTGATTTAATTAAATTGTTGTAAGAATTATGTAACTTAGTTTTTTGATATGCAATACAGTTATACAGTTTGAAGAATGTGTAAAAATAGGGTTGAATTTCGAACCTCTCACAAGTCTAAATAACGTATTGTAGATTAATTGAAACAAAGTCACATTTTTTTAGAACGTTAAAGTACCTATTTCAACAGTTGGTTGAAACGTTACATTTCTTAAATTTGCTGTTTGAAGATAAATCAAATCCGCCCTAAAATCTCCATTTTCTTTAGTCCCACTTAATCTTTATTGTTTTGATATTTTCTTCAAAATCAACCCGTTTGTTCTTTTTTACGTAACGAAAATATGTTTATAAATTTTATAATCTTAATATTTAATTGGTCTGAAGATACAGGTAAAAATAGTGCAGAGATCAGGATTATAAAGTTAAAACAAGACTGAGAGTATATGCGGCTTCTCTCCACTATACAAATACAATGTCCACTAAAGGGTTGGCGGCGTTATTTTATTTTACATGAAAACATAAAATAAAATGCGTGAAAAAGAGGTATAAATGCTCATCTTCAATTTGCACGTTCGCTACCCCACGGTCCCCCTCGCACTAATTACTGCCAAGCCCCGCATCTTTATACAGATCACGGAACCACTCTCAACGCTATTGATTGAACTTGTGGGAATTACTCGCGATCCACGGAGAAATTCACCTCGGCACCTATTAGTAGAGGCCAATACTCGTAGCTACCTAATACGCTCGGTTGATGAAATTAAGTATAAGGAAGTCAACGTAGAAAACGGATGCTGAAAGTTCGAGAAGAATTGGCTGCAATGATTTTTATTGCTATCTTCCCATATTTTAAATCGCAGTGAACAACAAACATAGATTACTATGATAATGGATAAGTTACTCACCCACGATTAGCGAGAAGCGACTAGCGAGTATTTTCATTGACAACTCATGGAAAAAAAATCTCATGCAGTCGATACAATTATTACAATACGTTTCTTTTTACACTAATATCTACTCGTACATATGCGTGTAGTGCTTTTCTCGTACGAGAACTGAATTAATTATCAGAAGGCTGGTTTTATCGTCAGCAATGGGACACGGCATTTGACCCGTAAGTTACAAGTTATTTTTGAAAAAATAAACAAGTTAATGTAATATTCAATATTTGTTGAGTTACTATACAAATGTTAGAAATTTATTAAAGAGTAATTACATTATATTACAATAACAAAACTTTGTTGAATTGTAGCCAATTGCTCTTCTAATGAATCTTACTATCAGTGACGATAAAAACCGTTACATGCTGAATTTTATCAAGGATTTTCTACGTAATCGAGAGAGAGCTCTGCAAAAAGGAAAATAAAATGCTAGCTGCTGGAATTTTTCCAGGCAAAGCAATGAAGAGAAGGCTGGGTACACAGGACGCTAGTGAAAAGAAGGCTGCCCTCCCAGAGGTGTCGACACCGCAATTGGCTTTCGTATTACCTTTCCAATACCGTTTTCATGTATTGTACCGACAACTGGCAAAAAATAAATTGAACTAGTGCTCCTTTTAGTTCGCTTCGACTCAGCCAAAAGCAGAGCGATAACTTTTTATGCGACTATATACGAGGAGGCATAAAGTTCCGCCTATTCAAACACGCTGAGTTATACTAGGGAAAATGACAACTAATCCGCGCTACGAACTGGTTCGTACGCTCCAGCCCCACTCGTTGTTTTCTTTTTCACACTTCAACAACCTCTCGGGTGCGTATCAGCGGCGCGAGTGGCGGGTGTAAATTGAAACACTTGCAAATTTACCCCATACATTATTCATATGCCGAACACCCTCGCTGTAAGACCGACAGCTACAGTGACGCTCCAGTCAAGTTAGCAAAAAGAGACAAAGAATGTTTAATTAGCGAGTTTACGTGGCAATATTAGTTTAGGCCTCATCGGCACGGTCTTTTATCAGTGGTGTGAATAATTTGACAGTGGCTTTGTGACGCACAAATCGCACCCAATTTCAGAGGGCTCGCGGAACATAAGTAAAGCGGGTCAACCATTATACGTGTAACAAATGGGCGCTCGCGGTGTTAAGCTTTCGAAGACGGTTTGGTCTTGTATTTTCGTTGCTTATGGGATTAACCTTCTACATAACCAGTATCTATTGATCTCCGATCACTCGTAGTTATTAAAGATCTCAAGATCGCATAATACTGATTCGCTAGAGTCGAGGACACGCTGGCACTTGGGAAACGTAGGGAATAATAACTGTGCGCAATAAGGACGAGGTTCGGAAACCCGAACCTGTATTATTCTGACCCTAATAAATTTGCCAAGTCAAACCGGCATTGCCAGACAAATGTGTTTGAAGAGCCATATAATTAGAGTATGCAAGGTAGAATTCATTAGAACGAGTCGCTGAATTCTTGCCCTTCCAACAGATCTAAACAAGACCGCAAATTTACGAAGGATCTTTAACTTTAAACGTATTTATCCAATCACATTATTGTTGTGAACATAGTTAAAATAAGTTTGTTGAGCAATTATATACTCGTATCGTATGTCTTAAACTCTTGCATAGCATTTTTCGTAAAATAGTTTAGGCATTTATTAAGTATAATACATTTTAAAGCAATAAAAATATATCAAACGCAATAAGTATTTTCAAAACCTCTATTTTGTTTTGTCGCACCGCCTAGTTTAACTACAGATCCATTTATAAAATCAACACTCTAAAACCTACATAAACAAAATGCAAATTTATTAAAACACATTTTCCTTGAAGAGTTAAACGTAATTTCTTTCTCGCCAAGGCGCTTCCTGAAATAAATTACAAGTGTAAAATTCACAACAACAAAAGCGTAACAACAAAAGGCTCGCGGCCCAACATCCGGCCGACCCTTCCAAACTTAGCAGCCTGATTACGGATTTCCGAATAAGAAAATAAGAGAATAATACCGCGCCACGTATACCCAAGTGTTTTGTAAATAAACCTTGTTTATTTACTTCAAAATTTTGCAAAAAAAATGTTAACTTAGCCGTCCGCTAATATGCCTACTAAATCCGTGCCAGTCTTCAGCTTTTAATGAATTTTATGAACTGCCAATTGGTTGGTAAAGAAGAACAGAATTTAATTAGGCAGGTCTGATACGACCTACAGTAATCGGCATTAAATATTGCACATTAGAATTTGGGCTTCGTAGAACGTTGTCTCTTTCTCTCCAATTGTCTCTTTTTACAGACCGATGTGCAATATTTACTGTACTGATGCGTCAGTTTTATGGCAAATATGGAAATCCAGGTCTGCAGCTTGGCGCCAGCGTGAACTTTTCGCTTTGAAATAGTTAAACAAACTTATTCGTCGTTCACATGTTGTATCGAGCTTTTTCGGTTCGTCAGAATGTTAATATGGAAATCTACGTAATCCATCAGTTTCGGTTGAGGAGTATAATGTTGAACATACAGGTGGAACCTAGGGTCTTTTTGAGGTTCAGCATCTCCTGCTTCGGCAGGAGTTGGCGCTGGTGCCACTGGCGTCTTAGACCTTACCGGCGACTTCGGCATAAAGGGCCCTCTATCAGAAAAGGCTGTCGGAGGCCTCACTCTCCTCCACAAAAAAGGTTCATTATGTATAGACCCGTGATGCAATTGCAAATGCCGGTTGTCGGGAGGCTTGGGTACTGGACTGGTCAACTCGTACATTTCAGCTAAAGACAAATACCAGTAATCGATTCCATCTCCTATAATAGGAAAAAGCCTTTTATTAGTGAAATTGGGACGATGTTTTCTGACAAATTCATCATATTTCCGTCTCAATCTTTTCATGTACTGCTTGTAGTGAATTGAGTTTAAAAGCTTTTCAAATTGCGTTAGTTCTGTAGTAGCTGGGTCAGAATAGACGCCTGCCCGGCTGAAAGTTCTAAGAAGGTGATGCAGTTTGAATACGACAAAGGCGAGCCATTTCCTTGCTTCCTCCTCGAGGATCCTGAGGTCGTCAGCTCTGCTGATGAGACCAAACTCCAAGGCCTCGGCGGCGCGACGCTCGCCTCTCTCAGTCACGGTGGCCAGCCAGCGGCGGTAGCGACGGTAGCAGAATTTGGTGCGTCTTGAATAGTGACCACGCCATAGAGCCTGCCGCGAATGACGAGACTAATCAGTTGAATGTAAATACATATGTATATCAAATGCACCTTAAATTTGTATGTAGCTGAAGATAGTTTTTTATTAATTAAACCATCAACGAGTAGATAGCAAGCAAAAATAGACATCAGACCCTTCGTAAAGAAAAATTTGAATTTTATTTTTATACCTCGGAAAAGTTTATAAATTCACTGATTATTATATAAATTCTACGAATAACATTGTTCGTACCTTAAAGATAATTTAAGAATATCCAAAATCGATAGCAAGTTCTAAGGATTTGTTAATTAATATACAAATAACAGTATTTCAGCCTGTAAACTTACCTAAATAAGTATAAGTCTGTTATTGATGAGCACGCTGGCTCAATGCGTGTTGGACATCTATTAGTAAATACCTGTATCCTAGTAGCAGCTCGGTCGTAGTGTCTCCCATGTTTCTGCCGCACAGCTCGACGCAAGGCTGCCCTATACGCCTTCCGGGCCTGATGGATCCTGAATGCACACTGAATAATCATAGCGTTCTTGGACAACCACGCAACGTGCTTCCTAATCAGGTAGCCTCGGGCCATTCTCTGCAGTAGCAGCACGGCTATGAACCTGGCATGACGCTGAGCTTCTGCTTTGTCCGCACGCTCTTGCAATATCGCGTAGTACGTGTCTGATGAAGGTAGGAATGCGTGCACTCTAGCCATTTGAAATTTTGACTGCCGATGCGATGTAAATAATTGTGCAGGCAACTGACATTTCGCGACGACATTGGAAATAGTTTGACGTCATATTTTTTTTTATAATAACTTAATTATATTTTATGACATGAGGTTTTATTAGGTGGACTTAAAAAAAAAAACCAATTGTCTATGATTTAAAAAAAGCTAAAAGTCTGTTGTCAATTTATGTCATTCGTTCAAATTGTTCGCGGTTTTTAAGGGGTTTATTTTAAATAATATGAATAATGAAATGACTATACCGAGTGAAGTCCGCAAACTATTATTTAATAAAATAAAATAATCACGACAAAGTGCAAAGTCGACGCGAAGCGTTGTATAACGAAAAACTGCTATGTTTACAAGACAAACAATTTAGTAGGTTGGTACTCTATTGATATTTTGATACTTTAAGTCATTGATGTACGTAATAGGGGTAGATGAGGTACCAGGCGCTCGATCGTGAGCCACAAAATATAGGTTCTGGGACCTATATTGAATTAGTCGTACGGGTGACGCTGAAGTGTCAACATTGTCATCAAATTCGATAAAATATTGCCAAAGAATGCCGTGTTGCGCCTTTTTCCAGTGCTTCAATAGCTCCAAGCACAAAAACAAAGCTCACGGTATCACTTTTCATTCGTAAGTACTGTTATAACATTTGAAAACATAATTTTTTCTAAATAAAATTAAAAATTTCCTTGTTATTGAGAGAGCGCGACAGCTAAATAATGCATTACCCATGTGAGTAACACGTTTATCCGAGTGTCAAGTAGGCCTGCCCACTTCATGCATTGTAGAGTCAGCAATTTTTTTTATAAATAATGCAACTTTTTAAATCATGTGCTCCTATTCCTTGAAACTATAGAATGTAACCGGTTTTTATTTTAATATACGAATAACCGGTTGTTAACCAAAAATTCAGTTTTTCTGATAGTATTGTTAAAACAATATCTTGCATTAATTAACTTGAAATCCAAATATCGGGAATAGTCCATCAAAAATTACTAAATAGTACTTGTACAACAATAGGAAAACTATGGACAACATTTTTAACGAGAGCTCGATTTACAATTTTAATATGCGAGTTATAGTGTAGTTTTAAGATGTATTTATGTATGTTGAAAACTGTGTAAAAATATTTAGAACAGATATTAGATCAATCAAATTTAACCTTTTATCATAAACAAAAGAAATAAATAATAATCATCTCTATTTGTCAAGTAAAATGTATGATGACTAGTGGGCAGTGACCCTGCCTATAAAGCCGATGGTCCCGTCCCGGGTTCAAAGTTCTAATGATGGAATCCATGAAGAATTGAGGGAACACTTAAAGTCTTATAGGTACACATATAGTGATTTTTGTGGTTTTTGTTTACAAATTAAGCATTTTCATCCAAAAACTGGCAATTAGTGTAGTGGAACTGCTGATTATAAACAGAACGAAACTCCCTAACTACGTATTTACCGTTTGAGTATTTGTTTTAATTTGTCCTCTTTGTAGAGCAACTAAGGTGATGAAAATGAAAACGATGAAAATCAGAACGAATACTTTAAATTGAACATTCTAATGTAAGGGCACGCTGCCGTCTCAAATCGAGAAAAGTGGGACATTGCTAATTTCGCCTTCGATAGGGAATGATTAAAAAAAATATAACTTCAAAATCAGTATTAACGTTAAAAAAATGAAAACTATAATGTTTAGAGAAAAAACTTTCACTTATTTCTATTTTAAAACGAGCTGCAGCTGTGGAAATGCCTAGCGATTGAATTGTGAAAATTAAAAATGATGCTCGGTTTCGTTTTTGATACAATTTTTTTTTCTCCATACATTATAATTTTCCTTTTTATACCGCCCTCTCCGCATATTTTTTTTAATTGTATAGATAAACTATCGGTTTTACATATAAAATAAATACAGTTTTACATATGCGATAGTGTTAGCGAAGAAAAAAATGTTTTCCATAAAATAAATAAAGTGCCTATTTATTTTAATTTCGTATATATTTTATAAATATTTGTTTCCTGACGCTACCTAATAAAGACCGCCGTTGAAGGCGCTTATTCCCATGACTTACAACTTGTCCAATATAAGTGAATCTGTATACGTATCGTAGCTATGAATAAACAAGGTTCACACTTTTATATTGGTTCTCTTGAGTCGTGCGCTCGGTGAACGATTGGAATATATAAATACCAGGAGTAACTACGAATTACCAGTGATTACAATATTGGCTCTTGTCAAGCGGACCTGTCTTTTCCGAAAAACCATCAGAAGTGAAACCCTGAAACCTCGAGATCCCTATCAACTGAGATCATATCGTTATACTGGTTTTCTCGAGGCGACACATTAGTTGAACATAGTGAATAGTCGACCAGGGTTTCAGAAGTAAAAAACGAGGGTCAATTTCCTGCTTTAAAAATATGATAGTCAATAATTTGATATTAATCTCAGTGTAACTCGCTCGCTCAGATATTTGCTTGAGAGAGACGGTCTAAGATTAGGTAATATCAAATCATTGATATTTTTTAAAAATCGAAATGACTTAATGTCACTTTAAGACGACAGTGTAAGATGTATGTACGTCTCGCCTACACATTTGTATAATGTTATTAGTTTTTCTCTGTTGCACCTCGAGGAATACGCAAAATATAGGGGTCTCGCTTGCGCAGCACTGTTAACTATATTTGGTTATCCTTGTTGCTCGTTGTGCACATGTACATTATAATGGTGTGTAGTATTTTTAAATGTATGGGTGCTGGACCAGATTTTAGTTTTGTCAACTATTAACGTCACATATCTACCCCTTTTACTTATATCAATGCTTTAAGTACTAGTTCTAACATTTGCTTATAACTTTGATTAAGTACGTGAATTTATTAATACCTGATGATTAGTCCTAAGTGTGTAAAGAAACGGATAAACTAGATGTTCTGGAAAATATCAATAAAATCAAAACATTGGAACGTAACGAGTAACTGAAAACCAATATTTAGAAGGTCAGTAGTAGTAATTTGATATAAAAATATCTTGGCGAAACATGTCTATATATGTCTTTGTACATAGTGGTAGAAATTATGTGAGCTGACTTTGAGTTAGGTACCACACGTGTACACAGAAAATAGAAAATATTTTTTAGTATCTAAACTATAATTCCTACTACACAAAGTGTGACTAGCCCAAGATTTTTTGAATTTCCCGCTATAAATTTGTGTTATATTTCAGTAGCCAGACTAAGATATTTGTGGGTGTAGCTTAATTTTACTTCAAACCCCTAATATTTTCAATTCATAATTCAGAACGATGACTTCCCCAGTCTCTTCTATTTCGGTCTATTCAATTCGTAATAAGCGCGGTTTGTTTTTTTTATTTAGGCCCTTAAATGAGGCGGTGTCTCGGTTGCCCATTTCATTCCCTTCCCCTAAGCAACGATGCGCCGAGTTGATTTGGAGAGTCCTTTCTCCCTCCCACCCTCTTCGTCCAGGTGAGCCCATGTGAGACATCATGCATAATTCAACAATCAAATTGGCAAGGTGTGTATGACTGCTTATTTATTTTATGCCTAAAATTTGCCGGTAATTTTCATACATATATATGCCCGTAGGAATTGAAAAGCCAATTTGAGGTTGGCATTAAAATAAATTGTAATAATGGGACGAGAGACGATATAAATATTGTTTGTTTGCCTGACCCATTTTCGTTGATTTGGTGTGTGTATTCATACAATGAAAAGGTCTGGCGAATTGGATTGTGAAACACAGTTGACGGCGTTTTTATTAAACCGTCTTATGACCTACATCGTCTTGGTAACAGTATATTTATATTACAGTGAAAAGGTATGCTACTTTTATCTAACACATATAATGTAAACATTTTATTACTGGTTCGAGATAAAAATTGCATTTCTCTCCCTCTCTCTGCTCTCTGATGCTGGGGAGGGGAGAGATGACCGAACGATATGGTCTTATGGCAGTTTCAGTAGGAGTAGCAGAAAAACACTATAATTGTTTGTACTTCGCATAGTATCACTTTTCATTTCTGTCTACTTCTAAAAAGTGCTGAATAGCACGTCAAAACGGTGGACGTATTGTTGTTCCACACCGAAGCCAACAGTCCATCAATTTTTCGTGTTATAGATAAGACACGGGTAGTAAATGAATCTTATCATATTACGATCATAGACAGTGCACTAAATTACGTAGGTTGTTTTTGGTATTCAGTAAAAAGTATGTTTAAAAAACATTAAATAGGTGGCTCCACAATACACCGAAATTAAATGTCATAGACCTAATATTTTATATAGATGTGTTATAGTGCGCCCGTGAAGGACAGAA
Source organism: Cydia pomonella (assembly GCF_033807575.1). Taxonomy (NCBI): domain Eukaryota; kingdom Metazoa; phylum Arthropoda; class Insecta; order Lepidoptera; family Tortricidae; genus Cydia; species Cydia pomonella. The sequence goes on along the minus strand of NC_084717.1, from coordinate 7,075,222 downwards.
CATACGCAATGCTACAAAATTAAAAACACGTTATAACATTTCTAACGACATACCAAAAAGAACCTATGTAATTTGGTCGGGTTATTTGTTGCCCCCCCCCCCATTTCATCTCTATATTATTATACCTCTATGGTTCTTGTAAGTTCATAAGCCTACCTAGCGCCACTGGAGAGATAAACAATTAATATATAAATAAACAATTGTAGTATATATCCTTTACAAATAACCGCAACTAAATCGGTCAATTCGTCAAAGAGAAAAATGAGAACATACATGATGTGCACAAATATAATACTTACATACAGCCTTCTCATCCTAAGTACATACTATTGTACCGTTTCTGTTCCTTTGTTGGGTAAAAATGGCAGAATTTACTTACAAATAAGTGTAAATAATATATAGATCGTGTCATTCACGACGACGCGTGCCTTTATTCGTATTGCCATGTTATTCAAGGTTAGATTTGACTAATCTGCGCGTCATTGTGGATGACACAAACTACAGTCTTCATTATATGTATTTAAAACGTCTGTTGTTACGATTACTGTTCATTACAATATTTCGTGATGTAGTTGCGTGATAGAAGAACCCTTATATATCTGGGTTTTGTTTAAATTTTCTACTACAACAAAGACAATCCAATAGCTTGACCAACTTGATTTTAGACAAAGTTTACATTACATTAAAAGCAAACAGCAGAAATGATAAACAAAATTTAATTTCGCAATTTGCAGAACGAATGTGAGAAATTAATTTTAGTTTCACTTCGCGTGTAAGATAACCGCGAAGAGCAGGCACTGCCGCGAAAATAATTTACACTGATGAATATTTAAATATCACGGCTTCTGCTATTTAGTGGCTCTACACTGAGGTTATTAACATTTCAAAGAACATATAACGGTGTCCTAATTTTTAAGCTCTTTTTCTCACAAACTAAAACTTAGAAGTTTATTTTGTCAAACGTCAAACATTTATTTTTAGTAGTTACTAGGTAAATTCCCACTTAATCATCGGGTGGGGTGTGTATACAAAGCTTAAGTAAATTATTTGCGGCCTTATTACTCGTAGACGCCAATAACCTCTTTCAGGGCCTGATACTGATTGAGACGACGGGTGACCGACTGAGCGTAGGGCTGGCTCATTCCTAGGCCAAAGAATAGGCATGGCCATTTAGCGCGGGAATGTACGCCGGCCTTATGGACACCCTACCTCAGGGGACAGACCTACGGGACTTAAGATAGGTGTAAAAAAAGTAAATAGTTATCGGTTTTTTACGTAAATACCTAATAGCATTTTTTTTTTTAATTTTCCTCGCAAGTGTAACTAAAACCATAGGTGAAATCAGCATAAAAAGCAGCAGATGTGACTACACGTCAAAATCTGTACTATTATCTAACAGCTTAACAGTAAGATATATATGTCTCTATACGTAGAACTTATACTGCAACAGATACTTTTTAACGCAAACAGATATGTTTATATTTGGAAAAGTTTTCCAGGTAAATACTTTTTACGCATATTTTCATCCGCTACTGATGCTGACTGAACTGATCTCATTAACTACAATCAGAATCATAAAAATCTTCACGAGCAGGTAATTTAAGCAAGTGGTAAATAGGCTGATGTCGCTGATGATGAATATGAAAACGATAGTCTCTGTCTGATAATTCATATTATTATTTTAAATCGTAATTTAATAAAAACTTTAGTAATGTTTTTGTTTAATACAAAACATATAGCGTGTAAGCTTAGCTTAAGTAATTTTTCTATATAGCAACATATTTTGTAGTTGCCCTATAATTTGCATGTGGCAACTCTCTTTCTTTTTTCTCGATCCGAACCGACGACACGTCCCGGGATCACCTTTGTAATTATGTTTAATTTAAAGTGAATAAATGTTCATTCAAACTTAATATGCGCATTTTGTATTCTCCAGTTTTTAACCATTTTATTTTTTACACTTTTGTGTAATCATTTTAAAATTTATTGTCATAATTCTTTATTCCTATTTTTTATTTGTTTAAATGGTTTGTTTTATATGGGTGCTTGCTTGAAATACAATTGATTTATTTATTATTTTATTTTATTTGTTATGATACTAGCGACACGCTCCGGCTTCGCACGGATAAACCTTAACAAATTATACGCCTGAACCTTCCCTAAAGATCACTCTATTTATAAATGAAAACCGCATGAAAAACCATTCAGTAGTTTTTGAGTTAATTGCGAACAGACAGGCATACAATACAAACAGACAGACGCGGCGGGGGATTTTGCTTTATAAGGTGTAATGATACGGTAATTTTTAGTTGTTTAGACAACCAAAACGATACCATTTGTGTACCTACCTATAGTCATCATCGATAAAACCATTCCATATCAGAAATTACGTCCCGATACAGTATAACTAGTTTACCCTGGAGAACTTAATCCATTAGATAAATTTTGATTCGGTAACACAACTCGCTGGTGGCTCCTCTAACCGATGCATGCTAGTTACACTACACCCGCATTAACTATATATGCACAGCTGCGATTCGACGACCAATCGATGCCTTTGTGTTAATTCCTGATTCGGGACGTTCATTACAACAAATTAAGCACGCTTTGTAATTTGTACTCGAAACTCTGAGTTAATTGCAATTAATTGTGTTGTACACGTGAACAACGTAAGGTGCTGGGACTGTAATGATTATCTGTAGTACACTCGAAACGTTTAATGTGTCATATTAATTGCAATTGAGCTCATTTACTTTAGCATTTTGATGTCAGTATTGAATGTTTTAAACTAAATTCAGCACATCCTTCACTAAAGTCACACTTTGTCGCTTGCTGTAAGGACGCCTTGATAGGTTATTCGTATTAAGATACAAGCAAATCTCGTCATTATGGCAAGCGACAAAGTAGGACATTTTGCCAGCCGCGATCATATTTAAGTATTGCTACTGAACGGGTTCTTAATGCGTCTAATTTTACATTTCAGACGTATCGCAACGCTCAAGTCCTTGACGGAGCTCCGTCATCAAAGAAACATCGAGGTAAATATACATATCTCCCCGTAATTGTAATATTCCCTAATTCACTAGCAATACTTTTAATTGACCGAAGCGTAGCGTAGGTCTACGTTTTGACTCGCGCAATCTGCTTTCGTATGTCCGGATGTTCTCCTCTACAGGTCGCAATTCTCAACCGATTCGCGTGAAATTTTGCGACCATATTCTATGATCAAATAGAATTTTTTTGTCGATCCAGTTTTTGGAATTTTTTCAAAATGGCGGAGTCATGGCACGTCGCGCCTAAACAAATAGCCGTATCGATATCATAAGAGTTTCCTCCTTGTAAGACATGGTTACAGAGTGATTTGCGAAAAATTCAGATATTTTAGAACGCTGGTTTAAGGGGTATTTAGATATTTAGGTTTTACTCGAGAATAAGTAGCCTAATTTCACCGTGTCACATATATCCATTCGTAGCTCAATTGGAATCATGTGGTTCCGGGCTCAAATCCCGAACAATGAAATCTTTTTGGTTTTTTTTTGCACTAATTTCCTGTTTTTTATTGACTAAGCTTTGTAACAGGGAGAGAGAAGAGGACCCTGGATCTATTCCCTGAATTGTAACATTTTGTATTTTTTTTGTATTTAAATTTCGTAATTGTTGATCAAGCGAGCACGAAGCGCGAGCAAAGCGTATTCGTTTCAGTTTTATTGTCTGAACTTTTTTTACAGCCGTTAAAGTTCAAGGAGACGGACAGTTGCGCAGGCGAAAACGGGTTCATGTTTAAAAAAATCTGAGCAGTTTTTGCATTTAGATTAATTTATCAACTTTGGCTTTGCTATAGAGACGTAGTTGTAGATTGGAATATTGATATTATATTAGGAATAGAAGTTTAAACGTAAATGTATGTTATATTGCTTTAATAAATAAAAAATATATATCATAGCTAAAAGAGGGAAACGGTTTTCTAACATATTTCCTGCGTGCAGTCGCCGCAGAAAGTTTCGGTACGGTTCGTGGCATTCTTTTTACTAAGAGCCAGCGATGCTTGCTATAATCTTGTCTACAAAAATTCAGGCCACAAAATTGCAGGAACAAAATGTTCCGAAGATTTATTACATATCTTCTGTTATGATATTTTAGTCAAGGTATTCGATGTAGCAAAATGATGTTTTAGCGGATTAAATTGCCAAATCCTATAGAGATAAAACACTACAGAGTGAAGCTCTGATGGCCCTTCTTCTGCCGACGAAGATGGAGGTGGTTCTACTTTTACCATTCAGGGGATGATCGACTAACTGTGGGCGTTTGGAAACGGGAAAGGGAGTATTTTCTCTTTCCTTCCCATTTTGTAGGCGTTGGCAAAGAGAATTTGAAATGGAGGTGGACTGTCAAACAAAATTTTGTTGCTACAGTAAAATTGCTGCTATATCTTTCGACACATGATAAAAATTGTAGAACTCCATTTGACTTTCCTTTCCTTGATGACCTTTTTGATCCTTATTCGTTTACTAATATATGCTAAAATTGTTAAAGATCTAAAAGTGGCACCATCTAATAGATAAAAGGCCAAATGTTTGACAGCATCGTTTCGAGCGATGGCACCATAATGTTCCAAAAGTTTTAATCATATGTCCAAAGATGGCAGTAAATTTACGTGTCTACAAGGTTTTCTTAGTTAATAATTAATGAAAATTCCTTTTCCGTGCAGGCTTTTTAAATTCTGATATACGAAAAAGTATCTATAAAAACTTAAGAGCAATTAACATTATTTAGAGGTCGCTATAAATGAAACAATACTGCTATACAAAATAGTATGAAAATAAATTGACCCATCAATAAATCTGCTTTGGAAATGTCTTTAAGGGCTCTTTATTCGTTTTATTTATTATTTATAAGTATGCTTAAAAATATGTCGATCGTTTTTTTTTTTGTTTTAGTATGAGGATATTGCAAATCACAAAATCATAGCGACCACCTAATCATTCGCAAATTAGTTCAAATTTGGCACATAGATTACTGTTCTATAAAGGGAGCCATGTGAAGTTAAAATCCTTTCAACTTTTTTCTACATACAAAGTTGTACCATCCTATAATTATGTTTTTTTGTCAATTTAGTTTTTATAAATTCTTCTAAACAGCGGAGGTACATTTATTCAGTTTTAAGGGCTCCTCTACACGATGGCCCAGCGTAGGCCAATCTAAGGGACGCAGCTATGCGGTGAAATTAGATAGCAATATCACTTGCTCCCTCTAACGCAGTGTGTAGCGTTAATTTATTTCTCAATTATATTTTTCTCGTCGACATGATAAATAAATATTAGTCTCAGCAACTGATAAGTATCGATGTCGATATTATCGACTTTCCCATTCCCGGGATACTTGTTTACGCGATCGCCGGCGCCATGTTGTAACGGTCCGCCGCAGCCACCATTGTACATCTGACTGCAGCGCTGGACGCACGTCGCTCGTGCGAGCGTTAACGGCCGCGCCTTGTTTCGCGATGTCGAATATAATACTCGTATAGGGAACAAGTGCTGTGCCCCTAAGTTTTCGAATATATTCAAGTGTATCTGTTTTCCCCCGCTTTGGGTAAGTTTGAACACAAATAGCTCTCCTAGTTTTAAGTTTGTCTTTGTTCCGTAGCTATTACTTTATCATACAGCCTAATGCTTTACGCTACGCCAAAACGGCGGACTTTGATTTTGTGTACCATGGATATAGATAATATTCTTAGCCTGTGTGAATTCAATACGTACTCTCTTGCGTAAGGTATTTATTAAGTAAATATGAATGTTTTAGCTTCCATACTATAGCACTTTGCCGATTGCAACCTTGCGCTTGTTTCCTAAGCCCTGTTTATCTCCGTTCTGAATCTCCATGTATCGACCGCCACAGACAAACTGATCTTAAATTAAATAACCACCAGAATCTCGTATGCTGTCAGGACATGAGCATTATAAATAAGGCGGGACGATCCATGGAGCTAATTTTAATGCAGAGCCTTAACACAGTGGAATGAAATTCCAGGGTCTACCCTACGGGCTAATTCAACGTCCACGCCTGCCCTTATCTGCTGCCCGGCGCTAACGCCAGGTTGCCACTACGCCAGGAACACCAGGACAGTAACGCCCAGCTACACACCGATCCAAGTGCCACCACCACAGTAGGACAACGACCCACGTGATTTAAGCCCAATAAACCACTGCTGTACAATTTGTAGCCAAGGCCTTATTGCTCACCTCTGCCCTAGACACCTAACGCTACAAGTGGCGCCTTCAACCTGGTATCTAGGTGGTTTCTGTGGTATTTTGGATCGTTGAGTAGTTTGTTTTGTGTGCGTGTTGTTTTGTGAAGTCTTGTTTTTAATTTATTTGTGCTTAACAACTGGGGTCTAGAGAGTGGACACGGTACTTATCGATATCGATAAAACCGATACTTTGTAACGACACTTTAGACACTAGTTGTCCCTTTTTGTTTTGCCTTTCCGTAATTAGCTTTTCTTATAAATCTCCTTACATCTTCATTTTTCTTACTTTTCTCATCTTTCGGTTCTCTACAACTTACTTTACTACTTCTTTTCTATCTTACCTTTCAACAATAAAAACAAGTCACTACTTTCACTTTCACTATTCTTTGTAACAGAGCGGAGTAGTTTAGAATAACCTTATTGTTAAGTGTACAAATTTACCCAAACATTGTGAAAAATAAACATACAAGCATGGCATCCGAAATAAAGTTCATGTCACTACAAAAGACAGAGCTCGCGTATGAAGTAGAGATTAGAGGGGAAACCCCGGCTGATAATGTGTTAGATTTACGCAAGCAAATTACGAAACTTGTGCGGTTTTATCCTTCCGAGGATATTTTGCTATCGCCATTTGATTTGACACAGCGGCAGTAGAGGAAAGCTTGTCTAAGATTGCTAAAAATATCAAATCACTAAATGATAATTTTGATAAAAATCTGTTAGCTCGAACAAGGAATACCATGAATCACATTTTCCACCGCTTAAACCGGATTGATTGCTCACTACAACCGGACGCATTATCAGCGTGCAATGAATGCTTTAAACTGTACCAAACGTACAAATCAGCTTTAAAAAAGTTTGATACAGTGGTTTCAGGTTCAGGTTCTGACGATGTTCCGGGTCATATTACTGTAAATTGCGAACGTGGATTGACCTCCGAGCTATCAAAGCTTAAATTTAATGGAAAGACGTGTGTACGATCTTTTATTCGTAGTGCGTCTGATTTTATTAAAGCCAGGTCGCTATCGTCTGGCAAAGTTCTATCTTACGCAACCGAGATATTCACCGATGATGCCTTACATTGGTTCCGCAGTATAAGAGATAATGTTGATTCATGGGAGGACCTCTGTGTTAGGCTTAAGGAAGCCTTCAGCACTCCGAATTACGACTATCGTTTTCGTGACGAAATTAGGGCACGTACACAGGGCCCGCGAGAAAATATTACAGTCTACCTTTCTATTATGTCGGGCATGTTTTCGCAACTTGACAAACCTCTACCGGAAGAGGAAAAATTACAAATACTGCTTCATAATATACGTCCTTGCTATGCCAACGTGCTCACTTCTTGCCCGGAAATCAAAAACGTCGGAGAGTTGCAGACCGTATGTAAGAATTACGAGAATGTTCAATCTCGTATGGCGCAATATCGGGAACCTCCCAAAGCAACGTCCGAGACCCTAGCCCCGGATTTTGCCTATTCTCATGCTTCTACTTCTACAAACACTACAAATAAACCATTTTTACAGAGACAAACCTACCAAAAAAATTATGAATTCAAGCCTCGCTTCGCTACCTACGCAAATAAACAGAATACCGCGGGTAATATCCCTGTCGATGCAGTTGCTGCCGCTACACCCGTGTACGCTGTCAATGTCAGAACGAAGTTTTGTCCGCGATGCCGTGTCGATACACATTCTTTGAGGAACTGCACCGCAGAACGTGTTATTGTCTGTTTTCGTTGTGGTCATCCAGGGGTTAAGTTTCATGATTGCCCTGATTGCCAGAAACATTTATCGTCCACTACACAAGAACAAAAAAACGCATAGAGCAGAATTGTAGTTACTCCGATGCTGGTGACTGGAAGGACTGGTTGAAATTTATAAAGAATTTCTTTCGTGTCTATAAAGTAACTTCAATTCTGCAATCAACAACAATGAATCATGATAACCGAGTTTTCATTGATGTAAAGATACAGGACATAAAAACCTCGGGACTACTGGATTCCGGTGCCGCTGTAACTATAATTGGAAACGGTTTTCACAATAATCCTATTTTTTCAGAATTTACTATACATAATGATGATAACTCTAACATGGAAGCAGCGGGCGGGCACAGGTTACCGAGTATTGGTTATATAAATTTACCTGTGGCCTTTGAAGGACAGAATCATATCCTTAAAGCATACATCGTTCCAGTGGTAACAACGCACTTTATCCTGGGTTTAGATTTTTGGCGAAAGTTCAACTTGTGTCCTAAATACATTGCCTCTCTAAATATAGAGGCAACTTCTAATTCTCATGCTGAACAGATTAACACAAAAGAGGTTAATCACATTACACCCTATCAAAATCTAGATCCCAACCAGCGCTCGATGGTCGATGATATAATTAAGAAATTTAAGGCTATATCTTATGAGGAAAATGGGTTAGGTCGAACATCGATGATTCAACACAACATAAACACAGGGAATGCGTCCCCTATCAGACAGCGTTACTACCGTATGTCACCGGAAAAGAGTAGAATTATTAATGAACAGGTGGACGAAATGCTACAACTAGATGTGATAGAACCCTGTGAAAGTTCGTGGTCATCCCCAGTACTAGTAGTTAACAAAAAAAATGGAAAACCAAGGTTTTGCCTCGACAGCCGGAAACTTAATTCAGTAACAGTTAAGGACGCGTACAGTCTTCCATATATGTCGGAGATCTTAGACAACCTTAGAGATGCAAAATACTTAACGAGCATTGATTTATCTAAGAGCTTCTGGCAAATTCCTATAGCTGCAGAAGACCGTTGCAAAACTGCTTTTTTTGTGCCTAATCGGGGAACTTTTTGTTTTAAAACAATGGCTTTCGGCCTCACTAATGCTCCTGCTACTCAGCAGCGGCTGGTCGATAAGTTATTTGGTCCGGAATTTGAGCTCAGAGTATTCTGTTATTTAGACGACATTATTTGCGTAAGTAACAGTTTTGAAAGTCATGTTTCTTTATTATCACGTGTCTTAGAAAAGCTTCAACAAGCAAACTTGACAATTAATTTTGAGAAGACTCAGTTTTTTAGGGAAAGTTTGAAATATCTTGGGTACGTAGTCGACTCCGAAGGACTACGCACAGATCCTGGGAAAGTGGAGGCAATTCGAAAGTACCCTACACCCAGTACAAAGAAGGATATAAAGAGCTTCTTGGGCACCGCCTCGTGGTATCGACGATTTGTTCCGAATTTCAGTACTATCGCTGGTCCCTTAAACAACTTAACCTCAGGTAAAAAGGGTGGACCCCCCTTTGTTTGGACTAAAGAAGCTAACGATGCTTTCGAGGAGCTTAAAAACAAACTTACTTCTTGTCCAGTATTGGCTTGCCCTCGTTACGACCTTCCTTTTGCGGTTCATAGTGACGCGAGTAATTACGGCGTCGGTGCTATGTTATGTCAGACGATTAACGGCCAAGAACATCCCATAGCATACATGAGTAAGTCTTTAACGGGTCCAGAGCGTAACTATAGCATTACGGAAAGGGAAACCTTGGCCGTCTTAATCGCTTTGGAGCACTGGCGTTGCTATTTGGACAACGGTCAGACCTTTACAGTGTACACAGATCATGCGGCCTTAAAATGGTTTCTTTCACTCAACAATCCCACCGGTAGATTGGCACGTTGGGGTATACGATTGTCCACCTTTAACTTTAATATAAAACACCGTTGGGGCGTGGATAATGTTATACCTGACGCCCTCTCTCGCGCTCTACCCATAGCTTCCATTACAACTACCGATTCTATCTCGCGTACGGCTGATCCGTGGTACATAAATAAATATAATACTTGTCGCACTTCTCCCTCCAGTCTTCCTAACTTCACTATCACTAAAAATGTCCTTTACAGGCTTTCTAAGAATAAGTGTGCACTAACGTCAGAATTCGCTTGGAAGGAAGTGGTTCCTCGCGAGTTGCGTGAGCAAATCATCATAGATAACCATGCAACTCCAACTGCTGGTCACTTGGGCATTCATAAGACTTACCACCGTTTGGCTCTGCGGTATTTCTGGCCGAGTATGCATTCTGACGTAGTTAGGATTGTTTCTAGTTGTTCTGTCTGCCTAGCACATAAGCTACCAAATCATACTACGTTAGGGTTGATGGGCAGACCTAAACAATGCTCACGACCCTTCCAAATGTTATCAATTGATTTTATTGGTCCTCTTCCTTCAAGTAGAAAACAGAACACATTTCTGCTCGTAATAGTGTGCTGTTTTACGAAATATTGCCTCGCGTTTCCACTACGACGAGCGAATGCGGAGGCTGTAATCAAACATCTAGAAGACTCAGTATTTCTTGTTCATGGAGTACCTCAGACGATATTCTTAGATAACGGAAGTCAGTTTATAAGTAAAAACTTAGATTCGTTTTTTAAGAAGTACAAAGTGCCCAACGTTTTTTTTACTCCTCGTTATACTCCTCAAGTAAATACCGTCGAGCGTCATAATCGAACCCTTATTACCTGTATTTCTACTTTCATAGAAAACGATCATAGGACTTGGGACGTTAATCTACCAAAAATTACTTTTGCTATTAATAATTCAAGAAGCGAAGTAACTAATTACACGCCATCCTTCCTTGTTTACGCACGTGAATTGGTAACATGCGGCTCGCACTACGTAGATAACGATCTGCCCAACGAAGTTATTTTTCTACCACGCAGTATCTATGCTGAAAATATTGGTCACATGGCTAATATATTTGATGAGGTGCAAACTCGTCTTTGGCAAGCTCATGATAAAAATACCTCCCGCTACAACCTAAGACGTCTACCAACCGAATTCAACGTCAATGACATAGTTTGGAAAAAAACCTACTACCAAAGCGATAAAGACCAGTATTTCAGTAAGAAGTTGGCACCAAAATTCTTGGAATGTAGAATAATACGTAAGAGGTCCCCCCTAGTCTATGATTTGCAAGATATGTCCGGCAAGGATTTGGGTACTTGGCATATTAAGGACCTTAAACTAGTAAGACGCTCAAGATAATGCAAATTTATCTTAGTTTAGCCAGTTAAATTTTAAACAAATATATAGCTATTATGTAGTTCAGTTAATCGGATTTTTATTTTTATTTTAGTGAGGTGAGCAAAAATCCTTCCCTAGGGAGCGGGGTATCTGTAGCGTTAATTTATTTCTCAATTATATTTTTCTCGTCGACATGATAAATAAATATTAGTCTCAGCAACTGATAAGTATCGATGTCGATATTATCGACTTTCCCATTCCCGGGATACTTGTTTACGCGATCGCCGGCGCCATGTTGTAACGGTCCGCCGCAGCCACCATTGTACATCTGACTGCAGCGCTGGACGCACGTCGCTCGTGCGAGCGTTAACGGCCGCGCCTTGTTTCGCGATGTCGAATATAATACTCGTATAGGGAACAAGTGCTGTGCCCCTAAGTTTTCGAATATATTCAAGTGTATCTGTTTTCCCCCGCTTTGGGGTCTACCCTACGGGCTAATTCAACGTCCACGCCTGCCCTTATCTGCTGCCCGGCGCTAACGCCAGGTTGCCACTACGCCAGGAACACCAGGACAGTAACGCCCAGCTACACACCGATCCAAGTGCCACCACCACAGTAGGACAACGACCCACGTGATTTAAGCCCAATAAACCACTGCTGTACAATTTGTAGCCAAGGCCTTATTGCTCACCTCTGCCCTAGACACCTAACGCTACAAGTGCTGTGCCCCTAAGTTTTCGAATATATTCAAGTGTATCTGTTTTCCCCCGCTTTGGGTAAGTTTGAACACAAATAGCTCTCCTAGTTTTAAGTTTGTCTTTGTTCCGTAGCTATTACTTTATCATACAGCCTAATGCTTTACGCTACGCCAAAACGGCGGACTTTGATTTTGTGTACCATGGATATAGATAATATTCTTAGCCTGTGTGAATTCAATACGTACTCTCTTGCGTAAGGTATTTATTAAGTAAATATGAATGTTTTAGCTTCCACACTATAGCACTTTGCCGATTGCAACCTTGCGCTTGTTTCCTAAGCCCTGTTTATCTCCGTTCTGAATCTCCATGTATCGACCGCCACAGACAAACTGATCTTAAATTAAATAACCACCAGAATCTCGTATGCTGTCAGGACATGAGCATTATAAATAAGGCGGGACGATCCATGGAGCTAATTTTAATGCAGAGCCTTAACACAGTGGAATGAAATTCCAGGGTCTACCCTACGGGCTAATTCAACGTCCACGCCTGCCCTTATCTGCTGCCCGGCGCTAACGCCAGGTTGCCACTACGCCAGGAACACCAGGACAGTAACGCCCAGCTACACACCGATCCAAGTGCCACCACCACAGTAGGACAACGACCCACGTGATTTAAGCCCAATAAACCACTGCTGTACAATTTGTAGCCAAGGCCTTATTGCTCACCTCTGCCCTAGACACCTAACGCTACAAGTGGTTCCTAACCTTGTCAGTTCCTCCACCCCTATGACTAACTAGGGAACCCGATTTTACCCCTACTCCCAATAAATATCAATATTCTTTCTTACAGGTCTAATTTCTGTTATATTTAATTGAGCTTATTACCTCCGTAAAATACCAGATTTACCACTACGGGGGTTACCCTCAAGTTAGGAACCGCTGCTCTAACGCATAAATGCGCCCCTAGGACTTGCCTACGCGGGGCCATCGTGTAGAGGAGCCTTAAGCTATGCTCGCGAGGTCTACAGCTCACAGAGCTACTAGTTTTTATACTTTTATTCCAATTTCAAACAAGATACCTGTACCCCTAGTGTAACTAAATTCGATTTCCAAACGTGACGTACGCGTTTGCGTTTAGTCTCATTTTGTATTGGATTTCGAAAGAGCGCGCCAAGCGGGACGTTTTGGAACCTCAAAATCCTATACAAAATGAGACTTAACGCAAACGCGTTCGTCACGTTATGATGTCGATCAAAGTTACACTAGGGGTACTGATACATACAGTGAAAACACTTTAAATGTACCTAATAAAATATCGTTAATATTGAAATGATACCCTTAACAACAATGTTACCCGTATTATAACTAAAGATTAAAGGTTATAGGCGTTCCAAAATTGAAGCGCTTACCTTGTACAAATTGTACAAGGTGCCTTCAGTAGCGCCTAGGCAAGAGAGAAATATGGACATGCTAACGAGCTCCCGCATTCCGACAGAGAAAGAGACAAGCTTATGAACAACAAGTATGACAAAGATGAATAAAATGCGAAAATTAATCAAAAATAACAGATTACTTCGTAGGTATTGAAATAAATATGGAGTAAGACGAAGCCTGATGCGCATATCCTCGTTTGTATGTTTGGGACGTAACATGTTTTGTTCAATTTGTTGTCACCTGACGAAGCCTTCGTTGCGGATTTCCCACATATAAAATAAAAAAAAACTATAAAGATTTTGTTAAAAAAATTAACTGTTGTTAATGTTACTTATTTATTTTAACTTTATTGCACAAATTATATACAACAATGTACAAATGGCGACCTTAATGCCAAATGGCATTCTCTACCAGTCAACCATAGGGCAAAACAGATACACTTACAAATTTTGAAAATTGTACTATTACGTTTTATGTATGAATATTATTTAGTAAATCCTACATATCAATAGTCATAATAATATCATTGCTAAACAACTTAAGGACATCAAATGCATAAAAATCACAAGATCATTTCCCATGGAGGCCATATTACCTACGTTTTATTTTAACATAACTCAAGTTCGGTTTACCATACCATCTTTCTTCCATACGAAGCTAAGTCCTACAAGGATTACACGCATGTACTCTGCGATTAATTCATTAGAATAAACGAGACACAAACATTCCCGGCTCGCGATAAGAGTACGGAACTAAAACGTTTTTGTAATTACGAGTGCTGCCGAGATGGTGCAATGCAGTCCGGAGTATTTCCTGCTAATATTCTTAAGAGGGAAGAATAGCTTTGCGATTCTAACGAAATAACGGTACTTTTTCTATGAAATTCCATTTCGGGAGAAAACGGTTTCCACTAATTAAATCTTATCAAATGACTTTGATTTTGATGTCGATTGCTTCAGTATAATATATTCTAGGAATAAAAGGAAAACCTATAAACCTTGTTTTTCATTTTGTCAACAACATACTATAAAGTCATGGAGAATGGAAAATATTTAGAAGTGGAAAAACATTTTCTTTTTTTGTATGGACGGGAGTACTCATGGCATACTTCTCTCTTAATAGTACAGTCAGCGTCAAATACTTCGTAGCAGTCAAAGTGGCCAAATAGTTCGGTACACCATACTAAATATATGGTGTACCGAACTATTTGGCTACTTTGGTTGCTACAAAGTATTTGACGCTGACTGTACATATGCTAACGTAGCATTGCTATGGCCATATAAGTTCATAGGATATGGAATATTGTAGGGTCAGGTTACTTTAACCCAATATGGGGTAACTTGGGCCCATGTAAAAGGATCTAATAAAACAACAAGAACGTGGATTATTCAAGCCCTTTAGCTTGTCTTAAATATGAAATTTAATAAACGTAGGTCAAATTGTTATTGATAAATAACGTTTAAAAACCGGCATTTTTGTGACTGACTGACTCAAAAACCTTTTGACTATCATTTCACATTTATGTTTTTGTTGGGATTTTATTTACGAGAAAATATGTGTTAAATATATAATATAAATAAATCAAGGAATAACAGTGGCAAGCTAGCAAGCATAAAAAGTTAAATTAATCGAAATAAATCTTTGGTACATTGGGCACCACGACTCAATCTGCACTGAGAATGGCGCAACAGATAAAATCTTTTTATTAACAGAAATAAGAATCCCATAAAAATGCTAATTTTGTTCGAAGAATTTGGTACGGTTTTCATTTCATTTTGACAATACCACTTATCAGTTATCTCCCTAAAATCATATCAAGTTGTTATAGCAGAATCGACCCCTGGCACAGCGAATATTTAATTCAATAGTTTTAAACCAAACTATTAAACTTTAGTTCGTAAAATCCGATAGATATTGAATAGGAAAACAACGGTCGCTCATATTTCCGATAACACGTTTAGCAGCGCTGATGAAGTTAAGGTGAAAATGTTTATTTTCGTGTTAGTTACATTTTCAGTGGCGCACGAAAATAGTATTATCTCTAAAATGAATCGTTTGCATTTTGTTTTTATCGGTTTTGTTGGATTAAAAAAAAAAAAACACTGAAAAGTTTCAGTTATTAATTGAAACTTTTCAGGTTTTTAATTTTATTGAGAAAAAATGAAAAGGATGAAATTTACATTTCCAAGATGACGGTAGTTTCTTGAGATCCCCCTTACTTCTTATATCTATGAGATCCCCAAACGTTTGAAGATCTGGACTCTGGTCATGAAAACAGAATCTTTTACAAAGTTTCAAGACTGTTCTAGTCTAGAAAGAGATCGACCTTTTTCCTATTTCGACTGTGCTAAAAGCATCTGTTTTAACCATGAGGAACTTTATTTCCAACAGTTACAGCATTTAAGAGTTTCTATATTACATTCTCGGTAATAACATATGTGTATTATTATTTTCACTGTAACTTACATTACCTGGGAGCTGTTAATATGAAGTGCGCGCGGCGCCATATTGCAAAAGTTTTAATTTTTCTCTAACCTCAACTTCGAGGCGAGTCGCCGGTGTCAAGTTTCAGAGAAATTATGTCGTTAGATTTAATCTGGGATATGTCTATACTGGGACGTTTAGAAGTTTAAACGAAGTTAATAAATATTTTTTTTGACAATAAACGATTTTTCTCTCGACAGTTAAGTTTGGAACATTGAAACAGACCTATCAGGATGCGTGAGATGATTGTAATAACAGATGAATTTGATCTGGATTTGTTGTGGTTATGGATAAAATTTTACATTTTAAGTAAGTCGGTGACAAAATGTCTAGTAAATATGTTACGTAAATAAACGAATTAGAATAGAATAGAATAGTTTATTGCATATCACATTACAAGCATGGATGGAATGGAACATATAGGTATACATGTGACACCCTGTAAGGGCACAGCAATATAAGAGGGCTACAAGTAGGTGTTTAAATTACAATTATTTCGCACATTTGATTAAATTAATATTACACATACATTCCCGCATGATCATTTGATTGTATTATTAGATTATTTCCTTACATAAACAAAGCACGGTAATATTTTCATTTACTGACTTTATCAAAATATTACTCATTAAGATTATAAAAACATCCATTAATTAAAAACAGCTTCAGGTGTTTTTCAAATTGACCAACATTGTCCAGATCTTTGATAGAGTTAATACATTAATAAAATAATTAAAAATGAAAAAAATAGATTTGTAAATGTATCACGCGACATATGAAATTAAAGGGCTTTTGTAAGAGTCTGGAGTCAAGCGTGCGTATACATATACGGAACCCTTGGAAAACGAGTCTGACTCGCACTTGGCTGGTATTTTGGCACCCATTTTAGTTTTTTTGAATTGAAATTGTTAAAAACCTATACCTGTCTGACCTCATAATACAGTTTTTTTTATATTGTTTTTATTTTCTACAATGAGCAATATAACGATATATGTCCCTAAAATAAATTATTATCTTGCCATCTGAAATTAACTACAATTTAATGTCAATCGGCAATAAAAAGTAAAATTTATCATAATCTAATATTAACAAAATTACCGATATTTTAACAACCTTGCCAACCCACTGGGATAGTAATTTTAATCCACGATTATTTTAACGAGCCTCATGTGGGTATAGGTATACATTATTTAACCAGGAAAAAACATGCCAAAACCCATCTTGTATCCTGACCTACTTCCCAAAGTTGAAAATAATTGTCTTTCTAAGTAAAAATAATAAATCCTCTGTCATCGTAAACGTAACTCATATCCCTAAAGCGATGAGGGGTGAGCTGGAACTTCCACATTCCGCGCCCTTTGACCCGGGCACTGTAACTGGAGTTCACATCTTGTTTTAAATTGAAAAATGCTCTATGCGCCACTCAAAACACACTAACATACGTTCTTATAAAACGCCCCAATAAACCCGAGTGTCTCTAGAAAGAAAAAACCTGAAACTTTTACTTTACCCTCCATGCCAAACTTATTAAATGTCGCAGAAAGATATTTGACGGTTCCGGATATTTTATGGTGATTAAAATGTTAAGTATGTCTTTTGTTTCCTTTACCCAAAGTTTCGATTTTCGGTACAGCGTTTTTATAATGACTTTGAAGCCGATATTTGTGACGTGCGTCTATTCATACAGTTTGAATACGTTCAGATTGTTTGTGAAAAATTTAATTGGATTTGTTTGATGACATCTATCTTATGAAAGGTAATCTTAAGCTGTGTTTTTACTAACTGTTCTGAACAGCTCTGAGCGAACAATCGTTCGTTCGGTTAATGGAAACACTTGCTCCAATAGTAAATGGGAAGAGCAAACATTTCAAAACAAAATGTTCGCTCAGAACACTAAGTGAAACGCGGCTTTAGGGATCCTTGCCACGGTTACGAGAGTTACGAATAAAATAACGATTATCTATTTCTAAATCGCCAGGTTCATCGTTTACCTGGAAAATTTATCTTCGTCACGTAAGTAGTATTACATACTCGCATCGAATCAAAATCTGTACCCCTAGTGTAACTTTGATCGACATCATAACGTGACGAACGCGTTTGCGTTAAGTGTCATTTTGTATAGGATTTTGAGTTTCCAAAACGTCCCGCTTGGCGCGCTCTTTCGAAATTCAATACAAAATGAGACTAAACGCAAACGCGTACGTCACGTTTGGAAATCGAATTTATTTACACTAGGGGTACTGGTAATATTCAGAGTCGATTTCGTTCGATATATAAGCTATGTCCGAATTGTAACAACTTTAAATATTTTTCATTCCCCATGCTCTGAAAGTGGGTAGTTGTGGTTCTAAAAAGTGTGCAGAAAATGATACGTTTCTGCTTCCTATGTACCTACTTTTTTTCTTTTTTTTGTATGTTAAGAATTTTTTTATACTACGTCGGTGACAAACAAGCATGCGGCCCGCCTGATGGTAAGCAGTCACCGATAGATTTGTTGTACAATTTCCATTCTAATATTTAACTCCCTATTCAATAAATAACGATACTTAAACCTAAATTGTTAACTAAAAGTACCCTAATAATAATACATATATTTTACATTCCACGTATTAAAAATGAAAACTAGAGTTTTTAATTCGGGTGAAAGGCAACATTTCAGCCTCGGACTAGTCGGACTATTGGCGCTCTCAGTGCGTTCGAGGTGCAAACCATCTCGACAACATTGAGTGCCTTACATCCCTTGGTTAATCCACAATTTCTGTCCGTGTTATGCTACTTATGATATAAATTACCTACTAGTAATAACACTTCGAATTTACGATTTCAGAATAACCGTGTTTAAATATCAGACGCAGTGAATTATATTTGCCTGAGAGCCTGGGTTTACGAGGTGCCGGTCGTATACGGCGAAACGTCGACGCATAAAAATATCGTAATATTGCATGCAACATATATGAGCTGTACTTTATGAAGGCGAAGTAACAGCACGTGTAGTTATCAGTATATTCCATAAAAATTTACAATTTTGTCCGTTTAATACATAAAATTGTTGAATTAAATTAAATGGGACTAAATGCGAAACGTAGTCAAGTGGCAATGCCAGTTCTCTTATCATAATAGTCAAATTTAAGTGTATTTTTTATAAACATCCTTTTTCATTTGAAATATTTTTGTTTATAATGAATAAGGAGTCTTCTTTAAATGAAAAGAAATATATTGGCGGATGACCAAAATTCCAAGGTAGAGGATCAAAAATGTTATTTAAGATGTTTATGGATGAACTGCTGATATGACGGGCAAGTGTCATTTAATACATAACTTTATATTCATAAGCCAAGTCCAAGAAATACGTAGTTTTGATATTCTTTATCTATTATAAAGTTTTGAAGTTACATGAAAATATCTGTTACATTTTTCAACGCCAAACGTGAAATGTTAACCAACAAACGTATAGGATGCACTTTTGCGGCAGAGAGAGACGGGTGTATGAGTGTGGATGTTTGTATCATGTGTTGCCTGTTGTAGCTCAGTGGCGCCTTAAATAAATTTCTACAAATTAATGTACAACTATATCTTTTGAATCTCGATCTCAATCGAAAAAATCTGTTTCTATTTATGGATATATGCTGATAGAGTACGAGTTAGTAACTTTACAACCTTTTTATTTCCTCACCACACAGGGCACCAGAAGGCGTTTACCAAACAACAACACTAATTTTGAAACATTAATTTCAAATGATTTTTCCCTATAGGCAAATCAAATAAGTGTCTTTCGAAGAATTAATTCCCAGCAAGCTGGAAATCGTTTAAATACTTTTAATTTAGTCCTAAATGGGTGTCATTAGTGTTTGCCCAATCCCATAAAATCTTGCTCCTTTTTAGTTTTTTGCTTGTAGCTCGAAAACGGTACGTCCGTCGGAAAATTTGCTCGAATCATGTTGAAAATTGATATACATATAACGGACCGATACGACCTTCAAACCTTAAAAAAAAAAAGGGCGTACTCCCATCTTAAGTGCCGGCAACGCACTTACAACTCTTCTGGTGTTGTAGGTGTCCATGGGCGGCGGTAATCGCTTACCATCAGGTGATCCGTCTGCTCGTTTGCCTCCTCTACCATAAAAAAAAAATATAAGGATTCGAAATGTACCTCAATATTAATTCGCACTCAAAGTTTGTAAAAATGGCCGCTGTTTTGAATTTCTTCACTTCTGGTATAATTATGTTGAAATCCGAAAACTCCTTTTCACCAGTGTCCATCCACAAAATCTTGCGGGTACTGCCATTGTAATTGATAGTGGGTTCCTTTTACAACGAGTGGTTTGGCAATCCAAAGAAAAATGTATCTCCCAAGGCTCCCAAAATTAATGCACACCTCCTGGGATAGCGCAAACACAGATTACACGCATTTAGGACCGAATAAAGGCATTGAAACGATTTACAGCTTGCTGGGAATTAATTCCTCAAAACGCTTTTTTGGATCTAATTTGATTGGCCGACTACTCAAACTATGAGCGACGGATTGGTAAGCGCTAGAGTTTGAATCCAAGATCTCCAAATAGAAAATCCTACATCTGATCCATTCGGCGACCGCCACCTAGTTAAAGTCAAAGTACTGATACATAAACTGTGGAAGCAATGTTTTACTTGATATGAGACATAAACTTGTATGCAGATGCGTCCACTAATGGCACCGCGTGACTGTGTTGGCTGTAATGCGTGAAAGTGAAGGGTTATCTAGTGTCGCACCTGTAACACTTAGAACTTTGCAACTAACGCGTTGATTAAAATTATAAAATTCCTACTATTAAAAAAAAAAAAACATCTTCGTATTGTTACTTAGTGCAAAACGCCTTTTTGATGGTTACGATGACATTATGGCCGTAGTCTAAATAACCTTATTGGTAGATGTCAAAATATGACAAGTAATACTTTGAAAAAACGCGGTTTTACGAAAATAAATACCTAAAAATTTATTTTAAGAACCAGTTTTACCAATAACATTTACTTTTTCTGTACAAATATATTTAAAACATAATAATAAAAACAAAGAGAATTTGTTTTGGCAAAATTTACATAAATTCATATAATATTTTTACTTCTTTTGGCCTTAGAAATTCGTGGTTAAAATCTAGAATATAAAAGATAGTTTCTGATCCTAGTATTGATTAACAGCATTCTACCTATTGTTAATACCAATATTACGAGTACTTGTTCATTGTTGTCACTTATTAAGTTTATTGCTACTGAAATCTGGAAATAAACAGCTTATTAGCTAAAAAACGTACCCGCATCGGACTACCTATTTACAAATCCACTTAAAAAAATCTCATCATAAATGTACTTCAACAAGAAGTAATGTTACTAAATAAAGACGATTATGATCTAATCTATTCAATACTAAGTAACGTAAATACCAATCCTACGAATAATCAATTGCAAGCAAATACAAATTAACGATCTTATTCTATCTTATTCAATGCTTATACAATAAGATAGAAACACGTACTCGCATGTCGCCTGCAACCCGAGCACTTTAATCAACAGCTGTTTGCTTAATGAGATGACGCAGAGAATGGTTTCTCGCACCTCTGTAGAGCTAATACAATTTAACTTAGAGGAATGGGAGCGCTGGATGTATTGAAAGTTACTTATATACTAGAGATTTCTTCGGATGTTTGCCGCAGATACGTTTGATAAAGGTTAACGATTTATTATTTAAATGCTGTAGCCACCTGCATATATCTTACGTATAAAATGGGATATTCTTGAGGATATGTTGGTCATTCGTATCTCATACATTGTACTTTTATTTGAATGTTGTTTTCTCGAGTTTAAATGATGGATAAAATATTTATTTTTTTGTTAAGAAAGTTTTTATTGGTGTTATATACCTATGCATGTTTCTGTATGTGGGTATCGCTACGCCCACCTTGGCCGTAAAGTACAAATAAACCAGTGAAATTAGAGCAGCCCGTAGTTTCACTCGGTCCTCGTACTCATCACTGACGACGACGATGGGAACATTGGGAACACAAACACACACTTTAACAGGCAAATATTCGTGACCGCATAAATTATTAAATAAATTAAAGACATAATATTTTCACCACACCAGCTCATAAAGGCTGTCTTTATTTTTTTTGTTCTTCAAAAACTGTTGAGAAAATTGCATTTTAACCACAAGAGTGACAAAGTATTTAGACCCAAATTTTGAGTTATTTCCTCATGTTGGCAAGTGGAATTGACGGTGATGACGATGTGAAATTTATGATTTTGATGATACGTTTTTAATATCGTTCAGTGTAGTGAAAGTTTTGTTAAGATTTTCGACTCGCTACGCTCGTGGTTCAATTATGGAATCTTTCGCTAGCTCGGGTATCAATGCATGAGCGGTTTTAAATTAAATAAATAAATACTTATTATGGAACAATTTTACACTAATCGATCTAGCCCCACAGTAAGCTCAATAAGGCTTGTGTTGAGGGTAATAAACGATGATATATATAATCGATAAATACTTAACTATATAGAAAACATCCATAACTCAGGAACAAACAACCTCAGTGATGAAAACACAAATAAATGGCCTTCCGGATTCGAACCCGGGACCCCCTGCTTCGTATTAGGCAGGGTCACTACCGCCTGGGCTAGGAGGCCCGTTAAATAACAACTTTGCCCCCTTGTAAAACAAATAACTGTCGTATGTAACTATGCTATTTTTAAAACAGTCCTCGGATTATTAGTAAAATTTAAAATGAAAAACTTTCTACAAAAAAAAAAAAAAAACAACAACAGCATTTCTTGGTAATTCTTTATATCTATTACTGAAATTACCGTGAAGCCAAGTAAAAACAGATCAGTATTGAAATATTATGCAGATATCATAAAATTAATATAAGTTTTAAAAAACGTTATCGAATCAAACCAAAAGTTATATGTTATAAAGTTCAGATTCATTCTAATCAAATAAAGATATTAAATAATCTCTCAACATTATCTACTCTCTTCTTCAAAGAAATGTATATTAAATAAAGCCGGGATATTTTAATTTACTAAGTAGTCGGAGTACATATTTATTTAAGCTAAAATCGCATAAAAAATGTGCAAACATTTGTCAGCAGAAACTGGCTGTTCCTTTGCGCTTACAATTTCAATTTAAATCGGAATAATTCATTTACTTTCGGGATTTGGGCCAGCATATTGGGATTTTCCATGACCAGGAGTCTGCATAAACATTCAGATGGTGCGTTCAAAGGTGTTTTTCCCCGTTGAAGAAATATCATGACAGTTGATAGATCGTATCGGCCTTGAAAGGAGGCTATTAGTAACTATCATGTGCATAACAAGAAAAAGCTAGTACATTTACTTCTGCTGCGCTGCGTTTTGTCACTCACTTTATTAATAAACACTAATATATAAAATTATATATGCAATAACGTAACGAAGAACTGGTGTCGCTCTTCTAGAAAGGAAGAAAAAAATACGGAAATTTTAATTCCTACATTTATTAAATATTTTTTAAAGAAAAATAAAATATTATTTAAAGAATAATAATAATATATGAGTAACTATATAGAGATTACCGTACTAAAAGTTTATCGAATATCGTAAATCGGATTAGCCAGTGTGGTTTTTTTTTTAATTATTTATAAAAAGTTATAAAAAATCGTAGCTCAGAATATAACAGAAATAGGAAGCTGAAACTTACGAGAAATAATACTTATAATAAATAGCGCTGACCGCTTCATGTCTAACTAGAAGCGACATTTTTTGTGAGTGGTCTTATCCTTTCTGCAAAAACTATAGGATAAGACAAAATCATTAAAACATTGGTGCGGACACCGTAACTTGCTTCACTCACATCTTGAACGTATCCTGCGTCTATTGAAAACTATTTTCAATATTTCCTAGCTGAATTTTTGTTCTATTCAAAAGTATAAGCTGAATTCAGAAAACGATTTCTTGCGGAGCTATTCCGTTGAAATGTTTCTATTTGGTAAGTTGTGAGAAATAAAGAGGAAATATGTTGTAAACAACGATAACTTCAATCATGTAAAAACTCAAACTAAAATACTTAAAACTTCTTAAGCACCTGCTTGTGTTTCGAATTAGGTGAAACGTCTGCTGTAAAAAAAATCTGAAGTGTTAAAATTTAGGGATTAGGATCATCCACGACAACGCGTGTAATATTATGTTATCAAAGGTTAGATTTGACAAATCTGCGCGTCAACATGGATGACACGAACTATATTATTCAACCCAACATTCAACGTCAACTCTATTTTAGTTCGAACGATATAAAGAAATCAAGTTTTTATGATAGTATAAGTAAATAAGATACTTATACAATTAAATTGTAGGCGAATTAAGGCCTAATTTGACATTTTTAAGATTCACCCTTATTCTTCCTTAATAGCCCGTTTATCTTACCCTCCAAGTAAAACGTATCGACTATTCCGTATTTCACTTAAAGAGTTGTTTTGCTAGGCGGGTCGCATGAATAGCAGCCTTTTGATGGAAATTTAATGAGCGCAAGGGAGGACTGACCATTACTGAGACAAGGGTCGGTATTCCAACGGTCTACCGGGCACTGGTAAACCGAGATCTCTGGTCGACTAGCATATATGTGCGTTCTGGAATACTTATTGTTGTTAAGGATCTTGAGTTCACATTTTACATTGGTTCACCAGTTTTTGATTCGCCTGTGTTTGGTAAGCGTCGGGAATATAAGACAAGAGTCGTTTCAATGCACTGTCCGAAGGGGGATCTGCACATATTGAAACGTTTTTGTTCATCGTTGTATGCATTTTTACACTACCTATATATATGGATATTAGTGGAAGTTAAAATTTAGATTTTTAGGTATAGTTGACAAAAAAAAATTGCATATCGTTAAAGTTCGATGATGCATGATAGAGCTTTACGAAGGTCTTGATCTCCAGTGCACGCTCTAGGCGGCTTGCAGAACGTACCTAGCTACGCTAGACAACGCCTCTAAACAGTTAGTATAGAAATGTTAGCGTCAGCGGATGAACGCCTCTTCTAGTTATTTTTAAGTCTTACGCCAAAACTACAAAGCCAGTGATTTTTTTAGGTTTACAGTACATAAAAATGCACCCAAAATATAGATCAACAATTTCTATTCGATAATTTCGTTTTTAACACTCTCGATGAATATTGATTATACAATTCATAAACTCAACATTATTCGTGTGCAGCAACTTTTCAAAAGGATTTTTCAATACGAAGGACCGCAGAGGCGTTTTCAAATTAAAGTCTGTATTCGCTTTCATACCTTAACTGGGTATTAAGACATCCGCGGAGTTAACAAGGTCCTTAACTATTTGATGAATGCCGGCCTTTCAGGCTAACCTCGTTAACTAAAAACAAACAGCATGTGCCGCTAAACGAGAAGCTTATTCAGATTTCAAAATAAGGTTATACCAATAATTTAAAGCTTCATACTTATATCGCCGATTAGGTACCTGTTATTTAATACTTATCACTTGAATGTGCCCCTCAGTCAAGTTGCGTTGCCTTTTTAGGGTTCCGTAGCCAAATGGCAAAAAACGGAACCCTTATAGATTCGTCATGTCCGTCTGTCTGTCCGTTTATGTCACAGCGTATGTTTGGTAAGTGGATGTTTTCTATGAACCACATTAAGATTTTTACACAAAAATAGAAAAAAAAACAATACATTTTGGGGGTTCCCCATACTTAGAACTGAAACTCAAAAAATCTTTTTTCATCAAACCCATACGTGTGGGGTATCTATGGATAGGCCCTTCATGGGCGATTCCGACTCGCACTTGGCCGCTTTTTTTACAAAGTTATTTATAGCCTTCGTCAGTGGTAAATGTCAAAAAACAATGTCAATTTTGACTGAATTTGCCCTTAATTGTTGCACGTATTTTATATTATTGATTGAAACGAGTAAAAAACATTCAACATCATTAAGAATCAATAACATATTTTTACTACACCAGCTCGTAATTGTACAAAAACTGATAAGAGAGTTACATTTTATCCACATGTGTGGCAAATTAATTTGATACAAATTTTGAGTTTTTTTTTTCATTATGTTGGCAGGTAGAATTGACTTTTCAATGATGAATTGGAATGATAAATATATAATAATTTTGTTTGATGTTTTACAGTTAGTACTCTGCTCGCGTTAGTTTGGTGAAAAATTTTGCTCGTTTTACTCCTCGTGCCTTGAAACCCTCGCTACGCCCGCCGTGGATAAATTTTGGTTGCTCGGGTGTCAATACTAGCACGAGCGATAAAAAACAACTTTGTCCCGTTAAAAACAATTAACTTTTTACCACACCAACTGGCAAAGGCCCTCTTGATTGTTCAAAAACGAATGAAAAAGTTGCATTTTATCCACATGTTGGGCAAAGTAATCAGATGCAAATTTTGAGATGTTTCCTTATGTTAGCTAGTATAATTGACTTTTAAATGATGATATTGAATGATAATTTTTTTATTACGTTCATTTGGATTTGATTTCATTTGAATTTTTTGGTATTTCATAGTTAGTAGTTTCCTCGTGTTGGTGTGGTGAAAAATTTTGTGTTTCACTCGGAGGCAAAGTTTGTTTAACCCTCGTGCATTGAAACCCTCGCAACGCTCAAGATTCCACTTCTCGAACCACTCTCTACATTCGTGGTTCAATTTTGGAATCTTTCGCTTGCTCGGGTATCAATATTAGCACGAGCGGTTAAACAACAACTTTGCCTCCTTGTAAAACAAATAAATATTTAAAGCTTGAATTTCACTCCCAATATCGGCACTCATATTTAGTGGGAGGGACTCCCCGAGATTGATGTACGTAATATTGTGTTGGTAACATATTTTTCAAATCTGGTTTAGCCTCCAAGAGCAATATTTAAGATCTAAAGAAAAGTCTAATAAGGTCGCCATTATAACTATAAACAGTACAAAAATGACATAATATGGGTAAAAGTGATTCGTTTTGACTGGACACTTGTTGTGCGCCGTATGCATATTTTGGCTGTGGTTCAAAGTGTTGAAAATTATTGCTTGAATAAAAATGTTGAATAGTACGAGCACAGTTCAAGCATAAAAATAATAAAGTATGTAATTTAAAGTACAGGTTTTTACAATATGTAAGTTTAAGTTCAGGTGGGGTAAGAAAAATATGGTTTATTTTTCTCGGGGCAAGAGGATAGTCCTCCTACGTAAGTTAGTTTTATTTATGCATCAGTTTTATTATTAGTAATATAATTTGATTTAGGTTTTAATATTTTTAACTACCTTTGTAGGGCTAATATGGTCGGCTCTTTATCATTTGTCACCATGCCTGTCACGTTCTAGCAAGTATGTAAGCGCAAAAGTGACGGGCATAGTGAAAAGTGATAAAAATTAAAGAAAGAAATTTCTCTAAAATCTTCAAAAAGTTCCTTACCTAAACTTAAATCTAAATTATAGTTATAAAACTGTGTGCGACTATCTTTTCTTAGGTTTGGTTCGGTTAGGGTCTAGGGATAAACGCCCTGTTAATGGTTGGCGTTGTTATGACCAATAAAAAAATCTAATCTGAACTGTTTAAAATTCTTAAGAACCTTCCTTTAATACTTCTAGAAAATAATGATTCAACTTGGCTATTGGCTTGGATGTCAATATATTACATAAAAATACATCTGTAGTAATTCAGACACACACTTGGCTATGTATTTCCGTACGTTCATGATAAGCTAGTTGTGTACTTATTCTGCGGAGGAACTCCACGTATCCGCTTGAGTCGAGTTGTACAATAATGCAGATCTTCTCTGGCATGAACGAGTGCTGAGACGCGCGCGCAAGCTGTCTAGCGGACCGTGTGTTCTCGAGAACCTTTACAGAACTTTGCAGAAAAGCTTCTGCGTACGTTTGTTAATGCGATTCTAGCTCCTGAAAGATGACGTTGACAAGTAGAATAAGCTGGGCTATGTATACACATTTGGCTTTATTATGAATGTTTGTCAAATCTAACGAACCGTTGATTATTTTTTGTCTCTATCTGTTATTTTGACATTTCTGCTTATTAGAAAGATACAAAATTTCACAGAGATTTGTTAAACGTTGCTAAATTTTGAAAATAAGGGGGTTAGTATTAAATTCTTGATTCAGAAAACAATAAGGTTCACTGGAATCTTATTGGAAAATCTGAAATAGTTACATAAAAATATTAATTGCTATTGCATCATGGAAGTTTATTGCGCTATTGACAAACCAACAACGTTATTAAGGTAAGGTGATTGAATTTAAACGCTATTTAATATTTCTATCAAAATAAGATAATGCGTAACTGTTATTTTCTAGACCCTCCATCTATAAACAGAGATATCTAAATCTACAATGAGCAGTCTAAGCAAAAAAAAACTGTCAGACCATCCTTCACTTTTTCCTCTTAGCTTGGCTGTCTATACATTATTCATTGTAGCCATGCGACGCCACCGTCGGAACTAAAAGGCGGTAGGACCATATGGGTACTGAAGAACCTTGTTTCATTCTTTCCCTTAACAAGGGTGATGCATAGTGAGGTGCTGTACTCAGGAATATTCCCGACTCGGACCCGACGCGGAATTTTTCGCATCCATACTTTTACTTGAACCAAATGAAATGTCTTTATTTTGTTTTCCTTTTTAAAATCCGCTTGTACTTATAAGAGTGGTATATTTTTACACGGCTCATACATTTTTGGCCATGAAAGTGCTTTGGAATGTTATTTGGGTACTATTTTAAAGGCGTGCCTATTGATAGAGCGTAGTCTCCAAATCATATTGATAGATGAGTAACTTACTTATAGTCACTAGAGTTTTCCATAAATTCCCATACCACAGAATAATTTTATTATTTAACCTGTCTCAAAAAACGGAATGTATCTGCATTTCAGTTTATTCCTGTATCTAAAACCCATTGTAACACCCAAATTTTAAACAAATATATTTAAAGATTTTAAAGACAAACATTACTAATTTAGGAAAACATCGCAAAATAAGTAATTATAGGACAACATTGCAACATGTTCCTACGGCCCTTCACTAAGTTTCGTATAGGTATGTAGGTATACCAGACGGCGGGCGACCGTGTAGAACAACGGGAGAAAAATCTGCTTTTAATTACCGCCCAGCGAACAACGGTTGGTTAGAATTTTCTTTTGAAACCCCCACCCTTTCGAAGCACTCGATAGTAAAATTTGCTTTATTTAAAAGTTTTACTGGAAAATTCAGTGAGGGTTTTCAAAATAAACTTGAGATATTTACGATTCCTTTTAGAATGACATTATAGTTGTTACTTTGTTTTGAGGTTTAATAATAGTGGCAAGTACTTAGTATATGTACTTATAGAACATACCGTAAGTATACATAATATATAATACAAATGGTACCTTTTTGTGACGTGCATTCCATACATATGTGATA
Organism: Cydia pomonella; assembly: GCF_033807575.1. Taxonomy (NCBI): domain Eukaryota; kingdom Metazoa; phylum Arthropoda; class Insecta; order Lepidoptera; family Tortricidae; genus Cydia; species Cydia pomonella. The sequence continues at coordinate 7,045,928 of NC_084717.1, read as the reverse complement.
TGTATTTACCTGTAACAAGTATGAAAAAAAAATTATCAACATACACAATATTTATATTTGAAAGTAATATTATATTACTCCACATTTATAGAATGAATACCATATCAAAACCAATCAAGCAAAACACGATAAGCAAAATAATTTGCTATTACACTACATTAACGACGGTCGTAAGCAACAGAGCTAAAAACACAATAAATTGCATCAAAACACGAAAATTGCCAAAACAAAAACGATTACACGAATCTCCCACCACGCGATAAACTAATGTAAAATCTGCAACAACAGATTGAAATTCTGCTAAGCTACAAAACAAGTTGAAAGTTTTGAAGTGAGCGCAAATTTAATTACTGCATAAGCGCACAAGTCGAGTTTGGGCATTGCCAGGTTTATTAGCAAAGGTTAAGCCCTGATGCACACATCATAGAATAGAACATTAAATAATAAGTAGATATATATTATATTACATTAAAATTATATCTCCCCTCCGAAATGTTGACAAACAAGCTTGATAAACAAGACTTTCGATTAAATAAATCCATACTCAAACCAGTTCATTCGTCACTATACCACAGACCGATACACAGATGTACATACTAAACGTTTGCAATAATCAAATTTAAACTGTCGTGTGTTAGGCTAACATTAAGCAGCTCGTGAACGCTACTCATGCACTGTTAGTGCTTGAAAATGGAAACATAAGCTCTCCAAAACATGTCGCGCGAGTGACTAAAAAATAAATAAATTAAGTAATAATTGGACATTCTTAATACACAAATTGACTAAGCCCCTACTCAGACGTAGAAACACCCATGACTCAGGAACAAATATCTTCACTCAACACACACATAAACTCCTTTATCGGGTTTTTCACCAAGGACCACAGATCATATAGCCTCGGACCATCGACGGGTCACTATCACTACCCACTAGGCTACACCAAGAGAAGACAATAAGTATTTCTATTTAATTGCATAAATTCAGGTACATACAACATTTCTCTTTACATCATTGTTGTTATCAAATTATAAACAATAAATACGTGTTTGTATTCTCGCTAAATTACATACCATCGCCAACACATCTAGCTTACAATTAGTAATCCTTATTGCATCGCAATAGGCTGCCAATACGTTAATTATCACGTTTTACCATCAAAACATTATTTCCATCCAAAAGCTCGCATATTTCCAGATAGTAATACATGAACTGCATGTAAGACATATCTGCAATTTATTCTCAAAGATGCTATATCAAGTTTAATTAAACGTTATAAACAGGTGAAACTTGTCATCCTTGGATACCAGCTTAACTTGATTAAATTACGCCACTGTAACCGAGCTGTCCTGAGGTTTAATTATTTTAGGAAGCTTCGCAAATTCGATCTAGTCGTATGTTAAATCCCACGTGTTACGTAAATCCGAAACTTTAGGTATAGCTGGGTGAAGTAAATAGAGATTGGATGGTTTTATCTAACAGTCGAACTTTCTGTTTATCTAAAGGCGATAGCAGTTATTTTTGGAATGTTTAAACACTAGTTATATTTTATTACCTATTATAAATAGGTATATTATGGTACTTAGTTTTCTGTATGTAGCAAACTTCAATAGGCCATTATAAACTATTGTTTTTTTCTTTACTTAGTTATAGCATCTTTAAAAGATTTCGAGAATTTGATCTTGTTGAAGATTATAACTTAATTATAACTTGTAGTTACATGATTAAATGTTCAGTAAAGAATGTAATAATACATTTTTGTACTCGTCGATTTTAATGGTTGAATTAAGGTTTCTTATACCAAATTATAAGTGCGTACTTTTCATGTATGGGCTCCCAAATCAACTATAATATTCATTTCGATAAGTTGTAGTCAACTATAAAAAAAAATTACCAATCACGTACCGCCGCGCACCCATAGAAAAGACTTATTTAGGTTTTATAGTAAAAAAGTATTATTTTAGATGACTCGTAGAAAAAGTATTGTATACAATAGTGATATAATCAAGCTTTTCAATCTCGTACCTTACCTGGCTAACTCGGCAAGCTCCGTTGCCTTAACTCGGTACTCGACTGAAAAGCTCTCTATTATGTCACGATTATATAAAATACTATTTTACATGCCATGCTAAAATGAAACGTGATAAAACATGGGGGAATTTTGTAAAGCACAAAATTTAAATAAAATTCGCAATTATCAAACTACAAGCGGGTACTAAACTGTTGAATCATTTAGACTTCAATTTGGGCATTCAAAGCGTAAGTATTGAAAAACTAAATTAGCTTGAACCTTAAAAGGCTATCTATGGCTAAAAACTGTACTTTATTTTTGAGGCCAGAATAATTTTATAAAAAGGAAAAAGAAGATTACGCTTTACCTAATTTCAAGTTTGTGAAAATTATTTCAAGAAAGGTTTCAAAGCATTTCTCTGTTACGGTCACTTGCTTCAAAGTTTGTGCAAATATCCATCCTTTTACGATCTTCGAGGTATACTTTAATTGGTTTTGGATTCTACGCAATTCTAGTATAATTGGACGGGCTGTCACTGAGATCGCATTAATTGAGTTTCTGTTGCTTAATCTCAAAGCCTGGATAGTGGTAGTTTTCTTTTTTAATATTTATTAGACAAAATAAAAAGGATTATCTGTATCTATTATCAACATTTTGTGGTCCTTGTAAGGATTGTTTCCCATCACAATTGCTTTCCATCGTATTTTCTTGGAAACGTACGTATCTGTCATGCAAGTTCAATCAATGTCAGTATTTTTTGTACCAAGACCGACTGAAATAGCAAGACACGTTCGTAAGATTCCGTGAGAATACGATGGTAAATAATTATGCACTACAACTGTAACTTCATAATCCTAACATTTAAACGTGGACGTTATAGGTCGAATAATTAATTGGCAAATGAATTAAATTGTGGTATATTTTGAATGTATCAATATGAGCAGAACTCACAGGGAATACTCTACTTTTAATTCAAGTATTTTTAGTTAGGCCCTCAGCACACGGAGCGTAAGTGTAAAAGATACGAATGCGTATCGTAATACGCGCGTAGAACAAGAGCGCTATGAGCACGTAGAAGTTCAAAGAAGTCCGCACATGAAACCTCGTCGTAGCGTAGCGTATGAGATTTCTGTCGTCATTACGACAGGCGTAGCGTAAACCAGACAAAACTTTTGACAAAATTCATATAATCACACAATAAAAAATCTTCTTCATCTGGCGAGAAAGTAAGATCGTCGCTGAAGATATCTGACGCTGATGACGACATGATTTCAACGAATGAGTTTTCACTAATAAAGTGGTGTCAGAATGTTATGTACCTTTATGATAAATAAACTAAAAAAAAATTATAAAACGGTTACGCTTGCGCGATGCTTGGTGCCCGGAGCTCTATGCTTGCTTAGGGTTCCGTGACCAAAGGGTCAAACGGGACCCTATTACTGAGACTTCGCTGTCCGTCCGTCCGTCTGTCACCAGGCTGTATCTCAAGAACCGTGATAGCTAGACAGTTGAAATTTTCACAGATGATGTATTTCTGTTGCCGCTATAACAACAAATACTAAAAACAGACGAAAATAATATTTAAGGGAGGCTCTCATGCAACAAACATATTTTTTTTTTGCAGTTTTTATAAATAATGTTACGGAACCCTTCGTGCGCGAGTCCGACTCGCACTTGCCCGATTTTTTACGATACGCTTACGCTTAGTGTGCTGAGGGCCTTACTCTCCCGACATATTATCCGATGATCATCATATTATTATCCAATCTCCGCAGTCTCCGCACTTATGTGTGCTTGAATATATAACTCTAAACCATGTGGTGCGAGTGATTAAAATCATGTTAATTAAAAATTAATAGTAGTTTATGTGAACGTTACACAATAAATTAGATTAATGTGTCTGCCTATTTTTGTCTCGTGTATATGGAATATGTAATATCTGAAATTAAGTGATTTTTAAGTAATAATGAAAAGCATTAAAACAAGAGTGTGAGTTTTTGAAGCGAGTTTCATAAAAAAAAAAATTTTTTTTTTTAATCTACACGCATGTTATAATCTATTTATGATGCGTTCAGGAACCGCGTGTTACAACCGCCACCGTGGCATTTGATTTGATCACAGTACATGCAATAAAACGTCATCTCGACGATGCGCGATGTTCCAAATTTGAATACTGTTTTAAAATCGATATCGACGTCATTATTAGGCAATAATATCATTTTTACAGACAAGAAGTTTGTTGTAACAAAACATCATTTTTTATATATTTATGTTTGTGCTTGTGTGTTCATATTCTCTATTTTTAGCTCCTTCTACTACCCCTGTTGAATTTTGATATGCGTTCTTTATGTTCGCTAACCAAAGCCTTAGTTTGTCTGCAAGAATTATATATTTTTTTCTAAATTCATTGTAGTTTTACGAGTAAAATGTACTATTGTTATTTTAGCAATAAAGAATATTTACTTACTTAAGTACTTACACGAATGTTAGTATGCTTCACAATAGTTTAAATTCTATTAGGATTATAAGAGGTACTACTATTCTACCCGTCTGTATGTCACGACAGCTCGAGACTCTGTGGCGCGTGAAAATTCAAGGCCTTCGTGTAATTAGGTTCTAAGACAAACAGTCGGCAGGTGCGACATTAGAAACGGATAGGTATGCTCCAATTAGCGATGTTCGGAATTCTGCCCTGCCACCGTATGTGCATATCGAGACTTGTTCAGACATGGGCGTTATTGCGTGAGAACAAGGTATACTTTCATTTGAAATTAAATTCTGAGTGCGGCTCCGTAATATACATAAGGGTTATAATAATAGATTTTAGTACTTGACGACAATTTACATATTAATATGTATTTAAATGGCTGGAGAATCGAACTTTTGAACAAAGGGTTCCTCTCCGTATCTCCATGTATGTTGATTGTTGAGAGACACTCTGAGAATTTTGGCAGTTTTTTGACAGATGGCATCTTTCCATCTCATTATTTGGTGTCATATGTCACTCGTGAGAGATTTTTTACGCGGGTATGAATAAGGTACAGTGTGCTGTGAAATTGCATGTAGAAATTATGAATGAATCCATTTATAAAGTCGCCATGCACTTTTACCGCTGATGGTTCTTTAGTTAACTAAGTCTGCACGCTTTGAACCCTATTCATATAATTTAATTTTTACAAAGATGGTAATAGATCGAATAATATGACCGAAAACCGCTTACCTATCTGAAATCTATAAATAATCTTATTTATCAATATTAGAAAAACACAATACAAACTAAAAAATAATCAAATACAATTGGTACCTAACAACTAAATCCGACTATAGCTAAACTTAATTTATAATGTACAAAGCGCAAATTATAATTACTATTTTGTAACACACTATTTAAAATTTACTTTAAATATCTTCTCTGAAATATTACGCCAAAGTATATAAGAATTTTTTAAAAGTTGTACAGGCTAAGAGATAAATATCAAATAGGACTGCGATCGTTCTTCTTTATTACCTACAACCGTCTTGTCTTGTCCCCCGGTAAATTGTATACCTAAGCACTTAATTTCTTGCATACCTTTTTTATGTCAAAGTAATCATTACAGTATTTCTCGGTCCGTAACTACGAATGGGATTCATTCGTTGAAGTTTTTTCAATAAAAGCGTGACACCTCCGTCACGAAGTTTCAATTCACGAAAAAAACAACCCGACTGCAAATATACAAAACGCGAAATATTCGTTTCAAACTGAACAGCTAACCACGTTAACCTGTACCTCTAGTGTAACTTCCATTCGATAGCGTAACGTAACTTTCGCGTTTAGGTTAAGTCTCATTTTGTATGGGATTTTGAACAGCGCACCAAGCGGGACGTTTTGGAAACTCAAAGAGCGAGTGTAAATTATAAGTACGTTTACTCAAAGTGTCGCTCACGTTTACGTTTCGTATCGTATTTATAAGGGATCGCAAACCGTTTTATTTTTTAAACCGTTTTTGTACAATTACTCGGGAACGAAAAGGTTTTCGTTTCCGCTTGCGGTTACCGGTTAAAGAACTATTCTAATGAGGTACCAGTTTATGGCAAATTAGTTTTATTTTGTGTTTGTGGAAAGAAATTAACCGGTTAAATTGAATATATCTACAAGATACAACGGCAAATATTGCTATCTTTTTAACATACATGCAAACGAGTTTAACAGAGTGTCTCCGAAAGTCGAGAGTAACAAATATTAGGTATATCGTTCCGGCGAACCACAAAAGCTCGTTTCCTCTTATTTTTGGAAAAAAGCAGACATAGGCAGATGTTAAAAAAAGAGGATACTTATTGGTTTTTAAATTATAAGTGCAACCTACATCCTGAGACAATTCCCACTAAGATTTATGAACATATTTAAGTGGCATTGTCCTGGGATTGAGGTAAAATAGGTACTAAACTAATATTAGTACGAGTACACTGACGATAATCTCTTCTTAACGATTCAATTCAATTCAATTCAATTCAATAAGCCTTTATTTAACAATCTTATTAACTAGTTTACAAAATATAATAAACATCTTATTTCCTAGTTTCACTTATCATTAGTTTAAAAACTATTATTATATATCAATGCTCAGTTTCAGACATCGGAGTCGAGATTGTCTTGCTTTCCAGCATAGGCCTCCCCCAAGTTTCTCCAAAGTTCCCGACCATGGGCTTTCCTCCGCCAAGTGGCACCAGCAAGAGCTTTGAAGTCGTCTTCCCATCTTCGTAGAGGTCTATGATTTTTTCTGCCACCTTCTTAACGATAAGGAGAGAGAACTAAGTTTTTTAGTTCATGTTCAATCAATAAACCGGTCATCAAATATTTTTATTTAACGTTAATTTTATTATGGTCTATTTAAAAAACTAATAAACGTGTTTTGCACATTATACCGAAGCGAAATGATGAAAAAAATGTAGGCATGTAAATTTGTTAAATATGGTATTGAGTGAGCTCAAACTTTTAGTAGCTGATTGTTGATTTCATCTGTGCTAGATATGACTTATACGGTCCAGACAATATCGAGCAGAAGTAAACTTATACATTCAAGAAATTCATTAAATTAAATTTATAAGTGACATTTATTTATTCTAATTTTATAAGTGCCGTTCAAGTATTTAACTAATCAATCTGCATAATAGAATGACTGTTTCATTTTCTATTTTATAATGATATCATTGATTTTTCCTATCTACTACTCGTTGTGGAGCCATCATCAGCAGTAAGCAGTAGTATCATAAACATGTTAAAATGTTTACAAGCCCTCGTATTAAAAATGGTAGAAATACAACACAAATTAATATTGACCTAATTGATAAAGTATTAAGGGTGATATTCAAATGAACATCGAATCAAAACATCACCAAAGACGATGAAGATAAAACCTCTTTAAGAACGTTGATTATGAAGAAAAAAATGTCACAATTGGGTGAGATACGATTATTCTAAAGTAACTAGACTCGGATGACATTCAGTTTGACACTTGTCATGTAAAAAGTTAATCGAGCAAACTACTGACGATACGTTTTACGTTAATATGCGAGTGTATTGCGCAACGTGACACTTGACAATTCTGAAAGTTAGCTCACTACTTTCATAGTTAAATTCTTTTCGCATGTTGGCAGACCTGGGTGGTAATCATCAAATTACGAAGTACAGTGCATGTGGGATCTTCCGGGGTATAAAGACCGCTACTTTATTTGTTCAAGCTATAGGTACGAGGCCAATGAGTAAAAGAGAAGTTTTAGAGTATCGAACAAGCAATAAACTTTACATTAACGTGGATGCCATGCCAATATGTACAGCAAAACCCTTAATAATGGTCAAATAGCTGAGTACCTACTAATATTACCCGATGCCTACCTGAAGTCCGATATTTTTTCAACAGTTTCAGCACGCATCAAAAACTGAACTGGGGGCCTACTCAAGATGACAATCGTTTGTGCTGACGTAGCTATGTATCTCTATCTCACTAAAATGGAAGAGAAAGAGAACGGAAAGCGTTTCGTTATCGTAGCAAACCATGGTCATCTCGGCTAAGATGTAATCCCATCATCTTAGATCGCTCGTTGCATATCTACTTATCACTTTACGTGACCAGTGCAAAGCAAGCATGAAGAGCGTAACATATCATAATGAGCTTCGAGAAGCGGCGGCACAGAGGCAAGTAAAGTATTCTACAGGATACATCTTGCTGAGTTGTTTTTGAGTGCACATAATTTTTGTACACATAGATAAACTATACTTATATTACAAAACAAAATACCAACTGTATTGTTTATATTGGATACCTACTTCCAAGACCTGAAAAAATATTGTAATGTAGCGAACGATCAATTAAAAAAAGCGTATATTTTATTTCAGCTTTTTAATAATTAACATAATAATAATTATGTAAATCTACAAACAATGTCTTATTAGGTACCTAGGGATAAAAATTGACCGAATAAGTCAAGCCTATCCATCGTTCTTCGGTCCGTAGCCTACTTCTCTCCGCTGAATGCTGGGAAGTAAATCTTCGTCCTCCTGATCCACTTGTACTTAAGCGTTTTGGGTAGATCAAGACAGGTAGGTAAACAATTACTTTGATGAAAAGTTCCATGCTGGACGCAAATTTGCAACACGGTAATCCATGGTGTTTCACATAGGTACACATCACATACATTATGTATAATTTGCATTTTCATCACACTTGCTCGAAAAAGATCTTATTTCATGCTGGCGTACTGAAGGACAAAGGCGTATATTGTTCCCGCGGGAGTTATGGATTATGAAAAAAAAAATAGCAACCGAATAGATCCACCGATTACCTTTATTAGGTATACCTCTATTTCTATTGTATTTTCATCGATGGTAAAGGTAAACAATATATACCTAAGCAAAGTTTTAGATCGATACGGCTATATAAAAAATAGGTAATACGGAATGGAGAGATCTAATTATATTATTACTACGAAACTTCCGATATAAGCAATTTAACGGTCACGGTTAGTTTCACTAGACTTAAGTTGACCGGGATATAAACCATGATTACCTTTTATATTGTTTTAATAATATCGGGAGCTCCATAAAAATAATATAAAACCGATCAATTAAAGTCTAATTCAACTGTCTCCTAGCCTAGACGGTAGTGACCCTGCTTACAAAGCAAGAGGTCCCAGGTTGAAGTCCCGGTATGGGCAATTATTTGTTTGTTCATCACGAATATTTGTTCCCGAGTTATGGATGTTATCTATGCACCTAAGTATAAATTTATCTATACAAGTATCGTCGCCTAATACCCCAAGCACAAGTTTTTTCTGAATTTGGGACTAGGTCGACCTGTGTGTGATTTTTATGGACTCACGAGCTCTCACCACGTACCAGCCTCATTCCTATCGAACACGTCTGTGGGACTATAAGAACAGTAAAGTTCGTAAGCATGATCCTGCACCACCCATCCACGAGGACTTAAAACGGGTTTGCTGAAGGAATGTTGTCATCATGTCACATAATAATTTCTAGAATGTAATAAATTCAATGAAATAGGTACCAATTCACATGTATCAGAAGGTCAGAGGATGGCAGTTTTTTAAAAGACAAGGATTTTTTTTCAAATGATTTTTGTCAAACAGTGTCTAATAAGAAAAATAAAAATATGTTTTACGGTTAGCTTTCATTTGATACCGTTTTCTTCAGAGTGGCATGAAAATTGGAAAAGTTATTGAGTGAAGAACCAAATATGTGAAGTATTTAAGAAGATAAAGTGCTTGCTATTTCAAAGCTAAACAAGAGATACTTGAATTTGTGTAGAATGCTTCTGAGATTTTCGGGCAGTAATCTACACAGAAAACTATTTTTGCCTGTACAAAGTTTAATATCTAAAAATATCAAAAAGTAAGCTCTGCTTAAACTGAATATTATCGCCCTTAGTACAATGGCATAAACAGATGATATATTTTAGAGGAAATACCTACAAAATTACGTTTTCTTGCTCTCCTCAAAAATTGGTTAAAACCGAGATACAGCAGCACTCCTCTCTGACAGCAGCACATGCGACATGCCGTGGCCTTGTACGTCTGAACTATTTCTTACTGCACTTTAAATGGGGTTGACCGGTCGAAGTATTTTACAGATGGCGCCAGCATAGGTTTTGTCGGTCCTAACGAATAGTGTCAGATTCTTGATTTTATTGTACTTTAAAACACTTTAAGCCAAAATTCAAAACAAAACTAGAGACAATTTAATAGTAAATATTTCATAAATGTTAGAAAATGTAAAAAATGGAATTGCCACCTGAGGGCGAAACTACAAACGCAACATTTCACTCGACAACTCTCGAGTGACTAATTTAACTATTGAGTTTAGGTTTCGAAACGTTTACGAATGTCATATTTGAATTTACACTCGCCCGCAGTTAGCGCGTTTGAAAACGGATACATAATATTCTTGTTCAGGGGTCGGCAACAGGCGGCCAGCGAACCTTCCTGGTTATTTTGTATATAAAATTTATATCAGGTCTACGTCTCTGAAGTCGGCGCGTTCGGAACGCAAATGATCATGACATAACATGACATGACAGGGACAGCATGATTCGTGGCCCCGCGCTTACAAACATCGATTTTGTTCGTAGTACTACATATAGTAAACACCCCTATAATGGAACCGGCACTAGTAATGGAATGGTATAGACAAATCCTGTAAAACAAGTATTTTCCATCAGTTTTTAATCGCTGGCAACATTTTACCATAAACAAGAGCCAAAGAGATGCTTAAGTTTAATTTTTCATTGATACTTGTTATTTTGAAAATTAATGGCGCCACAAAAAACCACAGTTTTTATTGGTTAATAATATTGAAACCAATTGCAGTAGCTTTCATTAAATACATAGAAAACATAAAGGACGAATTGGACATTCAACTTTTAAAGCGTAAAGCGGTAGAAATTTTACAGGTGTCGGTGAAATTACAAAAACACTCCAAATTTTCTCTTAAACGTTCCATGATTGGTGCCGTTAACATATTATAATTGCACCTTCTGTACTTAATCTATGGTCTATTCAGATTTACTATATAAGTATCGCGAACCACGAAGAAAGGGTGCATATTTTTAAACAGCTTGATTGTAGATTTTCATTATCGAAAAGTATTACTATCAAGTAAAAGGCAAGCGCAAGTCCGTGCGGCATTTGAACTTGAGAGTACTGCCGCTGTCGGGAACTTTTTTTGTATCCTTTAAAATAGGTATTTGTTGACAATTGTTGTCGTTGTCAGTCGTCGTTGACATTGTCGAGTGCTCTTTGCATAATAATAAATTATCAGATATAGTGATAAAGTTGCAAATTATAAACAATGTGCATTGGCTGCTTAAAGGTTGCCGACCACTGTATTTATTCAACCGAAATATAACGCGAACCAATTAAGTGGTGATCTTAATACGCTCGAAGATCCCACATGGGCTGTACTTCGTAATTTGGCCACCTATACCACCCAGTTCTACCAACATACGAAAAAGGTAAATTACTGTCAAAATGAGCTATCTTTCGTAACGGACGAGTTTGAGGTTGCATGTCACACTCGCATGTTAACTAAAAAGTATAGGTTTTTAGTTTCCGAGTAGTTTTCTCACCTAACGTCATCGAATAGTTAACGAATATTTTGCTGTCATGATACACTAGACCTTCTGTTGCCGTTCTTCAGCTCGGCGTCGGTACATTAGACGCAGCAAACACTAATGACGACATTTATCACCTCGCTTGACACAGGTAGCTTTATCTTCAGGTGGATAAATGTCTATTGCCGAGCGTACATTTGAAGGAAAGTCTGTGCTGTTTAATACTGTATTGGAACTAATATTTTACTGAAATGGAACCCTCTTACGTATCTTAAAGTTCGAATCGGGGCGACATGCCGCCAAACATTCAAAGTTACACTCACATTACAAAACGACATACTGAAATAGTCACAGTCATATTTTATTCATAAACAAATTTCATTGCTTTTGAGATTAATTTACACATAAATTTTCTTATTTAATATACACAAACAAGTCTCATTAAATATTAAAGTTACTTATCTTACACACAATAACATGAAATTCGATATGAACTTTCAATTAACACATGGTGAATAATTTAAAGAAAAGCTCAATGAAAAGGCCAAAAGAAGGAAATAATTGACTCATATTCAATTATTGCCTTAGTCAATATCGCCAAAAAAAATTCTTTTTTTGGTTTTTCAATATATTTGTACATAAAAAGTAAATGTTATTGGTAAAACTATCACCTAAAATGAATTGGTACTTTTTTCGTAAAACGTACTTTGTGAAAAGTGGTTGTCACTTTTCGATATCGTTAATAAGGATATTTAGACTAGACCCCGTAGCGACAATATCGCCATCAAAATGCGTTTTGCACTAAGTAACAATAAAAGTAACAAATAAGTTTTTGTAAAATGGTGTTAACTCTGAAACTAGGTGAATACGAGAAAAATATTTATAAAACATTTCAGTCTTTAAATATGATTAGGAATAAAGATCGTATCATTTACGACGACGGGTGTCTTGACTCGTATAGTTATGTTTCTAAAAGTTAAATTTGACAAATCTGCTGATTCACTGCACTGCTGCTATAGATGCACTGTTAAAATCTTTCGGGTTCCTCGTGAACACCTTGTATTTACCTACGTCTAGCACTTGTTTTCGTCGTTAGAAATCGTAATGCAAAGAAATATGAGAGAGAAGTTTTACATACAAAACTTCCTACTTGCTCTATTTTCTTTGTACTTTTAACAATTATATTTCATTTATTTACAATACCTATAATAATTTGCACGAGGTGAGAATAAGGTTTTCGTTATAAGCTCGCAGTGCCCTTCACTAGGCTCCATAAAATTAAAAAATCATTCATGGGTAATTGTGTAAGATTTTACAATATACTTCCTAATATTATAACTGAATTGTCTGTTATAATCTTAATATATATATATAAAATGCTAATGTGCGTAAGTAAAGACACGGTTTTCTCTATCACCACTATTTCCAATCAACTTCCTGTTGGGGTGGTAAATACCCCTTGGTCTCCCGGTGGGAGTAAGGGAGTTTGGTCGCGGTGGGTGGAAGTGGGTGGTTGTGGGTGGCTAAAATGTGAAAAAATATATATCTGTCCTTTTCTAACTCATGGGAACTTTTGGAAAGTTCTAAAAATTTCTGGAATTTCTGGAATAATCTAGAAAACTCCAGAATGTGTACAACTGTAACAATCGATCTAGAATGTTCCAGAAAGTTCTAGAAATTTCTGGAATGATCTAGAAAGTTCCAAAATTGTGTGCGACTGCTAAAATCGACCTAGAATGTTCCAGAAAGTTCTAAAAATTTCTAGAATGATCTAGAAAGTTCCCAAATTGTGTGTGACTGTAACAATCGATCTAGAATGTTCCAGAAAGTTCTAAAAATTTCTAGAATGATCTAAAAAGTTCCAAAATTGTGTGTGACTGCTAAAATCGATCTAGAATGTTCCAGAAAGTTCTAAAAATTTCTAGAATGATCTAGAAAGTTCCCAAATTGTGTGTGACTGCTAAAATCGATCTAGAATGTTCCAAAAAGTTCTAAAAATTTCTAGAATGATCTAAAAAGTTCCAAAATTATGTGTGACTGCTAAAATCGATCTAGAATGTTCCAGAAAGTTCTAAAAATTTCTAGAATGATCTAAAAAGTTCCAAAATTGTGTGTGACTGCTAAAATCGATCTAGAATGTTCCAGAAAGTTCTAAAAATTTCTGGAATGATCTAAAAAGTTCCAAAATTGTGTGTGACTGCTAGAATCGATCTAGAATGTTCCAGAAAGTTCTAAAAATTTCTGGAATGATCTAGAAAGTTCTAGAAATGTTTGGAAAGATCTAGAAAGATTCAAAATTGTTTGCAAGTGTAAAAATCGATATGGAATGCTCTAGATAGTTCTAGAAATGACTAGAATAATCTAGAAGCTTCTAGAAAGTTCCGAAATGTGTGCAACTATTGAAATTAATCCTGACGATCCAGATCGTAATTAAGTACCTCGGAATGTTCTAGAGTTTTCTCATACTAGAAATTTCGATTTCCAACGGTATATAAACCGAAAATCAGTGACTTTTTGTCAGTTGAACCGTGTTTACAGTCGCGAAAAGATCAATTGAAGCCAAGAGTGAACAGTGATTACATAAATTGAAGTGATTTGAACAAATGAAAAAGTAAAAACTATTTGACTATTCTAGAGTGTTCTGATACTAGAAATTTCGATTTCCAACGGTATATAAACCGAAAATCAGTGACTTTTTGTCAGTTGAACCGTGTTTACAGTCGCGAAAAGATCAATTGAAGCCAAGAGTGAACAGTGATTACATAAATTGAAGTGATTTGAACAAATGAAAAAGTAAAAACTATTTGACTATTCTAGAGTGTTCTGATACTAGAAATTTCGATTTCCAACGGTATATAAACCGAAAATCAGTGAGTTTTTGTCAGTTGAACCGTGTTTACAGTCGCGAAAAGATCAATTGAAGCCAAGAGTGAACAGTGATTACATAAATTGAAGTGATTTGAACAAATGAAAAAGTAAAAACTATTTGACTATTCTAGAGTGTTCTGATACTAGAAATTTCGATTTTCAACGGTATATAAACCGAAAGTGAGTAACTTTTCGTTAGTTTTATCATTGTAACAACCAAGATATTCGTTTTGATTAATTTTATTACTTTTTTTATATTTACAATGCCAAGGCGAAAAAAAGTATTTACAAAACCCAAAGTGGTTTCATAAAGAAGAAAAATAGCACGTCAAAATGAAACAGAAGAACAAAAAGAAAAACGTGTTTTAAACATTCGTAAAGGAGTAAAAAGAATTAGAGAAAATTTAACCGAAGAGGAAAGAGCACGTATTAATGAAGAAACCAGATGTCGAGTAAGATCACTCAGAAATCGTCAATCTGCTGATCAACGTGAACTGGAAAATATCAAAAAAAAAGAAAGAATGGCTACTTTACGCCAACGACGAGCTGCTTCATGTAAAGTTGGAAGTTTAGAACTTCAGGCTTTCCATTATGATTGCAAAAAACAATACAGTGAACATCCAAATATTGTCATCCGAAAAATGGATACGATATGCGAGTATTGTCATGCCCGGAAATTTAAAGGCGAAACTGCTGGTATATGCTGCTCGAGTGGTAAAGTCAATTTACCAGCACTAGATGTACCACCACCTCAATTACTCGCATATATGACTGGAGAAACACCAGATTCCAATCATTTTCTACAAAATATACGTCGATACAACTGTTGTTTTCAAATGACTTCATTTGGAGCTTCATTAATATGTCAGGAAGAAAATTTCAGCCCGGTTTTTAAGGTTCAAGGCCAAATTTATCACCGATTAGGCTCTCTTTTGCCGATGTCTAATGAATCTCCAAAATTTCTTCAAATATACTTTGTTGGTAACGATGAACTTGAAACAGACCAACGTTGCTCTAACTTTCAGGGACTGCAACGAGATATTATTCAAAAATTACAACGTCTACTTCATAATCATAATCAACTAATCAATGTGTTCAAGACTTCTCTAGACCAAATGGCTGCAGATAATTATAAGATCGTCATTCGAGCAGATAAAAGACCAGCCGGTCAACACGAACGAAGGTTTAATGCACCTCAAACGAACGAAGTTGCCGTAGTCATTGTTGATAACGAATGTAGTCGTCGTGATATTATTATTCAACGTCGAAGTAATAAATTGCAACGTATTGCTGAAACACATCGTAGTTATGATGCGCTACAATATCCGCTAATTTTTTGGCAAGGTGAGGATGGTTATCATTTCAATATTCAACAAATCAATCCAGCTACAGGTGTCGAAACTAACAAAAAAGTATCAGCTATGCAATTCTATGCTTATCGAATTATGACTAGAAATGGTGAATATAACCATATTTTAAACTGTCGGCAGCTATTTCAGCAGTTTATTGTAGACATGTATGCTAAAATTGAAACGGAAAGATTAGATTTTATTCGCCATAATCAACGAAAGTTGCGTTCGGATGAATACATCCATTTGAAAGATGCAATGATAAATGATGGAAACGTCGATAACATGGGAAAATTGGTCATCTTGCCATCGACATTCACTGGAAGTCCACGTCACATGCATGAATATGCTCAAGATGCAATAACTTATGTTAGGAAACACGGCAGACCAGATTTATTTATAACATTCACATGTAATTCTTCATGGATGGAAATCAAAGAAGAATTACAATATGGTCAGACGGCCAGCGATCGACATGATATTGTTGCCCGAGTTTTCCGTCAAAAACAAATTAAATTTATAGACGCCATTGTGAAAAATCAAATATTTGGTGTTGTTATCTGCTGGATGTTTTCAATTGAATGGCAGAAACGAGGATTGCCACATTCACACAACTTAATTTGGCTCCAAAATAAAATTCAACCGAATCAAATAGATGATATCATCAAAGCTGAATTTCCAAACCCGGAAGAAGATTCTGATCTTTATAGTATAATCGTAAAAAACATGGTTCATGGCCCGTGTGGTGAGCTAAATAGAAATTCTCCGTGTATGAAAGATGGAAAATGTACGAAACGTTATCCAAAGCCATTTTTGAACGAAACAGTTACAGGCGAAGACGGATATCCTAAATATAGACGTCGATCACCAGAACAAGGCGGATTTACAGCTAAAATTAAAATACGAGGTAATGCAGAAATTCAAGTTAATAATCAATGGGTAGTACCATATAATCCACTTTTATCTAAAATGTTCAATGCCCATATCAATGTTGAATACTGCAGTTCTGTTAAATCTATAAAATATGTATGCAAATATATTAACAAAGGCAGTGATATGGCTGTTTTTACGTTAACCAATGAAAACCAGCATGATGAAATAGTACAGTATCAAATGGGTCGTTACATTAATACCAACGAAGCAATTTGGCGAATTTTAAGTTTTCCAATACACGATCGAGATCCACCGGTTCAACATTTATCCGTCCACCTAGAAAATGGACAACGTGTGTTTTTTTCAAACAGAAACAGCACAAAAAGTTGCGACGGAACCACCAACTCGAACAACTTTAACAGCATTTTTTGAATTATGCCAGAAAGACCAATTTGCTAAGACTTTACTTTACTCAGAAGTACCCAGCTATTATACATGGGATACAACAAGTAAACAATTTAATCCTCGAAAACGTGGAATGCAAGTAGAAGGACATGATGGAGTGTTCAAGAGTAACACAATAGGACGAGTCTACACAGTGCATCCAAAAAACGCTGAATGTTTCTATCTACGCTTATTACTTCACACTATTCGTGGTCCAACGTGTTTTGAAGACCTAAAAACTGTCAATGGTTACATTTGTGAGACATATCGTGAAGCATGTCAAAGATTGGGTCTACTAGAAAACGATAATCATTGGGAGTTAGCTATGAATGAAGCAGCCCAAACGGCAACAGCAAGTCAAATTCGTGAGCTATTTGCAATCATATTAACTACATGTAATCCTTCTAATCCAAATCGACTATGGCTTAAATATCGAGAATATATGAGCGATGACATCTTGGCTGATTTACGACAGCAAAATCCGGACTTAGAAATTAATTTTAATGAAGAAATTTTTAACAAAGCTTTGATATTGATAGAAGATAAATGTTTAGCAATTTCTAACCAAACGTTAATACAACTAGGTGTTCAATCTCCTAAACGAAATCATTTGGATGTTATGAACAGTGAATTTTTAAGAGAAACAAATTATAATATCGACGAATTGAGGCTTTACATCCAACACAACAAACCCTTATTAATTGAGAGTCAAAAACAAGCTTACGACATAATAATGGATTATTATAAAAATCAGCGAAGTGGTATAATATTTTTAGACGCACCTGGTGGCACCGGGAAAACATTTTTGATAAATTTAATTCTAGCTGAAATCCGTGCAAATAAAGAAATCGTTCTCGCCCTAGCATCATCTGGAATAGCGGCAACACTTATGGATGGTGGACGAACGGCACATTCTGGTTTAAAATTACCATTAGATGTAGCTAACTACGAATTCCCGGTATGTGACATCACAAAATCATCGGCACGTGGACAAATATTAAAACAGTGCAAAGCCATTATATGGGATGAAAGCACAATGGCTCATAGAAAATCCCTAGAAGCACTAAACAGAACACTTCAAGATTTACGCGACAACACGAATATAATGGGAGGTGTATTGTTAATACTATCAGGCGATTTCCGTCAAACGCTACCTGTCATTCCGAAATCAACGCCGGCAGATGAAATTAACGCTTGCCTGAAGAAGTCGTTCATATGGGAACAGGTAAAAATAATTAAATTAACAACAAATATGAGAGCACAAATTTCAGGAGATGAAAAGGCCCAAGAATTTGCTGAAAAACTTTTACAAATAGGAGAGGGCACTTATCCAATAGACGAAAATACTGGCCAAATCACACTAACTAATGAGTTATGTAATGCTGTTGAAACACCGGAACAACTTATAAATGAAGTGTATCCAAGTATTGCTGAAAATTATACTAATTCAGAATGGTTACGGGAGCGCATTATTCTAGCCACGAAAAACGACATTGTCAATAGCATCAACAACATCATCCAGGAAATGATTCCGGGAGAAGAGAAAATCTACAACTCAATCGATACAATGACTGATGAACAAGAAAGCGTAAATTTTCCTTCTGAATTTTTGAATTCACTAAATGTTCCAGGAATGCCATTGCACTGCCTTAAATTGAAAGTTGGTTCACCAATTATTCTATTACGAAATCTGAACTCGCCAAAATTGTGTAATGGTACGAGACTCTGTATTAAACAGCTACAAAATAACATCATCGAAGCCAGTATAATGACTGGTAAAGAAAAAGGACAAATAGTATTTATACCACGAATACCTTTAATATCAAATGGATTGCCCTTTACGTTTAAACGTTTACAATTCCCGGTGAAGTTGGCTTACAGTATGACCATCAACAAAGCACAGGGCCAAACATTCAAATACTGTGGCGTTGACTTAAAGGAACCATGCTTTGCACATGGTCAATTATACGTTGCATGCTCACGAGCAGGATCACCTCGAAATTTGTTCATCTACAGCCCGGGCAATAAAACAATAAATGTAGTCTATAAGCAAGTATTATAGAAAAATTAAACAAAATGTAAATGTATAATATAACGTGTAATATGTTAATGTATTTATCATATATGTAGTATGTAGAATATCATATGTAAATAATTGTGTGAATAAAACATAAATTTTCCATTTACTAAGGTGTTTTTTATTCTAACTTATGATTATTTCAATTAGTTAATTAGTTAATTAGTTAATTAATTAAATATACTTTCTATACACCGCATATTTAATGGTCGACTAAGTCTTTCAATATCTAAGATAGAAATCTATATTATCTACGTTAAAAAATGCATCCTCAAATATTTTTTATACCATTAAACATGCGATTTATTTTAACCCGAGCAACGCCGGGTTTTGCAGCTAGTAATATAATAATATTATTATAACAGACAATTCAGTTATATATTATAACTGAATTGTCTGTTAGTAAATTAAAAAATTATGTAAAATGTAAGCTTATCTCTAAAGCCTATTATAGCACACAAGACTACATGAAAGATGAAACACCGTGGGATTAAGTGTGATTGTAAAGAATGAATTATTTATTGTTAAGTATGTTAATAATGATGAAATTGATAATTCAATGTATATATATACCGTATTTTTTAACATTTAAATTTTATTCTTATTTATTATTCTTTAGAAAGTTTCTAGACTAGTATTTTTATACAATTATGATGTTTGACGATCCTTTTGTGAAATTCTTATTATTAAGTTTACCATATCTATAATAATTCAAGGTTTTTTTTTAGAACATAATAACTGAATCAATAAATTGCTCTAATATTTAGATTAAGATGATATTTGTAAAATTTGACGATTTAAAGGTGCTTGTTGCTAGGCCTATTTGAATAAAGAATATTTTGACTTGACTTTCACTTTCACTTTTGGTTTTGGAGACGAGTGAAGTTCCCTTTAAATGGAATAAATAAAGGATACCAACATTTTTTTGTTGTTTATATTACAACATCTACTTTTGTGACTCACCAAATAAAAACTATTTACTCTATCAAATACCTATCTCACGTCAAAAAAATTACTGAATGTAATACCTAACAAATGATTCGATAATTTCGATCAGCTCCCTGTTGGCACTTCGATGAAATCGCAAAAATGTCATCCGAATGTTGATGATCGATCACTCTCCATGCATCAGACATGCTGTCCTTATTCTAGAACGTCTGTCTGAGGTATTTGACGTATCGAAATTATATCGAAAAAGTTGGGGTTGCTTTTTATTTTATAACTTATGAATTCATTTTTTACTTGAGCTTGTTTTTCTATGCATTTATCGTTACCATCCACTTCCCAACTAATGGCCTCAGATGGTCTGTCTGGTTTTAAATTTCCAAATATTTTTCCGCATTACTCATGATAGGATTTTCTTCACTGAAAGCAATAGGTAAACATCAAACGGTAATTCAGACCTACATAAAGGATGACTCATGTTAGAACGTTCCGGGTTCGGGCCGGGGCGTCCGATACTTCGTTAGCATACCGATTTTACAGCATATTTTATGCAACTTACGAGTGGATACAATATCTTTACATACCCCACAAGATTATACGAGTCTAAACATGTTCTGATGTACATATAATTAATAAATTACATTTTCTCTATTTATCATACAATTTATTCACAGAAGTTGACCGAGAAAATGTTCCCACGTGGCTGTTGTAAATACGCACTTAAACACTGCACTTTAAGGTTTACTTTACAGTTACTAAGAAGCACTGTTACTTTACTACTACTATACTCCACCCCTCGATATCACTGTTTGTTCATTCTTGGTTATTAACCTAACCATGGAAATTGTTTGACTCCATTGTTGTAGGAAAACATACCGTTAGCTAGTATGCATTTTAAAAAGCGACATCTAGCCATTAATTCAGTAATTAATTTACAGTATGTACATTTACGCGGCAATTAAAAATTTCAAATCTCAATTCAACCAATTTCCATTTACGCTTGGGCAAAAATGCTTTCGTACGACCAGCTCTCCAGCTGTTCTCCTTTACAGGTGGCATTTCTAAACGCTTTAGTAAAATTTTTGAGCTGGTCCGATAATTATTGGCATTTTTGTCGATTCAGTTTCTGCAATCATTTCAGTTGGTAAGGCAGGAGGTTCGCAAAGTCTACACAGAGCCAGTGGTAATGGTATTAAATCGTTTCAGAATACGGACCCGGTAATGGACAGCGCATTCAATCTGTTTGCGACACGTAGCGGCTCTAATGCGGTTATCGGGTAGCTGTTTACGGTGTGCGTGGGCAGAGGCCGGCAAAGCGATCATTTTCGTAATGATTTACACGGATTTTGAGGCGTTTAAGCGGAAATTAGTAAGATATACTGCGCAGCTGCTAAACTTTGACAACAGATATCGATTTTACTCTATTACTATTAAATTAAGAATAGGTATGAGTAGGTAAATTTTCATTTTTATAACAAACAAATTTGATCAATCCTAGTGATCCGGTGAGATAAACCGAACCAAAAGATACCGGTACTGAGGAGCTACAGCACTGAATAATACCCCGTAGATTGTTTAAAATATTAAAACATACGAGCAATTTGCAATTATTTTGTATTTTTTATCAACTTGTCACAAATGAGTTAATGTGATTGACTAAATGAAACAATTCTAACTGAAAAAAAAAAAAAGCAAATATGCCAAAAACCTGCAATACGTTTGAATGGAAAATAGTTCACGGACTACACGAAAATATAGCTATTTTGAAACTTTTTTGTAACTTCAGCCCATTTCACAGTACTTGAAAAAATTGCTCACAAACCAAATTGTTTGTTATTCAAACAATTGCACTGCAAAAGGCAAATTGCAGTTTTGCTGTATTTCCACACTGAGCTCCGAGGCGATCAATAATAATGAAGGTTAATAAAAAATCGTGATTGAATTCGTTGCCGGTCGGCTTCAAGCGGATTAAATAATCCTGAGTAAACGCGAAGCACACAAGTGACCACTATATAAAAGGTTATCTTGTTAAGATGACGCATTGTAAATTTTGGCGTCAGGTATTTTGAATTATCTAAGCAATTACAAAGCTCATGAAAGTGTTGTTTGGTAAACTGATTATTCATGGCATAGACTTCATTTTTGTTATTGCCGTTACACAATTTGGTTAATTTTTATAAAAGAGAAAACCATATCAAAGGTGCCTCTTTTTAAACAAAGATTTTCATTGTACAGACAAATGGGACCGATTCAAGCATCTTAAATTTTCCATGTAGATACGTCTAAACACACACTGAAATACTGTAGTTGTGATTGTTCGATTAAATCTAGTTTTTTTTTTATTACTTTAAATTTTAACTTTAAGCTTGTTGTAAGTATATGGTGAAGCTTCGTTTCTTTAGTTCCTTTTATAGTGTCTACCAGCTGTACTTAGGACAAACCTATGTATGTGTTCATATAATTTGGAAGTGATAAATTTCGTTATTATTAAGTATTTGTGCAAGTATAGTATAAGCCTGTTTATTTAGTTCCGATCACAATGCTGTCCTAAAACTACTGTCAGACCTCCTAGTGGGAATTGTCTTAGAATGTAGGCTAATACCATTTTTCCCCAATAAAGAAAATAATAAACGGTTAAAACCGTTTTGCCGCATAATACCTTTTAGAATAAGCTAGCGCAAAAGTAAATTTACTACGCGCCAAGTATAGGGACGACCGCGAGTTTCGGGAAGCAAGCAAGCATGCAAACGTCACATTTTGAGATTTTATTGTTTAGAATGTTTAGCGTTAACCTTAAATTTTAAAAACGAAAGTTTGTTGATTAGATGTTTGTTAATAAATCACGTATAAAATATCGATACATTTTTTTGATGCATTTAAACACACAGATAGCTGCATAGATTAGATTAGATTAGATGATTATAATAATAATTTCCTCCCGGAAATCATCCAAAAAGGGTCACTGGATGAACTTTTATTATATCAATTCAGTGGCAAGTTCTAAGCGGACGTTTTAGGTACTTCAATTGCTAACCTCGTCATTTATCGTTCTGAGCCTTGTGCAAACCCTTAGAAAAAATCTTTCAAGAAAGTTATCGTTAATAAACGTAACAAAAATAGATTATAAACGTATAAAATCTTTACTCAAATATTGCATGCGATAATTTTCAGGTGTAGTAAGTACCTAAACGTATGGCATTACAAAGTAATTGAGCATTAAATTGCTCATCTATTTTGATCAAAACGTTAATGAATCTGCACTACAGCAGTGATATTTAGAGAGCGTATTCTATTACATTAATTAGTAAAAGCAAAACACGCAACTTGATAATCTGAGAACATCGTTAGATTCGAAATAACATTAATTAAAACTACTGTGCATCCGTATTTTCTTGCAACGTGGCAACGATTGGAGAAAAAGATATTGCTATTAGAGCCACATTGCTCGTTCATCAGAGCATTTCTAACGTTCAACTGAGCAGCTATTGCCACTCTTTCAGTTCTTTATTTCTGTAGATACGGGAACAATACATTCGTTACTAGCGGAACTTATTTGCTTTTAGTCGCCCGTTTCTATCCACTCGGATGAGCTCCTGGATTGAGTGCGGGCCGGATTGAGTTGCAGGCTTGTTTGTATGTGTCTGCCCTTTGACAAGCCTGTGACAAGCTTCGAAAACTTTTCGGGGCTTATCCCGGAGGATAATCGATTTCTCAGTGAACTGTTAAAAGTTGAATCAGAGAAACTGCTTGTCGAATCCGTAAGTATTTTGCGAGCAATGTTGGATACTGGACAAGGCATATTCAAGGTGCATTAACTACCTGAAATAATTTTAGGAATTTGTTAGATCTATGCCTTAAGGCAATTTCTAGCTAAACATAGAAGCCTTATTAAACTTAACTGTAATGGCAAAGAAAATGAGGTTTGAGTTTGTGTTATATATCACGTAAAAAGGGACAGTGCATGGGCGTTTTCCATTCCTGATCTTTTATTTGTAATTTTGCAAAACTTCCTATGTTATTACTAGTTGTGTTGTGTACCAATCATCCACGTTTCAATTATTTACATTTACGCTGGCCTATATACGGCTCATATGGGCTATTCTCTATTGGGTTAAAGTGACCCAATTGAAAGATTTTTTATGCCGGTTTAACGAACCCCGACTATTGAAGCTAAAGTCGTAGTCATATAGCTTGATAGGTCCTTGTTCTCGTTTCATTTCTAAAGTAGACGCCGATACAATGTCGCAAGATTGATGGAACTATCTCGAACGAGATCGGGGACTAAGCTACAACTTGGTCCGTGCTGAGAAATATGGTCATGAGAAACAGAGTGACCCAAGTACACGCCATTTTCTGTCCAATTTTGAGACACATATGTCCTAGAATGGGTTAAACATCTATGCAGACTTACGCCCTTCTTGCTGTCAGGTGCAAAAATGAGGAGGTTCACTTTGTAACACCGTCGCAATGTTAATACTTAGACTAATCAACAAAGAAGTACCTGTATGGACGAAATAACTATCATTGTTCAAATTTTGTTTTGGTAGTTTATATTAATAGACTTATGAAGAACAATATACTTTTATTTGTTTACAGGTTATACGGAGTCTCAGGATAAAAATTTTCTCATAAACATACTGTACGACAAAAAACGGTAACCTCTAGCGTAATAGTAGATTGTTAACCGAGGGATGAAAGGCACTCATATCTGTCGAGGTAGTTTGGCGCTCGAATGCAGTGAGTTCACCCGAGTTGAATACTCTATTTTTCATTTCAAATACGAGGAAAGTAAAATAAATGTGTATTTAAAAAAGATGACTAAGTATAAACTTTCATAGTATATCTTGAGGTTACTATCAAATAACAATTTAGGTAAAAGTATCGTAGGGAGTAAAATTCAAAATTCAATATTCAAAACTTTATTCTGCAAGTAGGCCTCAAGGGCTCTTTTACAAGTCAGTAAAACATTATAGTAACATCCTATAGTGACATGAAAAATACATAACAACATTAAACATTACATTATAATAATCTTAAAATGAATAATTACTACAATACAATAGAGATGTATAGTCTCTATAGTTAAAAATACATTAAATCTGGAGATGTAAAAGGTCCCCAATGTCAGAGTACTAATACCAATAAGATTTGGAGGTGTAAAGTCTCTCCAAGTGTCAAAATAAAATTTATACTAAATAAATAAACCGCGTCTGGACTGGACTGTTAAACTAGCAGTCTCATAAACTAATGCTACAGAATACATAACTAGTATGTACCAAGTCAAGAATATTATACAATATTACAGAGACGTATAGTCTCCACGGTTACCTAATACATTAAGTTTGGAGATGTATAAGGTCCCCACGGTCTGAGAAAGTAATAATACACAATAATAATGACATTAATAAGATTTGGAGGTGTAAAGGCTCTCCAAGTGTCCATGAATAAAAAAAATAAAAAAGTGTATGAAATACATGTTTCACGTCAAGAGACTGTTAAGCTAACAATCTTAAAACTAGTTTTACAGAATACATAACTCGTATGTATCTAATAAGTCAATGTCATCATCAAAATAACTAAACATAACAAACAATAAATACATAAGGTTGAACAGCTAGAAACAACAGCGCCCTATGCCTGTAAGTAAAATATCAAAATGGAAATAGTATAACAAATCCATTTAATGTTTTAGTTGCTTATCGTAATATAAAAGAAAACAACTTACAATTTTATTTTGACTCGAATATGTTTAAATGAGAAATGGAAATCTTTTTTCTTGTACTGTTTTAATTAAACTGTGTCTTGAATGTGGGAAAGGTTATCCAAAATATGCTTCTTTCGAGTTTTCTCTCACAATGAGTTTCATAATTTCTTCAAGATTATTAGTCACAAAAATAGTCCTTGGTTATCGGGGTAGATTCAAAATGCACGGCGCAGGCATGAGCCAGACTTGAGCGGACGTAAAAGTGGATACTAGTAAGTAGGCTTTTGGTGAAATTGCTTAGGATTTACAACATTTCGACTGCATTTTAATTTATCTGAATTAGAAAACAAAATACCAAGTAATTATGTAATAATTGAAACGCCATATACTTTAACTAAAATTAACCTATCCAGTATATTGTCGGAAAAGAAAATAACAAGGGTTAGGCAAGCGCACGAAAAATAAATTACACTTGAATAAATATTCATTATTGAAAAAAAAACAATAAATATAGATACCAATAGCTTCGTTAGCCAAGTGATAAATCTGTTAGTAATATTATATTAAAATTAAATTAAAATGCCTAGTTACAACAAACTTTATAATAATACACTACTATGTAAAGCAGTATAGTACACATCGGATAATCACAAACTGCGCTTTCTAGTCGAGATGTTGAAACTTTTTTCTTACACATAAATATATGTATGCATTTTTAGGGAGCGTGCTTGAACTATACAGCGTGTATTTTTGATACGGCCGCATAACCAAAGAATAGTTATTTTGAGCTTTAATGAACAAACTTTCATATATTTTAT
Organism: Cydia pomonella; assembly: GCF_033807575.1. Lineage (NCBI taxonomy): Eukaryota > Metazoa > Arthropoda > Insecta > Lepidoptera > Tortricidae > Cydia > Cydia pomonella. Next base: position 7,019,237 of record NC_084717.1, on the reverse strand, counting down.
AAAAAACAGACGACTTTTATTTTTCAATATGAAATAATTCAGCAAGCAATTTATCATTACTTTGTTTTAACTTAAAACGTCGCATTTAATGACGCGACGTCACAACTGTCACAAGTATAGTCACTTGTGTATGTGCGAAATACATAGCAACTCGAAAAAAAATCCAAAAATTAATTATACTCTGGTTGTTGAGACGACTATAAAAAAAATATCTCAAAATCGTGTTATAGCACTAAAACCTACATCTAGTTTACGTTTGCGGTTATATCAAATATACACATAGGCCATAGATTTATTGACGTGAAGGCTAATCCAAATTTAGGGCCTCCGCTAGCTGGCGCGGGTGCACGGAGCGGACGAGCGGGTTAACGAAAAATAGTATGAGCGACGCTAACTGAAGCGGACGCGTGCGGCGGATTTCACCTACAAATAGCACCCGCGTGCGTGCGCACGCGGCGGGCGTCCGTGTCAGCTAGCGTAGGCCCTAAAGGGTGCAAGGTGGCAATCCGTTCAGCGCCAAGTGCTTATTGCAATAATATTGTGTGTTATAATCAGTGTTGGCCGAACGTTAATTGCAATTAACAATTTAACCACTATTATTTAAACCGTAACGGATGGTTATAGTACATACATAAATACATATAATCACGCCTATTTTCCGAAGGGGTAGACCACGGATTTCCACTTGCTAAAGTCCTGACATACCTCTTTCGCTTCCTTCACTTTCATGACATTCCTCTTCCTCATACACGCTCGTCGGTTTAGGGTTCTCTTGACCTGGCCTTTCTTCAGGATTTCCCCGATTTGATCAGAGAAAGTCCATTATAGTTTACAGTTCAATTTATAATGGTTAATGGCCATTAATGGTTAATTACATTAACATTTCGGCCAACACTGATTATAAGAAATTTAAAATACATCCCGATGTTTTGAACCCTTTACGGCGTTCGCGGTCAATGGTTGTAATTTTGACAGAGGTGAATATATTTTTCCTCAATCTCCGTTTGATCGCTTTCAAGGGTTCGAGACGTCGGGATGTATTTAAATTCATCATATGCGATACAATCTGTTTTAATAGTTTTATTTCATTAATAATTATCGCGGTATCCGAAGACAATATTGTGTATAGATATGTCAAGTTATCAATTTAAGCTACAAGATAGGAAACCGTCGGAACGCGCTAGGTTCTTTTTGTAGTAAAATTCCACGGTATGATAGAACAGGTAGTTTATTTAATCACTAGTACTAGTACTGTAGGTACTAAGTAATATCTATAATTATTATTCCACCTCAACGCCGTCTCTTCGCTTAGTCGAAGCGTTGGAATTTGAACCGTACGTACGACCGTTAACACAAGAATTCCCGCCCAACCCACAGCCTTGACAGGTTCAAAACTTCCAACTTGAAAAATTATTAATGAATAAATTAAGTGAAATCATGCCGCGAATACACTATTTATATTTCTAAATAAGATAGCTGCTTGACCTTCATTTACTATTTCACCAAACTATCGCACAAAGACAGAGAAAAAGCGCCAGAATTAATTACCCCTGGACGTTGAATAATATTCAATTGGAACCTTCATGATTCGAGTCATTTATGGTCCCAAATCCATTCCACTTTCGCGCGATTCCATCATTTATCATTAAAGTTAATTATGTTTAACGTCTCAGTCCATTCGGCTAATTAGTTGGCTCCAAAAAATCGAGGATAATTGTGAAGAGCGATTGCCAGGATTTCCTCTGTCGAGGGCACTCACTGATAAATAGGGCTCTTCGAATGAACTACCTTTCGTGACGAGCTGAGTTGGATTGGTGTGAGCTGCAATTTTTATTTCACTTTTTAAGCATCCTAAAATTTATTTACACAGTAGTACAAATACTAAACTAAATTAATAACTAGCTTAAATCTAAAATATGCCCTTTAGGCATTGTACCAAGGATGCTGGTGAACCGTCTGGTCTGCTAGCCGTCTGGCGTCTGGTAGAAGAGTCTGCTTCGCGATTTCTGCAAAAAACTGGTGCACGCCGGGACCCTATGGGCGAGTTTCAACGCCAAATGGTACAAAATCGTACCTTGGCTCTTATATTTATTACGTTTCACGGCGCTTCCTGCCCCTCCACCCGCTTTTACATTTAGTCTGTTGGAGGTGGGACGGAGCTAGAGTATCTACGCACGTACCATCCCACACTAACATCAGTCCCAAGCTCCAATGAACTAAGGATACCCCATGTTTTTTTATAATAAATACCTATTATGGAAATAAAGAGTAGGTCTCAACTTTTATTTTATTTATAGAACCGATTTAATATTAAAGTATTCAATTGGACAAATGAGGTGATCTGACTGAAGTACAGAGTACTATCATTTTATATCCTATCATTGACATAACATATCGTATGGGCATTCTTTTCGTTTACTTACGGCTATTTTTTTGTCGGTTTTTATTAAATTTTGTATCTTTGAAGAGTTCCTCATTCTGGGCGTTATTAATACGAAATCACAATTTCACAAGTTAATGTAAATTTTCGTTGAGTTACGAAAATACCATACGTTTTTGTAACACAGGACAACTTTAATTTGGACATAAATATGGTGAAATTGTGCTTATATTATACAGAATAGGAAACCACCACATTTTATCAAAATCAGATGAAAAAAAAGACAATAAATAAATAAAACGGTTGGGTTAAACCGTTGGAATAGTATGAAGTGCGTGCTAGTTTCGCAACTTGTAGGTATATATTTTTTTACGGTTCAGAAAACCATTTCAGTTTCCAGCATCAATCATTTTAGTTTATAAGTCAGCAGAATACGCGATGTCCTTTTAATGATGACTTCGTAACTTCGGTACGTGAACGATACATTTAAAAACTTGAATAACATGATTTTTACAGTTAATTATACTATGTGCTTACCCTCTTAGTATGAAGCCATCAATACATAATTATTATACTAAACAAATTAATTAATCCATCGACGAACAACAATCGAATTACAGTACGCTGATTCACATAATAACATAAACAGGGTGGTCCCTTGAGGCTTCCTGTACTACAATCCCAGCGAGCAGTTCAAACAGCCTACTCCCTAATTATTCTATTGTGTCAAAGCTATATTCACGAATATACTAATCGAATACACGAATTATGTAACTATCTACATCATCATATTTGCTACTGTCAAATATCAAAGTAAACTATGGCGATATCAATAAGGTACGTGTGAAGAATCTTTTTCATTACGTGTACGTTTAATCACAACAACCCAAATTACATTAATGTTGAGTGCAAATAAGAAACTCTCGGGCAGATTAAGTTTGAGTACCAGCGCAAAAAGAAAATAAAAATCGCAAAAACTTTAAGGCCCATTCGTAACCGTTAAGAACTAAAAAGCGTACACTTTATAGCAAAAGTACACATAAATGAAAGTCACTTCAACGCAAAAGCTGCCTCTTTGGATAAAAACTATTTGGTACTTCCGAAAGACCTCTGAAAATCCCTCTTTCCTTATCACACTTATTTTCACTCCAGACAGCAATCTTTGGTCATAGCGAGAAATGAAAATTAATGATGTTCTTGAGTATATTTTCGTGTCGGTTTGAGTACACACCATTATTTCCGTTTTTGGCTCGAGACCCTCATTTATTATGTAAGTTTTCACGAAACGCTATACCCAAGATGCAGATGCTGTAGTGAATCAGGCTTATTTCAAGTCAAACGTAAGAGCCTCGTTGCCTCGCCGTTTTTATATTCAAAGTGAAATCAATTATTCAAATTCATTGCATCTCAAAGAACAATATTATTTCTACGAAATAACTGCAAGTATTATTATTCTGCAGCACTCGCCAATAAATTATTGTGAAGTACACATATTTCCACAGAAATATAAATCATAATTCATTTCATCTAACACTTGGCTTTTCACAATTCTTGTGTCACCCCTCGCCGTCCCTCATCGTAAATCAAATTAAGGTAAATTTAAAAACAAATAAATTTTAATACATTGAGACCTTTCAAGAAGGAAATTAATCGTCAAACGCAAACAGTAAGTAAGATCAACCTAATGTTCGTTAAAGGCGTCAGGGGATGTCGTGTCAGAAAAAAACGTCACTCGTCGATTTTTCTTGATTCCACCTAATTGGATTGATGGAGTAGCTTTAGCAAATCTGTCGGGTGAAAGATAATGAATGAGGCTACTAGGACGAAGTTTTTCGAGAGAACTATCCTACGAGAAGGGGCAACCCTACTGCCTACCTACAACCGCATTCAAAGAGGGGAGCTTTAAACATTATGGAACTTTGTGACAGTTTGATGTACTTTGAGAATCCGAATTACAAGATTGCATCATAATAAATTGGCGTAGCTGTATAGCCCCGAGATACTCTTTATCTAACTTAGGGGTAAACATTTCCGTAACAGTTTCGAAAATCTCCACGGTGATTGGATGAAATTAGAGGATTGTAAACACACGTGATCTGGAGCGATGTTTGCACACTCGCTCTTGAATAGACGTGAGGCTGGCCTTTCATGGCTTGATGAAATACAAACTGTGTCACTGGGTAGGTGCCTGCCAAAATTTCGAACAACGTTTGTGCACAAACACAAGCCATTGGGAAGTGTAATGTTAGTCACTGTCTATAGACGGTTCTTGAATACCTCCCTACTAGGCATTGCCTAGGTTACTACTCACAGTAAAAAGTACTGACATTTTTATAATTATTCAGCCTATATACATCCCACTGTTGGACACAGGCCTCTTCATGCGCTAGAGGGCTTGGTCTATAATACCCACGCTAGCCCAATGCAGACTGGGGATATCACATACACTTTTGAATTTCTTCGCAGATGTATGCAGGTTTCCTCACAGTACAGTGTTGTTTCCACACCACCAACCAAAAAGCTAACGGTAGTTTGAAGTATGTGCAGGTTTCATATTTAATAATATATTATGTTTAGTTTAACTAATAACAAATATGGTCATAATTGAGAGATAAATCAAAATAATCTCTAGAATGACTGAAAGGAACAAGCTTATAAGAACAAAGTGAAATTATCAAGTATAATATTTCAGTATTCAGTCCGAAATCACTTAATAATAGACCACTTGAGTCATCCGCTTCTAGCCATGAATTTTGAATATTACCAAATTTCATTTATCACAATTTGCCTCTCAAGTAAAGGGAACTAGGCAACGTCGCGGCACTTCCGTAGCACATGATTTGCATAATAACTGAACTAAGTGTTCTACATCCCGGCAATGGTCCGATTTGAACCATAAATATAGGACCCTACGACTCAGTTTCCATAATCACGACCGACCGAAATTGCTCTCAGTTCGATCAATTCTCACATGTAGATTCAAGGAATTTGAATATGTTAGTTAACTTAGGGAAATGTTTGAGTATATTCCGTGCTGGACTTATCTACTTTAGGTCTAGTTTATCTGAACGACTTTCAGGGTTTTACTGTTCGAATTAATGTAGTTGACTATGGAGGTTAGGTACTACTTCAGCCAGTCCACCTAGTAAATATTTAATAAGTTGGATGTATACTACAAAGCAATATGACAATTAAAATAAAAGGAAACACTAGTTCGATTTAAGCAACTATTTTCCATGATATGAGTATTGTTTTAAAATATTAACCACACGCTTTTTTTTCTTGCCACATCAAACATATTATTATTATTGATTATTCATTCATTTATTCACGTAAAACAATTACACTGTTACATAGGTACAATAAATGCGCCAACTACTCTAGAGTAACAAATTTATTTGGCGCGCCCCGCGCTCAAATCTCACTTACGAGTATTAAGGTAAATGTTAACATTCGTGACTTATCTATACTATTGTTAGCAGTAGAAAAAAAGTAAAGTATGCATTTATGTTACAATGTTTTTTTTTTTTCTATGTATGAAACTATTTACATTGATAGTTTAATACATGTTTGGTTCGGACGTATTGTTAACTAACATTTATTACTTAGACATGTTTTTAATTTTGATTTAAAAGCTGTTTGTAATATTTTCACTTATAGACAGAAATTGTATTTTATTATTAATTTAAGGAGCATTTATGTGCGCCATGATAAAAAATGTAAGATTGTCAACGATTGTTATTCGAAAAAAGTTATACAGCTATGAAGGATATATTTATACAAGTGTTTTAGTTATAGTTGAAGGCGTCCTCGTTGGTTAGCATGTTCGTACAAAACGTCCTTGAAAGCAAACAAAAAATATGATAATACCACATGATGTACATAATGTCCATTATTCAAGGCATTGTACGCGACAGTCTGTGCGTGAGGAACGTGAGCGCGGCAGACCCCCAGGGATTTGCGCAGATTTTTCAATTTTTATTTGCGCTTGTAAGTGCCAACCCGCCATAGTATTGGGTGCGAGTAGTGAATGTGCACTATTTTTTCACCCTTTCATTTAAGCTTTAAGCTAGCGGGAATACGAGTCGATTTCAGTGACAAAGTGACGGCGAAATTGCACGACGCCCTTTGAGGGCTTATTGACAACACGTTATGCCTCCACTCATTAGCGAGATGATTGGAAATGGCAATCAGTATTCGATAACATTTTAATGCCAATATTTTTGCATTAAAATGTCTTTATTTTTTACTTCGTCGGAATTGTACATTTAAACTGAGCAATTATCTCTTTAGATTGATCTTTTTCTTTGTGATTATTGTTCAATATCCATATAATTTATTATATTGTACCAAGAAATTGTTCGTTTCACTATTTCTGTCTCTCTTTAGCGTTTATTCTGATTGAATCATCAGATCTTGTGTATTACTTATATCAAATAACGGTCCTTTCTTTTATTGTAAATATAGTCATAGTAAGGCATTCGGTAATTGAGGGCTCCCCACAATAGTACTTAATAGACAGACGCTTTATCTTGTCCTAGCGCGATATGATCGACCATTATGCCTTCTGGTCTATGTTATATTTTCGTACCAAATATGAAAGTTACAAGGGACAAAGCCCTGTCTCTATTTTCATGACGAAAACAGAAATAAAATAATGTAGTAAGATATATCCTTGCCTAACTGCTCGGAATTACGATTATTCCTACTGTTTTCCTTATTGTAACAAAAGTTCAACAACCTTAATTTCTCGCCGCCGTAAAAAGGCGCCTCCGTAATACAATGTCATTTCATAAACATTTATTTCAGTTCACTGCTCATGATGCAAATGTAATAAAGTTAATGGCCCTTTACCGCACTCGTGTGTATGGATGGCTCTTCATTCCTCACCGGGAAATATTATTTTTCTGCATCACTTATACGTTACATTACTTATACGTTAGGTCATAAAAATATTTACATTTCGTTTCGTTTTGAGTCTCCGCTGTACTTTTATATTTTATTTTATGACGCATCAAAAATGTAATTATTTTTTTCAATCTATACATACATAAAACAAGTAAATTAGTATAACAAAAAAATCTGCAAAATTAAATAAACATTCATTACTTGCTTATTCTTATTATAAATATTTTAGTCCAATACCCCCGGCCTTAAGGGAGAAGTGATTTTGAGTTATTTAAAATAGATATTAATTAACAAATGTTTAAATATAGTTTTTTTTCTCTCTTTTACCAACTATATTCTAATGGAATACAACACATAATTCATTTATATCGTATAGAAATACTATAAGGAATATAAGGAGTTCTTTCTTTTCTTTTAGCGTTTATTTCACTGAAACCAAACAGACCACAAACACGATAAAAAATCAGGTCAACTAAATGCAAAAAACAGTGGAATCGTACAAGGAAGCCGTCAAGCTAATCGACAATAATTAGCCAAGTGCTGATCCAAGATTGATGGCAGAGAGTCGAAGGTCTGTCTGTGATGAATTGCCTATATAAGGTCATCGGGGTATTTGCCTATCGCGACAATGCTGGCGGCCTAGATTTTTTTCGTTAAGTTGAAGAATGAGGCTTAGAAAGCGTAGCAAGCATGCGAACATTAAAAAATAACCAGCTTAATTATCAATAACTTGCTTGATTTCTTGGTGAATATGTAAAAAAAAACATCATGTACTTTTGTCTATTTATTGTTTAGGGACTTCAACAGTTACATGATTATGCCAACCCCATCGTGCCTTATTCTAGTATTCTTACATGTCTTTAATATGTAATATGTCTTACTCAAAAATCTATAGTATGTAAACAATATTAAATTTTTATTCATAAAATGTCTACTAACGTCAAACATTTATACCTATTTAGGAATATACCTGATACACAAACATGCGTCGTTTCACTCTTTCTTTGTATACAAAATATACGAGAAACTAGGTAACAAAAATATGGCCCAAAACGTGAAATTGAAACGTGGGTACGTGTTTTATTAAAGTGATACATCGTGATACAACACGAGTTATCGCGGCGCTCGTTCCTGCAGCCCGTGTTACTCCTCATTTGCGTCCACCGACACCGTACGTTTAGCTTTACGTACCACCTCCGTCCGCCACACGAAATTAAAACTAACGGCACCAGCAACACGGACTAAATTATCAAGGCAGTGTTAGTTGTTGGCCTATTTATGTTGGGCTTTATTTCCTGCCTTACACGCGTTCATTCTTGTAAGGTTCTTACCGTCTAGCTTTTGCAGAGAATAGTATTTATGTCTGAAGTTGTGTCCTAAGTTTGTTCGGAGCTAATTCACTAAACCTCTACCTGTGTGTTGGGCATAGTAATTATAATTAATGCACTCCGAGTTGTACTGCTGTGTTCTGTCTGGCTTTTGTATATACTATATTTTTTATTATTATTTTTGTTTGCTAACTACTTAATTTCTTAAGGTTTAGTTTTAAAGTTTCTTTCGAATAGCTTTGTGATCCTATCCGAATTTACGTACATTTTTGATGAAATTTCCATTTTGTTTCCACTAAAAAAATTACATAGTTTTTATAAAAAAAAGTATAGAATGTGATTAAAACCTGGCCGTACCTATAGATTTAGAATATATTATGCTGAAGCGATCTACATGAAAATCAAAGTGATTAGTTAAGATTTAATTAGTGGAAACTGTTGTTAGTGCTAGTTTAGTGCAGAAATGGAAATTTTATCAAAAATGTACGTACATACGTTCGATTAGGATCGCAAAGCTATTCTTCCCTCTTTACTCTTAGTTTACACAAGTGGTGTTTGCCTAGCTGTGCAATAAGCTTAAGATACCTATCGATTCTACCTATACCTAACAATGTATCACTGTAACCACTGTTGGCAGACCTTTTAATTAAAATAAATGAATAAAATTATTAAAAAATAGCAGTAGATTAACGCTCGATACGTAGGATTTTATTTTATTTTCATATAACGATACTTGATATAAATTTACATACATAATTTTATAATAATTGTGACAAACTCAAAATTTTATAATATATTTTACCGTAAACAGATTATAAATTATTAACAATATTTGAAAATTATATTTTAAATGTTAATATCACTCAGATGAACTAAAACAGTTCCACATTTTTACCTGTAAGAATAGTTTAAATGAATATATAAAAATTATCACGAAACCAGCTATCACATTAGTGTTTCACCATTATCTATTACGTAAACTGTGCCGGTGATGCTGCGCGCGCGATCGCTGGCTAGATACAAAATCAGGTCAGCCACCTCCCCTGGCTCTGCCATTTTACCTAGCGGGTAGCTCTTATCACGAGTCGCGTACAGTTGTTCCACTTCTTCTTTGCTGAATCCGGCGTTCTGTGCAAACGAAGTCCTCGTACCTCCAGGATTCACAGAACATACTCTAACTCCATCACGGGCAAGCTCCAAAGCCACACACCTCGTCAGCTGATCAAGAGCAGCTTTTGAAATGCAGTAAGGCAAATAATCAGCATCTTTGATAGGCTTGAAAGCAGCAACGCTCGACACGTTCACAATACAGCCTTTGGACTTCACTAGATGAGGTGTAGCAAGACTGGTCAATAAATATACCGATCTGACGTTCACAGCCATGACGGTGTCATAAGGCTCGACTCCATCACGAATGCTGCCGCGCATTCCTACTGCAGCATTATTCACCAGCACGTCAATTTTCTCAAACGTTTCAATAGTCTTTGTCACTATATTTTTGACATCGTCATCGCTGCTTAATTCCGCTCGAATAATCAACGGTTTGATTCCATTTTCGGATTCGCATTTTGCCGCTACGTCGTTGAGTAGTTGCTCGTTTCTTGCCACGAGGACGAGGGTGGCAGATTGTTTGGCGAACAGGAAGGCGGCAGCTGCACCGATGCCGGAGCTCGCGCCAGTAATCACGACGACCTTATTCTTGAAGTCCATCGTCGGGGACGGCGCAATGCAGACTGATCGAGCTCCGAATGTTTATGTATAAACAAACTGTGACCTCGAAAGCTGCCTGTCGAACGCAGTGAAGTGTAACTGATTAGATAAACGTGTTGATAGTTTTTATGCTATTCGTTAATGATGTTGTTATGAGATAACCAATAATTGGGTACTAAATTAGAAAACTTATTACAGTATTATTCCCTAGGTTTGCTTCTTTCAATCAAGGACATCTAATTAGGTATGCATTAAAATCGAGTAATTATTTTTATGTCTCATCATCAAGTTTGAGATTAGAAAGATAGCTTAATGAGATATTCGGATATTCTTAATCTCAAATTGTTAATTAGTTTTTTTTTAGTAAATCCGCATATGTATTTTATATCAAACGTGCCATCTCACTTGGTTCCTCATATAATGAGGATGTGGAAAGGTGATCCAAATTAATCTCCATAATGGAAGTTCAAGGGAGAATTAGAATAGGTAAAGGCCAGTGTAATGATATTAAAATCAAATTGACATGACATTTTAAGTTTCAAATACGTACGTCTCATATTCACTGTTTACCTGAGCTACATTTTGTTTAATAAAGGAAAATGAAGACTGATTATTTAAATCTGAAATATTTGATTTCCGCAATGACAGCGTGCGAAATATCATTTAGTGTGCAAATAATATGACATGTTTATTTTATTTACTTTACAATTACAATTTTAACGAGGACATACATTAATATAGAATTACTTCCATTATATTAAAATGGATTTCGATTTATTCAACAATGATTACATGTCCTCTATATTGCTTTAATTTACTTAATTAATGCTAGATCGTGGCATGCAGCCCATGTGGCCTATTTTGTAAAAACCGGTTAAGAGCACGTCGAGCCATGTTCAGTATAAGGTTCCGTAGTTACTCGTCCGTCACAATAGGCTGCCTTGAACGGGGGCTATTAGTAAGTATTATGCACATAATAAGCAAAAAGGAGTACCTTCGCAGCGTTTGGTACGTCTTTTAATAAGGAGGGCAGACTTTTTGCATTAACTCAAAAATGGCTTAACTGATCTTGTTTGCTTTAGTTTTAATTGAATGTCTTCATCAAGCTCTCCTTTAAGATATTTTCGTGATCGTGGAGATATACTTTTTTCTTTCAATGAAATCGACAAATAAAATAAAAAATGGTCCAAATATCAAATGATATTTCGTACATAAAATCCGAAAACCTTATTTGTACGACCCGGGGTTTGAAGCCGCGACCTCCGGATTTGTGCGACTTTCACGCTCTTACCGCTAGACTAGCACCGGCGCTTTGAACACTTGAGGCATGTGAGACAAGTTTATCTTTACATATCTTTTTGGGTGGTAGGGTAACTACATTGTTTACACGATTTTTTTTAATTTTGCAAGATTAAGTCTAAATACTGATGCAGTATTAACGCCTATGTTGTTGAAATCTCACTTAATTCATTTATGTCGGACCACTTCTGATCACGTCTCCGATGTCGCCCTGTATATCTATGCGACATTGTAGCTTTCTAGCACTAACGATCACAAAGCAAAGCCTCGGATGGACATGACCGACCGACATGGTTAAACTACAATGGTTCCTAGTTGTCTACGGAACCCTAAAAAGGGATAAAATAGCTGACTAACCATAAATTCTTCATTCGAAGTGAATTGTGTCAGATATATACCACCATTGTTAACATATTTAAGTAAAAAGCCATGGTCTGTCTACATATTAATAAGTAAAAAATAACGATTTATTACATTAATTCGATAACGTCCATTAAACTCGATATACCTAACCTCTAACGCATTCTTTTTCGCAAAAATAAAGTGTTATGTTTTAGTAGTCTTTGATGTATATGTTTAGTTAAATAAATAACTATGACGTGATGTCATGGCAACGTTATATATTCTTTTTTTTTCAATGTTACAGCTTATGTAAAACAAAGCAGAAACACAACCGGCAAAGACAAAAAAATAAAATATTTCTATACACTTCCTTATCGAAATAAGAGTGACGTTGAAAACAACAAATATCCGTTGTCTTTGTGGTTCAATAAGCAATAAGATAAGCTCCCTCAAACAATACTTATCAGTCCACCCGCATTCGAAATATGTATTTTAAAACACATTATCCATTCAGGATTCGGCTAAACCATTCGCCCCGAGTCCCGACTTAGTATCGAGGGTAAAATGTAACGTCGGTCCGAGTCATGCCATTTACATGAATGATTATTCAGGCATAGTTACATCCCGGGTGCGAACGCATGCGAATATGCACTTTGACACTAGGACAATAAGGTTAGTTTTCAATTTTGATGGCTCTAAGACCATTTCAAAGTTTATCTGGGCCCGCATGGCGGTACCGTTCGTAGTGCCAGCCTATGTTAACACGCGTTGGTCCACATGGCAAACAGAAATCGAATTTTAGGTAGCGCGTGTTCGGTGAGTGACGGTTTCAAACCAAATTTGCTTTTTGAAAGATGGGTTACAACACGCGATTGACCTAACAAAGCAAACAGCAGCGTTATTGCGAAATGGTTGTGCCTATTGTCGGTCTCTTTGATAATTGTGCATACATAATTACAGGCTCAAAATACTTATTAAAAAAAAACAACATTATTTCAATCATTTTTGAGCTATATTGAGTTTGTTTCACGCGTGCCGAAATATTTATCAAAACGTGTCAAAACTTGTGGACAAAATGCAACTTTCTCATCAGTTTCTGAATCATAAAGAGAGCCTTTACGAGCTGGTGTGTTGAAATAGGTAGTAGTTTGGGTCACAAGGGAGAAAAATAACATTTATGGCGTGGGTGTACCTGAGTGAAGTGAGGGATTAAAGTGTTGAGAGAAAGGGAATGACCGCTTCTCCAGACAAACATATATAGTCCCAATTTCCCTCTGTTTTTTCATTATTTTAAGAATTTGGAGCGGATAACAAACTCCGTACAAAACTTAAATGTTCCTAACTCTTACAATAATTACAAATTTGAAAAAAAAAATGGGAATAATTTTGCTACCAATCGGGGGGCATGGCAGTGCCCCCGCCAAGTCAAGCAAAAAAGCGGCGCGGCCGTACCATCCTTTTCTCGAAGCAGTTCAGGCCATTTCCGATCTTCCTTTGATTTCGTTTTCGATAAAATTAGAAGCCTTAAGTTTTAGTCACCAGGCAGGCATTGTATAAACCCACTATATTTCAAATTTCATTATATTTGAACCAGTAGTTTAAGAATTATAACTAGTCATAGTTTCTTAATTTTGTCACTCACTGACTAACCAATCATCAAAACTCTAAGGCTCTTCTAGCAGACATAGAATCTTCAAATTTAGAATACATTAGCGTTTAGAGTATAGATGAAGGGAGAACTCAAGTATTATGTAATTTCGGTCCAGTTTTCTAGATACATCAAATAAATAACTTTGTAATCCCATATATTTAGGCACTGGCTCTCAGTGCATGAAAACGGGAACAAAAAATAGTAATAATTTATTATTTTACTTGTTTTACTTTTATTTTAGTTTTAAGCAATTCTCTTTTGTGTGATATAGGTGTACTAAGGTACGTGATGCCTGAAAATAAAACTTTATTTATTTTATTTTTATTTTTATAAATATGTATAGGATTACAAAGTTACATTTGCAGTAAATGAATCAGTGTACCTGTTTATGAATAATATAATGAAATTCAAGAAGTATAAGGTACCCGAAAAGAAGAAAGTAGGACTATCTACAATAATAAATGAGATGCCATCAAAAACATAACTTGTAAAAGAACCAAGTTTCGCAAGTCAGTTCTTCTACCGTAAAAAGTAGTACCGGAAATTTATAATTTAATTGAAAAAATTATCCCTACTTAAGGTACCTTCTGTCTTAAGTGATTACGTAATTAGCTAACCTAACAACATCTATGTTTTAAATAAACAGAATGACTTGGTTATCGTATGAAAACACAATGTATCTCACAAGTAATACATAAATATTATATTGTATTAGATTGTTTACTCACTACTTTTTACGGTAGAAGAACTGAGTTGCGAGACTTGTTTTTTTTTTACAGGTTATGTTTTTGATGGTATAAGTATGTTTCAAAGTTAATTTAAGCTAAAAACAATAGTATGCACGTAATCGATTTTAAAGAAATGGTAATACTCGTAATAGTTAATATTTTATACTGGCAATAAAATACCCCAGAACAAAAAAGTGTCACTTTTTTCCCTCCTAATAGGGAACAAAACTGCCACTTCAGTCCCTCTTAACAGGGACGAAAAAGCCCTATTCCGAATAGGTGGTATGAAATTGTTATATTTGTCTCATGGGAGGAAAAGTAGGACATTGCGTGCCGCGTGTAAAATTGTCCTACGATTCCTCCAGTGGTGCGCATATTATTTTTTCTGCTCGACGGAGGCGGAAAGCGGCAACTTCGTTTAGCGCAGCGGGAGCAAAGTTGACGTTTTCTGCCCGGAGGGCAGAAAAATATATTGCCCTAGTCTGATTGACATACTTATAGTAATATATATATGGTAATTTGACTACTGAAATACACAAATTAAAATAATTTGCTTTGTTTCCTAGTTGTATAAAATGCCTATTTATCATTTTGCGGGTATTTACATATAGATAATAAGGGATATTTTAATTAATTCTCAAGTGCCTCACACATTGTTTATATAAATATTTAGGCGCTCTAGACTTGATTAAACTTACCTAACAAACTTAAAGTGCTTAATTATAATCAAAATTAGCTTTTTAATTAAACTGCGCCACGCAGAGCGAGGAAACGGTTTAAGGTAGAATTAAAAGTAATGTTGGCGTCCGGATTACCCAATATTTGTGTTTAAAATGTTCTGTTTACTATAGTTTCGTACTTCCTTCAATATTGTTATTAATTATGTCAATTGTATGACTATATCAGGAGTAGATTAGGTACCTTTGTTTGATTAAAGCTCTGAATTTTAACGTTTTGATAGGTATTGATTTAATACACAAAAAAATTCAACTCAATCGAGCTCATTTATTGGTGCAAGAGTGACGCACAGATTAATATCATTAAAATAAAAATTGTTAACGGTCCCCAGCAAGCTCGGTTCTCCATACAAACTTAGTTACGCTCTCATTTTAAAACGACTAGCTAGATTGCTCTGAAATTTTGTACTTACAAAAGGATAAGATAAGGTATATCTATTTCTGTGATTAGTTTATGTAGCTTCAGATACCATAGCTAAATAAATACAGAATATAAATATTTACTACAAAAATTGTTTTGGCTCTATTTTGTTTGTTTAATAAAGTGGAGCTATATAAACTAATTACAGGACTAGATATACCTCATGTCACTATATGTGCAACGTTTCATTACAATTCAACACGTAGCTTTAAAATTAGAACGAAACTCCGTTTGTATGGGAAGGTGAAATTCGGACGAGCTTGCCGGGGACTCTTGAGTCCAAAAGCAGGGGCTTTATTGAAGGTAACCGGAAAACTCCTAGGAGGACAGTACAGAATTGTTTTTTTTTTTAAAGCTTGATTGATGACAATTGACAAATTCTCAATCATTCGATTTTACAACTCACCAAATGTGTGTTAAGTTTCCTTTGTTTCATTAAGTATGTTTTACCTGTAACAAATTAAAATAAATTTTATTAATTAAGACTTTTTAAAACTACATGCCAAAAAAATGCTTGCGCTATTTTTCTACAAGTATACTTAAATCATTTACTAAAACTTATTCATTTAAAAAATGACATTCGCATATCCCTAAAATTAGCAAGAAAACGCTAAAATCTACATTTGATTCATAAACAAAATCGCGAAGTTATACAGGCACAGCGGGCTCTCAGCGGGTGGGACATTCGCAAGTTAGGACTTCATCATAAATCTTCCGAATGGATCACTCCTCGAGGTGCACCCATTCTTTACTCGTCGTGTTAGCTTTATTATTGACGCTTATATATATCTACACTTGTGACCCGTTTCTGCTTATCTGAAGGATATGCGACCGCCGTGACGCTTGGTGCTTACGACCTGATTCGAACTTTAAGATACGTCAAACATTTGCTAAAGATACGATATGGATTAGATATGTGTGTGCAAAGTGAAGTTTCACCAAACAAAAACATCACTTTTGATACTGACATGGATATGCATATCTATATCGTATCTTTAGGAGATTTATGACGTATCTTAAAGTTCGAATTGGGCCATTAGTTATAGTTTACTCTATTTGTATTACTTTCATTTGAAAATGTACTTAAGGCATATTTTGCTTAAAACTACTACGACAATATAGGTAATCTATAACAACATTGCTGCTTATGCAAAACTTTGTATATACTATTTTAATAGTATGTAGTGTATGTGACTGATACATAATTAAAGAAATTAAAATACGATAGTGGGTTTATGTAATGAACTAAATGCGTTTCATAATAGGATAACACGAGTGATGTGCTGAGGAATCGCATGTTACAACCAGCATTACGGTATCGTTGCCCTATCGCGGATATCAGGGGGCCTAGTCAAGATGACAATCGTTTACAGAAAACGAAACGAAACACGATCATTAATTTTTAATTAATTCGATAAATTATTTTACGTTTATCTCAGCGATTCGTTAACTGCAAACGATCGTCATCTTGGGTAGGCCCCCAAGTAGCGTCTCCGAAATATGATCGCTCGCTTATTTTATTATAAGTACACTAATTGATTCGATATCCAGTAACAGGCGAGATTTGCCAATAATGTTTCCAATTAAAATTTCATTTCGAATCAAACGCCAACTCGACTGATATTAAAATATTAATCTATTTCCTTTGTTATTTATAGATTTTCGAAATTTGAATGTCGTTTCCAAATTGTATTCGATGTTATTACGAGTATTAGGACAACGCAACAGCAACATTTTCACTGATAGTAAGTGGGTTTTAACAAAATATTTTATCTTTTTGATAGACGTAATTTATGCATCATAGGGGGTTTACAATATGTGTTAATATAATTTATTTTAAAAATTCCTCAAGTATTAGAAGGTTCTAAACTCAAAATCAATACCATTCCTTTTGGATCCCAGGAGGGTAATGAAAAATGCAAATAGCTAAACGCTTTGCTAATCACTTAACAAATTTGTTACCCAATTTCAAAGTGTTAACGTACACAATCAAAGTTGCAGTAAAGACAAGCTGCAAATTAGTGCCAGCCCTTAGGATTTGCATATTTAAATGAGGCTTAAAAGTCTTGGGAACCGCAGCTGTGGCAGAAATCAATCAGTAAGCCTTTGGCTGCTGCACGAGGCGGATGTCTGTGTTGGGGATTTGCATAAAATATTATTGAAATCTTATATTAACTTTACTCAAGCTATGAATGTTTAAACATTGTAATTGTGTAATTTAACGGCCTTCTAGCCTAGTCGGTAGTGACCTTGCCTACGAAGCAGGAGGCCCCGGGTTCAAATCCTGGTAAGGGCATTTGTGTGTTCATCTCAGATATTTGTTCCTGAGTTATGGATGTTTTTTATGTATATAAGTATTTATCTATACCTTTTGTATATATTGTCGTCTAGTACCCACAACACAAGCTTAATTGAGCTTACCGTGGGGCTAGGTCGATTTAATATAGTAAAAATTTTCTGTTTTTTTTTTTTTTTGTTTTGAGTGAATTCGTATAATGTTTAACTGAAAATGACCACATCAAGTTAGTACCTACCTATATGAAAAGAAAGTAGGCTTATAAAATGTAGGCTCTCTGTTTGGCCCAAGGGTTAACTGGTAGAGAATGCCTTCTGGCATTAAGTTCGCCTTTTTCTCTCCTCCTCTCCTTTACCGTATAATAGTTTAAATAAATACAGATTATAGTGCCAAAGTTTTTTTTGTTGCTAAAACATATGTCACACTGCAGTGTACAGTGCTCTGTAAGTAATACTAAGTAAGTAGCAGATAAAACCAGCTAGGGTAAATGTACCCTATTCAAATCGCAAAAGTGGCTTCGATGGACTGAAAGTCCACCTAACATTAAGTATGCATTTGCCCAGTGAGACCTTTTAAATTTTACCTGCAGTTTACTGCTGGATATGTAGCATCAAGGGATTTTCCCAGAATCTACATTCGGAATTCGATTTGACGTTAAACATTTTGCATTTTGCAAAGGAACATATACACGATACGTCAGTATCAAAAGTAGGACTCGGAGCGGCTTCCGCACCGGTGGCGGGAAATCTTTGCGGAAATCTGACACAGTTAGCTTAAAACAGTAAGTCAAGTGGGCATGCTTTCTTTTCTTACTTGTTCTAAGCATTATGGGATGAATCAGCAACCACAGTGAGCACATGCAATACATGCAATAATAAATCCAAAATATAAGGTAGTAAGAATCTGTTTTTTTTTTGACAGGAACTCGTTACGTAACCTCCAACGAGTCTATCAGACACTAATCATGGCTCAAAAATATGTTAATACTTAAGGTCTGATATCAGCAACACTTTTTATTGACAATTATTAAATCACTTCCATATAACAAGGCTTACAAATTCTTACTAACAACACTGTGAATAGGTGAATAGAGTAAAAAATTGTCAGACTAAATTGATCCTAAATTGTCTAAGTTGAGTTACTGTCTAAAGATGTATGTACTGTGACGGAAATCTCAGCACCCGATAACATTGAGGAACTTTTTGTGTTTATCTGTTTTGCGGCGTATTAGGATGGAATAGTCGATAGAGCGACGCCAAGCGCCTAACATCTTTTTGACACAGCTCTCACGAGATAAATTCAAATAATAGCTTTTTGCCAAAATTTTCATTTATGGTACAAGCTTTTGTAACTGACTGTACTTTTATTTTTACAGGTAACTAATCTTTATCGCGATTATTCTAACAACTGCAAACATATTTTTTGCGTTGTTTTCCTGTCACCTCCTGTCTCCATCATCAGATCAGCTCCATGTCATCATAATATTGCATTATTATCCGATTTACATATGTATGGAAAATTTCAGCTCAATTGGAAATCGGGATCCAACATTTGACTACTAAGTAACAAACATGCATACTAACAGGGCAAGTTAAATAAAAGCTTTAATTTTGTATCGGCTATTTTAGTAAAGAGTACCGTTATAAATACTGTAAGAGATATTTGTATTTATTTCAAAAGCTCCATGGTAAATTGAAAAAATGTTTGTACCTTGATTACTGTCAACCCTTTGCCCACGAAACACAATATTATGTCCAGTAAGTCGATGTAAGTACCATATTCATCATGCGAAAGCAAAGCAAGCGGTACAGTACGAGTCCATCCATCAAGCTCGGGCCCTATGACAAGAGGGCTTACTCTTCATGAATATTTACAACCCTGTTTATGCCTCAAACCGAGTTCGAAAAAATATGTCTTAATACGATTCGCTTTTTAACTTCGCGAGCTAAAATATTAATAGCTTCCGAGAAACACCCATTTGTTTACAGACTAATAAAATAAATGGGCCGTGGCTTCAGTTATGTCTTTTTCGAAATCTCGTTCAGATTTTCTCTCTCGAACATTGGAAATACAATGTGAACTCGTAATTCCAACAATGTGTAGGCCAGTGCAGTGAAGAAGAAAATACCAATTTAAAAATCTGTATGCCAATAAAATTAATTAAGTAATCATATTTTTAGCCAAATGGTAATTTAAAAAGCTTGTATGTATTAGTCTAGTTTCATATATTTAGTTTTTGTCCGAACCGGATAGTATAAACTCAAACTCACCTAGAGGAAATTCAATAACTTTGACATTCGAGAACAAATATACCCCCGTCACGACTAAAGGGCAGTCTCACACTTTCTGAGAGCTGTCAATATGTTTACCAAAAATTCTTTGACAAAAGACGGCCTTTGTTACTGGGCCCTTTTTGTTTTGCCCAACTTCTTTGATCAATCATGACAAATTGTGTTTTGTTTTAAGAGTGCCCGTAATGTTGTCTGACAGTTGTGGACTAAAATTTTGCTTTTTGGAGACGAACAAGAAGTTTAAATTAGTAGATGGATCATCATTCGGGAGAAAAAGTGATGTCGTCTTATCCGATTTACTTTACAGGCATCTGATTATTTTCATAGTTTTATGTTTGAAACATAATAATTTGTTACAATCTCCTTAGAAAATAGAACTCGATCAACTGGTATCCAATCGCAAACAGGTAACCAATTAGAAAGGTAATAATCCCTAACTATTATGTACATCCATTTTAGAACTATGTCCATAAATGCAACGCAATTAAGTAACGTAGCCTAACAAAGCGAATGCACAATTGAAATTTAGTTAGGCATTGTTCGTTAAATGAACTGTGAAACCATATTGCCAATTACAACAATGTTTGACCTCTTTATTGTTTACTGTAAACAGATTATTTCATTTCCCGTGTCCTTGAAGTTAAACCATATTTTACCGCGCCTCAAGAAAGCGAACGCCTTAGAGGCCGGGAAAATATGGTACGCAATAAAAATGTCAAGTCAAGTCATCAGAACGGAAAGCCTGAGGCGTTTTGTCGCCAGATGCGGCACTGAATCAATGAAAAACTGTTTTCTTGCGTGCCCCACATAGGCGATATATCAGGACGCGCTGCCCGATCCTTCTCGAAGGTAGAAAAACTTTGCGAGAACGTAATAATAGCTTTTGTTATGTTTGTTGACGGGACAAATGCTGATCCGTGCACCTGCTTGCCGTGACGGGGAATACGGGTATTTTGTTGTGAATTTATCTTTCCGGCACTAAATCAAACTCCGGGCCTGCAATTTCGACTATATTACGCTTTTGTAATGTCGCACCGTTACTCACTCTGATGGAAATCGATGAAAACATCGAGTACGATTCGGAGCTACAAAGGCGTGCCGCTACGCAAACAGAAAACCGTTAATGTAATCTACTGTTCAGTACTGATTGTTTATTTAGGTTCACATATACAGTCTTACTTTAGTCATTTTTACAGAGAATTTCGTTGAGACTAAGTAAAAAAAATCAAAGAGGCCAGTCTCAGAAAGCATATTAAAATTATACACATAAAATATGAATATGAATGAAATGAATAATATATTTTTGTATATAATTCTAATTTGTTACACTTAATTTTATTTCAGTTATTTTTTTTTTCAATAATATTGAAAAATATTTATTGACAATAACAATATACATAATGGATATATACAGATGATTACTATAACTAGCTTATATCTAAAATAGGCCCTTGAGGCATTGTACCAAGGATGCTGGCGGCATTTCCTCGTTGTATCGCAATACTGATACGTTGTGCGAGGAAGCCGCCAGCTCTTCGGTCACCAGTTACGTCAACCAGACGTTTCGCGATTTCTCCAAAAAACTTGTGCGCGCTGGGACCCCATGGACCGAGAGTTTCAACGCCAAATGGTACAAAATGGTACTCTCTACCGAGGCTCTTATATTTATTACGTTTCAAAATTTCGGCGCTTTCCGCCGCTGCGCCCGCTTTTACATTAGTCCGTTGGAGGTGGGACGGTGCCAGTGTGTCTACGCAGGTAGCATCCCACACTAACATCCGTCCCAAGCTCCAAGGAACCAAGGACACCCCATCAGGCCTCTTGCCATCATCCCTGATAATGCCAGTTGGCTCAAGAAGAGCAGGCACAGTTAATAAGGTATGGAAATTTAGTTCTGCAATAAATGTTTATTTAATTTAAAGGCCTATAATACAATACAAATATTATCTATGGCATATTAAAAAATAAATAAATATTATAGGACATTATTACACAAATTGACTAAGTCCTACAGTAAATTCAATAAGGCTTGTGTTGAGGGTACTTAGACAACGATATATACGAGTATAATATATAAATATGTATAAATACTTAAATACATAGAAAACACCCATGACTCAGGAACAAATACCCGTGCTCATCACACGAATAAATGCCCTTACCAGGATTTGAACCCGGGACCGTCGGCTTCATAGGCAGGGTTACTACCCACTAGGCCAGACAGGTCAGGTACTAATTACAAAAGAAATAAAGTCCGGGAGACTTGACCAGGTGGGAGACTTGAACCATTATATATAGAAAAGTGTCAAAATAAATAATAATAAATTGATCACTTCAACGTATCACTATTGCGATATAACGAGGAAATGCCGCATCTTTGGTACAACGCCTCAAAGGCGTCCATTATGTATATTGTTATTGTAAATAAAGAAATTTTAAATAGTATTTTTTTATGCATTTGTCATGTCCACATATATATGGTTAGATGATATTTGAGTGCTGATAAAATAAATAATTTGATTTAGGCACTTTTTTTAATCAAATGGTTCAAGTCTCCCACCAGGTCAAGTCTCCCGGGGTTCCGGGTTCCCCCAACATACAAATTAAGCAAAAAAATTAAACCATGGTGGACTGTAGACAACAGGCGAACAAATGAAGTGCAAGTGTTTTGCGCCTAGATATAGTCACACCTAAGCAGACCCCACATCAACACAAGGAAACGACTGACTTCCTATCGACTGCCATGTTACACACAATATTTTAAAGAGGCGTTGTACAGAACAATGAGTTCAGAACAGTTTTCATGTCGGAAGTAGCATTACACTGAACATTAGCCGGGCCGATAAGGCGCCGACACAAATTGGAGCCAGCACGCGACCGCTGCCATCGCATTAGCCCAGCGATCATGACTTTATGAACCCAATTTTTGTGATTGGGCAATGTGCGGAGACGTTAACGAATTTACTAAATCTGATACGAGTATCATAACTTACTGACTACCAGTGATGCAAAAATATCAGTTATTTTCATCGAAACTTGATAAAATGCTCAGTTGTTCTGACTACGGCAAGTCAGAGGAAAAAGATGACCCGTCGCCACTGCTGACTATTAGATACGATCCAATGTGCATCAAGAAACGAACAGATGTAAACTCACACCGCGGAAATATATTTATAACAAAACCATAACATACTTAAAATTGTAATGCCGCGATGCCGCTCCTAGGATCATGTGATCTCGAGACGTAAGTCCAAAATTCCTTGCTAACTACGCTACAAATTGATAGGTACACAATACAAACGTTAAATAACGTTTATAAACTACTGAAACATGACCCCGAAGTCAGAAGCACTAGGTCAATACGACTTGAATGGGATGATAGATAGATAAAACGATGCTTGACACCATTGCAGAAGTGGGGTATAAATTCCCGGAACGACAAATGCATCGCGAGCTGCAATTTATGCTTTTCTGCGGCCGTTTGGTATAAATGATCCCGTATCATAAATATCACAAGTAAATTCTGTATCGGAGTTCCAAAAACTAGTTTATTTTGTAATTGGTTTGTTGTTCGGCAATGTGTATTAAATACATAAACTCACAACATCAGATATCTTGTCTCGGGTAGTGAGAACAGAATCATATTTAGAAGCGTCCAATACGATACCAACTTGTTTCCAAAATTTAAATTGCTTCCAAGCTTGTTGAAAGCATACTCCCTGAAATTTAAATGAATCTGCGGACGTAAATACATCATCGCCGTAACAAATAGAATGTTATTTCAGCAAACTACAAATGATACTTATTTAAGCTTAATCGTTGCAAATATGTTCAATAGCCTCAACAAAAATCCATAAAACTCGCCAATTGGTAGCCCAAAATGCATGTTTTGGAGCTGAAAGTGTGCCAGTTATACCGGCGACAGGTCCTCTAACATCTGTTCGCGTGTTTCCGTTGCGTTGCTTATCGCCTAGTGGTGAATCGAATTCTCATGCAGCCAGAAAAATTCTGCCTCCAGATCTGTAAAAACTACCCGTAATTGGGGAGCGCTCTTATACTGGTTTTCTTAAGGAATAAAGTAGGTCTCGCTCGGCAAGCGAACATATTGAAATCCCTGTGGTCCCCCGAGAATCCCCAGAAACGCCTCGGGCTCATTCGCTCCGCGTTTATCTGTAAGCAATCAAACAAACGCCGAGATAATGACATTACAAGTTACACCAGTTTTCCATTTATCTTTGCGAGTGTTTATACATGTAAGATTTCAAACAAGTTTATGTGTTATTTTAACACTCGCATTTTCCACAAGGTAAGCACTGTGAGAAAAGTAGCATACCTACATTTCTCGAATAACCTCGTAATTTCCTTGTAGATATACACCTATGTAGGAATTTGAGTGGTGAATATGAAGTTTCACTTGAATATAGGTACTAATTTAAATAACCAGCTTGGGGCTATGATAATTATTATATATGAGGGTTTGAGATTATGTCTTTTAATTGGATAACTTTGCTAAGCTGTATCGTCACTTTTGAAGTAGACGTCTAATAGCTTTTTAATTTTACGTCCAGACCTTCAATGTTAAAATAAGTTTTTGTCAAAAAAAAACATTTTTAGCACAAGCTTTTATCGCTGACTGTACTTTTCTTTCCACAAGTAACTAATACTCATCGAGACTTCTAACAACCCCAAACACAATTAGTTTGCGTTATCCTATCACAGAGTCCCCATGGCCACCTCTAGTCTCCATCATCAGATCAGCTCCATGTCATCATAATATTGCATTGTCATTTGATTTACGTATGCATGCAAAATTTCAACTCAATCGAAAGGGAAGTGGGTCAAAATTAGCTTCCAAAATTTGACCCACACTAACTTACATTAATATTATACATACTAACAGGACAGGTTAAATAAAAGCTTGTAAAAAAAAGACATAGTTATTTGAACTTTTGGAAAAGTAAATATAAACAAGTTTTAAGTGAGTCAGTAATTACTTCAAGGCAACAATTGTATAGTAAGGAATATTCAAAGAGGCTATTAAATTTGAAGTTAAAATACAAATAATTATACGTTGTTATAACCAAAAGTATTAGATTGGATGTATAATACTGTTTAATAATTCATAATTGGTAAATCTCTAAATTATGAAAATAATGTTTGCAATCATTTATTAATAAATGTCAGCTTATTATTTACAGCTACAAGTACAACATAACTTTATTAAAAGTAAATGTCCAGTCCACCTCGAATAAAGTGGCTTGTAGAGTATCTAACGTTAAAGTTGAAGACTTTAAAATTTTACGACTATTTACCCTCTTATGACGTGAGGGTGCGAAAGAGAGATAAGGAGGCATCCGCGCCATAAAGGGGTTAAAAAAGTAACACAAAGACTGGTTTTATGGAGTTCGCAAGTCATAATATGACATTTGAATACAAATTAGTGGAATATTTCTTGCGCGCATGATGGCTTGAAATCGTTACGCCGAATTTTTTCATGATTATTGAAACAATAGGTTATTTTAGAATGTAGCTTGTGATAGGAACATTAATTTGATATTACAACATGCAATTGTTGTGTATAGGCATGCATGCCCCCCATGGGTTGTTTTTATAATACTGGTATTAACATAAAATATTATATGAGCAGAAAAAAAGATTATGTATACACCGTGTTTTTATTGAATTGCGTTAACTCCGGGGTTTCGGTAAGTACGTTTAAGGAAACTAAATGGCATAGTTAATTTAAAAAAACAAAATGTTTTTTTTTTTTTTACTATTTTTTTTTTATAAAAAGTAACTAAATGTTGCATATAGCGTTGTTGTAACACGGGTATTACATTTAACTCAACCAAACAATTGAAAACTGTGATATATCAATGTCATTTCTAACATCGATCGTCCGAGATAGTACGTACGTTTAGTAGCAAATGTATGAACTCGCACTAAACACTAATCAATAAGTAAACAGGCCCTAAGGCAAGTGTACATGCTCGTAAGGGCCTTATAATATAAAAATTTATGATTGATTATCCCCAAAATGGAGTTAGTTAGAATATCGGTATCTTTGAGAAAGTTACTTAATTTAAGCTCAGGAATGCACCCTCGAAATTAACGCAAATCAAAAAAAACACGGTGTATAAAATGAAGTGGTCTTTTCTGGGACTTTTTTCGTGAGGGCTATCAAATAAGGTCATCCTAAAACATCATCTTTTTGTTTTTTTTTCTTGTACAATATTTTTAGGGCTATATTATATTGGCGATGATAAAGATAAAGATAAGATAAGATAAAGATACAGATTTATAAACTTTCACGATTTTTACACATTATTAACTAACACAAACGGGAAACACGTCGGAGGTAAATTTAAAACTTAATACGCGATTAAGTCCCGTTTGTGTTAGTTAATAAAGATAGTTTATGATGATGAGGCTTGAATTGAGGATTTTCTTTCAGTATTCCCCGTTAAAGGCTAACTAGCTATCAATTTTGTTATTTTCATACTTAATCTACGTATAAAACATTGCGTGCACCACGTTTTTTTTTTAAAAAAATTGCGAGGAAAAGTACAATCTCACTCTTTGCCTGCTACAAAAAATCCTCCAAACAAAGTTTTTGCCACAAAGTGAGACCTACTACGTGCTACGACCTACCGCTACGAAACAGACTCAAGTGCAGACAATATCCAAACATAATATATTTGAACACAATCTTAACACAAATCCTTCTCAAATAAACGATTACATGCCTAAGTGTATATATCAAACAGAGATTCTCATCATCCTATACAAACTATGCAGCATTTCAAATCGAGCATGATTATGCTTGCACAGCCCGTCTTGTCTGTGACGCACGTTGTCATAATAGTAATGTGGACTCAGCCTTCTGCCTCTCAGTCGCAACTTAGAGAAATTCGGCAGACGATAACATTGTACGGCTATGCATCTCACAGTGATAAATAGCACCGCGCATGTGTACTTATATATTTATTTTTTACTACTCATATAGTGTGACTCATTTCTAATTACTTCTCTGACAATCCCATGCTCAATATGGACGGCAGCCGTCCACTATAATTAATATACTTACTGTAATAATTACTTTCCTCAAAAACCTTATTGTGTTGGCATAAGGCTTATTATCTTCGTAGTTCGTCGCGCAATAAAAGACGGATACCATTAGAGCACCAGCTCCGATGTCACGTCGTGGAATCCGATCAATAGCTTAACATTTTTGTTCCTAAGGCGCTTTTGGGTGATATTGGAGCATTTTTCGTATCCTATGAGGTAAATTAGGCTCATCTTCGATTATTACAGTCACAGAGTTATTGATAGTAAAACGAGGCTAGGACTAGCAAGAACTTGCATGAAATTTACGTTACATTGCCGACTAAAGCAATTAGACACCGCAATGTAATGAAAATTGCATGCAAGTTCTTGCTAGTCTGGAATCTAGACCACGCTTAGGAGTAAGGTCTAAGAAAAAACTTGTCTTCTAATTTGACATCTGAACCAGGGCATTGTACTACAATATATGTATTGTGGTCACTGAATTGTAAAACGTAAATTTTTGACAACCAGAGTTACCGTATGTTGTACGAACTACGAAGCCGTACAGTAACAGCGCCAACTACATCAAATTTGAGGGACCTATTTATCTATGACTTTACACATCTTACACATTATACAACACACAACACAGTTTAATATACTGAAATAGCTGATTGAACAAGTTTCCGGTAGTAGTTTTATAAAAATATAACATAATTATTCGGAATTGCCCCAAAGCACCTCAGCGACAATTCGGTAAATATCACATCTATTACAGCCGATATTAGTTTCCTTGACTGCTATAATAAAATCGTTTACAATGTCAATATATAAGTTTCTGTTTATCTAGGACTGATTGCTTGAAATATCGATAATATTCCTTTGTTTCTGATAAATAGCAGTTATAATGTGTCTGAAACGATATTTCTCGACTTTCGTATACTTGGATTTTATATGTACATAAAGCTAATAAAACGTTCGTTTGGAGTAATATTTAGATGATGAATATTATTTCTCCAAGAAATCAAAATCAATTTGATTTGATCTTCAATAACATTAATTGTACGGTACAATAAATGTAATAACAATTATAATTGTTATTTAATTTTATCTCCTTGGATTTCACGGGCCTATAAATCCCGGTCTTTTGGGAAGCTTGCGTGGGGCTATAGATCCAGCACGTAGAGGCCCCTTGGAGAGCTTTTTATTATTATTATTAAAATCTGTCTTTATAACTTAAAAGTTAATTTTGTCTTCTAAAATTCGATACATCGAATGACTACCAGACTACTTCGACAACCAGATTATTGAATAGTAAACTATCCATTTGCAACTATTGTGTTTGCCTACGAATATACAACATGTCTTAGTGATGCAAAAAAATGTACAAAAATCAGGACTATGAACAGAAACATCACGTCTCTTCTTATTACATCTGAAGAACACGTCTCTTCTTATGTATCTGATAACTGAAATGCTTATTCAATGAAAACTTCTCGGAAATGTTCATAAAGAATAAATAAAAAAATATTTACCCACATTAAAATCACACGTGAATCATTGTACTGTATGAAGAAGTTTTAAAATGTAAATAAATTTGATATCTATTTGTCAGAAAGTGATTGTTTGGATTTGTATCTACGGGTATAATAGTAGATTGTAAAATAGAAGTGCATTAAAAAAACACGGCTAAGAATAAACTTCAGTAGTGTCTTGAGAGTACTTTCAATTAACAATTTAGCTAAAAATATTGTTATTTATGGAATGAGTTTTATTTATAAGACCATTCTTATAAATAATTCCTTTCTATGATAAGCAATTAAAATTGTGTTTTTGAATTATTTTTTTGTATTTTATCCATATATTGTACAAAAAATAATTTAAAAACACAATTTTAATTGCTTATCATAAAAAAAGAAGAAAAAAAACGTGCTTAGAAAGTACAGTGCTCTAGTACAGAAACGTATCATTTTCTGCACACATTTTAGAACAACAACGAGTACAACGACCCACTTTCAGAGCATAAGAAATGAAAATAAATATGCAAGTAGGTCTATAGGTACATATAAAAAACGAATGTGTTTGTGTGTTCATTATAGCCATATAGAAAACGTTCGGAGATACACCCTTTTGGAGATGTGACGATTTGCACAGAGCAACCCTTTCGGCCACTTAGGCATCGCCGCAGTGCCCGACGGTATTTCATCTTTATCACTGCATGGCTCAGAGGACAAGGACAATTGAATAAACAGTTGCAGGGTTAAATTGTGGAAAAATGTGACTGATGTGACGAGGAAAAGTCATTTGTCATTGAAAATGAGGATATAATATAAAAACTGCTATGGTAAAAGAAATATTTTATTTTAAGATAATTTTGTCCGATAAGATTTTTAAATCATAAATTCTCTTTTTGCTAGAAGTAATAGATTATAAAATATTTGAGCTGTAGCAAATATTGCTATTGTTTTATTTGTTGCTCACAGTGTAGGCATAAAAAACTCCTCTTTTGTCATTGCCATTAATTAGAGTTCGATTAAGCTAAGTTGTAATGGCAAAGTGTGGAGGTGTCATCATGAATGTATACTTTTTTATAAAAATATGACGTGTAGAATACACTCCCTCACTTCGATCTACTTAAATCGAAGCAAGGTTCGCTTAGACGGGCTCTAGCTATTGTTTCTCAACAATATTGTTATTCTGCTTAATAAACGAACAATAACTTACTTGTAATATAACAATCATATAATTACAATATAAGCCCAATAAAATATTTTTATGATTATAGTAATTCAAATGAGCTGAGTAATTCGAATAAACTTAAGGGGAATAGTGGTAATTTTTCCATACAAACGTTCTCCTCTCTGCATATTGGCCCTAGATGAATCATTTATGAGTTCAATATTACCAGTACCTTTGCGTGTATATATATTTTTTATATTCTTGTTTTTATAAGAACTAGGTTACTTTAAAAAGCGCTAAAACGGCAAAATAAATGCACCGTAAACAGAGGCCTAGCATACAAAATCGGGAACAATAAACGCAAAAATCAAAAGGGTCAGACTGAGATAATTTGTTTCTCATTCCGTTCCCAAAATTTTGTTACAATTAGTTAAGTTTTGGAGGAGGAAAATCTCGAGAACGAAACCTCGATTTCTAAAATTTTTACGAAGGATTTTTCACCTAAACTGTTCTAATCGCACTAATTTTAAGAGCCGCCCCCGCGACGGAGATATTTACCTAAATTACCCAAATCTGAGAAGGGCTCAGCTGGTATTTCCTCTTAAAAGCTTATAAAATCTCACAACGTACATTACACTAAAGTCTGGCCGGTTTTCTGCACTGTTGCCTCTCATGCGTCCTCAATGATCTACATGAATGGAGTGTCCGGTAGGTCTTTTCAGAGTTTATCGCGAGCCATGGTCGAGGGAGCCGACACAATTGAGGGCTTGAATGCCCCAGGTAAATGTGCTTTGCTATCTAAGTGTTGTATGTTTATAATGTCCTGGTATAATTTGGCTGCGTCAAGTTAAATTATGATAGGTTTTTTTTTGGGTTACCTATTCGCAGTTGTCATCGGGGTTCGCATTAATACCATGCAATATAAATTATGTTTACGTTATTACAAACCAACCAACTGTACTAGTACCTAGTTCAGAAATACAGCTACGGTTCACGAGTTTAATATAAAGTTATTTTTGGTTTTGTCTCAGTTTTTTCATCGAATTATTTATATTATATATTTTTAATATACAGCTTGTCCTTAGCCATTGAACAAACCCTGAACTCCCACATAGGGATACTTTCAAACGTTAATATATTTTTTTAATAGAATAATTGATAAAAAAAATCAAACAAAAGTTATTTCCAATAATTGACAACAAAAAAAAACAGACTGTATTACTTAATCATTGGCAGTGTTTTTGACAATTTGTTCGAAAATGTTCGGCAATGATGACATTAATTTGTCAAAAGTCAAAATCTTATTAGTGACATAAATAATAAAGATAAGCAAAAAGGCCAAAGAAGGTTTCATACTTTTCTATGTGGATGTATTACCTCAGGAGCCACTAACACTTACAAATTGCTCCAAAGTAAAAAATAATATTTTGTCAATTTCTTCGTAACCGCTGCACCGGTTGTAATGATAATTTCTATACTGGTTCTAAATACCCTAATGCATATGTACATTTCGGCTTTGTTCAATGGCTAGGGACGCATGGTATTTTCCCTTGAACTACGATATTCAAATAGTATCTAGTCACATTTGAATGAAGATATTCGAGTTCATTCTAAACCATAGTTCTGAGATATATGAGAAATATTGAAAGAGTGACATAAACTGTAATATACTTAATATCTATTTTAACTTTTATGCCATTTTTTTTTGTTTATATGAGTTTGTCTTTAACAACAATAGGTGAATTCAATATTATAACAGTGGCCGCAATATAACACAAATTACAGCACAACACCTCGTCGTCAAAGCTATAACTTTAAATCTGCCTTTTAAACGGGACAGCTTCAAACACAATCCGATTCTGAATGCATATAAAATTTCATCGTTAACGCCGTTTTACAGCGCATTTTATTTCGCTCGGCAGATATTTGCAGCCCATCGATATGCTAATGTCGATGCAGCGAGCGTAACGTGATATTCGCTACCTGCGGACAATTTGCAAGCGTAATGTAGGAAGGACTACCTACTACTTTAACCTGTTTATTTATATTTTTATATAGTGTCACTTTTTACGAGTCTTATGACATTAACTTGTTCCCTGACACCGTACAAGAGTGCATTCTTAATGCCAAACATCTGTTATATCACTTTTAATTCATAGGAGTATGAGACCATGAGTTTTAGGCCAAGAAACCTATTGAAATATGATCAATTTATAAAAGTAAACCTAAAAGGTACGTATGTCACAGTTTTATTTCTAGATATATATTTGGTTTTTATAGTTAAGTTTTCCAACACAATGCTTTAGAATACACAAATCTCGAATTACCTTTGTAGATTACGAGTTTCATCAAAATGTTTACCTTCACCAAAAAGCTTTTATTAAAATATCAATTGGCAATCCATGAGTACTTGAGCTCTCGTTCGGAAAGTAGTAACAAAAATAGTGGAGTTTTAGGGCATATTATCGTGTCTTGATTAGGAAAAACTAGAAGAAAAATGATTTTGACGTAATTTTTCTCGGCTAGCCTTTCATACAAAGGCCAAAAATGTTCCCCTCAAAAAAATGTTTTTTCTACTTTTTTCTACTCAAACCACGATATCGAATATGCCCTTAACAGATCTTCACTATTTTTATCATACAATGCATACCTAATTAAACCAACCCTTTTTAGTCCAACTTAGTTATCATCAAGTACACCGACTTTCTCAAAATTAACTTAAGTAGTTAAGATTATGAATATTATGATATTCTTTTATGAAAATAAGATGTTCCAAATTCTACTATTATATGTTTCCCAGTTACCTATTTCTTGACCCTAAACTCGTTTCTTTTAACAATGGCTGCCAGTGGAATAGTATTTACAATAGGTCGTACTCCCAGTGCAATCTTTTGGGTATAAACAGTTATATATTATTACCCCTGCAGTGACAGCAGCAGCAGTTAGGTTAGTACCTACCGCTCTGAACAAAATTCAACTAGACACCCCTCTTACAATCGTCAGGGGAAACGGAATAGTACCTTCATTTGAACGCAGTACAGACAGCATCAAAAGTAGCGTATCAGACTATGCGTCAAACGTATTTACCATTCTCTGATAGCTTAACAAAACGAGATATTGATTAGACTGTATGATTATTTAGAGAACAACCAAATTATTGCACATAGATTTGAACGTCAACTGTCGAAATTATATATTTATATTCTGAAACTTATTCTAGAATGGAAGATTCTTTTTTTGCGTTATTTCATACGTTACTATTGATGCTGACTGTATGGTCACATCTGAAAATATCGATACGAAAAAAGTGCCAAAAATATGTATACTCGACTTTATCGCCCATATATTAAGGTAGTGTATACATATTTTTCGTACTTACTGATATTTTCAGACGTGACTGTACAAGTCATTTACATCAATTTGTAGTTACTGGGCTTTATATTTTCGAATAGTCTGTGAATCTATTTCCGTCAGTAGAAAAAAGCGGCAAAACAAAAAATATAGGCGCGAAGAGTTGTCGTCCCATAGAAAATTTGAACTTAGCGCCTCTTTCTACAAACTTGTTTAACAGACTGTAATTGCTTTACTGAAAATAATGTTTTAGGTATTTAATTATTAGTGATCATCTGACAATTAACGTGATAAGGAATGTGGCAAATATTGAGACTGATTGAGAGCATACAATAAGTGATTAAAACAAATCTGTGCTGTCGTGATCATCAATGAATTAAACGCTTCCAATTCAGCTAAAGGCATTTATTTGTGCGATCAGGACGGATATTAAGTTGAATATTGGCTAATTTGTTATGGTTTTCATATTATTTTGATATGGCTTAATCCATAGCGTGGGCACTAATCAGCATTAGCGGCTCAGGCTAATTGGTGCTGACAAAATGCTATCAGCACATTTCTCATAAGGCATTTCACTCGTCCTAATTACGTTACACGAATTTCTAGGTTTTTGCCCCCTTCCCGCTCCATATCACACTTGGTCATATTTTGCAAACCCCTCCCCCCTGGTGTGATGTCACATTTTTGAGATTTTTGTTTTCAATCGGCAATACAAATAAAATTTAGGTATAGACAAAAACACATTAATAAAACATAACAAAGAATATAAAATTATCACGTTACGTCTTCTTCAGACTGAATAATAAATAGAAATTCCCCAGAGATTAGAGAAGAAACCAAAAATAAACAACGCGAAGGAAATATATTTTATCCAAAACAAAACCTTATATCATACCGATCAAAATGTAGACCCAAATTGGATTTACGCACGGCGCAAAGAGAAATGGAAATAGCTAAAACGAGGAGGTAACTGGAATGACGCGGAAAGGAAAAACGCAAGGTAAAATACTGTTAAACGTGTAGGTATTAATTGCAAGATTCTTTAGATAAAAGCCAGAGAATTCTGTGGATGTTAACTTTGCTAGCACGTCGTGGAAACAAATTACATTTAAGTATGAATGTGAATGTCTATAATATTTCCATATGTGAATTGTGATAAAGGTGCTCGTATATATTGTACTTTATTTGTAGAGAAAAACCGAAATTCTGAAATTCCAGTAATATTTAGTAGGTATGGGGAGTCCGGGTATTAAAGAGTTCTAAAATCTAAATGCTTTTTTATTAACACTCCAATGTTATTTAACGATAACAATTTGGGTATGACATATTCAGGGTTGGAACACTAAGCGAGTGACCACTAATGATCGCATAAATGGAACGAACTAATTTTGACTTAGCTTTAAACGTTAGTATGAAACGCTGCGTACAGGAAAGTTTTACATATAACAAAATATTATTTCTGCACGCAGGCCTAAACCAGACAAGCGAAGGCCTAAATATATGTCAACAGCAGTGCCTTACTAAGCCTTAGTAGTGTCTACTTTGTCACTGTAAAGTTTTGACACTCAATGGAAGCCGCTGCACCGAACAGCGAACCGAAGTTCAGAATCCGAAATTACTTTCTAACTACGCGCAATATTTCAAAATCGGTCGATTTTGTTACTTATTAATATTATCATCATCTCTCAGCCTATACATCCAACTACTAAGCACATGATTAAATTTTATGGAAGAGGGAAATTGAAATTGACAACGCTGGCCATTGAGGTTTGGGAGATTTTTTATAAAATGCTTAAGTTTAATCTTAAAATTTTAGCGTCACGTTTCTAGAAATAAATATGAAAAAACGACCATGCGCGTTAAAGTGTCTGTCATCTTGTGGCCTGAATCGGAATCATAAACATGTACATTGACACTTCACGCCAAAGTAAGAGCTGCCATCTGCCGTTCTTGTACGTTTTGTTTCTTTTCTCGTAGGTTCTGCCATCTTGTATGATCATGTAGCCCTACATTGGAAGCATTAACTTCTCATTTACACTTCACGCTAAAAATCTGACGTCTCCTGTGCAGTTTATGCACGCCCTACAGTGTGTTCAGTACCCCTAGTGTAAATTAATTAGTCGATAGCGAAACGTGACGTACGCGTTTGCGTTAAGTCTCATTTTGTATGGGTTTTTGAACAGCGCGCCAAGCGGGACGTTTTGGAAAGTCAAAAATCTCATACAAAATGACACTTAACGCAAACGCGTACGTCACGTTTCGCTGTGGAAAATATTTACACTAGGGGTACTGAAACAAAAATCTATTAAGCAGTAAATATTTTACTTAAGTTCACCCAAACACGACTTCCGTGATACATAGACATTAAATATATTAAAAAGGGCACACACGAAGTTAAGCAATCTTCGACTTAAAAGTACGTAAGTGTCCAGTTTCAATATAATTTAATTATCATCCAAACATCTTAAAGCAATCTCATTCCGTTCATTCCATTTCCACCTACACCTTCTGCTCCGTTTCTTAATACCGCATTTTTAATATTAACATTTTACGCACACAGCAAGGAATTGAACTCACGTTCATCCCCCGGACGTATTCGGGCAAAAATAAAACCTTAGAAGAGTGCACGTTTATACAGCGGGCCGGGGAGTAGTAAATCATTTTAATAATTGATCCTGGTTGAAATATTCATGAAGTTCCAGTGGAAGGATTCCGAGAGAGAATGGATGAAAAATGTTTCGGCCCCTATAATATTTTGCTGAGCTGACCGTTTTGCTAGTATTGATCCTTTGTTCGTCTTTTGTCTAAGAAATGGTAATTTGATTGTTCAGGTAGGTAAATCCAAGATGGAATGTAAAATAATCTTAATGAATACGAGTATCTACCGTTCTGATATCATTCATTATATTAACGATTAAGGTAAGTAAGTAAGTTATTTGTGACAGTTTAAAATTTAAACGGCGATATTATACCTAATCATAACGTCATTCATATAATAGTTCATATAGTATGATCACCCAGAAAATATCTCACCTTTTTTAACCGACTTCAATTTCTCACACAAAAACGAAGTCAGTATTGAACTGAAATATTTACTTGCGATAAAATGCCACTAAAATATTAACTGCGTAGGTAAGAGAAGAGGTTAACTCTTCAAGTGGCATATGTCGTTTTTGTGTTATTGGAATTTTTATTTTATTTCAATTAATCAAATTTGAATTTTAAATGACATCTTCGGTCGGAATTTGACCGCCTACCACTCCAAGGGATATGTAAAAGGTTAACCAAGATAAAGTGTCTTGATGGTAAACGAACACGGTTGCCTACACAACGTAATTCCTACTAATATTATTAATACGAAAATCTTTTACCTGTTTACGCTTAAACCCCGTTTGAACCAATTCAGATAAAATTTACTATTGAGATATGTAGTTTGAGATTGGTATTAATTATCATCATCATTTCAGGCAAATAAAGTCACGGGCACAAACTAGTATTTAGGCTCATATAAGTATTTGCGGTTGCTGACTGTTTGTAGGCTACATTCACTGTTTAGCATAACGTGGTAAATGTAATCTTTCATAGTGGACTGTACAAGGGGATGATACGAATGGGAAGGAAGTAAGGTAGAAATGCGCAAAACGCTCGCGGCGATATTTATCACTCATTTCACTCAGCGGAACTGTAGGCTATATCGTTCAGGAGTCAGTAGAGAGGGATGTCAATAAATCAGAATCAGATACACACAGCCATAAGTGCGACCAAGATGGCGATTCATGCGATACGATCCCGCCATGTTTTCCCGACATCCTCCGAATTCTTCCAAATCGCTTCGAAACCGTTATTTCGCAAAATTCGCATCGTCTCACTATTTTGGCTCGATCAGCTCATTCAAATCGTGTGTGGGAAAGGGCGAGTAAGTAACACTGAAATGGATGAGTTACTGAGCGAGTTAAATCTTAAGTGAGTGAAGAGTGAGTTCAATCAAAAGAAAATAATTGAATCACTCACTCGTGAACTTCACATGTCTAAACTAAGGATAGCGAATGACAGATACCTAACAAAATTGTGTTTAAAGTAATAGGAAGTCAAAATAGTAGCAAAACAGAAGACTTTATTTATTTGTAATAGAAGTAGTATCCTAAATAACTTTCTAGTTTAATTTTATATATTTTTTCTACAATAATTTATTTAGTAGCAAAAGCTCTTCACTATTAAGTAGGTACAGTCAGATTTTAACACATCTTCGTTAGCATAAAAATAAGAATGTGTTCTGATTTATTGAGCCAATTAAGCCGTCATTACCTATTGAGCTAATGCTAACTGTACATACTTATTTATCTTAAAACTTCTTGGTGAGTCGAGATACCCGTTGTCAAATAAAATAGAAATAACGTGACTCCAGTCTCCAAGGAAATTTGGTAAGGAAATGCCAACATTGCCGCCCGTCCGGATACGTGTCGTGGAATAATATGCAGAAACGTTAAGTCAGGTCATTAGGGCAGCGACCTCGAAGGGATTTCGGGCCCTTGCAATATTTGCTTGTACGTGAGGCAAAATATCGATCGAGCGTCTTCATAAGCAGGTATGACACTTGTAACGTATTTGGTATTGTGAAAAGTAATTTTATCAAGGCGTTTCGGAAAACTAGCTTATTAAATACGTTTTCACTTAAATCGGTAGTACCTATTGCTTATGCTTTCTTAGGATAGTTAAATTGTTTATGCTTATTATTTTTAACGAGTAACTGCTAATTAAAAAACGGTTTTATTAAACAATGTTAGGTACCCAGGAAATTAGCGCAAAAACTAATTTTATTAAACATCCAATAACGAACTACCCAATTATTCTTTTGAATTGCGAAATCCTTAATTGCGTTCCGCGGAGTCTGATATAATTCAAAACGCTGAAAATGACGTGAATGAATCTTTAATATACTGTTTGAATAACAATGGGCGCAATTTGCTTTGGCGTAAGAACGCTTGTGTAGGGATGGACGGCGAGTAAAGTGGCCGTTGAGAATTGATTCGCCGAATTTTAATTTCTATTGTATACAAGCAATTTATATTTGATTAATAAAATAAAAATAGGCATATAATATTGAAGCGTACAATTTACATGTAGGTATGATGTTAATTAGTTTTCTGATTGACAATTTCTACTCGTTCCTTTGACGGCGTCCTCTAAAACCTTTCATTTACTTTAGTCCCTTGACATTTGATTTATGTACTTTAATTTTACCAGTAGGTAAATATGTATACCCTGTCTACTTAGGTCATGTATCACAATGTGATTGATGTCAGGAGTAATCATGTTGGAGTTAATGTACATACTTATCGTAAAGCTAACAACTGTCTTAGAATAGATATATCATTTAAACATATATAAATCATGTTTTTGATTTAACACCTTGGTTGACACTAAACGTCTATAGGCGTTATCCCATTGTTCTTGCTATTGTGTCTGGAGTTGTAAGAAGGGTACAGTCAGTATCAATACTAGCATGAAGTAACGCATCAAAGGTATCTGCCACCCACACGCATTACAGCTTTCCGATGCGTACGTATCTTTATACTAACGAGCGATTTGTAATATGGGTATTTCTATTTAAAACTGAACCAAAAAATTATTGTGTTAGAATTGGCAATTTTAATGTTATTTCTACTTGGAATCCCAAAAAATTATTGTGTTAGAATTGGCAATTTTAATGTTATTTCTACTTGGAATCCCAAAAAATTATTGTGTTAGAATTGGCAATTTTAATGTGATTTCTACTTGGAATCCCAAAAAATTATTGTGTTAGAATTGGGAATTTTAATGTTATTTCTACTTGGAATCCCAAAAAATTATTGTGTTAGAATTGGCAATTTTAATGTTATTTCTACTTGGAATCCCAAAAAATTATTGTGTTAGAATTGGCAATTTTAATGTTATTTCTACTTGGAATCCCAAAAAATTATTGTGTTAGAATTGGGAATTTTAATGTTATTTCTACTTGGAATCCCAAAAAATTATTGTGTTAGAATTGGCAATTTTAATGTTATTTCTACTTGGAATCCCAAAAAATTATTGTGTTAGAATTGGGAATTTTAATGTTATTTCTACTTAGAATCCCAAAAAATTATTGTGTTAGAATTGGCAATTTTAATGTTATTTCTACTTGGAATCCCAAAAAATTATTGTGTTAGAATTGGGAATTTTAATATTATTTCTACTTGGAATCAGTAGCTTTTTCTATGTTTACTAAGAAAAAGTGTCTTCAAAATTTTTGGTCCGTTTTGTTTCGGTTTTCAATACTTACAACCTAATATGACCGTAACAAAACAGGCAAAAAAGTGTGAAGTTATGGGGACACTTTTTCTCGTGTTAAGATCGAAAGTGCTCGTAATTCTAAGTAGAAATAATATAAACATTCTAATATCTGAAATGCAAGTTTAGGGTACAAATTTAAACTGCCCATATTTAAAAAGCAGATTGATGCTGATAGATGTGATTCCACCCTATATTTACAGTTCGTGTTCAAAAGTATCTATTGCAGTTTAATTTTTCTACGTATAGAGACACATATCTCTTTTTGTTAAGCTATTAGAGAATGGTGGATAATTTGATGCATTAGTCTGATCATCTACTTTTAATTATGTTATACTTATTAATGTTGACTTATCAAAAAATAGTACTTATCTGGGAGCTCGGTAGTGCCATGAAGCTTGGTTCTACATGAGATCTGATAACTTTTTGACAGAGCGAGTTTGATCTTGTCTTAGCAACATTTTACATGAAAATGTTTCTGGTGGTATAATATTGACATACTTTCCATAAAATAACTGCTAAACAATATTAACCGACCCCATATTAACGGCCCGATTCGAAAAATGATTAAGACACGTTTAAGATCTTTAAAAGATCGATAACTAAACAACATGTCAAAATTGACGTTTATTTTGATTCCGCTGTGATCCCAAAAAGATCTATTTACGATATTTATAATATTAAAGTAACATTAGTTGCCCGGATCGAGCTGCTTCTGTCAATTATACGACATACAAACGATATCTAAATGAGAACTTATCTAAACCAGTAGGGCTAAGATGGTCGGCTCTTTATCATTTGTCACCATACCTGTCACGTTCTAACAAATATGTAAGCGCGAAAGTGACGGGCACAGTGACAAGTCATAAAAATGGAACCATAATACCGCCGCAGAACTTGTCGTTATCGTATCTCATTCTATTTTATTCAAACAAAAACTCACCAAGTCGATGTTCAAAGGTTTTTACATTTAATTACGGGGTTGACTGCACCATACTAAACAACCAACAAAATTACATACCACGAAACTCAAATACATTATACCTACTCAAACTGTCATAGAAAAACATATATCATGATATGTTAAGGCACAGGTGTCACCGAAACGTGTGTCCTGTTTGTATAGCTAATGGGCGACCCCGCACTTGACAGGAAATGAGCAGCCCAAATGTAAAGCCGCGTTCAAACACAACATGTTATGGGCCACCTGCCGTCTTAGCTTTATAGATGTCACGCACTTGGAAGAAAGATACAAAAATTCACAAGCCTTGCGGCCCGCCTCGAACTTTTAGATACGTCAAACGTTTGCTAAATATACGATATGGATTAGCTATATATGTCAGTCTCATATCCAATCCATATAGTATCTTTGGGAAAATTTCGTCGTATCTTAAAGTTCAAATCGGACCATTGGACAAGGAATTACAATATATAGGTACTTAGTTTATGTTGCTATACTTTAGCTGTTACCTACATAGAATGTATGGGTTTGAGTTTGAGTGTGAATCAGAACACAGGTAGCCTATGTCGCGGTATTTTTGTGGATGGGGAGACTTTGAGGCCAATTCGATCGTACACTAATATCAAAATGATATCAGTGTCAATAAATAGTATATATAGTGACGAATGTCATTTAGTTTCGTGCATTTCGCTACCGCCAATACATGTACGGATAAGTACGAGCGAAATCCACCATTTGTATGTAACTTTGATGTCATGTACGTTAGACATTCGAAAAACGCGATATGTGAGTAGTGGTTACAATGAAATTTTCATAAAAATGTTAGTTTAACATTATTCACTGTATCACAATGTGGTGAGTTTTGGGCGTCAGAGTAGCGCTAGAGTAGCTAAGAACCTAGGCGTTATTGTCGGAGTGAAGTGCGCTGTCTATGATTAGATTTTTTTCTCAAGTATTCTAGGTATTGTAGCGCCACCTATTTATGGTTTTTTGTCGGACACATTTTGGTATATGGAGTTTCTGTTTCTTCAAACAAAAACGTCACTTTTCACACTGATATATCCAATCCATATCGTATCTAGACCTAATATCTGACGTATGTATCTTAAAGTTCGAATAGGGCGAAGTAGGGAACTAGGAAATTTATTAATTGAGTGCAAGTTATTTCTCACTCGAGTCGGCCCACCGACACCGATACTCATTTCTCACAAAAGCAAATCCTTAACTACAAAATCTCAAAGGCAGCGAATTTATGTTCCGTCTGTTTACATAGATATCTAAATCGTTGAAAACCCCAAACGTAATCAAAAAGACGCTATAAAAGTAAGAAAAAAATAATACAGCTTAGAAAATTGACAAAAATAACTACGGAAAAATATATTTTTTAATATCATTCAAAAAAGGTAAATAGTATGCATGAGGCATTATTTGACTATCGTCTACTTAATAGAAGAAAGCACCGCCTCGCTCGTCGCCCACTGACCCAATTTTGAATTTGATTACATACTGCGGGTTAACGATAGGGGGAATTAACCTGTAATCTTTATTTCGTGAAAGTTACAAAAGTTTTTAAAATGTCAAACAAGAAACAGCGCTGTTTCCACACAATAGGGCATCGACTGTGACATCGATAAAGGATCTATCAAAATAATATGTAGGTCGCAACACTTCATATCGGTTGCAGATGCAGATACGAGTATTACTAGAAACAAAAATAATATTATTGCAACAGTTATAGTTATTATCACAAAACTCTGTAGGGTGGCAGACTTACAGTTAGAGATGGCCTTGTCGATGGTTTTTGGAAAGCGCTGTAAATAGTGTTGTGATACGCGATATACGATTTTTTTATTTTATCGATATGACATCAGTTGAAGGTGTGGGATTACCTAGTAATTATTTTAATTAAAATTTAATGAAGTTTGAAAAGTAAACTTAAAGATCAAGTATGTAAAGCCGAATTATTATAGGGACATATGTCGTGGAACTAAACATTGGTTGCATTTTCTTTTCCTACCCATTATGACCTATTTTAACTTAGTAGTTCATTGAAATAATGACAGGGCTATACCGCGAGCATTCCAAGGCATTATCTGATGAGTGACAATGGATCGATCATTCCTTCACCCGCAGAGCGAAGAAATTGAATTCTAATTTTCGATTTCAATAACAATGAACCTCAAATTACAGTGGAGTGGCAGAGTCCTGATTCTTCATCGTCTCTGAGGACATTTTAATATTAAAATTGATTTAATTGATATTAGGGTCTCTTATCTTGAATGTTGTCATAGTGGGTAGATATTGCTTTGTTCTCAAGTGCCTACTGGATGAATTTGAATGTTTGAAATTTATTCTATTGAAGATGACATTTCAAATTTATTTTATCTTTTGTTTTTGAAGGACGAAGTGCTCCATAGTTAATAATAACTTCTATCTGAAGTTATGATTGTTAGAAAAGGCTATGTGCGTAGGTGGGCGTTTTCTAAATTAAATATTGAAAACGTGATTCTTAAAAATCTGAACTTTCTTGGATTCATCTACTCAGAATCGTTAGCATTCTTCATCCTACCATTAAAAAGATATGTCCATAAATAAATGTCCGTTCCTAATGGAACGTCACGATTTAGAGTGTCATTTTTTTTATTTGTTTGAGCGTGACGTTGTGGGAACTAAAATTTCCATACAAATTTTTGGGACATTTTTTAAGCATCAAGATTGAATATGCTCGTGATTTTGAGTTGAAAGAACCAGGATCTGTAAGATCAGCTCTTCAATTTTTTTTTTAAAAGCTCAGGTACGTTGAATACGGGTATTTATGTAAAAGTGTACCATCGTTCTCGCTGCTTTTTGTGACTAAAAACCCGCTCCCATACAATCGATGTTACGCTCTCATTTTAAAAGAACATGCTAAAATTGTACGAAACTTGGCATGGACTTTACGTAACATACATTATATCCATGTCTGGTATTAGTTATCGTTGCTAAAAATAGAACAAGTTATACGTCACAACTC
This sequence comes from Cydia pomonella, assembly GCF_033807575.1. NCBI lineage: Eukaryota > Metazoa > Arthropoda > Insecta > Lepidoptera > Tortricidae > Cydia > Cydia pomonella. Next base: position 6,975,786 of record NC_084717.1, on the reverse strand, counting down.
ACAACCCTGCAACAGGACTACTCCTGTCATGCGCGAGAGGGCATCAAATATACTTGCCTCCTAATAATGTACTTTTTCCAAAAGAAACTTACCCAAGTGTTGAAAAAAAATGAAAAACGCCATAAATCCATAATGACAAAAGCAATCTAAATTCTCATTTCAAACATTACACCAATATCTTAATGCTATTGTCACTTAGCTTGTCGAAACATTTAGCGAAAACGAAACGCAAAGACGCGATAAGTGCCGACACACAGATTAAACAAAACAATAGCAGATACGCCACTTAAATGAGGCTGCACGGTTTGTATCGACCTATTTATTAACGGTTGTCATATGTTTCTACGACGACAACTCGTTGGGCGTCGAAAATGATTTTTATGTTTTTTTTTTTTTGAGAGACAACCTGGACATCTTACTTAATTTTCAAATTTTTTATAACAATATTTAATTAGTATATCAACAAAAATTCCTTTTGTTAATGAAAAATTACGTATCTGCGCCGTATTTAATCTGCGCCCGAGGCCCATTCTTCAGCACAGTTTATCTCTCTCCCTCTGATAACGCCGTTTTGTGAATACTGCCTCTTTAATGGCCGCCCTTACTCGAACGGCCTAACGAATAAAGTCAATCTTTCGGACGTAAATCTTCGAGGAGTCATAACTCAGTTTCGAGATTCGGCCTCGTGGAATTTACGATGTATTTACTTGATTGTTTGCTGCGCCTTAACTTATGTTGTAAATGAAGTTTATTGGTTGAGATCAAAGACAAGTTAATGACAAAAGACTCGTGTAGTTTCAAAATTGCTTTAGCTAAACGGAATATTAGTCTGGCCATCGCGTCGTATCAAGATGAACACGAATATTACCTACAAAAATTAAAAAAACCTCTACAAAAAATATGTTTTACCAGGAATTACAAGAGCATGGTCAACAAATAAAAACAAATATGTTTATGAATTCACATGTATATCAGAAGCTCCCAAGGTCCACCAAGCGGTACGCAGACCACAAGAGGGAAGAATACCTTTGTGATCTTAACGAAATAACGGTATGTACTTTTTTTATGAAATTCCATTTCGGTAGAAAACGGTTTCCACTAACAAACAAAATCTTAACAAATCACTTTGACTTTGATGTCGATCGTTTCCGGTCGGCAGAACAGAATTCGCTTATTTAAAAAAAAAACTTGTTTTTTTTGTTTTGCAAATTTTGAAAAATGGAAAATCTATAAACCTAGTTTTTCATTGTCTCAATTACGTACAGTCGAGGAAATTGATTCTTTAGCAGTTCACGGTTCACTTTATATTGGACAGTTCTTAGCATAAGTATGTACAACACAAATTACTTGAACCGCAAATTGCTAAAGAATCAATTTCCTCGACCGTACTAAAAAATCACGGAGAATGGAAAATATTTAGAAGTGGAAAAACATTTTCTTTTTGTATGGAATACAAGGAAACTAGACTATATTTGCCATGACAGACTCCAACCAAAATCTAAAAAGTCTAATATTGCCTCGATAGAAAAAGCACGAAAATATGTCTAATTTTAATTTATTTTCATTCGTATAAAACAATATAATTTGAGTATAAAATAGCTATTGATATAGCCGAAGGATCGAAAGAGCATTTAAATGGAAATATATTTTCAGAGTAATTAATATAAGAGGTGAAAACCCGCGCGACGGCCATATCTTTCCTTCGCAAGTTCAATGAATTCCCTGCATTTACGCCGCCTCTGCCATAACCAATCGCTGCTTTACCGACTAGGGTTAAACCATTTTGATACTCTTGGTATGTTTTTGTGAAATATGGAGATTAGGTACAGTCAGCATCAATAGTAGCGGATGAAACAACGTGCCAAAAGTATGTGATATTCCGGATAACTTTTCCAAGTATAGATAAATCTCTAAAATTTACACTCAAAAGTATATCCTTTACAGTCTTATTTGTCCTAAATATAGAACCATCACTTTTTGTTAAGCTGTTACAGAATGGAAGATACTTACGACGCGTTATTTGACCCGCTACTTTTGATGCTGACTATACTACTAAGTTATTGAATGAGTTCTAGCTACAAGGTTAAATTGCAAATAGAAGCCCTACAAAACACTTATTTTGAAGAATTTTTTTTGATTTTAATCGAATATTTATAAACATAAATATAATATATTTCAAAACACGTTTTTTATGGTTACTTTCATTTAAAACACAGACTTTAAAAAAAAGTGATTGTTTACATGTGCCTGAACTGGGATTCCCTGTGTTTACGTTCATTATTTGTCTCTAAATCAGACGAAAATAGGAAAACATAGGTGAAACAAACAAGTTTTTTTATCTCTGTTACCATTGCCATGCTTTGTTGGCATACATCGGCAACAGTTTCGATTACCCCGTGTGATACTGATTTGCCTTTGATATAGAGCATCATGTGTTGCCTACCGTGTTCCTATTGTTACGAGGAACCTGATAAGAACGGATTTCCATCTGGAGAATCTCGATACACAGGTGTAGTATCAAATTACGCGCCTATCACAGTCCGGTGTACGAACGGGACATCGCTATATACGCTGATAGCGCAGTCTCGTTTACACACCGGAGCGGCGTGCGGATACAGAATGTAATAAAAATAGTGAAGATTTGTTTAAGGGTATATTCTGTCTGATTAGGAAAAAGTAGAACGTACATCATATGCACATTCAGTATAATATAATCTGGCAAACACAACTTGTCAGTTAGTAACTACAGGAAAACTATACTCATCCCTTTCTTTTGGGTGCTAATACTAGCGTAAGATAAAGGCATTTAAATATTTCGGTTCCTTGATCACGTCAACAGCGTCTACCGAGTCCGATATCGAAAATAGAACAAGAGCAGGATGGTTGAAATGGCGATCCCTTACTGGCGTCCTGTGCGACCCAAAGATCCCAATCAAGACAAAGGGCACAGTATACAAACGGGCAGTTAGACCAGCCCTGCTCTATGGATCCGAGTGCTGGGCCGTGAGACAACAGGATGAACAAAGAATGCATGTAACGGAGATGAAGATGTTGCGCTGGTCAGGAGGAGTTACAAGACTGGACAAAATAAAAAACACGTATATAAGAGGCACTTTTAAAGTCGCGGACATTCGGAACAAAATGCGCGAAAGCAGATTGCGATGGTTTGGCCATGTTCAACGCCGTTGCGATGACCATATTACAAGGAGTGTAACCACCGAAGGTGCTGGGGTCACAAGGGGGAGAGGCCGACCGCTGACAAACTGGGCTTCGACCATCAAAAAAGACCTACTGACACAAGGCTTGACGCCGGATATGACAAAAGACCGCCAAAAATGGCGCCAGAGTGTTAGATGTGCCGACCCCAAGTAAATGGGATAAGGCAAGGATAATGAATGATGACTAGCGTAAGATAAAGGCAGTATTATTCTCTCTATTTTTAAAACGAGGCAGTACTGGGCCAAACTATAGATGCTATAGTTATAATAGATACCGGCTATTGAGAGTACGAGTAAGTTGAATGTGCATTGTTAGACGTGGGACGAGACATCTGAGCTGTGCGATTATCCTTAGACTGATCAAACGGGGATTTGAATCAATGATACATATACAAAAGTTGTACATTAAGTACATATCTTACACCTTAAGGAACAAATAAAATTGTTTTATTAAGAATGAAAATAGCTTTGCGATCCTAACGAAATATCGGTATGAAATTCCATTTCGGGAGAAAACGGTTTCCACTATCTAAATCTTAACAAATCAATTTGATTTTGTGTAATATATCCCATATTTTTGGCATAATATATCCCATCAAAATCATTTTCATGTAAAAGGTTGCCAAGACGAAACCATAAGGGTCGCACTGTCAAAAAGTTATCAGATCTCTTGTAGAGCCAAGGTTCTACTAACCTAACCTAACCTAACTACGATCTCGACACCTTAGTTAAAATATTTGGCTTGGCTGTTTCGTTACTACAAGAAGTAACTATACTAGAACCTAAATGGACAGTGTGCGGTTTAAGACGAATTTCCTCCCGGGGCCCCTCCGGCTGTGGAATGAGCACCCTGCCGAGGTTTTCCCAAGGATCTACAGTATGGGGTTCTTCAAAAAGGAGTGTACAGGTTTTTAAACGGTCGGCAACGCGCACGTAACACCTCTAGAGTTGCAGGCCACCATAATATTAAGGCTGCGGTGACTGCTTAGCATAAGGCGAGACGTTTACTTTGTTTGCCACCGACGTGGTATAAAAACCAAACTGGAGTGCTTGGTTACTTTTTCTTCAGTGTATGATATCTATTTCAGTTTAGGTACATATCTTAAATTAAAGTTGCCTCATAATAATCTTACACGCAATGAAAATTATATCCCTATTGTATCTCACATTGGATATGGAATCGCACGTCGCTGCATAAGGCGTCTCGCTCACACACCTCAGCAGCGTGAGGATCACAACAGTGTGTGATAACCGTATTACTAACTGTTGCTCTAAATTCATTAATTTCTATTGAATACAGTTAGGCAGCGTTTCCACCAGACATGTGCGAGGATGCGTAGCAAGGGATTGGCCTCTTAATAACCAATAGTATCACTTCACGCTGAGCAAGGATATGTAAAAGAAGTGATTCTATTGGTTCTTAAAAAACACATCCTCGCACATCTCTGGTGGAAACACAGCTTTAGGATAACACCAAATATTATAGTTATTGTTAAGGCGATACACCTACCATTGTTTTATTTTAATGAATGCTCTATAAAATAGCCCCAGCTAATTCCATTATTTTGCTTTTGAAATGGCTGTCAGTAAAGCGTAATTAATTGTAGACGCGGCGTCAAGTCTAAGAAATACCCGTGCTTCGAAATTGACAGCTGAAATAGATGCGGCGTGTAGCTCCGCGCATTAATAAATAACTAATATTATAGGACAATTTCACACTGGTGGTCCGATAGTAACCTCAATAAGGCTTGTGTTACATTACACGGTAACTCTGGCTAACTTGTAAAAAGTTGGCGTTAGACAATGCAGCTTATCACATACATGTAGGTATCTAGTTCGGTTGTAAAACTCAGGGGCCCTTTTTTTTCTTAGAAACTTCATAAATATCAATAACGTTTTTCTGATAGCAAATGTGTTTTGTGATTAATTAAAAACCGGCTAAGTGCGAGTCGAACTCGACACAATCTCGATTTTTACTTAATTATAGGTTATTCTAGTAGTTTTTCTAAAATAACTTCAAAATGATCTACCCTAAAATTATGAAAATGAAAATTTGCTCTAACTGTCTACTAGTTTAGGAGCAAATGGGTTGTGATAGACACTAATAATCCTATAAGGCTTCCGTTTTTTCCTTTAAAGGTAGGTACGGAACCCTAAATATAAAGTTAAATCCCTGTCTAAACCTTGTTCAGCATAACTATTCCCTTAGCACCGCTGCATACGAATATAAAATAGGCAACATAGCCATATTCAAATTAAAATAGTTAATTAACGTTCAATATCAGGAAACGTGGTGAAGAGAGGCTGAAAATTGTGAAGCATAAACCCAGTGTTCTCACCCGCCGTATGTCGGGGCGTTTGAATATTTCATGTTCGATAATTTATTGCATGATTTACTACGGAGGGTACTTTGCAGGTTAGGATATATGCACACGTTTTCACGCTCGCTAATGATACTGAGGAATCGGAGCGTGCGGGGTGATTGGAAAAGGATTCCGATGTCGTTTTGTTAGTGTTTGAAGCCAAAGATTGATTCTTAGTGCCATTTCATTTTGTTGACTACAATATCTATGTAATTTTTAAAGTCTTCTGACTGGAAAGAAACGGGTATCAATGGAGATTTGGTACAAACAGCGTTGCGTCATATACTAATTACAATCAGGGTGCGTATAGCCAACATGCCAATGGATTCGTCTTCGTAGTGAACGAAACGAAACTGTCACTGTCGCACGAATATGGAAGAGTGATAGAGAGACACAAACCGTAGTGAACGAAACGAAACTGTCACTGTCGCACGAATATGGAAGAGTGATAGAGAGACACAAAGCGTTTCGTTGTCGTAGCGCAAGAGATTGTTACCTTGGCTTGGCACCTAAGTCAGCTCCAAAATGGCAAATAAGTAAGTATATTTACTGTGGTGAATTTTAATATTTTATGGGTTATGTTTTTGTTTTTTTTTTTTATGGAGGATAGGCAGGCGTTTGACCACGATCACACCTGATGGTAAGTGATGATGCGGTCTACGGTGGAGCACGCTTACCTATGAGATACCTATTTACTCTAGCCTTGAAGAGATTCAGATTGTACTCATACGGAAACACAGACTCGTTTTTTGTGTATCTGTTTTGACGATCATAATATGAATTCTTGTAGATTGACATGCCTGCAATTTATAATGTAATCTGTATTATGAAATAAATAAATCTAAATCTAAAAGTTTATTTGCAAACTATTCTGAGGTACCTATACCTTGTACAAGCTCAGATTCCTACCTACTTTGTCTTATTTTCACGTGCCTCCTAGCCACTACTGTATCAAAGCATTGTACTTGGCAAAAGCGGGTTATTACTACACGTAAGAGTTGCACGATTGTACCGATAAAGAGGATCAAATGTTACAACTGTCCCCTGTCGAGATGTCCGACGTGGCCCGCTTCTACAACCGCTACCCCGACGTCGAGCTAAATACATTTAACTTGTATTAACTAACTTGTAAAAACTTCATACTTACTGAAGTTACTTACGCACTGCGACAACTGTTTCCAATTCTGCTCAGTTGTGATTGTTAGGCGCCCAGCCTATCCTTCTTAAATTGGTTGCATTTCATGTTGAACGGCCCCCTCATGAAATTTACATACGGAAATAGTGTAGTTTGCTTTGATTGAGTGCGTACTCAATTTCTGTCACTTGAATGCTTTCGTTTATCGACAAAGATTTTAGCTCAAATTGACTAGATATTCTCAAACGTTTTATTACGTAAGCTTTAGTGGTAGTTGACTTTGCTTTAGTTTATCCTCAAGGACACAACTTATTGGAATCCGAGTGGACTTATCTTTGTATTGTAGTTTCTATATCTTTATCTGTTCAATTAAATATTTCGAGAATTCTGTTAAACATATTACATGAAAAACGGATTATATGGACATATATGAGGGCATAATTTTAATACGCCAATGATTTAATGTCATCAAAAATAACCGCACGCCTAATTACTTCATCGAAATTAATTAAAATGCAGAAAATGATGACCGCGGACGCTGTTTATTTTGCTTAATAATGTAAAATTACCATTACTAACAGTAATTTACCGTAGTTATTGGAAATTGAATTATGTTTATTGCGTAAGTATAGGTACTTGTAAAAATATATTAATAAAAATAAGAGATACCTTTTAAGTTTTTCGACAGTTCCTTTCTAATTTGAACACAGAATTTTACCTTTATTTATTGGATGTTTTTTTACTTTATACCTAAGTTAACTAGGTTATAATCTAAAAATATACCTTCATACGAGGTATACATGAGGTATACCTCGTATATGTACATGAGGCACCAGGAAGAGTTAATAATATTTTTCCTAATCAAACCCATGGTTAAGGACATAAAATACTGCCTTTGCGCACGATTTGGCATTCTTTAATTACTTATCTAAATTGAGGCGTACCTAAATTACAATCGCCATAAGGTTTCATTTAATGGTTATAACGTGTGAACGCTGTATACCCTCAGATAAGTCGGTCCCTCATTACTGAGGGTCGTGACTTGGTCGATCTAGCATGGATAGTATTCTTCAACTTCGGTCGGCTGACTATTTTGAGGATTTTTTTGTAGAAACTCTCCGACGTCTCTTTGCAGACTTTTCCGCGTTGTTTGGTCGTTGTATGAGCCATAATTACTAATATCTCGCAAAATACATGCAGCGGTCAATGTAATTATTTTATTATGATAAATCGTTAATATCTCTTTCTTCTTAAGTGAATCCTTCGAAGACCCAAGTCATCATCATTGGCAGTAGCAAACTAATTCCCAGAGTAGATCTTGCGAATCTTGCCCCCATATACTTTGATGGTATCCAGATTCGACGACCGGTTTGGCCTAGTGGGTAGTGACCCTGCCTACGAAGCTGATGGTCCCGGGTTCAAATCCTGGTAAGGGCATTTATTCGTGTGATGAGCATGGATATTTGTTCCTGAGTCATGGGTGTTTTCTATGTATTTAAGAATTTATAAATATTTATATATTATATATATCGTTGTCTAAGTACCCTCAACACAAGCCTTATTGAGCTTACTATGGGACTTAGTCAATTTGTGTAATAAAGTCCTATAATATATAAGATTCCATTTTCACACCAGGTGAAAAATCTTGGTAATATTATGGACCGCTCCTTACCTTGGGTGCCTCAAGTGGGTGAGGTTAGCAGGAAGGTGTTTGCTGCTGTTGCTTCTCTTAGGCGACTACTTAATTCCCTGCCAATCGCCACCAAAATTGTGCTTGCTCAATTTCTTCTTCTTCCGATCCTCAATTACGCTGACATCTCCTATCTTGATCTCACAGAAGAGCAACTAAATAAGCTTGAGCGAATTCAAAATCTCTGCATCCGGTTTATATTTTGATTGCGTAAATTTGACCACGTTTTTCATTTTCGCGTGCAACTAAAGTGGCTCCCAATCCGTTATCGTCGTAATTTTCATATTCTTTGTCTTCTTTATAGTGTACTTGTATCGGTCGTACCATACTATTATGGTCGTGGAAATTTAAGATGTTGTTATATTGGGTGACCCTTATAGGCAATACGAGATTTAGATTAAGTAGGAAATACTCTATAGTATTTCCTACTTAATATACCTATTTCAGCATATTTCAACTGAGCACTTATAGATAGCCAAGAATAGCCAGCGGCGGCAATTCCGTGATCGTTTCGGGTTCTATTCACAAACTACTGACATGTGGGCATAAAACTTTAGTTTAGCTGTAGCCTTTGCAGAGTTTTTTCGGTATTTACACAGAAGGAATGGTGGAATAGAAATAAACATAAGCGAATAAATTACGTAAAACATATTTTTTTTTATATTTTACTGTTTTTATCTTTATACTCGACTCGTGCACGATTCAAGTTTCCAACAAACGAAATCATCAATAAAACTTCGCAAACAACATTACGGAATAGTTTAAAGGTGGGCACACTGGGCACTTATACAACTTGGCCGGGATCTGATTAGACAATCAAGAACAGAACAGTCACGTACTTAGTTCCCTAGAGTTACAATAGCGGGTGGTGTACTGAAAACAACTTAAATTGCTTTTTTACTGTGGAAAGCTGGAGTTTTGTTGTCGGTTTTAAGTTGTGCAAAGCGCATATATTTAGATACTAAAGTATATCAGTCGTAAAATTGTATAACTACACGTAATTTAAGAAATTATAATTATTGAAATACCTACTACAATAATATCGAATTTGTAGGGTCTTAACCTTTCGTATGCGCCTGTCAAAAATTTGCCAATTATTAGGAACCATGACATCTTCATGTTTAAGTTGAATTTGGTTGAATATATATGGAGCAGATCTGCTCCTAAGCATACCAAAGGTTAAATATTCATGTATATTGTTATTAAAAAAGATGCAATTTTAGACAGTGCTCCCTTAATAATATAACCCGATTCGATAAAGTGTAAAACTCAATTACATATAATTACGGACACTGTTCAATGAAGAATGTGTACTGTTTTTAAGCCAACTCTCGGATAGAAGAAGTACCAGTACGGTAACTCAAGTTAGTAATCTGACACATAATTATATAAATATATATGACATACGTCGTCTTTTGTTTATAGCCCGCGTAGCCAGCATGCCAATCCTTAACGCTTCGTAGCGTAGCGTAGTCATCTCACTCTATCACTCTTTCATATTAGTGCGACAGTGACAGTTGAATTTCGTTCACTACGGAGCGTTAACGATTGGCACGTTTGCTACGGTGGCTGATTTTTTTAAGGTCAAGAAGCTAAAGACCTTTTTACATCAAAATTCTGTTTATCGTTTATTCCGATCCACGTGTTTCTTATAAATAGAAAAGCGAGTGCGATCGAGCATGACAAAAGCCTAATTCGCCTATTTACAAGTAGATTTTCCGTCGCGGGCCCAATCAGGCGAACGCGTAAGAATAGCGTGAAAATTCTCTATTCGATTTTTTTAAGTCGGCGCAGGTTTCGGGGGTCGGCCCACTTGCCCCCGCCGGGGGGAGGCCGGGGCAATAAGTGCCCCCTGCTATTTCACCGGCACTTTAACTTGGGTGCACTGATTTGATAACGCCGTTTGTTTCAAGAGCCACTCGTGGCGGCCATCATTTTAAGACTCCGATAGAAGCCAATCGAAGATTTGATTGAAAGTGTAATGTTACTTTATTGAAAAAGGAATTCTTGAAGGGTTTAGTTTTTAGTTATAAGTATGACTTGCACCGACAAAATGATTTTAATAATTTCACTTTTTTTACGTTTTATCCCTATTCAAACCTGTATAATTTCCTGTGTTACTACTTTACTAAGAATAACATATATTCATATTATTATTTTAAACAAATTTTAGGTTTCTGTTATTGGTAGTAAAACAATTAACCGTGTTTCTATATGTTAGAAGATAATATTATTATTTTATTTGTTGCTGTGTTGTTACCAGTATCAAACACGGAAAACAACATGCGTATTGCGTAATCATGCAGACAAACAAGTGAAGTTTTAAAAATGTTCTTAAACCAGTGGTTACTAGGCTCAGACTAATAAGTAAAGTCAAGGTTCTTAAGTTGACACAGTAATGAGCTTGACTTGCAAAAGTTTGTGCAAACTAAAACTTGTAAATCGTCTTCAACCGTAACCGCGGAGTGATGAAAACAAAAACCACATTATAAAGTGCAAAGTGTCAAACTCCCATCAAAGGATGCCTGAACTTAAATTAGTTCTTAATTTTATTCATCCAACTTCAATTCCGTCAAAAAGCTTCTTTTTTTTCGTTGATAAAACTAATTCCCACGAAAAGAGGAAAAAGTTTAATTATTTCAAAGCTTCTTACTTTAACTTGCTAGGAGTGTTTCAGAGTACTTTAATTATCTACTTCGCAGGTTAGCCGGAATAGAGACTATCCGTTTTTATTAAAAAAAAAAAACGTAAAAAAAACTATTTTACAAAATGATTTAATATTCTTATCTTCTATGTTATTTCACTTTAAAATTATGCATAGGTACTATTGGTCCAGATTACATTTATCCATTTGAAAATATCAACTGAGAACATTGACAACCGTTTCACACTGGTTTGGTAATTAATAAAAATAACTTTATTTTATTCAATTATGACACACAGGAGAGTTTCGCGAGAGGACACGTTTCGCTTGTGTTATTTGATTGATTGATCAGAATTTAATTAAATCAAAACTGTCGCTGCATATTTCCCTTTTTTCCAAGCTTTTATAGATAGAATTTTCAGGTGAATGTTGAGTAACTTAAAATTTCAAATTAAAAAATGTAACAACTGCTTCAGGGCCCCAGGACCGGATCTTTCTACAATTTAGACATCGTAAAAAAAAATACAATACTATTATATAGCCCATTGGAAGCGTTCCAAATAAGGGATAGTGCCTTGAATTAAATAAGGGTCGGCTGGTATTTTATACATTATCTAATAGTGACAAAGTGCTCTCGTTAAATTCAAGTTTCTGGCCACGATATTCTACCGAATCATTCTGCAATACTTGAATAAATTTTTCGTATCTTTTTCCCTACTAAAGCTTTTATTACAGCAAAAGTATATTCAATATATTAAAAATGGATCACTCACGCGCTTTATACGTAAGTGACCCGTTTTTAATATGGCTGTATCTCACGAAATTTTGTTATTAATTACGGCAAAAGTCACCACGAAGACTTTTGAGCATACGATATTTGCAATTAAATGAGTCCAATTTGGTCTACATATCCCTTATATGAATATAAAGGTTCAAATAGGGAACAAATTAAATTATTTTGTGAATTATTTTTGATTAATTTTTTAAGTAGTGTAATACTATTTATAAATTATAAATTGAAATAGACATCATACACTGAAGAAAAACCACCCACCACCGGTCACTTTTACTTAAGTGTATGATATCTATTTCGGTTTATGATATAAAGGTTACTCAAACTATACAAAGTGTGCATTATTTATACAAAATATATCTCACTCAATCGAACTTGGAATAGAAATATCTCAAAACAGCTTGCCATAAATGTCGACCCTGTGGCGAAATGAGTAGTTTCAGTCACGACCAGGAAACCACCAAGTGCTAAAGCTCAATCACGTGAAATGCGGTAAATATCCCGATCTGGGGAAATACGGCTCAAATACCGGTAGTTTGGGCTCGAAATTAGGCTTAGGTATTTCAGTTTAGTAGTGCATCTTAATGCACATTAGCTAGAGGCATAATATTAATGTAGTTTATCAATTGGGTTAGAATATAAAACGACAGTCATTTTTTTAAACGCTTACGCTAGTATTAGCTCATGAGATGCACCAGCAGTGACAGTATAGTTCCATTTTTATCACCTGTCACCATGCTCGTCACTTTCGCGCTTACATACTTGTTAGAACGTGACAGGCATGGTGACAAATGATAAAGTGCCGACCATCTTAGCCCACGTATCGGCAGACGCAGCGTGGGAAGACCCCAGACTAGATGGACCGACGATCTGGTTAAAGTAGCGGGAAATCGTTGGTTGTGGACAGCAAATAACCGTTCGTTGTGGAGATCCTTGGGGGAGGCCTTTGTCCAGCAATGGACGTCTTTCGGCTAAGACGATAATCTTAGCCCCACAGGTACAGAGTCGTATTAAGTTCGTGTAAAAGGTACGTAAATGGAATAAAACAAAAAAAAAATATTAGAAAGTAATTGGATTTGGGTACTCCTGTATGAGGAGAACCCGGCAATATTTACAAAGATATTTTACATTTAAGTGTTAGAATAGGCGTTTATGTTACGAGAAAATACTTAGAAGAGATAAAACAGATACGAACCTTCAAATCTGCACGGAGTACACGGCTACCATGTAGTTGTCATTTGACGTTTACGCTAGCAAGTACTACAATTCGATGGCATTCCCTCTCGATCATACCAATACATCAGTGCGAGCGAGATGGACTCGCTCGCACTGATGAGTTCACGCAGATCGAGTTCACGCAGTCACTAGCATAAACGCCAAGTGTGAACTCTTGGTAGCCATACTGCTAGTTTTGTAACTTCTGCATGTAAAGCTAAAGACAAAGTAGCAGATCAAAAAGCGTTCAAATGGGTACTTTAGAGCAAAGATGCCATGAGCAGTGGTTTTGGCCGAATTTCGAATATTCGGCCCCTATCTCGGCCGAAGCACCGAATATTCGGCGACTGAACCATAAACATACCTAAATTTTGAGCCACATTTATTATGATAACTGTTCGCCAGCAAAGCACAACGTTTGCTAGATAATTTTTTTGCTGCTTAGTGAATGTAGTTAAGAGTCAATCAAATCTAAATTTATATAAAACCGAATATTGTGGCCGAATATGTCGAATACCGAATAGTTGCCGAATATTCGTGGCATCTTTACTTCAGAGGTATATTGTATGTATATTATCTATAAATGGCATATCTCTTGTTAGTTTTTTTTTCTTATAAAAAGAATGTAGGTACACACTATATAACCACGGAAGTGTAAAAACCTCTTTTAATTGGTATTTACAGACTAACCCACTCCTCGGGGCATAATAACTTGATCTTCCTCGGCCAGAATTAATTTCCCAATGGACGTTATTCAGCTCCATTCACTTCAATACTCATTTTTTGTAAAATGAACATAATTTATTTTGTTAAGTGGTAAAAAACTGATGAACGTCGAGGTATTGGTAATGATTAGTATTTTGTAGGCAGTAAATGTAGCCTGAAATAAGCCCTTATAGTATCGTAAAAAACGCTTAACTTTATCACAAAACCTCTAGGTTTTTCAATCAAATCGGGGCTTTATGATATGGACTGTTGGTTTTTTAAAATATTTTTTTGCTTCTTAATTTATCAAATAGTATAAAATGATATATCACATAGGATCATAATTATAGTTTATCATATATAATGTCTCTCAGAGGGGCATTCCACTAGAATGTCGCTTACGTAACGTTTTTATTTTTTATTTTAGGGCACCTTAATCAAATCTATAAAGCTCGAGAATTTACTACTTATTTGTTAACCAAGCTAGGCCTGCCCAATGTCACGTAAGTGACAGAGCGAAAAATAACGAAATATAAAACAAAAAAAAATATTCGTCATTACCATAAACCTAATAGGTCACTGATTCAAAATTCTCATATTGCTATATCACAAACTAAGCAAGCAATGTATTTTAGTTTAATTCATAAGTGATTAATAAATCTAAGTTTGGAGCCAAAGAGGACTGCAAAGTGGGAGTACTTATCCTTTAAGGGTGGCCAAAACAGAAAGTTTGCTGAAAATCAGTCAGACAAGCGCACTCCAAACTTTCGCCCATTTTTTTCTAACTGTAGCGTAGAAAATTCAAGCGGGTACCGTAAATAGCAGATTTGGGAATCAGCAAGGCCAGACACACTTAAATTGTAAAGACTGTAAAGCGCCTAAGTAAGTCGTGATTCTTTTTTTTATTTCAGATGACGTCACACTTAGGTCTCACGTCTATCTAAAAGGTTTATAAGTTCATTTTTACTCCACATTTATTAAAAATAATTGGAACGATTTGAAACTGTTCGGCGTTATGATATTAAACAGAAGCCATATCGCTTTCCAAAAATGATGAAATTAGGACCTCTAATATCACGCCATCTACAGAATTGATGTTAATAACGCATTAATTATAAATAGTATAAACTATCAGCAACCAAACAATAATTTCTAGTCTGTGGCTTATAATATTTTCTTTAGATTCGTCATACCAATCTATCTGGCCTGGCCGCGTAGCCAACGTTACAATCGTTAACGCTCCGTAGCGTAGCGTAGTCATTTCTTTCTATCACTCTTCCATATTAGTTCGACTGTGACAGTTGCGTTTCGTTCGCCACGGAGCGTAAACGATATGCACGTTGGCTACGCGGGCTGGTCTGGCGTAGTGGGTAGTGACCCTGGCTATAAAGCCGATGGTCCTGGGTTTAAACCCCAGTAGGGCATTTTTTTTTGTGAAGAGCACTGATGTTTATTCCTGAGTTACGTGTGTTTTCTATGAATTTAAGTATTTATACATATATTACAACGCGAGTACATTCTTTCTGCCTTCTTGAGCTTATCGTAGGGATTAGTCAATTTGTGTAAAAAAAAAACAATAATATTCATTTATTTATAAAATACTATTATAAAAAAACTCGTATCGAATAAAAGTCCCTATGACAGTTTATTTTTATATGGACTCGCTGTCACGTAAAATATTTGCAGATAATATGATGATATTTTTTGGAAATTAAGCACATTACTTTTTTTAAGGATTTTTATAAATACAATATAAATTATATTATTTTTTTTATATCAAGCCCAACCATTCAACGTTTTTTAACACCAATTGCAGCACCAATAACGTACGTATTAATACAAAAACGATGATTGAAATCTGCATTATTTACTTGTCTCTGGTAAGGCCTAATCTTACTCAGTTATGCTCACTCTCAAAGTTGCTTTGCAGGTTTGGCTTCCCCGGAAGAGGTCCGCTCAAATATTTTATAAGGGTTAAGAGCATAACCCAGAAGGGTATATTACATCTTGTCCAAAATTATGTTTGGTTTGCAACTAAATAAAGAGATTTTATGAGCAGGTTCAATATGAATGTTTACTAATTTTAATATTTACCACAAAAATATAAATAAAATGTGTTTCTTTTTATTTTGGATAATATGTCACAGTAGAAAATAAATAAGAACTTTAAATAAAGTGTAAGACCAGTGATCGACTTGATGACCTTCGTCGCTAAAAATAAGATTAACCAATAAAGTACGTATACACTTTTGTGAAATGAAAATGACACAGTAGAGAAGAATAGGTTTTCTCATTCGGGAATAATTTCATTGTAATAAGTGTTAGGTATTTTTTCATTTATATTTTTGTTTCTTTATTACTCCGAATATCCATGGGCCTTTTTTGGTAACTTAGTAGGCTACGTTACATATGAAAAAAAGGAGAAAAGGAGCGAAAATGAAAGAACCTGAAACACAATTTGATTTTTGCAACATTACTTTGTTTTTTTTTAGGCAGTTAGTTGATTAGTACACGGCTTTATTACAAAATTGTAGAAACAAAAATAAAAACAAAGTTGCAAAATATAAAATAACCTAAAAACATTAATTACTCCCTTATAGCAGATGGTGCATAAAATTAACCAAATTATAAACACACCCTTCATACATCATACCTATTAAAGGTACGCAATAAAAAGGGATGAACCTTGTTTACCGAAAAGTTAAAGCCTTTCGTCTCCAAATGAAGTTTTAATCCCCATTGAGTTGGTAATATGTGTGTGGAGCGAATCCTTTTTGAATTTATCTTGCAGGGGAAGACGTGGCCTACATCGGTGTTTTCGTAGCGGATTTGCCCCAAGTTCCGTCGCCTTAACTCAAAACGGAGTAAACGCGTACGTAGTCCCTCAGCGCTTAGTCCGTTTGTCTCGAGTTAGTGGAGTTGGCGCCCAATCCAAGCCAGCTACGGTTCTACAGGATATTTTCCTTTCCTTCGACATGAGATCTTGACGACTGGCTTTTGTGATTTAAAAAGATTTGCGCAGGCAAAACCGCTTACGGCTCTGTCGATATAGCAACGGCTTTGTCTTGTTGTTAACGGTTACGGCTTCTGTTGCATACCGCTTATAATATGCCGACTTTGTTATAACTAAGTGTTACGTACATGCTGTAACAACAACCCTCTGTTAAAAGTTATAATTACAATAATAACCTATTACAAATTACTAAATTAACCATCACTGGTAAATATTACCTACGTATTATTGCAATTTCGGAATCTATTTAATATTCCAGTTTTATGATATTATTTGGATACATACCTACTGGTAATCAATAACTATAACAATATGTGACCGCGGCCGGCACAACGTCCCACTTTGTCACTTGCCATAAGGATGCCTTGCCAGATTATTCGTATAAAGATTCAAGCAAATCTCGTCCTTATGGCAAGCGACTAAGTGGGACGTTTTTCTGGTCGCGGTCACATATAATGAATATTATGGATATTACGGATATTATACTATTATATACCTGCAGAGTACATAATGAAGTGAGAGTTTTTTTAGCTTATTAAAGTTAAACATTTCTAGATTCGGACCAAAATAACTCTGCATGGCACTTATAATGAAAAAGTGTGGATATGTCACCATTAATGTCAAATGTCTATGAAAATTTGACGTTTATAATGACGCTCCCTCGCTTTATTCTGTCAGTCGATGCAAAGTTAGCTTAGACGGACTCTAAGGATTTTTTTTAACGTAGGTGCTCTAAATTACCTATTATTAAAAAACCAAAATGGCTAACCGATACTGAATACACACAAATGAAATACCTTATTTTGATATTGTTTCGCGTGGATCCTTTACCATAAATATAAGTACTAAGTATAATAATATTACTTTCCCTATTTTTAGCGTTCCGTACTCAAAGGGTAAAAACGGGACACTATTACTAAGACCCCACTGTCCGTCTGTCTGTTTGTCTATTACCAGGTTGTATCTCATAACAGAATAAAATAAATATTTAATTGGGGCTCCTATACAATCATCGTTATTTTTGTGCCGTTTTTGCGTAATGGTAGTAACCCTTCGTGCGAGAGTCTAACTCGCACTTGGACGATTTTTTTTTTAAATATAATTGTGAAAAATAAATTTTTGCCAAAAAATAAATTTGGTACAAGCTTTTGTTGCTAACTGTCCTTTTCTTATCACAGGCAACTAATACTCATCGAGACTATTCTAAAAACCCCAAGCACAACTTTTTTGCGTTGTTTCATCACAGAGTTCCTATGGCCACCTTCTATCTCCATAATCAGATCAGCTCGATCAGATATTGCATTGTCACCTGACTTACATATGTATGCAAATTTTCAGCTCAATCGGAATCGGGAAGTGGGTCAAATTTATCTTCCAAGATTTGACCCACACTAACTAACAAGCTAGCATATTAACAGGGCAAGCTTGTAAAAATATTTAACGGTAATACTAAACAGTTTCACTAGCTAATTATATTCAGTGGCTGTTATTTTTAATAATATTGCTAATAATATGTGTATGTACTACGTAAAATACAATTTCCTAAAGTTTAGGTTTAAGCTTTAGGAAATTGTATTTTCAACGAGTGACAGGAAACTCGATGAGGTAACCAATGCTTTACTTTACCAAAGTGAGAGCTGAGCTTCGGCAGCTAAACTTCTCCTTCGGCTCTAGAGGGGAAATGATAAATAGTTTAACAGCTTTAGGTACTCAAATACGACATTGTCTCGGCCAGACAAACGCCTTACTTTGAAACTACAATCCACAGAAAAATAATTTGTCGTCTCTTTTGCTGTAAATGCACCTATTTCAATACATAAATAATACGAGTATTATAGGACATTATTACCCAAATTGACTAAGCCCCGGTTGTTGCATGGTCGCGTTTTGTTCGCCTGTCGTATCATGTGGCACTTTTTTATTAACGTATCCTTGATAGCAGTGTTGGCCGAACATTAATTAGAATAGAAATTATTGAAAATTAACCATTATAAATTGCATTATAAATGTGACGACCGGTCTGGCCTCGTGGGTAGTGACCCTGCCTATGAAGCCGATGGTCCCGGGTTCAAATCCTGGTAAGGGCATTTATTCGTGTGATGTGCATGGATATTTGTTACTGAGTCATGGGTGTTTTCTATGTATTTAAGTATTTATAAAATATTTATATATTATATATATATATCTTATATATTATATATACCCTCAACACAAGCCTTATTGGGCCTACTGTGGGACTTAGTCAATTTGTGTAATAATGTCCTATAATATTTATTTATTTATTTATTAAAATTGAACCGTTAACTGTAACCGTCCGTTAATGTTTACAGTTCAATTTGTAATGGTTAATTTTCAATTCTAATTAACTTTCGGCCATCACTGTGTTAGAACGTGACAGGCATTGTGACAGGCGATAAAAAGGCGACCATGCTACTGCCGCTGCAGTAAGCTCAATAAGGCTTGCATTGGGGGTACTTAGACAATAATAACATTAATACTACTTTTTATTTTATTATTATTGACCAAAATTATGCGGTTTCAAAAGCCGATTGCTCGTTCTTAGGTTTGGATGTCTTCTATGTATCTATGTACTTTTATGTAAGTACTTATTTGTAATAATCGTTACCTTACAGCTTTGCTCAGTTTGGAACTATGTATTTTTCAACCTCTGATAAAAATAAATAACTATGTTGTTGAAAATTCGTATACAATGCGCACATTGAATGTTCCTTCTCGGCGCTTTCTGCTTTGCTTTGCCAACTTAACCCAAAAAAAATTACGCATAATAAAGACATATAAGAAAGTAAATTAGCTTACCTTTTAGGAGAAGCCCAAGTTCCTCGCGATGTTTTTCTTCACAGAATTAAAATTAAATTAAATTTCATAGGTGTCTTTATTAAAGTTCAAAGAAATGTATTGATGCTGCCAGAATCAGAGCGCACAACCACCATTTAGAAAATCGCACGCCTTACCAACGCTGCTCTAATATTTAATAGCTACCTACATAGCTGATAGCTAAATATTATGAAATACTTATAAATAATTTGGGTCACGATATGTATTTTATCATTTTTATTTTTACTACTTATATAATAATATAATAGGTTCTTGAACACAACATTCTATAAGGAACACGAGGGCCCAAATATCGGTTACGTACAACGACCGTACCGACACTGCAATATTTTTAAATAAACTGTTGTCTGTGATTCGTGTATCCACAGCTAACTGAATAACGCGGTTTTGACGTTCGATTCTCGCGGAGGACAAATATTTGTATGCAAAACCACGTTGCGTCCCTCGTTTTTAGCACACAAAAATCTAGTTCGCGGTCTGGCTACACGGACGTATCTACCATGAAGCACCGCAATGTTTATGTTTGTAAACTCATACTCCCCTGTGAGTAAAGTTGGAAACTCGCTTTTTAACTAAAAAAGCAGATATTTTTGCTATTTGTCGTTTTTGGACGAAATTCAGCATGTATTTTCTCGTCACGTTTTATATCTACATCTCCCCTTCAAGCTACATGAAAGCTATGTAAAACTTAACTACATTTGAGTTTCCTTCCCACATATCCGGCTATAATTAAATGCTATCAAGTAGTTAATCTAATATCTTCATAAATAACTTACCTTCGTGAACGGAAGTGTGCATTTTGTAGACGGCTTTCAGGAAAATCCCACGATTATTACAATCCACTCGGCAGTCAGATATTGGACGTAATGCAGAGTAAACACTGAGACATTTCACATGATGTTCCGATCACGATTGACGCTAACCTAATTCATTTCATTATTTACCCACATTCATTCATCTCAATCCAAACGTAAATATTGGTAGGTCACTTCTTGGTCGGGTTCAGGACACGCGGGTTCGTACGCACGCAGCCACAGGTGAGAATGTCGCGTCGGGAACGGACAGCGATTCTTAGATTGTGTTTTTATAGTGCAGTTATGTCAGGAGAGGGTTGAAGTGTGGCTTCAGGGGCGGCGGCGCGAGCGACGTGGCGCGGCGTCGGGCGCGCGGGCGAAACTGGCCGGGGCGGGGGCGCCTGAAGCCTCCCGTAGACTGCGCGACGCCCGCCTACCGTGCCGGGACGCCGATACAACATTAATACTTGTTTTGCTAAAAGCGATTTCGATTTGTCGGTCCCCGAATTGGGAAAGTTAGACGGATCTTGTCAGCGATAAAGGGTTAGCTAATCAATACCACATTTAACTCTTATCTAATAAAGGTCTCAGAAGTTCGACATGTGATCTCGAGTCGGGGCTTACGCGAATTATGACACGGTCGGCCGGTTTCGTGTTGAACGTTGAATCCCGATGCTGAGTTTAGTGAAGACAAATATTGTGACAAAAGCCGAGTAGACACGGGCAAGTTTCAGAGGACAGGGCTCTGCAAACATTGGAGGGCTCCTCAGAGAGGCTCCCCACTACCTCTGTTATTGTGCCTCTAACTTTGTTCGTGGCGCAGTTTTGAGGCACTTGAATGACTTTATTTTAGTTCAGAGTGAACCTATTTTCGGATTGGTTGATAGTGACAGCATTTCTAACGTGTATTATTTTATTGTATAATTAATATGTAATGTGTAATAACTGAAATAGAATCATATTTATGTTGCAAATTTTTATTTCCAAAAAAATTACAATCGTTTCTTATTTACAGAGAGCCACAATAAGTATCGAAATTATTCTAAAATATTAAACCTGTACCTAACAAGGTATAGTTAATAAAATTGGCAAAACTGCAAGATGCAACAAACCTGACGTCAAACGTTTATATGCGTTGAACTGCTCAATGGTAGGGCATTTCATCAGAGTGAGCCTGACCCGATTCTTCGGTCCGGACTACCGATATAATGCCACAAACGCTGCCCGCTGCAGCTACCCGCATAAAATAAAATTGGATTTTTAAAGTAGCTCAGCGGATATTTTTGAATTGGCTGGGAGAGGTGGGTTAAAATAAATGAGTTTTCAATATACTACAACGGGTTGCAATATAAAACAACACTTTTCAAAGCGAAATACCGTACTAAAATTATTTGATTAGTGGAAGCGGTACAAAAACATTAACTTTATCCGTGAGTTAATAAGTTTTTTGTGCATTGCCATTAAAAATAAATTGAATCATTTTATACTTACCTATACGTTTTAATCATACTCCTTCGATATTTACAATTAAGGCCACCTTAAAGTGAAAAATGAATTTATTTAGGTACTCAGCTATCCACTTTGTTTTTTAGAATAATGTTTTTTACTTTACCCTAAAGACAGGGTTTTTGCCCGGCATAAAACAATTATACATAATCATGTTGTTGATATATGTATGCAGAACTGTAGGTTCTCTATTATATTATCTATATTGGTTGTAGATTTCGATTTTTCACATATTATACGAGTGTGTTGACCTTCAAATGATACAGAAAGAACTCAGGTCTCTCTGTCAAGTTTGATCTCTTCTACTAAATTCAAAATCTTCGGACAGTTAAGTGGAAACTATTTAATTGTACTTCACATAAGGGCATGCAGTCGATCGATAGATCAAACAGGATTTAGGACTAAATATGAGTCTGCCAAATAAAACAACGTCCGTCTAAATAAAACGTAACAAAAATCAATCCCTAACGGGTTCATCAAGCGCATCTCAAAAACAGAAACAATAACGTATCAAACTCGATAGAGTCCTCCCATACGAGCAGGGACTGACCCCAATCGCTCTGCGTCAGCTCAATATGACGCGTCCAATAATGCGGTCGCAGCCGCCTCCTACACGATTAAATTTTCAACATTACCTCACGCAAGCCACTATAAGTTCCTGTTACTAAAGTGCATACTAAATTACTTGGAGAAACTTGGAATAAATAGGATGGGCGGGAAATAAACATGTCATGTCTATAACTTTTATATTAGGTCGCCGAAGAAATTATTTATTTTGTATAGACATACTCGCAGCCCTCGTAGGGTATTTAACTGCTTAAGTATATCGTAGGGTATGCTGACGTATTTGGTGACTATTAAGAGTTCAGATTCTTTGAACAGCAAAACTGTAATGTTTACTGCTTTTTTTTTGGTGAGTATTGTCCTATGTGTTCTCAGATCTCAGTTTATATAAGTTTCAACTTAATTTTTTTTACTTAAATATATTGTCAAAAAAAATTATCAAGCAGAAACTTCTGCGAGCGTTACTACATTTTCTTTGCATTTTTTGCGTTTAAGCATTGAGGGAACGAATAGAAAAAAATGCACACATCTGGTAGACGTCCATGGCTCGGTTGGCAAAAGCGATTGGACCGGGGTTTCAATGGTCGCAGGTACGAGTCCTTTAATCTAAAAATACTGTATTTGTATAAGTAGGTAATCTTATTTTATTTAGTATCAATTAATATTTGTCATTCACTGCGTCGCTGACGCTATTTATATCACTCGCCCTTTGAAATTTGACTTAGATGTTACCGTTTGTGGTCATGTCACCGTTAACCAAAACTGTGGCGACTAATTAATTTGTTATCATACTTACTACTTACTTACTCTGTTGGCTCAGCGACCCAAAATGAGACTTGGCCTCCGACACAAGACAGCGCCACTTTTCTCGGTCCTGTGCGACTCGCTAACCAACGTAGGGTGTGGTCCTCCAGCATTATGGGGGTTGTGCGGCGGGTTAACACCCCTCCCACGGAAAAATATTATCGTTACGAAACCGACACAAGAAAAGAACCGATCTGATCCAAAAACTAACAACTATAGGCATGGAATTTGTTATCATGGTGTCAATTAAAGCTAACCACACGAACGCTCAGAGACCTCGCCCCTGATGAGATGATCTCAAAATGCTGTCAAAATCAGAAACTAGATACCTACATCTAATTATACCTAATGGTTCCGAAAAGACTATCGTCTCACGTGTCTATAGAAGCTCAATTTCGTGAAAGGTTCCGCCCAAAATAAACGTGGGTCTGCTTCTACGAAATCAAAGCCTCGAAACTTGTCAACTCGATTACCATAAACAAACGAGAAAGACGCTTCTATGTTTTAATGACACTAAGCCTTAGTGTTTTGAAGCTCAGCGCCAACTTTACGGTAAAAGGGACGACGCAATAAATGTTTGGTTAGCAGGACGTGATTAACTTTATGTTTGCTCCCGACGACACCGGCCAGTCGGGAGGCGTCCGAGAATGGGTATTCATTGGAATAATAATTATGTTGACTTTCTGTCCGTAATAAATGCAGCACTCGAGAAGCACATTACCGTGACTTTCGCTCCGTACCTACGCTTTTGACAAAATACACTACCCAACTGAAATTGTCCACGCTTCCTGCCCAGAGTGGACGTTAGTTTTTCCCATCCTCGGACCTCATTTTCCAGTTAGTTAGCTTTCACTGCGCTCAAACTTCACAATTGTCTGTTTGAATTTTAATGTTCAACTCGATATTAACTTCTAAATAGCTAAATGTCTCAGCGTTTACGGGAATTCGTCGCGTCTTGAAAGAAGCAGTGGATTCGAACTCGCCCGCAAGCCTGTCTTATTTGCATAAGCAGATAACGGAGTTGGCGCTAATCCACTATTGTTTCAATTGCAAGGCCATTCATTAGGAGCGGCCGGGATGCCGCTCGTTATGCTAATGTACCGCCAATTGTAAGCGTTGCTGTCGGCCCTTGTAATAAGATGTATATCAAATATGTATGGATATAAGGGTGATTAAACTGTACATATAACTGAAATTGATAATTTATTAAAACACGCCTCGTATAAGATGCTTTAACATACTCAGCCTCGGACGATCTGCTCATCATCATTATATCAGCCGTTTATCGCCCACTGCTGAGCATAGGCCTGTCTTCTAGTACGCCACTTATCCCGGTCCTGAGCTAATCTCATCCAGAAGTGACCCGCAATCTTCCAAATGCCGTCCACCCAACGAGAAAACGTACGCCATCCAGGGGGTTCTTTCATCCGAAAGCGGCCACCACTCCGTAAACATTTTAGTCCGCCAGTTCAGTCGTTAATTGTATGCCATAAATACTTGATCCATAAAATTCCGTAAGCTAAAACTTCATAAGTTTCATAACCCACGAACGAAATCTTCAGTGGGCTGGTTAGTTTGCAATGCAAATGCTAATTTGTATTCCATTGTTTCAATTCAAACCTAATAGATTACTTTGAATTCGCGATCATAAATTCCGAACGTTATGACAGAAAAATGTTCGTTGAATAAAATACGGGAGACATTATCGGATGTTGATGCCGCAAGTGGTGCGGGAGTGTGACAGCCAGTATGTTTTTATTATTTTGCGCAATAAAATTCGTTTAAAACTTGGAGATGGTTCAAAGCGCTCAGTAGGGGAGGCGTGCCAGCGAAATCTTAATCATTGTTAGCGTTATTGCTCGCCGAATCAGAATGTAGGTAGTTCGCTTTGTAATAGCTTCTGTTGGAAGTTTTGGCGTATTTTACACGGAGCGCTTATAAAATTTCTCTAGAGACAGCAGTTTCTTTACTATTCTGAATATGGGGTACAATATACGGTATTTGAATAACGGATTACCATTGCGTTTGTATTTTTCACCCCTTTTCTACTAAATGCGTGAGTGATAGATGCGTAGGCATGTGCAAATAGTTATATATATCTGGACTGATAAAACTGGACTGATTTGGACCTAACTGAACTGGGGACCTAGCCAAGATGACAATCGTTTGCAGAAAACGAAACGAAACGCTAATATAATAAACGTAAATAATGTATGGAACTAATAGCTTTTCGTTTGTCATTTGTTATCTTGACTAGGCCCACAGATGTCATGATGTAACTGATGCCTAAAGGCATTAAGTCCGCTTGTTGTCTGTGGGACTATTGTTGCAGTTGTACTACTTTTATGTGCAATTAAGTTTAAAATAAATAATAAATAAAAGGTTTAGTTACCAACCTAGCTTACTTACATGTAACTCTTATGTGGTTCGCTTCTATTTTTAAGTATAATAGGTTAAGTTCAAAGAAATATATAAACTCGATTATATACATAATCACTTAAAGCAGCTTTAAGTTAGGCTAGGGTTCTGCCTAACTCAACCAAACACGTGAAAATAAGTTTAGCCATTAGAGCTTACCAAAAAATAACCACACACACACACACATATATATTTCCAAAAAAATCCTTCTTGTTTTATCAATTGGGAAAAAGAATCATGCCCTCTCCTAACGTCACTGTCCATCCTATATTTTAGACGCGTAGAGGAAAATACGCAAATAAAGCACACTGTATAAGTGTTTTCCCCTGTAAAAGTAAGGCACAAAAATTGGAAATGTTTGACCCATTTCTCCAGCCAGCCACATATCATACGTGAATAATGCTTGCTAGCTTTTACATATAAAGAGATGCAACGCTTTGTGAGACCGCGAAATAAAACAAAATGCGTCAACCCGACAGTTTTACATCGTTGACTTTTATAAAAAGCCTTTGTGAAGCCTAATTATGCATTAATACTGCATTTTTGCATGCATTCTGGAACAAATTGTTGTGAAATGTACGGGTTTAATGTTGTGTCCCGATTTAAGCATGGTAAGGTGAGCTTACAAAAGTGTTTATAGTTGGATGGCATTTTTAAAATATGTTTTTACAGACGGTATTTTGAAAGGGAATCTGAATGCGCTTAATTGAAGATATACGAACACGAACAGTACTTAACATCCTTATTGGGAGATACAATTCTAAAATCAATGAATTGTCTTATATTGTAATTGTATTTCTATTATATAATGTTTGGACGATAATGATAATAAGAGAAATAGTTTTGAAATTCATGAAAATTTATAGTGTAATTTCTATCATAAAATAAAGAAATGTAATCTAATCGATTAGATGCACAGTCAACTTGGACGATAATAGTACATTACGATACAAGTGCGAAAACTAGGAAACTCTAAACGAGTGGCGATAAATTAAAACACGACCGAAGGGAGTGTTTTAAGTCGACACGAGTGCGGTATTGTACTGTAAAAGTATTTCACAGTACATATGGCGCTACTTTACCGCACTAGTGCGAAAATTAGCATATTACGTTACTATGTCGAACATTTAAATGGCCATATGTACTGTAAAACGTTGTACGATACATTTGCGAATAGGTAATTCGCGACTCGTGTCGATTTAAAACACTCACTTCGGTCGTGTTTTAATTTATCGCCACTCGTTTCGACTTTCCTATTTTTCGCACTTGTATCTTAATGTACTATTATAGAATAACTTTTATCGCCTCTAAATAAACAAATGAATAAGCGTGTTCGTTTTACTATTTAGAGTAACTACAATCATCATTAAATTTATAAAAGTGTTTAAAACTGGCTTTTTTAAAGTTTACTACTGTAAACTTTAGGTAATTTCAGATTGTTTACCTTTATCGTACATATTCTTTCATAACTTTGCTTAAAAAAACCCATCCCGAAATAGTATTTTATTTTTTATCATAAGTACCTATTTGATTAAAAGTTGGCCGCAAAGTAGTAAGGCAGTTCCAACAATACATTTATATGTATTCCGTGGAAATACTCTTATCAAACTCCATTTTCATATTTCTATATAACGAAGTTTTTAGAAAGATCCTCACTACTTGAGTTAGCTAGCAAAACTCTCGCAGTTATCCAACGACCCTTGCAATAAGAAATGTTTCCCCGAGTGGATATTGTATCGCAAATAACACGTTTCCAACCTCTTCCGGTAAGTACCTGTTTTCCGGCAATGCACCCATCTAAACTTCTTTATTTATTGCACAAGCATTTCGTTAAGTTGCATCGCAGGCGCTAAACTTTGCAGGGGAAGGTCAAACAATTCCTCCCCGATGAATACTTATAGACAACGTAATTCGGTAGGTAATACATCTTATCAGAAGGGAGGCTCGCCCGCTGTACCCGTGAGCGTAAATCTTGCCTTTACGGCCTCACCTGTCGATGGAATAATTTACTGCTGGCTTAAAACTTCCCACCCAAAAGGAAATCCCAAACACTTCTCAAGAAATAACTGAATAAGAAATTTTCGATTGTGCTACGCCGCCCCTAGCTTGACAGCGAGGAAATTCAAACTTAAACCTTTTCTATTGATAAAAATCGAAATACCGTAGACAGGTATCGTAAAAGGTTTTACAGAGGCAAAAAACGGGTGTTTCTTCGTTCGCTTTGAGATAATACGGAGGTTGTAAGTTTGGAATTAATGGGTAGGTAAGTAGGTAAAGTTGAGCTGGTATTAACAAAGTCAACTCACACTTGAGACTCGCGGCGTCGCTAGGCGGTGCAGGTAAAGTCAAATATGAATCTCGACGATTCTTATCCCTTACTGAGGTTTACTTTTGAAAGGAATGGAAAATGGTTGGTATACTCACCTTGTAGGTAGCGCAACAGTTTGGTTTTAGATTCAGAAAGAGCGTCTGTCAAACCGGCTTCACAAAATACGTTTCTAATTTGAATTAAGCTACCCCGCAACAAACATAGTTGTTTCAGTAAAATCTCACGAAATTTTAGTATGATGTAGATGAATCAGGAGACTTGAATCTACATCATACGAAATTGTATTGAAATTAAACTAAAACCACTTTTTCCCTATATTTGCTGCGAGGTACTTTATGGTTACACATTCAAATTCGGTGTTATTTCCTTGCAACAATTTTATTAAGTACAGCAGTAAAAACGGTCGAAAAAAAAACCTATAAATCTTTCTCTGCGTCTAAATAATATATTTCTTAGTTTAACACCACTCTCCCTTTTTAAAATAAATAAAAAATATATTTTTTTACACATTCCAGTGATGGTATACCTAACCTTAAAACTTAAAAATGCGGAGAATTAGCGGTATTTAACGTATAAGCATAAAAGAGCATCCTCAATACCGACGGTAAGTGATTTGCAAGTAAAATGTGATATTGGATGCACTGGCGTCGTCGCGTGAATACCGGTATTCCGGTGTATCCATTTATTTTTTGCCTCGCATGTGAATATTGTGCCGGCAAAAATATCCACTGTCATAATTTCAAAGAATGCTCCGCTCCGGCGTTCCGCGAGCTGTGAATGACTTTCGAAATGTGTCCCGCGACCAGTTGGTTGTTTTAGAAGGCGTGTGATTGAATTTTATTTTACAGTGGATAGCAACAAAATTTAGAGGGACATTTTATTCTTGTGTTTTTATTTGAATTCGAACGATTTACTTTGAATATTTTCAGGCCAGTTGCTCTCAATATATATCGTTAGCCCAGCATAAACTGCCTCTGTTTGACTTAGTATACGGTATGAAATTCATATTTTTACAAAAAATCTTAGTGGTTCTTTAGAAGTCTGCGACGCGAAGCAACAAGAAAACAGGATTTTACGAGAAACGAAATCTTAATTCTAATGTAATCGTTTTATTATTAATCAGCGCATTGAACACTGTCAATTCTCCTAATTTTGTAAAAGCTAACATAAATCCACTTCAATTCAGTCAAATTGGCAAGAATCACGCCCAAGAAAGAAAAATAGTCAGGTCTGTACGCGTGTCGGCTTAGTAGATTATCTTGGCTTGGGCCAGGCCTGGCCGTATGTTCCAAATGCTTATCGTCCGCAATCAAGTTGGAGTCTCAAATAAACCAGTATAACTTGCGACCTCGAGATCCTTAACAATTGAGCATTATCAAAGTGTGCTTTTTAACTGGTATTTCTGAGTATTGGGCTAGGTAGAGTGTGCGAATGCTGCCATTGTAATGTAGGCAGTGGTCCAACTGGCACAGCCTGTACGGAACTGGCGGACTATTCATTAGAACAAAGGATTTGCCGTTGTGATGTGTAGTTTTAGTTAGTGATTTAGAGACGCTCGTTCATAACTTAATGGAAGCTAGCACTGTTAAAGCAAAATTGAGACATCTCTCTTGTGATAAAATACCTAACCAGAGCCGAACATAACTCAATTATCTCAATACCCACGGGCTTAAACTAGGAATTATGGCGTCACAGCAAAATTATGAGCTGAACATCCCTGCAACTGGGTATTTACAAACCTATATCTTGATACATTGGTGACTTCTCTTTACATTCAGAAACCCCAAACGATTATACATAATATCATTAAGTTATTAACCTTAATTCATCGAGTAATAAACATACTCGTAGAACGCACCTTTTTTTATACCGCTATAAGTTTTATACTGCAAATAACGGCATAATTATAAAGATAACATTTTATGTGATACCTACTCAAATTTGTTACTACTGAAATAAAAAAAATTGCGTGGCATTTGAAGGAATATAACTAATGTAACTAACATAAATTAGTAGGTAATAAAACCGAACTAAGGACATCTAAGCACAAATTGAGGTAGTCCCATAGTATTATATAATACTTGTGTTGTCGGTACTTAGACAACGATATATATATATATAAATAAATATTTAAATACATAGAAAACATCCATGACTCAGGAATAAAATATTTGCGTTCATCACACTAATAACTCCTTGTACCAGGATTTGAACCCGGCACCATCGGCTTCATAAGCAGGGTTACTACCAATGAGCGGAATTCTTCATAGCAAAAATCAAACTGTCAGAGGGATTGACCTAACTGTTTTATCGACTTATCGATGTTACGGAATAATATCGCATTAGGTATCCATAATCAACTTAAAAGATTATTCTGTAACATTTGACCTCTTTGATAAGCAATTTGCATCTCTGTATTAAAGTAAATCATGTCAGCGTCACATATGTCATTTATATCACTTAAGTTTTCATGAGTGATTTCCGTGCCGTGTTACTAAAATGGTTAATCCTAAAAGAAAACAATAAAAAAATGGATACAGAAAGATTCTTATTTCAGTTTCAAAGAAGATTCTTCCACAATATATTGCTCTAAATGTTACGTTCATTTACATCATAAAAGTATTTTCTGTTTTATTCTTTACTATTATACCAAAATACAGTGGCGGTCAGCTAATTAGGGACACCTGTGTTTCGTTAAGTGACAAATATTTATCGATAAGTCGATAAAACAGTTAGGTCAATCCCTCTGACAGTTTGATTTTTGCTATGAAGAATTCCGCTCATTGGTTACTACCCACTAGGCCACACCGGTCGTCCTATCGGCCCGATTCGAAGAATGATTAAGACACGTTTAAGATCTCGGAACGATCTTTAAAAGATCGATAACTAAACGACATGTCAAAATTGACTTTTTTTTCGATTCCGCTGTGATCCCAATAAGAATCCCGAATCGAGCTGTTTCTGTCATTTATACGACATACAAACGATATCTAAATGAGAACTTACCTAAACCAGAACTTATTGTTATCGTATCTCATTCTTCGAATCGAACCGTATATTGTATTTAAAAGTACTTGTTACATACCCCTTTAACGGGCCACATTTGAAAAACTATGATTCAAGTCTCATTGCCACTTTGAAATAAATTACGAAAAATCTTTTTAAAAGAGTAATTAATGATGTCTGTAAAGAATTCATACATTTTAGATATATAAAGCCGTGTATACACGCACTTGTAATCCGGGAACACGCGACGCTCGCATGTGCAAACACATTTCTACTTACACGTCCGCAATGAGATAATGTAATTACGCGGGTGTCGTGTTTCCGTTTTTGTTGAAGGGCGAAAAATTACTACTATTGTAGTAGTCGTTTCATAAATAATGATAGAGTTTGATGTTGTGTTGTGGGGATTGACTTGGTGGTATCAAAATTAGATTAAATCAAATTAAGTACTCAATAGTATATTGCAGTAGCATATGCTATAAGTGATATACCGAATGCTAAAGATAAATTTATCTAGTGTACATTATCTTAACTCTCATAGTTAGCCAATTCCATCTTACATTCCGAAGTCAAAATGTTATTTTGTTATCATTCGACGTCATGTTGTTACATGGACGAAAATGCACGTGATAACAAAATGACTTCATTTTGATATTAGAATGTCTTAGTTGTTCAACATATATAACTATCACTCTTTGTTAAGCTGTTACAGCATAGTAGATACTTTTGACGCGTTGTTTGATCCGCTACTTTTGATGCTGACTGTACCGATGCACCCGTGAAACCCGTGAACAAGATGCATGTAACTGCGTCGAAATATCGGGAGCTCAAAAACAATACAAAAGGTAATCACGGCCAATAATCCGTTCGATATAAGTCTACTTAAGTTTGAATTTACTTTAATGATTTTGTCGGTGGAGAAACTCAGCCAACCAGTCCGCACATGACTTCATATCAATCGCCTTTGTTAAACGGTACACGTATAATTATGAACCAAGTACAGATACACGTTTTTAGCATCAAACAAAATTAAAAAAAAATAAAGTTTCAATTGTCTTCACAAATATGCGCAGCGCTTAAGACTGCGCGATAAAGATTCCATCAAATATTGATTTTCCTCTTCGATACAGAAATGGAATAAATTGGAATATTAATTTCGCATAACAATGGCTACAAACAAATTAAAGTGTCACAGATGTTCCGCTCAGATCTTGTTGTTTTCATTTATTTCTAACCTGTGTGCGCCCTGCGACTCCGCTTTCTAAAGCTTGGCGAGGAATTGCTTTTAAATATCAATTTATGGGTCTTTGAATTTATTAATCCCATCAAAAACATAAATGTGAAATAGGAGCTGAATTCAATATTATTAAGAATATGCGTCTAGCTACTACTACTAGCCAAGTCAAATTCTGAACTTTAAATACATCTGAAGAAAGCTAGAACTTGGCTCCCATACATGGACACCTGCAACACCAGAGGGCTGCCAAGTACGTGTCTAGCCTTTAAGATGGTAATTAATACGCTCTTTAATATTCTGATTGTTATTGTTCTTTACATTTTTTTGGCGTTTTTAACATTTCTCGGATGTATAAACATAGAATTTTTATTTAATTTTTATAGTTATGAATATTAAGATTTTAATATTAAATAAACCATCGCGTGAAGCTGATAATCCCGAGCAAAATGCATTCAGTATATATTTTGTTGCTCATGAATCTTATGATTGCAAATAGAGCCACGCCACGAATTTACATAGGTACAAAAATAAATAACACCAACACAAATAAACAACCACAGAAATCGTTTATATTTTGTCATGGGTAAAAATCGCGTGTGTGATAAGCCAAAACTTATCAGGTACCAATTTAAAATTAACTTAAAATAGCCAAACTCTAACTTCGCCCGAGCGCACGAGCTCCCTCAATTATTTATGCTTCATATGAAGCACGTAACACTATTTTAAGTAGAACAAATTGTTTTACCTAAAGGCGGCATCGCGTGCCATCGCCAATTTACACGAAACGTATCAGAAAATACATGCTGATGCGTTATAAAAATATGCTAACGTGAATGTTTTTATTCCATATGCAAATTGATTGAATCAATGAAGGGTTGTCTGCGTGTTATGTTTTGTTTAGTAAAAGCAATAATGGCCTTGGTGGATTTATGCCATTTTTTACAAGCTTTTATTTAAGTTAATGCTGATTGTATGTTAGTAAATAAGTAACTCTCGAAAAGACAAAAAACAAAGAAAGCTCTGAGTAAGATAGGACAGTGGTTGATTGTGTAAAAAAACTACTCACTGTGTAAAGCTAGAAGGTAGGTTTTTTTATTACGCCTATTACTTCCTGAAAAATTATATATTTAGCATTTTTTATTTCCTTTAATATATTAAAAATATAGGGTTCTACTCGTATTTTCGATTTTTAAAGTCAGACATATAAAGGCTGTAAAAAAATTACCAGTCACGTGTGAAAATTATTGACTCTTAATAGCCCAATTCGAGGTTTCGTTATTCGATCTGTTTCCGATATGATACTGATCTGTGTGACGTATTTGATTGAAGAAATGCCACTTTTGCACTGACAGATCATTATCATATATGAAACAGATGGAACAACTAAAACTCGAGTTGGCCCGTGAGTACAATGTACATACTCGTAGTTTATATTCGTTCTCATTTTAATAACGAACTGCAAACTGAAGTATAAATTAACACTGAAGTCGAATGCTTAAGCCCTTGTCATTACTTACACGTTCCGCCTTAATATTCAGTGAGTTTCCTACATTGTGGTGACCTCGTTCCATCTCGGCATTCTTGAGAAAAGATAGTTCATTTAATAAATGGCCCGCTACGCCCCTCATCAGTCTCGACTTTGTGCTGTAGATATTGTAAGGAAATATGGTTATTATTGGATGTCTTTGACGCGGCGTGCGTTAGAACTGATGATAGTGATGATATACGTACTCTCCTGAAGTGATGTACATACCTACATCAATTTGATAAATATCAATATTATTTTTTAACATTTTCAAACTTTTTTTTATGGAGGATAGGCAGGCGTTTGACCACGATCACGCCTGATGGTAAGTGTTGATGCGGTCTACGGTGGAGCACGCTTACCTATGAGATACCTATTTACTCTAGCTTTGAAGAAATTCAGAATACACTCATGTGGAAACACAGACTCGGGCAGGGCATTCCACTCCTTGGCAATTCGCATAAGGAACGTTGAAGCGAAACGCTGCGTGCGTATTTGTGGAATACCTACCATGAAGCGATGCCGAAGTGCCGATGGTCTGGTAGTCCGA
Source organism: Cydia pomonella (assembly GCF_033807575.1). Classification (NCBI taxonomy): domain Eukaryota; kingdom Metazoa; phylum Arthropoda; class Insecta; order Lepidoptera; family Tortricidae; genus Cydia; species Cydia pomonella. The sequence continues at coordinate 6,941,421 of NC_084717.1, read as the reverse complement.
TCGTGAAATGGGGACGGAGGAATAAGGTTGCTGCTACATAGCTTGGTGCTGGTTGGGGTGGAAACTTTGTACTACTGGTATCCTCATAATCATAAGCAATTTTGATTGACCTTCTTTTCCTTTTCGTCATAACGCTATACTTGTTTTCGTAGGCACCAGTACAAAAATGTCTTACAAGAACGATGACCATTTGAATTTTGTCGCTGAAAAACTGGTAGAAAAAGCAAATATAAAACTAAATATATAACGCTTATTAACCTTTTTATTTCATACCAACATCAATCAAATCAAAATTAAATTGTAAACATTCTAATAATTGCTTTAATCTTCGAATTAAAATCCTGCACCAAACTGTTTCTATTTAGACCAATGGTTTATTGTTTATTTATTAACTAACTTACACTAACAGGTATGCCAATCAATGGTTGACTGGTACAGAATGCCTCAAGGCGTTAAGTCCGCCATTCGCACTCTTTTTTTGTAAATTTGTGCAATACAGTAATAAATAATAAATAAATAATGTATAGCTAAACTTAGACTAAAGAGTATATGTAAACTGCTTACAAATATTTATTGCATTGTAAAAAGTTGATTCAATTTACAAGGAAAACAACTTGCTTACAAAGTACATAAAAAGAAACAATAATACTAATACAAGCAAACCAGGTCAACAATTTGATCGTAAGCTCAGTTCTTATACACAAACTCTTTCCTAATGCACTGGAGCTGGAACTACTTGCAGCGCACCCTACTTCCAGCATCTTGACCCCGTTCTAATGAAACCTATTTTTAAAAGCATCTCCTAATTAATAGCTAACTTACCGCTACATTAAACTAATAGGTAATTAACATTAATCTTGTGCGAGCAGACGAAAAAGTAATTATAAGAAATGACAATGTCTACTTACGAAACTACAGGAATAAGGGGTCTGGTTACGTAAAGAGATAGAAATTGAGTACGAGTACATATCCTTTATTTTATCTTCATTTTACCGAGCATTATTTTATTAATATGTCGACAAATTCTCTAAAACGAGAAATTGTATAAACGCAATTTTTGTTATTTCGAGATTATTTCAAAGAAATTTCTACGAAAGAATCGTTTTTCTCGTGTATAATACCTGATATTTGCCATACCCTATTCAGGGTATCATGTGGTACCATATGATATGTATAAGAACTAAATATTTACCATGGTTTGCAAGAAAAGAATACTGAATAAGTACTAATCGCAAAAACCCTAAACTATGTAGAACAAACTATTTGATCTTGACTGAGGTAACAAACGCGACAAATTATTAGTGAAAACATGCATAGTTCCAGTAAAATCTGGAAAAATATCGTTTAAAATAAGTTCTTACAAAAAGAACGGTCAAGTTAAGAACCTCACTTTTTAAGTCTATTGTAGAAAGAATATTAATTACATTAGTCTCGGCCATCCAGCTATTCAACTGAAAAATTCCAGCACAAAAGGAGTGAATAGTAATGTAAACTCCGCTATAGCAATAAGTCTCCATCAAGTAACGTAATAGCATCGGATGTCGCGGAGCCGGCCACATCCGCGGGCATTAGAAGAAATCATAATTAATCGTTCTGCTCCCCGCCCGCTCCACTTAATAGAGAGCTTTCTACTTTCTACCGGTTTCCATGTTTTCCCCGAGACGTAATAAATTAATCTCCATTCCTAGTTTCCTTTGGCTGAAAGAAAAAACAAAGAGCAGCAACTTTAGAGGTACTTTTCCTGCTGTTTCGTGCGTTAACCCACAACTTCACGAAACGCTTAAGCAGGTGGAAGTTGTTTGTTTATTTTCAGCTAGTTGCAGTGTAGATGTGCAGTATTTAGAAATTATTAGGGTTTACTTGAGTTCTGTTGCGCAATAGCAGTAGAGCAGTAAAAATATTATGGCATTTAGAAACTATTAAAAATATTATTGATATTGTTGTTAGGTTTTAATTCATAGTAAAACATTTTATAAATTTGTTTTATAAGTAATAAATTATAAAAAAATCTGTATTTGTTTACATTATTGGTCATTTCTATTGAAATCTACTTTATAATAACAAATATGTGTAAATGAATATATTTGGTATTTATAAAATTCATTTTAAAATCACTACGTGACCGCAGCTGGCAAAACGTCACCTTACTATGCAGCTGGCTGTACATTTGATATTCTTCCAAAAATATGTAAACCTTTACTAATGTGCGTGGTTGTATTTAAAATCCTAAAACCTAATTTTGTACGTACTTACATACGTATTTTCATGTAGCTGTCGATTTCAGAAAGCCTTTTGCTCATTTTCTGCTTTTGTGGTTTAGACGCTAATAATAGACTACGTAATTTACAATATTACTTTCTATTACTCATATTCATGACATATAAAAAACAACCTTAACTTGTGTGTTGTTAAGATCGCTTTAAAGAGTAAAAAAAAGACAGGAGGTTCGGGAAATAAGCGGTCCAATTTTAGGAAGAACGTGCTCAGACAAGGCGTAATTGTTTGATTAAATATTAATATGTATTAAGAAGAGATAAGCAGTTATAATTTCGTGTAAGTAGTAAAATCCGTATCAATGGTACTAGTTCTTTGCTTAATACAGGAATAATAGAATAATCTAAAAATATCAAAGAGTAAGATTAAAGTAAATAATCGCTCCGAAATAAAATCCATCCATCCATTATAATGTAGCCTAGTGCAAAAAAGCGCAGTTTTTTTTAGCTATTCGGCAACTTCTTTTGAAAGTATCAATCTCGTTTTGTATCAATTGTTTGTTCAAATTAAAATTTTCTTATGCACTTTAAAATTTTAATTCAAGAAGTTCTCTGAAAATTAAATAAGTTTATTTGCATATTAACATTAATTATAATAAATTACCTACTGATGTACTTATATCTCAAACTTATTTTAAGTATTTTTTCCCGTATAGTAGTTTTGACACATACAACATTCTTACATTTAATATTCCTAAGTCTCACCAAAGCTTTAAAATATCTACGGGTTGTCTAAAATAGATCGCACATATATTTACCTACTAAATATAAAAATAACAATTAATTACATAGTTATGAACTTATGACTATTATCTATCTTATATATCTCCGAAACCGAAACCGAAGGTTTGCCGGTTTTGCTCTACTTTTCGCCGTATTTTAAATGGAATTGGAAAATTTAAATGGAACTTTTGGACGTTTACTACCGAAAATACAATCTTTTAAGTTTCGGCGCGGCCGAAAGATTAGGCAGTTTTTTGGCCAAAAGCAAACCATTGGTCAAAACATGATTTTCATGCCGAATCCTGCCGAAATCGAAACCAAAACCGAAATTTTGGTCGGACACTATTATAAGTACTTGTAGTTCATTCGCGTTAACAATGCAGTGAATCCATCATTTCCACGTCACATACCAATCAAATCGTTTCTTATTAGAAAGTCAAGTTCACAGTGTCCAGTTCAAGGCATACTTTCGCACGCAACGGTTGTGTCCTATCCTTTGTGTGTTAACCGATTTAATTTAAATGATGATCCACTGCATTCTTAACGCGAACATTCGTTAACAAAAACATAAACGAAAACTATTTCAAACCACATCCGAATATTAAAAGATTAAGGCGACACAATTGGACCTGGCTGCATACCAGTGTATGTACTATCACAATTAAAATGTAGTAACGCTCCACGAAATTCATATAAATTCACTGTACTTGCTACATTTTAATTTAACTGTCATGGGACCTTGATCGCGGGCAACTGCCGACCTTTACCTCGACTTATAATTTTAAAATGGCGTATATTCATAGGAATTACAAGGTTGATAAGTATATAGTTCACTGTGAGTAGAAGTAGTGGTTATAATACTGTTCATTAGCTTGGCAAGAAATATGAGTACTTAGGTATAATTACCTGCATATTTACGCCCTTCTGCGCATAAAATCCGTATGATAGGTATCTGCAATTAGTTCCGACGAGTATATAACCGCATGTGATCACGGTATACGTTTGACTTAGTTTAGTTTTATTATTATATTAGTTTTTGAAATATAATAATGTGTTGTGATAATTATCTTTTTGTAATAAAAAAGAGAATATTCACTATGACTACGAACTGGCTGGTCAGAAACTAGAATGTACTTAAGTTATTGTAAATGACCTCGGCATTTGGTTCGATGAAATACTGAATTTTAGGTACAGTCAGCATCAATAGTAGCGGATAAAACAACGCGCCAAAAGTATCTGATATTCCGGATAACTTTTCCAAATATAGATAAATAAATTTCTAGAATTTACGTTCATAAGTCTTTCTTCTTTTTAAAATATTTGAGAGTCTTAATTGTTCAAACAACGCTTCAAAAGTATCTACCATTCTGTAGCAGTTTAACAAAGAGCTACAGAATAAATTTAAAAGTGGAAAAATTACTGTCTTGGGTGAGACTTGAACTCACGGCCTCTGGAGCGATACTCCAGCGCTCTGCCATCTGAGCCACCAAGTCCTCATCCATAGACAGCAAATTTTCCACCATATTCCACCATATATATTAATTTAGTATGGGTAGCACATCGTTACTGGTGAATTTCCAATATGACTTGGAACTCCGGTAGCCGTCTAAGAAGTGTAACGTTCTTACGGTAGATGTCACTAGGGTCGCCCTAGACCCATATGGTGGAAAATTTGCTACCTTTCGATGAGGTCTTGGTGGCTCAGATAGCAGAGCGCTGGAGTATCGATCCAGAGGCCGTGAGTTCAAGTCTCACCCAAGACAGTAATTTTTCAACTTTTAAATTTATTAGCTTAATAGCATCGTTCGCAGACGTTTATGCTTGTTAAAAATTAATTTAGTATGGGTAGCACATCGTTACTGGTGAATTTCCAATATGACTTGGAACTCCGGTAGCCGTCTAAGAAGTGTAACGTTCTTATGGTAGATGTCGCTAGGGTCCCCTAGACCCATATGGTGGAAAATTTGCTGCCTATGGATGAGGTCTTGGTGGCTCAGATGGCAGAGCGCTGGAGTATCGATCCAGTGGCCGTGAGTTCAAGTGAGTAGTGGATCAGAATTCGTGTAGGCATAGAGGTATAATATATAATGCATGTTTCATTAGTGTTTCTACCTTACCTACCTTACCTTTCATAGTGAATGTTTTAAAGCAACTGTATATTATCGTTATATGAAATAAGCAAAACTTTTCTAAACAGATTTGTAATAGACCTAGAATGTAGACCTGGATATCGTACCATGTATTTAAACGCCAGACTTGTCATACAACTTTGTTGCTCTTGCAATACTTACGTAATCTGGGCGAAGTGCGAGAAAATTATGGCATGCAATGTAACAGGGAAACTTACCTAGTTAAAGAGTTTTCCAAATCACGTCTATATCTATACCGGGCCGCTAACTGACTTGGCCACAATTATCGAATTAACTCTCTACAGTAGTTGCTGTGAAAATATGACATTTATAATAGCCCTTACACAAATACACTTAAATTATTGCTCAAAGGTTGACTGGAAGAGATCCCTTATAGGGATAAGTTCGCCTTTGTACATTGCCAATTTTTTTATTGTATTTTACTAGTCCCTTATATACAATAAAGTGTTTACATACATACATACATGCATACATACATTATTATTTTTTTTTTTTATAAAAACACATGTAAATGAGATGACAGTCAGACAATGTGTGTGCGTGTGCGTGTGCGTGAGCGAATGCGTGCGTGCGCGCGCGCGCGTGTGTGTGTGTGTGTGTGTGTGTGTGTGTGTGTGTGTGTGTGTGTGTGTGTGTGTGTGTGTGTGTGTGTGTGTGTGTGTGTGTGTGTGTGTGTGTGTGTTTGTGTGTATGCGTATACACTCGTGGTATGGTTTTGAGTGAATATCAAGTTTCCTGTTGATTTTATTGTAGAGGTATGAAGATTTAGCATTGCACTGCGCTGCGAGCTGTATGTGAGGTCATAGCTACGTTTACTATTTTTCTTTTACTTACTAGGATTCTCTCTCTCTCTCTTTCTCTTCTCAGCATATATGCGTCCACTGCTGACCATATGCCTCTTTCATGGATTTCCATGTTGTTCTGCATGCGGCGGTTCTATGCTAGGTCAGCCCTGCCGTCTTTCTGATATCGTCCGACCATCTGGCTCGTGGTTTTCCGTCACCTCGGCTTCCCAGTCGAGGTCTCCAGAACAGTACTCGCTGGCCCCATCGGTCATCATCCCTGTGAGATATATGGCCGGCCCATTCCCACTTCAGCTGCGCAATTCTTTTGGCGATGTCGGAAACTTGTGTGCGTTGGCGACTGTCCACATTCCGAATTCTGTCTTGCAGAGATATCAGTCTTGTTTTCAGTGACTGCGGGATGTTGATTGCAAGATAAATAGTTTTCTGACCGAAAGGAGATCACTGATCTGATAAAAAAATTATCTTTTCTTGAAATACATGACCTTTATCAGAGCACGTTGACAAGGTTCAAGGTATATAAATTGACTTTTTGCCGCATTTCCCCAGATTATGTGACGTGATGTGATGTAAAATACGAGTATGTGTTCATGAAAAGCAGAAAGCTTCATATTATGCTTTTTGATTACACTACTTTATCTATCCATCAGTAGCGGCGCGTGAAAATTCTAGCTAGGCAACTCGGAACAAAAAAAAACACCTTAACATTATGTACTTTTTTTTTTCACGATAAAAGTGAGGCGTGCGCTAGGTGTGTCCTTGGGCGCGACCTTTTGCAGTTAGTGTATAACCACCTTTGCCATACTATTATACCTACACACAACATACAAAATATCACTGGTTTAGTAACTTTATATATAAATTTGTGCACACAAGTAAGTAAAATCACATAAAAACATTTAAAACTCTAATAATAACAACAAGCCTTGGTAACAACCGTGACGGGAGTGTTCACAAACACACAAATTCTAAAACCTATTACTACAAACCTACAAACAGTACTTTCTTTGAAGAAACGTTCTTTATCAAATTATTAAACTTGAGACTACATAAGATTCTTGGATTTTTCTATTAAAATTCATCTTTTTTTTAAAGGTTTTTACAAAAATTGGTATCAATGATAGTAAATACTGTACAATTTTACCCATTTATTCAATTCAATGTTTTTGTATGGCAATATTAAGCATTCGCGCGGCAAACGCCACCCGATTCAAAATTGTGAAACATTACACTCCAATATAAATCTTACCTGTTTGTATTTAAGGTTTAAATTCAAATGAAGCAGCATGTTAATAATAACTAACGTTGTCGCGGCCGTGTACAGAGGGCCTACCGCGTACCCCGAAGTTCGCAAATTGCGAGCATCTTTCTCTGTCACACTAGTTACGCCATTGGAGTAAAAGAGAAAGTAGCCCGCAACTTGCGTACTACGGTGTTCGCGGTAGGCCCCTCAGTGTTCGCGGACTTTATGAATATGTGCGTGCATTTTTCCAATATAAACCTTATGCTATTACGTTTAAGGTTTTTATTCAAATGAATAACCCGATACAAGACCGAGTTGCTTTGAAGCTCATTCGCTTGAACTCTCTATAGCAAACTTTATGAGCGTGTGCGTGAGTTTTCGTATCTGTGTAGTGGCGCATGAATGAATAGTCAAGCTTAGCTTCACTTCGCGCGCCTGCTATGATTAGTGCTTTAGTAAATCGTGTTATCAATTCCAAGGTAATGTAATACGTAGTGTTTTCATTATGGATATATTTTTAATTTTAATGATGATATATAAGTTTGGTTTATATAGCAATAAATTTTAGGCAAGCCGGTGGGAATCGAGTTGTATGGACCCGCCGCCCCTGCTATCCATATTACAAGCTCTCTATTATGTGTTCAGGAACCGCAAGTTACAGGGAGGCCACCCTCTTTCACAACACTGCGTGGAAGTCAGCTGTGCTCCACTCGGCGAACATTCCTGATGCGCTGCAGCGCCAGGGCAGCCCCAAAAAATCCCTGAAGGCCTTTATTAGCCGTGATACTTCCGTATGTACAAACTTTCGAAAGTTGCGTGGATTATGATATCTAACACTTAAGGATTGACCGAAAATAAATGAGAAGTTATTATTGATATTTTTAACTTTAAACTTAACTAGCTAGAAATACTTTGTTTAAAGTTTATGCTAAATGTTTAAGCCGATACGTGCTTTAAAATTAATGGTACTTTATCTAAGTAATGTCATTGATTAATGGCAAATTTAAATAGAAAATTAGAGTAGCTAAAGAGACATAGGCACTACTTTAATAAGGCAACAACTATAAATAATAACTGGTGTCAAGCCAAGTACAAACAAGGTCAACGTCCACGTGCTACTAAGAATTTATTTTGAATGTATTTCCTTTGCCAGTTCAATTAAGTAACCTACCGAAAGTTAAGTTTAGCAAGCTCTTATCTGATAATTTTGTTTGCATGCAAATACTCGTACGCCTGGAGTGAATCAGCCGTAGTTTTTACTTTACTGTTTTATTGTTCACTGTTTATTCACACTGCATATCACTTGTTTGTGGATTCGTGCTAATATTCAATTTAAAAAAAAAGCGGCCAAGTGCGAGTCGGACTCGCCCATGAAGGGTTCCGTACCATTTATGACGTATTAAAAAAAACAACTTACTAGACCTCGTTCAAACCAATTTTCGGCGGAAGTTTGCATGGTACTCGTAATGTATATCATATATTTTTTTAGATTTGTCATTCTATTATTTTAGAAGTTACAGGGGGGGGGGGACACATTTTACCACTTTGGAAGTGTCTCTCGCGCAAACTATTCAATTTAGAAAAAAATGATGTTCGAAACCTAAATATCATTTTTGAAGACCTATCCATAGATACCCCACACGTATGGGTTTGATGAAAAAAAATTGTTTCTATAATTTTATGACGTATTAAAAAAAACTACTAACTAGATCTCGTTCAAACCAATTTTCGGTGGAAGTTTGCATGCTAATGTACATAATATTTTTTTTAGGTTTATCATTCTCTTATTTTAGAAGTTACAGGGGGGGGGACACACATTTTACCACTTTAGAAGTGTCTCTCGAGCAAACTATTCAGTTAAGAAAAAAATGATATTAGAAACCTCAATATAATTTTTGAAGACCTAAAAAAGATTTTTAGATTTTTTGAGTTTCAGTTCTAAGTATGGGGAACCCCCAAAATTTATTGTTTTTTTTTTCTATTTTTGTGTATTAAATCTTAATACGGTTCATAGAATATATCTACTAACCAAGTTTGAACAGTATAGCTCTTATAGTTTCGGGAAAAAGTGGCTGTGACATAAACGGACAGACAGACGGACATGACGAATCTATAAGGGTTCCGTTTTAAGAACCCTAAAAACAGGTAAATTGTAACGTAACAAGGTACTAAACAGCATGGAAAGCGAATGTTTGATAGGTAAAATAAAACATACATGTAGGTAAATACAGAAACTGGTTTAAAATCTAAACGATTATTGCACGAAAGTTGCAATTATAATCCGCCACATGTAGCACCAAATCATGTATTATTTCCGCTTATGTTCACAAAAAAGTCTCGTTTAGTTAAGCCACTTGGCGATTGCTTACATGTCATAAATAATATTAACCCACATGGGTTTGTTAGGACTTAAAACTTTTGAAATCTACGCACGTCTATAGTACATTACTAATAAAGTTTACATTCCAATTTAAACAGCATTGTAGCTCAGTAATACTGCCGACTGTATACTGCAGGAAACGACAAATTAATGGTCAATTTTCTTGATAAAATGTTTTTTTCCTGCAGCAATGGAGTCTGCTTTATTATGTAGCAGAGAATTGCCGCAGGAAATGTCAATTTCAATGTCAAAGTCCCGTATAATTGACGTTTCTAGCAACAATGCAGCGTGTAGCAATACTGCGCTACAATGCTGTTGCAATTGAAATGGCAGTTTAACTGTTGAGAATTCGCTTAAGTACCAGTTACAACATTCATTTAAAACGTTTACTAAAAACACTACTATGACATGGGAACGGCAAACGGAGTACTAGCAGCCGAGTCTAAGGCGTGCGATTGAATCGGTGGTTAGGTGTTTTAATCCAAGTTTGTATCTGTTAGGTTTTTTTTATGTTCGATTTTCTTACTAATTGATTTTTTACATGGTGTTTTTTGGTGCAGAGAGCACCCAGGCATTTACTCCCGACAAAGCTTATTTCACCTCTCACTAAATATATTAATTTTTTTCCTGCAAAATTCTAAATGCTCATCAGTTTTTCTCCGCAAAAACAAAATTGCTGAGCAGATTGAGTAACCGCAGAAAAATGATCACGTTTACGGACGTCATACTTATCCCAGTTATCTCCATTGCGAGGAAATATCAGCATTAGAAAGTAATTGAGGCAGGATAGTATCGAATTTCATCTGCCACCCTTTCTTTTATCGGACAATTTTTATAAAGTCTTTTTCAAGCGCAAATAAAAAGAACTCTTATCTCCGAATACAGAATCCGAAAACAATTCAGTGGATTTTAATTTAAATAACAGTGAAGAGCTCTACAATTTGCAAAAAAAAAAGTCTTAAAAGGATTCAAGTCTTTATAAAATACTCGGGTCTATAACAAGTTTTAAATAACTCAAGGTCTCACTTAATCACACGAATCTTAAAAATTAAGTCAAGTCTTAAAGCAGAAGACTCGAAGGAATCAAGGTTTTCACAACACTATTCGTCGGTAACTCTTGAGTTTGAATATTCTGAATAATACTAACTTAATACAAAATGCGAGAGAAACTAACACGCAGATAAAGAGATGGCATAAAACTAAAAAAATATTTTCGCAGCAGTTCGAATTTCCATTTCAGTTCTGTCAGTTCGAATACAGTCTTCACTGCAGCAGAAAAGTGGGCAGCGAGCGAGTAAAAAGTAATTTGTTATGCGTAGTCGCGCCCGGCTAACCGTGGAGTTTATTTCAACCCGGCTATTGCTCAGCGGGGTTAAAATGTCTATTCAGCTTCCTTTACAGCAATAGATCTTTGTTCTGTTAGCGGTTACACGGTTAAAAATATCTTTACACTACAATTTTGAGCGTTAAAGGAATATTTATCTTTATTACATTCAAAAGGGTAGAAATAGTAATAGACCGAGGCGAATTGGATCACAGGGCGAATCGGATCACTAATCAAATCGGGTTAGACTAAAAAAAAATGTTGATATTGAAAATACTGCTTATAACTGGCGTCGCAGGCTAACAGAAGAGATGTACAACGCTCTTTTAGTGCCTCATATCAATGCAATATTTAAAATATCAATGAATTTTTCATCGCGAACCGAGTAGCCGTGGTCCGATTCACCTCTGTCGACTATAGCTGCTTAGATTATTTTATAATTACTAATAGACCTATTTATCCATTTAGTTCTCTTTATCCATCCATCCATCCATCCGTCCATCCATGTTTAGTTAGCGTTAATACCTCTAAAAATAATATTTAAATTTTTTCTTACACATATATTTTGTGTTTTAAAAGAATATTAAACTTTATTATTGAAAAGAAAAAACAGACAAACGATTGCTGAGAGCTCATTATGTAGATAATTTAATTTTAGCACCGATGTGTTTATTGGAGTTTTTGAAGTGAAAACTCCTTTAGCGGCGCTGTGCACTTTTTGTGTGGGGGAAAAAAATGTGTCACGTGACAGACAGATTCGTCAGATTGAAAATTCGTAAGACGGACACGTGACCTGATCGAAAAACTGTTAGAATGTCATTGAAACCAGTAGACTTCTATGATTTTATGATTTCTTTGTTTCCGGCAGAAGTGAAAACTTGAATATTGCATTTTACCACATAAATGATAGATAGTATTTTTATACTGATAATTAAAGCAATTCGTGGAAAATTATTCCCTAACCATTCCAAAATATCAAAAATGCACAACGTTAATATTCAAGTTTTCACCTTCTGCCGGCACTCCCGGAGCGCAACCCGTTGTTTTTTATCTGATACGTATTGATAAATTATGGTGACCTTATTGTATGTAGCTATTCTCAAAGATAGATGCCGACCAACCGACTTCAAAAAGGGTAAAATATAATATTATCCCTTTTTTATGCGCTAGCGATGTTTAATTCATTCATAAAAAAGCACTTTTTGAATGTAAATACTTGAATCGTTGATGAAAATACAAAAATTGCCATGATGTATGCATAAAGCATTTGAGGAGTTCCCTTAATTTCTCGTGAATACCATCATCAGAACTAGATTCTAACATAAACGAGATCGGTCTGAAACCACATATGTATATACTTTTAATCTTAAAATTAATGTACATAAAATGATTATTCAAATAGTTTCAGAAATAACGGACTTCTGCGGTAATTAACATACAAAAAACGGTCAAATTAATGATCTTTCTCTTTTTTGAAGTCGGTTGAAAATCAAAGCCATAAGTACCTACCAAGGTGTTATTTTTAGTGGTTTATTTCGATGCAGACTTTGCAAAAAATGTTGAATGAACGTTGAGTCATATTGCCTTCGTTAAAAATACAACATTTCGACCTTAAATTTCCGAACTTTTTTGTTCATTTTAAATATTTACTATGATATTACGCAATATAGTTAAATTCTTTACATGCTCCAGTAACTTGCGATTAGCTAACCTAGAACAAAGCACTATTTATAATTACACATCAACGTCAACTTACTAAGCAGTTTTACGCAAACCCGACAAGACGCTGTGTGGGAACCTGCATTAATTTCTACAATAAATTCACAAAGGCGTTTTGGTACAAAAAATTAATTAACACGATAATTAGATGATCAAATCTCTAAAAGTGATCTTTATAAATTATATGAACACGATCAAATTACAAAACGACATGAATATGTTTAAAAGACCACAAGGGTCGTATAAAGGAACCAGTATTTTATATAAAATAATTATGCGCATCGAAAAATAGATCAACCAGTTGACATTTAACGGAGGTCGTTTTTTCCTCTAGGACGACACAGGCGATCTTCGCCTTAATGTCACTTCCCTGATGTGTCCACGCATGCATCGGATGCGGGCGGGAGCTATGAACGCGCGAGATTTTCGCGGTCGCACCCGTAGGCCCTTCCAATACGCGTCAAGGCCTCCGCTGCTCGTATAAAACGAGTTCACCCGCCCGCAACGACATATTAAGTTACTTTCACGCGGGCAGTGCACATTTTGATCGCAAAATGTACAGGCTCGTGGTATTCGCCTTTGTGCTCGCGTTCGCGACGTGCCAGGAACAACAAGGCAGACGTGTCCCCAAATACGCAGGAGATCCGAAAACCGCCGCCATCGTCCAGGAAGCTCGCTACCTCAGCGGCAATGGAGCATTCGGAGCCGCATACCAGCAAGAAGATGGAATTGACTTCAAAGAAGAAACAGATGCCGATGGCAACAGGAGAGGCAGTTACTCATACATCGATCCTAGCGGTCAAAGGAAAACAGTGAACTACGTCGCCGGGAAAAACGGATTCCAAGCCAGCGGAGACCATATTCCTACCGCACCTCTGCCTGTCGCCCCCACGCCAGCCTACCAGCCTGACCCGAGGTACAATCCTCCAGATTACAAAGCGCCCCAGTACAGTGCTCCCCAGCAGTACACAGCTCCCGCTCCTCAGCGCAATTACGGTGGCAAGCCGAATGAAGACGATGGGCAATACCACCCGGAGTTGTACGAGCAAGAAAACTACGTAGCACCTCAACCTCAGTACCAGCCGCAACCTCAGCCCCAATACAAGGCGCAGTACCAGGCTCAGCCTCAGCCGCAGTACCAGGCTCAGCCTCAGCCGCAGTACCAACCTAACAACATCTACCCTGGAGTGCAGCAGGCTCAGTACAGTGGTCTGAACACGCAGACCTACCAGCCTGCTCAACAGTATCAGCCCCAACCTCAACAAGCTCCTCAGCAGTATTATGACCAAACGACGCCACAGCCAAGCCGCTTCTTCCCCCCAGGAAAGTTCAGCCTAAACAGAGCGCCTGACGGCTACACGTACTCTTTCCACAAAGTATAAATCTAAACTATAAAGGGCTCAGGCGATTTGTTAAGGCCGAGACACGTAAAAAGCATGCATCAATTAGCAACTCGCCGAGTCATCGAAGGGCCCGCACTCGGCCGCTTCGAAAGCATTTCTTAATTGTTGTTTGCTGTGATATTGTGTGTTAATGGACAGGTATAAATATGTTGATTGTTGTTGTTACTTGTGGAAGAGGGTTTGATTGGAATGAGCGTCGTCAATACTGGACATGTAAATAAACGTAGATTTTCTTAAGTAAAACTGATTTTTCTTCCCCTAAACAGATATGTAATAATGACAAAATTTGATTGACCTTATTTTGGTTTTTCTAATTTCAACCGGAATTGCGTAATTTTTTACGAATAAATAAACAAAGAAGATGAATATTATAACATGTTTTGACCTGGAAATTGAGAGATATTTTTTCTCAATTAGTTTTGTAAGTTATTATCTATAAATAGATATGAAAGATCATGTCAAAGCGGTTTTAGTTTCTCAATTAAGTTTCCCTGCATCGCGTTGCATCCTAAACAAAATTAAAGCACACGTTTTCAACGACCTTCATTGCAACTAAACTCCCAAAAACTGTTATTAAATTTGCTATGCTTGCACACTTAAATGTTACCTGATAATTGCACGAGTTCACTTCCTGATAGCCAAGGCTCGTGGGTGCGACCGCGTCCGCATTGCTCCCACAAATTGCCGCAAGCACGCGTCAGATCTATTCGAGGCTTTCCAACTGATATAGCCAATATATTACTTGCTCCTATCTCTCTCTTACCATTAGTACGTAAAAGAGACACGCGTTATCGCAGTACCTAAAGTTCGAACACAGGGCCAACTAGATCACCTTACTTAACACAAGGATATTTTACGAACCGGTCCCGACCACGCCTAGCTTTCCATTTACCCGCCAGTATTGGGTCACGTGTACCGACAATAAAACTTACAACGAACTATTGTAATTATAAATTTTATTTGCTACCCGAATGGAGGTCGACCGGGTAAAATAACTGATTACAGAGATACGGGTGACCATTTAATTTGACCTGTGGTTATCAAAATGTACAAACCGCAACAGGAAAACAGCCCATATTCAGTTAATAATCTTACTACTAATATAGGTTTCTACTTTCGATATATGTAATATATATATATATATATATATGTATATGTATATGGATGCTCTTAATTTGACATTGCTAATGTGTTTAAGAAAATCACCGCTTCTAAACCTCTATAATAGGTTTATTTTCAAGTAAATAGATCAAAAAGGTTAAGGACAAAAGTAATCTAGATTAAATCTCCATTCTATAGAAAAGTTTACACTGTTTTGCAACGTAATAGCAGTTATTGTTTTGTAAAGCAATAAGAAAACGAAATGATGTTATTGTTCGTTTCGACATGTGATTGTTTCTGTCTAACTTTAACGGTAACAGATCGATTTGTAGAGCGGCCGTTGCTTAATCCGCCGTCTATGGTAATAATCCACAAACTTAGAAAGCGACAGTAAACGTCAAGTTCCTATGAGAAAAATATGACGTTTATAGAGGCATTGCCACACTTATTGCTGCAACGTCTATAGGCATGATGACACATGTTGAATTTCATAACGAAAACTAGTGAAATAAATAGCAAATGAGCAATTTATTGCAATAATATGGATATTCAAATATTACCTACGATGGAAATGCTAAAAAATGCAGGGCCTAAAAGTTTAAAAATTAAGGTTTTTTTTTTTAACTTTCAAAACGTAATTCGATTCCTTACATTTTATTAAAAAAAAGATTGTATAGCAACTATTTATTACTATATTACCGAGATAATCGCATTTTTCTTGATTTCCATACTTCAATATGGGCTCTCAGTGACCTCGACGCCGCCTTAAAATTCGCAATACTTATATTCGTCTTAGAATAAACATAAACTGTACTAAAAATCAAAGCACAAGTTATATTTAATAGTCGCTGGTCAGATTGAGGAGTACAGCCCTTGTCCTGTTACAGGCGCCACCCGGTATAGGGGCCTATGATGTTTCTATCGTATGCACGTATGTATGTGAGCCATTTTTATGGTTCCGTACCACGAAAGGAAAAAACAAAACCCTTATAGGATCACTTTGTTGTCCGTCCGTCCGTCTGTCTGTCTATCAAGACCCTTTTTCTCAGGAACGCGTAGAGGTATCAAGCTCGAATTTATATCAAATACTCAGGTCTACTGTCCCTTGGAGATGGGAAAAAATCAAACTTCTAAGCTAACGCAATCAAAAGATACAGCCGTTTATGCGGAAAATTTCCGCAAATTTACGACACTCGCAAGGGAATCAAAACATACAGGGTACTTCCCGTGAACTCAGAATCTTGAAATTTGGTACGAAGCAATGTCTTATAGCACAGATAAAGGTAAAATTACGAAAACTGTAAATTTTTAGTTACATCATATATTAAAAATATTTTTAATAATTGATATGACTCGATTGTCATGATGGGTGAACTTTTACTTATATACCTTCAGGTTTGTACGGAAAAGAGCTCTTGATTTTAAGTAACATTAACATATACAAAAAAATTTGCCCTCTTATTGTAATGGTGCTCCCACATAGGCTGTTATAAAATGTTATATAACATCGTGTGACAGGAACAGCATCATAGTCTTGACAGTGTTTTTACTTATGTTGTCCTTGTCACACTAGACCGCGGCACATTAGCATATATCTTCAGTCATTGCCTCCTGGCTGATACTTTGTCAGATGATAGTTTAGATGATATCCTGAATAAATAAATAAATAATCAGCCGATTATATCGCGGTAGAAAGACCGTCAGTTCTTCACATCTGTATCAAGTATAATACGGGAGGCGATGACTAAATTTTTCTAATGTGTTTCGTTGGCTGCCTATCCTCAACCTACCAACGGCCGCTCCGTTAGCGTTAGCTGACGTCCACGAGGGTTCATAATACATAGCCGTTAACCACTATACGAGTTACTGCCCGGGAGGCGATTGGTCATCGATATAATGTTCCTGGCTCGCGCTCTACACGCTGTTATATAACATTTTATAACCGCTTGGTCATGGAAATATGTTCCTGGCTCGCGGTCTACACGCTGTTATATATTTTATAACAGCTTGGTCATGGAAATATGTTCCTGGCTCGCGCTCTACACGCTGTTATATAACATTTTATAACCGCTTGGTCATGGAAATATGTTCCTGGCTCGCGCTCTACACGCTGTTATATAACATTTTATAACAGCTTGGTCATGGAAATATGTTCCTGGCTCGCGCTCTACACGCTGTTATATAACATTTTATAGCAGCTTACGTGGCAACACCCTAACTAGCAATCAAGTGAGAGAGCATTGCATGACACAATAAACGATAAACTGGCCAAATTAGAATAATCATGGTCATAACACATCACTCCTAGTTATAATTGCGTTACTTAATTAATCTAACGCATAATCAAGATGATTATGTGCGCCACATACCGAGACTATTAAACCATAGTAATTAACCGTTTTGCTTGTTAGGTAGCTTTAGTCATAGAGAAATAAGTAAGTATAGAGTGCTCACTCCATACATCAGTTTTCTTACCAAAACGCTTATTATTTTCGTAGTCGACATCTAACATCAAGGAGAGGATTTATTAGTACCGCTACTTGACACTAGATGTCACAAGTGTCGCGACTGACGAAAAGTGTATTGCTCAACAATTTACAACTAATATTACAAGCAGAAGGAGTTAAAAATCGAGTTCCGGTTAATGCAATTAAATATTAGCTGAAAATGGTTGAGCATTACACTTATCGTTCGTCGCGAGTTTGCGACATCTATTGTCAAGTAGCAGTACTGATAAATCCGGTACTTGACGTTAGATGTCGACCAGGAATATAATAAGCGTTTTGGTAAGAAAAGTGATGTATGGAGTGAGCACTCTATGCTTACGTATTTCTCTATGCTTTAGTTACTGTTAAAAACATTTGGTTAAATAATTAATTAGGTACTTAAAGTTATAAGGTGAAAATGTGCAACTAGTTATGACCTTGTTCTAAATGAACTGATTACCATCTGGGTCAAAAACAAACGATTTCATGGCACAGCCAGCATCAATAGTAGCGGATTTAATAATTCCAAACGTGTTTGCCATCCCCTAATAGTTGTGTAAATTGTGTTTTTTTTATATTATAGTATCGTCAGCAATCGAGCAGACGAGCCACCAGATGGGAAGTGGTCATCGTCGCCCATGGACATCAGCACTACTACTGCCTACATCACCTATGAGGAAGTTATTATATTTCAAAATTTTATATATGCTAAAAAAATTATCTAAAAAAACATAGTGTCCTAGAACATAAAAGTGTCCATCTCTCCTAGCAGGGAAGAAAAAGCCCTTTTCCGAATTGGTGAAAAAAATATTTTCTATGCTCGATATAATACACTTTATTGTACGTCAAACTAACTGACAATTGTATTACCGGTTGCCACTCCATAACGACTAACTCGACATGGTGGCATTGGAAAATATTTTAGAAGAGAAATCACATTTGTTATTTGAGATGCTCGGAGTTACTACATACCTATTTGGCAAAAATGTTTGAAGTTGACTGCATTTTCGACGCAGCTGGGACATTAGACTGCGTACGAGAGAATGTAATGTTGTAGGTCAGTTTATTTTATTCTACAAACTACAAAACTACTATATATCTTATAAAATATAAAATAATGTATGATATAATATTATACAGAACAATTTTATTATTACCTATATTTTTTGCGTGGTATTAAGAAAGGGTGCAAAACATACATAGGGCTGATTTAGACGGCACGCGAACTCGCATGCGATTTTAGTTACATTGCGGACTATTGAGGTTACAACTAATTCGGCCAACCGGTCAAATGCCGCAATGTAATGAAACTCGCATGCAAGTTCTCGTACCGTCTAAATGAGCCCATACTTTAAATAGAAGTAGAAGAAATACGTGGGCAATACTGAAAGTTTGTGTAATGAGCCACTTAGAGATGTCGCAGTAAAAGAAAAGGTTTATTGTTTGAAAACTTAACTCTTTATAATTGTTTTAGATACAATTTATTTGGGTGTGATGTGTATTTTAGGAGTGCGGCAGTTTGAAAATTGTATGCCAAGCGTTTTTATAATTTTAACCCGATACATTTTTCGTGCTAGAATTTTATACGACTTTCAATGTGCCCTTCCGTCGACAAGAACTTTATACCAAGTATTGAATATTATCTTGTATTACAGGCCAGTTCTCGTGCGACAGTTTGTGGTATGTTTTATCAATTTAGATGCTTTTATATTAATCTTAAGGAGGATAATCAAGAAAGAAGTTTTTCAACAACGACTCTCCAAACTAAAATCGCAGCTGTGTGCTCATTAATAATTAGTTACAAAAAAGTCTCATATCAGCAAATTTAGACAACCTTATGTACCCAAATAAGTCAAGTAAAAATCTCACATACACACTTTTACGTCAGAAAACATGAATCTAAACTGATATCCCACAACCGCCATATAACGCCCAAATTTTCATACAAAAAGTGCCTGAAAAATAGGCCGTGTACTTTTCAGGGTCAAATTTTGTTTACGATAGGATAGGGTCGTAAACAAAATTTGTCAGAAAGTCTTACGAAAAATAATTTATTAAACGAAAATAAAAGCACTAAAGCACAATCCTCATCTAACTCCACAGCGAAGGCTTCGTCAAAATCGTAGGTACTAAATGGAATCCGCAACAAACTACGACCAATCTACAAAAGTAATATTCCGCCACAGGCTTCGTCAAAAATGTACAAAATAAAATCCGCAACAAGCTTTGTCCAAAAACCTAACACTACCAACGCCTTCACGTTAATCCCGATAAATAATTCTAAATGAAAATGTTACATATCTACTATAGTTTTCAAAATTATATGAACTTTCATTATGACCTAAGTACTTATATGATGGAAAAATAAGTGCAGTAAATCAAAAAAAATATAAAGACCGAAATATAAAGTTCTATTGTCATTAAAATCTTCCTGACGGCCTCCTAGCCTAGTCGGTAGTGACCCTGTCGAAACAGGAGGTTCGAATCCTGGTTAGGGCATTTATTTGTATGTTTATCACAAATATCTATTCCCCAGTTATGGATGTTTTCTTATCTATATATATCGTTGTCACAACACAAGTCTTATTGAACTTACTGTGGGACTAGGTCGGTCTGTGTAAAATTGACCTATAATATTATTTATTTATATTAATATCAAAACTTATCGGCTTTGGACGTAGATTGTTAAATGGATTGACATTAAATATCCTATCCTTATCTGAAAACAAAAAACAGCACTATAGAAAATAAAAAGCAATTCGTTACGTCCATAGTTAGACCGAGCGTTATTCTGATTTTTAAATGTGTTGAGGTTTTGATACGATCAGTCGCGCTGATTGGTGTACGTGAAATGCACAAGTCAAGTACGTCAAGTCATTTCATTAGGCACTACGAGTTGTGTCGTGATCGTATCAAAATAATATTAAGTAAAAAAAAAAACAGAATCTTGCTCGTTGTTATGTGAATTCCATTATTAAATGTGCTGAACAGTAGGGATCGGTTGGTAGGTGTACAGTACTGTTCATTATCAGTATACTGTGGTCTGGGTCGCACAAGGTGTTTAACGATCGGTGAAATTACAAATCGTTTTTACGGCATCGGCAAAAATATCTGAAGATAAAAATAGGTCAAATAATACTCTGTAAACTTGTCCCTAACATAAAATAAAGAGTTTACATTGTAAACTGAAATAGATGTCACATACTAGAAGAAAAAGTGACCAAGTGGTTTAGTGGCCAAGATGTTAGCCGCGTAAGCTGAAGACGCCAGTTCGATTCCGACCTCGGCTACCTGGAGGGCTGTATCACTTTAGGGCTTTATCACATTTTCATTAGTATTTAATTATATGTTAGTAATGCGACTACTTCAAAAAAAGAACAACTTTTGATTTGCTCCCTACTTGAGTTTACATATTCTTGTCGGCAGATATTTTTCGAGCAATATAAGAATAAGTACCTATAAGAATATTTTTTATAGGTACTTTTTAACTTTTCGAATATGATGCACTGTTAATAAATAGTCAGTCAAGTGGAAAAATATGGGTGTACACATCTTACTCAAAAATATGTCCCATAGCATCTTATTCCAGTGTAATAATAGATCAAATATACCATATTTATGAGACGATTCTTTCGATACATATTTTTGCACTTGACTGTACCTGTAATTCTTTAATTTCACGCCCGAGTCTAATAAGTGTTAGACTCGTTATCATATTGCTTGCATATTTAGTAGTAGTAGTAAAACACTTTATTGTATAAAAAGAAACATAAAACAGAAAATAACACTCATCATTTGTACAAAGTTCTATCCTATCTAATCTCTTCCAGTTAACATTCGAGTGATTTAGGAAGAAATGGAGAACGGTAGACATCTAAACTGTACTAAACGGCATAAAATATGAAAACAAGAAAATATTTAATTTCCTAAAAGAAATGTAAACTTGTAAGTCCTATAACCTACAATATATACATAAATGGAATATGAAATAAAACAAATATGTAAATAGTCATATCTTATACCTTTAAACGAGCAATTCTTGTATATTTATATATATATTTCGGGGATCTCGGAAACGGCTCTTACGATTTCGATGAAATTTTCTATATTGATGTTTTCGGGGGCGAAAAATCGATCTAGTTAGGTCTTATCTCAGGGAAAACGCGCATTTCTGAGTTTTTATATGTTTTCCCAGATATTATAGTTATAATACGTGTAATATATTCTGTACTATATAACACATATATACAAAAACTTCTTAACCGCACACATCTTTATGATATTAAAAAGTTTTTGGGGCACTATTATTATTGCGTTTTTAAGAATCAAATGGTAATCGAAAAATGATCCATGCTGTGACAACCACTAACCTTGACAAAGACATATGAATACAATAGGAGGTCTTATAGTATATATTGCTACCTAAGTGGAAATATGAATTCAAGAAACAAGTGTATTTATTTATCGTATGTCATTATAGTTACTGGTTTTATCTTTAAATTAACCAAGAGATTGATGTTTGCACTCTTCAGATACTCGATGGCCCTTTCACTGAGGTTTACGAAGTCTTCAATCCGTCCCTTGAATTTGGTGAGAGGGCATTCTAGAACAATGTGATCGACCGGACAATGTGGGCTCAGTATCACCACAAACACACACACACTGAGGAAACAAATGTTATCAAATACTAAAAAACAAATACAAATCATTTATTTCCATTAATATTGAGAATTACTTAATGTAAATCTTATTATTACATTACTGGAAAACGGCATGGGCACAGCTTGGCTAGTTTTAAGCCAATATAACATCAGAGAAGGCAAATTACAATTTGAGTGTGTTTAGCAACAACATACTGAGAACATGGCAGATTGTTTTAGTTTTGTATACTACACTTATTTCACCATTAAGGGTACCTACTACTCACTTACATTAGGTATAAAAATGTTACCTATAATATATATAGGCAATAACACAAGTAAATGCGATGATTAGGTACTAATTATAAAACTAGACATACTTAGTTTGTCTTAATATTTCTCCTATGTGCAAGTGCATATTTTCAAATCTTAGTTGCAGTGGCAAAAAAATCGCTGGTGGTCTAGGTAAGAGTGTGCGACTTGCAATCCGCAGGTCGCGAATTCAAACCCCGGCATGTACCAATCGTTGTTCAAACGATATTTACTAGTCGTTTTTCGGTGAAGGAAAACATAGTGAGGAAACCGGACTAATCCCAATAAAGCTTAGTTTAACCTCTGGTTTGGAAAGTCAGATGGCAGTCGCTCTCGTAAAAAACCTACCTTTTGGAAACCGTCGTGTCACATTCGCTCTCTACGAGTATAAGTTTCGCATCAAAAGCAGCCTATTTGCTGGCTTTCGTTAGTTATCTCGGTAAATCGGAGTAATCGTGCTTAAAATTGTTGAAAATTAAGTTTGTGCCTTCAGATCGGACGGAGGGACGCTGGAGTTGCGGTATATTCAGGCGTGCAGGTAACCTTAGCCACTCACTTGCTTTTGGTAACTGTGGTTACCAGCTGTCACCCTTATTTTATTATAGTAATAGAAGTCACTGAAAAATATCAAGCAAGTGAGTGGCTATAGGTCTGGTGAGTGCACGAGCTGGTCTCCGGGGCCCTCGCCGCCTGAAAGAGGAGCTGACGACCACTCTAAACCCAGGTTAGTGCCTAAAATCTGAATTTCAAGGCAATTAAAGCATTATTCTGTATAACTGCATTCTTGTAATATTTAATTTCGATTGAATCCCCCCAAAATTTACAGTCCACTGTTTCGAAATCGCACATTTATTATTTGGCCTACGCCAATTCATGGGATAAGGTGCCAAGCGGACAACGCTAGGACGAAGAGGTGCAGTGACTAAGAAAGCTTCTTAATTTGGTTTAGTTAAAAATCTTCACAGCGACCTGCACCTAAACCACTAATATTGTATAATTATTTTATTTATTCATTTATTATAAGCCTATACGGTGTCCCGCTGCTGGGCAAAGGCCTCTTGTTGTATTGTATAATTAAAGTAATAAAAATCTAACTCGTTTAAAAAAAAACATTACTTGGTGGGTCAAGAGCTCTGCTGAGTTTAAAAGTAAATAAAATCAAGTTAGCGAATCAATCGGAGCTGAAGCGAAGAAACGCTCCAGAACCAACGAAGAACTTCGTCTTACCGTAATTATGAGCGGAAATCAGAATCTAAATGCCGTCTAGCGTAATAGGTACCGTGAAATCAGGACGAAGTAAAGCGAAGGTAAACTAATAAGTCAATGTTAAGTGGCGACGAGCGCCGTTTTAAATGTATTTTTCTTAAATTGAACGGGACTGCGTTAATACCGATTGCTATAACTATTAGAAGTAGAAACTACAAAGGCAGGTAAAGGCAGTTTCGAGACGGCGCGTTTTTTTTTAAACATGCTTTTGAGGTATTTCTTGCACTATGAGGCTTTATGACATAAAGTTTTTTAAAAAGCGATTATTTAAGATTCTACAACGTCGTCAGCGCATTTGATGTTATTTATGTACAGCAATACTATTCGCTTAGCACCTTTGCATACAAACTTCCATACCTTGCATACCTTTACAGTCAGCAGCTAAACGATTAGCTTAGATACAAACATGTGTGAAGATCACCGCTTCCGGGTAAGTGTCTCGTCTGCTCATTAGATAATTATTACATAAAGAAATCTAGTTTTAACGCGATAGCATCGGTCTCTTTCTGACACCACGCGTTGGTAAGGGATTTTTAATTAGCTGAAAAAAAATTGCACCATACGCTTGTTTTAAACCATTGCCACGTACAAAGGTTTCCGTAGTATTTTTCACTAAAATAACATATCAAGTAACCCACTGAAGATTCTAACTGTTGCTTTAACTAAGCATTTTCAAAGAGATTTTCACAAAGAAATATCTGAGATTAGTTACAGTATTGCTTCAAAGGAAATAGAGTTAGACATCTGACTTCAAACCTTAGTCAGAAACTAGGTCACGCGGGTAAAGGAAACTCAATGTGTTCTGAACCGAGTCGAAGCTGCTATCATCGGACTAAAATAATCTGACGATCGATCGCAGCTAAATCTTCATTATTGTGTCAGGAAACACAATAACATGTTTTCTACCAGAAATGGGGTAAAGTTCAACCGCGACAAATGCAACTATAGGGTTATTGCGTCTATTTGAGTTCTTTTTTAGGGTTTCGTACCCAAAGGTTAAAACGGGACCCAATAATGATAATAGTAATAACTAAGACTCCGCTGTCCGTCTGTGTGTCTGTTTGTTTGTCTATCTGTCCGTGTCTCATGAACTGCTAGACGGTTGTAATTTTCACAGATGTTATATTTCTGTTCCCGCTATAACAACAAATATTAAAAAGTACGGAACCCTCGGTGGGCGAGCCAGACTCGCACTTGTCCGGTTTTTTAAACAACTTACTTAAGTTATAAGACATCCCGTCATGTAGTAATAAAAGCCTGAACTACTTAGAAATAAAATGTAACGTAGAGGGAATTTCGACCAATCGTACTTATTAGAGAAATAACAAAAAGATGCAATAACCCCATAGTTGCATTTGCCTCGGATGGACAAGTTGACTATTCAAATGTACAAAAAAGTGGAAATTGCCTTTTTATTTTTTTACACCAAAAAAAAATATTCCCAGTTTTACCCTCATATAAATTAATTGATATTTATGTTGTTACATAGTTTTCTATATTTTGATATGATATCATTATTTAAGACCTTTGACGGTTACTAAAGCTGTATAGGTAGTGCATAATTTATATGCAATAACCAGATCTCCTAAAAACAATTCGCGTCGATATGGTATTGAAGCAACAGTTTTTGATATCCATGTCTGATCTCTAGGCTTAAACACTATAAAATAAAAATAAATTGTTTCACAAGCATTTGCAAACCTTTTAAATTTTAATTTAACTTAAAGACAGCATAAATAATACGAAATAAAATTTCTTTCTTTTTCCTTTTAATCGGAGAGTCAGTCTTTCTGGTAACAATACGACAGCTTAGTTGTTTTGAAAAAGAAATGGACCCGATGAAAAATGAAAATACCTGCCTACGTCTACTGCGTCAATTAAATAATGAGACGTTGACAAAGGGAGCCTTAAGTTCCCGTTTAATTGAACAAAGAGGTTTACAAAGAATACCTTCTTTCCTTTAATTAATAACTTTTCTCTGAATTTACTTTTAACGATTGTAAATACCATTTGCAGACTTTTATTACGATTATTGTGTCTTAGTCGTGTAGAAAAACGATATTTACTTCCACTAGCAGAGGCAATCATTAAAAGTTTTTAACAATATTATTGTGCAGTTTCATTTAATCGCTAGAAAAAGACGGAATACGGAATATGATATAGATCGCGTCATTCACGACGACGCGAGCCTTGAGAACGAAAAATTTTCGGGATCTCTATAACTCTTCCATATTAGTGTAACAGTTTAGTTACAGTTGCGTTTCTTTCGCTACGGAGCGTAAACGACTGGCTTGTTGGCTACGCACTTTGGGCAGAATACAAAATAATGACGATTTTTTATTAGATATCGTCGCCGTAGAGCGAAAAGTCACCAAATCGTTCATTAGTCATTTTGAGTTATGAGGGTTTAAAAAAATAATAATTAATTTTTATTTTACTGAAATTATCTTAAGATGAAATTGTGGTTTTATATGTGTTTATTCATTGGAAACTGCTATTCTTTGAGCTCAAAATGGACTTATATTATTCACACTAACGATTTAGGAGCTATAGGCGATAATTAATTTTTGCCCTTAAATATTACACCTTAATTATAACTTAGTGATTTTTTTAAACGAAGTTGATGATTATTTGCCCACATTTTAGTGCGTCTATATTTGACTAATTGAAGTTAGTTGAATTGTGACTGCTATGATAAAGTGAAAATACGTGTTAATTAAAAACTACTAACTATAATATTTTTTTGGATACTGCTTAATATTTAATAATAAATAAATAATTTATTTATTCAGACAAAGTGGTCCACATTTGTTAATTTGAGTATCTTATAAGCTATAGTTATTTACTACTTGTACAAAAAAAAAACACTAAAAATAAAAATAAAACGGCTACAAAATTTTAATTTTAATAATTAACAAACCCAGAATGGGGGTTTATTAATGCGGACATCCAATGTCTTTGCAAAAGACTGTCTGGCCTATTCGCTAACATACTTAGTATGCTGTTGGGACTACCCTGGATTCTGCTTCTTATGGACATGATTCTTTTGTGCATTATGGCGTGGAAATCCTCTACGTGGGCGTCGGCAATCATGCCAGATGCGCTGCAGAATCTAGGAAGTCCCATCAGGACCCTAAACATGTTATTATAGAGGACTCGTAGCACTCAGCGTGCTCTCTGAGTATAATTAACCCACAGGCCGCTGGTGTAAAACGATTGACTGAAGGATTTAAACAAAGGTTTCTTAACTTCCCCTGTACAATGCGCGAACCTGCGAGCCAGCATATTCATATATATCACTATCGTCTTTTAGGTCACTAGTGATGATGTGACCTAGATATTTGAATCGATCGACTCTCTCCAGCTCCTTTTCATACTGGTCAAAGATAAGGATATAGTACTGGTCGTGATAATTTGCCTGCCGAACTAATTCGACTTCGTTGTGTGTCTCGCTCCCTGTACGCTCTCCTTCAGCGTTGTTGGACCGAGGGCACGGTGCCACAGGACATGAGGGATGCAGACATCGTCACTCTATACAAAGGAAAAGGAGATCGCGGGGACTGCAATAATTATAGAGGCATATCCCTACTGAGTATTGCTGGTAAAGCTTTTGCAAAGGTGGTTTTAAAAAAGCTTGAAGCCTTAGCGATGCGTATTTACCCTGAAACTCAGTGCGGATTTCGCGGTGGACGGTCGACAAGCGACATGATATTCACTCTTCGTCAGCTTCAGGAGAAGTGCCGCGAACATCGTGTCCCATTTTACATGGCCTTTGTAGATTTGAACAAGGCATTCGACACAGTGAGTCGAAATGGTCTTTACGAAGTGTTGTGTAAGGTCGGATGTCCGCCTACTCTACTTTCCATAGTGAAATATTTTCACGAAAACATGCGTGCTTCGGTAGTGTTCGATGGTGAAACGTCGGAAACCTTCGGCGTCAACCGCGGTATAAGGCAGGACTGTGTGCTGGCACCAACTCTCTTTGATATATTTCATTCAGGGATTTTCATTTGGCATTCAGGGATGGCGACGTCGGAGTGCATCTGCATACCAGAAAGGATGGCCGACTTTTCAATATCAACTGTTTAAATTCAACTACAAGACGTGATGATCTATTTGCCAGAGAACTTTTTTATGCAGATGACGCTGCACTTGTTGCCGACTCAGAGGGGGATCTTCAGGTGCTACTTGATAAGTTTAGCCAGGCTTGCCAGCTATTTCCATGAGTGTCAATGCCAAGAAAACAGTGGTTATGGTGCAAGGCACAGATAGGAAGCCTAGCTTTCTGCTTAATGGTTCTGCTTTGCAAGTGGTTGATCATTTTTGCTACCTCGGTTCCACAAGAAGATCTACGCTTTCTAGCGGCAAGGAAATAGCTTCTCGAATAGGCAAAGCCTCGTGTACATTTGGACGTCTTCACACTCGCGTTTGGAGAAATGATAAGCTCACCATAGCCACCAAAGTCCTCGTATACCAGTCGTGCGTACTCAGTACCCTTTTATATGCTTCGGAAACGTGGACTACTTACTCTAAACAAAAGCGCCAGTTAAACGCTTTTCATATGCGTTGCCTGAGACTAATATTGGGAGTGACCTGGAAGGATAAGATGACAAATGAAGCAGTTCTTGCAAAGTCAGGCATCACCAGCATTACGGCGATGCTCAAACAGAAGAGACTGCGTTGGCTCGGTCATGTACACCGTATGGATCCAGAAAGGGTGCCACGCCAAGTGCTAATGGGTCAGATAGCAAATAATGCGAAAAGACCTAGTGGGGCGCCCGATGTTAAGATTTAGAGACTCCTGCAAGCGTGACATGGAATGCTTTGGCATCGATACCGGCGACTGGGAAGAACGTGCTGCATTGAGACCCGAGTGGCGTAGAGACCTATGCGTGGGAGTGAAGAAGCACGACGACGTGTGGCTGGAAAACTTGAGGCATAAAAGGAACAGGCGTCGCGCTCGTGGAGTGGTCTCATATCTAGAGGCACAACATACACATACATGCGACTTATGCTGCAAGAAGTGCCGTGTAGAAAATAGTAACTACACGTATCACTGTCGGCTCATACGCCACAGCGCAGCGGTTGGTATCGGTAGCGGGGGCCTGCGGCACTGGGCGAAAAGTCACTAACTTGCGAGCGAATTTTAATCAAATCACGTCGGCGTACAGTACAGTCTTTATTGTAAAATTCATTAAATATGATTAGTTATTGTATTGTAGATTTGTTTGTAGGGTAAAACTCATTAAAACTGTTTAATTAATTATCGCTTTGGTTAAATGATGTACATTGCCTTACAACTATGAATAAAAAATAACTAAATAGAGTTAGTTAATTTTCGCTTTCACACTTTTGACATAACCGGTATTTAAAAAGTAACTAAGTAAATTAAGTGACTTTTTGAATAAGGTTCTTCGTGGTTAAATAGTTTAGTAATACTTAGGGAAAAAATAACTAAATTGACTTAGGTACGCTCATAAAGAAGTTACAAGAAGTTTAAAAATGTATAACGGAATTAGGTATTTTTCGACTATAATATTGAATGCGAAGTGAGTTTTTAGTTACTTCTTTAACTTTGTAAAATTGAAACTATGATCGCTATTGCTACCGCAATAAGACTGAAATTTGGAGAAAAAAAATGCGATTTTGATGACATATATAAGTCAATTTTGGCCATTTTGTGATTTGGTGACTTTTCGCTCTACGGCGACGATATAAGATTTATAAGCAAATACAAAAACTATATATTTTTTTTAAAAAACTCTTACAATATTAAAAAAATGGAAATAAACACCAAACAAACATCACACAACAAGCATTAAGCAAACATACATTAATATACTTACATTAAATTATGTATAAGTATTTTCTGTGACGTTAAAATCCAGAGAAAAATGAGGAGACTACATATATATTTATATTATGAAGAAGCGGTCGGCTCGTCACCTTTCCTCTTAAGGAAGATGTATCATAAAACTTTGTGAACGTCAGCTGCCACTCCGGCGACCCAACAAACCCATAAAAATATTTTAGTATAAATATTCCTCTATATTGGTAATTTGTCAAATTTCAAGTATGATACTTAAGACTGAGTCGACCATTTTCAATCAAAAACTCATTTAAAAAATAACCATCGTAAATCGAGCACACGTACATACGATTCGTAGCAATAATCAGTCTTTGTCGCCGAATGCTACCTATCTGAGCGAAGGAAAAATCACGGCTCACTGCTTGTGAAGTTCACTTTGTATGCATTGTGCATTCCTTCCGATGCATTCGACTGCAGCTCACGGAGTGCAGATTCTCTGCACCAATACGACAAACATACACCAATTGGCAAGACTGGAGACTTGGATTTTTGTGCTTTAAATTGAAATCTTGGCAAAATGAATATGTAGACGATGTAAAGGGTATGTTATGCGTTTTATTATATGGGCCGATTTTTTTTTCGTTTGAATTCGATAAAATTTGGGGGATTGTGTGGAGTTCCCTATTCTGTACAATAAAAGCGTAATTTTACTTCAAAATCTTGCTCTAAAAACTTAAGAAAACGTATGAAAGTTACACTCGTTTTTCCCAAATTGGGATTTTGAAATTATTCCGCCGGGCACGAGAAGTTCTCTAAATTTATAAAGCTTAAACGAAACTACAATCAAATACAAGTAAAATAACCAGAGTTTACAATTGAATCGCTGGTGGCCTAGTAGCGGTAAGAGTGAGCTACTTGCAATCCGGAGGTTGTTGGTTCAAACCCCGGCTCCTACCTATGAGATTTTCGGAATTAATGTACGAAATATCATTTGATATTTACCAGTTGCTTTTCGGTGAAGGAAAACATCGTGAGCAAACCGGACTACTCTCAATAAGCCCTAGTTTACCCTCTGGGTTGGAAAGGTCAGATGGCAGTCGCTTTCGGGACTAGTGCATACTACAATTCTTGGGATTAGTTGCCAAGCGGAGCCCCAGCCTCCCATGAGCTGTGGCAAAATGCCGGAACAACGCGAGGAAGATGAATGAACCAAAGCTTACAATCAGGAAAAAATAATTACAAAAAGTTGGTAAGTGATAAATACCCATATAATTACCCATAATTCCATCATAGATTTTTTTAAGAACTACCTCCCAACGTTTTGTACTCATCATTATCCGAGTACCCACAGGTGTATTAGTTTCAGTATAGTTGCAATTTAAAATCTTTTTTTTAATCACGTCGGTGGAAAACAGCTTATGATCCAACGTCATCGTAAACTATTATTAGAAACTATGAACGCCTTTAATTCCAGAGGTGTCACGTACGCGTTACTGGCTTTCAAAACCCTTATTCATCTCGTACACTACCTTAATAACTATTTTAATTATTAAAAATGAACCTTACGGAAAACCTTTGTAACTTCATAAAAGTAGGAAAAATAAAGTTTTCAGAAGCGTAGCTAAGAAAAAAAGTGTATAACGACAAAAGTTTTGCACTTTATATGATTGAAGTGATCCTTAAGAATAATGTTTTCTAAAATAAGTTACAAATGTCCTGGCCTT
This sequence comes from Cydia pomonella, assembly GCF_033807575.1. Classification (NCBI taxonomy): domain Eukaryota; kingdom Metazoa; phylum Arthropoda; class Insecta; order Lepidoptera; family Tortricidae; genus Cydia; species Cydia pomonella. Next base: position 6,910,065 of record NC_084717.1, on the reverse strand, counting down.
TACTTGAAGAAGTAACATTTAATGTTACTTCTTCACTAATTTAGTGAAGTTCATTTTTCAGATAATTGTTTTTAAAGAACTATATTTTCGCAAGACTTAATTTAAAAAAGTGATTTATGAACTACTGCAATTTTGAAAAAATCCTGACTTCTTAAAAACCAACGTAGGTTACGGCAATAGAAAAACTATAAATTAATGAAAATGATTTCAATAATACATAAAATAACTGCAAATAAACCAGATATTCAAGATATAATGATTGCAATAGGCATATGATTTAAAATGAACGAATCAACTAACAAGCGGGAGTTGAAAAATATAAACAAGCGAATACGTAAATAAATTGAATAAATTGCTTTATTTTAAACTAAAGTTTCACAGCTAACTCAAAACAAAATAGATTCGAATAGAAAGGCAGTCGGTATAATTTAACGTTATTTATAAATATTTCATTCCAAGGAAGTTTACTGGATTTGCTAAACACGATATCAATTTCGTTTATCAATATGCACAGATTGTTGTTCCATTTAGGGTCCAGGCTTATTTAATTTTGGCTGTCGATACTTACGGTATGAAATGTCCAATGTAAACTCTAAATGGCCCAACAATTTAAGTCCGTAATCGTATGCGAGCCAGTTATGCTCATGTAAAAGCGTAAGTACATACATCCAAAGTAGCCCGATGACATAGTTTCTAAAATACAATTTCACAATTTTGCCTACAGACAAACTAGTAGCCTCTCAAAACTTTACCTGGCTATTTTCAAACTACCCTGCTCCATTTATACCTGAACTTTGTAGATATTTATACTAAACGACATGAATACGGCAACGATACGATCAACAGTAAGAAAGAAGGAGCCTTGGTACACTTGGTACTTGTAAACAGACCGAGACATCTGAATTTACTATAAAAAATGTGCCCTTGAAGTTTTAGTTCACGTTCATACTTAAGCTGGCCATATTATACAATAGACTAGGGTATATGATATGTAGGGTATATGGTATGGGTAGGGTAGGGTATAGTTTTGTCAACTGCACAGGTAAAACGTAGCGTATGTGGCATTCGACTGCGCAGTTTTGGCCGCGGAGCCAACATGCAAATCGCTTACGATCGAAACGCAACTGTTATTGTCGCACTAATATTGAAGAGTGATAGAGACATAAAGGGTTTCATTGTCGAAGCGATAGCGATTGTCAACTTGGCTAGGCTGGCAGCTTCACCTGTGCAGTTGAACTATACAGGTAAAACTGGGCAGGCGTACCAGTGTGCATGGCCAGATTTATAGAAAAAAATAATAATCTAAAAATAAATTAAGTATTGCTGAGCATTTGGCCAAAAACGTAAAAGTGTAGTACAAAAACACTCGATAATATCCATGTCGCTTTCGTATCGCACCTTATACCGTAGCAGCACCCATGTAGCAATTTATGAACAGAACGGTTCCCGCTGAAGTGCCCCATAATGAAGTTAGGCAGTTATGCAGGTTACGGCCCACGCGTTTACGGCCGCTAAACTTGACTCCGGGTTACGACTGCTAAACGTTACCGAGTGAGGTCTAATGCAGTTTGAGTTTTCTGAAGTTTTATTACGTGCTGTATTGATACAAAGACTTATTGATTTTAATGGAGAAGAAAAGTCTAGGATATGAACGTGGCATCTTAATATGTATATATCGCTCGGTATATTACGATATATTTTGGCAGATTTCGTCTCTCTCACAATGTAGGTGCTATACAGACAGCGGTATATATTTTGGTATAGTTGGCGTGCTTAGCGATATTCTAAGATATCTGTCTGTCGGTATCTGTCGCTATATTATTGTACATTAGGTACTTAATATATCTTATTGCTCCGTCTGTGACGGGCTTTATTTAGATATATTATTTATAAAGTCAGACAAATTACGTACAGGTGTACCTTACAGTCGATAGTCGGCTAAAAACGAAATTAATCCCAAATTATTAAGTTCTCATGTTAATTCTTATGGCCCCACATCGTTGCCACTGGGGTACTGACGTGTCGAAGTTTGGCACCCACGGCCTCTCTTGCACCAAGAGCGGCGGCTGACATACTGCGCCGGCGGTGACGAAGGCCCCTCGTCACCGCCGGAGCCCCGTCGGTTCTAGAACCGGGCCGGTACACGTGTGTGGATACTCTCGCGCCGTCCCATCTTCCAGGGACCTCTGTTGAGGCTGGCGCTGCTGGCAATACGGTTGAGCTTCTCAAATGGCGCAAATATGCAGCCATTGACATCGGCTGCATGTTTGAGCTGTTTGGAGTGAAGACGTTTGGGCCGTGGGGTTAAAGCACGCAAAGCATTTATAAAGAGTTGGCCAAGCGCCTAATAGACGCGACGAGTGACCGGAAGGCTGGAGCATAGAGATATGCTGGGCGAGAGCCCAACGCATTGGCGTTGCCCGTTCAGCGCGGCAACACCGCCAGTCTTCTGGGCACCCTACCGAACGGCACAGACCTGGGGTCAATTTTGTAGGCTTTTATTTTTTATGTAGATTTAGTTTAATTTGTTGATTTTTTAGTTTAATTTATTTTAACCTGTTATTCCTAAATAAAATGTACCTAGTTTTTAGGGTTCCGTAGCCAAATTAGTACGGTCGCCAAATCTCAAAAGCCCTCTAGAAACACGATTTAATTGACTCGGCTCGGCCTTACCCACAACCGGTATCAATGTGTTCGGACAGTTCTCCTGATCACCGTACATGCGGTAGTAAAGCGGAAAAATGGTGGAGGGGATAGTAATGACGTCACAAAGATGGCAGCCGGACCTATTCTTTTTGGCGGTGTATCTCGAAAACCACTTAACCGATTTTAATCATCGAGGTGTCAAATAATAGCATATATTATGGAGATTATTTCCTTTTCTACAAACATTTACGTGAAACCTATAGGAAAAAAAATAATCACAAAAAACAGTTTTTTTATAAAATTATTTTTTTTTATTTTGTAAAAATCTCCGTAAATATTAGCATTTCGCAAATTTTGTTTCATATAAAACATATTGCTTCATTATCAAGGAATATATAGAGCCTTAAAACATACAGATCGAGTAATAAACAATGAAGCTACACTCATTTATTTGCGCATGGGTAACGATAACTGGCTTTTACCGGTCGAAACTGTGGTGACTGTTACGATACGTATTGAATGGAATTTATAGAGTATCGGTTTTAATTACTGAAATTATAATGACAATTATAAAAACCAGACACAATAATGTTACCTTACTTCGACGTTTAGTCTCTTATTTCGTCTTAATCATAGGTAGGTACATATTTCTTTTTACTTAAAAATTTTATACAGGATGAACTTTTAACCACCAGTCATACTCTGCGCAGCGACTTTATAGGTCATACTGAACAACTTTTACTATTAGTAGTCCCCAAGCCGCTCCGAGGCCAGATTTAATTGACTCAGCTCGGTCTTACCCACAACCGGTATCAATGTGTTCGGGCGTTTCTCCTGATCACCGTACATGCGGTAGTAAAGCGGAAAAATGGTGGGAGGGGATAGTAATGACGTCACAAAGATGGCGTCCGGACCTATTCTTTTTGGCGGTGTATCTCGAAAACCACTTAACCGATTGTATTCATCGAGGTGTCAACTAATAGCTTATATTATGGAGATTATTTCCTTTTTACAAACATTTACGTGAAACCTATAGGAAAATAATAATCACAAAAACATTTTTTTTTATACATTTGGTTGGTAGGTTTGTCTTATGTTTTAAAGCAGTAAAATCTTTCAAGTCGAAACACAGTATAAATAAACATTTTGTTGTCTAATCTAAAAGTATGATGTTCATTGTTTAAGACTGATTAGTGATTACTGAATTAAATAACATGCTATTTGTTATTTTTGTTTTATTTTTTAAATCAGGTATTAATTTATTCACTATGTATCACTATACAGGCAAAATGTGTATCATAGTTGGTCTGTAAGTACTAACTACTTGTGTCGAATATAGGTATAAGATGAAATTTTAACCACCAGCCATACTCTGCGCAGTGACTTTACAGGTCATACTGAACAACTTTTATTATGGGACCAATGCCGAATCACGCAAGAAAATTTGGATCTGGAATGACACCCACTGGCTGTGCCCTACCACACAAAGCGAGATGACATTCACAATGCCCATACCTCTCTTTTGGACGTAGTTTAAGGACGTACCCGGGTCCATGACGCATGCTCGCCACACCGCTGCTTAAAATAAGCTGACGCACCGTAAATTGAACTGCGTAAAAATCGCAAAAAATATTACACGGAGATCTTATGGCAGACACCGTACCGGTGACGTAAAAGACGCAACTGTTTTGCGAACAAAAAAGATTCGCGTGAAGCACGTCACTGCGATTCCGTACCGTCACCGTTTTTTAAACAGCGGCGTGGGGAGCATGCGTCAAAAACGGTACGCATACGACGCGTCACTGCGATTCCGTATCGTGACCGTTTTTTAAGCTGCGGTCTGGTCGCACCTTGTATTGTATTGTATTGTATTGTATTCGGGCGATTTTTCCGCAACTCGACGACTTGCGCCTATTTTGCGTGATATGTTGGGGGTGGGCTAGTCCTGCCAGCCCAGCTCCTCGAGGAATCCTATCAAACCTTTGATGTTGAGTAGGACCTCGGGGAGGTCTCTCGGAGATCCGAGATGTTTAGCCCTGTATGGAGTCACTCCGCTGCATTCCAGCACCACGTGAGAGGCTGTTTCTTCTGTCTCCATGCAACCTCGGCACAGGGGACTGTCTGTGACACCTGTTGTGAAAAGATGTTTGTTAAATAGTCCATGACCTGTTATGACACTGGTTACCATACTCAGTCGGACCTTCCCTAGTTGCAGGAGCGCCCTTGTGAGTTTTCCGTTGATGCCAGGCATGGCTTCTTTTGCCTGTCTGCATCCAGTCTGGTTCAGCCAGTGTTCTGTGTGTAGTTTCCCTGTACGTGCCAGCAGCATTGAGCGTACCTTGCTAAATGGTATCGGAAGAATCGGTTCCGGACCAATCGCCCCCGCATTCGATCCTTGCCTGGCAAGCTCGTCCGCAGCATCGTTACCTCGGGATCCACTGTGTCCCTTGATCCATTGTAGGGTGATCTTGTTATTATGACATACCTCCATTAGTCGTTCGTGGCATTCGTGTATAAGTTTGGATGTAACTATATGGCTATTTAGAGCCATTAAGACTGCTCTACTGTCGGAGAGTATGCGGATGGAGGATCCTACTACCTTCCTTGCAGTGATGGCAGCCGCCGCGTTTATGATGCCCATGCACTCAGCTTGGAATACCGAGTTATGGGCTCCTAGCGGAATGGTGATCGACATGTTCAGGTCTTCTGAGAAGGTTCCAGAGCCCGATCCGCTGTCTGTTTTGGACCCATCAGTGAAGATTCTCAGCTCCCGGGAATTGAGTCCTTCATGATTGTCGTCCTCATATAACTGTATTTTGTACCTTTTATCGAAGATAGCTTGTTTGTGAATCCGGTCCGTGCCTGACCTAAGCACTGGAAATTCGTCATACACCTTTTCCAGGCATTTTGTGTGAAGAGCTCCTGTGATGTTAGACCATATCTTGAGGGTTCGCAACCTTACCGCTGAGAGACTGGCCTCTTGCTGTATGTGTAGGTGCGGCGGTGGAAGGTTTATCATGACCTCCATGGCTGCAGTCGGGGTAGACCTCGTGCAGCCAGTGGTGGCCGCGCATGCGAGCCTTTGAAGTCTTTGTAGTTTGTCTCGTACGTTGCCTAGGTTTGTTCTTGGCCACCAAACCAGAGCACCGTAACAGAGTAAGGGGCGGATTATCGTCTTATAGAGCCAGAGGGTAATTTTCGGGTTGAGTCCCCACCTCTTACCAATCATCCTTCTGCACTGCCAGAAGACAACTCCCGCCTTGTCTATCCGTTTGTTGATGTGGTTGTTCCAATTGAGTTTATTGTCGAGAGTTAGTCCTAAGTACTTAACTTCATCGGACAGCTGTAGCTCAGTTTGGAAAAGTGTTGGTCTGGTAAAGTTGGTCGCACCTTTATATGGAACAGTCAAAATTTTTTTCGCGATTTCGGACTTGGTCCCATAGTAAAAGTTGTTAAGTATGACCTATAAAGTCGCTGCGCAGAGTATGACTGGTGGTTAAAAGTTCACCCTGTATAAAATTTTTAAGTAAAAAGAAATATGTACCTACCTATGATTAAGACGAAAAAAGAGACTAAACGTCGAAGTAAGGTAACATTATTGTGTCTGGTTTTATAATTGTCATTATAATTTCAGTAATTAAAACCGATACTCTATAAATTCCATTCAATACGTATCGTAACAGTCACCACAGTTTCGACCGGTAAAAGCCAGTTATCGTTACCCATGCGCAAATAAATGAGTGTAGCTTCATTGTTTATTACTCGATCTGTATGTTTTAAGGCTCATTATATTCCTTGATAATGAAGCAATATGTTTTATATGAAACAAAATTTGCGAAATGCTAATATTTACGGAGATTTTTACAAAATAAAAAATAATAATTTTATAAAAAAACTGTTTTTTGTGATTATTTTTTTTCCTATAGGTTTCACGTAAATGTTTGTAGAAAAGGAAATAATCTCCATAATATATGCTATTATTTGACACCTCGATGATTAAAATCGGTTAAGTGGTTTTCGAGATACACCGCCAAAAAGAATAGGTCCGGCCGCCATCTTTGTGACGTCATTACTATCCCCTCCACCATTTTTCCGCTTTACTACCGCATGTACGGTGATCAGGAGAACTGTCCGAACACATTGATACCGGTTGTGGGTAAGGCCGAGCTGAGTCAATTAAAACTGGCCTCGGAGCGGCTTGGCGACCGTACTAAATGGCAAAAAACGGAACCCTTATAGATTCGTCATGTCCGTCTGTCTGTCCGTTTATGTCACCGCCACTTTTTTTAGTTTATAACATCAACATGTGGAGAGCATAGTAACATTTTAGAACATATATAGGACAGAACAAGAAAAATAAGTAACTCACAACTTATAACCACGTTAAATTCAAGTAAACTCCACATCCCGGCGGGATAAAAAGCAAGCCAATCTAATATTAAAGAAGAAAACCAGCGATAAATTCATCTTTTTATCGATCTAAACACTAACATCTCCGGTACATTACTATTCCAGTGGAAAACCGCTCGCGTCCCTCGGGAGAGCGGGAAATGCATGCCCCTTACTGGACACACGATATCTTGTAGTGCGGCACTTGTAGGTAGGTATGACCAGAGTACATGTGTATAGAGTACCCCATCTTTGAAATAAGAAAACATTAGTATTGGACGTCCTAAAGCGACCCGTAGGTTTTTGAATGCAGAGGGCCTACCGCGAACCGCGAACGAAGTTTTACCTCTCTGTCGCACTTATGTATGAATTAACAAGTGCGATTGAAAGGCAAAACTTCATACGTGGTTCGCGGTAGACCCTTAGGTATAACTTTTCCGTAAATTGCAGTAACGAAAAATACGTTAAGTACATAAATATATGAGTGTTCACGGACATTGTTCTCCTATTATAATTTTAATCGAAATAGATTGTCGGGATAAAACTAGTATAAAAATAGTCATCAAAAACAAAGGTTGTCTTAGGTTCCCGCCGCATGCAAAAAGCAAATGATGACACATGTTGCAAATGCACTCACTTGTGTTGATTTGACACATACCATACAGTAAGGTCGACCAATTCTTACGTCCGTGGACTTATTGTCGAACATAATCTCACGTTTATAACAGTTAGAAATAGTTTACTGTCATTGTCACTAATACTGTGACACCTTGTAGTGCGGAACTTAGGTACCTATACCGCAAGACTTACTGCTCTACGTATGTTAGGGATAAATTAGATTTTCTTACGGTTAGGTGTAGAATAAGAATAAGTTGAATAAATGTTTGCAAAACTTTTTTCATTGTTTTAGTGCTAGCTACTGTTGTTTTTAAGTTTAACGGCTTATAAGTTTTTAGTACGTTCTTTATCCATTATCTGGGCAAATTTTTCACAACTCGTAAACACAGGATCGATGTACACCAAAAGAATTGGTCTGCATTACAAATTATATATGTTTTTAGGGTTCCGTAGTCAACTAGGAACCCTTATAGTTTAAGTTTCGCCATGTCCGTCTGTCTGTCTGTCCGTCAGAGGCTTGGCTCCGTGGTCGTTAGTGCTATTAGAATGTTAAAATTTGGCATGGATATTTAAATCAATAAATGCGACAAAGTGGGAAAATAAAAGCATTTTTTTTACCTCCCCCTACATGTAAAGTGGGGATGATTTTTATTCCTTCAATTCTATGGTGTGGGATATCGTTGGAAAAGTCATAATAATCCCATCAAAAACAATACTTGTCGAAAAAACCAAGTCTCGCAACTCAGTTGTTCTGCGGTAAAAAGTCGTGAGATCCATGTAATACCAAGTCGGTTATTAATTTATTCAGTCTCTACTTAAGCGACTTTCTGTCTTAATACGTCCAGTCTCTAAGACCACGATCGTGGTCCATAACAATTGAAAATCAATTGTGTCTGGAATCTCCGTACTCGAAGCATTAAGTTGTTACGTAATAATTAACAGCATCTTATAGTGACGCATATCAATATTAAAATTCTTTAATGTTTTATATAAATATATTGACACTTGGCCATCGCACTAAATAATTGAATTTACATGTGTTTTCAGGCGATTGAATTTACACGTGTTTTCAGGCGAGTGAGTGACAAAATTAAGAAATTAAACCCGTTATAATTCTTAAAATACTGGTTCAAATTGAATGAAATTTGAAATATACCGTGTCTTTACAATGCCTGCATGGTTACTGAAAATTCAGTCTTCTAGTTTTATTCACAACGAAGTTACAGGGGGTCGAAAATGGTCTGAATTGCTTCGAGAAAAGGATGGTACGGCCGTGATGCTTTTTTGCTCGACTTGGTGGGGGCACTGCCGTGCCCCCAGATTAGGTAGGGATCTTTAACAATTATTTTTTAATAAAATTAATATTCTCGGAAATAATCGCTCAGAAATAAAAAAAATTGTCCTCCCCCACTAAATACTCCATGGATCCAAAAAATATGAAGCAGCAGCAGAGCTTAATAAAGACATTCAATGAAAATTATGGCGAACATGGTCAGGTCGCCGTCGTCAGGATTAAGCCGTTTTATTATGACAGACAGGTCACTACGGAACCCTACACTGAGCATGGCCCGACATGCTCTTGGCCGGTTTTTAAAATTATATTTTCATCATATACGAGGTGGTAATTAGTTATCACCTCCATTTATCTCATAATGGCCTTCTTTCACACTACACTAATAGTTTTACGCATTTTATGTAAATGAATACCTTTGCCTTTTTTTTGACGCAGACTCCTGTACCCGTACCATAAGTCACTGACAGTGTCAAAACTGACATATACGCTATCGAGAACGTAATTTACTTTCTATACATTTCGCTCGCACTTATATGCCAGTACGAGTGAGATGCATAGAAAGTAAGTTACGTTCTCGATGGCATTCATGTCAGCGCCGAACTGGTGGTAGCCACACTGAAAGACACAAGCATCATAGTACTCAGACTAACAAGGTTCCGTTTTCAACCTTTGTACATACTAAACTCAAACAGGACTCTGAAGGTTACGTCATCAAATAAATACTTTTTCAAATAAATAAGATGTATCACGCACACTTTTGAACAGTAAATTCAGACATATTTAATGTCATTAATGGGTCTAATGCGATTAAATTTCATTATTTTACATTTTATCTGACGTTTCAATCAGTGGTGGCATCATGGTTCCATTTATATCAGTTGTTACTATGCCCGTCACTTTCGCACTTACATACTTGTTAGAACGTGACAGGCATGGTGACAAATGATAAAGAGCCGACCATCATAGCCCTACAGGGTTGCACTAGCTGTGGTCACGAAAGACTGACGTCCCAGCTACCAATACCTCCATTTTTGTTAACCAATATCTCCATTGACATTTTGCTGGGACGTCAGCGCGGCACTACAAAACGCGAAAGTTTAGAGTGCAGTAATTTCAGATTAAAGCAAAAAAACTAATTTAAATATTAAAAAATTATATATCTTAAAGCCTGAGAATTACAATAGGCTACAGTATTTTTGAAAGCCAGAACGGACAGAAAATTATACAAATCTTCAAAACTCATATGCGGATATAGCCGCGAGCGCAGCTTGTAAATATATAAGAAACAGTGCATCCTGTTTTATTCTTCAACCCCTTGAACAGCCACTTTGCTTCAAACGATAAAAACTTAACTAAGCCCAAGTAACCACAAAAAAGCAGGACAAACTCTTAAACTGCATTATTGTGCGCAATAAAAACAGGACACATGGAAGTGTTTTTTTCGTGCGATAAGGCACGTGCCTGTGGATTTATGTCCTGTCCGTGATGGGATGTGCTGTCGCCCCAGTCATTCCGGTGACCGCCACATGAAGTACCCTTCACCAGCAAACAATATTACGGTACCTTTATTTGAATGTGCGAGATTGAATGTCATGCGAGAATAAAATATAGTTTTTTTATAATAATACCATTTGATTAATGGATACAAGCCTGATTTCTTAAAAAAAGTCTAGAAAAATATAAGCTTAACAATTAGTCAACACTAAAATATATATTCCAGAAATAAGTTTAGAGACAATTTATAAGTAAGCATGTGTCTCAAAATTGAACCTTGTTTGAAATTCTGAAGATTTAATTACAAAATTAATTAATTCGGCGCTTTGATATAAGTATAAGTACTAATATATATTTTTATAATCAAATTCCAATAAAAGGAAATACCTTACCTACACAAGAAAACGCGTAGCGAAGCTCGCTCACGGGTGCTGTCCAACACATCCGGCCGCAGGTGAACACCGGATCACGGAAATTAGCATCCTCTACTAGTTGGTACTCGTGGATTCACTTCCAACTTAGTCTTACATAATTACATAGTGCCTATACTCATATCATTTTCCTAGTTACTATTTATTTTACCAGCCTGAAAGCAAAGAGAATTAGAAATAGAGGTGGATTGTCAAAGAAAACTTTGTAGACACAGAAAATTTATCTAATAGATCAAAAGCCAAAGGTATGGCGGCATTATTTCGAGCGATGGCGCCATAACCTTTAGGTTGCGCCCGGTAAGATGGCGCCACTTTTTGATATTTAACAAATTTGACACATATCAGTGAAAGAATAAGAATTAAAGTCAAATGGCGTTCTAAAAGTTTTAATCATGTATCGAAAGATGGCAGCAAATTTACGTGGCTACTCGTACAAAGTTTTCTTTGACAATACACCTCTATTTTAAATTCTCTTTGCTGAAAATGAACATTTTCACTTTTGTTAAGAAAATAAAATGAATAGCTATATTTGCTAACCACATACACAAAAAGGAAATAAATTAATAAAATATTCGCAACTGAAGGTTTTCAGTGAGATGCAAATATTTATCCCGGTTTTGATGTGGTATATAATTATTTTTCTGCATTTCACGCAGGTACGATAATTATGTTCATATTCCCATTTTAATTCCAGCCACTGCCAATTTTCATCAACTGCAGAAGTTAAAGAATGCTCTTACAGGTTTTTAAAGAGTCCGTAATTATCATGTGACATATGTTACCTTATTTACTGATTATGAACTTAAATTAACATGGTAGAATTGAATCTTTTTGTATAGACCAATAGACATCAAACGTATAAAAAACACTTTACTAAGACAAGCAATCTTATTCCTGAATACTTTATACTCTGTATAGGTGCATACTTTCCTTAGTTATTTGTATAACTGTCGCCATCGCGATAGTTTGCTCACTGCAATGCTGCGGTGCATGTATGTTGGTTCGTAAACAGATTATTTCGTTCGCCAACAATATCGCATTACTTGAGTTCGCTCAGAAGCCCTGCGGAATTACCCGCTGGTTCCGTTTACTCATTTACTTTCTTATACTTGTGGTACACGGACATCAAGAATGAAAAACAAAATTGTTATTAGTCGCATCACATTTGTATTGTAAATTTTCCACGATATTTCAATAAAATCTCTGTTTTGATTTGTGGTGTTGCCAACAGAAAAAAAAAAAATATTTGAAAGAGAATATAATTACTATTGCCATTGAAGCACTTTTGTATGATTTATCATTGGCTTTTGACATGAACCATGTACCTATTCTTCTCTAAATACTGTGCTATTAGAGGAAATAAAGCATTCGTAGTAGTATTGAAATAAAAAAATAAACATATAGATTCGAAACTAAGAACCTAATCCAAGAAAGATTCAATGCGAAAAAAGTACCACAAGGTAGTATTTTAGGCCCACTGTTTTTTTTATTTTTCTATTAACGATACCTTGTATTACTGTACACCCACGTCACAGTCTCGCTTTTGGTCAATCTTCGCCAATTGGTTGTATGTCACAGTTACCGCCGTATAGCTCGAGCTCACTCCTCGCGGGTTCGCCACACTATTTTGTTTGTTCGAGAGGGTGCCGGCGCGTCTCACTGCACCTGCTGTTTACTACTTTAATTGCTGCCGCCATTAATCCCCGTCGACTGCTTCAGAGACGGAGTCTGCATTCCGATATTACCAATAGTTTCAATATTTAGACAATATTCTGATTCTTGGAATTGCTTTGTGCCAAAATAGTTACAGTGGTACAAAAAGAGTTTGATAAAATAATTAAAAAGCGGACAGAATAAAATTTAAGAAATTATTGGACGTATTAAAGTGAAGTTAATTTAAAACACCATCAAAAAACCCGATAAATCATTATTTTTATTACTAGGTACTAGTTTGATACATTATGGTAGAACAAAAAAATAATACCTTTATTGCTATAATTTGATTTTTCCAAACTAACAATTACTCTATTATTTATCATTAGGACTGCGACATGTTGATTTTACAGCAGTTTTTGAGTTCCTTCCGTGTTATAGAAAGCTTATGTAGTTAATACTCTAAAACACCTAACATATAAATTAAGGAAATTATTTTCAAGGAGGAAGATCCTCGAAAATGTATACCTAAAATATTCACAAAAAATTCCTCATCGAATACCAAAAATTGTCAAATCCCGAAAAAAATCTCGTTGAAATCACTGAGGTGTCACAAAATCGGACATGTTAAAAAGCGCCGCAGGGCACCCAATCAATGGTTCGGTACTAACATATCGGTCCAGGATTCCACCAACTGCGGCCCTGTGCCCTGAGGGTCAGCTGCCGCATTCCCAGCGTTTTTGCACCTACCCTCGCCATTATGGCGGGCGCTGGCTAAATTGTTTTCTTGCGGTATTTTGGACGTCTGCAAGTTGGTCGTTAGAAACGCGTTAATATGTCTCTGTATGGTAATTAGTTAGAGCCAAGTGGTTTCAACCGGGTGGTTTTTAATTTAAAACTCGCTTTCCCACTAGTTTTTCGTACTTGACTATGAATATAATAAGAAAAACTGATTCTGCATGGAAATTAACAGGTATATGTGTATGACGTTTTCCATTGGCTTGCCACCCGTGAGGATCTAGTGATGAAAATTAGGCTTATGACTCAAATTTAGATTCATATCTCCTTGTCATTCACATAGATGTCATTTTTAAAATATAACATTTCGTAGAAAGTCAATTAATTAGCTCCTCATTCCACATGAAGACATTATTGTGGACCATTATATTTAAGTAAAACTACGCAGAGTAATATTCTGAAAATGTAATTTCCCCAAATTTTAAAACGATGTCTTTTACAGAGCTCGTTTGGACGATATATCTCTATACATTAAAAGATGACAAACGGAACATTTCAGAGCAAAAATAATTTATATCTATTCCGCATGCTAGCGCACGTTCACGCCATCCGGGTACAATTAAACTTTTTGCCCCCGTATTCTAGACTAGTGCATCCCTAGCACGTCCTAGAATTATGAGCCAATCGTGACACACTGCTCATAAGGATGCTTTAATAAAATAATCTTTATTACTTGTCCCAAAAGGTCCAAATTTATGGTGTACCTGAGGGCTTGCGAAAAGTTGACGAAACAGTTGCGTCATTTACACAGGTACGGAGATTAAAATCGTATCGTAATGTTTGTGTTAAGGCTGTTACCACGTTGTAATGTTTTAAAATTGTATCAAATAAGATAAGTTAAAGTAAATGGGCAGTAAAGGCTGTTATCGCTTTTTAGAGATTCGAGTGCCTAATCGAGGTTCCACTGTAGGTACTTTGAATTTTGTGAACTAAATAAATAATCAATATTATAGGGGACATTCTTACACAAATTGACTAAGTCCCACGGTAAGCTCAAGAAGGCTTGAGGCGTTGAAGGCTGTTGTGGGGGCTCAGGCAACGATATAGGTATATAATATATAAATACTTAAATACATAGAAAACATCTATCAGGAACAAATACACAGATAGTGAGAGAGAGAGAATGAGTTTCGAACCCAGGTTCATCGGTTACATAATAGGCAGGGTCACTACCCACTACTACACAGACCGGTCGTCAGAATTAAAAGCTTAAGTCGTTATAATTTTTTAGTGATTAATAAAAAGTGCTTGTAATTTATATTTCATATAATAATAATGTTTTCTAACTATTACAGTGGCATAAAAGACTCCGTAATTTCGAAATAACCCATCAAAATAGTACCATCATTACCAACCCGTGAATAATGTTTGCAGCCCACTGGCTCATGTTATAAATTTGTCATTTGTCGAAGGTGTCTTCCCAAAAGAACTAAAAATATCAATAGTCAAGCCACTTTTTAAAAAAGGTGACAGTCAGGACCCAGGCAATTATAGACCCATCGCATTGATACCTATAATGTCAAAAATATTTGAAAAAGCTTTTCATACCCGACTTAGTAATTTTTTAACAAAATTTAACATATTATGTCCGGAACAGTTTGGTTTTCGTAAAATGAAATCAACAACCCATGCTGGGTTTGAGTTCGTAAAATTCATCACAGAAAACATCAATAAAGGTACTCCAGTGGCATCGCTTTTCCTAGACATGTCAAAAGCATTCGATTCTGTAAATCACTTGAAACTTTTAAGCAAACTAGAACATTATGGTATCAGAGGAAGAGCGCTCGATTGGATCAGAAGCTATTTATCAGACAGATCGCAATGTACAGAGATCAGTAGATTAGTAGAATTCAATAATGTAACCACTAAAGAGGTTTTCCGCTCTCAGTTTAGAACAAACCACATCGGTGTCCCACAGGGCAGTATTTTGGGTCCGTTGCTTTTTGTGATATATATAAACGACTTGCCTAATGTGACCCCCAATAAAATAATAATGTTTGCAGATGACACGACTATTCTGGTAAAATGTAATAATAGGTTAACTTTCAATCAAGAAATAAATAATACTATAAATGACATTATTAGTTGGATGAATATGAATGATTTAAAAATTAACATTACTAAAACTAAATGTATGCAGATTACCTCTTATAATTCAAATGTTGTACCAATTTCAGTCCAGTACCAAAATGCAAACGTAGATGAGGTATCTTCTGTAAAGTTTCTAGGATTCACTTTAGATGACCATTTACACTGGAAAGACCACATCGAGCAAATTTGTGTTAGACTGAACAGATTTGTGTTTGCTCTACGAAGATTGAGAAACACAATATCTGTGGAAGCAGCTTTGGCGGCTTATCACGGATATGTGTCTTCAGTCCTTCACTACGGCTTGATTATGTGGGGTAATTCTGTCGATGTTGAAAGAGCATTCATTATTCAGAAAAAATGTGTTCGGGCTATCTGTAACGCCTGGCCTGAAGACCCTTGCATTCCACTGTTTAAAAAATTGCAGATACTCCCCTTACCCTGCTTATACATAAAAGAAATATGCATGTTTGTAAATAACAATAGACCTTTTTTCAAAAAACGTGGGGAAGTGATACACAGACAGACCCGACCAAATATTATGAATTTGCTACATAAACCACGAGCTTATAAAATTATTTACAAAAAAAATGTATATAACATGTGTATAGTAATATATAATCGATTACCTAATGACATCAAATTATTGAAAGGAAATAGATTTAAGAATAAACTGACTGCTTGGCTTCTTGATAATTGTTTCTATAGTGTACAAAAATATTTAGATCACAACTGACACGCTGCTGAAATTTCTAGTTGATAATTGACATTCATATTCAGGAAATAATTGTAAATTCTATTTTATTTATTATAACTTTGACATTTTGTTTAACTTCGACCCTCGATTATTATTTTACTTGACATTGTGTAAATTTGATATTTTTAAATTTTTGTTTCTATTTTTATATATATTGACTGTTTTTTTAAATATTTGCACGCCTGCATGCAGACTGAATGCACGGATTTTCTTTTATCTTGTAAGACCTTTATATTACTGTGTTCTATGCAAATAAATTCTTTGAATCTTTGAATCTTTTGAATCTTTAAATCCTAAATATTCATAACAGTATATATATATATATATATATTTATAATATATAGTGACTACACCGTTAAATGTAAATAAATTAAGTTAAATTCGCTTCCTGGACTAGAGCAGGCTGTCCACTTAGACTAAGTTTGGTTGTGCCCCGAACTTATAAATTTAATGATTTTGAACACGGTAACTTGGCAATTACTTGCTGTTGAAACCGTGTAACTTAGCTTGTAACTAATTTAGGGTTAATTTAATGGAAAGATTAGTTTACTATGGTTATCTGTTAAAAGTGTTTGTAACTAATCATGTTTTACAATGATAAAGACGTTCGAATTGTACTTTTTAGGGTTCCGTACCCAAAGGGTCAAACGGGACCCTATTACTGAGACTTCACTGTCCGTCCGTCCGTCCGTCCGTCCTTCTGTCACCAGACTGTATCTCATGAACCGTGATAGCTAGACAGTTGAAATTTTTACAGATGATTTATTTCTGTTGCCGCTATAACAACAAATACTAAAAACAGAATAAAATAAATATTTAAGGGGGGCTCCCATACAACAAACAGTATTTATAAAACAATTGTACAAAAAACATGTAATGGAGCAAAGTTGGTTTTTGCTCTCGAAATTCCAAGCATATGATAGATCCTAAATTCAGAATCTTGAACGAAGCAATGGACCTCTCACTCTCACTCACTCGAGTTGAAAATGTTGAACTTAAATTCTCTCGTTGTACACCCAATTATTCAACTCAGTACCGAGAACACAAATACAACGTGAAAGATATTAAATCAACGTTGCATTTACAAACTAGGTGTAAGTACCACACCATATAAAAAAACTGTTTATTTTATAATAACTAAACAAATTAAATTACTAGACAGACGGAGCAAAATTGAATTTTGCTCTTTGCGCGCAGTGTATTCGCACGGCAAATAACGCTGCTGAGGTGAAGAAGTAATTAAATACTCGCATCAACCCGCTCCTTATGTTCCTAACACGTATTAAAACAAAACACAGACGACACAAGAAATAAACTCAAACAGGAACTCGACACACATTTTTCACGAAGTGTCTGGCTAATTAGCCCTGGCACAAATCTTCCAAACTTTTAATGACGACGAATAAGTTTACACGCTTTAAGTTCCATCACTCGCATGCACGAATTTTCTTGGCCTCATTAAGAAGTTGACGTTCAATTTTCAACGAAGTTGTTGCCATTATTGATAACTTACGTAGAATTCGAATGTTTAAAGTTCGGTGGGATGTGGGATGTTGGCACTTGAAGGTAGACATTCGCTTTTAGGTTTAAGCATTTAAAATAGAGATTTGTGTGTTGTGTCTCGTTGACTTGGATGGGATGGTACGTAAAGTGTAAAACAGCATTGTGACGAATTTTTTAAAACTGGATTTATGAAGAAGAAAATATTATGCTTTTTAAATTAGAAAATGAAAATTTGATTTCTTTTGACATTGCTAGCTTTCTTTTGGCATTACCTACTCATTATTTATTTAAACGTTACACATAGGTTAACAGTATTACACCAAGACACGTATGTGGTATCCATATTAAAATTAAAATATTAATTACATAAAACAATAAAAAGTTAAATTTTAAAATTTATACAACGAGATAATAGTATCATATCATATCACATCTATGCACTTTAAGAGTTTCCTGGAAATACACCAGTACTATCAGCAAAAATGTCAACATCATCTGGCTTCATTTATTTAATTTAATAAGATACAGTGCTGTTCTTAAAAATAGTCGTAGCCCGAAATAACTTATAATTTATAATTAATTACTACAATGTATGGTAATGTTTTTAACATAGATTTAATATATAGACTTATTAGTTTCACCTCTTATGGCTTCAGGCAAACTATTAAGTAAGCATGGAATTCTTTTCCTAAGGGTTCTAGTCCCTGTAGTAGTTATTAATTCTAGGAACGGATAGTTTCCCTAAGTCACACAGCCTTTGTAATATAAGTATGATTAACTGGTTAAGGAATCCGCTGAGTTAAGCTCTAGGCAGCTATGGCTATTGATCGCAAGTAGGTATTTATGTCTTAAACTAACTGCTAAATATTGCAAATTTTGAAGAGAAGCCTGTAGTTACCTTTACATTTGAGGACAACTATGACTATTAGCAATATACATTGTCATTATGTTCCACATTATAGACTTTATAATACTAGATCAAGATACACATTTAATAATATAAGCATATGCACTTTAACAACGGCAACTGGTTCTTACTTGCTTCTTCTTCTGGCCTTATCCCATTTTTATTTGGGGTCGGCTCTCCTAATCAATTTTCTCCAGTTATATCTGTTCCGGGTCGTCGTTGGGTCTATATTCTTATTCTCTAGGTCTTTCTTAACTACGGAAATCCATGTAAGTCGGGGTCGTCCACTCTTTTTCGGTTCTTTCATATATTCGAGCACCTTTCTAGTCATGTGGTCCTCCGGCCTTCTCATGACATGCCCATACCATCGGAGTCGTGTTTCTGGTAGCTTGTCCTGTATGGGTCTTATTTTGAACGAGCCTCTGATGTAACGGTTCGGTACTTTGTCCATGAGTGTCACTCCTGCAGACCACCTAAGCATTCGCATTTCAGCGACGTGAAGTTGGTCGGATTGTTGCTTCTCGAGAGGCCAACATTCTGCACCATATAACATTGCTGGTCTGACAGCAGTTTTGTACACTTTGCCCTTTAAGCGGATGGGCATCCTCGGGTCACAGAGTACTCCTGTAAGCTCCCTCCACTTTTGCCAGCCAGTCGTTGTCAATGTAACCGTCATTGGTTATTACACTGCCTAGGTACTTCTGCTACAACTATCTATAAATATATAGGCTATCTATAAATAACATATGTACTTGTAAAGTTAGTTGTTACTGCGCAGGTCTATAATCAGAATGTACGCCATCTATAATCATAACAAAGAAAGCTACTTTCAGATTTTGTTTAAGATTAGTAGGTAGTATACTATAAACTTACGACCTGACGATCCTAATCTGGCCTAGTGGGTAGTGACCCTGCCTATGAAGCTGATGGTCCCGGGTTCAAGTCCTGGTAAGGGCATTTATTTGTGTGATGAGCACTCATATTTCTTCCTAAGTCTTGGATGTTTTCTATACACTTAAGGATCTGTGTATTATATACATATATCGTTGTTTAAGTACCCACAACACAAGCCTTATTGAGCTTGCTGTGGGATTTAGTCAATTGTGTGATAATTTCCTATAATATTTATTTATTTAAACTTGTCTGTTTAATTGTAATGCAAAACAAACTGGACCTGATCTAGACTCAAAGGTTGTCCTTACCCACGTTATAAGTAGGTACGTATTGAAAGAAGTTGCGTGGCCCGGATCCCCTTATGCAAAGTGTTGATGAGGCCAGGTCGAACAAGCTTATCTGACTAGTTATCTATGCACTTTAAGAGCTAAAGGCGTGGGCAGTGAATAGCTGTTGCGTAAGTTATTGAGAAACTTGGTATAAATAAGTTTTATGGAAGTTTGTTATTGAAGATCTCCCAATCGGATTTAGATTTAGAATTTTAAGTAAGAGTAAATAATTGGTGATAGTTCTACTCAAATCTAACGTGCCTAATACCTACTATAAGTTCGTGTACCATGGACTCATTTTAGGAACGATAACTACCTTCGTAATCAATGCGCTGCAAGCCCAGCATAAATGCGGTGCAACTCCAGTATCTCGTGCGAGAGACTATTGGGATCTTTTCAACTGCATTTATTAGAAAGAGTAAACATCCTCTTTCTAATACTAAACGGTCTTATGCCAAACTTTAAAGGCTAGATTTTGCAAGGACATTATTACACAAATTGACTAAGTCCCACAGTAACCTTGTGTTGAGGGTACTAAGACAACGATATATATAATGTATCAATATTTATAAATACTTAAATACATAGAAAACACCCATGACTTAGGAACAAATATCCATGCTCATCACACGAATAAATGCCTTTACCAGGCCACGTAGCCAACGTGCAAATCGCTTACGCTCCGTAGCGATCGAAACGCAACTGTCACTGTCGCACTAATATGGAAGACGAATAGAGAGACACGAAGCGATTCGTTGTCGAAGCGATAGCGATTGTCGCCTTGGCTAGGCCGGCATGATTTGAACCCGGGACCATCAGCTTCGTAGGTAGGGTCACTAGGCCAAACCAGTCGTCAAAATGTAACGTCCATATTTTAAGAAAACTTGTATTTTTTTACCTAGTAGTTTTTTTATCTTTGATATATTGACGAAGCGTTGTGAATCAGGTTTGTGTACTCACACTGGATAAAAAAGTTTGTTAAGAATTTATAAAAACACAGTCTTGCGCGAGCGCTCATCCGTGTGCGCGCATTGCTTTCAATACGCGTCACCGCTGTGTCGTTTAAAAATGTTATCGAACACTTTAAAGTGCAATACGTGCAATATTATTATTGACGAAATGTTATCATACATTCAAAATAAAATTTCAATAAGTGACGAAGATACTTTAGTGCGAATATGTGAAAAGTCGTTTACAGTTGATGAAATTCAAAAATCAAAATCATTGTTATTCGATGCTCTGCCTACAAATGAGCGGAATATTAAAAGAAAGGGCGGAGGCAAGGATCAAAGGGACCTTCGTGATATAATACGTGTTTTTAAAGCAACGGAACCAGATATAATTCCGACTTTCGTGGCTCACCAGCTTGAAAAACTACCCCCATTGACTTTTGATCATCTTGACTGTTCCAAGCTTTTAAAGGACATACTGCGGATCCAGGCTGAAATTAACACCATAAAGGATACTTATGCCACGAAAGGACAGATAGAGGATTTAAGGAATGAAATACAACTATCTTATAGGTATGCTTCTCCACCGCATATTCCTTTGTCCACTATTAACGTAAAAAGGGGTGCTTGGTGTTTACAAGCAGACAGTGGACCTTATGGTATGTCACAACATCATAACTCAACCTTAAACGATAATGCTAGTTCCATAAAACAAAATGTGTCAATGCAAATAAATCAGATGGAGGAAAATTTGCAATATAGAACCATTGTGGATGAGTCATCGACATCTGTTCCGCATGAACAACCTATATCCTTATCTAAATCTATTAGTACGAGAAATGAAATGGCCGTCGAGACTGATAAGGAAAATAGGTCTACTCATATCGGAACTGGCTCGCCACGAACAACGGAAAGTCAGGTGATCAGCTGTTCTACCTCCGGCGCGCAAAACGTCATGATTAGTAACAGCGACCCGATAAGCAAAGAGTGCTTGCATAATAAATACGGGGATGAATGGAAAACTGTTACATACCGAAAAAAGAAATCGTCAAACCGATTTAATGGACAGGTGGGAACGGCAACTAGTGATGTCAACAGCAAGTTCAAAGCGGCAGAGAAACTGATTCCTATCTTTATATCAAAAATACACCAGGATACTAATGAAAATGACATAATAGATTACATAAAAACAAAAACTCATGAAAATGTGTCATTAGAAAAAATTATAATGAAAAAGAAACAAAATCATAAGGCTTTTAAATTTTTTGTATACGAGAGTAAATTGCCATTGTTTCTAGACACTAGTCTGTGGCCTAAAGACATTGTATTTAGGCGGTTTGTGCATTTCAAGCACAGATACTCGAACAGAGTTGCTACTGAAGGCGGCACATAAGTACATAATTACATATATTAATGGAACAACGCACAATTAAATTAACTAGTTTTAATTGTAAAAGTGTCAAACGATCAGTCGACTACGTTAGACAACTCTGCCAATTCTCCGATATAATCGCTTTGCAGGAATCGTGGCTATTACCTACTGAAATTCCATATTTAGGCAATATTAGCAGCGATTTCTCGTTTACGGGAACATCGGCGGTGGACACATCCTCTGGTATGCTGAAAGGGCGACCGTACGGCGGAGTGGCACTTCTGTGGCGAAGTAATCTGTTTCAATGCGTATCAGTGTTACAGTGTAGTAATTCACGCGTATGTGCGGTTAAAATAGTGACTAGTGGTCGGCCGTTTATAGTTGTCTGTGTGTATATGCCCACGGATTGCTCAGACAACTTGCCCGAGTTCACGGATTGCCTTAGCGCGGTGAGTGCAATAGTGGATGAATGTGAAGTGGAATCAGTTTATATCTTAGGGGACTTTAACGCACATCCAGGTGAGTTATTTTTCACGGAACTAAGTAATTATTGTAATGAACAGAGCTGGGTGTGCGTAGATATAAACAGATTTGGACTTTCTTCTGATACCTACACTTTTATCAGTGAGGCGCACGGGTCTAGGCGCTGGCTGGACCACTGTATTGTGACACAATCGGCTTTAGGTTCTGTTCGGAATTTACATGTTAAGTGTGACGTGGTTTGGTCTGACCACTTTCCCCTCATAGTGGAATGTAATATAGGTGTATTAACACCTAGATTAACTGCTGCGCCACTTAATAACACTAATTACGCAATATGGGGGGAGAGAACAACAGAGCAGATTGCGGCATACACAAAAGAATGCGATAACAGATTAAAAAATATCCATTTTCCTTCTGATTTTATTCATTGTGGTGATAAATGCTGTAGTGACCCATATCATAAATTAATCTTAGATGACATGTATAGGGACATTGTATCGGCGCTCAGCCAGTCTGCCATAGTTAGTAAGGGAAATGTGGGACCTAAGAAAAAGAATAGAAATCGTATAGTGGGTTGGAACAGGCACGTGAAAGATGCTCATTGGCGGGCGAGGCAGGCATTTCTTGTGTGGGTGTCTAGTGGCAAACCTATGGTGGGCACTGAGTACAATAAAATGTGTGAGAGTCGACGTATATTCAAGTCTCGACTAAAATGGTGCCAAGATCATCAAAATCAAATACAAATGGACATAATAGCGTCACAACACGCAAAAAAAGATTTTAAGGCATTTTGGAAGTCAACTAGCAAGCTAAATGCTAGGCCTGGCCCGCCGGCGAGCGTTGAAGGGGCAACGGATCATGAGACTATTGCTAATATATTCAGAGACCACTTTATTGTGAAACCAAGCATAACACCTTCGCAGGAAAGGGAGGCCTGCGCTGGGGCGATTGTGGATAGACAGGCGACAATGATATCAGTCTCAGAGATAGCCAAAGCCATTAAATCCATGTCTGGTTGCAAGTCGCCTGGTCACGATGGTCTCAGTGTGGAGCATCTACGGTTTGCTGGTCGTCATATTCTGCGTGTACTTGCAATGTTTTATTCTCTGTGCATATCCCATTCTTACCTGCCCCTCGACTTAATAAAAACCTTGGTCATACCAGTGGCGAAAAACAAGACAGGAGACCTAACTAGTAAAAATAACTATAGACCGATATCGCTCGCTACTGTTATGGCAAAGGTACTGGACGGTGTGCTTAATGCGCAGTTGAATAAAAACCTTTCATTGCATGACAACCAGTTCGGGTTTAGGCCCGGGCTGTCAACTGAAAGTGCTATCCTGTGCCTTAAGCATACCGCAGCGTATTATGTTGATAGAAATACGCCAGTTTATGCCTGTTACCTAGATTTATCAAAAGCGTTTGATCTGGTTTCCTACGATATACTTTGGAAGAAACTTGAGGGAATTAACTTAGCGCCCGATTTGATAGGTATATTTAGATATTGGTATGGAAACCAGATCAACAACGTGAGATGGGCAGGTACATTGTCTGAGACGTATAGGTTGCAATGTGGGGTGAGGCAGGGGGGGTTGAGCTCACCATCGCTTTTCAACCTATATATGAATGAGCTTATTGTCGCGCTCAGCAGCATGCATGCGGGCTGTCACATAGACGGGGTTAATATGAACAATGTGAGCTATGCCGACGACATGGTGCTGTTGAGTGCGTCAGTCTGCGGCATCAGAAGGTTGCTTAAAGTATGTGAGGATTACGCACACACGCACGGACTCAAGTATAATGTTGATAAAAGTCAGTATATGGTTTTTGGGGTCGAGTCTAAAATACCATCTGTAATACCACCTATCAAACTTAACACGGTTGCCCTGCAAAGGGTATACCAGTTCAAGTATCTAGGTCATATCGTTACTACCGACCTCAAGGACGATGCTGATATAGAACGGGAACGTAGGGCCTTATCGGTCAGAGCTAACATGATTGCACGCAGATTTGCTCGATGCTCAAAAGAAAGTAAGGTGACCTTATTCAGAGCTTTTTGCACAACATTCTACACTTGCAGTCTATGGAAAAGGTACACCTTGAGATCGTATAGGGCCCTACAAGTACAATATAATAACGCGTTCAGGGCACTGATGGGGCTGTCGCGATACTGCAGCGCATCAGGGATGTTTGCGGAGGCGCAGGTGGCGTGTTTTAAAGCTACCATGCGCTTGCGAGCCGCATCTCTGGTGCGACGCGTGCGCGCCAGCTCCAACAGCGTCCTGGCAATGATTGCGGACAAGTTTTGCCCGTACATGACATTTTGCTGTGGACTCCATGCGCCCAGCAGCGCTGTGGTTAACACATTGAGATAGGTGATAACTGTCAATGTGTTAAAAAACTTTAATTTTCTTTGTATAATTTTATTGTAGGTATTAATGCATGTGTACTCGTATTTGTAGTATAGTGTTTAAGTCTAGTGTTCCAAATTAATATGTATGAGTCATTATGTTACTCGAAATAAACGAATTTTAATTTTAATTTAATTTAATAAAGATTTTCCGTTAGTCCAACGGAACCTTAAAATACCTGGAGGCAGTCTATCGGAGGCGATGGCGTGTGAAAACATCCACAGCGGCGCGTTGATATGAAAAGCGATCACATTCCTTAGCGAGCACCGGCATAACGAAATTACGATCTTTAGATAAATGGGTCAGGGACGAAGTCAGGGAAATATAAAAGATAAGGCTGACTGTAGGTATTATTTCGTAAAATTCATTATGGTTATCGTTTTCTAAGTTCTCGAGGTTGTGGATTTCGAAAATTATGATTATGATATATTTAATGCATGATCGTTTATGTACTTTTATAGTACATATGGTGCTATTTTACTGCACTAGTGCGAAAATTAGCATATTCCGTTACTGTGTCGGACATTTAAAGGGCCATATGTACTGTAAAACGTTGTACGATACATGTGCGAATAGGTAATTCGCAACTCGTGTCGAATTTCCTATTTTCGCACTAGTGTCGTAATGTACTATTACGTAACCGACAGGCTATTGTTTTATACGAGTAGGTTCTCGGGAGTACGCGCGCTTCAAACATTACATATTAATCTAAGATAGCTGACATGGTATCATATTGGAATTTTTCGCCGATGGATTTGGCAGCACTGACCTTAGTTGAAAATTTAGTTAAATATGTAAGATAATTTTGTAAATAATAAATTATCCCATGACCCCAGCAACAAATGGGTTGCGTCGTCTTTTCACAATATGCAATCAAATCAATATCTTCTTGGCTTACCGTGGGACTATACAGGGTGATTCGCGAGACGCGAGCAGGACCAAGCCTACACAATCAGTACATGTTAATGAATCGTTCACCGTCATATTTAAGTAAGACAATCACGCTTTTTTTCTGTTATCTAACTTTTTTAAGGACAAATTTGATTATTTACAATCATGGACACCCTACAATACTTAATTAACAAAGATAAAACCGCTTTAACCGCTATGACAGCAGTTTGATTATGAAGAAAATAAAATGTCACACTTGTTAAAAGACTTCGATGACATTCAATTTGTCATTTGTTATGGATGAAACAGAGGGTGACCATAAAGACCTTTATCGTACATAAAAAAAATTTGAACAGTAAAAATTAAATTAACGTTAGGTAATCTCACAAATACAGGTACGAAACAGTTGCTTATAACTTACTGAATACGCAAGCTTGATCCTGCTCACGTGTACTGAATCACCTTGTATAGGGTGGGATATTAAAATAAAATGTAAACACTAACTGCCAACAAAACTAATTATATAGTTAAGGCTAAACTTATTTAAGATAATCTCCAAATATAGAGATTGTAACTGAGTTCGGACTGTATCTCAACAACAACACTGAAATAAACAGATTTTTTTTTTTACTTAGTCAATTTGTATAAGAATGTCTCTAAAAATAATGCATCAGAATAAGTTTTAAGGGTTACCTAATAACGACTCGAACAGAGGGTTATAGAAGAGATAATAAACATGAACTCATCACTTCTACTTATTTATTAATAGATTACAATTTTTCTTGGAAAAGTCATGTCAACAAGTTATGTGAAAAATTAAGAATTGTACTAGTAAAACTACATCAGTTAAAATATGTATTGGATAGGGCCACGATGTTTACTTTATACTATGCGCTGGCAAACTCTCTGCTTTCTTATGGTCTGACATGCTATGGTAGGACATTTAAAACTTATTTAGACAGGATTAAATCATTACAGATACGCTTTATGAAACTATTAGTAGACAAAAAAACTAAAACTCGCTGTAAAAAAAGTGACTATGAGGAATTATTTGTGGAATGCCGTATGTTGCCGGTGCATGAGGAAGTAGGGATGTTGCTGGCATTAGAGCAGTTCAATAAAGATGAATTTAAAAACTATATTAATCGCCCTGGATTAACAAGAACAATAAGTAAAAAAATGTTAGAGGTTCCGTCGTGCCGTAATAATTATTATGGAAAAAGAAGTAGAAAGTATCTGGTCCCCAAATTGTATAATGAAATACCGTATGATATAAGGGAATGTAAATCATTTAGGATGTTTAAATGTAAATTGAAAACGTACCTATTAAACAAAATTAAATTACCACCACAATAAGCTATAAGATGTACCGTACTTACTTATTAATTAACTAGGCAATAAGCTAACCCATCTGTTTTTAAGGGAGTTCCCTCTGCCAACAAACTGTCTTACAGTTTGGCAGAAGAAAATAAAATTGTAAAATCAGGGTTTTTTTTTACCAGAATAAATGATTTATTTATTTTTTTTTTTTTTTATTTACTGTTATAATCGAACTGTAAATTCAACGGTAGGATGCCCACTGGAGGAAATAGCTTTCGCCACACGTTTCCGCATCACCTCGGCTTTCTATCGTCATATCCACGGCTTCCTCTCCGTCTTTATTAGGTATGCTTACCGGAACTTAGTTGTGGAACTTAAGAGAAAAAGCTATCTACTTAATCTTTACGAAAGGAAATATAATGTTAAAACAAATATGGCCAGTGGGTCGTTGTCGGCCCTATTAAAAATGTGCTTTTGTGACAACTGACTGCATTCATTTATTGACTATCAATTATAAAAACTAACCGGTTTTTTCTTCACACAAAAAATACCGGTATTATTACGTTCTTTTTCGTTCTTTGGTTTATTATTTCATATTTAATTAGGACAATCTAATAATACAAAGTGTTTAACCTAAATACATGATTCAGTCCTACGTGAAGAGCATAAAATAATTAAAAATATTGGGCTATTTCGGGTTTTTCAAAACATCGGTTTCGAGCCCTGCTAATTTGCAAATAAAGAAACGAAGTAGAATTATTCGGTTTTTCTCAGTCTGGTATATTTTCCACTTAAACAAAGAAAACCTCATTTTATCATACACGTGCATATTATAATAATTTTCTTATATAAGGCATTTGAAATTACGACTAACACGCTCGTAAAAAATGTATAAAGTATTCCGTGTTTTGCGTCACGACCGTAAAGTGACGACATGTTTACGAGCCATAAATTTTCAAATAAGTGTACCTTCTGTGAAATTTCATTGTCTTTTCTTCTGCAGCGTCCCGAAAAGGGATTAGGTTTTTATATTGGCAGATAAGAGTTATAAACGCTCTTTAGAATACCTAATAAAACGTGCACTTCTCAAAAATAAGTACTACTAGACATCTACTGAAAATTCACAACTTGAACATGATACACGAAATGTGCACAATTTTTCCCTTTGACGACTAGACTATTCATGACAATCATGGCCTTAAAGTTATTTTAGAAATAGCTAGCTTTCAAACACTCAACATTTTAAAATATGATCATATTTTTATATTAGTCTCACTCGATCTTGATTGAATTAAGACAAAAATATGCTCCATTTAGGCGGTTCATGAACTTTCATACGATTTTCGTTCCCTACCTTCCTGCCTGTTTTCTGCAGCTATATTTAATTAAGGTGGTTCGACTAGGTTACCCAAAGCTTAAACCTCACTAGATGGCGCCACAATTGCAAATTTTAAGTTTTAATTTTTTTGTGGAGTAGTCTTGGTATTTCTATACTGTAAATTATGTTTAGCGCACTCTTTAAATAAATATTGAACTATTACAACAAACATTGAACACTTCATTGTACAAAAACTACCCCTTAATGTCGACAGAATGTTTCTTGACTCTATTTCTAAGTATCACTCACACATTCAAACAGTCTTACTGGGATCCTTGTAGTAGACAATTTGGCACAGCGTGAGTAGGCTTCAATAGCGTTGCGGTATGTACGTGGAAATACATGCAAGAGGATGTGGGTTCGAGACTCATTATTTTTTTTTTTGTTATCAGTTTTATCAAGTACCTATTATTAATAAATTATTTTATGAGAAATATGAGCGTTTTCCATAAAAATATTAAAAATCTGATTCTCACACATCATGATATTTTTGGGTTCTTCCAACTCAGAATCACTAGCATAATCAGTCCTCGTGCTAAAAAAACCCGAAAATTTGTATTGAAATTTTAGTTTTACATTGAAATTTCTTTCACACTAAAATGTGACGTAATGGTATGGATATTTTAGGATATCTTTTTTTAATGTGGATAATGGGTGGAGAAGATTCTAAGTAGAATGAACCTAAGAAAGTCCAAATTTGTAAGTCAGATTTTCCGGAATTTTTTTCAAAAAAAAAAACGCTGTTTTGTTCTAAAATTAAAGCAATCCCTTACTGCCCAGCCTTTAAAAAAGTAGGTACTATTTTACAGTAGAATTAAAACATTTTTTTACGATACATTTAATTAAATTACAGTGAATTACAAAATTGCATGGCCTTCTATTTATAACCATTATAAAAAGAAATGAGATATTTACCATGTTTGTTTATATTATTGATTTCCCGATATTTTGACACGACTAGAAGTTTCAGATAGAAAATTATTTATTTATTTTATTTATTGTCAATTTCATTCAACGGATCACATCATATCCAATTTATGTGTTTATGTATTGCATTGTTTTCTACCTAGTTGGTTATTAAATTCTGTTACTGCAATAATCTTTATCTACATAAAATATACCAACGAAAGTTTAATTAAGTATATATTAAAATGAAGTACACAAAATCAGGAATTACATATGACAATATCCTTCAAAATCGCCTCCTCTGGCTTTGACACAGGCCCTCAAACGACGAGGCCAGTCATCAATAGCGGCACGCACGATTGTCATGTCTAATTCCGTCACTGTCTTAACTATGGCCCGCTTGAGGGAGTTAAGATTTGTGTGGGGTTTAGCACAGGCTTTCTCCTCAATAACCTGCTATATGGCATAATCCAGGGGGTTAAGGTCCGGGCTGGAGACGGCCAGTCTTCGTGGGCAATAAAGTCAATTTTGTTCCTTCGAAACCAGGCTTGAGTTGTTTTTGCCTTATGTGCAGGAGCTGAGTCCTGTTCAAAGATCCATGGCTGGTTTTGAAATAGGGTGTGGCTTAAGGGCTTCACTATTGGTTCGAGAACGGTTTCCAGTTTCCGGTTTTCACACCTTTTTCACAGAAATGAATCTGTGTTAGCCCTGAGTATGACACACTCAAAATCATGTTTGGCGGGTGCCCACATTTGTGCAACGCAATAGGGTTGTTTCCATCTACAAATCTTAGGGCATAATTGTATCCCAAAAAATTATTTTGGATTATAAGAACATGTTAAACTACTTTTAGGGGACTTGTAATGACCATATTTTTGTAAATATTGAATTTCAAATATCTTTTGGCACACGTCACGTGACCAAACTCGAAACGTCATTGAAGATTCTGATGACGTCACAACTCTCAGATTGACACTGTTGACAGTTAGGCGATTAACAACAAATGACAAATATCAGTTGACAGTTCGTATCTTCTACGTGTGTATGTAGTTATGTGTCAAACCATAAACTGTGACGTCACACAATTTTCAAAGAGCGTTTTGGGTGCGAAAGCATCTGTCATAATATATTTTGTTAATTTAACATATTTAAAGCCGTTTTTAGTATAAAAGCTGAATTTTAAGGCAACTTTTAGTTAATACAGAAAGTAATACAAGCGTTTCAAAAAATTGGAATACGATTCTCTTTTAGGCCCCAATTCATTATAGATACGACGAGATAAGCGTTATGTGTGGTATATAATTATAGCTCACAAATCCACCACATTATGTCATTTTTTATTTTTTCGGTAGCATTTGTTTTAACGGAAATAAAGAGGTTGCAAATCGAGTACCAGAACTTCAGAACAGATATCATTTGATATTTACCAGTCGCTTTTCGGTGAAGGAAAACATCGTGAGGAAACTGGACTAATCCCAACAAGGCTTAGTTTTACCCTCTGGGTTGGAAGGTCAGATGGCAGTGGCTTTCGTAAAAACTAGTGCCTACGCCAAATCTTGGGATTAGTTGTCAAAGCGGACCCCAAGCTCCATTGAGCCGTGGCAATATGCTGGGACAACGCTAGGAAGAAAGAAAGAAATCGAGTAACAGAATTTAGTAACCAACTAGGTATAATAGTTATGATGTGAATGTCCATATCATGTTGGAGTCATATATGTATTAGCCAACTAATTATTCAAGATCAATACACTTAGCTCCCTTAGGTATTCGCCTAAGTACAATCTCGGGCAAAATTGAGTTTTATAAAAGTGAACTAGTTTCTAGGTCATATTTTCTATGAATTGGTCATTTTTGTAGACTCCAATTACAGTTACACTTTTCCTGGTTTTTCGCGGACCAGAATATCGATGATTTTTGTAACTTGATTTTGACGTTGCTATCATTTTCAATCCAAAAACACATAAAATCACAATTCAGAACATGCGGCAGCGTTGTTTTCTATCAAGTACCTGAAGCACCAGGGCGGCTACCGGGAAAATCGAAATTCGTCAATTTCGGGCATTTTTCTCTGTCACTCTAATTACGTCTTAGTGAGAGTAAAAGAGAAAGATTCCCGAAATTTGCGAATTTAGGTTTTCGCGGTAGGCCCCCAGGTCCTGTCAAGTTTCAGCAGTGTTGCCAGGTGAGCGGAAGAGAATTATCGTACTTGAGTGTCAATATTATTGTGCCGTTGAAAAAAATATCGTACGCCAATCAAAAAGGCAGCCCCTAAAAATGTCTAGCAAAATAAGCTTAAATTTCCAATTAATAATAATAAGAAAAAACAATTTTCGTCTAAATTGCGCAAAAAATCTGTTTATGTTTGTGTATTTTTGGGATAGACTCAAACGGTATACAGGAAATTGTGACATTTTAAACTTTAAACTTACACCAAGGAGCCGAACACCCAAAAGATACTAATTTTAGCCTATTTCTGAGAGAAAGTGTCATATTTTGCTTCAAATTACTAGACTTTTAAGGTGGCATCAACCAAGGGCTGAAATTATAGTACTTTAGTGTACGATAATGCTCTTTGGAACATTACGTCATACCGGGGCCCAAATTATCGTACATATACGACAATTATCGTACGCCTGGTCACACTGAGTGTCAGTGTCGACAGAGTCAGCTAAAAACGCGTCAAACATCGCAACGTCGCGCCGATGGCCGTCCGAGGCGGGGTGGCAACGCCGCAATGTATTTGTATAGTTTCTATTTTCCTCCGTGAGCTTCTACGGGTTATCGTTTTATCTATTGTTTAAAAACCGCAAAGGCGCGTGCCACTATGAAAAAATGGGCAGGCCGCATAGGTAGCGTTTATTGAATTACTACTCTATTGAGCACGGAATAAGATTCATTATGAACTAATACAGAATTCTAACAGAATAGCTGTCTGATCTCTATTGGTGCGTCTAAGGTAGGCGACTAAACGCTCTCAAACCAGCTTAACTTGTGACACTGCGATCCGAAACAAAGATACGTATTCGAAGACCTCGCTTGCACTGGTAATGCGAGCGCACGGCTAGCTAGCGCAAAGGAAGCAATGTTATGTTTCTCGAGGAGCAGGTAAAAAACAGGGCCGGATTTTCACACAAATATATTTGGGTGGTTTTACGTTGTTTAATTTAAAGAGATAAAACATAACACTATTTAAATAGTAGGTACACATCTAACAGAATGGGTTTGTGTAATTACAATAATAACGAGATACACTCATTTTTATAATCAACTGTTTAAACAGTTGTTTGCTAATTTTAAACTTTAAACAGGCTAATTTTAAATAAACAATAAAACAATGGTAAAATAGTAATAAATATGTATATCCATTTAACAATCCCGTACTACTAATGTTAAAATAGACCTATATGTTATAATTATGTACACTAAAATAAAGATATTATTTACAATAGAGTACACATTTAGTAAAACATTTATACAAATTTATATTATGAGTCAACAAAAAAATAAGTAACATATACATAATAGTGTATGCATAAAATAAATAAATATAAAACAAAATATGCATATCGTTTAGAGTCAAATCACGCTAACTCTTTCAAGCAAACCATACAATCAGTGTCAGTCTGTTAGAAGTCTGAAGAGTTAGCGTTGTTCGACTCTAGGTAAAATCACAGAAAACAATGTTAAAATAGTATTAAATATAGACCTATATAGGTCTTCGAATACGTATCTTATATATGGCTTTACATTTTTTAACATTTAAGAAACAATCATAAATATTTTATCGTTGGGCTAGGGAATGCAATAACCGGGCGTTTTTCATTACCGGTAATTTACCGACGCGAGGTCCCACTAACCGGTTAACCGGTAAATTACCGGTTATACGTTTATGAAATAAAAAACATTGATTTTGCATTATTATTGATTGTGTCCTTATTTTCGTCAGTAACCTTTAAAAGTAATCAACAGCACGTTATAGAAACATCGACAAAACAAAATAATGAAAATAAACTATAAACATTAAACAAGATATATTTACTAATCATATTAAATAAAAAATGAAAACATGTATCATTTCAAAGCGAAATGAACTTGTACATTAAATTAGCAACATCAAACTTTTTTAATTCTTTAAAAATCGCAGTAATCAAAGGGTAACAAAAATTATAACTAAAGAGTGACAGTCGTCATTTAAATGTCATACAAGTTTGCATTTACACATCTATCAATATAATATTGTTATTAAAGTAACTAAAACCGTAATCATCTAGTAAATATAAGAAAAAAAATTTAACAGCAAAATAAGTTTCATATCATTTTAACACTAGTTACTTTAAAATTACAGTTTAAGAGGCCGTTATCGATTTTAGTCGCAAAAATGTCAAATTGATAGATTAAGCGCATGAAATTGTACACCTTTTGTTAACTATTAAAAATAACAAGTACTGGTTTCCCTTAGCACGTCTTGTTATCTTTCATTATATTAAATATTTTTTTTAAAAACAGACTCACTTAATTAATAATGATTTCTTTTCTGATGGACGTTTAGGTAAACGCGCGAAAAGCAGTGATTTTGTCGATCTTATTTGTAAATGTCGTTAAGTTTGGACTGCTAAAAATGGTAATTTTGTATTACACATATCCTGTACTTCAACTTTAATAAACTACATTTTTGTTACTATAAATTTGAAGTAGTGTAAATGAAAGTTAGACGAAATCAATTTTCTCCAGAAACTACTTCAAAACAAGTGACAATTTCTCTGAAAATTGACTTATTTTCAACGTAATTTTGATACTTAAACAATCTACAACATTTGCTGAAACTGTTCTTATACATCATTTTGTATAATTTACTACCATAATTTATATGAATTTTTAAAAACTATCCCTTCTCGTCACCTATTACCGGGGACGCACGCTTGCGACCTCATTATTAAAAGGCAAGATGAAAAAACGTGCTAATATAAACCAATACTTGTTATTTAGATATTACGTAACAAAAGGTGTACAATTCCAACGACAAAATCTATCAATTTAAAATTTTTGCTCTAAAATCGTTACCGGGCTCTTAAGATAGGAGTTGGAATCAGGAACATGTCATCATCAGATCATTCTGTTAATTATATATAAAATAATTGCGTTTGTTAAATATCTAGGCGATTAATTAGAACGTTGCTTAGACATTCGTGAACGATATCTTGAACACAAGTTACCAGCGGTAGAAAATGTTCTTTCGCATTCCACACTTGTCGGACACTACAGACTAAAACAAAGGACACTGAACATAGTAAGGCGGGTCGGGTAGGGGTGGCGAGAAGGGAAAGGGCGAGGGATTAGCGACCACTCATTTGTCACAAAACATTGCTTCCTAGTTCCTACTCCGACGAGATCATAAGATGCAGAAAAGTAAGTATTTTAAGTGTCTCTTCGTAATCGTAAATCGTAGTAATTGTTTTTTTTGTAAGTACGAAGACATAGATGGGCTAATTCAACAGGTTGTTACATTTTTATTTGCCTATACAACGTTCGGTAAATTCCCGGTTACGGCTGGAAATTACCGGTATTTTACCGACTGTAATATTGGTCAAATTACCGGGTAACCGGTTAACCGGTTAACCGGTTAGCATTCCCTACGTTGGGCCATGTAAAATGTCGCTTATAAAACCAATTATACAAATGACGAGTCACCGCTAGGCATGTTTGCTAAGCGTTAAGATGACTCATTATTTTGGAATGCGCTTACCTGCCGGTCTCGGTCTGGGTACTAACAGATTGGGGTAGGGGATTGTTAAATGGATATGGTTAAGCTGGATTAAATGTATGTACATTTTTTTAGTGTCTTACAAGTTTCCGCTTTAAGTACATGTGCCCTTTAATCTATATCGACCTTTTTATGACGACCTGGCTACGTTTTTTTGGATTCAGCTTGCTAATGTTTAGACTGTTATGTGCTATAATATTTGTGTGAAAATCCGGCCCTGTTTTTTACCTGCTCCTCGAGAAACATAACATTGCTTCCTTTGCGCTAGCTAGCCGTGCGCTCGCATTACCAGTGCAAGCGAGGTCTTCGAATACGTATCTTTGTTTCGGATCGCAGTGTCACAAGTTAAGCTGGTTTGAGAGCGTTTAGTCGCCTACCTTAGACGCACCAATAGAGATCAGACAGCTATTCTGTTAGAATTCTGTATTAGTTCATAATGAATCTTATTCCGTGCTCAATAGAGTAGTAATTCAATAAACGCTACCTATGCGGCCTGCCCATTTTTTCATAGTGGCACGCGCCTTTGCGGTTTTTAAACAATAGATAAGACGATAACCCGTAGAAGCTCACGGAGGAAAATAGAAACTATACACGACATTTGTCACACACACATGAGTAAAATTTATAAAAATATAACGTTGATTATTGCATGATTTCTGTATGAAACAAAGTTTTTCTATTAATTTAGCGCAAATGAATATTCGAAAGTAGATAGATGCGCAACTATTTATGTTATAATATTGTGTAATTAATTAATAAATAGCGATTGTTTTTTGTATGAAAATCGAACCACCTTAATTGCCTCTTTTCTTTGGTATCATTTTACTGAGGTGTGCTAATAAAGAGTATTATATCTATCTATCTACATTGTGGTATTAGATCGATTGATTGAATTAATTGTACTCTGTAGGTATAGCAATTTATTGAATATTGCATGCAAGTTCTAAAACAGTATATATGGAGCTTTATATAGTCCTCCTCATCGTTATCGATGACGGCGACCCCAAATAAACACATTATGGACGTTGTCTAGCATGAGCCCTAATGTGGCTGGCCAGGCCGAACTTGCTCTTAAATACTCTATTGCACGCGTGACAATAAAGTTGGCCAGCTGCGTTGAACGTGTACACGTAGGAGGGCTTAGGTCTCTCTTTCCGTAACTGGCGTTTCATGTCTAGGCTAGTGAGGCGGTTATCTTCGAATGTTTTGACACCGTTATGGATGGTAGAACACCAAGAAGACCTCCTTCCAGCAAGCTCCTCCCAACGCTCAGGGTCGATGGCGCAGTCGATGGAGCTTTATAATATGAGTGAAGCGATCTCAGGGTTACATCACATCAAGATACTAGGTATTTTAAAACTAAATAAGGGCACTTTATTTAATTAGAAGGTTCGATTTTTACCTAATAGAGTAACGTAAAAAGGTTAAATTGCATGGAGAATTTTTCAATGAATTACCTAAGTCATAATTTATCCATGCAATTTCGCAGCTCACTGTACTTGTTAAATAATTTCATATACTTAGTTAATTAAATACGAAATATTCTAATTTAATAACAAGTTAAATAGGTAGATAATGGTAAGTAGTGTTACTTGATTCCTAATCGATTTTAAAACTAGAGAAGCACATGAAAAACAAAACCAAAGGTAATAAGTTGGTGGATGGAACGCAAACTGCACGGTAAAGTTTCTGCGGCACGGGAATACTCCCTTTTAACATAAGGGCGTAAAGGCCTTTTTCCCCTAACTAAGATAAGCCTTTTCACGTAAGCGGTCGGGGAATAGAAAATGCCAGTACACTGTGGAAAGGCTATTAATTATGAGAAAGGAAATTGAAACCCCAGTGGAAATGGAAAAGTAATAAAATGCAACAGCGATTGCAAGATGAGTACTGCGCCGGCAAACTGGGGCAATCTTGCCGTCTCCGCGCTTTATGTTATTAATAAATGACAATACTTTTACTTTAGAACCTACGCCGTGTGATTCACTTAGGCCTGGTAGGTCTGGTTATACGCTGTTTGAGAATAAGTCCTAGCTAGATAAAATAAAAGAGTGACCGACGATAGTATTCATTCATTCAAGCCTTCATTCTGATATCGCCTTCCAAACTTGACATTATCACACATTCGCAAGGTAACCGCGGTTGATTTACTCCATACTGATTTATGTAGAAATACTAAGCATAATTAAGTATTAATTTTGGTCAGACATGAATCTCAGCTGTTAAACATCGGTACTGTTAAATAAATTTCCCTATCTTAAATAAAATCAACCACTTACCAGATACATTACTCAGCATCCTTCTATTTCCGATGAAAATAAACACGTTTATCAAGAACCAGTTTAATTGACTAGGAACGTATTACCCTGATTTACAACCCTCAAAATGAGAGCTCCCCACGCGGGGACCACGGCCCAATTTAAATCTTAACTTTTAGTTCAACTGCGCCATATCTCCCGCTTTTCTGCAGATTCGGATCATGGAATAATTGCAGTCGTCTTTGTATATAGTAAACTGATAAAATTTAATTTGATATACATTTGAACAGTTGAAAATAAGTTCATATTAAATGAGTTAAATGTTAAATAAATTATTTACTAGTTATATGAAAAAAAAAAAACATTAATTACAGTAACTTTAATTTAAGCACATCCTCGTGGATGTGCTTAAGACTTGGTACTCGAGAGTATTTCATATTTGTTTTTTTTTTTATCTGATGTCATTTTATTTATGAAACAATATAAAATAACAATAAGTATACAGTAAACATTAAATATTTACAAAAAACTGACTACTCGCTAAAACTAAGAATGATATTCTTCTTCTTTTATCGAGTCTGGTCTCCTTATAATTTCTAGTTTTTCATAAAAGCTTAAGTCTTCAGATGTATCCTTAAACTAGGTTAAACAGTCAAAAAGAAATAAAAACGTTTCTA
This sequence comes from Cydia pomonella, assembly GCF_033807575.1. Taxonomy (NCBI): domain Eukaryota; kingdom Metazoa; phylum Arthropoda; class Insecta; order Lepidoptera; family Tortricidae; genus Cydia; species Cydia pomonella. The sequence goes on along the minus strand of NC_084717.1, from coordinate 6,871,857 downwards.
CTCTAGGATGTTTTGTTCTGCTTTGGACTGTAGCTAAAGACCGAAGTATGAACATTAGTCAAAATTAAAGGCTCGTATAAAACTCCCCTCGCCTCACGGGCACATTCATCTAGTACCTCCAAGTTTATTGGGACAGTTCAAAGAATATTCACAAATCACGGTTTGTCAAAATAAATAATACATTGTTGTTGCTTGAAATGTAAACTTTAAAATTAAAGTTTTTAAGCCATAATATATTTTTATGCGGAATTTTTGGTATCAGTAGGTAAATTATCTAACTTGTTACGTGAACAGTAAAATAAAACTCGTGTGATGACTCACTTCGTTCGTTTCTTAAACCCTTATATTATGTAGCAGTCACATAAACTACTATAATCTACGCTTGTACATGTATGTACACATTTTTTTTAATTAAACCAGTCCAAATCCTTCCTCACCAACCCTTCCTAACTACGTGAAAACATTTACCGATATGAAAGTGGCTAAATCATTGTTAGTGCTAAAACACAAGCTCCTCGTAGCTCTAGAAGTGACACTTATCGAGGAAGGCGTACTTTACCGCGAACCTGACCCATATAAAGCGTGCTATCGCAGAGCCGAGGATTTGTTGGCAAAGCAATTTAGGGTTGCCCCTATCCAGGCGGTAACTTGTGTGTATATATCTCTGCACGTATATCCTGGCCGTGTATTCGAGGGAGAGAAAAAATATCGGGCAAATCACAGTGGAACATGACCTCCAGATCTGCGTTAGCTCGTCTGATCATTTGATTCGACCTTACTCAGTAGGCGTTTGAAGAAAACAGCAATGTACAATCAAAAGCAGAATTAGTACATAACTTTGTTGTACTATATAGGGAATAAGAACGTGTGCAAAATGATATGAATACATCACCCGTAATAATGTAAGGTGCTAACAAATTAGTTGCCAATGCAGTTACAATATGTTTGTTTTTTTCTTTTTTGAGAAAATTGGAAAACAAAGCTACGTAAAAACATCTTGTTCACTTCACGTTGACAGTGACATTTAAGACAAATAATTTTATTGTTGACATGACAGAAAGTTGTAAACATCTTGCCAGTTAAATAAATGCACACGATGATTATTTTTAGATTCAATTATATAGTCTGTCAAGCAAAGTCTGTCAGTAGCAATGTAAAGCAAACTGAAGTATGGCAACACTCACAGAGCAGTATTGCGCTAAGAAAAGCAGCAATGTACATCGAACCGAAACATATTTTTTTCCGCTGAGTGCGCTCTTCGTACGTCAACTAAAATTGCCGCTCGCGGTTTATTGAAGCATTTGGAAATTGTTATTATTATGAGAGGGACAATTTAAACTGGAGTAAAAACGATGTCAATCAATATGATAAACGAGATCAAAAAATACCTATTTGCAAACGGACTATGCTGGAGAAAATAATGTTTGAATCAAATCATTGCTTCCGCAGGTAGCTGGATTTTAATATATTATCAGATTTCTCGGTTGGAATTCAATATTAAAGACATATCACGATAAAATGCAATACAAATGCTCCTTTATGCAACCTTCAAAAGCTAATTAGACATATTTAGGTAGGTACAATCGAAAAATATATCAATAGATTGAATTAAAATAAAGGTTTGTATGCTTAGTAAAAGGTGGACGCAAAAGGCGAGCGCTCGCATTCTTAACCTTTGGTATGCTTAGGAGCAGATCTGCTACATATATATTCAACTTAAACATGAAGATGTCATAGCTAAATAAATGTAAAGGTTAAGGCATTTGCACTTGAGTACTTTTTAACAAACGAGCTGTTAGTAGGTACCTATACTACTGAATTTAACTAGAATAAAACAATCCATTGTTTTATTTAGGTAAATATTAAAACCTAGGTAAGTAACCCCTGAGCCATCACTGGCAGCGGTAGCCCTGGTAGGGTATCACTGTAACTATTCTTGTCACAATTGCAGGGCTTATTAAATATCAAATATCTGGACTATTTACATCATTTTGATATGGTTTTATTCTGTTTTAGCAAACTTAGAAGACAAATAGGGAGCAAAGAGAACATGAGCACCACGGTAGAAAGCTGTTTTTAACATCAGTTCAGAAACTGAAGAAGCCTTATGCCACTTGTTAATTGTAAATTAGTGTATTTCTCTTGAACAATGTCACATTCACATACCAGTGTAATTTTGAAATGGTTTTACAATATACTTATATAAATATACAGATTAAAAATAAATAAAACACAACTGCAGATATTTTGGTGTTCATTTAATTTCAAAGCAATTAAGATACGGGTCACTTTAGCTTATTTACACTTAATTCAGGCCATTCATTGAAAAAATATCATTAAGTTACCAATGTTACTGGTCCACTCCAACCAAGCATCAGAATACTTTGTACCTAGTCACTTATTGCATCTTAAGCATAAAACAGATCTGTTTGAAAATTTGTAATTTCAAGTTTAAAGTTTCCACTCCAAGTTTCAAAATTTATTCTTATAGTAGTAGTTACACATAAAACTTAGTCTAAAGCAATTTGCCTAATTTATAGTACAGAGATATTCCAATATCTCTGAGACCACTCTTACATGCTAGCTTGGTAAGGTTTTGCTCACACTACTGTTTTTATACAGGCTAAAAATGTTAGATATTTACATGTATCGGCTAGATCATATTTTATATGTAGATATTTAAAAAAGTCATTTAGATATCAGGAGAATGCTGTTAAGAAATTTTATTAACTTTCACATTAGTCTATTCAAGACTTGTCAGGAACTGACACAATTTCAGTTACTCAAAATATTAATAAAAGATACCTTGACAATGGAAACTTAACAACTTCCACTCATGTGAGTAATATGGAGTTATATTGTTTCTGGATAAAAGAAGGTATGATTTAAATGTTAAAATATTTTTCTAAAATTATGCACACTGAATAAATGATTTTAATTTATTGAGCAAACAGGTAAAGCGACTTAAAACTTCTCTTTAATAGGTACATACCGACTTCACAAAGTATAAACTAGGATTTTCCATAGGTATACATGTGCAATAGCTGAGTGCATGAAACAAATCAGCCTAAATAATATATTTTCGTGATGATTAACAAACGGACAACTTTTACAATAATATGTAATCTAAACTATTGTCCCAATTTTTTTAGTTTTTTTAATTAACAAGTTTATTTTTCGTCTTGTTTGCGTTGTACACGTATGTACGTAAAGCGCCGTAGGTAAGTTTTGTATGAAGAGAAACTTTTACGAACGCCTTATATTGGGCGAGTTTTAATCCTGCAACAAACATATGGAAGTATTAGGTAGATGTTGCGAAAGAAATTAGGTATTGTAGTGTATTGAAATAGGAGGGTACTTCTACAAAACCAGTCTGGATTTGTCAGGTAGGCATTCCCGTGTGCTCTCCCGAATTTCGGCGATTATATCGCAATATAATAGTGGCGACGAGGCAAATCGAGGCAAATCATTGTGTTAGTGAGTTTTTGTGAAATTGTGAGTGCAAAGTGCAAAAAATGGGTATTAAATTTGGTGAATTTGATATGGGTCATGGCTGCTGGGAAAACTACATTACAAGGTTTGAATTCTGTTTAAGTGCAAATGATATTGTGGATGAAGACAAGAAAAAGGCTAATTTGTTGGCGGTATGTGGCTCTCAATTATTTGATTTAATAGTTTCTTTGTCATCACCAACTAGTATAGGGAACATAACCTATAAACAAATTTTAGAATTTTTGAAGGCTCATTTCCACCCCACGCCTAATGAGATTGTAGAATCTTTTAAGTTTCACTCAAGAAATCAAGAGGAGGGGGAAAAGATCAGAGATTATGTGGCAAATTTAAGGAAAATGAGTATTCATTGCAATTTTACAGACTTGGACCGAACTTTACGTGATCGGTTGGTATGTGGTATTAGAAGCAAAGAGGTTCAAAGGAAATTGTTACAATGTGAAAAGCTGACATTTACTCAAGCAACTGAGATAGCATTTTCACATGAGAGTGCCACATTTGATTCCAGTATTATTGTAGTGCCAGGACCATCTAAACCAAATGTGGAGGTCGATGAACCCATGGAAGTAAACAAAATCACTAACAAAAAAGTTGACAAACAGAATAAAGTATGCTTCAGATGTAATAGGCAGCATAGGGGGGAGTGCAGATTCCGTTGGAGTAGATGTAATGCTTGTGGTAGAATTGGTCACATTGAGACAGTGTGTCTTGCCAAAAATAAACAGGATGGTGGACATAAATCAAATTGTAATGGGTTGTATGCAAATGTAAACAATGTTAGAGAAAATAAAGTTGATCCCATTATGGTAAAGGTATCAATTGAGGGTTCTATCATTGAAATGGAAGTTGACACGGGATGTCCATATACTCTAATTTCTGAAGTGACAGCCAGACTCATTTGGAAGGGGAAATTACCTATATTAGAAAAAGATGATGTTGCATTGACTACGTGGACAGAGAACCAATTAGGAATATTGGGGAAAACTGAAGTGCAAGCTTCTTTTAAGGGTTTGCAAAATAACCTTATGATGTATATAGCCAGAGGTCATGGACCTAGCCTCTTAGGGCGTAATTGGTTCCGGCCATTCGGAATACAAGTCCAAGGAGTGATGCATTTGAAAATAAGCACTGAAGAAATAAGAGGACTTCTCCAGAGATACAGTGATGTTTTTCAGGAAGGTTTGGGAAAATATAAAGGCCCCATGGTGAACATTAAACCTAGGGAAGGAGCAGTGCCTAAGTTTTTGAAAAGTAGACCTATTCCGTTTGCATTGAGGGAAAGAGTGATTAAGGAAATAGACAGACTAGTAGAGGAAGGAGTTTTGGAACCAACGGCACACTCTGAGTGGGCTACCCCTATAGTACCAGTTCTGAAACCGAATGGTAATGTAAGGCTTTGTGGTGACTATAGGTCTACAGTAAATATGGTGACCGACACTGATACATACCCTCTGCCTACTCTGGATGAGGCTTTCACATCTATACAAGGTGGCACAATTTTCAGCAAAATTGATTTAGAAAGGGCATACACCCAAGTTAGTGTGGATGAGGCAACAGCACAGCTATTAACAATAAATACACCGAAAGGCCTCTATAAAATGAAACGTTTAGCTTTTGGGGTCAAGGCGTGCCCAGGCATCTTTCAAAGACTAATGTCTTCGTTGCTTGCAGGAATAAGAGGGATAGCTGTGTTATTGGATGATATTGTTGTAAGTGGCACAGATGTCGCTGAACATAACTGCAGATTAGAAATGGTGTTAAAGAAATTACAAGAAGCTGGCCTAAGGGTAAACAAGGAAAAGTGTAATTTTGCAGTAAGAAGTGTGAAATTTTTAGGATTTCTCATTGATGAATGTGGTATACATCCATGTAAAGAGAAAATAAATGCAATTGAAAGTACACCGGCCCCAAGTAATGTTAAAGAGCTCCAAGCATTCTTAGGATTGCTTAACTTTTATGATCGGTTTTTACCACACAAAGCTAATATTGCTGAACCGCTGTATAAGTTGTTAAATAAGGATGTGAGATGGCACTGGACTATGCAGCATCAAAAGGCATTTGAAAAGTTGCGCAAGATGTTGTCGAGTACTGACACTCTAGTCCATTACGATGTGAATAAAGAGATAATTATGTCATGTGATGCGTCACAATTTGGCTTGGGAGCTGTTTTGGAACATGTGATGGAAGATGGATCTGTCAGACCGGTAATGTTTGCTTCAAGAACTATGAACGTTCATGAAAGGAATTATGGTCAGATAGACAAAGAGGCAGCAGCTATAGTATTTGGCCTTAAGAAATTCCACCAGTTTATTAGCGGCCGCAAGATTACGATCAGAACCGATCATAAACCGTTATTGGGGTTGTTTGAACCTAAAAAACCCATTCCTAATGTTATATCTCCAAGAATGCTCCGCTGGGCTTTACTATTGAACTCCTATGATTACTGCATACAATACGTGGAGGGAAAAAAGCTAGGAAACGCGGATGCTTTAAGCAGGTGGCCGTCCCATGACCAATCGTCTGAAGAGGAATACTTAGGAGTCCTGCTCATAGAAGAAACTCCATCAGACCTGGAACTGGATTGTTTAAAAAAGTTACCTTTGAAGATATTTGAGGAATTCGTCTGTTGATATTGGGAACAATCGAATCAGTTGCGGTTTCGAGGGCACAATTCGTGGTCTTATTGGATATATTTAGGCATACGTTTTATCTTTATTTAAGCCTTTTAACCCTGAAACAGAAAAAACTGCACATTATCTTAAAAATTCTCCGGGATCTTGCAGTAATTATCATAACCTCAAAATTTTCTAATGGTTAAGATCAACGAGCATGATTTTACTTACATTGTAGGCATCTTGACTTTGCTTATGGTCATGCACAATATTATTTAATATATTGGTATTTATTTTAATGCTGGGAGCAGAAATTTCTCTTGAATTAGCACCGATTCGGAATGTAAACAAACAAGATGGACGATCCACATTCTACAGATAAAACACAGATTACACGCGATTTTGGAATTATTCGAACACAGTGTTGCTAGCCCGCGATTTTTCAAATTTGCCGCGTTTTTCTACTGACAAGATTTGCTTGACCAACTATATATACTTATATATGAAAAGCTTTCTTAATTTCTATTTAAAGTTAATTGTTTTAATGTAAAGTACCATCTTTTAAAATATCGGTATCTAATTTGCTAGCACGTAAATGTCTAGGAATGCCGAACATACTAGTACATATGTAAACTTAAACATTGTAGATGAATTCAACTGACATTTTACACGATCCTCAAATTTTCACAACAGAACAGACTTTTATTTGATTTGGCAACATCGCGCGTGTATTTGTCCATGTGTAAATTTTACCCGACCTTACTCAGTAGGTGTTCTAAAGGTTATCTGGAAGAGACCACTTTTTAGCGATAAGAACGCCTGTTGTTTACCTCTTCTTAATGCACTGTATTGTTTTGTGTATTGAGGTGTGCAATAAAGAGTATTTTTATTGTATTTTGTTTGAAAAAAACCTGTGCAAAGTACACTCAACGGCAGAAGTAGTACATTTGTTATTTTATGGGTAATTAGATCCTGTGCATATCATTTTCATTTGAAGACATCACCCCACACTATCTAGACGTGCCGAATATAATAGTACCCATGGTAAACTTAAACGTAAATAAACTCAACTGACAATTTTATACGACCCTCAAATTTTCACAACAGGAGAGAATTTTATTATTGATTTGGCAACATCACGCCAATCTGTATTTTTTCATGTGTAAATTACGACTCGCACGCATCACTATTGGCTATCCGGGCCAACAGTTTACCAAATATTTCGCGTACTGTCAGCCGAAACAGTTTATTTCCAAAAAGAACGTGTCCTGCAGTAGCTAACATGTTATGGTGTGTTAACAAGGTCCGAACGGTAACGGCATAGCTCGTTGGAACGTGCCCGGTCTGGGTTTTTGCCCAGTTTTGTTGGGACACACCTGAAAAAACGGGACACTGCGACCGTGTCCAGTAATTCACTATACCGCGGGGTAGCGGACAAAACACAGCAGGAGCAATGTTCTCCTGTTTTATTTTGACGACCGGTCTGTCCTTGTGGGTAGTGACCCTGCCTATGAAGCCGTTGGTCCTGGTTTTGAATCCCGGTAAGGGCATTTATTTGTGTGATGAGCACAGGTATTTGTTCCTGAGTCATGGATGTTTTCTATATATTTGAGTATTTGTATATTATATATATCGATGTCTGATTACCCACAACACAAGACTTCTTGGCTTACGGTGGGACTTGGTCAATTTGTGTGAGAATATCTATAGTATTTATTTATTTTATTACATTTAGTGAAATAGTTACCGCAATTAGGTATGGCTTATAGCCTGGTAATGTTAGCCTGACCCCATAAAGTGCCTAGTGGTGCAGGGTAGAGCAAATGGAAAAAGACCGCGTAAAAGGCCGCGTATGCGATGGACTGACTTAATCAAACCTGCCATAGAAGGACCCCTGAGCCGTCCTTCCTACCGCGAAAAATAGCAAGCAAATCGTACGGCAAGCAACATCTGTACCTGATGTCAGCAGTTGAACACGACACTCTGCAAAGAGTATAACGACAGAGAAGAAGAAGAATAGTCTGACTTCTTATTTAACCATTTATGTAAAATAGCGACCCTGCCATAATCAGCAAGAAAAGATAAAAAACAAAGTGAAATACACCTTCAGAGGAAATCACCCGCCTAATCATTATCAGAACTGTGTAGCCTTATCATAAAATATCCACATCAGTGTATCAACATTTCTATACTTTCATTTTATTTTTAGGTCTTCAACTTTTGATTCTTGAAGTAAAGATCAGCAAAGAGCACAGATTGAATACCCGGCGATGCTGAGTAAAAATAATGCAAGTTCCATATAAAGGCTGGTTAAAATAATAATGGTTGAAAAGTACGCACCATGACGGGCCTGCTGTAGCTCATAGTTCAGTAGAACGTAGCATGCAAACGCAAGTACCCAGTGGCTGAGTAATCACATTTCGTGTTATCCTTTTGTTATTCCGTTGGACAAGGCAGTGGACACAAAAAACTCTGATTTATGTAGCATTATTGTCGAAATACAACGCTATCGTGTTAACGTACAAATGGGAGTAAAGCATGAATATCTGGAATCGTGCTGCGTTTCAAGGACGGCGCGAACAAACATAATTATTAGGGTGTATAAGTGGGACAATAGTCCGTGTTATGACTGACTGGTAATATTAGTCTGTCTAGTTAATTTATTTACCTAACACCAATAGTGGAGCGGTTAGGCATGCGATCTGTTAATTGAAGATTATTGGTCCAAAACTTATACAAACTTCCCATTAAGTTTCTCGGAACTATTTTACGAAATGTCATCACCTGTTTACCAGCGCTACTGATAAATACCAGATACAGAAAATATTGTGAGGAAACTGGTTTAATCTCCATTACCTATAAAGCCTAATTTCTATTAAGGAAGGTGAGAAGGCAGTCGGTTTTACAAAACCTAGTGCCCAAATAGGGACACCGGACCGACGGGGAATGCACTTAGTAGAGGTAGAAAGGTTTTCTTACTAATGCGATCGCGACAAATGGAATTTAGTGTATTATAAATACAATAGTATTAGCTAGTATAGTATTAGTTTATGCAACTAGTACACTTAAGGACTGGAAACATGAGTATGGTACCCTTTCAATACACCTGTCAGCCATTTAACTGGCAGATTATTAAACTGGTGAAACTTTATTTACTGTGCACCACTGTCGCTGATTTACCTACCTATGAAATACTCAACCAACGGTAGAAAAAAAGAGATTAAATAATTGACAAAATAAACCATCGCAAGCTGCACATGAGCTCACTTAAGAGCCTATACAAGTATAGCCTTTTATAACTCTTCTTTTTGTGAGGGAGGTATAAGTCCTTATGCAGCTTTTATGCTGGGTTTTTGGGTGATCAAATCATTCCTAATTATGGTACTCTACTGAAATTCTTAGGATTACTGTAAGAGAAAAACAGCCCTTGTTCAATGGGGGAGACTTACGAGATCTTTGTATATTTTTGTGTAGTACATGTTCGTATTTATAAATACCTTGATGGATTAAGTTACTTAGCAATTTACGGAACTTTTTGTCCTGTTATGAGTAAAGTAGAATGAGGAAAATATGCTTCTCGTTATGTGTAGGTAAGTATAAATAACAAGTTCGAGAAACTTTTACTGTTACACATTTTATAATGGCTTTTTCTTCCGGTGCCTTACTAAAACAATAGGTTAGCATGTTTAATGTTTATGGTCAAAAGCATTAACGAAGAAGTATTATTAAACAAAATTTATACTAACCTACAACTTTTTTATTTAGCGCCGTACACAAGTACGGCCGCTTTTTTTTCAAAGAGCTAAGTCAGAGGAAAACGACGTAAGTCTATATGCAGATTATTATTTTTTCTTCAAAAATAAAAACCATCACTTTTGATGGTTTAGCTCGGAAGTGTCAAGTTGTAATGATTGAAGCAACAGTAAGTATGCTGCTTTCTTTCTGTTTCCGCTGTTTTTACCGTAGAATAAGACTGCACCACTATGCCTACCGCTCTTCTCTGCCTTTTCTTGTTTATTTTCTTATCAATTTAATCGCCACACTGACAATAACTATAGGTGCTGTAGGTACATAGGTATATTGAAATTTTGCTTCTTTAAAGCTTTAGTGGGTAAAACGTAGTATTTTCCGATATCAGTACAATGTTGAAATTGCAAACAACACATTGTACAAACAATAATCGTGAGGCATTTCTCCCGAACACGGGCGCTAAGCGCATACGTCCACCTATTAGTCATTCCGTGATCAGCAAAATCCCCGCCGCCTGAATGGACCCAAATTAATGCCAGTGTGCGCATACCCTAACAAGCCCGAGTAAATTACTCTCTATTTTCAAATGGCCGTTCAAGCTTTGTTTATCCTAATGACTGTCACATTAAAGAAAATAATTTCGCTATAAAGCTAAGTGCGCATATACCTACTCGTTTAGAGGTTGTTTGCACGTGTGCCGTGAATTCAACAACCGTGTAATGACCCTTGACGTATTATAAAGTCTTTTTACCGCTTTTTGCAAGAGAAAATATTTTCTTTTACGCCCACGCTTGGCAAAGTAACCGGCTTTAATGTTTTTAATCATTCATTTTTTTAATTATTCAGCGACATTGCGGAGTTATTCGGAGGACTCAATTATGAAGTTACAGGTAGATGTAGCATTTTTACATTAGCAATGACGTTGCCTTATTTCAACTAACCTTAACTTCAGAATGCAACTAAAGCCACTTCAAGCCTTTCACATGTACCAAGACCAAGTTTACATAGAGCAACTTTTATGTAACCTCGCAACTTCTCAATGACTACCCCAGTATAAAACTATCTCGCGTGTCTGAACTACAAAATCCGGAAATACACCAGCTTTATCTTATTCAATGTTGGAAAATGTATGCGCGGGTTACCACGAAAAGTCCCGTATGCTTAATTCCTCAAGTATGTATACGTCGCTGCGAATATAAAAACGGTGAAGGATAAAAGTTTCCGTTTGAGGCCACAGCCAGCGTAATCCGACAGTTTCCCGATGTACACCCCTGTCTATGCCGAATAGTGGGAACAGGGAAGGCTGTGGAGTAGTCACTTTTATTCTATAGGGTCGTCATATTACTTCAGTATACATTTAATTAAGAGAAATGTGCAAATTATTATTACTATTACTTATAATTATTACTTATTTGTAAGAATAACTGTTGTCGATGAGACTTTTAAAACTTATCAAACGTCGATAAAATAGACTTTAAAACCGTCTTCGGTAAGCATGATAGTTATTCCTGAAATAAAACAATTCAAATAGTATAATTAATTATAAAAAACATTTTGACATTTATGGTCAACGGATGGACTAAGGAGAAATACGTAATATTCTGTAAAAAAAAAATCATTATGTAGAATTACTAATATACAAAATTACAACTAGTTGTAGGTACATGCAAAATAAAACTAGCTAATTCACATTATAATTGTTTTGTTTTAAGAGAGATACGTAGAAGTTCTACCCAGACAAAGTCGCAGGCGGAAGCAGTATCATTTATATTTTTGGCAAAAATATAATATAATATAATAAGTATGTATGTATAATATGTATGTATGTATGTATGTATGTATAATAAGTATAATATAGTAAGTATGTTATTAGGTATATTATAAAATTTGTTTTAGTAAAATGCCTCCATAGAGGTAGCTGCTCTGGAGAAAGACTTAAGGCGGGTGAACACTGAATTTTCTACTCTTGTAACAAATCCACGTCAGGCCACTGGCGATAATCCAAGAATTTGTGACCTCCTAAGGATGCTTCATGAATATAATCATACATTATTTATACTTATCGGCAGAAAGGGTTTACATTTGTCAAAACAGAGTAAAAAGCTTTCAATCTGGTCGACAATGATTTTGCCTACGAAATTGGAGGGTGGAGGTACTGGGTTCAAATTACGATAAGGTCATTAATTCCTGAGTTAAATACGGAGATTATTATGTATATATTATCTTGTCAAGTACCCGCAACAAGCTTAAGTATGGGACTTACTGTAGGACTAGGCATATTTGTGTACGATTGTCTCATTTTATTGAATAGTAATAAAGATGCTAGATGTTTTTTCTTAAAAATATATAAATGAGTACTTGAATTTGTTTTTCCTTTTAAAAATAATACAAATTACTGACTTATTTTTAATATCATTAATTGCAGCGTTTAAAACAAACTTTTATTTTTTGTGGGGGTATAATAAGTATGGTTATATACAGATGATTACTATAACTAGCTTATATCTAAAATAGGCCCTTGAGGCATTGTACCAAGGATGCTGGCGGCATTTCCTCGTTGTATCGCAATACTGATAGTATGGTTAATTGGTTAGAATGTTAACGCCAATTACACGAGATTTATCATTATCATTACACTAACATCATGAAAATGGACTTTCACAGAAATCGCAAACAGCTCATAATTTCACACGCGAAATACGAGTATTTATTTTAGCCTCAAAAATCCCCAAATTCCGCAAATGCGCCTTCAAAACAGACAAATACAAATACGAAGGGAATCCGCAAATAGGGAGTGATTACTCCGGCCCCCTTCCGTATTTCCTCATTAACTGTTTAGGGATGGTCCTTATTGTGAAGGTGTAAGGGCTATTGTTGTGGTACGTTTTAGGCCTTACCGTACCGGTTAATGTGCAGAGTCCGATCCTTCAACGTCCGAAACGCCTGCTCGAAGCGAATAGCTGACGTAATTAAAGTAGTTGACAGGTGCACGTTCAGCGGGAATGTACGAACAGAAATAGCTGAAAATCGAAAAATAGATGATAATTAAGTAGCCGAGCCTGATGCCTTTTATTTGAAAGCTTATTAGTCTTATAAATAAGATTTTATTTTGGTATTTGATTGGCGAGGCTAACAAAGCATAAACGGAACCTAGATACAAGGTGTAACAAAAATAGTGGGGATAAGTTTAAGGCTAATTCTATATCGTGGTCTGATAATAAAAAGTAAAAGAAAAAAAAAACATTTTTTTCTATGGAGGAGTTGACCTGTCAACCAAGATTGGTATACCCTTTAGACAAACAGCAAAAAATCGCGTAAAAAAATGTTCTACTTTCTTCTAATCGGAACACGATATCGAATAAGCTCATAAACGAATCCCCACTATTTTTTTTTTACACCTTGTAGTTTCGTTAAGGTCTACAGGGGTAAGTGCTGGCCTTCACATTAATTTGAACGTCACTTAGATATTCATGATTGATCACTTAGAATCAAAAGAGTAAAATTTCATATCGTACCCCTTAACCTAATTCATTTTTAGCACGTTTGATGTAAATTTATTATACTCATAAAACCACGCATCCGTAAGGTGCTACTTACCTACTATGCCACGCATGAAGTATTTTTTTTTTCATATTAATTAAATAAAATTTAATACTTGTCCCAGCATTTCCATTTAGCGGATGAAAGAGCTTAATGTGAACTCCTTTGGTTCTGGATAGTCATAGCAAAAGTCCTTTATGTTTACCCACACCGGTAAGTTACCCTGTTTTCATTGTAGGTAAATAAATACTATAAATATGTTAGCAAATGCTGCATACTAGCTCCGATGCAGATCGTCTAGTGAAAAAGAAATACTATTTTATTCATGTTAATATGTTTACACATGTAGATCAAAACGACGTTACTAAGTCCCATTACTATGGGACCACACGAGGCGTTATGTTTAATCAACTTTGTTTTAATTGCATGAGATTTTAATTATTGAAAATGGTCCTCTCCATTTGCACTTCTACATGCACATTGCACGGTCTCAAAGCAATATTGTCAGAGTTACGACCACGTTCGACGTGTTGCCTCCCTGTCACACTTCCGTATGAATGTACAAGTGCGACAGAGAGGCAACACGTCGAACGTGGATCGCGGTAGGCCCTCAGTACATCGGCAGACCCCTTTACCCTTCCCTAGTAATAGCCCTTTTCATAAATCTTTTAAATTCCTACCCAAAATAATAATAGAAAATCGGATTGTTTTCGCTTAGTACAATTAATATTTCTTGTCATTACATTTTGTTATTAAATAATCTTTTCATAGTTATAAAAACAAACTATGTTACTATTAATCTTAAACTTTTTTTTTTGTACATTGGGAGAACGTCATAAATACTTTTAACCGATGAGAAAAAGTAATAAAATCAATTGAAAATTTGTTAAAGCAAATAAAGTAGGGAAGATTAGCAAAACAAATTTATAGGGCAATAATTTCTTCTTAGCTACAAATAACTGGAGGGGAAGTTATGCCGCTTGGGCATAAAATTACTATTTTACGTGCCATAAAACTTGCTTCGTTCCTTGACATAAAATACATGCAAAAGGAGCAAAATTTTGGACGTAAATGAAATGATCAGATAAAGGTGTCATTTTAACAGTAGCTTACGAGTATATTTACATTAATTTTTTTTATTATAAAAGTTTTAAGTTTTTACATTAAAAATTGATAGTAAGGGCCACCCCACACAAGCGCCTTTTGAGCGTCGGCGTCTAATCAGCGCTATGGAAAATGGCGTCGCTGCGCAGTTGCGCCAACGTTGCGTCGGGCAGCAGCCATAGAGTTGACTAGACGCCGACGCTCGGGAGACGCTAGTGTGGGGTTCTAAACATCTAACCCGCAAACAAACACGATTGAAAATAGTGCTATAATATATATTTATGCTAATGGCAAGCCTCTAACGAATTACTAATAATTTATTTAACAACAACAAACAAGACCTAAGTGATTAATTATATTTTATTTATTTTTCAACCAATTAAACTTACAAAATGTCGAATAAAAACATCGACTTTTTCTTTTCTTATATGAACCTAATAGTGACATCGTTAAAAAATGCATTACGGTAGTTAAGAGTAGATAATATCGGCTGATACTTCCTGTACACACGCGCAGATTAACACTGGTAATTTAACAAATACGGTACGGAATAACGAAAATAGATTCAAAGTGTATTTACTCGTATGTAGCTGTCATGAGGTACAGTCAGCATCAAAAGTAGCGGATCAAATAACGTTTCATAAGTTGTGTGGGGTGGCACAAGCGCCTTTTGAGCGTCGGCGTCTAATCAGCGCTATGGAAAATGGCGTCGCTGCGCAGTTGCGCCAACGTTGCGTCGGGCAGCAGCCATAGAGTTGACTAGACGCCAACGCTCGGGAGACGCTAGTGTGGGGTGGCTCTAAATATCTAACCCGCAAACAAACACGATTGAAAATAGTGCTATAATATATATTTATGCTAATGGCAAGCCTCTAACGAATTACTAATAATTTATTTAACAACAACAAACAAGAGGTAAGTGATTAATTATATTTTATTTATTTCTCAACCAATTAAACTTACAAAATGTCGAATAAAAACATCGACTTTTTCTTTTCTTATATGAACCTAGTGACATCGTTAAAAAATGCATTACGGTAGTTAAGAGTAGATAATATCGGCTGTTACTTCTTGTACACATGCGCAGATTAACACTGGTAATTTAACAAATACGGTACGGAATAACGAAAATAGATTCAAAGTGTATTTACTCGTATGTAGCTGTCATGAGGTACAGTCAGCATCAAAAGTAGCGGATCAAATAACGTTTCATAAGTATCTACCATTCTGTAACGGCTTAACAAAAAATCATGTCTATAATATAGAACAACTAAGACTGCAAAAGATGTACTTTTGAGCGCGAATTTTAGAAATTTATCTATATTTGGAGAAGTTATCCGGAATATCAGATACTTTTGGCGCGTTGTTTCATCCGCTACTTTTGATGCTGACTGTACATAAGCAAATCTTCACACAATAGTTAGAAATACAAAGTGACCCGTTTTCAATGTTTTTGAATGCATTACATACATGGCTTTGTCATTTCGCTCTTTTTATTCTAAAGATATATATATATATGTCGGAATGGTCATTTATTCTCATCTCCGGATGCATTTAAAACTGCACGGCGGGAGAGAGTTATCTTAATTAAAATCAGTTTCGGTGCATTATGTTCAGGATTAATTTATTTCTTTCACAGATACCTCGAATTTATTACTGGTTTGGCAGTTATGCTTTATGATGGCAGAAATTTGTAACTGACTAGGATAGTCGACATAATAGCGTTATATATATTTATTTAGTCACCTGCAATAACAGTTGTGAATGATTGACGGTTAGTTTCACTAGACTTTAATTGACCGAGATATAAACCGTGATTACCTTTTATATTGTTTTTATGGAGCTCCCGATATTGTCAAATGTGTGGAATCCTGTGATTTGTTTATGTAAAAAAACATTGATATCCGAATCAAACACGCGTAGTGACACTGTGAGTGTGGTGGACTTAGATAGACTAACAAGTGTGGACGCGACCAGTGGTAACGTTGAAAGCGAACGCAGCCGACGCGCACGAATGAGAGTAGACCGAGCGCAGTCTACACAACTTTGACACCCACCCGCTATCTCCAGTTACCCGTGAACAAGATGCATGTAACTGCGTCGAAATATCGGAAGCTCCATAAAATCAATATAAATGGTAATCACAGTTTATCCCGGTCAATTTAAGTCACCTGCAATAATTTACGGGTGAATATATCGGTCATACTGAGCAACTTTTACTATGGGACCAACCCCGAAATCGCGCATAAAAAATGTACTCTCCCATAGAAAATGTCAAGGTCAGACAGCCAAAATATATGAAACAGCCAATTTTGTTTATACTATACAGGGTGTGTCAAAAATAATGGAGAACCGTTTAAGAGTATATTTGGTATCGTGTTCTGTAGGGCTAAGCTGGTCGGCTCTTTATCATTTGTCACCATACCTGTCACGTTCTACCAAGTATATAAGCTCGAAAGTGATGGGCATAGTGACAAGTGATAAAAATGGAGCCATGCTGCCACCGCTGATCAGGAAAAAATAGAAGAAAAGTTTATTTGACCTTTTAGGTATATAAGGTATAAGTTTGGGTATAGATAAGGTAAAGTTTGAAAAAAAAAAAATGTTTTTACTTAAACTTGTTTACGTGCAATAAGTGACACATATGTACAGTAACTGGATGCAAATGGCCCAGAACAGAGCGAAATGGGCATTTTTGGAGGAGGCCTTCACCTGCGGAGGGGATTAGTCTAAAAAAAAAAAAAAAAAAGTTTGTGTTATTCATAAATCTAGAGTTAATGTTTTTTTTTTAGCTATGGCAAAATGTATAGTCTTAGTTTGCAGGAAATAAAAGGCTTTTTTATTTTTTATTTTTATTTTATTTATTTATTTTATTTATGTACAGTAGCTGCAGAGTTAAGTGAAAGATCCCTGCATAGAAATTTGTTTGCACAGGGAGTCACTTAACACTGAAGCTTTACTGTTAACTGTACATTACATACATATAACATGCTGAGATGAGCCCATTTCGTGACGCTTTATTCTTTCTTCGTTTTTAATATTTCTATTTCATACAGGGATAGATGGTAGTCCTTGGAGGAAGGGGCATCCCATAAGGGGTTCTTGTTTGCTATAAACAGTTAATATTTTGTTATATTACAATAAATTACTGAATGAAATTGACATACTTAGATAAAAAAAAACTAATTTAAATATTAAGTAGTAATAGTAGATTAATCGTGTGATTAATAGTCGATTAAAAAGATCGTGATCACTAATTAAGTACTCTCGAAATAAAAAAGGCTTTTATTTTTATATTGATTTATTTTATACTATAAAGCAATGAAACAGCAACATTATTGCACATTTTCTTTATCTTTTTGCAAATACGAAACCCTTAAACATTAATACTTGTAAATCAGTTAGAAATATAAAATCCAATATCAAACTCGCACTCCAAACTTTTGGATCACTAAAAAACTTCACAAAGTTGTCAAAAGAAAACTTTCGGAGTTTTCCGTATCAAAGTGAAATTTAAACTATTTACGAATACACTTTGCTTTTTAAATTGCTTAAGGTTGTCGCACACCAAAAAGCTCGGCACCAGATCGGCACTGGCCCAACCCGACCCACTCAACATTTGTGAACATTTTATCTAAAAGTTTTAAAAACCAAATAGGTATTATGATATTGATTACTCAATATCAGTATTCTTTGCTAAGGCATATTTACTTTTTAAGGCGTTTTTACGTTCGTCTTGTCTTGCTTTTTGCCCTGCTTGTTTACCTGCTGTCTTGTGTGTTGTCGTGATTTTTAGTTTTAAAATGTTCTCAAGTAAAGTATAATCTACAGCTATATAGACATGCAATAGCAATCAACTTCATTTATTTATTTGATAAAAGACACCAATACAAGCGTGACAGAGTGGTCAGAAACAAGACAATGAAAATAATTTGTACCCAGGCCCGCAGTTCAATACTTAAACAGATACTCGTAGGAAATTTAATTTATATAAGTAGGTACGAAGCGGGATGCGCCACGATGTTTTTGTAATGCCAGTTTTACCCTTGTTAAAACAATACCCACAATAGTGCCCCACTATTTCACTGTAGATTTGTCGCTGGAGTCGAAAATTTAGTGCAACCTCTTTTAAACTTGACCTGTTAGTATGGACATGGGTAGCATGGAGTAGCTTTTATAAAATACTACTACTACTGTTTTACATCTTACGTGTGTATTGGCAATGCCACAAGTACTACATATTATATTCTGATTTTTAAAAGTTCTGAAAAGTGCACATTGTGGCAATATTATAGTTGCAGGCGGCTATAGGCTCCGGGGATAGTCGGGACGTACCTACTACGCTTATGTGGCAAAAAATGGTATAAAAATAAATGTGAAATTCACATTGAAACGTAATATTGTATAATTGATTACCAAATAACTTGAGACCTTACGGCTACCGCGAGTATGAAACTGACACATTCGCTAGCGTGTGCGTAACTTAGGGCTCATTTACACGGTGCGAGAACTCGCACGCGAGTTTACATTGCGGTATTTGATCGGTCGCCGAATTAGTTGTAACCTCAATAGTCCGCAATGTAACTAAAATCGCATGCGAGTTCGCGTGCCGTCTAAATCGGCCCTTTCTTTCAATATAACTCGCTCGCACTAAATATGCGAGTACGAGCGACATGCAAAGAATGTAAGTTACGCCAACGTTAACGAATATGTCAGTTTGCCTTAGCAGTAGTCGTGGTGCCCTGTGTCACTCACCAGTGAGTGATTTAAATGAATTATCTTTGATTGAACTCACTCACTCTTCAACTCACTTGAGATTTAATTCGCTCAGTAACTTATCTATCTCAGTGTTACTTGCGGTGTATTCCCATCTGTGCCCGCCCCACTTGACCACCGCCATACAAGAGACGGGCACAGATGGGAATGATTTGTATGTAGGTCTGTGCCTGGTGGGGACAAATGGGAATACACCTTACTTGCTCGCTATTTCCCACACATGATTCGAATGAGCCGGCCGAGCCTAACGGGTAAGACGTTGCGAATATACGAAACGACAGTTTCGGAGCGGTTCAGAAGATGTCGGGAAAACATGGCGCCATCATGGTCGTACTTATAGCTGCTGTGTGTATTAGAACTATCTCTTTTACGCACTCGACATATCCACTGAGCGAAATGAGTGATATATATCTCCGCGAGCGAAAGATATGAATCAATCTTATCAACTCAATGAAGCATTTGCGCATCTCTAAGTCGTGGTAAGACTAAAGTATTCTAATTAGAAATACCGTTTACTACCTGCTGTTCACTTCACTGGCATGTAATTAGATCAGCGAACGGTTAAGCAGAGTTTACACTTGCGTCTCTATGGACGCTTTCGTTCCGTGCCCATGGCACACACTACACGTTAGCAAACAGTACAGCGACGTCCACCTGAATAAGGCGTTATATTCATAATTGAAGAGTTCTTGTCACTTTTACCATTACTATTTTAACTAGTACATATGTTATTTGTGTGTTTAGGTAAACTAAAAGTGGGTAAATAAATTACCCGTATTAATGACATTTGTAAGTTAGGAATGACATATCGTGCCATGATATTTGAGAAGACATAAAACACTAATCAAATATGTATTATTATATAACCTAGATCAATTAGTGGTGGATCAAATAAAACAATCAAAGAAAAATTACTCAGGGGCTCAAGTCCAAATAATCTGATAGGACTAAATATCCGAAAAACTGACTTCATCAGTCTGTGTCAAGGTATATTCGCCATCGCCATGCAAGACAATTCCAAATACATCGTGGCAGCATTCTTGAAAACATACTTATTGTATTACCACGATTAAAATGAAAAAATATGTAAAAGCTGGCAACAGAAGGCATCGTGTAAATCGCCAGTAAAGGCACCAGTTACACGATGAATCCTTCTAATAGTTGTCAACTTATACTGCTAATAATTTTATTTTTTATTACATTTCATTTATTATTAAAATCAAACACTATTCAGTGCCTACCTATGTAAAGCAGTACCTATGTATTACGAATAGAGCCTTTGAAATGATAACTGTCAAATAACACCGCCTTGACAGCGAACTATGCGTCTGGTCTAGTTAGTAAGTTAGTTATGTTAGTTAGTTATTTTATTAACTTAGTTAAGAATTAGCTTTAAGTTTTTTGGTTGGGGACTGAAAATCAGCGGTCTCGCTGAGTCATACATTTAACTGCACAACTATTTGTAAATTCTACTTGGTTTTTTTTTTTATTGTACTTGAAATTCATTGTTTTTGTGTTGGAAATTACATATATTTTATTATTAAGAGGTTGCAATACTGTTTGCACAAAGGTGTCCTGTCCTAGCCCCCACATCCGCATGGCTTATGCGACACCGCGCCCGGTGCCATTTTATTATCTCCACCTATTTCTTTTGAAAAAACAAAGGGAAAACTCGTCTGTTTTCAAATTTTACACTCTCCTGCACCCGGCTTATAATGCGAAAAGAATTCGCAATTAAGTAATATAAAAAAGCGTTGTCATATTTTTCCTCTTCTGTGCGGACGTTCTTGTAATACCATTTACGTGTAAATGTAACCTATGGAGCTCTTTTTTGCTCGTGGCGCTTTTTCGTTTGTGTTTTGTTTTTAGCCAGTAAATTGTAATTTTATAAGAGCAACGTGTCTATACGTTTGGAATTTTGATATAATATCATATTCATAAAACATAACATGATCGATAGTTTAGATGAGAGAGATAGTTTTTAACATGAGAACACCATTTTTATTTTCAACGTTGGTACTCGTATTTGTCATGCTAGTTCAGTCAATGTCAGTATTTTGTGTAACGGAATTTACTGCAAGACACGTTCGTAAGTTTCCGTGAAAATACGATGGAAAATAATTATACACAACTGTTGTGCTAAGCAGTGTTATGTTGTCAGTGTCAACATTGTAACTAGTACTTGCCTGAAAATGCACAGGCCTAATAAAATCTACAAAACTAAAACAATATTTCGAAGCTAAAAACTGTTATTTTAGCGCTGAACTTGTAAGTGAGTTAGTGAATTGTGCACACAAAAAGATGGGAATCAAAGGATTCATTAGAGCCGCGGTTAGATGAAGTTGCGGGTACGATATGAATACAGTCGGGATTAAAATTTCAACTCGCTGCAGATTACCTTGTATAAAATTCTATTACAATAATAATTATTGCAAACGAACTCGTGGTGAAAGTTAGATATTGTTGATGTAAAATGTGGTTTGCGAGATACGTGCATGGTATTAATTGTATGAATAATAAATGCTGTATGTAATATCCCGGTTTCTTCATTGTTTCTTCTGCATTCGTCGTCATTACTAAGATATTGGTCAAAAGCGAGATTTTAACTGGTGGGATTCGATCTGGCCTTTTTATATTTTTTTTATTTAACTTGCCCTGTTAGTATGTACGTTTGCTAGTTAGTGTGGGTCAAATTTTAAGGCTCAGTTTGACCCACTTCCCGATATCCGATTGAGCTGAAATTTTGCATACATATACAATACAATACAAATCCTTCGCTTCAAACTTCGCTTCGTTCGCCATCTCACTATCTGAAGGTTGTCTGGAAGAGATCGCTGTTTAGCGATAAGTCTTCCTGTTGTTCCTTAATTGTGTTTAGAATCGTTAGAATTGTCTCGATGAGTATTAGTCGAAAGAAATGTAGGTACAAACAGCGATCAAAGCTTGTATCAAAAATGAAATTTTTGGCAAAAACTCATTCTGGACTAAAATAAATAAGTAGAGCAGTACCTACAGCGCGGCATTTTTCGTATTGCCTATTTATATTTAGGACTTTTGAATATATGGAAGAGAAGGCACATTATATAAGTTCATTCATTTTGTTGCAACAAAAATACATTGTTCCATTATTGTAGCGCTACCATTTAAAATAATGTTATCTTGCATTAGGATTTGAGTTAAGTAAACTTTTTTTACCTACCACTGCGTTTTGAGCATCGTTGTAAATTATTCCTAACTCAAGACCAGAAGGGTCTACCACCAACATGGAAAAATCGCGTCTACCTCTTTGTCGCTTGAATATGCAAGAGCAATAGAGGTAGATAATGATTAATGATATTAAATTTTTAGATTATTGCGGTAGGCCCTCAGTACCTGTAAAAAAGAGGTGACGTCCTGATTTCACCACATATGAAGGGATGTGTACTTTGATACTTCTGGGCATGCGTGGTGTGAAGCTCAGATGGTATTCCAACCACTTTCCTAGCGTAAGCAAGAGCTCGAGTTAAGTTGCCTACAGTAGCGTTTTTGCTGCAGTATTGGTGGTACAGTACGTGCAGTTTACCAATACTAAATATAACGCTGTACTGTAGCAGTAACACAGCTGCGGTGGCAATCTGAATGTTTTCTTTAGGCGAACAACAATAATAAGTATAATATTTATACAGTTACCCCCTTATTCATCAACGTGTACTAAAGTTACGATGCCGCTAATCATCGTTTGTCCCTTTCCATCATACCAATAGGTCGGAAAGGCACAAACGATGATTAGAGGCATCGTAATTTTAGTACACATTTATGAATAAGGGGGTTAGTCTTTGGAAAGAAGAAAGCTAATCAGGGCAGTCAGTTCCGGGGTATGGGTAAATACATGTAAGGCAGCTAAGTGGCATAGTTAATTAAAAAAAAAAAAATTTTATATAAAAAGTGGTTACTATTTGTTGTAACACGGGAATTACATTTAATTCAACCAAACAATTGAAAACTGTGACATATCAATGTCATTTCGAATATCAATCATCCGAGATACTCGTAGTACTAACGTTTAGTAGCAAATGAATACACTCGTATTAAACACTAATCTAAATGTGAGTAAGCAGGCCCCAAGGTAAAGGTATATGCTCGTCGAGTTAATTAAAATACCGGTGTCTTTGAGAAAGTTACTTAATTTAAGCTCAGGAATGCACCCTTGAAATTAATGGGAAAAAAAAACACGGTGTATAATATTGGTAAAACATCCATAACTCACGAAAAAACATACATATGTATATGTTAACCATACAAATGCCCTTTCCAGGACTTGAAGGCAGTGTTACTATCAACTAGAAGGCCATATAAACGCCATAGTGCTCACACCGCTGCGGCAGCTCATGCTGTTGTTCACGGTCACCTTAAATATCAGTCCAACGACCAGCAGGGCGAGAAGCAGCTATCAGGTTAGTCAGCTTTTACTTTCAGCTACATTCGCCAAATCTGTTTACCTGGCCCTAATTTAAGGGCTAGTGATTAAATCGGTATCGTTAGGGGCATAATATACCCACATGATTATGTAGTCAATGTGTGTGAATGTTCACAGCTGTCGATCAATTCCCGCCGAAGTATCTACGGTAGAATTTTGAGTAACATGCTGACACGGGCATGGGTATGGTAATTATTACTCGAAGCAACTCACACTGGTTCGAAAGTGTGAATACTCGCCTCCGCTAGGTAAGCGCTAGGAAGTTCGAGTCTGGAAGTGGGTCGCGAGATACTTGATGAAGGGGATGGCGCGAACATCTTGTGTTTACAAGTTTCGTAATAATGAAAGTTTTATTTTGTTAGATTTTAATTGATTATGATTTTCTTTTCTAAACTTCGCTGTACGTCCAGACGGATCTTCAATGTGTATTTTGTTAGTTTGTACACACAGGACGTGTTAAGTGAAATTTAGTTAAATTTAGACCATGGAGTCCATCATTCGACACATGGAGATATGTAGAGATGGAGTGGAGATGTGGAGATATGTATGTAGTGGTAGGTGATGGTATATGTGTGATCTAGGCACAATTCGAGGCTGATTAAATAAAAGATACCCATGTTTCGAAGTACATCCGTTCCCCAACCCAATGTTGATAAAGATTAGGTCATCGTGATAAGACACAATGAAAATCCGGATCAAAATTTTTTGATTTAAATATTTTGATTTGTTCATCATTGAGTTATCTTTGGGTTTTGGTGAATCATTGACCTATAGTTTAAATAAATTGATAAACGCAAAACACTATCCGGTACTAATTATGCTTTACTACCAACATAAGATAAGCAAAACTAGCAGTAAATTATGCTAAAATTTATGACAAATAAGATAATGTTTCGTTTATTTTATATATTTAGTTATGTAATAATATTGAATAGGAAGTTGCATTGTTCTCTGCTGAATAACGTTAATCAGTCCGTCAAGTGTGAGTGGTGCAACTGGCCCTAAAACTTAAGATCGTTACATAAGTTTATAACTTATATCTAAAGTTTTACATAAGAAAAAGTATTGGTATTGAATATAATGTGTGTACTTGTTTTTATTTTCCAATTAGTTCACATTTTATTTTATTTCATTTAACAAAAAACGGGCAAGTGCGTGTCAAACCACCCATAATGGAAGGTTCCGTAACTTGATGCAATACAAAAACCCATACAAGCTAAAGGGCATATTGAATAGGAACGGACGAACGGACAGGAATGTGTGATGGCGAGTGTTACCTGTTATACGTTTGTTTACCTATATATAAGTACACCTTCCTTAATTGTAATTACTTATTTACTACACAATAAGCATGCAGTTGAGCGGAGTGATACATTTGCACCACGCATAAACTTCTTTTAACAAGTTTCAGTGGTGTATCATAGATTTAATTTCTTTGTGTAATTTGTTGTGATATAAATAAATTAAAAAAAAAATATCTTCGCAACACTTGGTTTCAATAAGAAGATAAATGTTTTGGAAAAGCTTATTAATAGCTCAACCGATTCGATTCAAAATAATTATCATAGAAAATATTCATTAGGCCTGATTTTCAAACTATTTCAAATTTTTTGCACGCTTGGGTCAAAATTTAGAAGATTATTTCCAAAAGTATTAATGTATTTAATCAAACAACGCTCTTAGTAACTTTAATGTTATTTTTAAAGACCTGTCGAATGACACATGTATTGATTTTACATGAAAATTATATTTTCACTTAACTAAGTAGCGACTTACAACTTACACCTACTTTGCAAACATTAAAATATACCGAAGATTCCGAGTATAATTTCTGTGACATACGGATATTACGGATATGCAGACAGACGGACGGATAGAATGACCGGTAGCGATAAAGCTAGCTCACACCAGATCGTACAGTCGTCCCCAGAATGGACACAGTCTCCAATGCGGAAGAGACTTCACAACACCCAAGGAAGGATGTCGAATGAAACCCGCACACAAGGCCAGACAGATAAATATGAAGAAACTACCCAAACCAAACCCTGAAATGGTTGAAAAAAAAATTCAAACATACTTGTAATTATTTGAGTATATCGGGGTTTTTGTTGTAGGAATGATTTCGTGACTTAGTTTATTGTAAAATAATTACCAAACTATGAATGAAAAATAAGCTCTAAATGTGCTTAGAAATGTTAAAATAGTATCGATTTTTACAGTTTTGACCTACTTTTTGGGTAGTGTAAAACATTCCCGCACCGAAAACCCCGATGTATGCTCGTAATATACCGAAGTACATACCCTACCTTCAAAAACCGGTGTTGCAAATCTGTCAGTAAACTAAAATAGGTACTTACGTACATTAGACCTGACATGTTACGTAATTGCATTATCATAATTTACACTGGAATTTAATACATCGATCACATCGAAGCATGAAATTTCTTAATCAGAGTTAATTAATTGTTAATTCTTCTAGATTAGATAAATGTGACATATAAATTACGATTCTAATGTTGACAAACACAGTTCTTCCATATAATGAAGGTGTTAGCTGTATTGTTGACTTTGGCTATTGCTGCCTCATACGCAGATTCTGCTAGAGAGGTATCTGCTATAGGTTACCATGGAAAGATTGGTATCCCTTTGGCTAGGAAGATCAAACTGGCTGAAGAACAGGCACAACTAACACCGGAAGGTCAAAGGATCGTAGGCGGCTCTATTACAGATATCAGTCAAGTTCCCTATCAAGTAAGTTTTGCATTATTATCTTTCTGTACTGATGTGTTTATGTTCTGAATTACTTAAAGTTCTCGAAAAACGTTTTTACGAAAATTTATAGTAAAATACAATTTACTTATATATACTTATTATTGTTCTATACACAAGTAGGTATATAATGCCGCCAGAAAAATATTTATTTCTAGTTTTAGTATTTTATCTGACATTGGGGATCTTTTAAATCTCTAAGTTGATTAAACTTATATATGATTACCCAGATATTGGGTGTTGTACGAATATTTATAAATGCCGTTATGTATTTTGGATGTCACTATATGATGTCACTTAAAATTTTGTATCAATTTGTGAAAAAGCTCTTGTGGCACCCATACTCAACCATTTTCTATGATCGCCACAAAGGCGGTTTTGCCTTGTAGCCCCGGGCCGCAAGATGAATTTGCTTAAAGGTGATTGGATGGCAAGGAACAATACCATCATGATCACGTGGCGGGCTGCAGGTTAAGTTTTTTATTAGACTTACTACAGATTTGTAAGAGAACAAATATTTCTTATAGGTTGGTCTCGTCATCACAATCCTCTGGATTTTGACATCAGTTTGCGGTGGTAGCCTCATCTCCACTACCCGTGTGCTTACCGCTGCCCATTGCTACTACGATGGAACCTTCACCGCCAACTCTATCCAAACTGTCCATGGATCCAACTTGCTGTTCACCGGCGGAGTGCGGCACACCACTAACGATATTGAGCTCCACCCTAACTGGGATCCCGAGATGGTTGCTAATGATATTGCTATCATTCGTATCCCTGCTGTCACCCTTTCTAGTAAGTTTTCATTGTAAAACTAATCGTCTTTTAAATATTAAGGAGCGTGACGTCGTTTTTTTTTTCTTTTAAAGCTATGTCGCTGCGTCTATGCACCACTAATGCAAAGGCTTGTAATGATTTAGACACCTCAGCTCGGGTAGACAGTTTTTTTTTCCCAGGATGATAATGTTCAGCCTAGGTATTATAGAAATCTGTGGTAGGATATAATGACATGAAACTTTTAGTACAGCAAAGTAAAGAAAATAAAAGGGATTTGAACCAAATAAGTCATTAAGTAACATACAGTTAGTTATGAGTAAGACAGATTTTGAATTTTACAGCTTGTAACAGCTTTAAGGTTAACCTTACTCTTGCAAACGTTTATTTTTTTTATTTTGAATCTTTCAATTACAGATGTAATCCAGACGATCGCTCTGCCTTTCAATGATGCTTCAAATCTTTTTGTTGGAACTAACGCGCTCGCTTCTGGATACGGCCTACAGTCCGACGGTATGTATTCTTTTATAAAAAAAATAGAACCAAAATGATAAAGTGAGCAAATAGAATAACGACATAATGAATTCATACTGTTCTGTTAGTTCAGTATGATAGTAGTCAGTTCTTAGAAATGGCTGGAATCATTTATCAAACTTTATATCAAAAAGACATCTTAGGTATTAACGAAATCTTTTCTAAATGGAAACTTTTTTTAAACTTAGGAAACTGCTCATCTCTTTCTTCTTTTGCGTTACCATTTACTCCAGTTTATTTGTTACTGCCGTAGCCGAATTTAATCGAAAACCATAATTGCATTTTCTAGGTGGCAGCATCAGTATCTTCCAACGTCTAAATGCTGTCACTCTCCCCGTGATCGCCAATAGCGTATGTGATGAAGTCTACAGACCCTACATCACCAATACGAATATTTGCACCAGCGGCGCCGGCGGACAAGGAACGTGCAGCGGTGACTCCGGTGGTCCCCTGGCTCTTAACATTAATGGCGTTCCTACACTGGTATACTTTTTTTTTTCAATTTCTATGTTGAATTATATATCTGATCGCTGTGCTGATGAACGTGGCCACATATGTGCTGTGGATTGGGTCATGAGAATATGCGAAAAGAAATATCAGCGTTTTAAAAAGTTCATCCCTTAAAAGGGTTAAATAGGGGTTGAAAGTTTATATGGGGTTTAAATTTTATTTTAAGCTAGGAACTTGAAGCTTCGGAAAAGATATTTGATTGAAAGAGAAGACAACTTATTTTAGCGTTTTTAAAATGTGTCACCTAAAAGGGTTAAAAAGAGGTTAATAGTTTGTATGAGTTTCAAGTTTTATTTTGAGTACGAACTTGAAACTTTGTAAATAAGTACGAGTGTGTTCTTAAAATAAAAGAAAACTGATTTCAGCGTTTTTAAAAGTTCATTCCCCAATGTGGTGAAAAAGGGGTTGAAAGTTTGTACGGAGATCAAATTGAAACTTTGTTTAAAAGCATATTATTTGAATTAAAGAAAAAAATCTGCGATTTTGAAAATTTATCCCCAAGTTAGTGAAAAACAGGTTGAAAGTTATAAGTTAGGAAAAAGTCTTTGGTACGAGTAAATTTGTACAATTTTGTAGGTACGGTCGGCGCCCCAACTTAAGTAACCAAGTAGCTATACTGGTTGTATAGAAAAGTGGAAACTTATGTTAGGGAAGCGACTGGATTATTGGTCTAGATTTTAAACAATTCGTAATAACAAAGCTTTTTTTTCAGATCGGTGTGACATCGTTCGGCTCGTCTGCGGGTTGCGAAGTCGGTCTGCCTGCTGGTTACGCCAGAGTCACGTCCTATGTGTCTTGGATTACTTCCGTGAATTAATTAATTCAAGATGTAATGAAAATAAACTGTGCTTTTTTATGATATTTATTTATATGACTTTAATCCCTAATAATACCTATGCTAGTATACACAACCTACCTAGATATACACTACTACTTACCTTAATACTACCTACCCACTACTTAGATGCTTAGGTGCAGCTAGATAATACGATTAGGTACTTATTCTGTGCTATAGGTACCTATTTGCCATGGACAATTTACATACATGTAATGTATTTAGTTTTTTTTTATCATTTTATTAGTGCTTCGTACAAAACTTTGTTCACGAAGCACTTTTGTGTAGCAACTCTGTCTTATTATTTATACCTAAATAATTGTATCATATTCTTACAAAGCGTATTGCAATTAATTATAGCTAAGTAGGTACATATGCATTTGAATCTAATGGACAAACATGAAAATTACAAATGCTCCACTTCTCACTCCCCATCAACCACTTATTTTACTTACTGAGTATCTTCTTTCACGTCATTTACAAAATGAATCCTTATGGCAATCACAATAAAATCGTTTATTTCAAAATCTGACGACTGAGATAAGATGTTTTGAAAAGAAAGCAGTATTGCTTATCAAAAGCAGAAGGTCGTAACTTCCGTGATTTTCAGTTTAAATATGTCGTTTGTGTAGTGAACGTAGAATATTAGGTAATTAAGCTCACGTGTACGTTCTGTCGCTAAGTGCACTGCGGTTACAGGTTTGAGTGCGTTTATGGGGCACTAGAGAAGTTATCAGTTCCTGCTGCAGAGGAAGTAACACATTAGTGACCGTGGTTGTTAGTCACTGAACGCAACGAGTACGCTGTGATTTCAAAACTCTGTCTTTCACCATTATAATGAAATGCTCGAAAAATTATAGACGCTCTACCATACCAAAAATTAAAATGGAAATGATGTGGCCACGTAGCACGTTCCAATAAAGAAAAAATAACCACGCTATGTCGTGGCCCCACCGGGACCAGGAAACATGGGAAGCCCAAAGAAAGGTGGACCGATGAAATAGTGGTTACAGCTAGCAAATATTGGCCACAGAAGGCCAAGGATAGAAATACTTAGCGAAAACTGGAGGTGGCCTTCACCCAAAGAGGGGTCTATACGAGTACACATAAAGAAAACTTATATCTATTTAACATATACTGTAATCTCGCAGAGAATCAATAAAGGCTTTTTCATCTCGTCAAATTATCGAGAGTAGCGATTGAAACAACGCAGCAAAAGTATATGGCACCATATATTATTTTCCAAATAAAGATATATCTCTACAGTATCCGTTCAAAAGTAACTCTCACAACTAATTGTTTATTAGAAGAACAATAGAACTAACAAAAAAGAGATATATCTCTTTTGTTAAGTAAGTAAAGAATGGCTAGAGTGCCTAGTTAATAAGAAAAAATCTACTCATTTAAAATTATGTCCATCCCTACATTTTTGCAAATAAATATAATTTTTCTTTAAATATATATCTATCTTTGGATATACGTTTACCTTTCTGGGTTTCCTCTCTTATTTTTGCAGCCTTTGGTCACGCAGTTGGAGCATAAAACGCTTTTCACGTTAAATTTACTCTGCTTTCACGCCTCTGGCGATTAAACTGGGTCAAAATATGTTTGATCAACCCATCTGTAACCGCTAATGTGACGTGTTCATTTATAAAGTTTATTGTTCGAATCGGGCCGTTAGGCAGGGCGACTAGCGACTAGGAGACCGGTAGCAAGTGAAGGTTATTGATAAATTATTGTTTTTTTTTTTCTCACTTTAATTCCCTCCCGCTTAGTCATACAACTTCATAGTTAAGTAGTGCTCTAGATAACCTAAAAATTTCATACGTTTTATCTTTGAAGTAGATAAACTGGGTTCATGATAAAATGCGTATCTTCTAGATCACTAACAGTTAGACGTCTACAATATGATTTAAAAGACTGTAGTAACAAACATTTTTTTTGTTCATTTTATCAACAAACCGTATAACTTAACATTTAAACAAAGTCGAAAAACATGTTCAGCAACATGAAACTCAATTCACTAGTTATATTAATGTTTGCAGTAACAAATGCTTTCGTTATAAATTACAACTCAATATCATCAAATTTTAATGGTGTATATGGTTATCATCGAAATATCGGCATAAAACTGGCTGAGAAGATAAAGAAGCAAGAAAGTGAAATCAGCATGCAGCGGATTACTGGCGGATTAGTGACGGAAATCGAGGCTGTGCCTTATCAGGTAGAAACCATTTATGATTTTTAAATCCTTAATTAGATATTTTGTAGGTAAATATCATTACAATGTCATCACATTTAGATAATGTCAATACCAATAAAAGTAATTTAAGGCAAAGTTTGTCCTAGCCTCCTAAAGCTCACGGTCCTAGCTTTAGTATATAATATCATCAGGTGATAAGCAAAACTCACTAATTAGGTACTAAAAAATAATTAAACAAAAATCAACCTTATTTTAGTAGTAATATGGTTAATTATGGCTATGAACTTGTGGTGGTAATAAGTGAGTTTTGATTGTCAACTGACGATATTCAGTTTGATGAAATTTAAATCATATCCAGTTGAAACTGCGTTTGTTTTATTTCGTTCAATTTTTAAACAAAACAATATATAGGTTGAAATTTCAGTAGAAAATTTTAGATTTTTCATGTATATGGCTGGGTTATGGGAGGCTAAGTGCCACTTGCGCCAACCCACTAACTCGAGGTTACTGGTAACCATGGTAACTCCAAGTTTAACCAGTAAACTCGGGTTAGTGATTGGTGCAAGTGGCTCTAAGCTAAGCCAAAGTAGTCATGCCACGGCGCCAAAGTAAGTAAGTTAAGCCAAAGTAGTTATTAGGAGAACATAGTCAACAGTCACAATAACCTAGCCGCGGCCATACAATCGAAGTTACGCTTTTAATGATATTTAATGACACAAGTTGCTCAAAAATATCTCCCATAGCTCTTATATCAGCGAATTTAGAGTTATGGGACATATTTTTGAGTAAGTTGCGTGGACCCATATTTTTACACTTGACTGAACCGATTGGCTTTTTGGCGGAAGGCTCTTGTGAACCTTAAACCTATGACAATAAGGACTAGTATGGCTCGAAATCGGGCATACCGGTAACATGTATGTATCATATCTTAACTTTATTATAGGCAGGCATCCGAATATAAATATAATATACAGTCTAGTAGGTACATTTTATTCCATTAATCCTCAAGAGTATTTACATCCTGGTAGGCACTGTCCGTGTATAAATCCTCAAAATATGGGCATGAGCAATAGGTATTTCATTAAATTATGAAACGTATGTGTTGGTTTTATATCATACCGTACACGCCTTTAAAATGTCCGACACAATATACCTAATTAATTAACCGTGTACATGCGTGTGTAAATACTAACGGTTTTGAATAATTTGGATGCCTTGCCAGCTCTTAGGATGGACAGTATAATAAAACGATGGTACCTAAAACAAAACTAATTAAACTAATTATTTAATTAAGACTTAACTTAGTTAAGCTGATCTCCACTGGACTGTATCTCAACACTGAAATGAAAATAAACAGTTTTTTTTAGATAGATTCTGCAGCTGTAAGAAGTCCACGAACCATCGATGTTAACTATTGTACCTAGCCTAACTAGTCTAGATAACAACTGAAAAAAGTCATATGATTTTGGGTTAATCATTTAATTGCTCCCATCTCCCATCCCATAAAAAATGGTGTGGTTAATTTTTGTATGGGAGCAATCTTTTTTCTGCTGCGTTACTGTAGTAAATGTAACTTTTGTCAAATCAAGCTGTTAATTTTAATGTGTTAATGAAATTATTATGGATGTTATAATGCCCGTGTGAAGAAAAAAAGTAAAAATCTCAACATGGTTTTAGAAAAATCGATTTTTCTTTCTGAAATGGGTGATTAAAAACTGTCTACCTATAATTCATTACTACTTTCAGGCAGGTCTCATCATCTCCGTCCTCAACAATCTTTCTATATGCGGTGGCTCTATAATTTCTGCCACTAAAGTCCTCACAGCCGCCCACTGCTATGCTGATGGCAGTTCAACAGCTGAAGCCATACTGGTTGTCCTGGGCTCCAACCAACTTTTCTTTGGAGGCACAAGGGTAGATGCAGTAGACGTGGTTGCCCATTCTGGATTTAATCCCGTAACAGCAGAAAATGACATCGCCGTTATACGAGTGCCAAGTGTCGTATGTTCTTGTAAGCGTTTTCTCAAAATATTTATGTAACTTGAGAGTTAATTACAATACCGGGTCAACTGTGAATTTAAAAACGTACTAGTTAAAGAGTAGGTACAAACATTTAATTTCTAAAATTAAAATGGTTATATGCGAGTTTAGTACGTTAGTTCTGCTGGAAAGACTGTGTTATTAGTTAGGACATAGGATTCTGAGCCCCTAGTGTAAATTTATTCGATAGCGTGACGTGCGTTAAGTCTCATTTTATATGAGATTTAGAAACAGCGCGCCAAGCGGGACTTTTTGGAAAGTCAAAATCCCATATAAAATGAGCCCTTAACGCAAACGCGTAATCACGTCACGCTATAGAATTAATTTACACTAGGGGTACTGATAGCTCCGCTGTAGAAAAAATATTTGTAAGTTCTTCTCCTTGTTTGTCTTGCACAAATTATTACTCGTACAACTAAGTAACTCGTAAGTTATAAAACAAATTTAAGTCTACATTTCTCCGAAAAGTAAGTAAAATATGTTTAGTAATAAACGGAATACTAAAGTTTGCTCTTACTCGTATTTTAAAATTTCCAGCGCAGATCCAACCAGTGGCCCTTCCTTCGGGCGAAGTAAATATGGATTTCACTGGATACCAGGCGCTTGCCTCAGGGTACGGGATGACGAGCGACGGTTAGTAATTTATTTTACGGGAACTCTTCGACATCTGAGGCAATTAAAGATTAATAAATTTCAGCTATTAAACAATTTTCTATATAAGTGATAACTGTTTTAAAATGGAAATACGAGGTAAGTAATGACAATGAGTTCTATGAGCTTTACAAAAACAGATATATCTCTATATTATGTATATGTAACAAATAAATAATAAATAAACAAATATTATAGGACATTATTACACAAATTCACAAAGTCCCACAGTAAGCTCAATAAGGCTTGTGTTGAGGGTACTTAGACAACGATATATATAATATACGAGTATAAATATTTATAAATACTTAAATACATAGAAAACACCCATGACTCAGGAACAAATATCCATGCTCATCACACGAATACATGCCCTTACCAGGATTTGAACCCGGGACCATCAGCTTCGTAGGCAGGGTCACTACCCACTAGGCCAAACCGGTCGTCAAACACTTGAACCTATTAATAATTACATAAAAAATGTGTAAAATACTTGAACCTATTAATAATTACATCCACGCATCAGCTTTCAGCTGTAAGAGTATTAAACAATAAAATATAATTTAAAATACGTTTGAACGGGCACTGTAAAAATACATTTCTATCGGTGAAATTATTATAATGTCAGCAGATACTTTTGGTGTGTGTTCTATCGGCGACTCTTGATCTCTACTTACAGTCAACAAAATCAATCGTTTTACTACCATATAATGTAATTCAAGTCGAAAATTTTGTATTACTGCTTGTTATTTAATTATGTTAAATCAAATAACCTATTTGCACTTTAGCTACTAACTAACCAAGAAAAATAAAAATAAAATTCATGGGCAATAATCTAATTTTATTCTTTAACCACAGCGACCCATTCCACTTCTCCTCCTGGTAAGATGCGCTTTCAAAAAATAACTTATGTTTAATATAGATAAAGTAAACTTTATCAAATGTCGGAGTACAGTCAGCATCAATAGTAGCGGATGAAACAACTCGCCAAAAGTATCTGATATTCCGGATAACTTTTCCAAATATAGAGGAGGCAACGCGCATGTAACACCTCTGGAGTTGCAGGCGTCCATAAGCTGCGGTGACTGCTTACCATCAGGCGGGCCGTATGCTTGTTTTCCACCTACGTGGTATAAAAAAAAAAGATAAATCTCTAAAATTTACATTCTAAAGTACCTATATTTTTTACCGTCTTAATTGTTCTACATATAGAACCACCTCATTTTGTTAAGCTGTTTCAGAATGTGAACTTCTGAAACCTTGTTTGATCCGCTACTTTTGATGCTGACTGTACACTTTCCGTTTCAGCTGAAGACGTAGAGTTACTCCAAACTGTCAGTTCAGTGACAGTGCCTGTGATCAGTAACGCGGAATGTGCAGCAGTATACGGAGGTTTCATTCTAAGCCAGCACATCTGCACAGGCGGTGTGGGTGGTAGGGGTACATGCGGTGGTGACTCGGGAGGTCCGTTGGTGGTAAACCTTGACTCCAGGATTGTTTTGGTGAGTGAAGGCCAATCCACCGAAATAGTCGACTTAAACGCTACATTTTCAAAATTTTCGTCACACATCATTTGAAAACTAGTATAATGCTTAAAATATAACTACATGTTGTAGAGATCAAGCACTACATTTTATAAAACAAAGTCCCCGTGTCGTATGTCTGTCTGTATTTGTCTGTATGTGTCTATGGATTTTCAGTTGGTTCACCTATCAATAAAGTAATTCTTGAGACAGGTTTAGATGAATAATTTACCCGTGTGAAGTCGTGACGGATCGCTAGTGAAGAATATGTATATTGTTTACAGACAATTTTATCGTAACTTCAACCGTTTCTTAACCTTCAACGATTTTACAAGTTGTTTCTACTTCTATTTTTGTACCTACGTTTACATGAGCCACTTGCATGCAAAGTTTCATGCTTTTAACCGGATGGGTTTGTACTTTGAGCTAAGAACCCGGACCATGATAACTTTAATAACATTTGATAACTTGCGTTGAGTTCAACGATATATTTCTCATATTAATGTAGATTACTATGGTAACTGCCATACGGGTCATGTTACTGACAAACTTGTCGTTCTGGTGGAATACCTTTCTACTAAAAAAGAATTAGATTATTGAATGATTTGTAAGCCTTAGCGTCGGAACTTTGGCGAACAAGAACTAAATCCCGTAAAGCTTTTAACTCGTACAAAAATGCCAAGTGCGTGTTGGGCCACAATGGAGAGTTTCATACCTTTATACGATATGAAAAAGCCCTACAAGGATAAACAGCGTACCTTGGCGGCACTTACGTCTAGTTCTTTCTGGAAAAAACTCATTAATGGGTCACCCAATCACCTTCAAAACAATTTTTTGAAAAGTATTTATAAATAAAAATTGGGTCGCACTCTGGGAGTGTCATCAGAAGTGAAAACTTGAATATTAACGTTCTGCATTTTTTATATTTTGGAGAAATTGAGTAGCAGTTTTATAAAAGAGATATTTTATCTATTATAACTTACGTAAATAAATTTGAGTGTGGAAGATATTTTCAATTGCGAATTTTAGTGTTTTTTATATAACATATACAGAGTAATTCATGAGACGTGAGCAGAACTACAGCCAACACAATCAGTAAATGTTAATTAATCGTTCACCATCATATTAAGTAAAACAATCACGCTTCTTTTCTATTAAAACGTTGTGGTACCTAAGGAAAAATTTGAGTAGGTATCTACAATCATGGACACCCAACAACACAAAGATACAATACAACACAATTAACAAAGATTAAACCTCTTTAACCGTTATGAGAGCATTTTGATTATGAAGAAAATAAAATGTCACATTTAATGAGATACGATTTTTCAAAAGTAACCAGGCTTCGATGACATTCAATTTGCACATCACCATGATGTCACGTGTCCGTCTTACGAATTTTAAATCTGTCGGTCACGTGACCCCTGCCGAGAGTTTAACTTTTTTTTCACATCACAAAAAGTGCACAGCGCCGCTAAAGAAGATTTCACTTCAAAAATAATTTCACCTGATTAAAAATTTTTAAGAAGGGCTAATTTTTTTGGACTTTCGATACACAATATTTATTTATTTGATTGATCAAAAATCTTTTTTTGACTTTAAAGTATCTTAAAAACCTATAGAAAGTTGTACCACTCGTTGATATTTAAGTACCCAAAAAAAACCCTAAATTAACTAACCTAACCTACCCTAACTTAACCTTTGCCCTAACCTAACTTTTTTGTTTACAGGTTGGCATAACATCTTTCGGAGCCGAATTGTGTACGTTATCGTACCCGTCCGCGTATGTCCGAGTAACTGAGTTCTTGGATTGGATATCAGCACAGATGGACTAAGGTGTTACGTATTTACAAATACTGATTCGATATTTATAAATATCTCGTAAATAAGTGCTATACAATAAAAGGAAGAGAAAAAACTTATTTTAGTTGTTTTTCTAAGACCGAGCTGAATGTTTTTGTATAGTCGACTATAGCTCTATCTTACCAAACATTTCGAATGTTTAAAACCTCAAATTAGTTCTACTATGTCTAGGTTAATATGAGATGATTTTTACCATAGGAAGCCTCCGTATCGCAAAAATCTACACTATTGCCTATGTGCTAAAATATATGTCACAGTCTAAAAAAAGTGACTAAGTCCTGTTGCCGAGGCCTATTTCAGTTTATTATTATTGTAATTGTAGTGTGATTACTCAAAAACACAAATCACAATATTACATAAAATACATTTTATTCCCGTTCCTCCAAGTATTATCATGTAAATTATAAAATTCCCTATAATTATAAAACTACCTATTTGTTTTATGTAAGATATTGCCTTCACTTTTCAGCAGGAGAATCAATCAACCGATCATCATATTCCTACTTCCGCGTAAGAAAAGATTACAATCAAATATTCCTAAACTTTCTTAGAGTATAATCATGCAAATTGTAAAACTTACACATCCCAATTAAATTGCATTAAACTTAGCCACACCTCCCCTAAGCGAACAAAATACACCCGTCAGACGCTTGAAAAATGAATGAAGTTATCAAACCCGAGAAGGGAATAATTGAGAACGCGCACAATCGAGATATGATGGATCTCACACCTCTCCTGGCCCATCAAATCGCTCTTCAAAGGGTAAATCTATATTTAAGTGCCTCGAGAACTTGGTTGTAATTACATTTTTATGTTGTAGGGCCCGGGGTTGCTAATGCCCCTTACAAATACGAATATAATAGACCGCCGGGTTGAGATCTTATTCAGGCTCTGTTAAGATCTTTCTTCGTATAAATGTTTACATTTTATTATTGGACGTGTCGTTTTGTTGGTTGAAAATAAAATCTTGTAATGTGATGCGATTCTTTATTCAGACGCTATTATTATTTTTGCTTTGTATATTTTTGAATATAAATTAATGATCCCATTTATCTCCAAAATGGTACCTTAGTCGATTGCGGTTTTCGGTACCTACCTAAAGGTTTTACGAGTACGTGATACTCTAGAATGAATGCTGTGGCCCTAGTGAAAAAGGGTACAAGTCTCTGGCAGCGCAGGTGTAAAGGGGTGTAAGTTCCACGTAACACTTATGCCCTTATACACCTAAACTGCTAGAGACTTGTACCCTTTTTCACTAGGGCCACAGATTATGGTTTTTAGTATTAGAAACTAAATCAAATAATTTTATGAAAATATTTCAGAGGCCTCCGCACCGTAAGTCATTAAGAGATTGTATATACTTGAGAAAATTCGACCCATGCTGCCGTGGCCTGGGTGGCCGAGTGGTCTAGGCATCTGCCGCGAACGCAAAGAACGCTGCCGGCGTAGCCAAGGTGATAATCGCTATCGATACAACAACAAAACGCTTTGTGTCTCTCTATCACTCTTCCATATTAGTGCGATAGTAACATTTGAGTTTCGATCACTACGGAGCGTAAGCGATTTGCATGTTGGCTACGCGACCTGATTCGATTCCAGTCCTGGGCACTGGAGGCCTTGGTCACTTTTTCTTTCGTATATTACAGCTATTTCAGTTTAAGTATAATGGTTTTTAGAAATGTTTTAACTCACTGGATGATGCTGCGATAACCTTTTCGAGGAATTTTTTATTTAGGGTTAGGTAAGTATATTTATAGATATGTAAATACCACAGAATGGAAAATAATTATTTAAAAATCTATAATTTTACAAGACCTGTTTAAATGACTGTCAATTAAGTATGAAAAAAAAATAAAAGATATCTAGACCTACATACTTTAATATGTTTATGTTTACAACTGTATAGCTGAACTATCCAAGCACAACAACTTCGTATAGCTGTATTATAATATTCCTATTAGATTGGTCTTGTGGCATCTCCACTGGCTGTCAACGTTGTACCATAAGATCTAACAGATGGCATCAGTAGAGCCACTTCTATACAGAGTTCAACCTGGTATGAAGCGCCATACATCTCATACATCGCGCTTACGCAGTTCTCAATGTCAGTTGAAATAAATGTAACTCCTATCCAACTCACTTAGGACTTCGGTCCTGATACATAATATCCGCCTGAAGAGAGTACTCTTGCCCTCTCTACATACCACACTCTAAATACAGATTAAAACAACTCTGGGAGCTATAGAAAAGGGCAAAAGGCAAACTTACACGTAAACAACGACCATAATTCCGAGTAATCCAACAGTCTGGAATACCCTATCAAATTAATAGGGTTGTCACTTTTAACTGACGCAAACGACAAAACCATAATTAAATTGTATCTACTTTAAAGTAGATTTAATTATTTATTGTTTACTTAGTTAGTTGTTGCTATAAGTAAGGTTCTACTTAAGCAAAATTTAATGTACAACGTCTTAAATTGCTATATACGAAATACAATTACATATAAACTGATTAAATTAAAGTAAGATGATAGTAGTTGTTAGTAATGCAATGTTCTTCCCAGTTGTTTTTTTATCAACGAATGTTTTTTTACATATTCATAAAGATAAAGATAGTTTATTTCTAGTAGGCAAAATTACAATATTATGAACGTCAAAGCTACGCCGGCTCTAACCCTACACCTCTGACCCGAAAAGATTGAAATCCCTCCTAAATTGTAGGAGGTAGGAGGGTATCCCAATATGTTACTTCATTATTTCTGCATTACATTGTGAGAAATTTTATGATTTGGCACATTCTCCAAACCAAAACTCGAAAATGAATCTGCCAGGGTTTAAATTAACTAAGTGCACTATAAACGTCATATTTCATAGGAATTTGGCATAACCACAATCTATACAATTTTTAAATACCTTGATATTTTACGAGTACGCAATATACATACATTCATGCGGATCGTGCGGTTGTTTGCCACCATTTTAATAAAACAAACTATCTATACTTGACAACCCTAACTGCGAAGCCATATGACGGTGTCTCGTCGTGGTTACGACAGGGCGAAATGTACACTTACCTCTCATTTTATTTTATCACGTTGATAATTTTAGTCTAAGGAAAATGAAATTCTAAGCACAAAAAATAGTATTAGGTACAATATACAAAGATAAAACAGAGACAAAACCGCCCACGTATACAGATACGTGGGCGCCTTAGAGAATAACGGCTCTTCAGCGCTTAGAGCCCTTTTACAAAAACTCATTAAAATGAATTCATAATAATTATGTAAGTTATTAAATATTTTAAGTTCATTAACACCCTCAAGAGAGACCGTAGTTTCTGCTAATGACTAGTTAATTAACTACAAACCACATGTATTGTATCTGCAAGAGAGTTGAGGTTTGAGGTGAATGATTCTACCCACAGCTACAAAGATAACTAATCGCAAAAACATTATTGAATGAATTAATGTGACTTAAGTGCACGATATTAAGCTAAAAAAAACTTAAGGTAACTTTTTGATACATCTTGCAGCTGGCGTTTCAGCTTGCTATCGGTACGAAAAATGAATAGGTACTGTTGAGAACATACAATCGTTCAAACATATAAACTTTATTGTTATATATTTAAGTTTTAGTAAATAAATTCATACATTTCTTCTTTGTAAAAATAAAATCTATCACACCATAAGAAAAATAATTGGCATATATATCGTCAAAGTCAAAAAAAGAATTCAAAATCAATACGGCGATCAGCGGCCAGCAACGCATAAAGGTAGCACCAAGGAGGCGCTAACATACTCCCCCCCCTCGAGGAGGTAGAGCCTCGAGGACGGAGAAAGCTTCTTCCGGTTTGGGTAGTGGACATAGACGATGAACTGCTCTTCGTATTATGCCACGTGCCGTGCCAACATCCGCCACTCTGGATACGTTGTCTTGTCCGGGAACAATTTAACTATTCGGCCCATTCTCCATTTCATTGGAGGGACGTTTGTTTCTCTAACGACAACCACGTCGTTAACTTGAAGTTGTTGTGTGTTGACCTTCCACTTAATCTGTTCCTGTAATTTGGCCAGAAACTCCTTGTGCCAGCGATTCCA
The DNA here is from genome assembly GCF_033807575.1 of Cydia pomonella. Classification (NCBI taxonomy): domain Eukaryota; kingdom Metazoa; phylum Arthropoda; class Insecta; order Lepidoptera; family Tortricidae; genus Cydia; species Cydia pomonella. The sequence goes on along the minus strand of NC_084717.1, from coordinate 6,830,308 downwards.
AAATTGCTGCCGCATTTTCTCGATGTGCTCATATCTGCTTAGCCGATTTGGGTTGATGACCAACAGGTTCGGAGAAGGTAAAGACATCAATGACTGTCCGATCAGAAAATGACCTGGCGTTAATGGGTCCAGGTCGTTGGGATCGGTCGATAAATAGGTCAGCGGTCGAGAATTCAGCATGGCTTCAATTTGATTGAAAAGCGTGGTCAATTCTTCAAAGTCATGTGAGTATTGCCTAGGACTCGTGCCATATGGAATTTAGCTGACTTGACTCCGGCTTCCCATATCCCTCCGAAATGTGGAGAAAAAGCCGGCGAGAACACGAACTTTATACCCTCATTAGCCCCCCACGAAGCTACAGAATTATTGCTAGACTTCAGAAAGGAAGCAAGTTCGTTACTCGCACCCACAAAATTTGAACCATTATCGCAATGAATCTCGTATGGATAACCACGACGAGATATTTTAAACCGTCGGAGACATTGAATAAAAGCGTCAGTAGAAAGACTACTTATGAGTTCTAAATGTAAAGCCCTTGTCGAAAAACAAACGAAAAGACCTAAGAAAGCCTTGGTTATCTTACAGCCTCGTCCTATACGATCTGTAATCAAAAGGGGTCCCGCAAAGTCAACTCCACAAACCTTAAATGGCAGACTCGGTGTGACTCTGGTTTCAGGTAAGTTCCCCATTATAGGATTTACAGTTTCTGCTTTCATAATCCAACACTTTTTACATTTATTAACCGTACTCCTAGCTAAATCTATCCCGCGTATAGGCCAAAATGGATTGCGTAGATTAATTATTATTAGTTTAACAGGTCCATGCAAAGTTTTATTATATTCACGCTAAAAAAGCAGCTTCGTAAATGTGTGTTTAGCATCTAATAATGCGGAGTGCTTTTGCGTGTAACTGCCTGAAGAATTCTGAATACGACCACCGACACGTAGTAGTCTGTCCTCATCTATAAATGGTAGAAGTTTGAGTATTCGAGACTTTAAAGGTAAAGGTTTATCTTTTTGCAGTAAGCAAAGATCATCCCTGAAAGACTCTAGTTGAGATTGCTTTATCAGATTTCTTCAATTGTATATAAATCTTTGCACATATGCAAAGACTCTTTGCAAAGTCGTCAACTTCGAATATCTTTCAAAGTCTACGACACAGTAGTTTTTATCTACTGTATTATCAATAAGAGTAAACGTTTTCATTTCGGGTATGCAACTAGTATCGCTGAGGTGCTGATTCAGTTATGGCCAATTTGACATACGGTCAGTAAGAAAAGACGGACCCTGAAGCCAAATATCGGCGGTACATACATTTTGACTTGATGCCAAATCAACAGGGTTCATCTCTTCTGGCACGTGTCTCCATGAACTATGATAAGACAATTCTTGAATCTCACCAACCCGATTTGCGACGAACGTTTTTAAACTCCGAGGTTCCGCTTGAACCTAACTTAAAATAGTATAATCTGAGGATACTACAGATTTCAAACTAGGTAACTCTTCCAGTTCCCAAAATTTTGACAACTGGTTTTTAATTTCTTGTGAAAAGTTACAGCGGATAGTATGAGAACTCGTAGAGTCCCTGGGCCTCCTCCCCGTAGGGCCAGCCACTATCCAACCTAGCTCGGTTTCTACTAAATATGGTCGTCTTATACCTAGCTTAATTTTTCTTTGCTCAATCAAGTCCCAGTATATATCAGAACCAAGCAAGAGATCGACTTCTGCCGGCGACTGGAACTTAGGATCAGCTAGGGTAATATTGTTAGGAATATCTACTTTTGTTCCTATCTTGACTGCAGGAAGCTCATCCGTAATCTTAGCTATGATATAGCACCGCACTTCAGCTATAAATGACGTGTGGAGTGAATGTAAATTAATGTCACAATATTCATTTATAAATAAAGGGATTTTGTTAAGACACGAAATGGAGCGATTTACAATAATTGTACTGCAACCAATCTTTTGTTCAGCCTTTTCAGTCATAAATGAAGACTGACTACCATTGTCTAGCAACGCGCGCAAAACAAACTTGTTTCCGTTAATAGTCACCTCAACTAGAGCTGTAGCCAACATAATATGACGGCGGTCTGCCGCTGTTAACGTGACAGTCGTGTCAGTCGAGTTTGTCAGGATAGCCGAATCACAAGTCTCATCATAGCTTGCGTCACCGCTACCGTCTTTATACATAAAGCGTGACTTGACCCACGAATCGGCGCGCGACAATGCTAGTCATGCTTGGGGCTTAGCTTCTTGACTTATGCTTGAAGGTGAAGAAGATGCTGACATTTGAGGACGTGAAATATTATTAGGTCCGGCAGCTGCTTCCTCTTCACCTTGCTGCTGATTAATCACTTCTCTATGCAATATGGTGTTGTGCCTTTTCTTGCAAACCCTACATGCAGTACTGGTGCTACACTGATACACAGTGTGGCCGGGGCGCAAACAGTTTTTGCACAACTTCCATTGACTCACCTGTAGGAAGCGGTCATCAACCGATAAGGAATTAAATTTGGGACAATCGTTTAGCCTATGATCCTGCTTACAATAGTGACAGTCATTTACCACTACGCTAGTCGAAGATCTCGGTGACAGGCCTGACGAAACAAAGCATTTAGTTGGAGTAACATTTTGACGTTTATCGTTTTTATTGAAATCCGTCTGAATATGACGTTTGTCGTTCCTCGAACTAGATACCGTTTCTAAAACGTCAGCTCTGTTACGAAGGAATTTATAAAACTCCTGTAATGACGGAGAAGTTATGTCACTACGAAACTCTTCCCATTTTCGCGCGGTACTAACGTCAAGTTTCGACGAGGCCATATAGATAACCAAGGTAACCCACTTATCGGTCTCCTCACCAAGAGACTTGAGTGCTTGTACATTTTTTGACAAATTATCAATTAATTTGCGTAAACTCTCATCACTTTCCTTCGACAAAGGCTCTATGCTAAACAAACCCTTTAAATGCTGATTGATTAACAAACGTTTATTATCATATCGCTCACGTAAAAGAGACCAAGCGATAGGATAGTTCTCAGCTGAGACGGACACAGAATTAATAACTAAGCTTGCGTCGCCTTGAAGGTATGACTTGAGATAGTGAAATTTACAAACGTCATCAATGTTCTCATTGTTATGTATTAAAGACAGGTAAAGGTCTCTAAATTCTAGCCACTTATCTGTCTTTCCATCAAAGGGAGGAAGTCTTAGCTGCGGGAGTTTCACATTTTTTGCTCCTCCCCGCTGACGGCTGCTCTGCCTGAAGAACTCGTCCCCTTGATGGTCCTTTTCCTTAAAGGCGGCGATTACCTCTTGGGCCTGAGCCATTGCACAATAAAACTCATTTTCTGTGGCCTCTCGAGCATCCAGCTCACTCTGAGAATCATCCTGTAATTCAATATTAGTTTGAATTTCATCGAAAAGATTAAATGCCTCCTGTAGTTTAGACAACCTAAAAGTGCATTCATTTACAAGAACATGAGTTAGATCCTTTTTATCTAACAACGGCGTGAGGAATTTTTTGAATAGGGTTAAAGCTCTCCGAACTTTTCCTCTTTGACGTTTGAGTTCCTCCATTTTGAGGGTGCGAGATTATTTTAAACTGGTAAATTATACTTGCATACGCATTAAAGCAAATTTAGGTACATAGAGGTACTTACAGTAATAATCTCGCGCTTCGTAGAATTACCCATTAATTACTTACGATAAAATAGCGATTGATAGTTGATGGGTACCAGCAATAGCCATCCGTGCTCTCACCGGTTTAAACTCACAACTCATCTGGTAATCGTTATTGGATAAACTGGGATATTCTCCGAAGGATACTCTTCATTTCAACTCAGCGCAATCTTCATACAAATATCAAATATTGCGTATTTGATCAAATAACGTCACGTCGATCACGTCGATCACGTCGGGGTCACCAAAATATGTTGAGAACATACAATCGTTCAAACATATAAACTTTATTGTTATATATTTAAGTTTTAGTAAATAAATTCATACATTTCTTCTTTGTAAAAATAAAATCTATCACACCATAAGAAAAATAATTGGCATATATATCGTCAAAGTCAAAAAAAGAATTCAAAATCAATACGGCGATCAGCGGCCAGCAACGCATAAAGGTAGCACCAAGGAGGCGCTAACAGGTACTAATTTCAAAAACTCCCTGTCATTACATGATTTTTATTGTTGTGTGCGTGACTTCAATTGTAGCTCGTGTCATTCACTGCCCATATAGATAGATCGTGTCATTCACGAAGACGCATCCCTTGGTTCGTATTGTCATGCCGTTAAAGGTTAGATTTGTCCAATTCTGAAATTCGTGCGTCATCGTAAATGACACGATCTATAAAGATCCTGATCAAATTTTTATATTTTTTTTCGAGAACAATTTTTCTCCTCTGTGCGCACCACACAAAAAAAAGAAAAGATACCGTCACTACCTACTTAGGTGTGTTGAGGTTAGTTTCTTACATGCCGAAGAACATGCTAAGTGGAAGAGAAAAAGTAAAGAGAGAGTCTTCCTAAGTCTAATGTGTAATTCAACCACGCAAATGCGATCTTTGTGAAAACAAATTTAACTTAGAAAAAATAAATAAGTATAAGTTGAGGCATATTTATAAGGTGACCTTTGCCTATATTTGAATAAACATTTCATACAGGATTATATTGTTGCGTACTATCATTGAGTACGTATTTTTATAGGAAAGCCAAGACTGCAGTTTTATAATATAGATTAAATAGGTTTATTATTAGGGGCGTATGTACGTTTAATTAATCTTACTATTTATTTCTAGTTTTTGACAATATCTTGTGTATAAATTGCATATAGAGATGTCAATCACAATGAAAAACTCAACGAAGATCAACTCCGGCCAACGTGAGACATCTGTATATGCAATTTATAGACTGTAATGTCGTACTTTCCACAATAAAAAAGGAATAGTATATTATTGCAGAGGCCGGGAAAGGGCAATTCGTGGATGAGTTTCGATTCGCGTCGTCCGACAAAGAAGACGAATCCACGAATTGCTGTTCCTGCCGAGGCATATATAGTGTTTTTCTCCAAACATGCGAGGAAATATCATAATTTAAACATGAACCACTCAAATCGAAACTTCACATCAAAAACGTCAAAAACAATTTCCCTCTTTAATTATTTTTTAAAAGTTAAAGGTACAACTATTCTGCCATTCAGTACGCTATAATAAGCTATATTTGCACACATGAGATCCTTAAAAAAATATTAAAGTTATATAGTCTGATTTGATGGCTCATAATACCGCTTATGGCTGTATGAGTTTTTCTTAGTGGATACATGTTTAAAAAAAGTAAAAAACTATACAGTAATAACATTCCCGTCCGCTAAAACATGACAATAATGGTTTGAATTTTTTTAATTTGAGTTTGACCATAACGAAGAACTTCCCGTACTATTTTAGCATATTCGAGAAAAAAATATTTACATTTAATATTTTGTGTGTTACAATATAAACCAAACGTCGAAAAGTCGGAATCCTGCATCGGACAAAGGCCTCAAGACCCCGCTACTACATTAATTAGTCATGAATCTTAATCAGCATGGTAATGTCGGTGTGGGCATTGTCTAGTGACGTCATGGTTTCGCCGGGATGTTTCCGTCCTATACGGATATGATGGTCGCACTTGTCCACGTCAAATCTCTTCAGTAACAGAGCGGAACCCTAAAAGTACAGATGTATAAGTTGCGGAAAGTTTAAAGTTGGAAACTTTCAAGGAAATTACACAAAATTTTCACAGGAAACAAAGGAATGTATCACCTTGGAAAAGTACAATTTATATTCCCATACACAAACACTTATAAAAAGTTTCCAAAAATATTCCCATGTGGAAATTTCGCAATTTTGGAAATTTGCATCAAGCTCGGTTTTCCATACAAACGTAATTACGCTCTCATTTTAAAACGACTACCTAGATTGCTCTAAAACTGTACTTGCAATAGGATAACGTGTATCTATTGCCTGTAATTAGTTTATGTAACTTCAGATACCATAGTCAAAGAAATACAGCGAATTAAAGTTTTTCATACAAAATTTATTTTGGCTCTACTTCGTTTGTTTTATAAGCTGCAGCTATACATACCTATAGATATACCTTACCGAAAGGTACTTACTTACCGAAACTCCGTTTGTATACTTTGTATATGTTAAATTATTTCAACAAATAAAGTTTGGACAATAATTAGATAAATTAAATCAGTACTTAGGTAGACAAATAGCTCGGAAACAGTGAACTGTGTCATAGTCCAACCATTGCACTCTGCAGATACCGTTATCAAAATTCATCTGCAAGTAAATAAGTATCATTATTAGCCACTCGTACGCATAACTTTCTACATCATTATATTCAAACAGTCTCGGCCGCGCCGTCGGCATGGCATCACGTCTTCACTATTTTCCACGGCTATCGAGGTCATGATCACACCATTAACACCGTCACCAGTATTTTTGTCCGTTACGAAATGACCACGTCATCAACGATTACCTCATACCTACCTATTATTAGATAACTACGCAAGCCGGCATCAATTCACGCCCTAGTAACCAATTCTCAGTGCAACAAAACGAACGCGTCCGCAAAAATGAGAAAATACGTTCTCTCCTATTTCCTTGCCACCCTATTCGTTGCAGACTGTTATAGAATTCTCGGCATATTCCCATCGTTGGATCGGAATAATTATCTGACTTACCGTGGTTTGTTTAGAGAGTTAGCTACGCGCGAGCATGAAGTGACTCTGATTACGCATTTCCAACTCCCCAATCCGCCAGCTTCGTATAAAGAAGTGCTGTTAAGTGATCAACAAGTGTATAAAGGACTATCGTATGAATCTGTGATCGTGAATGAAGTGTCGCGAGTGCCGTTCGAAACACTGGTGTCGACTAAGAACGGTAACGACGACTGCAAGAAGCTAATGAATAACAATCAAGTACTGCACTTGATCAAGACGCGACCTCGCTTCGATGTCGTTTTAGTGGAGTCGTATAACAGCGATTGTGCCATAGCATTGGCTGCCAATCTGAGCGCTCCGTACATTGCTTTCAATCCTCAGCCCGTCCAAGCGTGGCAGTACAACAGGCTCGGAATCAATTTCAATTCCGCATCCGTACCTTTAGCTAGCCTTCCGTATGGAAAGGATCCTTGGTACTTCGACAGATTGAAGAGCTATGTTCTATATCATATTACCAATTGGGTGTACTACGTTGGATCGCAAGTGACAGATCATGTATATTTGTACAAGTATTTGGGAGATGATTTGCCGAGTTTGGAGAGCATCGCGGCGAATGCCAGTTTAGTGTTTGTAAACACGCATCAGTCAGTGTTTGGCGGTGTTGCCAGGCCTGATAACGTTATTGATATCGGTGGCATTCATGTTAATCCGCCTAAAGCATTACCAACTGTAAGTATATCTGCTAATTATTTGGCTTACTTAATTATTTAAATACAATGAGTGCACTCTTATTTTATTATGTAAATCATTTTAATCGATTATCGCAAGTCAATTAGCATGCCTTTATCGGACCTGTGTATATGTATTATCATACGTCTTAATATAAGTAAGTAAAGTCTCTGTTTATACGTCAAAAACTGATAAGAAAGTTGGATTTTATCCACGAGAGTGGCAAAGTAAATACATTTACATTTACATTTTACATGTACATTTTTAGTTGTTTCCTTATATTGGCCGTTGGAATTGATTTTTAAGTAATGATTTTGGTATTTAGGGTTCTCAAAGGTTGGCGACGCATAAGTGGCTCCTCCGATGTTGCTATTTCCATGGCCTGCGATGACTGCTTCCCATCAGGCGGCTCGTCTGCACGTTTGATGCCTATGACATAAAAAAAATAACGATAAATATTTTATTGCATTAATTCGGATTTCATTTGTAATGTTTTACAGTGTCGGTGACTACTTTGTGTTTCACTCGGTATCATAGTTTGTTTAACCCACTTGCCTTGAAACCCTCACAACTCGCTACGCTCAATTTTTAAATCTTTCGCTTGCTCTTGTATCAATATTAAGCACGAGGAGTCAAATTGATAGTATAGTATACGTCTACTTTCGACAAATTTTAAAAGTGGATTAATAAGGGAAAGTCCATTCAAGGGCCAATAATACTTACCACTTATCTTTGCCGGGTTATGATAAATATGCAACAATTCCAACAACCTCATTATGGTTTTATATTACTTACTTCGTTCAGTAACATAATAGTAGTCTCAGAGTAAATTAAGTATTGAGTAGCCTTACCACGACTGCCTTAGCAGCAAGGCTTGGAAACCGGTTAAATTTCGAAACCGTGATCATATGCTTGGCGCAAAACCTTTTAATTTCGGTTTCGCTCGAAAAACGGTTACTTTTTAAACCGGTTTTATGAGAACAGTTCTTGTCTAATTAACCGGTTTAGAGCAATGAAACCCGGTTTCTTCCTATGTCGGTGTCTATGTTTACGTGACACACCACCAGGTCAGCCAGCCGTTTCGTCGCTCGTCGAATAAATCTTTTTTTAGGTTACAATAAAGTTCTTAAATCGTTCGCATTCTTATAAAAGTTTGGAGGATAACCGAAATAAACCGGTATTTTATAAACCGGTTCCGAGCTTTGCTTAGCAGTGTCAAACTGACTTATTCGCTAACGTCTGCGTCACTTATTTTCTAAACATCTCGCTCGCACTAATATGCGAATACGAGCGAGATACATACAAAGTAAGTTACGCACACGCTAGCGAATATGTCAGTGACAAACTAGTGGTAGCCGAAGAACTTCATTATCTTCATCCAGTATCTTAATAGGAAATTTCTAATACACATCACAGTTGACGTAAATTAAAAATGTCCCTATCTTTCCAGGAAATTGAAAGATTCATAAACGAAGCGGAGCACGGCGTTATATACGTAAACTTGGGCTCCACAACCAAGGACTCTACGATGCCAGCTGAAAAACTACGTGAACTGTTATCAACATTCAATAAATTGCCTTTAAGAGTACTTTGGAAATGGGACGGAGGCAGTATTGAAAATTTGCCAAGAAACGTGATGACTATGAGATGGTTCCCGCAGTACGATATTTTAAGTGAGTTATTTACTTAATAAGTATTATAGAGTTTTATTAAGTCATGAGAATCGAAATGTTTAACTGTAGGTACGAGTATTAACTTACTTTTAAGATATCTAATTGACATCAATGTTTCGAACATATCCTAACGCCCGGTGTCGCGTAAAAGCCCCCTTTAATTTTACTTGGATAAATAAATATTTGTGTAGGTATATTAATTCTGTTCACTGATATTAATTTTAGATTCAAGAGCAATGAAAAGTTTTGAGAAATTTTGTTATACATACATGGACTATACTGTTAACTGTATATGTATAGCTATATGCATGTTAGCTATTAAATTTTTTATTAAATTATAGTTACGGCATGTTTGAGTTTATCTCGTCATTATCAGCCTAAATACGTTCTACTGCGTAGCAAACAAATGTAAATAAAATGTGACGAGCTGATGATTAATTATTGAACGTAACCACATCAACTACGTACCTATACTCATGAGCAAAAGAGGAAAGAGAACGGCCGATTCTCCATAAAAACGTAGTCAACTAGGAACCCTTATAGTTTCGCCATGTCCGTCTGTCTGTCTGTCTGTCCGAGGCTTTGCTCCGTGGTAGTTAGTGCTAGAAAGCTGAAATTCGGCATGGATATATAAATCAATAAAGCCGACAAAGTCGTACAATAAAATCTAAAAATTTAATTTTTTTGAGGGTACCTCCCCTACACGTAAAGTGGGGGTGATTTTTTTTTTCTGCTTCCACCCTACAGTGTGGGGTATCGTTGGAAAGGGCTTTCAAAACTAATAGGGGTCTTCGACAAACATTTTTTGGTAAAGTGAATATATTCGGAGATAATCGCTCCGAAAGAAAAAAAAAAATGTGTCCCCCCCCCCCTCTAACTTTTGAACCATAGGTCCAAAAAATATGAAAAAAATTATGGAAGTAGAGCTTAAGAAAGACTTTAAATGAAAACTATAGCGGACATGATCAGTTTAGCTGTTTTTGAGTTATCGCAAAAAGTTTCCCCTTCATAGTAAAAAGACTTTAATTAGGTACTGATTATGCAAATTTGCCTATTTGTTTAACTCGCGTTTCATCCCTTGGTTAACAATTTACTATACTTTAACCTCCAGTTTAGCTTATTGTGACGGAAGAGTAACTACGGAACCCTACACTGAGCATGGCCCGACATGCTCTTGACCGGTTTTTATCTCTGGGTTTTGACATTTTGAAAAATATTTTTACGTAATTTGATGGATATTAACCATATCTATGCCCTTACGATTTTCCTTTTTTTTCGATTTTTAAAAATTATTATAAAAACTAGGAGCAAGAAATAGATTTAATTTTTTTTTAATGCTGTGCTGCATAGCTGTGGTTAATATACAAGATATTGCGTTATAAAAAATTCAACAATGTTAATATCCAGATTGGAAAATGAGGCCTATGTTTGTATTAAAAGGTGATTTCGCACTTTTGTCTTAAGCAATCTTTTTGCCTATTTCTTTCAAATACATAATAGTAAATATATTTATTTTACATATTTTACTGGATTCCAATGGCTCCATTTTACCGACCGCTTGCTGATATTCGAGCACGAGTATTTACCACATGATTTAATTGTCGATCGGCATAATATTGACATAATTTTAATGCCCTTAATAGCAAAAATGTAGCCCGCACTTGATTATTTACCTTACTTTTTAGTTTCACATTAATAACCCCAACTTGCATTTAGCACACACGAGACGCGGTCTTCAAATAGAAATTGTATTTGCGAGCATGACGTTATTGATGAAAAATATACACTCGTCGAAAGCTATTTTATTGCGCTCCGAAACTTCCTCCACATACTCGTATTTATTTTCGTACCTACTTGAATTTATTTAAAGTTAGTGTTCCGTATCCATTCTGATGGTTCTAGCCTCCTTTTAATATACAGGCTGGCCGAAAAGAACTTTTTTTTTCCACTGTGGCATATTGTAAGTTATTTTAACAAATATTGCGTTTGCGTACCAAAGCAAAAAGAGAACATTTTGAAAATAATACGTCATGTTTTATTTAAATGATTGGAGTTTAAAAAAATTGTGACATTTTGTAAAAGACGAATAAGAAAAATATCGTTAACTTTTTGGGCGCATGTGTTTACATATAAAGCCCGCCCAGAAATATATGACCATTGCCAAGAGGGCGCTGTTATTCTCATGTATAGGGTGACAGTTCAGTTTAGTATGAAAAATTTAGTTCCAATGAAATTCCGCAATATGGCGCGTGATCATATATTACTAGGTCAGGCTGTAAACAACTATAATATGTATAGGTCGTGTCATTCGCGACGACGCGTGCCTTAACTCGTAATGTCATGTTATTAAAGGTTAGATTTGATAACCTGAGCGTCATCGTGGATGACACGAACTATACTTATCTACCAAAATGAAACGCATATGGTTAGTAATGTCATAGTTTATCACAACGAATTATTTTTTTAAACAAATTCATTGACTTTTTAGTTCGATCATGCAGACCAAACGTTGCGACCAAACAAGACACAGCGTTGTTCCGCGTAGCATTAGGTATTCCCATTCGCAGTTTTCCCCACTAGAGTTTTTCTCCATTCATGTACTTGTACGTCCCTATGTGCATAGTACTCTAATACATTTTTATTCTAATCGTTTCTTTTCCAAAAACATTTCCTTCACAACGTAACTAGATGGAGCCCCGCGAAGCTCCTATTTCTGGACAAATAATCCTAAGCTACCTACCTATTGACTTAGTGTGACTACAGTGAAAACATTACACTTTGGGTAAAAAGGCGACTAGGATTTACACGTGTAATAAAAAGTAGTAATGTAATATGAAAATAAACGATTGGTTAAAAAATATATAAATGTGGAAAAATGCGACTGAGAATTTCGCTACACAGAACAAACGCGTTTAGGGTGTAGATCGAGCTACTCCTTTAAATGTCATCAATAATTATCAGATTTTAAAAATAATAATGGATTTGAATGATAAGGTGATGATGATGTCACCTCAGCTTATGAAAGGTTTAATTCAATTTTTAGATTTACAGAAGAAACAACTTTTTAAATTATTGATTAGATACCTTCACACTTTATGGATAAACGACGTTTTCACTATGAACAAAGACAATTTAGTATAGAGACGTATTGTTAAAGTTAATTAAATTTACTGCCATCTTTTGATACAGGACTAAAACTCATAGAATGGCATATGGCTATTTGTCCCATGTTGTTTCACTGATATGTGTTAAATATCAAATAGATTCGCCATCTACTCGAGTATAGACCAAAGGTATATTGCCATGTATTCTAGCATATATATATCTTTGCTATTAATAATGTTATATCACCTATTCGCCTCATTAGATTAAGTTATGCTAATATCTAGAGCGTACTTCGGAGAAGTGTCTCTCGTGAGCATACTCGAGAATAGAATTGCTTGTTTATAGTATATATAACTAAATATAGTTTAATACTTATATCTTAAATATATAGGTATATTTCTAATACGACTACAAAACATATTACTAATATCTAGTGTCTTGAAAAAATTGTACTTTGATTGTCATATGTGTACCGTTGTTCATCAAACTTAATTTGTATTGAAACTATATTGAACTAAGTAGATGGTGATGGTGAAAGCTGACCCCAAACCAACTAGCATATAAAATAAGATAAGATAAGAGGAGATAAGTTTGAACGGACGCCATTGACATTTTACAATAAATTACCTATACATATTAGATTACATAATACACAAGGTTCTCACGAGAGACCCGTAAGATTTTAACCACGCATCTCTGAGGTTAAAATAAGGGAAAAATGTAATGTGCGTTTAAGTCAATTACGCAAAAAAAATCTTTTTTGTTTATTTTTTTGAATGTGAATGTGAAAAAGTAAAAATATTTTTTCGTCAAACCTAGTTCTTGTAAAGTTTTACTTGTCACTTTTTGATATCAGTCAAAAAAGATATTTAGACTAGGCCAATATCGCCATCGAAAAGGCGTTTTGCACTAAGTAACAATAAAAATATATTTTTTTTTATAGTTATTAACTTTGAAATAAGGCGAATTCCAGAAAAGTTTATAGGACATTTTACTCTTTAAATATTAAAATAATAATTGGCCTCCATGTTCAAATTAATCGATGCAAAGAAAAAAACATTTAATTGTCATTTTACAGAACATGAAAACGTCAAGGCATTCATTTCTCACGCCGGCATCCTCAGCACAGTAGAAGCACTAGACGCCGGCATACCAGTGGTGGCTGTCCCGCTCTTCGGGGACCAGTATGGCAACGCGGCAGCTCTCCAGGACGCTGGGGTGGCTACCGTCGTGTCTTACCAGGATTTGACGAAGGAGTACCTCCTGAATGCTATCAATGAGGTCTTGGATCCGAAGTAAGCAGCCATTTTTTTATCAGCTCTCATCCTCAGTACAGTAGAAGCACTATACGCTGGTATAACAGTGGTGGTTGTTCCGCTCTTCAGAGACCAGTATGGCAACGCGGCAGCTCCTCCAGGACAGTGGGGTGGCAACCGTAGTCTCTTACCAGGATCTGACGAAGGAGTACCTCTTGAACGCGATTAATGAGGTCTTGGATCCGTTGTAGGCAGCCATCTTTTTTTATTTGTATTACCAGCATAAAAAAACAATAGTTTACTTGGCTAACTAGTAATACAGCCACTTTTTGAACTTACAAAATTTGGTATCATAAATGTTATCCATTAAGTACCATGAGAAATGCAACAAGTAACGTCACAAGGAATCCACATCGCTTGCATGAGTTTTTACCGATTTGAAACGGCAAAAACATTCCTGATTTACTGTATTTTAATTCGTAAATTTTATTTGATGATTGTAGATAAATAACTCTAAGAAACTAGGCTATTAATTTAATGTCCGTATCCTCCGTTATCCAACTTTATTGACTTAATTAAGTTTTCTAATTACGATTTAGCCGACCTTTGCAATTAGATCTTTTGGGATTGAATTTCTCGTAATAATTGTAGATTTGAAATTGAAGAATTAATTGTTTGTAACCTTCCTCAATGGCAGACAAGGTTAAGCTTTGTAATATTGATAGGTACCTATTTTGAAGGTGTGTAGGTACCTAGAAAATTGTCTTGTCACATTACATATACATATTTAATACCTAATGTACAATTGCGATCTTAAGGTTCAAAAATATTAAACCTTCAAATTCCGTGACTCTATATTAGAGTTCATAAATATGTATCCATTTTTTCACCTTATTGCAATGAATTAAGGTGAAGAAATACATATTTATGAACTCGGCTCTAGGTATTTTGTATATCGTTGGCTAAGAGTGTAAACCTGCTAAACCCATTTCTGAAATGTATTTCTATTTAATATTATTGTATATAAATGAAGGTACAAAATGCTTTATTTTTTAAATGAAATTAGCATGTTTCTTAACAATATGTACTTAAGAATATCGAAGTTGATTTAAATTGTCAATTTAATATTATCGAGTAGGTAACTCCTGTACACACTCAAAAGTGAGTAGGTATAACAAACCACATGAAAAAACACGATGTTAACTAATTTGTTAAATGCTTATCTTGTTATTTGTTATCCTTTTGTTTGTTTATTCAAATTATGTAGCTTAAAAGAATGTAATGCAAAAACAAAATCTTAATATTACGACCTAGTTAGTCATTGAAACATATAATGTCAGGTTGGACATATGCCCCTTTCTGTGTATACAATGATTATCAATAAATATATTTTTGTTTTTCCAGTACCCAGCAGCACGCAAAGTTTCTGTCTAGAGTATGGCACGACCGTCCAATGTCGCCTCTAGAAACCGCAGTATACTGGACAGAATACGTCGCTCGATACAACGGCGCGCCGAACCTCCTAGCGACATCTGTGAACAAACCTTGGTACCAGCAACTACAGCTAGATGTCTTGGCCTTCATAGCTTTAGTAGTCTATGTTATGAGCTACGTGTTACGCAAAATCGTCGGAGCGCTCTGCTGTTGCTGTTCTAGTGCCGAGACAATCAGCGCCGAGACGGAGGATAGGAGAACTAAACGTGTTAAATTCGAATGAAGCGAGTAAGTCGGAGAATAAAAAATAATGTGCAAGAAATTGACACAGAACTGAAATCAGCCTTTTCTGATTACTGGAATATTTTCTAGTACAGTAAGGTAACGTAAGAAGTGGACAGTTGTTGAGTCTCATTTAGTAACTGTACAGTAGGTACATATGATGCAACTTTACCGCACTGGTGCGATAATTAGCACATTACGTAACTACGTGTGGAAAGTTTACTGTAAAACGTTCTACGATACATGTGCGAATAGATAAATCGCAACTCGTCTCGATTTAAAATAGGTACTTACTCCCTTCGGTCGTGTTTTAGTTTATCGTCACGAGCGTTTCGAACTTCCTATTTTTCGCACTTGTATCGTAATGTACTATTGTATGTACTATCCTAATTTTATGATTTGTTTAATGTTAAAAATAATGATTCATGTAAACAATTCAACTCTTTTTTTTTTTTTTTGCATTTATGGCTTTTTGCCTTCCTTATAATTCGGGGAATTTTGTAACGAGTATAGAAATAGAGAGGCTTAACAGTAAGTGGGATACCTAACTAAACTAATAAGTTGCTATTAGTTACTATATAAAATAGGTAGTTACTGGTTTCTCATACGCCAATAATATTTTGTCTCATGCGCTTTAGCATTGTGACCAGTTGAGTTTCTACGTCATGTTACATGCATTGCTCTTAATTGTGGTTTAAAATTATAAAATATTTTTTTCTGCAAAGTACCTAATGTTAATTTCGGAAAATGCTCAATTTTTGTTATTAGACGTTCATATCTTAGTACCAACTGATAATTTTCATAAAAAGCCTATGTATTAAAAACAAAACGTTCCACAGAACATATAACAGGAGGCCAATTCGGACTTACATGATATCAAAATTATGTCGGTTTTTTATCATTCGCCCATGCATCTCAATACATGTACGAACGTGTACGCGTATGATATCAATATGACATTATAGGTATGTATATATGACATGTATTTACCTAAGTTCGAATTGCTGGCCTCCTGAATTTGTCGCCCATGCGTCTCAATACATGTACGAACATGTACGCATATGATATCAATATGACATTATATAATATATGACATGTACTTAAGTTCGAATTGGCGTCCTGAATTTGTGATTGAGCATTTTGTTGCAAGTGAAAAAACCGCGGCTTTTTACAATCGTAAAATAAATATATTGAGGTAATTTATTTTGTTAACTTTTTTTATAATTTACATAAAATAAATAATATTACTTTACACATTTGTCTATTTCTATAATCTTAAACACGCATCACCTCTATATTTAATTTTATTCAATTTTTATTTCCACACCGCGGAAGAGGATACTAGTCAAAGACTTATTAAGGAAATTAACGTCTTATTAGTTAAATCAATGCCACCTTCCTTTAAAGCCCTTTTTCCTTACCTTCATTGATTCATTGAAGCGCTGGTGGCCTAGCGGTAAGAGCGTGCGACTTGCAATCCGGAGGTCGCGGGTTCAAACCCCGGCTCGTACCAATGAGTTTTTCGGAACTTATGTACGAAATATCATTTGATATTTACCAGTCGCTTTTCGGTGAAGGAAAACATCGTGAGGAAACCGGACTAATCCCAACAAGGCCTAGTTTATCCTCTGGGTTGGAAGGTCTGATGGCAGTCGCTTTCGTAAAAACTAGTGCCTACGCCAAATCTTGGGATTAGTTTTCAAGCGGACCCCAGGCTCCCATGAGCCGTGGCAAATGCCGGGACAACGCGAGGAAGAAGAAGATTGATACTCGTATATCCTACTAACTATACAAGTAAATACTACTCAGCATACTCACTAGGCTTCTAGGAATCAACGTTTTATAAAGGAAAAATCTGATAATATGGAAATGTCAATTTTATATGTGCACTCGTTCTTTGTAGAAATTGACGTCAGATTTTTTTTTGTCACTTAATCTTTAAGGTAGTATACCAGCGTGGATTCAAAGTTCGGTGGTGTCATATAGGTAGAGCAGAAACAATCGTTTTCGAAAATAATTAAATTAAATTAATTTCAGTTAATATCATTTATTTTCAGGCAACTAAGGCCCATAGATACATACTTTACCAACGAACATATGTATGTTCGTTGGTAAAAATGATGATGAATGATGATCAATGATGGTGAATGATGAGTTTTCTGTTGCGCCTGTGCCGGTGCGGGATTCGGCAGATTTCGGTAGACGTGAGCAAATATGTCAATCTCAAAACTGGTGGTAACCGTATAGATCCTCTTTGAGGTCTAATAGGAAAAGCGCTATAATATAACAAGACGTGCTAATAGAAACCAGTACTTGTTATTTCTAATAGTTAACAAAAGGTGTACAATTTCATCGACTAAATCTATCAATTTGACATTTTTGCGACTAAAATCGATAACGACCTCTTAAGTAAGAAACAATGAATATTGTAAATAATGTTGTTAATGTCGGAAATTGTTAATAGTTATTTAAAATTGCTTATAGTTGTCATGTTTTCTGAATTATTTTTCCCACTGCACCCACATTCGAGATTTTTTGTTTTGCCCTATGGTTGACTGGTAGAGCATTAAGTCCGCCATTTATACTTACTTTTTTTGTGCAATAAGGTTTAAATAAATAATAATTCTTCCTAGCGTTGTCCCGGCATTTTTGCCACGGCTCACGGAAGCCTGGGGTTCGCTTGACAACTAATTCCCAGAATTGGCGTAGGCACTAGTTTTTACGAAAGCGACTGCCATTTAACCTTCCAACCCAGAGGGTAAACTAGGCCTTATTGGATTAGTCTGGTTTCCTTACGATGTTTTCCTTCACCGAATATCAAATGGTCGGGCATAGTTATGATTAAAACACATAAAATAGTGTAAAAATATTTTCAATAATGTTAATATCCAGAGAGGAAAATGGGGACTACGTTTGTATGTAATAGCTATGACTAAAATACATTAAATTCTATAAAAATATTTTCCATAATGTCAATATCCAGGTAGGAAAATGAGGACAATGTTTGTATAGACAATCGATCGTCCTCTTTCCTCTTAACACTTGGAGAGCGTTTTCACCTCCAAATCTTATTAGTCTCTACTCTGACATTGGGGATCTCTTACATCTCCAAAATGTATTGTTAACAATAGAGACTATATTATATTGCAGTAATTATTTATTTTAAGATTTTACTATGTAATGTTTACCCAGGTATTGGCTGTTGTATTTATAATGTTGGTATTTTTCATGTACCCTATGTGATGTCACTGTAAATGTTTTATTGACTTTTAAAATAGCCGTTGAGGCCTACTTAAAGAATAAAATTTTAATTTTGATTTTTTGAATTTTGAAGTGACATCGTACCTCACTTGGTCACACTCTTTGCCATGAGTTAAAAAAAAGAGACACGTGAAGGGAGAAAATAACATGATTATTTTACCTCTCTCTGCTGTCATCTAAGATAATAAAGGCACCCTAAACTTTTAGTGCAAACATCCAATAAGAACATTATCCTTTCCATAGAAATACCTATTGAATGACTCAACAAATTTTAATCGCTTTCTGGGTACTTCGAATTAAACTATTTTTTTTATCAATATAACTAATATACTAACGACTATTTAATTGATAATGACGTCGTTACCAAATAACATAATTACTTAATTGTTCCAATTACTCCAATAAGTGAGGTTAAGCTCAGTAATGATATCGATATTTTAAGCATTTACTAAAACCCTTCAGCAAACAATATAATCGTAAATAACCTTGTACAACGATAACATGAGGTAGGACAGTGCACATATCATGTTGTAAATTGATAGCCATTCTCAATGACTAGTATTATTATACTAGTTATTACGTAATATCAATGTTGCGTATACTTTTTATCATGAAATCATTTAGACTTATTATCATTTAGACTAGATACATACACACACACGCACACGCGCACGCGCCCACACAAACACACACCCACACACACACACACACACACACACACACACACACACACACACACACACACACACACACACACACACACACACACACACACACACACACACACACACACACACACACACACACACACACACACGTACATGAACATCCGTCTCAGTCGACATTCACACCTTAAATTTAATGAAACAAATAAGAATTAACAGGAACAGTGTATCTGATTCTTATTGCATGTCTAAGCAATAGGTTAAAAACTGTCTAACTAGTAAATCTGTATAATTACCCATACTTGTAGTTATAATATAATATATATATATGTATTAGTTGTAAATCTAGGGAAGAGCGGTGCCTCCCAACACAAGCATTGTTTTGCTTACCGGGCGGCTCCATCCCCTGCATCACAAAAATGTATATTATTAAGAAATAAAGAATTTTGTATTTGTACTTATACGCGGTATACAGTTTAAGAGGGAGGAAGAAGTTTGCGATCCTAGCGAAATAACGGTATTTTTTCTATGCAATTCCATTTCGGAAGAAAACGTTTTCCACTGACCAAATCTTAACAAATCACTTTGATTTTGATGTCGATCGCTTCAGTATAATATATTCCAGGTTTATAGATTTCGCTAAAAATTTTTTTTGTTTTGCAAATTATGAAAAAAAAGGAAATCTTATAAACCTAGTTTTTCATAGTGTCAATAACATACTAAAAATCATGGAGAATGGAAAATATTTAGAAGTAGAAAAACGTTTTCTCTTTTTATAGACGACCACGTAGTATACTTCCGTCTTAAGATTCGATACGCAGAATTACTTATATTATTTGACCTACGCTTTATGATTATTTTGTGCAACTTCATTAGTACTTTTGAACGATCAAAATTTTTTGGCAAATTTGACTTTGATTCCTTTCGGATTCTTATCTATTTTCAACGTGATCGGAGCAAAAGTGCAGAACGCTACGAAATAAGGCGTCGTTATAGGGGAATATTACGTAAGGGGCGCCAATAGCACTAAATGTAAACAAACCGCCTTGATGCATCAATATCATATGTTTTAATAGTAACAAATAATATATGCACACTTGTAACACTTTGGGGTATCCACCCAGTGTTATAAACAGCTGAGTAGCATATTATATAGGTACTTTATAGGTTAGAAAATGGTATGTTTGTTTTGGTAAGATTTGGTAGTTGAAATGTCTTCGACACGGATGTCATAGTGGGTCAGTCAAGAACTGAGACCTGTAGTGATATTTTCAACTTTACCTATACGCTTTTAGCTATATTGAGTGGACAAAACTTACCGGAGCGGTAGGTCAGTCTGTGCGTTCACTCCGTTGCATTTTGCGCATCCATGTCGTGTTCCTGCGTTGTGCTAGGACACAGGCACTTTGTTTGCGTTGGGGTATATACATTTCACAATTGAAATACATTTTAAAACATAGAAATACCACGTATGTATGATTTCGATAAAACCGAGCAGTTGTTTATTTCAGCGGTAGACACTGACGGCTGTCAATGTCATTTGGTTTTTTTTGTCCATGGTTCCGTAACAGATGGTCGGTCACACTTGTTGTACGGCAATAAACATATACTTGTGGTTCTTTTATCTTTTTATAATTTCCAATTATTAATAAAGTCCGTATTATTAGCTTCCCAAAATGAGTAACTCTTTTTATTGTTGATGTTTCGAATTATTCCGAGAGTCAAACCGGTCAGTCGTGGTATCCATTGAATTGGGAAGGTTTTCATTCATGAGTTTGTCTGTGGTTTCTCGGATTGGAATTTTGATAAATCATTGTTCGATCGATCTTCGAGATGTGAAGGATATTAGAAAATCTTTCGGCAATCAATCTTAGGGGTATGTAACCTACTTGAAGGTTTTATTTCCTAAAACTGTGGTAAAGTCAAGTTAGTAATCGTTAATGTAATTTTGTTACAGCTCGTCCCAAAATGTGCATAATTTAGCGTCTTAGAGCCTACCTAAAATGGCGGCTGCTAATCTTTTCCCTTCAATTTAACATAACTTGGTGAGTTTCCACACTTTTTAAATATATAAAGAAGGAAAGGCGGAGGTAGTGTGTCCTTTCGCAAATGGGTTAATATAGTGTTTTATGTGGATTTTCCAGCAAAACCTAATGTAACGTCAACCACCTCTTCGTCTTGCCACGCGGTCTGCAGGCGCCGTCGTTGGTATAGGAAATAATGGACCCGGCATAAACCCCGGTAAGTCATTTAATCGCTTCATTGCCTTAATTTAAATCGCGTTGTGCCTCAGTTTAAAATATAATTTTTCTATAAAACTAAACGTGTTAAAACATAATTTTTTTTAACCTAGAACATTTTCTTTGTTCTTAGGGTTTTTTCCTGGACCCTGGTTTTTTCCTGGACCCTGGTTTTTTCCTGGACCCTGGTTTTTCTGGACCCTGGTTCTCTAAGGCTGTGCCATCCGGTGGCAGCGTTCTTCTTGGCAGTGTCCGTGAAGTTAAGACTTTTATGAATATACCTTTAGTTAAATATGGATTCTTTACGCTGAACAGGTAACCTGTAATCCCTGTGAGCAATTGCTTACTGCTAAACATCCCCGGAGGTTGGGGCATAACTTTTACTTTAGACAGTGTTATGTTAGGAAGACAAATTTTGATATTGTTGTCCGTAGACACAGAGATGTCTATGATGTATTTAGTGTAAATTTCAAGAAATAGTGGTGTCACTAAGAAGTATTTAGTATTACTTATTTACTAATAAATAACTCGTGTTGACCGTAGCGGGTCATATATATTTAAGGAATAAAGGTGTGTATTAAATAAATTTGGGATTTTCATTTGGATATGTCATGCGCTTGATGAGGATAGTATCCTGGCGTCCTACCTTAAATTTTTGGATACCTATTCTCACTCCATAGTGGCCTGAACCGCGACCCTATCTATGATTGTAGTTAGCCGAAGGTATTTGTGAACTTTTCAGTAGTGAAGTTTGGTGAGTTCTGGATCACTCCATAGAAACACGTTTCCTTCTATGGAAACGGTCTTTAACAATAATAGAATCAGATCTTCTCCATATCCAGAGCTCACCCACAACTATTACAGTGGCATGCCCAACGTATGGCCTATGGAGTATGACATGTCCAAGTGAAACATTTTTGCATTATTTTAGTATTAAGGTTATTTTATGTAAAAGGGATTGCAAGTTATTGTTTTAAATTGTTGCTTGAGTTGGAGGTTAAACTTATAAATTTAACCAACTTATAAATAAAACTATACTACGCTAAATAATTAGCCTTACATAAGAGAAATTTTCTCACTATTTTAAAATACTTTAAAAGGGTTAAAATCTAATAAAGTTTTAACTTACTTTAAAATATTACAATTCAAAACCTGACACTGACTTACTTCTGATATTAAATATCAATCTTAAAAAATGGATTTCCTAAATGCGGGATGTAAAATCATACATTTACATAAAGACGAAATGGCACATGAACTGGCGATTCGCAGACTTCCGGTTAATCCTGTATCGCGTCGGTCCAGCTTATGTCATGCGTTAAAACAGACTGCAGATTTAGCCAAAAAGGGTAGTTTGAAGTGCCAGGACTTGTTAATAAGTAACGAAGTTGCCGAATTGGAGCTCTGCCAACGTAAGGTAGAGGAAATAGATTTAGAAGCGAAAGGAGACTTAACGGCGTCGGCGATTGATAGACTATCCTCGCGATGCAAATATCTTTTGTGTCGTGTTTCACGGTTACCTCAGGAGAACGAAGCGGTACTTCTGTTGAAAACATTAATTACTTCTTTATTAGATCGGTTGAATGAGCAAGGCTCTTCTGCGTCGTCTGGGTCAGATGATGATTTTCAATCTCCTAACGAATCTCGTATTGTTAGGGAAATTATTTATAAATCGGACAAGACTTTCAACATAAATTCCTTGAATTTGAAATTCAAAGGTGACACCTGCGTTCGTACGTTTCTGTCTCGCCTTGAGGAGTTGCGAGATGCCAGAGGAATCTCAGAGAGTCGTATATATAGGGGATTTCCTGAAGTTCTTGAGGGTCCGGCGTTGTCGTGGTTCCGGTCGCAACGTACGAAACTTACTACATATAAGGAGGTCACCGCGGCTCTACAAGAGGAGTTTGACATACCTGATTTGGATCACCAATTGTTGCAGGAAATACGGGCTAGGACTCAAGCAAAGTCCGAAACAATTGTCTTTTTCGTATCAACCGTGTTAGGGATGTATGAGCGTCTGACGAAGGAGGTTCCTGAGCAAGAGAAGCTGGATACTATGATGCGGAATATTCGCCCAGAGTATTCCAAGGATTTAGCCTTACACGACATAGAATCGATAGAGCAATTGAAGTCTTTGTGTAAGCGCATTGAATTGGCGCAAGTCAAGGCGAAGCAGTTTCGCGAACCGATTCTCTCAAACAAGACTAATGATTCTTCCTCTGACAATCCGTCGAAGAATGTAGAACCTCGTAATAAGTCGTTTCAGTCTCGTTTCCCTAATTCTTCCAGAAACTTTGTTGCTTCTGTGGCACAAAGCTCTTCTCACACGAAATGTTTTCGATGTGGTAGGTCCAATCATAACACTAAAGAGTGTAAGAGCTCTCGAGATATCGTTTGCTTTAAATGCGGAGAAAAAGGGGTGAAAACTCCAGAATGTGTTAAATGTAACTCCAAGACAAAAAACTAAATAGGGTCTTTTCTGCTAATAACAATTCTAGATCTTCTGCTCCCTGTCGTGCAGAAAAGACAATCTTCTTTAATCCTCCGAAGGGAGATGACAGGGTATATGCTCTCTTAAATATACTTAACTTGAATTTCAAGGCGTTATTAGATTGTGGAGCCAGTGTTAGTTTCCTGGGCCACAACAGCCATTTAGTATTCGCCACCGGTGGGATACCTATTCAAAAACATACTAAACCGGTTATGGTGAATGTAGCTGACGATCATCGAATCGTAGCCACTGAATATATGATTATACCAGTAAATTATAAAGGTCAAGTTAAACTTATACATTTTAATATTCAACCGGAGATTGCTACTCCAATGGTACTTGGTTTAAACTTTTGGAGAGCCTATGGATTAGCTCCTGGCCTCATTACTGATATAGAAAAGACTGATTCTCATTATATTGCTAGTCTTGACGTTTTACCGTCAGAGACAGGACTTACTACATATGATTCTTTATCTTCTGAACAAAAATCTCAACTTGAGACTACTAAATCTCTTTATGATCAAATTGATACGGATAAGGTTGGTCTGGGAAAGACTCACTTAATTGAACATGTTATAAATACTGGGGATACTCCTCCGATAAAACAAAAATATTATCGACTTAGTCCTTTTAAACAAGCTGCTTTAGCGAAAGAAGTTGATCGTATGCTGAGGGAAGGAATTGTCGAACCTTCGCATTCTCCATGGAATTCTCCTGTCGTTATGGTGGAAAAACCTAACGGAGATTTAAGACTTTGTTTAGATAGTAGAAAAGTAAATGCAGTTTCAAAATCTGATGCGTATCCCGTACCACACGTTCAATATATACTGGACAACTTACGCGATGCGAAATTCCTTACATCTCTTGATTTAAGTGCGGCATATCATCAGATCCCTCTTAGTGAAGACTCTAAGGAGAAAACTAGTTTTACTGTACCAGGGAAGGGATTATTCCATTATAAGAGAATGTGTTTTGGTTTAGTAGGTGCCTCTGCTACTATGCAACGTCTCATGGACAATCTCTTTACTTCTCATTTTGATCACAAGGTTTTCTGTTATATTGATGACATAATTATTTGTACTTCCGATTTTGATGAACATATAAGGTTGCTCAATGCCGTTTTTGAAAAACTAAAATCGGCAAACTTAACTATTAATATGAAAAAATCATCCTTCTGTAGGAGTGAA
Organism: Cydia pomonella; assembly: GCF_033807575.1. NCBI lineage: Eukaryota > Metazoa > Arthropoda > Insecta > Lepidoptera > Tortricidae > Cydia > Cydia pomonella. The sequence continues at coordinate 6,805,271 of NC_084717.1, read as the reverse complement.
CTTAAATATCTTGGGTATTTAGTTGATCGATACGGTCTGCGAACCGATCCGTCTAAAATTGATGTAATTTTAAATTTTCCTACTCCCAAAGATGCTAAGGATATTAAACGTTTTCTGGGAATGTGCGGTTGGTACCGACGTTTCATTAATAATTTCGCAAAAATAGCTCGTCCCTTATCTCGCTTAACGAGTAAGAAAGTAAAATTTGAATGGACAGATGAAGTCAACGATTCTTTTAACATACTTAAATCTGCCTTAGTGTCTTCTCCTATTCTTAAATGTCCCGACTTTAATGAATGCTTCTATATCCATACGGATGCATCTTCCTACGCCGTAGGCGCTGTTCTGATTCAACCTTTTAATGGAGTCGATCATCCTATTGCCTACTGCAGCCGCACACTTAACCAACCAGAGACGAACTATTCAGCTACTGAGCGTGAACTCTTAGCGGTGATTTATGGTCTTGAGCAATTTCGTGCATATGTAGAAGGGAGAAAATGTTATATTGTAACAGATCATGCATCTTTAAAATGGTTTCAAAACTTAAAAAACCCTACAGGACGATTAAATAGATGGGCGTGTAGATTGAGTCAATTTAATTTTGAAATAATTCACCGGAAGGGCAAAGAACATGTCATACCTGACTGTCTTTCTCGTATTCACGTTAGTTCTTTAAATTCTGCTACTATTCAAGATCCTTGGTATCTTGATCTATATAGAAAGGTGTCTGAAAAACCTACTCTCTTTCCCAACTTTAAAATTGAAAATGATAAACTCTTCCGTTACTCTAAGAATAAGTATCGTCTGACAGCTCAATTTGACTGGAAGCTGGTACTTCCTTATGAGCATCGTAATGAAGTCCTAAATAAGTGTCATGATGATCCTACAGCAGGTCATTTTGGCGTGGGTAAAACTCATTCCAAAATAGCCGACATATATTATTGGCCTACTTTATTTCAGGACGTGAAGGAATACGTCGACTCTTGTGAAATTTGTAAAACTTATAAACCTGTTAACTTAGCTCGTCCTGGTTTGATGGGTAATCCACGACGTATATCGTCGCCAGGCGAAGCAATATCTTGTGATATTCTTGGTCCCTTTCCTCCATCTTATCTGAGAAATCAGTATCTCTTCGTATGTGCTGATTATTTCAGTAAGTATGTGACTTTGTTTCCACTACGCAACATAACTGCTAAAGCTATCGTTAAGTGTATGGAAAAAGGGATATTCCTTATACATGGGGTTCCTAAATATATATTCTGCGACAATGGTGTTCAATTTACTTCCAAAGACTTTCGAGAATTAATGTCCAAATATGATGTCCCTCATATTTTCTATAACCCTAGGTATCATCCTCAGACGAATCAAACGGAACGAGTGAACCGTGAACTAGTAAGAACCATTGCCTCATACGTGCGTTCTGATCACCGTAACTGGGATAAGAACGTATCGGAAATACAATGTGCATTGAATACAGCTCGTCACGAAGTAACTAAAAACACACCGTATTTCTTAACACATGGTCGTCAAATGATTCTAGATGGTTCCCTTTATAATAGCGAAGGTCCCATAGATCAAAACGCGCTCGAATTAGATACCAGTGGTGCTTTTTCTGAAAGACTTAAAGAGCTCAAAACTGTATTTCAAAAAGTGCGTTACTCGTTGATTGCCTCCCATGAACGTAATGCTAGGTATTATAACATGAGGAAGCGTCACGTAGAACTGGAAGAAGGACAAATCGTTTATAAAAGATGTTTCCCATTGTCAAATGCAGCAAAACATTTTTCTGCTAAATTAGCGCCCCGTTATGACAAATGTGTCATTCATAAAAAATTGAGTCCTCTTGTATACTCTTTAAAATCCTTAGAAGGAAAACTTCTAGGTAACTTCCATATAAAAGACATTGTACGTCCTGGTGAAGCCGAGCCGTCTTGTTAGCGGTACTCGTCTTAACACCAATTGGATACTTACACTTGAAAATATCCTATGTGATACTAAATATTGAACGTACCTACTAAACTGAATGCGACCTGGCACAAGCTGGTTTTCATCAGACTGGGTATTTGTTCCATGCTTTTGTTTTTTATTGGTACCGGGTGCACACGGACCAACATTAATCTTTCACGTGTCCTGATAAAGACATAAAACTTTAAATAATCTGAATAAACTGCAGAAACTTACTTTACTTATAAACCCTAAACGGGCCTATTACATGAAATATTATTAATTATTGAAAAAGGGACTACGTTCTCGCTAAACTTTGTACTGTAACTGAACTTTTGTTTGTAATTTTAGGAATTGTGTAATAGCTAGAGAATGCAGCTTGTTACATACTCCCACTACTGTCGGTGATAGGCAATTTCTTTAATAAAGGGAAGGTTGTTAACGTTGCCGTCTTTGACGTTTTCTTTTAGGTTTAGGAAAGCGCGCACTAGGAATAAGAAGGTTCGAACCAAAATTAGTCGTTAGATTTCCTTGGTCGAACTGATCATTCACCAAGTCATAGGTATAACTTTGGTTGTAAGACTTGTTTTTCTTTATAGATTATCTATGGTTTCTTATTTACGTTTCGTAGGTTAAGGTGTTCACTTCCTATTGGGCGTATATCATTAAAAAAAAAAATTTTTTTTGAAAAAAAAAATTTTTTTTTTAACCCAACTAAAGATGAACTGTAACACTTTGGGGTATCCACCCAGTGTTATAAACAGCTGAGTAGCATATTATATAGGTACTTTATAGGTTAGAAAATGGTATGTTTGTTTTGGTAAGATTTGGTAGTTGAAATGTCTTCGACACGGATGTCATAGTGGGTCAGTCAAGAACTGAGACCTGTAGTGATATTTTCAACTTTACCTATACGCTTTTAGCTATATTGAGTGGACAAAACTTACCGGAGCGGTAGGTCAGTCTGTGCGTTCACTCCGTTGCATTTTGCGCATCCATGTCGTGTTCCTGCGTTGTGCTAGGACACAGGCACTTTGTTTGCGTTGGGGTATATACATTTCACAATTGAAATACATTTTAAAACATAGAAATACCACGTATGTATGATTTCGATAAAACCGAGCAGTTGTTTATTTCAGCGGTAGACACTGACGGCTGTCAATGTCATTTGGTTTTTTTTGTCCATGGTTCCGTAACAGATGGTCGGTCACACTTGTTGTACGGCAATAAACATATACTTGTGGTTCTTTTATCTTTTTATAATTTCCAATTATTAATAAAGTCCGTATTATTAGCTTCCCAAAATGAGTAACTCTTTTTATTGTTGATGTTTCGAATTATTCCGAGAGTCAAACCGGTCAGTCGTGGTATCCATTGAATTGGGAAGGTTTTCATTCATGAGTTTGTCTGTGGTTTCTCGGATTGGAATTTTGATAAATCATTGTTCGATCGATCTTCGAGATGTGAAGGATATTAGAAAATCTTTCGGCAATCAATCTTAGGGGTATGTAACCTACTTGAAGGTTTTATTTCCTAAAACTGTGGTAAAGTCAAGTTAGTAATCGTTAATGTAATTTTGTTACAGCTCGTCCCAAAATGTGCATAATTTAGCGTCTTAGAGCCTACCTAAAATGGCGGCTGCTAATCTTTTCCCTTCAATTTAACATAACTTGGTGAGTTTCCACACTTTTTAAATATATAAAGAAGGAAAGGCGGAGGTAGTGTGTCCTTTCGCAAATGGGTTAATATAGTGTTTTATGTGGATTTTCCAGCAAAACCTAATGTAACGTCAACCACCTCTTCGTCTTGCCACGCGGTCTGCAGGCGCCGTCGTTGGTATAGGAAATAATGGACCCGGCATAAACCCCGGTAAGTCATTTAATCGCTTCATTGCCTTAATTTAAATCGCGTTGTGCCTCAGTTTAAAATATAATTTTTCTATAAAACTAAACGTGTTAAAACATAATTTTTTTTAACCTAGAACATTTTCTTTGTTCTTAGGGTTTTTTCCTGGACCCTGGTTTTTTCCTGGACCCTGGTTTTTTCCTGGACCCTGGTTTTTCTGGACCCTGGTTCTCTAAGGCTGTGCCATCCGGTGGCAGCGTTCTTCTTGGCAGTGTCCGTGAAGTTAAGACTTTTATGAATATACCTTTAGTTAAATATGGATTCTTTACGCTGAACAGGTAACCTGTAATCCCTGTGAGCAATTGCTTACTGCTAAACATCCCCGGAGGTTGGGGCATAACTTTTACTTTAGACAGTGTTATGTTAGGAAGACAAATTTTGATATTGTTGTCCGTAGACACAGAGATGTCTATGATGTATTTAGTGTAAATTTCAAGAAATAGTGGTGTCACTAAGAAGTATTTAGTATTACTTATTTACTAATAAATAACTCGTGTTGACCGTAGCGGGTCATATATATTTAAGGAATAAAGGTGTGTATTAAATAAATTTGGGATTTTCATTTGGATATGTCATGCGCTTGATGAGGATAGTATCCTGGCGTCCTACCTTAAATTTTTGGATACCTATTCTCACTCCATAGTGGCCTGAACCGCGACCCTATCTATGATTGTAGTTAGCCGAAGGTATTTGTGAACTTTTCAGTAGTGAAGTTTGGTGAGTTCTGGATCACTCCATAGAAACACGTTTCCTTCTATGGAAACGGTCTTTAACAATAATAGAATCAGATCTTCTCCATATCCAGAGCTCACCCACAACTATTACACACTTATCAAAAAACTGTCTACGGTATAGTATATAATTATATACATAATTTTGTCCACAGCGCCATGAATACATATAAGCAGTAGTGGCCTTAACCTTTGCGAGGCCCCGGGCGGCCCTTATAAAAATCTGATCTGCGAGGTTGATGCGAGGCCCTGGGTGGCTCGCCACCCCCTAAGGCCGCCACTGCGTATAAGTGTTATGGCGTATACGTCGTCAAAGTAACCTTCACACTTTCAAGTTAACATTAGTTCGCATACGCCCGTGACCTTAGCCTGTGAGTGACGTTATTGTTTATCATGTTTTGGGTTCAAAGGGTTAAAATGATTAGGCTTTTACTGAAACACATTCGTAAATTTATTTTTTGCAGTTAGAAATGCATAAACACATATGCACCAACCAAGAGTGCAAAATAAAAAAATGTAGGTATTATTTTTTATTTATTTATTTATGCAATGTGAAAAAAATATGTATATGCACAAGCCTATTTTTAGGTAGTTTACCCTTCTGCTTTTAGGTACCTAGTTTACATCTATAGATACATAACAGACGCAACCTAAGTACTTACCTACTGTTTGTACTTTCTGCTTCCTGGGTCAAAGATCGGTTACAGACAAGCCTTTTATAATGAGCGTACTCGTACGAGCGTTTGCACGCTCACACTATAGACCAACTGCAAGGAAAAGTAACGCGCGCGCAAGGTAGTAAAAACCAAATGTAGTGAAATGTGATGCGCGTATAAGTTGTACCACCGAAACGACCGGTATACGCGCGTAAAAATACTCTAGTCTGAAACCACCAAAATAACTCGGCCATTTTTAGTTTGAGAGAAAAGTTTATTCAAATAAAACACTTTTATTTTAGCGTTTTCTATATGATGGAATTATACAATATATGTGTCATAATGACAGCATATACATAAAGTCCTCGGCCCCCTTTTATATATTCCTACTCTAACCTTATTTACCTGTGTCTTGAAATCACCAATATAGGTATATACAAATACATAACCGATCATTACGCTTGTTGCTCGTCAGTCACTCTCCTGCCTCGATACAGACTGCTAATAACATGAGAATAAAAGTGATATTTTTGGTAGCAATTTTAGTATATAGTTTAACAAATAGTGATGTGTGCTCTTTGAAAATTTTAGCAGTGAATCCGTATCAAGGAAAAAGTCATTATTTCGTATTTCAACCGTTGTTGCTCGAACTGGCAAAAAGGGGACACGATGTCACCTCCATATCGTATTTTCCTCAGAAACAAAAAGCCAAAAACTTTACCGACATCTCCTTAGCTGGTTCAGTAAAAATTTTGGAAGATGTCTTTCCTATTGAAAGATCATACAAAACCGTAATAAGTATCGGTTTGTTTTTAGCAACCAGTGGTAGTGATAATTGCAGAGAATTGTTGCGAAATGCAGAAGTGCAGAATTTATGGAAATCAAAAGCAAAGTTTGATGTAATATTAGTTGAGCAGTTCCAAAGCGACTGTTCCTTGGGATTGGCATATGTGTTGGGAGCGCCTGTGGTCGGTCTGACTTCACACACTCCAACGCCCTGGCATTTTGACCGGTTTGGCATGCCTAACAACCCATCATACGTTCCCTTCATGTTTTTCGAAGGAGGAACCAAACCATCTCTGTACCAACGTATAGAAGCATTCGTTTTTAACGCTTACTTCAATACTTTATACACATATATGCAAAGGACCGATCAGAATACTTTGGCTGAATATTTCGATGATGTGCCTCCACTGGAAAATTTGGCAAGAGATATGAAATTCTTACTTTTGTACAGAAACCCCATCTTATTTGGACCGTCGTTAATTCCTGAAAATGTCAAAGAGGTTAACGGATATCACGTCGCGACCCCAAAGCCGTTATCAGGCGTAAGTATTCCATTCATCTATATTATCTAAATGTCACCAACGCGGAGCCGAAACTTCGAAAACTAGAAAGTTAAATTTGCACACCAGTACCCCTAGTGTAAATTTAGTCGATAGCGAAACGTGACGTACGCGTTTGCGTTAAGTCTCATTTTGTATGGGTTTTTGAACAGCGCGCCAAGCGGGACGTTTTGGAAAGTCAAAAATCTCATACAAAATGACACTTAACGCAAACGCGTACGTCACGTTTCGCTGTCGAAAATATTTACACTAGGAGTACAGGTTAAATTTATAATGTGTACCTACAAGAAATGAGAAGCTATTTTGAGAAATTCAAACCATAATGGGATTCAAAAGGGGATCAAGTATGGGGTTCAAGTTTTATTTTATGCTAGGAATTTTAACCTTTGTAAAAACGTACTCTATTTAAATCTAAGAAAACGAATTTTAGCGTTTTTGAAAATAATCATCTTCTTAAAGGGTTAAAAAGAGGATGAACGTTTGTATAGGTATGGAGTTCAAGTTTTACTTTAAGCTAGGAATTTGAAATTTCGTTTAAAGGTATTTTTTTAAATAGGCGCAAAAAAACCTTATTTCAGCGTTTCTGAAAATTCATTTTCTAAGGAGTTAAGAACCATTTCGCTGCAACTGACGTTCCTGCTTACTGGCACCAGCTTGTTAAACTATGAATGTGTAGGTATCTTTCGTTAGCTAAACTAGCTAGAGCTCAACAAGGGGGGGGGGGGTAGGCGTACATGGGCTACGGAGACTGCTTACCATCAGGCGGGCCGTATGCTTGTTTGCCACCGACGTAGTATAAAAAAACGTATTAGTTGTTAAATTGAAATTACCAGAAAATTGACATTTTTGTGCGTTTCTCCCGCTATAAATTGCTGTTACACTGGGAAAAAAATACAGTAAGTGCTACGTGTTGTCATTTTTAGGAAGCATATTAGATAATGTATGTGTACTATGTTGCAATTTATCACAGTTATTGTTTTTTATAAGATATTCGCTCTAAAAGTTTGTGGTTCGTATATGACCCTCTGCCCGTTTGGGATCAAGACAAGTGGTATATATGTGGCCACTGCTCTGTAGGGTATTCACATAATATTTAAGGGTTAGACTATTAATATAAAAGAACCGTTTTTTAGGGTTCCGTACCCAAAGGGTCAAACGGGACCCTATTACTGAGAGTTCGCTGTCCGTCCATCCGTCTGTCACCAGGCTGTATATCATGAACCGTGATAGGTAGACAGTTGAAATTTTCACAGATGATGTATTTCTGTTGCCGCTATAACAACAAATACTAAAAACAGAATAAAATAAATATTTAAGGGGGGTCCCATACAACAAGCATAATTTTTTTGCTGTTTTTATAAATAATGGTACGGAACCCTTCGTGCGCGAGTCTGACTCGCACTTGCCCGTTTTTTTTCCAGTGACTAAAATAGCACAATATAAGTATCTTCTATTTTTACGACGTAGGGCCACTGGGCCCACTGGTAACGGGCAGTGAACATATATCGACCACAGGGTTTAAACAAAAAAAACTAGAAATTAATTTTCTATTAAATAAAATAAATAAAATGAAATCACTTTAATTCAGACAAAACTTATAGTAATAGTTGCTTCAGTCGATAGGTATGACTAGTCTCAATTTATTTACATTATTATTATTGCAATATAACACTGTTATTTGTTATTTATTTGTAGTTTTACATGTATGTAAAATGTATAATTGTTGGTGCAATAATGAATGTTTACTTACTTATTTATCAACCGCAATCCACACTCAAAAGTAAAAAAATTGTCAGACATGTTTAAGGGTTAAAAGGTTTTGAAAAAAGGCTGTGTCCCTAAAATTACCAATGTCTTTAGGCTACGGTATTTTTTTTATGAACTTAAGAAATATCTTTAAACACTTTCAGACAGTTCTTATATAAAAGTTTCGAAAAAAAGATGATGGTGAGGACGTGAATAAAAAATATATTACTTAATGGCCTATGCAATATTTCTAAGAACACTTAAAAGCTGCTTATAAGTTAATAAATCGTTTAATTATTAAACTTGTGATGTACGCTTCAACACAATATATCAAACCTTGAACAAGGTTAACTTAGGACACATTGTACACTGATATAACTATTATCCACAACGTGAATTGCATATTTTAAGCTCTTTATCAATAAACCGTCTACGCAAACAATCATTGTACACTTAAATAGAATTTGCGCTTGCTGCCGCTCAGTCAGTCTCCTGCCGCGGTACAGACCGCCAATAAAATGAAAATAATAGTGAATGTTTTGTTTGCAATTTTAGTGTGTAGTTTAACAGTTAGTGATGTGAACTGTTTGAAAATTTTAGCAGTGAATCCGTATCAAGGAAAAAGTCATTATTTCGTATTTCAACCGTTGTTGCTGGAACTGGCAAAAAGGGGACACGATGTCACCACCATATCGTATTTTCCTCAGAAACAACCAGTCAAAAACTTTACCGATATCTCCCTAGACGATTCAGTGAAAATTTTGGAAGATGTATTTCCTATTGAGAAGTCGTACTTGAGTGTATTAGGTATGGCCATATTTTTAGTTACCAGTGGTACGGATAATTGCAGAGTATTGTTGCAAAATAAAGAAGTGCAAAACTTATGGAAATCGAAAACAAAGTTTGATGTAATATTAGTTGAGCAGTTCCAAAGTGATTGTGCCTTGGGATTAGCATATGAGTTAGGAGCGCCTGTGGTTGGTCTGACTTCACATACTCCGATGACCTGGCATTATGAACGCTTTGGCATGCCCAGCAACCCATCATATGTTCCATCTTTATTCTTCGGAGGGGGCACTAAACCAACTTTGTATCAACGTATCGAGGCTTTCTTTTTCAACACTTACTTCAATACTTTATATAATTCGTACGCTCAAAGAACCGATCAGAAAACTTTGGCGCAATATTTCGATGATGTGCCACCATTGGAAGAGTTGGGAAGGCAAATAAAGTTTTACCTTATGTACACGCACCCTGTCTTATTTGGATCGTCGTTGATTCCTGAAAATGTTAAAGAGGTTGGAGGTTATCACGTTGCAGCACCAAAATCGTTACCCGGCGTAAGTGTTTACATTTTTTATCCTCATCTCAAGAGACTTTAAATTAATAAATTACGAGAGAATGCACTTAATAGTGAATTGAAATACGAATGCATAGCCTTGATCTTATTAGATCTTTGTGAGTTGTGACTCGCATTAAAACTATGGGATCAAATCCTGTCTAAAGCAAATGGATGTACGAAAAACGACTCTTCGTTGAAGGTAAACAAGGTTCAATCTCAAGTGAAAACAGATAAGCAGATCTATGAAGCAACATCAATCGTGGTATAAGTACGCCACACGCGTCGCTACCATGTGTGGCGACGACATAAATTTGCCAATTTATAAGTTCACACACAATAAATCTTCATTGACAACGAAATGGATATTTAACCACAATGAAGCCCGGTCAAGGCAATCACTCAGATATTTTCCAAGCAGGATAAAAGTTTTAAAAAACCGGCATCTCAGGGAAATAATGTGCTTAATTAGTTCACTTCTTTTTATTATTAATGTTAAGCATGAGGAAATAGGAATAGGAGGAGGAGAAATTATCATCTAAAACAAATTTCAATTTAATTTAGTTACCTATTAGCATGTTCATAAACATTTATGTAATACTAGCTTTTGCCCGCGACTTTGTCTGCGTAGAGTTAATACATATACCACTTTCATAAGTAATTCAACCCCGCCCCCCTTCACTCCCTTAAGGGATGATTTCCGAGATGGAAACTATCCTATGTCCTTCCCCGGGACTCAAAAAATCTCCATACGAAATTTCATCTATATCGGTTCAGCTGTTCAAACGTAACTGACAGACAGAGTTAGTATGGAGTGAAATGTAAAAAAATACCAAAACTGACTACATTGAGTTGTATCCGGCCTTATTGAAGAACTAGATAGAATTATGTCAATCTTGTAATCAGATTATTATGAATGATGATATATGGACGAATTAGGTGATAAGATACGTATTTTAAGCGATGACATGATTTTATTATTCGGTAACACAAATAGATAATATTATCAAAAATATTTTCCTTGGTATGGTAGTACGCAGGTATGTACGCATGTTGCTTCGTTTCCAATTGATTTTTATACAGCAAATGTTAGTACCTATACCTACATATTCTGAAGCCTTATTAAGTTATTACGCAATATCTGAGCTATAACGATAGGCATGCCTTGAGACTAGCCATAATTCAAGTCACTGTGGTAAACGGTTTTTAAATTAGATAAATCAGCTAAAATCTTAAACGGCGGCAAATGATAAGTTAGCCCTCAATTGAGTTTGTAACATAAGAACACATTAAGGTCCGTGATTTAAAATGATATTGGTCCCACTTATTAACTGCGAGTGTCCGCAAACTTGTCAAATCATGTAGGGGAAACTGTTGTACCTTGGGCCTAGTTTTACCTCGGACAGTTTGCAGTATTTCCACATTGCCACGGTTAATGAAATATTTCATTTATATTATTTGAAACGTTATTATTAATAATCAAAATCAAGCTATCAACGAAACTTGAGAGCGGCCGGAATATAAATAGTGTTATGAAAAGTTAGTATTTCGAATTTTACATCAAGGATGAATATTTCATGTTTTCAGAATCAGAATCATTTATTCGTGATAAACTATAACATACACAAGTATAATACAATAGGGAACTTTAGAACTCTAACTCTAAATACATAAGTTGTTTACCACGAAATGGTCCCGCCTCCCGCCTCAGCATAATTCTAACCCAAAGGTTTTGCTAATTGATAATAAAACTTAATATAATAGGTTAAAGACGTTAAAGTTCAGTTAGTTAGCTACTCGATTGTAGGCCCATTTCTAATTTCAGCTTGGAAGTGCTATTACGAAGCTTACTTTCCCGCTTTAATATCTTTTTAAAGTATTGATCCATGCGAAAAGTAAACCAGATTTTTTTGTAGAAAATTTTGGGTAGATTATTTCCGTTTAACAACGTGGTTACTATTGGCCACCGTTTACGAGTTATTTTCGAAAATATAGAAACGTGGACCATAAAATTGATTTTAATTAACTTTCCCGCTTTAATATCTTTTTAAATGTTGATCCTAGCTAAAAAGTGTACGGAATCTTTCTTGTAAGCAATTTTATATAAATTATTTGCGTATGAGAACATTTTTTGATAATATGGGCCACCGTTAACGAGTTATTTACGAAAAACTAAAAAGGGACCTTTAACCGTAATAAAAATAGTGGGAATCCGTTTAAGGGCATATTTCGTATCGTGTTCTGAGTAGGAAAATTAAGAAGAAAAATTTTTTGACACGAAAAAAAGTTCATTTTTTCTATGGGGCAGGTGATCTAAATGGGCTAATGCTCCATACAAAGGTCAAAAAAAAAAATATTTCTGAATAATATTTCTTCTATTTATCTGAATACGATACCGAATATGTCCTTATACGGATCCCCGCTATTTTTGTTGCAACCAGTATAAATATTATTTCTATGATTATATTATAAATTTAGTCATTAAAATTATCATGTCCGCGGTACAACGGAACATGTCCAAGGTATAATCATCCATCAACCATCAGCCGTAAAAGTGAGATGAATTCATAATTTTTCCATACAATTTCGCAGCTCACTGTACATCAGGGGTGTTGTTCCTTGGTCACTTTTTCCTTTTTTGTCGTCTACCTATCCTATATATAAATAACCCAATCCTTTAATTTTGTATCGTATTAGATAGTTTATTAATGTATCTTATGATATTTGGATAAACAACAATCCTGCAACCTCTAGTTTTTTTTTCTAAACTCATAAAAGAAAAAACTGTCCGAGGTAGAACAGGTTCCTCTACCTACATATGGACGTGAAAACAATATACCTACTACCAAGGTGGTCTGACCAAATACGTCAAAAAACAAGACACATCAAACATACCTAAAAAGGTATATTCAGGCATCGAAGATCTATGATAATATCCTATACATAATACCTATAGATCTTCCGCTCAACTAATGTGGTTGGTAAAAAGTTATTATTGTGTACCTATCCATGTAATGTTCCATTACGTTACTACATTTTCATCACACTTGCTCGTAAAAGATCTTATTTCATGCATATGTATGATATTTGAAATGTCATTGTATTTAAGAATGGTTTCGCTTAAAATTAACTTTCTTCTTCGCAAGTCTGATGAAAAATATTGTGTGTAACTCCGGGGGTCAGAATGTTGCAAACTCCGGTCTTTAATTCAAGACATGTCATTAAGTAACACCCTCGTTTCCGATATTTCACTTACCCCCCTCGTTGCACAATGTAAGTACTATTCTCATTTGGTATTTCACAGAACGTTTTATACGTGCGTATATGCTCGTTTTTAGAAGCGCGTGTAGGCGCGTACAGGCCAAATGTATCAAAATCTAACGCGCGTGCAAGCGCAAATGCCGAAATGACGCTAGAAAACGCTAGTCTGTAACTGCCCTTGAGCATAACTACTTATTTATAGCACATTTATTGCAATTAACGCTTTTTACGCTATGCATAGGTATGTGAACTAATAACCTCCATACATGCTAAAGAAGCTCTCCACTTGACTATTTACCTATCTTCTATGCAATCATGTACGAATACGAATTGACTGACTCTGCTACAAAAATGGCTGCTTATAAATCAAAAAAAGTCTTAGTCTTTATCCATTTACCAACGGGGTGTCAAAAAGGCTATGTCGACATAATATTACTCCAACACTAACACGGATTTCTAATAGCGATTCTCTCTGTTATCATTCTGAAAAACGTTATATGCTATGATAAATTTTGTAATACATCATAGTCGCTAAATATATACTAAAGAAACAAAATTCTAATGCTGGTTTTAATTACTAATTATGTTGTGGCTGATCTCGACCGACATAAAGAAGTGCACGTCATCATCACGGGTATCTCGACCAGTATATGAACAATACCTGAGTAGCATAATGTATATACATGTTAACCCTTTAACCATAGTCAACATAGATGGAGATCACATTCAGATTATTCTAGGCTAGGCCACTGCGGGACATACAGCTCCAATTACGCTCCAATAGCTTGTATGACATGAAATTCTAGGAGAGCCTCTCTGGCCCTTCCATACATTCTACTTTCTCGGCCTAAAAATCCTCAAACCTCATGCCAATACTTCACATCCAGGGACATAGTAAATTATATCTACAACTACCATAAAATAACCAAATACAAAACTTTCCAGGACCTCAAGAAATTCATTGACGAAGCGGAGCACGGCGTGATCTACATTAGCTTCGGCTCGATGCTGCGGGCGACTTCCACTCCTCGTGATAAGCTGGAAGCCATCATCTCTGCTGTATCCGAGCTTCCCCAGAGGATCGTGTTCAAATGGGAAGAACCGAACCTTCCTGGAAACCCGAAAAATATTTACGTGTCTAATTGGCTTCCTCAGAATGATATTTTAGGTAGGTAAAAGAAAAGATATTGCTATACCTACGCCGGAAAAAAGCGAATAGCAAAGTCTAATCAATGGAAAGGTTTGACATCATTCTCGTTCCAGGTTTGGAGCTGTTTGAATCATGTAATACGATATGTACATATCGCATGTAAACATGTCGCAGACCAATTGTAAGATTTCATACAACGGCCACAATGGCGTCGTCAATTTACAAACGTGAATAGTACGGAAATTGCCGAAAGTAAATTGTAAAGTGTTTGCATTTTGTAAAATCCCTTACGACTCTAAGACGACGCATTGTAAATTATGGCGTCAGGTATCTTCATTTATTTCAGCAATTACAAAACTCATGAAAGTTTTGTTTGGTGAACTGGTTATTCATGGTATCGACTTCATTTTTGTAGTTGTTGTTACACGATTTGTTAACTTTTATAGCAGAGAAAACCGTATCAATAGTTGCCTCTTTTTAAACAAACTTTTTATTTTATACAGGCAAATGGGATCGATTGAAGCTTCTAAATTTTCCATGAAGATTAGATTTACTTTAAATGGTAAAAACAGTTGTGCCGCATACGAGCTATAGAATAAGCTAGCGCAAAAGCAAATCAACTACGCGCAAAGTATCGGGATGAGCGCGGGATTCGGGATGCAAGCAAAGAAGCAAGCGCCGCATTTTTAGATTTTATTGTTTAACGATGCGTCACCTTAACAGCGCTGTGTGCAATTAGCAGCGGCATTTTGGTCGATTTAATTAATTAATTTACCACGCTTGACGCTGCACATCGAAACAACGAAAAACGCTGGGGTGTCCATCAGATCTGGAGTTTGTCGGACTTATTCAGGGCGCGGGAGGCGACGGAGGCTTTTGGAATTCGGTAGATCCGGCGCTGCGTAAGAGCCGCCTTTCCGCCCACGCGTGATGAAGCAGAGTCACTACACTCGGCTCCGCAGATTCGGCTTGCTGGTCGCCTGGCGAATAACTTGCGATACGACGCGGCGCGGCGGCCCAACGGCATTCGCGTTCACAAGGAGAACGCCCACGTAGGACACTTCCAT
Source organism: Cydia pomonella (assembly GCF_033807575.1). Taxonomy (NCBI): domain Eukaryota; kingdom Metazoa; phylum Arthropoda; class Insecta; order Lepidoptera; family Tortricidae; genus Cydia; species Cydia pomonella. Next base: position 6,790,126 of record NC_084717.1, on the reverse strand, counting down.
AGGTATCAAAGGATTGAATTCACCCGCGCCGCGCCGCACAGCGAGCGAGGGATGCTCTCCCTCCGCGCCTCAGATTTCACAATTGCTCTCTTGGGGTAGGACAGACAAGACCACGCGGATAGTGGGGTGCTCTGATGCGGTTTTTGGTGACTTTGAGATTTTGGTGACCTAGTGGATGATGGTGTAGTATAAAAGTTAATATAAATTGATAAAACAGCAAACCATGATCACCCTGAGACAGCCATCACGTTTACTTTGACAGTATTGATTGCGCACTAACAATTTCCCTTTGGAAGTTTGCATAACGTTTCACGTTTGTAAAATGACTACGCCGTTTGTAAAAGTCCAAATCTTACAGTTTGACTGCGACTATACAATAAATGCCATTGTCTCGATCGCGATATTGTAAGAAATAAAAAGCGGCCAAGTGCGAGTCGGACTCGCCCATGAAGGGTTCCGTACCATTTATGACGTATTAAAAAAACTACTTACTAGATCTCGTTCAAACTAATTTTCGGTGGAAGTTTGTATGGCAATGTATATCATATATTTTTTTTAGATTTTTCATTCTGTTATTTTAGAAGTTACGGGGGGGGGGGGACACATTTTTCCACTTTGGAAGTGTCTCTCGCGCAAACTATTCAGCTCAGAAAAAAATGATATTAGAAACCTCAATATCATTTTTAAAGACCTATCCATAGATACCCCACACGTATGGATTTGATGAAAAAAGATTTTTTGAGTTTCAGTTCTAAGTATGGGGAATCCCCAAAATTTATTGTTTTTTTTTTCTATTTTTGTGTAAACATCTTAATGCGGTTCATAGAATACATCTACTTACCAAGTTTGAACAGTATAGCTCTTATAGTTTCGGAAAAAAGTGGCTGTGACATAATCGGACAGACAGACGGACATGACGAATCTATAAGGGTTCCGTTTTTTGCCATTTGGCTACGGAACCCTAAAAAGGCGTCTTCAATAAACTTGATGTACATGTATACAATATCAAACATTCCAGTTCATAAACTACTTACTTTAATAAATAGTAAAGTTTAATGCTTGCGCGCAGCTACGACGAACGAATAAATTTAGCATTACCTACTCTATTGATTGGAGGAATGGAATTGGAAGTATACCTCCAAACAAATTCTTTTTAAATTGAAATACTAATTATAAAATCTACTCGTAGGATCTAGGTAGTAAGTATCCAATTTTTGGTACATTCTAATTAATTTTTTTTTCTCATTCCAGCTCACCCGAACGTGATAGCTTTCTACTCCCATTGTGGCCTATTAGGAACGACAGAAGCCATCCACCATGGTGTTCCCGTATTGGGCATGCCAATCTTTGGGGATCAGCCCTCAAACGCAGCAGCAATTGAAGAAAGCGGCCTTGGCGTTCGGATCGACATTACGACCCTGACTAAGGAAGAATTGCTTAAACAGTTCAAAATCGTTTTAGATCCAGAGTGAGTAATTGTCATCTATCTAGAACACCGTACAAAAGGTAGCGGAAAATTTAACAACGCATTTTAATTAGTTTCGCTAATTTATTCTAACATGAAATCAAAGACGTTGACTACGCATGGATTAACTTTGTAACGCAACACAACTGGCCAAACGCAGTGTACCTATATAATGCAAATTCTGTGGCAGCAAGGGAAGTGAAAACATAATTATGAGAATTCACATTGGCGGTTTCATTTCCGTTGGGTTTTGTATTTTATAAGAATTTTATGCCAGCTTTTGACTTGACCTGTGCCTTGACATAAATATTAATTACTTTTTTTACATTTCAGATTCAGGCGTAAAGTAAAACGAATTTCCAAAGCGTGGCACGACCGCCCAATGTCTGCAATGGACACTGCTATCTACTGGATAGAATACGCAGTCAGAAACAAAGATTTGAACTTCCGCACGCCCGCGGCCGATGTGCCTCTCTACAAATACTTTAACCTAGACATTATAGCTATATTTACATGTATATTTTACGCTATGATTTATGTTATTAAATATGTGTTAAGTTTAAGAAGAACGCATCCGAATAAGCAGAGTAAGAAATCTAAGATGGCGTAGTTTTGTGAAATTGTCATGTGTGTATAGAAGTGTTTTTGTGAATGCAGCACAAATGTTTGACTGTTTAATAATGGTCTAAGATACGTTATAAGGAATAACTATCCTCAACTGTTATTTATTTGTAATAACTGTAATAAGAAATAAATGAGTAGATAATATTCACATTGACACATTGCAAATAGGTTGCCTAGTAAAATTGCGTTGACAGATTTTTTCACCTTTTTTGTTTGTTATTTAATCGTAAATTATATCAAATGACAGCTTACTTTATATAAAATCTAACTGTAATAGGTTTTCTTATAAAAAAGTTGGTCCAGTCCATGGCTGCCTAGATGAACCGATTTTTATCTATAATTATCCGTAGATATTCCTTATAACGTATCTCCTATGTATTATAAGAGCTGAGGTGGAACATTAAGATTATTCTGACAGAACGGGACCTATCGCGTATATTCAGGGTCAGGCGTTATAAATAAATGTTATTTATTTTGCCTGACCCTAAACTTTCAAACGCGACGTCGCTTTGTTGGTCGGACGAAGAGTTGTTACTTGACACACAAACATTCAGACGTTTAAGGTTTTTTCAGCCTTGTATTTGCTAATCTTTCGATTCCAAGACGACAGAATCTAAAGGAAGAATGAGACGTCACATCTGAACGTCATCGTTAGGAAAAATTAAATAAATATTATAGCACGCGGTTAAGTCCCATTTCCTTTCAATTATTATTATTTATTTTTTTTATACTACGTCGGTGGCAAACAAGCATACGGCCCGCCTGATGGTAAGCAGCCTCCGTAGCCTAGGTATGTACGCCTGCAACTCCAGAGGAGTTACATGCGCGTTGCCGACCCTAAACCCGCCCCCCCTCATTGAGCTCTGGCAACCTTACTCACCGGCAGGAACACAACACTATGAGTAGGGTCTAGTGTTATTTGGCTGCTGTTTTCTGTAAGGTGGAGGTACTTCTCCAGTTGGGCTCTGCTCTAGATCTGGAATGACATCCACTGGCTGTGCCCTACCACACAAAGCAAGATGACATTCACAATGCCCATACCTCTCTTTTGGACGTAGTTTAAGGACGTACCCGGGTCCAATTACCTTGTAAATCGATATTTGTATCGCTTTTTGTAATCACCTAACCGACCAGGATTGCCTGATGAAAAATGAAATAATGAAATATGGGTCTGGATCCCTTTTCTCAACTGAAACATTATTTATTATTATTTATTTAATACAGAATAATTTATTAGAAATATTGTTAAAAAATGTATTACTTTGACTGTTTTTTTATTTCATTTCAACATTTTCAGAGTAGTAGTTTAAGTAAGAACTTAAACTAAGAAATTGAATGTGTGACCCAAGTAAGTAAGGAAAATAATGGAAGTACCTATAAAGAAGTGGTCAAGAGTATTTCTCCTTCAATCACAATTTTGTACGAATATGCAGCTTTTTTCATCATTAAAAAAGTGACTTTCGTAGAAGCCATTGTAGTTTTCAAGTTATGATTCAAGAAACTACCTATTGCAAGGTATGTTTTTCTGCCATAATATGCTGGATCCTGTAGGGAGGACTATAGAAATTAGAATCCCAATAGTTCCAATGTTACATTTTAACAGTGTTCAAGGCAATGCCGGGAGGTTTAAATATTTTCGAAGGTAAGAAGAAAATACCATTCGTAGCGCCCATGCAGCGATGAAAACAAGCGATGATTATTTTAATTTTGTTTACGACAAACATGTCCGATGACACTGTGCCAATATTTGTGCAATTTGATTTCGCTAAGTAAAACGAGATAGAGTGCATCTACGGAGGTACGTGCGCCAAGACATACGTCATATGCCTTCATTAGTACAAGAAGGACCCGAATCAAGACATCATTACTCATGTGTTTATTTTAAAGAATATCTGGAGCGAATTGTTTACGGAGCTAGAGAGCGAGACGAAATTACCAGGAATTCTCCTGCTAATGTGCACTTTACCTGTCCTTACTTTACCTACCTCCGGAATATCTTGAATTCAAAAACGCTCTGTTGAGAACTCAACAAGTCAGTTATGCGCGGGACTCCCTCTGGTCGCATAACAACTTTAGTCATATTTTTAATTGTCATAACACTTTAGGCATAAAATTGTAAGTCATAAAAATATTTAGTCAGAATTATTCCTGAGCATAACTGGGTTTCTGTCAGAAATGAGCTATGCCATAATTTTAATTAATTAAATTCGCATAAAATTTTAGGTTAGGTTCGTTAGGTATGCACAAAAAATATATTACAACTGCTATGTATGTCATCACTCATCAAATATTATGGCTAAAAATGTATGACGCAATATATGTAATATGACTTTTCATTTGTATGCGCAATGATGATTATGACACAAGTTGTTATGCGTATCAAAGATATGACTTAAACTTTTATGCAACCCAATATGGACCCGTTCTGTACACATGAGAGACTTCTAGGTCAGAGTGAGACACAAGTCACAGAAGACGATGCTACTCAAAGATGCACAAAGGTAAAAAAAAAAACAATTTCAAACAGAATCAGAAGCTGCAAGTACTTACAACACCTAGTCTACTATCTTGTATACCGCTATTTGTGCCGTTCACGAGAAAATTCTCGCACGAGAACATTCCCCATACAAAACGGAGAACATTCTCGAGAACGGCACAACTATATGTATACCTAATTGAAAGCAATAAACATATACCTGCTTTACTATAAACTGTGTAATTTTTTATGGATTTCATCCTTTTAAAACGTTTCTACATAATATTAGGGCGTTACTACTTGGGCGACTTACAAGTTAGTATTTTGTTTGATATCTTGTAAACAAAAAATTAACAAAATTACAAGAAATCAAACAAAAAAATTTACTTGTAAACCGCCCAAGTACACCTAATATTATGTAGTACGAAAGTACCTACACATACGGATGCATAATATGTAGATGTACACGCACACATACATAGCTAGTCTCGGATACAAATTAGAGATAACCAGGAGATAGCGCTTCGAAATTAGTTTCCTTAAAATGCTTAAAGAGGGCTCTCTTTTCCTGTATACTTACTTTACTCTTTGCCCTATTTATTACCTAGTCATGATTACCAACGTTAATATTTTATGTCAAGTCACCATGATGTTATAATAACAGTTCCTCGAACAAGTTAGGCGCATGGCACATTACATCCGATTAGCACGTCACTTCGATGCTTGAGCGAGACAACGCTATGCGCGTCTTATAGCGTACAAATCTAATCGAAGAAATATTTATAAATATATTGTACCTCTAGTGTACCTCAGTGTACATTTAATAAAAATAGCTGTATCTCTTCCCACAATAAGTTACCCCCCTATAAATATTTGGTTTAAATTCGCTGAGGTCCACCCGCCATCCTGACGCTCACGGTATTTGAGGCAAGCTGAGTTTTTTTCTCATACTTCTCCTATCATAGCCTAACTCAGAACTGCCGGTCTGGATGCAGGGTAGCGGGGTTAAATCAACCCTTATATTTTTAAAGTTTTTTTATTTTCCCTGAAAATGTTCTTGAGGCAATCTCTAATTTATTATAAGTCAAATCGTAGTATTATTTAAATAGTAATAAAAATAATATGCTAGAACATTTGGTCGGGCCTTGCCATATGATTTTTGTTAAAATGAAAAGACCTTGTCTAAAAAATTGGTGATGGAAAACAGCGTAAGGAAACCAGACGATTCAAAATTTGGCCTGTTTTCCACTTTAGGTTGGACTGCCTTCAGTCTCTGATGAAAAATTTGTTCGTTTGGTGATTATCTTCTTCGGGATCAGGTTACAGAGTGGACATTAAGGCTCCTTTATAAGTATTAGCAAAATGCCGAGACAATACCAAGGTACTAAATTATTAGATAGATAAAACGTTTATTTGAATGGTGCAGAAACACACAATTTAATTAGCAGAAAAAATAATATCCAGAAAAACGAGAAATGGATTTACTTGCTGTACGCTGTGTGCATTGCAGCAAAATCAAAAGGGTTCCAATTCAGCTATAAGCTTCACTCTTTCGAGCAAAGCACTGATATTCTGCCGGATTATGATAAAAAAAACTAGTACAGTAGTGTAAAAAGGATGTGGTGGTGTTTATAAGTTCCGAAATTAAATACATACATAAAAAATAAATAAAAAAAATGGCCATAAGATAAAAGTGAGAAAGTGTGTAGGTTTGGTTCTAAATCTCCTAGATAACCTCTAGCACAATCGAAATAGAACAAACCTTGAAATCTCTGGAAAAGTCCTGAAATTTGGTATGTATGTAAATTAAAGGCCAGTTTTTCATGTCCTGGGACCTCAAGGAATCGCAGCCATCTTCGTAAATGTGTACCATCCTGGAGACATTCGCGTTTTACTCTAAATCTACGTTATCTAGGAAAATTATGGTGTAAGACAACATTTAAGCTTATTCAATTCTACACAATAAAGTTCTAGATATCTTTGCGGAAAAAATACATTTTGTTATAGCGCTTATACACTTCCAGGGGACATTCTCTTAATAGGAAACTCGGAGGAATATGAATTCCACTTTTGTCCACACATGATCTACCCCTAAATATTCCGGGGATTTATTATTTAAAACGCCAAATAGGAAACATATTAGTCCATAACAAAGTAAATAAAAGTTGGTGCCAAGACTCTACTTTGTTTAACCTTATGGAGTTAATTATAACCATGACATGAGTGTTAAACTTAAACAAAAAAAAAACCTAACGGAGATAAGACCACTGGTGTTGGATTTTTTATATTAAAAATTATAAACTTTAGTCAGAAAACTGCAGTTTATTCAATTTGCCAGAAACGTCAAAACACTTCACTTTAGCCAAGTTTACCCAAAATGTTTCAAGTGTGGTGTCGTGTTGTTAGTTTTTTTTATTTTTTTATTAATAATTCCTAACCTGGAAGAGTTCGATTGTTCTTTAATTACTCCTAGGTGCGTTGGATAATTCCATAATTTATATTTACCATATCAATTGATTTTATCTGCAATTATCGGCATGATAAAGCAAACGAAGTAGTATACGTATAATAATTACTGTTCTGACTTTAATCAATCATTGTGTTGGTATCATACGAGTCGAACAAAAAATGAAAATCGTCACCGCTTTATTCTTAGCATTAGTAACAATTAATTTAAATGAAGTTGACTCTTTAAACATACTTGGAATCTTTCAATATCATGGAAAGAGCCATTTCTTTGTATTCGAACCGTACCTTCGAGAATTGGCGAAAAGAGGGCACAATGTTACGGTCATATCCCATTTTCCTCAAAAACAACCCTTACAAAACTACACCGATATCAGTTTGGTTGGTAAAAAGGAAATATTAGAAAGTGTTATAAATATGGAGCAGAGTATATGGTCGACGGTTGAATTGACAAAATATATTTTCGACAGTGTTGTGGAAAATTGCAGGATACTAGTGGAAGACGAGGCTGTACAGCAATTAGTGAAATCCCGGACGAAATATGACCTAGTGCTTGTAGAAGCGTTCATCAGTGACTGTGCATTAGGATTAGCTTACAAATTGGAAGCTCCGGTGGTCGCTCTAACGACGCATTGTTTAATGCCATCGCATTACGATAGATTTGGCGTTCCCCATCAACTTCTACAGATTTGGCCAAATCCAGATTTCTTAACACGTTTTTTATTAACAGTGTTTTTACCACCTCTTAATTGGGTGTATCGATACTATCAAAATGCGGAACAAGCGATTCTGGCGAAGTATTTCGACGATATTCCACCGCTCGAAGAGTTAGGGCAGGATGTCAAGCTGCTTCTTGGATACTTTCACAATTCCATGTTCGGTCCTCGAGCTTGGCCCGAAAATATAAAAGAAGTCGGGGGATACCATGTCGCCAAACCGAAACCGCTGCCTGAGGTGAGTACCCAACTAGACTCTCTTTCTCTACATTTTGAAACTGCTATTTATTAAGGTTTTATAAACAAAAAGTTGAATTATTTTCTAATTTAACATTTAAAAATAAATAGGTAAAACGAATCTTAAAATTAACTACTAAAAACTATTCCCCTGCGGCATAGTGCCGTACCTAGATGCTAACAGCATTTCCTCGCTGTATCGCAATACTAATTCTTTGTGCGAGGAAACTTCCAGCTCTACGATCACCGGTGGCATCTGCTATTCTTTTTGACAAATCCTTAAATAGAGTAATCACATTCGAACCCCACGGGCCAAAGGTCTCGACACCAAAAGATACGAAGAGACCCCTCTATTTGGGATTTTTTAATTTTTCCGCCCCCTCTGCCGCCGCGCCGGCTTTTTCAGGTGTGCCGTGGAGATGAGACGGGGCCAGGGTGTCTGCACATGTGGCGTCCCACACCAGCACCCGTCCCATCTTCCACGGAATTAGTGTCATTCGATCCGTCCCTTAGTTTTATTTATTTTTAGGCCATATCTTTGACTGCCATGGCAACGCGGCATTTTGTGTAGCTTTTAAATCCCTGAGTTTAATAAAAAATACAATCATCACACTTGATTTATATATGTAATACTATATAAAAAAAAATTTCAAATAAAATTTTATACGGGACATCGCTTTTGGCTAATGGGTTAAAGTTATATTTAAAAATTCTTGTGGATAAAATGTTTCAGGCCATATGACTATACGAATAAGCTGTTTGTTACTTATTCTTGTTATTTCAGAAATTAAAACAGTTTATAGAACAATCGGAACACGGAGTTATATACGTAAGTTTTGGTTCAATGGTAAAACCGACAAGCCTTCCGAAGTATAAACTGGAAGCCATAGTAGGAGCGCTGTCGGAGCTACCACAACGAGTGGTCTTTAAATGGGGAGAGGACCAATTACCTGGGAATCCGAAGAACATATACGTGTCGAAGTGGTTACCGCAGAATGATATTCTAGGTATGTCAAAATCAACACAACCTCATCGCCATTGCGCACGTCTCAGTTGTTTCAATGAATAGTTGATGAATTTACAATTAAAAGTACAGTAAGCAATTCAGTTAGGAACCAAAAATATTGTTGACAGAGATCTTTTTTGTCTTCTTGTTTAGAAGAAAGCGTTTAAAATTACTTACTCCATAAAGTATTATTAAAACCGAAATAATCAGGATGTTTTTTTTTACTATGAAGCCCATAAAAAAATATGGAACGCTCATTCGCTTCTTGAACGCTCATTTGTACCTACTTCACAGTATTAAAAAAAATAACAGACTTATAGAAATAAATTGTTTAAGGCAAAAAAGCAGTATTTTTAATTTTTTACAATATAAGGACGTTTTGTATTACAACGTGTAAATCTAATAAAAATTTCAAAGCTCATCCCAATATCGTGGCGTTCTACTCCCATGGCGGGCTCCTGGGTTCGACAGAGGCCATACACCACGGCGTCCCCGTGGTTCTCACCCCAGTATTCGCCGAACAACCGCTGAACTCTATAGCTTTGGAAATGAAGAGATTTGGCGTTCGCATGCCGTTTGATGAACTTACCAAAGACGCGCTGCTAGAAAAATTTAAGACCGTTTTGGATCCAGAGTGAGTAGTTTTTGTGATCATAATTTCAAAATAATTAAAATGTAGTTGGCTGACTGTAGGAACTATAGGTAAAGCCTGACCAATAATATATGATAATGCGCCATATTGCGGAATTTCATTGGAACTAAATTTTTCATACTAAACTGAACTGTCACCCTATACATGAAAATTACAGCGCCCTTTTGACAATGATCATATATTTCTGGTCGGGCTTTACCTACAATAATATCAATAAAAAAATGCTCTTCATTTCTGCATTTGTGCGTATCTATGACATTAAAATAAGCAAAGAGCAGACATTTTTATTACACACTTTTAGCTTCACCGCGTGTACTCTTTGTATGTACCTCTAATATGTGCTTTAAATCTTGTACATGGAGCTGATCTGATGATGCAGTTGGAAGATAGCCAAAGGAACTCTTGTTGAAACACATAAACACATTGAGTTTAAGATCTCGAGAAGTACTTGTTACTTGATTGACATGCAAAGGAGAGAAAATACTCTAGATTGATATTTCAGTCATTCTAATTCATTCCAATTAGTTTCGAATTATCAAATTTAATTTGCATAGTCATTGTTAACAATAATCTTATGGATACTATGTCATGGTGACTGGCCAAACCTCTAGATTTAAATCGTAGAATTCAGCATTCGCATGTGTGATATGATGTAAGTACCTGATAATAGTCACAATTATCAACTGTTTTTCTAATAATTTTAGGTTCAGAAGAAGAGCAAAAGAAATCTCCAGGGAATGGCATGACCGACCCATGTCGCCGATGGACAGCGCCGTCTATTGGACAGAGTACGCCGTCCGCCATCCAAACTCCACGCTTCGAATAGCCGCAGTAGGCAAACCTTATTACCAACTTTCAGGGTTGGATGTGCTATTCACTATTTTTATTATTTTGTTTATTAATTTGTATGCGTTTGTTTTTGCTATTAAGTACTTTGTATTTGGAAAGAGAAAGAAATCAAAGAAGGATTAAAGTCGTGATTGGGTGTTTTAGTATAACAGTAATAGTAGGTTGATAACCATGAAATGAAAGGCATCCATTTCTGACGAGATTTATGTCATAATATAAAGGGGCCCACTGATTAGCAGTTCGCCGGACGATACGAGTATCTGCCTGTCAGTTATTCGATTCAAATTGTCAGCTTTTTCGAATAACTGACAGGCCGATATCGCCCGGTGAACTGGAAATCAGTGGACCCCTTTAGACCGAGGTTAGAATGGGTGCCTTTCACCCGAGTTTAACTTGTGTTAAAGTATGTTTAGGGAAACATACTTAATTTTTTTTTCGGGGTAAGAGAAACCGTATGAGGAAAGTCCTTCTTCGTAAGTATTTTAAAGTTAATTTTATTTACGAATTGGCTTTATTTTTAGTATTATAATTTAATTTAGTTTTTAAAATTGCTTACTGGGAGGCTCCATCCCCTGCATCATAACTATGTACGCTTTTATGAAATAAAAAAATTGTAATTTTGAATTTTTATAATTTTTGTAAAATAATTTGTCATATTTAGTAACTCTATTTTCCCTACAAGTGTCCACCTTAAGCCATAGTTCCTCTTACCCCACCTGACCTAATGGAGTAGGTAGGTAACTATTAATAAAGTGCTGGTAAATAAAAAAAAATAATTATGTAAATAAGTAGGTGTCAGTCATACCAGTGGTATTTCTAATAAACCGAAATGAATAACTTTTCGAATTTAAATTACCTTTAGTAAGTAAATTATTCTTAGGATAATCAATACCATCATTAACTCTACCTCCATTAATTACGAGTATAAGTAATATAGGCGAATTCATCGTAAGAATCGCAACGGATACTTAGTGTATAAAAAAATTACCGAGGATAAAATTAATTTAATATTGGACCGTTAAAAATAGTCATTATCGTCAGGACAACGCGAGGAAGAAGGAAGGAAGGAAGAAAATACTACGGTAGTACTACGCCTGCTTGTAAGTATATTCTGAACAATTCTACCTAGGACCAGAGAGAACTTGAAATAGGGGTGGATTGTTGTTATTGTTAACTTTTAGAATGCCATTTGACTTTGATACTTATTCATTCAATGTTAAATTTGTTAAATATCAAAAAGTGGCGCCATCTTACCGGACATAACCCAAAGGTTTATCGCTCGAAATGATGCCGCCACATACCTTTAGCCGTTGATCTATTAGATGGCGCCACTTTTTGATATTTATCAAATATAACACATATCAGTGAAGGTATAAGGATCAAAGTTAAATGACGTTCTAAAAGTATTAACCATGTGTCGAAAGATGGCAGTAAATTTACTGTGGCTACAAAGTTTGACAATCCACCACTATTTCAAATTCACTTTGCTAGGACAATAAAAAATTACATCAAGTAAATTAAAAACCCTTGTTCCGATTACGTTTAGATAACTATAGACACGCTATATTTGAATGATTTGTGATTATCAGCAACTCTACGCCCAAAAAGGTCACTGAACCCAACGCGCAAGCCCCGTGCTACGCCACGTGACTCCCTAAACATGTTTCCCGTTACGATCATTACGTTGGCTCACCGAGCTTCATTTCCATGGCCATTGGTCAGTCTGGATCGAGTGTGAGACACGAACGACGTATGATTTCACGCGTGCACCGGTTACTTCCGAAAACGATGTTTTAACCGTTCCAAACGAATAAGTTGTTAGTGAAACAGTGTAATTTAGTGACATTGACTGCATGTATGTAGTTACAAATAGAAAAGTTTTTAGCTGAAGTGTTTTGTTACATCCTTGCCCTTGAACGCAATGAAGTCAATCATCGTAGCATTCACTTTACTTATCGCACTAGCGCATACCGCTAATGCCCTCAATATCCTAGGTATATTTCCGTATCATGGAACTAGCCACTTCTTAGTGTTCCGCGTGTATCTTCTGGGACTCGTTAATAAAGGACATAATGTTACCGTTATCTCGCACTTTCCGGAAAAGAATCCGCCGCCTAATTATCACAGTATCAGCTTGGCAGGAACTATAGAAATACTTAAAGATGACATGCCGATAGAAAAGTCATATAAAACCATCTTCAACACAGGATTATTCTTAACATCCACTGGTAAGCAGAACTGTGAAGTGATGCTCAAGAACAAAAAAGTGCGTGATTTAATCGATTCTAAAGCTAAATTCGATGTGATAGTCGTTGAACAATTTAACAGCGACTGTGCATTCGGTATTGCATACAAACTGAACGCTCCCGTAGTCGGCATGATGTCCCATATATTAATGCCTTGGCATTATAGGAGACTAGGCATCCCATACAACACAGCGTACGTGCCTTTTCACTTCTTAGAAGGAGGTTCTAAGCCTACGCTATACCAAAGAATAGAAAGACTATTATTTGATGTGACCTTCAGAACCCTTTACTATTTCTTATCGCAAAGAAGCAACCAGAACACCCTCGCTGAGTACTACGATGATATTCCGCCCTTGGAAGATTTGGCTAGAGAGATGAAGTTCCTTCTTGTATACCACAACTTTGTGCTAACTGGATCCAGGCTTTTCCCGCCTAATGTAATTGAAGTCGGCGGTTACCATGTCGAAAGGGCCAAATCTTTAGCGGGCGTAAGTATCCAAACTATCACATAAAAAGCCTAAGTAAGACGGACCACTAACCGAAAGATTGACACCTGTCCTTATACCTTCATAACAGAAACCTACTTACTCAAATCTTTAAACACACACACACACACAGGCACACACACGCGCACACACGCACACACACACACACACACACACACACACACACACACACACACACACACACACACACACACACACACACACACACACACACACACACTTTTTTCATTTTCATTTTCATTTTTCATTTTCAAATGTTTTGGCGCTACACTGAAACCGCTGACAAAAAATACACATATATAAAATATCTACCCACTTACATCGGACAGCTAAAGTCGTCTTTTTTCCCTGTTAAATTACTTTAAAGCAAACTGTATCTACTAACTTATTAGCTGTTTTGTTTCGTTTGCAGTTCGTTTTCGCTCTTTCTTAATAGACCGCGAGCCAGGAACAGATTTCCATGACCAATCGCCTCCCGGGCGAAAGCTCGTACAGTGGTAAACGGCTATGTATGATGAACCCTCGTGGACTTCAACTGCCGCTCCGTTGGTGGGTTGAGGAATAGCAGCCACCGAAACACGTAAATAAAGAAATTTGTCATTGCCTCCCATTTGATACTTCGTCAGATGATAGTTTAGTGATATTGTTAATTTAAAAAATCGTCACCCGGTTATATCGCGGTAGTAAGAACGTCAGCTGGTCGCATGAACATGTAAAAATAAGCGCTTTACCTTTTTATGATAGCAATAACAAATCATGAAACTTTGCATGCATAGCATTTCATCAGGTGAAACGCCTGAAACGCCATAAACGGATTACGCAATTTACACATTAAGCATACTTTGCGGACATAAAGTGCTAAGGGGCGTATTTTTTACATTTTACAGCTGACGGTCTTTCCACCGCGATACAACCGGCTGTCGGTTTCTATTTATTTTCATCACACTTGCTCGAAAAAACCCTATTTCATGCAGGTGTACTGAAGGACAAAGGCCTATATTGTTTCCGCGGGAGTTATGGATTGAGAAAAAAGCCATAACTCCATAGGGAGTTATAACTTTTGTTAATTATGTCACTAATTCATACAAACCAAGTAGCGTAAATGAGTTTTATTTTTAAAATACTGTCGTTAATAATTTAATATGTTTGTTTATGATTTAAAATATTTAATTTGATTAATTTAATAGCCGTTAAAAATATTTTTACTTAATTTTCAATTGTGGCTGAATGCCGAATAACCGAATAATAATGCCTAACCTGTCAACAAATGACAATATGGCGGACGAATGTTTGACATGTCACCGTATTTAAGAATAATTTTGCTTAAAATTTGGTTTTTTCTTCGCAAGTGTGACGAAAAACGTGTGTAACTTCGGGGGTAAGAATATTGCAAACCAACCTGCGGCTGTCTGGAATTACCACCCTCGCTTCCAAAATTTCACTTACCCCCCCTCGTTGCACCATGTACTATAAACTAACATCTGACAAAGTATCAGCCGGGAGGCGATGACTGACGAGATATGCTCCTGGCCCGCGGTCTATAAAGTTAACGGTAAAGCTACAGTTACCTGTGTTATTAGCCTTTCTTCGTTGTTTTTTTACAGGCTTTGAAGACATTTGTTGAAGAAGCGAAACATGGTGTAGTTTATATAAGCTTCGGATCCGTGATCAATCCATCCTCTTTGTCTCCTGAGAGGGTGCAGACCATTTTGGACGTAATGGCCCAACTGCCGCAGAGGTTTATCTGGAAGTGGAGTAACAAGACTGTAGCTGTTGCTCAGGATAAACTTTACACTGGCAGTTGGCTGCCTCAGGTTGATATATTGGGTAAGCGTAATACCTACTTTGTAAATATAGTTGTATTGTAAAATATCTTGTTTAGTGATACCTAGTCATATTTAGTGATAACTTTGGGAACAAATTTATCAAATACCAAAAACAGAATAAAATAAATATTTAAGTGGGGTTCTCATACAACAAATGTGCAACGTTGCGTGCCGAGCGCGGAGAGTTTCGGCACCGGCAACATATTCTCGGCGACAATTTTTGACGGTCCGTGCATGGCACGCAACTTTGCTGCCGTTGCTGGTCGGTGGCGAAACGTGCCAGTGGGCATAATCATCCCATAGTTTTCAATACAAAGAATATTGTATCGCCTGACACGTTCCTATTACGGTCATGGTATGTTACGGTGTAGTGGACAGAGACCTTTTTATTAGTGATATTCAGAGTTATATTGTTAATAATGAAAGCATTGTTGCTAACTTCTCCCAAGTCTCTCCATTATCCGTCCTTATTATTTGTGATCAGGAATATATTTGGTATCGACGAAGACGATTTAACAACATGAACTTTATGCCCCACAAAAAATTTCACCCAAAAGACTATACTATAAACAACTTAAAAATAAAACTGTTGTTAATGTTTTTTTACAGGTCATCCAAATACGTTGGCCTTTTTCTCCCATGCGGGGATGGGTGGTACCACTGAAGCCATACATTACGGCGTGCCAATAGTTGCCATGCCAGTTTTGGGCGACCAGCCTGCAAATGGAGCCGCCATAGAAGAAAGCGGACTAGGAGTGCAAGTTCAAATAAGGGATTTAAATAAAGAAAATCTGCTGGCAGCATTCCGAAAAGTTTTAGATCCCAAGTAAGATTACCAATGCTTATTTCTCTTCTTGTTTTACCTAGCGTTATCCCAGTCTTTACTAGGGTCCGCTTTCCTACTTGCCTGCCACTTTGCACGATCTTGGCGTCCTCTCGTGTGAGCCCGTTTACCAATGCTTATTTTTTATCAATTATAATGATCAACTTACGGTGCCAAATCTCGGCTATCATTTGTATTCTTCTGTCCTGTTCCATTCGTTCATATCTTAATGTTTATCTTCTTTTTTCAGGTTTAGAGAAAGAGTGAAGCAGATTTCCAAGGCATGGCATGATCGACCAATGCGCCCGCTAGACACAGCAATCTACTGGACCGAGTTCGCAGCTCGGCACAGTAACTTCACATTTAGAGCTGCGGCTGCCGACACACCTCTATATCAACATTTCTACTTAGATATTATAGGCGTTTTGTTCATCTCCTTATATGTTATTACAAAAGTTTTAAGTTTGTTATTCAGCTTATGCAAATCGAAGCCAAGAGTCAAAAATGTCAAAGCAGATAACAAAAAGACAAATAAGAAGTCAAAGCGTGAATGACAACACAGGTAATAACAGTCACGCATTATAGTATTTTATGCAACAGTTGTATAAGAAGGGTCAAAAAAGGCGAGTGGCGTGAGTTACAATGTGAGCCGGAGCCGAAGGCGTAGGCGAACATTGTAAAGGAATACGCCACGAGAATTTTTTGACCTACTTATACAACGTTGCATACAATATTTTTCCTACGAGTCAACAAAAATAAATCTTAATTTAGGTAAACAAATTACAGCAAAAGTATATAGCCAAGACGCGCGAGCATACCTTGTTACGCGCCCAGCCCGCCCCGGGCCGCGGCCGGCCGGTCAGCGACACCTTCTCGTAACTCATGAGGCCCTGGTACTTGCTACTTGCAAAATTAATTTTTGGACAGTTTTTTCTCAATTTTGGCCACCGTAGCCTACGGAGACTAATAAGCAACGCTAAGCGGTCTTCGTAGTCTATGGGTGTTGCTATATTACGGGTGTCACATGCGTGTTTCTGACTTATGAAGTAATTATTTTTACTATGCAACCAAATGAATATTTTGTAAGTTAGCAGCAATGCACTTAGCTTAAAACTGTATTCGTTTTGGTTTTGTTAGGTTGGTAGCCATTAATCGCAGTAACATTATAGCTTATAAAAGCACAAGAGCTTTTATGAGGAATAGACAATATAGACTTTTCTTGAAATCTTTTATGTATGTTCTTATATTCGTGTTAATGAATGCATAAATGACAGATAACAGTAGAGGAGTAGGAAAAGTACTTTTAAAGGCCTTCTATACATTTTTAATATGAACCTGCGTTGACGAGAAGCCGCGGCGCGCCGAGTTGAATTTACCTCCTCGCATCGCTCGTCAACTCGGCGCACCTCAGTCAACGCAGGGTGGCGCGGCGCCGCGCCGCGGCTTTTTGTCAACAGACAGTTTCATAGTAAATGTATAGGAGATAAGGTTGGCTTCGACTATAGTCGAATCGAGCCGCGTTGAATTGAATTGTGTCGCATTTGTTCCGTGTGCGTTCATCACAGGCGAATTATTGCGATTCAATTCGCCTCGGCGAGCCTAGTGGACGCCAGCCTTAAATAAGTAGGTAGGTAAGCTAACTTTGCACTGACTTGAACAGAGTGAGAACGTGTCATTAAACGTCATATTTTCATAGAAATTTTACATTAATGATGACGTGGCCATAGTTTTTCATAGCAAATGCCATGCAAAGTTATTAGCTTGATGAGACTTGCTTGCTTGATTGCCGCTATAGTTACTTAAACAGATTATATGAGATTTAATCATTTTATTTCATCTTAAAGATCGTTTTTCATCATATGGAGACCTCGGACGTAAATATAAAGCGGGCCGTGTAAGTCTTTACTATTTTGCCAATCACAGTTGAACCGTATCACCGAGCAAGAGATGTGATCATAGAAGACTAGAGATAGCGATCCAAAAGTGTATAATCAAACCAGTTTAATTGGAACAATGGAACAATGTAGATTGACGGCTGAACATTATACAAAGTCACCCGCCAAGATTTGCATTTGCAGTGTCTGTGTACAGTCGCTATCAGATATATCGAGCGGTCAAAGCGCTTACAAATATCTGAACAATGAACATGCCTCTATTGTCAAGGCGTTAAAGTGCTTGTTCAGATATTTTTAGCACCTCGGCCACTCTGATATATCTGATGGCGACTTTAGGTACATGTGTCACTGCCAAAAGTGCCAAGTTCGTGCAAACTTGGTCGTTATCTATTTCAGTTCGAAAACAAACATTTCCAGCTAGGGGCCTAGCCAAAGTGACAATTGTACATCGACAAATTCCAAACGAATAGAAAAAATGTACGGGATAACAGGGCCTTTCTCTGTCACTCTAATTACGCCTTAATTGGAATAAAAGAGAAAGATGTCCGCAATTTGCGAACTTCGTGGCATTTTATATTAACAATTATCATCATGGCTAGGCCCCCTGGTGTTCAAAATGGTATCTCAAGTATTGGTAATTTATTTGCAACCATTGTGATATGATTGTGATGTACTTGAAATATAGCATAGATGAATTTATATAAAAAAAGAGTTTTATTGTTTTTAATTTCGCATAGAGAAGGGTGCTGGGCCCATAACCTGAAACGACTTTGTAGCGTGTGATTTAAGCTAGTGATAGACGTACAAGAAGGACCTTTTATGACATCATTACTCATGTAATAATTTTAAACAAGATCTGGAACAAACTGCAATTTTATTATTGCAAAAAAAAAATCCTACCTACTCTTATTACTATCTTTGTCTACCAAATTGACGTGTGTCATTTTCTACGTATTTGTGTCGTAATTAAATTACAGATTGGATTTTGTATGTAGTGAGTGAAAAGTGCGACTGTGGACCTACACGTTTCCCCCGCAAAAAATGGCAGAAAGATTTGTACGGTGAGATATCGCTTGGGCTGCTCCCTTCCGAAGTGTCGGAAGCCGGTGTTACTCGAAGGCCCAAGTAGACCAATTTTTTTTTATACGTTGCGTATAGACGGTGGCAAACAAGCATACGGCCCGCCTGATGGTAAGCAGTCACCGCAGCCTATGGACGCCTGCAACTCCAGAGGTTCCTGCGCGTTACCGACCCTTTAAAAACCTGTACACTCCTTTTTTGAAGAACCCCATACTGTAGACCCTCGGAAGAGAGCTCATTCCACAGCCGGAGCGTCCGCGGGAGGAAATTCCTCTTGAACCGCACAGTCAAATATTATGTAGGACGAAAGTATCCACATACATATAGTTTCGGAAGCAAATCGTCGCTATACTTACTCAAACTCGTATCTAATATAGATACGAGGTTGAGTAAGTAGGTATAGCGACGAAATTAGAGACAGTGCTTTCAAATGGGTTACCATAAAATGTATGGAGTGTGGAATTAAAAGAAGTGAAATCTCTTATGGTACATCTGTTGCAAAAGTGTCCAGCTGTCAGCTATAAATAATAGTTCCAAAGCTCTCCTGAGTACATAGCTAAGAACCTAGGCGTTATAGACGGAGTGAAGTGCGCTGTCTATGTTTTTTTTTAAGGAATCTAGGTATTGTAGCGCCACCTATTTAAGGTTTTTTGATGACACTTTTTGGGACATGGAGATTCCATTCCTTACCTCCACCTTCCATATATTTTTTTTTTATTATGCGTTTAAAATTTTGGGTCCAGTCCCCGCGAAGTTTACGGGCGGCTGGATCCGTAAGGTCTGTGGGATGTTTTATATCTCTAATTAATGATGTAACACGGTGATGTTGTGTTTATGGAGTGTGGATTTAAGAGGAGAGAAATCTCTTATGATAGAACTGTTGCAAAAGTGTCCAGCTGTCAGTTATAAATAATAGTTCCAAATATCTCCAGAGTAGCGCTAGAGTAGCTAAGAACCTAGGCGTTATTGACGGAGTGAAGTGCGTTGTCTATGATTTATTTTTTTGTTCAAGTAAGTACTCTAGGTATTGTAGCGCCATCTATTTAAGGTTTTTTGATGACACTTTTTGGTATATGGAGATTTCTTTCCTTACCTCCACCTTCCATAGTTGTGTTGTTATGAAAGGTAATGGTGGTAATGAATGTTAAGATGTGAAGATGGGTGGTGTAGATGAGTTTTTTTTTTTTTATGTGTTGTTGAACGTTTTTAGACTGTTTTGGATATTAGTTTGCAAAATTAGGTCAATGTACTTTCTCTGCTAATGAGGTCTGGGAGGCTGTAAGGTTAAATTTGGAGATTATGACAGATGATTTCATGGTTGAATCTTGCTATGCTGAATTTGGGGCATGATCGTAGAAGGTGGTCTATTGTTTGTGGGGTGTTTCCGTTACAGGGGCAGAGATCGTCAGTGATAATTTTCATTCTTTTTAGGTATTTCTTGTGGCAGCCGTGTCCGGTGAGAATTTGGGTTAGATGGAAGGAAATGGCGGTCTTGTTCCGGAGCTCTTTGATGTGGTTTAGAGTTGGTAGCCAGTTCTTTAGGTGTATTCCGGTAGTAGAGGTGAAGTAGTCGTTGCAGTGCGCTTTTTGTGTTTCTGTTTTACAGAGGTGCTTAATGTAGGAGATGGGAAAGTGGTCAAAGTCGGGTGCTCGGTGGAGAGTGGTGGCGGTTTTGGCTTCCTGGTCGGCTTCCTCATTTCCAAGCAGTCCTGCATGGGCCTTGATCCAACAGAACTGTATAGTGCCTCCTTGTGTGATTTGGTGGATTTTCACCTTCCATAATAAAATCTTTCAAGAGGACTCTTCACCTGTTATACTTACTTTACTCTTTATTACTATACACCTATTGAAAATAATTAATTATTAGGCTTAAGCATCTGCTCTTGATTAATTTATTCTAAGCCTTATTTATTACACGGAACCATGCTTAAAAGGTTCTTCCACACGTACCTATTGAACCTTTTAAGCATCAGCAACTACTCTTAAAAATATATTGACAACTTCTAGAAAAATAAATAAATTCCAATGACAAATATTCTTATGTCAAACATAACACTTCAAACAGAATGTAGGTAAAACAAGTATAATAATCGATTTAGATTTCACCTTAAAACCATTGAACATGTAATCTTTACAAAATTCCTATAATTACCACTATGACCGCGGACCAAACAACCTCTTCTGGGCAAGGTTTTAGCAAATAACATGACTGACAGTTTTCCACTCTAAAAATACCAACCTCCCAACCAACCAACCAACCATCCAATCCCAAACCAATAGGAACCTAAAAACATCCAACAGAAACCCGTTGCCGATCGCAAAAATGGCTTGTTGCTGTCAATCCTGCAAAAGTAAGTACTTAAGATACCTATTTTGAATGCTGTAACTTTTGCTAGCGCCATTGTTGCGACAAAATTTAGCTCCTTGTTGCTAAACACTACCGTAATAAGCGCTTATTACATCTACCCTTTTTCTAGTCTCAATTTCGAAAGGGGGCCGGTGTAGGTACCTATTTTCGATGGCCGGCCAGAATTGTGTGAACGAAATATTAGAACATCGTTAATATTACTTGAAATATTAAATGTAGGTACTTTGTCTTGAATATTTTATTGAAAGTAATTAGCCTAAATTATTCAAAGTTTTATATTTATACACAACTAAACTAGCAATGTCGATTGCGGAAGTAGTTTTTTTTTACGGTGTCCTATTACGTGGAAAGAAAAGCTGCTGTCAGGATGCTAACTAGGGTAGGGTCGGGTAGCTTCCGTTGGCCAGCCTCCCTACAAAAGTGCCCGACGAACGAGTGGATGTAATAAGGCTGCATCGTCATTTTACATCACCTATCTACTGCTAATATAAACAGCTACTGATAATGAGCTAGAGTGCGACCATGATAAAGTTTCCCACTCCAAGTGCTGCGTGATATGCCTGTGGAAACTTAGCGTAGACCGACTCTTAATACCAATAGGCAAAAAATGTTATTACCTAATAGGAACCTGTTCTACCTTAGACAGCTTTTTATTTTATGATTTGTAGAAAAAACTAAAGGCTGCAGAATTGTTGTTTATCCGAATATCATAAGATACCTACATTAATAAAATATCGAATACGATATAAAATTCCGGGATTGGGGTGCTTATTCTGATAAGATAGGTTGGCAAAAAAAGGCAAACGTGTCCAAGGAATGACACCCCTGATGTACCTTGGATATATCCCGTTGTACCTCGAACGTGATAATTTTAATTACTAAATTTATAATATAATCATAGAAATATTATTTACAGTACATATGGTGCTACTTTACCGCACTAGTGCGAAAATTAGCATATTACGTTACTATGTCGAACATTTAAAGGGCCATATGTACTGTAAAACGTTGTACGATACATGTGCGAATAAGTAATTCGCAACTCGTGTCGATTTAAGGCGCGGTGAATAGTAAAATGCGCTATTTTTAAATCGATATTAACAGGCTTGTACAAGGATTTCATCGATTATTTTCTAGTATGTATAACTTCAGTCCTTGAACTAGCCGTATGCTTGTCAGAAACACGATGGCTCATCTTTTTCTCGATAGATTTTTGCTTTGAAAATATGCTTAAAACTGTATTTATTTCGATATTTTAGAAGTACTATGACGAATATCAATATGAAATTTACTTCATTCAATAGCTTTTAAGTAACTCTAACATTTTGCTTGTCAGTTTATCGATGCGTTAAATTTTTCATTCATAATTATGAATTCAACATTTTGTCTACTAAACGTTACCCTGCGCGGCAATACCGTCAGTACGCCAGTACGCTCGTGACCACTGTCAGCGTCGGACCTGTGCTAGTTTAGCGGACGTTACATAAAATGGATAATCACACTATAAATACACAAATATGTTATACACACAATATTTTCATCACTCTTACGAAGAAAAAATAATTTTTAAGCTAATTGATTCTTAAATACGGTGACATTTCAGACATCCATCCGTCATATTATCTTTTTTGACAAGTTTTACACACGCACCTAATACAGCCACGATTAACCAAATGATGAAATGGTGCCTTGCACCCGAGTTAAACACTCTACTTTTCATTTTTAATACGAGGAAGGTAAAATACATGTACATTTTAAAAAACACTGCTAAGTATAAAATTCAGTAGTACTTATTTCGTGAGGAGTACTTTTAATTATCAATTTAGGTAAAATAATATTTTGAATGGCTATTACAGTAATAATCAAATTGAATACCTATTTTTAACGTAAACAAATAAAATTAATCCGCTTGTTTAATTTATATAAGTCATTATATTGGAACAGCTTCATTTTTAACACATACAGGATGCAGGAGATATACTGGATTTAAATATGTGGGATTTAAATAGTGCTTAGTGAAAGGTACCATTTCACGTTTTTGTGGAAGTGCTCAAATGGCTGTAATATTATAGTTTATGTTATAAGTGTTGAATTTGTTTGGTATTTCTGGTTTATTAACTTTCATATGGTATACACTTAAGACTTTATTTACAACATTTATCAACTATTTTATTTTGTAAGGTGAGCAGGAGTGATATTTACCCTTCAAATTCCATTCAAAATTTTGCAAGTACTCGGTTCGGAAGTTCATATATATTTGTACCTCTCGCCAATATTTTTATTTCACTGGTTAATTATTCTAGAAATTCAAGAATGTCACTAAATTCCATTTTTGATAATGTTAAACATAAAGTCCTTTGTAAAAGTTTGGTATAATACTTTTATACCATGCTATTTCTGTTTTGTATGAAATGAAAACTGGTGACATTTTATTTCTTTTTTCAAGTATAAATTTCGATGACACTCTGCCGTCAATTTCAGGTCTCAGCCAATTTTACCTTCTTCTTTAAAACCTTGTTATGTCTTTGTGATATGCTTTTACTATTTTTCCTGCCAATACAAAATATAAGTAGAAAAATCGATCGAAAGTTTCGCAAAATATATTTTCTTCATGTTTGCATTAGGGTGCTTATGTGTAATATGTATATATTAAAATAGTTTATTTTGAAATGAATCACTAGTCAAGGCCTATAGTATATCCCTTCAAGTGGCAGAAGCCAAAACGTAAAAAGTAGTCACGTGGCGGGGCCCCGTCGGGTGTTCAGCGCGGATTTAGAGAATATTACAAATTCAACTATTTAAGCTTATCTATGTTTAAAAGTATGCTTATCTATGTTAGAATAAGCACTAAATACGCTATTCGAATAGAACAATTAAATTATTGTCTTCTTCTTCTTGGTCCCTCAATGCTGAGGATCGTGACATCATGTCCTTCTGTTGAAGTTGTCCTTGTTGTTGTTAAATTATTGTAATGTTTATGCATTTCGCCACATGCACCTAACTAATCAAACCTAGCAACAGTGACAGTTTTCCAGTTTCCTTATTAAAAATGAGCACCACCACAAAACAAAGTTATGATTGGAGGTAATTGTTAATTAATTTTCTACGTAGGGCTTAAAATTCAAAGGTTAAGTCATAAAAAGTGCCCGTGAGGAAACGGAATTTTTTAACCACGTATTCCTGAGGTCATTAGAAGAATTTCATGTACAAGTTTAAGTCAAATTCGCAAAAAAGATTTTTTTTTTACTTTTTGTATGTTTTTAAACATATTAAGTTCATGTTCTTGGAAAATTTATGGATTAATATAAATTGGTACATTTTTTTTCGTAAAAATTAGTCTATTCAAATGGTACCTTGTGACTTTGATATCTGTCAAGAAGGTAGTCTAGACTAGGTCCCAAAGTGGCGACTGGCGTCATAGCCATCAAAAAGGCGTTATGCACTAAAACACAACGAAAAATATTTTTTTTAATTGGTATTAATTCTGAAACTAGGCGAATTAAAAAAGTTTATATGACATTTTTGCCTCTAAATACGATCCGGAATATACTGTTAAAATCTTTCCGTTTCCTCGAGGGTACCGTGTATTTACAAAATAACCTCTTTAAAAATCAAGACAGAACTCGACCTAGGCGTTCGATCCCGGATGAACGGTCCTTAGCAACCAAGCGTTAACAAGCGTGTGTATGTATATTTTCCTTGTCTAACTTGCTAGCTACTTTTGGGCGCTAGAAGAGCGTAAATATACTTCAGTCTTCAATTTTGCCACTAAATATGGCAACACCTCACTAACCACCGTCTGTTGGCCGACAGCTTTCTGGCTATCGCATCGACCCGTGAGTGGTGGGCCACCACTTGAAGGGATAAATAACATAGTTGACGATAAAATAATTTTGTTCATCGGAAAGTTTTGTATGTTATTTAACTTTACGGAACAGGTCTTAACTGTACTTCTTTCCAAAGGAAAATAATACTCATTGAGACAATTCTAACAACCTCAAACGCAATTTGGTTGCGATATTTTAACACAGAGTTCCTATGGCCACCTCCTCTCTCATGCATCAGATCAGCTCGATGGTACCATATTATTTCATTGTCACCCTACTTACATATGTATGCAGATTTTCAACTTCATCTGAAACCTCAGTGGGTCAAATATACTTGTAATATTTGATTACAGACAGAGTAGACAGACAACAGACTGATTCTTTATTAGACATTAATTAAAGTCAGTCAATTATACTCATTACTATATAACTTCGAAGTAGTAGTAGTAGTAGTATAAGTGCATTTTTGCCATTATAAACTTTAAATAATAAATAATAATAGCAGTTTTCTCGACTTTTGCATTTAAAATTTATAATCGTCTTCATTGTCGTCAATTCAAAAAATAATATAGAAATAGTCGTTACAGTTAGAGTCATGGTTCTTTTTTGAGAAGATAGCATAATTTATCTACTTTTTGGAGCTACATATGCTTGTGCATACCTTATGCTTATGTTTTCAGTTATCTCAATACCAGCAAAAACATGCTACCTTTTTACGTTCACTTCCACAAATTACTTAGCTTTGCTAGTATTCTTCCTTTTTTCACTACTTGCCCGAAATTGACTTCTATTGCATTTTTAAGGTCAGCTAAGTTTTGAATAGGTATCTATATATGATTTAAAGCAGACAGTTGTAACTTTTGTCTGAATTAGTAAGTAATATTATTTCGACACAAAACGATTTGGTATCATTTTACTAGGTTCTCAATTTGCCGCGGTATACTCTAGTATTATATATAATTATCAAATTTTTAATTTCATTAAGTTTAAATCATAATCAATATAAATTTCCGGAAAAGATCCCAGAACTAACAAACCAGAATACGGATGGCGTCAGAATAAGGACGTAGGCTTGCTGCGAGCGCGGCGCGCGGGGCGCCCGCCTGCCTGCTTTACCACTTCGTCTGCTTCACCCCCTCAAAAACCTAGAATCTGTCTATAAGAGCGCCTTAACAGTCCTAAAGCGGTTTATTATATATAATTTCATTTTAAAACGAAAGGGGACGACCGCCCCAAAACCGCCTTTCCATACAAACTTAGTCCCCATCTCCCTCTCTGGATATAAACATTATTGAAAATATTTTTACACTATTTTATGTGTTTTAATCATAACTATGCCCGACCGTTTGATTATTTTCGATTTTTTCAATATGAGTTATGAGCATTTAAAAATTTCCATGAAACCTGTTTTTCGCTCCTAACTTTTATAATAATTAAAAAAAACGAAAATTATCAAATGGTCGGGCATAGTTATGATTAAAACACATAAAATAGTGTAAAAATATTTTCAATAATGTTAATATCCAGAGAGGAAAATGGGGACTACGTTTGTATGTAATAGCTATGACTAAAATACATTAAATTCTATAAAAATATTTTCCATAATGTAATGTAATCCAGGTAGGAAAATGAGGATATTGTTTGTATAGACAATCGATCGTCCTCTTTCCTCTTAACGCTTGGAGAGCGTTTTCACCTCCAAATCTTATTAGTCTCTACTCTGACATTGGGGATCTCTTACATCTCCAAAATGTATTGTTAACAATAGAGACTATACATCACTATTATATTGCAGTAATTATTTATTTTAAGATTTTACTATGTAATGTTTACCCAGGTATTGGCTGTTGTATTTATAATGTTGGTATTTTTCATGTACCCTATGTGATGTCACTGTAAATGTTTTATTGACTTTTAAAATAGCCCTTGAGGCCTACTTAACTTAAAGAATAAAATTTGAATTTTGATTTTTTGAATTTTGAAGTGACATCGTACCTCACTTGGTCACACTCTTTGCCATGAGTTAAAAAAAAGAGACACGCGAAGGGAGAAAATAACATGATTATTTTACCTCTCTCTGCTGTCATCTAAGATAATAAAGGCACCCTAAACTTTTAGTGCAAACATCCAATAAGAACATTATCCTTTCCATAGAAATACCTATTGAATGACTCAACAAATTTTAATCGCTTTCTGGGTACTTCGAATTAAACTATTTTTTTTATCAATATAACTAATATACTAACGACTATTTAATTGATAATGACGTCGTTAACAAATAACATAATTACTTAATTTTTCCCATTACTCCAATAAGTGAGGTTAAGCTCAGTAATGATATCGATATTTTAAGCATTTACTAAAACCCTTCAGCAAACAATATAATCGTAAATAACCTTGTACAACGATAACATGAGGTAGGACAGTGCACATATCATGTTGTAAATTGATAGCTATTCTCAATGACTAGTATTATTATACTTGTTATTATGTAATATTAAAATTGCGTGTACTCTTTATCATGAAATCATTTAAATTTACACGCGGTATAACCATTTCAGTTTAAGAGGGAAGAATAACTTTGCGATCCTAGCGAAATAACGGTACTTTTTTTCTAAGAAATTCCATTTCGGGAGAAAACGTTTTCCACTAACTAAAACTCACTTTGATTTTGATGTCGATCGCTTCAGCATAATATATTCTAGGTTTATAGATTTCGCTTTAATTTTTTTTTTGTTTTGCAAATGAAAAAAAAGAAAATCCTATAAACCGAGGCCCTGGGTGACTGCTTTGCTCGCCACCCTATAAGGCCACCACTGCATATAAGTGTTATGGCGTATACGTCGTCAAAGTAACCTTCACACTTTCAAGTTAACATTAGTTCGCATACGCCCGTGACCTTAGCCTGTGAGTGACGTTATTGTTTATCATGTTTTGGGTTCAAAGGGTTAAAATTATTAGGTTTTTACTGAAACACATTGGTAAATTTATTTTTTGTAGTTAGAAATGCATAAACACATATGCACCAACCAAGAGTGCAAAATAAAAAAAATGTAGGTATTATTTTTTATTTATTTATTTATGCAATGTGCCAAAAATATGTATATGCACAAGCCTATTTTTAGGTAGTTTACCCTTCTGCTTTTAGGTAGTTTACATCTATAGATACATAACAGACGCAACCTAAGTACTTACCTACTGTTTGTACTTTCAACTTCCTGGGTCAAAGATCGGTTACAGACAAGCCTTTTATAATGAGCGTACTCGTACGAGCGTTTGCACGCTCACACTATAGACCAACTGCAAGGAAAAGTAACGCGCGCGCATGGTAGTAAAAACCAAATGTAGTGAAATGTGATGCGCGTATAAGTTGTACCACCGAAACGACCGGTATACGCGCGTAAAAATATGCTAGTCTGAAACCACCAAAATAACTCTGTCATTTTTAGTTTGAGAGAAAAGTTTATTCAAATAAAACACTTTTATTTTTGCGTTTTCTATATGATGAAATTATACAATATATGTGTCATAATGACAGCATATACATCAAGTCCTCGGCCCCCTTTTATATACTCCTACTCTAACCTTATTTACCTGTGTCTTGAAATCACCAATATAAGTATATACAAATACATAACCGATCATCAGTCAGTCAGTCAGTCAGTTGTTGCTCGTCAGTCACTCTCCTGCCTCGATACAGACCGCTAATAACATGAGAATAAAAGTCATATTTTTGGTAGCAATTTTAGTATATAGTTTAACAAATAGTGATGTGTGCTCTTTGAAAATTTTAGCAGTGAATCCGTATCAAGGAAAAAGTCATTATTTCGTATTTCAACCGTTGTTGCTCGAACTGGCAAAAAGGGGACACGATGTCACCTCCATATCGTATTTTCCTCAGAAACAAAAAGCCAAAAACTTTACCGACATCTCCTTAGCTGGTTCAGTAAAAATTTTGGAAGATGTCTTTCCTATTGAAAGATCATACAAAACCGTAATAAGTATCGGTTTGTTTTTAGCAACCAGTGGTAGTGATAATTGCAGAGAATTGTTGCGAAATGCAGAAGTGCAGAATTTATGGAAATCAAAAGCAAAGTTTGATGTAATATTAGTTGAGCAGTTCCAAAGCGACTGTTCCTTGGGATTGGCATATGTGTTGGGAGCGCCTGTGGTCGGTCTGACTTCACACACTCCAACGCCCTGGCATTTTGACCGGTTTGGCATGCCTAACAACCCATCATACGTTCCCTTCATGTTTTTCGAAGGAGGAACCAAACCATCTCTGTACCAACGTATAGAAGCATTCGTTTTTAACGCTTACTTCAATACTTTATACACATATATGCAAAGGACCGATCAGAATACTTTGGCTGAATATTTCGATGATGTGCCTCCACTGGAAAATTTGGCAAGAGATATGAAATTCTTACTTTTGTACAGAAACCCCATCTTATTTGGACCGTCGTTAATTCCTGAAAATGTCAAAGAGGTTAACGGATATCACGTCGCGACCCCAAAGCCGTTATCAGGCGTAAGTATTCCATTCATCTATATTATCTAAATGTCACCAACGCGGAGCCGAAACTTCGAAAACTAGAAAGTTAAATTTGCACACCAGTACCCCTAGTGTAAATTTAGTCGATAGCGAAACGTGACGTATGCGTTTGCGTTAAGTCTCATTTTGTATGGGTTTTTGAACAGCGCGCCAAGCGGGACGTTTTGGAAAGTCAAAAATCTCATACAAAATGACACTTAACGCAAACGCGTACGTCACGTGTCGCTGTCGAAAATATTTACACTAGGGGTACAGGTTAAATTTATAATGTGTACCTACAAGAAATGAGAAGCTATTTTGAGAAATTCAAACCATAATGGGATTCAAAAGGGGATCAAGTATGGGGTTCAAGTTTTATTTTAAGCTAGGAATTTTAACCTTTGTAAAAACGTACTCTATTTAAATCTAAGAAAACGAATTTTAGCGTTTTTGAAAATAATCATCTTCTTAAAGGGTTAAAAAGAGGATGAACGTTTGTATAGGTATGGAGTTCAAGTTTTACTTCAAGCTAGGAATTTGAAATTTCGTTTAAAGGTATTTTTTTAAATCGGCACAAAAAAACCTTATTTCAGCGTTTCTGAAAATTCATTTTCTAAGGAGTTAAGAACCATTTCGCTGCAACTGACGTTCCTGCTTACTGGCACCAGCTTGTTAAACTATGAATGTGTAGGTATCTTTCGTTAGGATATAAGTATACCGAGGGAGGACATTGAAACGTATTTACCCTACCCTTTTATCATTAAATAACACATATACATGTAGCGAATATGTTACGTTATACGTGGTTTACACACTTTATACCTACTTATCGGATTCCATTTTTCTTTGTGCCTTGTAGTTAGTGTATGTTTGTGGTTTTTATTATGAATCGTTTTATTTTTATTTTGCCTTCTTTTTCTTCTTGGGTTTTTTCTTGCTACTGGGCTGTACGAAGTTTCACTATTTTAAAATATTCTGGATTTAATATTTTTTTCTGTATTTTTAAATTTAATTCATTCGTTTTGATATATATATTCAAAATTCAAATTCAAAATTCAAAAAAATATTCTGCAAGTAGGCCTCAAGGGCTCTTTTACAAGTCAATACAAAATTTATAGTAACAGCATATAGTGACATGAAAAATACATAACAACATTTATAAATACAACTGCCAATACCTGGGTAAACATTACATTATAACAATCTTAAAATAAATAATTACTACAATACAAAAGAGATGTATAGTCTAATATATGATATGAGATGTATAGTCTAGTATATTTTTTATTACAATAACCCTTTTTTTTTTAGGGGAGAAAATGCATTCCGCTTACCACCCGGGTGCGGGGGGTGACCCGAGTGGTTATGTGGGACTCCCATCTAGGCTAATGGGGCCCACGGTATACCCACTAAAAACCCCCCTGTATGCCGCCTCGCCGCCCTATTGGTGGGGTTACAGGAACGCATGCGTACTCATCCGCGACCCCACCGGCGGCAGCCGCCCACGAGCGACTCCTTCGCTAAAGCCCGAAGGCACTTCACGCTAGGCGCGCCAGATGGTTTGACGCGCCTTCCTCCTCGGCCTCCGTCCAGCAGTGTAGCGGACCCCCCCAAGCCCGCCACAAGGAGGCCACGGGCGCCAGAAAACTCCCCGGCGCCCGGACAAAGATGAGGTCAATGGTTCTGCCGCAAACCGCAACTCGGCTGCAGAGGACAGGGAGAACGGCACACCGTAACACCGACACTCCTCTTCCTCTGCAGCCCCACCAACGCCGCTACAGCGGAACGGCCCCGCCAAGATCGCAGGGGATAGGGAGAGTGGCGCATCGTGATACCATCACGCCTCTTCCCCTGCGATCCCACCTCGGCCGTCGAGGATAGGGAGAACGGCTAATCGCAACACCGACACTCCTCTTCCCCGACGGTCCACCTCCAACGCGTCACAAGCGGGCTTACTAAGCCGACTTGGAGCGTCCTCCTCGGGCCAGCCCGCACCTCAAACAGGCCGGCCCTGGTTGCCTCTTCGCTTCACCGTGGGTGACCAAGCCACGGCTACTAAGCGCCTCCACCACGACAAGGTGGGAACCCGCGGGGGGTATTACAATAACTCTAACCTAACCTAACTTTAGTGCAATGGGAGAAAGGGCGGTGCTTAGTTTGGGACGCTACGTATGTCAAAATTGAGCTATTTACTACAAAATATTTTGCAATAACTGGAATCTTTGTGCCCAAACCGTTTCTCTTCCTTACAATTACAATGGTAATGAATTTTCCTTATAATAGAATTAAAATTGTTAATAGCTTTAGAGTTGTTTCTTGGTCAGTAAATAGCAACAATCGGCGGTCGAATTTAAACTGTCACAAGTACGACTAACATTGAACTAATTCTAACTGTTTGACGGTTTACGGTGAGCGACTAAAAATTCGTGATTTAAATATTTGACAACGCTTACCTACTTTTATGGTGCTGTAGGTTCAGAGAGCGAAGCAAACTTTATTTTTAGATCTTTCTCGAGGAATTTTATCGAATCGATGCCCGAGACTTTAACTTTCGCTCGATCGAAAAAAAATCACGAACATAGGTCTAAAATTCCCTTTAAATTTTTTTAACAAATTTTGCATAGCTAAAAATATGAAAAATACTTCTAAAAATCGGCAATATCATGTAACTTGTCGATTACTTTATTTTATTTAAAGGTACAAAAAACTAAAATATGATATCCAATTTCCCGGGCACCACATCCGTCTCGCTCACGCTTGCGCTCAACGAAAGTGAGAGCAGTCCATTCTACTAATTAAATTGAAAATGAGTGGTCAAACCCACTATTTTCAAATTTTTATCGCTCGTTTTTCAAAAATAGCATTTCACCGTATTCCACAGATTTTTGAGTGACGAAATCGAGCGCTCGAAATTCATAAATCGTCCCACAGAACACGAACGTCTGCGCAAGACTTGTACCCTTTTTCACTAGGTCTGCAGATTTGAATGTACAGTCAGCTGCAGAGAGAGGTGATCCCACCTGCATAGACTTATTGTATGCAAATAACTGCTATTTAAAATAAAACACTGACAATTATTTAGCAGCATCGATCGCACTAATTTCTACTAACATCGACAACTTATCCAGAATAAAGAGTTAACTGACAGTAGCGGGTGTGAAAATCTGATCATTTTTATGAGATAGATTTAATTTTATATACCTACCTGACTCAGCTGTTTATTCTTCCTATTTCTATAAGAATTATTGCGAACGGTTACTGCCGAATGCATTACCTACCGAGAGTTTTTTAACCCTTACGGCCCGTTTCGAAGAATGATTAAGACACGTTTAAGATCTTGGAAGGATCTTTAAAAGATCGATAACTAAACGTGTCAAAATTGACGTTTATTTCGATTCCGCTATGATCCCAATAAAATCTATCTACGATATTTCTAACGCCAAAGTGACATTGGTTGCCCGAATCGAGCTGCTTCTGTCAATTATGCGACATACAAACGATAACTAAATGAGAACTTATCTGAACCAGAACTTATCGTTATCGTATCGCCTTTAGTCAGGTAGAGATCACATATATAGCAAATGTTTTTTTTAACGAGCGTAGTTACTACTAGGACCACTAAATCTCATTTATGTAGTGGTATTAGTGATATTGTAATATCTATAAAGTTACCAATTTCCGAACGCAAAAAATGGTTGTATCAAAACAAATTGCTTTGACGTAGTGTTGCTCATAGTGTTGTGTTCCTGCCGGTGAGTAAGGTTGCCAGAGCTCAACGAGGGGGGGGGGGGGGGTTAGGGTCGGCAAGGCGCATGTAACTCCTCTGGATTTGCAGGCGTACATGGGCTACGGAGACTGCTTACCATCAGGCGGGCCGTATGCTTGTTTGCCACCGACGTAGTATAAAAAAAACGTATTAGTTGTTAAATTGAAATTACCAGAAAATTGTCATTTATATGCGTTTCGCCCGTTATAAATTGCTGTTACACTGAAAAAAATACAGTAAGTGCTACATGTTGTCATTTTTAGAAAGCATATTAGATAATGTATGTGTAGTATGTTGCAATTTATCATAGTTATTGTTTTTTTTTTAAATATTCGCTCTAAAATTTTGTGGTTCGTATATGACCCTCTGCCCGTTTGGGATCAAGACAAGTGGTATATATGTGGCCACTGCTCTGCAGGGTATTCACATAATATTTAAGGGTTAGACTATTAATATAAAAGAACCGTTTTTTAGAGTTCTGTACCCGAAGGGTCAAACGGGACCCTATTACTGAGACTTCGCTGTCCGTCCGTCAGTCCGTCCGTCCGTCTGTCACCAGGCTGTATCATCTCATGAACCGTGATAGCTAGACAGTTGAAATTTTCACAGATGATGTATTTCTGTTGCCGCTATAACAACAAATACTAAAAACTCCCATACAACAAACATTTTTTTTTTGCCGTTTTTATAAATAATGGTACGGAATCCTTCGTGCGCGAGTCCGACTCGCACTTGCCCGTTTTTTTTTCCAGTGACTAAAATAGCACAATAAAAGTATCTTCTATTTTTACGACGTGGGCCACTGGTAACGGGCAGTGAACATATATCGACCACAGGGTTTAAACAAAAAAAAACTAGAAATTAATTTTCTATTAAATAAAATAAATAAATAAAATAAAATAAAATCACTTTAATTCAGACAAAAGTCCATAATAATAATAATAGAATAAGGTAAAAATAAGAACTAAAATACAATAAAATTAAAGCTTATACATTAGTATAACTAACTATTAAGTTGCTTCAGTCGATAGGTATGACTAGTCTCAATTTATTTACATTATTATTATTGCAATATAACACTGTTATTTGTTATTTATTTGTAGTTTTACATGTATGTAAAATGTATAATTGTTGGTGCAATAATGAATGTTTACTTACTTATTTATCAACCGCAATCCACACTCAAAAGTAAAAAAATTGTCAGACATGTTTAAGGGTTAAAAGGTTTTGAAAAAAGGCTGTGTACAAGTTTTTAAATAGTCGTCAACACGCACGGGATATCCCTAAAATTACCAGTGTCTCTAGGCTACGGTATTTGCTTATGAACTTAAAAAATATCTTTAAACACTTTCAGACAGTTCTTATATAAAAGTTTCGAAAAAAAGATGATGGTGAGGACGTGAATAAAAAATATATTACCTACTTAATGGCCAATGCAATATTTCTAAGAACACTTAAAAGGTGCTTATAAGTTAATAAATCGTTTAATTATTAAACTTTTGCTGTACGCTTCAACACAATATATCAAACCTTGAACAAGGTTAACTTAGGACACATTGTACACTGATATAACTATTATCCACAACGTGAATTGCATATTTTAAGCTCTTTATCAATAAACCGTCTACGCAAACAATCATTGTACACTTAAATAGAATTTGCGCTTGCTGCCGCTCAGTCAGTCTCCTGCCGCGGTACAGACCGCCAATAAAATGAAAATAATAGTGAATGTTTTGTTTGCAATTTTAGTGTGTAGTTTAACAGTTAGTGATGTGCACTGTTTGAACATTTTAGCAGTGAATCCGTATCAAGGAAAAAGTCATTATTTCGTATTTCAACCGTTGTTGCTGGAACTGGCAAAAAGGGGACACGATGTCACCACCATATCGTATTTTCCTCAGAAACAACCAGTCAAAAACTTTACCGATATCTCCCTAGACGATTCAGTGAAAATTTTGGAAGATGTATTTCCTATTGAAAAGTCGTACTTGAGTGTATTAGGTATGGCTATATTTTTAGTTACCAGTGGTACGGATAATTGCAGAGTATTGTTGCAAAATAAAGAAGTACAAAACTTATGGAAATCAAAAACAAAGTTTGATGTAATATTAGTTGAGCAGTTCCAAAGTGATTGTGCCCTGGGATTAGCATACGAGTTAGGAGCGCCTGTGGTCGGTCTGACTTCACATACTCCGATGACCTGGCATTATGAACGCTTTGGCATGCCCAGCAACCCATCATATGTTCCATCTTTATTCTTCGGAGGGGGCACTAAACCAACTTTGTATCAACGTATCGAGGCTTTCTTTTTCAACACTTACTTCAATACTTTATATAATTCGTACGCTCAAAGAACCGATCAGAAAACTTTGGCGCAATATTTCGATGATGTGCCACCATTGGAAGAGTTGGGAAGGCAAATAAAGTTTTACCTTATGTACACGCACCCTGTCTTATTTGGATCGTCATTGATTCCTGAAAATGTTAAAGAGGTTGGAGGTTATCACGTTGCGGCACCAAAATCGTTACCCGGCGTAAGTGTTTACATTTTTTATCCTCATCTCAAGAGACTTTAAATTAATAAATTACGAGAGAATGCACTTAATAGTGAATTGAAATACGAATGCATAGCCTTGATCTTATTAGATCTTTGTGAGTTGTGACTCGCATTAAAACTATGGGATCAAATCCTGTCTAAAGCAAATGGATGTACGAAAAACGACTCTTCGTTGAAGGTAAACAAGGTTCAATCTCAAGTGAAAACAGACAAGCAGATCTATGAAGCAACAGAACTTCAATCGTGGTATAAGTACGCCACACACGACGCTACCATGTGTGGCGACGACATAAATTTGCCAATTTATAAGTTCACACACAATAAATCTTCATTGACAACGAAATGGATATTTAACCACAATGAAACCCGGTCAAGGCAATCACTCAGATATTTTCCAAGTAGGATAAAAAGTTTAAAAAACCGGCATCTCAGGGAAATAATGTGCTTAATTAGTTCACTTCTTTTTATTATTAATGTTAAGCATGAGGAAATAGGAATAGGAGGAGGAGAAATTTTCATCTAAAACAAATTTCAATTTAATTTAGTTACCTATTAGCATTGTTCATAAACATTTATGTAATACTAGCTTTTGCCCGCGACTTTGTCTGCGTAGAGTTAATACTTATATCCATATACCACTTTCATAAGTAATTCAACCCCGCCCCCCTTCACTCCCTTAAGGGATGATTTCCGAGATGGAAACTATCCTATGTCCTTCCCCGGGACTCAAAAAATCTCCATACGAAATTTCATCTATATCGGTTCAGCTGTTCAAACGTAACTGACAGACAGAGTTAGTATGGAGTGAAATGTAAAAAAATACCAAAACTGACTACATTGAGTTGCATCCGGCCTTATTGAAGAACTAGATAGAATTATGTCAATCTTGTAATCAGATTATTATGAATGATGATATATGGACGAATTAGGTGATAAGATACGTATTTTAAGCGATGACATGATTTTATTATTCGGTAACACAAATAGATAATATTATCGAAAATATTTTCCTTGGTATGGTAGTACGCAGGTATGTACGCATATTGCTTCGTTTCCAATTGATTTTTATACAGCAAATGTTAGTACCTATACCTACATATTCAGTACCTCTAGTGTAAATAAATTCGATTTTGAAACGTGACGTACGCGTTTGCGTTTAGTCTCATTTTGTATTGGATTTAGAAAGAGCGCGCCAAGCGGGACGTTTTAGAAACTCAAAATCCTATACAAAATGAGACTTAACGCAAACGCGTTCGTCACGTTATGATGTCGATAAAATTTACACTAGGGGTACTGAAGCCTTATTAAGTTATTACCCAATATCTGAGCTATAACGATAGACATACCTTGAGGCTAGCCATAATTCCAGTCACTATGGTAAACGGTTTTTAAATTAGGTAAATCAGCTAAAATCTTAAACAGCGGCAAATGATAAGTTAGCCCTCAATTGAGGTTGTAATTGTAACATAAGAACACATTAAGGTCAGTGATTTAAAATGATATTGGTCCCACTTACTAACTGCGAGTGTCCGCAAACTTGTCAAATCATGTAGGGGAAACTGTTGTACCTTGGGCCTAGTTTTACCTCGGACAGTTTGCAGTATTTCCACATTGCCACGATTATTGAAATATTTCATTTATATTATTTGAAACGTAAGAGACCTTTAACCGTAATAAAAAATAGTGGAGATCCGTTTAACGGCATATTTCGTATCGTGTTCTGAGTAGGAAAAGTAAGAAGAAAAATTTTTTGACACGAAAAAAAGTTCATTTTTTCTATGGGGCAGGTGATCTAAATGGGCCAATGCTCCATACAAAGGTCAAAAAAAAATTATTTCTGAAAAATATTTTTTCTATTTATCTGAATACGATACCGAATATGTCCTTATACGGATCCCTGCTATTTTTGTTGCAACCAGTATAAATATTATTTCTATGATTATATTATAAATTTAGTAATTAAAATTATCATGTCCGCGGTACAACGGAACATGTCCAAGGTATAATCATCCATCAACCATCAGCCGTAAAAGTGAGATGAATTCATAATTTTTCCATACAATTTCGCAGCTCACTGTACATCAGGGGTGTTGTTCCTTGGTCACTTTTTCCTTTTTTGTCGTCAACCTATCCTATATATAAATAACCCAATCCTTTAATTTTGTATCGTATTAGATAGTTTATTAATGTATCTTATGATATTTGGATAAACAACAATCCTGCAACCTTTAGTTTTTTTTTCTAAACTCATAAAAGAAAAAACTGTCCGAGGTAGAACAGGTTCCTCTACCTACTATGGACGTGAAAACAATATACCTACTACCAAGGTGGTCTGACCAAATCCGTCAAAAAACAAGACACATCAAACATGCCTAAAAAGGTATATTCAGGCATCGAAGATCTATGATAATATCCTATACATAATACCTATAGGTCTTCCGCTCAACTAAAGTGGTTGGTAAAAAGTTATTATTGTGTACCTAAACCTATCCATGTAATGTTCCATTACGTTACTACATTTTCATCACACTTGCTCGAAAAAGATCTTATTTCATGCATATGTATGATGTTTGAAATGTCATTGTATTTAAGAATGGTTTCGCTTAAAATTTAGTTTCTTCTTCGCAAGTCTGATGAAAAATATTGTGTGTGTAAGAATGTTGCAAACTCCGGTCTTTAATTCAAGACATGTTAAGTAACACCCTCGTTTCCGATATTTCACTTACCCCCCTCGTTGCACAATGTAAGTACTATTCTCATTTGGTATTTCACAGAACGTTTTATACGTGCGTATATGCTCGTTTTTAGAAGCGCGTGTAGGCGCGTACAGGCCAAATGTATCAAAATCTAACGCGCGTGCAAGCGCAAATGCCGAAATGACGCTAGAAAACGCTAGTCTGTAACTGCCCTTGAGCATAACTACTTATTTATAGCACATTTATTGCAATTAACGCTTTTTACGCTATGCATAGGTATGTGAACTAATAACCTCCATACATGCTAAAGAAGCTCTCCACTTGACTATTTACCTATCTTCTATGCAATCATGTACGAATACGAATTGACTGACTCAGCTACAAAAATGGCTGCTTATAAATCAAAAAAAGTCTTAGTCTTTATCCATTTACCAACGGGGTGTCAAAAAGGCTATGTCGACATAATATTACTCCAACACTAACACGGATTTCTAATAGCGATTCTCTCTGTTATCATTCTGAAAAACGTTATATGCTATGATAAATTTTGTAATACATCATAGTCGCTAAATATATACTAAAGAAACAAAATTCTAATGCTGGTTTTAATTACTAATTATGTTGTGGCTGATCTCGACCGACATAAAGAAGTGCACGTCATCATCACGGGTATCTCGACCAGTATATGAACAATACCTGAGTAGCATAATGTATACATGTTAATATACATGTTAACCCTTTAACCATAGTCAACATAGATGGAGATCACATTCAGATTATTCTAGGCTAGGCCACTGCGGGACATACAGCTCCAATTACGCTCCAATAGCTTGTATGACATGAAATTCTAGGAGAACCTCTCTGGCCCTTCCATACTCCTGCACTCGGTGCGCGTCACGGCACACCCTTCTACTTTCTCGGCCTGAAAATCCTCAAACCTCATGCCGATACTTCACATCCAGGGATATAGTAAATTATATCTACAACTACCATAAAATAACCAAATACAAAACTTTTCAGGACCTCAAGAAATTCATTGACGAAGCGGAGCACGGCGTGATCTACATTAGCTTCGGCTCGATGCTGCGGGCGACTTCCACTCCTCGTGATAAGCTGGAAGCCATCATCTCTGCTGTATCCGAGCTTCCCCAGAGGATCGTGTTCAAATGGGAAGAACCGAACCTTCCTGGAAACCCGAAAAATATTTACGTGTCTAATTGGCTTCCTCAGAACGATATTTTAGGTAGGTAAAAGAAAAGATATTGCTATACCTACGCCGGAAAAAAGCGAACAGCAAAGTGGTACCTAATCAATGAAAAAGTTTCACATCATTCTCGTTCCAGGTTTGAAGCTGTTTGAATCATGTAATAAGATATGTACATATCGCATGTAAACATGTCGCAGACCAATTGTAAGATTTCATCTTTTACAAACGGCGTCGTCAATTTACAAACGTGAATAGTACGGAAATTGCCGAAAGTAAATTGTAAAGTGTTCGCATTTTGTAAAATCCCTTACGACTCTAAGACGACGCATTGTAAATTATGGCGTCAGGTATCTTGATTTATTTCAGCAATTATAAAACTCATGAAAGTTTTGTTTGGTGAACTGGTTATTCATGGTATCGACTTCATTTTTGTAGTTGTCGTTACACGATTTGTTAACTTTTATAGCAGAGAAAACCGTATCAAAAGTTGCCTCTTTTTAAACAAACTTTTTATTTTATACAGGCAAATGGGATCGATTGAAGCTTCTAAATTTTCCATGAAGATTAGATTTACTTTAAATGGTAAAAACAGTTGTGCCGCATACGAGCTATAGAATAAGCTAGCGCAAAAGCAAATCAACTACGCGCAAAGTATCGGGATGAGCGCGGGATTCGGGATGCAAGCAAAGAAGCAAGCGCCGCATTTTTAGATTTTATTGTTTAACGATGCGTCACCTTAACAGCGCTGTGTGCAATTAGCAGCGGCATTTTGGTCGATTTAATTAATTAATTTACCACGCTTGACGCTGCACATCGAAACAACGAAAAACGCTGGGGTGTCCATCAGATCTGGAGTTTGTCGGACTTATTCAGGGCGCGGGAGGCGACGGAGGCTTTTGGAATTCGGTAGATCCGGCGCTGCGTAAGAGCCGCCTTTCCGCCCACGCGTGATGAAGCAGAGTCACTACACTCGGCTCCGCAGATTCGGCTTGCTGGTCGCCTGGCGAATAACTTGCGATACGACGCGGCGCGGCGGCCCAACGGCATTCGCGTTCACAAGGAGAACGCCC
Organism: Cydia pomonella; assembly: GCF_033807575.1. NCBI lineage: Eukaryota > Metazoa > Arthropoda > Insecta > Lepidoptera > Tortricidae > Cydia > Cydia pomonella. The sequence continues at coordinate 6,749,234 of NC_084717.1, read as the reverse complement.
ACGTAGGACACTTCCATAGGTATCAAAGGATTGAATTCACCCGCGCCGCGCCGCACAGCGAGCGAGGGATGCTCTCCCTCCGCGCCTCAGATTTCACAATTGCTCTCTTGGGGTAGGACAGACAAGACCACGCGGATAGTGGGGTGCTCTGATGCGGTTTTTGGTGACTTTGAGATTTTGGTGACCTAGTGGTTGATGGTGTAGTATAAAAGTTAATATAAATTGATAAAACAGCAAACCATGATCACCCTGAGACAGCCATCACGTTTACTTTGACAGTATTGATTGCGCACTAACAATTTCCCTTTGGAAGTTTGCATAACGTTTCACGTTTGTAAAATGACTACGCCGTTTGTAAAAGTCCAAATCTTACAGTTTGACTGCGACTATACAATAAATGCCATTGTCTCGATCGCGATATTGTAAGAAATAAAAAGCGGCCAAGTGCGAGTCGGACTCGCCCATGAAGGGTTCCGTACCATTTATGACGTATTAAAAAAACTACTTACTAGATCTCGTTCAAACTAATTTTCGGTGGAAGTTTGTATGGCAATGTATATCATATATTTTTTTTAGATTTTTCATTCTGTTATTTTAGAAGTTACGGGGGGGGGGGACACATTTTTCCACTTTGGAAGTGTCTCTCGCGCAAACTATTCAGCTCAGAAAAAAATGATATTAGAAACCTCAATATCATTTTTAAAGACCTATCCATAGATACCCCACACGTATGGATTTGATGAAAAAAGATTTTTTGAGTTTCAGTTCTAAGTATGGGGAATCCCCAAAATTTATTGTTTTTTTTTTCTATTTTTGTGTAAACATCTTAATGCGGTTCATAGAATACATCTACTTACCAAGTTTGAACAGTATAGCTCTTATAGTTTCGGAAAAAAGTGGCTGTGACATAATCGGACAGACAGACGGACATGACGAATCTATAAGGGTTCCGTTTTTTGCCATTTGGCTACGGAACCCTAAAAAGGCGTCTTCAATAAACTTGATGTACATGTATACAATATCAAACATTCCAGTTCATAAACTACTTACTTTAATAAATAGTAAAGTTTAATGCTTGCGCGCAGCTACGACGAACGAATAAATTTAGCATTACCTACTCTATTGATTGGAGGAATGGAATTGGAAGTATACCTCCAAACAAATTCTTTTTAAATTGAAATACTAATTATAAAATCTACTCGTAGGATCTAGGTAGTAAGTATCCAATTTTTGGTACATTCTAATTATTTTTTTTTTCTCATTCCAGCTCACCCGAACGTGATAGCTTTCTACTCCCATTGTGGCCTATTAGGAACGACAGAAGCCATCCACCATGGTGTTCCCGTATTGGGCATGCCAATCTTTGGGGATCAGCCCTCAAACGCAGCAGCAATTGAAGAAAGCGGCCTTGGCGTTCGGATCGACATTACGACCCTGACTAAGGAAGAATTGCTTAAACAGTTCAAAATCGTTTTAGATCCAGAGTGAGTAATTGTCATCTATCTAGAACACCGTACAAAAGGTAGCGGAAAATTTAACAACGCATTTTAATTAGTTTCGCTAATTTATTCTAACATGAAATCAAAGACGTTGACTACGCATGGATTAACTTTGTAACGCAACACAACTGGCCAAACGCAGTGTACCTATATAATGCAAATTCTGTGGCAGCAAGGGAAGTGAAAACATAATTATGAGAATTCACATTGGCGGTTTCATTTCCGTTGGGTTTTGTATTTTATAAGAATTTTATGCCAGCTTTTGACTTGACCTGTGCCTTGACATAAATATTAATTACTTTTTTTACATTTCAGATTCAGGCGTAAAGTAAAACGAATTTCCAAAGCGTGGCACGACCGCCCAATGTCTGCAATGGACACTGCTATCTACTGGATAGAATACGCAGTCAGAAACAAAGATTTGAACTTCCGCACGCCCGCGGCCGATGTGCCTCTCTACAAATACTTTAACCTAGACATTATAGCTATATTTACATGTATATTTTACGCTATGATTTATGTTATTAAATATGTGTTAAGTTTAAGAAGAACGCATCCGAATAAGCAGAGTAAGAAATCTAAGATGGCGTAGTTTTGTGAAATTGTCATGTGTGTATAGAAGTGTTTTTGTGAATGCAGCACAAATGTTTGACTGTTTAATAATGGTCTAAGATACGTTATAAGGAATAACTATCCTCAACTGTTATTTATTTGTAATAACTGTAATAAGAAATAAATGAGTAGATAATATTCACATTGACACATTGCAAATAGGTTGCCTAGTAAAATTGCGTTGACAGATTTTTTCACCTTTTTTGTTTGTTATTTAATCGTAAATTATATCAAATGACAGCTTACTTTATATAAAATCTAACTGTAATAGGTTTTCTTATAAAAAAGTTGGTCCAGTCCATGGCTGCCTAGATGAACCGATTTTTATCTATAATTATCCGTAGATATTCCTTATAACGTATCTCCTATGTATTATAAGAGCTGAGGTGGAACATTTAGATTATTCTGACAGAACGGGACCTATCGCGTATATTCAGGGTCAGGCGTTATAAATAAATGTTATTTATTTTGCCTGACCCTAAACTTTCAAACGCGACGTCGCTTTGTTGGTCGGACGAAGAGTTGTTACTTGACACACAAACATTCAGACGTTTAAGGTTTTTTCAGCCTTGTATTTGCTAATCTTTCGATTCCAAGACGACAGAATCTAAAGGAAGAATGAGACGTCACATCTGAACGTCATCGTTAGGAAAAATTAAATAAATATTATAGCACGCGGTTAAGTCCCATTTCCTTTCAATTATTTTTTTTTTTTTTTTATACTACGTCGGTGGCAAACAAGCATACGGCCCGCCTGATGGTAAGCAGCCTCCGTAGCCTAGGTATGTACGCCTGCAACTCCAGAGGAGTTACATGCGCGTTGCCGACCCTAAACCCGCCCCCCCTCATTGAGCTCTGGCAACCTTACTCACCGGCAGGAACACAACACTATGAGTAGGGTCTAGTGTTATTTGGCTGCTGTTTTCTGTAAGGTGGAGGTACTTCTCCAGTTGGGCTCTGCTCTAGATCTGGAATGACATCCACTGGCTGTGCCCTACCACACAAAGCAAGATGACATTCACAATGCCCATACCTCTCTTTTGGACGTAGTTTAAGGACGTACCCGGGTCCAATTACCTTGTAAATCGATATTTGTATCGCTTTTTGTAATCACCTAACCGACCAGGATTGCCTGATGAAAAATGAAATAATGAAATATGGGTCTGGATCCCTTTTCTCAACTGAAACATTATTTATTATTATTTATTTAATACAGAATAATTTATTAGAAATATTGTTAAAAAATGTATTACTTTGACTGTCTTTTTATTTCATTTCAACATTTTCAGAGTAGTAGTTTAAGTAAGAACTTAAACTAAGAAATTGAATGTGTGACCCAAGTAAGTAAGGAAAATAATGGAAGTACCTATAAAGAAGTGGTCAAGAGTATTTCTCCTTCAATCACAATTTTGTACGAATATGCAGTTTTTTTCATCATTAAAAAAGTGACTTTCGTAGAAGCCATTGTAGTTTTCAAGTTATGATTCAAGAAACTACCTATTGCAAGGTATGTTTTTCTGCCATAATATGCTGGATCCTGCAGGGAGGACTATAGAAATTAGAATCCCAATAGTTCCAATGTTACATTTTAACAGTGTTCAAGGCAATGCCGGGAGGTTTATATATTTTCGAAGGTAAGAAGAAAATACCATTCGTAGCGCCCATGCAGCGATGAAAACAAGCGATGATTATTTTAATTTTGTTTACGACAAACATGTCCGATGACACTGTGCCAATATTTGTGCAATTTGATTTCGCTAAGTAAAACGAGATAGAGTGCATCTACGGAGGTACGTGCGCCAAGACATACGTCATATGCCTTCATTAGTACAAGAAGGACCCGAATCAAGACATCATTACTCATGTGTTTATTTTAAAGAATATCTGGAGCGAATTGTTTACGGAGCTAGAGAGCGAGACGAAATTACCAGGAATTCTCCTGCTAATGTGCACTTTACCTGTCCTTACTTTACCTACCTCCGGAATATCTTGAATTCAAAAACGCTCTGTTGAGAACTCAACAAGTCAGTTATGCGCGGGACTCCCTCTGGTCGCATAACAACTTTAGTCATATTTTTAATTGTCATAACACTTTAGGTTTAAAATTGTAAGTCATAAAAATATTTAGTCAGAATTATTCCTGAGCATAACTGGGTTTCTGTCAGAAATGAGCTATGCCATAATTTTGATTAATTTAATTCGCATAAAATTTTAGGTTAGGTTCGTTAGGTATGCACAAAAAATATATTACAACTGCTATGTATGTCATCACTCATCAAATATTATGGCTAAAAATGTATGACGCAATATATGTAATATGACTTTTCATTTGTATGCGCAATGATGATTATGACACAAGTTGTTATGCGTATCAAAGATATGACCTTAACTTTTATGCAACCCAATATGGACCCGTTCTGCGCACATGAATGACTTCTAGGTCAGAGTGAGACACAAGTCACGGAAGTAAAAAAAAAACAATTTCAAACAGAATCAGAAGCTGCAAGTACTTACAACACCTAGTCTACTATCTTGTATACCGCTATTTGTGCCGTTCACGACAAAATTATCGTACGAGAACATTCCCCATACAAAACGGAGAACATTCTCGAGAACGGCACAACTATATGTATACCTAATTGCAAGCAATAAACATATACCTGCTTTACTATAAACTGTGTCATTTTTTATGGATTTCATCCTTTTAAAACGTTTCTACATAATATTAGGGCGTTACTACCTGGGCGACTTACAAGTCAGTATTTTGTTTGATATCTTGTAAACAAAAATTAACAAAATTACAAGAAATCAAACAAAAAAATTTACTTGTAAACCGCCTAAGTAGACCTAATATTATGTAGTACGAAAGTACCTACACATACGGATGCATAATATGTAGATGTACACGCACACATACATAGCTAGTCTCGGATACAAATTAGAGATAGCCAGGAGATAGCGCTTCGAAATTAGTTTCCTTAAAATGCTTAAAGAGGGCTCTCTTTTCCTGTATACTTACTTTACTCTTTGCCCTATTTATTACCTAGTCATGATTACCTACGTTAATATTTTATGTCAAGTCACCATGATGTTACAGTAACAGTTCCTCGAACAAGTTAGGCGCATGGCACATTACATCCGATTAGCACGTCACTTCGATGCTTGAGCGAGACAACGCTATGCGCGTCTTATAGCGTACAAATCTAATCGAAGAAATATTTATAAATATATTGTACCTCTAGTGTACCTCAGTGTACATTTAATAAAAATAGCTGTATCTCTTCCCACAATAAGTTACCCCCCTATAAATATTTGGTTTAAATTCGCTGAGGTCCACCCGCCATCCTGACGCTCACGGTATTTGAGGCAAGCTGAGTTTTTTTCTCATACTTCTCCTATCATAGCCTAACTCAGAACTGCCGGTCTGGATGCAGGGTAGCGGGGTTAAATCAACCCTTATATTTTTAAAGTTTTTTTATTTTCCCTGAAAATGTTCTTGAGGCAATCTCTAATTTATTATAAGTCAAATCGTAGTATTATTTAAATAGTAATAAAAATAATATGCTAGAACATTTGGTCGGGTCTTTAACTTGCCACATGATTTTTGTTAAAATGAAAAGACCTTGTCTAAAAAATTGGTGATGGAAAACAGCGTAAGGAAACCAGACGATTCAAAATTTGGCCTGTTTTCCACTTTAGGTTGGACTGCCTTCAGTCTCTGATGAAAAATTTGTTCGTTTGGTGATTATCTTCTTCGGGATCAGGTTACAGAGTGGACATTAAAGCTCCTTTATAAGTATTAGCAAAATGCCGAGACAATACCAAGGTACTAAATTATTAGATAGATAAAACGTTTATTTGAATGGTGCAGAAACACACAATTTAATTAGCAGGAAAAATAATATCCAGAAAAACGAGAAATGGATTTACTTGCTGTACGCTGTGTGCATTGCAGCAAACTCAAAAGGGTTCCAATTCAGCTATAAGCTTCACTCTTTCGAGCAAAGCACTGATATTCTGCCGGATTATGATAAAAAACTAGTACAGTAGTGTAAAAAGGATGTGGTGGTGTTTATAACTTCCGAAATTAAATACATACATAAAAAATAAATTAAAAAAATGGCCATAAGATAAAAGTGAGAAAGTGTGTAGGTTTGGTTCTAAATCTCCTAGATAACCTCTAGCACAATCGAAATAGAACACACCTTGAAATCTCTGGAAAATTCCTGAAATTTGGTATGTATGTAAATTAAAGGCCAGTTTTTCATGTCCTGGGACCTCAAGGAATCGCAGCCATCTTTGCAAATGTGTACCATCCTGGAGAAATTCGCGTTTTACTCTAAATCTACGTTATCTAGGAAAATTATGGTGTTAGACAACATTTAAGCTTATTAAATTCTACACAATAAAGTTCTAGATATCTTTGCGGAAAAAATACATTTTGTTATAGCGTTTATACACTTCCAGGGGACATTCTCTTAATAGGAAACTCGGAGGAATATGAATTCCACTTTTGTCCACACATGATCTACCCCTAGATATTCCGGGGATTTATTATTTAAAACGCCAAATAGGAAACATATTAGTCCATAACAAAGTAAATAAAAGTTGGTGCCAAGACGCTACTTTGTTTAACCTTATGGAGTTATAATTATAACCATGACATGAGTGTTAAACTTAAACAAAAAAAAACCTAACGGAGATAAGACCACTGGTGTTGCATTTTTTATATTAAAAATTATAAACTTTAGTCAGAAAACTGCAGTTTATTCAATTTGCCAGAAAGGTAAAAACACTTCACTTTAGCCAAGTTTACCCAAAATGTTTCAAGTGTGGTGTCGTGTTGTTAGTTTTTTTTTTTTTTTATTAATAATTCCTAACATGGAAGAGTTCGATTGTTCTTTAATTACTCCTAGGTGCGTTGGATAATTCCATAATTTATATTTACCATATTATATCAATTGATTTTATCTGCAATTATCGGCATGATAAAGCAAACGAAGTAGTATACGTATAATAATTACTGTTCTGACTTTAATCAATCATTGTGTTGGTATCATACGAGTCGAACAAAAAATGAAAATCGTCACCGCTTTATTCTTAGCATTAGTAACAATTAATTTAAATGAAGTTGACTCTTTAAACATACTTGGAATCTTTCAATATCATGGAAAGAGCCATTTCTTTGTATTCGAACCGTACCTCCGAGAATTGGCGAAAAGAGGGCACAATGTTACGGTCATATCCCATTTTCCTCAAAAACAACCCTTACAAAACTACACCGATATCAGTTTGGCTGGTAAAAAGGAAATATTAGAAAGTGTTATAAATATGGAGCAGAGTATATGGTCGACGGTTGAATTGACAAAATATATTTTCGACAGTGTTATGGAAAATTGCAGGATACTAGTGGAAGACGAGGCTGTACAGCAATTAGTGAAATCCCGGACGAAATATGACCTAGTGCTTGTAGAAGCGTTCATCAGTGACTGTGCATTAGGATTAGCTTACAAATTGGAAGCTCCGGTGGTCGCTCTAACGACGCATTGTTTAATGCCATCGCATTACGAGAGATTTGGCGTTCCCCATCAACTTCTACAGATTTGGCCAAATCCAGATTTCTTAACACGTTTTTTATTAACAGTGTTTTTACCACCTCTTAATTGGGTGTATCGATACTATCAAAATGCGGAACAAGCGATTCTGGCGGAGTATTTCGACGATATTCCACCGCTCGAAGAGTTAGGGCAGGATATCAAGCTGCTTCTTGGATACTTTCACAATTCCATGTTCGGTCCTCGAGCTTGGCCCGAAAATATAAAAGAAGTCGGGGGATACCATGTAGCCAAACCGAAACCGCTGTCTGAGGTGAGTACCCAACTAGACTCTCTTTCTCTACATTTTGGAACTGCTATTTATTAAGGCTTTATAAACAAAAAATTGAATTATTTTCTAATTTAACATTTAAAAATAAATAGGTAAAACGAATCTTAAAATAGACTACTAAAAACTATCCCCCTGCGGCATGGTGCCGTACCTAGATGCTAACAGCATTTACTCGCTGTATCGCAATACTAATTCTTTGTGCGAGGAAACTGCCGGCTCTACGATCACCGGTGGCATCTGCTATTCTTTTTCACAAATCCTTAAATAGAGTAATCACGTTCGAACCCCACGGGCCAAAGGTCTCGACACCAAAAGATACGAAGAGACCCCTCTATTTGGGATTTTTTAATTTTTCCGCCCCCTCTGCCGCCGCGCCGGCATTTTCAGTTGTGCCGTGGAGATGAGACGGGGCCAGGGTGTCTGCACATGTGGCGTCCCACACCAGCACCCGTCCCATCTTCCACGGAATTAGTGTCATTCCATCCGTCCCTTAGTTTTATTTATTTTTAGGCCATATCTTTGACTGCCATGGCAACGCGGCATTTTGTGTAGCTTTTAAATCCCTGAGTTTAATAAAAAATACAATCATCACACTTGATTTATATAATACTATATTTTTCAAATAAAATTTTATACGGGACATCGCTTTTGGCTAATGGGTTAAAGTTATATTTAAAAATTCTTGTGGATAAAATGTTTCAGGCCTTATGACTATACGAATAAGCTGTTTGTTACTTATTCTTGTTATTTCAGAAATTAAAACAGTTTATAGAACAATCGGAACACGGAGTTATATACGTAAGTTTTGGTTCAATGGTAAAACCGACAAGCCTTCCGAAGTATAAACTGGAAGCCATAGTAGGAGCGCTGTCGGAGCTACCACAACGAGTGGTCTTTAAATGGGGAGAGGACCAATTACCTGGGAATCCGAAGAACATATACGTGTCGAAGTGGTTACCGCAGAATGATATTCTAGGTATGTCAAAATCAACACAACCTCATCGCCATTGCGCACGTCTCAGTTGTTTCAATGAATAGTTGATGAATTTACAATTAAAAGTACAGTAAGCAATTCAGTTAGGAACCAAAAATATTGTTGACAGAGATCTTTTTTGTCTTCTTGTTTAGAAGAAAGCGTTTAAAATTACTTACTCCATAAAGTATTATTAAAACCGAAATAATCACGATGTTTTTTTTTTACTATGAAGCCCATAAAAAATATGGAACGCTCATTCGCTTCTTGAACGCTCATTTGTACCTACTTCACAGTATTAAAAAAAATAACAGACTTATAGAAATAAATTGTTTAAGGCAAAAAAGCAGTATTTTTAATTTTTTACAATATAAGGACGTTTTGTATTACAACGTGTAAATCTAATAAAAATTTCAAAGCTCATCCCAATATCGTGGCGTTCTACTCCCATGGCGGGCTCCTGGGTTCGACAGAGGCCATACACCACGGCGTCCCCGTGGTTCTCACCCCAGTATTCGCCGAACAACCGCTGAACTCTCTAGCTTTGGAAATGAAGAGATTTGGCGTTCGCATGCCGTTTGATGAACTTACCAAAGACGCGCTGCTAGAAAAATTTAAGACCGTTTTGGATCCAGAGTGAGTAGTTTTTGTGATCATAAATTCAAAATAATTTAGATGTAGTTGGCTGACTGTAGGAACTGTAGGTAAAGCCTGACCAGTAATATATGATCACGCGCCATATTGCGGAATTTCATTGGAACTAAATTTTTCATAGGTACTAAACTGAACTGTCACCCTATACATGAAAATTACAGCGCCCTCTTGACAATGATCATATATTTCTGGTCGGGCTTTACCTACAATAATATCAATAAAAAAAATGCTCTTCATTTCTGCATTTGTGCGTATTCTATGACATTAAAATAAGCATAGAGCAGACATTTTTATTAAGTACCTACACACTTTTAGCTTCACGGCGTAGGTATACTCTTTGTACGAGTATGTACCTCTAATATGTGCTTTAAATCTTGCACATGGAGCTGATCTGATGATGCAGTTGGAAGATAGCCAAAGGTACTCTTCGATGGAAAAACATAAACACATTGAGTTTAGGTTCATTAGAAAGATCTCGAGAAGTACTTGATTGACATGCAAAGGAGAGAAAATTCTCTAGATTGATATTTCATTCTAATTCATTCCAATATGGTGCAAACTGAACCGCCTGAGGACTGGGTTCGGTAACTGTTCGTACCTTTGGCACAAGTGGGGATGGAGCGAATCGGCGGCGTGCGAGTATGGAGATCCGGAACAGACTATACACCACATGGTGTTCGAGTGCCCCATTACCAAATACAATGGACCTGCTGAAGATTTCAAAAACCTAAACTTTTTTTTTTTTTTACCAGTGTGTAACAGCCATACGATAAATAAATAATTCCAATTAGTTTCGAATTATCAAATTTCATTTGCATAGTCATTGTTAACAATAATCGTATGGATATTATGTCATGGTGACTGGCCAAACCTCTAGATTTAAATCGTAGAATTCAGCATTCGCATGTGTGATATGATGTAAGTACCTGATAATAGTCACAATTATCAACTGTTTTTCTAATAATTTTAGGTTCAGAAGAAGAGCAAAAGAAATCTCCAGGGAATGGCATGACCGACCCATGTCGCCGATGGACAGCGCCATCTATTGGACAGAGTACGCCGTCCGCCATCCAAACTCCACGCTTCGAATAGCTGCAGTAGGCAAACCTTATTACCAACTTTTAGGGTTGGATGTGCTATTCACTATTTTTATTATTTTGTTTATTAATTTGTATGCATTTGTTTTTGCTATTAAGTACTTTGTATTTGGAAAGAGAACGAAATCAAAGAAGGATTAAAGTCGTGATGGGTGTTTTAATATAACAGTAATAGTAGATTGATAACCATGAAATCAAAGGCACCCATTTCTGACGAGATAATTATGTCATAATATAAAGGGGCCCACTGATTAGCAGTTCGCCGGACAATACGAGTATCTACCTGTCAGTTATTCGATTCAAATTGTCAGCTTTTTCGAATAACTGACAGGCCGATATCGCCCGGTGAACGGTGAACTGGAAATCAGTGGACCCCTTTAGACACATAGTATAGTCAAGTTAACGAAAAGTATGGAAGTAAGTCGTGTAGTCGTGCTTTTTTTGGATTCGTTAGATGGCGCAACTAGATTATTTCCCCCGAGTTGCACCGTTTCTATTATGTACGGAAGACCGTTAAATTTTAGGTATAAACTATAAAGTGCCGTAATTTTGGAGTAAATTAAAAGCTATTGGGTTCAAGCTAAGTACTGTATAGAGAACACCTTGGTGCATAGTATATCTTAATTAAAAAGATGTGCAATGTATGATACCCTAAAAAAATTTTTTTTTTTCGATTGCGGCTCGAGGATTAGTCAGTCGGTTGGTGCAATCTCAAGTTAAGCTTTTTAAAGCATTATAAACATTCAGTTAACTTTGCACGCCTGGGCAAATTATGGAACATGTATTTTTAATTATTTTGTACATTGTGCTTCGGGGGAAATTAAGAGAGACGTGAAAATTTTAAAAACGGTACTTATCTAAAGACACTACATTTGCACTAAATAAAAAATAGATTTTTTTTACCGGAAGTTTGTCAAAAAGTAAATAGAATTAATCGCAACGAACTACAAGCGAAAGTGGTTGCCGCACACGGCGCGGGGCGCGCGGGGCGGGGAGATAGCGCAGCGCGCAGCTAGGGTTTGCAATATCCGACAATTTTTCGGATCCGGATACATAGAAATAGGATATCAAGAACGACTGTCAAACTTCAAAAGTGCGACCAAAAATGAAATGCAAGTTCGTGCGTAAATTGTCTATGTGAGATCAAAAATAGTGATGTCATGTTACAATATATTAATAATCTATCGGAGTTTGACCGCTTTATCGACTACTTATTCAAATGTGTTTGATTGTATAAAAAAAATGTTAGACGAGTAGGTATGAAGGCGCTTCCCTTAGGGTCATATAGGGCCCAAAAGGTGCCTTTGATGAAACCAGCACCATATTTTAGTATGTTGTTAAGCATGTTATTTTGACAAAAAAACCATCGGGAGACAGTTTCTAACGTGGTTAAGTCACCAGTTATGACGTCATCAAAATGGCCGGTGCCGTGTTCAGAATATTGCGTATACCACAGAAAGTATATCACATGTAAGCTTGTGTGGGGTGTCATAAAAAGCAAAATTAAATGCGCTACAATATCGTTTATACATTTGTCCTTGTAAGTACCATAGTTTGCGAGAAATTTTAAGTTTTATTTAAATTTTCCCGAAAAAAAATCCGTTTTTTGTTTTCATCAACTTTACTAGTAACTTTACAGGAAAACATTGTATCAAGATATGAATGCTACATTAGTAAGCTATTAAATTCCATTAAAATTTTGAAAATCGGTTTATAAACAAGCAAATTACACTATTTTTGTTCCATACCGGATGACACCACCAAGAGTCGGATGGCTGTTTCAATACAATTTGCAAGGCAAATGATGTTTAAGTAAAGGTAACTTGCTGAACGATATTTATAGTAAAGTAATATTTTCGATAAAAGTATTATTATTATTTTTTTTTTATTATTATTTTTTTTTTTTTTTTATATTATAGGACATTATTACACAAATTGACTAAGTCCCACAGTAAGCTCAATAAGGCTTGTGTTGAGGGTACTTAGACAACGATATATATAATATATAAATATTTATAAATACTTAAATACATAGAAAACACCCATGACTCAGGAACAAATATCCATGCACATCACACGAATAAATGCCCTTACCAGGATTTGAACCCGGGACCATCAGCTTCGTAGGCAGGGTCACTACCCACTAGGCCAAACCGGTCGTCAAAATTATTATATTATATTATCAAAATTAAGAATACTGAAATCGTTTTATTGTAATTTACTCCGGATCTAGCTAATTAAAGTTACACACTAATTAAACATTTTTTTTTTTTGCAAGAATCTAGCATTTGTGGGTCGCTATTCAGGTAAATTGGTCCCAATGTGGGTCTGTTAAGCCCTTTTTATATGCTGTAAGAGAGCATCCTGTTAAAGGAATATACTCGATCGCTCTGTTTTTAGGGTTCCGTAGCCAAATGGCAAAAAACGGAACCCTTATAGATTCGTCAAGTCCGTCTGTCTGTCCGATTATTTCCTAAACAAGATCCTCCTCGCAGTATTTACATTACCTATTTGTGTCACTACTGGGTGTCACTACTATATGTAGGGTTTGCAATTAGAATATTGTTATATACTAATTATTCGAATATCCACCAAAATAAATATCCGAATAAACGGATTTAGATAACACAGAAATAACGTTTTTAACTATGTTTTAATACAATGATATTATCCCAACCAATTTTAAATGATTACTTGATTATTATAATAGCTAACATAATGTTATCTCTAAAACCGTACTAAATAAGGAGGGTTTATATCTGGATCAGCTGGTGCATAGTTGGAAATACATCCAGTGCCTCACCTCGTGTTCATTCGTCATGAAATACTAACTATAAAAGCAATACTTACTTACTTCACTGGATCAGTGACCCAAAAAGAATCTTGGCCTTTGACACAAGTACAACGTCACTCTGCTCTATTCTGCACTGCACATTGAGCGTACCTGTATTTAATTTGTTGACTGTCTGTTTGCATACTCAGAAACCTTTTACGAGAGGTATGGGCATTGTGAATGTCATCTCGCTCTGTGTGGTAGGGCACAGCACAGCGAATGTCATTCCAGATCTAGAGCAGAGCCCAACTGGGGAAGTACCTCCACCTTACAGAAAATCGCAGCCAAATAACACTAGACCCTACTCATAGTGTTGTGTTCCTGCCGGTGAGTAAGGTTGCCAGAGCTCAACGAGGGGCGGGAGGGGGTTAGAGTCGGCAACGCGCATGTAACTCCTCTGGAGTTGCAGGCGTACATAAGCTACGGATACTGCTTACCATCAGGCGGGCCGTATGCTTGTTTGCCACCGACGTAGTATAAAAGAAAAAAAAATCATAACTACTCGTGCCTCAAGAGCCGTGCTTCGTCGGTGCATCTACGCGCGTTTCTTCTCTTGCCACTAATCACGTGCTTGTCGCTTCTGTGTATTTATTGCTCTACGTTTTTGGTACTTGATTACAAAACTGCATGTTCCGTATAAAAATGCCAATTTTTTAAGGGGTGCGAATGTAAACAAAATCAAATGAATATGATTGCATCAATTTCCAATAGTATTAAAATTTCCCCCGAAGTACAACGACAGTAAAACATGAAAAACTACTTTCCGGGTGTCGCACCCTGGTGCGAATTTGACATTGGATTTAGATATTTTTTCTAATTATTTACTCAATTTGCACCGAGTACATTACTTTCCCCAGACCCGCAATGGCCAAAATAGATTTTTTTGTATGTTGTTTTTTTTTTTACCTGTTCCGTAGCTTAAATTAACATAAATAACACGTGCGAATTTAGATATAAGTGTTGTAAAACGTACGCCAAATTGCACCGAGTACACCTTTTTTCTCTTCTAAGTTACAACCATTACATTATTTTCAGCCGATTTCACCCCTTTCCGGGGGGGTGAATTTAGTAACGATTGTATAAAGTTCGATTTTTAGCCCATACAAAACAATCCGTAGTGATTTTATTAGTCCTTAGAATTAGTTCCTGACTTTAGTGAAATTTGAGTTAATTTGACCGTACTAACAGGTTAGAATGGGTGCCTTTCACCCGAGTTTAACTTGTGTTAAACTATGTTTAGGGAAACATACTTCATTTTTTCTCCGGGTAAGAGAAACCGTATGAGGAAAGTCCTTCTTCGTAAGTATTTTAAAGTTAATTTTATTTACGAATTGGCTTTATTTTTAGTATTATAATTTAATTTAGTTTTTAATATTGCTTACTGGGAGGCCCCATCCCCTGCATCATAACTATGTACGCTTTTATGAAATAAAAAAAATTGTAATTTTGAATTTTTGTAAAATAATTTGTCATATTTAGTAACTCTATTTTCCCTACAAGTGTCCACCTTAAGCCATAGTTCCTCGTACCCCACCTGACCTAATGGAGTAGGTAGGTAACTATTAATAAAGTGCTGGTACATTAAAAAAAAAAAATGTAAATAAGTAGGTGTCAGTCATACCAGTTGTATTTCTAATAAACCGAAATGAATAACTTTTCGTATTTAAATTACCTTTAGTAAGTAAATTATTCTTAGGATAATCAATACCATCATTAACTCTACCTCCATTAATTATAAGTAATATAGGCAAATTCATCGTAAGAATCGCAACGGATAGTTAGTGTATAAGAAAAATTACCAAGGATAAAATTAATTTAGTATTGGACCGTTAAAAATTGTCGTTATCGTCAGGACAACGCGAGGAAGAAAGAAGGAAGAAAATACTACGATGGTACTACGCCTGCTCGTAAGTATATTCTGACCAAGTCTACCTAGGACCAGAGAGAATTTGAAATAGGGGTGGATTGTCAAAGTAAATTTTGTAGCCGCGTTAACTTTTGTTGTCGTTGTTAACTTTTAGAATGCCAATTTACTTTGATACTTATTCTTTCACTGGTATGTTAAATTTGTTAAATATCAAAAAGTGGCGCCATCTTACCGGACATAACCCAAAGGTTTATCGCTCGAAATGATGCCGCCACATACCTTTAGCCGTTGATCAATTAGATGGCGCCACTTTTTGATATTTATCAAATATAACACATATCAGTGAAGGTATAAGGATCAAAGTTACATGACGTTCTAAAAGTATTAACCATGTGTCGAAAGATGGTAGTAAATTTACTGTGGCTACAAAGTTTGTCAATCCACCACTATTTCAAATTCTCTTTTCTAGGACAATAAAAAAAAGTACATCAAGTAAATTAAAAACCCTTGTTCCGATTACGTTTAGATAACTATAGACACGCTATATTTGAATGATTTGTGATTATCAGCAACTCTACGCCCAAAAAGGTCACTGAACCCAACGCGCAAGCCCCGTGCTACGCCACGTGACTCCCTAAACATGTTTCCCGTTACGATCATTACGTTGGCTCACCGAGCTTCATTTCCATGGCCATTGGTCAGTCTGGATCGAGTGTGAGACACGAACGACGTATGATTTCACGCGTGCACCGGTTACTTCCCAAAACGATGGTTTAACCGTTCCAAACGAATAAGTTGTTAGTGAGACAGTGTAATTTAGTGACATTGACTGCATGTATGTAGTTACAAATAGAAAAGTTTTTAGCTGAAGTGTTTTGTTACATCCTTGCCCTTGAACGCAATGAAGTCAATCATCGTAGCATTCGCTTTACTTATCGCACTAGCGCATACCGCTAATGCCCTCAATATCCTAGGTATATTTCCGTATCATGGAACTAGCCACTTCTTAGTGTTCCGCGTGTATCTTCTGGGACTCGTTAATAAAGGACATAATGTTACCGTTATATCGCACTTTCCGGAAAAGAATCCGCCGCCTAATTATCACAGTATCAGCTTGGCAGGAACTATAGAAATACTTAAAGATGACATGCCGATAGAAAAGTCATATAAAACCATCTTCAACACAGGATTATTCTTAACATCCACTGGTAAGCAGAACTGTGAAGTGATGCTCAAGAACAAAAAAGTGCGTGATTTAATCGATTCTAAAGCTAAATTCGATGTGATAGTCGTTGAACAATTTAACAGCGACTGTGCATTCGGTATTGCATACAAACTGAACGCTCCCGTAGTCGGCATGATGTCCCATATATTAATGCCTTGGCATTATAGGAGACTAGGCATCCCATACAACACAGCGTACGTGCCTTTTCACTTCTTAGAAGGAGGTTCTAAGCCTACGCTATACCAAAGAATAGAAAGACTATTATTTGATGTCACCTTCAGAACGCTTTACTATTTCTTATCGCAAAGAAGCAACCAGAACACCCTCGCTGAGTACTACGATGATATTCCGCCCTTGGAAGATTTGGCTAGAGAGATGAAGTTCCTTCTTGTATACCACAACTTTGTGCTAACTGGATCCAGGCTTTTCCCGCCTAATGTAATTGAAGTCGGCGGTTACCATGTCGAAAGGGCCAAATCTTTAGCGGGCGTAAGTATGCAAACTATCACATGAAAAGCCTAAGTAAGACGGACCACTAACCGAAAGATTGACACCTGTCCTTATACCTTCATAACAGAAACCTACTTACTCAAATGTTTTGACGCTACACTGAAACCGCTGACAAAAAATACACATATATAAAATATCTACCCACTTACATCGGACTGCTAAAGCAGTATTTTTTCCCCGTTCAATTACTTTAAAGCAAACTGTATCAACTAACTTATTAGCTGTTTTGTTTCGTTTGTAGATCGTTTTTGCTCTTTCTTAATAGACCGCGAGCCAGGAACAGATTTCCATGACCAATCGCCTCCCGGGCGAAAGCTCGTATAGTGGTAAACGGCTATGTATGATGAACCCTCGTGGACTTCAACTGCCGCTGCGTTGGTGGGTTGAGGAATGGCAGCCACCGAAACACGTATTTTTTACATTTTACAGCTGACGGTCTTTCCACCGCGATACAACCGGCTGACGGTTTCTATTTATTTTTCCGCACATTTGCTCGAAAAAACCTTATTTCATGCAGGTGTACTGAAGGACAAAGGCCTATATTGTTTCCGCGGGAGTTATGGATTGAGAAAAAAGCTATAACTCCATAGGGAGTTATAACTTTTTTTAATTATGTCACTAATTCATACAAACCAAGTAGCGTAAATGAGTTTTATTTTAAAAATACTGTCGTTAATAATTTAATATGTTTGTTTATGATTTAAAATATTTAATTTGATTAATTTAATAGCCGTTAAAAATATTTTTACTTAATTTTAAATTGTGGCTGAATGCCGAGTAACCGAATAATAATGCCTAACCTGTCAACAAATGACAATATGGCGGACGAATGTTTGACATGTCACCGTATTTAAGAATAATTTTGCTTAAAATTAAGTTTTTTCTTCGCAAGTGTGACGAAAAACATGTGTAACTTCGGGGGTAAGAATATTGCAAACCAACCTGCGGCTGTCTGGAATTACCACCCTCGCTTCCAAAATTTCACTTACCCCCCTCGTTGCACCATGTACTACAAACTAACACAAACAAACAACCAACAAAGTATCAGCCGGGAGGCGATGACTGACGAGATATGCTCCTGGCCCGCGGTCTATAAAGTTAACGGTAAAGCTACAGTTACCTGTGTTATTAGCCTTTCTTCGTTGTTTTTTTACAGGCTTTGAAGACATTTGTTGAAGAAGCGAAACATGGTGTAGTTTATATAAGCTTCGGATCCGTGATCAATCCATCCTCTTTGTCTCCTGAGAGGGTGCAGACCATTTTGGACGTAATGGCCCAACTGCCGCAGAGGTTTATCTGGAAGTGGAGTAACAAGACTGTAGCTGTTGCTCAGGATAAACTTTACACTGGCAGTTGGCTGCCTCAGATTGATATTTTGGGTAAGCGTAATACCTACTTTGTAAATATAGTTGTATTGTAAAATATCTTGTTTAGTGATACCTACACAACTTTGGAAACAAATTTATCAAATACCAAAAACAGAATAAAATAAATATTTAACTGGACTCTCATACAACAAATGTGTTTTTTTGCCGTTTTTTGCGTGAGAGTCAGAATGACGGGTGAACCTAAATAAAATTAAATGAAAACCATACCATATTTTTGTACCTAATTTGTACTATTTAGTACCTCCTTAAAAAAAATTGTACAGTCGGGTTCATAAATATGTATACATTGTTTCACACTATTGCAATGGATTAAGGTGAAGAAGTGTATACATATTTATGAACTCGACTGTACCTCACGGTACTTAAAGTGCCTGTTTTTTTGGTGATAAAAAACAGTACACCCGCCATCCTGACAGTCAGAATGGCGGGTGTACTTTATTACGCTATGTTCCTGTGGTTATTGATAAATTCTATAAAAGCCAAATTTTTGTACCTTTTTTGTACCTTCATATTCAATTATAATACGAGTTATTTTATTTGTGGTTTCCAAGTTTTACTAATTTTATATTTTGCTTGCTATTACAGTTTTGCAGGCGTTATAATTTTTCAAGTTATCGATTTCATTTAAAAAAAAAAAAACGCTAAGGTACAATTATTTTTATTACGCCAGGATTTAGTACCTTTAATGTTTAATCTGTTAAGTTCAAATAACTCAGTAAATCATGTCTTAAAAAAGGCTAGGCGCCAATTCAAAGAAATCTTCCTAAGAAAAATCATTTAAGTTCATTATTAACAATATAACTCTGAATATCACTTGAACTTCTCCCAAGTCTCTCCATTATCCGTCCTTATTATTTGCGCCCGGGAATATATTTGGTATCGTCGAAGACGATTTAACAACATGAACTTTTTGAACGGCCCCCCAAAAAATTTCACCCAAAAGACTATAAAGAACTTAAAATAAAACTTTTGTTAATGTTTTTTTACAGGTCATCCAAATACGTTGGCCTTTTTCTCCCATGCCGGGATGGGTGGCACTACTGAAGCCATACATTACGGCGTGCCAATAGTTGCCATGCCAGTTTTGGGCGACCAGCCTGCAAATGGAGCTGCCATAGAAGAAAGCGGACTAGGAGTGCAAGTTCAAATAAGGGATTTAAATAAAGAAAATCTGCTGGCAGCATTCCGAAAAGTTTTAGATCCCAAGTAAGACTATTACATTACCAATGCTTATTTCTCTTCTTGTTTTACCTAGCGTTATCCCAGCCTTTGCTAGGTTCCGCTTTCCTACTGGCTTACCACTTTGCGCGATCTTAGGCGTCCTCTCGTGTGAGCCCGTTTACCAATGCTTATTTATAAATTATAAAATGATCAACTTATGGTGTCCAATCTCGGCTATCATTTGTATTCTGCTGTCCTGTTCCATTCCTTCATACCTTAATATTTATTATCTCTTTTCAGGTTTAGAGAAAGAGTGAAGCAGATTTCCAAGGCATGGCATGATCGACCAATGCGTCCGCTAGACACAGCAATCTACTGGACCGAGTTCGCAGCTCGGCACAGTAACTTCACATTTAGAGCTGCGGCTGCCGACACACCTTTATATCAACATTTCTACTTAGATATTATAGGCGTATTGTTCATCTCCTTATATGTTATTACAAAAGTTTTAAGTTTGTTATTCAGCTTATGCAAATCGAAGCCAAGAGTCAAAAATGTCAAAGCAGATAACAAAAAGACAAATAAGAAGTCAAAGCGTGAATGACAACACAGGTAATAACAGTCACGCATTAAGTACTTTTAAAGGCCTTCTATACATTTTTACTAATGAACCTGCGTTGACGAGAAACAGCGGCGCACTAAGTTGAATTTACCTCCTCGCATCGCTCGTCAGGCAAATTTCTGCAGCGACGCGCTTCGATTCGACTCGGCGCACCTCAGTCAACGCAGGGTGGTGCGGCGCCGCGCCGTGGCTTTTTGTCAACAGACAGTTTCATAGTAGATGTATAGAAGGAGATAAGGTTGGCGTCGACTACAGTCGAATCGAGCCGCGTTGAATTGTGTCGCATTTGATCCGTGTGCGTTCATCACAGGCGAATTATTGCGATTCGATTCGCCTCGGCGAGCCTAGTGGACGCCAGCCTTAAATAAGTAGGTAGGTAAGCTAACTTTGCACTGACTTGAACAGAGTGAGAACGTGTCATTAAACGTCATATTTTCATAGAAATTTTACATTAATGATGACGTGGCCACACTTTTTCATAGCAAATGCCATGCAAAGTTATTAGCTTGATGGGACTTGCTTGCTTGATTGCCGCTATAGTTACTTAAACAGATTATATGAGATTTAATCATTTTATTTCATCTTAAAGATCGTTTTTCATCATATGGAACCCTCGGACGTAAATCTAAAGCGGGCCGTGTAAGTCTTTACTATTTTGCCAATCAAAGTTGAACCGTATCACCGAGCAAGAGATGTGATCATAGAAGACTAGAGATAGCGATCCAAAAGTGTATAATCAAACCAGTTTAATTGGAACAATGGAACAATGTAGATTGACGGCTGAACATTATACAAAGTCACCCGCCAAGATTTGCATTTGCACCAAGTGTCTGTAAGTACAGTCGCTATCAGATATATCGAGCGGTCAAAGCGCTTACAAATATCTGAACATGCCTCTATTATCAAGGCGTTAAAGTGCTTGTTCAGATATTTTTAGCACCTCGGCCACTCTGATATATCTGATGGCGACTTTAGGTACATTTGTCACTGCCAAAAGTGCCAAGTTCGTGCAAACTTGGTCGTTATCTATTTCAGTTCGAAAACAAACATTACCAGCTAGGGGCCTAGCCAAAGTGACAATTGTACATCGACAAATTCTAAACGAATAGAAAAAATGTATCGGGATAACAGGGCCTTTCTCTGTCACTCTAATTACGCCTTAATTGGAATAAAATAGAAAGATGTCCGCAATTTGCGAACTTCGTGGAATTTTATATTAACAATTATCATCATGGCTAGGCCCCCTGGTGTTCAAAATGGTATCTCAAGTATTGGTAATTTATTTGCAACCATTGTGATATGATTGTGATGTACTTGAAATATAGCATAGATGAATTTATAAAAAGAAAGAGTTTTATTGTTTTTAATTTTGCATAGAGAAGGGTGCTGGGCCCATAACCTGAAACGACTTTGTAGCGTGTGATTTAAGCTAGTGATACACGTACAAGAAGGACCTTTATCACATCATTACTCATGTAATCATTTTAAACAAGATCTGGAGCAAACTGCAATTTTATTATTCCAAAAAAAACTACCCTGTACCTATGGCCACAGAATAACTAATAGTACTACTATGGCGGTGCATGTTGTGAATCGTCCATACACAAAAAGAGATCGACGTGTGCAAGATTTGTCTTTGACGTGTGTCATTTTCTACGTATTTGTGTCGTAATTACAGATTGGATTTTGTATGTAGTGAGTGAAAAGTGCGTCTGTGTACACGTTTCCCCCGCAAAAAATAGCAAAAAGATTTGTACGGTGAGATATCGCTTGGGCTGCTCCCTTCCGAAGTTTCGGAAGCCGGTGTTGCTCGAAGGCCCAAGTAGACCAAATATTATGTAGGACGACGAAAGTACCCACATACATAGTTTCGGAAGCAAATCGTCGCTATACTTACTCAAACTCTTATCTGATACGTATATCTAATATATAGATACGAGGTTGAGTAAGTATAGTGACGAAATTAGACAGTGCTTTCAAATGGGTTACCATAAAATGTATGGACATGGAGTGTGGAATTAAAAGGAGTGAAATCTCTTATGGTAGAACTGTTGCAAAAGTGCCCAGCTGTCAAAAAAAAGTTCCAAATCTCTCCAGAGTAGCTAAGAACCTAGGCGTTATTGACGGAGTGAAGTGCGCTGTCTATTATGATTTGTTTTTGTTTTTTTTTCAAGTATTCTAGGTATTGTAGCACCACCTATTTAAGGTTATTTGATGACACTTTTTGGGACATGGAGATTCCATTCCTTACCTCCACCTACCATAATTTTTTATTTATTTATTATGTGTTTAAAATTTTGGGTCCAGTCCAGTGGATCCGTAAGGTCTGTGGGATGTTTTATATCTCTAATGAATGATGTGACACTGGGGTGATGTTGTGTTGTTATGAAAGGTGATGGTGGTAATGAATGTTAAGATGTGAAGATGGGTGGTGTAGATGAGTAAATGTGTTGTTGAACGTTTTTACTGTTGATTATGGTCCTGGATAATTTGCAAAATTAGGTCAATGTACTTTCTCTGCTAATGAGGTCTGGGAGGCTGTAAGGTTGAATTTGGAGATTATGACGGATGATTTCATGGTTGAATCTTGCTATGCTGAATTTGGGGCATGATCGTAGAAGGTGGTCTATTGTTTGTGGGGGTGTTTCCGTTGCAGGGGCAGAGATCGTCGGTGATAATTTTCATTCTTTTTAGGTATTTCTTGTGGCAGCCGTGTCCGGTGAGAATTTGAGTTAGATGGAAGGAAATGGCGGTCTTGTTCCGGAGCTCTTTGATGTGGTTTAGAGTTCGTAGCCAGTTCTTTAGGTGTATTCCGGTAGTAGAGGTGAGGTAGTCGTTGCAGTGCGCTTTTTGTGTTTCTTTTTTACAGAGGTGCTTAATGTAGGAGATGGGAAAGTGATCAAAGTCGGGTGCTCGGTGGAGAGTGGTGGCGGTTTTGGCTTCCTGGTCGGCTTCCTCATTTCCAAGCAGTCCTGCATGGGCCTTGATCCAACAGAACTGTATAGTGCCTCCTTGTGTGATTTGGTGGATTTTCGCCTTCCATAATGAAATCTTTCAAGAGGACTCTCTTCACCTACTTTACTCTTTATTATACACCTATTAGAAATAATTAATTAGGCTTAAGCATCTGCTCTTTATTATTTTATTCTAAGCCTTATTTATTACACGGAACCATGCTTAAAAGGTTCTTCCACACGTACATATTGAACCTTTTGCAAACGTCAGCAACTACTCTTAAAAATATATTGACAACTTCTAGAAAAAGAAATAAATTCCAATGAGAAATATTCTTATGTCAAACATAACACTTCAAACAGAATGTAGGTAAAACAAGTATAATAATCGATTTAGATTTCACCTTAAAACCATTGAACATGTAATCTTTACAAAATTCCTATAATTACCACTATGACCGCGGACCAAACAACCTCTTCTGGGCAAGGTTTTAGCAAATAACATGACTGACAGTTTTCCACTCTAAAAATACCAACCTCCCAACCAACCAACCATCCAATCCCAACCCAATAGGAACCTAAAAACATCCAACAGAAACCCGTTGCCGATCGCAAAAATGGCTTGTTGCTGTCAATCCTGCAAAAGTAAGTACTTAAGATACCTATTTTGAATGCTGTAACTTTTGCTAGCGCCATTGTTGCGACAAAATTTAGCTCCTTGTTGCTAAACACTACCGTAATAAGCGCTTATTACATCTACCCTTTTTCTAGTCTCAATTTCGAAAGGGGACCGGTGTAGGTACCTATTTTCGATGGCCGGCCAGAATTTTGTGTTAAACGAAATATTAGAACATCGTTAATATTACTTGAAATATTAAATGTAGGTACTTTTTCTTGAATATTTTATTGAAAGTAATTTGCCTAAATTATTCAAAGTTTTATATTTATACACAACTAAACTAGCAATGTCGATTGCGGAAGTAGATTTTTTTTTACGGTGTCCTATTACGTGGAAAGAAAAGCTGCTGTCAGGATGCTAACTAGGGTAGGGTCGGGTAGCTTCCGTTGGCCAGCCTCCCTACAAAAGTGCCCGACGAACGAGTGGATGTAATAAGAGCTATAGGCTGCATCGTACTGCTAATATAAACAGCTACTGATAATGAGCTAGAGTGCGACCATGATAAAGTTTCCCACTCCAAGTGCTGCGTGATATGCCTGTGGAAACTTAGCGTAGACCGACTCTTAATACCAATAGGCAAAAAATGTTATTACCTAATAGGAACCTGTTCTACCTTAGACAGCTTTTTATTTTATGATTTGTAGAAAAAACTAAAGGCTGCAGAATTGTTGTTTATCCGAATATCATAACATACCTACATTAATAAAATATCGAATACGATATAAAATTCCGGGATTGGGGTGCTTATTCTGATAAGAGAGGTTGGCAAAAAAAGGCAAACGTGTTCAAGGAATGACACCCCTGATGTACCTTGGATATATCCCGTTGTACCTCGAACGTGACAATTTTAATTACTAAATTTATAATATAATCATAGAAATATTATTTACAGTACATATGGTGCTACTTTACCGCACTAGTGCGAAAATTAGCATATTACGTTACTATGTCGAACATTTAAAGGGCCATATGTACTGTAAAACGTTGTACGATACATGTGCGAATAAGTAATTCGCAACTCGTGTCGATTTAAAACACTCCCTTCGCACTTGTATCGTAATGTACTATTATTTAACCAAAGGTTTAATATTTGCCGTAAGTATTTCTTATTATTGGTTATCTGCGTTGTAAGCTACCAAGTAATCGATCTTGTATACTGTAATAAATATTGTACACACACATGTACTGTAATGTAACATGGGTTTCGGTGTCCGAGGTACAAGGCAACTTTTTGGACAAGTAAGCTACGAAATAGCACTTCCTATTGAGATTAGGCTGAAAAGATCCTACCATCGAGTAGCTAATTAACTGAACTTTAACCTATTATACTTATTATCTATTAGCAAAACATGAAATAATCATCCTTGATGTAAAGTTCGAAATACTGACTTTTCATAACACAATTTTTTATTTTCGTTTTTTTCTTGAGATACCGGCCGCTCTCAAGTGTCGTCGATAACTTGATTTTGATAATTAATAATAACGTTTCAAATAATACATATACATGAAATATTTCAATAACCGTGGCAATGTGGAAATATTGCCAATTGTCCGAGATAAAACTAGGTCCAAGGTACCGTTTCCCCTACTAGATGATCTAACATAATACTTGTAGGTACACTACTGCATTTAAGGATTGTCTGCAAAATATAGTCAGGTAGGCATATAAAGTTTCTCCTACTTCTAATAGGTACTTACTAGGAACAGCAGAAATCACCATATTTGTTTGCAGATAAATCTTCATCCAGCTGCCTCGGCCGATGCGACCTGCCGAAGCACAGATGCCTGGAAAAAGAGGAGGTCAAGCCTGGACCCGTGCCCAAACATATGGGGTGGATGTACTGCGCTAAATCTTCTCCTCGGTTTCAGGTAAAACACAACAAATCATAGAGTTAAGGGGTCCACTGATTAATACCGGCCGGATTGAGACCGGTCAGTTATTCGCGAATAGCTGACAGGCCGATATCGTCCGGCGAACTGGTAATCAGTGTGCTCCTTTTCCTGCGAAAGCAGTTCGAATATGTCCTCGGCCACTGCAGGCCTTAGTCACTTTTTCTTCAGTACATTACATGCGATTCATTTTATAGGTAACTCTTAGTAAGTTTGTAAGAAAACTATGATGCATCTTTACTTTGGATCTTTGATTGCACCCTAGGACCGCTCGCGACAGTAATTGGTCTCATGATGCTGTCTTAATAATTAAACATTGCGCACTCCTACGTTATTTTTACGCTAGGTATACAGTAAATCGGTGATATCAATGTTATTGCTTTTAATTCGCAGCAAAGATGTGGCTGGCGTCCTGGCCACATTTCCTGCACAGTCCTTCGCCGAATCGAAGCTCACAACGGCTCTCGAGAGACCTGCGCAATTTGCCCTTCGAGATGCTCAACAAGACCTTGCCCATCTAGATGCTCATCCAGACCTATCTGCTCCCGTCCTTGCTCCAGAGCATGTCTCTACAAGAGTTGCTCAAGAGCCTGCTCCAGACCTTGCCTCAAACCCTGCTTCCCGCCGCCTTCTTCTTGCTCTGGACCAACTTGCCCACCTGGAATGCCTCTAATCAGGATCGTAAGACACGGAGGCAAATACAAAATATGCACGAAGCCTTCCAACCTCGACAATTCGCCTTCCGGCCCGTATCCTCTTAAATACGTACTGAATGCGGACGCCAACACTTCTTCGACTACGAAATTCAGCATCGAGGCCAAATTTAACGATTATCAATATGATTACACGAGTTCGCAGACTTCGTTTATATTAGACTTCTCTCCGCCGCCGACGTCGTGCGCCAGACCTTGCCCGAAGAGGAGTATTTTATGCATGTTTGGAAAGTGCGCCAATTCCTGGCCCCCTGCCATGAGTGATGAAAATGAACCTAAAGTATCTAAACCCCTACAAAACGAACCTAATAAATACAAAGCAGGTCCTGCCGTCCGCACCACCCCCAAAAGTGGCACCACTAAAAAGGTAGCCAGTGATGACAATTGTTGTGTGTCGGACTACGCTTCCAACACTGGCGCCACCAAACGTGATTCTAGTGCTGACAATTGTGTTGCAGACTACAACAATGCGAAAGTAAAATAGATACTTTAGGTTAGGTAACAACAATTTATGTAACTGTAACATCCTTTTCATTAGATTTCTAATACATCGAGCATCTAGTTGTTTTATTTGCTTTAAGTAGGTATTTAATATATTCAGGCGCCCCCCACGTTCATTTCGTTTCTTCGAACTTCATATACAGTCGAGTCCAGAAATATCTTTACAAGCCTATTTGCAAAATAGTAAAGTTATTTGTTTTACAAGAGGGCAAAGTTGTTGTTTAACCGCTCGTGCCTATATTGATACCAGAGCAAGCGTAAGATTTCAAAATTGAAACACGAGCGTAGCGAGTGGTTCGAGAAGCCGAATCGTGAGCGTTGCGAGGGTTTCATGGCACGACGGTTAAACAAACTTTGCCTCCGAGTGAAACTATTTTCACCACACCAACGCGAGGATAATACTATGAAATACCAAAAAAATCAAAGCAAATAAAATGCAAATTAACGTAATAAAAAATGTATCATTACAAATCGTCATTTAAAAGTCAATTCTACCAGCCACACAAAACAAAATCAAATGAAAGTTATTAAATTTAACATTCAAAATCATAAAAGTCAATTCCACTTGACAACATAAGGAAAGAACTCAAAATTTGCATCTGATTACTTTGCCCCACATGTCGATAAAATGCAACTTTCTCATTAAGAGGGCCTTTACCAGTTGGTGTGGTGAAGATATATTTACATGCATCTAAGACACTGACAATAAGGTCGTTTATATTTCCACGATAATTTGCTAAGGCCTAACTAGTTCAAAAAACTGATGAGAAAGTTGCAATCCACAAGAGTAGCAAAGTAATTGATACAAATTTTGAGTTGTTTCCTTATGTTGGCAAGTAGAATTGACTTTTATGATTTTGAATGTTAAATTTAATAAAGTTCATTTGGTATGATTTTTTAGTTAGTATTTTCCTCGCGTTGGTGTGGTGAGAAAATCTGTGTTTCACTCGGTGCCTTGGCCCTTTAAACCCTCGCAACACTCAAAAGCCACTTTGCCTCTTTGGAAAACAAATAACTAATAGGCAATATTACGCGAAACTCTCCGTAGGGGCCTAGGGGGCGCCACTACCACAATCCATCACAATCTAAGGATCTACCGCGAAACAAGATTTTGTTATCTAACCTCTCTATCACTCTTGCTTATTCGTAAACCAATTAGATGAAAGTTGTTATGAAGATATACCCCATTTGTTTAGATTAGAAATTTTATAACCTCAAAAGTAGTGTTTACTAGTATCCTCCAAAATTAAATCTGAGTAAAGAGAAGTGCAATACAAATTAATTTAAACAAATATGACAGATCTTTTTAGCATTTGACAATAACCTAAAACACCGAACACTGTCTATGACCGTAATCTGATAAAATTCATATACTAGCCGTGTCTTATTCAACCTCGACATTGGCAGAATCATCAACACCTTGATGTAGCCATAACACGAAAAATTGATTGATTGAATAACCTAAAAGGTTTACGATGGTTGTTGTCATTGAAATTTTAATAATTAACTAGTAATCACATGGCTAAATATAAGGCAAATTTTCTAACTCATTAACAATTTTATTAGTCTTCACTGAAGACAACAAATTCTAACAAAAAATATAATAATTAAGTGTGAAGTCACTACTTAGATGAGTTTCTTCAGCAGGAATTAGCTAGGGTTCCCAGCTTTTTGGGCCATTGCAAGCATATTCTCATTTGCTATCATTTGGAATTCATGGAACCTTTGAGATACTCTCTGGTTCATTCGCAGGTATTTCTCCATGCAGTTTGAAGTACATTTATCCTGAAAAAAAAAACACAATTTTATATCTTTTTCTATTCTTTCTATTCTTTTTCGTTTCTATATCTTTATATCAAGATACAACTTAGATATAAAAAACTCAATAACTTATTGAGTTTAAACAGGACAAGAGTTGAATTTAACCTTAACACTTTCGGTGCTGGGCACCCCGTTTTCAGTACAAAATAGTTAAACAGAACACTTAAACTACAAAAAGAGGGTCAAAGGTTTCGTCCAATATTTTTGATGTTGCTTTGGCAGGGGATATGTGATTCTGGTTAGGATAAAATACAAAAAAGAGCGAATAATACAATCAATAAGGCAATAAATTGACCCTTGAATCCATTCACTCTATTACATTATTATCAATAATGTTAACTCAAGCAAGACTTGGTTAGAAAAAAATATTACTTTGCAACATATCCGTATACAAATTACCTACAATGTTAATTTCGAGAAGACTATGGAATGTTTACCTCAGAGGACTTCAGAGATCTTGAAGTGAAATCATGAATGCAGTCATTGAAACACAGTTCTGACAGTTTATTGTATTGCACCAGGAAATCCTTGAACTGGAATTAAAAAGATTACTACATAATAATATATAAAGTACTTTTTTTTAAGATTTTATTTTTATCAATAATACTAGAAGTAATATTCGAAAAAGTGCTCTTCATAATTGAAGATTTAGCAATAACAGACAAGAACTTAAGTATATAATATTATATTATTTCGGAAGTCTTATTATGAATATTGGATTAAATCGAAAAGTGCTTGCAAATGGGATAGCATTTACAAAACAATTATTTTACCGTCTTGATCTGATCAGCTTCACTAATTTCGGCTGCCATGCTGAATGGTAATAGATAGGAACTTAAATACAGACAGGTTTAGCGTAATAGCTTCTAGTTAATAAACAACACAGTTAACTATTTCATTGACTAAAATATTAGAACAGTAAAATTTGTTGAGAATTTTAGGTTACAGTGTTTTTTTTAATAGTCTGAAAATTTATTGAAGCTTGCGCGAGAGCGCTCGTGATGATTGTGACGGACGCTCTATTATTACTTGTCATTTTGTCTTTTCAATTGATTAAATGGTTAGAATGTTATTTCAAGAGCTATATGGGTATTTTGATATTATACTTTTAGTAAAATACTTTTTTTTTCAGCAATTAATTTATTAATAGTTAATTTCCATTAGTACGTTTATCAAATCAATCATCAGCTATTAGTCAGAAGCGGCTGAATGATCTCGAATCTTCGAAACTTCGAAAGTATTATTGAAAAAAATGTGTAGTGTTGCCTGCCTTCTATATACCAATCATTTCGGTGAAACAACTTTTGGATTGAACTATGTATTTAAATAATAAATAGTTAAATAAATAAGCCTTCTATTATTTCTAGGTTTTGTACATGCAGTGTAACATTTTTTTCATATACATGAAACAAAAAATAAGAATAATAATAATAAAAGTCCAGGGCCGGATGGATTGCACAACTTCTGGCTAAAATGGTTTCGATGCTCGCACTCGCGCTTGGTTCTCTCCCACCTTCCTTAACAACTGGTGTCACCCTCCTGCTCCATAAGTCCGGTTGTACTACGGAAGCGAAGAACTACAGACCCACCACGTGCTTGCCTACACTTTACAAGCTCTTTACATCCATTTTGAGACCAAAAATCAACGCGCATATTGTCGCTAATAACATTTTGGCCGCCACTCAAAATGGATGTAAGGTTGGATCCCGTGGTACTAAAGAGCTCCTCCTCATAAACATGACCATTTGCCAATAAATCCAACGGAAATGGAGGGCCTTCTCAGCCACTTGGATTGACTATAAGAAGGCCTATGATTCGGTGCCTCACTCATGGATGGGGAGGGTCTTAGAGCTGTATAAAGTTGATACAGCTTTAAGAGTCTTCCTGAGCGCGTGTATAAGGCAGTAGACCACAGTACTTCGTTAACCAGGAGGCGGGGATGACCGCCCCAGTCCACCTACAAATACCTTGGTATGTCACAGTCGATGGGTATTGAGGACGAGGGTATTAGATGGTCGGTGAAGGAACGCTTTTTCAGTCGGCTCTCAAAAGTTCTTAACAATATTTTGTCAGGAGGCAACAAAGTGTGCGCCTTCAACGCCTGGGTAATGCCCCTACTCACATACTCCTTTGGCATACTAAGGTCGACTCAGACCGAGCTGGATACCCTGGATCGGAGGGTCTGGCTACTGCTCACCACACTCCGTATGCTACACCCACGCTCGTCAGTTATGAGATTGTACATCCCACAGAAGTGTGGAGGTCGAGGCTTCCTAAACGCCAAAGATCTCCACAACCGCGAGGTGTGCAATCTAAGTTATTTCCTTAACAACGAGTGTGGGATACATCGTGATGTGGTGACTAGACAGGAACCTCACGCCACTCTCCTTGGCAAACGAGAACTGGTACAAATCTGTGTTACTAAGTACTGCGGACCGCAAGAAGAGGGCATGGGAGAGTAAGGTGCTACCCAGGCGGTTCTACAAGGCCCTCACGGGACCCGACGTGGATCTGCTCGGGTCGGTGAACTGGTTAAGATTCGGGGCCCTCTTCGGAAAAACCGAGGGTTTTGTCTGTGCAATTGCAGACGAACGACAAAAATAAAAATAATAATTTTCGTCGTGTGCAATTGCATAACGAATTATGATGACAAACAACTACCGGAAATATATTCTGAACATTTGTCGGGCATGCGGCGTCCCGGAGAGTCACTCAGGCATATCATTTCCGGTTGTTCTCATCTTGCTAACGGCGAGTTGCACAGACATAATCTCGTAGCCAGGATTATATATGATCATTGTCAAGAGGGCGCTGTTATTTTCATGTATAGGGTGACAGTCTGATCATATATTACTGGTCATGCTTTAAACTATTTAGGGTTTTTCTGAGTTTTGGTACTGGCATCATTTTTCTGACATGACTGTTATGGCTCCTCTACACGATGGCCCAGCGTAGGCCAGTCCAAGGGACGCATTTATGCGTTAGAGGGAGCAAGTGATATTGCTATCTCATTCCACTGCATAGCTACGTCCCTTAGACTGGCGTACGATGGGCCATCGTGTAGAGGAGCCCTTATATGTGGTGTTTCTTTCAACTGATGACTGACGTCACTGACGTAATGACGTTTCAGTGTTGATTTGACAGTAGCTTAGACAGCAAGCTTCTGTTTTTTTTAGGATTTAATTGTAAATATTTAGCATAATGAACGAAAACGATGAGGACCTTACTACATTTTGTGATTCAGCAGTAAGTTAACTTTCGAATGATGTATAATTTATCTTTGTTTGTGACAAAAAAAATCAACTCAAAAATTGTTTCCAGGCTGCATTGGTAGAAGGCTGTAGATTGCCTGTTCGCATGCAGGGAGGCAATGACTGGCCTTTAGCAGAAATTATTAGCATTAAAGAGATTCGTGGACAACGAGGCTACTACGTGCATTATGTTGACTGTAAGTTATCTTTATTATGTTTTGATATCAAACAAAATCATTGTCACTCCATAAAAAGTTTATAAATCTCTGCTAGAAGTCACATTTCAATACATCTAAAATTATCCCGTATTGTATTTTGTTTAAAATTCAAACTTGCGTAGTTTATTATTACGCATATAAAGAATGTCTCACTATTATGAATTATGAATCGCTAGCCTAATACTATGAATATTATGTGAGTAATGATTTCAAGTAATTTTTAGTTAGATTACTATATTAAGTGATGACATCTTTCCTGAATAGGATTTTATAGACAACCCTAGCAATCCATTGGATGTAACCGGGGCGAAATCACATCTGCAATACCCTTTTCTTTTACCCTTTTTGACACAGTAATGGATATATCAGCACTATAGGTTCAACGCCGAAGACAAATTAATCTGTCACAGGTCTGCCTAGATAGACCTACATGCATATACTCAAAGTTCAATTTCAGTTTTGACACTATATTGAAATTGCGTCCAAGTGACAGCTTTTGTGTTTGACACGGCATCAAAAAGGTTAATGTGTATTCCCAAGGTAATAAATTGTTTTGGCTCTATGGGGCCCCCTTATTATGAGACTGTGTGTAATAATCATTTTCTTTAATGTGATTTTATACCAAACCAAGTCAAGCTGGGCCTGACAACACTACAAAAAAGGCGTGAACATGGCGACTTGATCGAGACATTCAAAATAATTCATGGATACTACGACTGTCCAGAACTAAGCGACCTGTTCCCTCGAAATCCAAACGCGCACAAGAGGACACTATCTTAAACTAGTAACAACAAAGCATAAAACAAATATCAGCAAAAACTTTATTGCAAACCAAATAGTAAATGCCTGGAACAAATTACCCTCTGAAGTGTAGCTCTTGTAGTGTGAATCAATTTTAAAACAACCTTGACAAACTATATAAATAGTGAAATTGTGCTAAGTGAACTCTGATTTAGATGTACCAGCATCAGCTGCCTGTCTAAACCTAAATAATAATAATAAATCATAAAATTTCAGTCAACAAGCGTCTTGATGAATGGGTGGCCGAGTCCTGGCTGGATACTCGCAAGGTGCAGTTCCCTCGGAGAGATGGAGCCCCCGCGCCAGCCGGAACCACCACTCCAAAGAAGACACACATTGGTTCAGGAGGTGGCATTATGCCTCATGTTATTAGTATGTGTTTTGCTGTTTTTAGTTTCAAAGTCACTGGTACATGGTTCTTTGCACAGTTAATATTAGTTGTAGTTGGTACCTGCTTTTGAGAAATATATTTTAAAAATGCTTTTTCTTAAATTTTAAGCTGACAAGATAAAGATAAAGATAGTTTATTTTCCAAATAGGTATATTACAATGTGTGTCGTCAAATAAAGCTATGCGCTCTAACCCTACACCTCTGATTTGAGAAGATTTAAATCCCTCTAAGTCATAGGAGGGTATCCCAATATGGAACCGGCAAGAAACTCGGCGGGACACATCTTTATAAAACATTACATCTTATATTTAACATGCATTAAATAAAAAAAAATACAATTTAAATTAATATGGAATTTGAAAAAAAATCATAAAGTAACATTATGTATTATTCATCAAGATTGATGAATGCAGCAAATTTAAAGCTGGGCTATTGATATCAACATTAACTGGGCTTGAAAATGAATTCGTGGATATAAAGTTCTGAAAATAATAATGTGCACATCAGATTTTGTTATGACGTCAATGATATTATACATATGTTTAGATTAGATGTTACTCTACAAATCTTAGCCTAGTCAGTAGTGACCCTGCCTATGAAGCAGGAGATCCTGGATTTGAATCCTGCTAGGCATTGTGGAGGAGCTGGGGTGGTTAGAGTAGCGCTACCTCGTTTCACGCAAAATAGGCACAAAGGTTGTCGACTTGCGGAAAATGCCCAGAAGCACTAACTAACTAACTAGCCATAGTTTATACCAGGGGTTCCCAATCTTTTTCAACATGCGGCGCAGTTACAAGTTTAGTATTTTGCAACGGCGCCCTTGTAAATTTAAAATCACGGTCTAAAAAGAGTGACACGACGCTATATTATTTAACGCTGCGAGCGCTCAAATAGGTACCCGCGAATATTTGTGGTTTCGGATAATGACAGAACTCACGGCGCCCCTCTTTACTTTCTACGGCGCACCAGGGCGCCGCGGCGCACACTTTGGGAACCCCTGGTTTATACAGTCACCATCAGATATATCGTGGTGGCCGAGGTGCTCAGAAATATCTGAATACGCACTCTTATGCATTGACGGCGTGTTCAGATATGTTTGAGCACCTTGGACGCTCCGATATATAATATGGCGACTGTACGTAAATATTATTAAAATGTTATAAAATGTACGTTGCTTTTGTTCCTAAAGATATATTGATTTTTATATTTGCACTCATTAACTATTAGCTAATGATCTGGTTTTGTTGTAGTAACAGTGGCATTCTTAAAATATTGATGCAACCTGTTTAATAAGACATCAAAACAGATTTAATTAGGAGCAAAAATCAGGCGCCATAGGTTTTATTGCATGAAAATTATTACAGGTAGTAATTTTTTTTTGCATGCTGCTATTGGTGATTGATTCCTTCCATTTACTTTACAGCCAAATGATTGTTACAATTGTCATTATATTGTCACATTTGTATGCTTTGTGCCCAGGCAAAATAAGTGGCTTATTGTTTTCCAAATTTATGTGTGCCATTTATTAAAGTGTGATTTGCAAATGGCAAGTCATATTATGGCTGTAAATGTGATATTTTGTTGGCAGATGATAGAGTCTGCAATGACATACCGAAATCTAGTAGCGATACCAATAGAGAAGCTAGTGTGACACCGTTACAGCACAAAGCCCCAGAAAGAACACATTTTGGCGAAGCGCTCAATGGTTCCGTTCACAAAAATGCACCTGGTATGTCCACACATTATCTTAAACTTTGCAATATGTGTTGTTGTTTATATTGGTTATCTATAATTCTATAAGGAATATTTTAACGCTGCTATTTTACACATTAACCTTGGTAGTAGTTAGTATGTATTTTTTAAATTTTATTTACTGGAGTGAGTACAGCTTAACCCTTTTCCAGGCATAGTACGATTTATCGAGCACATACGCGCCATTAGAATTTCGACTTTAGCATTCCGATTTAAGGTTCAAATAAGATTACACTTTCAGGAAATGTTACTTGTCTTCAAATGAATCATCAAAGCTGGATTAAATGGAATATATCTGGATTTTTTGGGAAAACCTTGTAGATTGGTGCAACCTGGAAAAGGGTTAAATTCGAATTAGCCAAGAATTAAATATTTTTGACTAAAATAGTTTGGTTTGTGTAATTTATAAGTATGTAGTAATAGCAGTAGTCTAGCAAGAATATTAACACATTCACTGCCAACGTTTTCGTAGCGCTATACTCGTAGCCGATATCAGCGTTTTCTCGCTTTGTTGAGGAAAGCGATTCTCAATGTGTTAAGCATGACATGCATTGAAAATTATACTACTTTACTATAGGAGGAAAACTGAGTAGTTCTTTACATATTATAAATATTGACTTTTTTACTGTTCATTTTCTTATTTTTTTGTATGTTACTAATAATGTGTCTGTGTTTTTCATTTAGCCTATGGATATTTGGATAAACAACCCACTGAACAAGTTGGGTTTGTGTGTGTTTTGTTGTTTCTTATTTGTTTTATGCAAATATAGGTATATAAAATTTTTGTATGCTCCTACTATCATGTCTCCTACGTCAGGATCTAAACATATATTCCTGTGTTTAACAGTATAATATTTTGTGGGCAGGGGATAAGATACTTATTGAACTAATTTGCATATGAGATTACTAAAAAGATTGGTGGATCAACTAAGTATTTTTTGTTTTTATTGTGTGCTGTCACCCAGAGCAGAGTACAATAATATCACAGTATGTAGGATTAAATATTGTACCACTTTCTTCTGATATGCTTGGTAGATTTCCAAGATAAGGACCCACAACAACATAGACTATAACTAAGGGCCCATATGTACTTGCTTTTGCAACCGCGGCGGCGCGTGGAAAGGCGGCGTGCAGTTCGATTTTAGTGTGCGTGGTCGTACAGTCACGGACTTCAATTGCTAAGCCATTTCTTCTTCTTTGTCGCTGTACTCTTTGCAGAGCGCCGTGGTCAACTGCTGACATCAGGCGCAGATGTTGCTTGTCGTACGACTTCTCGCCATTGTTCGCGGCTGGGGGCGGTTTAGAGGTTACAATGTCCAATATAAGGACATTTCATACCTTTAGTATTAACAATCAAATTAGCTTGACCCCTAAATGGATCAACAATTAAAGTCTGTCCCCCTTATTCATAAACGTCTACTAAATTTGACAAGCCGCTAATAATCGTTTATCCCTTTCCGACGTATTGGTATGATGGAAAGGGACAAACGATTATTAGCGGCTTGTCAACTTTAATAGACGTTTATGAATAAGAGGATGTGACCGTACGGACTTAACCACCAACTGACAGTGACGCGGTTGTAACTGCTTGTGCGTCAGTTCGTACATGTGTAATGAAGGTATGATGACGTGTTGTGTCAGTCCCCGGCACGCCGATGGCGGAGCCGCGGGCGCTGGTGTCGCGGCCCGCGAGCCCCACGCTGCTGGCCGAGCCGCCGCTCGTCAACGGCCAGGCCGTGCTGGCCGCCGCGCTGCACAAGAAGATGAACAGGAAGCGGAAAGCTAACTCTATAGACAACGAGGCGAGTATTCTTTTTATCTAATATGGCGTTGCTAAAGGAAGGCGCCGTTAGGCTCCAAAGTCAAAATCATTACAAAATTTTAAAAAGTCGGGCGATGTGGGGTGGAATAATATCTATATATGCCTTCTATTGTCTTGTCTTGCCTTTGCATCTTCATACTAATTTCGCGACCTAGACAAAATGCGGCTCGACGCTGATATATGTGATTCCGCACGTACTCGACGTTCTGAGCGCGCTTGGCGCGTTTCATTGCCGGGCACCTTCATGCGAAGACGTCGGGCTAAACCCAAATTAATACTTTCTGGCATTTCTACTGACACACCTTTCAAACAATTTTTTTTATCGATTTTTTTAGTCTAGGTAGTTATAGTAGTTATTCCTTGACTATAAATATGACTAAATTGAGTGTTCGTAGTTCAATCGTAATATTCATTATATACCCTCTAGCAAACATATTTGTTTATTTTTTATTATTATTTAATAAGGAGTTAGTTGTGACAAAAAAAAGAAGATTTCGCTAAACATCATCGTTTTCCGTAACCATCACATTTTTTTGTCACATGTCACTGGAAAAAGGTGACAAACACGTCGGCCCAAATGTTCGATCTCCTATACAAAATTTGTTATTACTTTACTTGAATTTACTTAACTTACGTATGTTATCTAATAAACTGTTTACAGTCAGAAGCTGGCGAGGAAGGTGACACTATCGCATCGGGAGCGGCCACGCCGACCACCAGACCGCGGCAGTCCGGCTCTCTCGTAGCTCACGGGCATGATGACTTGGTGACCCGCATGAAAAACATCGAGATGATAGAGCTCGGCAAGCATCGGATCAGACCCTGGTACTTCGCGCCCTACCCACAGGTACGTGTGTAATATCCATTCGCTTAATAAATTTGACTTAGTTCTTATCTCTCCCTCTCACTTTTACCACGCCGATGTGAAAGAGAAGTTTGACACGACCCCTGCCGTTTAATACGGATACCTTAGTTACCCGTTTTACCGGCCTAAAATGTAGTATTACTCGTGTTAGTGGCATGTAAGTTTTTTGTTACACTCGTGACCTTATTAGACCGCGAGCCAGGAATAGATTTCCATGACCAATAGGCTACCGGGCGAAAACTCGTGAAGTGCTGGTTAAGGGCGACGTGTAATTAATTTTTAGGATGTTACTGTGAATTAAAAAAATCGTCAGCCGGTTGTATCGCGGTGGTGAAAAGATCTTCAGCTCTTTGCATCAACATGTAAAGAATACGTGCCATAACTTTTTATTAGTTATATCAAAATCATGAAACATTGCATGTAGAATTTTTAAACTGTTTCAATAAATGTCTTACGCAATACGCGTACTTTGCTGACATAAAATGGCCAGGCGTATTTTTACATGTTTATGCGACCAGCTGACCGCCTGTCCACCGCGATACAACTGGCTCACGGTTTGTTTATATAGTTTTTTTTTATATATGTTTACTTTACAAGGTGACTAACTTTCCACCGCGATACAACCGGCTGACTATTTTTTTTTTAATTCATAATAACATCTAAACTATTATGTGATAAAGTATCTACCGGGAGGCGATGACTGACGAAATTTGCGCCTGGCCCGCAGTCTATATAGAAACCATCGAATTACCTTTGCAATACTTGCGATACACATTTGACGACCGGTTTGGCCTAGTGGGTAGTGACCCTGCCTACGAAGCTGATGGTCCCGGGTTCAAATCCTGGTAAGGGCATTTATTCGTGTGATGAGCAAGGACATTTGTTCCTGAGTCATGGGTGTTTTCTATGTATTTAAGTCTTTATAAATATTTATATATTATATACCCTCAACACAAGCCTTATTGAGCTTACTGTGGGACTTAGTCAATTTGTGTAATAATGTTCTATAATATTTATAAAAAAAAAACATCAGACATCTGGGTGTCAGACGCTGGAGATCGGAGATCCAGTAGTACCTGTTAAGTACGTAGAGCTTACGATCGATTTATATTATTTCATTTTCAGGAAATGGTGAATCTCCCCTGCATATACATATGCGACTTCTGTTTAAAATATAGGAAAAGTAGGAAATGCTTGGAAAGGCACCTGGTAAGTACCTACCTGTAATATAATCGTTTAATGGAAATTGGCTTCGCTGCTACTAATTAATGCTTTGCCGAACTGACACCCGCAAACCACTCGAAGAAAATAAGAACAAGTCCGGGCAAAGAAAAAATCCCGGCCAAGTGCGAGTCAGAATCCCACACGAAGAGTTCCGTACCATTACGCAAAAAACGGCAAAAAAATCACCTTTGTTGTATGGGAACCCCCTTAAATATTTATTTCATTTTGCTTTTTAGTATTTGTTGTTATAACGGCAACAGAAATACATCATCTGTGAAAATTTCAATTGTAACTATCACGGTTTATGCGATACAGCCTGGTGACAGACAGACAGAAAGACGGACAGCGTAGTCTTAGTAATAGAGTCACATTTTACCCTTTGAATACGGAACCCATAGTAGTTATTCGTTTTAAAAGGGGGCAAAGTTGTTGTTTAACCGCTCGTGCTAATATTGATACTCGAGCAAGCGAAAGATTCCAAAATTGAACCACGAGAGTAGCGAGTGGTTCGAGAAGTGGAATTTTGAGCGTTGCGAGGGTTTCAATTCACGAGGGTTAAACAAACTTTGCCTCCGAGTGAAACACAAAATTTTTCACCACACCAACATGAGGAAACTACTAACTATGAAATACCAAAAAAATCAAATGAAATCAAATCCAAATGAACGTTATAAAAAAAGAATCATTCAAAATGATCATTTAAAAGTCAGTTCTACTAGCTAACATAAGGAAACAACTCAAAATTTGCCTTTGATTACTTTGCCCCACGTGTGGATAAAATGCAACTTTCTCATTCGTTTTTGTACAACCAAGAGGGCCTTTACCAGTTGGTGTGGTGAAAAAACTTTTTAGATACCGTAAACCTACACAACTATAGTCCAATACTGCAACTATGGTCCACAAGTTCGAAAGGAAATTAAGTATCTATACCAATGTTCCTTTTGGTTTACTCCTAGTTTTACCTTCCATTTATAAACATCCTTGCCTTAGAACTACAAAAATATAGTAGAATACACACCTGAACGAGAAAAATTTAGTTTATTTGTGGACCATAGTTGGGAGCTTTGGACTATAGTTGGGTGGTTTTACGGTACTTTTAGTTGACATTAACAGGCTGCTCTTTCTTTGAATCAAGCAAAAGTGATTTTTAAATACCAATATGTAATTAACTTTTCATCAAACAATGACATTTGGTAATAGTAGTACCAGAAAGTTGTTTTAAAAACATGTTTTTTTTATTATTCATCAACAGATCAAATGCAAGCTAAAACACCCTCCCGGCAACGAGATCTACCGCAAAGGCAGCATCTCGTTCTTCGAGATCGACGGACGGAAGAACAAGTGCTACGCGCAGAACCTCTGCCTGCTGGCCAAGTTGTTTCTCGACCACAAGACCTTGTATTACGATACGGATCCATTCCTGTTCTACGTTATGACGGAGTTTGACTCTAGAGGTATGTGGGAAATATATTATATTCAAGCTAAAACACCCTCCCGGCACCGAGATCTACCGCAAAGGCAGCATCTTCTTCGAGATCGACAGTCGCAAGAACAAACGCTACGCGCAGAACCTTTGCCTTTTGGCCAAGTTGTTTCTCGACCACAAGACCTTGTACTACGACTCTTGAGGTATTTATGAAATATTTTATACTGAGCCCTTCCTATTCTACCTTATGACTAATGACGGAGATTGACTCGAGAGGTATTTATGAAATATTTTATACTGAGCCCTTCCTATTCTACCTTATGACTAATGACGGAGATTGACTCGAGAGGTATTTATGAAATATTTTATACTGAGCCCTTCCTATTCTACCTTATGACTAATGACGGAGATTGACTCAAGAGGTATTTATGAAATATTTTATACTGAGCCCTTCCTATTCTACCTTATGACTAATGACGGAGATTGACTCGAGAGGTATTTATGAAATATTTTATACTGAGCCCTTCCTATTCTACCTTATGACTAATGACGGAGATTGACTCTTGAGGTATTTATGAAATATTTTATACTGAGCCCTTCCTATTCTACCTTATGACTAATGACGGAGATTGACTCGAGAGGTATTTATGAAATATTTTATACTGAGCCCTTCCTATTCTACCTTATGACTAATGACGGAGATTGACTCGAGAGGTATTTATGAAATATTTTATACTGAGCCCTTCCTATTCTACCTTATGACTAATGACGGAGATTGACTCGAGAGGTATTTATGAAATATTTTATACTGAGCCCTTCCTGTTCTACATTATGAGTATTATGACGGAGTTTGACTCTAGAGGTATTTATGAAATATTTTAAAATTATGTTTGTTAATTTATGACGGAAAATGTTTGCTAATGCAATATCTTACAAAGGTTACAGAATACAACTTGTCAGATAATATAACTATGTACTTGATAAATACCATTCACGTATTTTGGTGTATTCCCATCTGGACCCGCCGGCCACAGGGACAGGCGGCGTATCTTTACTGTCAAATAAGCTAAATTATGCTAATGTCTAGTTCCTCCAATGAGAGGCCACTTCAGCTATATTTGGTGTTGATTTTCCTAAAGAATAAGGGCCAATTTGTGTAGTTTACTGTCATAATCCTATCATCCAAAGGTGTAATAAAGGAAAAAAAGAAAACTCCGTTAACACATGCCATATCAATGGTTTTATTGTGCAAGGGTCTAAAATTGCTAGCAAAAAACCACCTTGATGTGATGACCGTGATGACTCACGCAAAATAGGCACAATGGTTGTCGATTTGCGGAAAATGTCCAGGTAACTAACTAA
The DNA here is from genome assembly GCF_033807575.1 of Cydia pomonella. Lineage (NCBI taxonomy): Eukaryota > Metazoa > Arthropoda > Insecta > Lepidoptera > Tortricidae > Cydia > Cydia pomonella. The sequence goes on along the minus strand of NC_084717.1, from coordinate 6,707,237 downwards.
CGACCTTGATGTTTAAAATTTATATCGCGTTATTAGAATCTGGATTATTACTCCTTTATATAAGTACCACTTACAAACAATTTTTCATATTATTCTTCAATGCTTTTCCGTTTTGTTTTCAGGATTTCACATAGTAGGATATTTTTCAAAAGAGAAAGAAAGTACAGAAGACTACAATGTAGCTTGTATATTGACTCTACCTCCATACCAAAGAAAAGGATATGGAAAACTTCTAATAGAATTTAGTAAGTATACATATAATCTGAGCTATAAATTATTACTCACTTAAGATCGAAATTATAAACATTAACAAACTGTTTATTTAAGTAGGCAACGTTAATAAAAGTAGTTATACTTACACCTTTGTAATAACCTCTGCATATTAGTACTTATAACATTGTAGGTATTAACTTATGTATATAATATTCTTGTGTACCCCGTGTGGATGTATGTACGAGTATCAACGAACCTGCCCGTGCATACATATACATGGAAGAATGAATACAGATTCACTCAAGTTACTGATAACTTTATTGTTACTAACTGATAACTTTGATTTCCGCTTACTGCTCCTAGACTAGCTACTTTAGATTAAAACATATTATTATCAAGGTAGGGCACTCAAGGTCTATTAACACATTGCTTATTATTATTTTTTTTGTATAAGACTGTTTGTTGCCTAAATAAATAAATAAAAAATAATAATTAATTTGAAGAACGCTTATAAAATCCTGTTTGATCTGTGATTGAGAAATATCAATAATAATAAGGTCTATATAACAGGTTGATTCATGAAAGCTGATATGAAATAAATAAATAAATATTATAAGGATATTATTACACAAATTGACTAAAGTCCGACAGTAATCTCAATAAGGCTTGTGTTGTGGGTACTTAGACAACGATATATATAATATACAATATTTAGAAATACTTAAATACATAGAAAATACCCATGACTTGGGAACAAATATCCGTGCTCATCACACGATATATATCATATCTTATTTGAAAAAATCATTGCTCTAGGCGACAATATAAATACGCATATAGATAAATTCATACTTATATACAGAAAACACCCATGACTCGGGTACAAATATCTGTGTTCATCACACAAATAAATGCCCTTACTGGGATTCGATAGGCCAGACAGGTCGTCAAAACTTCTTCGTTAGCTGCTCTTAAAAACGTCTTTGTTATTAATTGAAGATCAGCATTTCTGTACCTTACTTAACTAAATAGGCTGAGTCTGAAACTAATTTTTGTCTAACATCTCCGCAGGTTATGAACTATCCAAGTTTGAGGGCAAAACGGGTTCACCAGAGAAACCACTCTCAGATTTAGGACTCCTTTCGTATCGGAGTTACTGGGCACAGACCATTCTCGACATTCTGATGCACAGCAAACCAGTCGGCGATAATGAGAAACCCATCATTACTATAAAGTAAGTAGCATTTGCTTTCAGCTACGTTAACTCTAATAGAGAAATTACCACTTTCTTATGTGACTTTTCTAAGTACTTTATGAAAATGGAACTTGGTTTGCTATACGTATTCGTATGACGAAGGATTTACATCGCTAAATGGAGAACTCTAGCGAATAGCTCAATAATTCTTTTGACTAAGTAGTGAAATGTGTCATAACGGTTCCACCTAAAATAGTAGACCCACTAGCCAGGCGTAATCATGACAAAGAGTAAAAAGATGTCGACTCATCCGTAAATGACACCATCAGTGCTGCTGGTTCAGCTGTGGAGTGTGTGGCTAAGCAAAAACATACGAAGGAACCAGTGACTTCATACCAGTTGCGGTGGAGACTGCAGGATCGTGGGGTACGGAGGCTAAGGGTTTTGCCTGGGCATTGGGTCGGGGACTTAGAGGGCTTGTGATCCTCGCACCTGGTCTAACAGATCTCTTTGGCAATTAAACGGGGTAACGCTGCCAGTGTCATGGGGACGTTCGGACCGGCTACAATCAGGGGTAGCACTTTAACCTAAGCTTAATTTGGTGGTTAAGATTGACAAATCCTTTTGCGGATTATATCATTTATTAGTAGGTTCATCAATCCGCTCTAATCCCCCTATTCGTATAATTGACCTCTAGCATAATACGTATTTGCTGCATATCAATTTGCAACATTGATCTTTATTATTATATTCCAATTTGATGTACGGAACAAAATTATCACGGGCACCAAAATACAAACATGTCCCGACCTGCGCACGGCAAACGACTGAGGCGTTTCTGAGCATGCCGCGAACAACCGACACCGAGCGGCTCGGCCAAGCTCGCGCTCGCCCGACGGAAAGGGAAACGACCACACTGGCCGTTTGCCGCACCAGGAAATTGCCTCGTGAGGCTGCTCGCTCTGTGTGGACCCGCCTAATTACGAATTCTAATCGATTTACCCCTTAAAAATAATATCTCTTTATTGCACGAGCTTCAACCATTTCTTCCTCCCCCTAAAACCACATATATTTTTCCAGTGAAATATGCGAACTGACCAGTATTAAGAAGGAAGATGTGATAAGCACGCTCCAGAACCTAAACCTGATCAACTACTACAAGGGCCAGTACATCATCTCTGTCAATCAGGTACTGTGTTGCCTCCACCGTATGGTTGCCGCGACCGCTCAAGAGTCCTTCATAGTAGAATCCTACTCCAAAACGTTCATTACCAGACCTGAAGACGAATTATTTAGCACGAACCAAATCTTTAATTTTACTTAAAATCCAGAAAAATAATGCGTCCTATTCATTATCCTTACATATCCAGTGTCGTGACTCGTGAATTGTCGTTTTCGCTTTTGTAACCTTATGTTTTTGCATGAATGTATGAAAAGATTGAAAAGTGACAACTAATACTACTCCTGAAATCTAGTAGAATGCTATTAGAGCAAAAATTGATCATTTTGTAAAATTAGAATAAATGAATGTTCACATTTTTAATGAATACAATATTCTTTTTTCTTTTTTTACAATAAAAAAATACATCAAAATGGATTATAAACAAAATAAAATCAAAACTAAACTCAAACAAAGTCACAAATACAAAACCTAGTCAGACAAACCGTCCCGAGTCCTTCCAGACGCAAAGGTGCCCATCACGCTCGCATCTTTATTTCACAAATCGTTATTTCAAAATTGATAAAATACTTAGGTATTAATTTCTATTGGCTCTTAAACGGTCGCGGCAATAGAATTATACTGGCCATCAGTAAAATCGAGCTTTATTTTGAGTGGTATTTTATTTATATTTAAATGATGCCCCGTTCTACCACTCCTTACGCAAAAATGTGTCTTATTGTAAATGCTTATGACATAATTTAATACAGTCGATAATGGAAGCTTGTTTACTTTTGTTGAAGTTAGACATACGTTAGTACATTTACCAGTAGTGTTGAAGGATGACATAGATGGCGTTGCACGATGCCATACGTATGAGTTGGTCATAATCTTGACGGTCTGGTCTGGCCTGGGTAATGACCCTGCCTATGAAGCCAATGGTCCCGGGTTCGAATCCCGGCCAGGGCATTTATTTGTATGATGAACACAGATATTTGTTCCTGAATCATGGGTGTTTTCTATGTATATGTGTATGTATATTGTCGCCTAGTATCCATAGTACAAGCTTTGCTTAGTTTGGGCCTAGTTCGATCTGTGTAAGATTGCCCCCAAGATTATATATATAATATTGTATCAAGTGACTTTTCGTTGCCTCTATACATTTTCACTTCTCGATCGACGTTTGTCGATGTACGATTGTCATTTGTCATCTTTGCTAAGCGCCCAGAACACCTACGCCATCTATGTTTTCTTATAGACTCACATTTCGTTGTGTTTGTGCGTTGCGCCTTTAGATGTGAGGTAAGTGTGGCTGGCCTTTACATTGGGGCGAGTATACACATTGATTAGTGTTTATTACGAGTTCATATTGCACAGTGAGCTGCGAAATTGCATGGAGAAATTATGAATGAATTCATTCACAAAGTTGCCATGCACTTTTACGGCTAATGGCACATTGCTACTCGCGTCAAGTGGCAACTATATGAAATAAACTCGCACTAAACAGTAATCAGTGTGTAAACAGGCCCCCATGTGAAGGCCAGTAACATTACCCAGCAGCCACACTTACCCATATTGCCCTTAATTAATTAGTGTTCGTACTTTTAGTTATGTTTGTCTTCAACAATTGTATAACAAGTCGGTGTTTGTGGTGTGCCTGAGCTTGCTTAACTTATTACCCCCTTATTCATAAACGTGTACTAAAGTTACGATGCCGCTGATCATCGTTTATCCCTTTCCGACGTATTGGTATAATGGAAAGGGACAAACGATGACCAGCGGCATCGTAACTTTAGTACACGTTTATGAATAAGGGGGTAAGTCAATACCACACAAAGGAACACTAAGACTCGTTAAGTTGTGCAAAATGTTGTAGCCGCCAATTTGATAGCTGTCGTATTTAGATGGCGAAGAAAGTTGAATGCGCGTGAACGGCTTTCCATACAAACGTAGTCACCATTTTCCTATCTGGACACATTAACATTATAGATATGTTAACATTATAGGGATGTTTTAATTATACTGAATTTTGACTCTTAGTGACTCTATACATCTCTAAGGATAATTTGATAAAAATAATTTAGTTCTGACATTTAGAGATATTTACACCTCTAAATAATTTTAGAATTTATTTTTATATCTGTTTGTGTTTTTACTATTATTATTTTGGTTTTTTTCTAACTCGACATTTAGAGACTTTATACATCTCTAAGTAATAATAATATTTTACTTATTCTTTAAACAATAATACTTTATTTTGCGTTAATATTTTCAATGAATTGTATTTTATAATTGTTGATGTGCTTGTTTTTGCTTGTATGGACATTCGATGTTGACGTGTAAAAGTGCCCTTGTGGCCTATTTGCTGAATAAATGTTGAAGTTAAAGGTGTGGTGAAAAATTTTGTGTTTCACTGGGTTGAAAAAAATGTTTAACCCTCGTGGCTTGAATGAGACCCTCGCAACGCTCAAGATTCCACTTTTCGCACGAGCGTAGCGAGTGGTTCGAGAAGTGGAATCTTGAGCGTTGCGAGGGTTTCAAGGCACGAGGGTTAAACAAAATTTGCCTCCGAGTGAAACAACATTTTTCATCACATTTCGAGGAAAATTATAACTATGAAACACAAAAAAAAACCAAATGAAATCCAAATGAAGTAATTAAATATTTATCATCCAAAATCATCATTTAAAAGTCAATTCTACCAGCTAACATAAGGAAACGACTCAAAATTTGCATCTGATTACTTTGCCCCACATGTGGATAAAACGCAACTTTCTCATTAGTTTTTGAACAATCAAGACGGCCAGTTACCAGTTTACCAGTTGGTGTGGTGAAAATTAACAACCCTTTCGTTTGTTTTTATAAATTATTGTCAAAGCTAGGAGTATTTACATTTTTTATTTTATTTGATTTTCTTTTATCCACCATTGCGTAAAAATATTCTCCATAATGCCAATATACAAAGAGGAAAATGGGAACTACATTGGTATGGGGAAGTCGTTCCCCACTATCTTTTTAACGGTGGATAATCCATATCTATTGTCAAGGCGCTAGAGTGCGTGTTCAGATATTTGTGAGCACCTTGACCGCTCCGATATATCTGACAGCGACTGTACCACAAAACGTATGTCGCCGTAAAGCGCTATTTACTTCAGCTTGTAACATTTTCAGCGTCATAATTTTTGCATTACGTTACGTATTCAGTATTCCTTTGTCTATGTCATCCTAGCTGCTTACTTTTTTTTTTGCACGTGTTTTCGAAATTGTTTTCTGTCATGCCGATTTTATTGATGGCCAGTACGCAGTCCATTCCCGATTTGATATCTCTCGACTTATCCAGGAACTTATGCAGCAACACGAAAAGAGTATGGAGAAACGGACGCTGAAGATCGACCCGAAATGCTTGCATTGGACGCCTAAAGATTGGTCGAAACGTGCCAAATGGTAAGTTTTATTGAGTAATTTTGTTATAGAATATAAAGGAACTACTAAATTTTAGAGTTTTTTTTTTAGTCGGTGCGTTCCATTATTGGCTAAATTATATACTTAGATATCGATTCACCAAAGCGGGCGTTAATGTATGAAATAAATATCAAGAGGCTTCTATATCCTCCTAATCCAATTTTGCCAGTGAAATTTAAACCTATAGCGTAGAAAATAGAGATGATTTTAGTTTGGATGAAAATTTAACGAAACAACATTAGTACGTTATTGTCGAGGCTCGAAGCCAGCAAGTAGCCTTCCAGCCAAGTCATTGGGCCAGCGTGGGGACTATAGCCTAATCCCTGTCGCGCATGGGCGCCTATGCCTTGCAGTGGGACCTATATAGGCTTAATCATAATTATTTAGTATTTAAAATATGGTTAGGAGTAAACCGTTAAAATCCTTCATGGTCCTAAGCATCCTTGTCTCCAACATGACATGATAGAATGTCACTCTGGCAATGATTTTCATTCGTTTAGTTCATGCTATTCACGTCAACTTTGGTGAAGCGGTCCGTACGATCGGTCCCGAAAGCCGCTGTGCGCTCCAGTACTCCGGGTACCTGGCTCGTCGATATCTGAGACCTTCGAATTTTATAACCAATGTGTAATCAACGCGTTGTCGATTACATATATCAAGGTGCGAAATCGCCCAGCTACTTTTGAGGCCGATATCCTTAGAAAACCGGTTAGACTTTCAAAATTCTTGATTATCTGGACCTCGCGTTGTGTTCTTCGTAGATTACATTTACCATTCACATACTCGCGATCGTGGACCGTGATTGTGATGATAACAAATATGATATTTACAAAAACAATGTATTATAGGTACAAACAAAAAATCAGTTAAATGATATTTGCATTAGCTTCGAAACTTTTGGTATAGTCGAGTTTATAAATATACAGGGTGCTCGCGAGGAACCCATATAACTTTACCACCATGTTCTTGACCATCTTTAGAAAATAAAATGTCATATAAAGTAAACTGGATTCGGCTTAGTTTGCGAGTAATTAATATTTTTTATTTAAGAAAAAATCCAGTATAATGCACCTTTAGGATAGCGACGTTGCAAGACCGCATCACATTATCTGTCTGACGTAAATTGCAGAAGCTCGTTCCTGTCACTATCATCGACATGTGTCATTGAAAATAAATACGTAGAATCTTAAAATTCTATCACTTAATCCAAAGTATGATCAATGATCATTGCTTTTGTTAAGTCCACGACTAAAACAATGGTATTAGTGAAGTATTGATAAACAAAATTACTTAACGCCCAAGAATTGATAAATTTAACCGTCTTAGTTTTATTTAGTATTTATTCATAAGAATGCATATTTCTTAATGATCGATTGATTTCTTATGATGGCAGAACAACGAAGCTAAGTTTTTGCTACTTCGGGTAAAAATTGGACACCTATTCAGTTTAAATCGTGAAAACTACACATGAAACTAAATAAACAGTTCGAAGTGTTTTTATTACCCATACCATTACTGTTTGATTGTATTAAAGCTAAATAAAGTAACACAAATTTTAATAAGATTATTTATTTATTACCCTACAAACAAAAAAGTATGATCACTGTCAGGAATTGCAATAGGTACCCTTCTCATTCTACCAGCTTGTTCGTCTACGTGCACTTCGTAGAATCCGTGAATCCGTAACCACTCAACTAGATACTGCTTCAGTATTAGTACTCGCAGTATTTTCTATTACAGCATCCTTAATACATTTTTCACTGAGCAGCAAAAACCAATTTACTCTCCTTTCCACTGATTAAAAAGTCTGCCGTCTAAGTTAAACCGCACGATTTGTCCAATTATTAGGAAAATTATTATTCGTCGCACTGTTTAAATAAATGTTATAAACGTGAGACATCATATTGATATTAGAATCAATACCAACAATGTCACCCATCGTTCATGTGACTGATGTCATTATTTAAAGTACTTATAAAACACACTCGAAGGAAATTTCCAAGTGGCCAGTATGTATCATAATCCATGAAGATTGATAAAATATTACTAAAATTATTTACGTATCGACAATAATAGACTGGTAATAATTTTAATGCGTACTTAAAACATTTATTTTCACAGTGCGATATTTTTAACTAATCCTAAAAATCACGGAAGCCGCTCAGAACCTGAAAGACTGGCCAGCTCAACTAAACCAACAAATGCGTACAAGAATAAATTTATGTGTTGACAAGGGAGGATCCCACTTTGAAATTTTTTTACCTTGAAGAGTGGTGAAAGCAACCGTAAAAGTTAAAAGCTTTTTAAGAGTATTTAAGTTTTTTGATAAGAATCGTAGTTATGTTGTTCTCCTTATGTAGTTTAAATGTTATTTTTAGTTACATCTAACAACAAGAGGCGATTCTCGCTGAAAAAAGGCAATGTTTACATTTCGTGAAGTCTTTTCTTTTCTTTCTCTTCTTTCTTCCCTTTCTACAGTGTTCTGACAACACTGCCAGATATTGACTTACAGATTGAAAATATGTTTACACTTTTGAACCTAATTACAAAGAAATAAGGTGAAAAATTGTAAACATATTTTTGACGTCGACTATACAACTACGATTTAAATCGCCGGTGGTTGATCATAATATTCATAATTATCATAATCCTGCGGGCGGAAATACTAGTGTGTGGCAAGCCTTAAATAAGTAAATCATACATAGGTAAAGAGATCCGATTGCACATTATGTACATTCTGGTTTGAAATAATTTGTTTGACAAGAAATGTCTATGTGACTTACTTGCCGTTCTAGTGAAAAGAGATAGAGACAATAACAAACGTTGCCAGCTCGTCCTAAGGCATTGTGTTACTGGTGAACCAAAAATAATTTATTTAATTTGTATGAAAAGTTAAAAAAGTTAAAAATCTAATTTCGACCTATGTTTATATAATGTTTTTTAATTATTACGACCTCAGCTATATGCTGGTAAAGTTATATGGGTTCCTCGCGAGCACCCTGTATATACAATTGTTCATTTCAGTAAGGTGAAAAAATGTATACATATTTATGAACTGGACTGTACAATACAATCAATATTATGTACCATTTCAAATCTACAGTTTATCCTTAGCTTGGAATTTAAACTCAGCATACTATCCACGACCGCGTAGTAATTGTCTAAGGGCCACCCATCTCCTGAACGTCGGCGTCTAGTCTACTCTATGGCGCTGCTCGACGCAACGTTGGCGCCACTGCGCAGCGACGCCATTTTCCATAGCCCTGACTAGACGCCATCGCTCAAAAGACGCTAGTGTGGGGTGGCCTTATGGTGCCGACACTAGATCCATCAAGACCTCTTTAATTTTTATTTCTGAGGGTAAACTTGGTTTTTCTTTGTCGCCAGTGTTTGAGGAGCTGCGAGATATTACTCTGGCTTCCGACACGTACGCATTTTGTTCATTTTGTATTTAACCTACATATTTAAATATTATAGGACATTATTACACAAATTGACTAAGTCCCACAGTAAGCTCAATAAGGCTTGTGTTGAGGGTACTTCGACAACGATATATATAATATATAAATATTTATAAATACTTAAATACATAGAAAACACCCATGACTCAGGAACAAATATCCATACTCATCACACGAATAAATGCCCTTACCAGGATTTGAACCCGGGACCATCAGCTTCGTAGGCAGGGTCACTACCCACTAGGCCAAACCGGTCGTCATATTTAATGGTCTCATTTATTTATCTTGTTGCGATCCAATCATATATTATGCCACTGCTTTTTGCTATAATCTACTCTTTGGACTTTGTATGTAATAACTAACATATTCATACAGGTTGATTATAAATATTATAATTTGAAGTTCACAAGTGAGAGAAGTTTGGTGCGTCTTTAGAACTATCTACCTAATATCTTAAGCTTTGATAAACACATGTGAAGGTAGATAAACCGATATTTATTACTCTCATTGGAGTAATAGTTACTTATTTATTATAATATTATATCAGTGATAAGACAATGATGATTGAATAACCTAATGCGATTGAATTTTTTTTCGTATTAATATTTAATTAATAAATCGACACGAATTTTGTTCCACTCTTTGTGAACTATATATAAACGTTGTAAAAGCATTTTTTTTCACGCTTTATCTTCTTATTTATCTGTGTGAATGTATATTAAATATATACATACGTATTCTAATACTACTTACAAAAAAGTATGTATGCCGGCGGCCGATCGTAAGATCAGACACATCATGATATTCCTAGGCATATCGTGAAACGTGAAAATCTTTGTCTCGTTCCTTAAGTCGATGGGCGCCTATTTCTGGTCAGTTTGCCCATCGGGCATCTGCCATCTAACGAACCTACCCTACCTACCTATTGGTTAAATGTGACTACCGTCAAAACACTACACAGGAACATTACGATCTGCTTGATCTTACGATCGGCCGCCAACATGTATACTAAAACTCCTATTTGCTGTGAATTGTTCAAGGCTACACGTGCTAAACAGAAAGTCATTCAAATTTGAAATGTAAATGTTTGTTTACACATTTATTTAAAACATTTAGCTTAGAAATCATCATGCTTGGTATCCATACTTCTTCTAGTAGACGCTTTTATCTATCGTCGCTTTTCATATTTAATCATTCATGCCATTGTTATTTTAGATACTTGTGATTGTTTCAGCTGGGTTTCTTTCATTACGCATACATCTTACAAGTTAATCGGCCAATTATATTCTTTCGCCGAAAACGTCTTTTCTCATATCTTCAATCCAAACAAATATTCGTGATATCTTTTTAGCACATTACAGAGATTTGGCTAGGGTTACATTTGTTTAATAAATAACTGATAAGTCGTTAGTATGTTAACAATTCTGAGAAAATATGAATTCGGCGAAATATTATATTGGGGAAGGAAAACACACGTGGAACATGTGTGAACTCATTTCAATCTTTGGTTCTAAGAAATAACATGAGGGCATCTTTAAGTACCCATAGATTACTTTTTTAACCTCTCGAGGCACAGCGTACAATTTTTTGTACACGTTCCACAGTCTATTGATCTATTCTCAACTTTTATTGAGTAACTAAGCGTTCCATAATCAAAGACAAAACAACTGCTTCTTAGTCATGTACGTCTTAAGTGGTCACTTAAAGACGACGATTAGTTTAAGTTTGTATAAGTATAGTTATTTAATATGTATGTACCTGTAATTAAAAATCATAATAATTATAAAAACAAATACATTACCTAAACCATGAACCTCATATAATAAAATGAAATAATTACAGGTAGCCGAATTTGGAGCAAAAGTCTTCATAGAAGAATAGGTAAATATTTGTCTTACAACTAGCATATATCTAATCTGACTTCGCTACGGGTTTGAAATGATTCAATGCAATTATATATTGCACAATATTTTATTGTTCTAATACATTATACGTTGCCTACTGTGAACTTTGTTGTACCTTATCATGGGCATGATGCCAACAGAATAATTTGGTACTAGCTTACTCGTATCTATCTGATCAAGTTCTAGTACCTGTACAGAGTGATTTTGGTATGTCTGGCCATACTTTCTGCGAGGGATGGATATGTAGGTCATACTCATACGCATAGTTTATTGATAATATAAATGACAGGTCAGGCTTATTACCTTTATGATTACCTTTAGGTAATTCATATTAGTCATGTAACTAATATGAATTACCTAAAGGTACAAGAAAATATACAAGATTCGTACATTTGAGAAATAAATAAATTCCATTAACAAGTCAATTATTACGACATTATTATTATTTATTGAACTACATATATTTAGAGGTCAAGTATTCCTCGACACAAAAACGGCCTCTCAATAAGCCAATTTTTGAGTTTAGCCTTGAAACTCGCCAGACTAGGCGCATCAGTTATGGATGCTGGTAAGTTAGTACACAGCGGGGCCCATGACGTGTATAGATTTAGCCGTTTCGGCTAGACAACGTGGCACTGCCGCTAATTTGTGTCTATAGCGAATTAAACGGTCGCTGTCATACTGAACAACTTATATTTGATATTACGCAAAACTCTTCGTAGGGCGCCTCTATTACATACTGAGGGCCTACCGCGAAACACGTAAATCGAAGTTTCGTTATCTGCCACTATCACTCTTGCATATTTGAGCGATAAAGAGGCAGATAACGAAATTTCAATTGTCGCGTTTCGCGGTAGGTCTATAAATAAACTGCCTTGATGCATCAATGTCATAGTGAAAACTTCCCAAAAACTGTTTCAAGGCATATCTATAAGTTACTCTATAGTTTGTGTGATAGTGCTGCTCTCTGGCGGCAGAACATTGCAGTAATACTCCCTATTCTGGCGAATCATTTGTCAACGTTTTTTATGCAATAGCAGATTATTATTATTTTTTTTTCGATTTCGCGGTTAGCTTCATAATAAAAGTAGTTTACTATGACCTTCATATTCACCCCTCTCAGGAGTATGGTCAGACATAAAAAAAACACTAAAATGATCTTCAAAAATTCTTGTTACTGCTGGAATGGGATTTATCATTCTTAGTTAGAGTCAAAATGCCTTTTATGTAAATCGTAAATAAAGTCACTTGATTTCTGTTAGGATGTTGGTGTTATTTCTTTTGACTAAACTAGATGAGAGAATTTAAAAACCAAGACGGTTATGATATCGTAAGGTGACCACCAAAACTAACTAATAACTAAAAATCATTAAACAAAAGTCGACCTTGACTATTGTACTATTATGGTTCACTATAGCTATAAACTTGTGGTGGTAATTAGTGAGTTTTACTTTACTACTAATAAATAATTAAACTAAAATCAACCTTATTTCGGTATTAATATGGTTCACTATAGCTATGAACTTGTGGTAGTAAATTAGTGAGTTTTGGTAGTCACCTGACGTTATGGCTCTTAGGTTTTAGAGTCATACTGGTATCACAGATTCATTCATTGTTTTAAGATGTGTAATATCTAAGACAAATTGTAGATGGTACTGTACGAATCTGTACATGGTGCGGGAGCCCTGGTTATCAAACCATGACGGTTGGCAATCCGGTACCACAAAACATAATAATATGGTGAAGTACTTCTTGGTCCTCGCGTTATCCCGTTACGCGGTATCGGTTTTCTTGACTTTGAAGCGGCATCGCCGACAGACAAGCCAAATTCTTTCACGTCCTGGACGTTCGTCAGCCACGTAGTCTATGGTCTGCCCTTTCCTCTCTTTTATGTAGTCATGGAAGGCACATTTTAACAATATGGTCATCGTGTACAGCGGCGATGGCGAAGTACAGCGCCATATATTTCAGCAGTGAAACTACGCCATGTTTTTTTTCCCAGACTGTTTCTTCACATTCTCTATATATCTATTTGTTGGTTTGTTCGATATTGAGCATATATATTAAACAGTATTTAATAAATTCATTGTAAGCAATTAACGGATAAATAGAAGTGAAATTTGTCATGTCATTACTCAATTAGCGTATCAATTGTATAATTTATCGTATGTCAAGATGACTGTATTAGCGCTTGTACATATAGCAGTAAGACTAGATATTTGTTCTAAGCCTAATTGTGATATTAAAATATATCAATATAGTAAAACTGGTTTGTTTTCACTCTTTGGTTGTCCTTCTTCAAGTTTTGTTAGAATTTTAGAGCACATTAGAGTTATTAGACTTACATTTTCGGCGTATTATCTGATATTCGTAAACTAAGGACGCTAATAACGAAAATATTCGTACACTGACCCGTCTTTTTCTGTCTCAGTCGCACGCGCATGATTTTGTGCCTGTCCCGATCGCATAGTGGCATGGCCGCCAGGATCATCTTCGGGACAGCTATATAATTATACTTGTTCGATAGAGATAGGAAATGGCGTGTTAAGGTACGAAATTCTTCGTACTTAGCGTCCTTACTTTAAGTAGATGTAAACTTTCTTTTATAACCTCGTACGGCCCAAGGTCCTACCTATGAAATTTAAATCATATTCAATTGAAATAAAGTTGAATTTCTTTTGTTTCGTTCAATTTTCTAACAAAACAAAACTATTCCCCACACAATAGGTTCAAATTTCAAGGGCAAAATTTTGGATATTTCATTTGTATGGCTGGGCAGGAGGATAAATAACTTCCTATTATTACTAACTAACTATGAGTCTAGTGCAGAGGTCGGCAAACTTTTGAGAAGGCCAACCGCAGAAATCACTAGTTTTAGGAACCTTAAAGAGCAAACGTTGTTTTCCTTGGTTTTGGATGTTCAACTGTTAGTATTTTGAGTGGGTTAAAGAGCCGCGTGCGGCTCGCGAGCCACGGTTTGCCGACCCGTGGTCTAGTGTAAACGTTCTCAAATCAGGGGAAATGCAATGAAACATAAAACTATGCAATATACGATTTATTTTTTAATATTTGTAAGCACAATAATTTTGCTTTGTCTGTCATATGCTTTAAAGAAGCAGGTACAAGTGATGTTTACAACACTTAAAACCTATACACATTTCACAACTGTGTTAAAATGTCTCAACAATGTGTCTTACAGTATTCATAATGATAATCACTTTGTGACAAATAGTACCAAAATGTTTACGTTTTTCCATCAGAGATCTATGAGGATGCTTAGCGAGGGATGCTTGTTATGAACCAATAGAATCACTGAATTTACTTATCCTCGCTCAGCGCAGTTCTAGCACAGAATAAATAATAGTACTACCGTACAGAAATGACACTTTCTACAAAACCGATGTTACACCGATTCAGAGACGAATCATGCTATTCCTTTTTAATGTAGGGCACTATCCCTTTTGGCTATTTAGGGTTGTCAAAATTCAAGTCATTATCTTATCTGTGGTGGTGCACGCAAAGGGACGTCAAGTTGTGCCAACCCTAATAATTGCTCGGAGCAATACGAAGCCGAGAATAACTGAAAGGTGTCGCCCCACTGGTTCTAGTACGATATTATATGGGTCCATAACAAACACATCCCCCGCTACGCATCCTCGCACATCTCTGTTAGAAACGCATCCTGAATGTGGTATTATATTTATAAAAATATATCATTAACGAACGGTACTATTTCATTCCATCTGAGTCAGAGAAGCATTATAATGATTTAATAATAGACATAAAAATAATATGTATTAAATAGTTGTATGGTATGGTACTTATAATTCTTCCGTTTCAATACGATATTTCCTGTAATCGTTTCATAGGTATCAAGAATACGATCGTTCAAAATGCAAGAATTATAATTAATAGTAAGGAATATAAATAGATACATCTATATTACAACAATAACTCTTAAATAAGGTGTAATACTAGCAGTTATATAACAACCAAAATTCATGAAAAAGTAGTTACTTTTATACTTATATATCATAGAGCAAATATACTAATTTATCTGTTCTGAAATTGACCATTCGGACAGATAATTTAGTAACTGCAAAAACGCGGTACAGTTAGCAACAGCGGTTAACATTTTGAACTTTATCTACATGTTAATAAGGTTGAAAACTTAAACGACTCGTTGCTTAGACAGAAAGCTTTCTTATACGCTACTATACCCTCTAAAGTTAATCTTACTTGTAAGATTACTGTGACGGTACCTTCACACTTCTAAGATGCAATGAGCTTTAATTATACAATTTTTATTTACACTTACACAAGGTATTTTATTGTATGAATTTTCTCAAATGATTTTTACGCGTCAGACCTTAATTTGTTAAACAAAATCCTTTGTTTCTTTTGTGCAGCGGTTACAAATGCGGTAGCACCAAACTCGTTTAAAAGAAAGTCTACCGTCCTCTGATGGTTATACATCACCCAAACTCCTTATCTCAGAATGAGCAGTTGCATAAATTTGAACCTTATTACTACTACAATAGTTGTTTTTAACGACATGGTTGCTTCGGCACGCGCTTAAGGCGCCTCTCCATAAAATAAACTAAGGCTTTCGTTTAACGGATAATGGTCTGAGGCGTAAAAATAATTTGAGAAGATTCATACTACAATTCAAATGTGACAACAACGAAAAATCTGAAACTGTATGAGATTTATATGTAATGCCCAAATTAATAAAATCGAAAATAGATTGACAATAATAGAGTAAGACAAAATGTATTTCTAAACAGAATTCCAGCTCATTGCATTTCATTAAATAACATTCTTGTTAAACAAGAGAAATCATATATCCTTAAAATTGTGCTGTCAATAAATAGGTATTTAAGTTAACTTTTATCACAATGTATTTGTATTACCAACAATATAAAAATAAATGCTTGCGCGACTTGGCTCTCGGGGAGGCCAAAAGACTAGGGACACTGGTTTTATACGCGAAGGCACTGCTGTCAGTATTGGTTTGCAATACCATGTATCTGAGCTACAGTAAACTTAGACCATTACTATGTTGTCACGTACATTTTACTCAAGCTTTGTATGCAAATTAACGAAACTTGACCATTTAAACACACAAATTCATAAAAACGATACACGCCACGTTATTGTAAGTATTCATAGGTATCTAAGTATGTGTCGCGCACCGGAGTCGGCTTCAGGACGGTTTTTAAAGGGTAGATACGAGTACTTACCTAAACTCTATAGGTAACATAAGTTATTGTATTAGGTACTGACAACGAAAATATTATAGTTTTTATTAGTTGAGGAAAAACGCGAGTTAGAGGCAAATGCACAGAGTACAGAATTTCCACGGTACAAATTCTGTACTTTGCGGACAATAATCAGTTCAATGTTTGCCAATCTAAAACATACATTCCTATATTCTGATAGCTTAATAATTGCGAGTAAAACACAATTTTATTTCTCTTGTCATTCGAATATAAGAGGTACAGTCAGCTGCATAGAAAAGTTACCCCCCTGCATAGAAATTTGTGTAATAATGTTTGTTTGTTTGTATGCAAAGGTGCCAAGCGAATAGTATTACTGACTCTACAATATTGGACTTTGATATTTAATTATAGTAATTGGTAAGTTCTCGTTTTTTTTCTAAATTCTTTCGTAAAATTACTCGGCAAAAGCACAACTCCGGTTATCGGCTACACCATGAATAACAATAATAAGGGTAATCTTTAACAGATGGTAGCTCAAATACAATCGCATTTATCGCTTAATATGGTAAAATCGTACAAAAATATAACATTAATATTTTACAACAAAACGGTAATATTCCTGATTGTGTTTAATCAAAGGCACCATATCATAATAAACTATTCTATAGCATGTACGAGTATATGACGTTTGTACATCGAAAGAAGGCTCAAGTTTCCGCTTTACTGTATTTCAAGGTCTTGCTCAAAATCTGCTTGCAGTTTGTGAATAAATTAGGCACGTTGAATTTTCAAAAATATTTTAAATCAAAATTCGTAGACCTCCATACTCGTAACTTACGCGGTTTAGTGCCTTTTTTCGAGGAACCTGACTATCATATTTTTGATACCTACCAAAATATTTACATTTAACATACTACGATCTTCTTTTTATTACTACTCGGCAACTTTAGAAGTTCGTGTAGCTAAACTTATTCATAGGTTCCTACGCTTATGTCTGTCTGAAACTGGAAAGGGGGTCGTAAAATTTCTCTTTCACACTTGGCTAGTTGTAACTAGAAAGAATGAAAAAGAAATTCACCCTGATTTTCACATCTATTGACGGAGAATACGGTTTATTTGAAATAAGTTATATCAGAGATACATTCACAACAAAAAAATATACCTATGATACATATTATTCGACACCTTACTTATAAAGCCATTAAATTTTGTTTCCCTTCATATAACGCCATGTTTATATTCTATCAGTTGTATTTTGTATTAAAGCACCTTACACGCTAATATTATTTTTTGTATAGCTACAACACTTATCTACTTATATAAATCATGTAAGTTTTCATCTTTATAAATCTATTCGTTAATAATCTGTGAATATATTTTAGCAACAATACAATATACTTTCGGAATATCAACGGGAGGTATTTGTAATTCTAATTACCTATTGGAAGATAAAATATTTTAATGTGATGTATATTATTTTAGGTATTTTCTTTGTTTTGTGCAAGATATTATATATACTTTCAATCAACAAAACAATTTGTAACGTGCAGAATTTTTCATCGTGAGATACTTACTTTCATTCATTTAATCTCATTTATCATATTGCACCTCATAATCAGATCTCAACCAGTAAACTTATTTTTAAACAGATCAAAGCAAAATTATTTAACTTAAAAAAATAACCGAGAGTGGTACCTAATCATATGTTAAGAGTTAAACATCTAGGTAAAAATAAAATAGGGGGTACCTACCTATCAACTGTTTCACAGTTTCCATTGAAGTGTTAAGCAATAATTTTATTATTTCACAACGCGGAATAAAATAAACATAACAAAAATAAATGGTCATAATGTCGAAATAGTTGAAATGAAAATGTTGATACCTACCTAAATGGAGTAATCTTTCGCCAATACCCTTTAGTTTCACTCGTCATACGCGATACAGGCACCATACTAATCTATGCTGTTGTTCTACACAGTAGACATACGACTTCGTTTCGAAATATACCTCCCATCCCTGCTTTAGCTTAAATTTCTATATATTACGAAAAAAGGGCAGCTTTTACTTCACTTTTAAAGACAAAGTTATGAAAAATTATCACATTGGACATAGAAACAAAGTGAAGTAAAAGTTGCAACGGTGATGACGCTCTATTCCGAATTTCTCAATGCTTAAACATACGTATACTCGTGAGACGTTAGACCAGGCAGCCGTCGTTGAGGCCGTTGTTGAGTTTGGTTTGCGAGTCGGGGACGGTCGCAGGGTACGTATGGCACTGCTGCGTGCTCAAGTTGTAGTTGGCCTCGGCGTCGTAGTACTCTTGTTCAGACTCGATCGGGACGAGGAGGTTTGTGGTCTTAGATATGAAGCCGTCCGTCGTGACGAACGTGTCAGGGTTGGTCTGTAGGCTGAGCACGCTGTCGGGCCGGGTGTAGTCGCCCTCTATGATCTGGGACATGTAGAGGGGCTCGATGGACGCGATGGGTTCTATGTCCCCGGGGAAGCTGGTGGCCGAGGCGAGGATGTTGGCGGATTCGGGGCGGATGTAGGGGCTCTGCTCGAAGGCGGGGAATGTGTTGGTGTCGTAGCGGACGAGGTTGTAGCTGGGGTTCGTGGGCGAGGCCCGCGCTCCGTTCTTGACGCACGAGGCTTTGTGCACATTGAGCATTTCCAAGAGCTGCCGCCTCTCCACTTCGAGGTCCTGAAGAGATAAAACATCAGTTAAATTCCAACTTAATTTTTTCATCATATGCATTCCAATCTTGTAATGACTCGATATAAATAATATGTAGGTGATACGTTGAACAAATGTACACCTTAGTTTTGGTTGTTTATCAGTATCTAAGTCTCCTCATATACAAAGCATGAAGAATCTTCATTGAAGATACGGTAGGTACATACGTAAGCTCCAAAGAGACTTGTGTTTTAAAATAAGTGAACAACCAAGAAAATATCCGCATACTCTCCCTACTTACGTTCAGCCTAATCTCGGCTTATCTTAACGAGTTGGGCCATAAAATAACGTGTTTGGGCATTTGAGGTGATAAATGGCATGTGTCCTTCTGTGACTTTAACTCATCGTCCAGGCCATATATCAACTGCAAAAAATCGTTTTATTTATTTATTTATTTATTTATGTTACAGAGAACCAACAGCTTTAAACTTACAATAGGACAACAAGATTAATACAGGAACTCACAAGTAATTACCAAAGTATACAAAAATATGAGGAACGAATGTGAGCGTTTCAGTGAGTGGAAGTCTCATCTTGAAACGGTGATTTTTGCCTATCTGCCCTAATATAAACGCTCCCTAGAGAACTCGGGGTAGGTCTGTAACCAACTAAGAAAAAAGCGTCTTTTGACTGAAATGGTGGTAAGTACCTTCAACTGCGCCTTCAGGTCTATGTTCTGGTTCTCAAGCACCTCGCTCTCGGAGACCAGGTTGACGGTGCGCTCCCGTTTCTTCAGTCTGCACTTGGTGGCTGCGATTTTGTTGCGCTCTCTTCGTCGCCGCCGCCGTTCCTCGTCTTCGGGCGTAAGCTGAGGAGGGAACATACTAATAGTATGACATTTTGAAGAAAAAAAAAACCCTATCGAGTCTATTATAGACTATACAAGTAGTACAATTAGAAGTATTAGAACAAATTAAAATATTTTCAGAAAATATTTTAATTTGTTTTTATTTCAAGTAGCAACACTACTATATAAACAAGTACATTAACTACTTCTACTAAGTGTACTTTTCAGTTTATACAAGTAGTGTCCGATAGAACGACAACGTTTTTCGTGGCTGTGTAATGTAATGGCCCAGTTTCATTGGGCGATAACTCGGTCGATAATAACGATATGAGTGAAAGTCGCTAGGTGGTATAACGACTAGCGAAACTTATAATACGAGTAGCATGCGTTTTGGAAATCTCCTGCACCCCGCATACGGGCCCTGTCGACCAATGAAAACAGTTCCCTAAATTCGGGCCCTATGGCATGCTTTATGAAAATCTCCCGCACCCCGCGGGCCCTATCGACCTCTGCAACTGAGCCATAAAGCAATACGGGAAACCACCACAAGCCTGGCAGGTGTAATGTGCCCGTGGTGAAAAAATGTCGTGCTGATGACGATAGGCTCGTATATCGAACAGAGGAGTCATTCTTTCAAAATTTTCAATTTGATTGAAGTTTTTTATTGCCGATTTAAATTAGGTGTCTGCTACAATTTTAAGCCACGGACTGTCTTTTGCACAAAAAAATAAATAATAATTTATTAATTCGATTTAAAGATCCTAAGAGATTAGAATACTAATGCTGATGTGCAAATGAGGCTATAGGTAGCTAAATAAATTATTCCGACGCCATAGTTCTTTTACAACCACGTACTATCGAGGAAGTGAATTCACACGTAGCGGCGGATATTCAATTCGCTTGCCGAGTGCATTGCCTCTAACGAGCCAGTACTGGCTAATGTTGGAAATGGAATGGAACTGTTGACTTAGTTACTTAGTATGATAATATGTATAGAAACACGACAGTTCACATTGTTGCTACGGCTAGCTTCGTTACCATTATTTACACCATTACACCGCGCACATAGCCATAGGTATGACTAAGATCCATTGTCAGACTTATGTTAAATATGTGATGTTACTGATGTTTTAAAACAACTGTTAAATAGGGAATTAGAGACGCGCGTCATTATTTGAGAGACCTGATTTTACCGGACACAAGATACATCGGCTCCCTCCGTACCCGTAGCGAACGATACGCTAATGTCTCTGTCGCACTAATATGTAAGAGTGATAGAGAGAGATCCATTTCGTTGGCTACGGCGCAAACGATTGGCATCTCGGCTAGGCCCTCTGATCTTCTCTGTATGCATCTAAGTTTAGCAAATACGCTGTGAGTGTGCAAGTACTCGTATTTTTGTTGTAGATTGTGCACTTTTCGCAAGCCTTGCACGACTTGCACTAATTAAGCGTACAATTTGAAGTAAACATGCTTGCGTACAAGTGTACTTGTAAGCATTTTTGTAAAGATGTCCACCAACTGCAAGCCTAGTAGGTACATAGCCAACGTGTAGATACATAATACTGGTTCACGAGGCGATGAGTCTAACAAATCATGAGAATAATATTTAGTGCATTCACAATCAAGCCTTTGCACGCTGCTATAAAACTTCAATAGCACCGTGCATTACAATGCAGCCGCCGTAGCCATTAAAGCTAGTTAAGATATTCGCAATCGTTCGTTTCTGTCTATTCCGAGCATTGGACTAGGTTACTCATAAACATTTTACTGCGTTTTTGCTTAAGGTCAAGCGTGCAGTAAGTTATAAATTAACTGATTACAAGTAAGATAATACAAAGTAAACACCTTGTGTTTCAGTGAATAATCAGGAGCTGATATTTAACCGGCAGGAAAAATCTTAGATCAATTTAACGGCGTAATTGCCACGGCTACTTTAATTTTTTAAATCTAAAATGGTTTAAATGTTCTTAAGTTAAATCAATCGGTTGATTTAATTTAAGAGTTCGTTTGTTCTTTTTACTAACGCCTATGTATAGGTACAGGGTTGTAAGAATACCTACCTATTTAGTCTGGCTTCTTTTGTAGCTTTCAAACGATTTAATTGACTCATCAGTTTACTTATTTTTTGAGGTGGCTTCTTTAAACCGGTTTTGTAAGACACATAATTATATTAATTGGTAGGTAATTAAAATGTCCATAAAGTTACAATAATACTAATAATTAATTAGCATAGCGTTTTGCAACTGAAACGAAAGATGGTTCGAGTCAGACCAAGATAAGTTGGCAGCGATTTTGACAGTCCCGACAGTGCGTTATTTTAAACGTCAAACAAAGTAGATCATAATTTCATGACGTTTACTTAACACTTGCACAGGCTGGGCTATCAAAATCGCCGACAATTTATCTTGGTCTGACTCCATGTGGATCTATTTTGGCAAAATTTTCGTCGGAACTTTTGTGCTATCTTACTGCTAACAGGGACAGGAAAACAACTATGTATGCCTTTCGCTGTCCGTCTCATCAGAAACGATAGATATAAATGATATAGGTAACAAAGCCCCATTTACTCGGTGCGAGCACTTGCATGCAATATTCGATACATTGCTAACTACAGAGATAGATCGACCAAATACCGCAATGTAACGAAAATCGCATGCAAGTTCTTGATTCGTCTAAATGGGGCTTAACTCCGTATAATAGTAATGTCAACCACGTTTCAAATGCTTACCCCTTCGCTCTTAGTCGTGTGCGTGTGACTGCTGTCATAATCCTCATCGCTGTCCTCCCTCTTCATCCTCTTGATGCCTATGTCCGTGTCGCTGCCGGACATCTTGCGTTTCGACTCGATGGACAGCTTCAAACCAGCCTTTATTAGTTCCGAGCAAGTCTGTAAAGCAAAAACAGACGTATTAATTAGGTGATGTGTGATGTGTTTGTAGATATAGTCGTACCATGCTAAATTTTGATACCAAGTGTTATGTCAAGTATGGAGCTTGTAGGTTAAGTTAGCCTGGTTGGTTCGTAAAGGGGCTAACATGGTCGATTTTATGTCCGATATTAAGGACAGCAGTCGTCACTTGTTAGCAAGTATCTGTGTGCTTGCATAAAAGGGCCAAATACTTAATATTGGGCATTAAAGCGATCGTTTTACCTTATCTACTATTTATTGTGACTGCAGATGGCCCAAAAATACGTTGAAAAATGCCACTGTATATTGTTGATAATTTTCACAAACGTGCGTTTGTGTATCAAAGTTAAAGACTTCACCTTAAGATAATTCGCTTTTTTGTAAAATGATATAAGTTCAAATTTTAATGTCCTTTTGTAAAAAATAAAAACGTTCGAGTAAATAAGAAATAAAGTCCTAAAATATTTTTGATCATCTTATTTTTGGGCCGTCCTGTACTTGAAGATATAAAATAATAGCGGACAAACATACATACATACATACATACGGGTCTAACTGAGAACCTTTTTTTTGGAAGGCGGTTAAAAAGTACTTTTATATTGTATGCCTTTGCTAGATTTATATTGTAGCCTTTTACGCTTTTCTGTTTCGCGAGATCTTAAGATCTTTGCCAGTTGCCACCAAATAATTCAATTAAAATGTAAATCCATGTTGATTTTTATGTATAGCTCATGTAATGAATAAAATCGGATGTAAAACATGAATATATTTACATTAGCAAATTATTGTTACGTTACACCAACTAAAATTATGCTCAGAGCTATGATGCAATCTATGTGTAGCTCAATTAATAGGCAAAATCGTGATAAAAGATTAAGCAATTGCGTGTACAACTCAAAAAGAAAATTGCTGATTATTATCCGACCAACAATGGAAGGACATCTAGACCCGGACATTGAGTATGCAAATAACATTGACATAAACTTTGCTGGTCTACCAGCCTATCTTGTAATGGTCATCATTCTTAATTCTATTAGAATAAAGCTAATTTTTCAATGGCATGCTAAGCATAATAGAGTTGGGACTAGGGTTAGCAGATATCATGAGTATATTTATTTCTTTAAATGCAAATACATATGTTGTGGCCAGAATTTACAATATTATTTCATGAGGTAGCAATCATTTAACCAAATGATAAAAAAGCCACTTAATAAAAAAGTCAAACCTAAACTAACCATATTAGGAAGTTATCAATTCCTAAATGGCATTTCATGAAATGATCAAATTCTATCATCTGGCCACGACACATATGATTGTTGGATAGGCAGCAGGTACTGAGGCCCATTTCTCGAACGGTATAAGGCTAATATTATTAGTTCACGAACTGTCAAATCGTATAGTTACCATGGCAACACACTAATAATATTAGACCAATACCGTTCGAGAAATGGACCCCTGCCCTCAGTAATAGACGGAACACTGCGCATATCCCACCCCAATCGCAAAAAGCAGTACCTATTATATGTTAAAACGTGTATCGGTATCTGTCTGTAACATCATAGCTTCCAAATGGATGAACTGACTGAAGTACATTTTTAAAAATCTAGTATTATATTATCGAGATGGTCTTTGTGGCCGCATAAACATCTACACGCGAGTGATATGTAAAGTGTGAGGTAAACTGAAATACGCTCGTTCCCAAATACCCTTTACATATATTTGTGCAGTTATTTATTCTGTCTCTTTCTATATTATCATGATTTCAGTGAAGGGTAAACCTAAATCAGCTCATTCGAAACTACCCATTTAGTTTATGTCAATGCTCTGTCTCTCCTATGAAAACCATTTGTTAGTTTTATAGGTAGGTCGATCTAAATTACGTTAATCTCAACTACCCTTTTTCCAGCATACTTACATTCTGGCTCTTTCTTTCTTATGTGCTCAGTATGTTTGTTGCATGTCTACAAATTAGTATATAAGTAACACGGTTTGACAATGACAACTCACTACACCCTAGCTACAGAAGCTCCTACCTCAACAGTCTTATATAGACTTTATTTCGGTAAATGGATCGTAGCTGTTATGTTACCTATTTATATATATTTTTTAATCTTATTTATTTTGTAAGCCATACATCTTAAGATTAAGTACCTATTTTATTTTATTTAATTTAATAAAGATTTATTAAATCTATACCTAGTAGAGTTAACAACCTAAACATACGCGTTTAAGTTTATTCAGCAAAATTTATTAAAAACCTAAACAGCGGAGTTAACAAGCAATTGTTCACCTGAAGTCGCTGTGACTTTTACATGGCATGATTTTTGTCAATTAGCCTTACCCTTACCACGACTGCCTTAGTTACTGTCTTAGTTGTGTCAAAGGACGTATTAGCTAACGTCTGCGTAACTTACTTTCTACACATCTCGCTCGCACTAATATGCCAATACGAGCACGATACATAGAAAGTAAGTTACGCTCACGCTAGCGAATGTCATTGTCAAACTGGTTGTAGCCAGATAGGTATTTTGTCAGGTTGTCTATCCCGCAACGCAACCCTAGATGTGTAATTTTAATGGTTATTCAACATGTATTAGCAGTTTTTATGCGTGAGATTCTCTATCAATCAATGCCAATTCGTATTCAATGAATGTGTTTTTTTTTTATCTGCGCAATGTTATGATTCATGATCTGCCTTGATAGGATAAATTCAAGGTTCTGATTGAAAAACCATAATAATCTTAATATGTCAATTACTTTACAATTGTAATAACTGTATGACCATTGTGTGGAGAAAAATTGTTTCTTTTTCTCATATTTTAAACGTCCGCTCATTGTCTAGGCTGGTGTTAAAAGGTATTCAACTCACGCAATTTAACTTTAATGCAAGACATTTAATGATTTTACCTGTACAACAGTTTAGTTATAAACTATACTAATTTAAAAAAGTTCCAACATCAAATATCTTTCTTAAGCCCAAACACTGAATAAGAGGTCTGAGAGGGTTTTGAGCTACATAATACATTTGCATGCACAAATGCCATAGCTTTTAGTGTATTATCTTCTTCTACAACACCACTGAAACCACACCTGTCTTTTTTTAATATACTACGTCGGTAGCAAACAAGCATACGGCCCGCCTGATGGTAAGCAGTTACCGTAGCCTATGGACGCCTGCAACTCCAGCGTTATATGCGCGTTGCCGACCCTAACACCTCGCACCCTCGTTGAGCTCTGGCAACATTACTCAGCGGCAGGAAGACAACACGATAACACGGTTTTCTGTAAGGTCCTCCACCTTACTTCTCCATTCTTTTTTTTTTTTTTTCTTTGTTATCTATATATATCACTATTGTACAATTTATAGCTGTTGGTTCTCCGAACAATAAATAAATAAATTACAGTTAGGCTCTGCTCTAGATCTGGAATGACATCCGCTGTGCTGTACCTCACTTAGTGATATATAATTCACATTGCCCGAACCTCTCTTTTGGACGTAGTTTAAGGGACATAGCCGGGTCCAAAACCTACCTATACCTTATTACTAATTAGTGACATAATTTACACTTCACGATAATGTTATCTATCTGACCTGCCCATTATCAAACTTCAAACGTGAATATTAACGATTAACTTTAATACGCATAATTACTATTATAATTATCTCGCGATAGCCAGCGGTCGGCATGAAGACGATCAAACGTGTGCGGACAAGATAGCCTTGTGCGAAGCGGCAATTAGCAGCCAGCACTGAGCGCATCGTAAACTAAGGTATTTCAAATCATTTGAAGAATTCATAGGTACGATTATATTTTTTTCTTTGTAGTCACTGAATATGGATGATGCGGTTTCAGGAAACTCGAAACTTACCTATTTATAATGTTAAAAATGCTTGAAGAATCACGTTAATAAGGATATGTAAGTAACTTTTTTTATACCACGTCGATGGCAAACAAGCACACGCGCGTTGCCGACCCTAACATCTCCTCCCCCCCCTCGTTGAGCTCTAGCAACCCTGCTCACCGGCAGAAAAGTGGCATATGCTATGAACTTACAGTTAATAGTAATAATTGTCAAATGAACCTTTATACCCATTTACGTGCAATCTTACAATAATCGCTGAAAGTTCAGGCATCCATATTCATTAGGTACCTACATCTAGCGATAATTTGTGTCAAGGCCTACATAAAATCCTGATTTTACGCGATTAATCTACAATTGTTAATTAACCTATTTCAAATTCAAATTGGAAGCAGAAGTAAGAGAGTGCTATAAAATTTTATTTCGTGGAAACTATGTTTCATCAAACGCTAGTCCCTAAGTCTAATTATGGGATTACATTGTTACTGTGTTTGGTTTGGACAATGTCTCTATTGTATGAACTATCTAGCGAAAAGTGTTCTACATGTTTCTTGTATAAAATTGTATGGTTATTATGTATGTATAAGACATTTTTATGCTATAGGTCATACTTTACAAATTATTTGCGAAAAAAGAAAGAAAAGGAACTTTGAAATTATTTTAACTAACTCCCTCTTTGATATGTTTTGAAATATTGATCCTTTCATAAAGTTTACTGAATCTTTTTTGTAGAAAAAAATGTGTAGATTATTTACGTTTGGCAACGTTTTTTGCTATTGGCCACAGTTTTCGAGTTATTTACGTAAATATAGAAAAATAGACCATAAAATTGATTTTAATTAATTTTCCCACTTTAATATCTTTTTTAAATGTTGATTCTAACGACAAAGTGTACTGAATCTTTTTTGTAGGCAATTTTATATAGATTATTTGCGTGAAAGAACATTTTTTGCTATGGGCCACCGTTTACGAGCTATTTAAGAAAAACTAAAAAAAAAGACCTTTAAAAGGAAGAAGTGGAAGGTCTAATATTAGAATAAAATGTAGTTAGGGTACCTTTTGTATGCTGGGCGGAGTACCGGAGGCTGGCGACGTCGCCGACGAGCCGTTGGACATGGAGGAGTTGGAGTCGTTCCCGCTCGCACTCTGAAACACAAAATACTGTTCACAAGACGCTCTTCAATTTAGCTGGTTATAATTGCCGTTGGGACTTTACTTCTCTATCCTATATAATACAGCATAAGGTATCTACACCATTCAGTGATCAAGAGAAACGCAAAGAATTTTAATATCTATGACACTAGAGAAACAAATCCTTCCCTTCTTTGTAGGGTCAGAGGGCCTCCAAGTTGTCAATCGTTGATAGAAAACGCCAACCGAAACTTAAATAATGTATGGAAATAGTTACATGACTTTTCGAAGCATCTGCCGGCCTAGCTAAGGTGACAATCGCTATCGCTTCGACAACGAATCGCTTTGTGTCTCTCTATCACTCTTCCATATTAGTACGACAGTGACAGTTGCGTTTCGATCGCTACGGAGCGTAAGCGATGTGTACGTTGGCTAAGCGGCCTCACATCCCGATATTTTTTTTCTATTCGGTTGGCGGTTGTCGATATACGATTCTCTTCTTGGCTCGAGTCACTGATTTAAACATAAACAACCTCTCCTCCCCCCGCCCCTCTTTTAAGCATATTATTTTGTTTTTGGGAATGAATTTTGTATTGTAACCTACATGTATGGAAATAATTATATTCTAAGAGAACTATTCCCGATTAAACCGAGGCTTCTAGAAACTACGAATTTCTTTACCAGAATTGATGGGACAGGACGACAGTGGTTTCGGATTTCGGCCTTTCTGTTCGCGTCTCGCTGTGTCCGGCTAATGGAACGGCTTCCGGTGTAGCAGCGTGACCAAACACGACAAGGATAATTTTCCTGGGTTCTCGAAATCGATAGGCATAGAAAAATAGTACTTAAATATTTGTAAAGTTCAGCTATCACTTTACTAAGTGGAACTATTGAACAACGTCATACTCTACGAGTAAACTTTTGACATTGGTGAAATGATCATTTAAATATGATGGAAGCCATTTTTTAAATGAAGAAGAAAACATTAATATAGAATCTTGTAATGTCTGCTATGTGCACGGTAGACCCACTGAGCATTATTACTGAGAAACTTAACTTTTTTTTTCAAATCTTGCGAACCATTTTTCAACCACTTCCTGATATCCGATTGAGTTGAAAATTTGTATACATAAGTAAGTATGTAAGTCAGGTGACAATGCAATATTATGGTACCATCGAGCTGATCTGGTGATGGAGACTCCTAGGTGGGCCTACAAGTTCCTATGAACTCTGTGATGAAACAACGCAACCTAATTGTTTGGGGTTTTTAGAATTGTGGTTGCGTTGCGCTTTTTTTAAGACATGCCACATTAAAATTGCGTTCCAATGACGCGACGCAACGCAACGCACCAGTGTGGCCTGGCCCTAAGTAGCCCGTGGTAAGAAAAGTACAGTCAGCGACAAAAGCTTGTGCTAAAAAATATTTTTTTATAAGTAACTTGAAACTCGATAAAATTTACTGTCATTCTATAAAAGGCTCACATTTATGCAGCAGTGTTCACTGTGGCTTTCTCTCATCACTTTACATACCTACTAGCCATAGTAAATACCTACGAAGTTGGTCACTTTACGTGACAGGTTTTTATTTAGGCAAATATAATTATATTACATTTTAGAATATGATTGCCAAAGCTATTGAACTCAAATTCGTTTAATAAAGGGTAGGTAGGTAAACCAACTTATAATTATGTACTTAAATATTTTTTTCTCGTATATGTATTTGTTAGTAAGAAAATAAAATTCTTTCAAATACGGCTAGACCATGGCTAGACGATTACTTCCCTACGTGAACTAGTTAAGCAAAAATTTTTTAACAGAGTGGTTTTGTCAGTTTAATTTAATTAATCTCAATATTTCAACCGCAACGATGATTTCAAGATTGGTATTTAATTATGTCCTGCGTTTAAATGAACCCTTCTTTTATTCTCACAATAAACATCATCAGATAACATGTCCAAATGCACCCAAAATGACATTTTAAATAATATGTCCCCTTTGTCCTTTCACGCTCTGAATGCGCCATCCCGTCCCATACATAATTATACTCATTCACAACACTTCCATGTATGAGATAATCTGTACAAATAATGTGTATTTATACGATAACTAAATATAGATAAACTGATACGGAGGCGCCATTGAGTCTGCTTAACGTATGTTGTTGCACTCGGCTGCAGAAATGACGTATGTTGATGCAACTGCAATACAGATACGACTTTGTGAACTTAAACTTCAGAATGCAACAAAAAGGTGCATGAACTCATAGCGTGTTGGCATCTCTTGGCGTTATCCAATGTTTATAAAGGGGTGGTGATAGCTGTCACGTGACCGTCCCCATTTTAGAAATATGATCTATTTTCCTAGGAAACTGCCGTCATTTAGGACCTTTTCTCCAAGACGCTTGGGCTACGTTATGTGATTGTTACTTGGCAGAGGTTCAAGATACTTGTAACACTTATTTTGCATTTAAACAGTCCATCTGCATGCGTTAGATAGCCTAGGCACTAAGGGATCTCTTTGCATTTTGATAGCTCAACACAATGTAAGGGCTAATAATAGAGAACGGGTGCTGTGCTGAGTCACAGTTCTGTTGGTTTCGTTGCCAGATTACATATTATCTGTATGAAAGTCGCAAAATATCAAACCATATTAAATTACAAATAGCTATGCCATATGGCACGTACCTATTTATTTCGTTTTATATGGGCAGGTTGTGCTATATGTACGAGTAGGTGTAATAAGTACTTACATGTATAGCGTTTCCGGCAAAACGGTCTAATTGGATAATTATAACAGTAATATCTAATTAATTAGCTTAAAAACGGGACTTGTATTGGATTAATTTGCTTTATTTTCCTACTTTAGGTGTTAAATCGTAGGAGTCTGCGAATCGAGTACAAATGCGAATGGTAAACATATTAATATTACCTTGAATCCTGAAGTCTTCTCGCTGTAGTTGTACTGGTCCAGAGGATTCGTCATGGTGATGACATCGTTCACGATCTCCGGCGTCCGCAACGTTGTATTCGCAGACTCAGCAGTTAGGAGACCTATGACCGACGCGCTCAGGTTCACGTTGACGCTCAGGTTGTACGCGCCACCTGGGTCGTCTGCCCCAGCGCCACCTACCGGCGACGCCACGTCCTCACACTTTATCGTCGGCACAGCACTCATGCTCGACTGATTCATTATATCCTTGTAAGGAGCCAGTTTCGCTGATTTTTTGGTAACGTTTGTAAAACTAGATTAACACTTTAATATCACTGACACTAACGCTAGTTTAAGGCTAAATATCACTGTGTGGTAAACTGGTTGAATGGCACTTTAGTCTTCTTTGCACGCCGCGGATCAATCTGAAATGAAAGAAATGCGTTAATCACACATCCGACTAGTTGACAAACGGAAAATATCGAGAAAGGTAAATTAATTAGCAGCTTTTCCTAGCCGAATCTTTCTTTCATCTGGGCATAGGTATTTATTAGGTACAAATATTTGATGCAAAATAAAGTAAAGTAACTTAGGCAACTGTATGAATAGGTACCTTCAAAATACAGTAATTCCGTAATTGATTGTAATGAAATGTCCACATGGCCACTGTTTTGGCCATAAAAAACAAATGATTCGGTAAAACAGAGGACAGTGTTCGTTTCGTAAGTTCTTTCGCAAGAGTACGCGTCGGGTTTTAATTAGGGCTATCTGGGCATCGCGGCCTCGGGGCCAGGATGCGACTCCAATAAAACGCTTTTTTACAGGCCACAATTGAATGTGCGCCATAAAATTGAAATTAAGCGCGTTTTTACGACGCGCTCTGCTCTTCCGTGTTGCTCATTGTCACGAGGCTGTAATCCGGATGCGAGGACACGCATAGATTAAGGAGTCTAGCTATTATGTGGAAATTAGGTCTAAAGTCGTGACCGAAAAATCCTTAGCGAAACGGGAGCTAACGTTTCCATATATAGGTGCGTTGAAAGCTGTCTGGCGCCTTGACCTGCTGCATATCTGTATATCTCATATCACAGACACGTAAACACAATAAAGAACTGTAACCTAGTTGTGGCGAGTTTGCTTATTCTGTGCGCGATGGAGGATAATGTGTCGCAGAAATATATGCTTTAGGTAATTTAATGGATTTGGAATCTTTAGGATTTGTTTTATGTGGACGTACCTAAACCACAAATATACGGGAGTGCGAAGTGCAAATCATTATTTTAATTAACGTAGACACCGTCGAATTTTCCTGGTATCATTTATTCCAAATACGTAGGTATCTACATATATCTATTGATATTTTCCTCGTAAGTTATTGTCAATACATATAACGATTTATATAGTCGTTAATAGCTATTATCTAAATCTCTGTGATAATTAGATTAATTAGTATAACCACGTATGAAATTGTTTATAGTTTAAGCTCATTGTAAGTGAACTTTTGTTCTTTATGAGTAATAAAAAATCTTTAAACCCATATGCAAATAAAGTTCCTGCTCGATCAAATGTACCTATTAACCGAAATTGAATTGAACTTTGTATGAAACCTTGTTTA
Organism: Cydia pomonella; assembly: GCF_033807575.1. Lineage (NCBI taxonomy): Eukaryota > Metazoa > Arthropoda > Insecta > Lepidoptera > Tortricidae > Cydia > Cydia pomonella. The sequence goes on along the minus strand of NC_084717.1, from coordinate 6,674,654 downwards.
ACTTTCTGTTGCAAAAACTCGTTGCCTCTAGGACGTTCGCAAACATTTTACGCAATATTAAATCTCATACATCATCGAGTAGCGACTAGCTGTTTGGTGAGTAAATGAAACACAACTGAGCAAACATGTAACGTGGGCAAACGTCCATAAAGTTCGGAACAACGGGGAAAGCTCGGACATTAATTTTACAACTAATAAACAACCGTACGCGGCATTTTCTTCTTGTACAATTTTGATGTTCATTCAATATTACGAATGCGAAGTGCTATTCAATTTTTTACGAAACATACCCAAATTAACGTTTTAAAGTTTATCACCGCTCCTAATATGTATTAAATCATTTGTACTAGATAAAAGTCGCAAGTAAAACAATTTAAAAATTCGACCTATTAGCGTTAAAGCGTAGAATAAACATAGAAAAACAAGATAGTTTGGTATTCTACAGTATAGCTAGTCAATCACATTGATATATTATTTAAATATACCTAGGTGTGTGTGTAGAATCGTGCGATGCATTAAATAAACAAACCAGGAAAACAAACCGAAACAATGGACATAAAATCACATCGAAACACATATTTACCTACCTAATTGTTTCTATAAAATTTAAATTATTTGATACGTATTACTATATGTACAATTTTACAGCTTTGAATAAAATAATTTCATAGTTCTTATAGGTCATTAATGTATATGAACAGAAGGCCTACCGCGAACCACGTTCGACGTGTTGCCTCCCTGTCACACTTACGTACGAATTTACAAGTGCGACAGAGAGGCAACAGGATTTTATGTGTTTATATACAATGTATATAAACACATAAAATCAGCTTCACCTTCATCTTCAACGTAAATAATGTGAGTGAAAATAGAAAATGCACTCTCTAGATTGCATACAAACATAGTTGCGACGCCGTAAAGCGGCTTAAAGATCATAAAACCCGCTACATTGTTGGACGAGGTGAAATTGCACTATCAAATAGACAACGCATTATTGTGAGGAAAACGTCAAATCTACTTTGATCAAATCAACTACCAGATGGAGCATGGAAAACTCTTGGTCACCAAATAAAGGCGCTTCCGTACTGGCTGGCACTCATCGAGGGAGTGCGACCACTTAGGTACTTATGTATTTCAGTTGCGTTTACGATAATTTATCTACTTACAAGAAATAGTTCTAAAGATCAATATGCTATAGTATAAAATGTTGTAGGATTAGTAGCAGCTGATCATGCTCACAGAGTAGCATTTACGAATAAAAACGCACCTATGATGATGACCTCAAACTCCGAAAACCTTTCATAATGCGGTGTTTGTTTAGTCTGTGGCTTTCAGCTTTCTACGCGTTTTCACCCCTTAGGTCATGTTTCGTGCGTCGCTAACAAAGACAAAGGAAAGAGGGGAGAGTTTTGTAAGAATGCGTCATTCATAGGCCCCCTCGGTAATGTTTTGCTATTGTTATTGTTCAAAAGTAACTTTATATTTTGATAATGATAATATATATTAAATAGTTTTCACTAGTCAATTTGGGCGCCTGCAATTAGATTTTACATAGATCAGATACTTAGGTGACATTGGTCAATCCGTGTCACGGATCAACATTAAAAAAACTATAGACCTCGGTACACACAGTTACATATGTATGTATGCCTACAATAATATGGTACCACACCAATTTTCTTAAGACGTAATCCTTGTCGTCTAAACGGGAGATTAACCAATTCTATTATAAATTAAAAATTAGCTTTAAATATCTTACACTTACAACAAGATTCTAGAATTAATGACCATTATTATAATTCCAATGGAAAAACCGTCTAACAACGCCAGTTGATGTTAACTTATAGCATAATTAACACGCCACAAGCAGCTAACTTCCAAATTACTTAAAAATAAAACAATTGAATAACAGTCAATTGTTAGAGTAGCTATCGTATTCCCACGGTATTTAGACTTGTTTAACAAATTGCCCGTTATAATGCCCACCAATTTATTTGAAATCAAGGTCCATTTTTCAACGATTTAGGAAAGGTTTAATTTGTACACTATTATACATACTCGGACTTAAATCATTACGGAGCGTAGGTGTAGAACCTTTTGTTTTTTTCGCAGCAAGACCTACCGTACCTACAGCTTCCTTGTTTTTTTTTTAAGGCAACTCAACACAAAAAAACGTAAGTTTTATAATTTTTGAAATAAGTACGTGAAAAATATTGTTTATTAACACAGCATTTATAATTCTATGAAAAAAAAAAACTATTAACTATGTAACTAAGATTATTCGGTTTTTAATGAAATTTCGTTTGGATTAATGTACACATTAACAAAAATTAAAATATTGCCAGTCAAACAACGTTGTCAGTAAAAAAAGGGGCGAAATTCAAATTTTCTATGAAACGATTACCCTTCGCGCCTCCATTTTTTTTAATTTGCCGCTTTTTTCTACTGACGGAAATGGCTTGACAGACTATATGAAATCAACGATAGTTAAGCACTTACGATGATTCTTTAGGTAACAGAATTTATCGTGTAAGTTGTAGGTAATAACAGATCGTAGATTAATATTAAAAACGCCTCTTCAATCTACTTAATTACTCACAAATCCCCCATTTAGGTTGGTACCAATTTTTTTTATTCATCGGTATAATTATCATGTCCATTCGCGTTTAAACTTTTGGAGCCAATCGCGTGGGCCAGCGATACGATGCAAACATGTTAGTAGGACGTCCGCGACCGATTATGGGAAATGAAAAATTATGCGTCCGGTGTGCGTAGGATTCGAGAATCGTGCACCTAAGGTGTTGGGTCTTGTAAGCTGGTGAACTAAATAACGATTCTACGTAATAACTGTAGCCCTTCCACGACTGCCTTACAGCCCGATTAGAAGAATGAAATACGATAACGATAAGTTCTGGTTTAGATAAGTTCTCATTTAGATATCGTTTGTGTGTCGTATAATTGACAGAAGCAGCTCGATTCGGGAAATCAATGTCACTTAGACGTTAGAAATATCGTAGATAGATCTTACTGGGATCACAGCGGAATCGAAATAGACGTAAATTTTGACATGTCGCTTAGTTATCGATCTTTTAAAGATCTTAAACGTGTCTTAATTATTCTTCGAATCGAGCCGTTAGCAGTGTCAATCTAACAAATTTGCTAACATCTGCGTAACTTACTTTATATATCTCGCTCGCTCTAATATGCGAGTATACTGATGTGCTGTGGGAATTTTCCCGGAACAAGGAATAATTCCTTATGGAAAATTTACGCTGTTCCCGGGAATATTCCCCAAACTCCCCGGGAATGTTACTCATTAAAATTATTAGTCGCAAAAACCCTTCAGCATTAGAAGTTCAGACCAAAACAAGTTAAAGCTACTATCAAAGGTAAAAATAAGTATGTGGGTTAAACATAGAAAAACTTACAAGCACCCATGTGTTACGGAACTTTAACACCGACGTATTTTAAAAGCGCATTAAAGTGCCAAGGACAGAAAGCTCGGAACGAGGTTACGAGCTTCCTTTAGCGAGGTCGAGCGGTAAGTGCTTAGTCGAGTATTTACTTGCTAACTTTGTAGGCAATTAGTAAAAATGCCGGTTTTTGTAACATCCACTTGGAGTGGCTTGACAGGTGGTTATTTTAACGAATTAAGGAAATTGTTTATGTAAGATATTGAAATATTGACAGGTGATTTGAGTAATTTATTTTTCAATACAGGAACATATAATAAAAAGGCGTTTGTTAGTTTTGATTTATGACCTTGCGTAGGTAGGTAACTTTGACACATGGTAGTAATTAGTAATATGTAGTTTAGTAGGTGTATCTAGAATTCTAGACTCTCTAACTCTTGTCATAAAATTAAAATAATTTAAATATAAAGGTAGTGGTCCGTCCCAGTATACCTTATTTAACGTTTCCTTAATTATCTACAAAAAATATATAACGCAATACAATATCATATGATTACGTTTATCATATGATAGTTAAGTCCTAACTAAAGTGGGGTAAAATAGATTTGTAAGATATGAGCAGATTCGTCATAAACTGAAATTGATTTCACAAACGGAAGAAAAAGTGAACAAGGCCTCTAGTGCCCAAGGCTGGACTCAACCAGCATCTGCATTTGTGGCATTTGTCTACGAGTAGACCGCTCGGCCACCCGGTCCACAGCGCTGCCGTGCTAACAGTAAACGCAGTATGCAATTTCTTATATTACCCCTTCCATAAGGTTTAAACGATATTTTTCATGCAAGTACTGCATATGCCATAAGGAGGGGCAGAGCGGCATGGATCAAATTTTCTCAAGGAAAATGCAATCTCTTAAGGGCTTAGGTACAACGCCCTCTGGCCAGCTCTACATAAATTAAAATATTTTCTAGAAATAATTTAATTTGTTTCCTAATAGCAAAGCTAATAACAGTATCGATTTGTCATAGACAATTATAAATAACAATTAAATAGAAACTTGTAAAACATGAGCGTCTATTTTTTCACAATTCGCTTTTCAATGAAACAACAGGATTGAGTTATTCAATTCTAATAACCGTAATTGGTCATCGTTCCATTGACTACAGCTAGAGAATCATTGAAATGAACCATTACTATGTATTTGATTGATAGGTGGACATAAACAATGTTTGTGCTGTAGGATTTATCACTTTGGTATGTTTGCGGTTTACCTCTGGGGTTTAATCCTACTTTTTTCCTACCTATAGCACAGAATAAATAATAGTACAACCGTACAGAAATGACACTTCCTACACAACCGAAGTTTGTCAGCGATTCAGGGACGAATCATGCTGTCCCTTTCTAATGTATGGCACTATCCCTTTCGGCCATTTAGGGTTGTCCCAATTCAAGTCATCATCTTTACTGTGGTCGTGCACGTATAGGGACGTCAAGTTGTGCCATCCCTAATAATTGCTCGAAGCAATTCTGAACCGCACGGAGCCGGGAAAAGCCGAAAGGAGGAGTGTCGCCCCCTGCCTACAGTAATTTTAGGTGCATTCGTTTCAGCTGGAATTTCCATTTCGCATGATGACCCAGTATAATAGGTAATCTCTATTTTATTTTACATAGGTAAATGAATGACCTCAATTCACGTTTGACTTACGAATATACAAAAAACAATTAATTATTTCAGTTTGTAGTGCTTTGATTCATCGGACACGTGTAACTCCGACTTACGACTCGTATTATCCGATATCCAATATAACAGTTTCATTGTTTTGCAAGCAATTTTGGTCGTTTATTGCTAAGATGAATTGTTTTTCTACTTTAATATTTCGGACTATGTATAGGCAAAGGCGAACATATCCCATACATACTAATAGTAAAGGGCACTAAGAGAATTAAAGTTATGTACACTCAGGAACAATGAAAACGGATCACCAGTTAAAAATGATATAATGATATAATGTGACCATTTTGTTGCTCTTTATAATTATAGTAACTCAATTTAGTCATAATCTTTTGTTAAGTAAAAGTGTTAAATTGTAGGTACTTAAGGCTTAGAGGAAGTAGATACAGGGTCAAAAAATACGTTGACAATTTTTTTACAGCGGCATATTGTATATTTGATAATTTTAACAAACGTTCGCGTGTGTGTGTATGCTGAAAGAGAACATTGTGAAGATCATACGTTTTGTTTTAGTGAAATGTTAGTAGTTTTAATTTTTAATAGCATATTGCGTTACGTGTAAGAATTATATTCCAAAATTTTTTTGTCAACGTATTTTTCGGCTATCCTGTAAAATCTAGGTAGTTAACGATATGTTAACGATAACTACCGCTAGAACGGTATGAGCCCGGGCTGGGGCGCCTGACACTTCTTTTTCTATGACAGTTGACGGTGCTCACGTGACGCTTTCTATAGAAAACTGAAGTGTTGGACACCCCGGCCCGACCCCGGACCTCATTTAGGGTTTACCTTCAAGTTAGGGTTTGCTAGTATTGAGCAACTTTTTACAAGCTTAGATTTTTAATGTCAAAGTGCTATGCTATGATGATATTAATTTTATCTAAAATTTTATTTATAAAAATACTTCAACTCAATATATCTGGTAGGGAATAATGCAATTAAACGGAGTCCAATTAATCAGACGGGCTAGGGCGGGGTTCGAACTGGGTCACCGAGTCAACACCGACGCGTACAGATGAGCACAATGAAATTAAAATGTAAATATTGTTGACGGGTCACAGTACCGTGGAAAGCAAAAAGTTAATAAAACTTAGCTTTAAATTTTCCTAAATATCCGTCGCCCGTCGGTGTAAAAGCAGTGTATCACAGTATAGAACGTAATACAGTTTCTAGGTGTAGGTAAAGTGACACATTGCGGGGGTATTTTAGTTTTTATTTAACAACATCAAGTTTATGAAAAGGTAAGTAAGGTCAGATATGGTCTTGAATACCGAAACCCCTTGCATTTCGGATGGGACACTCCCTGACCACTCGTACCCTGGAGGAGGCATGGGCCGCAGAATGGGAAGCCCTCAGAGACCAAGTGAACCCCTCCTCTGCTCTACCCCTGCTAGTACCCCCAGCAGGCTTCAAGAAACCCCACCAGGTGTGGTCTGCTCTTAACCGCCTAAGAACAGGAGTTGGCAACTGCAGCCACCACTGGTATAAATGGGGCTGCAGCTTCTCTCCTGCCTGTAATTGCGGGCACCCAGACCAGACCATCAACCACATCATTCTGCAGTGCCCCCATACCAGATACATAGGCCATGTAGACGATTTTAAGATCCTGTCAGAAGAAGCAGTCGCAAACCGGGGAAGGGCAAAATTCTAACTATAAGTTTTTCTATGTAATCCTGTGACATGAACATATGCCATAAGATAAATAAATTGGTCAATATGGGAAAGACCATCTAAGAGTAAAGGTCTTTCGTAATTTAAAACTATTGCGGTTGTTCACATACTGCCACTTACAGAAGGTCAGTGGAGAAGCAGGAGTGAAGCATTTCCTTTCTAACTATGTGCGAGCGATATACGTATACAACAAAAAAATATTGAAAATTCGGAGACGATCCATAACATACACAAACAAAAGGTTATGCCAAGTTCTAAAGAGAATAACTAATAACTTCATAAATACATATATACTTCTTGACGTTTGTTATAACCAGGCAAATGCGTAAGGTACGTTTATATGTAAATCTATCTTTAATTACTGTTCTTTTATGTACTTTGAAGAATCTATTGAAAATGCACACTCATAAATTTTCAAGGTAATGGATTCCACACTTCTAGAGTTGTAATATCATTGACTTCAAGCCATATCATTATATCTTCCTTTAACTCGTGTAACGAATCGTATTACAATAAGATTAGCATAACAAAAACCGTTTTACAGTCAAAACAAAATACATAAGCTCCAACAAACCGATTAAGGGAAATAAAATGGAGACCAAAACAAGGGCCTATTGTTTAGTTACAATAGTGCTGATTATATTATACTGTACGCTTTAACGCGTTTGAAGGTAAATAACGCTTGACCATTAATAACTGTCAAACAACGCACGATGTTGATGTGAGAATTCCGTTCAATGCATCCGTCAAACTAAATCTTCGATAAACTCACTTATATAGAGATCACCCACACGTTGTTTAAACGCAGAATAATGCAGTAGGTGACAAAACGCATCACGCCTAATACCGGACACACCATACACTTGACCAGGAACTGCACCATAAATACAAACTTGACCAGGAACTGTACTTTAAATTAATATATTATCTCTTTATTCGAGTAAGTTCGAATTGGCCTCTGTCGTATTTTTAAGCAGGGACATGATGCGTAAGTATATGTATTAAGCGTGAAATATATGTACTTGACTTGACGTTAGTTTAGGAGTAGGTAACGATAACATTGGTTCATCAATCGTCCTTATAGAAAATAAGTTTGAAGAAGAAAAGTTTGCAAGTCTGATGAAAGTTGCGTTTTTTTTCTTCTTTGACAATTCTTTTAGCGTAGAGTTTTTCACGTTTCTGATTAATTCTATAACAGTTTGTTCTATTGTTTTTTTCTGAATAATTACAATAAAAATACCAAACGTCCTTATAAATCACAACGAAAGTAGTATGTAAAGGCTATGAATGTCTAAAGGCTACGTTTACTGATTCGATACGCCTAATCGAGTTGGAATGCAAATAATATCGAATCGAATCGAGAAGATCTACCTAATCAAACGACCACCTGGATTTATTTATGGTCGTAAACATTTAATCAACGACAATCGATCGATTTTGGAATTGGAAGCGTAATTAAGAAGCCGTTCCGAATTTGAAATTACCTTAAAAGCAGTTAACAGATTAATTAAAAATTTTAACGATATAACTTAATTGGAACACTTAGAATATTAAACTAATAGAATACAAGAAGAAGTGGAGCTATTTTTTTATGTTACGGTTTTACCTTTAGTTACCTTTTGGTGGTTCTATATCAATTCCATTAAATTGTGACCACGGCCGGCAAAACAAGCCACTTTGTCGCTTGCCACAAGGACGCCTTGACAGGTTATTCGAATAAAGAAACAAGCAGATCTCGTCCTAATGGCAAGCGACAAAGTGGGACGTTTTTTCCGGCCGCGGTCTCAATTATGTATGGATACTGAGCAAAGACAATAAAACTTGCCAATGCCAACGCATGCAATTTCGATTTCTTAAAATTAAATTTCTAATTGAAATGCAGAGATGACCTTTATAGTTTCTAGGCGACTACAGGTAAAAAATACTAACTCTAACTAACTACTTTTAATTTAAAAAGTTGTGACATGAACCTAAAATATTGAGGCAGAACAGAAAACGTAACCAGAAACAGAGCCAAGTCGTAACAGCTATTTGGCCGCACACAACATAAACATGATGCCATTACACTTTTTAGAGGATGCGCATACGTCTACTCAGTGATAGACTTGCAATATCCGGAATACTGAAATACTGCTCTAAACTAGAGCCAGTGCCAATTCAAATCTATATTCTTAACAATGCATGCGCAACTTTCAACAATTCGGGAACTATCAAGTATTTTTTTATTAAACATTCATATGTTCGGGTGGCGGCCGCGATTGTTCGATCTCTGATCCGAGTCCTGGGCATGGGCACGTTTCTTTCGTATATAACATCCATTCCACTACTAATGCATGCAATTATTACATTAATCTGTTTTTATTTCGCCCTTTGGTTTACTATTTAGCTGGTCATACATTTCTCCGCCAAAAAAATCTGACAGGCTAAATCGGACTGGAAAACTGTATATCGATTCGATTCCTATTTTCAATTCCCTCCCTAACTTTGTTCGGCTTTTCTACTCGTATTTGAACTGTTCAGATTTTAAGACAAGTAATTTTACCAAAATTCGCCACTCAAACGTGACCGCAACAAAAAACAAATGCCCAACTGAAGCCAATTCAAAGCAGATGTACAAAAAAAGCATCGCTTCTTTCTCTAACCGACGTTAAATATAACCGAGTATTCGGAACGTGGCAACAGAGGCGTCCTTGACACTGCCGCGGACAAAAACTCGCGTCCGACGGCCGTAATTCGGCTCGTGGGTTCGCCGGTGGGTGTGTTCGCCATACGCCGGCCATAGAGCAACGTGATGTAGACGAGAGACGACTTAAGTTTTTCACTTAACTTGAAAGACTGGTGGTATTCAGATGTGATGTGTGTAACACCTACTACTGAAAAGCTGAAAACAGTTTGTTAAGGATTATGACTTTAAAACTTTAGTTTACGAACAAGTTAAAAGAGCCGCAGGCATACCTATATAGGACAAGCGACGAATTTATTTATATCTACTTACGAATCTATTATTAAGACGGCTAAAATTAAGAATATATTTTTAGGGTTCCGTAGCCAAATGGCATAAAACGGAACCCTTATAGTTTCGCCATGTCCGTCTGTCTGTCCGAGGCTTTGCTCCGTGGTCGTTAGTGCTATAAAGCTGAAATTTGGCATGGATATATAACTCAATAAAGCCGACAAAGTCGTACAATAAAATCTAAAAATTTAATTTTTTTTAGGGTACCTCCCCTACACGTAAAGTGGGGATGAAATTTTTTTTTCGCTTCAACCCTAGAGTGTGGGGTATCGTTGGAAAGGTCTTTCAAAACTAATAGGGGTTTTCAAGAAACATTTTTTGATAAAGTGAATATATTCGGAGATAATCGCTCCGAAAGAAAAAAAAATGTGTCCCCCCCCCCTCTAACTTTTGAACCATAGGTCCAAAAAATATGAAAAAAATCGTGGAAGTAGAGCTTAAGAAAGACATTAAATGAAAACTATAGCGAACATGATCAGTTTAGCTGTTTTTGAGTTATCGCAAAAAGTTTTCCCTTCATAGTAAAAAGAATTACTTTAATTAGGTACTGATTATGCAAATTTGCCTATTTGTTTAACTCGGGTGAAAGGTACCGTTTCATCCCTTGGTTAACAATTTACTATACTTTAAGCTCCTGTTTAGCTTATTGTGACGGAAGAGTAACTACGGAACCCTACACTGAGCGTGGCCCGACATGCTCTTGGCCGGTTATTTGTGATATCTATTAGATTCAAGAAATATTCAACAAACTACATTTCTGTGTGTAAAAAGTTCTCAGTTTTAGGTATTAAGTACATACACCCTATTCTTAAATTCATTTTCTTATCATTGTAGATACTATATGATTTTGGAGCTTATTTACTTGGATACTTACACTTTTTAATGGGGCATCTGCACGTACGTACCTACACCTTGTCCTAAATACCTTTTTATTCATTAAATACTTTACGTTATATTTCAATATTCAGAAGGAATATTACAATATTACTAGAGCTCTTTAGAAAATAAATTTTCCTAATTTCAAATAGTTTCAGCAGGTATCATAATTTTCGTATGTAAGGCAAGATTTAAAGTGGATTACTCTATTAGGTTTGTTTTCATTGAAAACATATTGATATTTGCGCTATTGGGGATCGCTTTTTCCATTCAAGTTATTTTAGTTAATACAATTTGTCACATCTACATGTTAATGATCTATAATTCGGCGCCTCCTCGTATATTATAGGTATTCTCATATACGGAACAAAGGAAGTTTGGCAACGTATTGTTCCTTCGATTTTCTCGTCTGACTTCGAAAAAAATATATTTGCAATTCAAGTGCCTGTCTTAACACCCACGATATTGTTGTCTTAGAATATTGGCGGTACTTGTTTATTTTATTTCAAGTTAAACAGGTGTTATTACAAAAATAAGGATATAGGTATTAGGTATTATTCGATTTTGTCTAATTTTGTGTTACCAAAAACGTCACTTTTGACACTGACAGATCACATCCATATATAATCCTGATTCGTATCCTGTTATTAAAATTAGAATACGCCTGTTAGTATTTTACTATATGGATAAAAGTACTTAGACCAAATTATCTAAACGCTTAAAGAGTTAGGTAATAACTAAAGGATTTTCATTTCATACTTTCTGGAAGCAACAGTATGTTAAAATGTATTTTCATTAATATTATTTTCGTCGCACAGAAACTAATAGGCCAAGTCTACCCATTTATAATTCGTGCGTCGTGGTGTATCCGGAGATTAGGAAATGTGATTGGTAACAGACGTCCGACGTTTTTATACACGTTTATATTATACGCCCGCTCGAAGAATAATATCGACGCTATCTGGACACGTTCCTTAATGTGTCCGGCCAAACTAAAAGCGATTATATTAACCAGAGGATATATTTATTAATAAACTAGTTCTGGAGTAAATATGAAATATACAAGGAATTTTACAGTATTGATTGTTGAATGAGAATGACACATTACTTTGCTTAGTGTCGGTAAACTTATTTCTTCGGTAACATTGCTACGAGTATCTACTTATGGCATAATTAGGCGATGATGTCTTGTCAAAATAAGAACCCAAAGTTACTATATTGTTCTATTGAGTATCAAGTTTGTTGTGGGGCCTTTAACACAATACATATAAAGACGAACAAAAACTATGGCAAAAGCAAAGGCGACTACAGGAGAATAAAGATAAAATACAATTTATTTTTAATTGAATAAGTTTGTCTCATTATGTTGGTTGATAGGTATCTACATTATAACGTAGATGTGTTTACTACTTCACATTAAAGATACTAGATAAGTTTAAAACAGCCTTCACCGATTTTATGTCTGTAGTTATTAACATTTATGCACTTCTATATGTGTAGTCACGATTAATGTGGCCGATTAGAATGTTAATGTATATGCTTGAACAGTATTTTTATTAAAATCATGTTTTATTTGTTTATTTACATTTTACAGTATATGTTCAAGTAGCCATTGCCGCACACGTGTATAAAATAAATAATTAGATGAGTCGAACATAACTTTTATTGCTTGGAGATAAAATCGTGCAATGTTTTTATAATTTTACATAATAATGTACGATTAACGACTAAGATCTCAATCGTATTTTATTTCTTATCATAATCAAGTTGTGCCATTACAGAGTGAAAAAATACATCCCATGTTTTATTAAATATATCAAAACCTTATTCGAGTCATAATCTTTATTAATAATTTAGTCACTTACCTACCTAATTAAAGGGTTTCAATGACTATGCACCATTGTCTCGCCGCATATATCGACGTGGAATCGGCTATAGCCGATAGGAAAAAGCTTTATGTCTGCACAATAAGAGCGATAAAGACGTCGTCGCGTCGGAAGACGGCTACCGAGCCGATACGAGCCGAATGCCACTTTTTACTTATAAAGCCTTTTCCATCGGCTTTTGACGATTCCGTGTCGATATCTATATATATCGACGCGGATTTAAGGGTTTCCCTAAATAGACATGAGATACCTTCTCTATTAGTTTGAAGTAGTAGGTATCTATGTTTTATGTTTCGTTGGTGGTTGGTACATTATCTATTTTAAATGTGTGTAGTGTACCCAGTTCCACTTAATATAGTTACATTAGAATTATAAAGGAAGTCTATGTAGCTACCTACCTCTCCATCACCAATATATCTTAGGCTCCAAAGGGGGGGAGGGAAGGAGGCTGGAGGACGCCGCAGAGAGAGCTACCTACGCCCATGCTGGAAAATTTTCTTTACATTTACTAAATTTTCGGAACCCCATTTATATGAGCTGTTCTCCACCCACACATCGGAAAATGCAGCATCCCTATGATCACAGTGTTCACACTGCATGCTTTGACCTCGAACCGTTTACGACAGGAAACCAATAAAATGATAATACCTGGAGGCACACAAAGCACAGACTAATTACAGAAGTACTTTACCATACAGAAACTAATAGGCCAAGTCTACCCATTTATAATTCGTGCGTCGTGGTGTATCCGGAGATTAGGAAATGTGATTGGTGACAGACGTCCGACGTTTTTATACACGTTTATATTATACGCCCGCTCGAAGAATAATATCGACGCTATCTGGACACGTTCCTTAATGTGTCCGGCCAAACTAAAAGCGATTATATTAACCAGAGGATATATTTATTAATAAACTAGTTCTGGAGTAAATATGAAATATACAAGGAATTTTACAGTATTGATTGTTGAATGAGAATGACACATTACTTTGCTTAGTGTCGGTAAACTTATTTCTTCGGTAACATTGCTACGAGTATCTACTTATGGCATAATTAGGCGATGATGTCTTGTCAAAATAAGAACCCAAAGTTACTATATTGTTCTATTGAGTATCAAGTTTGTTGTGGGGCCTTTAACACAATACATATAAAGACGAACAAAAACTATGGCAAAAGCAAAGGCGACTACAGGAGAATAAAGATAAAATACAATTTATTTTTAATTGAATAAGTTTGTCTCATTATGTTGGTTGATAGGTATCTACATTATAACGTAGATGTGTTTACTACTTCACATTAAAGATACTAGATAAGTTTAAAACAGCCTTCACCGATTTTATGTCTGTAGTTATTAACATTTATGCACTTCTATATGTGTAGTCACGATTAATGTGGCCGATTAGAATGTTAATGTATATGCTTGAACAGTATTTTTATTAAAATCATGTTTTATTTGTTTATTTACATTTTACAGTATATGTTCAAGTAGCCATTGCCGCACACGTGTATAAAATAAATAATTAGATGAGTCGAACATAACTTTTATTGCTTGGAGATAAAATCGTGCAATGTTTTTATAATTTTACATAATAATGTACGATTAACGACTAAGATCTCAATCGTATTTTATTTCTTATCATAATCAAGTTGTGCCATTACAGAGTGAAAAAATACATCCCATGTTTTATTAAATATATCAAAACCTTATTCGAGTCATAATCTTTATTAATAATTTAGTCACTTACCTACCTAATTAAAGGGTTTCAATGACTATGCACCATTGTCTCGCCGCATATATCGACGTGGAATCGGCTATAGCCGATAGGAAAAAGCTTTATGTCTGCACAATAAGAGCGATAAAGACGTCGTCGCGTCGGAAGACGGCTACCGAGCCGATACGAGCCGAATGCCACTTTTTACTTATAAAGCCTTTTCCATCGGCTTTTGACGATTCCGTGTCGATATCTATATATATCGACGCGGATTTAAGGGTTTCCCTAAATAGACATGAGATACCTTCTCTATTAGTTTGAAGTAGTAGGTATCTATGTTTTATGTTTCGTTGGTGGTTGGTACATTATCTATTTTAAATGTGTGTAGTGTACCCAGTTCCACTTAATATAGTTACATTAGAATTATAAAGGAAGTCTATGTAGCTACCTACCTCTCCATCACCAATATATCTTAGGCTCCAAAGGGGGGGAGGGAAGGACGCTGGAGGACGCCGCAGAGAGAGCTACCTACGCCCATGCTGGAAAATTTTCTTTACATTTACTAAATTTTCGGAACCCCTTTTATATGAGCTGTTCTCCACCCACACATCGGAAAATGCAGCATCCCTATGATCACAGTGTTCACACTGCATGCTTTGACCTCGAACCGTTTACGACAGGAAACCAATAAAATGATAATACCTGGAGGCACACAAAGCACAGACTAATTACAGAAGTACTTTACCATACAGAAACTAATAGGCCAAGTCTACCCATTTATAATTCGTGCGTCGTGGTGTATCCGGAGATTAGGAAATGTCATTGGTAACAGACGTCCGACGTTTTTATACACGTTTATATTATACGCCCGCTCGAAGAATAATATCGACGCTATCTGGACACGTTCCTTAATGTGTCCGGCCAAACTAAAAGCGATTATATTAACCAGAGGATATATTTATTAATAAACTAGTTCTGGAGTAAATATGAAATATACAAGGAATTTTACAGTATTGATTGTTGAATGAGAATGACACATTACTTTGCATGCCCATTTGTGTCCTATATATTATACTACTCTTTGCCCATTTGTCAAGTAAAGCCAGATTGCACACGATAAGGCAAATTGCTGTGCATTGTCAGTGCTGCAACATACGAGTACGCAAATAGTAATCACCCAGGTTTTTTTTCATCACCCAGATACATTGTAAATGGTCTAGAAAAAGAAATTGATGGTGGCAGGCGACCTTTTGGCATAACGTTGGTAAAAATGGCAACAATCGTTTCCTTGAGGATGCATACTGTTTTCTTTCATATTCCATTTTACGCAGTATTTAAATATACGCTTCCTAGAATTATGAGCGCGAAGCATTATATCAAATCGACAATGTGGTCAACATGAGATCATTTTGTGTAAGTACTAGGTCTGGTATGTTTAAGGTTCTCACATGTATCATAATGTTTATGAGTAATTATAGGTATAGGTAGAATTTCATAATAATTCCTCATTTGGTACACGTGATTGTTTTAAGGACTTTTATTTTTAATCTTTTTATATTTACTTGTATCAAGTGTCAGGGCACCTCTATTACCTACATCGATAATTTGATACTCTGTATAGTGAATTATTATTATATAACAGAACGGGAACTAAGTCGGTAAACATTTAACAGAGGGTCATTGATTATACTTATGTTAAGTGTGTTATTTATTTTTATCAAAAAAGTTTTTTTTAAGTACTTGTAAAGAAATTGTTTTACTGCAATCAACTTATAGTGGTTATAGTTAAGTGTGGGACCGTATTGTAAAATGTATAAAAGCACAAAGATGTTTATTGCATGTGAATATTTAGTATAATAAAAATCCTCTTGCAGGCCACAAAAATAACTTCATTCAACATGCCAGTCACCATATACTCGTACCTACATATTTTCGACTTTTAAACTTTTGCAAATGCCAGCGGGTTTTGGAGTTTCGTGGGCGTGGAACCAGTTCCGTCGCGGGCCCAGGCACATTCACAACGCTTACCGAACAACACGGTTCAGCTAAACTAGTGTAATGTGGTGTCTGATTACTAAGAGTAGATACGGGTGTTGAAGTC
Source organism: Cydia pomonella (assembly GCF_033807575.1). NCBI lineage: Eukaryota > Metazoa > Arthropoda > Insecta > Lepidoptera > Tortricidae > Cydia > Cydia pomonella. The sequence goes on along the minus strand of NC_084717.1, from coordinate 6,658,252 downwards.
TCATTAATAATGGTTCGCTTTTAGCTATATATTCGGTAAGAGATGGATATAGTCCGCAACGCTACAGGAGGTCTATAGGAACTTAAAAAAATATCATTTTATAATGTTATTGATCTTCTCCGCATTTTTATACTGGTACAAGCGAGACGCAAAGATATCTATAACAGATCAAGATGAAGATGAGATTTTTTAAATTCTGAATGTCTCTATGGCAGTATTAATGGGACTTAAAAACGAGTTTCCAGTTCAGAATGACAGAGCTATCTACCTATATGTATAGTAGTATTTTAAATATAAGTAGTATTATGTGGGAGACTGATAGCGAATCATATCCGTTTCCTTTTTAGGGTTCCGTAGCCAAATGGCATAAAACGGAACCCTTATAGTTTCGCCATGTCCGTCTGTCTGTCTGTCTGACAGCATCTGGTCGTTAGTGCTAGAAAGCTGAAATTTGGCATGGATATATAAATCAATAAAGCCGACAAAGTCGTACAATAAAATCTAAAAATTTAATTTTTTTTAGGGTACCTCCCCTACACGTAAAGTGGGGGTGAAAATTTTTTTTCGCTTTAACCCTAGAGTGTGGGGTATCGTTGGAAAGGTCTTTCAAAACTAATAGGGGTTTTGAAGAAACATTTTGTGATAAAGTGAATATATTCGGAGATAATCGCTCCGAAAGAAAAAAAAATGTGTCCCCCCCTCTAACTTTTGAACCATAGGTCCAAAAAATATGAAAAAAATCGTGGAAGTAGAGCTTAAGAAAGACATTAAATGAAAACTATAGCAGACATGATCAGTTTAGCTGTTTTTTTGAGTTATCGCAAAAAGTTTTCCCTTCATAATAAAAAGACTTACTTTAATTATGCAAAATTATGCAAATTTGCCTATTTGTTTAACTCGGGTGAAAGGTACCGTTTCATCCCTTGGTTAACAATTTACTATACTTTAAGCTCCAGTTTAGCTTATTGTGACGGAAGAGTAACTACGGAACCCTACACTGAGCGTGGGCCGACATGCTCTTGGCCGGTTATTATAAAATACAAATGTCTTATGAGAAACTGGTCGTCCAGCACAATCATATTCTATGACCAGACGTTAAAAATTGGACGAAAATATGAAAATAATTACTTGAAATATTTTTATTTTATTTAGGATCACCAACATCATGAAAAAATAATCTTTAGCTTACATAACATAATGATAAATGGATTAATTGATTTGAATTAATTTGCACTTTGCGACAGAAAAGTGACGAAATAACATAAAATTGACATTAACGCATTCACTGCCAGGGGGCGTGGCCTAGGAACAAACTTGTATGACGGTGAACGCATATATGCGTCGGTGGCAGTGAATACGTTAACATATATTTTAAGAAGATATACGAAATACGAAAGAGATGAATACAATACTATATAAATGTAACTGTTACAGTCTAACCTAACATGCATATTACCATCTCTCGGAGTCCTGGAAGCTGAAATACTCCAGGTCTTTTCTTTTAAAATCTATGAGGCTGTTACCAAGTATAAGGAGCTCGGGAAATGGTTGTAAGTATGATAATTAACTTACAATAACATAATTAAAGGTTTAAATTATAACCCCTTTTTTCATAAAACTTAGCAACCTCTCTTAGAGGGAAAAATACCTTTGCGTACCTAACGCGTTATTTCGTTACACGTACATTTTCTATGAAATTCCATTTCGGGAGAAAACGGTTTCCACTAACTAAATCTTAACAAATCACTTTGATTTTTATGTCGATCGCTTCAACATAATACATTTATTCTACGTTTATAGGTTAAGCATTAAAACAATATTGTATTGCAACTATTTGAAAAAAGGAAAACCTATAGACCTAGTTTTTCATTGTGTCATCACATACAAAAAAATCATGGAGAATGGAAAATATTTAGAAGTGGAAAACATTTTCAATTTTTGTATGGACGAGTATGTGGTATACTACCCTTTTAAATGTTGTGTGTTTCTAACAACCAGAAATGTCAAAATGACGAATAGGGATTAACGGTTTGTTAGATTTGACAAATGATGTCATTAATCTCCTATTTAATTCAGGGATCGGAAACCGGTATTTTTTGTATGGGAACGAAAACGGTGTTTTTTCGTTCTTTGTTAATTACTTCATTTCTAATTAGGCAATCTAATAATACGAAGTCGTTATCTGAAAACACAACTGAGTCCTACATTTAGAGTATAAAATAAACCGAAATATATGGTTATATCGATGTTTTTGCAAAAAACCGGTTCCGATCCCTGATTTAATTTGCATCGGGTAAGATTTTTCTGCATGCGTTAAACGATTGCAAAAAGGAGAAATTTCTATAAAACGAAACAAATAAATATGTTAAATACATATAGCATTTTAGGAGGTTAGGAAATGATTTTCCTCTATCGAAATCCTGAATATGAAAACAAACACTCGGGCATAAAAACGTGAGATATGGCTTGATATTTCGGGTTGCTGTAATGTAAATAAATATTGCCATGGCTATCGCTTTATTGATTCGAGTTGCAATGTTTGTCCAGGCATTAACAGCTTCGATGCAATGTTTGGCGATCATGTATTTAACGTTTTTTTTAAACTACGTTGGTGGCAAACAAGTATACGGCCCACCTGATGATAAGCAGTCATCGTAGCCTATGTACGCCTGCAACTCCAGAGGAGTTACATGCACGTTGCCGACCCTAACATTCCGCACCCTCGCTGAGCTTTGGCCACCTTACTCACTTAATGGTGCTAGTTCAGCGGTGTCACTCACGAATTCGAGCTAACCGTGCAGTCTAACGCAACTAGTTGCGACTAATCGCGTACGTGATGCGAACTCATCAACCAATCGCGTTGTGGCGTTAGAATGCACGATTGGCTCGAATTCGTGTGCGTGACACCGCTGTACTAGCCCCATTCTTATTGTCCGTAAGGCCCGTCCTTAGATATATGTCAAATGGTATTTATGAAAGGTTTATTAAAAATATATGTATTATTAGTAATGTAATGTTTATGTACGTAATGTATAATAAAAATATTCAGTAGCTGGTTCATTTCCAGTCTAGGTAGAGACAGTATTTATAGGCTTGTGCCCAGCAGTAGTCGGCGTATAACTTACATGTACAGCATTTAAACAACAATTGACGAAGTTAAAAGTTCATCTGGTTCGGCAACAGGTTTAAACGTTTGAGTAGAATATCATTGTTGACAGAAGCACCTAATATCTATTTGTTGTTCATGCCATACGGCGACCACTTACTATTAGGCAGGCGTAACATGTTTACCATTAATGTGGATAAACTTCAAATATTGACAGTTGTTACTTTAAGTTACGACGCGTTGGTTTGTATAGCGAGAAGTATGCTCAAGATAAAACAAGATATATTATATTGTTAGTATGATAAATTAAAGCAAAGATTCTTAACAAAAGTACCCTGTATTACAAGTGGTAGTACCTACTATGGTTATAGGCAGTGCAACTATAAAATAAGCCAATTCAATCAGATACATTCAAACACTTCGTCAACCAAAAAAATCCAATATTTAGCCGTCACGTCCAGAGCGACCTATATAAGTGCCTAGTGGTCCGCCCAATCTATCCTGCCCACACCCAAATGCCTCAAATGTCAGTACTGATAACACAAATTGCGGAAACCCGATTCATTATGTTGACACGTTGATTCGTTGATGGTCCAAGACGATCAATATTAAGTTACTCTTGCCCACGCTTGACGTAAAAAATTGGTCAAGTGTGTGATTTGATTGCGTGGGGTTCCGTCATTGTTTTATCAGCTGGCGCGTTGCGATGAGTCGCGTTTGCATTTGGTATTTGTATTGTGCGTACAGTTTATTGATGCAGTCCTGGGATTCAATACCAACTGCGAAAGTTGAGTCGTGAATTATTTTTACAACAACATCAAACAAATCTCAATTATCAACCACACTTAACAACCTCGGGGGTTTTATCATTCTAACATAATATCGCCAAAATAGTTCTTGCAACTCAACATACACATTGTCAATTTTGATAACAACTAAAATATTATTAAACTTGAGGTGCTGTGATTTTACTATTCTCCTCCTAGCTCATGTTCCTCATTGCTGGGTCGTGAAATCCTTATGGAATCACCAAATCAGCTTCTCTTTGACGGTGTCCCGCCATCTGTGCCTCTTTTTGGCATCATGAAGCGCGACGTGCAGTCGGGTGTCCAGGGTAGAACGGATTTGATTTGCCCACCTTGTTTGCCATCAACCATTGCCATGATTTTACTATGTACGAAAAGTTGCTACTACCTTGGCAAACCCAACTATTAAAGTACTAGCGAGGAACCCCAAAATGCTAACAATAAACTAGCGGATATTTACAATGCGGTGCGACCTCGAGGCACGTTAATTGCATTGGGGCCGTCGGAGAAGATAATAATCAATATTTTGCGTTTTGGCTGCCCAAGACGCAAAGACTTTAGCAAATAATAACAATAATAGCATTTATTATCTCATAATAAACTTAATGTTAAATATAATAGCGGATTAGTCTCCTCACACTCATATAAGTATTAGAATTATCAACGCAAGTTCTCGAATGTCCAGCCAACAAAACGTGTAGATCAAATCTGGCAATGTGTCGCTGTGAGAATTGGCGGACAGCTACACCGAAACTGTTGTTTTACAGGTTAGCTGCTGCCAGAAAAACAGGAGGTGTTAATTATACGAGTATTTACATAAAATTCTTGTATTTAAGAAAAAAAAATATATTAAAATTACCAATTATTATTCCATAATTAACCTGCTGTGGCCATAGCAGCGACACTGTCTCTTCATATTTTCGGATTATCCACGCACGCTCTCAAATTCGTAGTAGAAGTCTAGGACTAATTAGACAGGGATCGGAAACCGGTATTTTTTGTATGGGAACGGAAACGGTATTTTTTCGTTCTTTGTTAATTATTTCATTTCTAATTGGCAATCTAATAATACGAAGTCGTTATCAAAAACCACAACCGAGTCCCATATTTGGAGTATAAAATAAACAGAAATATATGTTTATTTCAAAGTCTTTCCAAAAAACCGGTTCCGATCCCTGTAATTAGACAATCTATTCTGTTAATATGTATACTCGTTTGGTATGAGTTGATAATTGGACATCAGCTTCACAGGAACCAAATAAATTGCATGAATGTTGCCATTTCAAACTAAAAGCTGAATATAGTGTCATCTCATACTGTCAATTTGTTCAATAAATGTCACCTTGACCCTGACAGATCAGTATCAGGCTGTCGTTGAGATTCAAGATGGCGAAGACGTTTCGAGAATATTTTTTTTGTATTTTGCTCATTAATGATGTTTAAAGTGTAATATTGATAGCTTATTATGCAGTGAACTATCGTAGAAGTGTGCAGCTGATGAAAAACTAATCACGAAACGCGTTTAACCATGTTTTAATCAACACACGGCAATCCATCGTGGCTTTTAGTAAAGTCCAGCTATCATCTCTTTCTTAAAAACAACTACCGAACAACGTCATGCTCTACGAGCACGCTTAAAAGTTACTACTGAACAACGAACTTGACATTGGCAAAATCATCATAGATTCGGTGGAGGTCATATTTTAAAAGAAGAAGATCGGTATCATATCGGAAACAGATAAAATAGCTAAAATTCGAATATGCCTGCTATTTTATGTCACAAAACGTAACTTTCTCTCTAAAAGTGCAATGAAGAGACAAAAATCAAAACAGGCAAGTCCTAAGCAGATGGAAATAAATTGATAATTTATACTTGATGATCAAACTTGAAGTGATGTCTGATCGATATTATATGACTTATATGAGTCACTTCATTGGAAGATATAAATTTATATTGACCATGTAGTTTCCCTATTGGACAGGTAGCATCGATTTCTAGTCTTGAATCATTTGTAAAATAAATCCACGCCTATTTTAACTACCCTGCATGCCGCACTGAATAACCCCTAATGCAGGCTCCAACGTGTCCGGCATTACACGCGCTCTCCATAACAATTTATAGCACACTTAAGAGCAGTATTAGATTTCTCGCTTATTACACCATTGAAAGCAACTTAATATACGAACATAACCAGATTACGAACAATAGACTGTCGTTTAAATTAATGTTTGTAATCAAAATTGATTTTACGACCGATATCTTTGTTGCTACGACACCTCAATATATTATATATCTATATTTTATTAGGTTACTTGTACTGTAAGTATGTTATATTGACAAAGTATAGAACGCTAAGACTAATTCATATAATTTTGACATTTATTCCCAGTCATCTAACTTTATATATTGATAATTACAGCCCCATTCCACATGGAATGGATGGTTGCCGGTTTTGTAGGTATAAGTATCAGATACTTAAACCTACAAAACCGGCAACCATCATTACTAACTCTTTATTGTGGTGTTGTTACTTATTCAGCGAATGGCCATATCAAATCTTTCCACCATCCATTACTTTTACGAACCCACGTAACTACTGCGATAAGAAATCAAGAACAATAAAAAAAATGCAAAACCTTGAAAATTGTTGCGGAAATCAATTTACAGTTTCATTGTGCACCGTAACATTATAAACGTGCTATGGTAGTAAAATGTTTCCAACACCCTGATACGACAATAATTTATTAAACGGCTTTGTTAAACTTTGATGGATGTGTTTATAGTTTGTAATAACCAGTGAGCATTGTATCCAATAGTTCCAGTACACTGCATTCCAATATAACTGACTTGAAGTAGATAAGATTAGATATCATTAATCAAGGGATACTTAATGGTCTAGTTTCTAGTTCTTCGTAAAGGTAGGTCATAGTTGCTAGTGTAAATAAATTAATAAAGATAACACTTAAATTCTATTATATAAAACTGTCTATTGTGCCAACCAATAAAAATGGATGCGTATGTCCGCCCGCTCGTTTAATTAAAGTTTAAAACGGAAATGGGAAATTATATTTTTTGTAAGATTTTGATAAAACTTGGTAGGTTTGAAAAGCTCCTTATTCTGGTCGGAATAAACACGAAATTCAAATTTGGGCCAAAAAAGGGTATGAAAATTCTTACATTTTTCAACTCAGTGAAAGATTTTGAAGGATATGCAGTGAATTGCGCTTATGTTGTACAGAATAAGAAACTCTATCGATCCACCAAACTTTATTAAAATACGAGATAAATTAAAAAACGACAAAATAAAAAATCGGCCAGATAAGTTTAAAATTTAACGTTTCTGTTTTTTTTTATTATCGCTAGTTGGCTTATCGATAATAATCGAAAGTATATGAAACACCTTCCTTAAGAACAGTTTCCTTAAAAACAGTTACCTACGAAGTAAAAGAACTGGCATATAAGATCTTACCTATACCTAGAATAAATTAAAGTGAAACAAATGGTAATGACATTTCTACAATACATATTATACATTAATACCGTAACAATACGTTAATTCACCGGCAAGATGTTTATGCTGAAATATTTTCATTTTACATTTGATGACACCAGCTCAAACATTGTTTGAAACGGTATTTAAGGAAAATGACTATACAATAACGACATTCGACATTATAATTTATAAATAGTATAAGACTAGTTCAAGTGCACGACACGATACTAAAACCACAAAAGGAGGATGGTAATACAGTTTTCAATGGAACTCGTATACTTTATTTCTAATAATCATGTTAATAGGTCACGCAGGCTAGAGCTGTGCCATTCTCGAGAACGTTCTCCATTTACTAAGAGAAATATTCTCAAGCGAGAATATTTCCTACAGAAAACAGGGAATGTTCTCGAGAACGGCACGACTATACGCAGGCTCTTACTTTTAATGTGTCTTGTCGTGAGCCTATTGTTCGGTACAGACATTGAAATTGGGTCATTGCTTCTTATTGGGAATCTTAAATGTTTCAAGTTGGCTTTGTTTCATGTCTTTTGTGGCGCCACTTTGCTTTATCGTAGTAATAAAGTTATTTTACTGTCATATTTTGTGATGAATAAGTATTTTGATTGAATAACTGTCTCGTTCTGGATGCAATTAATGAATTATTTTAATTTAATACGTTTTAGTAAATGGCCATGATATCACAAAAAATAGGTATTCCAAAAATTTTACAAAGGGAACTTTTCTACTTGCCTAGGGATGAAAATTCCGAAAAAATAAGATGCTTTTTTCGGAGAATATTACCAAATTTAGTTTTTTCGGTTTTTCCAGTTTTATTCAGAAAAAATAAATACGTCATACACAACGCCACTGATGAGTGATGAGTGTGATGACATTGTAAAAGTCAATAAAATGCCACAAATTAACACATTAATAGACGTGCAACCCACCTGTTAAAATTCCTAAAGATATAGTATATTAAAAAAAATCGTTTTATTCGGAAGTATTGTAACTGCAATTTGCATCAAAAGCAACTTGAAAAAAACGAGCCGTTTGGAAATTTTCCCGTATCTTTCCGAGTTTTTTCAACGCTATACTTGCCAGCGTGATATTAATGACAGTGATCGGTGTGTTTTTTTCAATCTGGCGGTTATGAAAGTGAAGTTCGTTTTAATCACGTGGATAACTCCAATTGGAGTTTTTAATTAAACAATGGATATTATTGCCTTCAGCTGTCATTTTTAACATGACATGACACATTTTATCTGCCACAGAACTTCCGCAGTATTGTTCTGATGGTACAGTCGCCATCAGAGATATCGGGCCGGCCGAGACGTTCACAAATATCTGAACACGCCTCTATTGTAAAGGCGTTAGAGTGCGTGTTCAGATATTATTGAGCACCTCGGCCGCTCCAATATATCTGATGGCGACTGTACGTTAAAGTAGTTACTAAAATATTGCTAATGACTGTCCTGTCTTGATCATGACTACGCACAGCCTTCGAATATTCAAAAAATTGTGCCGACAGACGGCAAACCATTTCATTATCTAATAAAATAACATATACTCGTAGATTTATTTCTCTCATCTCGACACAATGACATATGGGTGTGGTGACCTTGCCTAGTCGTGATTATTAACTACTTCCCAATACATTTTATATGTCACGATTATTTTTCTGTAATAATTAATGATTATTAATAATGCGATGTTTTAAATACTAACCTGCTCACCTTTATCGACGGTGGGAAATAGGTGATCGCCGAAAAAACTTTAAATATAATTAATCGTTATAATCATGGAGTGTTCTTAGATTACAAATAAATCGTGACAAATAACCATATGAGGAAAAACAAAAAACTATAATCTATGCCTACTCATATACGAATAGAATGTAAATTACTTACTTAAATTGCACTCGTATCCAGAAATTCCAGAATCACAGAGTATTATGTCCAAATTCTAAAGGATAAACTGAGAGTTACGGGCGTGAATTTCATGAAATTACCACGTTGTCATATAATTTTGAATATGTCTTTTACCTATATATACCTTTACGCTGCAACAAAACTAAAGTGGTATTATGTATTAATTCCAGTAGCGGAGCGTTAAAGAACTTTATTTCCACCAGTTTGCCTAATTTCAGCTTGTGGATGAATTCAAGGCAAAATTAGCCACGGCTTCTCTACAAATAGGTAAATTTGACGCGCCGCCATTGATTAATTTAATACTAAAATAGTAACTAAATTTAACTTGCGAAATTGTCTATGGAAAAGTAGCTTCCAATGTCGTGAGTTGAAATCTAAAGATGTTTGATATGACCTAAATGTTTAGTCACAAACATATCTCATCTCTCTCTTCATGTATTCCATCCTGTTAGAGACATATTTATTGTTAATTGCGTGTCAAGAAAATGATTTTCCATTTGACCCAAATACTTCAATTTCTGTTTAATGTCAGTGAAAAACGTGAGGTAGGTTAGGTAAGTTCTTGAACTTAAATCTTTATTTTCTCTATAATATAAATAAATCTTGCAATATAACTTGAAGGATCCTCCAAAGAATATAAAAAGAATACCCCGAAGTTTCCCAAAAATCTGGGAGCTGAGAGTTATGTAAAATGTTTACCACTAGATGTATATTTGTAACACGTCTCGCGTCGGATGATGGTCCTTGGTTGGAAGTTTTGACATCCTACAAGCCTCTTTTGGTTGGACTTAAAAAAACAATAACTAAAGGAATATGTTTTATCGTACTTTAACTACTTAAATGTTACATTTCTAAATAAATTGAATGTGCAAAACTTTCAAAAAAATGTCTACAAACATTTTACGTGACAGTAACTTAACTCCGTATAAAAATGAACTGTCATAGTAACCATCATTTGTCACGACAGGTATAAGTCATAACATAAATATATGCGCTTAAGCATTACTTTATTTCCTTTATTCTACAAGATGTATCTATACATATAATAAAGCTGAAGAGGGTCGAAAGTCTGTACATGGAAGATATTCGAAAAAAAGTTGGCTGGGGATACTTAGAATCGATAACAGAACACGTTACAACAGTTTTTAGAATTTTTGTCTGTTTGTCTGTTTTTCTGTTTGTCTGTTTATTTAACCGCGCATCACGTGAAAACGGCTAAACGGATTTTGATGCAAACTTTACTAATCTGTCGAGAAAATCCGCGGCCAAGTTATAGGCTAAAAAAATTCAAGGGGTGGGGGGCGTAGCCACTACACTCGATTAAGTTTGCACCTGAGTCTTATGGCGCTAAAAAAGGGAAGAAGAATGTGCAAACTTTTCTTGGTTTTTTTTTTGGTTTGAAGGAGGTGCAAACTTTTTTCAAATATATGCTACGACTATCGAGTACCCTGCTAAACTAACAGATGGCGCTAAAATTAAACCTCCGAGAAAGGATTTTGCCAAATTAACTCTAAATTTAGAAGAGGGGGTACATATATCAACAAATTTAATGGTATTTAACAGTAAATTGATTGTCACACCAATGTGTGACAATGACACAGTGCCATCTTTTGAGGAACTGAGTAAACATTTAGTAATCATAATCAAGTAAACTAAAAATGAGTTTACTTAAATACTTACGAATTAGTGGTAAAATCAACACGCGCATAACTGCATAATTATTTTAAAAAATATTAATTTTCTCCGTCATGAATTATACCTAATCGTAATTATATCGCATCCATATTCATACGTATAGCCTTCTTTAAGCACTTAATGATGGCCACGAAGGTGGGTACTTTGAAAAAAAAAACAGTTTTCTCTGACGTTTGCGGAGTAAATGTCAAACGATTTAGAACTCGCATTTTATACGCGTTTAAATGCCTTCCCGAAAAAATGAAATCTTTCGCGAAAGTCTCGTAACGAATTAAGGCTACAAGGGGCACGGTCTCAGGAGTCTGAGGAAGACCACGGTTAGAGACTCAGTGGCGCTCTAGCCAGGCAGGCCGCTTCACTTTCCGCTGAAACGGCATGCCAGCGCGAGTCTCCGTTGCGATCCCAAAGACATCGTACGCAATCTGTGAGATCGCTCGAAACTAGCGACGATCGTGATTTCAAACGTAGCCGCGACTACCAGAGACGTTATGCAGAATCGTTCCTTCCGTCCGTGAAAACCTCATTCGGAACGGAGACCTGACACAGGTGACGCAGCGTGAGAAATCTTGGGTTTGTGAGAGAGCCATACTCACGCAAAAAAAAGGAATAGGCAGCGGCAGTTAATGCGCGGAAATTGAAGGTGAACATGCAGTATATAATTCCTCTAACACTGTCTTGGATGAAGGCAACGTCACAACATACCCGGTGGAGTTTCTAAACTCATCGAGTGCTTCAGGATTCCTAGCACACGTTATGCAACGGAACCCGGCTAAAAGTAGTGCAACTGCAGCGAAATCTCATCGAGGCGCAGATCCTGATGGGGTGCGGCGCCGGAGAAGCCGTGTTCATCCCGCGCATGCCCCTCATCCTGAGCAAGTTCCTGTTCCGCTTCAAGCACCTACAGTTATCCTTGAGCGTCTGTTTTTCCATAACCATTAACAAGTCGCAGGGGCAGACATTGCGCGCCGCCGGCATGGACTTGCGCACGGGTTGCTTCTCGCACGGGCAGCTCTACGTGACGTGTTTGCGCACGGAGCTATTCGTGCTAATACCCGCCAGGGAGACTTACAATGTGGTGTACAAAGAAATATTGTAAAACGTCAATGTTATGTAAATATACTTTACATACCTACTTATTTGTATGTAACTGTAGATATAATTGTATGTATATATTTGGGTGTGCATACATAAACATAACTGTAATTAAAATGCAAATGCTCGGCCTCAAGATTTTGATATCTCTTCTCCTTTACTCTCATCTTACTTCTAACTAACATTACACCTTAATCCGAAAGTATGTTAGGAAGTATGGATTTCTATGTGTATATTTCTTACCTTTTCATGGACCGATTTGGATGATATTTGCCATGGACATGATTTGGATAGGTACAGTCAAGCACGTAAAAAAAAAATACAAAAGTGGAACTGTATTGTCCGATATACATCTACTACTCTATGTCGTTTAAATCACCTCAAAAATTTGAATAAGCGCGAAAAAAACTTTTGATTTTGGAGTGTACTTTAAGTGGTACCTAATTGTAAAATATTTTATCTGGACTATAGTCCTCTAGCGTATCCATCTGTCAACTTTACTTCAAGTTCCACCTCCATGGGAGAGGGAGAGAAATTAGGGGCGAAATAGCCGCTTAATAACAGAAACCGAATTCCACGCGGGCGGAGCCGCGGGCACAGCTAGTCAATAATAATAATGATCAAACATCATCTTTAATGTTTCGAGATAATCGTCGATTGTCTCTTAAATCGTAAATTGCAAATACGTGAAGAAGCTGTCGTGACGACCTCTACGTTATTGGTGCACAGAAAATATGCAATTACGCAATTAAGTGTGTTATAAATTAAGTTTACATAGAGCGGTGTCAGTGCGCAGCGTGTGGGCGTGGCCTCGTGGAAATGGAGGTCTGTGATTGGTGGGTAGCGATACTTGCATTTTCACTTCGCACGTGGTATGATTGCTAAATTGCTGAAAGCGCATCCGTTTGACATTTTAACCCTAAGGCATAGGAATACTACAAATTTTGTTGTGTGCAAGCAAGCTAGCTTCTGTTTATTGGTTTATTTTATTTTTCAGTGTCCTTAAAATTCCATTGTCATAAAAATCAAACATGCAACCATTACAGAGACACGACACCAATAAAGCATTAACAAAATGGCCGGTTCTCATATATCAGAGGCATTATAATAAAAGGTATGTCTCTTTGATCACGCGTCGCATCTGCACAGCTATTTAATAAACATTTTTACTGTTTATTATCTAGTATAAATTGAGCCAGTATTTCGTAACAATTAAGCATAGATAGAGGTCAACTTTTAACCGGTTCTTGGTAGGTACTTTGTGAGTAATAACGTCCTCCTAAAATATAACGTCCTACACACTATTTATCTTAATACAGTTTTTCATCATCTATTTAACGTTAGTCATATTTGATAAAACTACATGACATAGGCGGGTGTGGAAAAATCACATGTCATGATAACTTCACGGTCACTCTTTGTCTTTTTGTAAAAGAATACATAAATGTGACAACAAACAGTTGAACAAAAAAATATTTCTTTGTCGTAAATGCGACATCGAAGATATTTTGTTTATAGCTGAATTATATACCTACTTATTTTTGATGTATGATTTCTACCCTTTATTAAAATGGCAACCATGTTTTTGTTTTTATTTTAGTTACAAAAATATCTACCTGCAGTATATAAATCAGATTCTTTAATTTTAAATGCCACAAATTTCCGTACAGTTAAGGTTGTTTACTTCGATCCATCATATTTTCACTAAAAGAGCCGAAATATTATTGTATATTGCCGACAACGCTGACCCCTGCCCTAGTGCGATAAACTCGCATGTAATTACAACTAATTTATTGATAAAAAACAGTTTTCATGATACTGAAAAATTATCTTGTCGGCGAAGTAACAAACAATATAGTCTTATAACAAGTACATATTACGTGTCCAAGTCCCAATGCGCCGCCCGCGGTGCGTTCGACTTAAAAGGCTTTTATGAGAACGTAGGCAGTACATTATACTCCGGGTACGATATACAGAGTGGAGAAAAATAATGGGTCCTGAAGGGAAAGTGCCTTAAAACCTTAAGGTAGCTCATTTTACTTAATGAAAACATTTTTTTATTTTTTTAAAGATATATACAAGCCTCTAAATAGCAAATTTCTATAAGTAGTGTACAAATATACATATATTTACCCACCCACTTATAACAGGAAGAGAAACAGAAGAAATTCTTAGTATACGTATCTATTATGATTTATGATCATTAACACCCAACATACGACTAATTAAACAGATAAAGTACGAAAAATTAAATTAATATTGTATAAATAGTTATTATTTTTAATTCCTGTAAGTTTTTGCTCATCTTTTTACCAGTACACTCCAACATACCAACTCTTTAGCAGTAGAAAATGTAAGATTCAACTGATTTTTAATTCAAAAGTTCCACAAACAAGCTCTTTAAATAACACGAGCCACGAATTAGTACTGTTCCTAACCGAAGTTAGTGCATCTATACAAGAAAAATTCCCTAAGCAAAGAAACTATACATATATATAATCACGCCTATTTTCCGGAGGAGTAGGCAGAGACCACGGATTTCCACTTGCTACGATCCTGACATACCTCTTTCGCTTTCTTCTGTTTCATAACATTCGTCATACACGCTCGCAGGTTTAGCGTTCTCTTGAAAGATGAACTTCCTCTTCTTCTTTTCATGGAGAAGAACGACTTAAGTTCAATAACAATTTTCAATCCAAGACACTTAAAGTTGTTTACGCCAACCACAAAGGTACCTTAAGCTTAAATATAGTTTGTTTTGGTTAGTGCGTGGGCGTATATCGTTACTTTCTGTTGTGAGGACCAATAAGGTTATCTTTATGCATTTTATCTTCATATTAGAAAGTTCTCATAGAAACTGATAGTGTTAAAATAATGTTAAGAACAAGCGCTATTTAGTTTACAGGTTAGCACCTATTTATGCTAGTAAGTAACAAATATTTTTTTAGATATTATTATTTATTAGAATTACTTAAATAAGTCTACAAGTAAGTCTAATCTTGTTAGACATTTTCCAGGTATTTTTATTATCTTGCAGTGACTAACAATGATAAATAAACAATTCTTATCCCTTCGCACAACAGACTACTGCAAATATTTGAGGAGACAATAAGACAATCATCTTACACAAAGGGTTTCAATAGATAATCTTTCAAAACAAATACTCTGGCCGATGCGCCGATGTTTTTAAACATGTGTAAACAATTGGAGAGCCTAATTTGATTACAGGTGCGGACGGTTAGAAACATTGAATTAATATTCAGGATATTTGAATAGTTAGATATCTCTTTTAAACTATGTAGGTATCATTCTATTGGAAAATACAGGCATTTACCCACTTAGCAAACTAGTGCCGTAGGTAGTCGCCGAGCGGACCCCTGAAGGCGTACCGCGAACACCAAAGTTCGCAAATTGCGGGCATCTTTCTATTTTACTTCAATTAAAGCATGATTAAAGTGGCAGAGAGAGATGCCCGCAATTTGCGAACTTCAGTGTTCGCGGTAGGCCCTCTGGCTCCCTTGAGCCGCAGCGAAATGCCGGGATAATAAACGCCTCTGATTAAACAATTATGTACGTAAATACTTTGTAAATACCAAAATACCTAGCTTGTACATATCAAGCTTGTTAACCTACCAGATAAATAAAGTTATGTATAAAATGAACAGAAGGTGCAGGGTAAAGGAAAGGTCATGAACCGCCTGTTTATTGTTTATAAAATACCTGCAGCTGCAGGATTCGCAGATTCCTAGGCGTGTTCGTGTGAATCACTATTGTTATGACTTGTAATCCGATACTAATAGAAATCCATACAGCCGGTATCAAAAGGAACCGTTTAAAATGCAACCTAATTACTTTGATACAGAGCTGGAATTTGTAAGGTTGTAGGGATTAAAATGTTGATGACTGCAATGTGATAGTGTTACATGATTCGACAGGGCATTCCCCTTCTCGCTTTGAAAGATAGGTACAAATTTAACTAAGTAGGTATTTTGGGAGAAGGTAACATGTATAAAAAAAAAATCAGTTAGTATCCCCCCGAGGTCTGCAACGACAACCGTTTTATGGAATTTAGAATCTACCATGATCACTGACCATTAAAATTGTCCTCATAATCCTAGACAAGTACTACAAGTAGACACATTGATATTTGTTTTATCAAAATTATTAGTTTCCAGTCTTATTCTAAATGCGGTCATAAGGAATCGACCCACATAAATGATATTAAACCTCTTGAAAGTGAAACTCTTTATTCTTCAATTTACAATTACCACCAGTTCTAACACCCTGCCCCGCCACAGTCCCGAGAATATACGGGCTGTTGGCTACAGCCAACAGATTAAAAATATATTGATCGAAATTCGGTCTGGAATACTTAATTCTTTTGCATTCTTTTCTAGAACCATTTTTTCTGCTCCATATAGCATATACACACATATGAAAGCTTAAACGTTTTATAAATAACAAAAATGTAAAAGAGATCCATGAATAATGGGGTCACGCTCGATTAAAAGTGTTAAATTTAATCACGTTCCTTCACAAATTACGAGGAATTGAAATTCTAATTTTATAGAAAAATCACAACACTAAGCAATATTTTACAATAATTTGTATTTTTTGCTTTAGTTGGCACAGCGCCCGTGTTTATTGAGCTGCAGGGAAACCCTGCTAATGTATTATAGAAAGCAGGGCTGTAGTTATTTTTGTACCAATTCGTTTAGACAGCGAAAGTCAAAACGAAAAGTTATAAGCCGTATATACAGACAGACCGTAGTATTTCAATATTTCGGTCCGGCAATTCATAATAAAAAAAGTTGCTGCAGCTTTACTTAATACAGTCCACTTCAATTTTCTACTAAATATATCTATTTAAAATCTAGTAAATAGCGAAACTTTGACAGATCGCCGATTCTTTCATTACTTTGACTACTCTACTATGAAATCGCCATCATGAGGTCGAAGTTTGCCATGTCATTAGTTCTCATAAAATTGTATAGATTCATTTAAGAATAAGCTGTTCAGGCGAATTGCTTATTTAGCTTGGAATTGATGTACATAAATAATGGAGACAAACAACATTATACAATGTCACAAACACCCACAGGAGCCGCGTCTATACCTGTCAACTATCGGAATATGAAAAATGATCCAAAAAGCAATACAAATAATGTTTATCTACTGCGATATCGAATGTCGACCCAGTTGCCCTATCTTCTTCCCATCGCTTCATAAACTCAACCCTAACCTATATAAGTGCGACCTCGTGATTCGTAACAATTAGGTGGAATTGGGGATCAACATATATCTGACAGATTCTGTCGATAGGATGAGTATAACAGCGCCTGGCAGCGCGCCCGCCGTTTTCGCGGGACGAATAGTTCTGATAAATCATTATCATTAGTCAATGTGACTATACGATTATCTATAGCTCCTTGATTGGATATTAAAAAGCCATAAAACAAAGCATTTGCACGCTATCATGTTTTATTTGTGGTTATCTTTTGCGATGTTGTTTTGATAAAGAATAGCTACAACTATCAACAAATCTTTTTGTCCAATAATTAAATATAACAAACTATTTAAACGGATTATAGGTATCGCGTGAATGAATTTAAAATACATCCTAACGACTCAAAATACATTTTAAATACTTTTATTTTATTAATAACTATCGCGGTAACCAGAGACAATATTACAAATTAAAAATAACACTTGGAGTTAAACCTGGAGTTGGTTACAAGTACAATTTCACTGGGTTAACGGTTTATCCGCTTAACCCAGGGTTATGGGCCACTTGCACCTATCACCAATCAGGAGTTAACCGGTTAAATCTGGAGTTACCATGGTTACCAGTGCAATATGACACTGGGTTAGCGGTTTAACCGGTTAACCCCGGGTTAGTGGGATGATGCAAGTGGTCCTTAGTGTTTAAGAGTACTTTCGAGAATTTTGACGTTTAATCTGCGAATTTCAGTAAAGTCCAAACTAGCTGTAAAAATACCCCAGTGTAACGGGATCGACTCCCTGCCATTCTCAATATTTTTTAGGCGTCTTACACTCTACGACTTTTTGCAGTGTTATAAAGATTATAAAGTACAATCGTGTTTCAGTCTCGATGTGGTAGCAATACAATTGCGCAGCTGTCAAATCAATAGCGCTGCAAAAAGTTGCAGTCGGCCCGATTCGAAGAATGATTAAGACACGTTTAAGCTCTTGGAAAGATCTTTAAAAGATCGATAGCTAAACGACATGTCAAAATTGACGTTTATTTCGATTCCGCTGTGATCCCCGTAAGATCTATCTACGATATTTCTAACGTCAAAATGACATTGGTTGCCCGAATCGAGCTGCTTCTGTCAATTATACGATTTACAAACGATATCCAAATGAGAACTTATCAGACTTATCTAAACCAGTAGGGCTAAGATGGTCGGCTTTTTATCATTTGTCACCATGCCTGTCACGTTCTAACAAGTATGTAAGTGCAAAAGTGACGGGCATAGTGACAGGTGATATAACTGGAACCATGCTGCCACTGCAGTAGGGCTAAGATGGTCGGCTCTTTATCATTTGTTACGATGCCTGTCACGTTCTAACAAGTATGTAGGTGCGAAAGTGACAGGCATAGTGACTAGTGATAAAGATGGAACCATGTTGCCACCGCTGAAATTATCGTTATCGTATCTCATTCTTTGAAACGCGCCGTTCGTGTTGCCCTTAAACTTGCCATACCAAAACTCTCTGCGATGTTTTTGTGGTTACAGTAGTCATTCGTAGAATCTTACCTGGAACAAAAATTCGTATTATTAATAAATAAAAATTAGGACGAAAAAAACGCTTGATGGGACAGTCGGTGCCATAACATTTACTTATATTTCCTTTCTAGCTTTCATATACATACCACATTTTTATACATATAGCACCTGTACAGCTTTTATGGCGACCTAGGTATTTATGTTGGAGAACTTACTGTACTTAGTATTAAATGGCTTTGTTTCTAAAAGTTTCAGTAACAAGGCCGAATCCAGTAAACTTTATACAACATTCTCGAGTCTATAGTAAGTACCTATCTAAGGTTCTCCCAAACACATTTTATAGTTTACTAGCTGTGCCCGCGGCTCCGCCCGCGTGGAATTCGGTTTCTGTTATTAAGCGGCTATTTCGCCCCTAATTTCTCTCCCTCTCCCATGGAGGTGGAACTTGAAGTAAAGTTGACAGATGGATACGCTAGAGGACTATAGTCCAGATAAAATATTTTACAATTAGGTACCACTTAAAGTACACTCCAAAATCAAAAGTTTTTTTCGCGCTTATTCAAATTTTTGAGGTGATTTAAACGACATAGAGTAGTAGATGTATATCGGACAATACAGTTCCACTTTTGTATTTTTTTTTTACGTGCTTGACTGTACCTATCCAAATCATGTCCATGGCAAATATCATCCAAATCGGTCCATGAAAAGGTAAGAAATATACACATAGAAATCCATACTTCCTAACATACTTTCGGATTAAGGTGTAATGTTAGTTAGAAGTAAGATGAGAGTAAAGGAGAAGAGATATCAAAATCTTGAGGCCGAGCATTTGCATTTTAATTACAGTTATGTTTATGTATGCACACCCAAATATATACATACAATTATATCTACAGTTACATACAAATAAGTAGGTATGTAAAGTATATTTACATAACATTGACGTTTTACAATATTTCTTTGTACACCACATTGTAAGTCTCCCTGGCGGGTATTAGCACGAATAGCTCCGTGCGCAAACACGTCACGTAGAGCTGCCCGTGCGAGAAGCAACCCGTGCGCAAGTCCATGCCGGCGGCGCGCAATGTCTGCCCCTGCGACTTGTTAATGGTTATGGAAAAACAGACGCTCAAGGATAACTGTAGGTGCTTGAAGCGGAACAGGAACTTGCTCAGGATGAGGGGCATGCGCGGGATGAACACGGCTTCTCCGGCGCCGCACCCCATCAGGATCTGCGCCTCGATGAGATTTCGCTGCAGTTGCACTACTTTTAGCCGGGTTCCGTTGCATAACGTGTGCTAGGAATCCTGAAGCACTCGATGAGTTTAGAAACTCCACCGGGTATGTTGTGACGTTGCCTTCATCCAAGACAGTGTTAGAGGAATTATATACTGCATGTTCACCTTCAATTTCCGCGCATTAACTGCCGCTGCCTATTCCTTTTTTTTGCGTGAGTATGGCTCTCTCACAAACCCAAGATTTCTCACGCTGCGTCACCTGTGTCAGGTCTCCGTTCCGAATGAGGTTTTCACGGACGGAAGGAACGATTCTGCATAACGTCTCTGGTAGTCGCGGCTACGTTTGAAATCACGATCGTCGCTAGTTTCGAGCGATCTCACAGATTGCGTACGATGTCTTTGGGATCGCAACGGAGACTCGCGCTGGCATGCCGTTTCAGCGGAAAGTGAAGCGGCCTGCCTGGCTAGAGCGCCACTGAGTCTCTAACCGTGGTCTTCCTCAGACTCCTGAGACCGTGCCCCTTGTAGCCTTAATTCGTTACGAGACTTTCGCGAAAGATTTCATTTTTTCGGGAAGGCATTTAAACGCGTATAAAATGCGAGTTCTAAATCGTTTGACATTTACTCCGCAAACGTCAGAGAAAACTGTTTTTTTTTTCAAAGTACCCACCTTCGTGGCCATCATTAAGTGCTTAAAGAAGGCTATACGTATGAATATGGATGCGATATAATTACGATTAGGTATAATTCATGACGGAGAAAATTAATATTTTTTAAAATAATTATGCAGTTATGCGCGTGTTGATTTTACCACTAATTCGTAAGTATTTAAGTAAACTCATTTTTAGTTTACTTGATTATGATTACTAAATGTTTACTCAGTTCCTCAAAAGATGGCACTGTGTCATTGTCACACATTGGTGTGACAATCAATTTACTGTTAAATACCATTAAATTTGTTGATATATGTACCCCCTCTTCTAAATTTAGAGTTAATTTGGCAAAATCCTTTCTCGGAGGTTTAATTTTAGCGCCATCTGTTAGTTTAGCAGGGTACTCGATAGTCGTAGCATATATTTGAAAAAAGTTTGCACCTCCTTCAAACCAAAAAAAAAACCAAGAAAAGTTTGCACATTCTTCTTCCCTTTTTTAGCGCCATAAGACTCAGGTGCAAACTTAATCGAGTGTAGTGGCTACGCCCCCCACCCCTTGAATTTTTTTAGCCTATAACTTGGCCGCGGATTTTCTCGACAGATTAGTAAAGTTTGCATCAAAATCCGTTTAGCCGTTTTCACGTGATGCGCGGTTAAATAAACAGACAAACAGAAAAACAGACAAACAGACAAAAATTCTAAAAACTGTTGTAACGTGTTCTGTTATCGATTCTAAGTATCCCCAGCCAACTTTTTTTCGAATATCTTCCATGTACAGACTTTCGACCCTCTTCAGCTTTATTATATGTATAGATTTCACTCCGTCATGTCTTTCCGATAGACATCACAAAGTTAAGGGAATGTAAAGCTAACTTTGACGCTGCACCCTTACACCCATACATTGTTTTAGAAAAACGGGATATATAATATTATTATAAATATATGTACCAGAGTCGTTGACTATTATTATATTGTCCGGTAAAATGACCTTTCTTTTAAAATGTGTGTTGACCCATAAACATGTATTGTATAATTTAACAGCACTTAGGCCATCAAATGTAGTAGGTATGTGCCACCCATAGTGTTTAGAAAATTACACAAACTAAGATAAATGGCGATTTGTAATTACTTTCACCTTTACCTGTGGATCAGTGCCAATTGGGGGGACCACCCAACTGACTAGGTATTCCTTACACCACTTCTAACGCGCGATGACTGAACAAATGATAGATTAAAAGAAACTGAGATGAATTTCTTAAAATGAAAAGGGAATATTCGCGGAGTTAAAATGATTAATCACATCACAGGAGTTGACAACCACATAGTACTGTGTGGTTTAATTAACTTAAAAATATTTTTAAAAAAACACGCAAAATAGGCATTCGTTTCAACTTCAAATAACGTACCTAATATTTAACGTTTAAGACGATATAAATGTGAGAAACAAAACAAAAAATAGTGTTATTTCACTCATAATAAATAATAGCTAGGCAAATGTTAATACGGAATATAAATATGCATACACGTGCTGTATTTTAAAGACGACTACGATTTTTTTGTGTAAAAAACGTTATCCTACGTTTTTGCAAACGGTAGCGTTCTAACGATATAAATTATGGCGCGTACTATTAAATTACAAAATAAGCTTAAGCTTTTTTAGAAAACAAAACAATCACGATCTGGCTGTTCGCCAAACGGCACTTTAAGGCCAGCGAGATTTGCAGCGGCATCTGAAGCTGAACTGCATGGCCGTGAACTAGGGAAAATGATAAATGGGCTCGCCTGACACTTATATAGGGTTCTATACCTCAAAACGGAACCCTTATAGCTTATAGGATCACTTTGATGTACAGTTCGTCAGTCAACCCGTCAGTCCGTCCGTCTGTCCAGCATAATTTATCTCGAGAACGCGTGGAGGTATCGAGTTGAAATATAAACAACATTATCAGATCTACAGTCCGTTGAAGCAGTGAAAAAATGAAACTTCTAAGTTAACGGAAAAAAAAAGTACGGCCGTTTATGCCGTAAAAAACGTATATCTCGACACTCTCTAGGGAATCAAAATCCATAGGTCCCGTTGACCTAAAACTATGAAATTTGGCAAGTAATATCGTTTTACGTAAAATGTAAACATACAATAAAAAAAGTTAAATTTGTGAACTTTGAAAAAAGTGTAAATTTTGTAACTTTGTGTAAATTTTGAAAAAAGTGAACCCTCGGTGGGCGACTCCGACTCGCAATTAGACAGTCTCTTATACGTAATGTTTTTATTTATTTCGTGCACAGTCAATGGAGCTTGATTTCGCGTCGTCTTCAATTTACTCGGCAGATAATAAATGGGTGTCATTATAATTAACTAAGCATAACTCTAGTAGCTACAGATTTAAAGTTTTCTGGAACAATGTTATTTTGATCTGTTCACACACGTGTCCCGCAAAAGTGAACAGTTTCACACCCGATAACTATTAAATAATAAATAGCTCAAGGCCCGTCCGTTATTTTCGCTGTATAACTTATAATGTTTCCGATGCCATTAATTTCTACATATATATTTGTTTTCGAATTTGAGGAACGCTGATTTTTCAGTTTCTATTTTATTTTGGTCGGGAGGGATAGCGGATGAGTTTTGACAGATGTTGTAAACAATTTTTTTTTTAATGGGAAACTTTATATTTTTCATCTCTACATAAGTTTTGTTATGGTACATGGATGTGTCCGTGTTTAGTAGAGGATATAATTACGGTTGCCACATTAGTTAGTGAGTTAACGTTTCGGAACATATAATTTGAAGCAATAAAATTTCAAACGCTGTGTTGACTGATGCCGCACCCGCGTGCTTGATGCGATTGTGGTGTCAAACGGCATCATAGAAAACCCAATTTGGGTACCAAATTGTAGATTTTGGGATGTTATAATGAACAATCATATACGGTGTTAGGAATAAAATATTCATAATAAATCACTCAAATTATAAATATAAATTAAATTCTGAACTACATTCTCTGTTATTATTTTTTACATTTAATTCGTGAAGCATAACGTATAAAGCTCTTAAGAACGTCAAGAGATTACCATCGCTACGGAACAATAAATCTCTGTCTTCAGAAGAACCAACATACGAAATTCGGCGAAGTTTATTTTTATAATCAGTTTATTATTATTTTTATTATCTCTTGAGTTACAACATCTATAAGAATGTATTTAGGTTAACTTTTAAGTTGTAAAGTAGTTGTAAGTAAGCATAAATGGATTTTCTCTAAAATATAGTTATACATACCTATACAATAAACACTATACGAGTTTATTACGTATATAACTATGTTGTACGTGAAAAAATGAAGCCGATAAATACATAATTTAATATAGTACTTAGTTATTGTAATATAAAAAGAGAGTATCAACAAAAACAAGTAATAAGGCCAATGGCGTGTTTGTGAAACTAGTACTAAAATATTGCAGCGACCCTGGGGTATTGATAATGATAATGAATTGGGCTTGTCGCCGCCTAAATTAAATTCACTAGCGAAATATGCCTCATTTCACTAAATTTACGTTGCTATATTTTATCAACATTCATTTTTTCCGACAGAAATAAATGGAATCGAGCAGAGTAGGAATTAAATTAAAAGGTTGTCTGTCCCTGACCTCATACTATTATACAATCATTGGTATTGTTCACAAATTAATTTATAGTCATAACTTCCGCTCTCGTATGGCCTTTAAATATCCACGAGTATTCTAGGCTGACACACTTGAGATGAACCCACAATCTTCCACAAGGCTCGTAGCTAAACACAATTAATCAATATCCGATTAAATTAACATATTTATGTTTATAGGAGCCCATCAGAATATATTAAGCTGCGTCTCCTACATTATCTGAGATATTCTTGAAAATAAGGTAGTGATTTTCACTTTAATGTGCCATAAAAAAGTACTTAGCCTCGACCGGAGTTGCGTTAATTGAATAAGGTGACAAAATTAATCCTATAACTAATTGAAATGTCATGTTTTTTGTGCGTATAGTAATATTAAATACATATTTAAAATCATAAACATTTGACAGATTAGCTTTGCGCATAGGTAAGTTAAAAATACATTTATCTAAACGACTATTAAGTATGTATTTGGTATTGACAGATCATTTTAAATGGGTTTAACATATACCTAATTGTCTACCCTGACATAATAATCTTCAGTTGTTTATTATAACCGATTTTTGATTAATGTGTTGACGAAGCGTGTTGTGGATGTTTTTTGCTTGTTTGCGTATATATATTGACGAAGACTACGTCGTAGATCTTGTCTCTGTCTTGGTAGGATGTTAAATTATTTTTTTAAAAATAAATTAATATTAAACTACTCCGAAACATGCCACTCACGTGACATATTTCGGAGAGCCTAGCCTAGGACTCCTTTCTCAAGCACTAACAGACGTGAGTTTAAATTCGATTAGGTAAATTAATATCAGGTCACATGTTTGAAATTAAACTTTAGTTTATTTGCCTTAAGGTAAGAAATTCAATTTAAACATGGTGAAGTTAATCGAATCATTAAAAGTTCACACCTCTGATTACCATGCATAACCTATTCGTTCGTGATTAATGTGTGATTCAAAAGCTTCAAATTCAATAATAATAATTCAATTCAAATATAAATTCTAGACAACTCGTGTTAAAAGCAACCTTCACAAAATGGACAGGACTGAAACTAAACGCTCATCAAAATCTGACCGACAGATGACAGTGCAGACATTTTTATAATGCGAATGGAATGGACCAGAGGTTAGCCACACCTGCTCACAAGGTGAGATCGGCAATCTTTCTTTAATAACAAACATTATTTACGATCTGTCAGTAAGTACGTAATGTACATATGAGGGATAATCACTTGAACTAGTGATATAATTATTTATGATTATACTTCAAGCGTAAGTATAGAAAAAAATCTCGTCGATACGCCGTTTGCACTATGTAATAATTTAAACGTATTTAAATTAAAGTAGCTATAATTTCTCACG
Source organism: Cydia pomonella (assembly GCF_033807575.1). Classification (NCBI taxonomy): domain Eukaryota; kingdom Metazoa; phylum Arthropoda; class Insecta; order Lepidoptera; family Tortricidae; genus Cydia; species Cydia pomonella. The sequence continues at coordinate 6,632,468 of NC_084717.1, read as the reverse complement.
TAGTGTAGTTCTTCTTCTTTTCATCCTGTTACCCTCTGCTGGGGTATATATATATAGCTCAAATCATATTATTCCACTGACTCCGGTCTTAGGAAGTTTGGGTAACCTCCCACCCCATACACTCAGCTCTTGCTGAATAAGGTTAGAGCCACCAGGTCAGGGCCACTTTGGATAGGTGGGTGTCAGGTTTCCTGAGGATATGCTCAATCCAATGCTACATCCGCGTAATTCTTGTGTACGGGTGTTACGCAGCGGCTTACGTGAGCGATGATTCGCGAATGCGACGCGGCGCGGCGCGGCGGCCCAACTGCATTCGGAGATCGCCCACGTAGGACACTTCCATAGGTATCAAAGGATTCGCGAGTTATTCGCTCACGTAAGACGCTGCCTTAGTCCTGTTATTGTCCATAAGTGAGCGTTTGTGATCCAGTAAGGCCAAAAGATTTGCCTTAAGCATTTGTTCACAAAGACTTGCCCCCTTATTCTTAAACGTTTACTAAAGTTGACAAGCCGCTAATAATCTTTTGTCCCTTTCCGACATATTGGTATGATGGAAAGGGACAAACGATTATTAGCGGCTTGTCAACTTTAGTAGACGTTTATGAATAAGGGGGTTGGAGTTATGTTATTAGGTAAACAATAATCTGCTTAAACTATATATTATAGAAAATAAGGAATTTAATTGAATAATTAATACAGCGCGGCGGGTTTAAAAGGTTCATCAAATGAAAAAGTTTATAGAACGTTACTCCAAAATAAAAAGTATACGTTTGCCCTAGGTATTTCGTGAAGTAGAATGACATCAATCAATTTAAAGTGGTCCAGTTATCTCTGAGAATAGTTAATATGAAACCTTTAATACATTTTAACTAAATAACTTATCATTAGTATGCAAACAATGATACGATGCTCATAAAACTTGTCATTGCAACTACATTACAAACAAATAGTTGACCTCTTGCGTTACGAGGCGTTATGTTTGTAGTTTGTACCAGCCCTTATCGCAGCAACTTATACTCATAGATTACTCCCCCTAGAAGAGGTTTACGGATTTATTTGATGACCCCTCTGCCACTCATGCCCATGCCAGAACGAGAGAGCAAAATTTATGAAGTGTTAACTTATTTAATAGCAAAAAAACATGCGATTAACATGCGGTTTAACCGCCTAATGTGAGATACCTCCTCCTCCTCCTTGCTATTCGGAATTGAACCATTAATTAGTAATAAGTTAAGAAATTGGGATACTGGTAAAGTTGTAAAAAATGTTAAAATAAAGTTCTCTAATTGATGTAGGTAAATTAGTTGGCAAATTAATTTAAAAAAAAAAAACCTTCTATATCTGTAAACTTACCAATCTAGTATTACTGAAGGCTGTGAGTTCTTTGACTTTACCACCCTGCACAATTTTAGCTGGAGTCAATCTTTGACCCTCTATAGCCGGTAGGATAACGCTCCATCTAGTTGTAGGTATTGATCTGAGCTTGGACCATCGACAAATTATAATAGAGGCCGCTCGGCCGATATGTTCGACATTTCGACCTTTTGCTTCTTATCGTTATCGCTAAGTTGGTACGAAAGTTTCTAATTCATGCAAAGCTTTTAGTCTTATAGGTTTTCATACTTGGTCATTTTTTCGTTGTAAGTTTTTTCCTCGTCGATATAATTTGGTGAATCAATAGAGAGAGCTATTCTGTACAAAAAAAGCGCAATTTCATCGTAAATCCTAAAAAGCTTCATCTGAGCTAAAAAAACGTATGGAATTTTCGTAACTCAAAGGAAAGTTCCATTAAGTTTTTGGGAGATGATTTTGTGCTAATTCCGCTCAGAAAGAGGAGCTCATCAAAACAATAAAATTTAACCGATATAGGTATAAGAAAAAAAATCGATAACAAAATTAAAATCGGCCCAATTATTTGTAATTTGCGTAACATAAGTTTTTGGCTTTTATTGCCGACTGTACTTTTCTTCCCACTGGCAACTATACTCATCGAGACAATTCTAAAAACCCCAAACACAATTCGGTTGCATTGTTTTACCATATAATTCCTATGGCCACCTCCTGTCTTGATCATCAATTAGCTTGCATATGTGTGCAAATTTTCAGTTTCATCGTGAACCAGAAAGTAAGTCAAATTTAACTTGCAAGTTTTTTTCCCGTACAAACATAGATACATAAATTTCAAGTTAAATAAAGCTTGTAAAAAGGTCATGTATAGTATTTTAAATAAGAAGTTCCTGTAATTCACTTGATAGATTAATTGAATGGACTTTATAGCCATAACAATATTGTTTTGTGAAACTTGAAATCTAAATTGTAGTAGTATGTAAACTACCAAGTCTCTCCGTAGACACAGTTTGTTTCTCATAACATATTTGATTATAATAGATAATATACATTTTGCTAACGATTATATATGTACGTTTAGGTCGTGGTTTGAATAACTAATGTGTTTGAATCTAACACAATGGGTTTCATTACAACGACCTTGACAGTCTGGGTTTAGTTTAGGTAATCCTAATTTTGGACAATGATATTATATAACTATACACAAGGACCACAAACAATATTTCTATATTTATTTAGTTGGTTATTTTTCGGATGAAATTCATCTTTATTACAGTTATTGTTGAATATAAGCTTATCTGTTTCTCATGGGGATTGGGGTATATGGGAGTTTTTTAGCACGTCCACATCTCTGGCTTGCCTAAGCTCGACTAAGAGCAACTGTACAATTTGTACAATTTAAGCGAATTTTCGAACGCCTTTAAAAGTTAAATAGTAGGAGTTAGTCAAAGTCAAAGTCAAAATATTCTTTATTCAAATAGGCCTAGCAACAAGCACTTTTAAATCGTCAAATTTTACAAATATCATCTTAATCTAAATATCAGAGCAATTTATTGATGCAGTTATTATTGTTCTAAAAAAAAACATTGAACTATTATAGATATGGTAAACTTAATAATAAGAATTTCACAACAAGATCGTCAAACATCAAAATTGTATAAAAATACTAGTCTAGAACCTTACTAGAATAAAATCTAAATGTCAAAAAATACGGTATATATATACATTGAATTATCAATTTCATCATTAATAACATAACAATAAATAATTCATTCTTTACAATCACACTTAATCCCACGGTGTTTCATCATTCATGTAGTCTTGTGTGCTATAATAGGCTTTAGAGATAAGCTTACGTTTTACATAATTTTTAAATTTACTAACAGACAATTCAGTTATAATATTAGGAAGTTTATTGTAAAATCTTACACAATTACCCATGAATGATTTCTTAATTTTATGGAGCCTAGTGAAGGGCACTGCGAGCTTATGCTTATTTCTAGTATTAATATTATGTATTTCACAGTTTTTCTTAAAACTGGCAATGTTTTTATGTACATACAGATATATTATATATATTCTCATAAATATATTGACAGTGCACTGTCATTATGTTAATGTCCTTAAACTTATCTCTAAGTGTGTCTCTATGGTACATATTATATATTGCACGAATAGCCCTCTTCTGCAGAACAAAAATGGTATTTATCTCTGAAGCACTACCCCATAGAAAAATACCATATGACATAATGCTATGAAAGTAACTAAAGTAAACTAATCGAGCTGTTTTCACGTCTGGTAACTGACGGATCTTGCTCACTGCAAAAGCTGCAGAACTCAGTCTATTCGAGAGATTAGCAATATGGGGACCCCATTGTAGTTTAGAATCTAAAGTTATACCAAGAAAAACTGTGCTATCTACTAGTTCCAATTCCTCATCATTGACAATGACACCTGTTTGCTCATTCCTTATGTGACTTGTAACAAACTTAATGCACTTAGTCTTTTTCTCATTTAACAATAAATTATTAACATTAAACCAATTTACTACTTTAGAAATAGCATTGTTTACATCACTGCAAGCTTGTTGCTGTCGTTTGACTTTGAAAATAAGTGAGGTATATAGGTATGAGGTAGTTAAATATATAGTATTTGGTATTAATAACAGATGTGTTTAAATTTAACACAATGGGTTTCATTGCAACCTTGACAGTCTGGGATTTAGTTTAGGTAAACCTAATTCTGGATCTAGCAATTGTGGTTTGGTGTTTATAAATTCTATTTATGCCGCGGTTGTGATCTCTTTCGATGAATATTTTTAAGAAGAATTATTTTTTAAATAGCTTTCTGATTATTTCTACCATATTTTCATTGAAAGACGAACAATTTACATTCTTATTTGTGCTTAGTTTCTTTCGTAACAAGTGGTGGCGAATCAAATTGTATTGTTTACTGTTAAGTTCCGCGATATTTCAGCATTCTTAGCCATTATAAGCTGAAGTAAAGTTACGAAATAATTTAGTTATGAGCTATACTGTTGATTTTACCAATACAAATACATCAATACCAGAAAATGACAGGAATACAAGTATAGGTAAACATTATCGCTATAAAGCGATCTCTTTCAGACATCTTTTAGCTAGCTTACTACTTTAGCTTTAAGTAGGTTACTTATTAACTAGCAACTAATACTCATCGAGACAATTCTAAAAACCCCAAACACAATTCGGTTGCATTGTTTTACCATATAATTCCTATGGCCATCTCCTGTCTTGATCATCAATTAGAAAATGACAGGAATACAAGTATAGGTAAACATTATCGCTACAAAGCGATCTCTTTCAGACATCTTTTAGCTAGCTTACTACTTTAGCTTTAAGTAGGTTACTTATTATTTATAACCTAACATACAGCTAATAAAATTCGTGATCACCTATTTGGAAGGCGCCAGCGGGTTATGGTCGAGAATACCGTTTTCTCATGGTGTGAACTGACCGCGGGGGTCCCTCAGGGACTCTACTTTTTTCCTTATTCATTGACGGCATCACGAAATTGCTTGTTACCTCGTAGCTCGTACCACCTTTATGCAGATGACCTGCAAATTTACTCGGCGGCTAGTATTTTATATATATTAATTTAGGACCCTAATAAGCCAAATTAATAGGGACATGAACTCTATCCGCGACTGGGCATCATCTTTTAGCCTCATGGTTAACGCGAAAAAGTCGCAGGCAATTCTCATTGGGAGTCCTCACTTCATCTCTAAGTTGTCTGAACTTCTGAAGTGATAATGCCTGAAATTCTCTTCATTCGTTTCTCACCCACCGTAAGAAATTTTGGCATTGTCATGAATTAGACTCTTTCCTGTGTACTACATGTGGCTGAAACTAGTAGGAGACTTTTAGCTTCCTTGCACTCGCTTCGACGTCTCCAGAGTATCCTCCCTGGCCACACGAAAGTCATGCTAGCACGTTCTCTGCTGATTTCTCTTCTTGATTATGCGGTCATTGCTGTTCTGGATCTCACTGAGGAGCTACTTGACAAGCTTGAACGTTTGCAAAACGTTTGCATCAGATATATTTTTGCCTACGTAAATTTGACCACATTTCATCATTCCTCTTCCAACTCATATGGCTGCCCATTCGGCGTCGTAGAGACATACATGTACTTTCCCTTCTTTTTAACGTCATATTCTCTCCTCCCACTACAGATTTTGTGCGGAAAGAGAAGAGTCGTGGAATATATTGAGCCCATACATTCCACGACTCTTCTCTTTCCGCACAGACTATATTGTAGGTTAAAGGTTTACCTATCTATTAGAAAATTTATTGTTTTCATTATATGCCGTTTAGTACAGTTTTGATGTCTACCGTTCTCCAATTCTTCCTCAATTGCTCAAAGGTTAAGAAAAGGTTATCCCAGAAAGGGATAATTTCGTTTTGTACAAATGATGTGTGTTTTTCCTGTTTTATGTTTCTTTCTGTACAAAAATTACTACTAAAATTAATCTAACTTTGATATAATTAAACTCTAGCTAGCAACAACAACATTATAGCGTTACATAAACAAGGTCACAACCAGGATCTGTACAACTCATTAAATCATTAATCTCCCCCTGAAACCGTTCGCCTCATTACCAACACTGTCGATTGACTTTACAAATTCCCGAGCTTTAACCAAACCGCTACACAATTCACATCTAAACAAAAATGGACTATATAAGCATTAAATTAGGCTCCAGTTTTGCTCATCAATTGTCGTACTTAACCTATTCTAGTTGACAAGACATATTTACCGTCGCGACGCCGGCGCGTTTGAACCTAGATAATTACACAATTTATGATCGAATGCGTAGTTTTTATCGCAATTAAGAGTGCTATCAACCCACTTGGGCTGTTCAGTCTTTGCGCCAATTCACCAAGTGTCAAGCTTATGTACTGGCACGACTCGAAACAATGTTGAACCGATTGAACAATCAACAGCTATACTTTCCTTACAGCCTATAAAGTTAACAAATTGTGGTTTTCTGATGGAAAGTTCCTTATGCACATTAAGCATAAGGGCCCTTCTCTGTAGAAAGCCACAATTATTTAGAAGTTTTAAATTATGTAGTACCTATGTAGTGTAGTTTAGTAAAGTATTAACAGCAACACACTTAAGACTTGATCTCATTGCTATAAGGTTTACGACCTGGACCTCTAGTGTAAATTTATTCGATAGCGTAACGTGACGTATGCGTTTGCGTTAAGTCTCATTTTGTATGGGAATTTGAGTTTCCAAAACGTCAAATGAGATTTAACGCAAACACGTACGTCACGTCACGCTATCGAATAAATTTACACTGGGGGTTCTGGTCAGTTAACTATATCAACGATGATACATTCGACATCATATATATCGGAGCGGCCAAGGTGTTCAAAAATATCTGAACACGCACTGACAATAGAGGCGTGTTCAGATATATGTAGTAGATTTGAATAAACTTGGGAATTGCAAGAATCCTCTCATTGAATGCTGATTATCGTTACTTGACCTTATAGGTTGTAGGTATACAGAGAGATTCATAGAATCATAGTGTTTATATATCTATACGCATCATTAACCCTTTGAACGCTTTATGTCATAAACACAAACAGTACTCAAACGCCAAGGTCCCGGCCGCAAGGGCTCTAATGTAAACCTTACTTGAAAGTGTGAAGGCTGCTTTGACAGCGACCGCCATAACACCTACAGTTGTCCTTAGCGTTATGGATGTTCAAAAGATTAAGTGACAATTTAATGTTTAACATTCAATTAATATATTGTTTTTTTTTTTCATTCTTTCAATATTAATTTTATACAATTTTCAAGTTTATATATATTGACGTAAGGTGCTGAGTAGTGGCTGGTTATAAGATGTTCCTATGGCCCTTAAATTTAAATAATTTCTGTAAAGGTCATTGACTAATTATTACTTTATATAGAGAAGCCATACCAAAACAATGAAATCGTCACAATTGCAACCTGTACCACGTGATCACAACGTCTTAAGCGCCGTGAAATTCCTGGCGCCTTTTGAACCTTTTTAATTTTGTCACTGCTTGATACTTGTTATTGATCTTTGTACTTTTATTACATTTATTTTATATTTTATTTTCTCACGTTACCATGGAGATCTGTCCAGAACGTGACACTTTTTCGTGCATGCTACCGGTGTTCATCGATTTAAAAAACGTTACCACGTCAAAATGTATTCCTAAGACATTTCGTTCTAGACTATCTAAACATGTCAATGTCACCTTACTCCCACAGGGTAAGTAACGCGTTGATCAACATATGCAATTATCACGTATCGAATCACGGCCGCCGGTAATTCGAGCTAATAACCATTTAACGAGAGCAAACGTTTTACAATCCCAAATAAAATGGCTAAATGGCTTGCAAGGCTGCGGTACAGTCAGTACGGCAATTCATTCATTTGAATATGTCGAGTGCGGTTTTTGTGGTATGTCGGTGGCAAACAAGCGTAGGTCCAGCCCAATGGTGGATAACGTAGTATAGACATGAGCAATTCCAGGGATGTCACTTTCATATCTTCTTCTTTAATTTAAGAGCAGGGCTCATGTCGGTGCCGCTTGATGAAGTTGTCTCCACCTTGGTCGATCCGAAGCCAGCCCTTTAGTGTCCTGGTACGACACATGCTGCTTTACTTGGCTCATATAACTGGCCTTAAAAATCTGTACACCCCTGTTAGAACAAGCGGTGTTTATAATTTTTTTTAAGAAATAATTATGGCAATTCTTTAGTCTCATTAGTGATTATCGAAGTCTAAACTGTAACTACGTAGAATAACAACAGTGAGAATATTTTTCGTTTCATTAAAGGACTAAAATGTTGCCATCTAAAGGCTGACTCTACATCAGGATCGTTAATAAGCAGCCACATTCCGTGGCCGACCTGTAGCCTGATTAGGATTGCAGGTCAGTGGCGGAGCGATTCAATCTTACACTAGTGGGCCCACTTCTTTTTCCTGATTTACTAGTAAAATAGCCAATGTAAGGATGTACATCGAGTCAATAAGAATTCGCATTCCACGCCCGACCCGTGGCCTAATTAGGACTCCAGGTCAGCGGCAACGTAGCGATTCAATTCTACACTGGTGTGTCTCCATCTCCATTATTTCCTCATTGACTAGTAAAACAGCAATTTTTTGGCAAACTGTATTCAAATGCGTCAATGAGAAGCTCGCATTCCGAGCTCGAAGCGTGGTCTGATTAGGATTGCGAGTTAGTCTTGGTGCAGACTGCAGACATTCAATTCTGCAAATGAATGAACCCAGTGTTTTTCCTCATTTACTTTTGGAAACTGGTACTTTTAAGGTATATCCATATCCATGCATGGTTTTATTTAATCTTTATTTCCGCTGTAATAAATGACAATGTTTTGCTTGGCATTGAGGAGAGATTTTTTTTAGATGTCCGTATCCAAAGTGGCATTTATGGTTATTTCTACCATATAAATAACCTACGGAGACAGTTGTTGAACAAATGTCTTAAATAAATCGCTAAAATAATAATTTATAATCATGACAGTATGATACTGTTAATTCAATTCAATTGTTTTCATTTCAGACCTTGCATCCATATCGAGTTAGGGACAAACAAACCTTAAATTAGCTTAAATTCTATTAAAATAAATATTTCATTAGTCTTAACCTACAGGCTTGAAATGGGTAAATCCGAATCACCCCATGTAATTTTTCCTGCTAAAATAGCCAAATGTAACTTTTACGTTAGATTTCTGTGTCATATGGAAAATCAGGTGAAATTGCAAGTTTCGGTTTTACCTGTTTGTATACCTTGTTACGTATCAACCTCAGAGTCATTGGAAATTTCGCACGTTTTCTGATTGATACGTTTAAACTAAACTCATGTCGTCATGGCCCGGTATTGAGGCCAATCAGTAGCTTTTTTAAAGAGCTCGTAATATTACAATTTACAATCCTACGTGGTAGCAATTTCACAAAATATTGCCTATGAATTCAGAAATAATATTACATCAATAGTATTCTATTCGTCTTAATGCATTTCGATTACAAATTAGTAACTTATAACATGTAGGTATATTAAAAAAAATTGCCGGTAATTACCACATGCCATTTTTTTATGTGATAGCAAACGAGCCTTCTAATGGGAAACGTTTATCATCACCCATGGAAATAAGCAGCCAAAGGAGCCACTTAAGCATTGCCGATCCGTGAGAACCCTAAATACCAGCTTCTTAATTAAGTAACCCTCCTTTTACATCACTACGATTAAGTAATGCAATGTCTACCGCTGATGATGTTTGCATTGGATCTCGAGTCTTGAAACGTAAAGCTAAACGTGACAGGGTCTTAAATAACGGTCGTATAATACGTCAAGTCCTGGCACAATCTGATAAATGTCCTAAAAGTGGGTTGTCTGAAAATAAACGAAATTACGCGGTGCACTGTCATATGAAAAGGCAGTAAATTAATGAGCTTCGTACCCGGTGTATAATACCTGCACAATACAATGTTGATCAAAATTTAAAGACTTATTACTATCCCATTGTTGCTCGCTAGTTCACTTAAAGTCGTGTAGTAACGCTTGCTATCTCTGGAGCAGAAAATTATCAATATTATATAGTTGTTAAATAATGAAAATAATAGAAATCGAATTGATCGACTCTATACCCATTCACCAATTTTTTTGACGATACACTGGAACACAACAGACAAACATTCCATAAACAGCTAATATAATCATCCTTCTAGTGTCCGCGTAAAAAACCATTCCACAGATAATGATAAAAATAATTAGCATGATTATGCAAGATGAAGAATTAAAAAGCAATTGTTTATGCAGTACACCTTAATACGGACACAACTGTGAAGAATCTCGTCTTGACATAAGCCTTTTTACATTTAATAAAATTTAAAGTCCCAAATTAGTAACTCTCGAAAATTTTCATTAAATATTGAACCTTGAACATAAAGTGGTACGGTTGAAAATAAAACATGAGCAATCTGAAGTGAGTCTTTGTATTATTTAAGCGTTTTGGGCTACAGCTGGCATATGCTTCCGCCGCAGCCAGAAATTGGGGCCTTGAGACTCTAACGAGACGTTCATTTGTGGCAAATTCAAGTTCAACATTGTTTTTGTACGAAAATACTGTTTTGATTTTTAGTCTAGAAGAAAAATATGAGATCGTCCGGTCGTCAGACGTAACCCAATAATAAAATTTAGTTGGCATCCTGTTTTTCGCCTCTATAACTAAGGAATAAATTTGAAGGTAACTAAAGGGGCAGCGTCAAGCTCCAGCTCCAGCTCCTTCCAGATGATAATTCAGAAGAAAAGTTTATAAGTACCTTATAAAACGGAAAGAGATCTAGAAACCAAGATTTCTTCATTAATATATGAAGCTGATAAAAATAGTGGGTGCATTCTACCGTGATCGTAAGCAAATCACAGACTGGGTCACACAGACATTTGCTGAATTGTAGAGGAAGACCCGGACCCGGGTATGTCCTTTAACTACGTCCAAAAGAGAGCTCAATGTGAATGTCATCTCGCCTTGTGTGGTAGGGCACAGCACAGCAGATGTCATTCCAGATCTAGAGCAGAGCCCAACTGGGGAAGTACCTCCACCTTACAGAAAACCGCAGCCAAATAACACTTGACCCTACTCATCGTGTTGTGTTCCTGCCGGTGAGTAAGGTTGCCAGAGCTCAACGAGGGGGGTGGGGTTAGGGTCGGCAACGCGCATGTAACTCCTCTGGAGTTGCAGGTGTACATAGGCTACGGAGACTGCTTACCATCAGGCAGGCCGTATGCTTGTTTGCCACCGACGTAGTATAAAAAAAAAGAGAGAAATAAACTTTGATTATCCTGACTAGGTATATATTAGACTAACTTTTATATATAAATCTATCTCGTTACTTGAGCCAAAAATCACGTGTGCTAATTCCTTACAGCTATAAAGCACTATACACAGCTGTATCTGACCATATAAACGAAGTAAACGGATAAGGCTGTTTGCTCGAAGAGCCAATATTTGAGATCTCGCAAGCAGGTCGTGTGTTCTCTTTACTCACCAAGCGCTAGCCAGTTGAGATTCCAATTCGACCAGTGTGACTATTGCCTCCAGAGCTTTAGAAAACATTCACAATCAGGGAAGTCTTATATACTGGTTATGTTGAGCGCTCGAGTCGTCTAAGATTAATAAACGATGGCATTAATACCCCAGGTCAGCTCAACGGTCGGCCATTTGCAAGTGCAAATTTTCCGAGATAAAACATCCCATAAACTCGACTGAAAATGTTAAGATAACGTTAAAGGCTATGGTAATGCGATGGACTATTAAATACATTAGTAGATGTATTCGCGTTGTAAATTCAAAGTGATATTCGAACAAATGTTTCTTGATGTTATTTTTTCCATCAGCAAAAATATTGTAAAGCAGTTTCCTTAGTAGTTAGATTAGAAGGTACCTCTGTCTGTTAATGGTATAGAGTTATAATGGTTTAGTAAGCTTGCTTGTGTGCTTAGAAGATACCTCTGTCTGTTAATGGTATTAATTTCAAACGGCTTAGCAGAATATCGCAAAGAATAACAAGATAAAAGCGATAAAACATTTGAAGAATGATTTTCAATTGACTGCGAATACGATGAAATGCAAGGCCTCTTTTAAACATGTTTCGCCACGGGTGTCATAAGTTTCGTTGCATAGAAAGATGTCTAATTTGATATGGCTATTGTATACTGAAACTATAATGTGTAGGTACATTAGTACGTATAAAACATGTTTCATGGTAATCATGGTGTAAAATAAATAGAATAGTTTCTCGGAATTGCTTAAAGACCAATATGAATCATGTCGCGAATATATATGTATTGTCTTTCCTGAAGCAACTGAACCATTAATTATAATTCACTACAGTGTACTTAATGTCATTAATAATTTACAGCAATAGGTGCTAGTAAACAAACAATGTATGAACTATGGGATAATGACAAGATAGGTGACAGTTTCTGCGTAGGCGCTAACCGTCCTTCGGCACATGTGAAGTGTTCGACAGCTACTTGAGAATTAACGAATACACAACAACTAAGATGTAAACAAACGTTCATAGCATCTAATAACGTGTGTTGTAACCGTGTATCCAAACGCAGCCTAATTGACCTTCTGTCAAGGGCACGAGAGGCTTCAAATTGAAACACCCAAAAGCGTTAATTTATTATTTCTTTAAACGCCTGACTTCCGCCCTTTGAGCTGTAGGAAGTGATTAAGCGTTGGTTTCTATAAAAAATAACAAAACTTTGAACAAATGATTCTCACGATTGCACTAGCCAAAAAGTATGTGTGAAGGTAATACTGGCCTTATTAGTGTATGTATAACGTCTATTTTTCTATGAATGTATGATACATATATACAGTGTAGATGATAGCTGTGTAAACAAGAAAACTTATGTGAAAATGCGGGTTTGAATATACATAATTATTGTCATACGTTTTGATTTGTACAAAAACACTCACAAATTTTATACTTAGACATTCAAATATGTGAGTTCCGTGTCCGCAGCTCCATGTGTGCGTTGCGTACGTATGAATGTGTTAAGTTAAAAACAAACATGTCTAATTATCATCCATTCATTCTCGCCGAGGCCTTGTCGGTGAGCGCTTATCAACGTGCACTTATAACATAAAACATGTGCAACTGCAGAAATGGACCAAATTTGCATTACAATTACAATGTTATGCATACATTAAATTGTAATTTGCTTGGTGTAAAAGGATGCACATATTTTAATATTAAAGGTGGTACTAGCCAAGAAAAACCACTGATTAAAAAAACAATGCCAAGTTTTCGACCTTGATTAGTGTGTCCTATCAGCAACAAACAATTATCCACGAAAGCAGTATAGGAGTTATATTGAGTAAACCAATCAAAGGGCTTGGTTCAATTGCATTTAAGTATCTAATATGTGTTATAAAGGATAAAAACCTTATGGCAGGGTCCAACTTTAACAGTTTTTTTTTCCGAAATACCTTCAACAAAAGTACTAATAAAGAAAAAACGTTACAGCTGTAGCTAAGTCCGGATTAATCCATACTAAACGCCGATTATTCTGTAAAATAGTGGTGAATGAAGGGAAGAAAGGATAAATGTATCCTTCCTGTTTCAGAGTCCGAATCTCTTTCACACTTTGTACTAAAAGGCTAATCACCCTAATAATTATCTTAGCTCTATCACTTAATTAATGCTATCACCATAATCCCGAAGTTCGTAACAAATAAATAGATAGGAACTATCTATTCCAGAATCTTTCTTTTATCCTGTCTTCGTGCACTATGCACGCTCGACCTCTATTGGGACCGAGGACAGTACTGTTAAAACAATTATTTTCGAGCCGTGGGCTATAAAAACAGCCGCGTGGGCGCAGGACCATTCATGAAGTGTCCAACTTCGTGAAACGGCTGCATATGTCACGTTCTCGACGTATATTACGAATTTCTTCTTTTGAATGGATATTGGGGTTTATGTTACTGGGCATTGGTATATTTATTAAACGAAAATCGGTAAACATGCCAATTATTATGCAACGTCTTCCTGTCAGGCTTGGTTAAAGAAAATTATTCTGATTAACTGCAATCAGTGCAAACCTAATACTGGAAACATGACAAAAAACTCTGCAAATCAGTCATTATGTAAAGTATCTTATGCAAAAGTGAAAAAGAGAATCGGAGATATAGTAACAATAAGTGTTAAATTTACATCTCAAAAAACCCAAAGCTTGATATATGCAGGACTGCAAGTAGGTACTTAATTTTATTTGGCTTGTACCAAAGCCGTGTGTTTAATCTTTGAAGTCCTTAACTCAGATTAGGAAACAGTAAGTACAATTATTAATAAGCACCCACATCTTTGTATTACCAGACACATACGAATATATATTTAAGTGGACTTGAACTTTGCCAATTTAAGAGGCTGTCAACACCCAATGTCCTTGAAATTGATGTTACTTAACCAGTTTTTGAAGAAAGACTATTTGTTTTAGTCAAGTAAGAAAAATATATGTTCATATTAATTATATTTCAAAGACCGTGGTTGTACTCGATACATGATTAAACAAAATCGGCTCGATAGAAAATAATTGCAAAGATTGGTCTTAAAATCACAATTAAACGGTTCTATGTCTTTATTGTTTTAACTTATGGGTCTGCAATTAAAATCACAATTTCAAAACATTTATATCTAAACCGTGGTTGAGTAAAATATTACACTAATAATCCACTTTTTTTTTTATTTAAATATTTTTCTTATTATTCCCTTGCCCAGGCCCAGTAACATGCGACAGTGCTATCTCATTTACTCCGATAGAAATAGACAGTGTGCGCGCTTTAGGTATTGACAGCCTCTTAAGTCTACTTCATATACATTTTATGGCTACTTCGATTATTATTTGAAATGAATACCTGTACCTAATGTATATCTGTCAATGTTTTGCAAGTCAGTAGATTCGATTAGATTATCACATTCGTCAATGGCTTTTGATAATCTCATTGCAAATTGTACACAATTTGCTTCAGATTATAACACAAATACACAAAAGGAAAATCGCTAAACATTAAAATCAGGTGAAAATGCGTAATACGTTCAGGATAAAATACCGCAGGACGAAGGGGGAAACTTTGGACATAACTATCTGCCTTTCCCTATAGCATAAGAAGATGTGCGTCATTTTAGAAAATATTTAGTATTATTTGCTGTATAATTGTATACCTATAATTTGATCTGCAATTACTGTTATCATTTTAGTTATTGAAGGTGCGAAGATTGCGTTACATTTTTTTTGTATAAGTAGAGTTTGGTCTAGATGTAAGGTCGGTGACAAGATTTTTTCTTATTGTGTACTGCCCTGCCCAGTGCCCATGAATCTAGAAATTGACGAGATAAAATTAAATGAATCTATTTAAGTTTCCTGAACAAGTGGTATATGCAATAAGCGGTCTAAAAACGCGTATAAATTTAAAACGAACACGAGGCCATTGGCCAAATATAGCTTGACCCTAGACATTTGCCACTTTATTTTTAGGTCTTTTAATTATTCCGCGACATTACTTCTATTGTCAGAAACGCTTAATGAAATGAGGCCACAGTCAGTGGGTAAATCCAAATGATCTTTAATTTCTTCATTTGTCTTCAAAGAATAATGATCGAACTTCGTTTTCCCCTCTTCGTTCCTAGAAACGTCCTGACCTGGACCAAGGACTTTGAGGGTTGAAAAGTTTAGATAGAAGATTTCAGAACTCGTTTGCTACATTGCTGAATACTGTGGCACAGAGAATTTCATCGATCTATCAAACACCGCAATGTATTGAAATTATGCGAAATCGTCCTTATAAATGAGCCGTGCATATCATAATGGTTCGCAAATTATTGGTTAGAGAAAAAAGTTGGCATTAAATAACCCTTATGAATCTTACTTATTGTTTTGTCTACTGCGTGCACTGTAGGTACTCGAGGGTTTATCACAAGTATAAGTATAGGTATGTTGAATTCTAGTGCTTGTCTTTTTAAAACCAGACTTTTATTATCTTTCTCAAAAAAAGAACTTTGTTTACGTTATTACCTTTTACCCCCTATCCTCTGCGATTGGTATGTAAGGCGCATAATGCGCCGCGCATTGCGGGAACTTCGAAAGAGGGGTAATTTCTAAAGTAGTAAATACACCGTGTGTTTATTGAATTCCTTTAACTTCAGAGTATGGGTAAATAAGTAAAAAGAATCGTTAATTTAAAAAAAGTAATTAAATTATGCACATAGCGTACTTGTCACACGGGCAATACAATTAACTTAATCAAACAATTGAAAACTGTCACATATCAATGTCATTGCGAACATCGATCGTCCGAGATAGTTCTTACGTTTTTAGCAAATGTATAAACTCATACTAAACACTAATCAATATGTAAACAGGCCCTAAGGCAAGTGTACACGCTCATATCGTAGGAGCCTTATCAGATAAAAATAAATTATTGATTATCTCTGAAATGGAGTTAATTAGAATACCGGTGTCTTTGAGGAAGTTACTTAATTTAAGCTCAGGAATGCACCCTTGACATTAACGAACCCAAAAAATACACGGTGTATATGTATACAAAACTAGAAGCACTTTCTACAGTAGTAACAGTAATCTAGATGCCTTGGTAGGCGTTGAAGTAGCGTATGTGTAAGATTCTGGTTTTACGTGTAGATATTTGCAATGCACACGTTATGCCTTTAATTATTCTAAGAATTATTCATGTCTAGTATTACCTTCTCAAACAGTAATCTCGCTTCTACCACAAATAATAATTCCCTTGGTTTTTCTAGTCGTAAAACATTATTTATTTGCTATTGGTCATTGTTCTTTCGGCACGGCGTGCGTGTCGACTGTCGACTACTTATACGGTTTCCAATTGCTTGTCATTTGTTTCTTTTTATATTTAAAACAAAGAATTGCCTTTGCATATAATAATTTATTGAACGCATATTAAAATTACAGTAAGGTCATCTGGGATTAGAGAAACAGTTCATTTTGTTCGGGAAGAAACCGTATGAGAACCATACTAATTTTATTTCATTTTATTTATTATTGTCACCTTTGAAATTATGATGAAGTCCTTTAAGATCTACAGATAGTTAATGTTAGTTATGAAACTAATTTTGACCAGACTACGGCGTAGCAAAAGGAGGGTTATGATTTCGACCGATATCTATGTGTATGTTGATCTGTTCCCTCATAACGATATAAGCATTCGTTAAGGCTTACTTACACACTTGAAAAAGTGCATTCTCAGGTAAGCTCTATAGTTCTTTTTTTTGCATTAGAAAGAAGCTAAGCGATATTTGTGCATCTTTTTATTACAAAAACTCTTTTGAAAAACAAGTCACACCAAATATGTAACAATTAAAAATCAAATACTTAAGATTATTTACATTATTTTGCTTTCATAAGTAACGAACTATAGCATCAGTACAAACTTACAAATAGTGGACCAATATTTTAATCTTGATTTTACGAAAAGGAATCACTTCTTCGACGTTAATTTTCAAATTAAAAGCGAAACCTAAGTTCAAGCTTTAATTTTCGGTTATAATATAAATTATGCATAAAGCCTTGCAAGTAATTTATTCATACTTGGTTCTTACAACCGCGTGGTAGCAATAATATCGGCGTTAAATCATTCGAGTCACGTATGGTCTCTTCATTGACGCCTGGACAATAGAATGTACTTATTTTGTATTTGATTAATGGTTTAACAGTTCAAGTTTACTCTGCTTATTTTTAAATTTGATCTATACCCTTGACAATTAATTGAAGCAACCGCATTATTGTAACATAGTAGAATCCGCTTCACATCACACAGCGTCTGAAGCGCCAATTACATCCACACTTCCCGATATCGGGCCCGAAATCAGTCCCCGATTTCGGGACTGATAATCGTTTTCCGTTTCACGGAATATCAGCACATCGTTAACAATATTCGAAATGTAAAAAATAAGTACTTTGTCTCTAATAGCCAAAAATGTTGATATTGATATGGTCGATATTTTTGCATATGAACCATTTTTTTTACATTTCAAACGATGCTGATATTTAGTGACACGGAAAAATACTTTTTCTCGGGCCCGAAATCGAGTCTGATTTCAGGCCTGATAAAGTATGGATGTAATTGACAATTTACTCTTTGCAGGGAAATACATGAGGTATGGCCACGAAAACAAGCGAAGATGTGAATATACTCGTAACCGGTCACAATTATAATATCATGAAAATAGGACTAATAATAGGTCATATAAGCGATATGTCATTATAAGGGAAATCATCTTATCCGACTTTGTTACAAAGAATTTTATATTAAACCAAACATCGCCCTGTAATTACTTCATATTAACCGGTTGGTCAATATTAAGCAGAGTCACAATAAACGGATTCCACTGTATTGGTTAAATGTAAAAAATGTGAATAATTTACTATAATTGCCCATCGCTTAACCTTTCATAGGGTGGTAAATATAGTTGGTTTAAACTTCGGTTATGCTGTATCAAGCTGTACACTCGTAGAGCAAAAAAAACGTACTATTAAAAAATGCATAAAGATGACAAAAATTCGGTCATGATTTCATGATCCTTATCATACTTATCGTACACAGGTCAAAAGTCTATTATGAGACAACAGGTTCAATTTAATGCAATGTTTGCGAGAAAACGACATTTTTGATAAGTACATATTTTATTGGAATGACAGGACTTAAATTTTAATAATTAGGTAAGCAACTATACCTATAGGGAGTTCTTCCAGTACTGGTTTTCTATACAAATACAGTACCCGAACCGGGAATTCCCGGTTCTCATACAAACTCAGAACCGGTAGCATTCCCTCAAAGTTCCCTTAATACCTATACACTTGTTTCACCAGAACCAATAGGTACTGCACGCAAAATGATAGCTATACAAAAACATGATTTATTTATCCAATTATTCATGACATCATGAAGAAATCTGAAATGTTCCTAAAAACTGGTTAGAAATTAACTATCTTTATTCTCTATCTACTGACGACTACTATTGTTTTTTCAGCTAATAGCAACAAAACAAAGCGGACTGAAACTGAAACAATTGAAATTTTAATTATATGAGCGCATGCTATTATATATGTAGTGTATATATGTAGTGAGAGTGGCCATGAAATTTTGTTACTATGTCGATTGTAGATGATATTTACTGTAGCTTTCTCGTAAAATGACTGCTTAGGTGAAAAATAAAACATGCAAAGCCTTTACATAAGAGTAGTTTTACCTAAAAACGAAATGAAGCGGATTGTTAAGGATATAAGTAATAAAGATAAGAATGATTAGCGATTGCAGAAAGAAAATACCAAAAGCAGTGTTAATATAGTTAAGCAAAACAATTAACGAAAGAGGGTTTGTATTTATTTACCTCAGACGCCGGCAGTGTCGCGGAGTAACAAGTGTGTCATGATCCCGACACTGATGTCTCCAAGTCCCAGAGGCCACAGCAACAGCCTGCACAGCCTCAAGCTCACTGATATCACCAAAAGAACTCCGACAACATCCACTACCACTCGTCGACCGATCAAAGCATAGCTCTCACGAAACTTTTCGACACACAGACTCGATTTGCAAAATTTATTCATCGCATCCGCCCGAAAACACGTATAATTTTTATTAGCCGCACGAAAATCAAACCCGGAGTATCCGAACGGCACACACAATGTTTAGTTTACGCCCGGAACGAATTAGCACCGATAAACTGAAAGGAAAACACCATGGAAAGCTATTACAATTCAGCAGCGCTGGAAACTCTTGTTTCGCACGTGAGTCCGTGCTCAGTGCGCGCGCCGGCTGCTGCCTCGCTCGGTAAACAGACCAACGCGCGCCTCGACAACACACGCACACACCCACATTCCGCGTACAAACTTCTAACTCACACATGCGTGATCCGCGCGCGCGTACTCGCCAAGCACCAAAATAGCTATCACGTCATATTGAACCAATCGGAGCGCGCGAATATCACGACATAGCAGCCCGCGATTGGCGGAGGCGCCGTTTTGGATTACCTACCACAATACAGGTCCAATTTGCGATTAACCGCAAAGTTTTTGATAAAACTGATATCAATAGAGACGGAACGATCTGGACATTCATTTTAACTTATTAAATAACACATTCATTGATTATAAAGCTGATGAATGAAAGGAGGAGCGTCTGAAAATGTCGCGCGTTCTGAAATGGGTGAGAAAAATAATGGCGCGAATTCGAAATCAAAATCGTGGCGCAGGCGGCCAGATCCGGTCGGCTCGGGTATTCGTTAATTTTTTAACCAACTTTTTTGTTTGGGAAACTTGTTTTATATCTAAAATACTAAAGTTCATTTTAGTGCGCAGCACGTGTAAAGTCTGAATAAAAATTATTTAATTGTAATTATAGAAATCGCCCACTCAAATAAATGTTTCTTCATCACGTTTCTAATTTGTAATCAAATTATATTGACTCTACATAATTAATTGTTTTGTAGTGTTAATGTAATGAATGAGTTTAATTTATAATCAGGAAATGTAGAGTTAAATAAAAACTTATTTAGGCAAGGATGGTAGAGTTTTAAAGCAATGATATGAAGTTGATTCTTTGCTTGAACATTGAAATCAGGGGTCGTCAATACGATTAATGAAATGCCTACTCTTATTGACAAGGTACAATACACTGTATTTGCTTGTGTATTTGGTTGAATTTACATTGGGGCTTGTTTTTGAACGTGTAAGTGTAGCTAATAACTTGGTCCACTCGTGCGCAAATATTTACTACTATTGTCGCGATTATTTATAGATTTGTGTAGATTGTATTGATTTTTAGATTTGTATAATAAGAACTACAGTACCAGTTTTTTACTTTAGGCATTAGTAATTTAGAAAAGTTTTGCGATATTGATTAATGTTAAATAATTATGTAGATGATCAATGAAGTCATTCATAAATTTCATAATTTCTGTATGCAATTTTGCAGCTCACTGTACCTACTAAATAGAAATCACTTAACCTTTAAAAGGCAAGAGCACTTACATATATAAAATAGCTAACAAATGAATATTATTATCATATTTTTAATAAATATTTCCACACGTTCTTACTTAAATTTACTGAGTCCCACAGTAAGCTCAAGAAGGCTTGTGTTGTTGGTACTCAAATAATATAACTTTTGATTAAAAACTTTAAAAATAATGAAATCTTTAGATTTTCTCTTTTTCATACAAATTAAATATTATTTCAATGTACAGTGTGTTTGATGTCGCATGTCACGCTTTAAACATAACAAAATTTGCAATACATTGCGTCTTAGAATAAACTTGAAAGTTTAATAAGAATAACGTATAAGTTGTTTAAAAGTCGCCAAATAAATGTCGGTCAGTTTCAGGTGTACAGGCTACAGTTTAATTTATTGCTCCTGTTACATGAAACATCCGGTATCTATACATATAATAAAGCTGAAGGGGGTCGAAAGTCTGTACATGGAAGATATTCGAAAAAAAGTAGGCTGGGGATACTAAGAATCGTTAACAGAACACGTTCCAACAGTTTTTAGAATTTTTGTCTGTTTGTCTGTTTTTCTGTTTGTCTGTTTATTTGACCTCGCATCACGAGAAAACGGCTGAACGGATTTTGATGCAAACTTTACTAATCTGTCGAGAAAATGCCCGGCCTAGTTATAGGCTATAAAAATTCAACCCCTAGAATGGGGGGTAGCCACTACACTCGATTGAGTTAAGTTTGCACCTGAATCTTATGGCGCTACTTAGGAAGGAGGTGCAAACTTTTGTGCTACGAGTATCGAGTACCCTGCTAAACTAACAGATATGGTGCTGAAATTAAGCGACCGAGGAAGGATTTTGCCAAAATAACTCTAAAGTTAGAAGAGGGGGGGGTACGGATATCAATTCAATTTCAATTGTGTTGATGTAATAATACAACGAAATTAAACGACAGTAAATTCATTGCCATACATTGCAGAGTGCCATCTTTTGGGAAACTGAGTAAAAATTTAGTAATCAAGTAAACTAATAATTTTTAAGAAAAAAAAAACCGACTTCAATGAGATAGACCGGTGAAAGAACGATTATTGTTGATTTTTGATTTCATACAATTAAATTAAAAAAAACAGCGTCTTACGCCTAATTATGTAGAAAAGGAGGTAACATGTTTTTTTTTGTCACTGCACCCATCTAGACACATTTCAGATTTGCCCTATGGTTGACTGGTAAGATACCCGCAATAGGGTATTTGACTGTAGTCGATGTCGAGTTTAAGATAAATTATTTCACACCATGCATGAAATAAAGCACCAGATAATTATTAAAAAAACTAAATAAGATAGAAATATAAAAATGTGTCTTGAAAACCTAACTACTTGACAAACATGCACAGAGAACAAATTGCCAAACGTGAACTATGCATCGTTGAAGAATTCCATTCTGTTCATCATGAACAGTTCCACTTCATCAAATGTCACTTCTACAAATGTAAATACTTGATTTGTTGATAAAAATACAAAAATCACTATATCTATGCCTTTCACATTTGAAGAGTTCCCTCGATTCCTCATGGACCCCATCGTCAGAACTCGAACCTGACAAAAATTTGTCTTGATAATCTAATTTACTTAACAAACACAGCGAAGAGGACAAATCGTCAAACGTGTACTGTGTATCGTTGAAGAGTTCCATTCTGATCATCATCAGCAGTTCCACTTCATCAAATGTCACTTTTTTAAATGTAAATGCTAGATTTGTTAAAGAAAATACAAAAATCATTATATGTATGACTTTCATATTTGAAGAGTTCCCTCGATTCTCCTCCTTTTGAAATCTTGAAGTCGGTTAAAAATGAGTTTACTTACATAGTTAAGTAGTGGCAAAATCAACACACATATCAATGCACGCGTATAACTGCATAATTATTTAAAAAAATATTTTCTCCGTCATGAATTATACCTAATCGTCATTTTATCGTATCCATATTCATACGTATCGCCTCTTTTAGCACTTAATAATGGCTGCGAAGGTGGGTACTATGAAAAAAAAAATCTCTGATGTTTGCGGTGTAAATGTCAAACGATTTGGGACTCGCATTTCATACGCGTTAAAATGCCATAAGAACTAAAAACTGAAAATGCCTTCCCGAAAAAAAGCGAACCTTTCACGAAAGTCTCACAACGCATTGACGTTACGAAACTATAGCGACGATCGTGATCTTAGGCGTAGCCACAACTACCACAGACGTTATGCAGGATCGTTCCATCCATTGAAAACTTCATTCGTAGCGTGTACGGAGACCTGAGCCATTCTTGGGTTTGTGAGAGATCCATCCTCACGCCCATAGAGGAACGGTCCATGCTCACGCAGAAAAATGAGCAGGCGGAAATCGAAGGTGAACATGCAGTATATAATTCCATTAACACTGTCTTGGATGAAGGCAATGTCACAACATAACTAAGGAACTCTACCGGGTGGTAGAGTTTCTTAGTTCCTTAGCTCATTGAGTGCTTCAGGACTCCCAGCACACACATTAACCCTGAAAGTTGGAGTTCCAATCATGCTTCTTCGGAATTTGTCGCCACCGAAGTTATGCAACGGAACCTACTATTACATACCTATTATTACATTATTAGTATTACCTAATTATTAGTATGTAACTGTAGATATAATTATATGTATACATTTAGTTGTATGTATGCACAACATAACTGTAAACAAAATGTAAATACTCGGCCTCAAGTTTTTGATATCTACGAGTATTCTCCTTTCCTCTAATCCTACTTCTAACTTATAGGTATTACACCTAAATTCGATAGTGTTCGGAAGTATGGATTTCTATGGGTATATTTCTTACCTTTTCACGCTTAGACTGATTGGTCTGGAGCACCGATTTGGATGATATTTTCCATGGACATGATTTGGATAGGTACAGTCAAGGACGTAAAAAAAATACAAAAGTGGAACTGTATTGTCCGATATACATCTACTACTCTATGTCCTTTAAATCACGTCAAAAATTTGAATAAGGACGAATTTGAAAAAAATAACAATTGATTTTGGAGTGTAGTTTTATTAAGTGGTACCTAATTGTAAAATATTTTATCTAGACTACAGTCCTCTAGCGTATCCATCTGTCAACTTTACTTCAAGTTCCACCTCCAGGGGAGAGGCAGAGAAATTAGCGGTGAATGAGCCGGTTACTGACACAGACCGAATACCACGCGGGCGGAGCCGCGGGCACAGCTAGTAATATATAAATACTTAAATACCTACATAGGAAACACCTATGACTCAGGAACAAATGCTTGTGCTCATCACACAAATAGATGCCCTTACTGGGATTCGAACCCAGGACGATCGCCACCATCGGCTTCATAGGCAGGGCCGCTGCCCCGACTAGACCAAACTGGTCGTCTAAAAAATATTTTAAATGGTAATCCAATGAGTACCTAAATAGTGTATAAATATTACTTTCTGGTATATATGGCAGCCATGGCACACACATGCACTAAGGTCTCGAAGGAGAAGCAAGAAACGAACATTGATTCAAGTTCAACTATCTCTAGAGGCGTTACAATAATTCTACGAATACGAATACTAAACTGAATTATAATAACTAGCTTAAATTTAAAATAGACCCTTGAGGCACTGTACCAAAGGTGCTGGCGGTGTTTCCTCGTTGTATCGCAATGCCAGCTCTTCGGTTACCAGTTACGTCAACCAGATGCTTCGCGATTTTTGCAAAAAAACTTGTGCGCGCTGGGACCCCATGGACCTATAGTTTCAACGCCAAAGCCCAAATGGTACTCTCTAACTGAGGCTGTTATATTTATTACGTTTTAAAAATATATATACAATCTCTACACAACTATTCGTAAATATCAAATAACTTTTTTAATTAAGTACTTTTTTTACAAATTTATAGTATTCAGATTTTTTCCTTTATTTTATTTATAAGACGATATTACTTGCCGAATTTCATAGTTCTAGGTCAGCGGAAAATATCCTATAAAATTGATTCCCTTGAGTTGAGTGTCGAAATATAAGTTGATTTTTGCGCCATAAACGGCCGTATATTTTTTTTTACGTGTACTAAGAAGTTTAATTTTTTCACAGCTTCAAGGAACTGTCGACCTGAGTAAGTATATAGTTTTAATTGAAACTCGATACCTTTGTCGTTTTTCCGAGATAAAGGGTCTTGACAGATAGATGAACAAACAGACGGTCAACGAAGTTAACCTTTTATGGATACCGTTCGTTTCTTCACAAGAAGTACAGAACCCTTAAAACAAGTATAATATCTTATGCTTGCTATGATGGTGAACAAACACTAGCGCGATGTAGGATATACGCCGGTCGTAACAGCGCCATCTACCAGAATATGGGGTAAACCCCTGTTAAGCGTTTTGTACAAAGCTAATCTATCGATGGCTTGTAAAAAAAACGTAGCTCTACTTATCGTGTTAGATAGAAAATTCAAATAGAATACAAGGTGGATTCGAATAACTGGCTATAATTTCTCGAGCCGAGCTTAGTTAGACTAAAAATAAAAACAGCTACGAAACGAAATTGAAATGTTTTGTTCTAACGGTGGCAGCATGGTTACATTTATATCACCTGTCACAATGCCTGTCACTTTTGCACTTACATACTTGTCAGAACGTGACAGGCATGGTGACAACTGACAGGCGATAAAAATGCGACCGTGCTTAGCCCGCAGAACATACTCAACCTTTAATTGATTTAAGGTTTTTTTTTATCTTTTGGATTGTTATTAGTGTCCATATAACTTGATAGAAACTCGAAACAAGAATTTGATTTTTCCCAGTAAATGTAGCCTTGGGCTACCTTCCTTACTAACGACTACGTTGTTTACTTTACCTAATTCACACAGCTGAAGTACACAAGGTAAATAATAAGGTTTTTGTGCATAATGAGTCAATTCATCGAAGTACATTTGAGTATGATTATGACGACCATTTCTGAACATTTTAACAAGGACATAATATAAGTTAGTTATAATATTATCGTAGATAGTGTAGGACGCTACGTACTCGAAAGTTTATTTAATTGCGGCAAGCAAGCTTTACATTTTTTGGTAGATTTTGTAACTTCTTTTAGATTTAAATTTCAATAAAAAACTTAATATGTGTCCGATGCATACTATTCTGTCGATGCCTTTTTCGAGACCTAACACTGTGTCAAGTGAGTAAAACTATATAAAACAACTGGTTCGCTAACTCAGCCTTGCCTCTCACTCAACTATGAGTATTATTAAATTATAAGACTTAGCTATCAGCACAATGTACCTGACATGTAACAAATTATTTTATCAATACGAGTAAAGTATTGAATTGAATGACGCAAGACAACAAGATAGTCTTGTCCCTTCTTGAAGTCATTTTTATTCAGAAGAAAGGAAACGGCTGCTTCTCCATACACGCTTCTCCGTATACTCCATACACACACTTCTCCACACCGTAGTCCCCATTTTCCCCTCTGAATATTGACATTATAGAAAATATTTGTACATACATTGATGTATATTTTTTTGATTAGGTATTGTAAAACTTAGGTGCGAAAAACAGATTTCATATAATGAAAAAAGCTGTGGATGAAATACAACAAATTGTGTCAAAATATTGTCAAAAATGTTAATATCACGAGACGAAAATGAGGACTACGTTTGTAAGAAACGGCGATTTCGCGCGCCAACCCACACTTATAGCGTCTCCCGAGCGTCAGCGTCTAGTCTACACTATGGCTGCTGCCCGACGCAACGTTGGCGCAACTGCGCAGCGACGCCATTTTAGCGCTATCGCTGCCTAGACGCCGACGTTCAAAAGACGCTTTTATTATTTTACGCTAAAATCCCATTTATTTGTCCGAAGGAACTATATTGTTTTATAGTAGAAGTACCTATAGTCCGTTTTTTTTCGCATTAGAAAGACGGTAAGCGATTTTGACGTGTCTTTTTAAAAAACACTTTAGATAAATAAATCACGGCAAATTATAAATCATATACGATCGTATATTTCGTTTACATTATTTTGCTTTTGTAAATAATAGTTATAGATAGTTATTAAGCATTTTTCAATAAAAAGAGATGTAAAGACTCTTTACGAGTACCTTTATTCAAATTCTAAAAAGCGAACTATACCTATGTAGTAAATAATTAGTAGAATAAGAACTTTGTTCGTCTTATCGCTTTAATCAAACTTTGTAAAACACGGGAAGTTAAATGGGATTAAACTTAAGTCAATCACCGCTTTAGATTCAAGTCAAACATGTGACATCAACATACAGAACTTTTATTATTAAGCGCCGTCATCACTAAAAGGTTTAACTAACTAAACTCATAATGTCGAGGTATCTCTTAAGGATCTCGATGCTGGTCTTCCGTGGAAAACCTTTCAAGAGAGCGCATCAACTACACGCTGAAATACATTTTTTATAAAAAAAAAATGTAAAGTCAGGTTTTTCCAAATACATTTTTTAATTTTGCCTAACCTTTGAAAGGAAACGCCAGCTAAAGTTGGAGTAGCTAAGTATGTTGATCGCAGTTGTCGGAAATGTCAGGTTCTTATCACGGACTTAAGTGCTATCGCGGTGATTAATTCGTAGGCTGCCAGTCAGTTAGGATTTACCTACTCCAAGACGTTCATAATATTAACCTGCTTTAGCTAATTCAACCGTAGGTAAAGGCGGGATTCCATCAGTGTGCTGCACTGTGCACTGTGCACTGTGCCCGCTGGTGGAATCCTGCCTTTGGAGGAGCTGCAGGGATTTCATGTGCGAACATTATTCTAGGAGCGTATCGAGAAAAAATTTCTTACTTTACAACTTTGGAGGAGCTGCAGGGATTTCATGTGCGAACATTATTCTAGGAGCGTATCGAGAAAAAATTTCTTACTTTACAATTTTCTTATATTTAAAAAGCGTAGTTTTTTTTGTGTTTGTTGTCTTCATGAGTTTTTGTGTAATATCTGTAGTAGTCATTCTTTTTCTTGGATTTTTTCTTTGTAATGTTATATTGTACTGTATGTGTTCTATGTCATAGCATCACTGAATGGCTTCTACGGAAGACCAACGCTGGCTTCATAGCATTATGCTGAGTTGGGTCCATTTCGTGATGCGCACTTAATGCTCCGTTTTTCTGTTTTTGTTGCCTGTACATGTTCGTAGGTACATTTTGGTAACTCTCTGTCACAAATAAATGTCTATTATCTACCTATATGTTTTTACTTTAAGCTACCAATTTTCAAGCAGCCAATACGATTATGATATAATTTTACCGTATTTTTTTTTAGCTTTTTCTCATAGGTGGAGGAGGGCTGGTCCGAAAGTTGCTAGCTGCTCTGGTACTCATGCGATTTGAATGGTATAACCCTGGCCTTGGTTCGCCTGCTATAGGATTTGGGTTCTTAAGAGCAATTCCTAGCTGAGCAACTTTTCAAATCTCGAATTTTTGAAGCTATGTTTCTGTCGCGCTGCGGTGGGCGGGAGCGGGAGCTATCTAAGTGTGAGTGCACACACACAGACGCGAGACGTGAGCGCTCACTCATTGCGCGCCGTTGCGTCGACATGTCGACGTCGCCCGCGAGCCGGACGGAATTCATCCTGCGCTGCCCGAAGCAAGTTGTTTTTGGTCTCATATTTTGATCACATAATATTGTTTACAGTACATATGGGGCTACTTTATAGCACTAGTGCGAGAAGTAGCATATTATGTTACTGTGTCGAACATTTAAAGGGCCATATGTACTGTAAAACGTTGTACGATACATGTGCGAATAGGTAATTCGCAACTCGTGTCGATTTAAAACACTCCCTTCGGTCGTGTTTTAATTTATCGCCACTCGTTTCGAATTTCCTATTTTTCGCACTTGTATCGTAATGTACTATTTTCATTTTTATATTATACTGTATCTATTAATTACCATATAGGTAAAAACTGCAAAAAAGAATGATGTCCCTGCTTCGGTCGTCGTCGTACAGTCAAGTGCAAAAATATGTATCGAAAGAATCTTCTCATAAATATGGTACAACGCTCTTATTACACTGGTATAAGATGCTATGAGACATATTTTTGAGTAAGATGTGTACACCCATATTTTTACACTTGACTGTACCTATCCGTGACAGTAAGTTGGGTGTGATCATGGTGTGTTGTGAAATTTTGTAAGTAGGTATAAATATATGGTTAAACTACAATCTATTTTACTTGTAGTACGATGGGGCTAAACTTGGGTCGCCTTATTGAAGAACGTATCGCAATGACAATCTGAGTAAAGTATGTTGGGTTAATGCCGGACAATTTTGGGACCAATTGAGAGAACTCGTGAAAAAACGTTTTTTCAAGATCTCAGCACATGATAGATTCTTGAAGTACGGAGCAAATCGTTAAATAATAACCGTAGATTCGGCCTGAATTTTGGTAATCTTCAATATAGAACGGTTTCAGTTTTGTACCTGTGTAAAGATGAGACATACTTTTTTTAGGGTAACGAGTGTTTTGCCATCAAGGGAGAACATAGGATGGTGAAAAAAAGTTGCTTCTAATGGAAAGAGAATAAGATATCACAAAAAAATAGGTCCGGTTTCTACCCTTCTCGAATGTATATAAATTGCAGCCACCAATAATTACAAACTTAAAAGTTGTCATCGAAAGTTTTTAATTCGTATTTTAGAATCCGATCTTAACCCTGATACAAAAATTGGTAAAATTGTGGCTCTCAAACTTTGATACCTATGTCAGAAGGAAATTGTGGCTCTCAAACTTTGATACCTAATATAAGGCAATTTGATATGTAAGCAATGTGCTAAGAAACCTCTTATTGTAAGGTTTACCCGAAGTAATAAAATAATAAAAACGACTAAAATAATAGATAGGTTTCGAAGTTTTGACAATTTAAGATCTCGTGAACTGTACAGGTTTAGTGAAAGTGTAAATGTATTGTTTATTGAAAGGAATGTACTGGAAGATATTACGTGCTTAAGTAGGAGGGACAAAAATCGGAATAAAAAAATAATCGTACCCAGTCATTTTTAATGAAGGTCGCCAAAAAAATAAGAATCAAACTTAGAAATCAAAAAGACTAAGTAGTTCTTTAAAAAGGTCAAAGTCACTGAGAGCCCATCTTGAAGTATGGAAAATAAGTAAAATTGCGATTTTATTGGTATAATTTTTAAATTATATATATAGTTGATATACAATCTTTTTTTTTATAAAATGTAAGGATCGTATGTAAAGAGTAAAGTAAATATATAGGAAAAGGGAGCCCTCTTAAAGCATTTTAAGGAAAATAATTTCGAAGCCCTATCTCTATTTTGTATCCGAAAGTAGCTATGTATGTATGCGTGCACATCTACATATGCATCTGTATGTGTAAGTACTTTATTGCAAAAAATTGCTCATTTGCTATCTATTTTACTCGATTTTGTTATAAAATTCAACATGTATCATCATCCCTATACAATATAAATACTCTTTATTGCACACCTCAATAAAAGAAAACAATACAAAAGAAAACAGAAACATAAGCACAGGTAAACAACATGCGGTCTTATCGCTAAAAAGCGATCTCTTCCAGGCTACCTTTGAGTTGCGGAAATTAAAAAAATTACATTGTCCGTAAGTAGGTGTACATACACATACAATATACATACATACAAAATAGACTCCCAAAATCTCTTCCTTTTGATTTACCGTCGCGTTGGTAGTGGTACTGGATAAAAATAATGGTACGAAAGTGTGATCAAGAAAACAATAAATGTGATAATTAAGTAGGTCAGTAGGTAAATTGAAGAAAATTTAAAGTTTGACAATCACTGCTGTTTTTTAAATAGGTAAAGATCGGGTTGTTTCTCTCGGATCTTTACCTGGAAGGGTCAAGATCGGATATCGGTCTGCAGCAGTCCTAGGTCTGTTTTGATTGGATAGTTATATAAAAAATATCGAAAAAGAAATTATACATTAAAACAAAAACAGTTTCGTCACAATACGCAAAATAAATTACAGGGCGAAGATCGGATAGAAGAAAAAAATTGCGAAAATGTTTATTGTGATTATACGTAGTCAAAGAAATTGTGATTAATTGATTATTAAATTCGCAAAATGCTGTCGTTTTATTTAAAATAATGAAATAATTAGACCAGTTCCGAAAGTACCGGGAAATCCCTGTTCCTATTTCCACCAGTACCGAAAATCCCGGTTCTTTAAAACAGTACCGGTTCTGCAATCCCTAATAAGGATGTTATGCCCATCACTAATCCGTCTGTGTACGTATATTTATAAACTGTCTCCGCCTCCAATTCGTGCGATAAGGACAACTGCAGCTCGGACTAAAATTCACTCGCAAAAAACTCAAAAATCGAGGTTTCGCTCTCGACTGTTTCCTCCTCCAAAACGCAACCAATCATTATGAAATTTTGGAAATTGCAAGAGGAAGAAATAATCTATGCCGCTATGTTTTGATTTTTTGGATATTTATTGTCATATTTGTATACTGTGCCTTTTTTTACAGCCAATTCAATTGAGCCGTTTTTGCGATTTTTGAGGCGCTGTAAGTTTCTTCAAAATAAAATAATCCAAAAAAGCAAAACATAGCGGCACAGATATTGATGATATTGATCTTATTTGAAAAAATCATTGCTCTAGGTTCAAAATCCAGGGAGGAAATAGTCGAGAGCGTTTGTATGGAAAAATCACCACTAGGAATTCCTCTTAATAGTTATAGGAGGATTTTTTGAATTGCTTGGTGGACTGCTCGTTCTTTCATAACCTGTTAATATTGATTAACATAAATAAATCGTATATGGAAGGCCTCTTTTGATATGTTTTGTGTATCGGCATGGGTTTTAGTAGCTGTACTTACTGGACCATACCAACACGTAAATCTCTTAAGAACATTTTGTATAAATTATTCTCAGAATCTTACATACCTACTTATAATATAATATCTAGCCAAATCGAAAATAGCAACTAAAAATAAGAAGTATCTATTCGTATTAGTATAATTCTTATATCTCTTATATCTTACATGGTATTTATATTTTATACTCGTACCGACGTCAATACATAATGTTATTATACATATATATTAGTATTAGTTATTAACATCACCGCATTCACCGCTTCAAACTTAATTTTAGGAGTTAATTATTACGAACAATAGCCATAGTGTTACAAAACAAACTTCAATCAAAGTCTCGCCCTTTTGTTCTTTTTGTTGTGTTTTTGTTCCCTAATCTCCCCACTCAATTTTTCTTTGTTCCTCGTTAACCATTCGTTTCTGACACTAGACAATAATTTACTGTCAAAGTAGAATTTAGGGTTGAGGATAAATTTGACATTATGTCGACACCCGCGTAAACGCGCTTGACATATTGACGGGACAAAGAAACTATTCGTAGGAGATTTATCTGCCGAGACGTATGGTAACAGTGTTAGAATGTAGAAGATAAGACGATATGTTCTATATCAAACCCCTTTAATCTTTTGTGTTTGAGGCTATCCATTTTGTGTTGGTTTGCTATCTGTGTTGGATACAACATAATGTTAAAATCATTAGAATGAGTTTTTGTAAAAATAAATCATGTTTGATACAAGCTTTTATCACTGACTGTAGGTACTTTGCTTTCCACAAGCAACTAATACTCATCATGACAATTCTAACGACCCAAAACACAATAAGTTTGTGTTGTTTTATCACATAGTTCCCACTTCCCATGGCCACCTCCTGTATCGATCAGCGGATCAGGTCCATGTTATCATAATATTGCATTGTCATTCGATTTCCATATGTATGCAAAATATCAGCTCAATTGGAAATCGAGAAGTGGGTCAAATTTAGCTTTCAAGATTTGACCCACACTAACAGGGCAAGTTTAATAAAAGCTTGTAAAAACCGTTCAAGTGCGAACTCGCAATTTGCGGTCGGAGTGTTTTGTATGGTAAGACAATTTTTATAACTTTTTTTTATCAAAACCGAGACCGGCGCACAATGCCGAATCAGTCATTCATTTTAATATTTTATGTGATGTGGTTAATTTTTCTTTACAATCGCATTATGTTTGAGGTTTTTTTGATTAACTTTAACCTAAAAAATCGGCCAAGAGCATATCGGGCCATGCTCAGAGTAGGGTTCCGTATTTACTCTTCTGTCACAACAGGCTAAACTGGAGCTTAAAGTATAGTAGATTATTAACCAAGGGATGAACTGTGGATGAACTGTACGTCTTTTCACTATGAAGGGGAAACTTTTTGCGATAACTCGAAAACAGCTAAACTGATCATGTCCGCTGTAGTTTTCATTCAAAGTATTACTTAAGCTCTATTTCCACGATTTTTTTCATATTTTTTTGACCTATGGTTCAAAAGTTAGAGGGGGGGGGACAGTTTTTTTCTTTCGGAGCGATTATCTCCGAATATATTCACTTTATCAAAAAATGTTTGTTGAAGACCTATATTACTTTTGAAAGACCTTTCAACGATATCCCACACTATAGGGTTGAAGCAAAAAAAAAAAAATTCACCCCCACTTTGCGTGTAGGGGAGGTACCCTAAAAAAAATAAAAAATTTAGATTTTATTCTACGACTTTGTCGGCTTTATTGATTTATATACCCATGCCAAATTTCAGCTTTCTAGCACTAACGACCACGGAGCAAAGCCTCGGACAGACAGACAGACAGACGGACATGGCGAAACTATAAGGGTTCCTAGTTGACTACGGAACCCTAAAAAGGGGATTTCGGATGGCACCTTATCATTCCTGGTTGCGAAGACACGATGCCAATCGTTAACGCTCCGTCGCGAAGGAAACGCAACTGTCTCTGTCGAACTAATATGGAAGAGTAATAGAGAGAGATAACTACGCTATGCTACGGAGCGTGAACGATTGTCATCTTGTCTACGCATCCAGCATCACTTATGGCCATCCTCCATAATGTTTAGTTTTACTTATTCTCTAACCCATTTCATAACGGTTGTTAAGATGCAGTTTTTTGACAAAACAGACAGTCTGATCGGCAGACGACCAACAGCGGATGCATTTTATTTCAAAATCATAACGAATAACAAAATACAAAAAAAAATCGTAAAAGAAGATGTCCATACATACACGGTGCTACATGAGGAAACCGAAAGATTTTGACAGCGTATTACTGATCACATTTAGAGACTAAAATGTCATATAAACTTTTCTGGATTTCGCCAAGTTTCAGAGTTTTATAGCAATGTAAAAAAAAATATCTTGTTATCGTAACTTAGTGCAAAACGCCTTTTTGATCGCGATGATGGCATTATGGGGCGTAGTCTAAATATCCTTATTGATAGATGTCAAAAAGTGACAAGTAACCTTTGCAAGAACTAGTTTTTACAAAAAAAATCGTAAAAAATTATTTTCAGTGCCAGTTTTACCACAACATTAACTTTTTATGTACAAATACTTTTTATGTTCAAAAAAATAAAAGACAAAAAAAATTTTGTTGTGAAATCTACTGAAACTCATATAACATTTTTTCCTTCTTTTGGCCTCAGAAGTACGTGGTTAAAATACTTAAAATCCTGCGGGTTCCTCGTGAGCACCGTATATAAAGCAACAAACGAAGGCGGAACGCCCAAGAAAACGCTCCAATCAAATTACGAGTATTGTTATCAGTACATTATATCAGCCCCTATAGAGTTATAAACTATTACATTTGATAACTGTAATCAACATGCTTACTTTAAGGTCTATATTTAAGTTTGATGTCATTATAGGTATATTTTGCTCAGCGTAGAAAAACAAATCATAAGTTCGCGTCGTGAGTTGTTTTTATCTGTTTACAGTTTCGGTGCACTCAAAAAAGCAGGCAAAAGAATCCTTGGACTAAAATCACTCCATTTCATGATTTAGTAACTTACTATTATACTTACTTACATTACCTGTGTTCTGGATATTCGCTCGCGAAAAATGACGTAAGTCTGTATGAAGCTTAATAGAGTTTACTGCCTTACGGTTTTGCTTTATATACATACCCACCTGTTTTGCTAATTACAAGGTCACACTATTTCCTTTATTTGTTAAGTGATTCTTGTGGATTGCTTATATCCTGTGCAGTATAATGATAGGTACATACATTAGCACTTTCCGAAGAGCAGTCGATGCTTAGTCAAGACTAGACGAACGAAACGGATGCTATTAGCACTACATTCAGGCTTCCATTGTGACATAGGATACGTAAAAGTTAACTCGATTAGAGTGTTTAAACTTTACAGAAAAGAAATATTTTTTTCGTGGAACTATACGACTGGAGCCCGACTGGGGAAGTGCCTCCATACAGAAAACCGTAGCCAAATGACACGAGACCCTACTCATAGTGTTGTGTTCCTGCCAGTGAGAGTAAGGTTACCAGAGCTCAACGAGGGTGCGGAGTGTTAGGGTCGATAACGCGCATGTAGAATACTTACCATCAGGCGAGCCGTATGCTTGTTTGCCACGGATGTAGTATAAAAATAAAACCTTTAGGAAAATTCCTGCTTGGAATTAGTAATACGACTACTCAGTACCCGATAAGTTTTTCCGGCATCCTTTTGTAACTTTCCATAGGTACAAGTATACCTAGGGGAGACCGGGGTATGTAAGTTAACACAAAGGTAAGTTGACACATAGTCCATATCTCGCCAACTATAGACGCTAGAAATATGACTCCCAAGAAAAAAATGGCTCATTTTCCATTCTAACCAACTTCATCATACCTATATGACATAGGGCTCAGATGAGCATTTGAGGTTTTGCAGGGGCTTGAGCCAAAATATTGCTAAAAGTAAGTTTCTCGACATTTTTTAAAGTCCATTTCTTTATCGGTTTCAGCAATTTTTTTATACTACATAAGTATATGTTTGGAGCATTATGGCAGTGTTTTTTTAATAATTTATTTTTGATTTATCAACGTTTTTAAGTTAAGTCCATGGTTTGTAAGCTAAAAGTGGAAAGAAATATAAATATCTGAAAAATAAAGGAGTGAAACAAGGTGTTTCAACCTACCTCGTAATTTTTTTGTTTGAGTTTTTCAGAGGCTGTTCATACCAGACTGTAACACTTTTTAATTTTGTTTTTATACTTTGGTTACAATTTGAAATCTCATTGAAAAATACGTGTATTTTATATTTTTTATACTACGTCGGTGGCAAACAAGCATACGGCCCGCCTGATGGTAAGCAGTCTCCGTAGCCTATGTACGCCATGCGCGTTGCCGACCGTAACCCCGCCCCCCCTCGTTGAGCTCTGGCAACCTTACTCACCGACAGGAACACAACACTATGAGTAGGGTCTAGTGTTATTTGGCTGCTGCTTTCTGTAAGGTGGAGGTACTTCCTCAGTTGGGCTCTGCTCTAGATCTGGAATGACATCCACTGGCTGTGCCCTACCACACAAATGGAGATGAAATTCACAATGCCCATACCTCTCTTTTGGACGTAGTTTAAGGACGTACCCGGGTCCAAAAATTATAGTGCTTCAATCACTAACTATTAATTTACTCAACAAAAATCTTGATCAAAGTAGCATATTTTCAGGTTGCGCTACCGCAGTCTAATTTTAGAAACGCTATTAGGAACCAGTAAAAGACGAAACTAAAAACTTTAATTCTAAATAACTTGTAAGTTGTGGCATTCTGGCCTCGAATGTCCAATTCCCCGTACGTCCAGTCTCCGTATGTCCATTGCCCCGAACGTCCAGTCCCCGAATGTCCATTGCCCTGAACGTCCAGTCCCCGTATGTCTAATGCCCCAAAGGTCCAGTCCTCGTATGTCCATTGCCCTGAACGTCCAGTCCCGTATGTCTAATGCCCCCAAAGGCCCAGTCCTCGTATGTCCATTGCCTCGAACGTCCAGTCCCCGTACGTCCAAATACACGAACGTCCTATTCATAAGGTTCCGCCCGTAGGCCAATTAGGGTAAGGGATCTGCAAATCCCTACCCGTTACCCTAATTAACCCTACGATCGCTGATTTATTTGCCATTATACAACTTTGTCACAGTGACAGTAGTATGAGATTTCTTATGGCTGTCATACTAACGTTAACTACATTTCTAAGTGTCGCCCCATGAGTAAGACTGACTGGAATGAGCTACCTTCTGAGGTGTTTCCCTTGCGCTATGACATGGGGTTCTTCAAGAAGCAGGTATTTGGGGTTCTCAAAGGTTGGCAACGCATAAGTGGCTCCTCCGATGTTGCTTATGTCCATGGGCGGCGATGACTGCTTCCCATCAGGCGGCTCGTCTGCTCGTTTGCAGCCTATTACATTAAAAAAAAATTGAACTGTGGTTATCGCTGAAAATTAATAATTAACACTAGTTTGTAATTTATTGTTTAAATCCATAAATTATATATGTGTGTCAACATACCTCCGTACCTGTTTCAAGTTACCTCGGTGTGTGTTTTCTGTTTTGGGTAAATCTAGCTAAAATCCTACTTTGTCGCTTGCCATAAGGACGATATTTGCTTGTATCTTTATACGAATAATCTTGTACAATAAGTACACAATTTTCAATAACGCTATTCAACGTAGGTATATGTACATACAATTTTAGATTAGACTACAAACCCCTGGAAAACCCCTCGTCGCAAATTAGTACTAAAAGTTGCTATGTTAAGGTATATTCCCATTATTTTCTAACAACACGAAATAAAATCCCCACACCAACACACACCCGTCCCATAGTTCACATGTCACTTCGAGAATTGATGTGCTGTGCGCAGTAGTAAATCTAGCAGGCAGGAGTGTTTGGCGTCTCCGTTAATAATCGGGGGAATCTCTGAAGGATGACAACACCATATGGGCTGTTAATTAGAAGATTTTACAATGGGTAACTCGCAATGTGTATGTAACAAAGAAAAGATGTTTGAAATTTGATTTTATTTGGTAGCTGGGAGCAAGTGTTTCGTTACCTATTACATTTGAAATTATGAGTAGACTGTTTTTCCACCTATGATTAGGTGTAGTTTTGGCTTTGTAGTAGGTACATAAAGTATCAATCATTTTGAATAGTTAATGGCATCTTTACTATGTACGATATTGAATCTTTTTTTATCGAAGCAGGAGCAATTTTGATAACTTCATTAAGCGTTTTACGGCAACAAGCTACTGAGCTGGTAGTGGTATTCGGACCTGGGCTATAACCGCGAAAATCAAAGTTCGTCAATTGCGGGCATTTTCTCTGTCACTCTAATTACGTCTTAGTGAGAGTAAAAGAGAAAGATCCCCGCAATTTGCTAATATCGGTTTTCGCGGTAGGCCCGCAGATGGCCTGCCATGCCGTTTGTTCGTTGATTTGCCTATCTATCGTTCGAATATGCCAGAGCGATAGACACACGGAAAACGAAGCAGTTTTCGCGGTTGGTTTTATGAACTATGTACCGAATGTTCCCATTCCTAGCACTAGGTACCGAAAATAGCAGTTCAAATCTTAGTAACAAATTTTTTATTCAATAGACGGAGTGAATTTAAATAAAAGCATGTAATAACTAATAACCAATCGTTACGTCGAGTTATGTTTTATAGGAGTTCCTCCCAGTTATGGCGCCACGTGCGTGTTAATGGGAATACATTAAAAGTGTTCAAAGTTCAAATTATTAATGACTGTGACAAAGGAGGAAAGTGAAAGATACTAATGACTTTTTGTAATGATGTCTGTAAAAAACCATTCATTCAAGTTGTGTCTGAGATCTTCGTCGTGGCTTAATTCTACAAAAGCTTTTGTTAGAATTATTTTTACTGTATGTATCAGAAGCACCGGTTTTTAATATTTCCGACGTTATAGTAACCCCAAATTTAATCTTCTGTTCTGTTCTGTTGATAGATCTGATAAAGTTCTGAAATGAAATGAAACCATTTTTCGAAATTTTTTAGTGAAATTTTTATATCAAAACAAGTGTTTTTAAAAGATGACTTCTGGTAAATTTCTGAAAGGAAACCATTTTTTGATTTTTTTTTGCCAAACTTCAGTATCAAAACAAGTGTTTTATTTTATTATGGTAATTATAATAGTTATTTATTTTATAAATGCAATTCCGGCATTTTTATAAACATGTTTTTAAATTAAATTGTGACAAAATGATTAATGGAGTAATTAATTCAATATTCTCGTATTTGCGTATCAATTTCATAACGTGTTCCTCCGAGAATAGTTTGTTTGCATCAAATCCAATCTTCGTCATTTTAGATGTGTTAATTTGTCATGTTTAGTCAAGGTTCATTGTCAGTTTGATTAATTTTACCTAAGTATTGTATTATTAGCATACTGTGTTTGTGTTTCGTAATTATTAAATTGATATGTAGGTAG
Organism: Cydia pomonella; assembly: GCF_033807575.1. Classification (NCBI taxonomy): domain Eukaryota; kingdom Metazoa; phylum Arthropoda; class Insecta; order Lepidoptera; family Tortricidae; genus Cydia; species Cydia pomonella. The sequence goes on along the minus strand of NC_084717.1, from coordinate 6,593,194 downwards.
ACACCTGAGCAGAATGGCGCAGGATAGAAATAAGTTCCGAGAGATGGTCGCCGATGTCAGATGAGGACATGGCACAACAAGAAGAAGTAGGCACTAAAATTTCAAAGTTTGTATTTAGTTCGAACAGCTAAACTAGTGTACCTAAAAGTATATAGTTATATAACACTTTTCTTGGCAATATATCTTATAAGATAGGTACATAATTGTTGACCTACTTTTTGTACTTCTTCATAGATAATTTTTCCCTCTTAATTAATATGTAACAGACTTATGAGGGTAACATAACTATCTCACTAGGTTTCAATTGTGAAAAACGGGAAATAATTTCTGGATACAAAACAAATCTCAATAAGAACATAATGCTTTTGATTATATATTTTATATTATCTACCTATTTTATAGCATTGTTATGGCCTTACGGTATGAAAAGATCACTGTAAAAAAAACATTAATATGAATGGACAAGAACTTTCATACGGCACGTGATGGTTGTTAAGTTTGACCATCATCTACGTTGCCCGGGCATACCCAATGCAGTGGGTTAATAACTCCACAATGGGTGATCTCGTAGCAAGTTTAGTAATTCGTAATCTTAGCACTACACAACTCGAATACCTACTTGGGTATAGTCACGGACTTTAATTGGCGAGTCATTTAGGGTTTACTTTACATTGGACACTTCATACCGTTAACTTAGACAACCAAAGTAACTTGTACCTTGTACCCTAAATGACTCAGCAATTATTATTTTTTATTAAAAACTTAAAGTCCGTGACTGTACTTATGTACTTACCCCCTTATTACAAATACATAAGTCTAAATAACAGATAAAGACAAACGATGTTCCTAGCGAATATGGTGCCTAGCAAAATAATTAGTTTTATTAGACATATTGGCATTGCGCCAAGCAGGGATGCATGGAGTTTGAACAAACTCTTCTGAAAATCAAAAAGTGTGGCGAAAACAAACAATTTTTCGCCAGACTAGCACCCCAACAAGTACAACTTTCATCAGTTTCATCAGTTGGTACTTATATCCACCCAGAAAAAGTAAAGCTCTTGTTTAGACAAGCTTAAGTAGAATAAAACCAAGTAGTTAGCTACTATGTTTTATATTACTTAAGTAAGACTTAAGCTAGAACGCTCCTGGTCAGGGCCGAGCCTATCCGACACTTCAGTTTTTACCCCCGACGCAAAAAGAGGGGTTAACACGTCACGTTAACACATATGTTTAACGCCAATGTTTGTCTGTCTGTCTCTGGCATCTTAGCTCTCCAACGGATTGACCGCTTGCGGTGGTTCTTAGCTATGTTTGATAGAAATCGATCCAGCAGTTTGAAGAGTAACAGCTCTTTTCCAAAATGATGTAAGGTATTTTTGTTATGATTTTTTTATATAGCGTAGGGTTTTTTTTTTGTTAATAATATCTATATAAATATGTATATCACGTGACCACCCATCATTCGCCATAGATAAACGAAATGTTGAAAGCTTCGGCCCGGACCCGGGCCATTCTAACGTTAGTCATCCTTAATTCAGATAGAGGTAAGTATGTTTGGTTTTCTGTGCTGAAGACCCTGAATTTCTCGTTCCTGAAAATCTAGATACTGGTTCGCAGCAGCCCTTGTTATCTCGAGCTCAGAGAGATGTAGCTTATGCAATTCTATGCGAACAATGTCTTGGACAATATCCTATAGTTTAAGTATTAAAAATGATTGGTATACCTATCAGATTCACGGTCAACGATGATTCACGAGAACTTTAAGTCAACACGCTAAGAGTCGTATTAGTTTGGCTGGATGTTAAAGTTCACTGATTACAGTGAGTTCACACCACTGTGTGATGACTAAAAGGATGCTGTTTCAATGCAAAATGGAGTATACATTTATGTGCTTCATACACGCTTAGTTCGTTTTTCCATTGGCAAGGATTAGGATCCTCCTACAGCAGGACGTGGTGGCCGTGACTCAATCCTTCGATGATGCAATCACTTTGTAATTGATTCGATGATTCGTTTATTACGATTGGAATAGTGTTGGGACGACTTGAAACGTTATCGATATGGTCTAATCTAGATTTTAAATCACAGCTTTGAGTTAAGACTAAGTTAAGTGGTTGAAAAAACCTTGGTTTAATTTGCAAAACATAAGGCGCTTAGCACACTAGATCCGATTCGCACGTCGCGAGCGGTATGTTGCTATAATACACGCATAGCGTTGTCTTGCTCAAACATCGGAGCGTGTGGATCGGATCCAGTGTATCGGATTGAGCCTAAACTGCATAGCGGCTTGGCAGCGTACAAATATAATCTTGACATCCTACAAGAGAATATGTATGTCATTTTTCCGTTTTACAGCCTCTCGTGGGTAGGTAAGCCAAAGTTAATTTATTCAGTCACTGAAACGATTGAAATATTTATAAGTCTTCCAGGACTTATATATATTTCAATATAGGACTAGCATTTTTAGAAGACTCCTGACTTCGTTTCCAGATTAAGTTTATAAGAAAAATGGACATTCATATACTTAATATATATTAGGTATCTTTTCACAATAAGTCCTACCACCATGCACCAGGATGTAGTTTAGTGAAAAGGATCCATCCTTAAAAATACATTTAAAATTACTGACTTTTATTTTGGTCAGAAACGTAAAATTGACAAATGTTTGTGGATTGGATCCTTTTCCCTAAATTTATCCCTGTGATACCACACATTATCTTACATTTTCTTTCAACGTTGCGCTTCACTACAAACTTTTATAAAAACTTCAAATGAAGAATAAATTACCAAAACAAACCGAACAATATGTCAATCCATCATCAAATTCATCTAAAGGTTACACGACTTATCCCTGATAACTTGAAAATGACTTCATCCAAGTAAGATGTAAAATCGTGAGCATTATTATAAAAATGCTTACGTGAAGGTTGGAAACATCTTGATCGATGAAAGGCCGTGTGTTTACATACAAGAGATCTTGGGACTATTTAAATTGAAATTGTTATGAAGAGATCCTTTATTCTCAAGTATGAAAAAGGATCAGTTCTGTGTTCATTTGCTTATGTCATAGCACTTTGTTTTATGCTGCATATAGGGTTGCTATCCGGATCCGAAATGCATGAAAGTATCCGGATCGGTAGATCTTCCCATACATTTCAGATCCGTCGTGCATACTGCATGGTTCACGTCCCTGATTATCTTTTGAGGAACTGCATAACTAACTGCAGGCGCTTTTTCACTGAGACGGAGTTGAGAAGGGACGTGTGGGACTCGACCAAAGCATATGGTTCTCTTTTCCGCTCTGCCGGATTACAACCAATGCTTAATATGGATAATTTCCGCACATTTCTCATCTGCGCCTCAGTGATTTCGGCTTCTTCCAGGGTAGGGTGACCGGTTTTCCCTTCCACTTTGAACTAGCCTGTACAGCTATAACTTGTCAGGATTTCGGTGAGTAATAATGTCTAAAGTGGCTGTGATAGACAATTTATTAATATAGTTATATAATCAATTGTGTAGTACCTACCTACAGAGTTCGTCCACCTTTTAAGAGCCCTTAATCCTTGGAGCGTTCTCCGATTTCACGAAATAACGCTCGATAGATGGCGTTGGCGCTCGGTACGCGAGCGCCGGCAACGCGACGCGCGTTTCAATGCAGACTAGAATAATCTTGATAGTTTTCAATATAATTTCAAGCAACATTAATTTTAGTGTCATATGATATCATATGGGCACTCTTTATTTTATTGTATATGCACAGTAGTTTTTTATTTTATTTTATGTACACTACTACTAAGTGTACAGACTACAGAGTGTACTATAACCCTTGCTCTTTATTCTGTCTCTTTCACACCAATGGAAAATGAAGAAGTTACTAAATGACTGCAGGTATAAATAAAGTATATTAGTGCGATAGAGAGACAGATAGTGTTTCGTTGTCGTATCGTAAACGATTGGCATGTTGGCCACACACTTGCTTAGTGCCTAGCCAAAATACCAATCGTTTGCGTATATTAGTGCAATAGAGAGAGAGTAGTGCTTCGTTGTCGTATCGTAAACGATTGGCATGTTGGCTACGCACCCATGATACCTAGCCAAGAAGCCAATCGATTGCGCATATTAGTGCGATAGAGAGACAGATAGTGTTTCCTTGTCGTATCGTAAACGTTTGGCATGATGGCTACGCACCCATGCTGCCCAGCCAAGATGCCAATCGTTTGTGCATATTAGTACGAGAGAGAGACAGATAGTGTTTCGTTGTCGTATCGATTGGCATGGTGGCTACGCACCCATGCTGCGTAGTCAAGATGCCAATCGTTTGCGCACATTAGTGCTATAGAGTTTCAGTGTTATTTGAAATCACGTTAGGGTTTGTATTATTATTTTTGACCCGAATGAAGTCCATCCAGGTTCTTATGATGGAGTCAGGAGTTGGTCACCAGAACTCCTAATCTACTCGTTATAATTCCATCGTGCTTGGGCTCAAAAGATTTGCCCTGACGAACACCATCGATCTAGATGAGGTCCAGGGTCTCATGACGGAGTCAGGAGTTGGTCACCAGAACTCCCCAGAACTCCTAATCTACTCATCATAACTCATCGAGTTTGGGCTCAATAGATTTACCCTGATGAGCACCATCAATCTAGATGAAGTCCAGGGTCTCATGATGGAGTCAGGAGTAGGTCACTAGAACTCCTAATCTACTCATTATAATTCCATCGTATTCGAGCTCAATAGATTTGCCCTGACGAGTACCATCGATCTAAATGAAGTCCAGGGTCTCATGATGGAGTCAGGAGTTGGTCACCAGAACTCCTAATCTACTCATTATAATTCCATCGTGTTTGGGCTCAATAGATTTGCCCTCACGAGCACCATCAATCTAGATGATGTTCAGGGTCTCATGATGGAGTCAGGAGTTGGTCACTAGAACTCCTAATCTACTCATCATAACTCCATCGTGTTTGGGCTCAATAGATTTGCCCTCACGAGCACCATCAATCTAAATGATGTTCAGGGTCTCATGATGGAGTCAGGATTTGGTCACTAGAACTCCTAATCTACTCATTATAATTCCATCGTGTTTGGGCTCAAAAGATTTGCCCTGACGAGTACCATCGATCTAGATGAAGTCCAGGGTCTCATGATGGAGTCAGGAGTTGGTCACCAGAACTCCTAATCTACTCATTATATTTCCATCGTGTTTGGGCTCAAAAGATTTGCCCTGACGAGTACCATCGATCTAGATGAAGTCCAGGGTCTCATGATGGAGTCAGGAGTTGGTCACCAGAACTCGTAATCTATTTATCATAACTCCATCGTGTTTGGGCTCAATAGATTTACTCCGACAAGCACCATCAAATTACCATTATGATGAATAGATTAGGAGTTCTGGTGACCAACTACTGAGTCCATCATGAGACCCTCGACTTAATCTAGATCGATGGTACTCGTCAGGGCAAATCTTTTGAGCCCAAACACGATGGAGTTATGATGAATAGACTGGGAGTTTTGGTGATCAACTCCTGAGTCCATCATGAGACCCTGGACCTGATCTAGATTGATGGTGCTCGTCAGGGCAACTCTATTGAGCCCATACACGATGGAGTTATGATGAGTAGATTAGGAGTTCTGGTGACCAACTCCTGACTCCATCATGAGACCCTGGACCTCATCTAGATCGATGGTGCTCGTCAGGGCAAATCTTTTGAGCCCAAACACGTTGGAATTATAATGAGTAGATTAGGAGTTCTAGTGACCAACTCCTGACTCCATCATGAGACCCTGGACTTTATCTAGATTGATGATGCTCGTCAGGGCAAATCTATTGAGCCCAAACACGATGAGGTTATGATGAGTAGTTTAGGAGTTCTGGTGACCAACTCCTGACTCCATCATGAGACCCTGGACCTCATCTAGATCGATGGTGTTCATCAGGGCAAATATATTGAGCCCAAACACGATGGAGTTATGATGAGTAGATTAGGAGTTCTGGTGACCAACTCCTGACTCCATCATGAGACCCTGGACCTCATCTAGATCGATGGTGCTCATCAGGGCAAATCTTTTGAGCCCAAGCACGTTGGAATTATAATGAGTAGTTTAGGAGTTCTAGTGACCAACTCCTAACTCCATCATGAGACCCTGGACTTTATCTAGATTGATGATGCTCGTCAGGGCAAATCTATTGAGCTCGAACACGATGAGGTTATGATGAGTAGATTAGGAGTTCTGGTGACCAACTCCTGACTCCATCATGAGACCCTGGGCCTCATCTAGATCGATGGTGTTCATCAGGGCAAATCTATTGAGCCCAAACACGATGGAGTTATGATGAGTAGATTAGGAGTTCTGGTAACCAGCTCCTGACTCCATCATGAGACCCTGGACCTCATCTAGATTGAAGGTGCTCGTCAGGGCAACTCTATTGAGCCCAAACACGATGGAGTTATGATGAGTAGAGTAGGAGTTCTGGTGACTAACTCCTAACTCCATCATGAGACCCTGGACCTCATCTAGATCGATGGTGCTCATCAGGGCAAATCTTTTGAGCCCAAACACGTTGGAATTATAATGAGTAGATTAGGAGTTCTAGTGACCAACTCCTGACTCCATCATGAGACCCTGGACTTTATCTAGATTGATGATGCTCGTCAGGGCAAATCTATTGAGCCCGAACACGATTGTGATGATTCTTAACTAAATGAGGCTAAATTCGTTGTTATGGCGGGTAATCATTTTAATAAAACGTCGCTTGATGATTTGTAGTACCGTTTATGTCAGTTTTAATACCCTTTGTAATAAATATGTGGAGTTAGAATCCGGTATTTTGTAAAAAAGGTTTTAACATATTAAAAATGTTGAACTTGTATGATGTTCAAGATGGCAACACTGGGAGATACGATGGAGGAGAGAGGGCAGAATAGGTAAAATGTCTGGGAGAAACGAGAAAACACTTGTTAGTTATATTTGTTAATTTGAGATTATGCTAACCATGAATAATTGTAAGAAGTTGTAATACTTATCTAATAACAACTTAAAATAAAAGGGTTTGAAGTTTTAAACAGAGTTTGGATTTATGAAAACTCAAAAGTGGGGACGATCTACGCGCTAAAGAGGTACGTTCATTATGAAGAATTTTGATTTAAATATTCAACTGAAGTGTATAATATTACGTTATTTTCCCTGTTTTTACTTTAATTCCTTATTTTGCTGATGAATAGTTGAATTATTTCGATTTTGCGAGGGTTTTCAAGAAAATGACATACCTGCCATTCGAGTTTGTGTATGGACCATTTAGTAATAAGTGTGTGGACCATTTCACACTCCATATAACGTTTCACTCCCTATCTATATTGTCGACATTTTTTTGGTTTAAATTGCTTTATAAATGTCCGGATCCTTGAGAGTCGTTATATCGGTTTAAAGAAATTTATTTTTCTCATAAGAATATTTACAATTCACTTACATGAGAAATTAACACTAATTTAACTATGATATGGTGAGCGTATACATGCGTATGTTTAGATTTACAAAAATCGCCTTAAATTATATAGGGTGTACATTACACAGTACTTTATAGTTGGCTTCTGCTGAGAGTATATTGAATGTGGATTATTGAAGTGTACCTACTTGTACTTAATCTATATACTTAATTCAATTGGGTTTTGCAAGTTGTGCCTACCATTAAATTATTGTTTAAGTACATTACACATGACAAAAGTAAAAAGGGAAGACAAGCATTGAATTTAATCTTATATTGACTGCAAGTGGTGATTAGAAGACCATATTTATCAGAATCGTACTCATGTCACTGAATTGAGTTGTTTTAAGCTGGCTCCCATGTGTCCCAAATCTAATATAATTTGTTCGAAGTTGGTTATTGAATGTGTTTAGTCAACTCATAGATTTCTATTAAATGAACTCTGTGTTGTTTTTTTTAATTAACTTGAATTAAATCTAAGTCGGCTCTATTATTTATAATTCAACTCTAAATGAGTATAAGTCGACTCTTATTTTATTATATATTCTCTAAGTTGGATCTATAATTTCTAAGTCAGTTCTAAATAAGCTCAAATTGACTAGTAAAAAGCCTAAGTTAGCGTTAAACTAGCATAAGTTGACTATAAGTTGGTCTATACTATCTTCAAGTTGGTATAAGTAGACTCTATAATGTCTTTATCGACTCTAAATTAAACTAAGTCGATTTAAATAAGTCTAAGTCAACTTAGTGTTGCACTAAAATGACCTTAAGTTGGTTCACGTTACAAAAATGGACACTTAACTAGTTTAAGACGACTTTAGTTACGTCTTGGCCAACTCTAAGTTGATCTAAGTCGAGTCTAAGTTTTTATGTCGACTTCAAATTCTTCTATACAGCAAAGTTTAGGGAGCCATGTATGCTTTAACGGAGCTATGTATGTTCCGTAACAGTATCAGGCCAGGTGTGTCTGAGCGGAGCTATGTATGTTCCGTAACAGTATCAGGCCATGTGTGTCTGAGAGGAGCTATGTATGTTCCATAACAGTATCAGGCCAGGTGTGTCTGAGCGGAGCTATGTATGTTCCGTAACAGTATCAGGCCATGTGTGTCTGAGCGGAGCTATGTATGTTCCGTAACAGTATCAGGCCAGGTGTGTCTGAGCGGAGCTATGTATGTTCCATAAAAAAATATCCGGCCATGTGTGTCTGAACGCAGCTAAGTATGTTAAGTATTTATTTTATTGGGCCATGTGTGCCTTAACGGAACTGTAATGATGTGTATTATTGTTGTATTTTATTTAAATTTATTAATATTTTAATTACTTGGAATCCAATGGATATCAACTTAATTATTAACCTTTTGACATGTTTTTTTTTTAATTTTATGAATACTAATATGTATGTCACATAATTGTGCCATGTGTCTGGTGGGGCTATGTATGTTCCAAAACTGTAGAGGGACCATGTGTGTCTTATCGGAGTCACGTATGCTCCAAGTGACCGTATGACTCACGATAGAGCGAGCCATAAATATCCAATACCTACAACTTTTAAAAAATGGAATTCATACGAGAATAGTTATCGAGCATTTGATTAATGTTGTTCACATATTCAAGTATAATTACTTATTCCTTCTTTTTTTTCCGAGGCAATGGAGAATGATGATGAGTACCTATACCATGAGTCAAGAGGGACCGAATCGTAAAAAAAGGGACGTGACGACCCTGCGTCTTTCTTGAAAGCCAAACTCAGTCGCAAGCTGGCAAGGATGTCGCTACAGCATGGGTTATAGAAGAAATTCCACCAAAAGCAGCGCCGACTGAGTCGCAGCGCCGGCTGAGTCGCAGCGCCACCGGCTTCAGCAGACTCTGTCGCAGCCCGATCTCGTAACATTACCGACAGAACCAGAGGATCTCCTGACTTTTCTCAACTCTCAGGGAACCAGTGATTTACCGTACGTTAAAAAGCATAGTTAAAACGTACCTACAGCATATTTTTTCTACCAATAACATGTCATAACTAAACGTATTATGTTGACGTAGTATGCTTTAATTGCCACGCGAAGGTATACACTTTTTATAAATGCCCAAATCCCTTAATTAAATGTCGAAAGTGTTTTAGAGTACGGCATGATTTGGTAGAGTGTAAGCTTACTCCCTTGATTATACAAATTACAGATCCTGAATCATTTGGTACATTACTTTACTAATGTATTTGTAAAATCTGTGGATATAAAAACCAAAGGTACTTTTATGTTCTTGAAAGCATATTTTAGATCACCTTTTTGAATTTATTCTGATCAAAAGACTTCATACACTTCAGGTACTTTAAAAAAGTTTTGTGGCCTTCAGCATAAATGATTTGCAGCAACAGGAACAAATTGATTATTTTCGTGGATGTAACAAAAAAAAAGTAAGTCGTTTGAGACTGTTGTTGCCGCGGATCGAATACAACCCTGGATAAAAACTAAGCCCATAAAACAAATACTACAAGTCTAGTAATAGATTCCCTTGAGGAGTTGTCAGATAAGATAAGATAAGATAAGATTTTATTGGCAAAGATTGTATATTTTTATTCCATTAACATAAGTGTTCTTTTTTAGAATGTAACTTGAAGGGCGAACTGTGCATATATCATATCTGAATTGAGATCGTATATTTTCTTTAGAATTACATTTTTTAATAAAGATGTTGTGTTCTTTAACAAATAAACAACAAATTTTGAATATATATACATGGCAAAGCAGTATTATATGTCTAAAAAAAAAGGTCTAAGCGATTCCATTGTTTTTATTTCGCAGACATTTTTTTTGGAGAGCAAAGGTTGATTTAACATTTACTAAATTACTCCTGAATATGATGGCACAGGTTAATAACGGATAAAAATTACCGAAATATGCTTGTTTGGCAACCTCTGTTGATATTATGTTGGTTAAGATAGATATCGCTTAACAGTTACTGGTGATTCTTTTGTTTGTTTTTTTTTCGATATAGAATTTTCTATTTTAGGTTGTCATCTATAGTGATTCCTAGTAAACTAGTACTGTCTACTTGCTCAATTGTTTTATTGTCAATGGTAATGTATATACTTTGCAACACCTGCTTGGAGTTAGTTAATGTGTAAATTTTGTTTTTTCAAGATTAACTCTTAAATTTAAAGCTGATAACCTTTGTATAACTAATCTCAGGGTCCTATATATTTCGTCACTAATGTCACAGTATTGTCAGATATAAATATTGTAGCATCATCTGTGAACATAACACATAAGTGGTCCATTATTAGAGGAAACTCGTTTACGTAAACTGAAAACAATAATGGGCCCAGGACGCTTCCTTGTGGCACACTCTGAGGATTATGTTCGTTATTAGACTGTACTCTTGTCAACTGTTTTCGTTGTTTATCATATAAGTCCAGTACAATAGCTTGTGTCCTATCCATAACGTAAGTTCGAGTAAGTTTTAAAGCAGGCCCTCGAATCCCAAAATAGTACTTTGTGTTGTGACAAACATAGTCGAAAGCCTTGGATGGCTAGGTATAAAGAGCCCAATAGACGTCGTTTTTTTACGTATATCTTCCCATAGTTGCCGCAAAATGTAAATATGGCTAATGTAGTATTCTTCCCTTTTTGTAACCCTAGCTGATTTTTATTTAAAATATTATATATTTTTTTAATGAATGACAGTATTCTGCTTAAGATAACTTTTTTCAAATATTTTAGAAATTTTTGGCAATAATGGAACAGGTTTATTATTATTCACATCTTGTTTACCTTTTTTTGGTGCAAGGGTTTTATTAGCGCCTTTTTTTTTAAATCATCAGGAAAAACTCCACTTTCCAAAGTTAAGTTTATAATATGAACCAAGGGTCGCGCAATATATTAGACACTAGCTTTAATTAACCATATTGGAATTTGGTCATATCCCGTATTTTTTTTAAAATTCTTTAACTGCCTTATAATATTTATTATTTCTTGAACAGTCGCTGGAGTCATAAAAATGCTCGTTAAACATGGTTCAGTGATTGGCCTGTTAATATGCCCTTCATTGGGGTATGGTTATTGTTATTAATGAAATAATTATTAAATGTGTTTGCAATTTCGATAAGTTCATTTATTACTATGTTGTCATTCTTTATGGATTCTACTGTTTCTTTATAGTGCTTACATAAGTTGTGTTATTTTTTATAATTGTCCATGTTGCTTAGCTTTGTTTTGTATACATGTATTGCATTTAGATTGCCTTGTTACTACTGTCAAGACCAGGCAGTATTTTTTTTTGTAATTATTTTTAATTGTATCGCTATTAGACTTCATTGTCTGTAAATATAATTGCTTTTTGCGTTTACTAGCTCTTACTATTGCTCTTGTTTTCCACTTTAGTTTACTCTTGTGTGTCACCTTATTTTTTGCATGGTATACAACGATCATACATTTTTTTTTTTTTTTTTTTTTTAATTTATTTAGGTAAACAAACAGTCACTACAAGAAAGGCTTAAATATAAAGTATTTTAAACAGTGTTTACAGTATGTGTGACCAACACCGTTCACCACTTATTAAACACCGTTCACCACTTATTACATGACCATACATGACCATACTTATACATGAGAGTAAACCTATCAATGAAACCTCTATATCCATTATCGTCGTGCGTCAGATTATGACAGTGACGATAATTTTGCTATATCTAAACAACAACAAAAGTGTCAAACGAGTCTCACAGGAGATTTAAATTATAGACCGAATGTGATGATTATTGTTTAATGTGTCTTATCTACTATTCCTTGTATTTTATTTGTAGTAAAATGTCAATTGACATTTTAGCAGACATGTAACTGTTTTTATTTTAATTGCCATCATAACTTTTCTACAATATGTTCAGAAACGATAAGCTAAATGGTCTAAACCTGTATTTGTAGTTCTTAATGTTTACGTTTAAAAAAAAAAAACGATAACTGATACTTTAATTACATTCAAATTTAGAGCAATTTGATTTGATCTCTATTTTAATGTAAGTCGAGATGACGTTTTATTCTAAATGAAGTTCAATTGCAAACAATATACGATTTTAATTTTAAGCAGCAGTCACACAATAGACCACCTATTATCAGACTTCCTCCACGAGTAATGAGCTAATGCACCGGGAGTTGCACTTGTACGGATGGCCGAATGTGATGATTCTTAACTAAATGAGGCTAAATTCGTTGTTATGGCGGGTAATCATTTTAATAAAACGTCGCTTGATGATTTGTAGTACCGTTTATGTCAGTTTTAATACCCTTTGTAATAAATATGTGGAGTTAGAATCCGGTATTTTGTAAAAAAGGTTTTAACATATTAAAAATGTTGAACTTGTATGATGTTCAAGATGGCAACACTGGGAGATACGATGGAGGAGAGAGGGCAGAATAGGTAAAATGTCTGGGAGAAACGAGAAAACACTTGTTAGTTATATTTGTTAATTTGAGATTATGCTAACCATGAATAATTGTAAGAAGTTGTAATACTTATCTAATAACAACTTAAAATAAAAGGGTTTGAAGTTTTAAACAGAGTTTGGATTTATGAAACGATGAGGTTATGATGAGTAGTTTAGGAGTTCTGGTGACCAACTCCTGACTCCATCATGAGACCCTGGACCTCATCTAGATCGATGGTGTTCATCAGGGCAAATCTATTGAGCCCAAACACGATGGAGTTATGATGAGTAGATTAGGAGTTCTGGTAACCAGCTCCTGACTCCATCATGAGACCCTGGACCTCATCTAGATTGATGGTGCTCGTCAGGGCAACTCTATTGAACCCAAAAACGATGGAGTTATGATGAGTAGATTAGGAGTTCTGGTGACCAGCTCCTGACTCCATCATGAGACCCTGGACCTCATCTAGATTGAAGGTGCTCTTCAGGGCAACTCTATTGAGCCCAAACACGATGGAGTTATGATGAGTAGAGTAGGAGTTCTGGTGACCAACTCCTGACTCCATCATGAGACCCTGGACCTCATCTAGATCGATGGTGCTCATCAGGGCAAATCTTTTGAGCCCAAACACGTTGGAATTATAATGAGTAGATTAGGAGTTCTAGTGACCAACTCCTGACTCCATCATGAGACCCTGGGCTTTATCTAGATTGATGATGCTCGTCAGGGCAAATCTATTGAGCCCGAACACGATGAGGTTATGATGAGTAGTTTAGGAGTTCTGGTGACCAACTCCTGACTCCATCATGAGACCCTGGGCCTCATCTAGATCGATGGTGTTCATCAGGGCAAATCTATTGAGCCCAAACACGATGGAGTTATGATGAGTAGATTAGGAGTTCTGGTGACCAGCTCCTGACTCCATCATGAGACCCTGGATCTCATCTAGATTGATGGTGCTCGTCAGGGCAACTCTATTGAACCCAAACACGATGGAGTTATGATGAGTAGATTAGGAGTTCTGGTGACTAGCTCCTGACTCCATCATGAGACCCTGGACCTCATCTAGATTGAAGGTGCTCATCAGGGCAACTCTGTTGAGCCCAAACACGATGGAATTATAATGAGTAGATTAGGAGTTCTAGTGACCAACTCCTGACTCCATCATGAGACCCTGGACCTCATCTAGATCGATGGTGTTCGTCAGGGCAAATCTTTTGAGCCCAAACACGATGGGATTATAATTAGTAGATTAGAAGTTTTGGTGACCAACTCCTGACTCCATCATGAGAACTTGGACTTCATCCGGGTCAAAAATAATAATGCAAACCCTAACGTAATTTCAAGTGAAAATGCGTTTTTCAGAAAATCGCAGCCAAATAACACTAGACCTTACTCATAGTGTTGTGTTCCTGCCGGTGAGTAAGGTTGCCAGAGCTCAACGAGGGGCGGGAGGGGGTTAGGGTCGGCAACGCGCATGTAACTCCTCTGGAGTTGCAGGCGTACATATGCGGGCCGTATGCTTGTTTGCCACCGACTTAGTATTAAAAAAAAAGTAACACTGAAAATCCATCAATAAGCGAGTCTGTTAGGCATGCTGTAAAAAATGAACTTTTATTAAGATTTTCTAATCGCAGTATATAGCACTTCTCGGAACTCCGTAGCTGATTACGATCGCAACGAATGCCTGACAATCGAGCACAGGTCCGTCCTCTAAGCGCGCTCCGCGCGGACTGAGAGCGGGGCGTCGCTGCTGCGTGATTTATACGTGTTTTAAAAAAATATAAATTTACGGCAATGTAGGTCCCATAGTTACGATTTTTTTTTTATAGGTTAACATAAAGTTACAGTTTGCTATAATATTATTTTTAAAGCAAAATATGCGTACAATTTGCGGAAATAAAATATAATAAAACCCTGTTTTCGCCAAAAAAATGAAGAAAACTCGGAAGGTATTTTATCAGTTTTTTCAAATGAATCTTCGATTGTTAATCATTCCAGCCCCTCGTACGAGATATGTTGAATCAAATTGTCGTCATTCATGTACCAAATGATTCTTGTTTATAGCAAAATTGAGAACCGAAACGCCACATCTCACTGCAAAATTTGGAAAAGACTCCCAAAAAACCTCATTAAAAAAGAGGTTTAAAAGAGAAAATGAAAATTTGAACTGTTGGAGCCCCTAGTTTAGGAAACGATTATTTAAGTACGTTATCAGTTTTTGAATAAATACTAATAGTTACGTCGTAATCTTGAATGAAAAAGGAAGCATTTTACAAAATACGCTCGTCTGTAGGAATAAGGACTCTTAACAACAAAAACCACCTACAGAAGAAATCATCAGTTCCAGCAAGGGAGAGGGATATCTAGATATAGGTATTATTATTAGAAGATTGCATTAATAATGTGCTGACAAAAATAGTTTGTCAATGACTCCTGCATGTGTATGAAAATTATATTATAAATATTACCATAAATGCGAATAGGTAAATAAGTCATGAGGTCATAAAAGTCAAGTATTTCATCGTGACTTATGTATCCGTATTTTTCCGTACCTCTGATATACGTCACTACTTGACTGTTGGATCATCTCTTACTGAGCGTCACTCAGCCTCATATAAGCAAGACCTCTAGTTACGCATAGTTGTTATGTATCATTAGCTCACATTTGTACTGGTCTTGTGGTTTGATTGAAGCATATTTTAAAGGGCTATTAGAATAGTGAGCTGTTCGTCATCTTTATACCGTCATCAGACCACAGTCAGAACAATGACGGCATTGCGTTTTAAGAAAATTGTATGACAACGAAAGTGTTAGGCATTGCGCTGTGGTTATTGTGATGTGCCAACGGTTAGGTCATTATTGGGGCATATATGGAGTTGTTTACATACAGTAGTGACCTAATGACTGCAAAAGTGGTGGGCGGATTTACTCAGCTGATTAATAGGTACTTGTAGTGGATCCAGATTATCATGAAATATGACTAGTTGAATATAAAAATGGTCAGTTCTTAAGGAATTGGAACTTTTAAGGTGTAAGTAAAGGACAAAATAAATATATAAAGTGTATTTAACTTGTTTATTGTTTAAAAGAGATTGTGCTATCGCAGTCTGATTACTGTTGCAAAGAGTTGAGGTACCTATCCGTTTTGCAATTACCCATATAAGGAGAGATGGGATAAGAAGAAGAAATGTTTGTCTTGCCTCGAGCAATATTAAGTACGTTATTCTTACCCCATCTCACCCTATATTCATACATTTCGGATGATCAGATGTTGATGTTTTCTATAGGATAACCAATTTCTTTATAGTCATATCGGGGCCGGGGTTGGTCCCTTAGGGAAAGATGTTCAGTATGACCGACATCTTCATCATGCAGAGTATGTATGTGAAAGGATTGATAAATCATTCAATATAATAATTAAAAATATATATATTAACCGGTAGGTACAATCTGTTCAGCTGTGTAACTTCTCAAAGTTTACGGGTCCGCCTTTGTCACTCCCATTTCTTAAAGTAATAACACGTTTTAAATTGCACAAAGTATAAAGCCAAGAATTGACAATCAAAGTTTCAAAGGAGTTTAGGCTCTTTTCCTTTCCAATAAGAATCTTTATGCTAACGAAAGTAATATGCTGTAAAGGCAAAACCAATTAAGTTAAAGTGCGTAAGCTTACTTAGCATAAAGTTCACGCGACGCCAATGCATACCACGTTCTCTGAGCTCATAGCCTCTTATAGAATTCTTAATCAATTCAGATAGTTCAACTACATTATAGCTATTGGAGGCAAGGGGAAACCGAAGCCGAACCTAGCTCTGACTTCATAATGAAAGGTGTGTCCGAGACATAGATTTAAAATGCAATAGATGCTGCAACAAAATACTTAGTTATAAAAACAAAAGTAAATTTTCAGCGGCGCGGCATTATTATTATTTATTATTATTTATTTATTATTAACATAAAATCATACATCTCAAACAGGTACGGAGTCCCACAAAACAGTTTACACGGTTTGACTGTGGGATCGTGCAGTCTCTACTCTCTTATATTTATTATTACAATGAGATTCGTTTCTATATGCTCAATAATTATACATATAATGTTCAAATCGAGGACATAGACTCGAATTTTACTTGCAATAAGGCAACGATTTTTGCAGAGTATAATTTGGCATTTACCCGTGCGCTATTTTCCTTCTTTGGCGAAGGAAAATAGCGAAAATATGAGTATATCGAAAAAATTTAGAATCGGAACAAGTTAATACAGTTGCGTAACTTTTTTGAAAGCTATCTTCTAATAATCACCATAAGATCAGCTATAAAACGTCCGTCCACTGCAGGCACTGCAGGACAAAGAAGAACTCACCCACCGGTTTCCTACGATTTGGACAAGATCATCGTCGACCTATTCAGTGTCAACACTATATATGGGAATAAGATATTTTCACTGAATCTTAGGATTCGATTTCTGGGCGAACCACGATATTTAAAAAAAAAACATTTTGTGTTCGACCTTCTTCTTTGGTTCAAATTTCTGTGGTTGAACCGCTTACGCAGATTATTCGCTCTATGTCTATGGTCTAGGAATTTGACCGACACAGAACAGGCGTAGCGCAGTAAGCGGGGTCACGATGCATTGTCGTCATTGGATGTAAGTTAATTTGCATTATTACCATGTCCTAAAGGTCTTGCCATTTTGAGAGTAAAGACATTTCCATTTGTCAGCGACGGATAATAGTTAGCTCATTTTAGTCAAGGAGCGTTAATCGACTTTATTTGATGTAGAAGCTTAGTTCGTGACATAACATACAATCCGTGATAAATAAGTAAATATTTCCATATCAAGTTTTTTGAGTGTGTATTTGCATACAGTGAGCGTGTATGTAAAAAATTCGCTATATTATACAATATGTATGTAGTATAGCGATGTTTTTACAAAAGTATTATTTCGTAGAGTACTCCACTAATTTACTCGTTTTGTTACGATTATTTATGACATGAATAGAGATCAAACAGGGGGTAGAATACAACCCTTAGACTTTTAAAGAGTAGCCAATTTTACCCATTAGTATCTAATAAAAACGTTACCTACTCAAATCGTTACAAAGACAAGTGTCTTTATTTGTTTTGGTTAGTTTGAGTTGTTTATTTTGTTTTGTACCATTGTATTGTTAGATAGACGCGATAAAACTATCAGAGGGCCCAATGCGAAAATCAATACCTACTGTAAAAGAGATGCGGCTTAGTCGTGGTGGAGAATAAACGCCGATGTAGATTTCCACCACAATTACCCCGCACTTCCACCACGTAAAAGAGATGCGGCTTAATTGTGGTGGAGAATATCGCATACATAGATTTCCACACAACTATCCCGCGGGATGCGGCTTAGTTGTGGTGGAGAATAAACGCAGACGTAGATTTCCACCACAATTACCCCGCACCTCCACCATGTAAAAGGGATGCGGCTTAGTTCTGGTGGAGAATAGACGCAGACGTTGATTTCCAGCACAATTACCCCGCACCTCCACCATGTAAAAGGGAAGCGGCTTAGTTGTGGTGGAGAATAGACGCAGACGTAGATTTCCACCACAATTACCCCGCACCTCCTCCATGTAAAAGGGAAGCGGCTTAGTTGTGGTGGAGAATAGACGCAGACATAGATTTCCACCACAATTACCCTGCACCTCCACCATGTAAAAGGGAAGCGGCTTAGTTGTGGTGGAGAATAGACGCAGACGTAGATTTCCACCACAATTACCCCGCACCTCCACCATGTAAAAGGGAAGCGGCTTAGTTGTGGTGGAGAATAGACGCAGACATAGATTTCCACCACAATTACCCCGCACCTCCACCATGTAAAAGGGAAGCGGCTTAGTTGTGGTGGAGAATAGACGCAGACGTAGATTTCCACCACAATTACCCCGCACCTCCACCATGTAAAAGGGAAGCGGCTTAGTTGTGGTGGAGAATAGACGCAGACGTAGATTTCCACCACAATTATCCCGCACCTACAAAGAGCATATAATCACTACGTTTTACGCACCTCCACCATGTAAAAGGGATGCGGCTTAGTTGTGGTGGAGAATAAACGTACACGTAGATTTCCACACAACTAACCCGTGAGATCCGGCTTAGTTGTGGTTGAGAATAAAATAAACGCAGACGTAGATATCTGATTCTATATATTTTTTATAACATTTAGCTAGATTACAAATATTACAATTTCAACTACCCGTAATGACTGCCACCTTCGGAATGCCCGCCTGCAAATATTTAATCATCTAGCAGGGCGATAGTTTTGAATTCAAATACATAATCGTTGCCAGTTACCTACCAAAAGACTGTGAAGGTTTCATGCAAACCTTCACACTACCTACTCAAAAATTCGTTACAGCCTCTACTAGGGTCTGTTCGGAAAGAGAAGAGTCGAATGTATTGGGTCCCATACATTCCACGACTCTTCTCATTCCGCACAGATTCTATATCGCTCGAATATGCAAAAGTGATACATTTTAATTATTGCGATAGGCCTTTTCTAGTACAGTTAGTAAGTGCTCCAACTTAAGTACCAACGTCGCCATATTAGTTGTATAAAAAAAGTGGATACTTATTTCATGACGCCGACTGCACGCTACTATAACTGCCGAGGGGCTGTAGCGAAAATCAAAAATTTCGATATCACCTCTCTATCTCTCTTGCGTATTCGAAAGGTAGAGAGGCAGATATATAACGAAATTACGATTTTCGCTGTAGGCCCTCAGACGAAGACGACGTCTAGCATGCCGCCACGAATGCTGAGCATTCTTCGGCCGAAAGTGGGGCGAATTCAAATAACATTTCTGGGAAGCGCCGCCGCCGATGCCAAGTGCCCGATGCACCATTGCCATTGCCAAGCTTTGGTTGTCGATACGTTGACATTGTATCGCATTCTTAACCTTTTGAACGTTAAACGCCAATGCTAAAAGGCATACCAATTCGATTGTTTAACCTAACCTAAATTGATTGACCATAATGTGGATTTTAATTAAGAGGAAAGAGGACGGCCGTTTCTCCATACAAACGTAGTTCTCATTTACTCTCTCGATATTGACATTATGGAAATAATTCTTACATAATTTGATGTATATTAACCATACCTATGCCCCTATGTTTGACTTTTATAATTTTTTTGAATTTTGTAAAAATTAGGAGCGAAAAAAAGATTTCATATAAATTTTATAATGCTCCTAACTCTTACATTGAGTACTTAAAAATTCGAAAAAAATCAATCGTAGGGGCATAGTTGTGGTTGATTTAGAACATATTGTGTCAAAATATTTTCAATAATGTTAATATCCAGAGAGGAAAATGAGGACTACGTTTGTATGAAAAGGTGATTTCGCGCGGGTCCTTCTCTTTCGTCTTAAACTTTTTTGGTATCTTGTCTTCTACATAGTTGGGCGATTCTTGCGCCCGATCCACTTACAGGGCTAACTTTTAACCTCTGCGAGTGTTTAAAAAGTTGTCAAGCGATATGTAGCAGAATTAGATGGTAAATATACGTGTTCCCTCTAACGCATAAGTGCGTAGGTACAGTCGCCATCAGATATGTCGGAGCGGCCAAGGTGCTCACAAATATCTGAACACGCCTCTATTGTCAACGTGTTAGAGTGCGTGGTCAGATATTTGTGAGCATCTCGGCCGCTCCGATATATCTGATGGCGACTGTACAGTAGATTCTTCAAAATTGGCCCAATATGTAGCAGCATAAGCATTTCAACAGCTGATTTCCCACTCTTCTCTAACCTATCAAGATCTTACCTTAATTGCTTTACAGAGTTTTATCTGCAGATACTTTTGGCTTGATATTCTATCCGCTACTTGATGGCTTAAAAGATACATCAACTCGCCTTGGTCGTTGAAAGGGTTAAAATATACTTTTAATAAGTACCTAGGTATTACCTACCTTACCTCCATATCTGCGCGTTGTAGACTCCAACTTCTGTGCGTAATTGCTCCCACATAAACCTTATGTAAGGATCTGACTGTGAGTTGTATGTAGGTGTCAGTCAGAGTCGGAGGTATAATTGCCTGGCTAGAGACAACGTCTTGGATACTTAAGTAGCTAGGTACCTACAAATATAATAATAATAATAATATAATCCTTTATTTACCTACAAATATACAAGATATCTGGGGGCACGGCAGTGCCCCCACCAAGTCGAGCAAAAAAGTCACGGCCGTACCATCCTTTTCTCGAAGCAATTCAGACCATTTTCGACCCCCTGTAACTTCGTTGTGGATAAAACTAGAAGACTTAATTTTACACCTCCTTTAAACGAAAAAGGAAAATGTCACCGATACAGAAAAGTTCTCGAGTGGTGAGTATTTACCAGAAGACAAAGCGCGCAATATCTAAATCACTTTTTAATTCAGAAAGGCCCTGCGTGGCTCTCATCATGAACAAACCTGAAGGAATGCTTTGCTGATCGTTGGAGAAACCCTTGAGGATAATTGCATTGTGCAGCTTTGCGCGTTTTTCCGTTGACGTCATTAATAAAGAAAGGCGTACAATTTTTAATTAAGATTAACTATTTGAACTTGGTTTTAAGGTGAATTTGACAACCGCTACCAAATTATACATGACTTAATTGGTTGATTGCACACAGCGTATATATATTATGAGTCACAGTACAGTCAAATAGCAGACTTTGTAAACTAAAACGCTGTCACAACTGTCACACGTAAAGTCCATTCTCATAGCCGCTAATTTGCCATTGTTCCAGCGTGAGACCTAAAATATATTACTACAAAAACGACCTTATGACATAAGAGTTATGGTTGTTTTTCATATTACCAAAGATCACACATACTGATTTTTATAACGGGATAATGTCGTGTTATAATCAAGTGTCAAGTGTCGTCTTTCAGGAAAACAAATCCACACGAAATAAGTATTTTAGAAGCCTATTTTTAGTTTAGAGAGTTTATTATATTTCATATCGTTTTATTTTAATATTTGCGTTATAATAAGTCACAATGGGAAGAAAATCACATTCAAAGCAATCTGCTAAGAAAAGCTCTGGAAAAGAAAATAATAAATTAAGTCAAAATATTCGTAAAGAGCTTGCGGTGTACGTGGATAAATTGCTTAAATTAACTAGCGTGTTCCAAACTACGGTTAATTTAACGAAAAGTTGGGAGCATCACAACGACATTGAGGTGATTCTGGGAGAAATTAGGAATATTGAGTATCCAATTAATAGCCACAAGGTATCGAAGTCACGACAGTCACGCAAAGACAACTTCTTTAGCTGGCTGAGCGAAAATGGAGCGGCATTTGAAGGTAAATATAACCTTTAAAGTCTTTAAACACTTTCTTTGTAAAATAAGTACTAAAGTCTATGAAAATTTAAAATCTGATGAAGCATGTTGTACTTTCTCTTACCAAATCTTTTAGATCATACTTTTCATTTTAATTATCAACTTATTTAGATTGCATATAAGCTGTTGGTTATTTGCAATATATAAAAGGTTTTTTGTAACTTTGTGGTCGGTCAAGACCAAATTACAAACTTATGTTACTACAGTTACTGTAATGATTAATGTTCAATGAACAAAATATTACATGCATTGATTCGTTTTTATATTTATTCTACTAATACTCAATGTCATTGAAATTTCTGTTACAATATTAATTATTTAATGCCTAATTAAAACAGCAGGGCTAAGAAGGTCGGCTCTTTATCATTTGACACCATGGCTGTCCTGTTCTAACAAGTATGTAAGCGCGAAAGTGATGGGTATAGTGACAAGTGATAAAAATGGAATCATGCTGCCACCACAGAATAGAGTGTTTATTCATGGCAAAACAAAAAAAGAAAACTACATTTAACATAACTTAATGTATAAGCCATGAAATGGTCCCGAGTCAGCATAGCAATTTAATTTTATTTTGTGGCCATTGAGGACTGTACAAAATATAAACAGTATAAACACACTCATGGCACACTTTCATCAGTTTAAGATAATGTTCCAACAGGGGAGGTACTTGTACCCTATTTCCATTTTATTTTAAATAATAATAATAAATATTATAGGACATTATTACACAAATTGACTAAGTCCCACGGTAAGCTCAATAAGGCTTGTGTTGAGGGTACTTAGACAACAACATATATAATATATAAATATTTATAAATACTTAAATACATAGAAAACACCCATGACTCAGGAACAAATATCCATTATCCATGCTCAACACACAAATAAATGCCCTTACCAGGATTGGAACCCGGGACTATCAGCGTCGTAGGCAGGGTCACTACCCACTAGACCAAACCGGTCACCAAAATTTTAGCATATAAATCTAATTTCACAGTTTATTAGTTCGCTGTAATGCTGTGTAAATTTTTTGAATCAATAAAATAAAATAAAAAGTTCCATGACTTCCATTCCATGTTGCCATTTTATCAAATGCTAATATACCTAATTTGTTAAAATGAAAGTCCATACCCATGCAAAATCGCATTTTTCATACAAACATAGTCCTCATTTTCCTTTTAAGAAATCTTTTCACTCCAAATTTTTACAATAGAAAAAAAAGTCTGTAGGGGCATAGCTATGCTTAATATACATCAAATATTTTTGCATAAAAAATATATTTCATAATGAAAATATCCAGGGAAGAAAATGGGGACTATGAATTGAGAAGCGGCCATTCCCTTTTGTCTTAAGCTTGAACACAACTATATCTGTATCAGTTGTGTTGATCTGTAGTGGATGATTATCTAAACAGATTGGTTTGACTTGTTTTACTATGGGGTGTCCAGAAACTTGACCAACATTATAGGTCTAATTATTCTCAGAAAGATATAACTCTCAAACATGTAAATATGGTGGCAATATAAAATAAATACATTTCTCCTTCTAATATTTACAGGCATTGACATCCAAGAGTTTGAAGGATATGATCTTGGCCTGGTAGCAAAGAAGGAGTTCAAAGAGGGCTCGCTGGTGCTGACTGTGCCTCGGAAGCTGATGATGACCGAACAGGATGCCCGAGACTCCGCTCTGTCTGAGTTCATAGCTGTAGACCCATTGCTTCAAAACATGCCAAATATTACGTTAGCATTGTTTTTGTTGCTTGAGAAGAATAATCCAGGTAATAAAAAAAATCCTATTAAAATTTTTCTGTCTTCATATAACTATTATCTTAGTCCCTCTCAGATATATCCAACTGGCTAATGTGCTCAAAAATATCTCAACATGCACATAGCAGCTTGTCAATAGAGACATATTCAGGTATTTGTAATTACCTTGGACCTTGGAGACCAAATATGTCTAATTGTGTCCATGCACACAGAATATTATTTCTTACAGAATATTAGAGAATATTTTATATTATATATTACAGAATATTTTTTTATATATACTTATATGTAAGTATGTTGATAATGGTTTAAAAATAATATTATGATACTTGTTTCACGTTGTGTTTATGTCCATTTCAGAATCTTTCTGGAAACCTTATATTGATGTGTTGCCTGAGAAGTATTCTACAGTTCTATACTTTAGCCCTGAAGAACTATTGGAATTGAAGGTCAGTTTGTTTAATACTTTTTAGTACTGGTTACCTAAAGCCATATTAATACTCTTAGGGCTCTTTCCCACTGAACATCCTGTTTTTTGCGGGTACGGATTTCTGCAGGATACCGTTTTAGCAGTATGAAAAATGTATCCCGCAAACAGAATGCTCGTGTGAACGTTACTATAATTGTAACCTGCAGAAAACCGTATTCGTAAAAAACTGAATGTTCAGTAAGAAAGAGCCCTAAGAGGACGTAGTTTAGCAAAAAAATTACATTAAAATGAATAAATTTCTTTTTGTTACAATTTCAGAAGGTTAAAATTTCTATATATGCTAATATAACTTACTGATTTATGATTTTTGTAAGTTGAATAAGGGAGATTTTTCCTTTTCCCTAAATCCTCTTTTGGATACTGGGTTAATATTGAAATATAAAATTTTATTTTCAGTAAGTACATACTAATTAGAGTACACCCCAGTTCACCGTGTAGTGTGAAGTAATTTAAAATGGCATCTAGCCTGGCCATATGTAAAAATGCATCAGCCATTTCAACCACTCTTGACACAGCATTGTCACAATCATCCGTCAGTATGCAGTGGCCATTGAAGACACATACTTCACTTACAGAAGGAGTAAAGCTCTTCTTTCTGTGTCTGAGCGATGTACTTATACAAATATGAGATTCTAGCCCTATGACGGCCTTCCCTGCAATCAATTGTATATTATTAACTTATAATAACGAGACTTAATCGTATTAAGTTTTAAATTTACCTCCGACGCTTCGAGGACGGCGTTGCCCCCGTGGTCTCCGAGAAGACTGGCTAAAATTGACTGCAACATCTTCTAGCCGCGCGAGTTATTCGAATTACTCGCACTTAGTCTTGTTTATCAACTTGAACGTTCTGCGCACTAGGGATGTTACTCTGTCTACACGCTATGTCCGTTTTTATAAGTTAATAATGTGTAAAAATCGTAAAAGTTTAAATTATATATTGCCTGTCTTCTCCATGTTCACCTTAACCAAGAAAACATAACAAAGCCAATTCATGTTTTTTTCCCAATTTTCAGCCATCTCCAGTCTTCGAGTCATCACTGAAATTATATAGAAGCATTGCCAGACAGTATGCCTACTTCTATAACAAGATTTATTCATTAGACTTGCCAGTCTTAAAAAGCCTTCAAGAAATATTTACGTATGAGAACTACAGGTATGTATATTTACTATTTAAAGATTCTTATATTTTTTACTTTTTATTAAAGTTTTATTTTAGATACAAAAATATAAAACAAAAAACAACTTATGCCACATTGCACCATGCCACATAATACTGAAAAGTAATAAATAGATGATAAATCATTTCTGAACATTTTACAGTTAAACATGTTTTTGTTTTTAAAACAGCCAATAAATTATTATTCCTATTAATTTAGGGAAGCCACATTCATTCAAAACTCACAATAAAATTATCAATTCAACCTCAATGGCTAATTCAGAAGATGAAATTTGCAACGACAAACTTCTTAAATTAATTTTATCGCTTTGGTTTCACCTAAATATCATAATGCCATTGTCTTTATTTGTCCTAAATTTCAAAATAACTTAGTCCCAAAATGCTTAAATATCAAATTGTTTTCTTCTTAAAATAGCCGAATTTCATATTGACTTTTATTCGTATAGTCCAAGTCTCAAAATACCCACATATTGAAAGGTATGTTTTATCAAATGTCGAATTTCCGATGGAACTTTTTTTAAATATATTAAGTTTAACTAGGCCTTTAGTGCATTTAATAAACTTTGTAGTACCTATTAATATTTATTTTTAAACAGTCTGCTGGAACGAAAGTTGACAATATTGGATAATATAGCACTCAATAATTTAGGGATATTCAGATTATGGTTTTAGGGATAACAGATATTATTATGACACCACGTCGATTTGAAGTTTCGACATTTTGAGAAAAAAATAGGCATTCTGATATTCAGGCACTTTGACACTATACCGTTTTGAAATATATAAATTTTTGTGAGTAGAACGATATTAAGGTGCAATGAAACCATTTTGTCTACTAGTAGGTATCCCATAGGTATTTGTGCGCAACGGCATGCTATTCGTACAGCGGGGAATTTCAATTCATTGAAAATTGCCTGGCAAAACTTACTAACTTAGGGACCCCTAACTTCTCCTTTGATTTCCAATTTCGTCTAATAAGTTGTATAATTATTTACCAAGTATACATTGAATTAACAATGAAAAATCTGTGTAAAATTGTTAAAACCTTAAAATAAAAGTTCTTAAATGACTTCGTCACCCGTCTCCAACTTCTTCAAGTATTTTTTATGTTATTTTTAAAACGATACGTAAACAAACTTATTCCAAATCGTAAATGATACAGTCTATATTGTTAAATTTATGATTTAATGTTATTTAGTTAAGGCAAAGTTGTGTTTGCTATAGGCGAATTTAGAGCACGTAGTTTTGCCAACTCTTGTTTTGCAAAATTGACAACGTGGTTTGTTGATCGTCTTTTGAAAATTTCTCGCTCAAAATCATTAAGCGACAGTTCATGCTATCAGACTGTCTAGCATGAGTTGCGTTCCCGCGCGCGAGTCCATACTTGAAGTCGCGCAAGATGTATTATGGAGTCGCGCGCGAGAACGCAACTCATGCTAGCACGTCTACAGTGGACAAGCTGCAACATTATAGTTACTGAAATGCAACCGTAAAGCGTACCTAACTATTGTTTGACTACGTATTTTACTAACGTGATCCTAACAGAATTTTACTAAACGCAAATGTACTAACTATACACTTTTTACGGAACATAAAAATAAAGATATATGCCAGTCCATTTCTCTAAAATGTACTTAGCCATACCCCGTAGTTAGCGGAGTTAAAAAAACAACGTGTATCTAAGTACTGTCTTTTTCGTCATATAGAATTCCGAATCGTAAGAATTGCTATCGTAATTTTCGGTAGATATGGTATTGTTTAAATGAATTTGAATGTATGTAGCCGCCCTCAGTCTAATATAGTACTAGCATTTTAGTAAGATAATGATGATATGATACCACAAACACTTATCAATTTGTGCATCTCATGTACAGCTTGAATTCTTAAAAAATAAAAATGCACGTGCAAATCTAATCTAAAAATCAATCTTAATTAATTCGAAGAAATATACAAAAGCCCTTACTAATAATATCAGGTCACTCACTATTTAATTTAAAACTATTTTAAGCATCGTCTGTAAGATTATGGTTCATTATTCATTATAAAACATAACTTACAATTTCAGTCTATGCTTATTAGAAAACTTTACTGGAATGGTTTTCTCAGAGAGTTCCACATATAATCAGGCGATTCCTTCCCGCTATTAGTCTCTAAAGTGCTCATATAAATATTAGTATTTGAAATCATTGGACTAATACTTCGGCTGCTGCAATTATTTTTATTACTTTTTCTGTTCTCGAAAACTGGCGAAGGAATCGGTCCATCGCAAAAGCTTTTCTTCTTTCTCATCTTATTTCTTTGCTGTTTCCACTTAAACGCTATATAAGTTAATAAGAAGAGTATTGCAGCTAGA
Source organism: Cydia pomonella (assembly GCF_033807575.1). Taxonomy (NCBI): domain Eukaryota; kingdom Metazoa; phylum Arthropoda; class Insecta; order Lepidoptera; family Tortricidae; genus Cydia; species Cydia pomonella. The sequence goes on along the minus strand of NC_084717.1, from coordinate 6,565,139 downwards.
CCGAGTATGCTAGCTGTAGCAATAGCCACTGACTTTGTATTGTTGGGTAACTTATTAAGAATACCTGCATTTTTTGATAAATTCTCTCTTTTCTCCTGTATGCTTATTTCTACATTTTCGCCCGAACCGATTGCTGTGTCACTTTGGAAGTTTTCGAGGTTCTGAAGGTCTTCTAAGATCATCAAACCGTCTCCCTCTAAGTTTTCTAGGGATTCCTTTTCCGTGTTTCCTGAAATAATATTTAAAATATCTAAGATTACAAAGTGCAATTTAAGTATAAAGAAATAAGTGCTCACTCCATAAGTACAGTTTCCTTACTTAATAAATAATAAGTTGTATGGGAGGAGTAGTAAAGCGTATTATTTATTAATTTTAAACTCGCTTACAATTTTATCGGTACTTGATAAGATAATAAGCTTACAATTTATTATAAATAAGTTGTCACAAGGCTCAGTTAAAACTTATTAAAATGAGTTTTTATCAATGTATGGAGTAAAACTCTAAACTTACTTATTTATCTATGATTTTAAGGTACCGAGTAGGTTATTTTTAACCTACGTTACTTATTGTTTACCCTTTTAATAAACTCCTTTTTTTAAAACGTTTGAGCATATATGTGAAAAAAAAATTCTTCTGAGTATTTGGAATGAAGGTTTTGGTATAGTAAAACGTGCACCAAGGAACCCGCGGATAAATTTTCTGTATAACTTGAGACAATGGTAAAAAGTGAAAGATTGGAAAAAAGATGAAATGGCCGCATAGTTTACTAAATATTACATATTCTATATTATATTATATTTATTTACCTTTATTCAGGGTCTGCAAGTCCTCCTCAAATGTACTAATGTTGTGCGCCTTCATAAACGACAGTAGTTCGTTCCAATCTTCACTGTCTCCCATCGATCTGCTTTCCCTATTGGTATCGTTTGCGTTCGTAGCATTTACACTTATAATCGAGCTTAGATACGGCGTCCCTTCTGAATCCTTTCTTATTTCAGTTTTATCTATCGTTACTTCATTTTCAGCTATTTTGTTAAATAACGATATGATACCCATGCTTTCTCCATTTTCATTGACATTGTTCCCAAAGTTCATAACCACTGGAATTAGTATATTCTTTTGATCTGTCTGCGACAGTAATGTTCTAGTTGTTGTTTCGTAAGTGTTAGCTTCTAAGATGGCACGCAGTGGATACGTTTCCTTCGATATAGGTTCTATGGAAGATTTTGTTAGGAATGGTTCTGGAGGGTTCGGTTCTTTGGAGGCGTTGTGGAATATGTCGGCTAGATGCACGTGGCTTGAGCCTCGCTCTCTGTGGTTCACTAACTCGTTTAGAGTCATGTTTCGATCTCGTAGTATTTTTGCTAGTCTTTCTTTGGCTGTAAACAAAAAGGAAAATTAAGTTATTAATACTTGTTTCGTTCGATTTTAGGTGCATTAGATACATTAAAATTAAATACATCATTCCTGCATTTAATCATAAAATATATTGGTAGACTAATAATAAATAAATAAATGATATGTATATATTTTTTGTATTGTTTTTCAAGTATTTTTATATTTTACTTTTATATTCCTATTGTAGAAACCTAAGCCAAGGCTTGAAATGAATAAAGAAATAATAAATAATCTTCTTTATTCAGAGTATTCAGACACTACATTTGTTAATCAGTTACTTATAAATTAGGTAAATTCTAAAATAAGTATAAATATGAATAAGTTTGATTTAAATATATCTTTAAGAAATACGCCTAAAACGCTATCCTGGCAGTATGGCATTATACCAGTTTTTAGCATTAGGACAATAGTACAATTAGACTTATTAAATTATAGAAACGGGACTTAATCGCGTATTGAGTTTTAAATTTACCTCCGACGTTTCGAGGACGGTGTTGTCCCCGTAGTCTCGGAGAAGACTGGCTAAAGTTGATATCAATATCTTCTAGCCGCGCGAGTTTTTCGTACTACCCGCATTTGGTCTTGTTTATCAACTGGAACGTATTTCACACTAGGGACGTTACTCTTTCGACACAAAACACTAACGGTATCAACTTGAGCCAGTCTTCAGACAACGCCGTCCTCGAAACGTCGGAGGTAAATTAAAAACTCAATACGCGATTAAGTCCCGTTTCTATAATTTAACAATACATTTGGACTTGTTGGTACTTTGGCAGTATGCTGTTTCTGACGTTTTGACTTTCTGATTCTTGGACAGATATGAATCTAGAAGTGTTGGGTACAACACGCTGGATTAACAAGTAAGAAAAGTTTAAAATGCAATTGTTACTTACTCATTTTATCACTTAATATTTCCTGAATTTCAAATTTCGCTGTTTGTTCGGTAGTGCTTGTACTACTTTTCTGTGCGAGAATTCTAGGCGTGGTTGAAGTCGTAAATCTCGAAGTAGATTTTACTCCGATATCAACAGTTTCCGGCGGCGTCTCTGTTGTCAGGAAATCTTCTAATTCCGTAACAAACTCCGTGTTATCCATTTTGACAGTCGTATCTGGTTTCTGAGTCCTTTCTATAAATTGAGAAGCGGATACTAAATTCGCCATTCCAAGGAAATTCCTCATCAAATCGTCCGAAGGATTTTCTGTTGTAGAACTTTTTTGTTTGAGACGTTTTCGTTTTAATCTGTTGTTAAACGCTTGGCGTCTGAGTGTAGAGTTGGTGGCATTAGGCCTCACGATTGGTGTAATCTTTGGTTTTTCGATTTCGCTCATTATTTCGTCAGGCATAACTTCTATAGTGATAGTTGTTGTTGCCTCTGTGGTAGTTGTTGCGACTTTTTCAACTTCGTTATCCTTCACGTTGCTAACATTTTTTCCACCAGAAAGTGAGTAGAATGAATTAGAAACCTTCAAACTAGATGTCGTTGTCTCAACAGGATCATATGTAGTTGTTGGTGCGGTTTCAGTAACTTCGTCTTTACTGTCTTCATTATTATCAGTTTTACTTCGGTCAGGCATCATAGGAACTATATCTTTCCATTCTCTAGATTTAGTTACGTTCTTGTTATTATTAGAGTACTTTCTTGCACTTAAGGCTATTAAATCTCTGCTTAACTGAGCTTTAAGAGTACTATTTAATGTTGGCCTCATCCTTAGCTTTCTGCGGATACCAGTAGGAAAACGTCGTTTGGTGCTTATTCTTGGCTTTGATTCTTGGTTTTCTGTTTTAGTTGTGTCCTTATTAGCAACTGGTTCATCATTTTCAGTGTTTCCATTACTTTTAGGTCCCTCTGTATCTTCAACTGAATTTGAATCCGTCGGTACCTTTTTTTCTTTTGACGATGTTTGTCTTCTTGCAGGATATTTGGTTTCTGCTTCATTGAGTTTGGAGTTACTTTCCAATGAAATATCAGTAGACTGTTGAGGCTCGTACGTACCGCCAGCATTTAGTGCTGAAATTGCTTCATTTCTGCCTTGCAATAAGTCTGTCAATGACAAATTGTGTCGTTGCAACATTTCGCTCAAACTAGATCCATTTGATCTCTTTAAAAGCTGTTTCAGCATAATCGGGTCAATCGCTCCACTTTCCTGCAATTTTTTTTTTTTTCAATTATAATAGAATACAACACCAATACAACCGAACAATACATTAATAAGAAAGACTATCTGGTTATGAAACCAATGTTATTTAGGTACTAAATAATTATAACAAATTATACCAATAGGTAACACGTAATGTTCATTAAATTTTAATTTATTCATGGGAATTAGTTTCACAAATCCTACACATAGGAACTTTATCAGTGGTGAAAGAGAGAGTAGGCATTTCTTTAGAGTTTATTTTATATTTATATTTAGTTTTTCATTTGATAGTAAGCGAAGATTTGGCCAAATCCCTCTGGCCAAATTAAAAATAAAATACTAATTTATATCTACCTAAAAGAAACTTCAAACTCTCAAGAAAAAAAATGTACTCCCAGCTTAAAAGCCGATAGCGTTGCAAAAAAGTAGGTTGATGATACGAGTATGATATAGAGACTGCTTTAAGAGACATTTCGTATTTGCAAGGGAATAAACAGATTACAGGAGCGTATTCTGTTATTTAATAGTTCTCAATGTTAAAGACGAATAAAAATGACCTAAAGACGAATTCGTTTACTTTGTGTAAATAACTATGCCCACATTGCCTACGACGAAATTTAAGAGTCTTCGCGTCTCGACGGGCGATGAAACAAAAAAGTGTAATTCTGCGTCCACGCTTGTATTTAAAGGAACATCCATTGTCAAGTAATTGTAATTTGGTCTACAACTGGATCATTATCGTTAGCAAAGAGTCTGTGAGCTCGGCACTATAGTAATTTGAAGAGCACTACATAATGTCTTAAACGCTTCTAAAATATGAAATGGCTCCTTTGAAGTTATTGAAAAAATTAGTCCATGAAAACTGATATTAAAAAATAAGCACAAATCCAGTAACACGGAAATTAGGTTAGACAAATGTTTAAGAATGTAATTTATGTTAATAAAATTTTATCGTTTCACGTTGATATTAGTTGTGTAAGTATAGACATTTTGATACACATTACAACCTCTAATTCTTCTGGCATGAGTTCTAATTCAAAATTTTCTTCTAGTGGTAGAACAGGCATGATAACATTTACTTTACCAATCAATTTATTTGTATTAATCCATTTCTTTGTAAAGTATCCGTTATTAAAATGTTTTCTGCTATATTTGATGATACCTGTTTTATTGCGAAACTGATTTGCACTCTTTGATGTATCTAATACAATTTCTTTACCATAGTCTGCAACGGATTCTTCCTTCGGTATATATGCAATATCTCCCATTATAGCAGAATGGGTGTTTATTCCATTTTCTTCTTCTAATTTTGGCAAAGAAATGATTTGTTCTGTGTCGCTAACGTCTAAATTCAAGTTGACGTTAGATGTTTCTCCTTTGTCTTTCAAACGATAATAAATGGCTATATACTTTGTTGGCGATATTGGAAAAAGAATGTAGTGTAATTTATTATCATCATGGCCCAAATTAATTGAACTATAAGATTTTCCTGTGTTCATTTCCGGGAAGTTATAAACAGGAATACTTTTCTGTGTTGGTTTTTCGACGTGAGTGAAATCTTTTAACCTTTCAGTATCGTTATTAGAAACACCGTAAGCAAGAAGAAATTTTTCCGCCGGTATTGATAAATGTATGTTATTTGTTTTTTGGCTGTTCAAGTCTAAATTATTTAGTCTATGATATCTTTCTGTGTTGCTATTCGAGAAGTCTTTACTTGTTAAAACTTTTTCCGTGGAATAATAATTTTCTGTCAGATCTGTATTCTGGTTCCGAATATAGTAAGGAAGAAAAGCTTTTACTATCGGCATTGGCAAAGTAAAGATTTTTGGTTCTTTAGGGCGATGGCTAATATTGGATTTTCCGGACCAAAATTGTGACTTCAAAAGACCGCCTCCTCCAATAGTTTCATTTGCCAATTGGTCACCGTAACTTAAATCTTCATCTTCCTCTATATCATTTTCCGAAATATCGTGTGAATTAAAATATTTTTGCAGCGGTTTTGACAAAATCGTATAGTTTATTTTTTTATCAGTATTATATAAGCTTATATAATTTGTTACATTACTTGTATGATCTGTAATATTTTTCAAAATACTGTCTTCTGCTGTAAAGTTCAGTGGTGATTGACCACCATATCTAGAATCTTCCACTTTCTCTGTCATTTCGTCCCAAATAACGTTAGACACAGAAACTTTAGGCGCCTGTGTTGGTAAACTCATTTTAGTAGTTGATTGGCTTGTGTAGTCTGTATTAAATACACTATTTGATATACTTGTATTATCATTGATTGGTTGTGTCACAAATAAATCCTCAAAATGATCATAAATTTCCTCTGACGGTATTAGCAAAGGAAGATAACTGTGTTCTGTGCCATTAATTATAATACCTAACTTCAATTTTTGAACCTAAAAAGGAAAGATACGTATTTTACACAACATATTATGATTAAAGCTATTGATATTTCGTAAATCTGAAAATCTGGCGGTAGGAGAAACCGGGACCGAACGTTCCCGGGATAGATTGTTCCGACAGGAATAACTTTGTAAGAAACTGAAATAACAGTTGGTACATTTAAGTTGCATTGACGACAATGGTTGAGTGGCTGTCACTTGGTATCATTTTTTTTAGTTTAAACTAATTACTCTATAACTATATCTGTTTGTTGTGAAAAGATGCATGCATTACTTAGTATCTGATATAAGTACTATAGTGACACTAATAAGATATAATCTTACATAAAAATCAACCGTATAAACGCAAGCTCGACATCAGGATCAGCTATTTAATGAACCTTAGCTTGACAAGATTCCTTTTTTGGTTTAGACTACGCCTAACAAAACCTTGGACTTTCATCAACTGACAAGTTCATATGAAATTGTATTGGTACCTAAGTAGTTTTTTTCGACAATGTTGACATTTTTGGAAATATTTAAATAAATTGGAAGCATACTTATACAGATAGGCCCTGTACTTGTTCACAAAGTATAGTTATATTTTATTTCATTTATACGTATACAGTGAATGGTAGACTGGACTTTTTTAAGACTGACTATCTTATTTTGTTTTTATTGCCTAAAATATCAAGATTAAGTAAGAAAGTTTTAGCTTTCTCATGTATTTGTTTGACGTGTCGCATTTAACATAAATATAATTGATATACGTCATAAAATAAATTCATCTTACCTTTGTTCTGTTTATCGCATCCATAATGCTTGAATTATTTTCTGGATTGGATGTAGCATTTTCTATACTCTGTGCTTTTGGTTCTTTCATTGCAGTTTCTTCTGTTATTTTTGTATTTATATCAAAATTTTCTTCGAGTGATGATATGGATTCAGATTCTGATGCTCCAGCAGTTTGTTTATTTTGTTCTTGAAAACCATTTAGTCTATTATAAGATGTTTCATGTTTATTGTTATATTCATTTCTTACATTGTAAGGTTGATCAGTCACATCCGTTTCTAATCTTACGTTTACTTCTGGGATCTCCGTATTATGTTCGGTGTCTAAATAGTCGTAATCGAATTGCTTATATTTAGGAAATGTTTGATGATGTTCGAGTTTGGTTACGACTGGGTCAAAATCAGCTTGACTGGGGTCATCTAATTGTTCATCGTAATCAGGTCGTTTCTTTCTTAAGCCCCGTCTTCGTAGCGGTCTATCGTCGGCTAGTGCTGGTTGTTCTGTGAAGTGGTAGCTGATGTGTTCTGGTCTTTTGCGTCTTCTCCTGGGGGCGTCAATTGTTTGGTCGTGGAACTCTGTATGCGCGGCTTGTATGCTTTCTTGGTGTCTTTCAAGTGGTTCCGTGTCTGGATAAGGTAGGGGTCGGCGTTTCCGTTTCCGGACAGGTCTCCGCCGTGGCGGCACCTCTTCTACCGACCTTAAAAACTCGAGAGACTCGATCCAGCCTTCAGCACGGGTTGGCTGGTGCACTGGTTCTGGTGGTTGGGGTGGCGGGTGGTCTATCGCCTTCCAAGGCTGAAATTAAAAATATGTTTTGGTTAATTGTTTGCCTTCTAAATTACAGTTAAAATTTAAAACAACGTTTCAAGGCAAATTTAAATGGCTAATTAAATTAAATAGCTGATTTTAAAGACAGCTAATAATAATAAAAAAAAAAAAATTGAAAAAAAAAATTGAAATAGCTGATTGAGGCTTGTAGGGTGTTTATGAATAACGCCATTAGACTATGCCTAACGAAACTCTTGTGCTTCATTAACTGACCAGTTCATATTAAATTGTATAGGAGTTTTCAGAAAAAAATGTAGTTATCATATGTACTTTTTTTCGGAAAACTAACAACTTTTTGGGTTATTTCGACTCAGAATCACGAGGACTACTGATTGAAACAAAGAAAAAAGTATATACGGAATATCATTTGATATTTACCAGTCGTTTTTCGGTGAACTACGGAAAACTTCGGAAAACTTCGTGAGGAAACCGGACTAATCCCAATAAGGTCTAGTTTACCCTCTGGGTTGAAAGGTCAGATGGCAGACGCTCTCGTAAAAACCAACCTACGCTAATTCCAGGGATTAGTTGCCAAGCGGGCCCCAGGCTCCCATCCGCCGCCGCCGCAGCCGTGGCAAAACATGCCGGGACAACGCGAGGAAGATGATGATTAACCATGGCTAATGGCTATGCCCCTATGTTTAACTTTTTGATTTTTTTATTTGTGTAAAAATAATTAATTTTTATAATAACTAAGGATCCGAAAAACATCAAGCATAGGGGCATAGCTGTGGTCGAAATATAACTAACTGTGGCAAAATATTTTTAGTACTTAATGTTAATATCCAGAGAGGAAAATGTGGATTACGTTTGTATGGCAAGGCGGTTTCTAAGCGGCCGTGGCCTATCATGATTCTAATGATTTAAGAATGTTGCTCGTGTAAACATTTTGGTGGTCATTACCTCGGATATCTATTTACGTACTTAATTTTTTTATGTGTTAATCAGCGAATGAGCAGAAAAATAAAAATGCACTTTTAAACAGGTAAATATTTCGACAGAAATAGTGTCTGTTGCATTAGCAACTGTTAGGTATTGTTTCTTTAATTTCAAGTTTCCAAAAGTTTCGCAGTTAAGATATATTTCCACTAGCGAGAGATACTAATCTGGAACGGAGCAAAAAAAATCACCTAGAATTGGACCAAGCCATAGTGAAATAAATAAGCATAGAGTGCTAACTCCATACAACAGTTTTCTTACCAAAACGCTTATTATTTTCGTAGTAGACATCTAGCGTCAAGTAGCGGATTTATCAGTACCGCTACTTGACACTAGATATGGCGCTGTCATCATTGATATCAAATTTACGTGAAAATATGATGTTTATAATGACACCCCCTCACTTTGTTCAAATCGGTGCATAATTATAGTTTGAGCCATCGGCGACGAGGCGCCCCACTCTTCGGCCTAATCGCTAATACTTATTAGGTAGGTAGGTAGGTATAAGCCATTAAGGGGCCCACTGATTACCAGTTCTCCGGATGATATCGGCTTGTCAGTCAGTGTCAGTTATTCGCAAAAGCTGACAATGGCAATTAACTGACAAGCCGTTATCGTTCGGCGAACTGGTAATCAGTGTGTCCCTTTAGGCAGAAGAGTGGGGCGCGTCTTCGTGGATGGATTCGACCTGCCTAGAGTAACAAAATATACGTGCATTATATTCACTGATGATGGTTCTATTCTATTTAAATGCCCCACAAGTGATGTTGCTGTCGATCTAATCACCGAAACATATTATAATATAGTCAGCTGGTTACATGACCACAATTTAGATATAAATCCTAAAAAAACCAAAGCAATCCAATTTAGACCGCATCAAAAACGTCCCATCGATATAAATGTTATAACGCGAAACTTTAATATTGAGGAAGTCTCCGAATTTACTCTACTACATGTAGGCATAACTATAGATACCCATTTAGATTGGAAGCAGCACATTGCACGGATCAAAAGCAAATTAGCATCATTTGTGTTCACGATAGGCATTCTGAAAACAAACACGGATCAACAATGCACTTATGCCATACTATGGATACGCATATTCTATATTAAGCCACAGCATTTTGCTTTGGGGACACAGTGTAGACGCTTATGATGCTCTTATCATGCAAGAAAATGCATTCGTATAATCACCAATATCGAGAAAGCAAATAGCTGCAAACAATGTTTTACAGAACAAAGTATTAACCATCCCTTCTATGTATATACTGGAATCCGCAAAATTTGTGCGAAAAAACATGCATTTGTTTAAATTTAATACAAACCCTAGTCGTAACCAAAACCTAGTTCGACTTGAACCAAAAATGGAAACGTTAAAAAATTTATAATAACATACCAAATTATATAAAATCAGAAGAGAAATATGATTCGTTTGCATATATATATAAAAAAAAAACATGCTATTAAACAAAGTGAACTACAATTTAACAGAGTTCTTGAACGATAGGTGGTCCTAGCAATACAAAGACTGACAGGCGGACACACTCTTGTGATACAATACTCGTACAAAGCATATATGCATAAATAATAATAAGTTAAAGCGATTAATTGTTAATTTAGTTTGTAGCCTTTAGCATTAAGTACTTATATTGCTACACCTTTCCAGGGTACTACACACACCTTTCCTATCACGGTTTTCCTTCAATTAGCAAAGCGTAATATTACGTCTACTATTTCACATGGCACCTCGAATTTTCGTACCAAGTAGTTGTTTTCAAACCTCACATCTCATCCAATAGATATTAGAATGTGTACTATATGTTGCTAATTTTAAGATTGTTTTTTAATTACACCATGCATCATGTTATTGTACCATTGGTTTTTCTCATACTATTCCGTAAGTGAAAACGTGTTACGTAAAGCATTTAGATGTATGCTCTACATACCGCATTGTGTGCTGATGGTCGAAAAAGTGTGAGTGTGAGTTGTGTGAACGTACGACAATAGCGCAGAATAGACGGCAAAAAGCGTTGATTATGGCGTAATTAAATAGAGTTAGCATGCTCATGATAAAAAAGAAATAATACAAGAGTTGCGTTATATTTTACATTATCTTAGTTAGACTTTGAACTTAAGAGGAAAATGGACGACCGCACAAACATAGTCCCCATTTTTCTCTTACCTTCGTTAGATTTTTTAGATTTTATAATCTTTTAACTCTTATAATAATAAAAAAAGCCAAACAAAGGGGAAGACTAAAAGTATTAAATAACTTAGGTCAACAGAGATGATGTAATGTTAAATGACGATTCAAGATGGATATATGATATGTCAAAAAGCTACTAAAGCATCGCGAAGAAAAATATTTATCCCGTGTAAAGCCGCGAAGAGGTTATGTTAACTACAAAATGTATCTATCATTTAAATAAGAAATAGGAAATAACGAAAATTTAATCAGTAAGGCTGGTTTAAATAAGTTTAAATAAGCGCTGGTGGCCAAGCGGTAAGAGCGTGCGACTTGCAATCCGGAGGTCGCGGGTTCAAACCCCGGCTCGTACCAATGAGTTTTTCGGAGTTGTACGAAATATCATGTGATATTTACAAGTCGTTTTTCAGAGAAGGAAAACATCGTGAGGAAACCGGACTAACCCCAACAACGTCTAGTTTAACCTCTGGTATGGAAGATCAGATGGCAGTCGCTTTCGTAAAAACTAGAGCCTACGTAAATTCTAAGTATTAGTTTCCAAGCGGACCACGGGCCGCCATGAGCCGTGGCAAAAATGCCGGTTCAACTAGAAGAAGACGGCTGGTTTATGTTTGTTTATAAATGAAAGTAACCAGACAGCTGACTAGGCAATTTCGATTCTTGTAAGATATTTATGGTTAGCTTAACAACGTTCCATTATTGGTTGAGTGCCTCCACGTGTTGCGCTTTCTACTAATGTGTTGTAGATTTATCCCTACTAATATAATAAATGCGAAAGTTACTCTGTCTGTCTGCTGCTTCTCGCTTAAACCGCTGAACCGATTTAGATAAAATTTGTTATTTATTTTATTTTATTTATTACAAAATATATAAGCATTACAGTCAACAAAAACCAAGTTGCTTATATACTAGGTCAATTAATAATATATAGGTACATTTAGATAGAAATAATCCATAAAATTTATACTACTATAACAGATATAATATAATATTATTATAATAGTTCTAGGCCCGGGGAAAGGACATAAGATAGTTTAGACGAAGTCGCGAGCAGAAGCTATTAGGGAATAAATATTATGATTTATTAAACACATTATTAAATGATCTAATAAATCCTTAAAATAAATTAATAGTTTAAAAAACACTAGAAAAACACGCAAAACCTGATCGTGTTCAAAGTCCTCACGTGACCTTTCTCACAAGTACAAACACGACTATGATACGATATTCCATCAAGGAATGCCAGTGCCTATCTTCCGGCTTCATCATCAGACCTTGAAACCTAATCGTGGTCAAAGTTCATTAAAAGACTTTTCTAACAAATCCAAACAGCTATGATACGATGTTCCATCATGAAGTTCCAGTTCATATCTTCCATAATCAGATCAGTTCGACAGTACCATGTTATTGTATTGTCATCAGAACTACATACAGCTGCCAATTTACATGACGCTACGATCCTTGGAAGGTGGTTAAATTAGTTACCTTAGATTCCATTACATAGTTACATACAGGTCGACCTAATAAAAGCGTGTTAGTTATCCAGTTTGTATATAAAATATCCACAACGCAAGCGTCATGTGGCCAAAACAAACCAATGAATTATATACAGGTTGTTTATTTAGTCACCTGCAATAATTTTCGGCGTGAATATATATGTCATACTGAGCAACTTTTACTACGGGGCCAACCCCGAAATCGCGAAAAAAAAAAATTGGCTGTTTTTTACATTTTGGCTGTACGACCTTGACATTTTCTATGGGAGAGTTACTTTTTTTTGCGATTTCTGGGTTGGTCCCATAGTAAAAGTTGTTCAGTATGACCTATATATGCAGCCCGTAAATTATTGCAGGTGACTAAATAAACATCCTGTATTTCATAATAATATTTGGGTTAGAGTAGCTACATCATTCAGAATTTATAACCCTTATTAACTGACTTTTCTGTATACGGGTACTTAATTAAAGGTTTGAAATTCAAATTCTTGATTAATCAATTTATAATAGCGCATTTTATTAAATATTAATAACATTTGTCTTGGGAAATAACATAATCTAATAATTTTCGACTGTAAAGTAGTGGTGAATTATGTTGAACTACCAAATTTTGTCCACCATCTACAATGTACCATAATTCTAGCAAATAAAAAACTATGACTATGACAAAATGCAAAAGCAATGTCCAAGTAGTAAAAAAAAAACCTTACCAGGAAACTGTTCCTTTGTCAAAAAACCAAATTTATAGATCAAAGATATAGTATCTTATATAGACTTACCATGCATTAACGTTTGTATTCACAAATCTTTGAATATCTCAAACTTTCAACAACAATCAGTTTAACTAATTCTAAAGCTACCGCCGGTTCCGTCTCGGCTATAAAACCTCTGGAGCATTAAGCCTAATGTTCGTAGCCACGAGTATATCACAGGTAATGTACCATAGATAATGCTCCTCTACTTAGTCGGCCGTTCATCAACGATCCCATTGTAATCGATGAGTTATCGACTAACGATAATCTAAATTATGTGTACATTGATCTGTGATCGTTGCGTTGCTTGTTCAATTTCTATACACATTACCGATAGATTTACGAGACAGAGACGCCATGGTACAACTACTATAACGCTTTTGTAGATTAACTTGCCACCCAACTGTAAAAACAAGTGGAAATTAAAATCATTGTATTATGTGTATATAAAGGTTGACTGGTAGAGAATGCCTCATGGCATTAAGTCCGCCTTTTGTACTATAAGGTTTTCTTTTGTGCAATAAAGATTAAATAAAAAATAAATAAATAAATATATGTAAAATCATTGTAAAGGTGACACAGCTTAGTTACAAAGCACATCAAATATTTTATTAATTTAATTTTTCTTTTCCTTTTGTAAGAATTCGATGTTTTCTGAAAGAGCTACGTATTTGTATGATTTGATATGACATATATATTTTATCAAATTTCTATAAAGGAAAGTAGCTACTATATGTAATTGCATGATTTCTATAGTAATCTTAATTGTATTTTTTTTTCTTATTTAATGCATGTTAATTATAAGATGTAATGTTTTGAAAAGATGTGTCCCGCCGAGTTTCTTGCCGGTCCTTATTGGGATACCCTCCTCCAAATATCTTTATCTATGTTGTACTTTAAATTTCTCCTTAAACCCCTAAGGAGAAATTGGGGGTAAAAGATAGCATGGAAGTACAGTTTAATGGCAAAGTATCAGTCGCAAGCAAAGGAGATAGTAATAACTATTAACACCACGGCCGATTCGGCCACGGTGACTGTTCTCAACTCCGTTCCTGTCTCTGGTGTGCTCGACAGAGGCGATAGTATCAATGCGATAATTAAAGAGATAAGAATGAGAACTGCATGAATGAGTAATTAATTACGGGCGTTCGCTAGCTGGAGCGGGCGTTCGCACACGGGTGCGCATGTAGAATCCGTCGCACGCGTCAGCGCCAGTTAGCGTCGCTCATGCTATTTTTCGTTGACCCGCTCACCCGCTCCGTGCAACCGCGGTAGCTAGCGGACGCCCTTAGATTATAAGTACGTCGGATGCAAGATAACTGTTATTTGAGAATCTATGTCTACAACCATCTGGCATTTATGTTTAAAGATATTTACGTACTTCATACAAAGCTTTCACACGTAACGTTCATAATTTTCCAAAGCATATTAGTAGTCCAATCACACCAACTTGTCAACTATAATTTCGCGCCTAACATAACTCGGCTCGAAAGTGTCCAAGCAACAATTAACGGGTGATTACTCCACGCATGTCAGACATAATTCAGTTATCTCATCATCAAGAAAGCTGTTACAAAACATGGCATAACGCGAAGGAAAGTCGAAAGCCGGTCTGACCGGTGTATCTATGACCGCTATGACTTATGCAAAAAGGGTCATCTCGTGCGTCGTTGTGGTATTCGGATTTAATAAAGCGGGTTGGGACGTTATTTGCAGGGATATAAGTTAGATATTTGTAGGTAGGGAATAGATTTTTTTCATAAAAATGTGTTGAAGATATTAGAACCAGTGGTCCTAGAACTGATACGAATCTCACTACATCTCCATAATCGGGCATGGGTATAGAAGGTAATCTCTGGCTACACTCTCCTTCGTTTTCACAAACAAAACGTATATAGGTACGTTAAGACGACATCAATAAAATCCTTAATTCACACTGCGTCACAGATTATTTAAATGATATAAGACAATTTTTATTTATCTTATTACGAGGGTCACCTTTTTTTAATAAGCATTTAATTGTCTTTTTTTTAAATACTACTAATAATCTACATATTTACAATTTGCTACCCACAATCCTGATATTCATTATTGAGTTGCCATAGCTGTACGATTACAATCTATAAAAATATAATAACCGCATCCATCTTGCAGATGCATATACTTATTGCATCTGCAAGATGGAGTAGGGAATGCAATAACCGGGCGTTTTTCATTACCGGTAATTTACCGACGCGAGGTCCCACTAACCGGTTAACCGGTAAATTACCGGTTATACGTTTATGAAATAAAAAACATTGATTTTGCATTATTATTGATTGTGTCCTTATTTTCGTCAGTAACCTTTAAAAGTAATCAACAGCACTTTATAGAAACATCGACAAAACAAAATAATGAAAATAAACTATAAACATTAAACAAGATATATTTACTAATCATATTGAATAAAAAATCAAACATGTGTCATTTCAAAGCGAAATGAACTTGTACATGAAATAAGCAACATTAAAAATTTTAATTCTTTAAAAATCGCAGTAATCAAAGGGTAACAAAAAAGTGACAGTCGTCATTTAAATGTCATACACGTTTGCATTTACACATCTATCAATATAATATTGTTATTAAAGTAACTAAAACCGTAATCAACATTCATTAAAATCTAGTAAATATAAGAAAAAAAATATTTAACAGATTAAGTTTCATATCATTTTAACACTAGTTACTTTAAAATTGCACTTTAAGAGGCCGTTATCGATTTTAGTCGCAAAAATGTCTAACTATTAAAAATAACAAGTACTGGTTTCTATTAGCACGTCTTGTTATCTTTCATTATAATAATATTTTTTTTAAAACAGACTCACTTAATTAGTAATGATTTTTTTTCTGATGGACGTTTAGGTAAACGCGCGAAAAGCAGTGATTTTGTCGATCTTATTTGTAAATTTCGTTAAGTTTGGACTGCTAAAAATGGTAATTTTGTATTACACATATCCTGTACTTCAACTTTAATAAACTACATTTTTGTTACTATAAATTTGAAGTAGTGTAAATGAAAGTTAGACGAAATCAATTTTCTCCAGAAATTACTTCAAAACAAGTGACAATTTCTCTGAAAATTGACTTAATTTCAACGTAATTTTGATACTTAAACAATCTACAACATTTGCTGAAACTGTTCTTATACATCATTTAATTATTTATTAAGATTAAGGCGGATCAGGTAGGGGTGGCGAGAAGGGAAAGGGCGAGGGATTAGCGACCACTCATTTGTCACAAAACATTGCTTCCTAGTTCCTACTCCGACGAGATCATAAGATGCAGAAAAGTAAGTATTTTAGGTGTCTCTTCGTAATCGTAAACCGTAGTAATTGGTTTTTTTTGTAAGTACGAAGACATAGATGGGCTAATTCAACAGGTTGTTATATTTTTATTTGCCTATACAACGTTCCGTAAATTCCCGGTTACGGCTGGAAATTACCGGTATTTTACCGACTGTAATATTGGTCAAATTACCGGGTAACCGGTTAACCGGTTAGCATTCCCTAAGATGGAGCGTGTAGCCGCATTAGGAGGCACCGATTTCCAGACTTTCCCTAATTTTCCTAATAATTTAATATTCATTTAAATTATAGAATAGTATATATTATTTTCCCATGGAGCCGGTTGCTCCAACTGACCTTGTTTCAGTATTATAATCTAACATTAGCTACTCGTAACATCCCAATTAAAGTATTTGCGCGGTACTTACTCACAAAATGTATGTTTTAGTACAAAAAAGACGATAGTTAATGTAGCTATAACACATCTCAGTACTCGTAACATGAGATACAGCATAGCTCAGAAGCATTTTATTACTTTAAATAAGTTTTGGGCAAACATTTAATTTTTGGTACAAGCTTTTGTTGCTGACTGTATTTTTCTTACCACGAGCAATGAGACGACAATTCTTAAAACCCCAAACACAATGAGGTTTCGTTGTTTTATCACAGAGTTCCTATGGCCACCTCCTGTCTCCATCATCAGATCAGCTCGACGGTACCATAACATTGCATTGTCACCCGACTCATATATGTTTGCAAATTTTCAGCTCAATCGGAAATCTGAAAGAGGGGTAAATTTAGCTTCAAAGATTTGCCACTAACAAAATTACATACTACTCGTAATAGAACAAGTTAAATAAAAGCATGAAAAAAAGGCTAACAATCTGCAATAAGCATGTCCCTATTTATATCAAAACGTATTATCGGGGAATATACATACTTTAAAACTGCTAAACCGCTGGACTTTATACCGTACGGATGTCTTAATTTTGCACATTTTCGCGGCGCGCGCGGCGAACTTAGTGGACCTCAAGAGTGCTTCACAAATTCTACCAACCACTTTGCTGAGAAACCAGTATAAGTGTAACTATCAGTTATGCGTGAGTTTCACTCGTACATACCGCAACAGACCTCACTGTAACCATAATTGTAATGGGTTAGGTTAGGTTAGGATAATCTGATAAGAGGGGGCTAATGCAAAATTTTACGTAAAACTTTAAGGGTAATTTCCATGAAAATGCACATGGAAACTAGACTATAGGTACCTGCAAGGACTCCAACCAAAACCTTAAAACGTTAACGTTATCGGCATTATATTGCTCTCCGCGATACAGGCGTAGTGCGGGTACCAAAGTTAATCTATTAGTAATTGTAAAATCTTAGAGTTAATAAATATTTTTCTATTTTTTAAAATTTTTAAAGGTTTTAAATTCTATAGAGCCAATAGAAAAAAAGTTTCCAAAATGTCTAATTTTCAATTGTATAACGTTATCCTCTGGATACTGTAGCAGTATAAAATAGCAAAATTTGAGGTAAAAGGTAAAAACCCGCGCAATAGCCATTTCTTGCATCACAAATTTCTTTAGCCTTCTTCTAATTTACTGGCTTAACACCTTAAAGGTATCGAAGATTGTACAAATTAGGGATCCTAATATACTAGCGCTAGGTTATAGCCGAGTATAATATTTTTTGTAAGTAGATACGGTGACTTGAGTTCATTGTGCTTGGCTTTGTTTTGCGCTCTATATAGCTAATTATTGCTGAAATTTTAATTCAAGGTGATTAAAGATACTTGTATGTCTAAATGGTGAATCGTGTTAGCTGATTCCTTTTATTTTTCGTTAAAACTGTACTGTTTGTCGTAAATAATTGTATTTTTTTAATGATGATGTAGTATAAAGTGCGAACTGGTTTAGATTTATAGAATAAAAATTTCACTCACTAGGTTTGAGGCTCAGAGTTGTCAATTGAAAAAATTAGATAAAAGCCCGGCCATCATACTAAAAGACCTGATATTTCCTAGATACTCATTTCTCCAAAAATGACCCTGTGGCCCGTAAACTCGCCACCATGTACTTTGGTTAACATATCCTTCCCTTTCTGCCCAGCTCCAAACTTTTAGCTAGCTTCTAGTGAAATCTAGTTGTTAGTTAATTTGTCCTCCCCGCAATCCTGACAACGGACCAAAAATCCTGACGTATGGCAACCCCAAATGATGGTGATGTATCACCTATTTGCATGAATGTTTTGCCGTTCGGCTTCTATAGACAACTTTGATAGAGAGTAGGAAATTGAAGCTCACGGAGCATCATCATTAGCCTGTGTCAGGCCACTGCTGACCTTAGGCCTCTCCTAAGGCACGTCACTGAGGTCGATCCTCAGCTCTCCTCCAATTACTGCCTGCTGCAGTCCGGATACCATCGTTCACCTAGTTGCAGGTTACAGGGCGCCAAGCACTGCATGCTTTTTCCCGTGTATCCACTCGAAAACTAGCCTGTCCCAGCGGCCATCGGTTCTTCGGCACTGCCACTTCAGCTTGCTAAGTCACTGAGCTAAATCGGTAACCTTGGTTCTCTCATGAATAACCTCATTCCGAATTCGATTCCTTAGAGAAACTCCGAACATAGTTGTATCCATAGATAACTGAGCTACCTTAGGTTGGTCTGATCTCGAATATTGACATTTGTGTTCCGTTCGTCGCTTCTAGTGTCCCCATACACGCACTCCCCAGCATCATATTTTATAAGGTGCTAATTTTAGTCATTACTAAAACCGCCGAGAAGTATAATCGATATAATTAGCTTAAATGAACTGTGTCATTAATTCGTGCACTAATTGTAAGATGAATGTACTGGATGCACGCTCCACACGCATTGAGTAATAAGGTTGATTCTACTTATTTTCAGCGCATCACAATATTTGGCACGATTAACCTGAAGTCAAGGCAATGTTGGTCACTGGGGTTTGTAAATAAATAAATAAATAAATAAATATTATAGGACATTATTACACAAATTGACTAAGTCCCACAGTAAGCTCAATAAGGCTTGTGTTGAGGGTACTTAGACAACGATATATATAATATATAAATATTTATAAATACTTAAATACATAGAAAACACCCATGACTCAGGAACAAATATCCATGCTCATCACACGAATACATGCCCTTACCAGGATTTGAACCCGGGACCATCAGCTTCGTAGGCAGGGTCACTACCCACTAGGCCAAACCGGTCGTCAAACCGGTCGTCGTTTGTGTAGATGATATTTATTTATTTTCTAATAAGGTTTATTTATGTGATTCCGAAAATCATGCGTAATTCCGTCGTGTCAGTGTCCGTTTTCGGAAATATTCGATATTGGAAATTGCCATGAAGAAGTCACACGAAAACTAGATTATAAGTAATTAAGTATAACCTATTTGCAAAGACAGACTCCAAACAAAACCTTACTAAGTTAAAGTTGGCTGAATAGAAAAAAATACGAAAACATGTCTAATTTTAATTTAATTTCAATTTTATATCGCTATCTTGCATACCACAGCAATATAATTTTAGTATAAAGTAGCTAGTAATATACCCGAGGGATTTGACAAGCGAAATTTTATACACTATAGTATATTTTCAGAGTAATGTGAGATCCCATCAAAAACATTTTCATGTAAAATGTTGCTAAGACGATACCCTAAGGCACGCACTGTCAAAAAGTTATCAGATCTCTTCCAGAGCCAAGCTTCTAACTGTACAAGCCATAACTTCACACACTATACACCTTACAAGGAAAGGTACCCAACTGTCTGGTTCCGATTTTATTGATATATTTATATATGTTCTAGAGTAGTCTAAAATAACAGACACGTATTTTTTTTAGCTGCCCAAACTCAACCTATTGGGAGAAATTGTCCTCCAGAGTACTAAAAAAATACTAAATCTTCTAACTCCTAAGAAAGTGATGCTCAAGCAACTTGCTAGTTAATGGCTGGTGTGAGTATATGTTTGAGAGCAGGAAAAATAATGAGCACGTGTTTTGTTATATCGGCTGAAACTCATTTTTTCCAAAAACACTCCACAACCTTACTCACTGGCAGGAATACAATAGGTACTATGAGTAAGGGTCTAGTGTTATTTGATTGGTTAATTTGTCACACTTTTTTATTGCAAATTCCCCCGCAGAATTAGCTTGTTCGGACTCTAGGTTGATGACAGTTCATCAACAAGTAAAATCCGTGTATAATCGGCGTCAATGCACTATGTAATCGCTAGTTACACTAATTGTAAGATAGATGTTCGTACGCTCCACTTACCCGGCTCCTCCCATGATTTCTAGGCACTAGGCAGACCAGTTTCCATGAGAGTCTGACCGCTTCCTTGCTTTTCATCTTTCTATCCGGTTTTTAATGCGTGATGCGTACGCAGGTAAGTCCTGTTATGATAGCTCTTTTTCTTGTTTGAACCTTAAGTTTTTGAAAATTCGACTCAAACAGAAGTGAAACCTAAAACTATGAGAAGTCCACTATTCATTCATCTGTGAACCAATTTTGATTGTAGCTATAAAAATATACTTGCACCTAATGTATTGTGTTTAGTTATGTTTCTAGGGTTAGCTATAGGTACTTCTTGCTGTCATGTCAGCTGCAGAGAAAAGTGACCCCCATTGCATAAAAGTTTGTACGCAAAGGTGCTAAGCGAATAGTATTGCCGACTGTACATAATCATCTTAGTTTGAATACCATTTTGTATTTATTTCTCTCAGCTGCTCAAAAGTTCGCCTTCATACAAATTTATTACATTTTTCACTGAAAAATATGTTTATATGTTTTGTGCAATAAAGTGTTTTACTACTACTACAGTACTTGCAAAATAAACAGTAGAATTAAAGGTAGAGAGTTTATATGCTTCACTTTACCGGCAGGGTACCTAATCTCTACTAATGGCTCTAGTTAGCAAACGGTAAACTTACTTAATCCTAATAAAAGGTATATCGTAATTTTTGTAAATTACAATTGGCTATTTGACAGTTTTTCTTGTAAATAATGTAAATCGATCTTAATTTTCCTGAAGATCAAATGTCTATAAATGACTCATGGCATTTAAGCAACACAAAGTTCAGAAATGAGAGTTAAAGTCTGACGCTCGCACTCGACGATTGAAACGCCTCTAGCTAACAAAATGATATTGTACTGTGACGTCACATTACATTAGACTGTCCGAAATGTATGAAAGATCAACTAAATCGCTATTTTGACCCTAAAATATTGCGTTTATGCATATAGTTGTCATACAATTTATTTTTCAATATAAAGTAAGAAATCGAATGGTACCATCTTCTTTATTCTTTTTGAACGTTAAAAAAAAAACTTTTTTTGAGACTTTGGGGCCTTGTATTTTTTTTATTTCGATATGTCTTTTTAAATACCACTTTTTTATAATGGATGGCTCATTTTATATCCATTTAGCTAAATGTTGTTATAATATTCAACATGTATCAAGTACCCAATTACCTAATAGTCTTAGTACTTAGATCATAGTAGTTTGTGATATGTACTGTTTTTTTTTTACTATCGAGGTGTGCAATAAAAAGTAATGGTAAAGCGTTAGTAGCCTAGCGGTAAGAGCGTGTGACTTTCAATTCGGAGGTCACGGGTTCAAATCCCGGCTTGTACCAATCAGTTTTTCGGAACTTATGTACGATATATCATTTGATATCTATCAGTCACTTTTCGGTGAAGGAAAACATCGCGAGGAAACCGTATTAATCTCAAAAAGGCCAAGTTTTCCCTCTGGGTTGATCGGTTAGATGGCAGTCGCTTTCGTAAAAACTAGTGCCTACGCCTATTCTTGGGATTAGTTACCAAGCGGACCCCTGCATCCCATGAGCGATGGCAATAAGCCGGGACATTCGCTAGGAATAAATAGAAGAAGCAATAAAGAGTAATAGTATGTTATGTGTCCATTTGAAAAACAATGCAGCTTTAATTTGCCACGCAAATACCTTTTTTTTTTCAATTCAAACGTAAGACATGCCAACTTAGCTAAGGCCTCAAAACTCCCTGGTCCGGAACTCAACGCTCTCATCAATTTGCTACAAAGTTACGTAACATTGAACTCTATCATGGTGATATAACCATAACGAGGTTTGATAACTTCGAAACAGGTGTTGTGATAATGATAATGACTTTAAAGGCAGGTTGGTTGCGATTCTAACCTTCACCTCGAAGAAGAATGGTTTTCCAAGTATTTTCTTAAAGAAATGATGAAATGCAAGTCTAGGTAAAGATAAAATAAGCTATTTTTGTTCTCACGTTGCATACTTCTTTTAAATAGTATGGGTAAGAGAAAGTTAATTGAGTACTTAATTACTAGTTAAATGGCTTGAAGGGTACGTCTCATACTGAGTCTGTTTATAATTATCGTTAAGAAGAACGAGATATCGGTTCAGTAAAGGTATTTTTAAGCATGTTTGACACATTACGGCCCCGCAATAAAGTCACTGCGGTACGATACCGATCTGCTAGTGTCAAAAGTGACGTTATTTGGTTGAAGAAATGTCACTTGACAATGGCTAATCGGTATCGTACCGTGGTGACTTCTTATAAGCATTTGTTTCTGAATCTTCCTTTTCAACTTAAACAAGACTTCATGGTATGAAATAACTTGAAATAAAGAAAGAAAAATGTAAATTGAACATTTTGAACTTGCTGTTTCTAAACAAGTTACAATAATAAATCAATAGATAAAATGATAATGCATTTTTGCAACTGGGTGTACATGGATTGAGTATGGCATATTTATGACCATCTACTTTGCATATAAGTAAAACATTATCCAATGGTTAAAAAAAAAAACTTTTATCGCTGACTGCTTTTATCGCTGACTGTACATTTTTTTCCTCAGGCAACTAATAGTCATCGAGACGATTCTAAAAACCCCAAACACAATTAGGTTAGGCGTTGTTTTATCACAGAGTTCCTATGGCTACCTCCTGTCTCCATCATCAGATCAGCTTGATGGTACCATAATATTGCATTGTCACCCGACTTACATATGTATGCATATTTTCAGCTTCATCGGAAACCGGGAAGTGGATCAAATTTAACATGCAAGATTTTTCCCATACATACTAACAGGGCAAGTTAAATAAAAGCTTGTAAAAATACAGATCAAATAAGCTATTCCAAGGAATACCTACCTACTGTTTCGTGATTATCCAATCGAACGCGTGTTGTTATGAGTGCTTGACTTGTCTACAAATGAACGATGTAAACGAAAAGTAAACTTTCATTGTTACCTAGCTTGCCCAATAACACATCAACAATGCGCACACTCGTTAACCAAACAATTGATTTTGGCGCGAATAGGTTGATTAAGAATGATTGTTTCAGTACAAGATTTAAGGCTAGAGGGGGTAGAAGCACTAAGGCAATAGAAACACTTTTAGGGAATCTACATACTGCTTTTTTTACCCTGAGAAAAATAAACTATCTCTTTCCCCACAAGACCTTACATGAAATAATGAAGTTTACAAAAAAAACTGCCTCTACTCTTGAAGACTCTTCAAGGAGTAGTAGACTTGAAGATTTGTCAATATTCCACCTATAGATATTGTAAAGCGTAACTTCTTCTACACTTGTTACAATTTTCTGTTTGAATTTGCATTTCTATTGTAATAAATGAAACCAAATTGAGAACCGAGTTGTGTATTTGGGCGTAGTGAAGTAAGTAAGCTTAGAGTCTCCATACATAGATAGAAAACCATTTATAACAAATTTTGAGAATTGTTTGTTATAAGATTTAAGCTTAATATGTATAAAGTTTTAAGCGAGTTTTAAACATATTAGAATAGAATAGAATAGAATAGAATAGAATAATTTTTATTCATAGACACAAACAAGACACATTAAATGACATGATATAACAAAGACAAAGGAAGTATAAAGTGCCACGAAATGGCCTCATCTCAGCATGTTGCTGGTGGCTTCCAGCTCTGATCTTCCGATGAGACCATCAAGTGAGAAAAATCACGAAAGGTAACAAACAAGAAGGAAAAAGACATAAAATAATATAGAGTAAACAAATTGAAAAATAGATAAAAGATAACGACTAAATTAAGTAAAGATTATTTTTATATCAAGCATCGTAAACATAACACTGTATCGGTCCGGTCCAACCATACCTTGGCTGAACATTACAGCTGCATACGCAACAAGCGCCAACGCTAGGTACACGATCTAAAATGCAATGACAAACCAGACCAATATTCCATGTCCATTTTATCAATTTACAAGATTTTATTATTAATAATACGGTTTACCATACCTCCCATACCATTACCTATTTATTAAGTAAGGAAACTGTTGAATAGAGTGAGCGCTCTTAGCTTACTCATTTCTCTATGATTTGTGTCATACACAACAACTAGAATAATGACTGCAGAGGATATAGACCTACCCGAAGTTTAAGACTACTTCATAAACTACTGAACCTGCTCACAAAATTTCACGGGAATCGGTTGAGACTTGCTACCTGTAGAGGAGAACTTCCGGACATACGAAAACAATTTGCCCGAGTCAAAATAGAGACTTTCGCTTATACTTCGGTCAATGATTAACATTGAACAACGGAAGAACAGCGCTGGCTTTGCCAGCTACATGCTGAGTTGTGACCCTTTTATGGCATATTGCGCTAAATGTTCATACATTGTATTGTCGACATGTTTTTGTCATAAATAAATGTATTTTCTTTCTTTTTCTAGTCGACTATCACGAGCCTACTATAGCCTACTTTGAATTTAAGATTCGTCACGTGTATTTTACATAATTTAATATCGCATTTAAAACTGGTTTTGGTATTAAAAGAAAGTTAGTGTTATGCTACCGAATAATGTTAAACTTGACGTTTATTATGTAATTTTGAGCAATAATGTAACAATCTTGTTTTCAAGTATTTATCAACAGTCGTAATTTTGTGATAAACATAATAGTTTTTAAGATTTAGAGCAACAACGGCCACCTAACGTAACGTAACGCCTACCAAAGCAGGAAGTCCCGGGTTTTAATTTAACCCCAGTAAGAGCATTTGTATTTGTGTATTTACGGATGATATCCATGCATCTATGTTTGTATTTGTGACGTTATCTATGAAAAGGGACCTTATTGTCGATGACGCATCCGCCGTAATAAACGATGCTCCGATAGGTACAAATACAACGCTGCGCGACGCAGTGCGGCGTAAGCGCCATCGACAATAAGGTCCCTTTTCCTAGATAATGCCACATTTATCTATATAAGTAAGTGTGTATATCGTTGCCTAGTATCCATAATACAAGCTTTGCTTACTTTGGGAGTAGATCGATCTGTGTAAGATTGACCCCAAAAAAGATTTATTATTTTATCAACAAGTATTTCGTTTTTTGATAAAGTGTTTTGTTTACCTGACTTTTGTAGAGTTTATTATTTGGTGTTCCACATTTAAAACTTGTTAAGGATTCAAAAAATAATTTGTATTGACCGCTAATCAAGCGTAAATACTACTAGTGGCTGGAGACCTCCCAAACTCCCATGGATCCGCCATTTTGGAAAAAAATATATTCCAAAAACAAAATTTCTCTTTCGTGATGTTGAGAAATGTGACCTGTAGAGGAGAACATCTGGAAATACGCAAGCATTGTCCAAGCTGAAATGCGAAACCTTCGTTCCACTCGGTCAACTGCTTCCTGGATATTATTAATTTTTAGAATACAATATATTTTTTACATGCAATAGTAGTATGCCCAGTAAATATTACCTACTAATATTGATGATTATAAATAAATGTGATATATATCCGCAAACAGGCCTTTGAACAAGTAAAAAAAAAACACTGCTTACCCGCGAAACACGTCGCGTTTATTTCGGTGATTAGCAAAGCCATATTATTTATTTAATAAATATGAACATCTGCAAAGTAACGCTCTATAAATTAGGTAAAAATAAACGACGAAAGTTGAATACGCGATACATCCGCTAAAATTATGATTTAGTAGGTAAAAAAAGTTAATAAGAACATTCAACACGTTAAGTCTTCTTCCTCGCGTTGTCCCGGCATTTTGCCACGGCTCATGGGAGCCTGGGGTCCGCTTGACAACTAATCCCAAGATTTGGCGTAGGCACTAATTTTTACGAAAGCGACTGCCATCTGCCCTTCCAACCCAGAGGGTAAACTAGGCCTTGTTGGGATTAGTCCGGTTTCCTCACGATGTTCCTTCACCGAAAAGCGGCTGGTAAATATCAAATGATATTTCGTACATAAGTTCCGAAAAACTCATTGGTACGAACCGGGGTTTGAACCCGCGACCTCCGGATTGCAAGTCGCACGCTCTTACCGCTAGGCCACCAGCGCTCCCATAATAACACGTTAAGTGTGAGGAACTAGACTACGGAACTGTTTACCTGGAATCGGAAAGAGGTCGTGTAAAATTAGTGAGTTTAGGAAATAGGTGTAGTTAATTAATCTTTTCGTCTATAGCCTCGTAAGGCTCACGGTTTTATCTTATAAGTACTATACTTATTAAGTTCGTTTTAATTTAAAACATTTTCAATCGGTTTTGACTTGCATTAACTCTATTTTCTACAATACAAGGTGCTTCTATAGTCACCTGTAATAATTTACGGGCTGAATATATAGGTCATACTTACTGAACAACTTTTACTATGGGACCAACCCCGAAATTGCAAAAAAAAATGTCTGCCATAGAAAATATCAATGGGGTTGGTCCCATTGTTCGTATGACCTAATTCAGCCCGTAAATGATTGCAGATGACTAAGTAAACAATCTGTATAGGTTTAAATATGACTGGCAAATTTTGTTTCTCCTTTTTGTATGGATGTCGCCTTCTTAGGAGGTTAATATACATGCTGAGCCTACTAAATTGTGTTTGTATGTTCAGGCTACAATTTAAGAGATAGTTGGGCCGTTTGGAAGCTTTTTTGTAACAGACAAGTTGTCCGATAAGTTAACATTCGGTTTTCTTCCCTGTTCAAAATTCCATTTTTCTGTTCTAGGACATTTCTTGGCTGTATATAATAATAACGCAATGAAATATGAAAGTAGACACATAATCGATTACAATTTGTTTATAATCGATTACGTGCGTTCTATTTTTTTTACTTAATGAATATTTTGAAACATAATAATTTCCTCATAGGTGATGGTAAGAAACATCGATGAAACTAAAATTTCTGAAGTAAACTCCCTTACTTAAGTAAACTTAAATGCCACTTAGTTAACGGAATTCAGAATACAAGTATGCTCTTAGGTCTATTTTTCAATTCGAAATAAGAGTAGGGCCTACACTTATTGCGTCTAGAATTTTAATACAACAAATAAAAGGAGCATATACCACACCAAAAAGAAATCAGCAGATTATCTTGTATAAAAACTTAGGTAAGAAAGACCGATTTATATTTAAGCTAGGGCACAAATTAAAAATATCGGACGATCGGCACGGTCTCAACGGTAAAACGTCAATGCTATAGGTTATTCTGCCATGAGGCCAAATAAAACATTCATGTTGATATCTTTTAAAGATAGTTTGTTATCATTCGTATTTTGATGTCAAACTGTACATTCGAATTGACCTCCTCCGTAAACTTCATGGAAATTACACAAGCTTACATTAGTAGGAGGGAACAGTGGCTCGGTAAAAATAAATAAATAAATATTATAGGACATTATTACACAAATTGACAAGTCCCACAAAAAAAAAGGGTACAGTGGCTTACTCAACCTAATATCAACACGAGAGAGGCGATATTTGGGCGACTGAGCCAATGTTCGAGCTGAGCCACTGTTTCCGCCTTGACCGTACCGTACATCCACTAAGCAGCTAACTCATAGCGATTAAAATTACCTGTTCATAACTGGCCGTTTCCACGGCTCTAGGGCGCAGGTCCCTCCTGTACCCTCGGTTCATCTCCTCCTCCGCGGAGTGCACGATGATCACCAAGGCCGCCAGCGTGCTCAACAATGGCATTATGGACCTCCAGATTATACCCATAGTATACCAGCAACACTCCTCAACTGTAGAACCGCTTTACTATTCACTCGGTTATTGACACTTATTTTCACTGCACTGACGCAAATATTGTAAACGTTGGGAGTCGGTAAAAGGTAAAGGAACTCAAAAGTTATGTCTGAAGAGGAAAGAAGGGTAGCAGGAAGCGAGACGCCCGAGAAAAACTCACGCGCACTCTATACGTAATTTTACCAAACGTTCCAAGTTCAAAATTTTCTTAACCGTTTTTTGAACACATCATAACTATCGTTATCGCATTGAAAACTGCAAGATTTCTCGAAGTTTCCCGCGGCTTTTTGTATGCAAGCGTGAAAGTAACTCAGCACACGTTAGGCCGCGCCGGTAGGACTGCGTAGAGTGAGCCGGCGTCGCTGCGCGCTCGGGTGCGCGATTTTTACTTTTGTTTGGCGTTTATTTTTAATCGAGAACAATAATCTTATCGATAACGAGTCTATTCATCTCTCAATAATCGTTCGCGATAAATTTGTCGAGTATTCAATTAATAACACCCTCATTTGTTTACATCATGGGACGGTGATTGTTAATGTATTATTTTTATGAAAATAGAAATGGTGTGCGCACGCGCAACTGGAGCAATGGTCAGTGCAGCAGAACAAAGATGCTATGAAGAATATGCATATTGCATAAGATTGATTTCCATTCGTCTCATCTCACTTACGTAGAGCTAAGTAAATCTAAAAGTGTAAATTGATGAAATACTAGGCCTCTTATTCATAAAACTTAGTAACCTCCTACAAACCTCTGTTAAATTTTGTCTCTTTCTAACAAACAGAATTGTCAAAATGACGGATAGGGACAAACGGTTACCAACTGCACCCGTATATGAATAACGCCATAGATCGTTATGTATTTAGTTAATTAGATAAAGTTACAAATTTTAAACGAAAACTCTTATTGTTGAGTTTAGTAAATTCGATTTTTCATACAATGAATTTTGCGGATTATTTTGTGATGGCATTTTCAAACCAAATAAATTTTTGCCAGTAATCTGAGACATTTTTAAGGCACATTCTCTATCTCATATTTTTTTTAAACCCTGTCCCGTCAGTAAAATATAAGTCTCGAGCACATGAAAATAGCTGTTTTCAGGGCGGTATTCTGAATACATAAAACAATAAATGTTGCAAATAATTGTATATAAAATCGTTGTTATGTAGCGCACTAATGAAATTAAAGAATACTTCGAAGTTACTATTAAAATAAATAAACTATGACATGACTAATACTTATGAACAAAAACGCCAATTTCATAGGTAATGACTCAATACTTGGTACCTATCTAATTTGCTGTCAAAAGCGGCAAGATGGGATTTAGGTTGTTACCACACCAATCGTTCAATGGCATCGATCGATTGGTGTGGTCACACCCTTAGGTAGATCTTAATCACAATGCATTTTTAGCATTCACAATTTAATTCCTAATACGAAACTAAAATATTCTTAAATCGAAAAAAGGCGACTATATTGGAAAGTTTTGAATAAATGTAATAGGAGACTATTTGACAATATCGTTTTCAGAAATACGAAACCTATGTATTGTATACCTAAGTATTCATGTTTGTCAAGACAGTTCCGTAGCTGACTTCAAGCATTTTTTTGTATTCAGTTATGATTATGACATCAAAAGAAGGTAAACACATTTGTCGTTGATTGTCAATTGTTTTTGTATTATGTCCCTATTAGTCGAGTGTTGATGCGTTAGTTACATCATCTATTGTGTTGCATCTAACATTACTTTTACTATTGCATCCATTTATGTAACGGTGACAATTAAATTGTTAAATTATAAATTATTTTGGGCTTATTGGGCTCTTACAAAATTTTGTAGATATTTTGTAAAAGTATTGCGTATTAAATACGTGAAAGTTATGATGTGAGAGATGTTTACCTAGTGACTTTACAACATTTGCACTATGTATGTTAAATTAACAGGATCTCGACTCTATGGGTTTCATTTAAATCCAGTTGCCCTGACTGTCAACGTTAACACACGTTACGCACACTCTCACTTACACGTGTGTGTGTTTTAATGGGGTAAATTATGTAAGTACGAAATATCGTTTGATGTTCAACTCTTCGGTAAAGGAAAACATTGTAGGGAAACCTATGTACATCTGCGAAGAAATTAAAATGTGTGTGATAAATGCCCAATCCAAACTGAAAGAGAAAAAGTCCAGCAGTTGGGCCTACTAAACTGATGATCATAATGCCAATTTATTAAATACTAGCACATGCACGCGTCTTCGTCTGAACCATAGTAAATTTAACACCCCCTCCCCCTTTTCACCTCTTTGGGATGGTCTTCGAGATAAAAACTATTCTATGTCGAAGGACTCAAAAGGAAATCATCTTAATCGGCTCAGCGGTATAAGTGTGAAGAGGTAACAGAAAGAAAGACAGACAGTATTTGATGCAGTATATTAGAGATTTACTAATATCTATATGCTTTTACTACTATTTCCGACTACTAATCCTTATTATTATTGGGGTGTTGCGGCCGTTGCGTGCCACGTCGACCACGCACTTTAAAGTTCATTAGTCATTACTAATGCCCGTTCAATCCAGGAAGTTCCATATTCTGTGGGCCGTAATGTTCTGTACCTCATAGGGTTGCAATACATGCCGCCCAAGTAGGTTCTTCTTTTTGACATTAGTAGTCCACAGCAAGTAGGTATTTCCTTTTGACATTAGTAGTCCACACAGGGGCGTAGCTACCGCCGTATCTGTCGTATCAATTATACGGGGCCCTCGGGCCACGGGGGCCCCAACGTGCGTTTTTGTGAGAAATCTCTAAGGGCCCCCAAAAATTTTTTTATACGGGGCCCCGCTAAGGCACGCTACGCCACTGAGTCCACAGGAACAGACAATGTGCTTTGCAGTCTCCTCTGATTCCTGGTAGAACCTTCATGTCGCATCTTGTTTCTTTCCAATTTGAAACATGTGTTTGTTCAACTGACAGTGTCCAGTCAGTATTCTAGTCACCACGCAGGTTTTGTGTCTTTTGAGCTCTAGAAGCTTCTTAGTAGTTTTGCTGTTGAAACCGTTGATTAGAGATTTCGACTGTACCAGTTCTTTATCAACAAACATTAATGCAGGCATTTGCCGACCCTTCAAAACCTCGTAAACCCTTTTGGAATAACCCCACACTGTGTAGTTCATATTAATGTGGTGACAGAGTACAGACCCTTTCATGAAACTCGTCTTATCATCAACCCAGTGTCAAATTCTACTGGTAACCATGCTAACGACAGGTTTAACCGGTTAACCCCGGGTAGTGATTGGTGCAAGTGACCCTAAGTTACACTACCCTAAAACTTTTTTACAGTCTCAAAAAAATCATATCCAAACGCATCTATCACCTTCTTCAGTCCACATTTACATTTCGCCGTATCACACCGAGTTCAGCCGATGTGAAACGGAATGCGCGCACGCGCCGCCTGCCGCGCGGAATGTTGCGCATCGGCAAATCATTGTTATTGTCTACTATAATTAAATCATCGACACGCCAGGTACTTTGATTCGCTAGATGAATCTTAGATATACAAGACAGCGATGACGTGGCGTCCATGGAACTCGAGTTCCACTAGCTTGCGCCCACGATTTTTGATCATCACACATGTGTGTTCTTCGAACTTCAGTTGTGTTGTATAAAACAGATAAATATCGTTCTCGATTTTTTTTAAAGATGTCTCAAAATGTGGTCCGGTTCCTTATACAAGAGGTGAAAGAATTAAGAAATTAAAAAATGTGGCCCGAGTGTAGTGATGGGTAGGACATCAATTTAAAATGAGTTTGTATGAGTACCTCATTCTCTAAAATGAGGTGTTACAATGTCTTACTTCAAATGAGGAGAGGTACAAGCACTTTTGCAGCATCGACTATTCCATCAACTCCAACGGCAGCAAACCATATTTAATGTAAATACATATTTAGGCATTGCTAAACTTCCTTTTAAATATTTACTTGGAGTGCAATTCTGGAGGTTTAAAACAGAACTTTAACAACAGAAGACATACATTTAAGAATCAAACTAAGGAGTTAAAGTACATACATCCTATTGCAACTTAATTTGATGCTTTTATGAAACTTGTTCTAATTTAGCAGTTTATTATTTTTATTGTTTGATTGTTCAGTATCAATCCTTGCTACTTGATATAATTTTAAGTTTAACATTCATATATTGAAATAAATACTAACCATAAACTACCAAACAAACAATTAACAAACTAAGGAGAACAAATCCAATATTTTTTGTACCATTATTATATAGAAATTACTAACTTACCACCTCATAATTTATCAGTAATAATAGCATTGTAATATGATAACAAACGAAAGCCTCAATAACGTTCGCGCGGTAATGCCACCGGCGTGTAATATACACTTGATTTTTGTATGCAAAAGACACAAAGAAAGACCCACAGGTATATTTTATCGCGAAAACAATGTTAATATATTGTTATTTTGGTATAATTATAAGAATGGTCACTGATCACTATTTATAAAACACAACTAAAGATTACGAACAACTTTTTCGAGTTTCTCGTACTATAAATATGTCAAAATCATAAATGATCGAAATACTATACGAAGCACGTTAACAAAAAGTATTACAAATTCAAATCGTTAAAATGTACATGTTTATTTCACCTATACAAATTATATTTACTTTTTTATTAATAAACTAATGTAAAATATCATATTTTGTGTACGCCACTATATTATATTTCAATAATTTAAATAATATTTTGGTCTCTTAAACGATAACTGTTTCTAAGCTAGCTTCGTAAATGCCCAGTGAGACTTGGTTGACATTTCAATCGCTTATCAAGTAACCATTTCACTGTCCAGTCTAATTGATTCAGATTATACATGACACCAGCAATATGAGTCTTGAGGTCAGGTTATACTGGTATGCGCGTTAGTACAATAATAGCTAACAAATATGGAGGCCTACCGCGAACCACGAAGTTTTGCCTTGCTGTCGCACTTACGTATGAAATTACAAGTGCGACAGAGAGAAAAAACTTTCTTCGGTAGGTTCTTTGATGACTTAGATTTTTCGCTTTTGACAAGTAACTTAGCAATGCTAGGATCAAAATGGCGTAATATGTATGTAAGCTTGCGGACGCTTACGCTTGTTTTCTTTCGTGTTTCATTTTTAACGTATTTTCGATGAGGTGTTATTGAAGCACGGCGCGTGTCTGTCTCACTCCCTCTTTCGGTAAATCTAATTCATTGTTTCATTTTGAAAGGATTTTTGAGGGGATGTCACAGTGAGGCGAGTGAATGGTACAAACACAACGCATTTCTCGGTGGACCTTTTGTCCTTGCAATAAGGTTTGTATTGTAGTTGGGCAGTTGATAGTGTGAGCGATGAATGCGATGACGTCAATGACTCATTTCTTCATTTGAATGTCGGCGAGCACCGAGCGCCTCGCGACTCTCTTGCGAGTTGTGAGGAACGCGAGTGAGTTTGAAAGGCTGAGAGTTTTTTTTCAAATTTGAAGTGTTTGAATGGTTTGAGTGGTAAGAGCTGTGTGTGATGCGCGCGAGTAAATGAGTAAAATTAATTGAGGAGTGATGTATGACATTTATGCGGTGTGAAGTTCTGCGACAATATAAATAAATGAGTGGTACAAATGAGGTGCCTCACGAGGGAGCAACTCAACACTACCCGAGTGGTTTCTGCTTTTTATAAGTTCAATCTTCGCTTCCAATTAAACAGTAACGTCCATGTGTTACGGACATTCTCGGGTGTAAGCGTATAGGATTTGACTTCTTGTTTGTCATCTTCGTGATATAAGTAAAGATTAGAATAATTTCTTCTTCTCAGCTTCTTTACACTAGAGTTAACAACATATAGGTATCAATCATATACCTGTTTTCTGCTCTCCTTTATTTATAAGCGTATCATATGACAATAAAATACACGAACAATTACAGTTATCACCACAAAATACTGCCGATAAATTCTGTTGTTTTTACAACCAGTTTTTGTGACATTTTGTTTTCTCATGCACTAAACCGCTTAAGGAGCAGTGGATTCGCATAACAGTCTCAAAAATTTTAGCGTTTTTTAGGTCATAACACGATTGCCGAAAAATATGAATAGCAATTTTTTTAGCATACAAAAACCACGAACTTGCACAGGTATAAAATCACCATTATTTTTTTAAATAATTTTTGCAGTAAATCTATTAATATGAAAATTGTTTCTAGAAATGTGTAATTTTATTTTTGATCAATACATCGATTATCTACTTATTAATAGGTTTTATATAGTAAGTTACATATAGCAACATTGTTTGACAGTGTGTCATGAATTTACTAACTTTAACTGCAACATCTTATTTTGTAATTATGTTCATGACAAAAAAATTAAAAAATTATAACAATTAAATCCGCGATCCACCTAGCACTTAGGGACCTAAAATTACGGTGCCTTAATAACTTCATTACTTAACTTTTTAAGGAAATTATAACTTGTCAATATATTTTACTCCTAACGGAACTGAAGTTATAAATTTAAACAAACTTCCTATTAGCGACCTCAGCGATTTCAATTTTCACGCCTCGCGCGCCGCCATTTCTCTAAAACTGTTTTCTAGTAATATACCGCTAAATTATAGCTTACGTAATCATTCGAAATGGTCTGCGTTCCTCTTATTGGATAATGGATACCGTCAAATGGAATTATGGAGTTGTCACTAGGAAGGTAATTGTGTGAGTTTAAATATAAACGACGTAAGTCATGTGTGTTAAATTTTCTTTGGCTTTGAACGCTTTGGATCGAGATTATTTAATTTTTTTTAATATTCTTAACGCGTGATTAGACAACCTACTTATATTTCTCATTGGTCTGGTACACGTTCTCAACTAACTAACTGCTTTGGCTCAGCGATCCAAAAAGAATCTTGGCCTCCGAAACGAGAGAACGCCACCTGTCCCGATCCAGCGCGGTTTTCTGCCATGAATTGGCATTCAGCCGACGCAGGTACGCCTCCACGACATCACACCAGCGGTACCTGGGGCGCCCGATCGGTCGACGGCCGGTTGGTCGCCCCAAGTACGCTTCCTTGACTACGCGATCCTCCCCCATTCTGAGTAGGTGACCGAGCCAGCGAAGGCTGTGAGATTTAGTTACGCCGATGATATTGGGCTCAGCCACCAACTTTTTGATCTCGGCATTTTTCCGGATCCTCCAGGAGCCGTTGTCACTTCGGACAGGTCCCAGGATCTTCCTGAGCACTTTTCTTTCCGCTCTCAGGAGCTGACTTTCCTCTTTTTGAGTTAGTGTCCAGGCCTCGCAGCCGTACATGAGAATAGGCCGAATGACGGTTTTATAGAGTCTTAGTTTTGTACTCTTACTGAGAAGCCTGGACACCAACACTTTATGGAGGGCTGCACTACATCGTAGTGCGTTTTGAATGCGCAGTGTTGCAATCTCCTCCTCCCGGGTGTTTGTATCGGTGACTGTCCATCCGAGGTAGCGGAACTTGTGAACACCCTCAAACAGCCACAAAATTAGCTTTATAAATTATTTACTGAAACTGTTCATTTCACTAGTTAGCTTACTATATATTCATATTCACTTACTGTAAAAATCCCGAATAAAAATATATTATGACTTGAAATCTGAAATTACAAAGTCGCGCTGTATATTAAAAAAATAGAAATATAATGCGCACCCCGTCTAAAGCCACAACGTATTACGGTATTAAGAATTAAATCCTTTCAAATCTCGAAAGAACATTGTAGATGCATTTTCCCTTAAATTCGGAAAGAGAAAGATTAGCATTCCAAACACGTAGCCAGTTATCATTTCCCCGTACAATCTATCTGTAACATGTCCTCAGACCTTTTCTCATGTCGCAGTTTTGAAATTGTAATGAACTCATTAAAATCTACATAATACAGATGTTAGATAGCAAACAAACTAATGAGGTGAGCCCACAGACGCTCGTTGGAAATAGACGCCGCACAAACCCTGAAAGAACACTTTTAGTGAGGTCGTATTTTTTTAAATATGTTTATAAAAAGGTTTTGACTTACACACATTAAAATGCGTTACAATAACAATACATAGTGAAAAGTCTATCTTTGATAGTTGGAGTAGGAGTTGTTACAGTAATAAACTTTCGATTCGAATTCGAAGCAGCGATTCATATTTTACCCATATATTGTAGAGCCAAAAGGAAGACTTATGGTTTTTGCTATGTCGGCGGCTGAATTTTTTTTTATCCATTTTATCATTTTTTCTTTCGACTTTGAAGGCGACTTTAATGCATGAAATGTAAACAAGTTCGTCTTTGAATCGTGGGTTATTTGTTATTTGTGCTTTGACCTTTAAATCTTTATTGGTATAATTGGTATACTCGTAATACGCACAGTAGTTTAGGTGATCTCCTCATAAATGTCTGTGCTCAGGTCATTGTAGGCGTGTTCACACGCGTACCCTAGCTCTTACTTTCAGTTCGTATCGTTTATTGAGAGATCTGCGTGAGAGACGCAAAAAGCTCGTTACGTGCAATGTGGCGCATCTGCAAGTAATGCTTATACAATCTGTGTTAGTGCTAGATCATCGTGAGCGAGGCAAATTTTTATGCATATATTGCTTATGCTGAATGTATTATGCTAGTTGAAAATTACGTAAAAGCTGTGCCGTGCGTTGTAGTTTAAATATTTATTTAAAAGAAAAAAAAGGAAATGTGTTTTGAATTAATCAATGTGTTCTTTCAAGACATAAACAGAGTGTTTTTTTTCTGATATTATTTAAATAATTGTATACAATCTGTGCTAGTGCTAGATCATCGTGAGCGAAGGCAATTTTTATGCATATATTGGTAATGCTGAATGTATGATGCTAGTAAAAAATTACGTAAAAGCTGTACTGTGTGTTGTAGTATAATATATTTGAATTAATCAATTAATCAATGTGTTCTTTCAATTCATAAACAGAATGAGTTTTATTTCTGATATCAATTAAATAATTGTTTCATTCTAACTGATCGTAAGAAATGTTTCTCAGTCAAGTTTAAAATCCTTTTGTAAAAATCACGTTTTTTCATTTTTAGGCCATGCTTCAATATGATAAGTGTATTGATGCATAACGCAAAATGAAAGCAAAATTGGATTTATGATAAACCAAAAAAAATCAATGTACGAGTATCAATTTTTAAAGATTTAGGTAAATTTTATGTGTCAATGATTAGCACATTCATTACTTATGGCTCCTCTACACGATGGCCCAGCGCAGGCCAGTCCAAGGGACGCATTTATGCGTTAGAGGGAGTAAGTGATATTGCTATCAAATTCCACCGCATAGCTGCGTCCCTTAGACTGGCCTACGCTGGGCCATCGTGTAGAGGAGCCCTTATGCGCTTTTTTCTTTCGTTTTCATATTCCTATTGTCATTTGTAACATAGGTTTAAGATGTTTATTTCTCAAAAGATTACAAATAATCACTTACTGAGAAATACATATTTCAACTTAACGTAACACAAAGGAGAGGGTAATTATGCAACTTTCAAAGCCAATTTTAAACTAAATATACAACTATGTAAACTATACTACTACATATTAAAACTAAAGTGGGTAGATATAAGCAACGAAAATACGCATGCATGAACATAAACACAGAAACAGGAAGAAATGTCAGTCTATCATTTTCCGTTTAAGTGTTGTCGCTAGATTTATGCAAGAAATACTTATGCAACTAAGTCTATAAGTATTGTCTGCAATTTACTTTCATATTTCTTAGGTCTTGCGTTTGGCTAAACCACAGAATGTTTTGCCGGCAATCTTCAGTGTTATGCGCGGTTACGCGGTGTCGAGTTTATTAAGTATAAGGCTTGGTATATAAGTAGCGCGGGTGCTATAAGTATAAGGCAACAGTACCGTTTTTAGGGCTCCTTTTCCGAAGGGTAAAACGGGATCCTATTGCCAAGACTCCGCTATCCGTCTGTCAGTCACCAGGCTGTATCTCATGAATCGTGATAGTAGAAAATTTCACAGATGATGTATTTCTGTTGCCGCTTTAACAACAACTACTAAAAAGTACGGAACCCTCGGTGGGCGATTCCGACTCGCACTTGTCCGGTTTTTTTCTAACCTATTATGGTGTAAGAACCATATGCCATATTCAGCCGTTTGGAATATAGGCCGAGCAAAGAAATGGAAAACATACATAAATAAATAAATAAATAATAAATATTATAGGACATTATTACACAAATTGACTAAGTCCCATAGTAAGCTCAATAAGGCTTGTGTTGAGGGTACTTAGAAAACGATATATATAATATATAAATATTTATAAATACTTAAATACATAGAAAACATCCATGACTCAGGAACAAATATCCATGCTCATCACACGAATAAATGCCCTTACCAGGATTTGAACCCGGGACCATCGGCTTCATAGGCAGGGTCACTACCCACTAGGCCAGATCGGTCGCCAATACATACGCTCGAAGAATATTACCATCCTTCTGATGCAGTCGGGTAAAAATGTACACATATCTTTAACTTCGACTGTGAACGTAGCCTTACATAAAGCCGGGTGAATGCATCCTTTAACACTAACACTGACTTTTTGCGAAGTCCATTTTCGATTTATTACGTATTACTGCGTAAACTCTCAATCATTACGTTCAAGTATTTCGTAATTTTTACCAACTTGAAGTGAAATATTCGTATATATCCGCTGTTATGAAATACACGTCCGTAAAGTGACATCAATACTAGTTATGTTTGGTGTAAGTCTATCATTTACACGTGTATACCGTTACAGCATGTTACGTATAGTTCGTGTTCATTATACTCTAATGAGATTATCTATTAATTTAGATAAAAATCACATTTAATATTAGATGTGCAAAAATACGACAATCTCACGGCAGCATAACAAAACAATAGACAGATGAATAGACGACCTCTCACAGACTCCTCATTATGAAGAATTGCCGAAGACTCACGGTCTTCGCATATAGACGCTATTTTCGCTCAAAGTGAGCCGCACCATTCTGTTCCATTCTACACCATTTAACAGCCTATGTTTACCCCCAGAACTCATTTTAGCGTGTGGAGCCCCTTTTACCAAAATGATTTAACTAAATACTTAATAGGTACTAGCGGAATTCTCTTTTTAATTCATTTTATCAAAAAGGGATCCACTTCTATTAAAAATTACAACTTACAATGTTCCATGAAATAGATCTTAGGTCGTTAAAGTGGGCTCTCATACCTGCAAATTTACTTACTATGGAAGCACCAATGCGTCGTGTCATTAATTAGTTACAAGCTTTTATTTAACATGCAATGTTTGTATGTACCTATATGTTGGTAAAATCTAGTACAGTCAGCGATAAAAGCTTGTATCAAATATGATTTATTTGACAAAAGACTTTTTTAATATCTATTACGCTCCAGCTCGTAGAGTAAAGTGATCCGCTCACGGGTGTCAAAACTAAAGTGAATATTTACGTAATTAGACGAAAAGTAAAAGCTTGCTTATAATGCCTATTGTTTGACGAACGCAGCTTTGCTAAGATGAGAAAGATGACTGGTAAACAGCTTTCCCCTCTTAATGAAGCATGGAAATACTAAAGCAAGAAAAGCATTACAACATACATACATGTCGTTATGACACAGCTCTGCTTATTTTATTGACTGAAATCTACCTACATTGAATCTAAATTATTTTATAGGTACTCACAATTTGACTTAGGTGCTATCTTGAAGAAAACAGCCATATTCATGGGGAAAATAGGCTTCCATTTGTTCAGATACCTTACGATGATATGCTTCATTGAAACTGTCTTCAAATATTATATCTTAAAGACGTTCGGAAAATATTTATTGATAAGAGCTGGGATTCGAACGTCTTCAGTATGCGAGTCTTATGGCTCCTCTACACGATAGCCCAGCGCAGGACCAGCGAGATGGCCATGCGATGGTTGAAACTTAACTATGTAGGTACACGATATAGTTCTGGAATGGGCCACATCGCTGTCACACTACCTTTGATGTGCGGACGAAAAACCGATACCGTGGCCATCCCATCGCCATCCCGCCGCGCCATAAGCCATACACCAGTAGGATGGCCCATCGTGTAGTTAGAGGAACCATTAGTTACCATAGCTCCCTATTTACTTTCGCTTTACAGAAATCTTGACAATAACTTCAAATAATATATATTTTACGGAAAATAAAGTACCTATTTATATTGAATTAATCGACATTCATGCCAATATCATTTCTTCCTATTCGCAATTCTACACAGTCTGAATTCCTCACAGTAAGTATTCAACCACATTCGTTATTGTGCACAGTTATTATTTGTGTACAGTAGCGATTCAGCCTTTTCGCAATTCTGCACAATCTGAATTCTACACAACGGCATTTCACCACAGTCGCTACTGTGCACAGTCATTATTTGTGTACATTAGCGATTCAGCCTTTTCGCAATTCTGCACAATCTGAATTCTACACAACTGCATTTCACCACAGTCGCTACTGTGCACAGTCATTATTTGTGCACATTAGCGATTCTCCCTGTTCGCAATCTCGCACAATCTTAATTAGTTTAATATTAATTTTAATTTCACTTAAGGATGCACGCGACTGTCTATCTTTATCACTTTTTGACAGTTTGTAACACCTTGTATATTAAACGTGCGGAAGTGGTAAAATAAAAAGTGGCAAATGATTTTTTTAGGGTAATATGTTATAGGGCAGGAGGTATTTTATTCCATAAAAACCTTGATGTGTGAGGTATTAGGAAGGTTTTTAGGTCAGAAAATAATTTGTAATATGATACCCGTCATAAGCCCGCCGTAGGATTTTTTTAGTATGTAATCTCAATAGCATATATCAAATAGTTCACTTTAAATCGGAATCACTTACTATGACTGTCGGAAAACCACGGAACCCTACAACTAAGCATGGCCCGACATGCTCTTGACCACTTTCTAGTGGTATGGAACCCTTCATGCACGAGTCTGACTTGTACTTGACTATATTTAAACTTTTGAGGTACCATCAAACCCAAAAAATTACAGTTGACTAAATATATCGACTAAAAACGAAAAAATAAACTATTAATGCGATTAAATGATATTGCGTAGAATTAAGATTGTGCGAGATTGCGAACAGGGAGAATCGCTAATGTGCACAAATAATGATTGTGCACAGTAGCGACTGTGGTGAAATGCCGTTGTGTAGAATTCAGATTGTGCAGAATTGCGAAAAGGCTGAATCGCTAATGTGCACAAATAATGACTGTGCACAGTAGCGACTGTGGTGAAATGCAGTTGTGTAGAATTCAGATTGTGCAGAATTGCGAA
Organism: Cydia pomonella; assembly: GCF_033807575.1. Taxonomy (NCBI): domain Eukaryota; kingdom Metazoa; phylum Arthropoda; class Insecta; order Lepidoptera; family Tortricidae; genus Cydia; species Cydia pomonella. The sequence goes on along the minus strand of NC_084717.1, from coordinate 6,523,450 downwards.
AAGGCTGAATCGCTACTGTACACAAATAATGACTGTGCACAATAGCGAATGTGGTTAAATACTTACTGTGAGGAATTTAGACTGTGTAGAATTGCGAATAGGAAGAAATGATATTGGCATGAATGTCGATTAATTCTTTATATTAAGTAAATAGTTTCTCTAGCAGGTTAAAGACCTGTAAAACTTTATAGCTTTTTAACACAGTTGAATATTCATAGGCAATTTGTATGCAAATATATTCTCCAGTAGATAAGTAAGTCATGCACTTTATAATACTGTTTCATTTTATTACCCGACCGCCAAAGGGAGGAGGGTAATGTTTTTCGAGTGTATGTATGTATGTATATATGTCTGTTTCTTTGTGGCCTCCTGTAGCCTAAACGGCTTGATGGATTTTGATGTATGAGGTATCGTTAGATTCGTTTTGATCACGGAAGTGTCATAGGATGTTTTTTTAGGATCCCACTCCCTCGTTTTTGTTAGGATCGTCAAGTATAAACTGAAAGGAACCACCATTAATCTGGTCGTCGTTGTAGAACTTTTAAATGGTACTTACATAATAATCTACAAAATTTTCGTTAAATAAAAACAACTAAAAAGTTATAAATAAATAAAAATATTATAAGAAGACAAAAAACCCAACTGCACACTAAAAAGAGGAAAACAAGCCCCACAAGTATATTGTGGGCTTATGGTAAGTATCGCAGGCGGGGACCATCTTGACCGCCACCAACGAAAATACCTACCTAAGTAACATTCTGCTAAATGAACTTAACATCCCACAACCAAAATGACTATAAGTAACCCTCTGTTAGTTTTTCTCTTTTTAGTGTGCAGTCGGGTTTTATATATATATATATTTTGGAGGCAGGTATCTAAATCGATATTTCGTTATTTGCCGCCAGAATCTCGCTCGAATATACAAGAGTGATAGGCAGATAAAAAAACAATATTTTCGTTTTTCGCGGTAGGCCCTCTGAAGAGATTACCACAAAAAACATAAAAAATGTATGAAATCAAGTTTCTCGGACCAGTGACAAAAGGTTTATTTCCGCGGGAGATAGTATTAAATTAAAAGCTTAGTCTTTCAATAACAGTTGCGTGTTGTTTTTATTGGATTACTACGAAATAACTAGATTGATATAAAAACGCACTGTCAATAACAGAGAAACGGTATTCGGTTTTTTAATGAGAGCAAATTAAGTAAATTCTTGAGTAATTTTACAAAAAACAGAGATGATGCTGGTAATCACTGTAATTAGTATTCGTATTCAGTATTTTATTGCTTGCATACGTAAGTGTATGATTCAATATGACATATATATTTTTGAATCAAATTTCTATAAAAAAAGTAGCTACTGTATGTAATTGCATGATTTCTATAGTAATCTAAATTGTATTTTTTCTTATTTAATGCATGTTAATTATAACGAAAACGATTTTGAAAAGATGTGTCCCGCCGAGTTTCTTGCCGGTCCATATTGGGATACCCTCCTCCAATTGAGGGAGGATTTAAATCTTCTCGGGTCAGAGGTGTAGGGTTAGAGCCGGTGTAGCTTTAATTGACGATCATAAGCTCATTGTAATATTCCTATTTGAATAATAAACTATTTTTATCATGGTGCTAATGTCATTTTGTGACATTTGTCTTCTTTAAACTTGTGATGTGAAAATGAGATTATTGTAGTTTTTTTTTCCTATGAGAACCTACAAGTTGTTCAATTATGTGACATCGCGTGAGTTATTTTACCGAATTCGTACCGGCTTTCGCTCACACACAGCACACATCTACAATGATGATGATGTAATCCTTTAAGGACAAAGGGCTCGCAGAAGAATTTTCCATTTGTCGCGATCCCGAGCGGCTACTTCCAGCTCTTTCCAGCTGAGTCCAGTTGAGCCAGCCTCCTCAACTGACCGCCTGCATGTGGTACGGAGGCCGCCTCGATCGACTGTCAATCGAGTGCCAGCAGAGACCCTGCTTGGTTGTCTGGTCTACGGAGCGTGTGTCCGATCCATCGCCTTTCCTTACAAGGATTTCCTGGCCTGACGTTTGAAGTAGTTCGTGGCCAGTAAATCCCAAGGATGCGTCGCAGATCTACAATAAAATATCAAATATCAATAGTGCGGTCAAAATCGGTATGACATAAAGTATCATTAGAAGTATTAAATTCAGAAATAATTTGTAATTGCTTAAATTATTACTTTGTAACAGTATACCAATACCAAGCCATATTCACCCACCGTATCTCCTAAATACAGCTTTTCGTATTTTCCAGTCCACTAAACTTACGTCTTGGTACATTAAGCGGCCGCTATGAAGCCCAAAAGTGGTCAAGTCTTTTTATTTATAGTCTGACTTTTTGTACCCATGAAATGTACTCGCAGTGCAAGATGCATTGGGAAAACTTACTGTACCTACTAGTTGGAAACCAACAGACTCGTTCAAATTGACAGAATGTATGTACGTGTGAATTGATGAATAGCCACGGCTCAAATGTGCGATGTTGCGTGATCAGTTCCTATTCTAGATCAATCGCTGCCTATATATGGCAACATTTATCTGTTCTCACTAAAAACCGTTGCTAATCGGCTATGAAATAATGTTTTATGTATCTTGTGCCTTTGGCTAACTGCCCAAGTAACTTTGTAAATGGATATTTTACAAAAAAAGTGGGTCGGTATACTCGACCTTACCTATGGATAGAAGCTAGATTATCACATATGTATAGGATATATTTTGTCACATTTTCGAGAATGCGTCGATTTAATATTTTGGAATTAGAAAAGAATAGTGACTATTCGTAAAATATGGTTCTGTTTATTTACAATACGCCTATGTCGATTTGACATGAAGTTCTCCAATTGCATACAGGCTGATCCAAAGTATTAATCGTAAATCTTTAATTTCTCGGTAAATATCCCATTCCCAACTCGTTCACAATGTTGGAAATTCTGGGTTAAATATTGTCTTCTTCACATAGATATTCATCGAATTTGTCTAATTGTTGACAGATGGGCGGTATCTACGGTAATGACTCGTCAGAACAACTTAGAGCAGTCGAGCACAGACACGACCGCCTTCATTCCTCTATGGGATATGTGCAACCACGAGCATGGCAAGGTACTGTATATATGCAGTAGCTATTGACAGAGAGGTGTCCACGGCGAGGACTTGTCACATCCTGAAGCAGACAAGTACCGCCTTCATACCGCTCTGTGACTTGTACATCCATGAGCACGGCAAGATATGTACGTCTGTTGACAGATAGGCCACGGTGATGAGTCATCACTATCTGGAGCAGTCAAGCACGGACGAGCATGGCTTGGTACAGGCAGCCAAGAAAGTGGTTTACCACTTTTCGACTCTATTTGTCAAGTAATAGAGTCGAAAAGTAGTAAACCACTTTCTTGGCTGACTGTACGATGTACGTGCATGTACCTTAATATCTGTTGACATATGAGCCACGGTTATGACTTGTCAGAACCTGGAGCAGAGCACGGAAAGGTACAAATATTGTTGAGAAATGGGCCATGGTGATGAGTTGACAACTCGTCACGACCTGGAGCAAGTTCAGTACATTCGCGCCTTAGGTGTAACTATGACTACTTATTAATAGTCAACTTAACTTAATTTAACTATTTTGGTTCAGTGATCCAAAAAGAATCTTGGCCTCCGAAACGATAGCGTGCCACCTGACCCGATCCTGTGCAAATTCCTGCCAGTTACTGACGCGAAGCTGAAGCAGATCCGCCGCCACACTGTCTTCCCAGCTATACCTGGGCCGACCCACCGGACGGCTACCAAACTTTACTGCAACGAGATAACGTCTACCGGTGATCAGTTAACTGTGTTGTTGTTAGTAATACGGACATGTGCCTAGCTTTCTAGTAGGCACATGAACAATGCAGCTTTATGGTTTTCCTATGTTATTGGAAAATGCAGGGCATTGAACTTTGTCAGGAAATTAAGCTGTGTCTGGTGTGTTACGGCAGGTTCATATACTTAAGCTGACACGGGGCTATTTTAGCTGTGGTACTTTTGTATCCTAAATAAAATCATGGTTTGAATGTCATTCCTTCACGTCATCTATACCTCCAAATGTTTGTTTCCAGATAACAACCGATTTCAACAAGGAGCTCAACCGAGGCGAATGCTATGCGTTGCGGGACTTCAAGCCTGGAGAACAAATCTTCATCTTCTACGGAGCTAGGCCTAACGCTGACCTCTTTCTACATAACGGGTACGAATTTCTATCTTACGTATAGGAATGTAAGGTCCAATTGACGTTGCGGGACTTCAAATAACTCTCTCTTCTGCGGTGCCAGGCCTAACGCTGATCTCTTACATCAGGTACCTACACCTACGCACAAATGTTTTATAGTCAGAATAATCTTTCATTTTAGGATAGAAAAAAAAAAGATTTGCAAGACTGAAAATATTCCAGTGCTTTGTGAATAAAGTTTCGTGAGCACTTACGAAGCATAAAAAATTCCAAAACTGCTTAACCAAATAAATTGCTGTTTTCGTAAAGAATGGTTCTTGGATAGGTATTAGGTATGATTCTCTTGTAATAATTGTAATTGTAACTGAACACATGACGCTGCGCTGCTATAATTTAATAAAAGTTATTATCACGTCCATATAACGGTGAAATTGGCGCGGATTAAACATTCAAAATGTTACGATTAACATGGAGCTCTAAAACAAAACGTTAAATTAGAAAAATCTCTGAATTAGCCATTTACTACGTATTATTATTGCTTATTGCACGTACGTGATATACTGATATAGTGGAAATTATAACACTTATTATTTGTAGCCATAATGCCACGATTGTTGCCAATTACGTCTAGAAAGTCTTACTTTAAAGGATCACGTGTTTTCTCTCCAACTTATTTCAACAGGGACGATGGTTGTTTACTGTTTTAGTTTTATATTACTGATATTTAAATACGTGACACGTTATGAGGTATATTTTTTCTTCTTTATTGCACTTTCTTATATAAAGTATCCTAAAACTTTGCAATGCGCTTAAAACATGGTTTGTTTTTTATAAGGCAATAAAAATACGATTATGGTGATCGCATTGCTTTATACGGATGTCAGGACGTTAATGTTAATACACGTTTACTTAATACTTTTGTTAAGCGTTGTTTTCGATCATATTTTTCCGGTAGGTATATTTGTTTGTATTGATATCAATTAAATGTTTTATATTGGATGAGGATTAAAACTGTTACAAAAAGCGGCCAAGTGCGAGTCGGACTCGCGCATGAAGGGTTCCGTACCATTTAAGACGTATTAAAAAAAAATCTACTTGCTAGATCTTGTTCAACATTTTACCACTTTGGAACTGTCTCTCGCGCAAACTATTCAGTTTAGAAAAAAATGATGTTAGGAACCTAAATATCATTTTTGAAGACCTATCCATAGATACCCCACACGTATGGGTTTGATGAAAAAAAATTTTTTTTAATTTATTGACGTATTAAAAAAAAACTATTCACTAGATCTCGTTCAAACCAATTTTCGGTGGAAGTTTGCATGGTAATGTATATCATATATTTTTTTTTAGATTTTTCATTCTGTTATTTTAGAAGTTACAGGGGGGGGGACACACATTTTTTCACTTTGGAAGTGTCTCTCGCGCAAACTATTCAGTTTAGAAAAAAATGATATTAGAAACCTAAATATCATTTTTGAAGACCTATCCATAGATACCCCACACGTATGGGTTTGATGAAAAATTTTTATTTTTTTTATTTTTATGAAGTATTAAAAAAAAACTACTAACTAGATCTCGTTCGAACCAATTTTCGGTGGAAGTTTGCATGGCAATGTATATCATATATTTTTTTTAGATTTTTCATTCTGTTATTTTAGAAGTTACAGGGGGGGGGACACACATTTTTTCATTTTGGAAGTGTCTCTCGCGCAAACTATTCAGTTTAGAAAAAAATGATATTAGAAACCTAAATATCATTTTTGAAGACCTATCCATAGATACCCCACACGTATGGGTTTGATGAAAAAAATTTTTTTTTTAAATTTTTATGACGTATTAAAAAAAAACTACTTACTAGATCTCGTTCGAACCAATTTTCGGTGGAAGTTTGCATGGCAATGTATATCATATATTTTTTTTAGATTTTTCATTCTGTTATTTTAGAAGTTACGGGGGGGGGGACACACTTTTTACCACTTTGGAAGTGTCTCTCGCGCAAACTTTTCAGTTTAGAAAAAAATGATATTAGAAACCTCAATATCATTTTTAAAGACCTATCCACAGATACCCCACACGTATGAGTTTGATGAAAAAAGATTTTTTGAGTTTCAGTTCTAAGTATGGGGAACCCCCAAAATTTATTGTTTTTTTTCTATTTTTGTGTGAACATCATAATGCGGTTCATAGAATACATCTACTTACCAAGTTTGAACAGTATAGCTTTTATAGTTTCGGAAAAAAGTGGCTGTGACAGAATCGGACAGACAGACGGACATGACGAATCTATAAGGGTTCCGTTTTTTGCCATTTGGCTACGGAACCCTAAAAACTCTGGTACTTCATTCCGTTCATAATCATTATCTGTATATAGGTTGTTAGTTTCGGTACCTATCTAATTATTTAAAATAACCAAAACAAACATATTCAGGTACCTTATTATGACAATGTTATGCCATATTTAGTTACAACCTGCCTACCTAAAAATCTGTCAATAATCTTTTATTTATCATGTTTTTTGCTTTCACTGGCGGTATATCTATGTGTTTCTTTCAGTGGAACTCGTCAGAATCGTCTCTAAAGTGTAATATGCAAGTGTGTAGTGTGTAAGTGTAATTTACAGTAGTATCAGACTGAAGTTTCGGCAGCTTTCGGCATAACAATCATGTTTCGGCTGAAGGTTCGGCATCGGCCAAAAACCTGGTGAACATTTCGGCCGCGCCGAAACTGTATATTAAGGACGAAACTGTCCGGCTGAAGTTTCGTTTTCAATGTAAAAATCATGTTTACCAAAATTACCGAAAATAGACCAAAATCGAACCTTCGGCTTCCCAAAATCCAGTTTCCGTCGGACACTAGACGCTTGAATCAAATAAACACCATTATTGTGACTTGAAATCTATTAATTCGATTTTTTTACCCAATTTTTCTGTACAAAAAACTGCATTAGCTAATCAATATTGTTGTCTTGTATATGTATCAGTGTCGCCAGTATCGGATAAGTAAGCAACATTGTTCTATTGAAACGTAAGTACGAGGAACAATACTGACGTAACTTTGACTTACGTCACATTGTCACAGCATCGATTACATACATACTTTATTGTACCAGTTTTTTTGTTAGTTTCCTTAAATATTTCTGAGAGCTAACGCTGAAGTTAGACAAGCCAACTAATTTGTACACTCATACAACCCCTACTTTCCGGAAAATATGTTACTATTTTTTTTAAAGTAGTCAAGTTTTTGCTTTCTATTCGGACTTAAGAAGTTATAAATGTGGTCAGTATTTCTGTAATTTTGCCCGCTTTCCTGTATTCATGTGGTTTTGACAAAATCTCTACAATATAGCTTTCAAAGTTACATTTAATTTATTTAAACAAGTAATTTATACATATAACATTACATACACAGAAATCACTATGTCAAAACTTAAAATCTAAAACCAAAACGCATGTACATAAAAGACAAAAAAAGCAAAGAAAGACACTAAAACAAAAAAAAAACATTAATTAATATACTGCCCTACTTATAATATCAACCCCATTCCGCTTTCAAATCGTTACACAATATTCTATAAATATTCATAGAAAGTCGCTAATGACCCTGCCTATGAAGCGGATGTCCCGGGTTTGAATCCTGGAAAGAGCATTAATTTGTGTGTTTATCACAAATATGTGTTCCTGCGTTGTGGACGTTCTCTGTGTAGATACCTACGTATATGAGTATGTCTTTATATAAGTAATTAAATTATATCATCGTTTGTGCCTTTATCCTAACTCGTATACTATTTTCCTTTTCAGTTTCGTGTATCCAGACAACCAGCACGACAGCCTCTCCCTTGCCCTCGGTGTTAGTTCAAGCGACCCTCACCGGGACACGAGAGTAGCCCTGCTGAGCAGATTGGGGCTTGCAGGCGTCACCCACTATAGCTTGTACCGGGGAGACAGCCCTATCAGCGCCGAACTACTGGCTTTCATTAGGATATTCAATATGAATCAAGGTGTGTAGAGTAGCAACCCGTACTAGAACGGTATTACTGAGCAGATTGAGTCTAGCTGGTGTCACATAGTTTGTATCGAGGAGACAGCCCCATTCAGCGCCGATGGCTAACATTTGGATATTCAATATGAATCAAGGTGTGTAGAGTAACAACCCGTACTAGAACGGTATTACTGAGCAGATTGAGTCTAGCTGGTGTCACATAGTTTGTATCGAGGAGACAGCCCCATTCAGTGCCGATGGCTAACATTTGGATATTCAATATGAATCAAGGTAGCATCTCAGCTAGAGTGGCCCTGAGCAAATTGGGGCTCGGTGATTTCACCCAATACAACTTATATCTACTGGCTTTCAGTAGCATGCATATTCAATAATCAGGGTATTCCTCCTAATATTATCATGTCTTTTATTGGATCTTCCAAGATCGGCACGACAAGATTACATTTTTTAATAATAATTTTACGATTAATATTAAAATAGCTTCATGGTTTCAAATTGCGTTTTCATTTGTAATGTCATCTACATCAGATATCTACACAAAGATGTTTTTTTCAGACGAGCTGACAAAATGGTCGAACCACGGCCTCCCCGGCGACCTAGTCTCGACGGAAGCCAGCAGCGCAGCGGCGCTGGGCGCGGAGCTCGGCCGGCGCGCCTGCACCTACCTCCTCACCCGCTGCGGACTCATCAAGGCCATGTACAAGCACAAAGACACCACCGATAATACTCACACGTACGTATTTTATAAATTATCTGACATAATCTTCTTCTTCTTCAACCTAGCGTTTTCTCGGCCTAGCGCCAGGGTCCGCTTTCCTACTTAATCTTCTCCACTTTGCCCGATCTTCGGCATCCTCAGATGTGAGATTGCTCTCCACCATGTCCGCTCTCACGACCTCCAGCCAGCGCTTCTTAGGCCTACCGCGGCCGCGTGATCTAGGGCCTTGGACAGTCAGGTTGGACATAATGGTTAAAAAAAATTGACTGCCATCCTAAGTCTAAGTTCCATATATTTTCGCCTGTGACTGTAATGTTCGCCGTTTCTCTATCTGAAGGTTGTCTAGATTATTATTATTAATCGTCTTAAATAAATATTTACTATTATTATGAAACCCATTCATCCAATAAAGTTAAACTTTACGAGCATGAAACATGTAATATGCGAATTGTTTAAATTACCAATCATCAGTCGCGAGCAGAAGGTAGTAATTATACCATTCAAGACCCCAACGAACTAAAATAACTATAGACGCTTGTCAGACCTCAGGAATGACCCCATGTAATGTTCCGCGAGCGACTCAACTGTACTGCGCGCAGCTTGACTATGTCAAATATTGTAATGCCCCGCGTGAGGCGTGACATATAGAATTTTATTTTAGCTATTCAAAAGTTTTACTGGCTAACTATAACTTATAAAGAATAGAAAATCAAATACACCGGTAGCCGAGGCGGGAATTGAACCCGCGCTTTCAGCTTACGCGGCTAACGTTCTGACCACTAGAGCACCCGGCCACGGCGTGCAAACGCAAATTCTCTGGTGTATGCTACGTTTGAAAGGCTAGGCGCCTTTGACCAACACTTAGGGCGAGCAGTGTGTGTGTGGATTTAATAAAATAATTTGATTTATTCCCTAGTTCAATTGTAACTTTATTAACAGTGGAAAAGCAACGAGTATTTTTTTTTCTATTTATTTAGAAACAAACAGTCATACACAATTTTTGATCAAAACTTATAGACAAAAAATAGACCTATAGTTTCATATGTAAAAATAAAATATAAACAGGTCCGTGGCTATTACAAAAAACAAAAATACTTGAAATATGTAAATCAGTGATTTGATACGTCTGTAGAAAATAAGTTACATATATGTCGTAGTCTCGTAGTACATAAAATTTAAGCAAATAACAGATTCCAGTTATAATCAATATTTAAATGCATTCTTAAGTTGTGTTAGTGAACAGTTAAAAATGTCTAAATCATTAAGTTTTTGATATAAAGTTTACATGCGCTTTATTCATATTTGCGGACGGAGTATATTAATGGAGAAAGGATAACTGTCCGTGTAATATCAGTAAAAAAAACTCTGATGGGGTAGGTCGTCCAAGTCGACCAACCCTCCATACAAAAACCATTTATTTTTCCCACTTTTTTCTAATCAGAACACTATACCGAATACACGGATCCCCACTATTTTCTTATACCTTGTCACCTTGTATATTTCGTCGCTGCAAAACCCTATATATTTATTTATATATAGTTTATAATATGTAATACTATAAACTATATATAAATAAATAATGTGTAATTACTTCAGATATAGTTTTTAATTACTCTTTTAGGTATGGGTTAACTGGAAGATCCCTCTTAGGGATAAGTTCGCCTTTGTACTAACCAAGTATTTTGTACTAACCATCTGATGCAATATTTATTTTTCTCGTACAATAAAGTGTTTACTTACTTACTCTCTTACTCTAAATTTTGCAGCAAAAACATCAAACTGCTGAAACAATGCGAAGTACAAATCCTAGAAGGTGCCATAAAGTACTTGGAAACCGAACTACAGAAGCTCCCCGCCGCCAACAACTGAGACCGGTACATATCGACGATGTTTTTAAGGTACCTCACGTGCAATCCCTATTTTTAAATGTTTATTTTTGATGAGACAAGTAAACGGTAAAGACTGTTAATCTTTCCGCTGTTTGAACGGTTCTCTTGGATCCATATTAAAGTCTGCCACCGTAAAATGTGCCAACTCTCCACTGGGTATTTGTGGTACAACAGTTTTTATACATTAATGGCGTTATTCATAAACGCGTTACTGGCCTGAATTAGCTATGAATCGTTTGTCTTTATCTGTCATTTTAACTTATGTATTTGTGAGAAAGGGATAAAACATAATTTAACTAAATCAGTCCCGTAAAATTTTATGAAGAAGGGGGTAATACTATCACACAACCTCATTTAAGTGTTACAAGTGTTTAAATTGGCATAAGTTATATCAATATACGATATTATAATAATTTTATAAAAATCATTTTAATGTCGAATTTTGGGCAAATCCTGGAGCTAAGTAGGTAGGTATTTTACAGAACACTCTGTCAGTATGGTGGCGTGTCCGTATGGACCTACTCAATCACTTGATATGTTTAAATGAACCATATTGCTTAGGTTATAAGTATAAGAATGACTAGAATTACAAAAATCAAGACGCCATCTACAACAATGATGAGACACACGACTCTATGGAGAATTGGAGATTAATTGTCTGTATTATTTATTTGTCTCTTTTTTTGTGTACGATAAAAGGTATTTTAAAAACATTGCTGATATAAATAGTAAAATATAACGATGGACCCTACATGATCCTTTACGCAATTTTATGATAAGTATGAATCATCATCGGTAGGAGGCAATTGCGCTTTTACCCCCTTATTCATAAACGTGTACTAAAGTTACGATGCCGCTGATCATCGGTTGTCCCTTTCCATCATACCAATACGTCGGAAAGGGACAAACGATGATCAGCGGCATCGTAACTTTAGTACACGTTTATGAATAAGGGGGTTAGTATTTTGAAAGCAGGTCTCGTTTTCTCATCTCATCTAGTTTATACAATAGCCGAACAGTTCCATCGTATAAGGAAGGCCATTTTATGCGGTATACCTTCTGTAATTCACTTTAATATAGCTTCAGTCTGGATAATATAACCCATAATATCACGAGGAACCCGAAAGATTTTAACCACGAATTTCTGAGGCCGATAGAAGGAAAAAATGTTACTTATACAAAGGAGAATGGGCAATTTGTCCCATGGATGTATACTGTTGAGACATATCTCGTTTGAAAGGGTTTACTCTTAGCATTATTTTATTGTATGACACCAACTTTGGATAACGTGCAGGGACTGAGCAATTTAAAAAAAAGAGTGGAGAATATAAACTGTTGTTTTACAAAGTACTTGTTATGTAGCCGGTTGTTAGGTGTTTTGTATGAAAGAATATGAGAAATTCTAGATTTCTGTTTACCACTACTTACGTTTAAGTACGTACAGGGCTGGAATTAGTTGATATAACATATGCTTGATTTAAAAATACTGCTATTAAACACTGAAACTTGCTTGTATACTCAAGCCACATATATCATTTAAAAGACATTTTTATAAGGTATTTTAATATATATATACTTGCACTCAAATGCTTGCAGGGGCGGTAATAAAACGAGTTTATTCGTTAATTAATTGTGGTAAATGCCGCTTTGTTTGTTCTACCTGGCACTAGATGGAGCCTTGGTAGCAGTTTGGGTAATTTTTACTATTGGTATATACAATTGAGTCATATCCTATTTGGAAGGTCTTCAATTAAGCATTAATTACTTATATGACACCAAAGACCGAAATTGTCCAGGGAAGATGATATTAATAATTTTGATCATGCGCTGCGGCGTAAACTGGAACTAAAAAATGTCATTCATATAGAGTTACTTTTGTAACCATTTACATCACTTTGCATGCCTGAAATATAATGAAAAAGTAATTTATATATTTTTTGAAATTATTACCGCTCAATAAATGGCACTAAACTACTTAATTATGATTTTTCAAATCCTCTCTAGTACTGACATCTTGCGTGCAATAGGAGAACCGAATGAGCGGCAAATGCTGGATCCGTATAGTCGCTTATAAACGCTAAAAAATGTCACCGAAGAATAAGTTTGTTTAATTCGGAACTTTGACAATAAAACGAGTGGTTACCTTGAACTAGTAAGTTTCGTCTATTTATCTCTCTTGCTCTTACATATTCGAGTGATAAAGGTAGAAAAAGCATTATATTTTTTAAAGTTCGCGTTATGTCCCGCTAGAAACGTTATATAAACTTATTATTAAACATGAAATAAGATTCCTAAGCAATAAGTAGGTAAGTAAATGTATTTATGGAGTAGTTGGAGTACCATAATTAGCAGCAAGAAAATAAATCTAAGTTTATATGTTAAGATAAAATAAATCGTAAAAAGGTACTATGTACATACTTGTTTTGTCTCTCTGCAGGAAAATTGTGTAAAAGTGAAACATTTGAGATTGCGTCGCGGTTCAAAGCAACGTTCCCTTCGTTTGCCATATGAAGCAGGATTAAATTGTGTAGTTTTAAGTTCTCATATAAGTGAATTGTCAAATTCTTAGTGAGAATAAAGAATCTTAAACCTAAAATTAACGCAGTGAATACATTACAAGCATCAGCGACTCTTGCCAAGCTAAAATAGTAGCTGTATTTCGTTCCATTATATATACATATGAAATAAAAACTTTTGAATACATTTAACAGCTTTATTTCATATAAATTGAAAAATAACTGACGGCATACATTTTCTTCACGGTCGCACAAATATTAGCAGGATGAGTCGACAAGTTAATTTAAAGCAAGCATTGGTGAATAGGTGCATCCAGATCCAGATAAGAGGATGCATAGTTATTGCGCCAATCTCGGACCATTTGCGATTGGTTTGCTAGGGGCACCGCTAGCTGGTGCGGATGCACAGAGCACTTATACATACCTTATTAAATAAAAACTTTTGAATACATTTAACATCTTTATTTCATATAAATTGAAAAATAAGTGACAGCATAGATTTTCTTCACGGTCGCACAAATATTATCAGGACGAGTCGACAAGTTACTTTAAAGCAAGCATTGGTGAATAGGTGCATCCAGATCCAGATAAGGGAATGCATGGTTATTGCGCCAATCTCGGACCATTTGCGATTAGTTTGCTAGCTGGAGCGGGTTAACGAAAAACAGTAACTGGCGACGCTAACAGGCGCGGACGCGTGCGACGAATTTTACCTACAAAGGCACCCGCGCGCGTGCACCCGCTCCGTGCACTCGCGCCAGCTAGCAAACGCCCTTAACCTTTTGAACGCCAAGAATACCTTAAGGCGTCGTAACTAGCTATGCTCAAAGCGTCATAAATACATTGTAGCTGATATAGCCGCTGTCAGAGTAACCTTCACACTTTCAAGTAAGGTTTAGGGCATAGGGCGTCCGCAACGTCGCGCGTGTGCATGGAGCGGGCGTGCGGCTTACAGTATGAGCAACGCTAACTGGCGCGGACGCGTGCGACTGATTTTACTTACAAAGGCACCTGCGCATGTTTGCCCGCTCTGTGCACTAGCGCCAGCTAGCAAACGCCCTTAACCTTTTGAACGTCAAGAACACCTAAAGGCGCCGTCACTAGACATGATTTAAGGGCCATGAACACATTAATGATTATAGCTGTTATAATCGCTGTCAAAGTCCCTAATGTAATACTCATGCACTTTCAAGCTCACTTGCGCCCGTGACCTTGGCATGTGAGTAACGTTTTTGTTATGGCGTTCAAAGGGTAAAGTATCAATGTCGTAATGCGTCGCTAGCGCGTTATTTTCGAATCGCACCCGTGCTCCCGTGTTGGACTGCACACGCGGTGTACACTTCTTGTTATTGTAACCGTTTGTGCGCCTAGATAACACAAGTACACATACACAACTCGCAAAATGCTCGCGTGCTCTTGTTTATATGTAAAGTACGTCTTCTAGGGCCGCGGATTGGACCCACGCGACCGGCGGGGCGGTGAGCGGCATACATTGGTCGCAATGCAAGCTGTAAAGCTAGTGCAGTGCATGAGGGACGCGCGGCTTTCTCTCACCACATCTTTAGGTGTTCTTGCCGTTCAAAAGGCTAAAAGCACCTAATGAGGTGGCTTTACATTAGCTAGATGACGGCCCACACGCCGATCCGCTGTGCAGGCTAAGGAAATCGCTATGTAGGCCAATTCGAAAGTGCAACTGACATTAAACAAATTATAGAATAATATTGGAATGATACTAGTTAGCTGTCATTCGTGCGTTCATTTCGCACTTATACGCATGTATTTGTGCGAGCGAGACGCCCGCAACTAACTGATATGATTCCAATATTACTCTAATATCGGTGTGCACGCCCCTTTTTATTCATAAGCAAGGTAAGATTGAACCACTATAGAAGGCAGCGAAGAGGCCGGCAATGGAACTGGTAGCGTTTGATGGAGACAATCAGTTTTCTGTCAAATGAAAGTTCAAATTGGCCTGACTGTCTCACTCGCACACCGGAGTAGCGTTTCATATAAGCGTACTTTGTTATATCCAATCGACCCGCTCTATTCAGTAGGTTTCATTATCTCGATCCATCAGTTAAGTAACAATCTCTTCAATCTGGTGGATCGAGATGGTGGATCCTACTGGACAGATGGAACCTATGGATAGGAAAACGTTATGCTCAACAATTTGGTAGCAGAAGCGATGTGATTTTTTTTAAATCGCGACTGTGTCATTGACATAATATATCTGAGGACGGGCCTTACGGGCAATAAGAATGGGGCCAGTACAGCGGTGTTACGCACACGAGTTTGAGCCAATCGTGCAGTCTAACGCCACAAGTACCACAACGTGATTGGTTGATGAGTTCGCATTACGCACGCGATTGATCGCATCTAGTTGCGTTAGACAGCACGATTGGCTCGAATTTGTGAATGACACAACTGAACTAGCACTATCGTTATTGCCCCTAAGGTCGGTCCTTAGATATATGGTAAGCGTCAGGATGGCGGTGGACCTCAGTGAATTTCAAAGAAATATTTATAAACATATTGTACCTTCTGTGTACCTCAGTATACCTTTAATAGAAACCAGTGTACCTTTCCCCAAAACGAGATATTTTACAAAACGGTCCACCCGCCAACCTGACGTCAGGATGGCGGGTCGACCTATGAAATCTTGCATTATACCGCACTAAAAGTATGCAGTTATATTGTGCATGAGCTTAGCCTAGCTTGTTTTGGGGAGAGGTACGCCGGTTTCTATTTCTATTTACAGAGGTACACTGAAGGTACAGTCACCATCATATATATCGGAGCGGCCAAGGTACCCACGAATATCTGAACATGCCTCTACTGTCAAGAGGTTAGAGTGCGTGTTTAGATATCTTTGAGCACCTCGGCCACTCCGATATATCTGATGGCGACTGTACCATATAACTCCATACTTTTAGTGCGGTATAATGCAAGATTTCATAGGTCCAACCGCAATCCTGACGTCAGAATGGCGGGTGGACTTTTTCTTAACCTTTTGACCGCCGTAGTCTGATATATCATACAATCAATACCCAGCTCGTGTCGCCGCAGTCTGATAAATAAGACAATTTTTTTCATGTTTTTCTCAAGACATTCTTTACTTTAATAAAGTTTTCTTTGGTTCTTTGCATAAGTAAGTCGCAGTAATTGTTAATTAAGTAACAGTGAGACTGATCTGTTGATTTTATTATATTTTCTAGTTGAAAATAAACTTTAATTATACCATTAGATTATGTATGATTTTACCCCAAGTCTCGTAGCCAAAGTCTTATTTAAAAGACACCAGTGATGTGACGATGATTGGTATTGAAATATCTACGTCGACTTTCTCATTCGATGTTTAGATTTACGACGTAAGATTTATGCATGCAACTGACCTTACTTAGCTAATATAATATATTTTATAGATCCATGAATGATAGATTTGGTAGACACTTTTTCCATGACTGAATCTGTCATAAAAATAATCTGCCGTAACCAGAATCTGTCCTTAACTGAATCAAGTTACCCATCAATGACTTAAGTAGCCACACCAAGTGTTGATACATTCGCTTCATACGCAATTGCCATGCAGAGACTCCTTCTGCAGTTCTAGGTGCACGTTCAGCGTCCAGAAACTTGACTCTAGCAACACGACATGCCATGATGGCCTCGCAGTAAATGATCGAGTACCTAATCCTTGTCATTGTGATCCCGATCCAAGCAGTTCCACTTTACCATTTACTCTTTGGACATTTTGATTCCATGGATGTTTTGACCCTTGGACATTTTGACACTTGGACATATTGAGTCCTTGGACGTTTTCAAAGTTGAACTTAGAAATAAATATATTTGAATTGTACTAGTGCCTACCTTCCAGGGTTTCGTGAAGTCGGTTTTTTTCATCGATGATAGATATTTGAATCGATAAATAAGGCGAGACTCTGTTATCGTGGTTCATCGGTAATCCCTACTAAGTTATTATATTCCGCAATAATAATCAATACAGACTACGCCGTCGTCTTAAAAATGAGACCGCATGTGACGTCAAAGATATAACTTAGAAAATTTTAGTGGTGTAGATTACTCGATATTTAAAAGTTATGTTAGGTCAACAAAATATATAAGAAGGTACTGTTTAGTAGTTTTAAAACTTTGAATACTATAATAATATTGAGTTTACAATATTTATTTATCAAAAGAATTGTGTTACTGTGTAAAATTTTATGATTTATTATGCCAAACAACGTTGAAATTTTCAGATTCGATACGTTTCTAATGTGATCAATCCTCTCCCTACTAGTGTCAACTTATCAACGAAAATACAATGAAGCCTTCGCCAATGTCTGAAATAGTAGACCGCTCATGACGTCACAGATACGAAATAAAAAATAATAGTGATGTAGCAAAGTCCATCAATAAATTTGCATAGCTGGTAAAATTCACAGATTCAATCCATTAATAAAGGGACGAAACCATAAAAAAGACATTGGTAAACGTGATTTAATTATTATAATTTTTTTTTTAATGATAAGGTGGTAAAAAATGAAGTTAATCACTGTAAACTATAAACAATAAAATATTTTATCGTAAGTTATGTGGCAAGCACTACACAGTTTGTTATTACTTAGTATAGGCGGCGACACGGGCACGTCCGATGACATCCTAAGCGGCGTTCAAAAGGTTAAATATCTCGTTTTGGATTAGGTACACAGAAGGTACAGTATGTTTATAAATACTTACTTACTGCTATGGCGCAGCGACCCGACGTGGATCTTGGCCTCCGACAGCAAAGACCGCCATGCTTCTCTGTCCAAAACCGTTTCCATCTAGTCGACGGCGCCGAGTTCGCTAAGGTCTTTTTGCATTTCGTCTCTCCAGCGGGACCTACCTAGGACGTCTAGACGGTCTTCGGCCATTTGGAACTTCAGAGTACGCCCTCCAGGCTGCACGATCCTCACCTATCTGGACTACGTGCCCGAGTCATCGGAGTCTGGCAGCGCGAAAAATCCTAGGACTCACACGTGGAGAGGATGGAACCTGGAGACTCCACAGGAATCAGGAGATTGAAGATCTGGTGTCCGAGCCGAACGTCATTGGATGTTTATAAATATTTCTTTGAAATTCGCTGAGGTCCACCCGCCATCTAGACGCCAGATGTCAATGCCGAGTGCGACCGCCCTTAAAGCGGTGTATTATCTCTAGTCTCTCCAATATGTTCTCCTGGTGGGTCCACGCCACGGGGTTTATTTTAAGTGTTATCATAAAGAGTGTTCACCAGCGGGTCTACGGGTACCTAACTATTTTTACCATGGGCCGACCATGAACACTATTCTATTTTGAAAACGTTGCCCGCGTAGCTACTTCAGTCTTAGGCGGTATATACTCTACACCACGTTCACAAAAGATTGATATTTTAGGCAAAAACTCACATTTCGCTATATTTGTCCATAGTAAATACTAATTCAAAAACTACTGTAGGGCCTAAAATCTTCTGTGATAGTAATGTAGAAATAAATACTGTTGACAGGCGGTCAACGGTATTTAGTACAATAATTACACTAAAACAATTCGTATAGAATACAGAACCTATGAATAATATATACCTAGAGAATCTAACTTTAATGCAATAATATAATTGAACAAAAGAAATACATTAGTACGAGTAGTACGATCAACCTTTATGTCTATTTTTAATAGTCTTAATGTTCGTGTATCGGTTCTGTATTCTATGGCCATTAATTATGCTTTATTTTTCAACTTTCTTTGACTACACACAAGTACACATTATATTTGCTTTTTTCTTGAACTTTATCTTGCCCATGTTCGATTCTTCTTATGTCGATGCATCCTCATTATTGCCATATGGTTTCTGAAAATACAATAACAGTTTTTGTATTGTTTTCTAATACCTATGTTTGAAGTCGGTTTCCTATTTTTAAGAGAAGTTTTTTTTTCATGTAAGTACCGTCAAGTGGGGTAAATTAGAGCAGATGGGATACCTATCGACAATTATGTAAATAAACAGTTTTACGTTCCATCAAGAATTGAGAGGTTGCCTCAATTCCTCATGGAACCCATGATGTAAGCTAGACAACTCGAGAACTCGTTAAGCAAGTAGCTTCTTTACAAACATAACAAAGAAGATAAATCGTCTAGCGTGAAATACGTATCGTTAAAGAGTTCTTTTCTGGTCCTGATCAGAAGTTCCACTTCTTCAAATAGCACTTTTTTGAATGGCAATGCCTGGTCTGTTGATGAAACTAAAAAACGCCTATAAGATTTGGGGAGTTCCCTTAATTCCTCGTGGTTTTGTCAAAAATAGGACCATCTTGGAACTATATACCCACTTTCAAACGATAACTAATTTTCAACATTGGTTCAGAAATGACGAACATCTTACTTAACATATATACAAAAAAAAAGTTTTTGAAGTCGGTTAAAAAGTAGTATCTTTACAATACTTCCGTCCTTTTACTAAAAAGGGATGACTACTACAATTTGCTTACTAAGTAAGTACTTACTTACTATTAGTATCAGATTGGAGTCGACTCGAGAGTCGATAAAATGGGCGTCGCTACCCTTTCCGGGTGGGGGGGATTTCACCGCATGAAAAAGAGACACATATAGTGAGTTCTTACTGTTCTACCAAACTACATATATAAAGTAGTCGTACTTTTTGAGTCAAATTAGTTTCATTCTAAAGGTGCGACGTAATGGCCTGAAGCCCGCTCTTAGCATACCTAGTTATACTACCTATTTGATGGATATTGGTATCAATTTATAATACGTTTAATTATTCATTGTCTTTACCTAATTATCTTTACCTTTTGCCGACCGGTTTGGCCTAGTGGGTAGTGACCCTGCCTATGAAGCCGATGGTCCCGAGTTTGAATCGCGTAAGGGCATTTCTTTGTGTGATGAACACAGATATTTGTTCCTAAGGCATGCGTGTTTTCTATGTATATACGTAAATATATATTTATCTAAATAAGTATGTTTAACGTCGCCTAGTACCCATAGTACAAGCTTTGATTAGTTTGGGGCCAATCTGTGTAAGATTGTCCCTACATATTTATTTATTTATTACCTAACGTAACCTACATTAGGTAATGAAAGCATTTTATTTTTGTAAGGGTAACAGTTTTGTTGGGATATAAAATGGTTAATGATAAAAACTAATACTTTTACCAGCATTTTAACTTTATATTCATGTATTCGAAACCTATACATTTATGACAATAACTTTTACAAGACGATAAGATTTTTTATTCACAATAACTTGTCCGTATTGGAACTGTCTGGCTAACCGGCCGGATTTTATACTCTGAAACTGGAACTAGTGACAGATAAGAGTCGATTGATGTTTTTTTTAAAGATACTTATATTTAAATAGAATTACTTACCTATGTTTAATTAAAACAAAGACTACTTATACATAATAATCCTTACAGTTTTAATCTATTTAACCTACCTACCTACTTTTAATAGTAGCAGTTCGGTTCACTTAGTAGAAATACCTGTTCTAAGAATAATGAAAAAGAAAGAAGAGTAATAAAAATAAAGAATCTGGAAGTCGTTGAGGTGTTCCGCTCTTCATCAGCAATTCTACTTCATCAAATGTCACTTTATTGAGTAAAAATGCTTGTAATATTGATGAAAATTCTAAAATGACTATATGTATGCCTATCCTATACAATATGAGAAGCTCCTTCGGTTTCTCGTAGAACCTATCATCAGAACTGGACCTTGACACAAATGTTCCTTAAAAGCCTTTAAGCCTTAACGCCTAAGGTAAAATACTTGTCGTTGAAGAGTTCCATTTTGCTCAATATCAGCAGTTTCACTTCATCAAATGTCACTTGTTCAAATAAAAAAAACTTGATATGTTGACGAAAATCCTCAATTCCTCCCAATTGAGAATTCAAATCGATTTAAAATCCTCAATTCCTCATTGAATCCATCATCATAACTGGACCTTGACACAAATGTTTCCTAAGAACCTAGCTTGCTACAAACTTAACAAAGAATAAGAATCGCGCGCGTTGAAGAGTTCCGTTCTGGTCAATATCACTAACTTGTTTAAATAATAATGCTTGATATGTTGACGAGAATCCAAACATTACTGTATGTATTGTATGCCTATAAGATTTGAGGAATTTCTTCGATTTCTCATGGAATCCATCCTCAGAACTAGACCTTATGACACAAATGTCTTCAAGAACTTTACTTGCTACGAAATAAACAAATAAAACAAATCGCGCGCGAATTGGCGAGTTCCATTTTGGCCAGCATCAGCTGTTGCATTTCGTCAAATGTCACTTTTTAATAAAAATGCTTGATATGTAAATAAAAAACCAGAAATTATAAGATGTCAGGAATTCCCTTAATTATTTATGAAACCCATCATCAGAACTGAACATTGATATACATACACCTTAAGAACGTTACTCGCTACAAGCTTAATAAAGAATACAAAACGCGTGCGTTGAAAAGTTCCGTTCTGGACAACATCAGCAGTTCCACTTGATCAAATATAACTTTTTTTAAATAAAACACCTAGAGATATTGATGAAAAAAAAAACTATATGTATTTCTATAAGGTTTGAGGTGTCCATCATCAGACCTAGACACTAGACACTGGTGTCTAGCACAGTTATTTCTTAAGAACCTTACTTTCTACAAACTTAAAAGTTCCGAGGAATTGTTCGGATTAATCTCTGCGCCTCTTTCCGTCACCGCGTTACGCTACATCATTTATATCTTCACCACTTAGATGGTTGGCAATCCTCAACTGTGCATTTCTCTAGAAACTTCCTGCCTCATACAGCTAAACTATGAAATGATCTGTCGCATGCGGTATTTCCGGCCCAATACGATCTTTAAAACTTTAAGGAAAGAGCGTATTCCTATCTTAAATGCCGGCACCGCACTTACAATCCCTATGGTGTAACAGATGTCCATGGCCAGCGGTAATTGCTTACCATCAGTTGATTCGTCTGCTAGTTTGCCTCTTATATCACAACAAACAAAAAAAGAAAAAATCTCACGCGTTGAAGAGTTCCGTTTTAGTCAACATCACTAGTTCCACTTCATCAAATGCCACTAATGTGAATAAAAAAAGCTAAACATATTGATGAAAATCCAAAATGACTATATGCCTATAAGAATTGAGGAGAATGAGGAGTTCCCTCGCTTTCTCATGAAACACATCATCAGAACTGTACTTCGACAAAAATGTTTCTTGAGAACCTTACTCGCTACAAACTTAACAACGAAGAAAAATTGCGCGCGTTGGAGTTCCGTTTTGGTCAACATCAGTAGTTCCACATCATCAAATGTCACTTTTGTGAATAAAACTTGATAATATGTTGATGAAAATCCAATAAGTACTATATATATACCTATAACATTTAAGAAATTCCCTCGATTCTTCATGGGACCCATCATCAGACCTTTACCTTGACACAAATGTTCCTAAAAACCTTAGTACTTAAAACTTACTTGCTACAAACTTAACTAATAAAACAAATCGCGCGCGAGTTGGCGAGTTCCATTCTGGTCAACATTAGCTGTTACACTTAGTCAAATGACAATTTTTTAATAAAAATGCTTGATATGTAAATAAAATCCCAGAAATTATTACATGTATGCCTATAAGATTTTAGGAATTCCCTCGATTTTTCATGAAACCCATCATCAGAACTGTACTTTGACAAAAATGTTTCTTAAGAACCTTACTTGCTACAAACTTAACGAAAAAAAATTGCACGCGTTGGAGTTCCGTTCTGGTCAACATCAGTAGTTCCACATCATCAAATGTCACTTTTGTGAATAAAAGTTGATAATATGTTGATGAAAATCCAATAATTACTACATATATGCCTATAGCATTTAAGAAATTCCCTCGATTCTTCATGGGACCCATCATCAGACCTTTACCTTGACACAAATGTTCCTAAAAACCTTAATACTTAAAACTTACTTGCTACAAACTTAACTAATAAAACAAATCGCGCGCGAGTTAGCGAGTTCCATTCTGGTCAACATCAGCTGTTACTTTTAGTCAAATGACACTTTTTTAATAATAATGCTTGATATGTAAATAAAATCCCAGAAATTATTACATGTATGCCTATAAGATTTTAGGAATTCCCTCGATTCTTCATGAAACCCATCATCAGAACTGTACTTTGACAAAAATGTTTCTTAAGAACCTTACTTGCTACAAACTTAACGAAAAAAAATTGCACGCGTTGGAGTTCCGTTCTGGTCAACATCAGTAGTTCCACATCATCAAATGTCACTTTTGTGAATAAAAGTGGATAATATGTTGATGAAAATCCAATAAGTACTACATATATGCCTATAGCATTTAAGAAATTCCCTCGATTCTTCATGGGACCCATCATCAGACCTTTACCTTGACACAAATGTTCCTAAAAACCTTAATACTTAAAACTTACTTGCTACAAACTTAACTAATAAAACAAATCGCGCGCGAGTTGGCGAGTTCCATTCTGGTCAACATCAGCTGTTACTTTTAGTCAAATGACACTTTTTTAATAATAATTTCAATTTCAATTTATTTATTTCCTTTTAATACATTTTTAACTTTATAGTATATAATTCGTAAGAGTAGGAAATGATTCCTCCGTACTAGTAAGAACTGTATGACGGCAGGATGCACCACCTCTCCCAGAACACATTTAATCTATCTAAGTCTAGACACAATATACACAGTCAGTATCTCCGCAGTACTAGTTATATATATTTATATAAAGAGAATATAGTATATATACATATACAGGTTGCAAATTAAACAAATGGTATGGGAAATTCAAATAAGTGTTTATATATATGTGTGAGTGTGCGTGTGTGTGTGCGTGTGTGTGTGTGTGTGTGTGTGTGTGTGTGTGTGTGTGCGTGTGCGTGTGTGTGTGTGTGCGTGTGTGTGTGTGTGTGTGTGTGTGTGTGTGTGTGTGTGTGTGTGCTTGTATGTAGTTGTCATCACATCATGTGAGATTCTAAATACCACGAGAGCATGTATGGATGGATTTGTATATATGTAAGGCCAACGTATATAAGAAAAAAAAGTTCCCTCGCTTTCTCATGAAACACATCATCAGAACTGTACTTCGACAAAAATGTTTCTTGAGAACCTTACTCGCTACAAACTTAACAACGAAGAAAAATTGCGCGCGTTGGAGTTCCGTTTTGGTCAACATCAGTAGTTCCACATCATCAAATGTCACTTTTGTGAATAAAACTTGATAATATGTTGATGAAAATCCAATAAGTACTATATATATACCTATAACATTTAAGAAATTCCCTTGATTCTTCATGGGACCCATCATCAGACCTTTACCTTGACACAAATGTTCCTAAAAACCTTAGTACTTAAAACTTACTTGCTACAAACTTAACTAATAAAACAAATCGCGCGCGAGTTGGCGAGTTCCATTCTGGTCAACATTAGCTGTTACACTTAGTCAAATGACAATTTTTTAATAAAAATGCTTGATATGTAAATAAAATCCCAGAAATTATTACATGTATGCCTAAAAGATTTTAGGAATTCCCTCGATTCTTCATGAAACCCATCATCAGAACTGGACATTGATGTATTAAGTACACCTTAAGAACCTTACTCACTACAAGCTTAATAAAGAATACAAAACGTGTGCGTTGAAAAGTTCCGTTCTGGAACACATCAGCAGTTCCACTTGATTAAATGTACCTTTTTTTTTAATAAAACGCCTAAAGATTATGATGTAAATCCAAAAAAACTATATGTATTTCTATAAGGTTTGAGGTATCTATCAGACCTGGATCTAGACACAGATGTTTCTTAACAACCTTACTTTCTACAAACTTATCAGGACAAATCTATTACGGCGAGTGTTCCATCGAATTGCTCGGATTAATCCTTGCCGCCTCTTTTCGTCATCGCTCTACGCTACATTTTTATTTTCACCACTTAGATGGTTGGCAGTCCTCAACTGTGCATTTCTCTAGAAACTTCCTGCCTCATACAGCTAAACTATGAAATGATCTGTCGCCTGCGGTATTTCCGGACCAATACGACATTTAAAACTTTAAGAAAACAGCGTATTCCAATCTTAAAGGCCAGCACCGAACTTACAACCCCTATGGTTTAGCAGGTGTCCATGGGCGGCGGTAATCGCTTACCATCAGGTGTGATGTCTGCTCGTTTGCCTCTTATATCATAAAAAAAAACAAAGAAGAAAAATCTCGCGCGTTCAAGAGTTCCGTTTTGGTCAACATCAGTAGTTCCACTTCATTAAATGCCACTAGTGGGAATGAAAAAGCTTAAGGTATTGATGAAAATCCAAAATGACTATATGCCTATAAGATTTGAGGTGTTCCCTCGCTTCCTCATGGAACCCATCGTCAGACCTTTACCTTGACACAAAGGTTCCTAAAAATCTTGGTACTTGAAACTTACTCGCTACAAACTTAACAAAGAAGACAAATCACGCGCGTGGAAGAGTTCCGTTTCTGATCAACATCAGCAGTTCCACTTCACCACATGTACTTACTTACCACCCATTTATTTGAAACAGTACCTAGGTACTCCATTTTGATGCCGCCAGCTTGAAACTTCAATGGCCTCAGTGTCCGATGAACAACTTAAAAATGCTGAAAGTAATAACAATTATAATAAGTTGGGGGGAGTAGCGACCTTACACACCCGAGTGCTCCTGGGGAGTTCTGTTACCGGACATACAATAATAATAACAATAAATAAATATTATAGGGACATTCTTACACAAATTGACTGAGTCCCACGGCAAGCCGAGAAGGCTTGTTTTGTGGGTACTCATACAACGACATAATTATAATATATAATATACAAATACTTAAATACATAGAAAACATCCATGACTCAGGAACAAATATATGTGCTCATCACACAAATAAATGCCCTTACCGGGATTCAAACCCAGGATCATCGACTTACTAGGCCAAACCGGTCGTGAAAAAAAGAGCAAAAAAAAAGAAAAAAGAAAGATATGTCAAAAGAAAATGCGATTTGCAAACGTTATTCGCCACTTAAAACACTATAATTATATTTGGTTCACAGCATTTATTTGGTGCAGATATAATGCCTGCAATATTACCCGAGTACATTAAAATATGAATAAATTAGCATAAATTCAAAAGATGGTCCCTATAACAGTTCATTTTTACGTGGAAAAATGGCTTTCATGTAAAATGTTTGTCAGACATATTTTTGGAAGTACATAGTACAATCATTAACTTAGAAATATAGGTAACATTTCACGAATAAAAATACGGTAACACATATTTTTAATTATTTTTTTAACTTATCCTACGCAAAATAGAATTGGAGAAACTGACATAGGGACTACCATTCGACACGACACGTATAGTAAAGTATGAATCCGCTCTAAGTCCCCTTACATAGACAATGGGAAGTAAAATAATTCTTGTTCTGAAAGAATAAAATGTAAAATGATTAGGTAGGACAATCCAAACTTCTAAGGTCGCGTAGATCAGAAGTAGATATGAATTTGTTCGACAATACGATAGGAAACTTTTCAGCATTTACATTGGCGCATTTTTTTCTGTAATACTATCTAAATTGCAATTTGTGTATATGCTAAATTTTTTATATAATTTGGAGCCTTTATTTTCCATGGAGTCGAACGCTATATAGCAGCTATACGAGAAAAAATAATACTTTTATCTTACCTACCCCATGAATAGTGAAGATCATCAAGGAGCATACTCTCTGAGATCAATGGAATGGAGTGCCTTTCGATTGGAGAAAATTATAGCGTATTAGAAATATACTATTTTGTAATTACAATGTTGAATATTCTAAATTGCGTGTTTTGACAATTATTGTTGACAATATTACATTCAGAGTCATCTTGACATAACTTTAGAAATCCATAAACTAGTCTATACTTTTTAAAATGATGGAGTAAGACTGACGAGATTACCGCTATGTATAAATGTTTTACGTCAAGTAGAATTTTGCTTTAGAGCGACATCTGGCGTTGAGTAGAAAAGTTAAGGCGTAATTGACTACAATTAATTAACTCATTAAATGGTTTTATTTTGGTCCCTGCAACGATTTGACCCCAGTTATATTATACGAAAAATAGCTTATAAAAATACTTTTCACATGATATACATGGCATTTGTATACACTCTTATTTCGCTGTGTATCAAGTAATTTTTAGAATGACGATTTTTTAAAACTGTTCATTGTGTCCCTTTAAATACTTTATCATTGGTGTTGATACAAAAAACATAAAGCATTTTTTATATTCTTTCGAATAAAATACGCTAAAACTTTTTATATCCCGCGTATAAGGAAATATAACTGCTTATATGCGCAACTTCTTTTTTTATATAGCTCGGTCCCTGCAAGTGATCCAAGGTTGGTGCCATACAATAAAATAATACTACGATTAAGAGCTTTAAAACGACATATGTCTCAACAGTATACATCCATGGGACACTCCCCATACAAAAGTGCCCATTGTCCTTTAGGTCAATTTCGTCAAAAAAATTTTTGGCTTTTTTTATGCATAAAAATCAAATTTTATTAGCAAACATGTCACTTAAAATAAAAATATGTTTTTTTTTTCGATTGCCAATAACTCTGAAATTAGGCGAAATCCAGAAAAGTATACAGGACATTTTAGTATTGAAATATGATAAGGAATACAGTATTCAAATCATTCGGGTTCCTCGTAAAACAGCGTGTATCTTCTTCTTCCTCGCGTTGTCCCGGCATTTGCCACGGCTCATGGGAGCCTGGGGTCAACTAATCCCAAAATTTGGCGTAGGCACTAGTTTTTGCGAAAGCGACTGCCATCTGACCTTCCAACCCAGAGGGTAAACTAGGCCTTGTTGGGATTAGTCCGGTTTCCTCACGATGTTTTCCTTCACCGAAAAGCGACTGGTAAATATCAAATGATATTTCGTACATAAGTTCCGAAAAACTCATTGGTACGAGCCGGGGTTTGAACCCGCGATCTCCGGATTGCAAGTCGCACGTTCTTACCGCTAGGCCACCAGCGCTTTTTTTTTTTTAAACAAAACTAAACTAGTTTAAACTTGGTTAGGTGGAGATAGTTTCAGTTCTGGGGAAGGACATAAATAATTGATGCAGCGCCTGATAATTCATGAGAGCATCATGCTCAAATTTAATGATTGCTTTTACACTTTATCTAGGCATTGTAGTCGGTCAACTCTGTCAAATAAGGAAGTTTGTACGGGGAATCAATAAAAAGCTAATTGGATAAAAAATAAGCTACCCAAATTACTTATTCCACACATTCGAAGTCGCAGGCAAAAACTAGTTTTATTATAAATTATAAAGTAAAAGTTATTTGCACTATCTGAATTTAAGTCATATGAAATCAGATTGTACTCTCATGAAGCAAATTGATTAAATGTTCATATGGCTTGTTACAATATTATGGTAACATCTTATATATAAGGATAAAATATGATGTAGAATGATAAATCAAATATGAACAAACGATGACAGTATTTTAACACTTTAAATGTTAAGGGCATTGTTTTATGCAACGAATAAACCCTTACACGGTCGGTATAATTTAGTAAGTGCCTTTGAGGGACGCTCGTTTTTAAAGTGGGTTAAGAACTTCTAATAAATAATTCTATATTAAATAAAAACCTTGATATTACATTAGGTATTCGCAATGTCTTATGTTATTCGTACCGTGGAAGGAAATTAATTGTGATTTCTCTTTTGTGTGCATTTTCTAAGTTGTTTTTGTTATGAATCATGTAATGTACTTACAAACGTATTTTATTATACTTTGTGTTGTTGAAACGTTGTTTTATTTTACTTGGAAAGCTACAACTTTCAAGGTTAGGTACACATGAAAATAATATAAGTCGCATTTAGGTTTTTATTTATTAAATCGATTTCACAATAGGCAGTTTCAGTAGTACAAAAGTTATAAAAGATAGTCTAAAAATATAACCTAAAATAATATTTACAAACATTTTGTACGTACCTACAAAATCTAACTTATAATAAATTGTATATAAATACTTATAAATAACATATAGAGTTCTATAATTTATTATTCTATAAATTAGAAATGTATTACACTTATACAAATAGGTTTGTATCGTTTTATCACAACTTTACTGAGAGAATTCTGGTTTAAACTTAACTTAGCTGTAGACAGACAAACAGAAGGAGGTATATTTTAAATGAAAAATATAAATCCTCTCAATTTGTCAATATTTTACATTAAACTTAAGTAAAAAAAATAATTGAGTAAATTTAACCTACGCAAAGAATCTAAACTATTAAATGTCAAATAATATTCTAAAATTGTTCGATATATGCCCAGAACTATGTCTTAAAAAATGTTCCAAATTTCTAAGGGATATAATATTCCCCTACTCAACAACTTATTAACTTTTACTCGAATCGTTCCAACCATATGGACTTAAAATTTATCAGGGTCACCGATTCAATACTACATTTGGATAGCGGCAAACGAAATGTTGATAAGTATGAGTTAATATTTCAGAAGATCCAAAACAACCACCTGGGCATATATGGAAATACGCTTTCAATCGATACCAATTGGGTCTATTTGTCCATCTAAATAGCAGGCAATATAAACCATAAGATTACTGCTATATTTATATTTTACACCTCGTATCTACGAGCTTCAAATGCCCTATATTGTAATACCTACAGTTAGTTTTCTTCATTGTCTGAGTATTGGCTATTAGATCCATTTTATATGGCTTAACCTTTTGTATGCCGGGATTATTATTTTCTAATAGTTTCGTACGCGGAATTGTGTTCCGGCCTACGAGGGCTTAAGGCTTAAAACAACCAATAATTATTTCTCTGAGCACCATGTATTTGCGTAAAAATTTTAACTACTAAATTCATAGATCCAAAACCTTAGCTCACTAAAGCTGAGACATATTCAAGGATGTGACAGAACTATTTCATACATTGTTTTCTTAAAGGCCATATTTATCTAAAAGGGTTTTCCTTAAACTTTAAAATGTCTTATTTTGACTTGAAAATACTTGTGTAGGACTCCTGGACATAAAGGCAACTCTAGTGGCATATTTTAAACATCACAACTTAATCTAGCCTACTAAAAACATTTAGTTTATCCGTCCCTCATGCGATACATAGCGTGATGCGGGGAACGGGCCTCCTTCCTAACCGAGCATAACAGCATGGTGGACAATGCGAGGGTTATGGGAACAGAAGACAGTAAACGTTTTATAGAAAGTGACACTGTATGCTGCATAAGGGACCAAGTCGGAAGGCCGCGGACTGGACGCACGGACTTGAATGAACCTGTTTTGGACGACAGCGGCGGCCTGCGACCTAAGACCTGACTACTTTGCACGAAAAGGTGAATAGGTAAGTGACAGAACAACCTGAAATATTGTAAACCTGAAGGCCATCTTAGAGAATTTCATGCCTATTTTAATTATCTAACCTAATCTAGCATGAACATTTACTTTA
The DNA here is from genome assembly GCF_033807575.1 of Cydia pomonella. NCBI lineage: Eukaryota > Metazoa > Arthropoda > Insecta > Lepidoptera > Tortricidae > Cydia > Cydia pomonella. The sequence goes on along the minus strand of NC_084717.1, from coordinate 6,492,557 downwards.
TCCGCCCCTTATGCGGTACATAAGCGTGGTGCGGCGTACGTGCTTCTCGTCTCCTCCAGCCTCGAGCGGCTACTAGTAGAGCCCCCACTAGGGCTGCGATGAGTACGCCGCATGACACCAGCATGGCCGACAATGCGGAGGTTTTTAGACACGTCTGGCCTTCCACTGGACCTGGAAAGGAAAGGTTTTATTGAATGTGTTAACTGATACAGATACGTCTCTCGCCAGGGTTATCTATCGGTCGATATAAAAGAATTTGGTGTCTCCTTATACGGCCCTTTAAAAATCCTATCTTCATATTTAAATAGCTTCATACTATTTTATGGTTTATGTTAAGAAAACCATGGAGGGAAGTGCATTTGCAGAAGTACATATGTTCCTTTGAAACTAGATATTATGTAAATAGGTCTTGTTGTCCTTCTTAAAAGTACAAATTGAATTCGAATTTTTACATAGGTTATGAAATAAAAAAAAGTCCAAATTAAAAACTGCAAAAATGATTCTGGGACTTAGAAGGATAGAAAATATAAGGCACTGGTCTACTAACGACTGCTGGCGGCGAGTTCGCTATCCTCCTCTCCCTCTTGCAATACACGGAGTGACTGGAACAGCGAGATGTTCTCGGACAACCTTGGAGGCGCGGGCGTTTCTACTGAGCGCCGACGCACCGATTTCATGTTGCGCCAGTGACATGGTTGAGACTGAAATAGGTTAATGTAGAAATGAATAAACTTCAGAATACAATGGCATACTAAGAAGATAAAAAGCTCTCGTATTTTCTGCCCAACTGTGGAGGAGTTTTGTGTTATAGTAATGTAGGCACATTCCTACATTTATTATTTCATTACTTCCATCGTAATGTCAAAACATTCCAGTCGATTTTGATAGAAGGTGTGTGTCCATCGAGACCAGCACTAGATATATATATTTTTTAATTAAAGGAAATATTGAAATTCACCGTTCGGGATTCAAACTTGCGTGCGAATTTATCAATTTCTTCCTATTGTTTACACGGTTTATTGGTCTTCTATCTTAACGGCACCGGAGTGTCAAGTTATATTTAAAATTTACCAGTATATAGGTAACAATGTGCTTATCTATACTAAACTAATTTAGTATAGTTAGTACCTACTTTAGTTTAGCACTAAATATCTTCGTCACAGGATAAATACAAACATAGGTTATAGTCAAACGAGCCGTGGAAGCGAGAGAACAGCGTCTCCATCTCTATCTTACCGGGCATCTCCCGTGACACATCCGCACGTCGCACTCGATGTACAAAGCCGGCGATCCTGTGAACCGGAACGTCTTCATGTACGCGAACACTTGAGTCTCGAACACGCCCGCTTCGGACCAGGAGCCGCGGAAGCGGGAGATTAGCTTGTCGTCCACTGGGCACCTGGGATCAACGATCAAATGAAGTACGAATTCCAGCTGGAGTAACATTGCTAAGCTTAGAAAAGATAATTAATTGCTTGCCGTTTTTGTCCGAGACAGAAAAATTTATAATCGAATTAATAAAAAAAACCCAACGCAATTAATCGATTTTGGTAAAACCTGCTTTCAAATAATAATAAAAACCGAATCCGTCGGTTTACCCGTTTTAGAGCTACGTTGCCACAGACAGTTACACACACATGACACACATAGTGGTCAAACTTATAACAGCCCCTTTTTACGTCGGGGGTACAAACTCCGAAACTCAGTTCTTTAGGATTTTCAAATGAATAACTTACCCATGTTCGTCAATAAGTTGAATACGTTTCGTGGCCCCGTTATGTGCGAAGCAATCGTTTACCACGATGTCGAACCCATCTGCAACACAAATAGGTACAAAATTAGTTTAATCATGAAATAACCCTTCGTGTTTGATATATAAGTACATATTGACATCGTGAAATTCAAGTAAGTGCTCGTTATTCTAGGTAGGTCGTCGTTACAGGTAAAAAACTTAAAAGAGAAGGTACCCAGTTGTCCGGCACCGATTTGATTTATTTTCAGGAGGAAGAAGAAGATGCTATAGAGTAGTCTAAAATAACAGACATGTATTTTTTAAATGCCTAAACTCATCCTATTGAGAGAAATTGTCTACCAAAGTACTGAAAAGTGACCAAAAACCCTCTAACTTCTGTTGAGACTTGTTCAAGCAAGTTGTTAGTCAATTACTGGTTTGATTATATGTTGGAGAACATGAAAAAGTAATAATTCCCTAATGCATTAATTGTTACCTACTTTTTGTTAGTACTGTAAGAACGTGAAACAACAAAATGAATTAAATAGGTATCGGAAAGAAACTTAAAAGTAATTTAACGTCCCTCTCAGACAGTAAACGTTGGTTATTAATTTAACGGCTTCGATATTGTTCGAGGCAATGAACCTGATCGTCTCAGGATTCTTTCGATCGCACGCACATATGGCACGCGATGTGATGATGCCGTTAAATCCAGTGCCCTTAGCGGTGTTTAAATTTATTACGCTAACCTACTGAACAATTTCATGCTATTATTGTAGATGTGGCGTTATATCAGTGTTAATAACGTTCGAGACAAAATGCTTGAGAACTAGCAACCAGCAAGTGATTTGTGCTTACTCGTAAGTATTTAACGAGTATCGTAATATTTTACAATGGACGTTTATATTCTAAACTATTCACCGAGTTTTCAACGACAGATTCTTATTAGAACAGCAAGCAAGCATGCCTTTTCATACAAACTTATTACTATGCAGGTGGGGGGGGGGGGGCTGCTACTTTTCTCTGCAGCTCACTAAACATACCTATAATAATTTGAACAAAAGTTTGTTCTGTTTACTAAGAGTCGCCAGTACAGACAGAGCTGCGGCCATACAAACCTAGTTACACTCTCATTTTATAACGACATGCTAAAATAACATGAAACTTGGCATGAACGTTGAAGTAACCTGAAATTGTGACGTCAATGTTCAAGCCAAGTTTCATGTTATTCCAGCGAAACTTCAATTGTATGAAAATGTCAATTCGGCGGCTCTGTACTGGTGACTCTTAACTTCGCGGACCTTCGATTAAGAACCACAATATAGGAACATTTGCTCCAAACGCTCACAGTCGATGGCGCAAGCGTTGTAGCGCAGGTGCTGATCACCGTCCTTCCGCTTACCCACCGCCAACTCAGAGTAGAGAACAGCTTTAGGCAAGCGGTGGTCATCCATTCGAAGGACGTGCTCACATCATCTGAGCTGCCGCTGCATTACTAAGGCGTCTATGCCATACATTCCGGAACGGCGCAGGACCTCAGAGTTGGGGGAAAACACGGTCCTGACACTTGATCCTGAGTATATGTAGACCTCAGGTGGTAAGTGTCCAGTTTCTTTGTCTGTTTTGTAGAGGCACCATGTCTCTTGTCTACACTATTAACATACCGTAAGAACTCCTCATGTAGATAAGCAACGTCAGAGGGTCTCCAACCCTCACGGGGCCAGACACGCGGGCTCCGCTCGCGCCGTAGCCAGCACGGATCTCCATGTAGCACTCTGGTGGTTGTAGCGTAAATACCACCGGATTGCCTGTCGCCACTCTGTAATTATTGGAAACAATATATTGTATCTAGACTTCCTCTTCGTCTTTCTTGGGGGTATACTGAGGGCCTCTCTCGAACCACGTTCGACGTCCCTGTCAGCCTGTCACACTTAGGTACGTACGAATTTACAAGTGCGACAGAGAGACAACACGTCGGACATGGTTCGCGGTAGACCATCTGCTCATTAGGGCAAATCCAAGTTCTAAGGAATTGTAATGACAACATCCCTTGAATTAGAATACTTAACTCCACACAAGTTGTATCGTGACTTTCAGCGACTATGGGAGTTTTTATACTTTATCATGGTCGTCCACGATAATGACACATTGGTCACCTAATTTATCATGATGCTAAAATCGTGGTGTTACAATCACGATAATTTACTTCTAAACACAGTTAGGTATACTTATACCTAATATACTGGCTTTTACAAGTCTCTGATATTATCGATCAATTAATAATAATCCTTCTATTAGCATGGCATCCATCCTCACACTTCAGGAACTGATCGGTAAAAAACTTACTTTAAAAAGGCTCGGGCTGTTTTAAGCGAGTCTAAAACTTTTTAATAACACGTTTTACCATTCCTCCCAATCCCATACAACTTATTATTTATTAAGTAAGGAAAGGAAGTGATTTATGCAGTGGGCACTCTATGTTTACTTAATTACGAGCAGAGCCCGACTGGGAAAGTACCTTACAGAAAACCGCAAATAACACTAGACCCTACTCATAGACTAGTGTTCCTGCCGGTGGGTAAGGTTGCCAGAGCTTAACGAGGGTGCGGAGTGTTAGGGTCGGCAACGCGCATGTATCTCCTCCGGGTATCCATAGGCTAGAGAGACTGCTTACCATCAGGCGGGCCGTATGCTTGTTTGACACCGACGTCGTATAAAAAAAAATGTCTATGGTATAGCGAACAAGGTTTTCTCACTACGGGCCCTTACTACAGGAACTTACTCGACGTCCAAGAAAGGGAAGGTGACTGTCTTCCAGAAGTCGTATCCGTACTCGCAGGTGACCTTGAAGTGCTCGTCCAGCTCCTCCTCGATCAGCGGATTGTACTGCACCGTGATTGTGTTCCACATCAGGTTCTTCTGTACGAGATAAACATACTTATACGTGTTAACTTCTGGAAACTTGGGCGCTTAGCCTGAATGCAATCGTTAACGCTCCGTAGCGTAGCGTAGTTATTTATCTTTATCACCCTATCATATTAGTGCGATTGACATGTTGGCTACACACAAGCCTCAATTTGTTTTATCTTTTTGTTAAGTCAATATGACCGATTAAGACAAACAGGCTTCGGATCGACCAAGGTGGAGACAACTTCATTAAGCTGCACCGACAATAGCCAAGCTCTTTCAAATTGAATGAAATGAATGAAGACAAACGATTAAAGTTAATTGAGGTTTGTAGCGCATTTGTGGATAACGCCATAGGTATACAATATTAGAAAGCTACAAGTTGGAATTTTACATGCCTTACTAGTAAGTCTACACTAGTCAAGATGCCTGTCGCCAATGGACAAACGCGTATTAATCACACATAGACCACCAGATTATATATAATTAACACATTCACTGCCAGACAAAAAACGGCGCACTACCCCACAAACCGGTGGTCTATCTGCGTACAAAAAAACCCGCCCACCGGGTTGTCCGGCATCTGAATAAAGTTCACGAGCGCCCACCAGGTGGGTTCCCGGCAGTGAATGTGTTAAAAATTTTAACATGTAACATACTTATCACCTACTTAATTTACAGCAATTTTCAACATGTCCGGCTATAACAACATAGATTAAGTGGTGGAAAATTTCCTAATGTAAATCTAAGTACCTTGAAATCGGTTCGTACAATCATCCTATTTATTCAACACAACAAATTGCATATATGTACTTATATGGACATGTGTTGTTTGGCGGGACCTAAAATGGAGTTGGGCGGGACATGTTGCTAGGCAGAGTGATGGCAGGTGGACTAAAATGTTAACGGAATGGTGGCCGCTTTCGGATGAAAGAAGCCCCTGGCGTCCGTTGGCTCGTTGGGTGGACGTCATTCGGAAAATTGCGGGACACTTCTGGATGCGATTAGCTCAGGATCGGGACAAGTGGCGTACTGGAAGAGAGGCCTATGCTCAGCAGCGGGCGATAAAAGGCTGATATGATGTGTTTAGTATACTTCAGCCATTGCCATCATCTTGACACGATAAATAACTACAAAGGGACTTTCGTTCTCATTTTAAAACTACGTGTTGGACTGTAATGATACTTTGCACATATAATGACATGACCTACATGACATGACTCTAGTCCTGTAATTAGTTTATATAGCTCCAGTTTACAAAACAAACGAAATAGAGCAGAAACAAGTTTTGTACGAAAAACTTAAAATCTCTGTTTTTTAACTATGGTATCTGAAACTACATAAACTAATTACACGAATAGATAAACCCTATCCTATTGTAAGTACAGAGATTTAGAGCAATCAGCTAGTCGTTTAAAAATGAGAGCGTAACTACGTTTCTATGGGGAACCGAGCTTGATTACCCTTAAACAGGCATATTAATCGTGCATAGGGCCTTGCTGTCAAAGTGAAAACTAGCATTTACGATTATTAATGTTCTGCTGTCCCTATTCGTTGATCATTCTCACTCTCCGTCCAGGAATGCAGCAGATTTTATAACTAACTTTTAGTTTCCCTCTGCCCTTAACTCTTCGTCTATGTGTAATTAGGATCCCAAACGATATTTTTCTGTTATCTTTTGTATTTTTAGGACGTTTTGCTCTCTACCAAGCACCACCGATCCTTGCTCAAATGATTTTAGAAATAGAAAATTCTTTATTTGCAAAAAATATGGTACAATAAGGTGGTATTCGAAATATATTTGTGTGCAACATAGTTTACTGGTTAAGCATGCAAATGTTGACATAAAACATTAATAGTAGTTTTGGTTAATACCATTAAAATGACTAAAATTAATATCTACATCTTTAATATTACATTACATGTCTAATAAATCATTTAATGAGGAAAACACTTGTTTCTTGAGCCATCGTTGAAGTTGTGTTGTAGTTGTGTAATTAGTTTAAAGGCAAGGGTTTTATATTTTCCGGAAGGGCATTAAATATAGTTCGCGTCATCCACGATGACGCGCAAAGTTGTCCAATCCAACCTTTAATACCACGTCATTACGAGTCAAAGCAAGCGTCTTCGTGAATGACACGATGAAAGGTTGATGTACTGGAACCTCGATGTGACTTACAGTGGGATGTTTCCTCGAGTCGTCATGCTGGCTGTTCCTCCCCAACGTGCCGCAGCGGTTCAGCTGGATGTAGAACTCATAATAGTCGCGCCCGGACCCGTTGATGTACATGCAGTCTGGATCGTACGAGTATCCTGAAATACATAACCAGATGAGCAATTGATATTAAAGTACCAGTAGGCTTGGCAAATCTATAGCTATACCAGCGCTAATCTATGTATTCAAACACCAATGCAAAAAAATAAAAAAACAGACTACACCTATAGAAACACAAACACCAAAGGTTGAACCAGATTCTAGTCTATTACACTTGATCCATATAACCTACTCGTATAGTTACACTTCTCTCTTATACTCTACTATCTATCTATCTACTTAATGTTAATACCATACACTCCACCAAAAAAACAATGGATAATTACCATGGTCTGTAGTCACTGTCACTTTAACCGACTGCAAATCGGTAAATACCGGACTGGATAGCTTTATGTAGGCAAATAGGCCAACAATTTCGATAAATTGAAACGCAATTTTGAAATTAAGTACCATTAAGTTGCGGTTAGACCTAAGTTTTACACTAGGTCGATTTGGTCGAGCGCTTAAGTGTTTTAAAAGGTACAATTGAACCTAAATATTCTAGCTATTTAGGCTAGCTATTCATTTTTTTTACCGTGGTAGTTATCCATTTTTACAGAATACGGGTAGAGTAGCGTTCTCTCGTGTCGGAGGTCAAGATCCTTTTTTGGTCACTGAGCCAGTGAAGTAAGTAGGTAGGTAAGTAAGTTAACCATTTTAAGCTATTATTTGTTTATGTTTTTTATTTGGATCCATATTCACAAGCGAGTATATTCTCGAATAAATAATTCACTTTTTGAGATTAGATCGAAAACGTAGGTAATTGTAAATCTACTCTTGTGGCCTTACCAGCACTACGGTGGTAAATTGCATATTCAAAAGATGAGTGGGAATTTCACTTAAAGACCTACTATAAACTATAATTTATATATGAAATGTTTTTAGGTATTTATATATCTAAATAGGAAAATGTTTAAATAAATAAAGTGCATTAATAAGATAATACATTCCATGTACGTAGCTGTAGAATTATATTTTTTACCAAGATATGACCAAGCATAGAGTTCCCCTAAATAGATAGTTAACATTTATGAACGTCAAGGGTGACATAAAGACATATTATTAATATCAAACTCACGGAAGTTTTGTCATTAAAATTAATACGTAAGGTAGAAGTACTAGTGCTCGACGCTGCACTAGTACTCGACATGGACACTTTATGTCAAAGTGACAAGGATTAAGTTCGAATACAGAAAAATCTTCGTTGTTCAATTTTAACCTATATTTCCATGAAATAAAGTGCCCATGACTAGTGCAGCGTCGAGCACGAGTACTTCTACCTTATTATAGATCGTGTCATTCACGAAGACGCGTGCCTTAACTCGTGTTGTCATGTTATTTTAAAGGTTAGATTTAACAAATCTACGCGTCTTATATTTTACTAAAACATCTTAAAATCAGAAATAGAAATTATAAAAATGCCGTGAGAAGCACTGCATTAATTTGTAAACTGCAACAGATTTCTGACAGCGAAAGTAAATGAAACCGCAGGCGAATGCCCGACTACAATGTTGCTTTGAATACCTTGAAATATAGCGAACTTGAGATACGAGTACAACTGCAGGCTGCACCGTTTAGACGAGTATCATTTCATTAGTGATTCTGGCTGCGAAGCCAACGTTACAATCTTTAACGCTCCGTAGCGTATGACTACGATACGATACTCCCTCTATCACTTTTCTTTATTAGTGCGACTGTGACAGTTTTCGTTCGCCACGGAGCGTGAACGATAGGCACGGTGGCTACGCGGGCTCTTCTGATCCTTCATTAAGTTTACCTTTCTAGTATGCAGAAGATAATCCGTCGTAATATTACTCCAGGGGCCTAGCCAAGATGGCAATCGTGCCTACATCACATCGACAAACGACAAATGAAAAAAAATACTACGAAAATTCACGTGCCTATTTTAATACATTAGTTCAGGACGAGTGGCGTTTTCTATCAACGATATTATCTGAGCTAGGTTCCGAGCTTACCTAAAGCTTTTCTTGAAAACCTTTATACTTCTATAAAACTTGGAAGTTGGTTTTTAGATCATATTTAAAAAAAATATTTCATCGTTTTTAAATGTTTCAAAAGAGAACGTTAGTTAGTAAGCGACACTTTGATGAAAATGTCTTATAACCTTAAGTTTTAGGTTAGGGTAAGGCTGCAGTTCCACCTGAGATGTGCGAGGATGCGTATAGCAAAGGATGTGTTTGTAACGAATCAATAGAATCACTTCAGACATAGACATAGACATAGACATTCATTTACATATCCTCGCTCAGCGCAGCTCTACCTACTTACTCGGCATTTTTTTATTCGGCGGACGATATTGGCCTGTCAGTTATTCGCAAAAGCTGACAATCACGAACAACTGACCAGGGACCGGAAAACCCGTTCATTTGGCTTACCCGTTCGAATGGGTAACCCCTTCATATGATAAGCTAATCGTTTGGGTAACCCATTCAACCGGTTACCCAACAATAATGATTAACCCGTATTATTCAGATTAACCTAATCGTAACAAGTGGTTACCGCTTACAGGAGCTGATTCGGTTTGTGTTTTGCGTGTACTAACCGGTAACCTTTCGGTTTAGGGTAAGCCTTACCCCTCTCCCGCGCCATTCCCCCACCGCTGCGGCACCGCGGCAGAGATGGGCATTACGTAATTGATTCGATAGTTATATTGTAACTACCGACGTAAAAGTACTTTTCGTTAATGTTGACTTACTATATAGATGCTTATTTGTATCCGGTTTTAGTAAGATGGCGGCCACACACTTTGTCATAAAAATCATCATTTTTAGGTTTTAGGGAGTTCTGATTTCGAAAATGATGATGATTTTGGAATCCAAGATGGCGGCCATGCAGTAAGTCATAAAAGTCGTCATGTAAATCGGTTTTTAGGTTTATGGGAGTGCAGATTTAGAAAAAGATTACCATTTTGGAGTCCAAGATGGTGACCATGTACTATGTCATAAAAATCGTCATGGATGTCATTATATAGGTTTTAGGGAGTGCAGATTTCGAAAATCATGACTATTTTGGAATCCAAGATGGCGGCCATGCAATTTGTCATAAAAGTCGTCATGGATGGAGTCCAAGATGGTGACCATGTATTATGTCATTAAAATCGTCATGGACACCGTTTTATAGATTTTAGGGAGTGCGGATTTCGAAAATCACCACTATTTTGGAATCCAAGATGGCAGCCATGCAATTTTTCATAAAAGTCGTCATGGATGTCGTTTTATACGTTTTAGGGAGTGCGGATTTCGAAAACGATGACCATTTTGGAGTCCAAGATGGCGGCTATGCAATTTGTCATAAAAGTCTTCATGGATGTCGTTTTATAGGTTTTAGGGGGTGCGGATTTCGAAAATCATGACTATTTTGGAATCCAAGATGGCGGCCATGCAATTTGTCATAAAAGTCGTCATGGATGGAGTCCAAGATGGTGACCATGTATTATGTCATAAAAATCGTCATGGATGTCGTTTTATAGGTTTTAGGGAGTGCGGATTTCGAAAATCATGACTATTTTGGAATCCAAGATGGCAGCCATGCAATTTTTCATAAAAGTCGTCATGGATGTCGTTTTATACGTTTTAGGGAGTGCGGATTTCGAAAATGATGACCATTTTGGAGTCCAAGATGGCGGCCTTGCAATTTGTCATAAAAGTCTTCATGGATGTCGTTTCATACGTTTTAGGGAGTGCAGATTCCGAAAAAGATGACCATTTTGGAGTCCAAGATGGTGACCATGTACAATGACATAAAAATCGTCATGGATGTCGTTATATAAGTTTTAGGGAGTGCAGATTTTGAAAATCATGACTATTTTGGAATCCAAGGTGGCGGCCATGCAATTTGTCATAAAAGTCGTCATGGATGGAGTCCAAGATGGTGACAATGTACTACGTCATAAAAATCGTCATGGATGTCGTTTTATAGGTTTTAGGGAGTGCGGATTTCGAAAATCATGACTATTTTGGAATCCAACATGGCGGCCCTGCAATTTGTCATAAAAGTCGTCATGGATGTCGTTTTATACGTTTTAGGGAGTGCGGATTTCGAAAATGATGACCATTCTGGAGTCCAAGATGGCGGCCATGCAATTTGTCATAAAAGTCTTCATGGATGTCGTTTTATAGGTTCTAGGGGGTGCGGATTTCGAAAATCATGACTATTTTGGAATCCAAGATGGCGGCCATGCAATTTGTCATAAAAGTCGTCATGGATGGAGTCCAAGATGGTGACCATGTATTATGTCATAAAAATCGTCATGGATGTCGTTTTATAGGTTTTAGGGAGTGCGGATTTCGAAAATCATGACTATTTTGGAATCCAAGATGGCAGCCATGCAATTTTTCATAAAAGTCGTCATGGATGTCGTTTTATACGTTTTAGGGAGTGCGGATTTCAAAAATGATGACCATTTTGGAGTCCAAGATGGCGGCCTTGCAATTTGTCATAAAAGTCTTCATGGATGTCGTTTCATACGTTTTAGGGAGTGCAGATGCCATGCAATTTGTCATAAAAGTCGTCATGGATGGAGTCCAAGATGGCGGCCATGCAATTTGTCATAAAAGTCGTCATGGATGTCGTTTTATACGTTTTAGGGAGTGCGGATTTCGAAAGTCATGACTATTTTGGAATCCAAGATGGCGGCCATGCAACTTGTCATAAAAGTTTTCATGGATGTCGTTTTATAGGTTTTAGGGAATGTGGTTTTCAAAAATGATGAACCTCAACCATGTGTATCGTAAAAAACTCGTCATGACATTTAAAATGAGCTTAAACTCGATAGCATTATGGGAAGTCATCGATGAGTTCCACTGACAACTTCCGATTTCACTATCAGACCTTCGTCACCATGTGTATCGTAAAGAACTCTTCAAGACATTTTAAATGAGCCCAAACTCAATAGCATTACTAGTAGTTATCGATGAGTTCCATCAACACCTTCCGATTCCACCATCAGACCCTCGCCACCATGTGTATCGTAAAGAACTCGTGAAGACCTTTAAAATGAGCCCAAACTCGATAGCATTACTTGTAGTTATCGATGAGTTCCATCAACACCTTCCGATTCCACCATCAGACCCTCGCCACCATGTGTATCGTAAAGAACTCGTCAAGATATTTAAAATGAGCCCAAACTCGATAGTATTACTAGTAGTTATCGATGAGTTCCATCAACACCTTCCGATTCCACCATCAGACCCTCGCCACCATGTGTATCGTAAAGAACTCGTCAAGACCTTTAAAATGAGCCCAAACTCGATAGCATTACTAGTAGTTATCGATGAGTTCCACTGACACCTTCCGATTCCACCATCAGACCCTCGCCACCATGTGTATCGTAAAGAACTCGTCAAGATATTTAAAATGAGCCCAAACTCGATAGCATTACTAGTAGTTATCGATGAGTTCCATCTACACCTTCCGATTCCACCATCAGACCCTCTCCCCCATGTGTATCGTAAAGAACTCGTCAAGACCTTTAAAATGAGCCCTAACTCGATAGCATTATTAGTAGTTATAGATGAGTTCCATCGACACCTTCCGATTCCACCATCAGACCCTCTCCACCATGTGTATCGTAAAGAACTCGTCAAGACCTTTAAAATGAGCCCTAACTCGATAGCATTATTAGTAGTTATCGATGAGTTCCATCGACACCTTCCGATTCCACCATCAGACCCTCTCCACCATGTGTATCGTAAAGAACTCGTCAAGACCTTTAAAATGAGCCCGAACTCGATAAAATTATTAGAAGCCATTGATGAGTTCCACTGATACAGGAGATGTGCACAGACAGCTAACGATAAAGAAAGTGACTATAATAGGAGTAATAGGTACTAAACAAAAATATACCAAAATCAATGCAACGCCTTACCATATTAGGTAATTTGCCTTAAACTTTAGCATGTGTTTTGAAATCTACGTTGTGCGCTACTTGACTTAACGTACACTTTTGTTTGAATTAGCAATATTAGGTCGGCAAATTACAAAGCCTTTGACAAATACCGACTGCCGCCGCGCCGCGCCGCGCACTCGCAGGTGCACGTAGGGAATGGAACCGCCGTGTTTCGCGTCGGGCGCTACGTTAATAGACCATATGCAGTTCACGTAAAAGTTAAAACAGCTTGTTCGTATTTAATCAGCGCTTGAAGCGGTAACCCTTTCCCGGGTTTTTAATATCGGTAAGCGCTAACCTGAATTAATTCAAATAAAAGGATTAGTTTCTTAACCGGTAAGCCAATCAAAAGCTTACCGAAATGAAGCGGTTTTTGGAACACAGCTTTAAAATAACCCGGGTTTTTGAACGGGTTAGGGTAAGCGGGTCCGGTCCCTGCAACTGACAGGCCGATATCGTCTAGCAAACTGGTAATCAGTGGGCTCCTTTAACAAACACATCCCTCGCCACGCATCCGTGCATATCTCTGGTGGAAACGCAGCCAAAATAAATAAATAATAAATAAATAAATATTATCGGACATTATTACACAAATTGAGTAGGTCCCACAGTAAGCTCAATAAGGCTTGTGTTGAGGGTACTTAGACAACGATATATATAATTTATAAATACTTAAATACATAGAAAACACCCATGACTCAGGAACAAATATCCATGGTCATCACACGAATAAATGTCCTTACCAGGATTTGAACCCGGGACCATCAGATTCGTAGGCAGGGTCACTACCCACTATACCAAACCGGTCGTCATACAAAAGGTAATTATTATTGTTTTTTTGTTTTATTAATGCAAACTATCATGAAATATTATTTTTGTAAATAAATATCAATGATGAAAATGTAAAGTTTTTTCATGGATACGCAAAATTATGGAATTGTATTCCTAGGCGACAGTATTCAGCCTCAAGTTGACCTTTCCCGCTCATAGCGCGACCGCGAATTGTTTAATTGCTGCGTAATCGCTTTATACAGCCTTTATACAGGCTCTGCGGTAACGGTTATGAGAAAAACACTCACGCGTCTCACGACTCCTAGACAATGTGGTTTATCTCAAAATCGGAATGACTAGTCCTACGGAACTCAGGGCTGTTATAACTACCGCTGGTTTTAAAACTATTTTTGGCGTTTAGATACATCTTGGAAGAAAGGCCTACGCCACTAACAACCATTTTACCTACACTATCCTTTTCATCTTAAAGCGAAATTATATAAAACTTGATTAAAAACTTAACTTGATTAAACTTGATTGTTTCGTTTTATTAGCATTAAAAAGATCTCCGTAGCAATATGCACGAGGAATTTTTTCGGGCACTTTATTCGATTTGGTAATGAAATAGTCCCAACTATCACGCCTATTACTTAGTGCTTACTTTGACTTTTAACCGTATTGACCACATTTAGAAACGCAATGTTTACATGCTTATATTTTTTTTAATTATATGGTATCTAGTGTAGTATTTAAAACTGATGCATCAGCATTCGCATTCGCACTTATTGATCTTATACCTTTAAACGAGCATTTCGGTCACATATATTTCGGGGATCTGGAAAACAGCTCTAACGATTTCGATGAAACTTACTACACGGGAGCTTCCGGGGGCGAAAAATCGATCTAGCTAGTGTACTTAGGTCTTATCTCTGGGAAAGTGCGCATATTTGAGTTTTTATACGTTTTTCGAACAAAGCTCGGTTTCTAAGATATTAATTTGTAATCTACCATACTTATGTCGAAATTTTCTCGACATGTTTCACTAGGATGGAGTGAAATAGGTAGAGCAATTTTCCTCTTAAAATACGTGAGTGACTCGTTTTAATATACCTATTTAATATGCCTGTATCTGACGAAAGTTTAATTAAATTTTAGAAATAAATCAATCTCTTAGTAATTTTTTACTAAAAATTAAGTTATGATCCTTACCATACATAAGACAAGGGTTAATCGACACAGTATCTACAATTATTTGCCACTTTACTACAACTTTGTAACCAATTAAGAACCACTATCCAAGCTAACACTAAAGTCATTACGCCTTCATAATTAGTTGCAGTTACAACTACCTTACCCTTAACCTCTTAAAGCTCTACACGAGCATGTAGCCCTATCTATCAGCTCAGAACACCAGACTTCCACGATCTGATCTAGCTATGCACTATCAATGCTTACCGAGCGCTCGCAATTCAAGTATAACGAAGTCCAGTATAAATACTCTCTTTTACAGCGCTTATTCCGCTACAAATTTTAAGGTCTAACTCAAACTGGCTAACCCGGGATTTCGAAAGGCTGTTTCTTGGTAAGTGTTTGGAATAACTACAGCAGACAATGTACAGACACTAGTTAGTACGTCATATCAAGTAGGACAGTAACTGGATATGCAGTTTAATGAGGAACATGGGCTTGTCAGAATGTTCATTATTTTCTGTTGACCTATATCTTAATCGAAACAAGTGGCTGTAGTTAAGGCTTTATTTATTTGATAAATTGCTTTATAAGAGTTAGAGTTGGACCAAGCTAACTCTGCATGGTTTTCAATGACGAATTGTGTCAATATCGTTATTAATGTGAAGTTCCCATGAAAATATATATATGACATTTATTTATGAAAATTTGACATTATATGACATTCGGTCGCTTTGTTCTATTCAAATTGGAGCATAGTCAGCCTAGACTGACTCCTACTAAAATAAACATGTTTTGAGCGAATTGCAAAACAAATTGTATATAGGTAGTTAAAGACCTGTAGTCAGTCAAAAGTGAATTGATTCCATAGCTATTTATAATTAAGTTATATGCGTGAAAGTGTGTAAGCGTATGCTATAGACTTACATGTGTATGAATTAATATAATAAATACAATACAATACAATTTACATGGTTAATTTTCGTAACACAAATGAATCAATTAACTTAAGACTAATCACAGCTTCTTAAATACGCTTTTTGCAATTCACCCTTTTGTGCAGCTTTTACGCTGAAAATGACATAGTAAAGCTGTATTCTAGAAGACTCATTAGAAATTTAATTTAAGTACCTATTTTCGAATGTACGTATGTATAAGTGTATGTTTCTTTTTGTAGTGTATATAACGTACCTGCTGAATAAACCAGGCCTGCAAATGACCCATTGAAGCCCACTCTAATCTTCATGAAGTCGTCTTGGCACTCTGCCTCGATATCTGTGAAATAAAACAAGTCAGTTTGTAATATTGAGTGGAACTGTTGAGCAAATAATCGGGTCAATCGCTGAGTCGTTTGAATATGAAATTGGTCACGAAAATCGCATCTAACTCGGCCATTACTCGGCACAACTACTTACTTATTTACAAACCTCGACAAAGACTTAATATATTTTTGATTAGTATTGCGATTAGTATCAATTTAAATACAATTTAATTAATTAAATACAATTTCATTAAATGTATCGTGGTTAATCTCTTCAAATTTATTTATTAAAATTAATCTTATTTATTAAATGTATGAATGTACAATTGAATATGAAAAGTTAAAGATCATTTGTCAAGAGTTTGGTGGAGGAACTCGGCTGAAATCAATCAAAGCACATGCTGCAGTATCATAAGTTTTCGGCCGTATATTTTATAGGCAAGGGCGTCGCTAGTTGATACGCTAGAGGGGGCAGTATTATATATTAGGGTGCCGTAGGAGGATGGTAATTAATTAAAACTCATCACTACACTTCCAAACACTTATATATATTTTATTTTGTATAAATTTAGCAGTTACATGTTACTGTGTAAACCGATCTGACAGAAGAAGAGTGAGTCAAAAGAGTGAACATGTTAGTTCAGGCACGACTATTTATATAAAGAATACTACAGGCAGCAACAAAAATTCTGCTCCCTGCCCTCTTTGGCGACGCTCATGTGTACAGACATCCCCCAAAGATCTCCACAACAAGCGGTCTTGACCCTTATACAACGGTTCCCTGCGATCTTTATTTTATCAGTTAATCGTTTCATCGGTTATTCAGTAAAATAAGAATTCCTTGACTTTCAACTTGTACGGTCTAAAAAGCATCGAGTATTTCTTCACACCAGCTTCCGCTAATTACATACAGTCTACATATGTAAAAGTCCTATCCCTGAATGAATGGCTCAATAAAGCGGTATAAAAACAAACAAAGACTTGCTCAAGCGCTCGCGGCACGCGCGAACATTGATACTATCTCCACACACCACAAACTTATTTAAAGGATACCTAGTAGTTTGTATCACGATGATAAAAAGTTCACAATTGTGTGATTCATACGTTTATTAAATTTGTTAAACTACCAGTTTCTTAATGCGTTTATTCAAGTCCTTACCTCCTAGATATAAAGATTTAAATCGTAATGTATGCTTCATAATTAATTTGGTAAAGCTATTTCACAAGAAGTTTGAATGAACATTCATACCCTGTGCCGTAGCGGTCGTAACTATCAAAGGTAATCTCTAGAATGACTGAATTTAGCATAATAGAGGTAATAATATTGTTAGGGAAGGTCAAGGTGTGAAGTAAATGATATTGGGGTCTAAGTTTAGGTAATTGTTATTTGTAAGAATTATAAAGCGAGGCTACTAAGATATGCAATGTATAATGAAAATTGCGTGCAAGATCTTGCTAGCCTAAAGTGCTAAACCTCGCTTAAGCCTAGCAAAGCAATTCAAGACTGGCCATTTTATTGCGTCTCAAAAGATTACTTTCTGCAGGCGTATTATGGATGGTTTTATCCACTGTTTTATCACGCTGTCACGTAGACAAGAACGACCATCATATCCATACAGTGCGGATACCAATTATGTTTAGACGCCGACTTTATGAGTGCATTCAAACACATAGTTGGCCAAAGCTCCAATTCAAACCAACTTGTTAAGTCTTCTCCTTCATATTCCATTTTTAATCTCAATTCCTGTTGGCACCGAGGGAAACTGGGACGTGTTAGTGATATACCCTCAAGATCGATAGACTTGCTTACAAAACTCACATTGTACTCGACTGCCGTTTGTCCGATGACGACGGTACTCGCGCTCCCACGCTGGAGGTTCCCGCCATGGAGTATCCGCGGGGGGAGACCGGGGCTTGATGCTTACTGGAATGTAGCTGTTCTTCTCTGATAGGAACACCACCTGGTTGAGGAATAAATGGCCTGTATTAATATGGTTGTTGACAATTAATACACCCATTCATATTTGTGACTGAACTTTTGTGATATTTGCGTTACTCTCCTTTGTAGATATAAATGATGTAGGTAGGTTATATTTTGAAAACCTATTTTGTAAGCTATAATAGCTATAACAGCTTACAAAAATAATATACATATACAAACAAACAATAATATACAAACAGCTTATTAAAAATACTTTAAATATAATCGTAAATTGATTTTCGGGGCTTAGAAACATTAGAAAATTATACAGAATAACATTACATTTAAAACTTTAAAAACCTTCAACACAAACGGATGAGCCAATTTTGATAAATATTTTTTAAGAGAAATAAAACCGACTTCAATGAGGGAGACCGGTGAAAGAAAGATTATTATATTGTACGAGTATTAAAAAATGCCTTGAAAATCTAAGTTACTTAACAAACAGAGTGAAGGGGACAAATTGCCAATCGTAAACTACTTATGCGTCGTTGAAGAGTTCTATTCTGAACATCATACGGCAGTCCCACTTCATCAAACGTCACTTCAATGAGGGAGACCGGTGAAAGAAAGATTATTATATTGTATTAAAAAATGCCTTGAAAATCTAAGTTACTTAACAAACAGAGTGAAGGGGACAAATTGCCAATCGTAAACTACTTATGCGTCGTTGAAGAGTTCTATTCTGAACATCATACGGCAGTCCCACTTCATCAAACGTCACTTCAATGAGGGAGACCGGTGAAAGAAAGATTATTATATTGTATTAAAAAATGCCTTGAAAATCTAATTTACTTAACAAACACAGTGAAGGGGACAAATCGCCAAACGTGAACTATGCGTCGTTGAAGAGTTCTATTCTGATCATCATCACCAGTCCCGCTTCATCAAATGTCACTTTTTTAAATGAAAATGTTTGATTTGTTGATGAAAATACAAAAATCAATATTATGTATGCCTTTCACATTTGAAAAGTTGCCTCGATTCCTCATAGCTTCTACCATCAGATCTCGCGCTAAACAAAAATTTGTCTCTAAACCTAATTTGCCTAACCAACATAAGGAAGACGACAAATCGCCAAGCGGGAACTATGCGTCGTTGAAGAGTTCCATTCTTATCAGCATCAGCAGTTCCACTTCATCAAATGTCACTTTTTAAATGTAAATGCTTGATTTGGTGATGAAAATATAAAAATCACTATATGTATGCCTTTCACATTTGAAGAGTTCTCTCGATTCCTCATGGATCCCATCATCAGAACTAAGTTTTGACAAAAACAGGACCAATCTGTATATTTATAGATTCAATCAAAAAAATAATTTTCGAAATCGGTCCAAAAATGACGGAGTTATGAAGTAACAAACATTAAAAAAAACATATAACCGAATTGATAACCTCCTTCTGAAATCTTGAAGTCGGTTAATAAAGAACTACCGCTAGAAAACCTTCTTTTAAATAATAAAAAAACCGCATCCAAACCAAATCGGTTCACGCGTTTAATAGCTATGGCACCACAGACAGACATACACATATCGGTCAAACTTACAATACCGTTAATCGGGGTGAATAGGGACAAAACTAAAAATGTGATTTGCCTGACAATTCCTTAGAAAATACCTAAATAAATTTTATCATACAAAATCTACTATTATTTTCAATCGAATGATATAATTTGTGTAAGTATTTTTTAAAGAAATTATCAGGTAAATCACATTTTAAGTTTTGTCCCTATTCATCCCAGCCGTCCCTATTCATCCCGGTTGACGGTACCCCTATTTTTGCGTCACTTATAGAACTCTCTAAACACCTTCTAACCTTCCAGCCCTCCGTAACTAACACTAATTATGACATGTTATCAAGATTAGGCCAACAAAATGCCGGTGCGGATGCGAGCCTTGCGAAACATCAGATAGCCATGAGATATGACGCGCGTAACCACCTCCTTCCGCGGACGACTTTTGGTGAACCTTCGCCTGGTTTAAACTTAGCGTAGGTTAAGAACGAATGGAATACTGTTAATTGGGAAAACAGGTGATCCAAGACCACATACAGTTATACAGTTTGGCAGAAGAAAATAAAATTGTAAAATCAGGGTTTTTTTTACCAGAATAAATGATTTATTTATTTTTTTATTTATTTAGACCGAAAACCCAGTAAACACTCGAGAAGCAAATATGGCTGAGTACTAGTTAGGTTAGCTGGAATATAGTTGTTGGTGGTAGAGTCAAACCGATTTTTAAATGACCGCCTGTACCACAAGTCGATATACATAACACATCAGATTTATAATTTAGGGAAATTATTTTTTTGGAATTAATATAAATAAATAAATATTATAGGATAATTTTGATCATCTATAATGCAATCGAAAAAATATTTGTCAGCAGCATAATCAAAATAAATAAGTACCTGTATAGTATAGTGGCTACACTGGCTACGCATATATGTACATATTATATCAAAATATCCGTCAAGGTTTGGATGCTTTAAACACAACTCCAAAAGACATAAACGCGCTCAACATACAAAGATGACTTAGTGGCATTCAAAATATAAAAGTTTTATCTAAATTAGATAATTGATTCAAACTCATTTGCAGCGCATCTCGTTTGAATGCCGCTCCAAAAATAACTGGCAGGTTGAACGTACTACGCGACCTTGATAACGGCACAATTAAACGTGGACTAATAACTATAAGTGCAAAATAAAGTATATCGACATCGCACTCGGATTGGTAACTAGCTCTAAAAGTCTTACAGCTTTTGAAAAAATTACCCTATGAAGTATTATCACCAGCATTCAACATAATGGATACCCTACGTTTTAAAAAATCTACAAAACACGAGCATAAAAAACAATCTGTCCATTGTCGTGACGATATATCTCCAATTACCAAATTCAACCCAATTTTTCCTTATTTTAAAATAAAACATCGACAATCGGTCAAATCGTTTGCAATTTTGATTTTAACTCTAAAACGGTTATCTATTTGTCTATGGAATACTGCATTAGCATAGCCGTCACGATCCCTTAGCACAAAACGTCTTAAAAGTCAGTAAGTGTGCCAGGGCGGTTCGCACGGCGGCGCCGGCGCAGCGCAGTGCACGCATTATGCCAACTGGGGCACTGGCACTGTACCATTAATGCCAGTGGTTTCGCTGACTGTGGGCATTATGGCAATAGCTTTTGCTTTTTGCTTATTTGGGTAAAGATGGTTACGATGAAATGCGTTTTTTATTGCTTGACTATGTGTATTTTATTTTTATTTATGCATGAATATCTAGAGAATGTAGACTTTGATCAAACTAAGTTGACATGTTGAAGTAATAAGACCACATAAGAAAGAAAAAACTCATGTAAAGTGAAAGGGCTATCGTGAATTGTTTTGGTTAAAGTACTTACCTTCATTTCATAAACTACATTGTTAATTCAATTCCGAAACGGGAGACTAATAGAAACAACCTTGTTTCTATCATATAAGTAAGTATATTCAAGTTCATATAGAATAGGTACCACACATTTCTTGTTTGTGAACAGTGTACTTAAATATTTTTTTTTTTAGTTCATTACATTATGACCTCTAGAGGGCTCCATTTAATGTGATGTCACTAAGCCTATAACAAAGAATAAAGTAAGTCTATAACTCGCTTATAAATAATCAAGACGTTTCGAATGACATCTCATTTTTCAAATTATAATGGATACCTACTTTAGAAATCATGAAGAAACAGATGAACATACATACATATTAACATACAAACTAACATACATATCCACATACATACCGGTCAAAATCATAACTCTCATTTTGCTTTGCCGGCGTCGGTTAATATAACATCAAACGTTTGCGTGCTAAGTGGAAAAGCTGTATTTTATGCACTATACAAACTATCACAGCACAGACGCATTGTCACTCCACCTCCATAAAATTGTTCCCAAAAAGACGACAACGGAACGCTCCGCTGCATACTACCGTTCAACGTTTGGTACAAATGGAAATAAGATAATGACCATCGAACTGCTAACACAGTTCCGTAAGCTCTCAATTACTTAATGCAATGGAAAATAAAGTTACGATTGTGGAGAAAACAAATGCTTTATAAGGTATAAGTCAGGACATTCGAAAATAACTATAACAGCATTTAACCTTCTCAAAGTAGTGACATAATAAGTTTAACGGTATAACAACGATATCTTCCATATAAGTATTAGTATTTTGGTGTATAATAATTGACCCAATAAGAGTATTTGGATCAAAAAATAGTTGTTAAGTGCTCACTGATAGATTTTTATGGTACCTACATTTCCTAACATGGCAAGTGAAACAATTTTTGGCACCACATTTCTACCCTGCTTAACGCAGCGGTAATCAAATTGGAAAACTCATGCAATTGTTTATCTTGTTCTCTTTTAATAAGGCCTTTATTTAAACGTTTTTTTTTCTTAAGATAAGCACAGATTTGTATATCTACATGTATGTAACTAAAGCAATATTTTTTATATTATAGAAATACTTCAATCGGAAATTCTTTTCAAGTGCATGCAGAATTTAAGACTTGGATTCGAGAAAAATTGTTCACACGTTTTCTCAGAAATATCGGTGATACTTATTAGCGTTTATCCTGGACATCCCTGCTACCTCCTCAGCTACTGGTTGGGAGCCTAGTATCCGTAGCACATTCCACACTCTGTATATACTTATTGAAAATAAGTGGCATCTTATGGCGTTACAAATAAACACTGTTGACACTAAGAAAACGAATGTAAAAGTAACTCTGTCTGACTGTTGTTTGCCTTTTAACTCTTCACGATTAAACCACTGAACTGATTTAGAAAAGATAGTTTGAGGCCTGTGAATAGACGTAGGATAGATATCAATCATCATACTAATTGGACGCAGGCGAAGTCGCTCGAAGAAGCTAGATAAAACTAAAAACTAACTAAAGAACCTCCAACACTTCCATTAAACATAAGTAAGACCCACGTAGACAAGAACCATAGTCAAATAAATGTATTAATTCGTATGAGACTTACAATGCCACAGACAAACACAATGACATAGAACACACATGTTAAACTAGTAACATTCCTCCTTTGCGTCGAGGTTTAAAATAGTTTTCTCTTAGGGTCACTTCTGCGTTCCGGGGTTGGCTAACTAACTCGGAGTTAACATATTATACAGTACAAATAGTACAATTTAACCCTGTATAACCGGTTAACTCCAAGTTAATAGGTTAACCTTGTAGCACGCAAGTGGCCCTTAAAGAAAATAAGAATATACTTGTTTATTTTCGTTATTCACAATAGTCCAAAAGTCACCACCCCTCGTTATCGCATGTCGGTCACACGGTTCACGACGACGATGTAAGTCACATAACAGCCACCACGCACGGTGGCGGGTGAGATGACTATCTCCCACGTACTTTGCCGCAGATCACCTCAACTACTAGATAGAGCATTCACAACTCGCGATTCTTAGGTATTTCGTACTAATTTAGTGAGCGCGGACAGTTATTTTATTTCTTTCGCGTCCACTTTTACAACCTTAAAGGCCAGAATACATCGGCTGCGTGTGCGTAGACGTGCGAACGGCGTGCCGTCTCTCATAATAATCTGTATATTACAACGCGCACGTGCACGTGCACGTCTAGGCACTCGCATCCGGTGTGGACAGGCTTTTAATAAGGTAACGTTCTAGTGCTCGTGCTCAATAATTGACAGCCTGCTGTCACCTCTAAGGACAATGACTTAAGTTTGAAGATGACACGTAAGTACTGGGACTGTGCCGAGCACTGTAACGTCTATCTTTCATATACTTTTTAATAAAATAGGGCATACAATTGCTTTAACTCAATAGCCTAGTTTAGGTATTTTAAATTCTATCAACTCTCAATAGTCATTACGCCCTGGCGTGTACAACCACTGCGTGCGTCTCATGATACGGGCAAGGGCAGCATCCGCTCGGTGTACCCCTTACTACATTTCATTTAAGTGTCAAAACTCTACGTGCTGGCATTGCCTCCGCGCACGTTTCCCAAGTATCCGGAACACCATTATCATGATGGGTAAAGAAAGACACAATATTGGATAGTCTTCACTTTAGACTTCTCATTATGTGGCTTAGATATTCAAGTTTCCTCGTTAACGCACAAACACTTTAGGAGTCGGTGACTACCTACTAAATACACATTGACAATGAACCATTCACAGCGTGTCTATGTTATTCGATCTTATATTGTCTGTCTGTCCATCTAGATTGCTAATTGCATGGGAAATGTGTGGTATCTAGATTATTCATTTACGTACACTATATTTGCATTATCTCGATCGTGTCAGCTTACGGTATTCGAAATATTTTACACCTGTATCATATTTCATTAGTAATGTGTTTAGATATCCTGAGATTAAGAATTCTAGCCCTTTTACGTGTCTGACATAGACGACCATGTTTTTCGAGAGTATATCTGAATCACTTCAGTACCCCTAGTGTAAGTAAATTCGATTTCCAAACGTGACGTACGCGTTTGCGTTTAGTCTCATTTTGTATTGGATTTCGAACGAGCGCGCCAAGCGGGACGTTTTGGAAACTCAAAATCCTATACAAAATGAGACTTAACGCAAACGCGTTCGTCACGTTATGATGTCGATCAAAGTTACACTAGGGGTACTGAATGTCGGATAATTACGAAAATGGAATTAGATATGACGAAATTGTTAGGTGACAACTAAAATTTACTAATTACTATCACAACTTAAGAACCATAGTGAACCATGGCACCTACTACTGTTCTTTTTGTTTAATAATGTTTTTACAATTAGTGAGTTGTGGTTGTCACCTGACGAAATTGTGGGTTATGGAAATACACGACATTCGAAACTGATTAAAAAACCTGAAAATTATTCCAACTCTGATGTAATCTTGTTAAAAGAAGATGATGAAAAAACACTACTGCACATAAATATCTCAATTGAGCAGATTTCCATTGCCTTGATGGCATTGGAAATCTGCGTTACCTATAATTACGTTTCCAAATCTCGTAAACTCACTGGATCCTCACAAAAGTTTCACGCGTGAGCTAGTCAGGGCACGTTGCTTAACCCAGGTCTACTGACTACAACCTACTGGGCACTTATGCAAGGCTCGTGTGGATACAATATCGCCAGCGTATCTCATTGGGGTATCGCTACTGTGAGGAATTTGCAATGTTTTATTGCTAAGATTCTCTCTTCTTATTAACGTGATCGATTCACCTAACCCATATTCGTCATGACCATAATTAAATAAATAAATATTTAGAGATAATCTTACACAAATCGATCTAGCCCCAAACGAAGCAAAGCTTACACTACATATAGGTATTAGGCGACGATATACATACATACGTATATGGATAAATACATACTTATGTATGTACATAGAAAACATCCATGACTCAGGAACAAATATATGTGTTCATCACACAAGTAAATGCGCTTGCCGGGATTCGGGACACTACCCACTAGGCCAAACCAGTCGTCAGTCAATTAGTAGGTAGGTAGGTACTCTCCTGTTACACCGCGCGTCAAACCTACTTTACATAAAAAAAAAATCTTCGTTTTTCATTGTCAGCTCCATCTCGGATTGATGGCAACTGTTCATCGCATATCTGATCGTATCTCCGATCCGTTTTAAGGAGGTTTTAAACGTTAAAACCATATACACCCTCCACACACCATAACAAACTTTTCAAAGTAACTAAGTCTAATTTGAACGATTCCGGAATGACTCACTCATAACTGGGAAACAGGTAAGTTGCTAATTATGGAAACTAAATAGATAAAGCTTAAATTGACGATGATGTATAGATAACAGTAACTTTACAATTGATAATCATACTTTTTGTTTAATTGCAAATCTGATTAGTTAAAATGTAATGTGAGAACAGAGTCTTTTATTAGGGAGAAGATGGGATAATCGTGGGTGTTTTGTTATCCGAGCTTTTTACAAGAGTTCTTTGGCTTATTAAATCAATTAATAAGCTGACACTGTTTCCACAGCCCGTCGCATTTATTACCAGATTACACCCTACGCATCACTTAACAATGGAGCCAGATCATTGCTTTACAGACTCACTTTCTAATAAAAAAACAAAAAAGCATCGTGTACTCGGAGTGCGAAAAAAAGTATTGATAGGAACGCTAGTTTGTATCTAATTTGTCTTTAACGTAAACTGGTCGTCACAAATTGCCAAATAGCTTATCAATTGTGCTGTGGACATTTAATAAATGGGAACCAATTGGCGTTAATGAAACGCCTTTCACCTATTTCCCTGAACAGACACTTACCGATGACTGAGCGTATTTTGATGGACACTTGCGCCCTCGAATCGGTTTACTCAAAACTTTTTTTATGATTAAGTGAGAGTAAGGCCATTGGGCTTTTTACGGTTTTCGTTATTTTTAGCCCATTTTGTTTATGTGTCAGCTGCAACTTGTAAAGATGTTGAGTGCTGCTTCGAACTTTCATACTTTCGAATAGATCAGCCATGTGTACCTATAACTATATATGTATCTACCCAATCTCCCACCAGCCAAAAAGTTTTTTTCAGAAGATACAAAGTTGTCACAGGTTTCATGCCTTCTTCTAATACCATTTTATTAGCTAAGAACCAATAACAACTAGTGTCTCTGTGAGCTGTAGACCTCGCGAACTCCCATGACTCACGTCAAAAAAAACTATTTAATCATCGAACCTGCTGAACACGCTCTTTTCCAAAAATAAAACAGCTAGATCGATTTTTCACCACCCTAATTTGAGCCATGTTACACCATTACATCGTGAGGTACATAGGTACATGCTTGTACACATAAGTATTGCTTATTTACTTAATATCACAGTGTAATAAAACAGGTGAGCCGATTGTTATTGTGTTGTTGTTAGATAAAATTTGACTGGTTTGAAGAGCTCCTCATTCCAGGCGGAATAAACCGAAATAATAACTTGTTCCGAAAAAAAAAATGACGTAATTATCATATATTATAGCTATTATATAAATTACGAAGATACTATGCAGAAACCTAACAAGGAGGATGATTTTTTAGAACATACGATGAAATTGCGCTTATATTGTTCAGAATAGAAAAAAAAGGAAAAAAAATCTATACACCAAATGTTATCGCAATCTGACGAAAAAACCAAATTAAAAATCGGTCCAAGTGTGAAAACTTTCTTAAACGACGGTTGCAGAAGAAGCACCACCATAGTACTAATTTACTTGGCCCGTGTTCAATAGGACGGTCATGGTACAGATGATTTTCGTAATCCAAGTTTGACATTGAGCTACATAACAATAGAGATTTGTGGGACCATTAAACACTATGAAAGAGTGCATAGTACGGCTCTCATTGTTTCGTATTCGTCACTTGTGGGACTGGTACGGGAAGAATATTATCGCGATTTATACACGACAGACACTATCCAAGCCTTACACAGCCATACATCAGGGTTTTTGGTGCGGGAATCTTTTACACTAGCTAATAAGTAGGTTCAAATCCTGGCTCGTACCAATGAGTTTTACGGAACTTATTGTACGAAATGTCATTTGATATTTACCACCAGTTTTTCGGTGAAGGAAAACATCGGAAACCTACATCTGCGAAGAAATTCAAAGGTGTATGTGAAGTCCCCAATCCGCATTTGGCTAGCGTGGGGACTATAGCCCGAGCCCTCTCGCGTACGAGAGGAGGCTTGTGCCCAGCAGTGGGACGTATATAGGCTGAATTATTATTATTTAATATGTATTTAGGTAAGCACTGTAAAAAGAGAAACTATTTTAACATTTCTAGGCACATTTGGAGCTTACTACCTATTTTTGATTCATAGTTTGGTAATTATTTTACAATAAACATTTTCGCATTCATTCCCGCCAAAAACCCTGCGGTATGCACAGTAAACAGTAACTTGTAACAATCACAAGTATGTACAGTCAGCGTCAAATACTTCGTAGCAGTCAAAGTAGCCAAATAGTTCGGTACACCATATATTTAGTATGGTGTACCGAACTATTTGGCCACTTTGACTGCTACGAAGTATTTGACGCTGACTGTACCTATACGTATACAATATATTATAGTTCTTGTCAATGTAATCCACGATGACGCGCAGATGTGCCAAATCTAACCTTTAATAAGATGACAATATGAGTCAAGGCAGGCGTCGTCGTGAATGACACGATCTATAGTTGTTGTTTTATATCTACTTAATTGTAAAAAAAAGAATTGCTTAATTCGCTCAAATAAAACAAATGAAGAATACACCTAAATAAAAAACAAATTAATTTCGCATTTCAGACCTAAACTCTAAACATGACGTCCGATAGGATGAGTTAGATGCACAGTCAAGGTATTAAATATCGATACGGACAAAGTGACAAAAATATGTACACACTACCTTAATATATAGGCAATAAGGATGTGTATACATATTTTTGGCACTTTGTCCGTATTGATACTTAATACCTTGACTGTACATACATTTTACCTATAATTATCGTCGCCTAGTACTCATAGTACATGCTTTACTTAATTTGGGACTAGGTCAATCTGTGTAGATGAATTAAATATGAGATGTAAAAATGAACTTACAGGATCTTGTTCGCTACCATCCGTCTTGAGGGCTTCTCTTGTCTCATTCTGAAAAAATGAAAACACAAATGTAAATAAGTAAGTAAATATTCTTTATTGCACCAATAATAATACATTTTAGGGTGAAGGAGGGAACAGTGGTTTTGTAGAAAATAGCCGGGTACAGTGGCTCAAGGCCGTTCCGCGTATATGGCTAGAGCCACTGTACCCGGCTATTTTCTACCAAACCACTGTTCCCTCCTTAACCCTACATGTAAAACTACAAAAGAAATTTTAAAGACAGAATTTTATTGCTATTTTTATTCGCTTTACGATATTGACTGAATGACGAGGCATTATACTTAAATATTTAGTCGAAAACAGACAATAACGATGGAAGTCATCAATTTGTCACTCATTATCTTTCTTTGCCGAAATAAACCTCAATATCTGCTCGAGAAGAGCGTTACTGGTGTGCTTTCGAGTGACGATATACTTACCTATTTTTGCAGGAAATATGTGATCACACGCGATACAAATTAACACCTCTTCAACATAAATTGAAAATTGAAAGAGCTGGCAGATTTCTCCGTCGAGGAATATAAGCACGTACCTTTGCGATAGACGTAACTGACGGTTCTGGAGGGTCGTCTCCGGACCCTTCGTGTACTTCAGTGGAGCTGGATGAACTGACAGACACCACGGAGATCTCAGTTGATGCCTCTGAGGAATCTTCTTGAGGTACCGCGCAGTCAGCTTGCTGTAGGTACAAATATGAGTTTTTCTAACAATTAGTTATCCTTTTAATAGGGTTTAACAGATTGCAATGATAAAAGCTTTAAGTATGGAGAAAAATGAGCGGAAATATTTTCGATACATAATTATTGAGGAAATAAATAGTCAATAAAATTGTATTGGGCATGTCTCTTTAAAATTTACTTCTATTGTAGAATTTGCACTTGAGGGAGATTCGTGCAAGGAGGAGGTGCCCGTGTCCTTTTTCAGTTCAAAAATAGGGCCACTGACAGATCATATTAAGGTTAAATTTCCAGTAAAAAGTATACTTTAAGGTACTTACTCTAATGACTAGAAGAACACTGCAAATCACCAGCCACCTGGAACAAGAAATACTGTTTCAAATACAGTCCAGTAAAATACATGTAGGAAATAAATACATTTTACTGGTATAAGTTAACGTACTCATCTTTCAATAGTGTCAGTGTTATTATTGTATTAGTGTATAGACGAAGAAGAAAGTTACGGATTAAAAGAGCATAGTTTTGGAAAAATCAGCCCTATTTCTAAGGTTCTAAGAGCGTTTACGTAGGCTTTCATTTAAGTGTTGTACTATGTTTCAGAAATGGACTTTAGGTTCAAGGATCAAGATACCTTTTTATAAAGTACTAAACAAATCGCCATGAAAGGAATCCGTCGTGCTGCAATATCAGGGCTTCTGGGTAATTGCTAAGTCATTCTAGCTGCAGGCGAGTCATGCGATCAGTTTCAATAAGTATCTGTTGAACCTTTAAGTGGGCTTAATCTAAAAAAAGAGTCTAATTAATAATCTGTTATCACATAATTTTTGACTGAAATCAGTGTGTTGAGATTTATTAAACATATTAAAAATAAAATACAACATTCCTACAATACAACATGTAAGTATACCTCCTAGCAAGCAGAGTTTGAACGATTTGCTTCTTGAGGCGTTGTCTGCGGTACAATATCATTAACTACTGCCAAATAAGCATGTTAAATACTTACTAATCTAATCGAATACAAAACAATTACTAACATTTAATACTTTAGATGCATGTCAAGATCAGATCATAATTGTGCTCTGTGACACACATGAATATTTTTTTTTTATGATAGAGGAGGCAAACGAGCAGACGGATCACCTGATGGTAAGCGATTACCGCCGCCGATGGACGCCGTTTATGAAACGATAGTCCTAAGGATTTAAAGTATAAATAACTCAAAACTTTATGGTGGTTTTTCGAAAAAAAAAATGGAACAGTTTTTTCCCAAAATGCTCGTGTTACTAAATATATGTAATATGGGCCTTGTTGTCCGATTTAGATTTTTAAATTAAAAAATAGTTTCACTGTCCACACCTGATCCCTGCAAATTCCGTACAAACTTAGCTAGGATGGACTCTAATAAGCAATGGGAATACACGAAGGCATAATGACAGGGCGCGGAATTGAATTGTCTACAACGATTGCTGTGATTGTTCGACCACGTGCCGCTGTGGTCTGTGGCGTTTAACTCGTATACCCTGCATCTTGTGGTCAGATGTTCAAGTTATATTTATGTAGGTACATTTGTGCAATATTAAAGTGAATGATCATTTTTAGCTTTGGGTTACTATGGTAAAATTTTATGTGAGCCTTTTTCCCATGGGCTGTCCCTGTTAATTATTGATCAAGTGATTTGGAAGAAAAACAAAACTATAGTGAGGTTCTTATAGATATCTATTGTTAATATTGTATGTAGGTAACCTACCGTTGTCATTCAGGGTTATATTTACCAGAAATATTCCCGTCCACCTTGGCTAATCGTACATCACTCAACTCTGATGCTGCATTTACTTGATGATGAAACAAAAAATCAATCAAGATTTGTTCTACCGTATAAGTGCGTCCAGACCGGCTTGCTGTTTGCTAACGCCATATAAATACATCAGCTTAGCTGATAAAACCATTACAAATGGTCAAGGTCAAAAAATGTAAAACAGATTTAATTTTTCCGTCCGCAATGAACGCCGTTAGAAGCTGGTGTGAAGAATGGACCCTTCGTCATGCCGATTAACGATAACCATCCGTTTCCGCGTTTACTAATTACTTATCTTCGCGAGCGCCATTCCACATTGTTTTCGGCAGCTCGTGATATCGCACCACCAGACTCCACCGATGTATGTTTTGTTCATCGTGCAGTTAGTATATCATTGTACACACACACAACAACGAATTATAGGAAACCATGGTAAACTTAAACATTTAGCTATTCACATCACATAAACTGACGTGTTGAATTTGACAGGGTGAAGATTGCTTATGCACTTATTTATGCATTAATCCTAATTTATGGAACAACATGAAAGAGCCTAACGTTTAGGACGTCGTAGCCAGACCATTGATAAAAATTCCATTATAGAACTTCATGATATGATTAGATTAGGTTGGACTTTTCATGACAAAGCCGATCATTACATGAAATGATTCCCTCATCATGACATGACCAATTCTGGGGCATTCTTAAAAAAAATCATTCTCCTGGCTATGCATATTCGCAAATTCCCAGGAGATTCCGCTTTACTAGCATCTAATTTTTGGTGACTGTGTAACCCGTACCAAATGTCATACATATTCGTTTACTCGAAAAAGCCCTTTAATAAAGAGAAAAAAATCAGCCAAAACCGTTTATCGGAATCTCCTGGGAATTTGCGAATAGGTATAGGCCAGGGGAATGAGATTGGCTATTAGTTAATATTGATGACGCTTCGCCAAACCGACCAGTGTAAACGTATGCCTTCAAATTTTGGTGGGAACCATGTTAGGCACGAGTGGCATAATTAGTTTGCTATCGTTTGTCACGGTTTGATTCGGATCACCGCTGCGAGGCATCGGGAAGCCCGTATTGTTTGGTTGTCAATTGAAAATTAAGAAAATTGAATACAAACATTTTCCGGGTATAAAGATAAATTAAAATAAAGATATTTATTTATTAGGACATAAGCCAACGCTAAGTTTATTTGGATATATTAGTCTTGGTTACAAATTCATTTACTGTAAAAGACACTTCACCTACTTCATCTTTCTGATTTTACCAATTGGTGGACTGGTAGAGAATGCCTTGAGGCATTAAGTCGGCCATTTGTACCTTCATGAATTGTGCAAAAATGATTAAATAAATAAGCCGAAAATTAAAAAATAATATTACAATATAAATACATAGGTCAAAACTTTCTGTATATTTCCTTTGGACATTAGGACGTTAGAAAAGTTAACGTATTTGTATATTTTTTTCTAAGCCTTTTATAGGTAAGTTTAGTTTTATATTATTTTGTTTTTAATTTGTTTCCTTGTTATTATCAATATTATTTAGATTTCACTTTAGATTTAATGAGGTATATGATATTGTGTGTTCTGTCTGTAAATAATTCTTGCAATAAACTTAATTTATAGACTTTCATCATACACAAGAAGATGTAGATGCGCCCAATACATTCCACGACTCATCTCTTTCCGAGCAGACTCTAGCAGGTTTTAATTTTAATACGCCCTATAAGGATAAAATAAGGCTTTACATACACAGGAAAGTCGCGTAATCTAACTCATACTATAAAAGTTATTGAACCATACTCGTTTCGTACAAGCAGGCACTAACGGATTGGTTAATATTTACTTACGCAAACTCATTTGAGTTTGTTATGACTATAAATGTGAAATCTCCTATTTTAAAGAGTCATGTTTCAATTATGCAAATGAACAATATCTCCATACTATAAAAAGGTAATTTTTTTAAACAATGGAATTCACAAACAATTCAATCCAGATCCGCTCATCTACGTATGGTACTTGGTAAAAAAACAATTGCAAGAAAACACCAACAGTTATTTGCATTATCTAGAATAATTAAAATTTTAAATTTAACTTAAATCTCGAACTGGGGTCGGCAACCTTTGGCCGCCGAAGCGTTACCCGAGTATCCTTTATTCGAGAAATTGATTACTGGAGGCGCGACAGCGAATCATTGGTTTGCGTAAACAGTGGTTTGTCTGAATTACATCTGTTGGCAGTTTACCGAACTTGAGTTCCAATGCTCCACCTGCCTCACGGGCCAGAGAATGTGCTTTTACAACTTTTAAGCTAGCCCAAGTCACTTTGATTCTTTGTTATATACTTTGATATAAAAGCCAGAGATAATAGCCCTTTTCTTTTTCTACACGTATCACCAATGCACAGTTAACGCGCATTACCATATTATGAAGATGACTTGAAAATGTCCATAAACTAATACCACCTAATCGAACCTACTTTTGCACCAAGACCTATTAGAAACAATAGAAGTTTAGAATAGGCCCTAGGCCGGAAAGTGTTGCATTAATGACTGGCCGAGACAAAACAGTAGTTAGCGTTAGCACGTCGTTAATCAAAGATGAATGGTGGTGTCATAAAGCATCATAGCTGTGCCTATTAATGGTGCATAAATTAACGCTTTTTCAGGCCTCAAACCGAGAGATGTCCATGAGATATTATTAAGTGCCTCTCAAACACAGGTAACTCTCGATAAATTAATATTTATACCGAACGTTTCTAGACCAAAAATAATAGAGATCACGGACTGTATTAATTAATAAAAGAATATTTTTTAACTTGTTAACGCGCTGACAACCTCTGAAAACAATTATTGCTCGGCCATGTCGGTGGAAAAACGCATAAAATTAAGTATGACAAAAACGCAGCGACAAATTCTGATGTGACCTTACAAAGCATCCTTTAAATAATGCATAAAATGCGCTTTTAATATTTTTAGATTGTGGTTAAAGAAATTTATTTTCTCAAAAGAAATTTAACATTTCACTTAAGAAAATACAAGATATAAATACAAAATATGAGTGAGCATGCAGGTAATTAACAAATTAAAATAACTAATAAGTAAAATTAGAACATGTCATTTACGAACATTACATGTAAAAATAGGCACACGAACATATATATATACTGTCATATAAACATGTGGGTGTATCTAAATTAAATACAAGTTGCTTATTTTTCACTAACTACAACTAAATTCTGGTAGTTACAAGTACACGTATTATTACATTAACATTAACGTTTTTTGTCAGCTTTTTGCATTTTTTATTTCAAGAACGATTTTTTCTGCTTTATTCGGCACAACCAAATCCACGATTTTTAACCATATACGAAATGGTAATAAACTATAGGATTAACTTCGCACCAAACTCATTTTTATCAAAATAACCTCAGTTTACAGTTCGTTAAAATCCACAAATGACATTAAGTCGTGTAACAACCTACGGCAGGGCACGGCAACCTAAAATCGCAATTCTCCAAATATCGGCCATATCTGAACTCTGACCGGGCGTGACCGCGGTCACAATTAGTCGTAACCGAACGTAACCGATTGTACCCGATTCCGAATCGTTAGCTCAGTTATAATCGTTCGGTATCGTGATCGGCGGAGTAGGAGCCGTTACGATCATCCAGTGACACGCTGGCTTTTGCAACAAACTTATTTATTGGTGTATTTCCATTTTTTTTGTCATAATCGAATTCAAAATCAAATCATCGAAATATGTTGAGGCATCTCTCTATCGCTGCAATATGCAAGAACGAAAGAGACGCAGATAACGACATTTAAGTATATTTCAGATGTAGCAGTATGCAGATGAGTCTAAATTACAAACATGGCTTAAATCACAGACCTATCAAGGAACGGAATCACTATTAAACACTATCAAATGAGTCATTTTACTAACCTTAGCCCTATATGTATAATTTTTTCCCTTTTTTAAAACATAGAACTGTACAGACACACACACACACACGCGCATACGCGCACACGCACACACACACACACACGTCAGCCGTTTTTCTTTTCTTTATATAATATTTAGATTTTTTACATTGTCATTTTCTTTCTTAGTATTATTATTGTGTTTTCACTTCTTCTTAAAGTACCTGTTCACTAAACAACCTGTACCAATTTCTCCGGAGGAATCGCTGAATCCTGAGTCACAGGCTTTGTCCTAGTTCAGGAAACAGAGGCTCAATCCAAATGGAACTGTTACAAACCTAAAATAAGTTTATATTGTAATTTAATGTAAGCCTCACATTTTGTATTAGGTTTCAAGTAAATAAAGACTTTATTTATTATTATTATTATTTTTTAAAAGATGTTTGCGGTAGGTCCTCTGCGTTTTATGGGGACTGTCTTACTCAAAAGCGCCATCACTTATGATTAGAGTAAAAAAAAAAAATTGACATATTTTTAGCTTTTTAGGTGTTGTGTATTTTATTATGCCTAAATTGGTTCAGCGCTATTATCGTGAAGAGACAGACAGACGGAGTTAAGTTACGCATCTACGAGTAACAATATATCGATAACAAAATTCAAGAAATACAAGTTTTTATTTAACTTGCTCTGTTGGTATGTATGTATGTATGTATGTTAAATCTGAGAAGCTAAATTTGACCCACGTCCCGATTTCCGATTGAGCTAAAATTTGCATACATAGGAGTATGTAAGTCGGGTGGCAAGGCAATGCAATATTATGGCACCATCAAGCTGATCTGATGATGGAGACAGAAAGTGGCCATAGGAACTCTGTGGAACAGGGCAACCTAATTGTGTGTGGGGTTTTTAGAATTGTCTCGATGAGTATTAGTTGCCTGTGGTAAGAAAAGTACAGTCAGCGATAAAAGCTTGTACTAGAAATGAAATATTTGCCTAAAATTTGTTTATCTATCAGTACTTCCCCAAGAAGACGTCATTCTCGAAAACAATAACGGTACGTTAAAGCTGCGCACGCGTTGATGTCTACGCCTCACGCGCAAAACGATTACATGATTTAGGTACTTAATACGCTAACCAAAACGTTCGGTTCCGACACAGTATGGGCGGTGAGATTCAAAGGCAGGTTGAGTAGAATCAAGGAATTTGTTTTCTGTACCATTTCGAACCCTGTCACAATGTTCGATTAATGAAAGCCCCTATTTCGTAT
Organism: Cydia pomonella; assembly: GCF_033807575.1. Taxonomy (NCBI): domain Eukaryota; kingdom Metazoa; phylum Arthropoda; class Insecta; order Lepidoptera; family Tortricidae; genus Cydia; species Cydia pomonella. The sequence goes on along the minus strand of NC_084717.1, from coordinate 6,456,143 downwards.
CATTGTTACTGTGTTATGTACGATATTATATAGAAATAAATTTTCAAATAATAAAGGTTACATTAGGTATATATTTAAAATAAAAAATCAAACACGTGCAAGGCACTTTTCGGCCTCGCACCGCTTCCTCCCGGCCTCGCTCGGCTTCCTAGCCAAAACGCCCGAAACCAAGCCGCGGCAAGGACGAGCGCTATGTAACAAATACATAACGAATTAAAAAAAATCTACACAAGCTTTAATCGCCGACTATATTTATGCTATTTTTCTTTACAAAGTTTACTAAAGACAGACCAAGCTAAGTTGGCAGCGATTTGTATAACATATACTGTGCAAGTGTTATCAAAATTGCTGCCAACTTAGCTTGGTCTAACTCTATCAGTCAGTACTTTGTTCAAAAGTCTTTTAGACAGCGATTTTCGCACAAGTCATCTCGGGTATAGGTATATTTTGTATAGGTGCATTAAGTATGACATTCACGCTCTGTCTTTTTATTTATTATATATATGGTAAATCATAGAGCAAAAATAGTAGATTGTTAACCAAGGGATGAAAGGCACTCATCTCTGTCCAGGTAGTTTGGTGCTCGAGCGGAGTGAGAGCGCCAATAGTCCGAGGCTGAAATTATGCCTTTCACCCGAGCTAAACACTCTACTTTTCATTTCGAATACGAGGATAAGTACCTTAATATTTCCTGAGGATAATTTCAATACACGATTTAGGTAAAAGTATCGTTATTTATTAGATAGAGAGTTAAATATCAGAATGGAAATTGTACAACAAATCCATTAAAAACCTAATTGTAATTGTTTATCGTAAAAAAATAAAAACCACTTGGTAAATAAAATGCTCTAGAGCAGAAACTTGTCAATTTCTGCACACGTTATAGAACAACAACGACCCACTTTCAGAGCATAGGAGATTAATTAATACCTACAATTAAGGGAAATGATTGTTTTAACAATGCCTTGAATTTGAACTTTTTTCATATATGATAGCTTCAGGCAAACTATTAAGTAGGTATTGAAAATGTTTCTGTAGGGTTCTACCTCTATCCAGCTAGTTGTTTATTCTAGGAACAGATAGTTTGCCTGAATCCACAGCCTTTGTAGGACATAAGCATGTTCAACTGTGCTAGTAAATAATTTGCTGAGTTGGGCTCTTGATATACATATATGGTTATTGATAGCAAGTATTAAACGTATTTAACTTACATTTATTCAAGTGAAAACATCTTTAGCGGCGCTGTGCACTGTTTGTGATGGGGAAAAAATGTTAAACTCGCGTCAAGGGCACGTGACCGTCAGATTGAAAATTCGTAAGACGGACACGTGACACCATGGTGACGTGCAAATTGAATGTCATCGAAACTTGGTTACTTTTGAAAAATCGTATCTCATTCAAGTGTGACATTTTATTTTCTTCATTATAAAAGTGCTGTCATAACGGTTTAAGAGGTTTAATCTTTGTTAATTGTGTTGTATTGTATCTTTGTGTTGTTGGGTGTCCATGATTGTAGATACAGATACGCAAATTTTTCCTTACCAACAAGTTAAATAACAGAAAAGAAGCGTGATTGTTGACATTAACTGATTGTGTAGGCTGTAGTCCTGCTCACGTCTCATGAATTACCCTGTATGTTATATATTAACACTAAGATTTCAAAATATCTTTCACATTAATCTATTTACGTAGGTATAATAGAGAATTATCGCTTTTTATAAAACTGCAACTTATTTCTCTAACATATCAAAAATGCACAACGTTAATATTCAAGTTTTCACTTCTGCCGGAGTGCAACCAGATTTTTTTTTATTACCATTAGTAGGATCTACGTTTCATTCATTCATGTGTCCTTACACATTCACCCATATTTATTCGGTATTCGCTAATCGTGGTAAACGTGCGTGTGCGCACCGATGCGTGCGCGCCGTTACACCACGCGTCGGGTGACATCGCGGGCTCTTCGCACCTCATCTCTATTATACTGTAACAGTAGCACGCTTTGACAAGAGCGGGCGATTCTGCCTCCGTCTGTTGTCCGCTGTTAAGAATTCAATGCGAAATGGAAGGACTATATATACCTCTCGCGTCGAATGGTCCCGTCAAGTATTTTTGGTTGGACTTAAGTACTATACTGTCGTAGGGACCATTATTCGACATTATAACACACTGACTATGAAATTTAATGTCAAATATTATATTCATGTAGGCAATGGTTAAATAATAAACCTTTATAGCCCTTACTTTTGGGTATGTCTATAGGAAAACTTTTTGATATTTAAAAAAATTAACACATATCAAGAATAAGTGTAATCAATGAAAGAATAAGGATCAAAGTCAAATGGCATTCTATAAGTTTCAATCATGTGTCGAAAGATGGCAGTAAATTTACTGTGGCTACAAAGTTCTCTTTGACAATCCACCTCTATTTCAAATTCTCTTTGGTGGCACTTACTTTTCAATTTGTTTTAGTAACTGTCCTATATCATATTCTCCTGACATATGCATGACTGCCTAAAACAGTAGACTTTTAACGCCTTGGGATAATTTTCGAAGGTATCCCTATCATTAAACAACAGTTTTATACCAAGTTTCATTAACTCATGTTTCATTTTCAATATGAATTACTTTTTGACAAGCAAAGCCAATCCGTTCAACTTATTCTTAACCTCCAGTCTATACACAATAAATGAGTTCGTAAATCTGAGGTCGCCACGCAAATTCGGCGTAATCTCAGAGGATGGAAGTGAGGGCAAATGCTATTTTACAGCGATCAACCGTGGCGGTGCCGCGAAACTAGTTTTTGAAACATTCTTTTTCGTGTGGTGAATCATTCATTGATTGTTTGTGGTAAGATTTTTAGGTTTGTGGACAGAGTAATAACAGTTAATCAGAATGATTTCAAAGAAATGCTCAGACCTAAGAATGTAACACTTTCCATTGTATTTGAATAGCTATCAGCGGTTTTTAGTTTTGTTTGTATAGCTTAATTTAGGGTATCTAATGTATTTGTTCTTGCCCTGGCCTTTCTTCTTAGAATGTTCGATTTGGTTGGAACAGATAATTACTTTCGTAAAACACTTTTCCTAGTTTCGTTGATCATTTATCAACAGACAAAAGTTTTTGTGGCAAAATAAAGTAATTGACAAAATCAAATATCGACATGTCTATTATCGATGTTACCTTATCGCTATAGATTTTTTTTAAATTGTATAAATAGATAGCTACTGCGAAATGCACAACACGTTCGATATCTTCTTTGGTGAAACCATTGGTAGTTTTCTTATTTTTTGACACTGTATTCTACAGTTAACGTTTTTATTCATATAAGTAAGTACTGTAATATATGTAATCAAGAAATTATGGTCCGATTTGGAATTGATTTGCATTCTTGAAATTTCTAGTTAATTTTCAGCAAGTAGAAGTTACATCTTTTAATTATTAATCTATGACTGACTTATCGATAACATATTTGTCGATGTTTCATTTTCTCAAGCACTCGTTATTGCCAAAAAAACTTCTATGTCTGTTTATGATATAAGAGGCAAACGCGCAGACAAATCACCTGATGGTAAGCGATTACCGTCGCCCATGGACACCTGCAACATCAGAAAGGTTGCAAGTGCGTTGCCGATGTTTCACATGGGATGAGAGTACGCTCTTTTCTTGGGTAGTGGGTAGTGACCCTGCCTATCAGCCGATGGTTCTGGGTTCAAATCCCGATAAGGGAATTTATTTGAGTGACAAGCACAGATATTTGTTCCTGAGTCATGGGTGTTTTCCATATATTTATGTATTTGTAAATTATGTATATCGTTGTCTGAGTACCCACAACACAAGCCTTCTTGAGCTTACTGTAGGGCTAGTCAATTTGTGTAATAATGTCCTAATATTAGTTTATTTATTATCATCATCAAGTGCTGGGCACGATTGTTTCACGAATAAATGGATATATAAGGTCATTGCTCCAATGTCAGCTCATATGCATCAATATTCACAAATTCTTTTCAGGTGTAGATATGTATGTATGTAACTAAGTTTGTACGGATCAAATCTTGCAAGTTAAATTTGACCTACTTCCCGGTTTCCGACGAAACTAAAAATTTGCATGCATATGCAAGTCGGGTCACAATGCAATACTATGATACTATCGAGCTGATCTGATGATGGAGACAGGAGGTAGCCATAGGAACTCTGTGATAAAACAACGCAATCTAATTGAGTTTGAGGTTGTTAGAATTGTTTCGATCAGTATTACTTGCATGTGGATGGAAAAGTACAGTCAGCGATAAAAACTTGTATCAAAAATGCATTTTTTGCCAAAAACTAATTAATTTATCTACATACCATGCTAAATAGTAAGTTGAAATTATTATTAAGAAGAAAAAGTATATTTAACAAAGAGGCATCAAACGGCTTGCGTGTTCGTAACATATAGGTTATACCTTGATAAAGTAAATCCTTCTTCCTCGCGTTGTCCCGGCATATATTATTGCCGCGGCTCATGGGAGCCTGGGGTCCGCTTGACAACTAATCCCAAGATTTGGCGTAGGCACTAGTTTTTACCAAAGCGACTGCCATCTGACCTTCCAACCCAGAGGGCAAAACTAGGCCTTGTGGGGATTAGTCCGGTTTCCTCACGATGTTTTCCTTCACGGAAAAGCGACTGGTAAATATCAAATGATATTTCGTACATAAGTTCCGAAAAACTCATTGGTACGAGCCGGGGTATGAGCCCGCGACCTCCGGATTGCAAGTAGCACGCTCTTACCGCTAGGCCACCAGCGCTTGATCAAGTAAATATTTTCATCTCTCTTCTTGTTGAACGTCTGTTAAAATATGTATATTACTTGGTCCATTACGGTTGCAGGCGGTTCCAGAGCTACAGAACTACAAGTGGTTGCCATATCATAAATGTAATTCTTGAAAAAACGTTTTTATTGCAGACTGCATGCGTTTTACGATCGTAAAACGAACTATTAAATACAATTATATTGGACGCGTTAAAACAAAATCGTCTTCGTAATTACCAAAGAGTTCTATTATTACAGATGTACAAGTTGTGAAGTTTAAAAAAAAGTGGAAAAGTTCTCCGTTTTTTTTTTGTTTGGAAACGAAAAATTTCGATGCCTATACAAAATGTAGTCTCCGAAAATTTTCAATGTGGAAATTTCGCAATTTTAATGGTAATTCCAGGCGGCATATCAGTATCCACTATCCAAATCTTCGCGTCAGCATTTTGAATTAGCGTTATCACTGGTCAGTTTCCTTACTTATTTCGTCAATTTGACTAATTCTCCTGTTAAGTTTCATATCGATACGACTCGCTTAAAGTCGTATTGTCAGATTTTTTAACATTGTTTGTTAGTTCGTTATACCTTTAATTTATTCATAAAGTAGAAAATTTTGATAGTTAATTACGTTATTCTAACTCCAGAAATATGAAAATGTTCCTTAGTTATTTAAATGATTATATTTTATAAATAAACTGACCTACTCGTTTAGTTCATATCTAACTAGCCCTTATTATTTGCAATCAGAACTAGCATCAAGTGTATGTATAAAAAGAAGAAAAGTAAAATAAGAAAAACGGCAAATTCCCTGAAATTTCATACTCCACTTACCTCACACTTAACACCATTTTGCACACACTTAGCGTTTCTCACTTTTCATAAAACTGTTATATATCGCCACTGACACAGTTAAAAAAGCAAATTAAAAACAAAACTAACTTTTTAAATTTAATAATGAACGCGTTCGGGAAATTTTCAGCCGCGCGCGGGAAAAGTCGGACGCGGCAGAGCGGGCGGTGTACGCTCGAGTCGGCTCTCTGTTGTCGAATGTTGGACTGTTGCTCACAGCCTCACCGTGAAATGCTCTTCGGACAAAAGCGAACGCCTTAATCACTTCCTAAAGCGAAACCCCTGCGTTTTGAGACGTTACGGTTAATCCGCTTATTGAGACCGCTAATGGCAGTTGGGAAGCAATTAGTGAAATTCTTAATTAACTACCCCGTTAACGTAGTTATGCCCTGTGCTACGAAATTTTATTTTACATGAAATTTAAATATTTATTAATTTTATTTTATATGAGTATGGGTTTTAGGGCAGATATACAGGCTGACTTAGTCAATGATAAGCAACTATTTTTTTTGTAGTGTTGAAAAAAGGTTACTAATTTATTTACGACGTGCATGTATGGTCACCGTCACCCTACAGTTAGAACACTTCCGTCAAATATCGATACTCTGTGACAAGTGTCAAATTGAATGTCATCAGAGTCTGGTTACTTTTTAAAACTCATATCTCATCCAGGTTTAACTATTTATTTTTTACAGTACATATGGCGCTACTTTACCGCACTAGTGCGAAAATTAGCATATTACGTTACTGTGTCGAACATTTAAAGGGCCATATGTACTGTAAAACTTTGTACGATACATGTGCGAATAGGTAATTCGCAACTCGTGTCGATTTAAAACACTCCCTTCGGTCGTGTATTAATTTATCGCCACTCGTTTCGAATTTATAATATATATATATAATATATATTTATAACATGGCTTCTCGTGACTCACTGAGAGAACGATTCAAGGAAATAGATATTCTCACAATAGCTTCACAATACATACTAGATGTGATAATGTATACGCATAAGAATATAAAGTCCTTTAAGAAACTGTCTAATATCCATAGTTATAATACGCGAAATAAACATAAGTTAGTAGTCTCCAAGTTTCGTCTACAGAAAGTTAAAAAATCGTTCATGGGAAACTGTGTAACATTTTATAACAAAGTACCCTTAGAGGCATGGAACCTGCCCTATACTTCATTCAAGCAATACGTCAAAAATGCACTTCTAAAAAAGGGATACTATAAAATAGATGACTACTTGGGAGACACGGAATCATGGCCAAGTATCCAGTCTCAAAAGCTGTAATAGTTTTGCGTGCAGTGTCCCGGAGAGGCATATGGCGCTGTTGTTTCTAGCTGTTCAACCTTATGTATTAATGTTTGTTATGTTTTAGTTATTTTGATGATGACATTGACATATTAAATACATAGTAGTTATGTATTCTGTAGAACTAGTTTTAAGATTGTTAGCTTAACAGTCTCTTGACGTGAAATATGTATTTCATACAATTTTTTATTTTTTTTATTCTTTGACATTTGGAGAACCTTTACACCTCCAAATCTTATTATTGTGTATTATTATTTTTCTCAGACCGTGGGGACCTTATACATCTCCAAACTTAATGTATTAACCGTGGAGACTATACGTCTCTGTCATATTGTATAATATACTTGACTTGGTACATACTAGTTATGTACAGAATGTAGCATTAGTTTATGAGACTGCTAGTTTAACAGTACAGACGCGGTTTATTTATTTAGTATAAATTTTATTTTGACACTTGGAGAGACTTTACACCTCCAAATTTTATTAATATTAGTACTCTGACATTGGGGACCTTTTACATCTCCAGATTTAATGTGTTTTTAACCATAGAGACTATACATCTCTATTGTATTGCAGTAATTATTTATTTTAAGATTATTATAATGTAATGTTTACCCAGGTATTGGCTGTTGTATTTATAAAATGTTGTTATGTATTTTTCATGTCACTATATGATGTTACTGTAAATGTTGTATTGACTTGTAAAAGAGCCCTTGAGGCCTACTTGCAGAATAAAATTTTGAATTTTGAATTTTGAATTTTGAATTTCCTATTTTTCGCACTTGTATCGTAATATACTATTTCATAATCAAAATGTTGTCATTAAAATGCCAATGAAAAAATGAAATGAACGCCAATGCCATGATGAAATTTGTCCTCACCAAAGAGTAAAAAAATAAGAAAAAGTGTGGATATTTCACTTAAATACGATGTTAATCGATCAATGAACAGTTACTGAGTGTGTAGGATTAGTCCTGCTCACGTCTCATGAATCCCCTGTATACTGCCGTAGCTAATGTTGCGGATGTTCCAAGATAGATTCAAATGTCATTATTGTTGGCTTCCCCTTCCTCCCGACTGTAATACACAATTATTACAGGTACTAGGATTCAAATTTGAAAAAAAAAAAACAGTTTAAATTAATTGAGTTGAGATGTGGCTATTTTTTAAGCAAGAAAAAAGTCACAACCTTCGGAACATTATTGTTTTCTCAAAGACTCTTGTTAAAAAAAATTACGGGACGAAACTATTTGTCCATTTAATAAGGTACTAAATTTCATGATTATAAACCAACAACATTTTTTGAGAAAATAAGTAACTATGTACTATTAGGATCATATTTTATTAAAAATATAATTTAGCATTGTGAACCCATTACCCATTGTACAAGTTACCTAATGTCTGTTTTTTTATTCCGTAGACTAAAATGACGTTTCATATGTAAGACATGACATTTCTTAGTACCACATGAAAAGTCTACGGAATAAAAAAACAGAATATACAATACCGAAAATTCACCAGATGTCATATGACATTTAACTATAGTACAGGCTCTCATACAAAATCTGCGTCAAAAACGTCCAGATTTATCGCAGGATGTCAGAGTAGATCTTACGGATGCGGAGCAGGATGTTGCACCCCACGATGATCGACGTAACACCAACCACCCCAAGTGTAATCTTCGTCGGCCTGAAAAACAAATACTAATGTTATAATAGAGCACAAACTGAACCTAAGTACTTTTTTACCTATATTTAAAACGGATAACTTGATTGTTACGTGGTTATACACACTTCTAGGGTCAATTATTCTGCAGAGATATGTATTTCGTTTTTTAATTACACCAGCGGTGGCAGCATGGTTCCATTTTTATCACTTGTCACGATGCCCGTCACTTTCGCGCTTACATACTTGTTAGAACGTGACAGGCATGGTGACAAATGATAAAGAGCCGACCATCTTAGCCTACAGGTCTGATCCTAGTTAGGACTTTCAATATGTTTTTATGATGTACGAGACGTGTGCAACTTATTTTATATGGAAGGAAATATGTAGGAAAATTTATAAAGTTAAAACCCCGTGGTTCGAGTACTATCGACTGTTGTTGCGTAACATCGGCTCCGTTCGGATACTGTTGCACCGGACTATCTTCGGATGTTGTCATATCGACGTGTTTAATTTTTTCAAGACGTATCTAGATTATAGTAATAGACCCTGTGGAAAAAACTATCTCTTAAGATTTGACAAAGAAAGTGCGAGAGGTCCAAGAGGTCAAATGCATCCATAATGAATGACAAATGCTTGAATCCTCTCCCCTTTTCTTAGGTATCCCCAGAGGCAAATTAAACCTTATTTATTTCAAGGATAAAAGGTATATCGATGGTTAGTTACAGATGTAGTGGTCAATCCTTTGCCATCGTATTTTCTCGGAAACGTTACTGAGACTGACTGACATAGCATAACGCGTTCATGCGTTTCCGTGAAAATACGATGGCTAAGGATTATTCACTAAATCGTAAATAGTTTTTGGACCCGGGTGTGTCCTTAAACTACGTCCAAAAGAGAGGTATGGGCATTGTGAATGTTATCTCGCTTAGTGTGGTAGGGCACAGCACAGCAGATGTCATTCCAGATCTAGAGCAGAGCCCAACTGGGACAGTACCTCCACCTTACAGAAAACAGCAGCCAAATAACACTAGACCCTACTTTTAGTGTTGTGTACCTGCCGGTGAGGTTGCCAGAGTTTAACGAGGGTGCGGGGTGTTCGGGTCGGCAACGCGCGAGTAACACCTCTGGAGTTGCAGGCGTCCATAGGCTACCGAGACTGCTTACCATCAGGCGGGCCGTATGCTTGTTTGCCATCGATGTAGTATTAAAAAAAACAAAAAATCGCGCTTGTTACAACGCGCGGTGAGCGCGGATACATTGCGTGCTGAATTATTCTACAGTCAGCGTCAAATACTTTGTAGCAGTCAAAGTGGCCAATAGTTCGGTACACCATACTAAATATATGGGGTACCGAACTATTTGGCTACTTTGGTTGCTACAAATTATTTGACGCTGACTGTACAAGGAACAATAATACTGTAAATTTTTAGCAAAATACAGGATGTTTATTTAGCCACCTGCAATAATTTACGGGCTGAATATATAGGTCATACTGAGCAACTTTTACTATGGGACCAACCCCGAAATCGCGAACAAAAAATTTACTCTTCAATAGAAAATGCCAAGGTCAGACAGTCAAAATGTATGAAACAGCCAATTTTTTTTTCGCGATTTCGGGGTCTGTCGGTCAAATTATTGCAGGTGACTAAATAAACTTCCTGTATATGAAACTTAATTCGTTTGGGCCTATACTACCTTTAGAATATGTGGTCGTATGTACGAGTATCAAAAATACACTCTGTATATGTAATCAACGTAATGTATGCTGGTATATTCTATGGTGTAATTAAAATAAGACAACAGGTTTTATGAGATGTAATTGAAGAACCTATTTATTTCTTACCCATTAAAGTTGAAGGATATGCATTAGGTTCCCATACATCTTGTTACCGAGTGATGTCTTTTCTAACCATCGCTAAATACAACGCTTACACAACAAAGAAAAATACCGCTTTCTCTGCAACTCTTACTGAAAGATACATAAGACTATTCCGTTCTATCAGTTCCCCCGACCACTCATGCCCACTCATATATAATATAAACTTAATAACCATCCTGTTCTTTTTATTTCAATGCTTAAACAAAATTTTCAAATAATGGTTTCTATGAAAACCTCCAGGTAAGTGTTTAAAACTGTAATCAAAATTTAACAGTTCTTGAATAGGTTTCATACTTCGTTAATATACTGCTCAAAAGAAAATAGAGAAAATAGGGGCCACTAAGCGTTCCGAACGTTACGTGAAAAGCAGAAAACGTAAAAACAGGCTGTTTGTTGCCTCGTTTGCCAAATTTAAATTACAGATAGGTTAAATCGTAAACTATCTTTTCTGTACCCCTAGTGTAAATATTTTCGACAGCGAAACGTGACGTACGCGTTTGCGTTAAGTGTCATTTTGTATGAGATTTTTGACTTTCCAAAACGTCCCGCTTGGCGCGCTGTTCAAAAACCCATACAAAATGAGACTTAACGCAAACGCTACGTCACGTTTCGCTATCGACTAAAATTACACTAGGGGTACAGTACCCCTAGTGTAAATATTTTCGACAGCGAAACGTGACGTACGCGTTTGCGTTAAGTGTCATTTTGTATGAGATTTTTGACTTTCCAAAACGTCCCGCTTGGCGCGCTGTTCAAAATCCCATACAAAATGAGACTTAACGCAAACGCGAAAGTTACGTTACGCTATCGAATGGAAGTTACACTAGAGGTACTGATCTCCAAAAAATACTTGTGCCTACGGGTATATTATTTTGTTTTTATTTTTTTAAATTAATTTTCATAGGTCCAGAAGATCTCACCCGTTTCTACTAGAATAAAGAAAATGGAAGTGGTAAGGCATATGGTGATGGTGGTGGTGGTATTTTTATTGTAATATGTAAATGAGTGAATCTTTAGTACTTTTCAGTATTCATTTTAAAATCAGTAAGTGCTAGATTTTTTGGTGGTCGGAAAAGATAGCAAATTCCCACTTTATCTCACATTTTGCACACCTGTATTTTTCACAAAACATCCTGTATTTATTAACAGTAAAACAACGCTTTGGGTGTTATTTAGGCTTATAAAAATTAAATAAGTAGTCATTTGTTTCACTTATTTCAATAAACATGAAATTAGTTTTCCTGGGATGATCAAAATTCTTAGTGGCCCTTTTTTCTTTTGTGTAGTATATAGCTCGTGCACTTTATAAATGATAATATATTTCAATAACATCAAGAGTTAAAGAAACTTGCATTACATATGAATATAAAAATATCCGAATCCCCTCGAAATCCCCTCGAATATAAAAATACTGTTTCCGCTATTACCGAGGTATACCTCAAAATTAGGTGCCACACCAAAACACGGAATCTAACACCGAGGTTTTTAGTTTTTTATTGTTCTCCTATCGGCAAGCAAATAATTACAAATAGCGTATTTGGGCACCATAAATATATTAATTAATAATTCATACCAAGTCTTAAGGCCTGTTTCACAATGTCGAACTAAAGTATTGGATAGATAATTAACAAATAAATTAGCTGCCAGATAAAACTTCCTACAAAACTTAGCACCTTATTTACCAGTTAAGCTTATTTGAAGATTGTGTAACGGCAACGATGACTTTATTCGTCAGATAAGTGGCAAGTAGCTTATTCAAGACATTACTTGGACATTGTGAAACAGGTCCTTAGTCTTCTATAATATTTACCTTCGCTATGCAAATCACTAAAGAAAGTACAAGTTTACTTACTTGAGTTGTTGCGTATTAGTATGAAGCAACCAAGTAATGTGCTCTCGATGCGTTAATTTTGACTTGATTACTTAATGTTTTCTTACTAGTGCTATACTTATTCGACAACCTAAAGAGAAGGCTTTATTTGTGTCATTTATCTCTGCGCAGACTACTTAGATTCAAAAACAGTTAATCAGCTTTCTTATAAAACGCTATTTTATGTGTACCGCGGTAATTAATGCCGATTTAAATGGGCTCGTAAATAATACTTACCTTAGCGCTGTCTGGCTCACACTCCGGAGCGGCGTGCAGATCCGGATCAGTGATATACCGCGTAAGAGATTTACCCGTCAGAGTCTCTGAAGAACATAGCGACGCGCAGCCCGTGGTAGACCAGCTGCATCCAGCCGTAGATGACGTAGTACAGTGCGAATGCCGTGGCTGTCACCACCAGCTGCACCAGCTGCACTACTTCGGTAACTGCATTCCATACTTGACTCTGTGCAACAAAAGTAATTTGCAGTACATGAAATTTATTTATATGAGCATAGAGTTTCCCACTGCTGGGCACAGGCCTCCCTTCTCCCTTTCCATGTATCCCGGTCTTGACCCATCTCCCACCAGTTCATATCAAAGGCGTCAAGATCATCTCGCCAACGCCATCGCGATTTTCCGCGATACCGGGTTCAATTTTGTTGTTTTAGCCAAAAAGTCATGTCCATGTGGGCTGACATGAAAATGTTGAGCTAAAATAAAACATGGCCAAAATTCTAGTTGGTATCAAAATACCATCCTATCCTACTATACAAGATACTAGCCTATTATATGGGTCTCACAAATGGCCGCAGTGTGCTATAGTTTAGCCATTTAGAAGTATACTATAGACTGATAATATTAGCTAGTCTAGCTTATATGTAGATAAGAAAACAATAATTATTCAGAACTCAATGAAGTCATTTACCTACTAACTAAATTATAGGAAAAATTTAAAAACTCTGCGTTTCGGGACAGATAACAAATCGAAAGAGAGCCAGAGAGCAAGATAAGCTAGAACTGAAAACAAAAGACGCAATAAAATACGCATGTAGACGTGTACCTACATTAGATTTCAGGAGTTTTCATACGCAAAATATACCTTTTACGTTCATGTTACTTTCAAACCTATGTGCATTAGGATACCATTGAATTTCGATCGTACTTGGTCTATGTTTGTATATCTAAATACGCGATAAATTTTCGGCAAAGCTAGATCGCTCCGATACCTAACCCAAATCCATATCGCACGTTCAAAACAAACTGTACACTTAACCTAGAGAGATCACTATCACGTTTTAATTAAATGACCTACGCTTAACGAGCAGTAACCTCATTAAACAAACAAGGTTTACATTAACTTGAACTAAGTAAACAATTACTTTAACTTTTATCGCGTAAGTGATATCAAATGGCAGGGCTGCTGTTCTATTATTTATCGTACTTATCGCCTCGTAAACCAGTGTAAGTAAGGCTCTTCCAAAATGTTCCTTTGTTCTATTCGAAAAACGTGTCGTCTCTGTGGCGATGGCCATGTCGTCCTGTCTACCAAATACTCCACTCGCAAAATGACCCAACCTACAATGCCTGATGTACAAAATTTCTTTCACTAAATGAACCGATATATATGTAGTGCTTTCACCAAAAATTAAGCCTCAAATGCTTCAGGTTTTAAAAAAAATGCAAAAAATGAAAAAACTTTTTATTTTATTACAGCCAAAGTACTAATCAGATTTCTTTGTAATTTGGGTATGTTGTACTCGTATATACAGTTAAGGCCGTTTTCAAAAAAAAAAATATTGAATCATCTCTTGAAATAATAGTAAAAAATTAGTTAAAAAATTTCAGAAAAATTAAAAAATTACGTGCGAGACTGCGACAGTTATCAAATTTACATATTTCAGGTAGAATGTAATAATGTTTAACATATATTTTTTTCGAAAATTAAAATCGGGATTAACAGTGTGAAAAACTCAAATTTGTAACATCCCAATATCCCATAATACTTTCTCTTCTCTCTCCTATGTAAGTATAAGTATTTGCCGTCGACTATACAAAAAGTGTCCAATTCTTTAATCATTATAATTATGATACCTCTGATGCCCGCGCGGGTTCGTACCTGGTGCAGAGGTTGGCCATCGCTATCCAACGCGGTAACGCGGCAAGTGTGATGGGCACCTTTGCACCCGGTGCAGCCCACGGAGGTCTTTTAGAATAAGTTAGTAGTTTATTTATATATTATTGTTTTGTGTGTATTTGTTTCTAATTGTATGTCACTTTTTATTGCAAATATAATAAAATTTTATTATGATAAACGATATGAGTAATTGGAGATCACTTATACTGGTTCGCATAAAGCGAAGAGCTTGGCATTTATGAGTACCTAATTGCAATAAAAGTCCAGAAGCCTTCGTGCCTTCCGGCGTCCATCCGCCAAGTAAAATGCTTATCAAAACGCTGTAAAGTATTGTTATAGCAAACAAAAGATTTAAATATGTTATTTCAAAGATGTACTTACATAGATTTAGCAAAGAATAGTAAACGGATTCCGTGAGTTCATCGGACTGTGTTATTGCATATATTGCATACCTAGTTATGCTTTGAGATCTTTGTTTGAGATTTTGTACCTAATAAAGTCCTAACAATTTCTTAATGATGTTCTTTGGGTTGATGTGAATTTATGAAAGAAATTCACTCGCAAAGTGTCTGCATTTTTTATTTTTTGTAGTTAGTACACAAATAAATGAGTTGTGTACCTAATTAAAGAACATTCTGTGTTTTGTAATTACCACATGATGTTGCACCGCCAACAAATGATCTGCTTTGCCTGAAGGTTGACTGGTAGAGAATGCCTTACAGAATTAAGTCCGTCTTTTGAAAGATAGTATTTTCTAATGTGCAATAAAGATAAAATAAATAAACAAAAGTTTATCCAATTGTTTTTGCTGATTAAATCCTAGTTTTGACTTGAAATGTTTTCTTTTTTTTTCAACAAAAACCATACATATCTCGCAAAATAGTGATCCTATAAGTGTATCTATATAAAAAATATACGAAAATGTGACACCTCACTCGCTCAGTTTGTAAAATATGCATTTTTTATAATGAACCCCCTGTACATACCCCCTGGAAAGGGGGTAGAGCCCCTAAATTTTGCTAGGACTCGGCAGGTCCTCATTTCTAGTGCCAAAATAAAAATAAAAAACAAAGTTTCATTGATGTACATATTTTGCCGCCAAAATATGCAATTTTACCTGTATGTGTATACTATAGCGATTTAACTATCACAACTTATCGTCATAAGAAAATCTCTCTAAAACGAAAGTACATAAATCCTAACACTGCAATAAGCCTGCATTCTACGAAAAATACGATACTACGTAAGCACGAATAAATCTCGATTTCTGCCGCTGGGAACTGCCGCGGGACGCGACGCCGTCACGACCCCTGAGAGCGTTTTCATATTGTCCGGTCCGATATCGGATCCTATATCCACAATGTCGGGCCAACCGGTGTAGATACTGGGGCGCACTATGCCTGCTTCCACGCCAAACATATACCTATACATACGCACACAAACATGATGTCGGACCGATGAGAAAGACAACCGTAAAGGGAAGGGAAGTTGTTCGGAACTGTCAACTTTTTGTTCTAACTGACAGGCCGTTACCGTCCGGCGGACTGTTAATCAGTGGGCCCCGGCCCCTTTCAAGTGCGCTGTGGTATGAACTCCGCCTTTTCTTGGCAATAAAGCTGCTAAGGTGTTTTAAGCAATAAAGATTTATTAAATGCATAAATAAATACAGAAAAATACGTCATACGTTTTACTTCCATCCGACATCGGATTGGACAATGTAAAAACACTTTGACTCTGTTCAGCCATTGTATCCAGCGTTATACTACGGAAAACCAATTTAGACTAGATCTATGACTACTCATAATTAGTAAGGATCTAAAGCTCACATTTATATTGGATGCCCTGGGCCCATGCGTCTGCAATTTAGATTTACAGCCCCAATGATATCGCCCACGACTATTCCTAAAAAAAACTCCAAAAATATCAAATAAACTATAAAGTCTAATGCGATGCGAACTAATATTTACACATTTTTCAGAGAGCAGCAGCATTGTTACGAAGTGTTAGTTACCATCAGATTACAATGGGGTTGTGCAATGATTTAGATTTGATTTAATCGATGTCGGGGGTCAACTTTACGTTGTTTATGGTCAACGTTGCGTTGTTTATTGACGGTTTGAACCGTCACAACTGTAACTTGGCCAATCGTGTACCGCATGAACAATGTGACGGTACTTTTCATATTTCCACTTTGAACTTTCTAGGACTCAATGCATTTCGAATTGAATTGAACTCAATTGGTCAGGTCACCGATGACCTCGTATGTGCTTATATCGGCGTCGACGCAGTCATGCCGTGAGCGGTCGTAAGAACTATATTATATATTATTCACCACACTCCTCTTTATTCGTTAAAACTGATAAATTGTGGCAAAGATGCAAATTTTGAGTTGTTACCTCATGTTGGCTGGGGGAATCGACTTAAAATGTATGATTTTGAATTATAAGTATTTGATAGCATTCATTAGGATTTAATTTCCCGACCATTCCCGCTATTGCGGCATTTGATCACATTTTTGCAATTGACATTTAATTTTGAATAAAACGTCATCGTCGTGGCTAAAAGAAAAGACATTTTATTCGATTAAGGACTTTTTAAATAATTGACTCTCGATATACGTAGGTAGTTACTTAGAAATGTAATTTTGAATTTTATTATAATGTATTAAAATTTAGATTTAGTGACGGACATGTCCCGTTAAATGTAATTATAATTGTAAATATAATTAACTGACTGTTAAAGTATTTTCGCCTCAGCAGCTGGAACAAGCCTACTTTCGTCGCTCCAGGTAGTGAGACAAAGTAGCTTTTTAATTTAGTGAAGATCATGAATGTAAATAAATGTGGTTAACTTTACTAGATGTTGATTTTTTTGCCTTTAATATGTTCTCACTACTGAGGTGAAAAGTTATACTCATATGTGTCAGACGAGAGCAAAGTTATTTTACATCTCGTGTTTTTGAGTCAAACTCTAAATCAACACTCGCAAGAAAAACCATATTTTGTTGCACAAATAACTATTACATTACATTAATATTTATTTTAGGTGTAAAAAATTAATTATGCATGCCATTTTGTGGCTAAACATATATTATATTGCTGCTCAACAATAATGTACATGCCTACCATCTTATACATATATACTTACCATGTTTATCGCAATAAAGTATTTCATTCATTTTATACGCTTATACCATCGTAGTCATGCGCGATGACAAATTTCTCTGCAGATATATGCAATATATGCATGTTCTGTTTTCTTTTACCAATAATCTTGCAAATATCCAATGGACTGGACTCCGCTTTAGACTTGGCTGTGTTGCTGACTGTATACATCTGAAGACTTGAAGAGGCGCCCGGCCGATGGACGATAGACAGGCACGACCCCGAGGCACGACCATAGCTCGGTGATCGTATCATCCGCCAATTAGGCAATCGGTCATTTTGCGCTCATTTGTTTAAAGCATTTGACATTTTACAAACAATGCAGGGTGTACACCTACATATCAAAGATGGTAGGATCGTATAGATGTGCATACGCGTGCACCCGCGACATAATTAAACTACGGAACCCTAAAACACGTTTTAACATTCCTGGCAATGTGGCGTTAAATCTAAGACAATTCCGTGCTTCGAATTTGACAGGTAAACGAGATGGCGCTGTACAGCTCCATACATTTTGCGGTAACTCTGGTTGTCAAAAGTTTACGTTTGACAACCAGAATACATACTTATGTTTTGGATGTCTAAGGAGCACATGTTTTTCTTAGACTTTACTTCTCTATTATAATCAATTCTCTCTAGATTTATCAACCACATACGCGCTAATAGAATTAAAAATTTAGCATTCCGATTTCAGGTTCAAATTAGATTGCACTTTCGGGAAATGTGACTTGTATTCAAATATATCATCAAAGCTGAATTAATTGGAATATATTTGGATTTTCTTCTAGCTAAGTACGTCAACACCATGAGCTGAGACCAATTTTTCTCATCGCTCATACAAAAAATACTTCTAGACTACCTAAAGAAGTGAGGTGGAAGTCACTCATAAACATAAAAAAAGTTAACCTGTACAAACATGCAGGTGATATATTATTGACCGGTACTGTATGTGATTACTGGTTAGAGTAGGTACAGTCGCCATCCCCGGATACCGGATAATCTTGGCCGTTCGAATATGTCTGATGCAAACTGTAATAAGTAACTATTAAATTGAAAATTTTAAAACCGCCAATTTCATTAGGAAAATTTCTAAAAGTTTCCAAAATTTGACCAAGTGGAAATTCGTAATTTTGGAAAGCTTTCGACGGCAAATCTGTACCCCTAGTGTAACTTTGAACGACATCATAACGTGACGAATGCGTTTGCGTTAAGTCTCATTTTGTATAGGATTTTGAGTTTACAAAACGTCCCGCTTGGCGCGCTCTTTCGAAATCCAATACAAAATGAGACTAAACGCAAACGCGTACGTCACGTTTGGAAATCGAATTTATTTACACTAGGGGTACAGTACACATATACGCCTACGCGTGCGATGATAATGCAATAATAGTTCGGCACTTTGTGGCCTCGTAGTGTAAAATTGTTTCCTGGCATTCCGTTAAGCACAAATGGGGATAGGTAAACGCTAAGTGAGAGAGAGAGAGAGAGCTCCTTATTTTAACCTTTTAACCGGCGTAGTCTGATATATAAGACATAATATCCTGCTCATTTCGCCGCAGTCTGATGAATAAGATAAAACTTCGTGTAACTTCGTACCGACGGCGACACGAGCATGCTCGATGAAAAATTCTAAACGGTTAAAAGGTTTCATACCTACATACCTTCTTGATACTGTCGGGCTGTGTCCTAGCTGGATCATTTCCTGGCTGGCCATTAATCACTTCTGTGTCCAGGTCATTATCGGGAAACGGTGGTATCGGGTGGGAATTAGATTTGGAGATCGTGGCTGTGCATTTTCCACAGACGTCCTGGAGACGTTAAAATGTTATTTTGGTACTTGAATAATAGAATAAGCTAATTTACAGGATGGGTTTTTATATGGGTTTGTTTAGGGAAGCTACCAGATTATGTGCTGCTGCGCGAAAATGGTCTAACGAGGTTTTCCCCTTTTTTTTACGACTCTTCCAGATTTTGGAAAAAGTACAGTTTATGACAAAAAATATCATGCTATCCTATTTCTATCCAGGACTAATAGCTCTTTGAGGACAAACTCAAGTTAGCGGGCACCAGAGGGCATACCGCCAACATAGAAAAAGTTGTAAATCGTTATCTGCTTCTCTATTACTCTTCCGTGAGACACAGATGTATTCAATATGTTGAAACGGGTCACTCATGTATTTTACCGACGAGCATCATTGGGAGCACGCGTTGGCGGACCGACGACGATTACGCGAGTCAGTCTTAAATTTTGATCATTACACGAAAATTAATTTCGTGTTTATTAAAATATTTAAAACAATTGACGACTGTTATAAAAAAATACAAAATGTTTTGTGAAAATACAGGACAGGCTGTATGAAATGTACACTGAAAGAAATGTTTGCATAACTGTAACAAAATTTTGGTTACTGTTTACACAAAAATTGGGACTTGCGAACTATGTGTTATATGTTACAAAACCGTGTTTGGCTATCAGTGTTCAGGTACTGGGTATACACTACAAAATAAGTTTGTAAATTTATGCAAAGTTTATTTTCTTATAACCGTAGTTTAGTTATTTAGTAAAGTTACAAAACCAGTTCGGCTATCTATTTTTTTCAGTGTAAGACAGGAAGGGAATTTGCCATCTTTTCCGGCCACCAAAAATCTAGTGCCCACGGTTTTTTTTTTAATTAATATAGAAAAGTACTTAAGATTTACTCATTTACACATTACTATTAAAACATAGGCCTTAACACTTTCACTTTTTTAATTCAAGTTGAAACGGGCAAGATCTTCAGGACCTATCAAAACTAATTTTAAGAAATCCAAACAAAAAAAAACCGGGTACAAGATTTTTTTTGAGGTCAGAAAAGTTAGTTAACGATCTAACCTATCATTTATATTTGACAAACGAGGCACCAAACACCCTGTTTTCACGTTGTGTTTTTCACGTAACGTTCAAAACGATTATATAGCGGCACCCATTTTCTTTTGTGCAGTATATTTAATTTGACGCAGATAACGTTTTTCGATTTTTTAATGTTGGTAGTAGGTAGACCTTCAGTAGAGCCACATTTAGAAGAAAATGTTTTTCACTTATTTAGTGTGGTCAAAGAAATTTGAAATAGAGGTATAGATTGTTAAAAGAAAATTGGTAGCCACAGCAAATTTATTGCCATCTTTCGACACATGATTAATTTTTTTAAAACGTGTCGAATTTGTTAAATATCAAAAAGTGGCGCCACGCTATCTAATAGATCAAAGGTATGGGGACATCGTTTCGAGCGATGGCGCCATAACCTTTAGGTTGTGCCCGGTAAGATGGCGCCACTTTTTGATATTTAACAAATGGCGTTCTAAAAGTTTTAATCATGTGTCGAAAGATGGCAGTAAATTTACGTGGCTACAAACTTTTCTTTGACAATATACACCTCTGTTTCAAACTCTCTATAGTATGGTGATTATTAGTTACGTAAGAGTATCCAGAACTGGGCAGATCATAAATCGGTTTTGCGGAAGGAAACTTGGCGAGTAGGAAACGGATCTTCTCGCTGGTGCGGAGGCAGTCGTGCTGGTTCCCGACTTTGGGCTTCACTTGGACTGGTAAGTGGTTTTCATGATCCATCTGATGATAATATTTGTAATGTCAGTTAAATTGTCAAAAGTGTCAGGTTCAGTCTGGACAGGTAGATACCTAAGTAAATGCCATGCACATTGAGTAGTGTTAGTTGCCAAGCGGACCCCAGGCTCCAATGAGTCGTAGCAAAATGCCGGGACAACGCGAGGTCATGATGACTAAGTATTGTCATTGAGCAGAATATTAATTTCAAGTATATAAATAAATAAAAATATTATTACGGAGAATCTTACAGAACACGACCTAGTCCCACGGTATTACTCAATAAGGCTTATTTATGTTGTGTTTACTAAACGATGATATACATATACACCTATTACATAATATATAATTATACACGGTACCTGTGAGTATTGCGAGAGATTTTAACAGTATATTCACATAAGTACAATTTTTTTTTGTGATGTTGACCTAAACTCATATATCATTTTTGCCTTCTTTTGGCCTCACTAAATGCATGGTTAAAATCTCCCGGGTTCCTCGTGGGCGCCTTGTATATAAATACTCATTATACAAGATAATAACAATACAATTAATCAAAAGCTCACAAACGCGTGCTGAAATTGTTTCTCAGTTATCAAGGTGTCACGGCAACAGGTGGTATTACTGCAATGTACTGCCGCCAGAGTGCAGCACTAGCACATATTGTAAACAATATAGTAACTTTTACACACTATGCTTTAACTAGTTTTTGAGATTTTTTTACTATTTTTTTCTATGACATTGATGTATCAATGCGGTTTATTTACAGAGAGTAAGTAAGTAAATATTCTTTATTGCACCAACAATTATACATTTTACATACATGTAAAACTACAAATGAATTTTAAAGGAAAATAGAACCAGGTAACAACAGGCGGTCTTATCGCTAAAAAGCGATCTCTTCCAGACAACCTTTAGGTAGCAGGAAATTTCGAACTCATACAAAAGTCAACAAGTAGTGCAAGGAGCTAAATATGGAGACTATTAAATACAAACACACATACTACTTATATAAGTATTAAAACAATACCTAATATACTAATAAATATACAATATAATATAATACAATATATATATATTTATACTTACACATATAAAATATATAAGAGAGCGTATCGCGAAACGCGAAAATCGAAATTTTGTTATTTGCTTTCTCTATCGCGGAAAATTTCCTTAAAGTTGGAACTGATCTCAGATATTTCGCCAGCTTTCCTAAATCCAGATACAAATATTTACGGAACCTCTAAACAGCATTTACTTACATGCAATAGATCCTTAAACATTCCCAGCTTCGACATTGTAAGTAAAGCTATCTCTTTTCTACAATTTCAAAGAATGGTGATTAAACTTTCATGGGCAAATAGGAAAATTAAGAAGAAAGTATTTAACGAAAATAAATTACTGTTAAAGTATAGGTGCTATGATGATCGATCACATTACACAAATAATTTTGAAAAATATAAAATACAAATAAACATTCACAACAAGAAATGACGTCTGACAATCGTGGTCATTCGGGCTCCATTGACATTTCAGAGTTTTTTTTAAATTATGCATTTAAAATTTCGGGTCCAGTCCCCGCGAAGTTTACGGGCGGCTGGATTTGGTTAAGAGCTTGATCTGATTAACTTTTCCCCAAAGAGTAAAGTAAGTATAGGCTTTTCCCTGAACTAAAAGTCCGATAAAGTCCTTTTTGCAGATAAATCCGTATTCGTTAATGAAGGTTCGTTCCGCTCAAGCGATTGCGCTTTACCGAGGGTGTGAACGACCGTGCGATTCGCGCCACGACAGGTGGCCTTTGTAGACAAAGCATTCCATTCTACCACATTAGTGAGAAACTTACAACTTCCTTTCAAACTATTTTGTAGTTACAAAAAGTTTCGAACAGACTAAATTAATTTATATTACAGTGAAACCTGGATAATTGAAATCCAATTAATTTTGGTAGATGTTTCTGTGCCAGTAGGTAACAAAGTATTGTTTGTCCCCGCATGCAGCAGCTAGTTATTTCTTTTACAACGGGCAAAGTTGCTGTTTAACTCCTCGTACTAATATTGATATCCGAGCAAGCGAAAGATTCCAAAATTAAACAACGAGCGTAGCGAGTAACCCTCGTGCATTGAAACCCTCGCAACACTCAAGATTCCACTTCTCGGACCACTCACAACGCTCGTCGTTCAATTTTGGGATCTTTCGCTTGCTCGGATATCAATATTAATACGAGGAGTTAAACAACAACTTTGCCCCCCTTGTAAAAGAAATAACTAGGTGCTGCATGCGGGGACTTGTAAAACAAATAACTAATATAGTTTAACTATTTCATTATTTGATTAATAAAGTATCTTACAATGTGCAAAGCAAATAAATGATCTGATTCTAATTATGTCCCATTACAATTTTTCGGTGGAGGAAAATAACGTGAATCATCCAATCCCAGCGCTGGTGGCCTAGCGGTAAGAGCGTGCGACTTGGAATCCGGAGGTCGCGGGTTGAAAACCCCGGCTCGTACATGCCAATGAGTTTTTCGGAACTTATTAACGAAATATCATTCATTTCAAATTGTCTTTGGTGAAAAAATAAGTAAAGTTACCTTAAAGTTACAATATTATTTTGACAGTTTGAACACTGACCTATCACACATAGACAGTTAGTCCTCATAAGGCTAATCTGCCAAAAGTGAAGCCGAAACACGATCGATGTGTGCGTGCGACGCTCGTGTCTTACGCTCAGCGACACACACATATATACAAAAACGGGTTGCCAGAGTTCATTTATTCCCCTTAAAGTAGATGGATTTTAACCACATCCTTATACTTGGCTATCAATCATTTGGGAGTGTGTATGTAGATATTAAATTTGTAGCAAAAGCTTTCAAGGTTTCTTTTAAGGACTTTGCATTTCTGTACTTTGTGAAATAATGTTTAAATAAAAAAACGTTTATTTTTTTATTTTACAAATGTGCACAGATAATAGCTGGTAGAATTGACTTTGAAATAATGATTTTAAATGATAAATATTTAATGACGATCATTTGGATTTGATTTGGTTTGATTTTATTTGACTAATATTTTCTTCGGGTTGGTGTGGTGAAAAGTTTTGTGTTTCACTTGGGGCAAAATTTGTTTAACTCTCGTAACTGGAAACCCTCGCAACGCTCAAGATTCCATTTTTCGACATTTTGGATCTTTATTTAGCTCGAGTAGCAATATTAGCACGAGCGGTTAAACAACAACTTTTCCACTTGTAAAACAAATAACTATTTATCGTCAGTACTCGTAATTGTACCTGCAGGCCTAGCCAAGGTGGCAATCGCTATTGCTTCGAACAACGAAACGCTTTGTGTCTCTCTTTCAGTCTTCCATATAAGTGCGACAGTGACAGTTGCGTTTCGTTTTTACAGACCTTAACTGTAACACCTGTGTTCCACAAATAAAATTTACTTTACTTGCTCATCAAAATGGCGAGAGCATATTCGACTATGTTTAGTCGGTTTCCATATTGCATCGTTCCTATTTAATCTAATTTTTTCCGTCCATCTCGCAGACAGAAGCGGATCAGTCGGAAATCTAAAACGAATATCACACAAAATAAAAATATGAATTTAAACTGTAATTTTATAAAAGACAAAACATAATTTGAAATAAAATAATGAAAAACTAAAAAAGAATATTTTCTATAGTCATACACAAGGAACTTAAAGTAAGCATATTAATTTTATCAATGTAATCGTCATGCCTCATTTGGAGGAAAAAAGATTCATATCACCTGGCAACATTTATAAGTAATGGCGGCTGACGAAAATTTGGATTTTTGTATTTACAATTACGTAAAAATATCACATTAAACTGGATACTTACGCGTGAAATGTTATATCAGGCGGTTTGTTTTTATTCACTGATGTATTGTGACACCAATTCACCGCACAAACAACCATCTTTCTTGTATTTTTTAATTTATAACCGGGAGGTGTACACAAACCAACTCGACCTTGAGTACTGTGAGGGCCGTTCGGATACGATGACACGAGGGCGACATAATGTCGTACTTGAAATGGCTTCACTAGGGATGTACAGACTAGGCATCTAGGCTAGTTATAAATCTATGAGTTTGAAAATGTCTGGTAATAGTTATCGCCGGCGGAAATGGTCTGGCAATGTTGATTGTCAATTTTTAACAATGTTTTCTAAAACATACATAAAAATCAGCCATTAAAATATTGAGAAAATTTAGTAATATTTTTACCAACATTCAGCACCTTGTACCGGACAAATGGCCGTCGGGCCAATATAGCAAGTATGCAGACATTAAAAGTACATACTAACACTATATTATCCCATACATACATTTTATTCATGAGAAAATAAGTGAGGTCTGGCGGCTCTGGGATCTTGGACTAATACTACCCGTCAAATTTTATCGATGTCTGCTAAAAACTTAATTTGTCAATAAAATAAACATAGACCCACGTAGGACGACCACGTAGTCTAGTAAAAGTACGTCATTAAGCTTCTGTACCGTTATTTGAAGCCTATTTAATATTTGAGAGTGCGATGCTGTTTGACAGATGACGTAGCGGTTCACTATAGGCTGACACCTACCCCCTTTGAACTCGTATTTCAAGTTTTAGCCCCCTCCACCAGGCGCCCGTGGCCTGCGGCCGCGGAGCTCTTCATTGGCGTTCTGTTTGTCGGAACGTTCGGTTCACTGCAAAAAATTCTTAGAAATCCTTAGATTCTTAGAATTTTTTGTAAGTACTAATTAAAAGTATTGTAAACGGTTTTACCGTTCGATTGTTAATATTACTTCAATGATTTGATGGACAGCTTGTGTTCGTCAATGTGTTTAGCAAAGCTGACACCTCATCGATTCACATCGCGAGCGCAGCGAAGCTGTCGCGTAAGTAAGCGATTCTTATTTTATTTTGTTTACAGCGAATCGAATCATTTTAATCACGGAGCAGGTCCTTGAAAAAGTGAAAATGTGAATGGCAGTTTATAGGCCACAGTTTTATTGTCCTCCGAAAGGGAGGTTATAGCGGTTCCTATTACAGTATAGAACTGCCTAACTTAGGAATAACTAAAAAGACGCGCTCTGCGACGTCGTAGTTTAGGCTAATCAACTTGTGATTTTGCATTAAGTAACCTTAGGGTAATTACAATAATAATGATCGTAAGATATATATGACCTGATATTTTCCGTGCATTTCCAGATTTTCTGGTACTGTGCTGCTGAGATACAAATTATTTTATTTTGCATTTAAATCGAAATATCACAATAAAGGCTGGATTTGGAAGTACCCCCAATTTTAGAATGCTTGAGAGCTGGGGCTAAAACGCCTAAAATAAACTAGAATAAGATGTTTGGTATTGCGATGGGTACCATTAAACAGTAAAGTTACTCTAGTATCATGCTGGCTACCAAATTAGGGTCCTATCCGCCTTAAAGTCGACGAAGCCCCGCTGTCGCGGGGCTTCTATTTCCGCTCTGAGGGACGAAAGGTAACTAACAAACCTACATTGAAAACCTTTTCGATCTTTTTGTTTATATCCTTTGGAAAGTTTTTTCTTAATAATACAATTTTGGATGCACAGTACCGTCAATATCTTTGTGAATTTTATTTTCAATTAAGGTATTTGTACGTAATAATAAATAGTGCAACTGCTAAAAGTGCCTTCTAGTTAAAGCAAGGGATTTAAAAGTGAAACTCTTGTATGTAAAACTGACATATCCCCATTCAGTTGTGTTATTGTGAATTTCGTTTAAGGAATTTTATTATATTTATATACGTATAAAATTTTAGTTTTGGTGTATAACTGCATACAGGAGGGGCACTATTTACCCCTTTGCTATAACTATAACCCTTGTGAGAAAAGGAGGTTTCGAAGTATCTTTTCATGACTTAAGAACGTAATTGAGACTGAGAGGTCGGGTGGTTACAGACCGCCGCTGCCTGCACAAGGCATAACACATATCCTGCTGCGTAAGCAGAGTTGATCAATATTGCATTATGTTAAATTAGCATACTGTAACCTTTCCCACCTGCGCAAGGTGTGGAGAAATTTACTACCATTGCGTAACTTATTGTACCTATACTACCTGTACCTATTATGGATATCCGCCATGGCCTACTACAATAACTATCCTGCTACTTAGCAGAAGGTTTATTAAAATATAAATATGTGCTGTTAAGCATACATACATAACGTACCTAATATTTCCCGCCTGCGTAAGGCGAGTGAATATTACTATTTAGCCAGCTGAAGACCTGCCGCCTGCGCAAGGTGTGCGATTTTCATTATCCTGCTACGCTAGCAGATGAAGCAAAATGGCTACTATAAGACCAGTATACTTAATACAATGAACATGGTTCCAAACGCCAAGACCTTTCCCGCCTGCGCAAGGCGTGTGAAAATGATTAGTCACTGGGGCTAAAAGTCAGACATGGTTTTGATACTGTTATTAGATAAAAGTATATTAAGATCATACAACATGCCTGCGCAAGGCGTGCAACATCCATTTGCCTGCTGCGCAAGCGGGTATCAATTGGTTCAAGGTATCATTAATCAAATATTGGTACTACAAAGCATTTATGATACAAGTACCTACTTAACATGTATCTATTTCTATAAGCCAAGATTTCAACTCCCATGTAAATCTCCGCTTAATTCACAATAATAATTCATAATCATTTATTTGCACATAAAAATCCTACGCAAGGCATTCGAGAAATAATTTTTACTATCGTTTTGCTGCGAAAACACACCCCACTAAACATGAGACTGGCCCAGGAAGACCATAAAACCCTAAAAAGATAAAATAAGCCTTGACACACTCACTGCCAGCGACCCGCTAGGCGTATTCCCTTTTAGCAGGCGCTTTGCGAGACATACTGTTTTCTCGCGTTATCAACTTCGCTCGTAACGCGTAGCTCACGCTGGCACTGAATGTGTTAACTGGCTTTCCGGTGAGTAATATTAAAAATCACCATAAGTGGTTCATACTTCATACGTGGCCCATTCAGTCATGCTAATAATCTTGATAATCTAGAGTTCATGATACTGATCGTTGAATTAAAAAAATTAAATTTGTTTTGAATTGCCTTAATCAACCGGCCGCCCCGCCGCTACATAGTTCTAATGGTTTAAAGATATAAATATATTACCCTGGACTGGTTCAAGGTTCTTGGCCATTCATCATTTAACCCCATTTGGGTCAAACACAACAAAGGTTGGGAAAAATGTATCCCGCCCGTAGCAGCATAACAAGATTGCAGCAGCATAGCGTAGCTTGAACTCCGTTAACGTTGCGTTGTCTACAGGAAAGACGTGAAGGACTTAATAAAATGTCTATGACCCACAACTGGTATATAATCATAGTTCAATGCAACTCATCAACGCAGTCCAAATGAAAGAAAGCCATTTCGGTTATTAATCTAGATGAATACATCAGGCGTTAAAATATATGTCCTAGATGTCGGGACGACTTCTTGTTAATAGCCAAAAGTGTTTTTTTGGATAACGGATACAAACCCTTAAGGGTTGAGATACATACATTTACCTATTGGTTCGAATCTACTTTAAAAGACTGTGTGGTTATGATATTCAATATAAAACATTACAAATTTCCCGGGTGGAATTAAGCAAGCGTACATAAGCTACGGAGACTGCTTACCATCAGGCGGGCCGTATGCTTGTTTGCCACCGACGTAATAAAAAAGGCAAGCAACCTCGAAGGTTATTTCTATACCAATGTTCATTAATTGGTGTCCTATGAAATTATTCCCATAAGTATTCAGTTTTTGGCAACAATAATGTACAAGACAAAGTTTCTGTATTGTATACTGTATGTTACAAAATATATATGTGAGAATCAGTGAGCTCACTGAGATAACATTAGAATTGCTTTAAATCACCGTTGATACAATGTAAATGCTAGACAAGTCTGCGCCATTGGGCATGGGCATGCCACAGGTTGAATTACCTACTTAAGTATATATAGTTCTCAAATCTCGTTTAAAGTAATGTAACATTAGTTTTTCTTCAAAAACAGAAAAATAGGAAGGCTACTTAATGCCAAATGATTAAATACTGATTATTTTAACGAAGGTCTTTGACCTTACTATTTAACCCGTCAGTCAATAACATATCTTTGGTAAGATAAATAGTTATGTCCATACATTTCGCGCTTCCTTGAGCTTGCACCAGGTAGTACAAGTAGGTAATCCTGAAATAAGGTTCGAGTATATTTGTGGACAAAGCTGGGACTACCAGTTAGCATGGCTATTACTTATATGTTTTAAATTATGTGAATTGTAATTTATTCAAACACTTTAGCGAACGTAGATCTATCATCTACGCACAGGCCTAACCTTGGCTTATCAGGAACGCAGATATTGTAATATGTGAAATACCAGACGATACAAAGAACCAAGCGGGAGAGCACTCTCCTGGCAGAGTTTTCAAGATTAAATTGTAGCTCACTAACTGAAATTGACGAGCTTTTAGTGCCAATAATACAGATCTTGTTTAAGATTTTAATCAGTCACTTTATGTTTTTAATAGGTATGAAACTAAAGGCCAAGTAAGTATATTCAGGTGAAAGCCTTAAATATACCTATACATCTTGCATACATAATTTCAACATGATACTCGTAATAATGATACCTCCAAGAGGAAAAATCCTAGTATTATTTTTGCTGTATTGCAGGCATTTAATTGATAAAGGTTATGTTCTTACCATACTGGCCCTAATTATTGTACATGTAATAAAATAAAACCACATTATAGGCTGGTTAAAGTATGGGCTTAGGCCCAAAAATATTTTAGAATACTCTCTGGGGTAAGACTACCATCGTAGCGAATATCAAAGAAAAATTAAAATGGTTACAGCAAATAAGATTTGTTGTGTATTATGATTGAAAATTGGATATTCTACGAGCTTATTTACAGTCTGAATGGCTATGCACTGTACACAACTACAACGGTGAGAGTGGTAACGGGTTGAACTCTTTTGGATGAGTAACATAAAGCTGTTAATAGCGCTACCAAATTAACCTACTATATCACTTACTGTCTATTTGTTATTTAAGAATGTTCAAAAGCCGGAAAATAAGGACAGCTAATGTTAATCCATGAATTAATTGTCCGAGAGCCTGATTACTTCTACAATATAATAGACAATATTGCATGTTGTGATAAGTGCACTTTTCATATGATTTACTTTGCCCTTAAGACTGTAGGATTTTTGGAAAACAAACAAGCGAAGCTCTGAAAAATGTATATAAAAATCGTTTTTGTGAGCCTATAAGTTAAATTGTATCCTGCTTCATAAGTAAATACCAATATTTGGTAACCATATCTGGGTAAAAGACACTTTAAAGTGTCAATAATCAAGTTTATTTTCTTTTTGGCAAGGTAATATAAGGTCAAATATGAGTCAGTTTGGTAGAATGTGGACCTTGAAATCAATTGAAAGTATTGAACCACATATAATGATCGCAATGTTATTTTTGGATGGATAAAATAAAAAGTATAATTATGTTTTCATAATTTATTTTAATAAACATACAGTTTTCTATATTTATAGGTCCTATCTATAAATAACATTGTAAAGTAAAATATGTCACTGCACACTTTAAGCCTTTTTACATTCATCCATGTACCCGGGTTGTTAAGTACACTTGTACTTGTTGTCTCCACCATTTTCACATATCAGTATAAATTAATCACATTGGCGTTTTCTGACCACCAGGCGATCACAGACACGTCTCAAATATTAAATAGGCTTCAAATAACGGTACAGAAGCTTAATAGCAGCGTTTTACCTTACAATAAAACGCTTATTAAGCGAAATACCTTATTTGAAGCCTATATTTTTAAATTCGCCTGTGGCTACAACACTCAGTTGCAATAAACCAAATCACTTATATAATGCCCGTCGAGGGTATTTTTAACTCACTGCGTTTTCTCCTACCATGCAGGTTGCAATAAGCAACATCTATAGTCTATACATACAAGTCAACTGGTATGTCTCTTCATATTGAAAACGAAATAATAAATAATATCAAATGCAATCCTTTTTCGAATGTGGTATATTGCAACTTCGTTTTATTTATATTTTGAGACCCAATGAAGAGCTCCGCGGCCGCAGGCCACGGGCGCCTGGTGGAGGGGGCTAAAACTTGAAATACGAGTTCAAAGGGGGTAGGTGTCAGCCTATAGTGAACCGCTACGTCATCTGTCAAACAGCATCGCACTCTCAAATATTAAATAGGCTTCAAATAAGGTATTTCGCTTAATAAGCGTTTTATTGTAAGGTAAAACGCTGCTATTAAGCCTATCCGGACGATTTAATCCTTCATCGGGTTAAATTGTAGATTAGATTTTCTATCCAGCGAACATTATGCAATCGTCATTACCGCGCAGTAATTAATATGAACAAATTTCAATTACCAAATGTCTTATTAGCTTTCGGAACAAATCATTAGATGGCGTTAGATTGGATTCCATTGTTCCTCCTGACTATCTGACCGTCCCTGAGGATACATTCCCATTGCACACTTGCAAGCCAGCTCTGGAAAACCAGTATAGGTGTTTCCAAGATCACTAAGAACGGCTATGTGTAGTCAGAGATGTTTAAATGGGAGTGCCGTGGTTAAGCAAGCGATGAGAATAAATCCAGGGGGGTTGCGCAACGTAATGCAGCAGGAATTTCACGGAAACTCAATAAAATTCAATTTTTACCTAACGGTAAGGCACGCGTCTCAGCTACCTACTGCTCGGCATTTCTAAATAGTAAATTATAATCACAAAGAGAGCAGTCCACCAAAGCTAAATTATCACCGACTTGGCAGTGACAAAAGGTGGCAGCGCCACTACAGTTGTCTTATTTTCATAGAACTTCAAGAACATGGCAAGCGCCATCATACCTGTTTAGGTATGATGGGTAAGTTAGAGCAATAGTTATGTCGTAACGAACAGCCTTACCACAAATTTGGCACTGACATATTCGCTGGCGTGAGTGTAACTTACTTTATATGCATCTCGCTCGTACTGGCATATTAGTGGCAAATCAAAGAATGAACCATTTGTAGGTGACATATCTTATACCTTTAAACGAGCAATTCTTGTATATATATATATATATTTCTGTGATCTCGGAAACGGCTCTAACGATTTCGCAGAAATTTGGTATATGGGGATTTTTGGGGGTATACAATCTATCTAGATTAGTCTTATGTTTGGGAAAACGCGTGTTTTCGAGTTTTCATGCGTTTTTCTTTCGACGCAGAATATGGTCGCTAATTTCGTGTTGCCGGCCACTGTCCGTCTGGTCCAGCGGGTTAAGACGCGGACTGCTAAACGAGTGTTACGGGTTTGAATCTCGCCTGGTGACTAACTTTTGTTTTTTTTTATATGTTCAAGTTTATATATAATTTTTAAATTTTTATTGTTTTAGACAAGTTTAATTTAGTAAAAAAAATTGACAATAGATGGCGTTACTCTGTGACAAGTGCTGTAAGGTTAAAATCGATTGTTAATAATAATAATTGTCAGTTCACATTTTACTTTTTAAGTTTATGTAGATTATCACCTATACACCACCATATTACAATAAATAGTTATAACCGAGCAAAGCTCGGTCGCCCAGGTACTTATATTTTATATGTATAAAGGTTTTTATATGTAAAATGGAAGAATAGAAAAACAGCACCAAAGAGTTAAGTAAGTATAGCACTCATGGAACTCGATGTTGTAAGAAATTTGTCCGTCTTGAATACTTACTAGTCTCTGTTATCTTTTTAATTAAAACTTGTTAAAATAATTGACAACATTTCATTTTTATAAAACCTGAAATTTTACATTTGATTTGGAAGTATTTTGCTACCAGAACACTACAATATATTCATATAAATTTAATATGGCTTATTACAAAAAAAATACAAAAGAATTTAAAAAATGTGATATTACCAATTCTACGGCACAATACGTGAAATGCCATTGCCATTTCACGAATCACGAAAAAAATTTGCTGTCATAATCAAAGAGCATATAATCACTACGTTTTAATAAGACCTAGCTTGTAGCGTAGAACTGGAGTTACGCCATTTTAGAATAAGTACACATTAAAAAATGATAATAATTTAAATACAACTCCTAGTGAAAAAATAAACTATTAGCGTATTCCTCGTTTCAATTAAAATGTAGAGAACCAATAAAATTATAGGGTCAGAAAATTGAAATGGTGTCAATTGTCAAAAAAAAAACAGAAGTTTCAATGATACGGTGATAGAGTCCGAAGGAAAGGACATAGGAATTCCAAGACAAACCAATTAAAACACAGCCAGCAATAAAAACTTATTTGAAATTATAATACTAGGTAGATAGATGATGGCCGCATAGCTAGTTGTTATACGATAGGTACCTAGCTGTTTTTTCTCTAAAGCGACAATTGCACTACGGTATCTTTTACAACTGTAAAAAGTTTTACACAGAAATTAAGCTGCTGTTTTGTGCATACAGAAAAGAAACTTTAAATTCGATTTAATTCGTTTTATTTCTCAGGCTGCAACTTGTTGACTTCTGATTCGTTTAAGTTACTTTTTGTACTAAGTTATCGTCAATATTGACAATTGAGATTGAGGCCTCGAATTTACTTCGCTCTAATAGCACGTACTACTTATAGAGTAGGTACAATATTATACAATAAAACTACCGAGAGAATGTTATAGTATTTTATGCATCAGTTGTATAAGAAGGGTCAAAAAAGGCGAGTGGCGTGAGTTACAATGTGAGCCGGAGCCGAAGGCGTAGGCGAACATTGTAAAGGAATACGCCACGAGAATTTTTTGACCTACTTATACAACGTTGCATACAATATTTTTCCTACGAGTCAACAAAAATAAATCTTAATTTAGGTAAACAAATTACAGCAAAAGTATATAGCCCAGACGCGCGAGCATACCTTGTTACGCGCCCGGCCCACCCCGGGCCGCGGCCGGCCGGTCAGCGACACCTCGTAACTCATGAGGCCCTGGTACTTGCTACTTGCTAAATTAATATTATGGACAGTTTTTTCTCAATTTTGGCCACCGTAGGCTACGGAGACTAACAAGCAACGCTAAGCGGTCTTCGTAGTCTATGGGTGTTGCTATATTACGGGTGTCACATGCGTGTTTCTGACTTATGAAGTAATTATTTTTACTATGCAACCAAATGAATATTTTGTAAGTTGGCAGCAATGCACTTAGTTTAAAACTGTATTCGTTTTGGTTTTGTTAGGTTGGTAGCCATTAATCGCAGTAACATTATAGCTTATAAAAGCACAAGAGCTGTTATGAGGAATAGACAATATAGACTTTTCTTGAAATCTTTTATGTATGTTCTTATATTCGTGTTAATGAATGCATAAATGACAGATAACAGTAGAGGAGTAGGAAAAGTTATTTATGTTGTAGGATAGTACTTATTAGTGTCGTGACTGATATGAATGCATTATGGTTTTCAAAGTGAAGGAAGAGAAGTGTAAGGTGTGATAGTTTTTTTTGTATATATTCTGAAATGAATAGTTTTTTTTTTTTAAATTACACGGGACTTATTTGTTGTAAACGGGACTTTATCGCGTGTACTTACTTTCATTATTTATCCTGACGTTTCGAACGTGACATCACGTTCTTGGTCGCAGACACACTGGCGAGGAATTGTATTAACACATCGTCTAACTGCGCGGGTTTTGCAAACTACCCGCTCTTGGTCTTGATTATTTACTTTTAAAATAGGGCTGTCACTTTGCGACCACACAACGACACATATATCAGATGTGAATTGTTTAGTTGGTGAAATAGGCACCTGATGGTCACGCTAATTAGTCTTATTAAAGTAGGTAACTCGCTAGGTACCTTCCCTACTTGAAAACATCATCGGTCATAGTGAACCTAAACACTCTATCGAGAGGAGAACAAAATCAGTAATCAGATAATTATAATTATGATTGTTTTTCTCCAAGCTGTATCTTTTACTGAGGTGTGCCAATAAAGATAGAATTAAACCCCGAAATCACCCAGAAGTATAGAATACTACTGGATGATTTCGGGGTGCTGATGCCAATGTCAAAAATGTATTGAGATGGTCATACTGCTGAACAAGGTTTCCCATGGGACCAATATGAAAATAGTGAAAAAAATATACTCCTGGGCCCATACATTTCGTCTACTCGGGGCCCCCGAGGGAATGAATACATTAGATTTGTCTTGGCGATTTGGTGGTTAGTCTTAACACGAACCTAAAATCATCCAGTATATCTATTATGCCCATTCGGTAACTAAACACTAGGTACAAATTATAAACTATTAATAATTACTTAAATCGGTGAATGATTCAAGACCAACAGCACGATGACTCGCTTTGGAGACCTGGTAACGGTATGAAATTCCCAGGCAGATAAAGCATTATTTCTGCACAAATTTCAAAGAAACAAAACATTAGGCGAAACTTAAATTGCACATGCACACATTCCCACACCCCCGTACCAAGCAACACAGTTAGAAGCACCACAAATCAAATGCAACTAGCATAATGAGCTTTATGGCTAAGGTATTAGAGTCTCTTACAACTTATTAGGCTAGATAGGTGTGCTACCTAAATAGTCAAAGATCGACGTATGTGCTATGGTGATTGTTTTGAAGTTGTGCCTTTTGAGTTTACCTCAGCAGTAGGTACACCGGGCCTTCTCACGGTAGCTGCGGGTTCGGGCTGCTGTCTGTATTCATACCGCAAAGGAGTGCTCGCCTCAGATAATCGGTTCGTATCGGCGCACTCATTTATTTCAGACACCAGGTACCTATACATATGTTTGTCTACAAAACTATGTTAGTAACAAAAATATATAATATACATGTATCTACGTTATAAAGTAAAATAAAAAGACCCACTGTGGAAAGGACAAATTGCCCCTTTGACCTTTCCGCTAAAATTTCCTTTATATAAATGTGCTATTGTAAAACGTGTGCTCTACAAAAAAAAAACTAAAAGACAAAAGCGGAAGATATAATTTTAGTACTAATGGGACATCTAACTTGGTTATGTATAAGTACATTTTGCGCCCTAACCACTAACTTTCGATTACTTTACTCAGCTTCGGTAATAACAACCCAGAAACGTATAGAATTCGACAGTTTACCGCTATACCCAACTGTTCTACCGTGCTTAATACAAAATAGAGTATCTTACCGACGTCTTCTAGTGACTTTCGTCTTTCTTTAAACGTGGTGTAGCGTTATGAGCTGTGAAAACGCACGCTTCGCAAATTACCTATTAAATAATCTATTAAGTCGTTATTATTCACACGGTGTTATTTTTAGACGATTCTTTTATTTGGAGTGTTTCTTGTCTTAATTGCTTATAAGAATACGTAGTTTAAAATGATTAAATTGCCGCGCGGACCCTACTTAAATAAAGAAATAAAATTCTTACACAGATTGACTAAGTCCCACGGTAAGCTCGAGAAGGCTTGGGTTCTGGATACTCAGACAACGATATATGTAATACATATATACAAATACTTAAATACATAGAAAACACCCATGACTCAGGAACAAATATCTGTGCTCATCACACAAATAATTGCCTTTACCTGGATTCAAACCCAGGACCATCGGCTTCATCAGAGGGTCACTCTAGGCAAGACCGGTCGTCATTACTTAGATGGCTTACCGTGGAAAACGTAGATCGAAATTATTTCGTGACCTGCCTCTATTTGCGCAGGGCAGCCGCACAGCATAGAGCGTTCTGGATCCGGACTTGTATCTCGCCCTCTCTCTGCTTGGTATCCGTGACTATGCAGCCAAGATGCTTGAACCTCTCCACGCCTTTGTATGACGTACCTATCTCCCACTGTAATGTCTTTCCTACGAATTCCCGTGGTTTTGTATCTCTTCATATGAAGGTATTTTTGTCATGATTAATTGGTAGCCCAACCTTTACAGCTTCCCCTCTTGATTCTGGACTGCTCTGCGGACACCCTTTTCACTTTTACTTTAAAAATAACGATAACTAAATATTTTTAGACTATTTAAATGTCAATGGCTTTTAAATAAAACATCAACATTTCACATGTAGACCAATAGTGGGACCGGATTTTTGCCCTATAAGTTTCGATAATTCTAAAGAGTGAAAAGTGATGTTTATCTGGTATGGGACATATTTTTAAGCATATTTGTAATATATGAAGAAAATTTAGAACGAGCGTTATATATAAATAAGGTATTTATGTATTTTTATTGATGAATTTT
The DNA here is from genome assembly GCF_033807575.1 of Cydia pomonella. Classification (NCBI taxonomy): domain Eukaryota; kingdom Metazoa; phylum Arthropoda; class Insecta; order Lepidoptera; family Tortricidae; genus Cydia; species Cydia pomonella. The sequence continues at coordinate 6,418,579 of NC_084717.1, read as the reverse complement.
GAATATTGAATTAAAGTACAAAATTTAAGCATCGTCTTTTATAATATGTATGAGGCTTTATGCTATCAAATTTTTAGAAAAAAAATCAACGTGCTACTTTGTCAAACTCAAATTAGCTTATTATTTTGTCAATATTGAATTAAAGTTTGAAAAATCCACAATATCATATCTAAATTCTTAAGTTAATAGGCAAGGCAAAAAATTAGAAGAATAGGATATGTGCTTTACAATTAATATGCGTTTTTTGTCCTGTAAGATCTAATATTGAATTAAAGTCCGTAGAGATAAGTCTATTACTATAAAATAATATATGCAGCCATTTTATGGAAAGGTAGAAATATCTGTGTGTAGCTTGCATTGTAATAGTAAAATCAACTTAAAAAGGCGCGAAATTCATAACCACGCCGCGCTGGTCCGTCAACATGTCGGCTCGGCGCGCGGAAGCCTATCGTAGCCGACCTAGTGAGCGATAGATATCTCGCCCCGCCCGCGCCCCCCGCTCAGCTTCGCAAGCGCTGTTTGTCTTTTCTTTCAAATCATTCATTTGTTTGTTTATCGTGCACATAAATTAGATGCGGACATTAGATGAATTTAATTATAGAATAAAAGTTATTATGACTTCAAAATGAGTGAAAAATGTTTGATATGTGTACTGTACTGTACTGACTTAGTAACAGAGAAAAAACGAGGAATTGAGCAGTTAATAACTGCGAGCAAATAATCTTTCTTGGTGATGGGAAAGTTAAATATTTCTACGGGAAGGAGGAACTACGTTTCCATAAAAAGTGTAGATTATACATTGAGTCGAAGGCTATACCGGCGTACAAAAGACTAATGGAGGTGGCATCAGAGGGCTTACCGCGAACCACGTTCGACGTGTTGCCTCCCTGTCATACTTACGTACGAATTTACAAGTGCGACAGAGAGGTAACACGTCGAACGTGGTTCGCGATAGGCCCTCAAATGTACAGCCAAGTGACGATGATGAAAATTACATTTTAAAAACTTTTGTCTTTTGTTACCATTGTGTTAGCCGCCTGTACTTACTTTCAACATATATTAGTAGTTTATGTTACTGCTACATAATAAAATGCATTAAAATACACGAGTGTGAGCTTAGGAAACGAACGAAGTGAGTTTCTTAAAAAGATCACACGAGTGTTTTAATGCCTAATTATCTTATACCTTTAAACGAGCAATTCTTGTATATATATATTTCCGGGATCTCGGAAACGGCTCTAACGATTTTGCTGAAATTTGGTATATGGGGGTTTTTGGGGGTAAACAATCGATCTAGATTAGTCTTATGTTTGGGAAAACGCGTGTTTTCGAGTTTTCATGCGTTTTTCTTTCGACGCAGAATATGGTCGCTAATTTCGTGTTGCCGGCCACTGTCCGTCTGGTCCAGCGGGTTAAGACGCGGACTGCTAAACGAGTGTTACGGGTTCGAATCTCGCCTGGTGACTAACTTTTGTTTTTTTTTTTTATATGTTAAATTTTATATATAATTTTTTAATTTTTATTGTTTTAGACAAGTTTAATTTAGTAAAAGAATGTAGTTAAGATTATCACCTATACACCACCATATTACAATAAATAGTTAGTTATAACCGAGCAAAGCTCGGTCGCCCAGGTACTGTATAGTTATTGCAGGTAGTTCGCAATCACATTTTTAGCACAGGCATTATAAGAGAGGTATGGGCATTGTAAATGTCATCTGGCTCTGTGTGGTAGGGCACAGCACAGCGGATGTCATTCCAGATCTAGAGCAGAACCCAACTGGGGAAGTACCTCCACCTTACAGAAAATCGCAGCCAAATAACACTAGACCCTACTCATAGTGTTGTGTTCCTGCCGGTGAGTAAGGTTGCCAGAGCTCAACGAGGGGTGGGAGGGTGTTAGGGTCGGCAACGCGCATGTAACTCCTCTGGTGTTGCAGGCGTACATAGGCTACGGATACTGTTTACCATCAGGCAGGCCGTATGCTTGTTTGCCACCGACGTAGTATAAAAATAAATAAAAAAAAACACACAATTAAAATATTTCATACGACATGTGCTAATTATTTGTCTCAGTGTAAACAAAAATATATCATAATTATGATATCAATTTTCAAATTCAAAATGGCGGACATGTTTTATAACTTATTTTAAGAAATTATGAGTAGTTTAAGACTTTAAAAAGCAAGAAATTGTTTCTTGCTTCTGTTTGTATATGTATCTGTAGTATTTGATGTTTTCATTATTTTTGAAAGTCCTCAGGGTGCCGATTACGAAAATGACATCCATTATGGAACCCAAGATGGCGGACATTCATTTTTCTTAAAAATCGGTATGGGTGTCATCTCCGAGGTTCTTCGAGGTTCCGATTACGAAAATGACGTCCATTTTGCAATCCAAGATGGCGAACATTATTTTTTCTTAAAAATCGATATGGGTGTCATCTCCGAGGTTCCTCGGGGATCCGATTACGAAAATGACGTTCATTTTGAAATCCAAGATGGCGGAAATTATTTTTTCTTAAGTCGATATGGGTGTCATATGAATCCGAGGTTCCTCGGGATTCCGATTTAAAAAATGACGTCTATTTTGAAATCCAAGATGGCGGACATTAATTTTTCTTAAAAATCGATATGGGTGTCATCTCCGAGGTTCCTCGGGGTTCCGATTACGAAAATGACGTTCATTTTGAAATCCAAGATGGCGGACATTAATTTTTCTTAAAAATCGATATGGGTGTCATCTCCGAGGTTCCTCGGGGATCCGATTACGAAAATGACGTTCATTTTGAAATCCAAGATGGCGGAAATTATTTTTTCTTAAAAGTCGATATGGGTGTCATATCCGAGGTTCCTCAGGATTCCGATTACGAAAATGACGTCTATTTTGAAATCCAAGATGGCGGACATTAATTTTTCTTAAAAATCGATATGGGTGTCATCTCCGAGGTTCCTCGGGGTTCCAATTACAAAAATGACGTCAATTTTGGCGGTTCTTGTTGGTGCAGATTTCAAAAATAGAGACCATTTTAGAATTAAAGGTGGTTGATATCACGGCTACACACATCGACACCCATTTCAAAAAGTAGCGTCCGCCATATTTATTTTCAAAATAGATGCCATTTTTGAAATCCACACCCCTAAAAACCCAGAAAACAACACCCATGACGACTTTTTCAAAAAAGTGACGTCCGCCATCTTTATTTCCAAAATGGACGTCATTTGTAAAATTAGTACACATACATCATACAACATGAAAACTAAAAACATTTCCATCCTCTTTTGGGCAGTTGTGTAAGTCTGTGATAACCCTAGGTAGGTACGAAGACCTTGAGCGGTGTCGGCATTTACGCAAACATCAAAGGCGTCGGCCCACTGTTACTTTTTATGTTTGTTAGTCTTATGTTTGGGAAAACGCGTGTTTTCGAGTTTTCATGCGTTTTTCTTTCGACGCAGAATATGGTCACTAATTTCGTGTTGCCGGCCACTGTCCGTTTGGTCCAGCGGGTTAAGACGCGGACTGCTAAACGAGTGTTACGGGTTCGAATCTCGCCCGGTGACTAACTTTTGTTTTTTTTATATGTTCAAGTTTATATATAATTTTTTAATTTTTATTGTTTTACACAAGTTTAATTTAGTAAAAAAAATGACCTATGTAATAAGAGAAATCGACAATAGATGGCGTTACTCTGTGACAAGTGCTGTAAGGTTAAAATCGATTGTAAATAATAATAATAGTCAGTTCACATTTTACTTTTTAAGTTTTTGTAGATTATCACCACCATATTACAATAAATAGTTATAACCGAGCAAAGCTCGGTCGCCCAGGTACTATATTACTAACTGTACTAGGTTGCCTTTTTAACAAGTTGGTCCAGTCCATGGTTGCCTACATTTTATATAAAAATCGGTTAATCTAGGCGACCATTAACTGGACCAACTTTTTTAATACGGCAACTTTCAAATAAGCTTTCATTTGATATATCATACGATGAAATAACAAACAAAAAAACTATCCGTACGCAATCTTACAAGGCAACCTACTTGAAATGTATCACTGTGAATTTTGTCTTACATTTATTTCTTATCAGAAATAAATAACATGAGGGTGCACATACCTTATAACGTATCTCTATATAACTATCGGTTATCAATATTAGCATTAGCGGTTAACAACAACATTCCCCTTAAAACAAATAACTATCGCGAGGAAAATACCAAGTCCAAACATCTGAAAAAAATCGGGAAAGAAAAGCTGCAACTGGCTTTTAAAATGGTACAAGGAAGGGTGGTCATCTGTATGAGAATGTGTTTTTTTTGTCTCTATTTGACCCAATGGTTGACTGGTAGAGAATGCCTTTTGGCATTAAGTCCGCCATTTGTGTTTTTTTTTTGTTTGTGCAATAAAGTTTAAATAAATAAATAATATTCATGTAACGCGATAACGAATTCTACGTGAACGAAACCGCGGGCAATACCTATTATAGTAACAACAAAATAACAATTTTCTATTGCTATTAATTTAAAACACGCTTTAGGATTTTTTTTGATGGACCGTAGACGCAGTCAAGGGCACCCCGCTCCCCACTACCGTTGTTCGCTGCCTCCTGCCACAGCGCGCGGCGCGCGCAAATTTGCCGCGCGTTTGAAACGTAACGTATTTATATAAGCAAGGAATGCATACATATCAGTAATGAGTGTCGCCGTGATTTTATATTTCTAAATTTTTGTTTAGTAACTGAGATCATTGTTGATGATCGATTATTATTAACTCTACAAACTTTAATTCAATATTAGCTATACTGCTTAACCTGAAATCAATATCTAGACAAGCACATTGTCTACATGTCTAACTTTTTACTAGAATACTAAGTTGATCGATAATATTGTAATTTTGCAATATCAGCAACTCTAATTCTATATTTACAAAATAACTCGTGTTTTTACGTTTACCAGAAAGCAGCTGTTCCAGATTTCTAAAAACTGAAAATTGTACATAAATTGAAGTGTTATTCGATATGCTAAAGTTTTCTGTAACTTTAATTCTATATTTACTTAGTTATTAGCAAAAATTAAAATATTTAAATATAACCGAAAGCTCAACCTTAAAATTTCTAACTTTTTACCAAAGTATTATTTAACATACTCCCAATGACATATCAAAAAAGAAAAAACTTTAATATTATCGAAACCCATTTTTGTTCAACCGCTGGTCTAATGCAAGAGCCCCGTTAGCGATTTCCACTTAAAATACTATTAAAGCGCTTAACAAAGACTTTTATTTGCACAAAGCATCGCGATCGGTGTGTCTGCCTACTTAGCACGTCATTATGTTTCAACAACTTAGACTTGACTTCAGTCTCATTAATATAACGTATTTTAACGGTGTGTTTTGGCGTAAAAGGTGGAGGGAAGGGAATTTGGGTGCGTCTGTGAACTGAAATGGAAATCCAGGATTTTATGTAGGTACTTATGAGAAATTGCTCCCATGGCTACATACTGCAGATTTGCGGTTGTAGGTACGACATCCGTATCAGTCCGTATCCGTACCGTATCAGTGGGCTATGTGGGCTTTTGTTTCATGTTTTATTTCATATTTTTGGACCCATGGTTCAAAAGTTAGAGTGGGGGGAGGTATTTTATTTTTCTTTCGGAGCGATTATTGCCGAAAATATTAAATTTATCAAAAAATGGTTTTTGAAGACCCTTTTGAAAGACCTATCCAACGATACCCCACACTATTGGGTTACAGCGAAAAATTAAAACAAAAAAAATAGGTACATTTTGTATGGGAGGTTCCCTAAAATTTTTTTTTTTTTACACTTTATTTTACCGTTCTGTCTCCATGCATGATTTATGTTGCAGGGATACCCTAAATTACTGCCAAATTACAGCTTTCTAGCACTAACGATTACGGAGCAAAGCCGAGGACGGACGGACAGACGGACATGGCTAAACTATAAGGGTTTCTAGGTGACTACGAAACCCTAATAAGATCGATACATAATTTTTATTTATTGACATAAGAAGCAAAATATTAGGATTTGTGCCGCACAATTAACAAGGTTGATTTGACTCATTTATCTTCCAGCGAAAACATCTCCTGTCTCCATGTCAAATTCGCATGCCCCAGTTTAGACTAATAACTTTCTTAAAGTGCCAAACAGCTATGTAAGGAATCAGGGCATTTTAGCGTGAAATATGGCAAGGTTGTTTTCACACGGAGTACGTGCTGGTCACTGTCGGTCACCGGGCCAACAACAACGCAATTTCAACCATAACGGTTACCGCTGTGACGGTAATGTCGATGCAAGTATTGTCATTTGTTGTATGCTTAATAGCTGCTGTGTAACTTAACGTTTGTTATGTGTATTTCATTTATATGAAGTTGGTAATGCCATGCCATAAGGTGGCGAACGCTCCGGCGCGCAAGTGAGTGCGTGTGAATTGTAGGAGCTGCACCTCCTTATTTGCGTACCTATTGGGCTGGTGTTAATGTGATGTTTATGTCAAGTTGGTAACACAAGTGGCAGACCCTCCGACACACACTCTAAAGTGTAATGTTTGATAAGCCTTTCCTCACGTTTCTGTGGTAAAATTTGTTGTTTATCTAGGTAGAAAAGTTTCATTAAACCTCGTGTCTTGAAGTCCTCGCACCGCTCAATATTCCACGAGCCACTCAATTTTGAAGTATCTATTTCGATTGCTCGGGAATCAGTAATATTAGGTATAAAGAATAAAGGCCTCAAGATTACGAATTAAATTATTTGTCAACCGTATTATTAACGCTACGATTTTTCAAAAACTGTTGGATTAAATAAGGCGCTTATTCGAATTATTTCAGTAATACTGTATCAACGACTGTCCACAAGGGTCCAACTTCGTCAATAAATAAAATACAAACTACGTCTCAGCTTCTATCCCTACTAAAATTATAAATGCAAAAGACTATCTGTCTGTCTGTTTCTTTACGCTTTAACCACTGAACCGATTTTGATGATATTTGGAATGGAGATATTTTGAATCCCGGGGAAGGACACAGAGAAGTTTTTATTCGGCAAACCATGCCAAAAGATAGTGAAAAGGGGAATTTACTTTGGACATACTACTTTACTTATTTAACGCAAACGGAGTCGTGGGCAGAAGATAGTAGTTGTACAATAACAACATAGTAGAATTACGATGTAATAAAATCGCCATACTACACATCACATACGCCGGTGATAAAAATAAGTAGTGCGTTTAATATTATTTAGAGCAAAACTAAGCCGGTTACATAAGCGTGCCAAAAAATTACGACTGCTAATTGTATATCATCAAGGTAAAATTGTACTAACAAGAAAATTGAAAATAACAATAGGCGGCGCCAAGGCCACATATAACAATGGATTGGTCGTTTTGGAAATGCAAAGGTCATACAGCCCTCTACATTCCGAGAGCAGCGAAGAACCAGTATAAACTGGCCGATTTTTATGCATGTTTTAACGCATTCACTGCCAGCAACGCATATATGCGTTCACCGTCATACAAGTTTGTTCCTAGGCCACGCCAACAGACGCAAAAAGAGGGGTGTTATGTTTGATGCCAATGTTTTTGTAGCATCTCAAACGGATGGACCGATTTCGATGCGGTTTTATTCACGTCAAAGCGAGTTTCTTTGAGGTTGTGCTTAGCATGTTTAAAAATCGATCCAGCAGTTTGAAGAGTATCAGCTCTTTTCCAAAACTATAGACCTAAGACATTTTTGACATATACCCAAATGATTTTTTGGCATAATCCGTAGATAATTTTTTAATTTAATAGTTATTTATTTATTTATTTAATCTTTATTGCACAAAAGAAAACCTTATAGTACAAAAGGCGGACTTAATGCCACGAGGCAATCTCAACCAGTCAACCTTTAGGCAAAAGCAGAGATTGTGGGCGGTGCTACTTTAACAACAACAACCAAATAAAATACAATAACATACCATACATACATAATACATACATAAATGCATATAAATATAATATTTATCGTTAATTTTGAGAAAACATGCTGGTTTGAAGAACTCCTCATCTGGGCCGAATAAATACGAAATTCCAATTGGGGACAATATTATGTAATTTTCCGTTTAGTTATAAAATACCATATTTACTGTTTTCGTAACTCAGTAGAAGAATTTTTAGGACATACGAATACCTATCTATCCACCAAATTTGAATGACATCTGACGAAAAAAATTTGTGAGCAGCGGTGGAGGCATGGTTGCATTTTATCACTTGTCACTATGCCTAAACTAAACTAGTTATAAAAATTCGACCATGCTACAGCCGCAGGTTCAAAAATTGAATGGTATTGTTTTCTCGATTAAGTTTTTGAATTTTTTATGTTCGCGAGGTCTACAGCTCACAGAACCACCCGTTGTAGAGGAACTAAGGGTCAATTTATAATGGTTTATGGGTCTCAGCGAAGTGTTTTGTTAAAATGGATACAAAAAGCGATAAGCTTCTTGTTAGATATGCATTTACACGCGTGGTTGGGTTTGCAACATCCCTATTTTTTGGGCCCTTTGTGAACATACGATATTTTGTAAAAAAACAAGGACATCGATAATATGTGTTAACTATTTCGTTCAACACATTTAAAACTCAAAATAAATGAAAGAGCATTGGAAATTATGTTAGGCCACTTAACCATTAGGTTAAAACCATGAATATACCCAGTATTTACTACCTATGGGTTGGGCATGAGTGGTGGGGGAACTGACAGAACGGGATAGTCTCATGTATCGTTTAGTAGGAGTAGCAGCGAAAGCGTTAATATTGTTTGTCACAGTTTCATTTTTTTATTCCCCACCGTAAATAGTATGGTTTACGGTGGGCAACAAATAACCCGACCAAATTACGTAGGAAGTTTTTGGTATGATGTCAGGAATGTTAAAACGTGTTCATAATTTTGTCGGATTGCGTATGTTCTGTCCCTCACGGGCGCACGCGGTATAGCACACATCTATACGATCCTGCCATCTATGGTTAAACTTCGATTATACCTAAGCGAAGTTTAACCATATCGATTAGATATAATAATATGTAGATTATATGCTCTTTGATATGTACCTACACTAGAAGTCATCATAATTGTCATCAATCATATTGAATGCTAAATTATTTAGTTGACAAGGCGAAAAAATAAATATACAATCATGAAAAAACGCCATGTGGAAATTTGCTACTATGTAATAATACTAATTTTTCTGTTTTGCAAATCTTCTAACAAATCACTATGAAAAATTCAGAAGGGAGAGAGAGGTATGATTTAAGCAGCCTGGAGGAATCGATTTTTTGCCTTAGTTTGCCTTTGCTTTGAAAATTTTGATCGCATTCACACAACAATTTAATACCCACCGGGCTATCGCGAAAAGACGGGAAAAGTTTTTTTTTAATACCACGTCGGTGAAAAACAAGCATACGGCCCGCCAGATTGATCCAATTGATACGCCTATCCTATACTGTAAATTTCATCGAAATAGCATGAGCCGTTTTTGAGAAATTATTATAAAAAAATATGCACAGGCATCTGAAAAAATATGATAGTATATTTTCCGCTACTGTATGTGGTCCGCCGAAACGATTGTTTTTATGAAACTCGCTTTCAGCTAGTTTCATAAACCTACACTCATGTTTTAATGCCTTTCGTTATGTAGCAGTCCCACATAGTAAAATATGCGCAGCGCTGTGTTTCATACGTAAATAACAAGTATAAATAATACAAAATGTTTTCTGTAATTGTATTTAATAATAAATAAACACACTTACTTATTAGGTACAATTTACGCTGCACAAGCTATCGCCTAGTCGAGCTTTGGCTTTTCGCAAATATTTGGAGGGGCCTTATTGTAAAACAAAGAGCCATATTATTTGTATGGCCGTGAACTTAGGTAAATAAATATAATATACATATTCATATTTTTCAATGATAGAAAGAACCGTAAAGTGATGAAAAGAACCATACGTAGGATATCTCGCGCGCGAGATACTGTCTCGGCGCACTCGTGCTAAGCCTACTGATGTTACAATTTATTGGTTTAGACAGTAAAGTCGCTAGTCGCTACTGAAATTTAAAGTGTAAGAAATATAGATGATTTTGTTTTGTCTGTAACGTTGTAAACTGAACGAAACAAAATAAATGCAACTCTATCCCAATTGAATATGATTTAAATTTCATTGAACTTAATAAGTATTATAGCTACGACCGTGAGCCTTAGGTGGATTAGGTAATACATTTTATAAAAAATAACATATGTATCAGTGGTTACACCGGGCAATGCAGAGTCAAACCAAGGTAACTCTGCAGCGATTTTGATAACACATATTGTGCAAATATTATAATTTCATAGCAATTTGACTTTCAAAATAACACTATCAAAAGCGCTGCAAAATTATCTTAGTTTGAATCTACCGAATATAAACGCTTTCTAAATAAATATAAAACTACATGCTTAAAAATAGCGTATTATTTATTAAAATGGATAATATTTCTCAGGAAGCCTCTAAATAAATAAAATACAGTTAACAATATAATCATTAATTATTTGTTTAATAACAAAATGTGTGTCAAAATTTCCATTTATGTTATACTTCAAAGAAGTTTATGTGTTATGCAAACGAAGAAACAATTTTACTCAAAAGTCTCTGTAATAAGGCCCCACTCTCTATTTTATACTGTAAATAAGACACAAAGTTGATCAAATATTGCTCGAATTGCTTGAAATACATCAATTTCGACTACATTTCGAAAAACGTTCAATACAATGGTAAGAAATAAAGTATATAACAATCAATGTGTTTATAACAAAATGAACAAAACAACAAATATAAACATATTAATCATCCAAATGAGACCACATGAATATTTACACAAAATAGTCAAAAATATACAACTAAAAAAGATCACTCAATGTTATCACTAACTAAACCCAAATAGGTGGAGTCAGGATAATTGCCCAGGGTCACATGTCAGTACCATTATCATCAATCAGAAGATAAGCCACTCGTCTCGGTCTTGAGGGCCCTACCGTGAAACATGAAAAAAAAACATTAAGTATGTAAGTACTTTATCTGTTTTATAAATAAAAATAAATAATAATGTTCTTATGCATTAAGTGCTCCCCAGGGTGTTTTTTCGCTCCCGCTAAACCTGCGTGTAATACCACCCTTTATGAGCAAGTGTGATAAAATAGTATATTACGATACAAGTGCGAGAAATAGGAAACGAGTGGCGATATATTAAAACACGACCTTAGAGTGTTTTAAATCGACACGAGTTGCGAATTACCTATTCGCACATATATTGTACAACGTTTTACAGTACATATGGCCCTCTAAATGTTCGACACAGTAACGTAATATGCTAATTTTCGCACTAGTGCGGTAAAGTAGCACCATATGTACTGTAAATAACCATACACATTTCTCAAAAAAGTAAATGTAGAAATAAGTCTGACTCTGGGCGAATCTTCTAGACTCATAAAAGTAAAATAAACTAGTATAATTAAATGTTAAAAGTATACAAATGCTTTGGGAATGGTATTGTACGAAATGAATACCTAAACACTTAGATTGGCATTTCTACCTAATATCAGAGACACGTAAAACAAAGACTGTCAATCTCCATAGTATTTTTTTACCCATGGTTACAAATGGCACCGCCACATATAGCTTCGCCAGATTTGAGACTAACATATTTTATATAACTATTTATCCCCCTTGAACATCATGGAATAGCTTTAATGTTTATCAAAGTGCCTATGTGGAAATCAGCGAGTAACATCATCACAATACATGTGGTATGCAGATTGACAGTGCTTATTGTTTTCTGATCTCATCTAATATCAAAGGACCCTAAGTTGTGCTCAATATTTTATAAGACAACACACAGTTGGCGATTTGCTTCTACTGATAATTCATCATATTCTAGCTACATTATACAGCCGTAACTAAGTTTTCAAAAATATATTTCCAACAATACAATTAGGAAAATATGCACAAAAGATACCCATTTTATATTTTAACATACAATTTCATTACAATACTTGTACATGTGTAGGCAGAGGCATGATACACTGTGTAAATGGAGAGCTAAATTTTTTATATACTTTTTTTTATTATCGATCGACGGCATTGGTTTGGACTGTTGATAAAGATATCCCTGAAAGACTAAATACCGGAACAAATATCAAATTAACAATAGGAACTCTATACGACGTTCACAAACTACTGTCTCTTTGGAAGAAATAATGCGGTGCCCTATATTACTAATATTAATAAATGTGCACAAATTTTACGCCTACAGCAACTAAGATAATTAATTTGATATTTGTTCCAATAAACGAAGACTAATTTCATTTTAAAGCTGAGACAAGTAAATAAAAAATATAATCCAAGTCCATACAAAGTCGTGTACATTATATCCACTCACATACTTTTGGTAGCTATAGTTACCCTTATTTTATTTTAATAATAGAAGTCACTGAAAAATATCAAGCACACGAGTGTATATCTATTGTAGATGGCGCCACTTACAAGTTAGGAATTAAAACACATCACCATTTATTATAACTCTATCACAGTGTTAACTAGATAGCATTGCGTTGTCATTCTAGAATAACGGTCACTATGAACGGCATCTTACACAACAATGATTGGTGGGCACGCGACTTTGACAGTCTATATTTATTTACTCGTCTCTGCCGTGCAACAAATACATCGATACAAGATTACAGATAATTTTGTGTCTACATTTGTACGTCATACATTTTTTACGTCAAAATTTAGTTGCATATATATCACATAATTCAAGCACAATAATATAAATCTGACTTTGTGATTATATCCTAGGCTAAATTTAGTCAACGGCAGCCTTGATTTATTATAAAATATCGATATAGCATCGTGGCTAACATCCAAATATCCTAGTTTACGATAATCAGCAGCATCACTATAAGTCCGTACTTTAAGGTACCAATTTGGACTCTGACCACGCTAATGGCGATTTCACACGGAGGCAGAACAGTGAGGCAGAATAGTAAGGCAGAGCCATTAGGAAGACAGTGGACGTTCAAACTCAGGTCAGTCAACTAGTACAAACTAACAGCCCCGATGCAGACGACGACAGCTAGTTAAATATCTAAATGTATTAGTGAATATTCATAATAATTTTCTTAGCACAAAAACTACCTTATACGGCACGTGCATAAACTGTAGGGGACAGCACAGAAACCCCTGTTTATTAGCGCGAAGTGTAAATGTCAAGTTTAAGATTCCAATGTAACCCACAAGATGGCAGAACCTACAATGCGCAAGAAAACGTTTGTTAACTGTAGAGGGCAGCACTGATTTTAAATTGTTTCCCAAAGTTTTAAGCAATAACGTATTGTTTGTTCGCATTTCGTCAGGTGACAAGCAAAATTCACTAATTACTAAAAAATAATCATACATTAATCAACCTTATTCCAGTAGTAATACGTTTCATTATGGCTAAGAACTTGTGGTGGTAAATAGTGTGTATTGCTTGTCCCTGACGATTTGGTTTCTCTCAAAAACGCGTAACTTTTCAGGATTGCCAACCTACTAAAGGATAACCTTGCGAACATCCTGAAAAGTTAACGGTTTCAGAATGATGACTAATGGTAATCTGACAATCATTACATTATGACTTTCAATAATTATGTCCAAGGGATCCGGGCAGCACTTGCTTGGGCGTGAAGTGTCAATGTACAGTTTAAAAGATAAAAACCGCCGCACTGCACTACCCTCGCGAAACACGAGGCCAGCCGCAGGGCAGTCGATTAAAAATGTGGTGGGGGAAAGCAACTGTCCCGAAAAAATAGACGGGCTGGCTGTTAACTGTTCTGCCTTCATTGCTGTCCCGACAGTACTGTTCTGCCTCTGCCAGGGCCTTTATTATTTATTTACTGCCTCACTCTCCTGTTCCGTGTGAAACCAGCCCAAGTTTGCACTTGTTCAATAATACAATGGTATTTATGGTATTATATTATGTATTAGCCGAATTACCGAATATTTCTGCTGACTTATAAATGAGTTCTTCACTTTTGGTTCAAAATTTGAATTCAACTGAGTCCTCGGCGTCCAAATAAATTGAAATTCAGTATAGATACTTTGGTTTGCTCACACCGGAAGATAGAAACTTCTCAAAGAAAATACGTAACCACACCGAGTTTTTGCTTATGAAAAACGCCTCCAGGCCATTCAAATCGTATAATGGTAGTAATGGTACCTAAAAGTACATTCTATAGAGGAGTAACTGCCATTTGATATCAATCTGATCTGATACACAACCACTTCTAAATTAAATACACTATGAAATGAAAGCGTATTAATGAAAATCTAATTTTACGGCTTAATTGACGTATTTTTAGATAATCGCGCAACATGTTTCGGAGAGCCTAGGTCTACTTTTTCAAGCACTAACAGTGCGGAGACCAGTGTTGTCACATACAAATTTGCCGAAATGGTAGAACAGGGTGCAAAAATAGGTAGAAATGGGTGGTTTTAAATTGAAAAACAGGTAGATGTACCACTCAATAGCAAGTACGTTTTTATGATTAAAAATGTGTATAGAAATTTTCAAATTATTAATGAGTATTTAATATTGTGATGTTAGTACACGTATTTATTAAAGAAATCGAAACAAAAATGACGATTTCCATTGCTTGTAGGTAATGAATCTGCTTGTATAATCTGTTTCTTTGGCAAGTTTCCATTACATCGAATCTAAATTCGGTAGAAATTAACTAATGTTCTGTCACATGTATTGAGAATTACTTACAATTGTATCATTTTGAAAATACGGAACCCTAAATAGGTAGATTTCAGGCCGAGGGAAGTAGATAATTAGAACGCTGGCAAAATAGGTAGATCTACCCAAAAGTTGGTAGATTTGGTAGATGTGACAACACTGGTGGAGACCTACGCTCTCCGAAACATGTCGCGCGAGTGGCTAAAAACACTTGAGTTAAGCCGTAAAATTTGATGAATGTTAGTATGTCTTACGACAGTTTAAATTCGAAAATCAAAAACTATTTAGAACTTTTAGAATAAAGAAATTTTCTCACTTTGTTCTGCAATTTTATCATCTAATGCTGTATTTCCAATTCGTCATATGTGCACAAGTAAGTGCCATAACGAATGTATTTAATAGTAAGAACAGGCAAATCATTAACAAGCATGACAAAGACGGAGCTACTAAAACGAACTACGTCATATTACTATGTGCAGAGGTGATCCTCAGATCTACGCATCAATAGGAGCCCTAAATAAATGGCAAAGTACGCCACAGACAGAGAAACATAGTAAGTCTTATTTCATTTTAAGAGTCACACGTAACTTGCCGCCGCCATATGAATCATATGATCAAAGTTTTGCTCTCATTTTAAAACGATATTCAGAAAAACCACGACATTTGGAATGATTTGGGAATGATGTCTGGGACTAGTTTTCGTTGCTAGAAATTGTAATGCGAAGAAATAAGCGCGAAAAAAGTTTTATAATTTACATACTAAATTGCTGCTCGCTCTATTTTCTTTGTACATATAACAATTTTTAGAGAAGCGCTGGTGGCCTAGCGGTAAGAGCGTGCAACTTTAAATCCCGAGATCGCGGGTTCAAACCCCGGCTCGTACCAATGAGTTTTTCGGAACTTACCTATTTACGAAATATCATTTGATAGTTACCAGATGTTTTTCGGTGAAGGAAAACATCGTGAGGAACCCGGACTAATCCCAATAAGGCCTAATTTAGCATCTGGGTTGAAAAGTCAGATAGCAGTCGCTTTTGTAAAAACTAGTGCCTACGCCAATTCTTGGGACTAGTTGCCAAGCGGACCCCAGGCTCCCATGACCCGTGGCAAAAATGCCTAGAAAACGCGATGAAGATCAATGATCATATAAAAATTTTAGAAACGAAAACTAGTACCAGAGTCCAGAACTACCAGACAAAGATGATGTAGGTTACGTAAATGTTCATGCCAAGTGTGGCGTGTTCATGTGACTCTTAAGACCTAAAATCATCTTATCCATTTCCAGTCTCTAAAATTAAATAGACTTAGAGTTTCCCTTCACAAACGTTTAACAGATTCCGGATGGTATGACAAAATATGGAATGTCCATCCAGCACACAAGTTGAACATGGAATGTATCAAACTATCTACATCGGAATTATACATCAGTCTCGGTTTTGCTGCTGGTGCGTCGGCTACGGCCTGTAGTTTCGTTCGTCCAGTGTGGGCCACTCAGTAAAAACTTCTTCACATTATACTCCATTCGCGCTAATTCTTCAGCCGTTATCTCTTTGTCATTAGACTTCAAGGCATTTCGCAATTCCTTACCAACATCGAAATCGCTAGCGTTACGTCTGGCCTTAGAATTATCATTTGTTTCTGTGATTGTAGCATCGCCACTTTCTACTGGGAAACTTGTTTCTTTACCAATATTAGCCTTTGGAATACGTGCATGCTTTTTTTCAACATTATCATTATGAGCTATAGAGTTGCGAACCCAGTTGTTGAGGCCATCTCTAGTAAATGACTTCGAATATTTGCTGACGGGGTGTGGCATATTGAGTGCCAATTCGTTCAGCGTCTCCGAGAGTCTGCTCAGCTTGCTATCCCTTCTCATCACGTTGTTACTATACGCGACATCATCTTCTAAAGGATCGTTTAGATTATTTTGCTGCTCTAAGTTCTTTTCAACCCACTCTGCTACTCTAAGCAACTGCTGCTTTTGCAATAAAGCGGCACTATCGTCACTAGAAAGCGAGCTTGTGCTTTGTTCGTTTGTGAACACTTTCGTAGTTTCATTCACTTTCAAATGAGTCTGGGTTAAATTGGGATAGACGTTAACTACTGCTGGTAGTACTGATTTAGGTGGAATGTGTTCCGTTTTTTTCTCGTATTGTGGTACTTGGTGTTGATGATTATCCAACGGCCGGAAGTCTTTAGATATTCTCGTGCTTTCAATGGAATGAAGTTGCGACAAATCGATCTTTCTTAAAGGCCTGGTATGTAAATTAGACAGTTTATTCTGCTCGTAACGATCGAAGTTAAATATTTTGACGTCCTGGCTCTCTGTTGGCAACAGAACGTCTAGTTTATTGCCGTTATCATTTGTGTTTATACCGTCAATATTATTGTTTTGCATATTTTTCATATCTGCATTAAACTCATTTAGAATGTTATCTGTTTCTGAAACGTTTTGCTGACTATCAACACTTTGAGATTTATTGTTATTGTTTTCGGAACTGTTGGAGAAAGTATGAGTTTTCAATGGTTGTAGAGGCGATGAAGAAACATTCAATAACACAGGATTAATAGTAGGACTCTTCACACTCGTATTGCATTCTTTGGCATTGTTATCGACGTGAACGTCTATGAGCGTGCTTTCTACTACTATATTATCATTTTTAGCATCCTCTTTTTCATCTGGGGTTCTATCTATATCCATAAAATTCTCCATACCATCATTCAGATCTTTAAAGATAGAGTTTTCATTGCATTTACTTTGCCTTCGGTATAAAACGGGAGGAACGTCAGGCTGCGCATTATCTAAGAGAATATTCTTGGAGCCAGCTTGCATTCGCAAGTGGCAAAAACGAGGGCCCGGACCTACTTGAGTATTAGACTTATGAGTGCTGACTGTAGACTTAGCTACAGAAGAAGTTCTACTAACAGCTCCCATTGAACCCAAGGAGTTTTTTCTCACATTATAATTCTCGAGCGAACTATTCTCATTAATCGGTTTAATATCTTTAGTAATGTCTTTAGAATTTGATAATTCCTTCATAAGTTCCTCGTTGCCGACACTGTGAACACTACTTTTCTTGCTAGAAATGGAAGTTCTCGTGCGATCACAGAGCTTATGATGAACTGCTGGTTCCATGTTCATGGTATTCTTTCTCAATTGCTTTAGATCACTAGCATCAATAGGTGGGATATTTTTCTCATCATTTGGCAAGAGTTGGACTTTATCCACTGGTTTAGATGTTTCGTTATTAATATAGCTTGTGTTAGATGCTTCATTGATAATGGGGGTGACTTTCAGCTGTTCTCCAACAGGTTGAGGTACGATATAAGGGCCCGGCGCGCTTGGGCATACTAATTTTTCATTCACTAATTTAATAGCATGTGGTGAAGCACTTCTCAAGCTTAAATTGGAATGAACAGATTTGATTTCCGAATTGCAATTCAAGCACAGGGAATTTTTCATATCTCCACTCAGAAATGTTTGCGTTGCCACAGAATAGTAGCTCTCGTTGTAGCAGAAAGGTTTGCTCTGTGATTTCATGCATATACATGTATCACAGTGTTTTGTTACAGTATCCTGAATACTATCTTCAAGAATTTTAGACATCAGTGATGCAGAAATATTAAATTCGTACTCACTTGCATCAAAAGTGTCTAGTTCATTACCATTTCTTGACTGTGTCGAGCTGGATGGCTTAGATGTTTTTGACATGACATATTGTGACACCCGGGTTTGTGTATCTACAGGAAGCTGTTAACAAAACAAATTGATCAAGAGCCATAGCTGATAAGAAAAACAGTATGTATTTTTCAACATTTGATGTCGAGTCAATATTTTACTTACGTTGTCCAGTTTTTGGGATACAAAGTTATCAGGCTTGCACTGTAGTAGTTGGATTGCTAGGTTCATATCGTTTTTGTATCTTTCCTGAAATGATCAAAAACAAATAATTAGACCTTTAATTTACACAAGTTGATACACATAAGCCTACCATATTGACAGGGTCCAAGATCATATAGACGATTGTCGTGATCTCTAATAGTAGGTATACAACTTGTTGGCTTGACAACCATAATTGGATGTACTGAAAATCATTTGATATTTACATTGTTCATTTCGTGAATGGGTCTACTTTAATTACATACATATAGTAAAACATAAAATAACAAACAAGTAATAGTAACACAGTTTTTTTGCACCACGTCAGTGGCAAACAAGCATATGGCCTGCCTGATGGTAAGCAGTCACCGTAGCCTATGAACGCCATTAACTCCAGAGGTATTACATGAGCGTTGCCGACCCTTTAAAAAGTATGTGTTATAATTAAAGTATTATTTTTACTAAAAGACCATTTTAATGCTGTTTTTGCACAACCAATGTTCCAACGCCAATTAACCATATTTATATTATCATCCTGAGGCTCACAATATACCTGAGGCTGATAATAGTACTCAAAGTTCAAAGAAATTTAAATGCTTTGCAACTGGAATTAGAAAAGAGTTGCATTGGTTTAGTTTCATTCAATTCCCAAACAACACAAAATCAAACCTAATTCTTACCCTATAGGTTCAAGTTTCTGTGGCAAATTTTGGATTTGTTTCTTTTATGGCTAGGCCTTAGGAGGTTATGGTAGAACTCATCCTGCACATGTTGATAAAATGAGTGTGTAGACCTTTTAACTCACATTTTCCTTCTGCAGCATGCTGAAATTGTGCTTGGACTCGGCAAGCCGCACCGACAGAGTGGCTATGTCTTTGGTCAGCTGGCTCTTCTCACCCTTCATCTTATCAACCATTTGCAACAATTTGTCTTCTAAAACCTGATTTAGTTTCTGCACCCTTTTGTGTGAATCATTCAATCTGAAATGGACAAAAAAAGAAATTAACTTGGTACCTACTAGCAGCAACCATAGTATCTTTAGAGAATGTTAAAAAAAAACTGTTAATTAACATGTTCACTGAAGTAGGGGTTCAATAATCCGCATGCAAAGTATGGTTAATTACTAGTTTCACTAATTGCCGCAGCAAAGGTGTTAACCGTTTGGACCATCACTTTTAATTGTAAAATAATTTATAAGCTATATTTACTATTATTACTATGAGATCCCCATTGTTACAATTTTGCAAAATAAATTCGTTACAATTTTGCGGTGGCAATTAGTGTTAACTTGTAATTAAGATACTTTGCATGGGGTCTCTCCGCCCCACCCCGCAGTGAACATGTTAGTAAATATAAACAGCCAGCTAGACAGCCTTCATCTGAATAATAATTATAATTCAGCCTATATACGTCCCACTGCTGAGCACAGGCCTCCTCTCATGTGCGAGAGGGCTCGGGCTATAGTCCCCACGCTAGCCCAATGCGGATTGGGGACTTCACATACATTTGAATTTCTTCGCAGATCTATGCAGGTTTCCTCACGATGTTTTCCTTCACCGAAAAGCTAGTGGTAAATATCAAATGATATTTCGTACATAAGTTCCGAAAAACTCATTGGTACGAGCCAGGATTTGAACCCGCGACCTCCGGATTGAAAGTCGGACGTCATATAAAAATAAATATTCATCTGAATAAATAAATTTAATTTCTTATAGTAATTGCTGCTGTAGTAAACAACATATCGAATAATGAGCACATTTTGTATTTTTTACCAAGGAAATGAAGAAATAATTTCATACACAGCAGAAAGAACAAATAAAGCCCATAGCCACCTTTTAAAATAGATATATATCACTAAATTTATTACTTATATATTTAATTGCTACATTTATCATCATCATTACAAAGATTATGGGAAACCTGCTTATCAGCCATAACATCATACAGCAGAATTTAGACCGCAGTTTACAATGGACCAAAGATTGGCTTATAACCCTCAACGCAGACAAGTGCACTGTACTTCATATAGGTAAAAAAAACCCTAACCACATATATAATATTGGCTCCAAAAGTTTACAGAGTGTTGCTTCGCAGCGAGATCTTGGTATCATTATAAATGATAACTAAAATGGGAAGAACACATTTTGGGGTTGACCAAAAAAGCCAACTCTATATTATATATAATCAAGAAAGCTTTTCATTATATGGATAAGAATCTTTTCATTAGGCTCTATAAGACATATATGTATAAGACCCTTATTGGAATATGCCTTCCAAATTTGGAATCCATATTTCCGGAAGGACATTGATCTTATTGAAAAAGTCCAAAGAAGAGCAAAAAACCTGGTTCCATCTCTTCGCAACCTACCATATGACGATAGGTTAAAAGAATTGGGCTTGACAACCCTAGAGCAGCGAAGGCAATGCGGTCACTTAATAGAAACATACAAAATACTTACAGTACACTGCAACATACCCACATTGAGTGATATTTTCACTCGGAATAAGTGTGACAGACTGAGAAGACATTCTCTGAAGCTGACACGGATGCAGAGTAGTAGCAACCCAAGACGACACTTCCTGTCGAACCACGTAGTGAAAGTGTGGAACAGTTTGCCCGAATCCGTAATCAGTGCACCCTCAGTGAATTCTTTTAAAAACAGACTCGACAAACATTTTATAAATGGACAAAACACAAGTGCAGGACATTGATGTGCACGTATCAGCTATAAGCTGCCTGTGCATTCATAAATAATAATAATAATTTTCTTCAGGAAAAATTATTCACATTAAACCTTCTCAAGGAACTTCTTGCTAGAAGATGCTAATAATACCCAACTGGGTGTTATTACAAATTAACAGAGTCGGACCACTCTAAGTTTTCATGCCAAGTGCTACATCAAGTATGCTGCTATATCAAGTATAGGGGTATGTATGTATTCTTACTGCAAAGTAAGAGTGTATAAAGTTACTAAAGATTTAAATGTTATTTTACTAACCTTTCATATTTCTCTCTCCAAGTATGCAATTGCTCATCAAGATCTTTTACTCGGCTGGTAGTCTTTACAAACTCTGCCTCCAAGGCAACAATATGAGAGTCCCGCTCAGCTAAATGCTGCCGCAGGTGCTCCACTTCCGCTCCAAGCTGCCCATCATCCACAACATCACACTCCTACGAACCGTAGGGATTCATCAAAATAAAAAAAACACAAACTAACATTTAAATACAAAGGTATAAAAATTTAGGAACATTAAAAAGAAATTAAATGCAAATTAATAAGAAAAGCAGTGCATTTAGTTAGTACAAACTATACCTAAAACAGAATTTTGAAAACTAGCTTCTACATACTTAGTCAAGATTAATCATTTAATTCAAAACATACCTCCCCTTGAACATAATAATAAGTTCAACTTTGAAGAAACTAATCAGGACAGAGTAATAAATCATAAAGGCAATTTAATTGGTAAATAAATCCATATACCATAGCACTAGAAACATCGATTTTTTCTATGATATAAGGCGAATAATGCAAAGATATTGATAAAACTCTGGCAATCTATAAAGAGAGGCTTCTGCTACGATACAGCCGAAGAAGAAGGCAGCAGAGACGGCAGGTTTTTACCTTACAAGGGGAGCTCTTAATGCACTTATCCATCACTCATCTAGCGAATTCTACTTCTCATTATCGCATGTCCGAATCGTTGAGGAACCGAGCGACGTCACACGTTAAGTGATTTCATTAGCTATTTTATCAACAAGCCACTTTTATAAAACAAAATAAAATAAAAATCAATCGATCTCGCTTGACATATAACGTGAAATATTTACTAGCGCAAACTGCCGATAAGTGATTACAATAACTATGACTAGAAACCAACTATCTCGCAGAATTAGAGTATTAACTTTGATTAGAGATATTATTTGGGAAAAGATTATTAAGTTTTCCCAATAAACACTTCTGCTTCTGCGTAAAATTGACGTAGCCCGACATGACGCGGTTGACTTGACGCAAGTTCCGAACGAACTCGGGGATACAAAACTGTTTAAGCTTCAGTTAAAAACGCTGTTTCTATTTTAATTAAAATTGTTTTTTCCTTAATTTTAATTAATATTTATTTTTATAAACTAGCCAGTAGCTAGTAGGGGGAATACATAAAAAAATGAAAGCGAAATCTTCTATGCGGAAAAAGTTTAGTTTAGCCGACACTCGGAAATTCAGAATGAAAAAACCAGAGACATGTCAAACGCTTACTATCCTATTTCTAATGTCTATGTATTTCTATGGAAAAAACTGGCAAGGCAATCAGCCATGGCGGGAAAAACAAAAATCGTAAAGCCCAAGCTCGTTTATAATACACGAAGCAAGTAAAAAAAAAACTGGTGATAGCTCAAGAAAATATCGGCAATCAGGGGTAATAATTCGTGTAGTTTTATAAATTGATACAGTTATACCTTGTGATTGATGTCAAGATGATCATACAAAAAGTCCTCGAGCGCTGGGGTTGTGCTGAGGGTGTAGGGGGGGAGGTTTAGCCGTTTTTGAGTTTTTGCTAAAGTCTGAAGGTGACTAAGCTTGCTTATTTTACAGTAAAAATTTGGGTTATGATGAACAATTACGAAAAAACGACGTTTTCTTAAATCGTCTATTTTTTGTCTCTTTGCTAACTTAATTAAACACTCTAGCAACGTAAAGTGTTGACCGTAGAGTACAAAGAGCATATAATCACTACGTGTAGAGTAAAAACAAAAATCAAAAAAATAATTAAAATTCTATTCGTAAGGATATTCGGGATATGAGCAAAAATCTGAAAAAAATGTTCCTTCAAATTCTTTATCTTAGACTTCGACTTTTAGTATGTTTATCTGGAGACGAATTATTTCTCCTGATTTTATTAATTTTCTTGAGCTAAGAAAAATTATCTTGTTTTTTAATAATATTTTAGTTATGATCTGTTTCTAAAAACTTATTTGATTTCAAGTCAGAAGTCTAATCCACATCCCTTTCGTCTATACGTCATGCATCCTATGCAAACGAAAAAGAGTTTAGTGCGTAGGTACCTATAGATAGAGCATGGATCAAGAGTTCATGTTCAAGATTCAAGACCTTCTATCATCTGAGTGCTCGTATTTGGATTCAGAGGGGAACAATAAGAGCTAAGGATAAGTACAACCCTTGGATACAACTTTTTGCATTATTTTCTGTATTGATAATCCGTTAAAACCACTGTTGAAATATTAAGCCTACGATTTTTTTCTAGAATGTACCGTACAACAAGTTATACTGGTCTACAACTAGGCGACTTACAGACCTTACAGTCTTGTAGTACCCAAAGGGTCGTCCATTTATTCCATCACATAAAATTTAGATTTTTCCGACCACTCTTGTGTGCCACCCTTTAACTTTAGAACCTTTACCTTTATTTGTGCGCCCGGTGGTAAGTACCTACCACGAAAATTATTTTTCAAAAGCTTCTGATGTCCCTATTAATAATAATAAGACATAAGTGCCATGAAAATACGTTATTTTCATTGTTTGGCTTACTTGTAGTGTATGTGTACAGTACGGAACCCTCCATCATGTGTGACAGCACTTGGTCGGCTTTTATTGCACTTCCGTTTTCGTAACTTCGGTGACAATACTAAAAATACTATAATTAAGCTGATCTGATGATGGAATTGAAGGCCGAACGTAGAAATATGAACCCTAAGAAAATTCCAATCTCCTTGAGTTTGACTCGTTTAAATCGTCTTAATGCTGAATATCTAAAAAAAGTGTAGGTACTCGGCGATGACAGTTTGTATTTAAACGGCACCTAAACCTAACACAACTTACCATTGGACTCTAACAATTAGATCTTGCAGGACTCCAAGCAAAAACCAGAACATGGAAGTGCTTATCTACTTAAATAGGTTAGTAAGTAAGTCAACTACTAGGTCATTGCAGGCCAAGTGGGGATACTACCTGGTAGTACATCCACTAATGTTTAGCCCTCTGTTGGTGGGCTTTGTTAAAAAGCGATAGGAGAATGACTCGAGCTCGTCAAAAATTAAGGTACCTGACTTATGGTGTATTCATTACCTACATGTTTAAAAGTTAGCTGAAAAAAAATCGGATACGATTGCCTCTCTACGTCTATTCTTTTGCATTAATTGAAGGTAGTTTATAATTGGTTAAAGATTATAAACTATTTTGAGTAAGTACTAACATACCTAGATGTGAAAGTGTAGTATTTTGTAGGTCTTTCTTGCATCACACGTGTCTTGCACGCTCTAAATCTAACTATCTAGTCATCTTAAAAATATCACGATTAAAAATAAAATATCGACAGAAATTCGTCGAAGAGAATCGGAGGCGCAACGGAACATGCTATTGCGCTGTACGTCTGAAGCTGCCTATTTTCCCAAAACATTTGCTCCTTTTTGATTATCTATTATAATCTAACCTCTAGATCTCTGTCAACTTTGCGTAGCCAGATGCCGGATTTGCGCTGGGTTCGCTCGTGGCGATGTACTCCGCACGAATTGAAAATAGCAGACTAAGAGTTATTCCAGTTTCTTACCGAACACTGCTCAGACCCAGTATAAGAGCTCTTCGACTACACAAATCTCTAGGTAGTATTAGACTGGTTTTCCCAAAACCTGGACCAGCTCACGCGCACCGTACAAGAATACACAACCAGAGCTGACGGGCGATCTATTTCGGGCATCCACTGCCACACCGTACACTCGTTTTGATCCAATAGTCGACACTTCTTTGTCTCGTGAAAAACACATCGCACGTTACCTATATTACAGTCGTGCATCCTTGATTAGCACGCAACTTGTTTATAAAAGTGTCCCAAAATGGGAAACGCGTTCAGTCCTTACTCGGCAAGGGAAGGCGCCACAGACGTCATAAGTGAAAGTGAAACAATGAGCGACAGTAATACCCCGTTTGAAGACGCCCAGGAGTTCCATGACACCATCGACAATGACGAAGCGCGTGTCAAGGCCAAACAAGAAGAAATGGATGAGTTTAGAAAACAACTGAGCTTGAAACGGGAACAAAGAAAGTTAATCCTGGCACGGCATAGAGCAGAAAAGGAGCAGCTAGAAAAATCTTTAGAAGAAGCCAATAAGGCTAAACTAGTCGTACAAGAAAACAACAGAATGCTAAGAGATTTGTTGACTGCGAATAACATAGAAATTCCAGAAAACTTGAAGGCATCTGATGAAATATCAGAACTTAGTGGAGCAATAGCAAGTATGGCAGGAGAATTTGAAGCACTGAAGTCTAGCAATAACAAGCTGAGACGAGATCTTACAGACTCGAATATGTCTCTGCAGCACGCTTATTCAGAAATAGCTGATCTGAACGCTCAGAATACGGAGTCGATGACGCATATAAACGCACTGAAAGAAGTGATAACAGTCAGCAAAACTATGATCAATCTCCGAGAACAGCAGCTGAATGAGGTAAGTATCCTCTGCAAACCTTGTCACACTGACAATTAGTGAGAAATTCCTTACGATTCGATTAGTAACCTTACTTTGACATAGTTCTTTCACTATGTTTCATTTAGTTCTCGTAATGTTACGGAACCAAGCCTGGCCTTGTGTTAGGCAATAACTACATCGGGCGTTATGAGCTGCATAACATGCGTGCTTCATATCATGTTCGTACTTCAAATGCTACACGTAATTAAAATGATTACAAGGTACTGTCTAATATATCATATCAATGTCAGAGTAGACAGAACATTAGGAAGATTATTATTTGGCGACATCAAACGATAGCAAAGTACGATGTAATAAATCACATAGGAGACTGACTGTCAGGAAGCCAGTTTGACGACTATGTCGACTATGCAATGTTTGTTTACCAAATTATTCCCACTGATTCTCTGCTTAGTTGACTGACTACTGCCTGTACTAGCAATGATACCACAATTTTCTACACAAGGTTTGTCTAGAATTGCGCAATAAAAGTAGCTGGCCGGTAATATCGTGGGTTCGAACACCAGCTCGCAATACCAACGAGTTTTTTTTAGACTTTATGTATGAAACGTCTATTTATTACATTACACATTAACTTTTTTTTACGAGTATAACATATAACTCAGCCTGTATATTTCACACTGCTGGGCACAGGGCTCCTCTCATGTGCGAGAGGGTTTGGGATATAGCCCCCACGGTGGCCCAATGCGGGTTGGAGACTTCACATGTTACACCTTTGAATTTCTTCGCTACTTTACTTAACTTTTTACCCTTTTATTTTATTTTAAACTTTTTTTAATAACGTTTAGTGATATCTATTTATTGACTTTAATATATGCTATAATAGAATAGAATAGAATTTGTTTTATTCATAAACATACAAACAGTAATAGACATACATAAAAGAGAACATAGTGAGAGTAAAGTGTCACGAAATGGCCTCATCTCAGCATGTTGCTGGCGACTTCCAGCGCTGATCTTCCGATGAGACCATCGAGTGCGAAATAATCACGGAGGGTAATAGACAAAAGGAAAGAAACATAAAATAAACCGAAATAAATTACGCCAATTAATAAGCCAATCAAATTCGATTTTTTCAAAAAATTATTCCCAACAAGCTGGAAACCGTTTTGATACCATCATTTGGTCCTAAATGAATGCAATCCGAATTTATGCAATCCCAGGGGTGCAACAATTTCTTGCTCTTTTTCAGTTTTTTACTTGTACCTCGAAAACGGTATGTCTGACGGAAAATTTGCTCTAATCATGATGAAAATTTTTATTATCTGAAAATTCGAAAGATAGGTTTTAGTTTTTGAATTTCTTTATTGTTAGGTATGACTATGTTAAAATCTGAAAACGCCTTTTCACCAGTATCTGAGTAACCAAACCTTGCTGGTGGTGCCATTGAAATTGATGACGGGTTCCATCTACATCAAGTGGTTTGGCAATCCAAGGAATAATGTAGCTCCCAAGGCTCCCAAAATTTATACACACCTCCTGAGATTGCGCAAACTTGGATTACACGCATTTAGAACCAAATTAAGGTATTAAAACGATTTATAGCTTGCTGGGAATTAATTACTCAAAACGCTTTTTAGGGTTCCGTAGTCAACTAGGAACCCTTATAGTTTCGCCATGTCCGTCTGTCTGTCTGTCCGAGGCTTTGCTCCGTGGACGTTAGTCCTAGAAAGCTGAAATTTGGCATGGATATATAAATCAATAAATCCGACAAAATCGTACAATAAAATCTATAAAAAATTTTTTTTAGGGTACCTCCCCTACACGTAAAGTGGGGGTGATTTTTTTTTTGCGTCAACCATACAGTGTGGGGTATCGTTGGAAAGGTCTTTCAAAACTAATAGGGGTCTTCAACAAACATTTTACATAACAATCATAACGACAATGAATATATTCGGAGATAATCGCTCTGAAAGAAAAAAAAATGTGTCCCCCCCCCCTCTAACTTTTGAACCGTAGGTCCAAAAAATATGACAAAAATCGTGGAAGTAGAGCTTAAGAAAGACATTAAATTAAAACTTTAGCGGACATGATCAGTTTAGCTGTTTTTGAGTTATCGCATAATGTTTCCCCTTCATAGTAAAAAGACGTACATCCACAGTTCATCCCTTGGTTAACAATCTACTATACTTTAAGCTTCAGTTTAGCTTATTGTGACGGAAGAGTAGGTAACTACGGAACCCTACTCTGAGCATGGCCCGACATGCTCTTGGCCGGTTTATTTTATCTAATTTGGTTAGCCTTATACGGTAGGTAAGGAAAACAATGTGAGTAAACCGTCATATATCTGCGAAAATATATATATGTGAAATTCCTTAATTAGTGATTTTTAACATTTTATTTACAATAACAATATACATACATACTTAATAAGGTAGTGTCGGCTAATAAGAGATGTACAGGTCAATTTCTTGTATAACAAGAGAAGGCTTGTGCCCAACAGATCCGAAATAAATATTTTTGCTACCGTTTAAAAAATATTTAGAATGCATAATGTGGAATTAACCAAAACACACAAAAGATAATCAGCTATATAGGGCTCGAAGAAGACAACGACCTAAGGCAGTCATGGACCGGCGTCGCATCAACGTCGACGCAGTTCGCTGGCACGGGATCTTGTCAAGCCGCCAACTTAGCGGGCAATAAATAAAGTTTGATTCTCTAATCACACTTGTTAGATAGAACATTGAA
The DNA here is from genome assembly GCF_033807575.1 of Cydia pomonella. NCBI lineage: Eukaryota > Metazoa > Arthropoda > Insecta > Lepidoptera > Tortricidae > Cydia > Cydia pomonella. The sequence goes on along the minus strand of NC_084717.1, from coordinate 6,389,712 downwards.
ATAGTAGCTAGACGACATAATCGAGTTAATTACGAGATTTGACACAAATGAAAGTTGACTAAAAATAACAGTAGGTTAATTAATTCCGGTTTTTTAAATTTCAGTTAAAAGATAAACTACGTGAAATAGAACAGAGTCTAGCAGACAGAGAAGCAAATATGTTGTCTGCAGATCTTAGACAGGAGTATGAGAGACAATTGCAGAATATTAGAACACTTCGTGGATTGTATGAAGAACGTGCTCGATTGGCTGAAGTCACTAGGCAAGGATTGGCACGTGAGCTTGAGGAACAAAAGCAACTCAAACAAGCCGAGAGTAATAAGTAAGTAAACCGAAACAAAGCTAAAGTTATACAATACGAGTCTTATAAGAGTATACTCTTGATCTGCATAGATGGTTATTGTAGCGTAATTTTAAGGTATTATATATTTGGGTCTGGAAACATACGCCTTTAACCTTTTCATCGCTTTTCCACACGTGTCAAGAAATGCCATTGACGCCAAAAAGTTAACTGGTGAAGAGCGAATATGAAGCTTAACTGACAGTAGGAAAGTCGCTTTGACAACGTCCGCCATAGCCTTTTTAATGGTCATTGGCGTCGCGGGCACGACAGACGATGACCGTTTTAGTGGTCTTTGGCGTTGAAAAGGTTAATATAAACCCTGATAAGAGCTACATATTCTGCCTCAGCAATCGTAACAATGACTTGAAGTTTGAAGTCCTTAGGTGGGCATATACGAGAATTGCAGTGTTGGCCGAACGTTAATTAGAATTGAAAATATTGAAAATTAACCATTAGATATTGAACCGTAAATCGTAACGGATGGTTACAGTTTACGGTTCAATTTGTACTGGTAAATTTTCAACATTTTCAATTCTATTGTCATTTGGAAATGGGGAGTAGGTGTATTCTGTTCGTAGTTTTTAGCACTCCATTCGGAGAGATATAAGAAATGTTTAGAAGGAACTAAATTAGGTACCTAGCTTGTTTTTTATACAACGTCGGTGGCAAACAAGTATACGGCTCGGCTGACGGTAAGCAGTCTCCGTAGCCTATCTACGCCTGCAACTCCAGAGGAGCTACATGCGCCTACCTATACTAACAAATTTACTGTATCTATTAGCGTAATCATATTAACATTTTTAAAGCTCAATATGATCATTTATAGAAACGCAGAACTTACAACTAAAGTAACCGAACTCGAAACAACAGTCACGAATCTTGAAGAGACCCTTGAAAATAAGATAGAACAAATATCTTCATATCAAGATGAGACACGACGATTGCAGGGGGAAATGTCTGCTGTTAACAAGGTAGACCTATTACTTATTGAATTTCAATTTAGCAATTGTTTATAAATATCAATGATGTAACTAATTTCATCTTTTCCAGCTTTTCTCCCAAGTCCTTCTTGGTTATAAAAGTAAGCAAGATTTAGACAAATTAGTAGTTCGTCTTGAAGAAAACCACGGTCTTTTGACGCATATGGCTGAAAGAGATAATGGGTCAGAAGCTTCTTCAGCTCTGCCCAAACTGTTATTGGAGATTGTAAGTCAAGTGGATGAAGGAGAGGAAGGACATAAATTTAAAGAGAGTACAAGTAGTGTCTCTAACGAAGAACCAAAGGAAGACGTCAAGACTGAAGAAACAGGTACTTATCATATACCAACCAATACATACATAATATAATCATTATGAATATCTGTTAAATATAGCACAAGCGTCGTTAAGCTTGACTATTAATATCATATACTGAATGTTTCAGAATCACAAAATCCTAATACATCAGCTGAAGAAATAGTTCAAAATTTGCCCAAAGTATGGAGAGTTCTCATGGAACTTCTAAGTCATCAAAGTGAAGCCGAATCTGGGACTTCCGAGAAAGTTGAGACATGCTACAAAACAGTTGAAACTAAAGCTGGCTCAGTGTTAGTGCCAAGTGTTAGTCAGACGTACATCCGATTAAAGGTAAGCGATAATTAGATCACTAGTACATTTTAAACATTAACTTCCCAGAACCATGAGTCAACTGCCTGTCACAAGCCAAGAATAAATAAAATCTCCGACCACTGAACTGCAAAACAAAAATACCCAGTTTTTCCACTACACATAAAAACACATCTACAATTGTTTGATATCAAGCCAAGTCAATGTTTTACTGCACATTAAATATTGAACACTGAAGAACTTTCACAATATTTTAATGTATAATAACAAACACATAGCTAAAAGTCATATCAATTTTTACAGGATTTAATCGTCGAAAAGTTGGCACTCATCAAAGAAGTAAACCGCATGAAACAACTTAATGTACATTTGGAGACTCGCTTAGAAGAACAAGAGCGTAGACTGTCTCTCGTCACAACCGAACTAAGCAAAACCTGGCACGTTGTTGGTAAGCTACGTAGACATCACCATCAACTACATACTCATGAAAAAATACTCAAATATGAATTGCAACAGAAAAGGAAACTACTTAATGAACTTAAAGATGAGTTAGAATATTGTAGAGAAAAATGGGAACAGGCGCGCGAAAAGAACACGCAGTCGGAACGGGACTGGAGAAAACTTAGAGCTGAATTCACTAGCAGGAAAACCAAATCTAACTCACCGTCATTCAACAATTCAGGTGAAAGTGGTTATAGTGATGAAAGACCATCCGATGATTCTTCAGAATCAAATGACGAAAGCGAATATGTAACGGAACCATTGTTGAGGTGTAAGAAGAAAAATAAGAAGGCAGTTGAAGCCATTTTAGACTCTAGTGCTGATTTTAATTTAGTGGCAGAAAGAGAGGATCCAGCTAGTGACATGCTAGATGTTGCCGAGTTGCCTCTAGATACGCAGGATGATACTTCGGGTCTAGACGCATCTATATCAATTTCTAATAATAGTGAAAATCGGCCGAATAATAAAGCCGCTGATGAAACTGAAGATGAAGTTGGAGAGATAACAAACGACTCGTGCAACGATGATTCTTCGGGAATTGAACATTATTGTAACAGTGATTATTGTTGTGTAGGTACAAGCAGCGAACAAGATGCACTTGGCAACGATAAACTGACTAAATCCTTAAAACCGGATGCTAAACCGACATCAACTACAAATATACCTTTAATAGATCCCGCTGCTATTCTTAAAAGTATTAAAGAACAAACAGAAAGACTGGCTAAGAAAGACGAAAGATTAAATAATTTAGAAAAAAATAGTTTGTCGTTATTAAAGAAAACACAGGCAACTGATAAGTTGTCTAAACAAATAGACGGTACATTAGACCATCTCTTAAATCGTCCTTCAACCAGCCAAAATACTGAATCTAAAGAATTCGACTTCATAAAAAAGGGAAAGCCTACTATTACTGAATTAGAAAATGAAGATTGTAACGAAGTACAAAATAACGATGATAATAAAATTGATAACAGTCAACAAACAAATTTAAGAAGCGAACCCACAAAAAGTGAAAATGATGAAAAAACGCCTCAATTAATTACTAATATTTTAGGAAATACATGTGAAAACACTGTAGCTCCATGTCTGGATGATACCAACATAAATCTTCCTTCTACTTCCTCTAATGTAACCAGCATCGATACTAATATACCAGAAATTAATGCTGAGAGTATACACGAAAGTATACGTCAACAAGACGAAAGACTAGCAAGAAGAGATGAAAGACTTCAGAAACTAGAAGAAGGCTGTTCAGAAGTGGTTAATAACATATCTGATACCCTTAAAACTGGTGAAGACATTAACACAAAATTAGATCAACTTCATGATATGCATCAAAAGAAAACAAACGAAGAAGCAGGAACATTCGAGGATAAAAGCGTTCCTGAACCATCTACGTCAGCAGAAATCGACCATGAAGCCAGATTTGCTGCACGCGATCTTCGACTTAAAAGACTTGAAGAGCAAACTAAGTCACTCGTGAATAAGGTAAATAAAACCACATCTAAAGGTGTAAAGATACATTACAAATTGGAAGAGTTGCACAATATCTATGGGTCCGAAAGTTCAAGAGCAGGAACACCATCTGACGATACTGAGGATAAACCAACGAATGATGAAGAAAACACAGAACAATAAAAGACTTACCTGTCTTGTTTTGGCCTGAAAATGAATACAAATCTAAAACACTTAAGATACTTATTAAAATTTGAACTGTCATAAAACAGTGCCAAGCGTCATCGTTATTCAATTCGTCACTATCGGCCAGTGATTGGTGTTTTTCACAACAATTAGTAAAAATTAGATTTATCGAAAAAAATTGTAAATGTAATAAAAATGTACTTAATAATATAAAGGAACAATATGTATAAACTGTCAATGTCATACAACTGAAAATATGTCAGAATTTATAGAAAAAAAATTTCAACTACAGATCTGATTCACAAAAACTGACACTAAAAGTTAATAAATAATAATCTTGCTAGTTCAGTTTAATTTAGTGTGAGCAGCTATCTATATATGAATGGATATGTAAAAATATTGGTAATAATAAAAATATATGTTGTGAAGTAAAGTGTTTATTTATCGCAAATTTCCTTATTCTTAGATCACCTGCAAATAACATCTAGCACGTCGAAGCGGAATAATTGCAGGTGACTGTACATTAAATCCGTACACATTCTAATCAGGTACATAGAACACAAAACGAACTTACAGATGAAGATTTTTTTACTAAATAGGCAAAATGGAATTATTTCGTGTACAAAAACATTCTATAACTGAAATTTTATAGGTATCTTGCGCAAATGCCGCGCCAAGGGACTCCACCAATAAGATAAGGTAGGTGTAATAGTTATTTTCATCACACTTGCTCGAAAAAGATCTTATTTCATGCAGGTGTACTGAAGGACAAAGACCTATTTCGTTCCCGCGGGAGTTATGGATTGTGAAAAAAAGCTATATCTCCCTAGGGAGTTATAGCTTTTATTTTTTTATATGTCACTTATTCATACAGACCAAGTAGCATAAATGAGTTTTACTTTTAAAATAATGACGTTTATGATTTAAATTTTTTGTTTATGTTTAAAATTATTTAATTTCATTAATTTAACAGCCCTTTAAAATATTTTTACTTAATTTTAAATCGTGGCTGAATGTTGAATAGGTCTGTGCCTTCGATGCTTGATATGTCACCGTATTTAAGAATTATTTCGCTTAAAATTTAGTTTTTTCGTAGCAAGTGTGATGAAAAACATTGTGTGTAACTCCGGGGGTAAGAATATTGCAAATCGGGGGCAATTACCGCCCTTCGTATCCAAAATTTCACTTTCGTTTCCTACACTTTACACAACTTATAAAAACCAACAGGCGGTAGGTCAGCCCTAGAACTGCACCAAGTACAGACAATATTATATATACATAATATACACCGTGGTAAAACCCGGCAGATTTTAACCACGCATTCCATTTTTCACAAGAATTGTCATTCTCTCTAAAACAAGACCTATTTCAGAAAACTTTGTATGACATTTTTGTCTCAAAATCTGTTGGGTTTACCCAGCCCACATTGCATATGTTGCTACTTAATTAACACTGTACTTAAGTATCTTTGTCACAAACAACAATTGAATACCTACCTTATTTACAAAATTATAAAATACACAGATTTTGTGATTTGAGATAAACACACGAATACGAAGTAAACTTACATTTGTGCATTTAAACTCTTTCTTTACACACTTACAAATAGTAATAAAAAAGCGGCCAAGTGCGAGTCGGACTCGCGCATGAAGGGTTCCGTACCATTTATGACGTATTAAAAAAAATCTACTTACTAGATCTCGTTCAACATTTTACCACTTAGGACACACATTTTACCACTTTGGAAGTGTCTCTCGCGCAAACTATTCAGTTTAGAAAAAAATGATATTAGAAACCTCAATATCATTTTTGAAGACCTATCCGTAGATACCCCACACGTATGGGTTTGATAAAAAAAAATATTTTTTTTTATTTTATGACTTATTAAAAAAACTACTTACTAGATCTCGTTCAAACCAATTTTCGGTGGAAGTTTGCATGGTAATGTATATGATATATTTTTTTTAGATTTTTCATTCTGTTATTTTAGAAGTTACGGGGGGGGGGGGGGGGACACACATTTTTTCACTTTGGAAAGTGTCTCTCGCGCAAACTATTCAGTTTAGAAAAAAATGATATTAGAAACCTAAATATCATTTTTGAAGACCTATCCCTAGATACCCCACACGTATGGGTTTGATGAAAAAAAATTTTTTTTTAAATTTTTATGACGTATTAAAAAAAAACTACTTACTAGATCTCGTTCGAACCAATTTTCGGTGGAAGTTTGCATGGCAATGTATATCATATATTTTTTTTAGATTTTTCATTCTGTTATTTTAGAAGTTACGGGGGGGGGGGGGGGACACACTTTTTACCACTTTGGAAGTGTCTCTCGCGCAAACTATTCAGTTTAGAAAAAAATTATATTAGAAACCTCAATATCATTTTTAAAGACCTATCCATAGATACCCCACACGTATGGGTTTGATGAAAAAAGATTTTTTGAGTTTCAGTTCTAAGTATGGGGAACCCCCAAAATTTATTGTTGTTTTTCTATTTTTGTGTAAACATCATAATGCGGCTCATAGGATACATCTACTTACCAAGTTTGAACAGTATAGCTTTTATAGTTTCGGAAAAAAGTGGCTGTGACAGAATCGGACAGACAGACGGACATGACGAATATATAAGGGTTCCGTTTTTTGCCATTTGGCTACGGAACCCTAAAAATGATACAAATATACAATATCAGAGTTGTAAAATTGCTCAGTCGTTCTACGATCAATAGAAACCATGTATTAACCAAAACCAAATATGTATGGCCATTAGAACTGACCTAAAAACTTAACTAACTCAGATCTATAGTTTCCGAATTAACTTAAAACTAGTGTACTTATCGAAATACTATTTTTAAGAATGGCTCACATTACTCAATAAATGTTAGTCGCATATTATTGTGCGACAAATTTGGATATTACCATTTACCAGTCAACGTCCAGAGGCCTTACCGCAAAAAATGAAATTTCGTTATCTGCCTAGCTCTTGCTTAGTTTAATTAGAAGCAAAATAAATATCTAATAAAGCCTGTATTTATTAAGGCCTTGATATGTTTGCAAAATTTATTCGTAATGATTTTTTCGTAAAGACAAACAGGACATACTTATTAGATTATGTATATTACAAAAACATAGAAAGTATGAAGTGCCACGAAACGGCCTCATCTCAGCATCTTGCTGGTGGCTTCCAGCGCTGATCTTTCGATGAGACCATCAAGTGACAAGAATCACGGAAGGTAACAGACACGAAGAAGAAAGACATAAAATGATATTTGTGGTGAATTTGGCAATTTCGGAAACTTCTCCTTGGTACAACGCTTTAGCATAATTATGATTTCCCGTCTGAAGGTAAGCGATTACCGTAGTCTACTGGCAACTGTATCTTCTTAGAACTACACTTACGGTACGTACAATTCGATAGTTTGTTCGGGCACATTATTGCGTAAAGTAAGTTATCCTTCATTAGAGGTATTTGTGCGACTTTTGATCTTTCAGTTAAGCCGCTCGCTCCCTTGATCAAGCCTAATCTCAAGAAGGTCTAGTTTTCCATTACAGGAAGGCCTATAATGCTCCCAGCGAATTCGTTCGATGCTGAAATTTCAGACAGTCCACGTTGGACAGTCAGCATCTGTAGTAGCGAATGAAACAACGCGCCAAAAGCATCTGCCACCCCGGAATACAACCTTATCCAGTATGACCATCATAATACATTTTTGACATTCGGGATCATGATCATAACCCCAAATTCACCCAGTATTATAGAGACATAACATACCACCCACCACCACCCAGGGCAATTGCAACAATGGGGCCAATGCAACTATTTACTCTAAAAATACAAGAAGTAATGAGCTAGCCTCTGTATTCATGATATACTTTCATCAGTAATTCTCATTATAATTCTCATTATAGTCACTTCTTAAGAGTGCATTTGCCCCATAGTTTCAACTGTCCCATAGTTGCAATTAACCCACAGTTACAATTGCCCTGGCTGACCTCATCGCATTTAGTAAAGCTGTTTATGTAGACAATGATAGATACTTTTGACGCGTAGTCTATTCCGCTACTATCCCTACGTAAAGCTAATCCACTTCGAGAGTTATTTCCAGGCCTTGAGAGTTGTAATGTCATTTTACAAAAACAAGCTTACTCGTTAGGATTAAGCTGTCAAGTAGACCTCTCCTTTGAATGTAACTGAAAAAATGTTAACATTAGATGTGGTCTATTCGGTGGTAATAATATTCTCCTTCTCTAAAATCTTGCCTGGCGGCACCTTGTAGAGTTTCCACGCCCAAATAGAGAGCAGCATCATTTCCAATATCGTGATTGTGTTGTGGATTACTGAAATAGGAACAATTAAGATAAATTAATATAGGTACAAGCATTATTCTTAATACCTTTTCAAATACTTGACTTAGTCCTAGGATTTAAAATATAGGGTTTCGAATACCTATGCATCGCATGTGTGCTGCCAAGCCTCTTTGGACATATCATATTTTTGTTTGGACATATCATTTGGTCGTTAAATGTGGCTCAATAACGGAAGAGGAAAAGTCCCGTGGGTTGAAGTGACATGTCACAACTTCCATAATCAGAGCCACAAGCAAGTGCATCCGTGGGACACGACATAGATTTAGATCTACAAAAAAATCCTAGGCTTTGACGACGGGGCAGCTCTACCGCAGCTCTAGCCCAGAGTCCCACCATTAACCAACATGTATTGCTGCCTCCCTTTTTGTTTTTCCTATTTTGGTTCATAAAGTTTAAATAAATTAAGTATAGTCGTGTTTCACATAGTAGAGAAGCCCGACATATGGTCACAATCTCAAGATTATATGACTATATGAGGGAACGACTAGGAAGAAAAACTCATTGTCCATTGATTGGGATCTTTTCCCATACTCCAGTCACCACACATGCACAATAATTACTTACAATCAGAGACCACAGCTGGGTTCAACGCCAGTAGGCAAGGCAGGTGTGCTGTCGTTGGGATGATCTTAGCGAGTCCGCACTGAACCTAAATAAATAAAACACAGTAAACAAACAAAAGGATAGTTGCAAATTCCAGAAAGATGCGATGCGTTATCTACGTGTGCTAAGTGTTGTTTAGGCTCGATATCAGACATGATTCACATGATTTCGATCCTTTTCATAGTAACAGAGGATTTACAATGGGCACATGTATAAATACATCGACATCTAATTAACGATTTCCAATCCCTATAGAACGTCCCCCAAGTTAGCATCTAAACAGGGGATAGCTCGCCAGCAACTAAACAGGAAATGTTCCGGAAGGACCTATTTCATCATTACATACCACGAAAGGAAAAGATAAACGAACTTAATTAAACATTGATAAACTCATTTGGTAATTTAGTTAATGTTAACGAAGATGCATGCCGAATAAGATAATTTACCTTCACAATGATAAGAACGAACTGTAGAGCCAAGAAGCGGGGCCTCGGCCTGCCGCCCGTAGCTTCAGCAGCTCGCAGACACATCATGATGCCCCAAATACCGGAGAGGATGGAGGCTGCCACCAGTGGTTGGAAGTACATGTAGTTTTTCAGGTAGATGCTCTGAAATGCAAAAAAAATACCTTTGAAAAAACATTATCCCATCCCAAGATCTGATCACGTCCTTTTAAATATAATTAATATATTTTTTTTATTGTTACTTAGAGAAAAGTGCAATTTAAAAAATGTACAAGTGTACGTGTTGTACGTAATTAATATAAGTAATAGTAAGCAAAGTGTGATATTGTAAACTAACCTTTTATTTTGCTACACCCTTTCCAGGGTCCATGTATGTAACATATGTATATTGGTATGCAAATAAAAATCTATCTCTAAAAAATTACCAAGCTCATACTGTGTATGTCCGACTCAGGATCCTACGAGGTAATAGGAATGGCGGACAATATAGAAATATTCAAAGACGCATAAATTTTTCTGTGAGAATACGCCAATATATATTATATATGTACAATAAAGAGTATTTGTATTGTATTGTATTGTCTTGCATGTATGTCTGAGTTAAACGTGCAGTATATTGTTAAAGGTCACGGGTGTTTAGAGCACAAACGAAACGGGAAACAATTAACTAAGTTAAAAAAGACAAATTACTAAAATGTTGAGTTATGATAAACTACCTACATATTTTGCGCTATATTACTCTTTAATCACGGTTTTTTAATAATTAATTTCCACTTTTCACTAATTGTTCGAAACAAATTCGGTACTTAAACGTTACGCGAGCGATGGAATCGCAATACCAACATTACAAAACCGCGTGGTTCGCTCGAGTGGAAAACTGGCATTGCCGTAACCACCGTAACCAACACTAGTAGGTAAGACATATATGTATAGAATAGACCAAGGTAACTCTGCAGCGATTTTGATAACCAGACTGCAAGTGTTACCTATTTTAAACATCATATTTTCATAGAAGTTTGACGTTTAACACATTCCAAGAACCCGCAAGCTGGGTTCATTTTGTATTGGAAATGGGGCGCTTGGCACTGAACGTGTTAAAATAACACTTGCAGAGTCTGCGCTATCAAACTCGCTGCAGAGTTAGGTTGGCCTGCCCCTAATTGTCCTTCACGGGGCCGATTCTGTATTGACAATTTGATATATGGTAATATGCTTTTCATCTTATTTTGATACTTGAGTCAGCGTGCGCTGCTGAACCAGTCAGCCTGAGTCGCTAAGCATGCCTTTCGACCAGAGATATGCTATCCTGTGCTAAGCTATGTTTTCATACATTTGAAACGTAGCTGCAGCTAGAGCATAGCACATCTCTGGTCGAAGTCGTTAGGCACCCTTAAGCTGATTGGCCCTCACGAAATTCAATTAGGAGTCGTCTCAATGGTGCGCACGATATGCCTGATAACATGTCTCAGGGTTATACCATAATGAGATCAAAACCTTAAAAATTATTTTTTGGACAGGAATCATTAAATACCTATTAAAACAAATAATATCACAACGGCGCTAATCGAAACATTGACTCTTTCGATAGTAATTTTTCATTGATTATATTGCCTAGGTTAGGTACTGCCTTTGCGGGTACCGTGGAACCAGAGCAGAGAGAGATTTGTACGTAAAGAAGAGACCATCCTCAAAAAAAAATACATTTAAATTACGAAGACTTCTTTTTGATAAAAAGTCCAACGCGTATTGACATATTTTTGTTGGATCGTTTTCTATAAATTATGTCAGTTTGCATTGCTACAGCTTATATAACAAAGTCCTCCACCGCGTCTGTCTGTATGTATGTTCGCGATAAACTCAAAAATACTGAACGGATTTTCATGCGGTTCTCATCTATAGAGTGATTCTTGAGGAAGGTTTAAGTGTAGGTATAATTTTCCAAAGGGTCAAACGGGACCCTATTACTGAGACTCCGCTGTCCGTCCGTCCGTCCGTCTGTCACCAGGCTGTATCTCATGAACCGTAATAGCTAGCCAGTTGAAATTTCTACCGATTATGTATTTCTGTTGCCGCTATAACAACAAATACTAAAAACAGAATAAAATAATTATTTCTTTCCAATCTCGAGGTTCTCATCCAATCACCGAAGTTAAGCAACGTCGGGCGGGGTCAGTACTTGGATGGGTGACCGTTTTTATAGATAATGGTACGGAACCCTTCCTGTGCGAGTCCGACTCGCACTTGTCCGGTTTTTTTTTAATAATATAGGAGGCAAAAGAGCAGACAAATCTCATGATGGTAAGCAATTACCTTGGCCCATGGATACCCGCAACACCAGAGGGTATATAAGTGCGTTGGCGGCCTTTATTGTCGTATCGGTCCGAAAATACCGCAAGCGACAATTAATTTCATTTCGACCAAGGACGGGCCTTACGAGCAATAAGAATGGTGCCAGTACAGCGGTGTCACGCACCGTGCCAGTTCAGGCAAATCGAGTAATCTAACGCCACAACGCGATTGGTTGAAGAGTTCGCATCACGCGCGCGATTTGTCGCAACTAATTGCGTTGACTGCACGATTGGGTCGAATTCGTGAGTGACACCACGGAACTCGCACCATTATTAGTGCCTGTAAGGCCCGTCCTTAGATATATGTCAAAAATTTCCATAGTTTAGCTGTGCGTCGAGGCAAGACGTTTCTGGAGAAACACACAGTTAATGAGATGAGGAAATTTTGGATAAAAGATGCTTACGAGGTCCTCAGATCTTAATATCAGTATGACGATGTAGATCAGGCCCTGTATGATCGGTACTTGCAGCAGCAGGTACTGCAGCCATTTGAAATGCTTCCTGAAACATAAATATTACTCTTTTAGAACTTTTCTTAATTACCATACAACTTCATAAAACCAACTATACACTAGTACTACAACTATGGTCCACACGTTCAATGCCTTTTTGATATTATTAAAGATTTTTCCTCCTTCAATGAAAATACATATTTTTCCTCATAACTGCAAAATTCCAATAAAATTTACGCCTGAACCAGGGGGGGCGAAACTGATCCTTTCGAGCATTCTCGGTTCTGGGGGCCTACCGCGAAAATCGAAATTCGCAAATTGCGGGGATCTTTCTCTTTTACTCTCACTAAAACGTAATTAGAGTGACAGAGAAAAATGCCCGCAATTGACGAATATCGATTTTCCCGGTAGCCGCCCTGTTCGGCTCAGCATTGCTACGAGCAATTATTAGGGTTGGCTCAACTTGACGTCCATGCATAACCACAGATAAGACAATTACAATTACAACCCTACATAGCCGAAAGGGATAGTGCCATACATTAAAAAGGTGCCATACAGCATGATTCTTCCCTGAGTCGCTGTCAAGCTTCGGTTTTGTAGGAAGTTTCTTTTCTGTACGGGACCTAGTACTATTACTTATTCTGTACCTGAACGAAGACATTCGATTTAGTCTTGGACCATTGTTGGGATCTTTTGGACTGAAGTGGTTTGGTTTTACGGTAGGTACAGTCAGCATCAAAAGTAACGGATCAAATAACGCTTCATAAGTATCTACCATTCTGTAACAACTTAACAAAAAGTGATGTCCTTAATATAGAACAACTAAGACTGTAAAAGATATATTTTAAACGCGAATTTTAGAAAATTATCTACATTTGGAAAAGTTATACGGAATATCAGATACTTTTGGCGCGTTGTTTCATCCGCTGCTTTTGATGCTGACTGTACCTGGAAAGGGTCCTATAATACTAACTACTAATAAAGACGGCATAATAGATCATCACAAAGATTGTTACAATTTTGATTTTATAACAAGATACTTGAGGATGGCAGAATTCTCATCTTCACTAAATATCTTATCTTATGGTACCCTCTTTGAAGTGGTCTCATGTGGTACCTACCTTAGAATATCCGTATTTCGTTAAAGCATGAAATAAACGGCAAGTTTTGACGGATCAAGCCGAAAGTCAAATTGTGAACCTAAGCTCAATTTGGCTTAAAATATTTATACGCATATCCGGAATCATGAGTATCGTGACTACCAGCACAAGCCATCTTTTAAAGGCGACTCGTTGCAAGGTCTATAGAGCCCTTTAACTGGCAAAGTTAATGACATTATGACGGCAATCGTTGCGCATTTCCCCAGTATACACACCAATTACAATGTTAAGGTAAAGGACGAACCGCACCCTTAATTACCTTTGACCCTGAGGGCTTGTTATAATTGACTACGAAAGTAATAAAGTGCTATCCATCTACCGACTTCCTGAACTCATCCGTTTACATAAACCATTTCTGGCCCAAATTTATTTTTCCCTTCGGAATTGGTCATATTTTAAAGTTATTGATTACGAGTACGCGTTATTACCTACTTGTATACTATACATTTCTACAGTCAAGTGTAAAAATATGGGTGTACACATCTTACTCAAAAATATGTCCCATAGCATCTATCATCACGTATTTTAGTAAATAAGCGAGGTCAGTACTGCATGCATAAGGCATCATGTTCAAATGGAGCCAAAATCTCAGATAAAAAGTTGACTTGATACTCGATTTAAAAGTTTAAGTGCCTTTTCTATAGTCTTTTGATAAAAAAGACTTTAGAGTAAGTACCACTCCAAAAGTGACCAAAGACAACATTTGTAATCTTCGAACTGGTACAAGTTACAATGAAACTTAAATCAAACAATAGGGATGTTGACTGTATTTAAAATAAAGATGGCGACCGAAGAGCTGGCGGCTTCCTCACACAACGTATCAGTATTGCGATACAACGAGGAAATGCCGCCAGCATCCTTGGTACAATGCCTCAAGGGCCTATTTTAGATATAAGCTAGTTATAGTATTCATCTGTATATATCCATTATGTATATTGTTATTATCAATAAATAGATTTGTGTTATTTTTAAATAAATTATTTCTCACCAAGCATGAAATAAAGCACCAGAACAATAATATAAAAAAATAGACAGAAGTTATTTTTTGACACAATTTCTATTTTATAAATTGTATAGAACTATAAAGAGTAGGTAAGTTGACCGTGACGTCATTTGCTAGTATTTCATGTAAATTCCATAGTGGCAAATCGTTTTGACAGTTTGAAAAAAGAAACTGATTTGACTAGTAGTCAAATACCCTATTTATTGAGATATTATTAACAAAAAGTATCTAATCAGTCACAAGCATTATTTGTTTACTTATATCACCATGTCATCAATTATGTTGTTTTTTTTTTGGTCGAAACCCATTATGATCATTAGTTCAGAATGTAGGTAAGTTCCTACCATAAAAGTGACAATTAATATGATGGCCAATTTGTCTCCCAGGCACTTCGCTTGTGAAAGTGATTGCTCAGGGAAAAGGAAGCAAAGTCCGTAATAAAGTTATTAGAACCACAAAGTAGATTGATGGCGAAGGCACGCCGTGTACATACGTGTCAAGATTACTAGTAGTGTCCACATATCGTGGTAGCGTGTGCGAAAATAATTATAGAAAGTTACGGCTCAAGGTCAGGCACGGTACATAAGACATCAAGAGGAAAGATGTCAGCGGATAATTTAAATATACATAAGTTTATAGTATAGGGTTGGACCGGGCACATAGCTCCTTTTGTGTGTCAAAAGTATTTTTTAACAAAACGATCTTCAAAAAGGTTGAGAAATTACATTCAACAGGTACTTTACTCTGTATCTTTAGGTATTTAAATAAAAGTACACAATTTTTTTTTACATTTCCATAGCATATACCTAATTTATTTAATTCCGCTACCTAAAGGTTGTCTGGAAGAGATCGCTTTTTAGCGATAAGACCACCTGTTGTTTACCTCTTCTTAATGTGTTGTATTATTTGTATTGTTTCTGTATTGAGGTGTGCAATAAAGAGTATTTGTATACCCATTGAGCGACCTGACTTATTTAACCTAGATTATTTGATCATGTAATAAAGGAGCCAGTTGAGGGTAGATTTTGTTTACTTTTATTTAAATACTAGTACCTAAAGATACAAATTATAGGTATTCTGTAACTATCAACTGATACGTACCTATGTTTTGAAGTCGGTGCCAAGCCTTTAGCCAAGCGTACCGTTCGTGCATTAATATTAACTACCCATGACCCATACAGCCCCCGGTTTTTGGTGATATAATAGTTATTTACAATTCGAAATTAGACTCCATTATCCTTAACCTTCGACAACGAAGAGAAAGATGTTGTTTTTATGTGCGCAGTGCGTGTCTCTCATAAAAATAGTAAAAATACACTTACGGTTGTAGTTTTGGCCGAGGGATGACGCAACAAGGCCAGAAGCAGCAAGGCAGCACCCGCGTCTCGAGCTGTGCGCCTTCGGATCGTCTGCCGACAATGACAACACACGTTACACTATTCTTTGTTCAACTAGCAAGAACTTTCTAATCATCAGTGGATGTAAATGTGGTTGACATTGTCCTATTATAGGTACAATCAGCAATAGTAGGGGATGAAACAACGCTCCAAAAGTCCAAAGTTCTTTTTCAAAGACAGTGGAACCTCGATAACACGAATCTCAAGGAAAAGGACAAAAAGTGCGTGTTAACCAGGTTCCGTCTTATAAAGGGCATCGGCTTAGGGAGGTTCTTATAGGTTTTTGTTCGTCTTTAAGAGTAAAATGTATGAAAAAGATGTAGTTTACAAACGCGTAAAGTACAGCCTTATTGTCTTTTTGAGTTACAAAGGTTTGGTAGAAAATAACTTCGCCACAATACGCCTATTATAATATATTATTTTCGTGTTATAGGGGTAAAAATTGTACTGGATAGACGATATTTCGAGTTATGGAGGTTTTGGACTTAGAAGAGAAGGGAATGACATTTTATTTCGTGTTAACGAGGGTTTCGCCCTATCGAGGTTCGAGTTATCGAGGTTCCACTGTAGATATATTTTTACCAGTCAACGTACGAACCGTGGTATTTGTCACGATCTAATTATTTTACATTTCTGGATTTATATCTTTTCGTTAAGCTATTAAAGAATAGTAGATAGGTACTTTTGACGCGTGGTCTGATCCATTACTTTTGATGCTAACTGCACCTATTTCATTTTTCTACCTTAATTCCTAGAAAGAGAACTAACACACAAGTCGTCGACTATTAGAATTAGCCAATCAAGTATAAGGAGCTTTTTATCTTACAAACCAAATAGCATCAATTAAGAGCAATTGTGATGATTGACAATTATATGCACTTTGTACAGGTTAATAAAGTGGTTAACAAGGTGATGGAATTGTTAAGGAAGAATAAGTCGCAGACGAGTGGGTATCTAGGATTGGAATCAGTCTAGTTACCTCAAAAGTAATTAGAGCATCATACTTTATATCCGACTTGTAACTGTAATCCGACACACATTAACTTCTTCAATTTCAATTCAACTTCAAATTTTTATTTGCTAATAATGCACGTACATAATTAAATAGATGTTGTTATCATACATAATAGATGTTGGTATCAGCGCATTCAACCAGCAGGTATGCAAATCAGAAAATATAAAACATATTTTCATAATCCAAACATATTTACAACATATGTATATCCGTCCAATGTAAATATTACCTTCATAATACTTTAATAGATATACAAAGATATACATTATCATTAAGGATGGTATTACCAGCGTTAAAAATGCTGACTAATGATGAATGCTACATATTTCAATTATCTATATGTTGACCTCATGAATCAGCAGTTTTAATCAACTGAGCTCTCAGCTAGACAGTGACGCATTATCGCCCCTAAAGGTAAAAGTTAAAGTCAACCAACATCACAACCTCTTAGCGCCTCTGACTGTACCTACATGCGAAGTACCACTACACAAACGCGCAATAATGCCACCTCGATACCACCTTTAAATTTAGGTTAAATTGGTGATCAACAGCTCCACTTTACCGCCTCTGCAAGTGAAAAATATAGAATACAAAGACCATATTAAAATGTCACCTGACGATCAGCTCTGGGCCGCCGCACTCGGCGACCACGAGGCAGTAGAAGTGGTACAGCCCCAGCATCACAGCTTCTTGTGACAGCGCCTCTGACAGTAGCTGTGCTCGTGGTACCACAAGCGCGAAGAATGCTGACAGCGATACCACCTGTAAGAGGTTAATAGTTTTAATATTGGATTTTGTTTTTACATGTGCAGACACCGCAGAGAGGCATACATTGTACGTAAAATTTGAGCTCTACCCTGCCTACGCCCATGTACATGCTGGTTTTGAAGAGCAGAGCAGAGCTTTCGTAAAGCAATTGTTAAACAATAGATCAGCATTATTGTTCTCTTTGTGCAGTTTCAAGTGGATTCCGCCATAGTATGGCCGTGGCCGAGCCGAAGCTGCGTAGCCATCAAGATGACTCGTTAACCGTAGTAAAAATGTATCGGTATCCATTAGTACAAGGCTTGTACTAATGGATACCGATACATTTTTACTTCGGTTAACGAGTCATCGGGCTCGCGGTCGTGTCCGTGATTCGTGAACCCGTAGCCGTGCGCCCGGTTTCGTGATTCACGGCAACGGTTTTCTGGTCCGTTCCGCACGTGACATTCGGCTACGTGAAATAAGGGGAAGGGGAAACCGTGTAGATCCGTGTAGGCGTGATCACGGCTTCACGTATCTTAAGAACACGCCGGTTCGGTCCGCCCGCGACGTTGAGTGAAGATACGATGCGGTCTCTAAGAGCTACGAATAATTCAATTCAATAATTTTAATTCAGAAAATAAATTCCATACATTAAAATACAATATAAATTAAGATAAAAATTAAAATTAAAATTAAAACTAAATATGTTAGTAACAATGGGTAAATCCTTAAGAAACTATGTTAGTAATAAATTGGCCTAAACAAAAAAAATATTATTTCCCCGCTGTGGTATGGAGCTGCATCCATCGCCTAAGTATCGGGGAGTCCCACCTCTCGGCCAGCGTTTGTAGGATGGTGTTCGTGGAGCCGCGCACACGTTTCATCATCGAGGCGGCCCGCTTCCTGATAACGGCATAAAAGCCATCAATTTGCCGCTCCGCAAACATCACGGAGGCGCTGCAGTGTCGCGGCAGCCCGAACAGCACCCTACACGCATCATTATACTGGACGCGCAAGGCACTGTATGTACGCTGCGTATGTCTGACCCATAGGCTACACGTGTAAAAGGATTGGCAGTACGCCCTGAAAAGGGTTACTTTGACTGCATCAGTACAACGCGCGAACCGCCGGGCCAGCATATTACAACGTACAGCCAGCGCCCTACGTTCCCTCTCTATATCAAGGTTGTCACTTAGGTCATCGGTGACCCAGTGCCCTAAATATTTAAATTGCTGTACCTGCTTTAACGGTGCTCCACACAACCTGACAGGTGGTACATCATGATATGTTTTAGTGCCGGCCTTGAAAACCATGAATTCGCTCTTTACTGTGTTATATTTAAGTCCATAGGTCTCCGCGTATGACTCACAGATGTGCAACATTTTCTGCAACGCACTAATCGAAGGGCTGATCAACACCATATCCTCGGCATAACTGATGTTATTTATGCAAACTCCATCCACTGAGCATCCTAGGTTGGTGTTGCTCAGCTCCTCGATGAGTCGGTTCATGTACAGGTTGAACAGTCGGGGCGAGCTTAACCCACCCTGCCGCACCCCGCACTCCAACCCATACACTTCCGAGTGCGCCCCTGCCCACTTAACATTGTTTTTCTGCCTGCTATACCAGTACCTAATAATGGAAATGACTTCACTAGGTATGTCAGTCTCTTCTTTCATCTTCTGCCATAGCCTATTGTAAGATACCAGGTCGAAAGCCCTTGACAGGTCCAGATAACAGGCAAATACAGGAGTCTTTCTAGCTGTGTAATACTGAACAGTCTGCTTGAGACTCAGGATGGCACTATCTGTGGATAGGCCAGGGCAGAACCCAAATTGAGCATCATGTAACTTTATGTGCCTATCCAAATGTCTGTCAAGCAGCCTGTCCAATATCTTAGCTATAACGTTTGCTAGCGAGATAGGCCTGTAGTTGGACATGTCAGAGGGATCGCCGGTCCTATCTTTTAGAATAGGTACAACAACTGTGTGTATCAGATCATCTGGCAGATATCAATGACTAAGAATGAATAAATATTTATCATGAATTTTTTATTCATAGCTCTAATTCCTTCATTACTTTTCAATTAAAATTTATTTTCAATAGTAAGGCCTTTTAAATATTAATGAGTAATAAATGAAAAGAACCAAACATTAATTACAATGAATAGCTACTTTAATTTTTTTTTATACTACGTCGGTGGCAAACAAGCATACGGCCCGCCTGATGGTAAGCAGTCTCCGTAGCCTATGTACGCCTGCAACTCCAGAGGAGTTACATGCGCGTTGCCGACCCTAAACCCGCCCCCCCCTCGTTGAGCTCTGGCAACCTTACTCACCGGCAGGAACACAAATGAGTTGCTAAAATAATACAACAACACTGTGTGTCAGGAGACCAACTATGATGTCAGGAGTAACTAATGACAATGAATGTGAGTTCAAAATTCTAAACTGCCCCCTTCAGATTAAATAAAAAATACCACGAATTTGTAAAACAAAACATCGCGGTCACTTCTTTCAACTTCACGAATAAAAGGTAAAGCCCACAGCTACTTATGTATATTGTTTGTTTCATTTTAATAAGTCGCTCGCAAATCTTATTATCTTTGTCTGCACGTGCAACTGCACTTCTTATCTCCAAAAAAAAACCCGGTATGTTGGCTTAGCTTGTTAGTCATACAATAAAACGCTCTAACAATAATATGTCATTATTACCTTCAATCTAGAAATAAACAGTACTCTTTAATGTGCCGAAAGTCCGAAACTGATAAGAACTGCAGCTGCGTACTTTTTTTTCCGTGGCCCCGTACATGTGTTTTTGTTGAATTTGTTTACCTGTATTACCTTTATCATACCTACCGAAGATTTGCAGACCCTTTTGTTTCTTTGGATTAGGATTGCCTTGTTTATATTTAGGCTACGTTATATTCTTTGATAGTAGCAAGCTTTTACAAGTATGTTTCATTCATTTCATTAATACTAAACAGAAAAAAATGTCTTCTCTTGATTTAATAATGACAACCAGTAGCACAGCGTTGCTTAAGTTCATAATTATAATGATACTTACTAGGGAGTTTTACACCTTATATTTATATTAGTGCTATGCAACGAGCAGGTCGCTAGTTTTGACTATTAATCATTAGCTGGTTATACAAAAAACAGGATAACCCCATAAATTATTTAGATATAACCATTATATTCAAATCGATGCAAAAAATACAATACTAAGTGGTAACTCAATTCAATAATACCTAGGCCTTATTTATTTTTCTCCCGGGCGTGTCGAACCTACGAGACGTGCGATAAGTACCTATCCAACGGAACCGAGCCCGAAGCTCCGCACACGAACGCAGGTACGGGCTACGTATCATGGCGTGTCACGGCGTGTCACGTGAATCCGGTCGCGAACGCAGGTACGAGGTACGTACCTTGGCGTGTTCGTGAAATTCGTGATCTTAGTACCGCCGGGCTTAAGAACCCGTAGCTACGGATCGGCGTGTATCACGGATATCAGGAGCCCTTACAAACGAACAAAACTGATTTGTGACCAACCGTAGAACGTTTTCACAGTAAGTGATATAATAAATATCCAATGTAAAGTAAACCCTAAATGACTCAACAATTAAAGTCCGCGACTGTACATTGCACATTATTAGTGTTTAAAAAAATTACACTTGAATTACATTTGATTATGCTAGCAGGAAATATTTAGGTTTATGATAAGCAGTTAACAAGTATGTAGTAGGTATGCAAGCAATGTGTACCTATGTAATTATATGAGTCCCTAATTGCATTTGGATACGTAAATATATGCAACTATGCATATACATAAATATGTGATACTTGCACACAGGATAGGTATGTAATTCAAATTACCCACGCAACCAATCAAGGAAATTACTCAATTGAATTTACCTATTTTATAAATGTATATAATTAATTATAGCCACAATATATAATGCTAATTAGCAGTTATTAAACATGAGTAATATTGTCGTCCGTGTTCAAACAATAGTGAATGTAGCAAATCCCACGGAGGTTTTGGTCAAGCACAATCGAGTCAAGGCTGACTACTTACGATTGTAGGTATTAAAAGGGTTTGTTTAAATGATTACTACTAAGCCTTTACTTTCACAAAATTCACAAAATTGTCGACAATTAATGATAAATTGCGCATGCAATATAAATATAACTATCGTATTCCAAAGGTAAATAATAAACTTATGGATAAAAGTGCCTACATTGCAGCAATAAAAGTTTTTAACAAGTTGCTTGTTGAAATAAAGTCTGTGGAGAGTAAATGGCTTCTCATTAGAGTTTTCTACAGCATGAAAGAGTTTGACGATTATGATAATAGTGCATGCATGTATTAATTTTGTTATTTAGTTATACATACATACATATAATCACGCCTATTTCCCGAAGGGGTAGGCAGAGACCACGGATTTCCACTTGCTACGATCCTGACATACCTCTTTCGCTTCCTTCACTTTCATGACATTCCTCATACACGCTCGTCGGTTTAGGGTGCTCTTGACCTGGCCTTTCTTCAGGATTTCCCCGATTTGATCAGAGAAAGTCCGCCGAGGTCTACCCCTTCCAGCTCCCTCTTCTACTTCTCCCTTATACACTCTCTTTGTTATTTAGTTATAGGTTAGTTATAATTATGTTGTACGTCCGTGATGGATAAACTGTTGATTCTTAATTGTATTATTGTCAAGATCTTTGTACACGGTTAAACAATAAATCTTATCTTATATTTAATCGGCTGTTGGCCCTTAGGTTTTAATTTTAAGAGCAAACAATAGAATACGCATATACTCTGTATCTTTAGGTATTCAAATAAAAGTAAACAAAGTCTACCCTCAAATGGCTCCTGAAGCCGGATGAGGGTTGATGAAAACATTACATGATCCAATAATGTTGGATAAAGTCGAATCAGGTCGTTCAGTGACAGATTGACTAAGTCCCACAGAAAGCTCAATAAGGCTTGTTTTGAGGGTACTTAGACAACGATATATATAATATATAAATATGTATAAATACTTAAATACATAGAAAACACCCATGACTCAGGAACAACTATCCATGCTCATCACACGAATAAATGCCCTTACCAGGATTTGAACCCGGGACCATCGGCTTCATAGCCAGGGTCACTACCCACTAGGCCAGACCGGTCGTCAAAATATATAGTATAGATGTTTCTCTTTACTTTGCGATGTCTACAGGAAAGACACGAACGACTTAAGCATACAATAAATGTATGTGTATGCCCCAATTACTACCTTAGTTGTCAACTGCGACGTGACCTCCTCAGAAATCTGATAATATGAATCTGTGGCTATTGACAGTCTTTATTTAGTGGTCTCTCATATTACGAAGCAATTTCCAACCGCAAACACAAAGATTACCTAAGAGATTCTCAGAATGTTGGCTTGGAAGCTGATTAACTCCGCAACGGATTGCGACAAGTGCTTTTAGCAATCCTAACCCCAATGATGTCGGAGTCAACTTCTTTCACAAACTCATATAGGATACTGTAAATTAACTATTCACACTGTTAACTGATTGTAAACCTTATTGCAAAGAGCATAAGGTATAACGATGATCAGTTATGGTGCTTTTATTGATAGAAATCATTTATTGATAGGATAGGTATACCTAGTAGAGAGGTAAAGTCTAAATAACTTTGGCAAAAATTTCATTTTTGATGCCTACAAGCTTTTGTCGCTGACTGTACTTTTGTTACCAAGGTCAACTGATACTCATGAAGACAGCTCTAAAAAACCCCTAACACAATTAAGCTGCGTCGTGTCATCACAGAGTTCCGATGACCATCTACTGTCTCCATCGTCAGATCAGCTCGATGGTACCATAATATGGCATTATTACCCGACTTATGTATGAAAATTTCCAGGATGAGGTTGAAAAATGGTTTAAAAGATTTGAAAAACAAAATGTCAATTTAAATAGAGTCTGTTCGGAAAAAGAAGAGTCGTGGAATGTATTGGGCCCCATACATTCCACGACTCTTCTCTTTCCGAACAGACTCTAAAAGCTTGTAATAAAAATAAACGTGCCTCTAGTTTGACAACCGAAACAGGGGGCCTACCGCGAAAACTGTAGGTAATTCGCAAATTGCGTGGATCTTTCCCTATTACTCTCACTACGTAGTAGACGTAATTAGAGTGACAGAGAAAAATGCCACCAATTGTCGAACTTCGATTTTCGCGGTTATAGCCCAGATGGCGCTGTCGCTATACTAAGCCAAGCCATATTCAGTTCAACAGTTTTTTATTTATTTTATAAAATGGCTTCTGTCGATTGGGTCAATTTAGCCAGTATCAAGGTTAATTTCAAATTACAAAAAAAATTATACATACCAAAGTTTTGTGATTAAACAGCATATAGAGGTCGCCGTCGCTATAAATTCAACATTTCTACCGTATAGAAATGTATGACAATAAATTTGCAATAAATCGAGCCATCAATAATTTAGCTCTCGAGATGTTTCTAATAGCTAATGTATGTTGCCTTTAATCTTTCGCAAGTATTTGTTGGAGAATGTTAACATACATTGAGTCAGTTTTCTGAATGATTAAATTTGTTTAAAAAAACAGAGTTTTGCGTAATGTTAGGAAAGGTTGTGTCGTGATTCACCGATACTTTTTAGAATTTTTGGCAAACTAGGTTCAATATCTGGCATCAACTCAATTGGCAACATCTACTAGAAGATAGAAGACCTAAGATTTCAAAAGATTTATTGATTCAGACAAGTGTAAAAAAGTGCATACAACTTACCTTTTGAGTAAGAAGTGAGCACCCATACATATTTTTACACTTGAATGTTCATGTTCATAGTTTAAAAAAATATTAACCTATACGTCTTCTAAAAACAAAGAAGATATTTAATAAACTAAGTAGGTACAGTCACCAACTTTAATTGTTAATTTTTGAGTCAATATCCACAATTAAAGTCTGCGACCATACCTACTTGTAAATTGTCTACTTAGCTTCAAATACCACCTATGGATGGAAAATACTTTCAGAATCAATAATAGATATAGATATCAAGTACACGCTAACATCATTGGTAGAAAACTATCTTCCATACTGACTTTACGTATACGCCATAACACTTATAAACGTTCTTGGCATTTAAAGGTCAACCCCTCGGCACTGTGTGCCACACGCTGTGTGGACACGCCATACAGGATATCCTTTGAGTATCTATGTGTGCTTGTCGTGTCTGTATTATACTCATCAAAGTGTGTGTAAACTCCTTAGGGTTCATTTAGATTTAGACGGTGCGAGAACTCATCTGCATTGGGGCGCAAACTCTTTAGGAGTATTCTAGTCTACCAAAACCGTCTTGTGTGATGCGGAAGGCTCCTGCATTTTCCCTAGGCTACCATATCCCGATACAGTCACTCTACTGCCCATGAACGGTAGAGCCCATCATTCTATTGTATTCTATTCTATTGTAATATATTATATTCTAGGTAGCTTTAACTTAGGTGACTTGATAAACGGGCGTGGAACAATATAAATGTTTGAATGTTATGTTAAGAACAGCTTTTGTTCCCGTGCGTGATTCTGTCACACTCATTTCGGCCTCCGAACTGAACGGACTAAATTATAATCAGTGCTTGATTTTTCGATAAATATATCTTCATAACTCATATAGTTTCCTTTTACGCCCAGAGCCTACAGGTTATGGGCCTAGCACGCTTCCACTACAATGTCTATCTAAACTCGCACACAAGTTCGCCATCTAAACGAGCCTTAAGGGTAGTCACTACTAATCAGTTGAAAATATTTTAGCGTAACAATGGCAATTAACACAGCACAAGTCTTTGAAGTCAAAAGACGGGATTCCACCAGCGTGCGGCACTGTGCGGCACAAGCATTTTTGTACTGAATCTGGGGGCCTACTGCGAAAACCGAAATTCGCAAATTGCGGGGATCTTTCTCTTTTACTCTCACTAAGACGTAATTAGAATGACAGAGAAAAATCCCCTCAATTGACGAACTTCGATTTTTGCGGTTATAGCCCTGCTTGTGCTGCATAGTACTGTAGTACCGCACACTGGTGAAACCACGCCTTTACACCCAATAAACCCGGTATTACATAAAATATAAACAGGATACGTAATAGAACATGCGAAACTCTCTCCGATTAATTGCAAAAGTGCTTGGTATTTACAGACCGGTTTTATATGTGTCTGTCTACCATGGTTAGATAATGATTAGGCGGTGTCATGCAAGCGGTTGATAGGGTTATGAGGAAAATGTTTTTATTCCTGTGTATGTTAATTAATATTCGCTCACCGACCGGCTCAGAATGTTCACTTTAGAATAAGCGTAGTTAGGTATGTTGAGATGGTTTGGACACGTGGAAAGAATGAGTGAAAGAAGGTTAACAAAGAGAGTGTATAAGGGACAAGTAGAAGAGGGAGCTGGAAGGGGTAGACCTCGGCGGACTTTCTCTGATCAAATTGGGGAAATCCTGAAGAAAGGCCAGGTCAAGAGCACCCTAAACCGACGAGCGTGTATGAGGAATGTCATGAAAGTGAAGGAAGCGAAAGAGGTATGTCAGGATCGTAGCAAGTGGAAATCCGTGGTCTCTGCCTACCCCTTCGGGAAATAGGCGTGATTATATGTATGTGTATGTGTAAACTACCTTTAGTGGACCTCTAATGAGCATATTTTTGTAGATATTGAATTTAAAATATCTTTTAACACACGTCACGTGACCCAAGTCGAAACGACATTGATGATTCTGATGACGTCGTAACTCACGGCTTGACACTGGCCATTTTTCTCTGTCATTCTAATTACGTCTTAGTAAGAGTAAAAGAGACAGATCCCCACAATATGCGATTTTCGGTTTTTGCGGTAGGCCCCCCGTTATCTGTTCTTAGTACAAAATGTAATATTCAAGCCGTAGCCATTTTGGTGATGGGCAATTAATTGAAGCTTCGATATCTGCACTAAAAATTAACATCATAGAAATGCTAATGGATAATTAATACTTTATGATAGAATGATAGAAACTCAATTATTACAGAAAACATATTTTATTAGTTGGTTGAAAACCCACACGTCCGAATACACAGCTTGCCCACCACCTAAATGGCTACGGCTTGAGTATCCAATTTTGTACTGAGAATAGACAACGGGGGGCCTTGGTGTTACGTGTGTATGTACCTATATACTTAATTTGCGGTATGTACATAGTTATGTGTCAAATCGCGAAAGCATGGGTCAAAAAATATTTTGTTAATTGAACATATTTAAAGCCGTTTTTAGGGTAAAAGTTAAATTTTAGGGAAACGTTTGGTTAATATAGAACGTATTACAAGCGTTTCAAAAAATTGGAAACAACCCTATTGAATACATTAATAACACAACAAGGTCTTCTTGACTGACAAGCTCTATTATGGGAACTGCAGGCCCACGTGCAACAGTTTCAGTGAAAATCGTATGGTACGATAAAACATAGCATTACAGCGTTCGGCGTTCTAATAAAAAAGAGAGGCAGGACTGGCAGGAGAAATATTTACTCAGACTGCTTAGACGATGTACAAGTATATGTCTATGAATCCAGTGAAGGAAAAGTGTAAAGTGAGATTGGATGAAGACAAGATAGATAACGCACTATCAGTACGACAACAGCATCCAACTCTACAGGTACCTACTTAACTGGAAGCTAAGCATATTATGAGCAAACTTATAAGATACATGGTTAACACCACGGCGGCAATGCAGAATGCGCACCGCCAGTGCCATAGCGCGGTGCGCAGGTTGAACGCGTGCAATGCGCACACACAGCACCCAGTCGTATAAAGTACTCATTCACACCACACACAGGAGAGCGGGTCTAGAGCGCCCAGTGGTATATTAGTTGATACTTACAGGATACACGGCTAGCACCACGGCGGCATGGCAGAACGCGCTCCGCCAGTGCCGTAGCGCGGAGCGCAGGTTGAACGCGTACAATGCGCACACACAGCACACACATAGCAGAGCAGACAACCGTAGCACCCAGTCGTATAAAGTACTCATGCACACCACACAGGAGAGCGGACCTACAGCGCCCAGCAGTATATTAGTTGATACTTACAGGATACACGGCTAGCACCACGGCGGCATGGCAGAACGCGCTTCGCCAGTGCCGTAGCGCGGAGCGCAGGTTGAACGCGTACAATGCACACACACAGCACACACATAGCAGAGCGGACGACCATAACACCCAGCCGTATACTTGCAGTGCTGGAAATAAATTTTACAGTTTAGATATAATTACCAATGCTCACAAACTCGACACGTGAAGTTTGTCTTTTCCGAGACCGAAAGTTAGAAACGTTACTGTAAACGCTCACAAATTTAATAAATAGTACCTACTCCTTAAAACTAAGGTTACATTACAGAAAAATTACATTGGAACCGGCATTGAACGATTTATACAACATTACAACCAGAAATTGCACTCCAACTATCATATACAGGAGGAGGTTCTTTTTTTTTATCACCTACAGTAATTTATGATGGGAATATAGGTCATACTGAGCAACTTTCTATCCCATATATCCCATAGAAAATGAGAACGTCAGACCAGCCAAAATGTATGAAACAGCCAAATTTCCGTGATATCGGGGTTGGTCTCAGAGTAAAAGTTGCTCAATATGACCTACATAATTACATCGTAAATTATTGTAGATGACCCAAAAACACCCTGTATTAGTATGTGTTTCTGTTCATGTATGATTTGGGTCATACGTGGACCCAAACGTGAAGTTATTTTCATGGAACTTAACAACTGATCAATGAGGTAGCAAGGTGTGCATAAAGCAAAGAGACTAAGCTAAGTTAGCAGCGATTTTGATAGCACAGACAGACTGCAAGTGTTAATTAAACGTCATAATTTCATAGAAGTTTGACGTTTAAAATAACCCTTGCACAGTCTGGGCTGCCAACTTAGCTTGGCCTAACTCTACCTTCCAAACAATTGGACTTAATTACTTAATTTCCATCCTAGTTTCTCTTAAACTATTTGAACTTGGCACTCCGATGTTCTAGGTTAATTAGGCACGCCAGTCACAGTTTTAAATGTAACTCGGTTCGAACGTTTATTGCGCAAGAGACGGTTTTAAGGTTAATCTTGATAGGGTTCATACTGAGCATTTTAAAAAGGAATATTTTTAAACCACTTCAAATATTTAAAAGGTTTTCAAATTTGAAAGTCTGTTGTCGTCAATTTTATTTATTAAGACGAAGGAAGACTCGCGTGTAAACGCCTGTTCATGTATAAACGTAGTTTTCAATTGCCTCTCTGAATATTAATATTATTGAAAATATTGTGACACCATTTGTTGTATGTATACAGGGCGTCACAATACTATGAGACATCAAGGGAAAGTACCTTAAATCTACTATATTTAAGGTACTGTCCCTTGATGTCCCCCCATAGTCTTGGGACGCCCTGTATATATCAATCACGCAGCTATGCCCTACGTTCGATTTTTACGAATTTTTAATTGTTATAAGAGTTAGTAGCATTCTAGCATTTAAAAATTTGTATGAAATCTGTTTTTCGCAGCAAATTTTTACAATAATAAAAAAAAACGAAAAGTCAATAGTAGAGGCATAGCTATGGTTAATATACCTACATCAAATTATGTAAAAACATTTTCCAAAATGTCAATATCCTGAGAGGAAAATGGGGACTACGTTTGTATGGAGAAGCGGCCGTCCCCTTTCCTCTTAAGTGTTTGTTGCCTCCGTTGCCTTAACTTTATGACTTCTGAACCGCAAGTGTGCCGCGGAGTGATAAAGATTGGGAACCTCTGATTTAAATTAAACGTTCTAGAGTTTGGCAGTCTAATTCCAATTGTTGTGAGGGTAGGTAGTGTCAACCATTAGGATTAGGACTTAGGACATTTATGTCAAATGACTTTAATAACATTTTAAACTGTTTTGAAGTAGTTTTCAAATGTTTATCATTCTGTTATTGTTACGCCACACAATTAACAACACGCCAATGGTACGCGGTACGCCCCAGAAGGGCACGACACCATGAAACCTAACTAGGTAGTTTAATTGGTGCATAAAGTATAATTTATGAGAAAGCACCGTCTTCAAAAACAGTCCAACATGCAATCATTTCATTTTATAAACTTCATCAGCAGTTCCATTTAACCAAATGGCGCTTTTCTTGAGCCAATAGTAATACACGAGTAACGACGTAGGTAAAAGTAGGAGATCCCTCCGCTTCTCTGCGATCCCGTCATCAAGTCCTGAGTCAGGATTAAAAAGGTATTTTTCACTAAGTTATTACAGGAACAAATTTTTACAAAAATTTACATTATCTCTAAAACAAGACCGATTTCAGAAACCTTTGTATGACATTTTAATCTCTAAATGCGGTCAAGAATACACCTTTAATATCTGTCGGGTTTTACCAGCCCACGGTGTAGAAAACATCACGTGATCACCGATCACCCGTCATAGAAAAAGAAGTGTCGGAAGACTCGGAAGCCTTCTGCCGGATCCCTTCTATGGTGAGTCATCGTTAAGTTGCGTATTCGGCCCGATATCGCCTATGACCTCTGTGTCTTATCTGTATCTATATATATGAGTAGACTTGTATGCCTGCGGCATGCTGGCAGAACCCTCCTCAAGAGACGAGCCCCTGCAAACTTGCAACGTGAGTATCGTCATTTAGCCTCGTTAACAACAATCGTTATTACAAAATTCGGCCGTCAATATAATTCAATAATTATTCCAATGTTAACTTAAAACTGGTCCAGACAGCCTCTAAAATAATAAAGGTGGTTAACCTTTACGGTACCTTGTTAATTAAAAATAAGTGCCTATAAAATAGACATCCTAGTACTTGACATACCTAGTAATGCCCAATAGATGACACCCTGATCTGTGATCGACTGGCATCAATTTTTTTGTCAAAAATGACCTTTTTCTGCACAAAATCTACACCTATCTACATTAATTTGAAATCGAGGGAAGGTCTTCTAAGACCCTTTTTTGCGTAGCAGCAGGGCACCTGGTAGCTGCCCTCACTGACCCAAAAAGAAAATCCACCCTGTATTTATTAATGGAAGAATAAACTCAGATAAAACAAAACCAAAGAGAAGATTGGTGCCTATTTATACTTAACTTCTCTAGTTTTTACGAAAGGACTGCCATCAGACCTTCCAACCCAGAGAGTAAACTAGGCCTTGTTGGGAATAGTCCGGTTTCCTCACGATGCTTTCCTTCACCGAAAAGCGACTGGTAAATATCAAATGATATTTCGTACATAAGTTCCGAAAAACTCATTGGTAGGTCACCAGCGCTTCAGGGCCTATTTATACTCAATTAATTATAAATAAATAAATAATGGGGAAAATCTTACACAGATCAACCCTGCCCGAAACTAAGCAGTATTCAACGTATGGACCATAGTTGCACCACTGGACATTCGCCATCAGATATACCAGAGCGGCCGAGGTGCTCAAAAATATCTGAACACGCACTCTAACGCCTTGACATTAGAGACGTGTTCAGATATTTGTGAGCACCTTGGCCGCTCCGACATATCTGATGGCTACCGAACAATTATCGAGTGGTTTTACAAAACCTATTTATATCATATTAAAAAATATCAATCAAAGTACATGCAATCAGCTATGAAGTCCAACAACTCGAAACCAATATGTTATGCTAGAATTTACTGTTAAAAACTTGTTTTTGTTGACTTTCGATTTCAAGTGAATGAAATAGGAATAGGTTTATATTCACATTTTTGAACGTAACCTTGTGACCCAGTGACATGATATTCTGTCCTACTACATATATACCTACTTATAAAGTTATACAAGCTTTATTATGTCACTAGCTGTGCCCGCGGCTCCGCCCGCGTGGTATTCGGTCTGTGTCAGTAACCGGCTCATTCACCGCTAATTTCTCTGCCTCTCCCCTGGAGGTGGAACTTGAAGTAAAGTTGACAGATGGATACGCTAGAGAACTGTAGTCTAGATAAAATATTTTACAATTAGGTACCACTTAATTACTATTACGCTGCACAAATTTCTTCAATGATGTATAATAACTAAGTAGTAGGCGTTATCATGAAGCCTTCGACCATGAATATTCAGAGTAAAAGCTAAAATTTCGGAACGCAACGGCCACGTTCCCGCGAACAGAACTGTCAACTTCATTGTGTTTATTCATGTAAGCCGACGACCATTAGGGCATAATAAAATAAAACGTTTTTAACTGAAAATAACAGTAAACATTTTATAAGAATGCGAAAAAATAAAGAAAATAGTGTTAACAGTGACGAATTGCAAAATTGGAGGGAAAAAAACCAGAAGATCGGAGAAGAAAATGCAACTTTCGCGATCAAGGTCAATTGCGGCGTCCTTTCGTCGATAGCATAGCTACACGGACATGATAAATATCAAGATAAAAATGTAGCAGACCATGGATGGACCTACATTAATAGTGCCAGCGAACGAATGTTTAATGCATACATAACTAAAATTCCGAAAAGGAACATAAACGTCGGGTAAGAAATACAGTGGAGTAATATCAAGTGCTAATTTGTTTGTTTTTTGACGTTTCTGCTATGCATTCTGGAGCACTATTCTAGGTGTCTCTGTGTGCTAACTGCATATGGTGGTTGTGCTGTGCATTCTGGAGCACTATTCTAGGTGTCTCTGTTTGCTAACTGCATATGGTGGTTGTGCTGTGCATTCTGGAGCACTATTCTAGGTGTCTCTGTTTGCTAACTGCATATGGTGGTTGTGCTGTGCATTCTGGAGCACTATTCTAGGTGTCTCTGTTTGCTAACTGCATATGGTGGTTGTGCTGTGCATTCTGGAGCACTATTCTAGGTGTCTCTGTTTGCTAACTGCATAAAATGGCTGAGCTAAGCAGTTTGGAGTGCTAACCTAGGTATCTCTGCTGCTATTTGCACTTGCCAATCTTTCGCATACTATACTAGGTGCGTTCACTGCCAGTAGCCTTGGGATATTGTGGTGTTATCAAATATCCCTTACCAACAGCACTAAGATATTGCTCATGTCCTACCCGCCAATGGGTAGTGGACCATAAGCCACCTACAAGTCTTACTAGATATAATACCTACTGAGTTTTGTGGCGTGTTAGACTAGACACAGCTCTTAACCTCAAGAATTAATCAATGTGGTATGCCAGACTAGGCTGTCTCTTGATATATACTTATCTTCAAGTAGGTGAATTTAAGTACTTACTCTAATTTCAGCAAGTGAAGAATGAAGCGAGTTAATTTTGACTTTGTTGGAAGGAGGCACCGCGCCAGAAGGTTGAATATGGGAATAATCCTTCTAGGACAATCTTGTTGTTTGCTTGCAGATATATAATTACGAACATTACAAAACAACAATGACCCGGACAAGATTAAAAAAAAAAAAAAAAAACTGCCTTGTTAAATTACTGGTGCTCTGAAGATGAACCCAGAGACTCAAGCTGTGGCTGGTGAGACGTTTGTCAGTTGGGAACAAGGCTAGGTATCGAAATGAAACAAAATAAAGTTTCCTGTGACCTGTTCCCTCACTGTGATGATTTAGCACTCAATAAATTGTCTGCTGTAACCAGCTATGAAAAGGTAATGTCACTCTTAAGTGACCACTGGTTTTTTTTTTTGTGTGATTATTATCACTGAGAATCTTACCTAAGGCAGCTGTTCAATTATTAAATCACAATCAATGGCATAAGAGGTTTTTAAATCATTTACTTAAACATGCTGTTGACAAGTGGTGTTTTAAGAAAGTTTAGCAGAAGTACTAATGACTTATAAATTATTGTAAGTCCTAAAGCCCGGTACTTTAAACTTCAAGGGCTCAACTAACAATATTTTTTTTCTAATGTATGTTTTGCTGTTGCTTTTCTTTGTTATCATATTATAAAGTATTTATTACTTATTTACTAACAACATACAAAAACCCTGGTCAAAAGCAGCAATAAGGAAACGGAGCAACACTTTCCCCTCTGTGTCACAATGTGGTCGCACTCAGCGACACCACAACAGCCTGTGTTCATTTAGAACAAATTCTTGAAAGTTGTGGTTAACTTAAATACACTTTTTTCAGTGCAATGACATCATATTTACAAGGAGTCAAGGATTTTGTCCTGGTTAATCATACAAAATTCCCTTGTGATCTGTGCCAATACCTACAGTTATTCTGAAAAATGATTACTATTGAGCAATCGACAGTCAATACTAGGAAGTTATGTGACTGTGATATATACTGTGTGTACAAAATATATGCCTATGATGTTCTTACACAAGAATATACACTTTACACAGCTTAATATTTAACTAAAACATTTTATGTACAAAACCCTAAGGGAAGTAAATACAGTTATATTTTTAATATAAGTAAATTGATTGCAACTAAGCAGTTTAAGTTAACAAAGCATTGGAATTGCCATGAAACTAATTGTTGCATGAACACTTTTTACTTGATTTTATGAGTGTAGAAAATATCTCTGATTCATGTGGAAAGCTGAGATTACAGTTTTAAGTCCTGTCATTAGACTATTTGACTATATGTCTCTCTAGCTATGTGTCAGACCTTTCATGAAGTGTCCAAGATCTAGAGGTCACACAATGAGCAACTGTTAGATGTTATATCTATTGTCCTTATGATAAATGTTTTTTAGACTATGTAGGTACCTATACAAGATGCACTCTATTATTCTTGATACCATATGGAGCTAGGTATAATCAAATTAAACTAGCTCCTTAGTACCTTAGAAAGCTGTCTAATATCTGGATTTATTTCTTTACCCAATAAGAAATAATGTCAATATATCACCTAGTGTGACTTATTTTGGTGGCTAATTGAAAGTAAAGGGTTATAAATATACTTTTTGAAGATATTTATTTACTATACAGTAATAGTTTATCGACCTGCTGGGGCAACCGTGTGGAAATGAGTTATCTGTGGGATTATGGAAGGAGCCTATTAATAGAATACATTACATTAATTTTATTCACCTTAATGGTGGTCTTTATATTTAAAGACGTTTCTTTCCGATTTACCAGACTGACATATTTCTGAGAAAATACAACACAGCTATCTCAATTATAAACCGCTTTGGTGAACTGAAATACTACTGTACAGTATTTTTACCTCAAAACAATGTTGAGGAACAATTGGCATTGGTGTGAAACGAGACATTACAATATTAGTCTTGTAGTGAGGGTTACGCTCCGCAGACGAAAACAACGTAAATATCTGAGTCGGTTTAATAACAAGAACTACTAATATAACTGTATGGACTTAAGACTAACGAAACTATCGTGACGTCAGCAGGCGTTTCGACCGAGACACCGTGCTGCTATCGAAATAGTTCGCAAGATTAATGTTGGAAGGTGTTCAATAGCTTGAATGCAGCCAACCAAGCACTAATCCGCTCCTAGCTTTTGACATCGATCGGTAATTTGCATCTCGGAGGTCATGTTTCTACGTCGACACATCGTTAGCGCGTTCTATCTCGGAGGTGGCGCCATCTCTTGACAAATTGGTGCACTACATTCCCCCCTATTTGGTTCCGAGATGCCCCAACGAGGGTAACTCACTGTTTCTTCGGTCGGCCACGACCCCGGGTGGGACGATCTGGCTGGGGTGCCTTACGTGGTCGACCTCGTTTCCTCAAAGGTTGGGCGGGAGTAGGTAACTCATTGGTTGGGCCAGTGTACGGTGTCAGCGCTGAAGCATGGTAGATTCCGAGGCACACACCAGGGTTTGATGGGTCTGCGACTGCATATGAAGAGGGTCCGTGCTGTTTGGTGATTTTATACGGGCCGTCTCTCTTCGGGGCAAATTTGGCGCTGATGCCTTTGTTGGCGGAACTCAGTGGGTGTAACGACACCATAACCATGTTACCTTCAACATAGTCTGGTCTAATCTGACGGGATTGGTCCGCCAGTTGTTTTCTCTTTTCTTCTTCTATCTCTTGCACTTCTCTAGTTTTCTCTATTGTGTCTACTAGTTGCAACAACTTCGGCGTTATCTCTGGTATGAAGTTTTCCGAGAGTACTATTTGCCGAAAGTCATTGTAGTTGTCATCAATCGTTCTCAGTTGTCGCCCGAAAGTTATGTAGGCTGGAGTGAGAGACGTCGATTTGCAGACTGCGGTGTTCATGGCGAACCTGATGCTTGGGAGGTGTTCTGGCCACTCCCTATGGTTTTGTCCAATAATGATTGCTAATTGCGTCTTTAGATCCCGATTCTTTCTTTCTACGGGGTTTGCCTCGGGGTGATATACTGGCGTATAGGCATGCTTGATCTTTAAGCAGAAGGAAACTTGTTGCATTATGGCACTGACGAACTGCGGCCCGTTGTCGCTGATCATCCTTCTAGGGAACCCGTACCGCAGGAAGACTTCGTTTATTAGAATCATCGCACATCTTTCCGCTGTGGCATCTTCCAAGGCGAAGAGTTCTACCCAACGAGAGTTTATGTCTTCGATGATGAAGATCCAGGTTTTATTGTCAGACGATGGAGGTAATGGCCCAAAGAGGTCAAACGAGATCACTTCGAATCGCTGACTTAGCGCATGAGTCTGTAGAAGTCCAGCCGGTTTATGGTTAGAAGGCTTGTATCGTTGGCATTTGATGCAGAGTTTAACGTAACTCTCAATGTACTTCCGCATGCCAATCCAATAGTATCTACGTGATATGGCCTGAAACGTCTTATCAGCACCATAATGTCCCGCTTTAGGATCATCATGATAGATGGCCAATACATTGGCCCATTCGTGTTCTGGTACAGCTAGTTGTGCCTCATCCGAATTGGAATCTAATTTGTGACGATACAGAAGGCCGTCGTTCATCAAGTAGCCCTTGCTACTCCAATATATGGCGTTTTCATTGCCTTGGGTGTCCTCCAATGCTTGAATTATTTTTGCCAGTCTCTCATCCTTCAATTGTTCAGACCTTATTTCAGCAGGGCTGCGTGGTCGCAAGTCGACCGTGACCATACACACGCCGCATTCAGTTTGGGTGTCCTCCGTGCATGGTGGCCTCGATAAGGTGTCTGCTACAACATTGATTCGTCCTGGGATGTATTTAACGAGGATATCTTGAGCCTGCAGCTGTAGAGCCCATCGAGCGAGTCTACCAGTCGGAGATTTCAACTTCATCAGCCACTGTAAGGCCTGATGATCGGTGACAATTGTAACAGGGGCACCCTCAATATAACCCGCGAACTTCTTGATGGCCCACACGACTGCGAGCGCTTCTTTCTCTGTTGTCGAGTAGTTTCGTTCTGCCGATGTTAGAAGTCTACTCGCGTATTCAATTGGGTGTTCTTCTTCCTTTTCACCTTGTACAAGTACCGCACCCAGTGCATAATTACTCGCATCCGTCTTGATAGTATAACCTTTGGTAAAGTCTGCTTGCCCAAGTATTGGGGTTGAAGTAAGATGGTTTTTCAACTCTTTGTACGCTTTCTCTTGTTCAGGACCCCACGTCCACAGAGCGTTCTTTTTGGTGAGTTTCGTGAGTGGCTCGGCGATGTTGGAGAAGTTTCTTATGAACCGCCGATACCAGGAACAGGTCTGCAGGAAAGACATCAGATGTTTCACGTTGGTCGGGGGAGGTCGATTTAAAATAGCCGACACTTTCTCAGGATCAACTTGCAGACCTGCGGGGGTAATC
The DNA here is from genome assembly GCF_033807575.1 of Cydia pomonella. Taxonomy (NCBI): domain Eukaryota; kingdom Metazoa; phylum Arthropoda; class Insecta; order Lepidoptera; family Tortricidae; genus Cydia; species Cydia pomonella. Next base: position 6,352,347 of record NC_084717.1, on the reverse strand, counting down.
AGGTGACCCAAGTATTTTACGCTGGTGCAAACAAAGCGGCACTTGTCTTTGTTGACAACGAAGTTGTACTCCCTCATCTTGGCGAAAACATCTCTTAGATCAGACAGATGCTGTTCAAATGTCGTGGAGAAGATGATCAAGTCGTCTAAGTATGCAAGTAGCTTGATATGGCCTAGACTAACACGGAATCTGTCTATTAACCTCTGAAAAGTCGACGGAGCATTCCGAAGTCCGAAAGGCATTCTTAGGAACTTGTAAATTCCGAAAGGCGTTATAAAAGCAGTCTTTGCTTGGTCACAATCTCGTACGCGTATTTGCCAATACCCAGCCTTTAAATCTAAAGCTGACATGTAAGCCGTGGACTTTGCTTCAGTCGTCGATACGAGGGATTGGATATGTGTCCGGCACTGTAATGGAATTTAACCTTCGGTAATCTACGCAGACTCGTACTTCCCCATTTGGCTTCGGGACCATTACAACTGGCGCGGCCCACGGAGATTTACAAGGTACGATCACTTTGTCCGCTAACATCTTGTCGATTTCAGTTTTCAAAATTTGTTTCCTTTGTTCGGACAGTCTATAGGGAGGGACAGATATGGGTAGATGATTCTGTGTATCTATTATGTGTTCCACGTCATTCACTGGATTGCCATTCGATTCGAATATGTCTTTGAACTTCTGCAGCAAACCGTCGAGTTGTGCTGCTTGTACTTCGTCCATAGTGGTGGATACATCTATGGCGCATAGGCCGACATCACCAAAGAGCGTGGCCGCGTGCGGAGATAAGTTGTACTCAGCTTCCTCAATATTCTGGATGGCATCTCGCATCATGTATTCCATTCTTGGTGAATATCCGTCGAAAAGAAGTTTGTCTTGAGAGCAGTTAATTTTCGAAGGCAATGCGGCTCCTTCAGCCTTTGTAGACTCTGCTTCACCAGCAGCAATTGCTTGCCTTAACGGTCTCTTCCCTCGTTCCATATCAATAGGAGCAACTACGATTTTAGGAGCAACTGCGGTTTTGGGAGCAACGACTATTTTAGGAGCAACTGGGACTTTAGAAGCGGTCGCGTCTGGTTGTGTAAACATGATGAACCTCTCTTGGTACAGCTCAAACTCCTGTTGTGGTTGGTCTATGTAGCTCCACGTGAATTGTGCGATATTCAAAATGATGCCAGCCTTTTGCATAAGGTCGATTCCTAGCAACGTCCGGTTGTCATGGGACTGTTGTAGTACGATGAAAGGGGCGTGTAAGCGACGCCCACCAAGGACAACATTAGCCTCGAAAACTAGTACTCTTTGCAGTCTTGGGTGCCCATCTGCCAAGGTCACTGTCGCCATTTCTTCGTAGAAAATCTGTCCACGTGCCTTTAACAACTCGTATAGTTCCAATGATGCAACGCTAATCTTAGCTCCAGTGTCCACATAGGCTTTACCTTTAACGCCATTGACCTCGAGAAACACCATTGGTCGAGACCGCATCTCTAATTGTATATTTATAGCACAAAATCCTAATGTGCCTTTCTTCTCAAGCGTATCACTGGGCTTGTTAGAGCATATCTTGCAGTTACTGCGATAAACCCCTGGTGCACCACATCCATAACAGGAGAACTTCACATCACTTGATGTTGGCAGGACCGTATCCGTTTGTCCATTGCCAGCTTCCATTGTCTTTTTACGCTTTCTACACTCTTCTATGACGTGACCTAGCTTTTTGCAGAAATTACATCGAGACGCTTTCTTCGCACGCGTTGGGACCGAAGTGTCTGATTTGGACGCCTCTGCAGTTTTATCGCTGCTTTCTTTCCTCCCTTCCCCCAGAGCTTTCTCTTTTAGTAAGGCTTCAGCGCTGCGTGCCTGCTTTAGAAGGTCATCAAAATCCTTAACTTTCTCTATAGGGACTTTCTCCCTAATTTTAAGATTTAACAGCCCATAAGTAATGTTAAGCTGCTGCTTTTGATTAAGAACTTCATCGCTGGGAAGTTCGGAGAACAGCATTCTCTTCTTTGTAACAAAATCGTCCGTAGAGACTTCTGGACCTTGCTTGGTTCCGCAAGCTTCCAAATAAATTTCATATACGGGTTTCTTTGGAGCGAACGTGTTTCTTAGTGCATCTTCAAATGTAGCCCATGTGGTGATAATGTTTTTGGTTCCTTGCCACCACACTGCAGCCTCGTCTCGCAGGATTAAAGGTAGACCAGCTAGTGCGTCGCTATCGTTAATGTTCTCAAGCTTCTTGAAAACTTGCACCGCCGTGAGAAAAGCTTCCACTGTCTCTCTATCCTTTCGACCGTTATAAGTAGCTTTGCATGACGTCATACTGCCTTTCCGACTACTTCCTATGCTGGCCAAGAGTTGCTGGAACTGCTCCTGAGTTAGATTGACAGACATCTTGTTTTCACTTTTCCTCTGGAGAGCTTTCACAGGATATGTTGTTTTCCTTCCGAGTCGTGTAACCACGTATTTGGGTTCGTTCGAGCCCGAGTTGGACGCCACTGTAGTGAGGGTTACGCTCCGCAGACGAAAACAACGTAAATATCTGAGTCGGTTTAATAACAAGAACTACTAATATAACTGTATGGACTTAAGACTAACGAAACTATCGTGACGTCAGCAGGCGTTTCGACCGAGACACCGTGCTGCTATCGAAATAGTTCGCAAGATTAATGTTGGAAGGTGTTCAATAGCTTGAATGCAGCCAACCAAGCACTAATCCGCTCCTAGCTTTTGACATCGATCGGTAATTTGCATCTCGGAGGTCATGTTTCTACGTCGACACATCGTTAGCGCGTTCTATCTCGGAGGTGGCGCCATCTCTTGACAAATTGGTGCACTACAGTCTTAAATATTATAGATGAACTGTGTCATAGCTGATTGAGAGATAACTATATAAGATTTCGGAGATTAAACGTAAATTAAACAACGAATATTTAGAAATTTCCTGCATCATTTTGGAACTCATATACCGAGTTATTGGAGTCGCGCAGATGAAATATGTGAACGCTATATATATCCTGGTGTAGTAACCCAGATATTTTTTCTACATAGATGCTTGCACATTTTCTTTGATGAATTATTTTATCTATGCTTTCCTTCCATTCGAAATGAAATTTAAGGTACCTATTAAAGTTTTAGGAAAAGCAGAAGACATGGCAATAACCATATTGTACACAGTTTTTACAAATACTTACATGTTACATACAATTGTATAGATTTGAGCCCCAGCTCACATTTATAAAAACTTATTCCATTAACCGGCAGTTTCAGTAGTGTCCTTGCCTGGTTACCCCGGTGTTATCCGGGAAGTTCCATCACTGAAGCAGCGGAAAAGAGGAGAAGGAGAAAGGAGGAACTTTCCATTGGTGCGGCCAACAGCATGGTGGGGTGGAGTCTTTTATGCCCAACACTGTCAAGCAGTATCGTAAACACTTGAAACACTGGTGTATGTTTTGTGGAAATAATTACATTAATTATCTTATCGCATCTGTTCTAGCAATGTTTGCCATTCTGCTAGCATTATGTGATGAGGGATCTAGGTATGGAAGTGTCCATTTTTTCTAAATCTGCTCATGTGCTTTTATTGGGATATAGACGACTCCTCAAATGATAGAGTGAAACGCTTTATGAAGAACGTTTTGTTTCGATTACACCCACCTCAACCTTAAAGTGTGACCTGGGACCCTTAATCAGTCTCAAATTATTTATCAACAATGCCACCAATGAAAATCTTTCATTACAGAATTAAGAGAAAGTTATGAAATTGCTTAGGCACTTACCTTATTTGCTATTGTTACTGCGCGCAGCGTGCAAACCCTGTCCTTGATAAAATATGTAATTTTTACTATTATTCTGATTTTCTGACCAAGTCCTTACAAAAATTTCAGCTACCTTTGCTATCCGTAGCATTTTTCAAGGAAAAACTAATTTGAAATGGTATGAGGCTTGCTCAGGGCGAATATATTTTAGCTATATATAAAAATAACGAATGGTATTCATTCGTGATGGCAGTTGTTAGTTATTATTTATTGCCCTCAAAAACCTCATATGACCATCACTTCCCAAACGATTTGTTCTTGATTAAGTCAACTTTTAAAGATAGTGGTATTGATATTTTTGTTATCACCACCCATTCAACCTATTATGCGTTGGTTTCAGCCAAAATCATTTAGGAGTAATATTGATGGAAAGAAAAACATCAAGTCCGAGTCTAATGATTTTGCTCATTTCATAATAAGGCCATAGTGCCATCCAATGATTGTGCTTGATCCTTAGTTAAGGAGAAAATAAGTGTTACTAAAGGTTGTAAGTAGCAACACACCGTTCTGTTAAATGGTATTAATGAAATACCTATTAATAAGGAACAATTCATTTTTTGTTTCAACTATTGTTGAGGATGCCTAAGCAGGTCTTCAAGGAAGACTTCTTATTAAAACTTTTGTACTTGTATTTATTTATATAATAAATAAATAAGGATCAAATTACAGTACAACTTGTCGCTCGTGTCTTTCAGAGGATTTGTATATGATGATATATTCTTTTTGGTGATCTCACTAGATCTCTAAATAATGTTGTAAGAACTAAATATCTATATTGGAAATACAGTTAATGATAGCTAAAAAAGTTCCTTTTCTAAATGAAATCTTAGATTTTATTATTGAAATACAAAGCCAAAATAAAAACTTTGAAAACCTATCTCTAAACATCTACTTAGTTATTATACATCATTGAAGAAATTTGTGCAGCGTAATAGTAATTAGAAATTAAACGAACTTACCTGTAAGTGAAGTTCAATTCTAATTATATTAGCTGCACAAATTTCGAAATGATGATCCCTCCCGCCCAGTACCCGGGTTGTCTTGAGACAACCAGGGATTCTAATAGTCTAATCCCTGTCAAAGTTTTAAAGCAATATTGGCTTTGCAGATTTGTGGGCCAAGCTGTTCCATCTGTTGCCATATTCACTGCCAGCATGAGCTACGAGCATAGCGGATACCAAGTGTTTTTTCCGCTTTGTAGCGACAAGTGCCTGAGAATAGAGAACCCTAGCAGGTTACTGGCAGTGAAAGTGTTGTGTCTTGGCTTGTTACTCTAAACTAAATGAAGTTGACAGTTCTGTTCGCGGGAACGTGGCCGTTGCGTTCCGAAATTTTAGCTTTTACTCTGAATATTCATGGTCGAAGGCTTCATGATAACGCCTACTACTTAGTTATTATACATCATTTCGAAATTTGTGCAGCTAATATAATTAGAATTGAACTTCACTTACAGGTAAGTTCGTTTAATTTCTAATAAAACTACACTCCAAAATCAATTGGTATTTTTTTCAAATTCGTCCTTATTCAAATTTTTGTATTTTTTTTACGTCCTTGACTGTACCTATCCAAATCATGTCCATGGAAAATATCATCCAAATCGGTGCTCCAGACCAATCAGTCTAAGCATGAAAAGGTAAGAAATATACCCATAGAAATCCATACCTCCGAACACTATCGAATTTAGGTGTAATACCTATTAGTTAGAAGTAGGATTAGAGGAAAGGAGAATACTCGTAGATATCAAAAACTTGAGGCCGAGTATTTACATTTTGTTTACAGTTATATCCACCTCAATTGTTGTTTACTCTGAGAGTACGTCTGAATGTCCCAAAATGAAATGTATACATATAATTATATCTACAGTTACATACTAATAATTAGGTAATACTAATAATAGGTATGTAATAGTAGGTTACGTTGCATAACTTCGGAGGCGACAAATTCCGAAGAAGCATGATTGGAACTCCAACTTTCAGGGTTAATGTGTGTGCTGGGAGTCCTGAAGCACTCAATGAGCTAAGGAACTAAGAAACTCTACCACCCGGTAGAGTTCCTTAGTTATGTTGTGACATTGCCTTCATCCAAGACAGTGTTAATGGAATTATATACTGCATGTTCACCTTCGATTTCCGCCTGCTCATTTTTCTGCGTGAGCATGGACCGTTCCTCTATGGGCGTGAGGATGGATCTCACAAACCCAAGAATGGCTCAGGTCTCCGTACACGCTACGAATGAAGTTTTCAATGGATGGAACGATCCTGCATAACGTCTGTGGTAGTTGTGGCTACGCCTAAGATCACGATCGTCGCTATAGTTTCGTAACGTCAATGCGTTGTGAGACTTTCGTGAAAGGTTCGCTTTTTTTCGGGAAGGCATTTTCAGTTTTTAGTTCTTATGGCATTTTAACGCGTATGAAATGCGAGTCCCAAATCGTTTGACATTTACACCGCAAACATCAGAGATTTTTTTTTTCATAGTACACACCTTCGTAGCCATTATTAAGTGCTAAAAGAGGCGATACGTATGAATATGGATACGATAAAATGACGATTAGGTATAATTCATGACGGAGAAAATATTTTTTTAAATAATTATGCAGTTATACGCGTGTTGATATGTGTGTTGATTTTGCCACTACTTAACTATGTAAGTAAACTAATTTTTAACCGACTTCAAGATTTCAAAAGGAGGAGAATCGAGGGAACTCTTCAAATATGAAAGTCATACATATAATGATTTTTGTATTTTCTTTAACAAATCTAGCATTTACATTTAAAAAAGTGACATTTGATGAAGTGGAACTGCTGATGATGATCAGAATGGAACTCTTCAACGATACACAGTACACGTTTGGCGATTTGTCCTCTTCGCTGTGTTTGTTAAGTAAATTAGATTTTCAAGACAAATTTTTGTCAGGTTCGAGTTCTGACGATGGGGTCCATGAGGAATCGAGGGAACTCTTCAAATGTGAAAGGCATACATATAGTGATTTTTGTATTTTTATCAACAAATCAAGTATTTACATTTGTAGAAGTGACATTTGATGAAGTGGAACTGTTCATGATGAACAGAATGGAATTCTTCAACGATGCATAGTTCACGTTTGGCAATTTGTTCTCTGTGCATGTTTGTCAAGTAGTTAGGTTTTCAAGACACATTTTTATATTTCTATCCTATTTAGTTTTTTTAATAATTATCTGGTGCTTTATTTCATGCATGGTGTGAAATAATTTATCTTAAACTCGACATCGACTACAGTCAAATACCCTATTGCGGGTATCTTACCAGTCAACCATAGGGCAAATCTGAAATGTGTCTAGGTGGGTGCAGTGACAAAAAAAAACATGTTACCTCCTTTTCTACATAATTAGGCGTAGGACCTGTTTTTTTAATTTAATTGTATGAAATCAAAAATCAACAATAATCGTTCTTTCACCGGTCTACCTCATTGAAGTCGGTTTTTTTTTCTTAAAAATTATTAGTTTACTTGATTACTAAATTTTTACTCAGTTTCCCAAAAGATGGCACTCTGCAATGTATGGCAATTAATTTACTGTCGTTTAATTTCGTTGTATTATTACATCAACACAATTGAAATTGAATTGATATCCGTACCCCCCTCTTCTAACTTTAGAGTTATTTTGGCAAAATCCTTCCTCGGTCGCTTAATTTCAGCACCATATCTGTTAGTTTAGCAGGGTACTCGATACTCGTAGCACAAAAGTTTGCACCTCCTTCCTAAGTAGCGCCATAAGATTCAGGTGCAAACTTAACTCAATCGAGTGTAGTGGCTACCCCCCATTCTAGAGGTTGAATTTTTATAGCCTATAACTTGGCCGGGCATTTTCTCGAAAGATTAGTAAAGTTTGCATCAAAATCCTTTCAGCCGTTTTCTCGTGATGCGAGGTCAAATAAACAGACAAACAGAAAAACAGACAAACAGACAAAAATTCTAAAAACTGTTGGAACGTGTTCTGTTAACGATTCTTAGTATCCCCAGCCTACTTTTTTTCGAATATCTTCCATGTACAGACTTTCGACCCCCTTCAGCTTTATTATATGTATAGATAAATCCGGTCAAGGACAACTATAAGGGGTAATTGAATAATGCTTAACTGTTAGAAAATAGAAAATAATAATAATTAATTGCTAATTTCATTGTTGTTCGTATAGTCAGAAATTAGTCCTAGGGAAAGGAATGAATAATCCTCTCTACAAAAGTTTTCTCTGCAGTTAAGGTTACCATACGACAGGATTTCCCCTGTAATGTCAGGATTTCCCCTGAAATGTCAGGATTTCCCCTTAAATGTCAGGATTTCCCCTGAAATGTCAGGATTTCCCCTGAAGTGTCAGGATCTTGGTCCTTTGTTAGAGTTCTTTTGGAACTGCAAGTAACCACTTGAACCTAGTTTAAAGTTTGTAGGTGGGCAAACGAAAGTGTTATGACTTATGTCGCTACAGCATACGATGGCTGGTTAAGGAGTTAATCTTCCACGAAAGATTTCAGAATATGAGATGCACCATCCGCGATAGGATTTTCGGAGGAATTAATCCTAAGGTTTTTTTGCCCTGCAGATTTTTAAATGAAAAATACAGAAAAAAAAACTTACGTTTCATGAATCTAGTATTTTAACTGGACCAGGCATGAGTGGTGGGGGGAAATGACCGAGCAGGATAGTCTTATGCAAGTGTTATGTATCTTTCAGTAGGGGTAGCAGAGAAATCGGTATATTGTTTGTCCTTGTCGTAATCTCACTTGTCCTTCCCGCCTACATCTAAAAAATCCTAAGTGACGTAGACGTTTTTTGTTGCCCTCCATTTTCTTTATGGTGGGTAACAATTAACCCGAACAAATTACGTAGGTTATTTTGGTATGTTGTCAGGAATGTTAAAACGTGTTTTTAATTTTGTCGCATTACGTATGTTCTGTCCCTTACGGGCGCACGCGGTATAGCACATCTATACGATCTTACCATGATATGTTATATTATAACTTCCATAATTCTTTTTGCTTCTATCCAATATCTGATATCGGATTGGACAATGTGAAAACGCTCTAATATCTCATAAATAAGGTTTACTGACAGTTAGCAGTGTGAACGATGGTACTGGGGGCCTACCGCGAATACCGAAGTTGTTAAATTGCGGGCATCTTTCTCTTTTAGACTTAGAACACACTGTGATTAATTGCTTGCGATTTCAGTGTAATTTCTTGCGGCTTCAGTGTTGCAAGTCCGTGCGTTTAGACCATGTCGTATGCTACACTTTTTGCGGTTCTTTAGCCACAAAAAATTAATCGCAGTGCGTTCTAAGCCTAAGGCGTAATTAGAGTGACAGGGAAAGATGCCCGCAATTTGCGAATTTCGGTTTTCGCGGTTATAGATGATTACATCTGTTTGAAATACATTAGAACAAGTGCGTTCATGTAACAATGGAAGCATTATTTTAAGATGTGATTATGTCATTGCCAACGTGTCCGGTGCCAATTTTTAATACCTATGAGGTATTAAAGTATACACATACGTCACATAATCTACATGAGAAATTTGGGTCTAGCCGCCAAAAACTGTATTGTACCACGAACAGTAAATAATTAAATTAAGGTCCCTAGTATGTACTAACCATCTTAAAAACAGTGACTGGTACTTTAGTTAGGGCCAAGACCAATAACATAACAGATTTTGAGTAAAAGGCCTTTTGGCCCGACTAAATATTAGGGAGAAAAAACCGGCCAAGATATCGAGTAGGGTTCCTTAGCTGTCCGTTCGTCACGATATACTCAATAAGCAAAAGGCACTTACGTTGAAAAAAAACTAACGAATGGCCGCTCAACCGATCATGGTTAAAATAATTTTCGTAGAATGCATTTATTAAGCTATTTTATTCGAAACTATAAGTTCCTTTTGTCATTTTGGCTACGGAAACCTAAAACGGACCTGTTTTAGCGAATACATTTTTTTATTATCTTGGTGTCTTGTTATTAATATATTTAGGTATCTCGTCTTTCATGGTTCTGTATAAAGATATTTTTTCGCAATTAGCGAGCAATTGTCAACTCCCCATGAAATAGAAAAATCTCATATTCATTCCATTTAATAACTTTAATTGGCGCCAATGACGCCATATTACGAGTACACGCATTCGGAACTATTTATCAATACTATAATCAATCACCTTATATGGAAGTGTATAGTGTTAGCCAGACAGAAACAAGTTTCCTCTTTTACGCTACTTAGTTAGTTCATAACTTCTGTCACAAAGGTTTTGGCTGATAAAATGTAATACTGGTGTTTCTTATATACATCAAGCTGCAAAATTACATGGCCACCTTATGAATTAATTCATTATATGGTTACGTACTGCGGCTGGGTGCACTATGCACCACCGTACCAGCCCGGTCTTATAATTACGGCGCGACCCGTTCTTAAGTCGTTGACATCAGACGCTGGAGGTAGTCTCCCACTTGGCATTTTTATAGCCTTTTAGTTCGTGTCATCCACGATGATGAGCAGATTTTTCAAATCTAATCATTAATAACATGACAATTACGACTCAAGGCACGCGTCTTCATGAATGACACGATCTATATTTTTACTTCACACACAAAGATCTAAAGATAGTGTCGTTGCCTATCCTACACGGTAGCGAATATAAACAAAAACGATGTAAACCAGAAATATATGATCATTGTCAAGAGGGCGCTGTTATTTTCATGTATAAAGTGACAGTATGAAATTTTTAATTCCAGTGAAGTTTCGCAATATGGCGCGTGATCATATATTACTGGTCAGGCTTTATATAGTAGGTATTTTGTACATTGGTTAATAAAACCTTACACATGAGAGGTAGATATCATTATATTCTACATTTTAGGCACGAAATGGGCTAATTAGAGCACATATGGCCACCTAATGGCCTAGATATACATAGAGTACCTACATAGAAGAAGGTGACATGTGTCGGTTTCTAAAAATAAAGACAAAGTTGTGTTTGAACATGTGTTAAGCACCTAATAATAATCTGGCGCAATCCTAATTAATAGTAGGATACCCTGCCATTACTCGTACAGCCCGTTTTTTAAATACCTAAGAGAAATTATAGAATATCGTATTTGAATATTTATAAGTAGGAATCTAGGGTTATCGAGGTTGTAGGAATTATAAATAAATTCAGTGTAATTACCTACACTAATTACGATTGGTAACCTAGCTAGAAAAGGTAGAAAAGACGGTTGTACTAGATTTCTAAGAAATCGACCAAGAACCAGCAATAGGGTACCTTAGAGTATAGACGGGGTAGAGATCCAAAACACGAGGTTTCTTGAAGGTACTGTTTGTGACTTTTGGATTTAAAAAGTGTCGGTCAATTTGTCCCTGGATACTTCCACAACAAAGTCGTAGATTATGGTTCTTACGACAATTTAAGGGTTGTCTGCAGGGTCGGACGCATGGGAATCTCACCTGGGGGTCTTTTACAAAAACAACCTGTCCAATCACAAACCTGGGTTTGTGAATCCTGGGAAGTCCCCTTTCAACTCCATTTATAAAGCTAGAAAGAGACTTCTGCTGGTTAAAAAAACCCCCTGCAGTTGCAAGTTAAGCTGTGAGCCTTGTCTAATGCCCCGAGTTTTTTTTTTTCGAAATTTGCGACACACTAAAAAAATTCATACACTTCACACTCCTGTATGTCTAACTTTCTGTAGGTCCAACTTTCCTTTCTTACTATAGATATAACTTACTTTTTTTTTAGTTTATTTATTCACTATTAATTTTTGAAACAAGGTTTAACACAATAAGCCTTTTGATAGCCCATACGGTGAAAGTGTTATTTTAAACGTCAAACTTCTATGAAATTATGATGTTTCAATAACACTTGCACCGTCTGGGCTATCAGAATCGCTGCCAACTTAGCATGGCCTAACTTTAACTCTGCGTGACATTTGCAATGACAACGTGTGGTGAATGTCATCATTAATATTAATTTTCTATGAAAATATGGCGTTTATAATCGTCGACATATTGTTCTGTACCCCTAGTGTAAATATTTTCGACAGCGAAACGTTACGTACGCGTTTGCGTTAAGTGTCATTTTGTATGAGATTTTTGACTTTCCAAAATGTCCCGCTTGGCGCGCTGTTCAAAAACCCATACAAAATGAGACTTAACGCAAACGCGTACGTCACGGTTCGCTATCGACTAAATTTACACTAGGGGCACAGTTCAAATCGGTTCAAAGTTAGCTTAGAAGTCCTATGTAATACGAAAACGAGCCTTCTGCTCCAGGATATCTCAAAAGTAAATTTAATTTTGATGCCTACCGTCCTGGATGTGAAATAACTGTATCCTCCCGCTCACTTAAATTTTGGATCCTTCCTCACCGTACCGGTTTTAGGTCTGATTCTTTCGCCGCTCAGGTGCCAATTACATCCACATTTTATCAGGCCTGATATGATGATATCGGGGCTATAACCGCGAAAATCGAAGTTCGTCAATTGCGGGCATTTTTCTTTGTAACTCTAATTACGTTTTCGTAAGAGTAAAAGAGAAAGATCCCCGCAATTTGCGAATTTCGGTTTTCGCGGTAGGCCCCCAGACCCGATTTCGGACCCGGATAAGGGTATTTTTCCGTTTCACCAAATATCAGCACATCGTTTATAATATTTAAAATGTAAAAAAAATGGTTCATATGCACAAATATAATGTATTTGTCAATTGTCTCTAATGGATTGTTAGTTTTTCCTTGCACATTTAGTGTTTCTGTTTGACCCTATGGCTGACTGGTAGAGAATGCCTTTTGGCAGTAAGTCCACCATTTATACTTCATTGTATAACTTGTGCAATAAAGTTTAAATAAAAAACAAACTAGAACATAAACTTGGTATAAACATACAACAATTTTAAAGTTGACCTACAAACTTTCAAATAAAATATCGTGTCAATGCCGTTATGTAAACTTCTCGCATTTTGTTTATTGGTAAACAAACTAATTATGTATTTAGAACAACACAATTTAGGTTTAGCTTTATTTTTTTACGATCGCTTTTTATAGTTTTTATTTGCTGCGCCAAGAAGGCCCGGTACTTAAACTTATAAGTTATAATAAGTGTTCAAATTTTGAGTCCAAGTTCTTGTTCGCTAGTACCATAGACAAAACTGCAAGTTCATATTAAACCTAACCCGAAAACCGAAATTTGCAAATTGCGAGGATCTTTCTCTTTTACTCTCACTAACCCGTAATTTGAGTGACAGAGAAAAATGCCCGCAATTGACGAACTTCGATTTTCGCGGTTATAGCCCAGCTTTGGTGCAGGCCTACTTTTAGGCCCCGTAGTTCGTGTTCTTTTCTCACTCTCACTGTGAGTAAGCGTGAGCGAGATGGATGTGCGTGCTCGGGACCACTGAATATCATGTTTTAAATGTTAATTTTTGTGTTAAGTTGAAAAACCAGTAGTTTCGGAGCAAATAGACTGTGACAGACGAACAGACGGACAGACAGACGCACGAGTGATCCTATAAGTTCGGTTTTTTTACTTTTGAGGTACGGAACCCTAAAAAGTAATCAAGTAATCACTGATTTCCGTTAAAAATAAAATTGCGCATTTATAGAAACAGTTTTCATATTTTTAGCTTTTATGCATAAATTGTTAGTGCGTTTTAGACGTATGTTCGCGATTTTTTCTATCGAACGCAAGTCAAAAAATTAGGATCCGAATTGCTGAAATCCTAAGGGAAAATCCCTAAATTTGCTATTTAAATTTTTGGCAACCGTATTGTAATCAAAAAGCGGTACGATTTTTCAAAAACTCCGTTCCCTGATTCTACGGCCTCTTAAATAAACAAACTGACACCGTTTTTACCTGGTTTTCACCGTCTCATCTTCGCGTGTCCCCGGTTACATCCTAGGGGAGCCCTTGGCTCGCAAAGCTATTTATAGATCTAAGAATTTTCTTAGGCAATAGTTTTTAAATTATATGTAGGTAGTAGAATTAGAATTAGACTAAGCGGTTGGAATTTTATGGGTCCAAAGAAACTCCTTAAGGACTTTCAGTGAGTAGGTACACTTAGGTAAAGGATAATTAATTTCAAATATTGCAATTGCAACATATTTAAAGCAATTCGTCTACCTATATACATAATAATTACGTAGCGATTGCCAAGATATAATAAGTAGGTAGCCAGCCGAATTTAAATCTTAACACCTTTGATTGTGACACAAAAGTGTGGACTTATCTTAATGGAGTCGAGAAAGTCACTTGAACAACCCTATTTAGGCAAGTCTTCGACCGCCCTTGAACTCTCATCCCGGAATCAACCGAAGGCAGAGTTGTCGAAATAAAGCATCGATAATCGCTTCCTTCATTGCATTACCTTCCACATACGTTCTGAAATCAGGTTGAAGAGTGTAGCTATGGCACAAGAACGTCGTATTCACTGCATTGTTCGAAGCAAGTGCTTTCTCAGCACTCACATGTCTAGGAATTAAAATTCTCGTTTCCTGACTCGCCTCACTTTGTAAATCCATATTTATAATTTGTTATTTATAGTCTGTGTCACTTAAAAAAAACAAAACACTTTTTCAAATTCGGCGTTCGAATTTTAAAAGTCGCGCGTTTTTGGCTGTCATGGAACGAGTGTCGAGGCGATGGCGTCCGACTAGACTGCCATGCCGGGCGTACTGACGCTGTTTGCGTTCACTTTCTTTCGTCATTTTGGTTGCTTTGCGCAACACCAGTTTACGTAGAGACGATACGGTCAAGCTATGTAGCTCAATGTACTTAAGCGCCCCTGTTTCTTTATTAAAGGATATTTTCCAGAAAGTAAAAATTGCGTAACAAGACGTCTATTCAAAATCTAAATAAGTAGGTGTGTAACTCCATGACAATACTCGGACCAGAAGTAAATAGGAGCCCATGGAGCCATTTTCTTGCAACAATTACTTTCTGAAGTAGATATGATCCCAGCATTAAAAGAAGAATTAGTAGTAAGTCGTAATCACTAATCACTTTATTGTACACAACAGAGGTTTACATACTATTTACAAAAATCGAACTAAAGAACAACAAACACGAACGAACGAACGAACGTTGGAATGACAATTTTGAATCAACAAAAATCGAATTTGACTGACCAAACCAGCTACCCCGGTCGCCTTGAAGTTATGCAATGGGGCTTTCATAAGTAGATACTATATCATATATATCTGTTATAAATTAACAAATGTAATTTTATTGTTTCTATTGTAGGCATTGGCAAGGTGCGAAGTTGGTGGGGGGAGAAATGGCGCTGATCTGATTGTCACAAACTCATGTAATTTTATGGAATGTATGCTAGCAGCAGCCGTATGAACTTATTAACTCCATAAAATCAAAGAGAATTTGAAATAGAGGTGGATTGTCAAAGAAAACTTGGTAGCCACAGTAAATTATTGCCATCTTTCGACACATAATTAAAACTTTTAGAACGTCATTTGACTTTGATCCTTATTATTTTACTGGTATACAATAAATTTGTTAAATATCAAAAAATCTAATAGATCAAAGGCCAAAGGTACGGCGGCATTGTTTCGAGCGATGGCGCCAAAACCTTTAGCCGATGCCCGGTGAGATGGCGCCACTTTTTGAAATTTTACAAATGTAACCCATATCACTGCAAGATTAAGGATCAAAGTCAAATGGCCTTCTATAGGTTTTAATCATGTGTCGAATGATGGCAGTAAAATTTCTGTGGCTACAAAGTTTTCTTTGACAATGAACCTCTATTTCAAATTCTCTTTGATAAGATTTAATGTAGAAAGCTCACAAAACGATGGCAGCAGTGGCGAAGCCAATCGAGCACCTATCGAATATGTGTTTGTTTGTTGATTTAAATATAATGAAATATGTTATGGGGCGCAGGTTTTTCTTCTAAATTAAAGATGTTTTTATACACGACACTTGTTTTATTAATAATAATCTTATTTAATTGTACAAAGCGCATTTGCGTTAATCAAGTCATGGTGGAAGAGGGAAGAAAATCGTACAGATAAAAATGTCATTATGACATCTGTCATCGAGGGATGTTTGAGTTGCCTTTTTAACACTCTTCCTCAACGCAATCATTCCTCGATATGAGACCAAGTTTGTCTACAAGTTTTACAAAAATAGTTTTACCTAAAGGTTTGGTGAAAACATCTGCTATCTGATCTTTAGTACTAATGTATTCTATTTTGAAAATATTTTGTTCAACCTTTTGCTTAATATAGTTATACTTCACATCAATATGCTTTAATCTTTTCTGGTCTGTATTTTTAATAGCTTTAATTGTGCTTTGATTGTCCTCATAAATTGTTACATTACTAATTTTTATATTTAAATCAGCTAATAGTTTCAACATAAAAGAAGCTTCCATAATCGCTTCACACAGAGCTACAAATTCAGCCTCTGTTGTACTTAGTGTAACTGTAGTCTGCTTCCTTGATCTCCAGACTACACTATTATTAAATACTTTAAAAAAATATCCAGATGTTGATTTCCTGTCATCAGTTCTAGCAAAATCAGCATCTGCATATCCTACCAAAGGTACACTTGATTCATCTTTAGTATATAGTAAAGAAAAATTTACAGTTTTTCTAACATATCTCAGTAATCGTTTCAAAGCACGCCATAACCCTGCATTGGGCTTAGATTGAAATCTACTTAGATAATACACCGAAGCTGCTAAATCTGGCCTAGAGCCAACAGTTGCATACATAAGTGATCCTATTAATGATCTACATTTATGTTCATATGTCATATCAACAGTTTCATTTTCATCAAATCTAAAGTTAATGTCCATTGGTGTATCACAACCCTTACAATTTTCCATATTGAATTTTTTCAGTACACTTTGTAAATATTTAGATTGGTCTATTGAGATGCCTTCGGAATGTTTTTTAATAGATATACCTAAATACATTAAATTATCATTTCCCATGTCTTTCATGCGGAATTTAGTTTTCAAAAAGTTTTTTACTGACTCTACATCTTTTAAGTTATCGCTGAGGATCAATAAATCATCTACATATAAAAGTAAGTATATGTTTCCCTTAGTAAATAAGCAATAGTCATTATCTGATCTTTTAAACCCATATGAAATAATTGTCTCATTAAATTTTTCATACCAATATTTTGGTGACTTTTTCAAACCGTATAAAGATTTTTTAAGCTTTAATACATATCCATCCTGTATATTCATTCCCTCTGGAGGTTTAAGATACACATCCTCATCTATTCTTCCATATAAAAACGCTCCTTTCACATCCATCTGATGAATATGGTAATCTCTCCTGGCAGCAACTGATAACAATGTCCGAAGTGTCTGTAGTCTTAAAACCGGTGAATATACATCTTCAAATTTTTCTTGCTGTTGGTAACCGCGAACTACTAGTCTTGCTTTACAGATCATATTATTTCCTGTATCCTTTCTTGTAAACACCCATTTTGCATCTAACAATTTTTCATTTCGTCTTGGTACTATCTCAAAAGTTTCACTTTCCTCCAATACTTTCAGTTCTTCAATTACGGCCTTTTCCCAGTCACTTTTGTCTTCTCTTTCTTGAATATCATTATATGTCATTGGCACATCTTCATGGTAACTGCTAAGTAGAGCAAACAATGCTTCATCATTATTTTCTTCTAAATCAAGTACATAATCTTCTTGCCATTTTGGTTTTTGAATTTTTCTTTTCTCTCTTCCTCTTTGATTGCTTCTCTCTTCTTTTTCTGGTTCATTTTCTTGTATATTATTTGATGTTTCTGTATTTGAAAATTCTTCCTCCTTATTTTCTGCCAATTCTATTTTCAAATCCTCATTTTCCTGTGCCGTTTTGTCTTCTGTCTCTTCCAAGGTATCATAATCCGGTATGTTAATTGTTTTGTTCGATTTTATAGCTCTCTCATCAAAAACTACATTTCTAGCTGTCACTGTTGTTTGTTTTTCTTCATCAAAAAGTTTATACCCTCCTATGTTGTATCCAATCATAATCATCTTCTTACTTTTGTTGTCAAGTTTCCTTCTCAGTTCTTTTGGCACATGATTATAAGCAGCACATCCAAAAACTCTCAAGTTTGATACATCAGGTTTGCGTCCTTCCCATAGCTCACATGGTGTTTTCTCTCTTTCTGAAACTGGGCTTCTATTTGTTACATATGTTGCGAACAAGATTGCTTCACCCCAAAATTCTTTCTTCATGCCAGAGTCTATTAGACTAGTCCTTGCTTTGTCCATAAGGGTATTATTCATTTTCTCTGCGACTCCATTCATTTCAGGATTGTATGGTACTGTATGCTGCATGACAATTCCATTCCTATTACAAAACTCCCTAAATTCATCTGAAAGATATTCACGGCCATTATCGATTCTCAGCTTCAACAAATTTGAATTAAAATGTTTTGTTACTGTATTATAATATGTTTCAAACTTTTTGAAAACTTCAGATTTATTTCTTATTAAGAACACCATCGTAAAGTGAGTATAATCGTCTATGAATGTTACAAAATATTTGTTACCGTCCCAAGTCACAGGTGTTATAGGTCCGCAGACATCAGAATGTACCAATTCTAAAGGTTTCTTAGCTCTAGTCCCTAATTTATTAAACGGCTGTCTACGACTTTTCCCTAAAATACATGCTTCACATAAACTGTCATTTACAAATTTATTTTTTAATTCAGATAAACCATCTACCAGATTTTTACGTACAAGTAAATCTAAATTTTGTGAGCCTAAGTGACAATAACGTCTGTGCCATAAATTTGTATCTACTGTATTTGTTAACTGACACGAATTTACATTTATTTTGCATTCAACTGTGTATAGTGTTCCCTCTTTATTTCCAATCATGATTAAATAATTATGTTTATATACTCGTACCTTTCCATTAGCAAATTCAATCCTCAACCCGACACTTTCCATTTTAGACACTGATAATAAATTTTTTCTTACATATTTCCACAGAAGAATGCCGTCTTTTCATCATTATCTTCAACATAGTTGGTACTCCGTCCTTGGCTCGATCCTCTACTTCTCACTTGGCTGCCACGACCACGTCCTTGGTTAAATCCTGTTCCTCTGTATGATCCACTCTGTCCACGTCCTTGATAAAAGCCTCTTCCTTGGTTCCATCCACCTCGTCCATGTCCTTGATTAAATCCATATCCTTGGCTCCATCCACCGCGTCCATGTCCTTGATTAAATCCATATCCATGGCTCCATTCGCCTCGTCCATGTCCTTGATTAAATCCATATCCATGACTTTGTCTGCATTGAAACTTTTTATGGCCAGGCTTACCACATGTAAAGCAATTGAAAGCATTTGACTGTACTTGACTTGCCTGATATTCATTAAATTTTTTCTGTTTCTCCTCCTCAGCCAATAATCTATCCTTCACTGTGTTTAATTTCAAATCCCCAATGGTTTCCAAAGCTGTAACTATTGATTCATAAGATTTGGGCATTGATAAAAGTACATAATTAATTTTTTCTTCCTCTGACAGTTCTGATCCGGCTTCTTCCAGTTGTGTGCATATTTCCTGTATTTTTGTAAAGTGTTCTTTTAAGGATGTTGTATCTTTATATTTTATGTCACTTAGTTGTCTTCTTAAAAACAATTTACTTCTTATTCCTTTTTCTTTAAAACATTCTTCTAAATTTTTGAACATCGCGTATGCTGTCTCCTCTCTTACATATTCTAAATGACTGTCCGCCACAGCGGCAATCAAGATGGCTTGCGCTCGCGCTTCCATTTTCTCGTTATCTTTATTTTCAGCATATTTCACAGTTTGTATCGCTTCCAGGCACAAATTTTCCTTCAAAATACTTTTAATTCTAAAAGACCAATTGTTAAAGCCGTCACCACTAAATTGTTGAATATTATATCGATTATTTAAGTTATCTTTCGCCATCTTGTGTTCTTACTTCTTTTGTACTGACGCCGTATTTTAGTTCCCCTTTTCTTACGCAATAACGATATCTGGGCCCATAACTAATGAAATATGTTATGGGGCGCAGGTTTTTCTTCTAAATTAAAGATGTTTTTATACACGACACTTGTTTTATTAATAATAATCTTATTTAATTGTACAAAGCGCATTTGCGTTAATCAAGTCATGGTGGAAGAGGGAAGAAAATCGTACAGATAAAAATGTCATTATGACATCTGTCATCGAGGGATGTTTGAGTTGCCTTTTTAACAAAATATATGTAAGATTTGCAATTAATCCCCAAGTCCCGTAAGATAATAATATAAGCACTTTCGAGTCTTCCGACGTTATAATACGATGTTCTTTTATTTACCTATTGATTTATCGTTTGACAACAAAAATTAATACAAGTCTTATCGTGCCCGGTGCCCACACCTCCAGTGATTCTCACTGTCCCAGTTCACGTCATTTTTTAGGGTTCCGTACCCAAAGGGTCAAACGGGAACCTGTCCGTCCGTCCGTCTATCACCATCACAGGCTGTATCTCATGAACCGTGATAGCTAGACTGTTGAAATTTTCACAGATGATGTATTTCTGTTGCCGCTGTAACAACAAATACTAAAAACCGAATAAAAAAAATATTTAAGGGGGCTCCCATACAACAAACATATTTTTTTTTGCCGTTTTTATAAATAATGGTACGGAACCCTTCGTGCGCGAGTCCGACTCGCACTTGCCCGATTTTTAACTTACGTTATTTTATTAGCAGTAGCAAATTCTCTTTGGCAATAGGAGTGACAGCAGGGTGTCAACTAATAGGCATTAGCATGTCGAACATTGGGAACAAGTTTAAATACTATAAAGTCTTAATTGCAAAACAATGCCAGTATTGCCACCTAGTAACGATTATGTAAATTCACAAAAGTTGCTAGCTACTAGACCACAGATGGCGCTATCGACACTACTAAGCTCTTAAACAGCTGCTGAGTCTATTTGACACGAGATGGCAATAGAAGGGTAATGTTTGCTTTAGTCATTAAGCATACATAATTATTATTATTTATACTTGGCATTTTGTTTTATAATATCCCGGACATTGTTAAAGATATTCAATATAATATTTATGTTATGAACCAATCTTTTCGTAAGGCTTATCTATATCATACCATACCAATTTCCGAATAATGATAGTATCTTAGCGTTGTTTCTGTCAGTAGCCTGGGGTTTTTATGTTTGCAAGAATAATACCTACCTACTTATACTTATTATTTAAGTGTGATTAACTTGAATATAGGTTTATAAACACATGTCGGTAACGATCCAGGGTCAATGGTTCATTAAAATGTAAACACCAGTACAGCAGATATAATAGGTGACTGTGGCGTGGCACACGCCACGCCGCAAAATTAACACGTGTTACGTTATTTTATAGATTATGTCAATATTATTTACACATAGTTTTAATGAATAATACAAATAAAATATTTATAATTGTTTCCTGCTTGAATTGCTCTTATTTATTTTGTAAGTGAGTATAATATATGTACAGCCAAAGAATTTGATTTATTTTGCGTAAGTCACATTGACTGTCAATATGAATGCCGATAGAGATCTCATTTAATCGTATTATTATGCTAGCGTATACACTATTATTTACCTTCCTTTATATGGTTATAAAACTTATCCAAATAAATGGCTGCCCTTGATTTAATTATAATACAGATGTGCCTGTTTGTAACCTTAAGAGGCCTTATTCCTACAGACGAGCGTATTTTGTAAAATGCTTCCTTTTTCATTCAAGATTACGACGTAACTATTAGTATTTATTCAAAAACTGATAACGTACTTAAATAATCGTTTCCTAAACTAGGGGCTCCAACAGTTCAAATTTTCATTTTCTCTTTTAAACCTCTTTTTTAATGAGGTTTTTTGGGAGTCTTTTCCAAATTTTGCAGTGAGACGTGGCGTTTCGGTACTCAATTTTGCTATAAACAAGAATCATTTGGTACATGAATGACTACAATTTGATTCAACATATCTCGTACGAGGGGCTGGAATGATTAACAATCGAAGATTCATTTGAAAAAACTGATAAAATACCTTCCCAGTTTTCTTCATTTTTTTGGCGAAAACAGGGTTTTATTATATTTTATTTCCGCAAATTGTACGCTTATTGTGCTTTGAAAATAATATTATAGCAAACTGTAACTTTATGTTAACCTATAAAAAAAAAATCGTAACTATGGGGCCTACATTGCCGTAAATTTATATTTTTTTAAAACACGTATAAATCACGCAGCAGCGACGCCCCGCTCTCAGGGAACGCCACCGGAGCCACCTTGTTCGGACGCACCTGCACAGCCCTCTTGCCACTCGTACGCGCTTTTCCTGAGGAAAAGTCTCGTCGGAATGCGCCCGGTTCGCCGGAGAAGATAGCCTGCTGCCCATTGAAGCCTGAAACCGGTCGCCCAAACTGCGGAACCAGACCCTGCCCGGAGAGGAACTGCAGCTTGGACCACGGCCGGTGATGCGTCGCAAGCGGATCTCCACACCCGATTGACACCGAAGATGCACGAAGGGTCGAGGCACCCCCCCACCCCTCCGGGTCGGGCGGGTACTCGACGAAGTGGATTTTCAATCCCACCCGCAGCCGCAACGAGGAAACTCGCGACCCCCCCCGTCCCCTCGGATAGGGTGGGTAGTTCGAAACGCGAGTTTCTCCGCACACCCGCACGAAACCCGCCTACGGAAACCAACCCCCCCGCTCGCGCGGGGTCGGTAGGTAGTACGGAAAGCGGGTTTTCGCACCCACCTACACCAACGACGTCGCAGCCAGACGCCGATTTCGACGACGAGATCGCCGAAATCACGGACGCCCCAACAACCGCTCCCGCCGACGGCTCCCCAAAGCCGTGGCACTCGGCCGACGCAGCCCCTGGACGCACCTTCTCGCCGGTCCCGCGGGAAGCTCAGCTCCGACTTGCCCCTCTCGAGCTACTGGATCGGGATCGCATCCTAGTCGCTCGACTAGCACAAGTCGGTAACATGTCTCCAGGCATGGAGGCGTGGATGGCAGCCTACATCAGGCTGCAAGGGCACGCTCTGGGACAACGCGTAGAGCTGCTTCCAGAAGACGCCGCATTCCTCCGCTTCCTGGAGGAGAACCCGACTGTCCTAACACCTTCGGCAGTGAAGAGGAAGCCGGAGAGCAGCCCACCTGAAAAGCAAGACCCGAAGAGGGTCTGCCAGAAAATCTCGCCGCCCACAGACCCGCGACTCCGCGCCCGACCAGGAGCCGCCCCGCAGCCTGCACCCGGCCCTAAAAAGGCCACCGACTGCGACGCAACTCGCACCGAAGCCTCAGTGACGGATCCCCAGGCCCCAGGACCTAGGCCCAGCACCAGCTACTCGGACGCCGTAGCCCTCCCCTCGGGCTCAACAGTCCCGAGCACCGCAACCTCCGGCAGCAAGGCTGCCAAAAAACAAACAACAAAAAAAATAGAAACTGCACCCAAAAAAAAATACAATGACTACTAAAAAGAGCAATAGTAGCGAGCAGCCTTGCGGCAACGATGGAGAGGGTACACAAAAAAAGAAAAAACTCAGATACCCCGCCATCGTTGCCGACATACTACCGAGCTGGCCGAGGGTCCTGGAGGACCTCACGCAGGAGCTCGGGGAACCGCCCTTCACTAAGCCGAAAGGGGAGGGCATCCGCTTCGAACCCCGCTCGGAGGCGGAATACCGCCTCATCATACGACACCTGACGAAGATGGAGGACGCAGCGATCGCCTCCATCGAAGAAGCAAAGAAGAAAGGGGAGACCACAGACGTCATCAAGCCGCTCTTCAACATCTACGGGCTGGAGATGGAGAAGCGGCTTAAAGTTGCCGTCAGAGGCCTCCCCGCAAAGACACCGATAACCGACCTAATGGGCGCCTTGGAGAAGCATGGACACCCCGTGGAATATGCCAAGGAGATCTGCGCGAGAGCGGGACGCCCGGGCTCATTATACTTCGTGCAGCTCGCGGGGACCGCCCGGGACCACGCGAGCATCTACGGGGTGTCAGAGCTGCTCCACATCCGAGGAGTGAAAGTGGAGGCATGGCGCGGGAAGAGGGGTCCCGCACAATGCCACCGCTGCCAGGGCTTTGGCCACTCCTCCCACGGCTGTCACCAAGAAGCTGCCTGCGTTCGCTGCGCCGAGCCCCACCGCGCGGAGCAGTGCACCAGGCCCCGCGACATGAAGGCCACCTGCAAAAACTGCAGGGGCCCCCACCCTGGGAACCACAAGAATTGCCCAGCGTACAAGAAGGCCTACAGACTATGGAAAGCCGGGAAATCCTATTTCCCGGCCCCGTCCCGCCCGGGACCTCTAACCAACGCCGCGATCGAGAAGCCCACGGTGGAAAAGTCGGCGCCATCAACCCTGATGGCGCCGGCAAACCCCCCCACCCAAAGGGGGGTGTCAAGACCGCGGCAGGCGAGAGAGCCCGGGTCTCCGACGAAAAAGAAGCCAGTGCCCTCAGCCACCGCAATACAGGCAGCGCCAGCTCTACCCTCCGCTGCACCTCCACCTTCGCCGCCAACGCCGGCTCCAGCCACCAGAACCACGCCGTCCCCCGCTGAACAAGAGGTCGACGCTCTGATCGAGCTCCTGGGCAGCCCGGAATGGCCCCGGCAGCCTTTTTAGAAGAGAAGAGAAAAAAAAAAATAAAGGGCACAAGAAAGACCCGCCCGTTGTTACGGGCGGCGACTAGATACCGCCAAGAATCCAAAAAGGATGGAAAGGCCACTCACACCAAAGTACTTTGGTGTGAAAGAAGCAAGGACCCCGCTCTCAGTCCGCGCGGAGCGCGCTTAGAGGACGGACCTGTGCTCGATTGTCAGGCATTCGTTGTGTGATGAGGTCCAGGGTCTCATGATGGAGTCAGGAGTTGGTCACCAGTACTCCTAAACTACTCATCATAACCTCATCGTGTTTGGGCTCAATAGATTTGCCCTGACGAGCATCATCAATCTAGATAAAGTCCAGGGTCTCATGATGGAGTCAGGAGTTGGTCACTAGAACTCCTAATCTACTCATTATAATTCCAACGTGTTTGGGCTCAAAATATTTGCCCTGACGAGCACCATCGATCTAGATGAGGTCCAGGGTCTCATGATGGAGTCAGGAGTTGGTCACCAGAACTCCTAATCTACTCATCATAACTCCATCGTGTTTGGGCTCAATAGATTTGCCCTGATGAACACCATCGATCTAGATGAGGTCCAGGGTCTCATGATGGAGTCAGGAGTTGGTCACCAGAACTCCTAAACTACTCATCATAACCTCATCGTGTTTGGGCTCAATAGATTTGCCCTGACGAGCATCATCGATCTAGATAAAGTCCAGGGTCTCATGATGGAGTCAGGAGTTGGTCACTAGAACTCCTAATCTACTCATTATAATTCCAACGTGTTTGGGCTCATGAGATTTGCCCTGACGAGCACCATCGATCTAGATGAGGTCCAGGGTCTCATGATGGAGTCAGGAGTTGGTCACCAGAACTCCTAATCTACTCATCATAACTCCATCGTGTTTGGGCTCAATAGAGTTGCCCTGACGAGCACCATCAATCTAGATCAGGTCCAGGGTCTCATGATGGACTCAGGAGTTGGTCACCAGAACTCCTAGTCTATTCATCATAACTCCATCGTGTTTGGGCTCAAAAGATTTGCCCTGACGAGCACCATCAATCTAGATCAGGTCCAGGGTCTCATGATGGACTCAGGAGTTGGTCACCAGAACTCCTAGTCTATTCATCATAACTCCATTGTGTTTGGGCTCAAACGATTTGCCCTGACGAGTACCATCGATCTAGATTAAGTCGAGGGTCTCATGATGGACTCAGGGGTTGGTCACCAGAACTCCTAATCTGTTCATCATAATGGTAATTTGATGGTGCTGGTCGGGGTAAATCTATTGAGCCCAAACACGATGGAGTTATGATAAATAGATTACGAGTTCTGGTGACCAACTCCTGACTCCATCATGAGACCCTGGACTTCATCTAGATCGATGGTACTCGTCAGGGCAAATCTTTTGAGCCCAAACACGATGGAATTATAATGAGTAGATTAGGAGTTCTGGTGACCAACTCCTGACTCCATCATGAGACCCTGGACTTCATCTAGATCGATGGTACTCGTCAGGGCAAATCTTTTTAGCCCAAACACGATGGAATTATAATGAGTAGATTAGGAGTTCTAGTGACCAACTCCTGACTCCATCATGAGACCCTGGACCTCATCTAGATTGATGGTGCTCGTGAGGGCAAATCTATTGAGCCCAAACACGATGGAGTTATGATGAGTAGATTAGGAATTATGGTGACCAACTCCTGACTCCATCATGAGACCCTGGACTTCATCTAGATTGATGGTGCTTATCAGGGTAAATCTATTGAGCCCAAACTCGATGGAGTTATGATGAGTAGATTAGGAGTTCTGGGGAGTTCTGGTGACCAACTCCTGACTCCGTCATGAGACCCTGGACCTCATCTAGATCGGTGGTGTTCGTCAGGGCAAATCTTTTGAGCCCAAACACGATGGAATTATAATGAGTAGATTAGGAGTTCTGGTGACCAACTCCTGACTCCATCATAAGAACCTGGATGGACTTCATTCGGGTCAAAAATAATAATACAAACCCTAACGTGATTTTAAATAACACTGAAACTCTATAGCACTAATGTGCGCAAACGATTGGCATCTTGACTAGGCAGCATGGGTGCGTAGCCACCATGCCAATCGATACGACAACGAAACACTATATGTCTCTCTCTCGTACTAATATGCACAAACGATTGGCATCTTGGCTGGGCAGCATGGGTGCGTAGCCAACATGCCAAACGTTTACGATACGACAAGGAAACACTATCTGTCTCTCTATCGCACTAATATGCGCAATCGATTGGCTTTTTGGCTAGGTATCATGGGTGCGTAGCCAACATGCCAATCGTTTACGATATGACAACGAAACACTACTCTCTCTCTCTATCGCACTAATATACGCAAACGATTGGTATTTTGGCTAGGCACCAAGCAAGTGTGTGGCCAACATGCCAATCGTTTACGATACGACAACGAAACACTATCTGTCTCTCTATCGCACTAATATACTTTATTTATACCTGCAGTCATTTACTAACTTCTTCATTTTCCATTGGTGTGAAAGAGACAGAATAAAGAGCAAGGGTTATAGTACACTCTGTAGTCTGTACACTTAGTAGTAGTGTAGATAAAAAAAAAACTACTGTGCATATACAATAAAATAAAGAGTGCCCATATGATATCATATGACACTAAAATTAATGTTGCTTGAAATTATATTGAAAACTATCAAGATTATTCTAGTCTGCATTGAAACGCGCGTCACGTTGCCGGCGCTCGCGTACC
Source organism: Cydia pomonella (assembly GCF_033807575.1). Lineage (NCBI taxonomy): Eukaryota > Metazoa > Arthropoda > Insecta > Lepidoptera > Tortricidae > Cydia > Cydia pomonella. Next base: position 6,325,160 of record NC_084717.1, on the reverse strand, counting down.
GAGCGCCAACGCCATCTATCGAGCGTTATTTCGTGAAATCGGAGAACGCTCCAAGGATTAAGGGCTCTTAAACAACAGGTTATTTACTGTACGAGGAAGGAAAACTTATTATAGGTAATCATATTATTTCAAAACAAACAAGCTGCTGTAGGTAACACAAATCGTAAACTTACTTACTTACTTACTTCACTGGCTCAGTGACCCAAACAGGATATTGGCCTCTGATACAAGAGAGCGCCACTCTGCCCTATCCTGCGCCACTTCACGCCAGTTGGGTATTCCGAGGGCGAACAGGTCTTTTAGAACTTCGTCACGCCCAGATATCGTAAACAATATCACTTTATTTATTCGTTAAAACAAATGAACGTGTTAATAGGCGTTTAGATAAAACAAAAGACAGTTTGACTAGATATCTAATTATCTACCACGCGTGCGTGAGCAACCAGTAGAATGCCGTGGAACACGTAAAAACAAATAATCACTAGGTGCTTAGTTTGAACGTGGGTTTTTATTGATCAGAAAAGAAAGAAGATGTACTTACCTACGTTACTTTGTACTGTTGATTTAGAGACAAAAAAGTGATGAAAATGTACTAGCAACGGTCGCACTATTTAGAAGTCGATGACTTCACCGTCTGACGTATATTACAAGCTACCTACTTTCATGTGGTTTATAAAAAAGTTTTAACACACACCATAATAGCCAAAATCGGTTTTAAATAGGTACATTGAGAAAAAAAATAAAAGCTTCTTCCACAATACAGGTACACGTTTTGCAAATTAGTTTAACCACCTTATTCTTCGTGTTGTTTTGTTTGTAAGATTCGAATCGAGCATTGGTAAGATACTATACCTAGTTATCGTATCATCTAGTATTGCCCGATTTCACTGAAGACTAGTTAAGACTATACAATGAAGGCCATAATATGATGTAACTCTTTACTTTACCTCCCATCTTAGCTCTTGAAATTAACACGCGCTCTTGATCAGATAGCCACAAAAAGGGCTTAGCAGGTTCCTTTTGTCATAATTTTTATTGTTTTCGTTAAATTACGGGCCCAACTCAAGTGTGTAATACAATACATAGGTACAATAATTGAAACTAATTGTTTGCTATTAAACCGTTACATGTTATTTTAGATGAAAGTATTTGAACCTAATTTGCATTTGATACAAGTTCTGATTTATTTTGAAACTACCAAATCTATCGTTTTGAATTTAAAATATATATATTTGTTATCCATTACGTTTCTATTAGACGAATAATAAAAAATAGGCCAAGAGCATGTCGGGCCATGCTTAGTGTAGGGTTTCGTAGATAGCTTTCTGTCAGAACAGGCGAAACGGGGGCTATTAATTAGTATCATGTACATAACAAGCATAAGGGAGTACCGTCGCAGCGATTTGTTCTCCTTTTTACTAAGAAGAGATTTTTTTGCAATAACTCGAAAACGGCTGGACCAATCATATTGGCTATAGTTTTCATAGAAAATATTTACTATGTTTTTATTTCACAATTTTTTGGACCCATGGTTCAAAAGCCAGAGCCTTTCTGATCGATTATTTCCCAAAATATTAACTTTATCAAAGAATAGATTAAGAATACCCTTATTCGTTTTGAAAGACTTATCCAACGATACCCCACACTATTAAAAAAGCCAAAGCCAATTTTTTTTCCATAAATATCATTTTGTATGGGAGGTACATAAGTAAGTAGAGGAAGTACCCAAATATTTTATTTTATTTTACCTTTGATAGACATGGCGAAACCACGCGAAACTATACTAAGGGTTTCTACGTGTCTACAAAACCCTAAAAACTGGGAGGTTGCGGTTTGGGAGTAAAATTTACCTATTGAATGTAAACAAGGATAAACATAGGTACAAAAAGGTAATCCTACAGTACACAATGCCAGCTCACCACTTAATCATTCTACCCAAGCATAAAATGTATCTACCTACACTTTCTCTAAAATTTAAGATGATGCAATCAATACCTACAATCCGTGATGACAATGTTGCAAATCTGGTATTATTTGGGACATGTTGATTAAGTACATTATAGATAGTCATGATATATATATATACGAACTAAAATATGCAGTCGTTCGAGATAATATTTGAAGGTAAGAAGATGTAAAAAAAAAAAACGTAACGGTACTTAAATTATATGTAATTATACATATAACTTGCTATACCTACATAAACATATGTATTGGTAAAAATATAAAAAAGGTGATTTTTCAAAAACAATAAATAATATTGTCGTCAAAATGAATTGACGAGACAGCGCTCCATAAAAAAGAGCTGGGTGTGATCATTGTCCAAAAAAACTTGGAGCCGAGGGCAACGTCCGTTTTTAGTTCAACGGAACAGGCAGAATTCAACCACTACACGCGAATATCACCTACACATCGACTCATTTAAAACAGGTAGTGGAACTTTTAAACTTAACGTACGCTTTAATGCTTGTATGTCATTAATCATTATAGGTGATTTAATGGGTATTTCTAATTATTATCTTGTTTTGTTGATGTTTCTGATAATTTCGCTATCTAGATATTAATCATCACAACGAACACCAATGACGAATGCGGAATTATAAACCACTCTAATGTGTATCTTTACTTCGTAGATACATAAACAGACAGTTCCTATATAATGTGTGCTCGTATTATGTGCCTCCAACCAGATTCATTTTAGTCATCATGAATGAGATGATTCAACTGAAGATAAATGACCATGAAATGAAATATGGTCATACTTGTGGACGGTATAAAACTCGCCTCGAATTTAGGGCATAACTCAAGCTGAAACGCCTGCTCAGAAAGTAGATCACCTGTCGCCTGTGTCTGTGTAAATCTAGACGATGCTTTAAAGATTTTAGGAAGCTACCAGTACCAGCCAGCCGGGCCAGTCGACCAGACACACTAACACATAGATAACGTTCACGTACAGGCGCGTCGAGGCGGTCTTGTGTTTATTTACGTCCATCGTATTGTTTGTATACATCCCGGCACGACTGCGCATAACTGTCTACGTCAGTCCCCTCCCGCTGCGCTGCCCCCGCGGGCAACGGAGGCAGCTCACTCGCTCTCGCTCATTCATTCGCAAACGTTGTTGCGTGCCGGTAAGGTCTCTGCGCTCCTCCATTATCAGCTTATACGCTAGCTCAGCCTGTGTTGTCATTCACTATGCTGAAAGAACCTTCAAGGTACAGTCGTCAAACAACGGAAGAAGAGGCGCGTCCTCTGGCCTCGAGCAGATTACCGGCGATCGAGGAACTCACCCTTGGCCTGAAACAAAAGCTCCACCTGCAAGCTCGGGCTAGAGCAGCACCTTACTATATCAGAAAGCAAGAACCTGTAAACCTCGTCGAGAGACTTCTGGAACAGCGCGCTCTTGTAGCGGAAGCCGTTCGGAGACTACAAGAAAAGAAACAATCGTGTCACGAAATATCAGTTGATTCGTAATTTAGATAAAAACAAAACATTTAATCTGTGAAAGTGTGGAACGTGTTGTGAAATCGCTTGTGTGTAAGAAACGTGTCGGGTTACAATGGTGCTATATGCGGAGAGCGTGCGAGAGCGGGACGGCCAGCTATGACGTGTCACGCACGAGTCACGAGAACGAACCAAAATGGCGGCCCAGACTCTACAATCATAATATTTATTCTTCGTTTTATAGTGACCTTAACTGATCAAAGTACTAAATGACGTAACAAACGTTACTTTTTGTTACTCATTCCAAATTACCTTTTACTTATAGTTTAGTTGAGTAAAGAAGGACTGTTAATTTTATTAATGTTATTAGCACTGAGGCATTTCCATTTTAAAACAATTATATACCTAAAACTATTTCACTATTATTCTTAATAGTATTCAGTGAACAGCTTTAAATCTTTATGTAACAATATAGCTACGTGTATACTGCCAATGGCTGTTTCATTAGCAGTTTATATAATTAGCACTTATTCCATACGATATCGATGTAATATTCTCTCTTGTTACCTACCGTTTTAATAAATTTAGAATAAATATCCAATGTCAAGTGTACCTCTAGGTAATTCAATAATAAGCATGTTTACGTTTAAAACAACATGTTTACTTGCAGCAGGTATTGCATCAGCTTTCAAAAATTGATTGCAAATGCAACACATCAATAATCTCCGCGCTCCTATTTTTGTCTTTTTTATTTTTAGTATTTATAGAAGGTACATTTTTAAATGAAATCCATCGTCTCATAAATGTATCTTTCGTTACCTATGTAATTTGTAGGAAATATTAGATAATGTTCTTTAAATTAGGAAGTACATGAAGTAGAAACTATGTACAACAGAACTGTACCAAATCGGGTATAAAAAAACATTGTATTACATGTGTGCATGTTTTAGTGCATTTTGTGATTTTAGATAGTTTAATTTATGTCGATCTTGTGATTTAGATATGTAAAAATAAATAAAAATAAAAGAAAATAAATCTGAATATGCATTTATGTTTAATCCTACCTCAAAGAAACCATCATAATTCATTTTTTACACTTTAGTTTTGAACGCCTTTCTATTTTCTTCAGGTGAGCTCAAGATATTACTGTACTTACCGCGAGCAACGTGTTAGTAGGTCAATGTAAAGTGACCACATTTGTAACACATTATTCATCATTTCGTATCTTACGCGTCAAAACAATATTGTTTAATAAAATGCAAACAAAACACTACGAAATCAATAAGTAAACTTAACAAAATTGCCGCCTACCTACTTGAAAATTTCTAACCAATAAGTAAATGTATCTATTTCCGGCATTATCATTTCTGGGTAATAACTAAGTGCAATAATCAACACTTCTGTTTGGTTTCGAAACAGGGACAGGGTGTTGCGACTTTGATTCTGATTATTTTCCTTGAAAAATAAAATACGCGGCGCTACAATGATTAGCGCCATCTCTTGGTGAATAGACCACTAAGTATATTAACAAACATATCAGTATTTTTACAATTTCGACATCTAGCGACGAATAGCCGCACTATTTGCTAGTAGATAAAGTTTATTGACGACCGGTTTGGCCTAGTGGGTAGTGATCCTGCCTACGAAGCTGATGGTCCCGGGTTCAAATCCTGGTAAGGGCATTTATTCGTGTAATGAGCATGGATATTTTGTTCCTGAGTCATGGGTGTTTTCTATGTATTTAAGTATTTATAAATATTTATATATTATATATATCGTTGTCTAAGTACCCTCAACACAAGCCTTATTGAGCTTACTGTGGGACTTAGTCAATTTGTGTAATAATGTCCTATACTTAATATTTATTTATTATTTTATTTATTTATTTACTATAATATAATACTTATAATTTTATTTGTCAAGTTTTATAAATATAATAATTTCACATCGCAAGAGCCTGTTTACGGGCTATGGTATGGTTCTCTTATTACATCGCTTTATGACAATTGAGCGAATTAAAAAGAATGTATAGTTGATTTACTAGTGTCATCTTTTGTTAGAAGTTTTTATTACTTGCAACGACTACATGACGTTCTGTTTGTTTTGTTTGTCAGCAATGTCAGTCAGTGAACTCAGTGACAGTGACAACCAGCTGTCATAACATAATTATTGTTTCTACTTTGACTCGAGAGCATTACAGTATTCAGAACTTTCCTATAATTTTCCAAAACAGTATCTACGTTTTGTTGGGTAAATTACGTTCTACATTATATTTAAAATTTGTGTAAAGTTACTTACGGTTTAAACAACTTCTTATCAAATCAAAGGTATGCGCTTTTTTGCTCTAATCAGTTATCGTATGTACTTTAACGTATCAATTTTAATGTTTGTTATCGCTTCAATTCTATTCATACCTTGATTAGTTCATTTACTCGTCGTAGCTGAAGAGAATGGCAGCGTCATGGTCGATGGGTCCTGGCACTTTGGAAGTGCCCATGTCCTTATTTGCTAAGAACAGGACAAGATTGGCAGAAAAATTGAAACCGGGACAAATCGTAGTACTGCAGGGTGGCGAGAGCATTCCTCATTACGATACAGACATCGAATATGTGTTTAGACAGGCAAGTAACTAAATAACAATACTGAGCAAGCAATTTTATTATAACCTAGCATTGTAATAATTTTAAAAGAGGAGATTTATTTATTGTTTGAGTCAAAACAAATATTGGCACACAGTCAGAGGAAGTGAATTTGTATTCATGAGTAACAAATATTTTTATTATTTAATAATGTTTTATCAATTTATCATATGTGCCATCATATTCAGTTACAAAACTGTACTTACAATTTTGGTGTTTTGTAAGATTAAGCATCTGTTAATTATGATTTAATTTTGGTTAACTTCAAAATGATGTGTGAGAACATTCCTTTGAGTGATGTTATGATGTCCGCTGGTGTGATGTTGTGGAGGCGGACCTGCCTCGGCTGAATGCCAATTCATGGCAGGAAACCACGCTGGATCGGGACAGGTGGCGTTCTCTCGTTTCGGGGACCAAGATTCTTTTTGGATCGCTGAGCCAAAGCAGTTAGTTAGCTAGTTGAGTGATATTATAAAGTGTTTTTGTGGTATGAGTTACTTAAGTTTTTGTTATTGAAACATCCTGAATGAATTTTATTCTATTCTATTGATTACATAATTATTTCCCAGGAAGCATACTTCACATGGCTGTGCGGGGTACGCGAGGAGGGCTGTTTCTTTGCCCTTGACGTTGGCACATCTAAATCATACTTGTTCATCCCGCGACTGCCTGCAGAGTACGAGGTTTGGATGGGCAAACTGCACACTTGCGAGGACTTCAAGCAGATGTATGCTGTTGATGAGGTTCATTATGTAGATGAGGTAAATATTGGACAGTATTGGAAAAACCTTCATTGGGTCTTAAAAGGTTTTACATTTGCAATGTTCATAGGAATGATTGCATTATTAATTGTATTACTGTCTAAATAAATAAATCTTTTAGGGACAATTGTATACAGATCAAAACCTAGTCCCAAACTAAGCCAAGCTTGTGCTATGGGTACTAGGCGACAATATACATACATAAATACATACTTAGATACATTGATAACATTCCATAACTCAGAAACTCTAACTTCCTATTGATAACTCTGTGTCCTGCAAAATATTTTTTTTGTACAAATAGAAGACTTTACATAAGCAAAGCACACAAATGTATACATTAGTATTTAGAATGGTATAATATAAAAATAAAGGTTATATTGAATAAAATCTAATTTGTATTTATTTGTTCTAGATTCAAAAAGTTCTCAAAGGATTGAATCCTGATGTTCTACTCACACTGGTAATATTCTTTTCACTTCTCATGCTCGTAAAATTGACATTTAAGTCGCGTGTAAGCGACATACAATTGCTTATTATGCTCTAGAGCCTAAAGTAAAATCATCTATTAATAACCTAAAATTTTGAAAGTTTTTGTAAATTTTCCTCGCAATCGAAGTGAAAAGTAGAGTGTATAACTCAGGCATAAATGTCCATTTTTATCCTCCACTATATTGGTTCTCGCTGCATTCGGACCAATAAATTACCTTGGATATAAATAGATTACTTTATGCCCTTGTTGTACAATCTACTTTTTAGGGTTCCGTACCCAAAGGGTCAAACGGGACCCTATTACTGAGACTTCGCTGTCCGTCCGTCTGTCGCCAGGCTGTATTTCATGAACCGTGATAGTAAACCAGTTGAAATTTACACAAATTATGTATTTCTGTTGCCGCTATAACAACAAATACTAAAAACAGAATAAAATAAATATTTAAGGGGGCTCCCATACAACAAACATATTTTTTTTGCCATTTTTTTAAAGAATGGTACGGAACCCTTCGTGCGCGAGTCCGACTCGCACTTGGCCGGTTTTTATTGTTTTATTACTTGTTTCTATCTGGTAAAAAGTATAAAAATCTATGTATATAGAATAAATTATTTGGTTCAAGTTTGTTAAAAATTAAAAGTGTTTGTAAAGTTATGATTGAATTTTCAGAGTGGTCCAAATACAGATAGCGGGTTGATAGCAAAAGAAGCTGTGTTTGAAGGAATTGATGAGTAAGTACTACTTTTTCTATTTTCTTTTTCACAATAAACTTTTTTAATTTTTTTCTTGCTGATCATCATTTTCCTCGCGTTGTTCCGACATTTTGCCACGGTTCATGGGGGCCTGGGGTTCGCTTGGCAACTTATCCCAAAAATTGGCGTAGGCAGTAGTTTTTACGAAAGCGACTGCCATCTGACCTTCCAACCCAGAAGGTAAACTAGGCCTCACGGTGTTTTCCTTCACTGAAAAGCGACTGGTAAATATCAAATGATTTTCGTACATAAGTTCCGAAAAACTCATTGGTACGAGCTGGGGTTTGAACCCGCGACCTCCGGATTTCACGTCGCACGCTCCTAGGCCACCAGCGCTTTTCTGTATTTTCTTTTTCACAATAAACTATTTTTAATAGTTTTCTTTCTATTTGAACAAATTTGAATTTTTTTTCCAGGTTCAAAGTGGATAATGAGATACTATTCCCAATAATTGCAGAGTTGTGAGTATTATTATGTTTTTTTCTTATCATGTGCGTTGAGAGGCCGTCTAAGCTAACTTTGCAGACTTGAAAGAAACAAAGTAAGGAGGTGTCATTATAAACGTCATATTTGCGTAGAAAATTGACATTAATGATGACATAGCCACACTGCTAATACCATACAGAGTTATAATAATAATAATTCAGCGTATATTCGTCCCACTGCTGGGCACAGGCCTCCTCTCATGTGCGAGAGGGCTCGGGCTATAGTCCCCACGCTAGCCCAATGCGGATTGGGGACTTCACATACACCTTTGAATTTCTTCGCAGATGTATGCAGGTTTCCTCACGATGTTTCCCTTCACCGAAAAGCTAGTGGTAAATATCAAGTGAGCATAAAGTGATAAGTGACCAGCAGCACGGCTTTTGTCCACGCCGATCTTCAGTCTCAAACCTGCTCTCGTGTCTCTCGTCCTGGACCAAGAGCTACAACGACGGAGAACCTGTGGATATCATTTACCTAGACTACGAGAAAGCATTTGACAAAGTCCCTACAACAAGACTGTTACAAAAATTAGAATTCGTGGGTATACGAGGAAGGCTTCTCAGCTAGGTTGAGGCGTTTCTTCGAGAAAGAACCTTCCGTGTAAGAGTTGGTGATACGCTGTCAAAGCAGCGAGAAATTAACAGCGGTGTGCCTCAAGGATCTGTCCTTGGACCTGTGCTGTATATAATATACACATTTGACCTGCCTCATAATCTCCATTGTAACGTCAGTATCTTTGCCGACGACACGAAGATATTTTCTAACCCTACACGACTTCGACCAACTCCAAAAATATCAAGACGAGATAGCAAAATGGTCAAAGGAATGGCTTATAAGTCTGAATACTGAAAAATGTACAGTGCTACAAGTTGGTAACCGCAATCCACATCTTAGGTACGCTCTAGAAGGAATCAAACTTACACCAGTTAAAATGCAAACGGACTTGGGAGTCAAAATTACTGAAAACCTCAAATGGGAAGAACATCTCACAACCATTACTAAAAGAGCTAAATCCTTGATCTACCTCGCTAGAAAAGCCTTTGGAATCCTAACGGCAGAACTCATGCTTAAGATATATATGACATATGTTAGACCCATCTTAGAGTATGCTTTTCAAGTCTGGAGTCCTTATTTCGTCAAAGATGTTGAGATGCTTGAGAAAGTGCAACGTAGTTTCACAAAAATACCGAAACAACTAAAAAACATGTCTTATGAAGAAAGACTTAAAGTGCTGAAGCTCACAACATTAAAAGATCGCCGAGAGCGCGGAGACCTGATTGAAACGTTTAAGATTCTGACGGGACACTACGATATAGACCAGTTTCAAGACCTGTACAAGCGCAATAGTAACACCCGTCTGCGAGGCCACCAATATAAGTTAATATCTGAACTGTCTAAAAACCACCCCCGCAGACATTTTCTCAGCAACAGAGTGGTCAAAGCATGGAACAAACTACCAGAAGATGTGGTCTCAGCACTGAATGTCAATCAGTTTAAGAACAGACTAGACAAATACTTAACCAGCGCAAAGAATACATATTGAGTGAAGATCACTCAGATACAGGCAACTATCAGTTGTTTCAACTGCCTGCCTGATTAATAAATAATAATAATAATATTTCGTACATAAGTTCCTAAAAACTCATTGGTACGAGCCAGGATTTGAACCCGCGACCTCCGGATTGAAAGTCGGACGTCATATCCACTCGGCCACCACCGCTTTTTCATACAGAGTTAGCTTGGTAAAACTCTACATTCTTTCTTTGCTAAGATATTTACATATGATATTTACATTTTATATTGAACCTTATTGGATTTTAATATGACACTTTACAATAAGTATTGCAACTTCTATTGTTACCAAGTTATAGCGGTTTTTATCTTACATTGTTTTCCGATAACAAAGATATCATAATTTAGATAATTCATTATGTTTTTTTTCTGATTGTAAAACATCAACCTTTATACTTAACATACAATTTAGAAATGGAACTAAATTAGTGAATATACTTAAATTTAAATAAAATTAGTTTAATAAATTTGTGGCTTACCTATTTTATGCGACGTCATAATTAATGAAATCTGCGTATGTATACATATACATACATAGGTGTGAACCGTTATGATATGAACTGACAAAAAGGCTATAAAGAAAAATATTAAGACTTAATTGTGAAACATCGTGAGGAAACCTGCACACATCTGCGAAGAAATTCAAAGGTGTATGTGAAGTCCCCAATCCGCATTGGGCTAGCGTGGGGACTATAGCCCGAGCCCTCTTGCACATGAGAGGAGGCCTGTGCCCAGCAGTGGGACGTATATAGGCTGAATTATTATTGTTATTATTTCAATTGTGAAACATAATTAATTAGACTTAAAATTCATGATAATGCCAGCGCGAGCTACGTGCTTCGCTTGTATCCGATAGGGGAGTTTTTCCGCTTTGTAGCGAAAAGTGCCTACAACAGAGAACCCGCCTAGTGGGTTACTGGCAGTTAATGTCTCAATTTCTGACGCGTAAAGCGTTAAGTCCAATCTATCACGGTACCTACAGGAAATATCCAGTAAACAAGTTACCGTAAAAAACTTGTGACACACACTTTTGTTGCCGACTGTGTTTCTTCTCATTTACTTACATGTCTTTGATAGGTACAGTCAAGGTATTAAATATAGATACAGACAAAGTGGCAAAAATATGTACGCAGTACCTTAATATATAGGCAATAAGGTCGTGTATACATTTGGCACTTTGTCCGTATCAATATTTAATAGCTTGACTGTACTTCTCGATACATTTCTCATGAAACTAAATTCGATGTGTTTGTGTTTTTCCATTGAGAGTTCCGTTTGCAACTTTCCGACTGCATCGTGAGATCAGCTCCCTGTTAGCTTACCTAATATTGCATTGTCAACGGAAATAAGGAGGTACTCCTCAGCTGAATTGGATATTTAACTTATAAAAGTTGTAACAAACTTATATGCCTACAAACAAATACGTGGGGAAGCTAAATGAGTGAATTTCAAAAAAAAAACAGTTAAGAGGCTGTCAATACCTAAAGCGCGCACACTGTCTATTTGTATCGGAGTAAATGAGATAGCACTGTCGCATGTTACTGGGCCTGGGCAAGGGAATAATAAGAAAAATATTTAAATAAAAAAAACTGGATTATTAGTGTAGTATTTTACTCAACAGCGGTTTAGATATAAATGTTTTGAAATTGTGATTTTAATTTCAGACCCATAAGTCAAAACAATAAAGACAAATTGTTTAATTGTGATTTTAAGACCAATCTTTGCAATTATTTTCTATCGAGCCGATTTCGTTCAATCATGTATCGAGTACAACCACGGTCTTTGAAATATAATTAATATGAACATATATTTTTCTTACTTGACTAAAACAAATAGTCTTTCTTAAAAAACTGTTTAAGTAACATCAATTTCAAGGACATTGGGTGTTGACAGCCTCTTAAGGACCGTAATTAGTCAAAAGTTAATTGATTCCATTGTGTTACGTTAATTAAGCCATTTCTAAGTAAGCGCATGGTATATGTAGACATATGTGTATGAAGTAAGTACAATAAATACAATACAATTTACATGGTAAGTTTTACACAAATGAATCAAGTAACTTATTAATCACAGCATCTTAACTACGCTTAATTAGGTTTTTTTTGCATTACACCCAAATAATAGTATGTAATCAGGAATTGCTAAACCATTATTCATCAGAATTGTATTGTTTTAAAAACATTTATGTACTAAGTGATATGATTCATATGACCTACTCTCTCTCTCTAGTCACAATCATCATATGCTTAGCACAGCTGTTATTGCTACATATGTTTATATGTAAGTGTTCATTGTTTGTGATATAACAGTATGAAATATTGTACACGAGTTGTTGACAAGGCGGAAGACAAATAGTTGTTTCTTTACTAACCAATATTTCTATAACTTATATTATATGGAATAACGAGATGAGCCCGTTTGAACCCGTGGCTCCATCAGTCATCCATGCCATACAAGTTAACTCCTCACAAAGCTATCAACGATCTTTGAGGAAAGAGCTTTGACAATGTACACATCAGGCATATATTTTACGTGCAGATCAGGTGAGCGTGCCGCCGCCGATGTGCCTTTATGCAAAAGGGCCTGCATGCATTACCTACGTTGTATGATTTGCAGGAATTACAGCGCGTGTTAGTGAACGACGTATTCGCCGAATCTGAACGAAGGTTCAGAAGACTTTTTTATTGTATTTACTTATTATTTTACCTTACTTTCAGACGAGTCATCAAAACACCCGAGGAAATAGAAGTAATGCGTTACGTCGTCAAAGTTTCTTCCGATGCCCATAAACAGGTACCTAATTTTGAATTATCTTCCTGCTTCCGGTATCTCGCAACCAAGTGCTGGAATAATATTCCTCCACCATTAAGATGCCTTAAAACAAAGCAATCGTTTGTCTCATTTTAAAATGTACCTTTTAAATAAACAAACTGCAGAAATTCCGCATGGGTACTTGGTTGCAGATTACCGAATCTAGTTTGTATGTGTACAAACACTTTAAGTATATTATTGTTGGCCGTTTTATACTCGACCTCTGATATAAAACTATACACCAACACGCACCACACTTTTACATAATCCATACTACGACACTTATTATTATTTTATAGGCAAGCTACTAATTACTTTTGTATATTTATAATTTTTTTTGTTACATCGATAATCTGTCCGTGATCTGGGTTCTAGCAGAATTATCAGTGCTTCACCCGAAGGAGAGTGAAGCGTATTACTGAGTCAGAACCCTTTTGTTTTGCTGCAACGCACACAGCAAACCTTACCTTTTATTGATGCTTTTTGTTCTTTATAAAAAAAATATTTTGGTGTTGCTATTGTTTCTATTATTTTTTGTTTAGATGTGGGTATTGTGGCAAGAGAATAAATGGTTTATCTATCTACCTAAACTTAAAAAATTTAAATTTTCCTTTTTTTCTATTACTGGTCCGCAATTGTTTGGTTGGATTTCAAGCAGTTACTTGTAGTGTCCTACGACCAACTCAGTATTGGTAGTGTTTTGTAGAGCAACTGTGGAACAACATTGTGCAACAGTGAATAACTATAACTAGGTAAGTTACCTAAGGTGCAGCTCCACAAAAATAAACTGCGGTGTGGATGCACTTTTATGCAGTACTTTTCAAGTAGACGCTTGTTTAACAGCTAAATGTAGGTTTATGTTAGTACTTAATTTTTTCATGCAATCAAAATCCCCGATCTTCAATCAGTCGTAATTAGGTGATCTACCTACTTACCAACCTTATTAGATGAGTGGTAAGGTAGACCTTCATTTATTGTCTTTGACCCCTTAACTCTCAGGGTTTTAACTTGCATGAAGGAGGAGCCACAAACTACCTTGAAATTTTCAAGTTAGATTGGAATCTTCGTGCCGCCCAATGTACATTAAGATGTACACTCAGTTTCGGTTGAATGTTGTAATATTTTTGAAGAAATGAAATTCAAGCCAATTAAAAATACAACTACTTCCTTAGTTATACTTTTGTATGGTGGCTAAGAGAAGGATAGTCCAAAATAAAACCCGGAATGGAGTTACCGTAAGGCGCGAGTAGGGCCAACCTGAAATAAACGGTAGATTCCTGCAGCCGACCTGCCTCCACACGTATTGGCTCGCCTTTCCTGTTCCTGGAGAGGATCAAGAGGTTAGCCCACGATAGGTAGGTAAATAATATATCTAATGATCCTCCAGGTGATGCTCTTCGCGAAGCCCGGCCTAATGGAGTACCAATGCGAATCCATCTTCCTCGACCACTGCTACCGCGTGGGCGGCTGCCGGCACGTGTCGTACACGTGCATCTGCGGCTCCGGGCACAACGCGGCCACGCTGCACTACGGGCACGCGGGCGCGCCCAACAGCAAGCTGATTCAGCCTGGCGACATGTGGTACGTCTCCAATAGGCTAGCTGAGATGATCAGGTTTGATTTCAGGATGGGTTTGTTTTGGGACCCATTAAATTAAAGCAATACAAAAGTCAGAAATCACAGTCAAATTCTGAAAATACTACTAAACGATACTTGAACGTGACTTTACGATCAGATTGGACAACAACAACAAAACAGGAATTGACTGGATAGTGGATATCAATTAATATACTTTTGTTGTTTCCAGTTTATTCGACATGGGAGGCAACTACGCGGGCTACGCGGCGGACATCACCTGCAGCTTCCCCGCAAACGGCAAGTTCACACCCGAGCAGAAACTCGTCTACGAGGCCGTGCTGTTCGCTAGAGACGCCGTTATCGAGTACGTAGCAAGAATATACTTATAGATGTAAACACTTAGGGCCAGTTGCTCCTACCACAAATGACAAACTATGAACCTTTCTATTCAATAAAATTGAGCGAACGTTTTAAAGCTAGAGATACAAATGTCCCGCGACACGTGTCGCCGGACTTCCCTCGACTGGCAACATCGCGCGACACGATCGTGTCGCCAGTGTGTATCATAAGGCGTGCGATATCGCCTGACATATCTAGATGTCAGGCGAAATCGCACGACTTCGCTTGACATGCCCCCGATGTGTCCCCTATTGTATTACTATGGCTTATGTGTTACAGAGAGTGGTGGAACATGCCCGTAGCGGGCATAGTGTTGTGGCGTAGTGGGTGAACTGAGTGGAACCTTTAAATAAAATTAAGTACCGCATTATTCATTTTAGTTGGTGTTAATGTATTAGGCCATTAATTCTGATTATTTTCTCTTTTAGAGCCGCTCGTCCGGGAGTCATGTGGCCCGACATGCACCTGGTCGCCAACAGGGCTATGTTGGAGCATTTGAAAAAGGGCGGTCTGCTCAAGGGAGATGTAGAGGATATGATTAAGGTAATTGTTTGGTGTTTTATTTTCATTGTAACCTGTCAAACAATGACAATATGGTGGACGAATGTTTGAAATGTCACCGTATTTAAGAATAATTTCGCAGAAAATTTAGTTTTTTCTTCGCAAGTGTGCTGATGAAAAACATCGAATGTGACTCCGGGGGTAAGAATATTGTAAACTTTGGTCTTTCATTCCCTCGTGTCCAATATTTCATTTACCCCCCCCTCCCCCCCACGTTGCACAATGTACTATACTGACTGACTAAATATATTTTCCGGTATGCCGACATCACATTTACTTATAGTACCTATATACTAAACTAAAACTAGAAATTTAACTACTATAGAATGCATGACATTAGGTACTTACTACTAACCTAACCTAAATAACACCCTACACTAGAAATTCACTCCACGACCCCCCCGACGCAAAAGTACCCATGACGCTCGCCGCGTTGCCACGTTGAACGGCTATGGATAACCTTTGCATCAGGAAGGTCCCTGAGCGAGGATCCAACCCTCTCTCTCGCATGCGTCTCCCCACTTCCTCGAAAAAGGCCTTGGCATCGGCACACCAGCACCCGGCGGTTTCTACAGCAAGCGGGACAAATAAACTAAACTGACTAAAAAGAGAATTTCCAGGCGGGAATAAACGGCGTCCTCCAACCGCACGGGCTCGGGCACCTACTCGGGCTGGATGTGCACGACGTGGGCGGCTACCTGACGGCCTGCCCGCCGCGCCCGCCCGGCCCGCTGGCGCGCCTGCGCACTGCGCGCCGCCTGCAGCCCGGCATGCTGCTGACTATTGAACCGGGCTGTTACTTTATCCCACCGGTGAGTACATGAAGGGATACCTGAACGCATTTGCCAGAAAAACTGGAAATCGTACGGTAAGCAACATCTGCTCCTGATGTCAGCAGTTGACGAGGCTCTGCAAAGAGTACAACGACAAAGAAGAAGAGTAGGTAGCAGTGTGGCAGTTAATAGGAAAACATCGGACAAGTGCCGGTCGGGCTCGCATACCGAGGATTCTGTACTTTTTAGTATTTGTTGTTATAGTGGCAACAGAAATATATCATCTGCGAACAGACGGACGGACAGACAGCGGAGTCTTATTAGTTATAGGGTTTTACCCTTTGGGTACGGAACCCTAAAAACGTGCTCCAGTTCTACGGCCCACTGTAGAACGACGCCATACTTGTGATTGAACATGAGAATTTTCTGTTTTACGAAGATAACTTTTTACTGTCCTAACAAGTCTATGAAATTTAGTAAGGATCTTGGGATGTATGACTATCCCTTCCGTAGTTTACAATTCTTTGTGAACGCCATTAAAAGTTATCATCAAAAAACAGATCTCATGTCAAGACTTCAAATGGAATCATTTCACAGTGCTGCCTTGAGCTCCTGCTCGACGCTCGGAGCATCTCTTCTTCCCGTTCAGATGTTGTCACGGTCGCCATGTGAAGTGGGATACAGGTAAAACTGTGCCCGCCGCGGCCGCAGGGCCCAATAGCTCGCTCTAATAAGGCCTCTACGAGCATGTACACTTGCCTTAGGGCCTTACACATTGCCTAATGCCAAATTGCCTCGCGCATACGCGCGAACATACATACACATACGTTCGCTTTGTGTGGACCCGCCGGACATTTTGGATGATTTATCGAAACTACCCGACATTCTGAAGTATTCCGAATTACCAAGAATGTGCATCCTGACTGTATAAAGGCTACTTTCGAAATCTGTGTCTCGTCGTTGGGCCATGAGGCCCATGAGCTTAGTGCTAAACTGCGAACC
The DNA here is from genome assembly GCF_033807575.1 of Cydia pomonella. Taxonomy (NCBI): domain Eukaryota; kingdom Metazoa; phylum Arthropoda; class Insecta; order Lepidoptera; family Tortricidae; genus Cydia; species Cydia pomonella. Next base: position 6,307,895 of record NC_084717.1, on the reverse strand, counting down.
TTACTTGCTTGATAATCACTCTTTCCCTTATTCTATTCATCTTTTTATTAATTTTTTTTCTACTTGCGTTGGTACGTGTATACAATATGACTGAATTACATTACGAATTATTTGAACAAAGAATCTATCAATCTCAAGTCTTAATGCATTGCCCTAGGTAGTGAAAAAAATCGGCTAAGTGCGAGTCAGACTCGCACAGGAAGGGTTCCGTACCATTATCTATAAAAACGGTCACCCATCCAAGTACTGACCCTTTTTTTTTTTTTTTCTAGGGGGGAAAATGCATTCCGCATACCACCCGGGTGCGGGGGGTGACCCGAGTGGTTATGTGGGACTCCCGTCTAGGCTAATGAGGCCCACGGTATACCCACTAAAAACCCCCCATATGCCACCTCGCCGCCTTATTGGTGGGGTTACGGGAACACTTGCGTACTCATCCGCGACCCCACCGGCGGCAGCCGCCCGCGAGCGGCTCCTTCGCGGATGCCCGAGGGCCCTTCACGCGAGGCGCGCCAGATGGTTCGACGCGCCTTCCTCCTCGGCCTCCGTCCTGCAGTGTAGCGGACCCCCCCGAGCCCGCCACAAGGAGGCCACGGGCGCCAGAAAACTCCCCAGCGCCCGGCGGCAGATGAGGTCCATGGTTCTGCCGCAAACCACAACTCGGCTGCAGAGGACAGGGAGAACGGCACACCGTAACACCGACACTCCTCTTCCTCTGCAGCCCCACCAACGCCGCTACAGCGGAACGGCCCCGCCAAGGTCGCAGGGGATAGGGAGAGTGGCGCATCGTGATACCATCACGCCTCTTCCCCTGCGATCCCACCTCGGCCGTCGAGGATAGGGAGAACGGCTAACCGCAATACCGACACTCCTCTTCCTCGACGGTCCACCTCCAACGCGTCACAAGTGGGCTTATCAAGCCCACTTGGAGCGTCCTCCTCGGGCCAGCCAGCACCTCAAACAGGCCGGCCCTGGTTGCCTCTTCGCTTCACCGTGGGAGACCAAGCCACGGCTACTAAGCCCCTCCACCACGACAAGGTGGGCAACCCTCGGGGGGATCCAAGTACTGACCCCGCCCGACGTTGCTTAACTTCGGTGATTGGATGAGAACCTCGAGATTGGAAAGAAATTTTATTTTATTCTGTCTTTAGTGTTTGTTGTTATAGCGGCAACAGAAATACATAATCTGTAGAAATTTCAACTGGCTAACTATCACATTTCATGAGATACAGCCTGGTGACAGACGGACGGACAGCGAAGTGTCAGTAATAGGGTCCCGTATGACCCTTTGGGTACGGAACCCTAAAAATGAGGATAGGTAAATGGAGTGATTCTACTGAATTGGTTCTTGACACATCCCTCGCTCATCTCTGATGAAACGCAGCCTAAACCTTGCTTGACCTGACCCATTTCTTCTCTTATTCAGCTACTCAACGCAGCTAAAAACAACCCGGAGCAGTCAAAATTCTTCGACTGGGAGGTGGTGGACCGCTTCACTGGTTTCGGAGGTGTTCGTATAGAAGATGACGTGCTTATCACCGAGACTGGCGTGGAAAACCTCACCTTCGTGCCTAGGACGTAAGTCACATTTTACTTTGATATCACGTCACTATTTTTGGCATATTGTTAAAAACATTTTGTTAGTACAATTTTGCGAAATTCCAGGCTGACAATTCAAAAATAACAATCGAATTTTATTTATTTAATATATAACACATTTGAAATGACGCAAGGGTTAAATCCTAAACTGCAGCCAAAAAACTTGTCATGATTCTCCACACTTCTTTGCATAGGTAATAATAGACCGCGGGCCAGTAGCATATTTCGTCAGTCATCGCCTCCCGGCTGATACTTTGTCAGATGATAGTTTAGATGCTTTCCCTTTGATGGGAGGCGATGACAATTTTTTTTTTGTTTATAAGAGTAATAATAATGCCTTTATTTCGAGTAACATAATGACTCATACATATTAATTTGGAACACTAGACTTAAACGATATACTATAAATACACATGCATTAATACAATAAAATAAACATTTTAAGTGTTTCGGTGGCTGCCATGCCTCAACCCACCAACGGAGCGGCAGCTGACGTTCACGAGGGTTCAACTAGTCGTTAACCACTACACGATTTTTCAGCCAGGAGGCGATTGGGCATGGAAATTGTTGCTGGCTCCCGGTATAAAAATTATTTCTTAAGAATTCGAATTATTTGATGATGCTATTGCTTGAAGGTGGACCTACCATGGGAGATTAGTGAAAGTATTGGTATAAAGGGATAAAAAATTAAAGACAAGATTCAGATTCTTAAAATTTATTGACCATTTTTTTTTATAACAGCGTGGCTGAAATAGAAGACTTCATGGCGAACGGTGCAAACTTCAAATGAAGCAAAAATTTAAACTTCAGGCATTATTGTATGATATTGTAATTATGTAGATATACCTAAATAAGCGAAATATATTTTCATTTTATACGCCAATCGTTACAAACCTCTGTATATTTAATAAATTATTTATTTGTGCAATATGTTTCAATTTAAGTCGTCTAGTTTTTGAGATCTCAAAGGTATCTTAAATAGCGTTTCAATAAAGGTGGTACAGGCAATTTTTCTAATGCTTGTAGAAACTTTTCCGTTGTCTTTATACCAGAAGATCTTAAAACACTTCTGACTTTTAACCTGGACAAGTGTTTCAATGGCGGGACGTACAGTGACAGGCACTCGGCTTTGATATTGTCTGTATTGTTGTCTATAAAGGAAAGTAATTGTTTTTGTACCTGAAACAGAAAAGTTTGTATATGGAAATCCATAAGAGGCAATAGAGGCATATGTGCCAGCAGTGGACGCAATTATTCTAAGAATTTTAAGCCTAGCAACTATAAGCACTTTAGGGTAAACATATCTGAATTTGACTGATGATACATAGTACTTATACTACATGTAACCATTTTTGAAATATTTTTTTTTCTAAAAGTTCTCGAAAATAAAAAATCTGGTTTCATTCTGGATATAAGTACATAGAACATCTTTTTTCCGCATAAAAAAATGCGAGACGTGCCAGGAATTATTATAAGTATTATAACCGATAATTTCGCAATTTCGGAAACATTCTGTTGCCACATTATTAGAGTTGCCATGAATCGAATATTCAGCAACTAGTCGGTATTCGGCAACTTTGCCGTATATTCAGTATTCTGCCGAATACCGAATATCTGTTGCACGTACCTAAAAAGAAAAATTACACAATAAAAAAACCTAAAAACTAGGTATGTTTAAAATGTATTTTTAGAAAGTTGTAAAATACGAAGATCCCTTTTTGAGCATGTGTTGATTAGAAAATAAATATATTTCTATCATAAGTAACTAACTACAATCATTAATTTAGTTGAACTAAAAAAATATTTTATTGGTATTCAGGATAACAGCTGTAAATATAACTAAACATATAAATGCTTACATAAAAGAAGGCCAATGACAGTCATCAATTAAATTGCAATATCGTCGGGGATAGTGCAATACCGCGTAACTAACAAATGCAGTAAGGTCCAATTACCTTGTACATTGTTTGAATTTCGAACTCTTACGACTTTGTTAGTTGCGCGGTATTGCACTATCCCCGACGATATGTAACAAATAAAATAACAAAAAATTTGAAAACAACGAAAATATGTCAATACAAATGCTCGAAACCTTAAACCTCGTAAAATGTATGTACTTAATTAATAATCTAGTTTAATTTACTTTTGTAAATGACCATTAAATTTGCATTAGTTACAACTAGGGTTGCCAACTATTTTTTGGTGGAATATAGTATTTTCCAGAATAAGGCATTAAAAATATAGTACGTTTCAAAAAAATATAATACTTTTAGATAAAATGCTTAACATACGTGTAATATACGTTTAATCATTCGCTCAATCAATCAATCACTCTGTTAAGATTAGTTATGGTAACGATTTTAGAGCAAAAATGTAAAATTGATAGATTTAGTCGTTGAAATTGTACTCCTTTTGTTACGCAATATCTAAATAACAAGTATTGGTTTCTATTAGCACGTCTTCTCATCTTGCCTTTTAATAATGAGGTCGCAAGCGAGCGTCCCCGGTAATATGTGACGAGAAGGGACAGTTTTTAAAAATTCCTCAAAAAACTATGGTAGTAAATTATACAAAATTATGTATAAGAACAGTTTTAGCAAATGTTGTAGATTGTTTAAGTATGAAAGTTACGTTGAAATTAAGTCGATTTTCAGAGAAATTGTCACTTGTTTTGAAGTTAGTTCTGGAGAAAATTGATTACGTCTAACTTTCATTCAAATAACTAAATTCAAATTTATAATAACAAAAATGTAGTTTATTAAAGTTGAAGTACAGGATATGTGTAATACAAAATTACCATTTTTAGCAGTCCAAACTTTACGAAATTTACAAATAAGATCAACAAAATCAGTGCTTTACGCGTGTTTACCTAAACGTCCATCTGAAAAACAATCATTACTAACTAAATGAGTCTATTTAAAAAAAAATTAAAGATAACAAGACGCGCTAATAGAAACCAGTACTTGTTATTTCTAATAGTTGACGGAAGTTGTACACTTTCATCGACTAAATCTATAAATTGGACATTGTTGCGGCTAAAATCGATAACGGCCTCTTAATTATTCCTTTTGTGTAGACCACTCTCTGTTATCAAAATCATCCTATTCCTAGACTCCAGCTAACATGCCATCAGTTAGTCATTTATGTAAAACTGCTCACTCGTCATCTCATACGCCCAGTAATTATAAAGAGTAAAAAAAAAATCTTTTTAATAACAATATTTATTTAAAGTTTAAATTTATATTTTTTATTGAGCTTTGTGCACTTTTTAGTAATGTCTAATTTTTAATAAAATGAGACAACGATTCAGTACATTTATACTGAATATTTATGACAATATAATAGCTCACTTTTTATTAAATTTATGTCAGCCCTGTTGCATTCCTCACGCCATTTTGTCTTCATACTTGAAATAATTTTATTTGATTAGAATTAAATTGATAATCGATCTTGAACAAATTAGAAGGATGTCGGAAATATAGTATTTTAGCGTACTATATATTTTTTCAACAGTATATAGTACAGAGAGCCAAAATATAGTACAATACTATATAATATAGTACGGTTGGGAACCCTAGTTACAACTTACAACCAACAAAAATTTCACAAAATATATCCAAATAAATACCTGAACATAGTATTCGAAATGAAGTCAAGTGAACTGAAATATATCTTAGAAAACGTTGTGCTTTGTTGGCGAACAGTTTTCATAATAATTTGGGTCACTATTTATTATTATGAAAACTGTTCTGAAAATGTTCACATGATATGCCGAATATTCGGTCGCCAAATACAATTTTATTTATAAGCAACTAGATATCTATTTATATATGTCATCATCACCAGCATCGCCCAGAATGGGCTATGCCATTCAAGGTTGTAACACCACTAGTTTTAGGAATTGTTAATAACTTACCTGAACTGGTATCCGGCCCAACCAGCCACAGCTATGAGTAAAAGTCAGCAAGTGATCAGGTTCACAGTGCAAGCTGTATGGCAGCATCACAACAGTTGTAGCGGGATCAGAAGTGACAGAGGCGATGAAGGCATCTGGGAGTATTCGCTGTTTACTGTTGTTTGTGGATAGGCTTGAATAGTCTACATTGCAGTTGTGCTCAATAAGTATTTTAAATACCTGAAATTCATTAATATATATTATGTGGCATTATCAGACACATGTAAGATGCAAAAAAAACTACTTTATATGATATTAGAAACGAAATCAACAATTGAGAAGTTTGACTTTAGATTAGATTATAGAAGTCTGTTTTTAGATTAATAACCTAACAACTGGAAAATAATTATGTTACAATAGAAACGGAGCAGTTTATTGACATACTCTCTCTGAATAGTAGAAATAACATTGAAAACAAGTAATCTGCATAATACATACTTCACTCCTTGTTGTTAATTAAAAGCAGGATGTGCATAATCGTTTTTATTATTATATAATAAGAAAAGGCATTCTCTTCATGCATACAGGCAATGTTTACTGCACTTACCTCTTCAAAACAACTGCTATGGCCAGAGTAATGTATGTACACAAGTGGAGGGCATTCGTCCCTTTGCAGAGCATTTACTGCAACACCATTCATGAGGAACAGGTAAAAGAATTTTCTAAAAGCCTCAAATGCACTATTGTAAATATATTCACAAATATTCAAGTAAGAGTTTAACGGAGCATTGGACTCGTAATGAGGCTGCAGGCCTCCAAAATGCTCCAGCATAACAACAAACTCCTCGTAAAAGTCAAAGAATTCTGGCCCCAGGTCATGGTTCAGTAGACTCTCTAAAATATTATAGTTGTAGTGGTGTGGCTTACATGCTAACAAAATAATATCTTTGTTTATCTCCTCTTTATTTGTAACACCCAAAAGTAGATTAAATGTACCATCACAACCCTGATTGAATGCTATATCTGAAGCTGAGAAACCATCTTTATTTTTTATATGAGGATCTGCACCATTGTCTAGCAAAAACTGGACAATTTTTTCATTGTTACCATTACAAGCTATTATTAGTGGCGTATCTTCATTGGCAGTAAATTCATTTATGTCATCAATGAAAGGTAGCATTGCTTTTATGATATTAAATCTACCAGTAAAGCATGCTAAGTGAAACGGTGTGTAACCAGTTTCATTTTTAATAGACGGGTCACATCCGGCATGTAATAATACAGTTACAGACTTTAACTTTGATGCCAAAGCTGCATCATGCAAAGCTGTGTCTCCATCAAAATCTTGTACATCTATCATCGCTCCATGGTCAATTAAGAGCTGTATAACTCCCACTCTCCCTTGAGTACTGGCTACATGTAGAGGCGTAACACTCTCAATACTGCCATAGTTGGCAATATCTTCAGCACTGTCTAGTAAAGCTTTAATCGTTTGCAAAGAACTGTGATGACGACAAGCTAAGTACAAAGCTGTGTGGCCTTCGTGTGTTTCTGCTAAAGGTCTGCAGTCAGGGTGCTCAAGAATGAGCACCAAGCTCTGATAGCTGTCATTTGCAGCAGCTTCGTGAAGACAGGTCCATCCTCTATTGTCCACGCAATTAGGATTCACTTTCTTCAACAAACGGTGCACATTTTGAAAATCGTTATTCCTTGCAGCTATGTTCAATGGGTTGGAAGTGTTTGGGTTGAGCGAACTGAAGTCCATGGTTGCTTAATGTACAATGCTTTAATTATGTTGTGAATATAAACGCATTAATAAACGATGTAATATTTTCCACTGCACAATGAGATGTTGAGTATCATGACTAAGTTCTGCATCATATGATAAAAATGCAGTACAGTAAACAATTCGCTTACAATTTGAAATCTAAATCCAAATTTACCTTCAATCGTTAAACATATTGTCAGATATATGAAAAATCATTGAAATGAAATTTACGAAAATCAATAATCAATAACATGCGTATGGTATGACACCGACTTTAACACTTTTGACAGGTACGTTCAGTACTGAAGTACTCCGCGTTAGTTTACTAGCATGGGTTTGATACCTTGATGCTTGATAAGTTGATAACTGATGATGGATGAGCAATATTGTTATTGTTCCCAAAACATATATTATAAATATCATAAGATAATCCACAAAACTCTAGCAGCGGGCCAGAGGAACGAAAAGATTCAAGATTCAAATATAATATACAACGTGTCCCAAAACTCAACGATAAGCCGGCACCAGAGGATGGAGCTGCTTATGATTAGTCGAGAAAAAATAAGGAAAAAAATATATCTCAATTATTTTAGAAATTACAGAAAAAAAATGAAATTCATCGAAAATCGACATCCCTAATGGTATTTTTAACGACCATGTCACAAATATTCAAATATTACTGTTTTTTTTTTGTTTTTGGAAACTTAAGTAGCCCTGCTATCTAACACAGTTCTTAAAAATACCATAATACATGTAGTTTTTACACAAAAAATAATCAAAATTCATTTTGTCCCTACAATTTTGAAAGATTTTTTCTTACAGTCCACTTTCAATCATCATGGTGTAAAAAAATAGTATCGACACCACTATGGCAATTATTTTCAAAAGTTGACGCAACTAACCAAGATTCCAAAATGGTATAATACTTTAGGAAACCTAGTCACAAAAAAAAACAACGAATTTTTAAACAAGAATCGACATTATTTAATGTTGGCGGTAATCACTTTTACTGTACCCAAAAAAGGATTTTTGTTGTTGAAAAATGTTGAATAAATGCAAAGTAATGGTACAATTTTTTTTCCTTTTTTTTAAATTCATTTACTACATTATTAATACTACAGTAAATGTTCAAATTGCCTGCCACCGGCATTAATAGCAGCGTTTTACCTTACAATAAAACGCTTATTAAGCGAAATACCTTATTTGAAGCCTATTTAATATTTGAGAGTGCGATGCTGTTTGACAGATGACGTAGCGGTTCACTATAGGCTGACACCTACCCCCTTTGTACTTGTATTTCAAGTTTTAACCCCCTCCACCAGGCGCCCGTGGCCCGCGGCCGCGGAGCTCTTCATTGGGTCTCAAAATATAAATAAAACGAAGTTGCAATATACCACATTCGAAAAAGGATTGCATTTGATATTATTTATTATTTCGTTTTCAATATGAAGAGACATACCAGTTGACTTGTATGTATAGACTATAGATGTTGCTTATTGCAACCTGCATGGTAGGAGAAAACGCAGTGAGTTAAAAATACCCTCGGGCATTATATAAGTGATTTGGTTTATTGCAACTGAGTGTTGTAGCCACAGGCGAATTTAAAAATATAGGCTTCAAATAAGGTATTTCGCTTAATAAGCGTTTTATTGTAAGGTAAAACGCTGCTATTAAGCTTCTGTACCGTTATTTGAAGCCTATTTAATATTTGAGACGTGTCTGTGATCGCCTGGTGGCCAGAAAACGCCAATGTGAATAATTTATACTGATATGTGAAAATGGTGGAGACAACAAGTACAAGTGTACTTAACAATCCGGGTACATGGATGAATGTGAAAAGGCTTAAAGTGTGCAGTGACATATTTTACTTTACAATGTTATTTATAGATAGGACCTATAAATATAGAAAACAGTATGTTTATTAAAATAAATTATGAAAACATAATTATACTTTTTATTTTATCCATCCAACAATAACATTGCGATCATTATATGTGTTTCAATACTTTCAATTGATTTCAAGGTCCACATTCTAACAAACTGACTCATATTTGACCTTATATTACCTTGCCAAAAAGAAAATAAACTTGATTATTGACACTTTAAAGTGTCTTTTACCCGAATATGGTTACCAAATATTGGTATTTACTTATGAGGCAGGATACAATTTAACTTATAGGCTCACAAAAACGATTTTTATATACATTTTTCAGAGCTTCGCTTGTTTGTTTTCCAAAAATCCTACAGTCTTAAGGGCAAAGTAAATCATATGAAAAGTGCACTTATCACAACATGCAATATTGTCTATTATATTGTAGAAGTAATCAAGCTCTCAGACAATTAATTCATGGATTAACCTAAGCTGTCCTTATTTTCCCGCTTTTGAACATTCTTGAATAACAAATAGACAGTAAGTGATATAGTAGGTTAATTTGGTAGCGCTATTAACAGCTTTATGTTACTCATCCCAAAGAGTTCAACCCGTTACCACTCTCACCGTTGTAGTTGTGTACAGTGCATAGCCATTCAGAATGTAAATAAGCTCGTAGAATATCCAATTTTCAATCATAATACACAACAAGTCCCCAATCCGCATTGGGCTAGCGTGGGGACTATAGCCCGAGCCCTCTCGCACATGAGAGGAGGCCTGTGCCCAGCAGTGGGACGTATATAGGCTGAATTATATTATATTATATAATACACAACAAATCCTATTTGCTGTAACCATTTTAATTTTTCTTTGATATTCGCTACGATGGTAATCTTACCCCAGAGAGTATTCTAAAATATTTTTGGGCCTAAGCCCATACTTTAACCAGCCTATAATGTGGTTTTATTTTATTACATGTACAATAATTAGGGCCAGTATGGTAAGAACATGACCTTTATCAATTCAATGCCTGCAATACAGCAAAAATAATACTAGGATTTTTCCTCTTGGAGGTATCATTATTACGAGTATCATGTTGAAATTATGTACCATCATGCAAGATGTATAGGTATATTTAAGGCTTTCACCTGAATATACTTACTTGGCCTTTAGTTTCATGCATATTAAAAACATAAAGTGACTGATTAAAATCTTAAACAAGATCTGTATTATTGGCACTAAAAGCTCGTCAATTTCAGTTAGTGAGCTACAATTTAATCCTGAAAACTCTGCCAGGAGAGTGCTCTCCCGCTTGGTTCTTTGTATCGTCTGGTATTTCACATATTACAATGTCTGCGTTCCTGATAAGCCAAGGTTAGGCCTGTGCGTAGATGATAGATTTACGTTCGCTAAAGTGTTTTAATAAATTACAATTCGCATAATTTAACACATATAAGTAATAGCCATTCTAACTGGTAGTCCCAGCTTTGTCCATAAATATACTCGTACCTTATTTCAGGATTACCTACTTGTACTACCTGGTGCAAGCTCAAGGAAGCGCGAGATGTATGGACATAACTATTTATCTTACCAAGGATATGTTATTGACTGACGGGTTAGATAGTAAGGTCAAAGACCTTCGTTAAAATAATCAGTATTTAATCATTTGGCATTAAGTAGCCTTCCTATTTTTATGTTTTTGAAGAAAAACTAATGTTACATTACTTTAAACGAGATTTGAGAACTATATATACTTAAGTAGGTAATTCAACCTGTGGCATGCCCATGCCCAATGGCGCAGACTTGTCTAGCATTTACATTGTATCAACGGTGATATAAAGCAATTCTAATGTTATCTCAGTGAACTCACTGATTCTCACATATATATTTTGTAACATACAGTATACAATACAGAAACTTTGTCTTGTACATTATTGTTGCCAAAAACTGAATACTTATGGGAATAATTTCATAGGACACCAATTAATGAACATTGGTATAGAAATAACCTTCGAGGTTGCTTGCCTTTTTTACTACGTCGATGGCAAACAAGCATACGGCCCGCCTGATGGTAAGCAGTCTCCGTAGCCTATGTACGCCTGCTTAATTCCACCCGGGAAATTTGTAATGTTTTATATTGAATATCATAACCACGCAGTCTTTTAAAGTAGATTCGAACCAATAGGTAAATGTATGTATCTCAACTCAACCCTTAAGGGTTTGTATCCGTTATCCAAAAAAGCACTTTTGGCTATTAACAAGAAGTCGTCCCGACATCTAGGACATATATTTTAACGAGATTAATAACCGAAATGGCTTTCTTTCATTTGGACTGCGATGATGAGTTGCATTGAGCTATGATTATATACCAGTTGTGGGTCATAGACATTTTATTAAGTCCTTCACGTCTTTCCTGTAGACAACGCAACGTTAACGGAGTTCAAGCCACGCTATGCTGCTGCAATCTTGTTATGCTGCTACGGGCGGGATACATTTTTCCCAACCTTTGTTGTGTTTGACCCAAATGGGGTTAAATGATGAATGGCCAAGAACCTTGAACCAGTCCAGGGTAATATATTTATATCTTTAAACCATTAGAACTATGTAGCGGCGGAGCGGCCGGTTGATTAAGGCAATTCAAAACAAATTTAAAATTTTTAATTCAACGATCAGTATCATGAACTCTAGATTATCAAGATTATTAGCATGACTGAATGGGCCACGTATGAAGTATGAACCACTTATGGTGATTTTTAATATTACTCACCGGAAAGCCAGTTAACACATTCAGTGCCAGCGTGAGCTACGCGTTACGAGCGAAGTTGATAACGCGAGAAAACAGTATGTCTCGCAAAGCGCCTACTAAAAAGGAATACGCCTAGCGGGTCGCTGGCAGTGAGTGTGTCAAGGCTTATTTTATCTTTTTAGGGTTTTATGGTCTTCCTGGGCCAGTCTCATGTTTAGTGGGGTGTGTTTTCGCAGCCAAACGATAGTAAAAATTATTTCTCGAATGCCTTGCGTAGGATTTTTATGTGCAAATAAATGATTATGAATTATTATTGTGAATTAGGCGGAGATTTACATGGGAGTTGAAATCTTGGCTTATAGAAATAGATACATGTTAAGTAGGTACTTGTATCATAATTGCTTTGTAGTACCAATATTTGATTAATGATACCTTGAACCAATTGATACCCGCTTGCGCAGCAGGCAAATGGATGTTGCACGCCTTGCGCAGGCATGTTGTATGATCTTAATATACTTTTATCTAATAACAGTATCAAAACCATGTCTGACTTTTAGCCCCAGTGTCTAATCATTTTCACACGCCTTGCGCAGGCGGGAAAGGTCTTGGCGTTTGGAACCATGTTCATTGTATTAAGTATACTGGTCTTACAGTAGCCATTTTGCTTCATCTGCTAGCGTAGCAGGATAATGAAAATCGCACACCTTGCGCAGGCGGCAGGTCTTCAGCTGGCTAAATAGTAATATTCACTCGCCTTACGCAGGCGGGAAATATTAGGTACGTTATGTATGTATGCTTAACAGCACATATTTATATTTTAATAAACCTTCTGCTAAGTAGCAGGATAGTTATTGTAGTAGGCCATGGCGGATATCCATAATAGGTACCGGTAGTATAGGTACAATAAGTTACGCAATGGTAGTAAATTTCTCCACACCTTGCGCAGGTGGGAAAGGTTACAGTATGCTAATTTAACATAATGCAATATTGTTCAACTCTGCTTACGCAGCAGGATATGTGTTATGCCTTGTGCAGGCAGCGGCGGTCTGTAACCACCCGACCTCCCAGTCTCAATTACGTTCTTAAGTCATGAAAAGATACTTCGAACCTCCTTTTCTCACAAGGGTTATAGTTATAGCAAAGGGGTAAATAGTGCCCCTCCTGTATGCAGTTATACATGTCAAAACTAAAATTTTATACGTATATAAATATAATAAAACTCCTTAAACGAAATTCAAAATAACACAACTGAATGGGGATATGTCAGTTTTACATCCAAGAGTTTCACTTTTAAATCCCTTGCTTTAACTAGAAGGCACTTTTAGCAGTTGCACTATTTATTATTACGTACAAATACCTTAATTGAAAATAAAATTCACAAAGATATTGACGGTACTGTGCATCCAAAATTGGTATTATTAAGAAAAAACTTTCCAAAGGATATAAACAAAAAGATCGAAAAGGAGGTTTTCGATGTAGGTTTGCCAGCATGATACTAGAGTAACTTTACTGTTTAATGGTACCCATGGCAATACCAAACATGGTATTTCTTTAATGGCCTCTTATTCTAGCTTAATTTAGGCGTTTTAGCCCCAGCTCTCAAGCATTCTAAAATTGGGGGTACTTCCAAATCCAGCCTTTATTGTGATATTTCGATTTAAATGCAAACTAAAATAATTTGTATCACAGCAGCACAGTACCAGAAAATCCGGAAATGCACGGAAAATATCAGGTCATATATATCTTACGATCATTATTATTGTAATTACCCTAAGGTTACTTAATGCAAAATCACAAGTTGATTAGCATAAACTACGACGTCACAGAGCGCGTCTTTTTAGTTATTCCTAAGTTAGGCAGTTCTATACTGTAATAGGAACCGCTATAACCTCCCTTTCGGAGGACAATAAAACTGTGGCCTATAAACTGCCATTCACATTTACCTTTCAAGGACCTGCTCCGTGCTTAAAATGATTCGATTCGCTGTAAACAAAATAAAATAAGAATCGCTTACTTACGCGACAGCTTCGCTGCGCTCGCGATGTGAATCGATGAGGTGTCAGCTTTGCTAAACACATTGACGAACACAAGCTGTCCATCAAATCATTGAAGTAATATTAACAATCGAACGGTAAAACCGTTAACAATACTTTTAATTAGTACTTACAAAAAATTCTAAGAATCTAAGGATTTCTAAGAATTTTTTGCAGTGAACCGAACGTTCCGACAAACAGAACGCCAATGAAGAGCTCCGCGGCCGCGGGCCACGGGCGCCTGGTGGAGGGGGTTAAAACTTGAAATACAAGTACAAAGGGGGTAGGTGTCAGCCTATAGTGAACCGCTACGTCATCTGTCAAACAGCATCGCACTCTCAAATATTAAATAGGCTTCAAATAACGGTACAGAAGCTTAATACAGACATGACATCGCCTTAGAAATGATCGTTTTATCCGTCGTGCATATCTTCTACCATTGATATGATCCGCAGCTTGTGTGATTTTTTGGCGCTAAACAATCCAGAATACGGAAAAAGTCCAATACACAAAACACAATCACAGTCCAAAATAATGCCAGGTCAGTACAGTTTGCAGATCACCAGTCCAAAAAGCAAAGCCAAGAGTTGTTAGTATGAGAGCCACATCAATTAATACGGAACGGTGCACAGCGAACAAAGGATCAGAGTGTACTGACTTGAAAATTGTATTAACTACCCACATTTTCCATTGAAATTTTAAAACTTGCAACAACAACCCTTTTCAAAAGTGATAAATATCAACATTTAAAAATGTCGGTTCTTGTTTAAAAATTCGTTGTTTTTTGTTGTGACTAGGTTACCCAAAGTATTATACCATTTTGGAATCTTGGTTAGTTGCGTCAACTTTTGAAAATAATTGCCATAGTGGTGTCGATACTATTTTTTTACACCATGATGATTGAAAGTGGACTGTAAGAAACAATCTTTCAAAATTGTAGGGACAAAATGAATTTTGATTATTTTTTGTGTAAAAACTACATGTATTTTGGTATTTTTAAGAACTGTGTTAGATAGCAGGGCTACTGAAGTTTCCAAAAACAAAATAAAAAACAGTAATATTTGAATATTTGTAGACATGGTCGTTAAAAATACCATTAGGGATGTCGATTTTCAATGAATTTCATTTTTTTCTGTAATTTCTAAAATAATTGAGATATATTTTTTTCCTTATTTTTTCTCGACTAATCATAAGCAGCTCCATCCTCTGGTGCCGGCTTATCGTTGAGTTTTGGGACACGTTGTATAACTAATGCTAATTTTCGCACTAGTGCGGAAAGTAGCACCATATCGTATGTAAAATATATTTTTCCGTTTCACCAAATACAGCACATCTTTTACAATATTTTAAATATAAAAAAATGGTTCATATGCAAAAATATCAAAACATTGAACATTTTTGGTAATGAGGAATATTACGCGAAACTCTGCGTAGGGGGCGCTGCTACCACAATCGCGAAACAAGAAAATCGAAATTTCCCTATCTAACCTCTCTATCACTCTTGCTCATTCGAGCGATGAAGAGGTAGATAACTAAGTTTCGATTTTTGCGTTTTCCGCTAGGCCGTTTATAAACAAACCGCTTTGACGCCTCAATGTCATATTTTATTATCTGTTAAAACTTGTCAAAACAGTTTAAGGCACAGTATGTATATGTATATATAAGATGAAGTTAAGTTACTCCGTGGTTTATGAAAGGTGCTAGTGCTGCACTCTGGCGGCAGAACATTGCAATAATACTCCCTATTAGAGAATGGAGACCAAAGAATATAATACTCACTAGGAGAAGAACGCTAACTCCATACAAAAAAATGTCCCTTTCAAAAGTTCGTTTATACTAGTGGCGCTCTCTTTGTATCTCAGTACTAAAATTGACAACCGGTTTAGCCTGGCGGGTTTTGGTAGGTAGTAGGTAGTGATCCAGTTCTAGCTAGTGGTTCTGGGTTCGAATCCCGGCGGCGGAATTTCTTTTTGTATTTTTTCATTTTTGTTTTTGTTAGGATGAGGTTTTCAAATTAGTATTTACCAAAAAAAAAAAATTGTGCCACATATTAATCAAAATCACAAGCATCTTTTGTCCTAAAAGATAATGATATCTATATTTTGAAGTTTTTTCAATATAAAAGGTAACAATACAGTTTATTATCAAGTTATAAATATTTTTATTCCTATATATTAGCATCAAAAGAGCTTAATTCGTTCGAAAAACATACAATAGGCAGGAAAAAAGTCATTTTCGATAAAAATTTATGTATCGGACGGGGCTTGTTGAACTAACTGTGACACTTCTATATAATATCTACATACCTATATGAATTTTATTCAATGAGACCACAGGTCGGTAATTTCGGTTCATTATTGATGTGGGTACCAAATAGTTAACCTATCCTGTGCGTGTGATTATTATCTTTTGATTTTTTTAAGGCGTTATTTATGTTTAGGACGCCTATTTTTAGCACATATTTTAATTCCCAGATTACCTTCATAACAATAAATAGAAGTCATTAAAATCTTCATGATAAAAACAATTTTATATATATACATATACTATTTATTGCATTTAATATAGCTTTTTATATATCTAAAACATGATCTTTGGCACATCTGATTTTACTCCACAATTGCAATTAGTGTAAATTTTAATCATATCACATATATCATGAATATATGACAGACAAAGTTGTTATTACATCTATCCGATTGTCGGACACTTTCTGCTCCACAGCTCAGTGCAGCGGTCTTGTTGATGGTCACCGGGAAACTACAACTAGTCGGAATTATGTGGCGGATCCGTGCCTTTTGATTTTGAGCCATTCCAAGGAAATGATATGACGCCCAAGGATTATTTTCTCACGTTCACCCTCTAAAACAAAACAGTCACATTTTAAACAATACTATAACCTATGTCCCTAATTACTAACCTTGCTAATAGCTACCAGAGTTCTAAATTGCCAGCTAAAACAATGTTAAATTTTGCATCTATGATGAATTTTGATTGTAATTTTGGATGCGATAGGGCGTCCGTGGGACTTCAGAGGGTGGTAAGATTAAATTTATGTATTTGAATTTGGCAATAGTACACTTATTTTATTTATAGATTAAAATATTTCTTACCTTGAAATAATTGTTGTTTCTTAGTTTAGTACAATGGATTAAACTTTAACCGAGTCTGAGCGGAGATACTGTGCGGTGGATTTTTAATTTTAAAAATTAATCAATAAATCTATTTCAAGAACATAAATCGTTATTTAATCATTTTATATGAAAACAGATAGTATTGAAAATGAAAATAGTTTTGCGTCAATGACTTTGACAGCATTGACATTGCAGACTTTTGTCTATGTTCTAACCGGCCAGACCCAAGTGCAAGGCTTTATGGAGGGTATATGTGCCTCTGACCTCCATAGATTTTATGAACATAGACAAAGACAAACTGAAATAGGTAATAATTTATATAAAATAATAATAATTTACATATGGTAGTGTGACATAAATCAAAATATTTGATAAAAATGATTTTATTTGTTCCCAAAGTTGAATAGACAAAGTCAGATAGGAGCAATGTTGCCGTAGCAAAATATTTTTATATTAATAACTGGTATCTATTTCCAGGAGGTCAGACCACACATGCGCAATTATGAAGCGTCACGTCTTTCTAAGGAAGTCGACAGGCCTTGATGGAGACAATAGTACATTACGATACAAGTGCGAAAAATAGGAAATTCGAAACGAGTGGCGATAAATTAAAACACGACCGAAGGGAGTGTTTTAAATCGACACGAGTTGCGAATTACCTATTCGCACATGTATCGTACAACGTTTTACAGTACATATGGCCCTTTAAATGTTCGACACAGTAACGTAATATGCTACTTCTCGCACTAGTGCTATAAAGTAGCTCCATATGTACTGTAAAGTATTTTTTACATTTCAAATATTGTTAAAGATGTGATGATATATATAAATAACTAATTTGCTACACCCTGACAGGGTTCATGTTTCATATATATATTATTTTGTATGTTGTACATGAATGCAATAAATAGTATGAGTATGAGTATGATATTCCGTGAAACGAAAACGATTATCAGGCCCGAAATCGGGAAGTGTGGATGTAATTGGCGCTTATATACTTACTACAGTGTGTTATGGGGGCCTACCGCGAAAACCGAAATTCGGAAATTGCGGGGATCTTTCTCTTTTACTCCAATGAAGGCGTAATTAGTTAGAGTGTCAGAGAAAAATGCTCGCAATTTACGAACTTCGATTTTCGCGGTTATAGCCCTGCCCTTTCGCTGAAGTTTTACTGTCCGAATTTCATTTGCCAACCAATTTTACGCAGATGATTTACATTGGAAACTGTTCGGCAAATTTTCATTATGATAACGTTTTCATAAAGTTTTAATGAGGGCTACCCACGGGCTACCGTTTTTTTTTTAAACCTGTTGAATATTGTATATGTATATTTTAGTTGGCACTTTTACCACCACTGACATTTTTTGAACTATATCTAGGTAATATTTACCATGAATAATCATAATCATAATCATCTTTATTTATAATCAAAAATAGAAAAAAGATTTACTACAAATATGAATAGGAAGTGAAAACTCGCGATAAAAAACTTGTAGCCCCCAAAAATACTATGCATTTTTGGCGCTTTAACAAAAAAAAATGTATTTAGAAATGTAACAATTAAGCAATACAACTACGGTAGAAACCAATGTCCTCAATTACTTTTTAAATTAAGTCTACCCAAAAGTGACTTGGAGGAACTGTCATAGGGATCATCATTCACCGCGTCAGACATTGTCGCTGTAAATCAGTGTTCTTATCTATAGAAAAGTCTCACTATCAAGTATCAGAGACCTCAGGTTCATATCATCTGGCCTTCACAAATATTCCTTCTTTTAATACAGTTAGCAATTATAGGTGTCCCACCTACCTATGCGTATTTGAGGAAGTTTCAATAATAAGCGGGCCGGGATGTAACGGTCAATTTGGAACCACGACTCTAGAACTACTGAATCTGAAATGGTGTGATAAATTGATAATCATTATTTTTTATTTTTTTTTTATTATTTTCCTTTAAATGGAAATAAAAAAAACAGATGTCAAATAGTTATTTGTGCCACAAGAGAGGAAAGTTAGTTTTTTTGCAAGTGTTGATTTTGAGTCCCGAGTAAAAAACACGAGATGTAAAATAACTTTACTCTCGTGTGATACATACAACTTTTCACCTCAGTAGTGAGAACATATTAAAGGTTAAAACAATTCAACATTAAGTAAAGCTTTTATTCCTGTATTCATGGTCTTCACTAAATTAAAAAGCTACTTTGTCTCACTCCCTGGAGTGAGAAAAGTCGCACTTTGCCCACTCCCTGGAGTGAAGAAAGTAGGCTTGTTCTAGCTGCTGAGGTGAAAAGTAAATTAATTTAGTATCACATGTTTAGCCAAAATATGGCACGCACATTTAAAACTAAAGAAACAACCCTTTATTACAGGGGTTCCCAAAGTGTGCGCCGCGGCGCCCTGGTGCGCCGTAGAAAGTAAAGAGGGGCGCCGTGAGTTCTATCATTATACGAAACCACAAATATTCGCGGGTACCTATTTGAGCGCTTGCATCGGCAAATAATATAGCGTCGTGTCACTGTTTTTCGACCGTGATTTTAAATTTACAAGGGCGCCGTTGCAAAATACTAAACTTGTAACTGCGCCGCATGTTGAAAAAGATTGGGAACCCCTGCTTTATTACAATGTCAAAACTAAATATGTAATACCCATGTCATGCATGTCACGTAGAGTTTAAATATAACGAACGTCAGGCGCGGATCCAGCCCTCTAAATAGGTTGTGGTCACAGCCATCCGAAAATCGGCCAAGTGCGAGTCGGAGTAGTTACGAACTCGCTCATGAACAATCATGACTCATGATTCATGAACGATTATTAGCCTATTGATCTCAATTTACCGTGAAAGTGTTAAGTCACAAGTCTATAAGGGGGGTACCCAATGATTCCCCGACCAATTTTTTGTAGATTATCGATTTGCAGACAACATTTCGCCGAACATCGTTTCGCAGAGGAATTTATTCGTACCTAGATGTAATTTTTAGTTGACTAACGTTTAGCAGAGTCTTGGTTCAGATACCGTTCAATTCGCTTTAGTGTAAATTAACAGAACAATTATTGGAAGAATCGCGGGATATTGCTATTTTACCAAAATATGTTTAACCAAATTTCATTTTCCGACAAATCATTTCCAACTGTAAATTTTTCAATCAATTTTTTCCTATATACTTATTTGACAGATTTGAATTTAACCAATTACCATTTCCCTAACAATAATTCAACAACATTCATTAGACCAAAATGTTTCACTTGGCTTTAAAATGTTTATCAATTTTTAGTTTGTCAAACATGTTACTTTACAAACGATATTTTATCCATAGTAATATATTTTTATTTATTTTTAACAACAACATAAAAACGAATTGTTGCCAAAAAAGCGGACCAAGTTAGGTTAGAACTGCGACCCCAGAAAGACAAACCGTTGCCAGAAAAGTGGGTTAAGTTAGAACTACGACACCAGAAAAGACCAACTGTTGCCAGAAAAGCAGGTTAGGTTAGATTTGGGACCCCCACAAAAACGAATTGTTGCCTAAAAATACTGTTTGGTTAAGTTACTATTTAAATGAAGTTAAAGATTATTTTGCTATATATCAGACAAAGACAGCAATGTATTAAAAATGACTAAATAAAGTATTTATTTGTCCAATGTTAGGTTTGTAATGTTTTGATTTGATTTACGTACCTATAAATTTGGCAACTAAGTAAAGAATTCGAGGAAAAAAATTGTGATATTAAAAATCGTTGAAATGTCTTAACATTGTACTGCAAAAAGTTCTGATGCCAAACATTTTTTTTATGCTATTTGTTGAGTTGGAAAATGATTATTTGGCATTTATATTTTTGCGATAAATTGTTTAGAAAATGGGGATCAAGTAAATTTTTTTTGGTAGGTGATCTTTTTTCTTTCTTTCTAAGCAAAAAACTCGGTAATCCATTAGGAACCCAAGAATTTCATTTGGCAGAGTAATCTATCCGTATAAACAACTTTTACTCGAGTAACATTTTTTTACATTTAATTTCGAATAAAGTGACAGTTAAATTATTTTTCACCTCAGCAGCTCGAACAAGCCTACTCACTTCTTTTTGTCTCCAGGGAGTAAGACAAAGTAGCTTTTTAATTTAGTGAAGGCTATGAATACAGCAATACAAACTTTACTTGATGTTCAATTTTTTTAACCTTTTATATTATGTTCTCACTACTGAGGTGAAAAGTTGTATGTGTCACACGAGTGTCAAAATTTATTATTTATTTGACTTTGATCCTTATTCTTTCACTGATGTGTGTTAAATTAGTTAAATATCAAAAAGTGGCGCCATCTTACCGGGTATAACCCAAAGGTTATGGTGCCATCGCTCGAAACGATGCCGCCATACCTTTGGCTTTTGATCTATTAGATGGCGCCACTTTTTGATATTTAACTAATTTAACACACATCAGTGAAAGAATAAGGATCAAAGTCAAATGGCATTCTAAAAGTTTTAATCATGTGGCGAAAGATGGCAGTAAATTTACTACGGCTACAAAGTTATCTTTGACAATCCACCTCTATTTCAAATTCTCTTTGCTAAGTATAAACTACATTCGGCGTATATGATAATGTATCGAAAATCGCAAGCAATTTATTGCAGCCCGTGGAGCTCTGTTTAGATAGATAACTACGCTAAAAAAACTCCTACGCCTGAAAATTAAAAGCTGGCATTATTTTTAGAAATTGTACTAATATTTGTAAATGTTTAAGATTTCTAAGACTCCTTGAACTAAAACTCCCCTGTAATGTTAAAAATCACGCTACCTATCGTTTTTCGACCAAGAGTTACTTGGGTAATTGTGACAGTTACCAAACGATTATTCTACGAAAAGTAAATCTGCTTATCAATGTTATGCCAAGTTACTCTGCGTAATGAAATTCTACCAAATAGTCCTCTGCCAAAGCGTGTGCGAAACAAAAATCGGCGTAATTTTACTAGGCGAATCAATAGGGCACCCTATTAGGGTTGTGGGCATGCCCATCGTGCCCACAACGGTGGATCCGCCCTTGACGAACGTTATAATAGTACATTATGATACAAGTGTGCTAAGTTGGTCATTACACACGAGGCGATATTGTGCGCGCGAGCTGTAAGCGAGCGCGAAATAAGAAAGCCGATGTGGGTAATGACCAATGCACACGCGTCTCATACGACGTTTTTCAACACACTTGCGAGGAAAAAACAAAACTAATAAATCAGATTTTTTTTGTAAAACAGTAAAGGTACCTACAATTATCAAAATCGTAGCTTACAGTTTTAATATCGAATAATTGCACCATGCAACGCGTGCTGGGCTTGTAGGCACTTATTCGCCAGTTCATTGGAATAAGCTACTAACACGTTTTTCAAGAAAGACCGGGCGTTTTTGCTGATTTTCCATTGAATAAAAGTTTCATATGCCGCCAATTAGTTTTCACCCGATTTTGATGGTAAAAAGCTATCGTTCTCGGCTCTTGCCTCTATTAGTATTACTGCCAGCGTCAATTTTATGTGTTCTTAATTTTCAATGCTTGAAAATGACACGTTCGTCAATATATAAACTAAAAACATGCAAAACTATTCCAATTTTATGACAAATACGGAAAATGGCTGGCGCGTTATTTTTTTTTGCGCACGAATTCGACAAACAGCCATTAATTATTTTTTTTAAAAAGCTTATATTTTCGTATTTCTTTTTGACGGATGGAGATCAAATCGATTAAATGTTATGTTTATTCATTAATGTAATTTACGAGATAATTTAATCTATAAATTATGTTACATGTGATAAAACCTATTTGAACTAACATTTGAAACCTAATAGTTGATTAGAAAAAAAAAAAAATATTACTCGACCAAATTAAGAAGGCTCCGTTTCCATGCATATTATTTGCAATCAGTTACCTTCTTAACTCAGTCGGATAATATACTGAAAAAGCACGCGTGTTTAATATCTAGGATTATGAGCCAAAAATCGGTGAAATAAAAACGTCGTTTTGAGCAAGTGTGTTGAAAATACATATATTATTATGTAATGTCACTATACTTGAATTAAAATTATATAATAGGTATATCTAGTTAACAGAATAATCCAGAAAAGCGTTTAAAAAATAATAGTACATTACGACACAAGTGCGAAAAATAGGAAATTCGAA
The DNA here is from genome assembly GCF_033807575.1 of Cydia pomonella. NCBI lineage: Eukaryota > Metazoa > Arthropoda > Insecta > Lepidoptera > Tortricidae > Cydia > Cydia pomonella. The sequence continues at coordinate 6,284,692 of NC_084717.1, read as the reverse complement.
ACGAGTGGCGATAAATTAAAACACGACCGAAGGGAGTACCTGCTTGAATTGTTACGAACTCAACTTACTGATCTGGGGGCCTACCGCGAAAACCGAAATTCGCAAATTGCGGGGATCTTTCTCTTTTACTCTTAGTAAGACGTCATTAGAGTGACAGAGAAAAATGCCCGCAATTGACGAATTTCGATTTTCCCGGTAGCCGCCCTGCAGCGAATACTGTTTAAAACATTTTTATCTCAAAGGTCACAATCATGACAAGGACTTTTCAATTGGGATAGCGATACCACTCTGTCCGTGGCTCTCACCCAAGTTAAACAGGCATTTTGAGTTGATCCAATTTTTTTTGTCACGTTGTTACTGTTACCTTTATGATGATTATTCTATTTAAAAGCACGGGTAAGTGATTCGATAATTTATATTTTACACCAATTAAAAGATCGAACTGAAAACAGAGGGCCTACCGCGAACCACGTTCGACGTGTTGCCTCTCTGTCGCACTTAGGGTTGCCAACTATTTTTTGGTGGAATATAGTATTTTCCAGAATAAGGCATTAAAAATATAGTACATTTCAAAAAATATAGTACTTTTAGATAAAATGCTTAACATAAGTGTAATATACGTTTAATCATACTTACTAGCACTCTGTTAAGATTAGTTATGGTAACGATTTTAGAGCAAAAATGTATAATTGATAGATTTAGGCGTTGAAATTGTACTTGTATTGTTCATTTTGTTACGTAATATATCTAAATAACAAGTATTGGTTTTTATTAGCACGTCTTCTCATCTTGCCTTTTAATAATTAGGTCGCAAGCGTGCGTCCCCGGTAATATGTGAAGAGTAGAGACAGTTTTAAAAATTCATCAAAAAACTATGGTAGCAAATTATACAAAATGATGTATAAGAACAGTTTTAGCAAATGTTGTAGATTGTTTACATATCAAAATTACGTTGAAATTAAGTCGATTTTCAGAGAAATTGTCACTTGTTTTGAAGTTAGTTCTGAAGAAAATTGATTACGTCTAACTTTCATTCAAATAACTAAATCCAAATTTATAATAACAAAAATGTAGTTTATTAAAGTTGAAGTACAAGATATGTGTAATACAAAATTACCATTTTTAGCAGTCCAAACTTTACAAAATTTACAAATAAGATCAACAAAATCAGTGCTTTACGCGCGTTTACCTAAATGTCCATCAGAAAAACAATCATTACTAATTAAATGAGTCTATTAAAAAAAAATGAAAGATAACAAGACGCGCTAATAGAAACCAGTACTTGTTATTTCTAATAGTTAACAGAAGTTGTACAATTTCATCGACTAAATTTATGAATTTGACATTGTTGCGATTAAAATCGATAACGGCCTCTTAATTATTCCTTTTGTGTAGACCACTCTCTGTTGTCAAAATCATCCTATTCCTAGACTCCAGCTATCATGCCATCAGTTAGTCATATATGTAAAACTGCTCACTCGTCATCTCATACGCCCAGTAATAATAAAGAGTAAAAAAAAATCTTTTTAATAACAATATATATAATATATATTTAAATTTATATTTTTTATTGAGCTTTGTGCACTTTTTAGTAATGTCTAATTTTTAATAAAATGAGACCGATTCAGTACATTCATACTGAATATTTATGACAATTTAATAGCTCACTTTTTATTAAATTTATGTCAGCCCTGTTGCATTCCTCACGCCATTTTGTCTTCATACTTGAAATAATTTTATTTGATTAGAATTGTATTGATAATCGATCTTGAACAAATTAGGATGTCGGAAATATAGCATTTTAGCGTACTATATATTTTTTCAACAGTATATAGTACAGAGAGCCAAAATATAGTACAATACTATATAATATAGTACGGTTGGGAACCCTAGTCGCACTTGTAAATTTGTACGTAAGCATGACAGGGAGGCAACACGTCGAACGTGGTTCGCGGTAAGCCCTCTGACTCGAGGCGCGCGATTAGTTTAGTCCCACTTTTTATTTCGTTTTGGTCAGCATAAGACTGTCTATGGGTTCCTGTCGTATCACATAATGTTGATTGTCTTAAATTTTATTGGCCGAGAATGATTGGCATAATGTTGAACGACATACTACTCGTTTTGTCTATAATTTACTTTTTAATTAAAGTTAAGTATTCCTGATATAAATAAATAAATATTATAGGACAAATTGACTAAGTTCCACAGTAAGCTCATTAAGGCTTGTGTTGAGGGTACTTAAACAACGATATATGTATATAATATATAAATATTTATAAATACTTAAATACATAGAAAACACCCATGACTCAAGAACAAATATCCATGCTCATCACACGAATACATGCCCTTACCAGGATTTGAACCCGGGACCATCAGCTTCGCAGGCATGGTCACTACCCACTAGGCCGAACCGGTCGTATATGTCATAAGAACTATTTTTTTCTATCATTAAAAATGGCTACAATTACAGCACCTAAACTATTTTACTTATCCTTAAGATGTACACACTCTCCAAAGAAACGAACTTTTGCCAGAAAAGTGGGTTAGCTTAGGTTAGAATTGCGACATTTACGACCCCACGAAAACTAACGGTTGCCATAACAGTGGCTTAGGTTAGATAAGAACTGCGACCCCACGAAAAAGAACTGTTATCAGAACAGTGGGTTAGGTTAGGTTAAAACTGCGACCTCCACGAAAACGAACTATTGTCAGAAACTGTTCTGACAACAGTTCGTTTTACGGCGCACCTTACGGCGTAAAGTTGTTATTTTTTATTGATTTTAGAAACAAACAGCATGTAAATAATTATTATAGACTAAAAAAGTTATTTAACACATTAGCCAAAACAGTTTCCACTGATAAAGTTAATATATACATACAATTTCCCTCCGACACTAATTAGACAATGTGCAGAAGAACTTACTTATCCGTTATGTAAATCTGTCATTCGAAGAAGGAGTATTTCCCGACCAATTGAAAACGCCTATTGTAAAACCAGTCCATAAAAAGAATACTAAGATAGATCCGAATAACTATCGTCCAATCGCCCTACTACCTACAACATCTAAAATATTTGACAAAACAATGTGTACACGAATATACGCCTTCTGCGAAAAGTATAAAATATTTAATAATTCACAAAATGGTTTTCGTAAAAATCACTCAACTACTTTAGCAGTCTTTAAATACATACAAGCAATCCTCAATATAAAAGACTCAAAAGAATACGCAATAGGAATAGGTACTACTAGACATGACTAAAGCTTATGATAAAGTTCAATATCCAATCTTACTAAACAAATTATACGGTATCGGCATCGGAATTCGGGGAATAGCCCATGAATGGGCTACAGAAATCAATACGTACTCGTAGAAATAGAACACTTCGACTCCAAAGCAGGAATAATAAAAAATATCCAATCTGAAATCACTCCTATCACCTCCTCAATTCCTCAGGGCAGCGTAATTGGATGCCTATTATTTTTATGCTACATAAATTATCTACCAAACACCCTACAAGAACAGTCTATATTATTTGCCGATGACATTTCAATACTTACCTCATGTCAAGATACAGCACACATAAACGACAAAATTAACAATATTCTTAACAATGTCTCAGACTGGATGCATGATCACCACCTTGAAATAAACTACCAAAAAACAAAATTAATGACCTCTCACCCCTACCAGAAAAATGCACTAACTATTAACTACAGCCACAATTCTTTACAGTTAGATGTTTTAGATACATTAAACACATTCGAAGTAAACTCTCAAAATTTACTTATGCACTTTGCGAAATAAACAAAACCACCGATTTTCAATTTGAAAGTTTCAAACAGCACTTGCAACATATTATGCATACGGTTATTCCTGGCTTTCTTATGGAATAATCCTATGGGGCAACAGCACAGATGCTCCCTCCCTTTTCACCTTGCAAAAGAAACTTATCCGCATACTCGTAAATATAAAACAAACTGATAGTTGTAAACCACATTTTATAGAACACAAAATACTTACCGTACCTAGCCTCTATATCCTCGAAATATGCAAATTTGTCAAACATTTAGAATTATATAGGTACCAAACGTGAAGACGTACAGCTAACTTATACATTAAGAAACACATCAAAGTTAATGCCACCACCCTCCCGATTAAAACTCCATTCGTCTGGCCCTTTATCAATGTCCATAAAGATATATAATAAACTACCACAAAATATAAAGGAAGAAAAAAAAGAACATCTATTTGTACGAAAATTAAAAGAAACCCTAATATTTAAATGATAATTTTTAGGATGTAATAAGATTTCAATAACGATTATATTTGTATTAGGTATAAGTTAGTTTAAGTAATATTGCTATGCCCTTGCAGGGCTCATGTTTGAAACAACTCATTTGTTATTTTATGTCTATTTGTACAACATGAATGCAAATAAAGGACTTACTTACTTACTATTTTGCTCTGAGAGTACAACATGCGATTTGGTATGAAATGTAAAGTATACATAGGTGTAAACCAATTAAAAGAAAAGAATAGAAATGGAACAGGTCCAAAACACATTGCAAATAAATAAACGAATGTGCGTAGACTTTAAGTTCCAAATGATAATAATAGTTCTAGTTTAACGTTAATTACTTTACCAAATGAAAAGATATTGTTGTAAGTAGCTTTATTGTGATCATTTAGCTGGTGCTTTCATTGAAGAAACAAACTGATGGAAATTCAAATGAAAGATATCTAGAGATGAATATGTTTTGTTATAAATATTGCATGCTCATACATAGACACTTATTCTTAACATATATTTTACGACTAAAAGAAATACAAACACATTAGTAGATCTAGTTCAAAAGCTTGTGCAACGGAACGAAACCTTCGTTACGTGACAAAATATTAGGGATGAAAATTTTATGCTACCCGATCCCTGTGTAGATTCTAAAGAAGTCTAAATATGTGAGGCTTATTGTTTTACTGCCTATTACAGGCTCAGCTCGACACGCAGTGGCGTTGTTGTTGCTGTCTGTCGTCCTGTTGCCTGGGCCTGGCGCACGTGCTGATACTGCCACGATGCGCCGCTGCGCGCACAAGCCGGACTATCGCAGAGTACTTGAAACCGACCGGGACATCGACGTCACGATCTTAAACTTAATCGATTGCGGTCTAAACCAAACCGAGTTCGAATCGGACGCTTTCGATGGATCCGTCCTCCCCAACTTGAAGGAGATTTTGCTGCATTTCAACAATCTTGAGCATCTCACCCCAGGAGTCTTTAGCCCTGTCGATAACATAACAGAACTGACCTTGTCCCATAACAAGCTGCACGAGGTACCCGTATGCGATGCGCACTCACAACTCCCTCGCCTCATAAAGTTAGTACTCAATTTTAACTGCATTGCCACAATCAGTGAAAGCACCTTCACCACTTGTGCGAACCTAGAGTACTTACATTTAGATCAAAACGTTATTAAGTACGTTCACCCGACGGCATTTCTGAAATTAACTAATTTGAGAACTATTTCTCTAAATTATAACAATATAACTAGCGTACCGGATTCAATGTTTAACATAAAATCATTAGATACGGTAAATCTTCAACACAACTTGATAGAGTACGTATCGCCGAGAGCATTCAGCGGCACTAAGCTTACTCATTTAGATCTGCACGGTAACAGAATTTCATTTTTACCTGAATATTTCATGTCGGAACTCAACGGTGCTGGCGGCCATCTCGATTATCATTACTTTACCACGAACCCCTGGCACTGCTCCTGCTTGTTGGAACACTTGGCAGATGTGAAGAGAGCTGGTGTTGTTCTTTATTCTACTTGGTGGTACGACGGCAAAGAGCCCATGTGTGTGTTCACCGGCAGATATGCGTGCCATCGCCATTATCCCTCCCCGCTACTGCCCCAGATACAAGCCGCGCTGAACTCCCATTAGCCTAATAACATTTAGGAATTCAACCATCTTTCCAAACGGTCGATTATTCTTTACTACCTATAACGATACTGGTCTCGGGTGGCATGTTTGCTGAAAAGTTGAGCAAGTTTATCAAAGCCACCATGTTTGCCTTGTATAAATAGTTTTAACATTTTTACTGTATTTGTGTGCACTGTACTGAACAATAACGTGTATCTAGTTTTAGTATTTTTACTGTATTTGTATTATTTGTCAGATTTTTATAGTGGTATTTGTATTTGAATTTTAAATTTGTTGAAAGATTTACTTATTTTATATTTACCATGTAAGTGACTTGGTTTTGTACTGTAAACTTATTATGTATGTATTGATTACTCATAGAGCATATATGAAATAAACGACATTGAAAGAATCAGAATCATAATTTTAATTTGTTTTTGTATGTAATTGAAAGACTAGGGTCTGAACAATAGGGTTGTTTCCATCTACAAATCTCAGGGCAGAATAGTATCCCAATAAATTCCTATGGATTATAAGAACATGTTGAACTACCTTTAGTGGACCTCTAATGAGCATATTTTTGTTAATATTGAATTTAAAATAACTATCTTTTAACACACGTCACTTGACCCAAGCCGAAACGACATTGAAGATTCTGATGACGTCACAACTCACGGTTTTTTTTTTTTTTTTTTTTTTATGGCATCGCGCTCCTGGCGCATTCAGCCAAACGAGTAAAACGGGGAAACGGAATTAAAGGATTACATTATAACGGATATGTCGGAATTTGGACAAGGATCAGGGAATGGTAATATATTATAATTTTATATTATGACGTGAAAGGAATGAATACAATGATTTAAATATATATGGAGAAGAATTATTAATATACAGGAGTGTTCTAATAGATGTGGGAAACGGAACTTTTAAATCTGACAGCTGTCTTAATAATATAGAACGGTCATACAGGTTACAATTACCTGAAAAGAATATATGATTAAGATCAGCGGGATCAGCTCCACAAATACATGCGGAACTGGCCACGCGATTTTGTAGTTTCAGGTGTTCCGGTGTACATACGTGACCCAATCTCATTCGAATTAACATACTGGTTGCAGGCTTTGGCAAAGAGATTTTTGCAAACCAAGGTTTGGCAGGAATTGATCTTTGTATGCTCCGATAATGTAACGCAGTGGCACCCGCACCAGATGCCCATAATTTTGTCCATTCCTTTCTTAGGTATATTTTAGGCAGTGCCAACAGGTCTTCAACAACATTCTTAAATGGAAACATGTCTCCAGAACTAATGGCATCTCGAGCTAAGTCATCCACCCTTTCATTACCTTTAATCCCTCTGTGTCCAGGGATCCAGGCAATGGAAACCGAGTAACCTTTAAGATGACATTTTTGAAGTAGACTACGGATTTGATAAATAATTGGGTTATTAGATTTAGATTTGAAAGGAAATTTAGATATTGATTGAAGAGAACTTAAAGAGTCTGAAAAAATGACTGTTTTTTTAAGATGCATTATGATGATAAACTCTAATGCTTTAAGGATTCCAAAGCACTCACCACTATACACAGAGGATTCTGGAGGCAATTTTATCTTTTGGTAAATATTAGATTGAATGTGAAGCACACCAATACCGACACAACCATTGGTGGACATCTTAGAAGCATCTGTATACATATGGTTAGCACCCTGACAATCAGTATCAATAAAACTCAGAAATTGTTGATTTTGATCTATATCATTCTTTGATATACCTATATCCAGGAGAACTGGTGGAACTAGTATAAGAGACTCATATTCATGCTGAAAAATGGGAAGTGATGAAGAGCTAACAGTGGGAGCTGAAATAGATTTAAGTTTTTGAAAACTTTTGATTAAGCAAGGAGGGCTCTTGTGTTTCCAATAGTTGGATGTACTTATTTGAAGTAGAAGGTTAGACAAGATAATCCAGAGTTGGTGATTAGAGAATTGGGAGCAACGGAAAATAAATCTATCACAAAGATATTGGCGTCGTAAATGGAGCGGAGGCTCACAACACTCAACTTGCATAGCATTGATAGGGCTTGATTTCATGGCACCACAAATTATTCTCAAGGCTTTAGATTGAATATGATCTAGTTTTTGGAAGCCAACGACATATCCAGGCTCTAACAAAAATGTCCCATAATCTAAAATGCTTCTTATTAAGGCATTGTACATTAGTTTCATACAAAAAGGATGGGAACCCCACCAAACTCCAGAAACACACCTAAGGATATTAATATTTTTTTCACATTTAGAAACTATGTACTCACAATGTGGGAGGCCTGTTAATTTACTATCTAAAATGACACCAAGGAATTTAGTTTTATCTTTTACTGAAATGGAGTAGTTATCAAATTGCACATTGATTGGAGGAGGAAATAGTTTTCTAGTAAATAAAACTACAACACTTTTAGGAACAGAAAGTTCTAAACCATTAGAATCTAACCATGACCTCAAGAAACATAAGGAACAAGTGACTGATCTACTAGCCTGTTCAGGAGAAAGATTTGATGAATAAAGTAATAAATCATCGGCATACTGTAAGACCCTAACAGTACCATTTAGAGATGACTCTAAATCAGAGGTATAGATATTGTATAATAATGGACTTAATACAGACCCTTGTGGTAGTCCTCTCCACACTAAACGAGAAATTCTATTGTTGTCATTTATAAGACTGATGGACCGTTCAGATAAAAGGTTTATTACAAAATGACTTAACATTTGTGGAATGCCTAACTTGAAAAGCTTTTCCTGTAACACTGAAACTAATACATTATCATAAGCAGCACTTATATCCAGAAAAGCAGCTACTACTGACTCATTTTTAGAAAATGCCAGTCGTATATCTGCAATTAATATTGACAAACTATCATAAGTAGATCTACCTTTTCGGAATCCAAACTGACTATGAGATAATAAATGGTTCTTTTCAACAAAAAATTCTAGCCTGTTTTTAATTAAGTGTTCAGCTACTTTTGCAAATACTGAGGAAAGGGCAATAGGGCGATAGGAAGAAACATCTGATGCTGGTTTATTGGGTTTTAAAATAGGAATAACTATCTGGGATCTCCATGAATCTGGGACTATACCGGACTGGATAACCGAATTTATTATGCTCAGATAATAAGTAAGTATGCCATCACTGGCATTTACTAAAAATGAGTAAGGCACACCATCTTCACCAGGAGCACTATCTTTTAAATTGCTTAAAACACCTTTTAGTTCCTCCATTTTAAAAGGGCAATTAAAAGTGGAGTCTAAGGAAGGATCATATAAAAAGGTTGCAGGTTGGAACACAAACTCTTCAGGAACAGATGAAGGTGCTAGTCTGTCTATAAATTGTTGTGCAAGATTAGGAGGCAGTGTACGCCTTGAGGGTTCATTGAATGCATGTCTGAACCTTTTGATGTTGTTCCAAACTATGGAAGGTTTTACATTAGGATTGAGAGACGCACAGAATCGTCTCCAACCTTCATATTTCTTCCTACGTAACAATTTTTTAGTATCACGTGCGACCTGCATGTAAGACTCAAAGTTTTCAGTAGTCATAAAATGACGATAAAGTTTTTCAGCCTCCTTTCGTTGTTTAATGGCTTGGGAACAATCCTGATCCCACCAAGGAGGAGAGGGGATTTTATTAATTACAGTATTTTTTACAGGAAATACATCATCAGCTGCTTCTGTGATCACCCGGGCCAAAGCAACCGAGCAACCAACTACGTCAGTATCATCTAAACTAGGCAAAAACAATAATTTCTTCTCTACACAGCATTTAAAGTTTTTCCAGTCAGCATTACATAGATTGTATTTAAGCCTAGGGCTAGGTTTCGGAGATGGTCGTGTAGATGAAGGAAATGAGACTATAATTGGAAAATGATCACTACCAAATGTAGAATCTAGAGTTTGCCAGGTGAAAGAAGATGCCAGTTCAGCAGAGCAAATGGATAGATCAACAGCGCTGGGTGATTCTGTAGGCGCTGTACGGCGAGTTGGAGAGCCAGTATTTAGGACACAAAGATTGTGATCATCTAAGATTTTTAAAACACGATGTCCATTATAGTTGGATACTGAACTGCCCCAAAACTGATGGTGTGAATTGAAATCTCCTAGAATCAACAAGGGCCTAGGTAGAGAGGAAATTATTTGTTCTAATTCATTAAAAATAGAAGATGATTGATGAGGAATATATACAGAGAGGATGCAGATGTTATTTACAATGGCAGCAATAATTGAAAAATCATCACTATGAGATGGGAGATGAAGAGATGAAAATGATTCAGAATTCCTGACGAGTAAAGCTACTCCACCCCACCCGTCAGGACGGTCCTCTCTGAGGCATGAATAGCCAGTAGCTCTTAGAAGAGCTCCAGGCTTGAGCCATGTCTCAGATAGGGCAAAAACACAAGGTTTAAATTTATTTAGTAAATGAATGAAATCATGTTTTTTATTGATTATGCTTCTGCAATTCCATTGTATTATATTGTCCATTGTTTTTAATTGCAAATGTAAGAGAGTCAATCATAGGGGCAACGTGGGACGGTAAAGTAAGGTTTGGCATGGACAAAAGAGTTCTTAAGGCCTCAATAGACTCGGCGATTACTACTCGTTCTTCCTTTTCTGTTTCCTGACGTAGAGCACAACCGTTTGCAGGAGAAGGGATGGAGTATTCACTTATTATGGCCCGATGTGCAGCCACATCATAGCCATGGGTAGTCTTTTTAACAGAAGGACGAGGTTTCAACAAAATAGTTTTTCTGCTGCTATGGCTAGGAGGGCGCATATTCGAACTAGGGTTTGTAACTGAATTTTGAGTACTATTATGTGGTAAATTTGATTGTATATGTGGTTGTGACTTAACCATATCAGCAAACGATTTCGATATAGCTGGGTGCAGTTTAACGGCTTCTCCATAGGAGATGCAGTTATTTGCCATACTGACTTTAATTTCTTTTTGCCTTACATGTTCTGGGCATGACCTGTTTGTGGCAAAGTGAAAGCCATTGCATAAACAGCAAATGGCATCCTCCTCCTCCACTGCACAGGTATTTCCAGGATGCATTTCCCCGCACTTGAAACATTTAGGCTTCGAACGACAGTTATTTTTGGTATGTCCAAATTTACAGCATAAAAAGCATTGAATGGTAGGAAAAATGTACAATTCAACGGCAAGAGAGTTGTAGCATGAAAAGACTCGTTTCGGTAATACTTGACCGTCAAATGTCAATACAACTGTCTCTGAGGGTTGCCAGGTAACAGAACCGTTAACCACAACTCTGTGGTTCAAACGTCGTACTTTTAATACTTTTCCACACCCCATGGGCACGGAAATGTTGGAAACTATTTCCTCCTCCGACCACTGTGCTGGAATACCGCGAACCAAGCCCATACGGGTCACAGAAAACGACGGAATGTAAGCGGTAAGATTTTCTGATTCAAGACACGTATCAGTAACAAATAAGTTTGCGTCAACGTAATTTGAAAACGACATCGCTATACGTGTCCTACCAATGCGCTTAACACTTCCATTTATAATGTTTCTGAAGCCTTTTTTTAGTAAAAATTTCCCAAAGGACACCGGGTGCAGAGATGATTTTGCATCTGTTTGTTTCATTTGTACGTGCACCGTGAAGGGAGCAACATCGGAAGATGAAAATAAATTCCTGCCAACCTTGGTATTAGAAGAGTCATTTTTTGTATTTAAGTTATCCGAAGAGTTTTTGGTAACCTGAATGTTAGAGTTTGAAGGAGCTTGGGTTTCTTGTATGATGTTCTGACAATCGCACGAATAGTCCCCGCCATTATTTTTCCTTCTTTTTTTATTACATGTTTTGCATCTTTTGTGACTCTTATTTCTTTTCAATTCACTTCTGCTCCCCACAGAAGAGTCCGTGTCCATTGCTGAATCGATAATAACATTACTTCCGACCTGGAGGTTATCACCTCCAGGGTCGGGAGGATCGTCATCCCCCATTACATATATACGAAAAAACTTACCAACTACGACGAAATTACACTAATTATATATACAAATACAACAATATATACAAACTATGTGAAAAATTATATACAAATTACTGATTCCCTGATCTATAATATTAAAATGGAAATTAAATTTACAAGAAACCTAAAACTGGACCGCCGCGTTTCACGTTTCCCGCGCTTTTTTCACTCACGGTTTGACACTGGGCTATAAACACGAAAATCGAAGTTCGTCATTGCGGGCATTTTGCTCTGTCGTTCTAATTACGTCTTGGTAAGAGTAAAAGAGAGGGATCCCCACAATATGCGATTTTCTGTTTTTGCGGTAGGCCCCCCGTTTTTATTATCTTTATTTGTTTATTGAGTTTTTTAAACAAATAGGCCAATTAGGCCCCCCGTTCTCAGTACAAAATTTAATACTCAAGCCGTAGCCATTTTGGTGGTGAGCAATTAATTGAAGCTTCGATATCTGCACTAAAAATTTATTAGAAATGCTAATGGATAATGAATACTTTATGATATATAATAACTCAATTATTACAGAAATATATTTTATTAGTTGGTTAAAAACCCACACGCACGCATACACAGCTTGCCCACCACCTAAATAGCTACGGCTTGAGTATCAAATTTTGTACTGAGAATAGACAACTGGGGCCTTAGTGTTACGTGTGTATGTACCTATATACTTACTTTACTCTTTGGTATGTACATAGTTGTGTCAAATCGTAAACTGTGACGTGACGAATTTTCAAAGAGCGTTTTCGGCGCGAAAGCAGGGGTCAAAATAAATTTTGTTAATTTAACATATTTAAAGCCGTTTTTCGGGTAAAAGTTAAATTTTAGGGCAACGTTTGGTTAATATAGAAGGTATTACAAGCGTTAAAAAAAATTGGAAACAACCCTATTGTCGTATCATTTAGAAATATAAGAGGTGGTATAAAAAATCTATGTGAGGTGAACCTTTGGCATATTTTTTTTATTTGTCATATATTTGCCCAAATTTTTGTGGTTATGTGTCTGTGCTATTATTAATTCTACTTGCGATTCCTCTCACAGAAATGGTTAGTAAAACTATATATGAATATAGCACGTCATGGGGTGAGAAAAAGTAGAAAAACCTACTGAAATGCATTTATACCGTATTTCCTTTTTTTCGATTTGAATACATCACAATTAATTTGTTTTTGTATTTTTTTATATTAGGTAAGCCACTTCAGAACTCTTTTTATTTATTAAATTATTTATAAATTTGATTCAGGCAACAGATCCATATATATTACAAACTTTTTCAACTTTTTGCAAACTTTCCGCATCTTGCACAATATCTATATCAATGACTAATTTTTCGGTTTAGTCACGTAATTGTGTAAATATACAAGAACATAAATCCGATGTTCACTCAGTTGATACCATCTATAATTATAGGTACGATACGGCCTGCTGTTCTAAGGACATGCCAAAAGTATCAAGTTTTCAACATTGTTTGTTACTTGTTTGTACGGGGATACCATTTTTTTATTTGTTTATTTTTTCAGTAGGTATAAGTCTGGCTAGACAGCTTTATCAGAAAGGCGGCAAATTTGTAAAATGTAGGCGCGATGGATTGATCTCCAATACGAATTTTGAATTTTGCGCCGTTTTCTACATGACAAAGGTGGCTTGTCATGTGATATACCTACTCTGTATCACATTTGGATGTATATAATTATTAACAACAAGCAGGCTTAAAAAATCAATATCAATTTTTATTATCTGTATAAATCATAATATTCACAATAACTGATGGTAATGCTAATTACAAGTATCGACTTAATAAAAATATAACAATAAATATTTATTATTGTCGCAACGTTATGTAGCTAAAGATTATAATCTACAAAATACTAATTATAATAAAAATATCAAAATGATTTTAAATTATAAGTTTGATTCGTTTAATCAAATTAGATGTAGAATGTCCCGGGAGTCTTAGAAAAATAAAGTCTAGAAACATAGTTCTATAAAGCGGATCATTCAACAAGAGATGCCAAAGTAATCCCCATTTTGTTTTATATTACAATAATCAAGTGAAAAAGCGATATGGATTAACACCTTCGCTATATATGCCAGTACTTTTATAGGCTTAATAATTCTAGTCAGAGAGTCATATTTTTTTACTTGCGTATTTGGAACTTTTATAAGTGCAGTGCAAAAGGACTGCAGTCCGTTGTTTGCGATAAGCTCTGAGCTCCAAAATCATTAAAATCAACAAGTCACATTTGTGACTTTTATTGTCAATATTTATTGATACATTATCTAAAATCAATATTCAATCAACATTATCATAATCACTAAATCACATTATTGATTACTCATAGAGCATATATTATTATATATATATTGATGTTTAAATACTACCTTTCGCAGTAGCAAAATATTTAAAAATTACATGTTTTCTGGCAGGTACAGCAAGAGGAAAGGAGGGAGCCATGTATGACTTTGGCTTTGATTGATGATATTTATTGCCCCTCAATCATTTACTATATGCACTTTCTAGCAATGTGGTAGAACGTACAATTCAAGAAGCTCGAGTGGAACTTAAATACAATGCGACAATTTTTGTTGCGCTTGCATTGATTAATAGATAAAGATTGATTAATATAATGGGTACGATTAAACTGATCTGCAAAAATTATGTTTTGGTCAGCAGAAAGATCAGTTGATTACGTTGTGCTTGGTTGGTGACCATTGCCGATCATTAAATTTTTCTGCTGACCACAATATATTTTTTGACTGATCATTTAATTACTTCCCCAACTTAATCCTCAATCTCGGTGACATCACTGCAGTGCTCACGTTCTGACAATCATTTTCAGTAATTTCTGCTATTTAGGTAAAGTTAACTGATACTTAAGGGGGGATAAAGCTGCTCGAGGCAGCGAGCTGGCCCGAGGCGACCGTGGGGCGCGGGGCGAGCGAGGGGAGCGAGGGGAGCGCGGGGCGTGCGTGCGCGCGGTGGGGTAGGGGCGCGGGCGTAGCTCCTCCGCGCTGCGGAACGTAGCGCGCGTTGAGCGTCGCCGGTGGAACGAGGATACCCACGTGTCTTGGAGGAGGCATCTGAAAACGGATAAGGTTGAAGGAGAAGCACCAATCGTTGTTCTTAGACAAAATAGTGGGCGGGACGCATTGCTTATAGAACTGATGTCCGTTAAGGAAGAAAGTTTGTTGGATGGTGGACGTTTCCAGAGAAGGCCCTAAAACAAAGTGGTCTGATGATCCGAGAGATTACTGAGAACCTAGAATTTTGAAAATTGTCTGTTTCTATTTATCGCTTTTCCGAGTGACAGAGGGATATAAATGTTTGATTGATTTTCGATGTTCATAGTAGTGCCCCCTGGTTCAGATCAAGGAGAACTGTTGAATGAAGTTATGACAGGTAGTTCCAGCAATGGACCTCTTTCGACTGTTATTTTGATGATGATGATAAATAAAGACGAACACATTAACAGTAAGATAATTATGAATCAGATGTTCATAGATTTAAAAGATGTGAAATCGGGTGATCAATATGAAAAATGGGATGATGTGATTGATGACAAGGCATCGGAATTTTCGTACCACTTAAATTCTCGTAAAACTTAAAAATTTTGAAAAGAATAAGATTCAAAATATCAATAAATGCATATCTACGTTTCCGATCCCTGTCAATGAAAATGTCAACCATGACATACACATCAAACCTCATTAACCTCAGTATATGTCTTCAACATCATCTTACTTCTCTAGGTCATTAAGAATTTTGTTGGGAGTAGATGCTGCGGGAGGTTTCGAGCGGCCTAGCTTCGCGCGAGTCGTCTGCAGCATGTGCTGCGTTACCAGCGGCTGCTGTGGTTGATTTTGGGGCTTCGTGCGGACTGGGTGATCCTGGAAGATGTCGGCAAAATCGATAAAACTTTGAAAATGGCTATCAGGTTTATTGCACAACATTTGATACGGACACCAAGGTGATAGCGCACTTGCCCCAATCTTTTTATCTTACAAACCACGAGTCAAAAAATATGTAAAATCCACTTCATCTTGTCAAATTGTGCATAATAATCCTCACCTTCGCCTTCCTTAATTTAACATTAGCTATATCCTCGGGTGTGATCGTAAGCCTTGGCCCCGACGTCCTAGGCGGGGCGGACCCACATCTAGGTATTGTGTTGGAACGTCCAAGCTTTGGTCCTGATGTTGGTGGTAGCGGTGGTGGTGGCGGTGGTGGAGGTGGCGGTGGTGGTGGGGGCGGTACGGAAGGTCCACGGGATTGCGTCTGTTGCTGCAACCTGAAAACGTTTATTATAACGAGTATATCAGTTCTCGCTGGCAAGGAGTAGGTATAATATAAGCCAATAAATTTTATTATCCTCCACTTATGTATTTTCACTGAGTGTTGGAAAAATATTTACACTCCTTAGATCACTCAAAAAATACTAAAGATAAATATTAAACGTGGATTCTTTGCCAAATTGTATAATGCAACAGGCAGCTCGTTTTGGCACGCATGTTTAATTCAACACTACAAATATATGACGGGGTTTACGGTGCGGAAAGGCTTTACACTAGCTAAAAAATAGGTAAAAACTGTAAAAATCGATACTATTTTAACATTACTAAGCACATTTAGAGCTTACTACCTGTTTTTAATTTATCGTTTGGTAATTATTTTACAATAAACAACACAAACAAGTTAGGTATAAAAACACGAAATCATTCCCGCACCAAAATCCCCGATGTATGCAGATAATTTAATAGTGAGATTGTAAGAAATAAGTAAAACAATGACGATCAAAATGTTTTGGGGACAAACTAGTGAGTCAGGATGGCTGAATGTGAAGAATTTCAGAAATGTATGTTTATATTTGTAAAGCATCAAGATATTGACGCCGTGCGGCTGCGACTTCTTTCTTCTTTTTCCTCGCGTTATCCCGGCATTTTGCCACGGCTCATGTCCGGCTGGAGTCCACTTAACAATCCCGAGAATTGGCGTAGGCACTAGTTTTTACGAAAGCTACTGCGATCTGACCTTTCAACCCAGAGGGTAAATAGGCCTTGTTGGGATTAGTCCGGTTACCTCACGATTTTTTTCTTCACCGAAAAGCGACTGGTGAATATCAAATGATATTTAGTACATAAGTTCCGAAAAACTCATTGGTACAAGCCGGGGTTTGAACCCGCGACCTCCGGATTGCAAGTCGCACGCTCTTACCGCTAAGCCACCAGCGCGGCTGCGACTACATATAATATAATAAATGTCAATATACAAGAGCACTGGACAAACACTATAAATGAAATAATTTGAAGTTGTTCGTGTATTCTCTTACCCTGTTTCGTGTCTCCGCGCTAGGCAACTCCTCATGACTAAGGGTCGTGAACATCCATCGTGACGATCATCATAAATCGCTCTATGTTGTAGTGTAGTAAATGTCTTTAACTATTTTTCAAACAACTTGGGTATGGTGAATGATATCAATATAATTATGCGAAACGACATCTGTTGGGTATCCCTCTTTGCGGTGGTTTCCACTGACATACATATATACAAATACACTAAGCTTACCTCAATTTTTCCTCCATCTCAATCTTGGAGTTCACCTTGTCCAGCTGTTCCCGCAGCGCATCGTTCTCCCACGTCAGGCGCTGTCAGCTCTCTCACTTCCTCTCTAAGAAGCCTGTATGCTCTCTCTCTATCGTGCCGCAGCGCTAAACTTATTAATTATACATATTTACCTGAACTTCTCCATCTGCTTAATCTTGGAGTTCATCTTGTCCAGCTTTCCCGCAGCGCATCGTTCTCCCACGCCAGCCACTGTCTGCTCTCTCACTTCCTCTCGAAGAAGCCTGTATGCTCTTTCACTTTCATGCCTCACCGCTAGGCAGTAATATTTACCTGAACTTCTCCTTCATCTGCTCAATCTTGGAGTTCATCTTGTCCAGCTGTTCCTGCAGCGCATCGTTCTCCCACGCCACGCCAGCCGCCGTCAGCTTTCTCACTTCCTCTCGAAGTACCCTGTATGCTCTCTCTCCTTCGTGCCTCAGCGCTAGACAAAATGATTATAATTACCTGAATTTCTCCTCCATCTGCTCAATCTTGGAGTTCATCTTGTCCAGCTGTTCCCGCAGCGTATCGTTCTCCCGCGCCATCCGCGCTTGCCGTCCCTCCACCTCTTTCAGGTATAGTCGCAGCTCTCTCACTTCCTCTCGGAGGCCTGTGTCTTCGCGTCTTTCTCTCTCTGACCCGAGCTTCCGTGCTGGGTCCCGGAGCATGCCCGTTATGGACTCGTAACTCTGGAATTACGTAACATAATGTTTATATGCGTTAAAAAATAAGTTAACCTGTATCTGAGTCACTTTAGGTAAGATAGAACACGTCAATAGTAGATGATCAGGGATATAAATAGGAGGGATCAAATTTAATGGTGCCTTTCACCCGAGTTGAACGGTGTACTTTTAATTTCCAATACTTCGAATTCGAGGAAAGTAAAATACATGTGCATTTAAAAAACGCGGCAAAGTATAAACTTCAGCAGTATTTCTTGAAGGTAATACTTTCGATTACTTAACAAATTAGATAAAATTATTTATTGAATGATCAGAATGTTTTTTGAAATTCAATTGTACAACAAATCCATTTAAATTAAAACCATAATTTTAATTGCTTGTCGTAAAAAAAAGCAAAACACCTATTTAGAAAGTACAGTGCTCTAGAGCAGAGAAGTATCCTTTTCTGCACACTTGTAAGGGCCTCCGCTAGCTGACGCGGATTATCCGGAACGGACGGACGGGACGCCCCGTCTAAAAGAAATTGTATGAACAGCGCTAACTGGCGCGGGCGCGTGCGACGCATTTGGCCTGGGAGCAGGACCCGCGAGCGTGCGCAGTGCGCACGCGGCGGGCGTCCGCGTCAGCTAGCGGAGGCCCTTAGAACAACAACGACCCGCTTTCTGAGCATGAGAAATGAAAAATGTAAACACTGACTGGTCGGTCATTTTTTAGGGTTCCTAGGAACCTGTCTATCTGTCTGTCCGAGGCTTTGCTCCGTGGTCGTTAGTGCTAGAAAGATGAAATTTGGCATGGACGTATAAATCAATAAAGCCGACAAAGTCGTACACTAAAATAAAATAAAATATTTTTTTAGGGTACCTCCCTTACACGTAAAGCGGAGGTGAACTTTTTTTGCTCCTACCCTACAGTGTGGGATATCGTTGGAAGGGTCTTTCAAACAACATTTTTTGATAAAGTGAATATATTCGGAGATAATCGCTCCGAAAGAAAAAGAAAATATGAACCCCCCCCCCCCCCCCAGCCCTCTAACTTTTGAACCATAGGTCCAAAAAATATAAAAAAAATCGTTGAAATAGAGCTTAAGAAATACATTCAATGAAAACTATAGCGGGCATGGTCAGTTAAGCTGTTTTTGAGTAATCGCAAAAAGTTTTCCCTTCGTAGTAAAAAGACGTACATCTACAGCTAAATGTTATTACGACATTAAATGGGTTGTTAATGTTATTTGGCATTATTTATGTAAAAATTTGCTTATTTTACTCATTCTATTTTTATTTAATATTTAATTTGTCTAAAACAGTTTCATTGACTGCATGAGTAAAGCCGTTGACTATTGACAGTTTTAGAACGAAAAAGTAAAAATTAAAAAGTGAGAGGCAATCCTAATTTTATATTCATATTTATTCGTTTATTGCACTTATGTACGATGCATTATGTCTAGGACTTATTATACTTGACTTTTTCATGCTTTAATGAACCAAATCATTTTAAAATTACTGCAGTTTGCTAAATGTGTTTTATTCATCTATATAGCAATCTAAATGTTTTTCGCTATGGGATATTTATCTTTAGACATGCAAAGTCTGGAATTGCAAGTAAGTTTATTACTTTAATTACATACCTAGGTACTGATTATGCTAATTTGCCTATTTGTTTAACTCGGGTGAAAGGTACCGTTTCATCCCTTGGTTAACAATCTTCTATACTTTAAGCTTTCGCTCTAATCATCAAAATCGCTAATTATTGCACCACAAAGAAAAAATAAAATAAAAACAGATTTACAATGTAAATAACGGTAGCAATAGGCGGACTTATCGCTGTAAGCGATCTCTTCCAGACAACCTTAGGGTAGCAGGATACAAAGAACAGTAAGCTTTTATAACAGGATTAACGTGCACGAATTAATTAGAGGAATAGGAAAATTACACATACATTAAGCAGAGAGTACATATAGTACATTTATAATTTAATTAAACAAATTAATATAATAATGCATACCAACAGAAAAATAAAAGAAGCGCTGGTGGCCTAGCGGTAAGAGCGTGCGACTTTCAATCCGGAGGTCGCGGGTTCAAACCCCGGCTCGTACCATTGAGTTTATTGTACGAAATATCATTGATATTCTATTTTACCAGTCGCTTTTCGGTAAGGGAAAACATCGTGAGGAAACTGGACTAGTCCCAATAAGGCCTAGTTTACCCTCTGGATTGGAAGGTCAGATGGCAGTCGCTTTCGTAAAAACTAGCGGCTACGCCAATTCTAGGAATTAGTAAAGTTGTCAAGCGGATCCCAGGCTCCCATGTGCCGTGGCAAAAATGCCGGGGCAACGCGAGCAAGAAAAAGAAAAGTAAAATAAATAAATATAATATTAAATATTATACGGTCAAGAAAATTGATTCTTAAGCAATATGCGGTTCAAGTAAATTAGGTTGTACATACTGAGGTGCTAAGAGCTGTCCAATGTAAAGTGAGCCGTAAGCTGCTAAAGAATGAATTTCCTCGACCGTACCTACCTAATTATAGCTGCATGTTATCTTAGAACATACTAAATAAATGTCATTTACTAAGAAGTCTAATTAAGAAGTAAATTTTGTGCTAGGGTCTATCGATATCATGAGATTTTTTGGGTTAAAGGCATACAGGGTATTATGTTTTACAAGATGTTCGTAACCATTTGACAAAAAATGGGTTTTATTATTTTTAATACAAATACTTGTACACAAATTACCTTCATGCCAATCCATGTGCACAGATCAACAAACTTCCAACTCTTAGGTGCGTTTCGGCGGTGACTCCTCTCTCTCCTCGGCGACCCTCCTGACAACATAAACCATTCCACCTCACTCAAATCATTAGCGTCTATGCCGCACTCAATCTCCAATTCCACCTTCACAATCTCCTTGGAGGAACTCATAGCAAAGAGTTCGATTTTCAAATTACAAACCTATATGACCGGATTGTATAACCAGCCAGCTACATTAAAAAAAAAAAAAAACACTAAAACAAGTTCTGCGACCAAAACACGTATGGACGTGAAGTTTGTTATTGACCGTTGGGAGTTAAAATCTCGAATGATGTCACCGATCTATATTCGTAATTGACGAGATGTCGTAGGTCCCTATAAGAAACAGGCAGTTATCGCCAAGATAACATGAGTTCAATAAAAAGTTCAATATATAATGACGGATTAAGACTATGTTTATTGATGATTACATTTATTTTTACTGAGCCAGACAAAATTGTTTCATACTAACGATTTATTTAAATATAATTTAATAGTTGACGTTTTTATATTCTGCCTATTATTGACCTTAATTTTCACACATGGCATGTGTCTTCGCCAAGGTTAGTATCAATATCCTGTTTTCTTACTGGGTCAAGGTCAATAAACTTATATTGTGTTCTGGGCCAATAGGTCTCTTACCTGGGGTGTTGTTTCCGGATTTGTTAAAACTTCTATTCTTCCTCGACTTGTGGAGTGCGTCTTTGAACAAATTAGATTCTGACATTGGCTTTCTTTTCCTCACTTTGAAGGTATGACTACTGCTCAATGACTTAAACGAGGCATCCGATGTGGAAGATAATTGACTCGAGGACAATGTGGGCCGGAGTGTTTTGCCCTCTTTGATTAAACTCGGAGATCGTGTAAAACTTGCATTTTTTGTTCGTTTCCAAGGTCTGAAAATTTTGTCTTCGTCGTGAGAATCGCGCCTTACTCGTTTTGTTCGTAAGTTATCCTCAGAGGTAGATGTGGAGCCTTGTGTGTTGAAATCTTTTGAAAACGAGAGGCTCACGTCAGAAACTCCGCAGTTGATAGCCAGTTCGCAGGGGTCCGTCTGCGTAGAAGTGTTCTCGACACTTTGCGATGGGCTGGACGCTTCAGTGACCATAATACTCACGAACGGCGGAGTTATATCGCCCTCGCCTTTACTCCTATCCTGAGTTGAAACATTACAACTTGGATCCCAAGACGTCTCAGCCGTATTGTCTTTAGAACATCTCCTCACCAGTTCGATAGAATCCATCGAAACGTCCATTTCATTGACAACATTTTCTTTTTCTTTATTTAAAGCCATATCGTTATATTACAAAACTTCACAGTCACACGTGCAAAGCTGGCAGAAACTTAGTACCTATTTATTTTAGTCTACCCCTCTTTAGTCAATATTATATTGTTTACACTACCCTCATACACATATCATTAAAATATGCCTTACTTTTGATTGTAAGAATGCCAATTATAGTATATACAAAAAAAACCGTTATTTTAAATTAAAATTACTACTTATATAAGCAAATGGCAAGACAAGGATAATGGTAACAGAACGTTGACTGACCCCAAACAAAACGCATCTATGCAGCTGTTATTGACGTTTGTTACTGTCATCGTCAGTTCAGTTGTCATGTCAACAAAGTGGTTTAAATCTATGAAGACGAGAAAAAAAACTAAATTTGATTATGAAATAATAAAAACTGCATGTTACTTAATCAATTTTATCACAATGCGGCAAGTTTTTAAGAAAAAAGTCTTATACGTTGGTGTGGTGGTTATAGTTTTGATTATATTTCTGCATCCAGATATGAATGGCCATCGGACGTACGAATATATAGAGAAGGATGATATATTAGATAATTTGCATTACGAGACAGCTGAGAATTTTAGTAGTAATGCGTTAAGTGATTGCGAGTACCGTGATATTTTGTTTGACGAGACAACTTTGTCGCCGGATATCAAGGATGGGGATTTGGTCGAGGGTCATAGGATCAAGGAAGGAGGGGAATACGCGCCGCTTGAGTGTAAACCTAAGTTCAGTACAGCCATCGTGTTACCATACAGGTTCGTATCTAAGCTATACCTAAGGTGTATTGGGGTAGGTAACTTCAAATGTAGGGTAATTTAGAAATTGAATAAAATTTATAAAACTAGAGGCACTTTATATTTTAGCAATACTTACGCTACTGCAATGCTTAACAACGCCTCTTCCTTATTGTTGCTACAGTAGAAAGGGCTTTAAGTTTAAGAGATATTTGCTATTTTAAAAATTACCCCACTTTAAATGCTATCTCAATGCATCTAAAATTTAATATTGGCTGTTTGTTATTTATTCTAAGTTTAATAGCATTATTCATAAATTTAGTTATTGATTTATTACAGACTTAACCCAATTCACTTTTACATTGTACGTGTTTTACTGTCAGTTTTCTATCTAGGCATATACATTTTTATTTATAAGTTATATTATACACTATGGGCCCATATAACCCGACAGATTTTAAAGGTGTATTCTTGACCTCATTTAGAGACTAAAATATCATAAAAAACTTACTGAAATTGATCATGTTTTAGAGATAAAGAATGACAATCCATGTGAAAATTTGTTTATACTATGTAATAACTCAGTGAAAAACGCCGTTTTGGCTGCGAAGCTGCCACAATGTGACTTGGTTTAGACGTACCTACTGACAGACATTAAAGTTTTAAAGGGAACTAGCAAAATTTATCTGTAAATAAAAAAAAAACTTTGCAATGTTTCTTTTTTCATAAAAATAAACAAAAATTTTTTTTTTGCCGAAATTGACCAAAAGTCATGAAATTTTTTTGCTCCTTATGACCTCGGGAATGTGTGGTTGAAATCTGTCTGGTTAAATGGGCCCACCAGTATCAGTGGCGTAGTTAGGCGTGGGCGAATGAGGCCTTCGCCCACGGTCTCGCATTTAGGGGGCCCCGTAAAGCAAACCTTTTTATTTATTACCTTGGGAATACACATTGAAAAGGGCGTCAGGTGTGGTTTCGCGCACGGCTGGATTAGTTCACACAACGCCTTTGATATATATATCCCCCCCCTCCCTTCCAACACACCTTATTGTATTGAGTTTACTGTGGAATTAGGTTGATCTGGGTAAAATTGTCCTATGAATACTTGAACTTTTCTTTATTTTTTAGTATGCATGACTGATTTTTCAGGGATAGAGCAGAACAGCTGCGAATGTTCCTCATCTACATGCACATGTTTCTGCGACGCCAGCTGATCCACTATCGCATCTTTGTGATTGAACAGGTAACCTGAATCATGAACTATACATATGTCTAATGATTACAATCAAAACAAACATTAAAACAGGTTTAACGAGAAGCTGGACCGCGTTTGCCGACTGATGGCATCACGGGATTAGAGATAACATTTTTTTTTTGTAGTAGTAAAACACTTTGTTGTATCAAAAGAAACAAACCAGGAAAAAACATATATCATTTTGTACAAAGGTGAACTTATTCCTTTCAGAGATCTCATCCAGTTAACCTTTAAGGGAGAATTGGAGAAAGGTAGACATCATAACTGTAGGTACTAAATGGCATGCAAATTTAATTTAATAATAATTTCCTAAAAGATAGGTAAACCTATAACCTACATTATACACTGTCTTTTTATTGAATTCCGTTAACTTCGGGGTATCGGTAAGTACGTTTAAGGAAATGGCATAGCTAATTAAAAATATATATATGTATATTATTTTGTTATTTTTTTTTATAAAAAGTAATTAAATGTTGCATATAGCGTTGTTATAATACGTGCATTACATTTAACTCAACTAAACAATTGAAAACTGTGACATAGGTATCAATGTCATTTCGAACATTGATCGTTCGAGATATTACTTACGTTTAGTAGCAAATGTATACCTACACTCGAACTAAATACTATCAATATGTAAACGGGCCCTAAGGCAAGTGTACACGCTCGTAAGGACCTTATAAGATAAAAATTA
This sequence comes from Cydia pomonella, assembly GCF_033807575.1. Lineage (NCBI taxonomy): Eukaryota > Metazoa > Arthropoda > Insecta > Lepidoptera > Tortricidae > Cydia > Cydia pomonella. The sequence continues at coordinate 6,259,672 of NC_084717.1, read as the reverse complement.
AGTATTGATTACCTATCTCCGAAATGGAGTTAATTAGAATACCGGTTTCTTTAAGAAAGTTACATAATTTAAGCTCAGGAATGCACCCTTGAAATTAACGAAAAAAAAACATGATTTAATGAAGTACGATTTAACTCGTAAATTCGACCAGATTTGCTCTAAGCAAATTCTTTTTCAGCGCGCCATATTTATTCCTTAGGGCCAGGCTACACTGGTGCGTTGCGTTGCGTCGCGTCGTCGCAAACGCATTTAATGTGGTATGTCATAAAAAATACATGTAAAACGAACAACGTCGACGCTGCGAGTATGCCTGCGATGAAAAAACGCGACGCAACGCAACGCACCAATGTGGCCTCACACTTACTCTTAATTGACCATATTAATATCTATACCTTTTGTCCTTGCAATAAGGTTTAGGAATCGTAATCAACCGTACTTTACAGGTGGACTCTCGGCCCTTCAACCGAGCGAAGCTGATGAACGTTGGCGCGGTGACCGCCGCCCGCGCTGGCTTCCCTTGTCTCATATTACATGATGTCGACTTATTACCACTGCGCCCTGCGAATATATATGCCTGTACAAAAAACCCCAGGCATCTGTCATCAAGTATAGACAAGTTTAGGTAAGGTTAAGTTAGTAATCGGCATTGCCCGTACTTTTCATGCCTTTGACGCAAAAATGACGTAATTTAACATACAGGGAGTTGTTTTACAATACTACAAATTTAGATAACTTACTTATTGACGGGTATCAAAATAAATACTTGTTACGAGAATAAAAGCTTGTTACGCTGTTAATAATCCAAAATATGTATTATTTAATAAATTAATAATCTATTATTTATTTGAGTGACAATAAGATGAAAGTCAGTTAGACGTTTCTGTACTGATTGTCAAGTATATGTATAACTTACCTAAAGAGGTTGATAAATGATTAATTATTACGAAAATATTAATTGGAATCATACTCTATGTAGCGTGACGTCATTTTTCTGTCAACGGCATGAAAATTACGGGCTCTGGCTAATCGACCTGTAAATAACTGTACGTAAAACATCAGGCATCGGTCCTCGAGTATAGACATATTTAGGTAAGCTTAATATAGTTTTTTTTATACGTAGGTGGCAAACAAGCATACGGCCCGTCTGATGGTAGTGAGTCTCTTTTCAAGTCTTTATTAGCCATCACTCGCGCTGGCTTCCTCTGTTCTGTTCTACAATATGTCGACTTATTAGGCGCCATTCATTTATTACGTAAAACGATTTTTGCTAGTTTTTGAATCCTCCCACCCCTATGTAAGAAAAACTAAGAATAGGCCGACCCCCTCCCCCTATGTTATATATATGTATAGTCCTCCTCATCGTTTTCGATGACGGCGACCCCAAATAAACACATTATGGACGTTGTCTAGCATGAGCCCTAATGTGGCTGGCCAGGCCGATCTTGCTCTTAAATACTCTATTGCACGCGTGACAATAAAGTTGGCCAGCTGCGTTGAACGTGTACACGTAGGAGGGCTTAGGTCTCTCTTTCCGTAACTCCGTGTTCTTTCGTGTCCGTTGGCGGTGAATAAGCGGAAGCACGGTGGTCAGCACCTGCGCTACAAGGACGTGCTCAAACGGCATCTGAGCGCTTGCGCCATCGACCCTGAGCGTTGGGAGGAGCTTGCTGGAAGGAGGTCTTCTTGGCGTTCTACCATCCATAACGGTGTCAAAACATTCGAAGATAACCGCCTCACTAGCCTAGACATAAAACGCCTCCTATATTACGTAAGAACCTAAAGGAAAAAAATACTTACAAGTTTCTTTTGTCTTGGTCAATTCAAAACTCAAAAAATTCAAAATTCAAAAATTTATTCTGCAAGTAGGCCTCAAAGGCTCTTTTACAAGTCAATACAACATTTATACTAACATCATATAGTGACATGAAAAATACATAACAACCTTTATAAATACAACAGCCAATACCTGGGTAAACATTACATTATAATAATCTTAAAATAAATAATTACTGGTGTTTATAGATGTATAGAATTATTTTTTGGAACGTTTATTTGTTCCTACAAAGGTACTGGAGCCGGCTAAGCTAACTCTACCGTGTTTGATAAGTGATAACATAGAGTGTGGAAGTATTATTTGAAACGTCATAACTAAATAGAATTTTGAAAATATTCGCATCTTTGTGATCATACATAAGAACTATGACAGCCCCCTCCCACCCCCTTGTAAGAAAAAATAAGACGGGTTCGAACCCCTCCCCCCTAAATAATCCCCCTCACCACTGCGGCCTGCGAATATTTATGCCTGTATGAAAAACCTCGTGCATCTGTCTTCGAGTTATAGTCAAGTTTAGGTAAGTTAAGAATAGTAAACTGAGTTGTTCTACGTCGTTCTACATGATGTGTATTTATTACAGTTACCGCCTGCGAATATCAACGCATGAACGGATATCAGTTGAAGTAACATTTCTTTGCTCAGACCTGGGGAGCCGAACCACTAAGTAAATTACGGCTACAGCGTTCTATTCTATTTTCTATACAAAGGGATGTTTATTTTCTGTTAAAATGCCAGTTATGAAATTGGTTCCATTGACAAAAGGTGTTGTCTGACTTTATTGTTGGCTTAATGTTTAGCCTCGTAAGGTCCACCATACATAATTATCCTATTTTTAATTTGGACCTTGTTATATAGTAAATTAAGATGAATTTCTTTTATTTGAGAAAGCAATGAAACAAGATATGCTACTTAGTATTAATTTGGTTTATGAATGGCTCTAATTATATTGCAAGGGAGTGTACATTATAATGGACATTGGGACTTATGAGGTTATAGTTCTCGTTTGCATATTCTTTTATCTATAAAGCCTAAAGCAAAAATTCATTGGTTATATAAGATGTTGTACAAAAATTTCTAAGTATAATTTGTTTTAAGGCCCGAGCACATCGTCTGCGTGTGCGTAAACGTGCACGTGCACGTGCGCTAAAATGTCAGAGCCGTGCACGCACATGTCACGCAAGCGGTGTGCCGTCTCTCATAAGGATCTGTATATTACAACGCGCACGTGCACGTGTGCGTCTGTGCACACGCATCCGGTATGCACAGGCCTTTAAACTTCACACCAGATCATCATCATATATGCAACTGTCTCTATCTCTTGGTCTTGTCTTTTCAATAAGTTCAAGATTAAACTACTAAAACTACGAAAACCAAACAATCTTGTCACGAAACTTGACTAACAAGTAATTTTATAAATCGCATTTCAGATTCGTCCTACCATATCTCGGCCTTTTCGGCGGCGCCATAGCGATAACCACCGCTCAGTACTCGGAAATAAACGGCATGAGCAACGAGTACTACGGCTGGGGCGGGGAGGACGACGACCTGTATATACGCCTGGAGGCGCACGGCCTGACGCGGTGCCGGTTCGAACCCGGGACCAGTCGGTACCACATGCTGACGCACCGGCACGAGCCGAGGACTAATACGTGAGTGATCAACACTGGCTGTAGCGATTAGAGCGATACACAGTAGTACTAGCTCTGTCACTCTTTATCGCGATTAGAGCGCGATGCAGTAAGTGCTAGTTCTGTCCCTTTTACAATAATATTAATATATAGCGATAGCTTGAATAGCTTATAAAGCCACTTATGGCCTCCAAACCGTGACTAGCTTTGTTGTTAATAAATACATACCTTAACATACCATGGGCGAACACACATACTTGACAATATTATGTTGTTACCTACGTAATTTAGCCGTAATGTCTTATATTATTTATACTTACAATATATAATGTAAGTTAATAAAAATAACTTTAAAAAGTGAATGCGCGAGAATCATGTCGAAATTAGTGTTGTCAGAACCAAATTGCCACTTTTCTGGACTGTGATAAAATTTCGGAGAAGTAAAAAACTGTCCCGAAACAGATTTCACAATTTTCTAGACATGACCACATTCCATGCCATGGCATCAGGATGTACTGAAAAATATTTTACAGTACATATGGTGCTACTTCACCGCACTAGTGCGAAAATTTGCATATTACGTTACTATGTCGAACATTTAAAGGGCCATATGTACTGTAAAACGTTGTACGATACATGTGCGAATAGGTAATTCGCATTTCGTGTCGATTTAAAACACTCCCTTCAGTCTTGTTTTAATTTATCGCCACTCGTTTCGAATTTCCTATTTTTCGCACTTGTATCGTAATGTACTATTGAATCATTCATAATTATAAGATTCTATTTCTTTCTTATCTTTTGTTTCAGGCAGAAGATAACCAAGTTATTAAATTACGCAAAAAACAGACTAAAAGTGGACGGGCTGAACTCTCTGCAGTACACAGAAGTGGCAACAGTACTCCACCCTCTATTTACTCATATCATGGTTGATCTCTAACATATCTCGTACTAGTACGGTTATCATACTGATGTGGATCCGATAGCTCCGGAGGCGTATTCTGATTATTAGCCATCGGAGTTTACATCGCATGGTACGATTACAGTAAGTCCATATTAACAAATAATGAATATAATCAGACGTTACTTTGCAGAAATCCATATTAATTGAAACAAAAAAATATTACTTTGCTTATCCGCGAAAAGATAACGTGCTAGTCAATCAGCGCTAACCAGTTATACTTACTTGCGTATTTTTTCATGCAATTAATGTTCTCATCCTCCCACCGCAAAAATAAATACGCAATTAAATATAACAACCCACCACCGAAAATACAAAACTCGACACATGTTTCGCCTTTCTACGAGGCATCCTCAGGAGATGTTGACGGTCAACATATTCGGTGGATATTAACATTAACATTAAAGTAATACTCATCCTCATACTCATTCAGTAATCAATGTCATGTAGCATTTGAAAAGCTCGTCTTATAGAATTTGTGATAAGTTGTTATTTTAATAAGTTCATAATTATCTCTTATGAAGCGTAGCTTCATACCTACAATCAGTTATATCGTAACAATATGTATCAATAGCCTCCTAAGGCCCAGCCATAGAAATGAAAAATCCTAAATTTGCCACTAGAATTTGAACCTATAGTGCAGGGAATACAGTTGATTTTATTTTGTTTGAAAATTGAATGAAACAAACCAAATGCAACTCTGTTCCAATTGAATATGATTTAAATTTCATCGAACTGAATAAGTCCTATTGGTAGGACCTTGGGCCTTACGAGGATAGAGTATGTTTAAATAGGTGATAAAGTTGAAATACCGCAAGAACTATGGAATTCTTATATAATAAGAATTAAGTGTTATTTATAATATAAGTATTTAATTACTTCGAAGCGAATGCTAAGGATGTTTATAAAGGCATTTCAGGGCGAAATCTCTGAACGAGTATGAGGATGAGTATAAATTTAATTTTAATGTTAATTATAGACTCCATATTAGCTCACTATAATCTTACCATGCGATGTAAACTCCGATGCCTACTGATTATATTAATAGGTTAAGAATTTAATCTTGTTTCGTTGTGGATATGATCTGTCAGTGTCAAAATTGACATTTCTTCAACCAGAAACGTCCCTGTTGACACTGATAGAGCATAATATTCATAACTAATATGGAGTGTGGAATTAAGAGAAGTGACACCTCTTATGGTAGAACTGTTGCAAAAGTGTCCAGCTGTCAGCTATAAATATTAGTTCTAAATCTCTCCAGAGTAGCGCTAGAGTAGCTAAGAACCTAGGCGCTATTGACGGAGTGAAGTGTGCTGTCTATGATTTGATTTTTTTGTTCAAGTATTCTAGGTATTGTAGCGCCACCTATTTAAGGTTTTTTGATGACACTTTTTGGTACATGGAGATTTATTTCCTTAAATCCACATTCCGTAATAACTAATAGGCGGGTCCACACAGAGCGAGCATACGCGCGAGACAATTTCTTCGCGTACAAAACGGCCAGTGTAGACGTGCCTTGGCCGAGGCAGCGCGCCCGTTTTTCTCGCTTGAGCGCGTATCAAATTTAACAAAAACAGGTTATTATTACAATCAGAATACGCCTTCCGATGTGTGAGTGAGACAGCACTATGCACGTATATAGCTATGTCCCGCTCGCACACCGCAGCGGCTTGCGGATCCGCATCCAATGTGAAACCGCCTATTGTAGACACCACAGTGCTGGGAATTAAAATTAAGTATTTGCCATTATAGTGATCTGCTAGAGTAAAAAGAATAGACGTAGACAACAGAGGGCCTACCGCGAACCACGTTCGACGTGTTGCCTCCCTGTCACACTTACGTGCGAATTTACAAGTGTGACAGAGAGGCAACACGGTGAACGTGGTTCACGGTACGCCCTCAGTAACCATCAAAGATCCTTTGATTGTGGAAGACGTTGTTAGACTAAGGCCCTCCGGTCACGAGGCTACTCTCAAGCGACGCGACTGCAATGCAATTCATGGTCGCAAACTGGTATGCTACTCGTTTCCGTACACGGTGCTACGCAACTGAGACGATTTTTTATCATTTGCAGTACAACATTCGTGCGTACAAGATGTCGGACTCTAGCGACGAAGACAATGTTCTTCTCTACGTATTATATAGAAATAGAAAAAAACGGAAATATAACAGAAGATTCTGGGTGCACCCGTACATTGAAAAAAAATTATACTGTAGAGCTTTCGTCGCGACTAGAGAACTGCATGAGAATGACGACGAGAAGTTTCGACATTTTTACAGAATGTCGAAAGAATCATATTCTTATTTGATCGAGTTGTTATCTCCAAATATTCATAAGCAAAATACTGTAATGAGAGAATGTGTGACATTGAACGCTTGATCCGCCGCCATTTTCGTTTGCAATGTGCATGCGACTCGAGTAGCGTGCGACCGGCAAGACAGTCGCGTGCGACTGGTAGCAAACGCGTCGTAGACGCGTCTCGTCGTGTGCGGAGTGAAGTGAATTTGTATGCAGGCTACTCACAAGCGACGCGTATCATACGCGTATGAGACGAAAGTCGCTTGAGAGTAGCGTCGTGAGCGGAGGGCCTAAGACGAATTCGTCAAAATTGACAGCTGAATTGGATGGCGTTGTACGACCTACGACCACGTACATAGAAATTTGTTTGCAAGGGGGGGGGGGGGGGGGGGGGGTTTGCAGTTTACTTTGTGCGCATTATGCGGGCACTCTATTAACGTTTGACAATTCAGTGACCACAAAACATTGTGGTACCGTATAGTCCTATCCAGGCCGGCTGTCAAACTCGGAGGCACGATTTTTCTTAGACTTTACACGTCTACAATCAAATACTCTTTGATAACCAGTAAATAATTCTGGCTGGTACATAACTCAAAAGCAAGTTCCTCATTAATGTTGTTGGTCTTAGACTCTGATGTTTTACATACCGCTCTGACCTTCGCCTTAAATAGTGTACTATTTTTTTACATATTTTTTAGGTTTTTGTTAGGTCCTAATGAACTTTAATATAGTTTCAAAATAGCAGTGCCGGATTAACCATTAAGCAAAATAAGCACTTGCTTAGGGCACCACGTCTAGGGGGGCACCAAAATCGCAGGAAAAAAAAACGCGCAGGCTGCATCAGCATCGCAGTCGTAGTGTAGTACGAAACTTTTTTATACGTGTGCAAGTACCCATCTAATAACGAAGTGTCGTAAGAGAGTGAGAACACGTAAGCACATCTCCAACCTTACGCGGAGGCCATCAAAGTTCATGGCCAAAAAATTTTACCGTCGGGCTTGTGGCCACCCGATTTTCTCGACGTAGATTACCGATTTTGTAGCGTATTTTGCTCTCTTACACACCAGATGTATCGGCCAGGCCGAGTGCTGCAGAGCCGCGATCCTGCGACCTAATTGTCAAAGTGTAATAAAGGGCCCTGCGAAGGCCGAAAAACAAAAGCATCTTATCAAGTTGCGCTTTCGAGTTAAGCCAAAGGCCGAGCAGTAGGATTACATAGGTTCGATTTCAAGCCACTCCTTTGCAGTTCGGCGTTAGGTCTTATGCGACGCCAGGCCTTCTACTTTATGCAAACTGCCTCACTTTTGCTTGGCCACGGATCCAAATCCATGCTGTCCTCTTTCGCAGCTGAGCTGCCTTGCTCACACCTCGCCATTGGTTGTATTATACGATAACGCGCCGCGATCGGAGGCTCCGGACCAGGGATCGGAAACCGGTATTTTTTGTATGGGAACGAAAACGGTATTTTTTCGTTCTTTGTTAATTACTTCATTTCTAATTAGGCAATCTTATAATACGAAGTCGTTATCTGAAAACACAACTGAGTCCTACATTTAGAGTATAAAATAAACCGAAATATATGGTTATTTCGATGTTTTTGCAAAAAACCGGTTCCGATCCCTGCTCCGGACGTCCAGCTATTCATACCTCGCCATTGGTCAAATTCAAGCCTTGTTTTCTTCCAGCTCGACCTTTGGCCTCATCCGTAAGCGCCGATCGAACGCTCCGCGCATTCAGCCTTAGAAGTTGCCTTTAAAAACACTGATGGCCTAAATGGCCAATTAAATTAGATCCTAAAATAGCGTTTTGAGGAATTAATTCCCAGCAAGCTGGAAATTGTTTTAATACATTTATTTGATCCTAAATGCGTGTAATGCGAGTTTGCTCTATCCCAGGAGGTGTGCAAACATTTTGGGATCCTTAGGAGATAATTTTTTCCTTTGGATTGCCAAACCACTCGATGTAGAAGGAACCCATTATCAATTACAATAGCACTTGGTGGATCAGACACTGTTAAGAAAGCGTTTTCGGATCATTAACATGATTTTATAAAAAATAAAAAATGTCGACCTTTTTTTACAATTTACTACGAAGGTACTTACCTTAAATCAATCAATCAATGTATTTTATTGCAAGAACATAGTTAAATTACATTTCGGATCCTCAGATATCAATTTTAATAATACTCGTAATTGAAAATGAAAAAATGAAAAATGAAAATATTTAATTCAGACACCAAGTATCCATATTTTTGTCTACAAGACTGTGTTAGTAAAATAACAAGAAAAATCTTAAAAATAAAGTTAACATTAATGTTAGTGGAACACATAATGCTCATTGGACCTAACATGCATTGTCATCCAGTGAGTTATAAGAGGGCTATCCACCCTTTCCGCAATCACCCTCAGGAGAGTGTTGGTGCTGCCCCGCACGCGGTCCCACAGGGACGCCACCCTCTTACGCAGCACTGCGTGGAAACCGTCTGTGCTCCACTCAGCGAACATTGCTGACGCGCTGCAGCGCCAGGGCAGCCCCAATAAACCCCTGAAAGCGTTGTTGTACTGGACACGCAGAGCACTAAAGGTTTTTTGGGTGTAGTTGCTCCACAGGTTGCACGTGTACAGGTTTTGGCAGTAGGTTTTAAATAATGTAATTTTTACCTCACGGGAACAGCGAACAAACCTGCGTGACAACATGTTACCCCTAACCGATAGTGCTCTGCGTTCCCTCTCCAGGTCTTCATTATCTTTTAGAGTGTCTGTGACCCAATGGCCCAAATATTTAAATTTTGTAACCGTCTGAAGAGGAGAACCATCTAGGTTAATAGGTGGTATAGAATACGTTTTAGTACCAGACTTAAAGACTAAGATCTCACTCTTCTTGACATTATATTTGAGCCCGTGGGCCACAGAGTATCTCTCACATATACCCAGCAAGACTTTTAATGCGTTTATTGAGGGGCTCAGCAGCACCATATCGTCGGCATAGCTAATATTATTAACAAAACTGCCGTCCACTGAACAACCTACACCAGCGCTGCTGAGCTCCTCAATCAACCCATTTACATACAGATTAAAAAGTGTGGGTGACGTCAATCCGCCCTGTCTCACACCACATTTCATTTTATATGGGTCTGAGTATGCCCCAGCCCATCTCACAATATTTATTTGATGATCATACCAATACTCAAACATATTTGTTAACTCAACTGGTACACCAGTCCCGCTGCGTAACTTGTGCCATAACAACTTATAAGATACAAGGTCAAATGCCTTCGACAAGTCCAAAAAACATGCAAAAACTGGCGTGTTCCGCTTAGTGTAGTATTGAACAGTATGCTTGAGACACAGTATAGCCGATTCAGTTGAAAGTCCGGGTCGAAACCCGAACTGGGCATCATGTAGGTTGATATGTCTATTCAGATACGTGTTAAGCACACTGTCCAATACCTTCGCCAGTATAGTTGCCAGCGAGATTGGTCTATAGTTGGACTTGTCGGAGGCATCACCAGTCCTATTTTTTATAATGGGCACCACAATGGTTTTCATGAGGTCTTCAGGCAAGTAGTTGTGGCGAATACAGCATGTGTAGAACATCGCAAGAACCCTGGGAAGATGAACACCCGCATGTTGCAGATGCTCGATGCTAAGACCATCGTGTCCGGGTGACTTACCTCTCGTCATTTGCCGTACAACCTTGGATATTTCCGCTGGTGTAATTCCGATTAGGGTACCATCCCCACGAGTCCCAGCATCGAGCACCGGCAGCCGGCCATCCACCTTCAGAGGTTCCACTTTGAACTGGTTCCTAAAGAGGTTTGCGATATCACTCGGCTCACTAACACTGTCAACACTTACCGGAAGGCTCACCTTAGGGTTCATCCTGTTTGTCGATTTCCAAAACTGTACAAAGTTCTTAGATTTATGATGTGAGGCAATAATATCCATCTTTATCTGGTCTTTCTTATTTTGACAGTACTTAAGTTTAGCTTTAAAATGTTTTCTAGAAAGGCACATCTCCTCATATAGTCGGCCCGACTTAGGCTTACCGGACCTGCACCATTCCTGAAAACATACTCTCGCCCTCTGGTGAGCCCCCCTGACGTGTTTATTCCAGCCCGTAATACGACCCGCTCTGTGATGTTTTGTATGACAAGTGGCAACTGAGGCCTCTTTAAGTATCACTATAATAGACTCATACATGTTGTTTATGATAGTCCTATGATCAGCATTATTGCAAACATTATCATTATCACAGCATTGTACTAGTTCATTAGGAAAATCAATATATTTTAATTTATCGTTACAAATCTTTCGATACTCGTTTATCTGAGGTAGCTCCCTTTCACCCCATATTATACCCCTCGGATTGTCATTTCCCAGATCTACACTCTGCAAATTAGTTTTAGCTATATTTTTACTTAAATTACATATTATTTCCAAAGGGAAGTGATCTGACCAAAACACGTCATAGTGTATCTTGACGTCAGTAACTGTTAGTCTAGCCGCATTTGTCGTTACACAGTGGTCAAGCCAGCGCACACACCCGTGACTGTCGCTGACATAGGTATACGAGTCCGGCGGCAAGAGTTCAGAGTCTACTATGAATAGTTTTTGTTCACTACAGAAGTTGCTCAGATAATTATAACAGATAATTAGAACAGATTTTCCGTCGGCCGTACCGTTTTCGATTTAGGTACAAGCAAAAAAACTGAAAATAAGGAAACATTTATGCACACCTCCTGGAATGGAGCAAACTTGGATTACACGTATTTTTAAGTCGATAAAATCTAATTGTATTGGCCTAATTGTGACACATTATTATTAAAAAAACGGGACTTAATTGCGTTTGATTAAGTTCTAAAATTACCTCCAATGTCAAAATAATGATGTCGACTTTACACAGTCTTCTCCGAGACCATGGGGACAGCGCCGTCCTTGAAACGTCTAGTCAGAGGTTATTTTTTAACCGTACCCTATTCTAAGTCCCGTTTTCGTAAACAATAATTTGCTATTTAAGACATTTGTTGCCATTGGTACTGGTTCTGACAAGAACCAATGGCCAATGGCTAAGCCTCTACTGAAGCTCGGCCTCACATGAATGAGCTTCGCAGGAAAGCTCTAGAGGTTGCAAAACCCTGCGGAGAACGGCCTATGTCTTACGTCTTCGCTTACACTTGGACAATGGTTGGCTTGGCCTCCGGACTTATGCAAAACACGGTCTTCGAATTTGCTTACACTTGACCTTACCTACTCTTGGAACAATACTGCTGCAATACTGTCAATTTCCGTGATAAAATGATGTGACGCATTGAAAATTCTATTCTCAGCAGTAATGCGGCAATAAACGTCACTCAATTTACCAATAAAATTCAATGTAATCTTGATGAGGGGGCACCATGGTCTAGAAATGCTTAGGGCACCAAAATGTCTTAATCCGGCACTGCAAAATAGGGTAAAACATAAGGGTGTCATTAAAATATTTATTTGCTGCTGCGATTAAAATGCTTGCTATAAAAATAGTGATCCAGTAGTAAAAAATATGCCTTAACAGTACAATAATTTTAACTCCAATAAGTAAATTTGTTAAATTATTCATAGGTATAGAAGTTATACCTAGTTCATGTAAAAAAGAGTCTCGTTAATTCAAATAGCTACTAAAATAATTAGATTTATCACAACTGATTTAAATAATAGACTGATTTAAACAGCAGCCAAATAACACTAGACCCTACTCAGTGTTGTGTTCCTGCCGGTGAGTAAGGTTGCCAGAGCTCAACGAGGGGGGGTTAGGGTCGGCAACGCGCATGTGATTCCTCTGGAGTTGCGGGCGTACATGGGCTGCGGAGACTGCTTTCCATCAGGCAGGCCGTATGCTTGTTTGCCACCAACGTAGTATAAAAAAACATGTCACAAATGTATATATATGAACATTATGGACCCTTTTAATGCTCCCTTGAACCACTTATGTTGGCCTGTGAGTGATAATTATTCATAGGTGTAGATTATAGAACTTATCATTCCTGATATACGAAAGAGTCTCGTTAAATCGAATAGCTACTAAAATGATTAGATTTATCACAACTACAGATGTGCAAGTTGCGGAAAGTTTCCAAAAAATAGGAAAAATTCTCGGAAATTCCTTGAAAATTTCACAGAAATATAAGAAATTTCCATTTTATGTTACAAAATAATAAGTTTCCGGAACTTAACAATGTGGAAAATTTTGGAAAGATTCCTTCGGCACATCAGTAATCACAACTGATTTAAATGTCACTTTATGTCACAAATGTATGTATATGAACATAATGGACCCTTTTAATGCTCCCTTGAACCATTTATGTTGGCGTGTGAGTGATATTTTAAAAATCATGAATGTTGGTGAACACTTGAACAGGGATAATTCATAAAATCAAATTGTTTTGTGTTTAATGTTGTTAAACAAACTTAGTTGCATATTTTTTAAACACGTGTCAAATTTAAACTTGTTTCGGTATATGTTTTGGGAAACATTGGGATGTTATTGGTTAACAAACCCCGTTGTCAATATGGCAGTTTATTGAAATTGTTTTGTCAAAACTACGTCCCCTAAATTCAACTATGGTACATGACTTCGCCTTTGCTAAATATCATTAATATTGTAATTCTACTAGCTATAAATTATATAATTTACGATTCAGTTTAACAATAAATATTTACGATTTAGAATAAGTACATGTATAATTTTCAAAATTAAATAATTATCACTAAGCGAAGTTAGGGACAGGTGGCGAAGTTAGGTTATTTAAGATTTTATCTTTTAACTGTTTTTGCGCAGCTAAATTTAATTTATACCTATTTATTACACCCTGTAGTGGGCAAATAAAATTATACAGTTTGTTTTAAAAATGTTAACTATAATATCTGGGAGACCGAGCTTTGTTCGGAAAGCATATAAAAACTCAAAAATGCTCCTTTTCCTAGAGATAAGACCTAGCTAGATCGTCTTTTCGGCCCCGAAAACCCCCATACAGCAAATTTCATCGAAATCGTTAGTGCCGTTTCCGAGATCCCCAAAATGTATAAATATATAGAATTGTTCGTTTAAAGGTATAAAATAATAAGATTAAGTTCAAAAATTGTTAAGTATTGTTTTAAAATATATTATTCAGGGTTGGCAAATACACGCCGAACATAATCTCTGACAAATGTCCACCACTAACAGTAGGCAAATGTGATCCTTTATCACTGCAATTTTCAGCATATTTTCGCACATTTTCGGCGTTATCTTAGTAAATTTGTGTCGGATGGTCGGTTTTAACTGTTTAAATTTCACCAGCTTGTAAGCTTGGACACGTAATTTTGGGTAAATTTGGGGTGATTTGAGTGCCAATCACTGCACACTTTTTCAAAATTAATCGAGCATACAACGACAACACAAACATTTGAGAATAAAATTACTTACTGCTAGAGGTAGATATTTGTCAGAAATTATCAGATTCCGTATACAATTGCCAACCCTGAAAAATATATTTATGAAAAAATATATAATAAATTTTGCACTTGATATAGTTAGAATTTAAAAACAAAGTGTATCACATACACAGTGTAACATGACGAAACCGAAAGATTTTAACAGTGTATTCCTGATCACATTTAGAGACTAATATGTCATACATTTGTTTCTGGATTTCGCCTAGTTACAGAGTTAAGACCAATTAAAAAAAACATCTTATATACTTACTGTTAAACGCCTTTTTGATGGCGATGGTGAAATGTATTCAAAAATTTGGTACAAAATAAACAAGATTTATTTATTTTGGCCAAATTTAGTGCAGAAGTTCCTCTTATTTGCCCACCCTGTATTTATTGGTAAAATAATTATATTCATATTTTACTTGGGCGAAGTTGGGCATCAATGGTGAAGTTAGGGTTTTCTACGGTAGATAGTTTCGTTAACCCTAATTTCAATACAATACAACATTAATAACGGGGTTTATTAATTAACAGGGAATTTGTACGGGCGGCCAAAAGATTTGGCCAAGACTTGAAATTAGAATAACTTGCCGTTTTTTAATATTTATGTTTTTATTGAAAAGGCTGCATGACTTAACATATGCAAAAATTAAATAATAAATTAAGTATCTATCTTCTCGTATAAAACTATTTTTTGTATTATATTTGTATGTTTTCATAATGAAGTGTTGGCTAAAAGTTTTGGCAGGTACTAAGAAGAATTGAATTTTGTGATTAAATTGTGATTTTGAATAGAAATCCTGATAATTATAGATAAATAAGGATAGTAAATAGTTAAGATTTTAGTTTTATCTGTTAATATTATCTAATATAAAAATGCTTTAAATCCTACTAAATATAATTAAAAATATTGATGTAAATGTCAGTGCTTGGGAATTATTGTCGAACCGCTCCTTATCGGCATTATTTAGTACTTACATACACTTAGGAGTAATGAAAATTGGTCATTTAGTATGGAAATTCTACACTAACTAGTGTTGCAGTCGTCCATGGGCGGCGGTAATCGCTTACCATCAGGTAATTCGTCTGCTCGGTTGCCTCCTATATCATAAATACAGTAATAACATAAAGTACTTTGTAGTCGTCATCAATTTTGCAGCGGGCTAAGCACGGTCGCATTTTTATCGCGTGTCACCATGTCTGTCACGTTCTAACAAGTAGTTCTAACAAGCCATTTGTTTCAGTAGAAAAATGACGGCAATAAAAAAAAATAGGCGAGAAAGGTTGTCCTCCCATGGGATTTTTTTTCGCGCCTTTTTTTACTGACTAAGTGGGTTTGCCACAGTATATATTTTTCCCGAGCACTGATAAATATATTTTTTTGGTAAAATACTGTAATACATCCTTTCCATGGAAACTAGTTTAAATACAATTGTTTTCAGGTATCGCTCAACGCATAATATACTCGAATAATTTTAAGAATAACTTATTAGTAGAATAACACATTTACTGCCAGTGACTCGCTAGGCGGGTTCTCTGTTTGTAGGCGCTTTTCGCTACAAAACGGAAAAACGCGCAATTGGCTATAAGCGTAGCTCGCGCTGGCAGTGAATGCGGCAATGTGGGCGTCAGCTGTCCTATAGAGAATACATATAGGTACTTAGGTTAAGTATCACTAGTAACAGAATACACGTTTCGGGATAAGTAAGAATTACTTAATCCAGCAAAATGTATGATAAAAACGAGCACCGTGTATGTAAGTAATTGATGAGGTAACTAAAAGCAACGATAACGCTCGACGTGGCAAAAATGTTAACTTTATTGGGCTCTGACATATTATTTGATATCTGAACTAATGTGACCCGAAGCCGCTAGGCGGGGACCACTGTCGCGCAAATAGCCAATTTGTGCGTTATATTTTATATGTACCTGCAGGGCTAACATGGTCAGTTTTTTATCATCTCTCATCTTACCTCTCTCGTTCTAACAAGTATGTAAGTGCGATAGTGACGCATGATGAAAATACGACCATGATACCGCCGCTGGTTTCGGTCTACTCGTAGGTATTATTTGATCCTTTCAAGTAAAAATATCAAGCAAGTGTGCATAGAAATCATGTAGTTTGCTTTATTTAAAAAAATATATTTTCTGATAAATAAATTTTATGACGCGTATATCTCATCTTTTTTCCTTTATCGAAATCACTAACCTATAAATAATGTGGATAACTAAATATTTACCTAACAAACAGGATAGGTATCTGTGGTATTCACAGTTTGATTCTCAATTTATGAACTATTGGGATATCAATTACGAGTAAATAATAGTACATTACGATACAAGTGCGAATTCCCTATTCGCACATGTATCGTACAACGTTTTACAGTACATATGGCCCTTTAAATGTTCGACATAGTTACGTAATATGCTAATTTTCGCACTAGTGCGGTAAAGTAGCACCATATGTACTGTAAAACAAATTATTATCACAGCCACAGTGCACCGTCAGACATTCGCGCCATGACAGTTGGCCAGTGTTGCTAGTGCATCTGCCTATTTATTCGAACATCACAGTATCTACAAAATATCTGTTATTAAATGTTTGATGTTCGAAATAAGTAATTTTATTTATTTATTTATTTTATTTATTTAAGGTTTACCAACAGATACAACACTACAAAAAATACAGATAAAAACCCAAAAATACATGAGTAAGTGTCTATCCAATAATAGGTAAACACAACATGCGTTAATACTAATCAATCAATTAAGACCTAAAGTATAATGTAATATAACATACTTATCGTTAAATTTAGTACTTCGTTTACATGCAGCTAGCGTTTTTATACTATAGCATTTTTATACAAATAATTCTTATAACTACTTTGACTTAAAGATAATATGTCGACTCGGGATGTTTTTAAATAAAAAAAAGTAGGTTAGTAAGGGGTGTACCGCAACAAAAGCTGTAACCTTAGGTACGCATTTAAACCCGCGTTACTTTTTAATCTGTTCGAAAAAAAACGTATCGTATCATATCAATACATTTAACGCATTCACTTAACGTTTTCGTAGCGCTACCCGCGTAGCCGATTTTAGCATTTTCCCGCTTTGTAGAGGAAAGCGACTACGAAAAGAGCGCCCGCCACCCGGTCAGCGGGCGCTCTTTTTTTTCCCGGCACTCAATGTGTTAATAACTGTTCTAATAATTTACAATAAAGAGTTTATTTTTATTCAAACATTGTTTTGTTTTGGATGCAATCCAATTAATTTATAGGTACATAAATGGCATACACCTTGGGCACGAATAACTGACAGATTTTAAAGGTGTATTCTTGACCACATTTAGATACTAAAATGTCACATAAAGTTTTCTGAAATTGGTTTTGTTTTAGAGATAGTTTAGTGAAAACGCGCTTATAGCCTTTGGGCGGGCCGGGGCAGATTCGTATTGAGACAGTTTGGCTTCAGGTCAGAATCCGAGCAAGCCCGACCCTGTAGAGGTCTGACTCGCCATAGGCACGTTTCTGAACAAAACAATATCGACTTACGACTCATGATATGGAAGTCTCCTTTTTTTTTGGAACCAATTTCTGAGTAGGACAGATTCGCACTAAATCAGTTCAGTTTCATGCCAGAATCTGAGCGAGTACGACTCCAAGGTTGCCAGTTTCAATTTAATTTGGATATTTTTTTATTTTAATTCCAACGCTGCCAGTATGTGACTTAGCTTAGACATTCCTACTGACAGACATTAAAGTAAAAAAAAACTCGCAATACTTTGTAATGCTTTTCTCCACCAAGATTAAAAATAGAAATAACGTGTTGTGTGCAGAAAACACTCACACATACATACACACACAAAATAAAATCTTTATTGCTGAATTTGACCAAGAGTCATACAATTTATATTTTTTTGCTCTTTACGACATCGGGAACGCGTCGTTAAAATCTGTCGGGTTACTCGATCCCATGGTGTATATGTATATTTAATTATAACAATACATTTGAACACTATAACAATTTTTTCAAATCAGATTGTCGCTTTTATTTCTGTTTTTCACAATGTTTTCCTTTACAGAGGCGCATTACAATCAAACATGACCTACTTAATTACATGATTCATATGCTCCAAGAAAGGCATTGATAACTACGAACTGGTGATTCTAGAACCAACGACATTTGGATTGGCAGCACTTTTGCTTTATCAAGTCAAATTGGGCCCCTGAAGTTTTCTTTGGTGTGAGCTGTTGGTACAAATACTAATATTTATTACTACCTATATAAGGCTGATTGTGCCTATGTTACTAGGACTAGGTATACGGGGCCACGTAAAAACATGTTTCTTAATTTGGTCATATGACGATATTTCAGGCTAGATCCTATATTAATCATCAAAACATTAACAATTTGCCCACTAATGAATATTATTCTAGATATCTACATGTTTCCTTAGTCCTAATTAACTTTTGTAAAACCACTGACCTATCACACATATTATTATTATAGACAGTTAGTCCTCATAAGGCTAATCTGCCAAAAGTGAAGCCGAAACACGATCGATGTGTGCGTGCGACGCTCGTGTCTTACGCTCAGCGACACACACACATATATACAAAAACGGGTTGCCAGAGTTCATTTATTCCCCTTAAAGTAGATGGATTTTAACCACATCCTTATACTTGGCTATCAATCATTTGGGAGGGTGTATGTAGATATTAAATTTCTGTACTTTGTGAAATAATGTTTAAATAAAAAACGTTTATTTTTTTATTTTACAAATGTGCACAGATAATAGCTGGTAGAATTGACTTTGGAATAATGATTTTAAATGATAAATATTTAATGACGATCATTTGGATTCGATTTGGTTTGATTTTATTTGATATCTTACATTTAATATTTTCTTCGGGTTAGTGTGGTGAAAAGTTTTGTGTTTCACTTGGGGCATAATTTGTTTAACTCTCGTAACTTGAAACCCTCGCAACGCTCAAGATTCCATTTTTAGAAATTTTGGGATCTTTATCTACTTAGCTCGATAATATTGCTAATTAGCACGAGCGGTTAAACAACAACTTTCCCTCTTGTAAAACAAATAACTATTTATCGTCAGTACTAGTAATTGTACCTGCCGGCCTAGCCAAGGTTGCAATCGCTATTGCTTCGACAACGAAACGCTTTGTGTCTCTCTATCAGTCTTCCATATAAGTGCGACAGTGACAGTTGCGTTTCGTTTTTACAGACCTTAACTGTAACACCTGTGTTCCACAAATACAATTTACTTGCTCATCAAAATGGCGAGAGCATATTCGACTATGTTTAGTCGGTTTCCATATTGCATCGTTCCTATTTAATCTAATTTTTTCCGTCCATCTCGCAGACAGAAGCGGATCAGTCGGAAATCTAAAACGAATATCACACAAAATAAAAATATAAATTTAAACTGTAATTTTGTAAAAGACAAAACATAATTTGAAATAAAAGAATGAAAAACTAAAAAAGAATATTTTCTATAGTCATACAAGGAACGTATAGTAAGCATATTAATTTTATTTTATCAATGTAATCGTCATGCCTCATTTGGAGGAAAAAAGATTCATATCACCTGGCAACATTTATAAGTAATGGCGGCTGACGAAAATTTGGATTTTTGTATTTACAATTACGTAAAAATATCACATTAAACTGGATACTTACGCGTGAAATGTTATATCAGGCGGTTTGTTTTTATTCACTGATGTGTTGTGACACTCATTCACCGCACAAACAACTATCTTTCTTTCTTTCTTGTATTTTTTAATTTATAACCGGGAGGTGTACACAAACCAACTCGACCTTGAGTACTGCGAGGGCCGTTCGGATACGATGACACGAGGGCGACATAATGTCGTACTCGAAATGGCTTCACAAGGGATGTACACTGTACAGACTAGGCATCTAGGCTAATTATAAATCTATGTGTAAAACCTTTTACGCTAAGGTCATTTTTCCTGCACTGTGCTTGTTATTTGCCTGCTAAATTTAATTAATATAGTTCGTGTCATCCACGATGACGCGTAGATTTGTCAAATTTAGCCTTTAATAACACGACAATACAAGACAAGGCATGCGTCTTCGTGAATGACACGATCAATACTTGCATATTAAATAATGTATCCACGTACGTTATTTGTGGTAGAAATCCCAGATTGCATATAGGTAGGACTAAAGATATATTTTCCTCTTATACCTCTATTTAAAGGCCAGTTTGTAATCATATTATTAAGTTATTATGCAACAATTTGATCAGTAAGTCATTGGTCAATTAAAATAATATATTTGTGGTATTTGCTGCATAAACTAAGGTGAGTGAAGAACCTTGTTCTAATAATTTACTATAAATAGTATTTTTATTTAAATTGTAATAATATTTTTATTTCAGCATTGTTTGGTTTTGGATGCAATCCAATTAATTTATAGGTACAGTCAGCTGCAGAGAAAGCGACGCCCTCTGCATAGAAGCTTGTATGCAAAGGTGCTAAGCGAATACTATTGCTGACTGTATATTAATGGGTCAAGTAAATGCGGTCAAGAATACATATTTTACAGACAGATTTTAAAGGTGTAATCTTGACCGCATTTAGAGACTAAAATGTCATACTAAGTTTTCTGAAATCGGCCTTGTTTTAGAGATAATGAGAATTCTTGTGATCAAATATGCTTCGACGCTGCTCGTATGTGACTTGGTTTAGACAGTCCAGTACCTCTAGTGTAAATAAATTCGATTTCGAAACGTGACGTACGCGTTTGCGTTTAGTCTCATTTTGTATTGGATTTAGAAAGAGCGCGCCAAGCGGAACGTTTTGGAAACTCAAAATCCTATACAAAATGAGATCGTCACGTTATGATGTCGTTCAAATTTACACTAGGGGTACTGAATTACTGATAGACAATAATGTTTTAAAAGAAACTCGTAATTTTTTTCAGTATAAATAAAATGAAAACTTAACTTATTCGTTGTAATGCTTTTCTAAGCCTAAAAAATTGGTTTGTTGATATTGATCAAAAGTCATATTATATAACATTTTTTGCTCCTTAAAATCTGTCGGGTTACTCGTCCCCATGGTGTATATACACAATACATAGGTACATATATTTTATACACAAGTAATACATATGTTTTTTGGATTAGGTAACGTTTACGTAAGTGTTATCTTAATAAGGAAAAACCAACGTAGTAAGCAAATTTAATAAAATAATTTAAAAGCTTTTAATTTCACGAAAATAAAATAAACCAGTCATAGGGCTGACTCGGCGCTGCGTAGAGATGTAACCTGGCTCTGCATTATTAACCGACTTCAAAAAAGGAGAAGGTTCTCAATTCGACTGTTTTTTTTTTGTATGTATGTTACTCAATATCTCCGAGAATTGTAAACCGAAACACGGAGCAAAGCCTCGGACAGACAGACAGACAGACAGACAGACGGACATGGCGAAACTATAAGGGTTCCTAGTTGACTACGGAACCCTAAAAAAGACTTTTAGGTACCTATTGAGACATCCATACGTATATATTTGTGTTATAATTATGCAGTTTAAAAGTCTAAAAGTCACTTTGCCGCTTGCTATAAGGACGCTTTGACAAATTGTGAGGTTATTCGTAAAGATACAAGCAAATCTCGTCCTTATTAAGCGACAAAGTGTGACCTTTTTGACTAGACTTCGACACATACATACTTATTCTACATATCTGTCGTCCAGGAGTTATGATGTGTGCGGTTTTGCTCCTGAGCGTAGCGGCGGCGGGAGTCTTTAGCTTCGACAGCTATAACTTGGTGCGGCAGGAATGGGAGACTTTTAAGGTAAAGTTACGTTAGGTTTAAATAATACTTAAAAGACTAAATTAAACCTATCGCATATGTTATTTCCATACTGGGAAACGTTTACAATCATAGATAGTCTCTTCTCCGAGCTGCCTAAAACTCTATTCCAATGCAAGAATGTTTTCGTCCATGTTGTTTACGCTTCTTATTATTTCCTTCAACTTGAAAATTATTAAAAAAATTGGTAACCGAGGATATGTTATGGATGTTTTCTATGTACCTACGAGTATTTACATATCTGATATATATATATTTGAATCGCAGTACCAATTAAGTAGTCTGGTGTAGTGAATTTACATATTAGGATAAGTAATAATGATTAGTAATTGTAATGTATTAGGTATATATGTTTTTTTAATAATAATAAACAATGTTTTAGCTGGAGCACAAAAAGCAGTATACATCATTGGAAGAAGAAAGAGAACGCATGAAGATATACGTGGATAATAAATTCAAGGTGGCCCAGCACAACAAGGCCCACGCTCACGGGCTCACGTCGTTCACGCTCGCGCTCAACGAGTTCTCCGACCGCTACCCAGAGGAAATACAGCGCATGCGCGGCTACAAACGGTAACTGATCTTTAAAATATCTTCTTTTTTTATAATAAAAGAAGACAAGACCTAAGCAATCTCGGCGTCGTCGACTGGACAGAAAAGCATGGCGGTAGGTATTTAGTGTGGGAAGTCAAGATCCACCTTGGGTCGCCACAGCAGTAAAGGCGGGATCCACCAATGAGCGGCACTGTGCGCACACTGGTGGAGCCCCGCCTTAAGTAAGTACGACAATGGATAGCGTGCGACCCGTCTGATATTAAGCAGCTACCGTATCATATCAGTGCGGGAGTTACACGCGCGTTGTCGATCCCACAAGCTTACAAGGATTTTCCTTTGGGAGCACTGGAAACTGGAAACCTTACTCACTACCATTAGGAACACAACACTACGACTACTGAGTAGCAGTGCCATTATGGCTGTCAACTGTTTTGTTTACGTACTTCTCCAGCTACTTAGGATGACCAACAAATCCATGAGAAGGTAAATTACGACTTAAAGTCTCCTTTTAATCCTGATAATCTCTGTTTGCTGTGAGTTGTGAGCATAACTTAACTGAAGAACTGTACTTCTTCGCTAATATGAAAATACCTAAAAACTGAATCGACAAAAGTTTCGTATAATAATCGAACCTGCTTCACGAGAAACGGTTTAGAAATGCGATCTGTAGAGGAGAACAGCCGGACAGAGAACCGGACGTATTTTCGGAAGCATTTTTGTTCAAGCTGTAACGTAGAAGATTCGATCGCACTTCATTTTCACTCAGTCAATGATATTATAATAATAGGTCCTTTACTTCAGGCAAAGCCCATAAAAGTGTTAGTAGGTACCCGGGTATGTCCTTAAACTACGTCCAAAAGAGAGGTATGGGCAATGTGAATGTCATCTCGCCTTGTGTGGTAGGGCACAGCACAGCAGATGTCATTCCAGATCTAGAGCAGAGCCCAACTGGAGAAGTACCTCCACCTTACAGAAAACCGCAGCCAAATAACACTTGACCCTACTCATAGTGTTGTGTTCCTGCCGGTGAGTAAGGTTGCCAGAGCTCAACGAGGGGGGTGGGGTTAGGGTCGGCAACGCGCATGTAACTCCTCTGGAGTTGCAGGTGTACATAGGCTACGGAGACTGCTTACCATCAGGCGGGCCGTATGCTTGTTTGCAACCGACGTAGTATAAAAAAAAGGTAAGCATAATTTATAAGTCTATTGTTAATAATAGAGAAAACAAAACACTGACACATGAGCATAAAGATACTTAAATGTAAAAGTTTTTCTTTGGTTTGATATTGGGACCGTGCGAAGTACATGGTGGGGGTAATTAAAGCGATCCCAGCGCATAAGGTGGTAAAAATTAGAACTAACTTTATATGGCTCGAATAAAACTTTAACTTACGATTACTCCTGAAATATTCATTTAAATTGTATGGTGTAAGAGACCATTGTAATCTGTATGAAATGCTTAATATATAACTAACGTATTTAATTTGATAATTATTAATACTGTATCCGTGTAAATAGGTTTGCAAATGCCACATACTATGGGATCTTTTTCTAGAAGTTAATAATGGGTATAGTAAGTTATCCTTAAAAGATAGACATTCAACATCACGGACTTTTTTGTAGACCTATGAAAGAGAGACAACCCCACCATACATTGTGTTGTTATAGCTCAAACGGATTAGGCAGCGTTTTCGATTAAAGTTCCTAGCCAGTGTGTTTTCTTCCAACAACGTATTTATATTTCAACCAATTTACACAAAACCTTAACAAGTTATATACCTAAACCTTCCTCAAGAATTACTCTATTGAGAGATGAAAGTCGTATGAAAATCCGTTCAGTAGTTTTTAGTTTTGGAGTAGTTTTATAAGATGTAGTGCATTGACGTTTTCCCCTAGACTTGCGGACGCTAGGTTGCGTGACAGTCGTGCACATAGCGAATAACTTAAACAACAATATTGTGTAACTTGTTTGTTTCTGTCACCAGTAAAACGAGTCGTCCTGCTAAGGCCTTGCAGCATCACATGCCCTCCATGAATCTACCGCTGACCATGAATTGGGTTTCCAAGGGTGCCGTAACGGGGGTCAAGAACCAAGGTGCTTGCGGCTCCTGCTGGGCATTTAGTGCCGTAAGTCAAATCTAAAAATTTATTTTCATAACATAATTATTATTATTCTACACAGACGATAGAGGACTTCAGAATCCATCAACCCTAAGTTTTAATGCTACGTCAAATATTGCGCGTTTCTAGGCTGTGTATGATTACATTAATGTAACTTTCCACTTTTAAAGATTGTGTTTCTATCTTTTCTTCTAGACTGGTGCTCTTGAGGGGCAGTATTTCCGGAAAATAGGACGATTGGTTTCACTATCCGAACAGAACCTTCTTGATTGTTCGGAATTCTACGGCAATGATGACGGCTGTGTTAACGGCGGTATCGTGGATTTTGCCTTTTCGTACGTTGCGGGCAATGGCGGTATTAATATGGAGCAATTCTACCCCTACAAAGGAGTTCAAGGCTTGTGCAGGTACACACCATATTTACCGTGAATGCCAATACATTTTGTGCGTGAATTACAGTTGAGTGTTTGAGACTGTGTCAATTGTTGGCAACTTCTGGCGGATAGCAACTGCAGCAGTTAGTTCTGTTGTAGTTTAATTCAATTTATAATAGGTATATCACAATTAATCTCATTAGTAAAATTATGCCTTATTTCTTAGAATAGAAAAAGATTCATTTGGCATAAAAACATTATACTTATTTACATAAAAACACTCGCATGTTTGGAGAAAGGCACTGTGCCTCGGTGGGATAAAACAATCGTGTATTAGTCTTATTTTCTTGAACTCAGGCGTTCTCAGCCTTTACAGTAATGTACAACAATCTAAAACCGCGTTGCTTTTCACAGGTATAACCCTAAATACTCTAGTAACATGACCGTCGAAGGCTTCAAGGATCTGCCTTACGCTGACGAAAAGTCTCTCCAAAGTGCGGTGGCAAACATAGGGCCGATATCCATCGGTATAGACGCCAGTCAAAATAGTTTCGAACTCTACGAAGACGGGGTGTACTTCGAAAGGAGCTGCTCTTCTGAGGATCTGGATCACTCGGTAAGACCACGCTATTTATTTGTAGGTATAGTTGCTTAAAACTTTTTGTTTGAAACGATACTTTTAAAGTCTGGTCTTATCTAACATAATTATGGGCATGTGAACTCGCACCACACTCGCACATTATCAATTTATTATCATCACAATCACCACAGAAATATGAAATGCCAATCACCCTCAACTTCGTTCGTAAAACCGTTAAACTGCCAAGAAGTCTGGTTTCGCTTAATACCATCGCACTTTCATCGCGAAATTATTTCTTAGGATTCAGTACAGACCTACAAACTTCCAAACATATCGAAACCGTTTAAGCAAACTCTGCACCTATTTTGCAGTGACACGGGCCAACGGCGTAATAAACATCATATTGTCATAGGAATTTTTCGTTTATTATGGCTACCTCCTCCATACTGTCGCTTGCCAAGTTGACCTGTTGAAGATTTGGCTTGGACTTTACAAACTTACGCATATATTATTAGGATAAGTTTGAGATGAAAAATAATGATGTTGTACTCGTAGGTGCTGGTGGTGGGGTACGGCACGGAGCAGCCGGGCGGCGACTATTGGCTGGTCAAGAACTCGTGGGGCAAAACATGGGGCAAGAAGGGCTACATGAAGCTGGCGCGCAACCGCGGTAACCACTGCGGCGTCGCGACCGAGCCTACTTATCCATTGCTCTAATTCACTTTATAACGGTTACTATCATTTTATTTGATTTTTATTTCGTTTATTGCAGAACCATGGTTACATTAAGGACATTAAGGTGTTAACATGTATGGTTACCCTGTCAGGGCATAGCAACATTATTGATATTCTTAAAAATAAATACATAGTAAAACACAAAATAGCATTTACGTAATACTAGGAAATTCTTACAATTAAAATAAAGCAATAATACTATAATTATTAAACATGTCATAAATATTAGTTCTAGTCACAAATCCAGATTCAAGTAATAACGAGAAATAACCATAATACATACATTAAATTGAAATTCATTAATAATTAAATTCATAAAGAACTCATAGGGCACAAGCTGGAGTATGAAGCGCTACTTTGAAGTCAGCGCGCAAGTTCTTTATTCTTTATTCATTCATAACAATAAAATATTGTGTTGAACATAGCTTAAAATTAAAAATAAAACATTACATTATATTAAAGAAATTAAAGCTTAATTAGTGATCCTAAGATGATGATATTAATTAAAAGTATTGAAGAATATATGTATAATGTGCGGCAAACACTGCGCTGCGGCGCCGTCAAAAGTGCCTCGTATTCGTTTCTCGAACACCTTTAAAATGGACACCGTGATCAACAACAAATGAGACATAACACAAGCCTCTCCGCACCAAGCACTGCGACGTGTCGCCTCCGCACCAAGCACTGCGACGTGTCGCCTCCGCACCAAGCACTGCGACGTGTCGCCTCCGCACCAAGCACTGCGACGTGTCGCCTCCGCACCAAGCACTGCGACGTGTCGCCTCCGCACCAAGCACTGCGACGTGTCGCCTCCGCACCAAGCACTGCGACGTGTCGCCTCCGCACCAAGCACTGCGACGTGTCGCCTCCGCACCAAGCACTGCGACGTGTCGCCTCCGCACCAAGCACTGCGACGTGTCGCCTCCGCACCAAGCACTGCGACGTGTCGCCTCCGCACCAAGCACTGCGACGTGTCGCCTCCGCACCAAGCACTGCGACGTGTCGCCTCCGCACCAAGCACTGCGACGTGTCGCCTCCGCACCAAGCACTGCGACGTGTCGCCTCCGCACCAAGCACTGCGACGTGTCGCCTCCGCACCAAGCACTGCGACGTGTCGCCTCCGCACCAAGCACTGCGACGTGTCGCCTCCGCACCAAGCACTGCGACGTGTCGCCTCCGCACCAAGCACTGCGACGTGTCGCCTCCGCACCAAGCACTGCGACGTGTCGCCTCATACGCTTCCTGTCCATTGCTCTAATTTATTATAATTTTATAACGGTTATTAGAGTAGTTTATGTGACTGTTACATAATAAAAGGCATTAAAATACACAAGATCACACGAGTGTTTTAATGCCTAATTATGTACAGGTATATACACTATTTTATCTACACACATATTCTAAACTTTCTATGAAATATTCATTGACCCAAATTACAGCCTCCTTTAGGGCATCGTTGCCAAATCGAATCGGAACTCGCGGATATGTGGTGACGTCACCGAAATATTTTTATCGCTTATTTTACACGAAATGTTTGCTATCGTTACCTTAAAAACAACAAAACATATTCATTTTATACTTAAAACTAATTAAAAGATAAACTGTACGTCAAATGGCGGTGAATGATAACTTTTTTCACGAATGTAGTTTTTGTTTAATTCAGGGCCTTTTCATTCGGGGGCCTATTTCCGTATCATTCGATACAAACTAACATGCGACATATGTCAAAATTGTATGCAATTGACATTTCATTTCAAACAAAAAGGCATCTTGACTGATATTAGAATAGAGGTCAAATCTAATTGCTTTTTTTTAGAGATGTTCCAAATTTGAATGCATAACCAAATCGATTTTGATGTAGTTATGAAGCTATAACTGAGTCGCTTAGCTTCAAACTCAGGTAAATCTATCTGTCAGATTATGCGATTTTGGTATTATGAAAAGGTAATTAGGTAGATATTTGCTGAGAGGGTCGAATGGAATTATCTGAGTTTGAAGTTAAGCGACACAACTACATTATCATCACAAATAGGAAATTTGTTGTAACAAAACAGTTTATCGTAATGTTGGCCATTATTTACGGATTTTGATATGTGTGTAGATAAAGTATCCTACCTGTACGTACGTACTGAGCGAAGTAATTATACACATATCAGACTTCATGACCTATAACGGACTTCCCAAAAAAAAATTGTAAGTATGTCTATGTCTTCTCCATATTGACCTGTGGGGCTAAGATAGTCGGCTCTTTATCATTTGTCAGCATGCCTGTCACGTTCTAACAAGTATGTAGGTGCAAAAGTGATGCATGACAGGACAGCTGATTAAAATGCGACCATGATACCTCTGCAGATGATCAAGAATTTGTGACGTAGGGTGGGTGGTGGTTGGTTTTTCCATCATAATATTTGGGACCAATTTAGTATTACTTAAACTTAACCGGAAGCGTAACTAGCTCCATCACATCATTATCATCATCATCGTAACTTTTTCCATTTTTTCCTTTAATATAAAATTTACTTGAACTTACCCTAAATTGAAAAATCAATGATAGTTCCGATAATAATAAGTTTAAAATGTTCCTACACGATTACTGAAAACTTCTTTGTTCTCTAGCGTTTGTATTTCCATGACTTGTATATTCTTAATAAAATAATGTCTTGTATCATTGTTTATCATTAACCCTTATTTATTTAAAATGTATTTAGTACACGGGGAATTTAATAACTTGTCCCACTTAACCATTATAGAAACTGCTACCACTAGCTGCTACTAAAAAACACATATATTTGGGAATGATTATAGTTATTTGTTTTACAGGGGAGGAAAGTTGTTGTTTATCGCCTCATGTCTTAAATTAATACCCGAGCAAGCGAGTGGTTCGAATATGGAATCTTGAGCGTTGCGGGGGTTTCGAGGCACGAGGGTTAAACAAACTTTGCGACCGAGTGAAACACAAAATGTTTCACCACATCAACATATTTAAATTAAACCAAATCAATTCAACATTAATGTTATTAGATATTTATCTGTCAAAATCATCATTTGAACGTCAATCTACCAGCCCACATAAGGAAACAACTGAAAATCTGCATTTGATTACTTTGCCACTCATGTGGATAAAATGCAATTTTCTCGTCAGTTTTTGAAGTATCAAGAGAGTCTTTACCAGTTGGTGTGGTGGAAATAAAATACGTCCAAAGGGAATCATTAAAAAAATTTTTTTTTTTTTAATT
Source organism: Cydia pomonella (assembly GCF_033807575.1). Taxonomy (NCBI): domain Eukaryota; kingdom Metazoa; phylum Arthropoda; class Insecta; order Lepidoptera; family Tortricidae; genus Cydia; species Cydia pomonella. The sequence continues at coordinate 6,230,040 of NC_084717.1, read as the reverse complement.
TTTATTAATTTCAGTATTATACAAAATTATATTATGAATACTTATGATTTTTTAACTTATTGGCTCCTTTGTAAAATGTTATTTTTTTTAGTTATTTGTTTGGGTAAGATCTAACTATGATTACCAATAGTTCGTATTAACTATACATACTTTGATCTTGACATAATTCGATCTTTACTATAACATACTATACTTGATTATTTGAGGAGTGTCTTCTCATAAGGGCTTATTTCCGTTATACTTTACTTTTTTACTTAAACATTAACGCAGTTTTTCTTAATAACATCTTGTTCTTTAAAAAAGGTTAAAAAATCGAAGTTCGGTTCAAGAGGGATTATTTCTTGCTTATACAGTGTTCCTTAGCCGATATTGTTATTACACTTTGATTATATTCCGACCCAGTATCTACGCAAAAATACGTTTTAAATATTAAAACTATTATTTATATTTAATCTTAAAGTTTATTTTAACCATGCTCAAAATTTGAATGAAATTAGTATTTTGCATGCAACGTCATGTAGGTATAATATTAACATTATTATTAGCAGTTAATTATAATTTCTGTATAAAAAGTTTTCCATTTCACAAAATACTTTTTCTGAAATGAACAAATAAAAAAGTTAATATATCACAAGGCCACAACAAATCGGCTTAGTCATTCATTCTGAAAAAGTGCTTAATTCTGAAATTGTGAAGATATTTAAATAATTATTTATGTATTTTGGTAAAGGAACGTAAGTAGTACCATAGCATTTACGTAAGTACAATATCGAAAATAAAATAATAATAACGGAATGAAAACCGTGGATTTGTTTTTCTCGATTTCTTGAAAAAAAAATGAAAATATGCCCTTTCGAGAAGACATTAATGTTCTTAAAATGGCACTTATGACTAAATGACATGAAGACCCATTCGGTTCTTTTCACGTCGTAATATGAAGTAAGAGACTGATATTCAGTAACGTGTTCTTCTGTCCCTGTTTCGCACGTGGTTGGCGAGGCAGAGGCCGAACACCACTGCCACCAGCTGTGAAGAAAAAGTTAGATTATTTAGAGTCCATCTAAGCCACCGGATTTTTGGACCCGGGTATTACGTTTAAACTAAGTTCAAAAGAGAGGTATGGGCATTGTGAATGTCATCTCGCTTTGTGTGGTAGGGCACAGCCAGTGGATGTCATTCCTGATCTAGAGCAGAGCCCAACTGGGAAGTACCTCCACCTTACAGAAAACAGCAGCCAAATAACACTAGACCCTACTCATAGTGTTGTGTTCTTGCCGGTGAGTAAAGTTGCCAGAGCTCAACGAGGGGGGCGGGTTTAGGGTCGGCAACGCGCATGTAACTCCTCTGGAGTTGCAGGCGTAAATAGGCTACGGAGACTGCTTACCATCAAGTGGGCCGTATGCTTGTTTGCCACTGACGTAGTATTTAAAAAAAAGCCAGCGGTCTCCAAACTACCAAAGTACCAAATTCCATACCATCCGGCCCGCGAACAGAAAGCAGAGACCCCTCTAGGCCCCCAGATGACAATTGTTGGTAGAAGACGACAATCTAAAGTTTCATTACATTTTTACGTTGGATAGGATAAATTTTTAGGATTCCGTACCAAAAAAGGTACAAAAAAACCGTCTGTCCGTCCGTCCGTCAGTCTGTCTGTCAAATTGCTAAATATCTCGAGAACTTCTAGCTCTGCGCTTAAGCTATCGGTTTGAAATTTGGAATAGTAGGTGTAAGCTTACTCGTACTTTGCACGGACTTTGGCGTGACGGCATTTCCATTATGAAACGTCATATTATTATAGGTTTTGTACGTTTAAGGTGAGATTTCCACACTCTGTCTGATCTGTGCAAAGTTGTTGGACTCTATTCTACAATAGAGGGGTATAAAATGGTCTTGCAAAACTCGAGTGACTGAGACAGTGATAAACGGCTTTCGGAAAACGGACAATAAGTATCTTTCAAGAATCGTCTGACTCATTAGTCAGATGTATGATCAAAATGTAGGTATGTTTATATCGAAGTAATCCCATATATATACGACCACAAACGTCCATTTATTATCTCTAATTCTTGATAACATCAAGGACTGGGGAAAGGATGACTCACGCTACAACGGCCCGGGTCAGGCCGAGGCAGGCGTACGCACTTCAGTTTTCTATAGAAAACCGATCATAGAAAATGAAGTGTCGGATGCCTAAGCCCGGACCCGGATCGAAGTTATCCTTAATTTGGGTTACACCATGTTACACTGTGGCGGCTCTAGATTTTCTGGATGTAGATCTATTAGATTACCTCCAACGCAGCGACGACAATGCAAACAGCTCCAATCGCCGTGCTGAAGGTGTTGATGAAGTCCTCGGCGCGCGAGTTGCATCCAGGATACGAGTTGAGCAGGGTACAGGCGGCAGCACCCTCGGCGCAGCAGCTCGATGGCAGAGAAACGATGTTCACCCCGTAGGACTGGCCGCCTTCTGTACCGCAGCAAGTGAGCTGAAAGAAAACATCATAGGTATTTTGATCGTTATCATAAAAAGTTCTGGAAGGAAAAAGATTAAAAGCAAAGTTGTGGTATACCTAATAACGAATTAAAGTTTATGATAATGCGTGTATGCAGCAATTATCCAGCGTAATAGACGACTAATAGTTAAATGATTAAAAGTGACAGTCAAAAGTTTGATACCAGCCCACTAATTGATTGTTTTTTGAGATCGACAGTTGCTTTTTATTGTTTAATTTCGTGTTTCCTTCATTTGACAGGCTCGAAGAATCCAAAAACAATGGCGGGTCGATTGTTCTCATTTTATTTTTTCCACGTTTTACTTATATGTTAAACCTGATAAGGACTCTAGAGGCCGACATTTTTTTTAGGGTTCCGTAGCCAAATGGCAAAAAACGGAACCCTTATAGATTCGTCATATCCGTCTGTCTGTCCGATTATGTCACAGCCACTTTTTTCGGAAACTATAAGAGCTATACTGGTCAAACTTAGTAAGTGGATGTATTCTATGAACCGCATTAAGATGTTCACACAAAAATAGAAAAACAAACAATAAATTTTGGGGGTTCCCCATACTTAGAACTGAAACTCAAAAAATCTTTTTTCATCAAACCCATACGTGTGGGGTATCAATGGATAGGTCTTCAAAAATGATATTGAGGTTTCTAATATCATTTTTTTCTAAAATGAATACTTTGCGCGAGAGATACTTCCAAAGTGGTAAAATGTCCCCCCCCCCCCCGTAACTTTTAAAATAACAGAATGAAAAAACTAATAAAAATATATGATATACATTGTCATGCAAACTTCCACCGAAAATTGGTTTGAACGAGATCTAGTAAGTAGTTTTTTTTTTAATACGTCATAAAATAAAAAAATAAAAAAAAATCATCCATCCCATACGTGTCGGGTATCTATGGATAGGTCTTCAAAAATGATATTTAGGTTCCTAATATAATTTTTTTCTAAACTGAATAGTTTGCGCGAGAGACACTTCCAAAGTGGTAAAATGTGTGTCCAAAGTGGTAAAATGTTGAACAAGATCTAGCAAGTAGATTTTTTTGGCCGCTTTTTTTTTTTTTTTTAATATCGCGACGGTGGCAAACAAGCATACGGACCACCTGATGGTAAGCAGTCACCGCAGTCTACGCCTGCAACTCCAGAGGTGTTACATGCGCGTTGCCGACCCTTTAAAAACCTGTACACTTATTTTTTGAAGACGACATTCGATTAGGTATTCGTAAAATATTCTTACCGCGGTTTCGATCTTGTGGAACTCCGTCTGGTTGTTAAGGAAGACGTTGTTGAACTCGTTCTTGATACTGGTGGCCAGAGAGTCGGCGTTCACGAACACTATCGTCGCCAGAGCTATCTTCAGCACCATCAGCACGATCATGAAGATTGAGTACTGCAATCAATTGTTAATTACTGCAACACGCGTTGAAAATTGATATACCTACTTACGAGTATAAAGTTTCACCCGACAGGGAAAATGGTGAGTGGATTATAGAATTGATTTTTGACGACAAAGTGGCGATAGATTGTAAAGAACAGCATGGACGGTACTTTTTTGGCTTACATGGCTCTGTAAGACTTGCAAGCTACATTTGTCGTCAAGCTCACCATACTTATTAATCTATCGAATGAGCTAATGCTTTTACGGATACTGGAGAGCGATGTGTAAATGTACTACATAATATACCTATACGAGGCCTGGACGTTAGTGAGATGACGATATGAGTTGTGAGCGCCATCTACTCCATGACGTTGGCAAATATTAGCTGGTTTGCAACTAGGGTTGCCAACTATTTTTTGGTGGAATATAGTATTTTCCAGAATAAGGCATTAAAAATATAGTACATTTCAAAAAATATAGTACTTTTAGATAAAATGCTTAACATAAGTGTAATATACGTTTAATCATACTTACTAGCACTCTGTTAAGATTAGTTATGGTAACGATTTTAGAGCAAAAATGTATAATTGATAGATTTAGGCGTTGAAATTGTACTCATTTTGTTACGTAATATATCTAAATAACAAGTATTGGTTTTTATTAGCACGTCTTCTCATCTTGCCTTTTAATAATTAGGTCGCAAGCGTGCGTCCCCGGTAATATGTGAAGAGTAGAGACAGTTTTAAAAATTCATCAAAATACTATGGTAGCAAATTATAAAAAATGATGTATAATAACAGTTTTAGCAAATGTTGTAGATTGTTTACATATCAAAATTACGTTGAAATTAAGTCGATTTTCAGAGAAATTGTCACTTGTTTTGAAGTTAGTTCTGAAGAAAATTGATTACGTCTAACTTTCATTCAAATAACTAAATCCAAATTTATAATAACAAAAATGTAGTTTATTAAAGTTGAAGTACAAGATATGTGTAATACAAAATTACCATTTTTAGCAGTCCAAACTTTAAAAAAATTACAAATAAGATCAACAAAATCAGTGCTTTACGCGCGTACCTAAATGTCCATCAGAAAAACAATCATTACTATTAGTAATGAGTCTATTAAAAAAAAAATGAAAGATAACAAGACGCGCTAACAGAAACCAGTACTTGTTATTTCTAATAGTTAACAGAAGTTGTATAATTTAATCGACTAAATTTATGAATTTGACATTGTTGCGATTAAAATCGATAACGGCCTCTTAATTATTCCTTTTGTGTACACCACTCTCTGTTGTCAAAATTATCATATTCCTAGACTCCAGCTATCATGCCATCAGTTAGTCATATATGTAAAACAGCTCACTCGTCATCTCATACGCCCAGTAATAATAAAGAGTAAAAAAAAAATCTTTTTAATAACAATATATATATATATTTAAATTTATATTTTTTATTGAGCTTTGTGCACTTTTTAGTAATGTCTAATTTTTAATAAAATGAGACAACGATTCAGTACATTCATACTGAATATTTATGACAATTTAATGGCTCACTTTTTATTAAATTTATGTCAGCCCTGTTGCATTCCTCACGCCATTTTGTCTTCATACTTGAAATAATTTTATTTGATTAGAATTAAATTGATAATCCATCTTGAACAAATTAGGATGTCGGAAATATAGCATTTTAGCGTACTATATATTTTTTCAACAGTATATAGTACAGAGAGCCAAAATATAGTACAATACTATATAATATAGTACGGTTGGGAACCCTATTTGCAACACGTTCGCGACAACATTAGCCGCATTGTTTTGAAATGAAACAGGCACCGACTACGCGAAGTTTGCACCAACCTCACTCTTAGCAGTGAATAGTCACTCAAGCAGTGAGTAGTCTATCAAGTTTTCATGTTTGACGCGGCCATACATAGGTATGGCCGCGTCGCCCGCGTCAGGGCTCCTCTACACGATGGCCCAGCGTAGGCCAGTCCAAGGGACGCAGCTATGCGGTGAAATGAGATAGCAATATCACTTGCTCCCTCTAACGCATAAATGCGTCCCTAGGACTGGCCTACGCTGGGCCATCATGTAGAGGAGCCATCAAACATGAATACTTGATAAGCGATTTAACGTAGACGGATTTTATGTTCCTTTTGAACACTTCATCTTTTTGTAATTTACTTCATGTCAGAAAAAGACCTGATGTAATTTTGGTTTAAATTAGCGTGACGTAAGGGTAGGTCCTAAACTATCGAAGCTAAAATAATGTGATATCAACTTTAGCCTGTCTTTCTCAGGAACCTAGTCCGGGGGAAACTAGGGGCGATGACGGACTAACCAGTAAAGGACTACCGTCTAAAACCACCAACGACTGCCGGCTCCGCCTTAGATTGGGTGCCGCAGGGTCGCTATCAGCATTCGACCGCGTGCATCGGTCAGTATACCTAGAATTACCATTCTAAAGCTTATAGTAAATAACAATGTGTAACAATGTGAAAGTACAAATCAGTGATCTGTTGAATAGATCTTAAACATGCTACTTACAGTAACCAACATGCAGTTGCTCTCCCTAATAGCACCGCAGCATCCAAGGAAGGCGATGAAGAACACTATGGACCCCACCACCATGGTGGCGATGGGTCCGAACTCGTACCAGCCATCGATGAGGCTGGTTATCGCTGTGACCTTCAGCTGAACGGCTACTCCGATACCCAGGAGTGCGAGGCCTGATAACTGGAAATAATTTAATAATATTCTTACTTAAGTATTTAGAAAATTATAAGTCTACAGAAAATTATTTGATTATAAAATGATCCGTCCGTCGATTATGTGAAATTATCCAATCTAGTGCAAAGAGAATTTGAAATAGAGGTTGATTTTCAAATAAAACTTTGTAGCCACAGTAAATTTACTGCCATCTTTCGACACATGATTAAAACTTTTAGAACGCCATTTGACTTTTATCCTTATTCTAATTCTCTTTGCTATTACTTATTCTGTGGTGTAGGTAGTTTGTGAAGTTATGTTGGTTCTACATGAGATCTGATAACTTTTTGACAATGCGAGCCATATCTCTCGTCTTGGAGACGTTTTACATGAATATATTTTTGGTGGGATTGTAGTTACCAGGATTAACTACAGACTGGTTGAGACCTAGTTTAAGTGTGACTGATTTTAATTATGTTAAGTCTGTCTTCAGTCTTAGTTAACTGGTATTTAGACCTATAGTTACGATCTACCATTTTATCTTCTTCTTCTTCCTCGCGTTGTCCCGGCATTTTTGCCACGGCTCATGGGAGCCTGGGGTCCGCTTGACAACGATCTACCATTTTATATACATAAGTAAATAAATTCTGTACCAAAATTTGTATAAGTAACTATGTACTGGTAGATACATGTCCTAAACAAAAATTGGGAAAGGTATGTTGAGATGATTTGACACGTGGAAAGAATGAGTGAAAGAAACCTAACAAAGAAAGAAATCCTGAAAGGTCAGGTCAAGTCAAGAGCACCCTGAACCGGCAAGCGTGTATGAGGAATGTTTTGAAAGCGAAGGAGGCGAAAGAGATGTCAGGAATCAGGATCGTAGCAAGTAGAAATGTATGATGTAGTACTTATCCTAATATATTACCAATACTTCTCAGAGCAAACATCGAGTCAGCGGTGATTCATTATGCCGATTTTAGGAACAAACAAAAGATAAGAATTTGTTTCAGAGAAAAAGTGATGTGGAAGTCTTGGAATTTTTAATCTGATTTGTTGCATTGTTCATTCGAGTGTGTCAGAAAGGAAAAATTGTTCATAACATCGGACTGTAGTACTTAGTATACCTACCTAAGTACCTACTTACTTATAGTATTACTTATAAGTACCTATATGTTACAGGTTATTTATTTGTGTAGGTATTGATTTGTAAATAAGATTGTGATAACAGCTCCGAGGCTGTCTACGAAATATCATTACTTCTAATATTATATGTTTTTCGTACGTATTGAAGGAGTGAAAAGCAAAGCGGTAGCAAAATTAATTCTATATCAAGGAGGCACTTGAAACCGTAATACTTAGGAATACTACTATTTTCTAATGCTACTATTTAGAGTATTTAGTACTACTATTTAGAAATAAGGTCTAAGATATTTAGAAATGACGACCGGTCTGGCCTCGTGGGTAGTGACCCTGCCTATGAAGCCGATGGTCCCGGGTTCAAATCCTGGTAAGGGCATTTATTCGTGTGAGCATGGATATTTGTTCCTGAGTCATGGGTGTTTTCTATGTATTTAAGTATTTATAATTATTTATATATTATATATATCGTTGTCTAAGTACCCTCAACACAAGCCTTGCTGAGCTTACTGTGGGGCTTAGTCAATTTGTGTAATAATGTCCTATGAAAAAAAAAATCTGATTCAAGCAAGACGCCTCCTTCGATTATGCATTCTAAATACATTTTGCTTCTATAGAATACAACTTAAGTATAGTGCTGTTGATCCCGTTGTCCATACATAAGAATTTCAACATTATATTCGCATTACAAATAACCATAATTCCTTGAAAGTCTCGTAATACTTATTTTGCCAAGTATCGGCGCCCAGTTTTTTTGTTATCTGTTATCAGCGTGTGTTCGTTTACTATCTTATCGGAACCATCGGACCGTAGTCTAGGCCCTAAATGTGAATAATATCACCACACCTAAAGTCCATTATTTTGAAATACCAGGAAAATATTGGAGTCATTCTCTATTGAAATGACTGTACCAAATCCAGATTTTCAAAAACCATATAACTTAATGCGATATCGGTGATATTGGTGATAGTGACAATTTGATATTGATCATTAACGATTTTTATCTGTGTCCTAAATATAGTAATATTTCTTTCATATTCTGCATTTTATTATTTTTATAGTAATTAAAAGATAAAGGATCTAATAAGGAATATTAAATGTCTAAGATTAGGTACGAATAAGCAAGGATTGACCTTATATAATTATGAATTTGCTTACTTGATTTAGTAATATTGCCATATTGCCGGAGTTCATTGGCACTAACTTTTTTATAATTAATCTGAACTGTCATATTAACAGCGCCCTCTTGACAATAATCATATATTTCTGGTCGGGCTTTATACCGAAATACATCCAACTTGTCAGTAGAAAAACGCGCGAAATAAAAAAAAAATATGGTAAGTCCACTCTTCGCGCTTACATTTCTTAAATTTGCCGCCTTTTTTCCACTAACAAGGTAACAGACAAGGCATACAACCGAATGAAATCCTAAACAACTCCTTCAAGCTTAAGTAATGGATCATCACTCTAAAATTATCTAGGTATTTTTATTAGAACCATCATCATCAAAAACATTAAGTTTTACACCAAAATATTAAAAATTAAAATATGCATGTAAAGAAACTTACCGCAAAGAACAAGTTGGCAAAAAATAGGATATATTTGACTAGAAATTCACCACACCCCATCTTGACAGGTATTTTTAATATTTTTTTTTAATACTAACGCGGTCACTCTCCTTGTAATACAGTTTCTGACTAAACTGGTACAATACAATCTTATCTATGGTGTTTATCTACTTGCACTCATAGGTGTGTGTGTGGCAATCACTTCTCGCGATAAAAACTCAAAACAACCAATGAGTGTTCGAATTATGCTAAATCGTTACCTATATTTTTACCGTATTAAAAACTTATCTGTATGATGGTACGTGCATAGGTGTGTCATGTTATTGATATTATGCGGGCTTAATTTGCATTATGTTACACATTATATGATATTAAATACACTAAGCAATTAAGAAGGTACTAAGTACTTATAGACATTTTTCTTAGCGTCTGATCTCAATTTATTTAGGTTCACCTTAAACTTTAGCGTTTCGTAACAACGAAAATTATAAGTGGGCAATTTATATTGCTACATACACATACACTACATACTCGTACATACACGTAGTGATTATTATGCTCTTTGGTACATACTTCTACACTACACTACATATTACTACACTGTATTCTAAATATTGTCTTTAAAAAAATAAAGTTTGTTATACGGTATCAAAGAGAATTTGAAATGGTGTTCTAAAAGTTTTAATTATGTGTCGAAAGATGGCAGTAAATTTACGTGGCTCCAAAGTTTTCTTCGACAATACACCTCTATTTCAAATTCTCTTTGACGGTACGTATTTTAAAGCTGATTTTAAAGACAACACAACTTTTAATAGCGTATAGCGTCCTCTACTGCACATGATATAAACTGTTCTTCGCCCTTCGCTGCTGGACTAGCAATCTTCTAACGTGAATGAAAATACTTTTAAGTTCAAATCATACTCGAGAGATGGCGCTGATATCAAACCTAATTGACAAAATGGGTTTTGCTATGCCTCGTAGTTACATATATGGCTCATTATGGCTATGAACTTGTGCTGATAATTAGTGAGTTTTGCTGGTCACCTGACGATATATCAAATTCTGTTTGGTTCAAATTACTTACTTACAGATTATACCTACAGAAAAATGTGGTTTGTTTGATAAGGTATAATTGGGTAGAATAATACTTCAATTAGAGATTTACACAGTTTTATTCACCGGAATAATCTTAATATTACGATGATCGCCCATAACTGGGTGCTTTAAATATAATATATTACAACTCTAGTGTAGTAAGTACTGGAGTCAATTTCCACATGTTATATGAACAGATCGTGACATGAAAATTTTCCATTTAAAATGCATCCAATTTTCAATTGTTGATGTCATTGGATTTTTTTTATGATGGCCATATATAGATTGTTATGTTACAAGCTGTCAAATAACAATGTGGAATTATGTCCCAGATTAAGTACATCGGTAGGTACATGTTTCCAGACTATGACAAGTTTCAAGTGACTGTTTCTTAGTAAAGGAATACTTAACAATTTTGAAAACATAGGTACCTACTAAATACAGAATGAAGCACAATACATTCGTCTCAAATTACTATAAATCATTCTTTATTTGCGATTAAATCATAAAAGATGCATTTTTTTTTACAATGAATCGGTAACGTAGGTAAAGTAATTACTACTTACGTAGCAAATTGGATTTTTTCCCTGACGTACGGTCCTGAAGGCCTCCCATGAACAACAAAATTTCTTTATATCTCTATAGCTTGAGTGTTCAACCAAGAGCGATAGAGGTAAACGAACTTTCTATCATTGTCTGTCTGCGTCCTTGCCACTTGAAAAAGCCAAGTGCGAATAGTCCGTGCCATCCTATACAAGTCTCAAAAGTACACAGACACCGTTCGCATCCACTGGCGGCTACCGCAAACGTTAAAAAGATCGTTTGTCGAAGATGGGTTTTGAATGTTGAATAAAGAATGGTCGTAATAATGCTAAATAAGAAAGACCAACTGACAAATCGTCAGTACTGACCGTCAGGATAAGGCAAAATCCAGCCGCTATGGTTGGGTTGGATGCATTCGGTCATTCTATTGATCCAAAAATTGATAGCATAAAAGCGATAAAAAGTATTCGATGTAGCATTCGATTCTAGAAACAAAGTCACTTTACACATAATTAGGCAAAATATGTAGTTCTATCCAATAAGCTAAGGCAAGATACGGCAAGCACAAAACAATTTGTTTACATTCGTTGCTAATCATTTCGATTTCGGTCAACTTTTGAGGTACTTTTTGGTTTCATTGTCAGTTTAGGGCCAAATTGAAGACATCACATGCCTAATAAAGATTAATATACATTTAATTATATAGAAAGTAAAGTGTCAGATAAAACTGGACAAGTCACTGCATACACCATATGATTTTTACCATCAGTACTGCTAGTCTAAATTTATTCGATAGCTTAAGAGGCTGTCAACACCCAATGTTCTTGAAATTGATGTTACTTAAACAGTTTTTTAAGAAAGACTATTTGTTTTAGTCAAGTAAGAAAAATATATGCTTATATTAATTATATTTCAAAGACCGTGGTTGTACTCGATACATGATTGAATGAAATCGGCTCGATAGACAATAATTGCAAAGATTGGTCTTAAAATCACAATTAAACGGTTCTATATATGTCTTTATTGTTTTGACTTATGGGTCTGCAATTAAAATCACAATTACAAAACATTTATATCTAAACCGCTGTTGAGTAAAATATTACACTAATAATCCACTTTTTTTATTTAAATATTTTTCTTATTTTTCCCTTGCCCAGGCCCAATAACATGCGACAGTGCTATCTCATTTACTCCGATGCAAATAGATAGTGTGCGCGCTTTAGGTATTGACAGTCTCTTAACGTGACGGACGCGTTTGCGTTAAGTCTCATTTTGTATCGGATTTTGAGTTTCCAAAACGTCCCGCTTGGCGCGCTGTTTCTAGATCCCATACAATTAATTGCGTATTTTTTTATGTAAGTAAAGGGGTTTATCTTAGTTGGTAAAAATTACAAAACGCATGTAGTGACTTTAACATTTCGCGTACCTACTTGCAAGTAAAAAATTAGGCTGTATCCGAATTAGATTTTGATAAAATTAATGACAACCTTCAACATTGAAAATACTTATTCACTAACACTTTCATAAATTTAGTACCGTTTTAGTCTTGCCTCAAGTTAAACTGATCTATAACGGTCAAGATTACTTACTTACAACTAAATACCGTTATACAATAATATCTAAGTGCTGGGACTTTTTACAACGCCTATAGTAACACAAGCTACACACATAAATACTTAACTAAATGTATTGCACGAAAAATAGGGATTTAGTTAAATACGCTTAATAATTTACATAATTACACTTAATACGTTTGAACGTAACGGTCTTTCAAATCCACCAATCACAAAACTTGGTAGTCAACCAATCAGCGCACGTCGACCAATCACAGAGTTGGAATGTAACGATGTTTTCGAATTCCACTAATCACGAGTGTTCTTAACCGATGAGCGCGCGCGTTCGACCAATCGCGGGGTTGGAATGTAGAGGTCAGTAGAGGGAGGGAGGGGCGTGGGGGTCGAGCGGCGGCGGCTCGGTGCCGACGTCGATGTCGACGGGGCCGTCGTCATCGTGAGGTGTGCTGGGCGTCCGCGCTAGGCCTCGGACCTGTAACCAAAAACGTGATGATTAGGCATCATAAAATTAAAAAATAGAATTGTTCAAGCGAGAGGTATGCTAACTTGTCTTAAGAATTGACCTACTTGCCTATAGGATTATTACTATAGGAGTAAATAATTGAAGCTTAAGGGATCTCTTAGTACGAGGCTCGTAGGCTAGTGAATCCCGCCCCTTGGCTGAGGATGTAGTCCTCGATTGTGTTAACACACACCTTATAAAAGTTTGAAGGTCTATAGGTGTAATTTGGAAACTTAAATTTGACATTGGTCTTTTGCTCTAATAAACATCTAACAAGCATTTGTGGTTGAGCAAGGTTCAAATTCCTAAAATCTTACCTGCAGCAAGATATTGTTGGAGAGGATCCTGGCCTGATGCTCCTGCGCCTTGGCCCGCAGACACGCGATGCTGTTGTTCCTGAAGGCTTCAGGGTCCTCGTAGGAGGTACCCTCTGGTGACGCGCGGCCCTTAGCTGAGGAGGAGGCGGTGGTGCTGCTGGCGGGGGAGCTCTGCGCCTGAAGTTTAGAAGGAAATCATTTATATGGGAGAAAAATATATGTAAAAGTCTTGTATAGTTTGCAGCAGAAGATGTGGGTTAGGTTAGTAAAGGCGTACTAAAGGTTTAACAATGAAAACTATAAGTAAGTACATAAATATACCTTGTTACAACCAGTTGTGTTCGTTTCAAACGTATAGTGTATTCATCTTTACTTGTCCTATCATGTAAACAAACACTTTTCGACAACATTATCACACTTTTCCCTGGAATTACATAAATGTCATCACTTAAAATGTTATTGTATTCTTAAAGAAACTTACAAAGTATTGAAATCAACCAAATAACCACTGAAACATATCATTTATAATAAGATTATTATCAATAATCGCATAATCATAATCGATAATCGAAGATCATCTGACATTACGATGTCTAGATTGTCTATGGAATCGTATTGTTGAAACGTCACATTTGATTAGGTACATGTTATGACACATAAGGATGAATACACTGTAGGTAATCTCGTTTAGATACCCATTCACGATGCAAAGTAGGTAGCCTTTGATTTTACTGGATGAAATCTCACATAATTTATTTACCATCTGCTGATATCTAATCTACGCACATTTGCTTTGCACCATCTTTGCAATTCCCGACGTCGTTTGCACACCTCACAAGATCGGGACAAGTGTCGTAGACATCGCAATCAGTTAACAGTGGTTGCCCATTATGGTTACCTGCGCATCATGGTTGTCATGATGTTCATGCGGCGAGGCGGAGTGCGCGCGATCACCTTCGGCCTCCGAGCCTTCGCGCTCCGACCCTGACTCCTTCAGGTGATGGGCCGCCTCCAGCGATTTTCGGTGCATGCCTGAAACAAACATCACTCGTTATTTGGGCCGGTTTTTATTTTATTGACCGAGTCAATTTGGAGTATGAAGAGCCTTTCATTCTAGAGAACAGAAATCACAAAATATCCCCAAAAAGGGACGTATTTTTTACGTATCTCAGTGGAAAATGTTTCAGGACATACGGTGAAATTGCGTTTATATTGTACAGAATAGAAAACGATCTATCCATCAAACTTTATCGAAATCTGATGAAATAATATTCTAGGTACGACGAACAAGTATCGGCCCACTATTTCACGGAGGAAGGCACTAATATCGAATATGCCTGCCGAGAAATCCATACAAGTGCTTATCCGGGTGATAGCAAATCTGATTTATAACGGATTAAAGAGCAATTGTGAAAACAACGATCTTATGTATATGATTCACGGAGATGAGAAAGAAGAAAATTAGACGATAAAGTTAAATAGCTTTGAAAATATTTGAATTCGAGTTAATGATGAACATTTTGGCATTGGATCTAAAATTTATTGCCATGCAGAAGTGGCAGAAGAACAACGAATTGGCTTATAAATGTTTACTGAGTTGAAAGTGGAAGATGCCTACCTAATAATTAATACACTAAGATAGAAACTGGCGCCCAAAGAAAAATACCGATTACATGGCACAGAATTTGAATACTTCAATAAGAACGTTTTAGGTAGCTTTAGCAGCGCACTCAAAGCAACCCTAAAGTTATAACAAACATTTTATCTTTATTCCCTCACAAAACGATATTAAAACATTCTCAGGACGGATATTCTTACCCTCAGCATCGTAAATGGTCATAAAAAGTTAAGTAACTTGATTTGCCACAACCGCGGGAGCCAAATTAAATTACTTACGGCAAAATGAAATCGTAGCTCGTGCTGCTGTCTCGGTAAATTCTCATATTTAAATGGTAACTACAAATAATGGTAAATAAACAGCAGTATTTTACTATAAACGACTTGTTTGTACGTTCATCACCGACATCACCGTTGGTACTTTAGTTTTTGAAAGGAACACTTTTTTGGTGATAGTTTTCATTTTCATGCTTGATCTAAAAGAAGATTAATCTTTAGGCACTATAGTGCTTAACTTATTACCGGGATCTCAAGAAACGTAAACATTTCATATCTGTGTTTATTGGATTGGATTTTGTATGGGATTTGATGGAATGGTACAACAGCACGCCAAGCGGAATGTTTTGGAAACTCAAAATCCTATACAAAATGAGACTGAACGCAAACGCGTACGATACGTTACGCCATCGAATAAATTTACACTAGGGGTACTGATTCTTTACTTCCTTGGGCTTGGTGATATTTATAAGTAAAAAATGTTTTTACGTAGGTACACAAATTTTTCCCAAGTATCAAATATGTAATGCTAAGGACGTCGGAGCCGGTCCAGGGCGATAACCGCGAAAATCGAAGTACCTACGCCAATTGCGGGTATTTTTCTCTGTCACTCTAATTAAGTCTTACTAAGAGTAAAAGAGAAAGGCAATTTGCGAATTTCGGTTTTCGCGGTAGGCCCCCAGGATCGACCTGTATAGCCACGAAAGGCGTTATATCACTAAAATAGACGCTGTTTGAGTCATCAGGCAAATGAATGTTTAAGAAGACCTGGCTAAATGTTATAGACAAATCTTAGCGAATCCAAACCCATCAAAGAGAGTACCCGTTCTCTATCGTGGTCAATTAGCGAATTTTATAGTTTTGATTTAAATTTGTGGTTGAGGTAACAACTCGCTCGATACCTGCCATGCCCGCCATCTTGTGGGCTTGCGACAACAATAAATATAAAAGATATGTACTTTACTGTTAAGGATCCCTCCAAAACACTGACTCATTCGGTGAAATGACATTCACTTTCCCGGGCAGCTTGGATATTAAAACGCACAATCATTCTTTATTCAGTACCAGGATCGTAAACAGCACGAGTTTCTGTAGATGCGTAGACTGCGAATATGTGTTCCCGTCTGATATGATTCAATTGGGAAAAAGCGAAAAATACAGAGACAACAATCTCAACAATCGGAAAATATTTTAAAATTTTCATTATCATTACCACCGATAAGTAGACGATTTGGAAAAGCCTCAATGATCTTCCTCTGTCAAATGTTTCTTGCAATCTCGACCAAAGATTGTCGGTTCTCTAAGTTAGCTCGCATTATTAAGATACAGATTTTATAATTAGAAAAGTACCTCTGTTTGTCTGTTTTCTTTAATTTATAATTTCACTAGCTTCTACCCGCGACTTTTTCTGTGTCGAATGATGACTTCCGCGAGAAAGAGTATTCTTTGTCCTTCCCCGGAACTTACAACGAAGTTTTCATACCAAATTTCATCTATTTCAATATCTGAAATCGGAGCGGTTGAAGAAACAGACCAGTTAGTGGCGCATTAGAATTTATTTAACCTCAAAAGTAGTGGTAATTCACTTTTTCTTCTGAAATGCTAAATTTTCTATGATATCTAATATTGCGTTCCTATAATATGAAAATAAATGACTCTATAATTCAGTGCATAGTTTACTCAGATTTAATTTTGGAGGAAAAAAGTTAGCACTACTTGTGAGGTTATAAAACTTCCTATCTAAAAAAAAAGGGGTAGATGTAGTAGTAACAATTTGCGAGTAGTTCTGCTCAGATACGATACGAAACTATATCATTAAATCCCTAAACCTAATATCAGCTTTAGCGAACATGTGCATAGTATGTAGTTCTTCAAGAACCGTAACTCGCTGACTACATCGTCCCACAATGTCGGATAAGCGGGATAATAAAGGGGATCATTCATTATTCAGATCGTAAATGCACTTTGCGACGCGATGTGGATGGTAATCGCATTGCTTTAGTACTTTTAGTAGAGCCTGGTTGAGCTTTAGGCGATGCGACTGGAGCGGGTGTCAGTTCGGCTAAAGATGAATACAATGAAAACATTGTTATCCAATTTTTACAAGCTTTATTTAACTTGTCCTGTATGTATGTATGATAATTGGTTAATGTGGGTAAAATCTTGGAAGCTAAATTTGACCCATTTCCCGATTGAGCTGAAATTTTGCATACATACCTATGTAAATTGGATGACATTTAAAAGTTTATAAAATGTATAAGCATAGAAAATATATGTACCTAACATGTTTACAGTACATTATGGTGCTACTTTTCCGCACTAGTGCGTAAATTAGCACACTATGTAACTATGTCGAAAAAAGGGTCATATGTACTGTAAAACGTTGTACGATACATGTGCGAATAGGTAATTCGCCACTCGTTACGAATTTCCTATTTTTCGCACTTGTATCGTAAATAACTATTAGGTATTTTTAATATGTGCTTATTGCGTGATACAAAGGATACCGTCGACTTTGGGCCCAGGGGAAGATCATCGCGTTTATCTTACAGACTATTACGTAAAATACATATGCGTATATTTTTTACGGAAATATATATAATATTGTGTGTAAATGAAACGGTAATAGAAATAAATTAAACCGCTGGCTAGAATTTTGGCATTGGCTCCCGGGGAATGGCATAAGATAAATTTGACCATACCAATGGAAATTATTATTCTCATCCGCAGACGACGTCGCAGTCAGAAGCTAGTCCTATCTGTAAGCTACTGCATGCATCTCAGACTTGTGTCCTGTCCTACATGCACTGGCGCCCCGCCGACACGACGCGTGCCCGACGTGACTCGCCGTCAAACTGCTGGATCAGTCTTAAGGGATAATATGCAGCTGAGCAGTTCATCATAGAAATATTTTAATGTTGGGAGATACAAGAAACCTAGATTCTTTTGACGTTTTTTTGTAGCATTGAAAATATGGAGCATTCCTTTGAAGTCTTCGTAGCACTTCGCAAAACAGTAGTTTTACATCACTCCATTATATGTTAACCATCCCTTCTTATGCAATAGTAACTCTGTCTCTTACTTCTTCACGCTTAAACCGCTGAACCGCTTTAGATGAAATTTGGTATGGGGATAGTTTGAGGCCCGAGGAAGAATAAAGGGCCTTTTTAGGGTTCCGTAGCCAAATGGCAAAAAGCGGAACCCTTATAGATTCGTCATGTCCGTCTGTCTGTCCGATTCTGTCACAGCCACTTTTTTCCGAAACTATAAAAGCTATACTGTTCAAACTTGGTAAGTAGATGTATTCTATGAACCGCATTATGATGTTTACACAAAAATAGAAAAAAAAACAATAAATGTTGGGGGTTCCCCATACTTAGAACTGAAACTCAAAAAATATTTTTTCATCAAACCCATACGTGTGGGGTATCTAGGGATAGGTCTTCAAAAATGATATTTAGGTTTCTAATATCATTTTTTTCTAAACTGAAAATGGGTCCCCCCCCCTGTAACTTCTAAAATAACAGAATGAAAAATCTAAAAAAAATATATGATATATTACTATGCAAACTTCCACCGAAAATTGGTTTGAACCAGATCTAGTAAGTAGTTTTTTTTAATAAGTCATAAATGGTACGGAACCCTTCATGGGCGAGTCCGACTCGCACTTGGCCGCTTTTTTATTAGTTATCATCATCATCCCAAACCCATGTAGATGAAATCGCGGGTAGAAAATAGTTAGAGCAATAATCGGTTTCATTGCATTTTCTGAAGCGGTAAAAGAATAGCGTTACAAATGTTCCAAAGATCATCACTTTTTTTTATTAAGCAAGTTTTACGGCTTAATTCACGTGTTTAGTCACTAGAGCCTAGGTCTCCTTTTCCCCTCTTTTCCTCCCCCAACCGGTTCTCTCAGCGTCCACGCAGCGTGCGACGCGGCGCGCAATACTACGCGAAGCGCGGCCGTCTTGAACGCTAGTCGCTAGTTGAAAAAGGAGACCTAGGCTCTCCAAAATATGTCGCGCGAGTAACTAGAAGACGTGAGCTGAGCCGTAAAATTAGCCTAATATTAGTATGTCTCAAGACGGTTTAAATTCGTTTTTTTTATTACAAAAAAAGAAAAGTTGACTAGTAACCTAAGTCTAGTATTATGCAAGCCTTGTTATATATTATGTAAGCCTTACTGCACTCATAGAGGTTATATGATACACGATGTCCAATAACTTCGATGTAGTATTTATTAAACATTTATCATCGCCGTTTATAGTATTTGATACACATAATTACATTAAAGCAATTAAATAATATAAACCATAGATAATTTGACCCACAGATCATAACAGAACTCTCCAAAACATACGAAATTTAGATTTGTCAAAATAAATACCTATATGTAAAGCCCGACCAGAAATATATGATTATTGTCAAGAGGGCGCTGTTATTCTTATGTATAGGGTGACAGTTCCGTTTAGTATGAAAAATTTAGTTCCGAAGAAATTCCCCAATATGGCGCGTGATCATATATTACTGGTCAGCCTTTACTCAAAATAGAATGAGTGATAGACTTTTTATAGATCTCTGAGCGGGTAAAAGTTAATAATAGCCCTGAAAAGTGCTCCGAGATTTCGGGTAAAATAATACCTCTCACAGCCGGTGGTTATAAAAGATATTCGAGATATTACTAAAAGCTAAAAGGTACGTAAGGTTGTACTAAAAGCGTAAGATTAACACATTGTAGGTGAAACTCTTTAATAAATTAGTTTTTATTACTTAATATCGTTATTGCTCCAAATATCTTCACTATAGAAATACCCTAAGTAGAATATACTTCAGAAGCAACATTACATCAGATCTGCAGAGAGACGTCGGCGTTTCATTCATTTTATATTTGCTATGTCATTCTTTCATCCACGAATTTAGACCCCTTGACTCCTTGTTTCTTTTCTTAGTTTTTAACTATTACCCATTCACGAATATGCGAGTCTCTGCTTTAAAATTCAAAAGTTTTTTTTTTTACGAAGTCTATCCGAAGCCTCGCGTACTTTTAAGTTGCGCTTAAAAGACTCAATAAAGGACTCGACTCTTGTTTTGAAAGTCTGAAGTCTTTTAATCGCAGAGTCGCTTAAAAACAAGTGAAGTTTTAAAAATTTAGATTTAAAAAACTCGAGATTTTATCAACGTTAGTAACAAAAAAATGCTTGAAATAAAAATCATAATCATGTAATAAATGTACGAACTAGTCTTGTCCGAATCGATGGAGTTCATTAGAGGTCAGACATATCGGGAAATTCGGGTTGAAAGCAAGCTGATACTAATACTAACGTTACCAATATCCATTTCAAACAGTAGAGCTAGAGAGATTAAGGGATAACTGCTCTAAATACCTATACGACCATCAAATGTAGGTACTAATATTACTAAAAACTTTCTTCTTTGGGTTGGAAAATCATATTATAATCGCTTTCGTAAGAACTTCGTTATGATCTAGTGATTGCCTTGCAGACTTTGTCCCAAAGACTTCACTGTTATGTAACCTATACATATATACATATATAACAAGACGGGGGAATGACTGGAATGAGAGTGAAAAAATTAGAAGCAAATGAAAACTATGAGGGGCTATGTACGTAATTGTGTATGTATGTATGTTATTGTGTATGTACACAGGTGGAGAAACTAAAGACATGATCATTACGACGTCTTTGCACATGAATATTGAAGAAGAAAAAAAACACACAAATTGCCAAAGCACGAACAGTTTACTAATTGTAAGTCACGATGAAGTTTCACAATAACGCAACTTTAGGGTTTGGTAAGAAGTTATTATGAATCTTTATATTAAAGGAACATCGGCCCACAAAGGTCGCAAATTGGAGTCTTGCTCGAAGCAGTGACTATTTCCTTTAGTATAAAGATATGTAGACGTAACGAAATCTTGAAAAATTAAGAAGAATTAATTATGGACTGCTCGAAGATTGACCTGCGAGTGATTTGTATCATGTTAAGTAAAAATTAAATACCTGCTCGAACTGGATTTAGTCCCAAAGGTCCCTAAGCTATTTCCTATAAGAAAACCAACCGCAACTGCTTTATCAACCACATGGGGCCCATTTCTCAAACGGTAACCCATACGATTTGACAGTTCGCGCACTATTAAAATTAGTCTAATACCATTCGAGAAATGGGCCCAGAGTTAAGTGGTAAACCTATACAGGAGTAGTGAATACATCATCTTCATTTGTCACCACTTCATACATTTCAGCATTCACAAACACATCGTGTACTGAAAAACCAACAAAATTTAAAATTCTCATCAGTCTGCGTACGCGGGGGCCTCGGGGCGACATCTTCCCGGTTTAATATCTCAGCTCAGTATTTTTACGAGATTTTTAGTGCGCGCGCCTCCTGCATACCTAATCAGGGTGTTATTTACTGCATATGTACTTTATAGTGCGGCAGTACTATGATTTATAAGTGGTATATAGCGGCGGGCGTGAATTATGAATATTTAGAGCAGAGAATTGCCTGTTCGGAATGACAAATGTAGCGATGTTTTACGGAGAAAGTGCCTGTTACAATGTATATGTAATGTGTAAGAAGATCAAGACCTACTTTTGACATTCTTCAAGTTCTTTCCACATCTTTTTTATTTCAGTATTTTTATAATGCGTGTATTTTTATACAACGTGTCTCTACTCTCTGGACATTGACCGAGATCCCGAGTAGAGTTCATTCTCAGGAATGTTCTAATATGGTAAATCATTTGATTAGATAAATATTTCAAAAATATATTTACAGTACATATGGGGCTACTTTATAGCACTAGTGCGAGAAGTAGCATATTACGTTACTGTGTCGAACATTTAAAGGGCCATATGTACTGTAAAACGTTGTACGATACATGTGCGAATAGGTAATTCGCAACTCGTGTCGATTTAAAACACTCCCTTCGGTCGTGTTTTAATTTATCGCCACTCGTTTCGAATTTCCTATTTTTCGCACTTGTATCGTAATGTACTATTTTAAGCTAAATTAATTCAAATAAATCAATAAATAGGAGCATACTGTACTCAATTCATTTCACTTTTTTTGAACTTTTCAGTTGTCGGGCGTCAGACTGTCAACATCACCAGCATCTCCTGAGGATGCCTCGTAGAGAGGCGAAACACGTGTCGAGTTTTGTACTTTTGGTGGTGGGTTGTTATATTTGTTTGCGTATTTATTTTCGCGGTGGGAGGGCGGGAACATTAATTGCATGTAAAAATACCCAAGTAAGTATAACGGGTTAGCACTGATGGACTAGCACGTTATTTTTTTCGCGGATTAGCAAAGTATTATTTTTTGTTTTAATTAGTTTGGATTTCCGCAAGTAACGCCTGATTCTATTCAGTATTTATTTATTTTTAATTATTTATTTGCTAAGCACATTATTAAAACCTTTACTTAAGTATAACATTGTCCCACAAAACTGTTGCAGAGTTTGTCTGTGGGGTACAAATCCTCATAAATTTACGAATTTATTGTAACTTCAGATTAATAGTTCAGATAGATCAACTCTTTCTCTGTCTCCGTTTGTCCGTCGAGAAGTTTTGACCATAGATTATTCATGTTCACTGCGGATCGGACCGCACAGTTTCGTTGTATCATGAAAATTTCCCTAAATACCCGGACTTCGAAAAGAATTATCTTTAGCCACCGTAAGCCAAAAGGGATGTAGGTAATGTACTACCCCTGACATGCCAAAGAAGTAACTGAAAACGTCCATAATTTCCTATCTCAAGCAATTAACCCTCCGAAACCCCAATCACTCAACTCGCCCGTTAACTGGTCATTACCATACGATCTCGCTCAATAATGGCCTGATTTGCCCGCCCATTAGCACTACAACTTTCTCCATTAGTCCCGGGACCGGGCATTCCCGGGTATAAATCCTCTTGATTTACGCTCCCGGATGTAGTTGTGATCAATTAGTTTAAGGAATTTATCGTCGGTATTTAATTCTAGTTTCCACACGAATTAGAAATATATTGAGCAGTAAGTGGTGGTATCGCAGAAGACGAATTGTGTCTTTTAACCTTTTTATATGTGTGTGTGGATGCGGTGGTCATAAATCACATAGAAAAAGAGGTTAAAAGGCTCTTAGAATTAAATTTACTGTATGTAGTTTCAATTTCTGCGTAATAAAAGGTATGGCTACTAAGATATTCCGGCTTATAAGAACCGATTTCGAGAGTTATGTGATTTTAACTAGAATTCCCTGAATCGTTACAACCAGAAGTTCATTTTTTTTATTTCACTACGATGGCAAACATATATAGCCTGATGATAAGCAGTCACCTATAAAAATCGACCTTTTTAAAATCTGTACACTCCTTTTTTGAAGAACCTCAGACTACAAACGCTTAGGAAAACCACAGGAACATTGCGTGCTTTTGGAGAAGATGGGGAACTGTTATTTCTGCTAACATAGCTCCGGGATAAATTATTCATAGGTTATTAGATTAATTAGATATCTATTCGTTTACATGTGAATCACTTATCGGTATCCAAATATGACTTTTACGACACATTTTCTCTTGATTGCGTTTGTTAATGATAATTCTTTGTTCTACCGGCAAAAGGAGTACTTACAAATAATCGTCACATTTAGCCAAGTTTAGAGTAGCACTTTGCAACCTAGCGAGATGCTGCACTCAGTCGATTCTTTGACTGTAATTATTATCAATTTCATATGTCGAGATGCAAAATCAAAGCAAGAGCTCGCGAATTCCATAAAAGAATTACCTTTTGTCCATTATCCAGATTTTAGCCACGTTGGAGTTGCGGCTGCTTAAAAACCTTTTAGCGCTTATGGTTTTGAAGTTAAAGTGGCAAATTCAATGGCTTTCGGTTTGCTGATTGCGCGTTAGATTGCCGATGCTGGTGTCATTTGTCAGATGAAAGGGATGCACAAAGTGAGAGGGTAATCGCAATTGTGCAATCAGGAAAGCGGTGCATTAGATTCCATTAGGCGAGCGGCGCCGCGCCGCGGCACTAGTCCACAGGTAATGGAGCGTGAATGGTTGTAATTGTCTTTTTATTTTAATATTTTTTGTTTAATAACGTATTAATATAAGTTTGGAGTTGAACGTGTGATTATTACGAAGCGTAGATCCAACACATCGGAAACTTTTATTGTTTGAAACCGAGTACAGTTTGACATGCTAAGTTTGTTTTTAATTTCCTGCGTAAAATGATTGTACAAGGTTGACTATTCATAATATTAACACTCATTAATGTATAATTAAGTATGTCTTAAATTTCAAAACGTGAAATATTTAAAAAAATAGCACGACTGTCAGGTTCGCTATTAAAAACATTCCAAAAATATTCTTATTTAGTATAATACATATTTTAAATTAATGAAATCAAGGCCCCGTAAAAAGAAATATTGATTAAATAAATTAATTAACACGTAAACTTTATCCATTTTTTTAATAAAAATGTTTTTTTCAGAATATTGTTTTTTTTTAACTAAATTAATTATTCAGGTATATTTCTTTATAAACAACTTCAATAACATATAATAAATATGTATAATTACCTAGAATTAGGTAGGTGTCTGATTAAAATGTTCAATATACTTAATAAAGATGTTAATGTTACTAAATAGGCAATATTCTAAAATCGTTATTAATTTATAAGAAATTACTAAAGTATTTTATTTATATTATTATTCAATAATAAGAAATTGATTTATATTTAAATAATAAGTTTATGTAAGTAATTTTACCTAAATATCACAATTTTAAATGTTACTATCATATTGCTTTTTATTATAGAAGCAATATTGACAGCAAAAAGAAAAACACATAATTAAGCATATAAAAACATTACAACATTCCAACAGGCCCCTTCACCGTTCGAAAGAAACACATAACAGTAAATAAAGCCCCTCATTAAAAAACTCAAACACAAAACAGACGACATAGCCTTAATGCTAAGTATATAATTAATATGTAAGCGGTGGTTTAAATCTGCCTTAATCAAGCCTTAGACAATGCGCCGCCATCTTGCATTCCCCCTCCCCCGCCGCGGCGCCCCGCCCCGCGGGGGGCACTCCGTTGATGGAGTCGCGTTTTGATGGTCTGATTTGATTAGTCTCTTTTTTTAGTTTTACTAGTTTATGGTTGTAGTTTATTACTTTTAATTTTTAATTTGATGGGATCATGTTTCGATTCTTGATTAGATTTACAGTTTTTCTACCTACAACTAGTATTGTAAATAATACACATAAGTATTAAGCGTAAGCGTAAAATTACATTTAACGCTCTTTATAAGACTCTCAAAATACATAATATTAATGTTGGAATGATATAGGGTATCTGGTTACGGGATTTTCAGATTACGAAATAAAAAATGTTACTACGGAATACAAAAAAAAATGTATTTACTAAATTTAAATTAAATCAATAAACTAAGTTGCGTCTAGTTTCTGTGTGAATTTTTTCGTGAAAAACATGTAAAAATTAACCATAAAAACTAGAATCTTTGCGTTAGCTACGGCGAGTAGCACTGCAGATTTTAGTCAAACTTCTTTACTAAAATTGCCTCTAAAAAGTTTTCTTAGTCTGTTAAAATTAGCAAGCTACCTCAAACAACCCAAGTCACAAAAACCTAACTCCGTCTCATAATTCCTAATTGTGACAAAACATGATTACGCTATAATTGTTCTAAGCCGTGCCTTCCTGAATAGAGAGCTCCTTATAAGCCTTCCCAGACTATTATACACCTTAAGTAGACCAACATAGAGCCTACTTCACGTTACCAAAAGGAGGAAGTAAAGGAGGTGTTACAAAAAGAATCCTAAGTATCGGGTGGTAGGGTGTGTTTCTCTTTGTCTGTTTGTTGGTTGGGTGAAAAATGAGCAAGACTTGTTGGGATTAAAAATTATACTTCCTTTGTGTTGTCATGATTTACGGGTGTTATTGTTTTGGCGAGATTGTGGCGACGCCTAGTTGGCTCTAGGAAGAGACGTATGAATAGAAAGACTAGTAATCTCGACACAATGTTCTATCTATAAGTATATATTCTAACTTATTGGATAGTGGACATCCGTCGCTACTGTCGTAGAAGAAATTGAGAATACAAACTCTAGAATTACGAAATAGATTTTCCAGACAAAGGTCTTCAACCTGGATTTCGGAAACAGCGTATTCCCGGAAGGATTGCTAGGGTTATGCTTATATGCGTGTTGTAATTTTAATTATAGGATATGAATACGATCTGGATTAGATATGAATCGGATCTGGCAGTGTTCAAAGTGATATTTTTTAATAAAAAAATCCCATAATTATAATTAGGTTACGCCTGTTAATCTCGGGCTTCCTATAATAAATGTGTGATCGCCGTTTTCGCATAATAGTTACGGGTATCTAATATCTATCTATAACTTTACTGGTCTGCCTGATTCGATATGATAACGACTTCGCTCTGCCTTTACGGGTCGTAGGATCGGTATATAAATTGAATTAGTCGGGATGTTTTTAGTTTAATATTTTAGTTTTCAGATATTTATTTGATTCTGAGTTTGGCTAGAAATAGTAGGCAAGTATTTAAGTATCTTTTAACTTTTTGCATCTGCATACTTTTATCCTCATCTCAATAGAACTCCTTCTGAAAATTGCTTGTAAAAGTTGCTGAAGAAGAACTACGTTTTCATATCTAAAGCGTCATACGTATCCCCGAAAGAGGCTCACGAGGTAGGCTTTCACATAGAACTGAAAAAGTATCCCAAAATTTCATAAAGATAATGCTTTCACCTTGTAATTGTCCTAAACTTTATTGCGTACCTAATCAGTCAGACTAGTACCATCATTTAAACTATCAACAGCCAGAGTCCGCTCACTGCTGACCATACCGCATATTTTATGTTGACCCTTACCCTTGGTTTTCCCTATCTCAGTATCAATATTTTTCCTAACTCTTCTAAGGTTCTTGATACTTGCTCAAACGCGGTCGCCACTACAGACTGCAGAGAAGATTTTTCACATTGTACGCTGCAGGTAATTTGGTACATAGTTTAAAACTAAATAAATATTGTCTCCTACAAATATTGTAACTACCTACGTGAGCAGTGTCAGGGGAGGGCTAGACAAAATGGTCGCTCTCCAATTAGCTGACTGACTTAATGTTAGTTTAAGAATCATCATAATTTAATTACTAAAATATTGTCTAGAGTTAAGTTTCGAGCACTTGTGGTAGTGTATTTTTAATTGGACCATGTAAACATCTGCACAATTCAGTCAGCTATCTGTGGCAATAAGGTTGCTGCATACATAACGTGACGAAGGCAAGACGGGAAATTTTGTGTGCGGCGACGGAAAATGGGTTGCCAAAGTGAGAAGTGCGCCGCGCATTCTAAATTAGCCCCGTCCTGTCCCATCCGAAAATCGTGTATGCAGATACCTTTAGTTAGAGTTAGACTCACCGGCAGGCGGTCTGGAGGGAGGGGGTAGTGGCTACGGGCGCCCCCCACCCGACACTGCGCTCGACTCTTGAACAAAATCATCACGGTCAGAGCGTCACGGCTAGCGTAATGTGAGTTTTCTCGCTTCACATCTGAGTGACAAGAAACTTATGGTCCCCATATAAAACTGGAGTTTGGGAGCTGGGTCTTACAATAATCATTATTGTCAGAGCGTCACGGCTAGCACAATGTGAGTTTTCTCGCTTCACATCTGAGTGACAAGAAACATGGTTCCCATATAAAACTGGAGTTTGGGAGCTGGGTCTTACAATAATCATTATTGTCAGAGCGTCACGGCTAGCACAATGTGAGTTTTCTCGCTTCACATCTGAGTGACAAGAAACTTATGGTTCCCATATAAAACTGGAGTTTGGGAGCTGGGTCTTACAATAATCATTATTGTCAGAGCGTCACGGCTAGCACAATGTGAGTTTTCTCGCTTCACATCTGAGTGACAAGAAACTTATGGTTCCCATATAAAACTGGAGTTTGGGAGCTGGGTCTTACAATAATTATCACGGTCAGAGCGTCCCGGCAGCATAATGTGAGTTTTCTCACTTCACTTATTGGTGACAAAAAAGCTATTGTAGCCATAAAATCATATGAAGCAAGATTTTGGGAGCTGGGTCGTATATCGCACTTAGGAATTCGGATTTAAGAAGAAGCTGCCAGAGTAGGCATGCTCATACAAATATGTTTAATGACTAAGTCTAAGTTGAATGGGCTATATTTATTTTAACATAATACTATTACTTTTATCTACATTCAAATGCAATGAAAGTTTGATAAAATATCCCGTACACAATACACTGTTTTCATTGCTTTTGAGTGTTATGACTAAACACAACACATAACTTACCTGTTGCACATACATAGTATTTACTTACTTAGGTATTTACTGTTAGCTAAAGGAGTACGGATATCATTGCTTGCTATTGATACTCCGGACTATATATTATACAAATATATCCTATTGCAGGATGGTTTCCTAAGCCGAATGTTCTGTCGTTATCTATCTGGAATAGATACTCATCTCATAATACGTAAGTACATCTAACATACTAATCGAAACATCATCATTTGATTTAATTTAAAAACACAAAATCAGATCACGGTGATAAAATTAAGTCCCAAAAATAAGCTCCCTCTCCTTTTAAAAATACCCTCTCGCAATTACACTATCAATCTTCCAACCTCTTAAGGTAAGTAGGAGACCTTTAGAAGTGTGTAAAATGTTACCGTTGTAATTCGCCATGTGGATAGCATGTCCAATGAAAATTCTTCATAACTCGAGATATAGAAAAGGGGGAGTGGCAATAGCAATGGCGACTAAGTAGATGAAGATTTCGAGGCCAATTTAGATTCGAATGTAGATATTAATTATAAAACTAAAGTGTCCTGCATCGAAATATATCGAGAGATAAAGTATCTAATACTTTATCTCTCGATATAAATGATTTCATCAAATAGTCAGTGATCCCGAATTCAAAACTGCCAAGGTCCAAATCCAGGTAAAGGTATTTACAGTACATATGGTGTTACATTCCCGCACGCATGCGGGAATGAGCACTTTCCGTACATATGTCGAAACTTTAAAGACCTATATGTACTGTAAAACATTGTACAATACACGTGCGAATTGGCAATTCGCAACTCGTGTCGATCTAAAACACTCCCTTCGGTCGTGTTTCAATTTATCTACACTCGTTTCAAATTTTTCGCACTTGTATCGTAATGTACTATTATTTATTTGATGAACACAAATATTTATTTCTGAATGCGCCCCTACTAATAATAATCACAAAAAAGTAGCCTGTGCATATAAAGTAGTTGGATAGCTCGGTAGGTCAAGTATGCCCTATATTTAATGAATTCATAACATCAGGCAGGCCTCTATTATTTGAACGCCTTGCCACTCGCCCCCGGAAAACAATGGCCTCAACAAACTCACCGAGTAGCCACGGTGCGACGGTGTCGTTCTCCTTGGCGGACTTCAATATGGTCACGGGCAGGGGCAGTGAGTGCCGCACCATGGCCTCGTACAGCCCGTACTCGGCCATGATGTTGAAACGCCTCCACCACTTCTCTGTCTTGCGCCATTTCGTAAAACAAGATAGCCTTGCCAAACATACCAAGTAGCCATGGTGCGACGGTGTCGTTCTCCTTGGCGGACTTCAGTATGGTCTCGGGCAGGGGCAGCGAGTGCCGCACCCTGACCCCGCACAGCCCGTTCTCGGATATGATGTTGGAACGCCTCCAGCACCTCTCCGTCTTGTACCATTTCGTAAAACAACATTGCTTCACCAAACATACCGAGTAGCCACGGCGCGACGGTGTCGTTTTCCTTGGTGGACTTTAGTATGGTCTCGGGCAGGGGCAGCGAGTGCCGCACCCTGACCCCACACAGCCCGTTCTCGGATATGATGTTGGAACGCCTCCAGCACCTCTCCGTCTTGCGCCATTTCGTAAAACAACATTGCCTCACCAAACTCACCGAGTAGCCACGGCGCAACGGTGTCGTTCTCCTTGGCGGACTTTAGTATGGTCTCGGGCAGGGGCAGCGAGTGCCGCACCATGGCCCCGTACAGCCCGTACTCGGCCATGATGGTGGAGCGCCCCCAGCACTTCTCCGTCTTACGCCATTTCGCTCGTCGGTTCTGGAACCACACCTGAGAAAGGAAAGAAGTTTTTCAGTTCTCGTGCCTATATATACTGCCTCTGGTTCGCGTCCCGGTAATTTATGTGTATTTGTTCCTTATAGATGTTATCTATGTATGTAAGTATGTATTTTGGTACTATATAGATATAAGTATGTAATATGCATGTATTGCCTTCTGTTACTCGTATTACTCATAGTACAAGCTTTGTTTAGTTTAATATGTGTGAGATTGTCCCCCAATATGCACTTATTCCTTATATTTATATATGTAGTTTGTAGCTATTAGGAGTCGACAAGTCAAGAAAAAGAGCCAACCGTAGTAGAAATTATCCATTCTAGTAATTTCAAAGAACCATAAATGTTTATTGGGGTTTATAAACTCATATTTTCATACTTTGTAAAAAACATTGTGTAAAAAGTGTTATTTTGGATGACTTGAAGACCACCAAGTACCTACATTTGCCAAAACAGCTAATCAGCCTGGAAAACGCAGTTGTCGACCCTTATTTGGGGCGTAGGCGACATAAGGCTTTAGTTTATAAAGGCCCAATAACCAAGCGTAACCTAATAATTGACTTTCCGGTTTGGTTTTTAGATCTTAAGAATTCAGGCATGTGCTAAATTGTGTGTACTATGTATAAATTGTAACAATTTACTCGTGTTAAAACATTCAGCTCGCTAGACAAAAACTTAGTTAACTCAAAACACAATAAAGTTATAGTTAGTTAGTTCTCCCGACAGGCGGCGCGCGCGGGCATAGAAAACAAACCAATTAACCGAACAAAACGCAACTAAATTAAATTTTCAAATTCGGTGAGCCCGCTTAGGGTTGCTGGCGACAGCTTAGGGGCTGTTCCGATTATTTGTAACGTTTTGTAGTGGGCTTAGTGAATGCATGTTGGGTGTTAGAAGGATAATAATCTTAAGTGGGGGTTATGTTTAATATGTTTAAGTTACTGTCTTTATTAATTGGGTAGTTTTCTGTTTTGATTATCCTGCTGGTAAGCTAATCGTTTTTGTTAGATAAGTTGTTCTACACGATGCGATCGAAATAACTATACCTACTCGAGGAGTAAATTAGATAATAGTCAGCGAACGCTATGTAATGTAGGTACTTACACAAGTACTTGAGTATTAATTCGGCAACATCCAAAATACTGAACCGTCTTTTTGTATTTCTTTCCTAACCAGAATTAAATTATTAAAATCTCGACCTTTCCTGTTTTTTGTGGAGAGCTATTAGGTGGAGAAGCTATTACAGGTAGAAATGGACTGTATAATGAAACATGTAAATATAGTAGAAAAAATATATAATTTATTACAGCACAATAGAAAGCACGTTACATATCAATGGTCAATGAAGGATAGAGAGCTGTTTACAATCAGATCAGTAGTGTCACTGAATACATATAGAACTAAAGTTTATAATTCTTAATGTTGCTAACAACAGGTATGTTAAAAAAAAAAAACTTTCCAATCAATAGAAAAAAACAAGTACGTTTATACATACAAGAATCTCAACATAAACGCGATGTATCTTCGTACAAAATACTTTACTTCCTTCGTATTTATCAAGCAAATATTTTTAATTAATATAAACTAAGCGCTAATCTTATTGAAACATAATCTCTGCCACAAACCCGCGCGCCAGCCCTGCACTCCAAACAGTTAATTTCTAATTAAATCCGTTAATTACGCGATCCGCTGCAAATTAATACCGCCGACTGTATACAGCTGGAACAGCGTTAGGATGGTGCGGTACCTACCTATACGTTGCTGTGCTGCACATTGAGAATATGTGGTAGGAATTAGGGTTTTTATGAGTAGGAAGCTTTTGATTTATACTTATCGATTTTCTATAATGTGCTCAAAATCGAATACATAAATAGTACCCACATTTGACGGATTTATCAAGAACTTCGACAAATAATGAAAATAGTAACGTTCGTGTCCAAACCTTTAGCATAATTTATTTTTATAGTCTAATAAAAACAGTTTACGTAGTTTTGAATAAAAAGATATGTTTATTTTTATTTATTACATTTATTCCTTAGATTACCACTTACAATCAAGCCATGTTAAAAGGAGTGACATAATATTAGCATTGAGAAATTAATAAATTACAAGTATTAGAACATACCATGATAACTATACATTGGATGCTCGGCGTCGTTAGTAGACTCTAGGTATCGGTAGCTGCATGTTATTTAAAAAAAATACATTTATATTGTGTTAACTTTTAAGTATTGCGCATATTTATATTTATTAGCCATTGATTTACCTAAAGTAAATATACCATTCATTCTCCAAAACACACAATGAATCATAGAATACGCAAGGGTTAAGGAAGCGGAAACCGAACAATTACCTCTGCGGACCAATCTGGCTGATAAGATTACGGCATTATGTCGCTAGACGTGTGTGATCACAGCTTAGCTAGGCTTTCTATGATTGCTGGTTAAGCATGTTACGAGGAAAAGCAGGCCGTAATGTTGTCCTCACCTATGTAATAGATAAATAAATAAAATAGCCTGCAGATTGTCATTTGGGTCAAAATCTATTTTGGTGTGATTAAGGTTATGCGACTTTCCTATGGACATAATAATATAAATGGATTTTAAAGCCTAATTCTTAGTACTTTAACCATATCAGCATGTTAAAACCATATACTTAATAAAATGTGTGTTATGGACGTTATTGTGAAAGTCTTGGAAAAATTTAGCTCAATCATTAACTTTCGTAATATCCACAAAGAGGAGCCGGTTTTCCCGAACGTTATTGGACTATTTATTTATTTTAACTCTATTGCACAAATTTACAAAAAAAAGTACATATGGCGGACTTAACGCCTTGAGGCATTCTCTACCAGTCAACCATTGGGATATACAGAAACAGTTAGTTTGGTACAGGATTGTAAAGAGTTGATATGGAAATAGATACAGTCGAGACTACTAACTTCATACTCCTACTGTGACTAGATATTTAAACTTAGGAAATAGTTTTATATTTAGCCTTTTTCCTAATACTTACAAAAAGCTAAGTAGAACATACACAAAATTCCGTTTAAACAACAAAAAAAAAAAGATTGAGAGGACATTCTTAATTCTTTAAAAAAAAAAATTTTATTTCTTTGAAATTAGTGTTAAGTTTACTCATATCATTATTATATCCAGCTATCAATAATCAACACAGAGCAGTACTGCAAATCTTTGTACTATTTCATGAACAGAAAAATACGTAGCCACTAAAAACGTACCGTAAAACGGAATCGGTAAGCCTCCAACTATTTTCCAAATTGAACCCGAAGATAATAAATAAATATTGGACATTATTACAAAAAATGACTAATCCCCACAGTAAGCTCAAGAAAGTTTGTGTTGTGGGTACTCAGACAACGATAAATATGATATATAAATACTTAAATACACATAAAATCTTATCTCATCTTCGTTCAGTACCCTTAGTGTAAATTTATTCGATAGCCAAACGTGACGAACGCGTTTGCGTTAAGTCTCATTTCGTATGGGATTTAGAGTTTCCAAAACGTCCCGCTTGGCGCGCTGTTTCAAAATCCCATACAAAATGAGACTTAACGCAAACGCGTATGTCACGTTACGCTATCGAATAAATTTACACTAGGGGTTCAGATGTCACTATTATTTGAATGTAGTAAGTAGTTCTATGGCAAAATACGTTTATAAATGGAAGAAAAATTTCAGACAAAACCAAAAATAACCTTGATATGTATTCTTAATTAGGTATCAAACTTGTATTCGCATAAACCGAAATACTGGATGAATTTCTCCGTTAAACACCTAAGACTGCCATCGTAAGATTCAATTGTCAAATTAATCCTCTCAAGCCCTCTCCAATCAAACTAATATCGCAACGAGTCCGGAACGTCTGATTGTCACCGTTAATTGATCCGGCACCCCGGACCCGGACGGCTTAGCTTCATCCACTTACAAGATAATGGGTTTAAGGGGAAAAATAGAAACAAGTGAATCCTAATCGTTCACGACGATTAGGCGGAGATTTAGCGGCTTAGTGGATGATTGAACTTGAATGAGTCGAAGGTGGGCCGTGGTACAACGACCGTTCGGGATTAAATCAGGAGGGCCGATTTTTGTTTCCTTGTCGATATTTTTTTCGTCGGATTTTAATAAAATTTGGTGGATAGATAAGGTTGCATGTTTTGTATAAGCGCGATTCCACCGTATATCCTAAAATTCGTCGTCAGGGTTACTTGACGAAAAATTACATAAATATTAAGTGAGTATTTCGGTTAGTAGGTAGGTAGCCTAGCGATAAGAGTGTGCGACTTTCAATCCGGAGGTCGCGGGTTCCCCGGCCCCCGACTCCGGCTCGTTCCAACGAATTTTTCGGAACTTATGTTTACGATTTATATTTATCAGTCGCTTTTCGGCGAAGGAAAACATCGTGAGGAAACCGGACTAAGGCCTAATAAGTCCGAGTTTCTCCTCTGAGTTGGAAGGTCAGATGGCAATCGCTTTCATAAAAACTAGTGCCTACGCCAATTCGAGGGATTACTTGCCAAGCGGACCTCAGGCTCCCATGAGCCGAGGCAATGAGCCGGGACAAACGCTAGGAAGAAGAAGATAATCTGCTAATCTATTGTCAGATTTTATGAAATTTGGTAGGTTTAAAGACTTCCTCATTCTGGTCGGAATAAACATGAAATCCCATTATGGAACAAAAAAATATATGTACCTACAATTCTGTTGGGTTACGAAAATTGCATACGTTTTCGTAGTTCAGCTGAAGGTTTTGTAGGACATACACATACAGTCAAATTGCACTTATTTTATACAGAATAGGTAGACTACTTTATCCATCCTCCAAATTTTATCAGAATCTGTCAAAAATAATTTGTCTTTACACATTTTTTTAACACATCACATAAAAAAATATAATATTACTACTGTAGTGATATCTTAATTTTAGGTATACGGTACCTATGTGCAGCAACAACACTACACGCTGTTAACTGCATAATAGGAATGTAACATTTAAAATGAATTAAAAAAAGATACAAATGTTTGACCTACAAGTACGACCATGGAATTTTTGTGATAATATTTGTAACACACTGCCCAAATAATAAATAAATCAGGTCAATGTACCAATACCATTACTGTTGTAACAGACAAGCAATGCAAGATAACCAAAACAAAACTGTAACAACACACGCACATTCCACCAGAAACAGCGTAACATTTTCCACACACGCCAAATATCCGAAACAACCCTTCAAGTGCCGCCCTAATTACTACCCGTAATTGTTAATTTGCCGACGCGTTGGCGGCCCAGGATTTATTGACCGAGGGAACAAAGGCACCTATGCTCTGGAAACTGTGGAGTAGGAAAATGTATTTCACATTACTGTTTGACAGTCAATATGTTTTTTTTAATGATATATGAGATGAGACATTTTTTTTACCGTCTCCCATGGACATCCGCAACACAGATATTGAATTAAAGAAACCTCATGTAATAAAATTTTGCGTCATTAGAAAAACTTGTGTTATTATTTATTAGGCGGTGTCTTACCTGAGCGAATAACTCGCGAACGCGAAGCGGCGCGGCGCGGGTGAGATCAATCCTTTGACACCTATGGAAGTGTCCTACGTGGGCGATTTCCGAATGCCGTTGGGCCGCCGCGCCGCACCGCGTCGCATTCGCGAGTCATCGCCCACGTAAGCCGCGCTGTTAATGTCAAAGTTCTTGGACTTATATATATATATTACGGAGGATCTTTTCTGTCCTATATATTATACCCTCGTAAGGCCCAAGGTCCTACCTATAGGACTTATTCAGTTCGATGAAATTTAAATCATATTCAATTAGGACAGAGTTGCATTTGTTTTGTTTCGTGCAATTTTCAAACAAAATAAAATCTACTGTATTCCGTGCACTATAGGTTCAAATTCCAGTGGCAAATTTTGGATTTTTCATTTCTATGGCTGGGCCTTACGAGGATACTACTCTTTGATCTTTTCTTTGCGTCCTAATGAGACAAAAGATCCTAAGGATACTCGTATTATCGAATACGCAATGGGTTTCAGCACCTGGAAACGACAGGTACTCTGTCAGTGCATACAGGGAAGTTTCACGCATATAGCCAGATATTTACGGGATATGTAAGGGCGGAAACCGGACCCGATAACTGGTTATGCGGTTGACTGTCGAAGTATGGCATATTTGCAGATCCACCAGTACCACATTATTTTATGTAGGTACCTACTTAAACATTATTGTAGGCATGTATATAATCAAAATCCAAACTCATCATAACGCATTAAAAATCCCTCGCATCTCTCGAAAACACAAAGGCTCAGCTATAACCAGTTAATTAAACGCATACCTACATGACGGCAGCAATTTATTAGCGCCACCACACGCTCACGGAAAACGACTTATATCCCTACTAAATCTAAGGCGGTTACGCTCTTCTTTAACTTATATGGTGCATATATGGTCCAGCGTATCTTGAACCGCGGTGTGGTAGATTTAAGGTAGGTTTGGAGGTCTAGTGGCTTTGGGGGACGAAAGGTATGCGCAGTAATTCCGGTATTCAGTAATTAACCCCCGAATGGCAGAAATTTCGAACGGAACGATGATTTTCTTTAGACAAACAGATAAATTAGATGATGTGTGAAAATTTACAACCCTTGAAAATCCACGCATCCTATTATACATTTTATCTATACGTATAGGTAATGTATGCCTACGTATTCTGGGTGACGTGAATTAGCACATTCACTGCCAGCAACGCATATATGCCTCGTCAACGACATACAAATTCACGCCCCCTGACGGTAAATTCGTTACAAGTAACTATGCTTATTTTTTGTAATACAGAAATAATCTGCGATAGTCGGTAAACCGAAATCCTATCCAAAAGGACTACAAAAAGTTTACTGAGCCTGAGGCATAGCAATATGATAAATATGATAATGATAAACATATTGCAACCCAGTTTAAAATAATATTACAGAGTTGAATCTGAAAATTAAAAGGTTGGTGCAAAATTTGCACTGACTCTCGCAACTGTTCTTAACACTCTGACACAGCGATTTTGTCAGTAGAAATAGGAGGGAATTTAAAAGAATTTAGGCGCGAAGGCTTGATCTCCCATAGAAAATTTGAATTTCGCGCCTTTTTCTACTAAAAAGTTGGTTGTGTTTCAGTATATGTATTTAGATCTGAATAGAATACAGAATAGACATGTCTACTAAAAATAAATAAGTTACGAACGAAAGGACCTTTACATAAGTAAACTCAAACTCACTCCCTACATAGATAAAGCAAATTTAATGTAGAATAAGTTTTAAGCAAGCTTTGCGAAAACTTATTTATAAAAAGAGTTTATCTTAATATAATAAGTATTAAGTTTCAAGCGAGTTTAAAACTTATTAATAAGTCAGTTATGACATATATCTGCATACAGCTTATTATTAAACAAGGAAACCATTTTGATAAGGAAAACCATTTTAATTAGATATATTTTAATAACAAAATTTCCGTAAGACAGACAATATTAAATATATTCGGAAGCTCCCGATAATGCTCCTGCCTGGGCACGGACGGAGTGAAATATGTCGAGTGATTTTCGACTTAAAATACGTGAAGACCCGTTTAAGTATATTGAAGGAAAACCATGTATGGAGTGACCTCTAAGCTTACTTATTTCTCTATGCAACTGCAACTCACAACACTCATCCCGATACCCGTGAGTCCGACACCCTCGCGTGCACTACATTATAGTGACAACAGCTCTATTAATATTAACTCTGCACTAACCGCCCCACTAACAATTTTTGCGGATGGCGACCAGCAGAACGGAGCCAGCAGGCTTTTATATTTAATATTTACGTTATTGTTTTACTAAAAAATACAACAGTGTGACAGCGCGGCTTACGTGGGAGATGACTCGTGAATGCGACGCGGCGGCCCAATGGCATTCGGAGATCGCCCACGTAGGACACTTCCACAGGTATCAAAGGATTGAATTCACCCGTGCCGCGCCGCGCCGCTTCGCGTTTGCGGGTTATTCGCTCAGATAAGACACTGCCTAACGATGTACCATCAGCCGTAAAAGTTTATGGCGACTTTATCAATGAATTCATTCATATTATTCTCCGCAGCTCACAGTAAGTTTGCAACATTAGCTAAAATAACTTTCGTTACAATTGTATTGGAATCAATTTGTTTTACAATTTAACGAATTTAGTTACCTATTTATTATAAATGTATGTAGAGATTTCCTACTTTATACTAATTAAGCTTCACTTCAAGAAATCATGGCCATTGACTAACATAAAAATCTGTAGTAGGTACCTAATTGCATAATGAAAAACATTAGACTTTAGAATGATGGTAAGTTTTCGTATCACAATGTGTCCCACACACACCTTGTGTACCTAACGAATAACTTATTTTTGGGCATTAGACATCATATAATGAAGTTTTTAAAGTTTAATAGCGTGTCATGTAAAAATGCAACTAAACCAAACCGAATAAATTGTAGTTGTATTGTATGGTTGTATGATGCCATCCCTGGCGTGACGCGGACAAGGTGCTAAGTGGGGCCCCGGCCCCGGGGGACTCGACTTATCTCTCCACTAATTGAATCGACAATTGCTTGTTTACTACTTTCTATTGATTTCTGAGTACGGTTAATAACATACATATTGTTCAATAGCGCAATAGTTCTGATTTTCTATGAACATTAGTGCTTGTATCAATTTTTGTTACATTATCCTATACATACAACATTAGGGCTAAGATGGTCGGCTCTTTGTCGTTTGTCACCATGCCTGTCACGTTCTAACAAACAAGTAAGGGCGAAAGTGACAGGCAATAAAAATGGAACCATGCTGCCACCGCAGAAAGGTAAGGTAGACTAAATATGTGAAATTGGTTGGTAAAATGTCTGATGACGGTTGTTCGTCAATTACTGCTCCCACCTTGACATTTTTCTGTTTGGTCCTATGATTGACTGGTAGAGAATGCCATGATGTATTAAACCCGCCAATTGTACCTTATTTTTAATGTACAATAAAGTTTGAACTAAATAAATAATTAAAGAAAATTCAACACTCCTTCTACACTTCACATGCCTACTCACTCAGTAAAAACTTATAAAACTAGTTATATTTCTGCAACTTGTACATAGATTTAAGACTTCTCAATTCATGGAATCAAGAATGGAGTTGATTTTCTCAGATTACCTTTCGTTTAAAGTCTGCCAAAATAAGGGCTTACAGTTGGGCAATTAAAGTAGATTATTATCTATCGGGTACAATCAGATTCTTATTGCGGCGGCAGTATTGTTTTTTTTTTAACTGTATTGCACAATACATAAAGAGTACAAATGGCGGACTTAATGCCAGAAGGCATTCTCTACCAGTCAACCATGAGCCAAACCGAAAGATGTGTGTCTCAGGCGAACTTAAGCCAAGTACAAAACTGTTTCATATCATACATCTAAATGTACCTATTACTATACAAAGACTAACTAAGTAATTTATATCCTACGCATTCGTCTTATAATTATAACGCGTGCCTGTTGCCCAAAACCTTGAAAAGCGTCGATACAAACCAATCTACCGAGAGTTAAAGCGACATCGTCTAAATTGAATAATAACCTGTTAACAGTGACGTCATTGTTGGGTAAATTGCTGGCAAATTGGGAGCAGGCTACCCTATTCCCAAAACATTATATCTCTACTCTATACCGTTCGCTAGTATAACTTGACCTCCAGATCTGAGAGACCATGGTAAAAGCTTATACTGGTTATTCTCAAGTGTAATGCTCGGTATAAAATGATAAGTGTTGTGAACAGGAGGCGAGGAACGCCTCGCCTGCGTGTGATTGGTCCCGCCCCGCCGTAAGAAATGAAATTATGCACCGCGGCTTTGTATGGCTTTATGATCGCTGTTTGAATTTGGAAGTAGTTAATACGAAACAGTTACGGATATTTGTAAGACTTTCATTATTGGATTAGTGATGTAGCTGTTAACCTTTGACGCAAACAGAATGACGTTTATACGTTTAATCGGGTTGTATCATATCATCGTATGTTCGAAATATATATTTTTTCATGTATTTATTTATTTTCCATTCAATCAGCACTAACAGCTAAATCGTACGTGTTAATTGGCGTTATATTACTTAAATGAATTAATCGCTAAAAACAAAGAGAAATAGAGTTACAAATTTCAATAAGTTACAGTAAGATCTCATTGTGAAACCGAAATAAATGTCATATACTGTAATGTCATAACTAGGCACTAATGCCGTGAGTGTATTTAAAAGAATTAAAATGAATAAAAAAATAATTAAAGCAGATGTCAATTGTAGAAGTTTAAATAATAATCAATATCAATGTCACTCAAATTAATTAATTGATGATAAGTCAGTTTGTGTTTGATTGAAATATGACAAAATGATCAAAAGTGTTGGTTTAATACAGATGGAGAGAGTTTATTATATTTATTATACAATCGTATTGTTCAGCAAATAAAAAAACGTGTCGCTAAATTAAATAAGCTTTTCATCACACTTGCTCGAAAAAGATCTTATTTCATGCAGGTGTGTTGAAGGACAAAGGCCTATTTTGTTCCCCCGGGAGTTATGGATTGTGAAAAAAAAAGCTATAACTCCCTAGGGAGTTAATTCTTAAATTATGTGACTTATTCATACAAACCAAGTAGCATAAATGAGTTTTACTTTTAAAATACTGACGTTTATAATTTAATATTTTTGTTTTCGTCTAATATTATTTAATTTGATTAATTTAACAGCTGATTAAAATATTTTTACATAATTTTCAATCGTGGCTGAATGCCGAATAGGTCTGTGCCTTCGATGCCTCACCGGCCAAGAAATTACAAAATGGCGGACGAATGTTTGAAATGTCACTGTATTTAAGAATTATTTCGCTTAAAATTTAGTTTTTTCTTCGCAAGTGTGATGAAAAACATTATGTGTAACTTCGGGGGTAAGAGTATTGCAAACTCGGGTCTTTAATTCCCTCCAGCCTGCAGCTCTCGGGAATAACCACCCTCGTATCCAAAATTTCACTTACCCCCCTCGTTGGACAATGTACTATTTCATGCCCGAATTTCAAAATCGTCTACTTTCATAAAAAGTACACTTTGGAAAAAGAAAATAGTACTTATTTAAAGTAGTCAATATAACCACTAAACCATACGACATATTATAACTTAAAATGACCTAAGGAACACTGTACCTAAGTAAAAATAATAATAATTCCGTTCTTAAAACACTACAAAATATGTAGCTTTATTAGTAAAAAATTTGGTATATACATAAGTTTCATACAAGTTACTTGTATTCCTAAGTGACTTGTACCCCTCTTATATTATAACCGTCGCCTCACAAATTTCTTCACGGGGAGGAAAATCAATAACGCAGCCTCATACTTTATACTTGGTAAGTGAATTCATCCTCCTCGCTGAGCCAACTCGGCTCGGCGGACTTGGCCGGTAGTGTTGTCATGTTTCTGGCATTATTTCTAAGACAAAAATCCCGGTGACTGAGTATGGAGTTATTTTCATTTTCCATACTATGATGTATTGTATTTGTATTTCAAATTTGTATTTTGTAGTGTAGGTACTTCAAAAGTTACATGTGCTGAAAAATGTGTACATACTTGTTACATTGTATTGTTTAATGCAGACCCCTCTTCAAAATAATCTTTTAGATATTTTTGAAAATATCGTCGGGGAATAGTGCAATAGCTAACAAAGTCAAAAGAGTTCGAAATTCAAACAAGGATGTTGGACCTTACTACATTTGTTAGTTACGCGTTACGCGGTATTATAAGTACTATCCCCGACGATATGTCTACCCTACGTATATCATTAAAAAAAAACAGTATGTATTCAGATTTTGTTTCCATTTTGTTATTACCTATGTATACATATCTATTAAATGTTACCTTGTTCAGGGACTTTATAGTGCAATATTCCTAGCTAAAAATACTGGGTACATTGGTATTAATCCGCCGGTCGGGAATATTCCCGCAGTACCTACATTACATCACTAGCTGGTAGGTACACGGTACACGCAGTTAAGCCAAATATAAGAGGTTTATTTATATCATAAGCCAAATTGAATTAAAAGTGTACTGTATGAGAACTTCATGTAGTTGACATTTTCAAGTCGAATTTTCTAGGGTGCACGGGAGAGGGAGGAATAGCGCCAAGTTGTATCGTTATTTTAGAATAAAAGCTAAAATTTAGATTAAGTAAAATTGTTTTTGATAAGTTTCATAAATTACATGTCTGTAATTAGATTTCATAAACAACGGAATATGGATTGAGTTTTAAAATATATTTAGTTAAGGTAGTATGAAATTCGTTTAAAAATAATTACTATTATGTAGGTAACTAAAAAGATCAATTAAACTAGCGCTTATTTCTCAAGTAGCTTTTTGGTTTTCTACCTACATTTAATTTAATCTGCAGATGCGTTTTTCGTAAGTAACGTATAGCATTATTAACAAAATTGGGAGCTTAATTTGATACATTTTTAGTATCGACGTTATTATATTTATTAAAAAAAATAAAAAAATAAAATAAAAATAAAATAAAATAAAAATAAAAATAAAAATAAAATAAAAATAAAAATTATCAAAGATAACAACCGACCTAATAATAAGCAAACAGGGAAAAACGGAAGCCAATAAAAAGGCTCCAATTTACCACAAAAACTCATACGCAAGTCACTCCACTAACAAACGTGTTTATTGGATCATATAGAAAGGAAAATGTGCGAAATAAAAAGGCTTTAATAGTATTGAATAATATAATACTTACGCTCTTTTTATATGAGAGGGTAAAATATGATGTTATTAGAAGAGAAATGAGGCGACTTCCGACAGGTTGGAAAATAAACACGACTGTCGCGGCAAATTATATGCTGACAGCTGACGGGGCGAGCCACGAGCGGGAGCGGGCGAGCAAGCGGATGAGACCACATGGTATAGAGGAAGGTTAGGTTGGTCGACTTAGAAATACAAATTAAATTTTAGTTTAATCTCTTTTTGCTAAATCTCAACTTTTTAGTGCTCTTTTCTAATGAGTGTCAGGACTTAACAAATACTAAAGATATCGAACTTAATGAAATATATTCTTCACATTTACTACCACATACTGCAACATGTGAAATATTCTCAATGAATTGGCTTGGTTCCGAGGAGAAATAAAACACAACCTATTTTAATTATGAATGAGAATGAACTTAGTTACAACGTACAACTTAATGCTTAGTGAGATCAATATAAAAAAATAGCGTTTAGCTTTAATAAAACTTATTAAGTCTATAACCTGACTTAGTTTTTTAAATTAGCGAGTAAAAGTAACTGAGTATAATTATATTTATTTTTAACTAATCATACTTGTGGAGTATTCCATTCTCCATATCGCCATTTCTTTTAACTTAAACCTCATCGACAGCTGCGCTAACTAGGCAACTAGCGAGCGTGAATAAGCGATTTCGGGCAATCGGCATCGGCACGAGTAGGGAATGCAATCTTGGGCCAAGATTGACCATTCAAGATCTTGGAGTCTCTTTTCGGAATCAAGATTGGTCAGTTCAAGATCTTGTCAAGATTCGGGTCAAGATCTTGGTCTCGAATCAAGATTATCGGGATTATTCCAGATTGAGCAGAATAATTAAAAAAGGTGTTATTTTTGAGTCAAATTCTGTAAATTGAGAGTAACCAGTATTTTTGGATTATTTTATATAATTGAGTATACTTTTCAAAGTAAACAACTTTCCATGAACACAATAATCAACGTTTATTTCAAAAATTAACAAGAAACAATCAAGATTTTAGTGACTATAATAATAAATGCAATACATTATTGCATTTATTTTATTTTAATCATTAAAATGTTGATTGTTTCTTGCCAACAATGCAATGAGATCATAATTAGTATAACCTATAAATGAAATTAAGAGCAAAAAACATTAAACATTTTGAAAATAGCTTCTCAAGAAGCATAATACACTTAAAGTGTCATCACCCAATCGGCACCGTATATCAGTGGCTAAATAGCCCGCGGCTGAAAAGGCCC
The DNA here is from genome assembly GCF_033807575.1 of Cydia pomonella. Taxonomy (NCBI): domain Eukaryota; kingdom Metazoa; phylum Arthropoda; class Insecta; order Lepidoptera; family Tortricidae; genus Cydia; species Cydia pomonella. The sequence continues at coordinate 6,185,510 of NC_084717.1, read as the reverse complement.
TTTCTGCCTCCACGCTAGTACGTTTCACGTATGACGTTTCACGCGCGATCTGTCTGAAAATCTTGAAATCTTGTTACAATCTTGGTCTATTTTGCCAAGATCGCGAAAGGGATTTCAAAATTCAAGATTGATGGCCTTCAAGATTGAATCTTGGAAAATCACTCAAGATCTTGGTGGAATCTTGATCTTGCAAGATCAAGATTGCATTCCCTAGGCACGAGTAATTGCAGGAATATCACTCCAATACGACATACATCCGTATAACTCTCCTATACAGGCACTATTCAGCACTTATCTAACTAACACGAGCTGTGGCGTTTTTAAAACGTTAATTGATGACCTTTTAGCTCGGTAGTATTTAAATTGATTATACCACATACCATCGTATAATTTTAATATACGAGCATTACGCCCGACAGATCTAATCAGATGTCTAGCTAAAACGATCGCTACAAAGCTTTTAAAACGTTTAATTGATGACTTTTATAGTATAAGTGGATTGACGTACGTTTTTCATTTAGTTTCTCTACCGATTATATTAATATATACAGGTACAGGTACAAGCAATTCGATGTCTGTAATACCTTGTTCTAGATCGTGTCATTCACGTCGACGCGTGCCTAAATTCATAATGTCATGTTATTAAAGGTCAAATTTGACAAATCTGGTCGTCATCGTGGATGACACGAACTATACAGTGACATCATCTTTACAAATGTCAAAAAACTCTTAATTTTATTATTGATTTCAAAAACATGGTAATATAAATATTACAAAATCTAGTTCTTAGGTCAAATAAGCACTTTTCATAGCTTTTGCTTAAGTATATAAAACTTCGCAAAGCTAGTTTTTAGTTAGATTTATTATATTATACACATCATTTATTATTTTATTACACGACTGTTGTGGATAAATCTTAATTCACATAAGTACTAAATTAGCAATCACAAAATTTCGGCATTGGCCGAAAATGTATCCTCAGTTAAACTACCTAAATTATACAGTGTTTTCAAAACATATCTAGTATTACTTATGGTTAATAACCAATGAATTCAGCTTCCTAAGACTGAATCCTGGTTCGAAGGGATATGTTTTTACTTACTCCATATTTGCAACCGGAGTTCCGTATCCAATCATAATCAGTCGGACTCTGCAATAGTTGGACTCGGCTCAATGCGGTATTAATACGGATTATACGCCGCCGGATGGTTATCATATTGGTTTTTAATGAATTAATTTATTTCCTTTTGAGGTACGCAGAAATTTGTCTACTAAGGGATTATGTACGTTGATTGAGTCGGTGTGTTGAGCGAAGTGGATGGGCAGAGTTTTTATAGGATTATAAAGTAATATCAGTAAACTGCTCCAAGCTCTGAAGAAATAATGGGAATTTGTACCTTATGTAACTACAGCTCCGGGGTTTTTTGAAGGTTACAAATTAATAAAATGATAACATCATCATTCTTTAACAGCATATTATTAAATACTTTAGACACTATTAATAAAAAAAATGTGGTATATTACTAATTTGTTTTACAAAAGTTATCAAATTTACATTATTGAAAAATACTAATACTAACAACCGTTGCATATTTTAAGCTATTGTAAATGTACAATAAGCTCTTTTTTCAAAACGAACCATGTCAGACGTCTTCCTTGTCGTTAACAATATCCAAACATCCCACCCATTCTTAATATACATATACAAAAAAAAAACTATTATAATTTGACCTCTAACTTGGTTTTAATATTTTAATAAGTCAGGTAGTAATATACTGGTCATATGACTAAGTAGCTGTATAGTTTTGTGAATTGTAGAGACAAACAGTGGTAATATAGCGTGGAATGTTACTCTACACTTGTGCCAACATAATCAGCCGGGTATTGGACTAATTCTTACATTGTCGACAATGTTTGAAGAGCCTGGAGTGTTTACTTTAGCAGACGTAAGATTTGGAGATCGTTGAAGGTTGTTAGAATTAATGAATTCTTAACTAAATAACATGTTCAATACGTAATAATTGTTGTAAATTAGCAGTACGAGTAAATTAATAACACTATTACTTTTTGTGAAGAAGAAGGTATCTAGTCGTTTTCATCCGTTAGACAATGGAGTAGGTAATAATAAAATATCTAATGAATATCAAAATTATGTATTATTATGAGAATAAATTGAAAAGTAAACATCTACAATAAACCGCTTAAAAATAATATTAGCAGCGGAGTCTCAAAAAATATCACCAGACTGAATTTTATGTATTTCGATAAGTCATTGAAATATTATAACGGGAAACAAACATACAATGGTAGAGTACATAAACATAACCGAGGTAAACGTGCCCTGCGGCGCGCAGCCTGACGCATTACTGTGCGCAAGAGCATGACACCGGCCATGTTGGATTGTCTGTTTATGTCAAATTACGCGTTGCAGTGTGAATGCAGTGGAACGAATCGCTACAGGCCAGAAAGGTATGAAAAACATCATAGCCCCGTTTTGTGCATGCTTGTAACTTGTTAATATAAGTGAATAGCTCTTTCTGGTAAACTTAATAAGCTTTCATGAAATGGGATTTAAGACTGACAAGAAAAGATGGTAAATAAATGAAATTTAACGCAATGCATACCTATATGTTTATGGATGTCTGAATTCTAGGAAGGGCTGTTTACTTAAGTAACATTGCATATTTTTAAATCTACAGTTATAAAAATTATCCACATTATTCATCTTTGTCAATTCATCAAGAACATTGTAAACAAAATGGGATTAAGGAAGTTAAATTAAATAAAGATTACGTGTATTGATGTTTTTACACCGTACATATTTACTTAGCATCCTAATAAAACACCTTTTATCATTTAAAAAAACCTTCGATAATCACTCGACTCTCCTAACTAGGTAATCGCTCGTAAATAAATATTATTCGAAGCGATCGGGCCCTAATGTAACACTTGGTAACGCGGGCCACACGCGAGTGCCCCAACTTGGCTCGCCCACTTCTCGGCACACTAATAAATTACGAATTCATTTTCTTTCAAAATAAAACTTGACATTTCGAGATGCATCCCCTGTCACTTATGTGCAATGACAGACTTTCTGTTATCATTAAAAGTGTACCTCAAGATTTAGTGTCTTAAAGAATAAGGATCAAAACGGAATGGTTTGTATTATAAGAGCGGAATGCATAAGTTTGTCAGTGGAGAGGCACACGCTCATTAGTGTCTTGTAGATACAAATAATGGAGGTCGGTCATTGTTGAAATAGTACAACAATATTAAAATAATAAGGCATAATAAGGCCCTTTTGTGGTGTGAACGGGCCATAATGGGCTGGGCATTTAATAATAGATTTAATAAGATGTGTGAAATTTGGAGTTAAGTGTTGGCTACGTAAACATTCATGGGCGCTTGTAGGCGGTGAACAATACCCGTGACGAATAGAACAATGTAATAGGACTAATAGATATAAAATCTATTCACTTTCTTAAAACGTCTACCTTCGATTCTGGAAATTACTTTTAATATATATTTTTTAAATAAGGCCAGAAGTTAATTCAAGCCCGCGACACAGGGTTCGTCAAATAGAGTATCACAAATGTGACAAAACTAAGTATGCATACTTTCGGTTCAACCAACATTTTCAACATAAATACTCAAAACTTAGCAATTTTGATCTTACAATATAAGTACGAATATTAAGATATTATTATGTACCTGACATATCTATCTTTAATTTGAAATCATTGTTCTATATTTATCTCTAAAGTAGTGACTCTGGCATACTTTAGCATGTAATTATGGAAAAGTTTTTACCTAGCTTTCACGCTCTGATAGTATTTTTAGTAGTAGGCACACTAATAAAAGTAAGTGCTAAAGCCACTCAAAAACTGCTGATATTAGCAAATTTCGTATAATTTAAGTATACATCCAAACCCTACATGGATGTTTGGGGTGCGGGGCGTTACAAGACAAGTTATAACCCTTACTTCCCCTTGTGTAAAGTGCACATCATTGTACGAGATAATAGGCAGGTACCCACATCGAATGCTGTCACTTTAAATTGAAAATAAGACGTTCAAATTAGAGCAGAAAGAAAAAGAAGAAATACTGAAAAAAGAAAGATCTATCTAGCACCCATTATAGTGATTTTCATTAAGATTAATTACTTTATACAATATCAACAAATGTTTGAAAAACAGTAAAATAGAAAACAATAACGTTAATTATTTGAACATTTCTAATTATTGAAAGAACGATAAAAATAAACTATCACTACATTTTAGCTACTCAAAACATTAAAATTTACGGTCTTTTCGGATTAGTAAAATTTACTGTTTTATTCGATAGCCTCATATGGAACTGTTTAAAGCATTAAAAGTTAATGCAATTACAATTGTTTTAAACGTTTTTTTCTCGGTGTTGATACGACCTTTCAAAAAAGTTGCTGTTTTTGAATGTTATTTTTGATTTTCTTTCTGTGTCATTTGTAAATACATATATCGTTTTAATTTTCAAATATATCGTGAACATTTTGATGTTTTTACACTTAGGGTTGCACCAAACCGTAGTTCACAAAATTTTATTGTATTGGAAAGTTCATAGTTCCTTGCTGAGTAATGTTGGTTAGTCTGCTAATTGTGGTTGGTACAACTAGCCCTAAGTGTAATCTTTGATACGAGTATGAATGCAACACACCTTTTTTGAAAAGACGGATGTATTTTCCCCTGCCTTTACAGGGCAGAGCCTCACATTGTAAGAAAAGCGAATGCAAGTCGTGGTCTTATTTAACAAACACAAACCAAGACATTTTCAAGAAAAACCTAAACTTATTCCTATTCTAAAGTGGGCTATTAAACCGATCCTGTGCTCGAAACTCTCCAATTTGTTACGGACGTAGTCCACAATCCACTGCTAAATGTCATTGAATGTATGGGATTTGTATACGTTTACTACCTTTTGGTTTTGGGACGGTACCGAGGGCCTGGAGAGCGGACCCGCAAACTACTGATAGGGTTTACACTTGAAAGAGGTAAGTAGTTGACTCCTTTAGATATTTGACTTTAAATAAGGTTTGAAAGTGCCTTTCTAATCATTTATTTATTCTTGGTGGCGAAATTTTCATAGAACCCGAGTTATATCGGCTTTACTAACTATTTAAAATAGATATATTATTATAGTTCGTGTCATCCACGATGACGCGCAGATTTCTTAAATCTAACCTTTAATTACATGACATTACGAGTCAAGGCATGCGTCATCGTGAATGACATAACCTATAAAGCCGTTTATAGCTTAAAGAAAAAGGAAAACACATTTATCTAGGAATATATCCGACTGTCCGGTTCGAAGGACCATTTTGCTTAAAAAACGATATTACGATACCGTTATATATGCTATCCATAACGGTGTGAAAGCATTTGAAGATAAGCACCTCACTAGGCTAGACATAAGACGCCAGTTACGGAAAAAGAGGCCTAAGCCATCCTACGTGTACACGTTCAACGCAGCTGGCCAACTTTATTGTCATGCGTGCAATAGAGTATTTAAGAGCAAGTTCGGCCTGGCCAGCCACATTAGGGCTCATGCTAGACAACGTCCATAATGTTTATTTAGGGTCACCGTCATCGAAAACGATGAGGAGGACTATATATTTGCTATAAATATTCCTTATGCTGCTCGCTTATGTAGACGTTACGTGTAGGTAGTAGTAGGCTATAACAAATACAACCGTTATCTAAATCGTATTAGTAACAACGACATCTTTTGGGGTTATTGCACAACAAACTAAACACACATCATTAAACCTAGAAATTGTCCATTGAAAGTATATCTATATAAGTTCTAAGTTCCGATATCAGGTAGAAGTAGCATCTGTAGCAACATGAAAACGAGTACATATACCACTCCACACATTGGATTTCGACAATTCTGTACACAATTTTACCACTCAGAAGCAAACAACTTATTTATGTGTACCTGCCTAACGCAAGGAAGTATAATTGCAGTCCTCCGCACATCATTATTCTATTTCACGTGTTTTCAGCGAGACCCACTCGCGTCTTGAGAGAGTAGTTTGAAACTAGTTTGTTCCGGTTTGAGGGTTTCCTCAAGGCCTGTTAGGTATCATGCAAATAAAACAAAAAGGCAAATTCAATGTGTTCAAACGACAGTTCAAGAGATGGCACACGTACTTATTGATTTATTCAACGAAAATATGATAATAATTATAGGAATGACTAATCAGATTTTAGCGCCAAAAGTATACACCGCTCAGAATGATGTCGTATTGTAAGGTGTCGGTTTATAGCGAATAACTCGCGAACGCGAAGCGGCGCGGTGCGGCGCGGCGCGGCGCGGCGCGGGTGAATTCAATCCTTTAATACCTATGGAAGTGTTCTACGTGGGTGATCTCGTTGTGCCGTTGGGCCGCCGCGCCGCGTCGCATCGCGAGTTATTCGCTCACGTAAGACACTGCGTAAATCGGGACGCTGATTTTCAGTGGTGGTCGTTCAGTTGGTCAAGTTATTTAATTACAATACCATGTTTGTACCTTGTCAAAGTGAAAATAGTCTCACATTGATTGTCACTGTGACAAGGTACAGTCGCCATCAGATATATTGGAGCGACCCAGGTGCTTACAAATATCTGAACACGCCTCTATTGTCTAGGCGTTAGAGTGCGTGTTCAGATATTTTTGAGTACCTCGACCGCTCCGATATATCTGATAGCGACTGTAGGCAAACCAAGGAAAAGGTGTAAGGACTGCGAGATGAGATGAAGAGAGAGCATGTGAATGATGACTTGGCGGGAGACAGAGAGCTATGAAAGAAAAACACATGATGCGCCAACCCCGAATGAATGGGACAAGAGCAATCGAAAGATATATGTTTTGAGTAGCAAAAGTTAATAATTCTTCATGTAACTTTAAATTAGCTTAGTTTACTTTTACTTAGCCTTCATACAGCTTGTATATGCTACCTAAAGGAATATAAAAAATTGCCCAATTCGCTGGTGTAAAGATCCTCCTGAAGATGTCTGTAAGAAGATGGTTTTGGGTTCGAATCCCGATAAGGGCGTGTATTTGTGTAATATACACACGTTCCTGAGTCACGAATCTAAGTAAGTTAAGTATTTGTATATTATAATATATATATATATATCTTTGTCTGAGTACCCAACAACACAAGCCAACAGTAAGCTCACTGTGGGGCTTATTTTAGTCAATTTTTGTAAGAATGTCCCTATAATATTTATTTATAAAGGTTGACTAAACGTTTACTCGACTTTCTTACAACTCACTTAATCTAGTTTAAATTCCATTCCTTCCATTACCCGACCATTTATCAGCCATTTAGTGCTACTTAGGAGATTATTACTGTCAAAAATTTTGTAAATATGGATTAGCAAAGTAAGTTTAAAAACAACCTGAAAAAAAAACAATAGAAATAACGTTTCTAGTAATTGTCTGTTAACAAAACTGTTGCGCAGCGATTCCAGGTATGATTGCGCCCATAATGACGGCGCTTGCGCATCTGTACAAACACCGACTGATCCAGTACCAGTAATTGGCCACCGGGGTTTAGGTGGAAAATGAGTATATATGCGTAGTTAGCTAATGCGTAGATTTTACCTGTATGTTATTATTATTTTTTATTGTTTTTATTGAAGTAGCAACTCCCACAATCTTTCTGCTTTGCCATAAGGTTGACAGGTCGAGAATGCCTTACGACATTAAGTCCATCTTTGCACTGTAAGGCTTTCTTTTGTGCAATAATTTTTACCCGAGTCTGTGTTTCCGCATGAGTACAACCTGGATCTCTTCAAAGCTAGAGTAAATAGGTATCTCATAGGTAAGCGTGCTCCACCGTAGACCGCATCATCACTTACCATCAGGTGAGATCGTGGTAAAATACCTGCCTATACTCCATAAAAAAAAATAAAGGTTAAATTAATAAATAGTTAATCATTTTTGATTGGCTTCAAAATTTGGAAGGTTTTAATTTCATCGATTTTTTTATATTCTTCGATTTCTGGAAATGGCTGTACCGTTTTGGCAAAATCTCTTTTTTTATTTAAATTCACTTTTGGTCTCATTGTGATCAGACCCTGGAGAAAGTGAAGGAACTCCTTAAATATTATAGATAACACCTATAGTTATTTTTTATATAAAGTACCTTCCTCGTATTAAGTAGTTGCACTAGAAAAAGGGTATTCAGAAGTGAAGCTGAGTGAGGACCATTTAGCGCAACTCTTCATTTTGTGTAATTATTTTAAGTTAGTTTTTAGGTTATGTTATTGTGCTAATAAATGATTTTTCTTCTTCTTTTTCTTCAAGTGATGATGAAGGCCGTAAAAGCTCGACCGTAGAGAAAAACAGTATTTATTGTTAAAGATTATTTTGAATAATTTATATTCATTGCGATTACATAGCAAGCACAGAGGCCACGCTCTCTAAAGCTCGAGGAAATAAGACATGATACAAACACACTACAATAAATAAGACAAATAGCAAATAAACAATATAATGTCAAAACAAGACATAAAACATAAGTTACAGAGCTTTGAACGCGTACTGCGACGCTAACGGCTACTACGGCTTAGTTAGGAGTTATGGTTCTGTCGTTATTTTATGTCTATTGCGTTTGGCTCTAGTCAATAATTTAGATTTTTAGTTTCATTTTATTTAATATTACACGATATAACACTTTATTTTAGTGTAGCATAAAATAAATGCTTTTTCGTTTAATATATGTAAGTTTTAACCCGTCTCTTAAGGATGGTTATCTCAGATTGGATAAATGTTAGTCAATTCGGTAGACAGACTTTTTGCAATAATTAAAAACCAACTTAAGCTATTTTTGCGTTATAAAAAATACCGAATACAAACGTAATGTTTGTATACCTACTTAACGACAAGAAACTCCCTAATTAAATATAAGCGTTTCGTAGGTAAATATACTATTGTACCTAAACAGTATTACCCCCTATTAACCCCCCCCCCCCCCCAACCGTAAGTTACGGCACGGTTCAGCCGGACGTTGCTCACCGATAACCGGTTATTCGATCACCGGGCCTTCACCGAGATCACCCGTTTACCGGATCCGGACGGAGTCATTACCGGCGGCTCAAATTGCATCGCATGGGCGTGTTGCACTTTTCCGGAAATTCTGAAGTCTATTAAATACCTGAATACCTATTGAATTTTACGCTTCTTTTTGTGGCCTAGTTAATTAGGCCTTTTTAAGCAATATTTGAAACCCTCTAGCGCTTAAAAAAAACAGAAATATCAAAAAATCTGTACAGTGCCACAAATATATTGATTATATTAATCTGTGTCGAAAAAATCATGACACGAGACCGTCGACCGTTACGTACGTTTGTATGGAGAAATGACTACTTCAAATATTTAGAAATACACTTAAATTGCGAATCTTCAATGAGATGGATATAATCTACAAACAGGCAGACGGACGAAGAGCCGGTATCAGAAATAGGTTACCGCCGGATTCGAAACAATAAAAGAACATTTTGGCTCAATAAAATATTTTTTTCGTACCTACCAGAAAGAAAAGTTAATACCTAAAACACCTGTATATTTAAAGGACTTACTTCTACATATCTCAAGTATGTACTTATTTTGGAATAAAAAAGAATGATTTTTTTATTCAAAACTGCCACTTTCGTTCAGAAAACTTGCCAGCCTATTATCTAGTGAAAGTGAAGACATAGATAGTGAAGACACCTAGTGAAGACCTAGAGATTTTCTTATAAACACAAAATAATTTCATATGCCTATTGAGAGATCTTATATCTGATCTTAAAACAAATTAATTTAGGGCTAACACTTTTAGGGCGTTTATGAAGCCCTTAGGCACTAGTGCTAGTGTAGTAGTAGTAGTAGTAATTATGGCTAGGCATAATTCGTATAACAACAATGTCACCGTAATAACAAAATGACTTAATCAGTATTTCCATTGAGGCGACAGAAAGGGTTGCCGGAGACGTGGGTGACAGACGCCGGGCGACACATGCTATTTCCTCATTATGGCTCAATTTAATAATTACCTAATCGATTTTGGGCCGTGCTTTTATTTGGATTAAAAGAACAATGAAAGAAATGAAACGGTATTAGTATTTCTCCTTTGCTGCTAACAAAAAACCTCTAAATTAATATTCAAACATCCACTTCCAGCCACATCTCCGCCCAGTCCGCCCATTAAAAATATTTCCAAAATTTCCAAAAAAATCTAAATGATCGAATTTGAACACTTTGAACTACTATGAGTCATAACTCATATATATATATATTTTAATACTTGTGTACTTTAATTTATTCTAATAAATTGTAAAATTTTGCTAAATGTAAAGCAAATTACAGTGAATCTCGACAATCCGGCACTTTAATGGTGATATTCCACGATTTCCACGTCCATGCTTTCTATCTGGGCTTACAATATAAATAAATAAATATTATAGGACATTATTACACAAATTGACTAAGTCCCACAGTAAGCTCAATAAGGCTTGTGTTGAGGGTACTTAGACAACGATATATATAATATATAAATATTTATAAATACTTAAATACATAGAAAACACCCATGACTCAGGAACAAATATCCATGCTCATCACACGAATAAATCAATTAAAAATAATTAAATGCCCTTACCAGGATTTGAACCCGGGATCATCAGCTTCGTAGGCAGGGTCACTACCCACTAGGCCAAACCGGTCGTCACTATCACACCGCCTTTTTTGTAACTAGCTAAAAGTTAGATAATATAACGGTCATATTTTATTTGAATTTATTATTTTAGTAGGTATAGTGTATGCCTACGACAATTAGCTGTTACAGATTTAAAAACACATTAAAATATATTCAGATTTGCTCTAAAGCCGCTGATTTCCCATTTCCAGTAATTCGAATTTTCCACTAATTAATCCGGGTCTCTTGTTTCAGCATTATAATATCGGTTTAGCGAGATTATACTGTAGTTAAAACGTTCAAACACAAAGAAGACATTGACCACCTAGTTGCCAGCTTGGTGGTTAGTCAAGAAAAAAGAAGTACCAACCTTACAACCAGGGTGTGGGTCAGGAAAGCCTACTACTAAGTTAGTTGCCGTGTTCGTGAAATTCGTGATCTTAGTACCGCCGGGCTTAAGAACCCGTAGCTACGGATCGGCGTGTATCACGGATATCAGGAGCCCTACTACTAACCGACAAACCAGATTAACGCTTGGGAAAAAAAATACTTACCGTCCAACTGGGTGAAATGTCTGGTTGACACGTTGGTAATAGAGGGAGATTTCAACTATTTCTTCAACCCTATCTCGGTACGGTGCGTCAGTTACTGCAGCCTATGAACGCTTGTGAGTTCAACTCACTCTATAAACTCTATAAAGTATAGTAAATTCTTCATTGTATCATTTTGTCAAAACAGAATCATGTTAAGTACAAAAGGGGATAGAGTAAATAGCCCGCACTGAATTAATGGTGTATCTACTCATTGCGTCACGCTCTAATGTGAGAATTTATTCGTAATACTTACAAATGTGGCTACCACTAGTTCGGCACTGACATAAACGCTATCGAGAACGTAACTTACTTTCTGTGCATCTCGCTCGTACTCGCATATAAGTGCGAGCGCGATGTGTAGAAAGTAAATTACGATCTCGATAGCGTATATGTCAGTTTTGGCACTCCCAAGTAGCATTCGGGGTTCTATATGAGATGTCTAGTCGTTCACATGTACTCCACAAGCTGTGTAAGTCAGCTGTATAAGAGCTGTATAGCTTGCTATAATGCTCTTATAGAACCAGTTTGGGCACAAATTAGACAGCCTTAAGTTCACTATGGCTGTACATTAGCAGTATAATAGCATTATAATAGCAGTTTAAGTAGTAACATCGGACTTAAGGCTGACTAATGGCACTATATGGGACGCAGTGTGAACCATACAACGTACATGAGTGTAATAAAGAGTAACAAGTGGCTAAATACACAGCTATCACAGTTATAAAATCCGACAAAAGTACTCCAGTGCTACCTAAAATTCACGTGGGTCCATTATATTTCTTTATTTTATTTATTCCTCATTAAGTTTGGTTTTTTGTGTGCCATCAGAAACACCGGCGGATATCCTTTGGATAAATTTTATGATAACACGCGGTAAAGTACCTGTTTTAAATTCTTAATAATGTTAAATGCTATGGGAATGCAAGTTTATCGTGAAATGTATACATATTTACAGCTAAAATATTCACGCGCCTCTGTAAAAACGCGATATTCATTTTAAAATATTTAAAACTGGCTGAGAGGAAATCAACAATTTTCAAATTTTGACATTATATTGGCATTATAATTATACTACTGTAATTAATTATAGCATGAAACCAAAACTCAATCGCTCTATCTGCGTATTTTGTGATAAATCTGCATGATAATTTTGGAGATTTATTTGGTAAATATTTTAGGTTACGCAGAACAAAATGGTGGAAATGAAATACGGTTATGTGAACTGATATAACTCCAATTTAATGCGGTGAGCGTATAATAGGTTCACATGTGTTCTGTTAGAATGCTGTTACCTATATAAAGTCCCACATTTGTACCACTACAGAGCCAATGTCTATAAATTTATTCTAATGTGAACTAATGTACAGCTTTAAGATGTAGTTTAGGTCAATTGTGTATCATCGTATAATTCTTTCAATATACTGAAATTTTAGAGATCCTTTCTTCTTCCACCGGTTCTCGCTCTTATTTTCCAAGGTTTGTTATTCATTTTCAGAAATTTTTGCACGCGACGTAATATAAACACACAGCTTGTGGGATAAGTGTAATAGAATATCACATTCACATTCATTTTCAGCTTACAGCAAATTAGAGTAGTACTTGTGGACAAATAAACTGCTATTGATGTTAATGGACAACACATATAATCCTTTTAACAGCCTACAGTGCACATGCGAACCATTTAAACACTTCTGTACAGCTAGTAAAAAAAGGTTATTTTAATGATCACAAACAAGTCCTACTACAGCTACTAGCTGTATAACAGTCTCAAACAAGTAAACATAACAGCTTTTGGCTTTATAAATGACCATGTGTGTTCTATTAAAATGCTAGCTCTACAACATCGTACAAGTAGGCTGTTAAACAGCGGTTGCCGTATCTCTACCCTCCTATAATGCTCTTAGTCAGACGGCTGACTAAAGGATAGTTGTTAGAGTATTATAACACCAACAGTCGTATAAAAGTATAACTCTACCCTCCTATAAGTCCCTTAGACAGGTATAGGTGTTATTAATCGCAATAATGCAGCTTATACATCACGAGTGAACTGTAATAATGCTTCAAGTACACCTGGGAACTAAATGTGTACTCTTAAATGGAGTAAAATGCTACTTGGGCTGTTAGTGACTCATGGTACGGGTACAGTTCTGTTTGACATCGCCTCTTTATTGAATACTTCGGTTACAAAATTGTTATAGAATGAGGTATACATAATGTCGTTACACTTACACCTGTATCAAGTTCATTCAAGTTTTGTTTTGTTGATGTTACTCTGTTCGGTCAGCCAGGGGACAATAGTACCTAGCATTGTTTGATAGAAGAAATGTTATGCTGCGATCTACTAATAAAGGTACTAAGGGGCACTTGCACCATCCCACTAATCCGGGGTTAACCGGTTAAACCTGGAGTTACTATGGTTTCCAGTACAATTTGACACTGGGTTAACGGTTTAACTGGTTAACCACAGAGTAGTGGGATGGTGCAAGTGGCGCTAAGTAGATGACCAATTATAGAAAGGGCTTATCTTATTTTATGAATGGTTATTATGACAAAAAACCAAGGTTTTAAGTGTGACCCACGAAAACGTAACATGGCAACGAGTGACGAGAAAAAGATGATTTACCCACTTACTTATCCCGAACTAGCTCACCGCGTCGGTGTCTGCGTAGAATGATTATTTTCATCACACTTCGATCCGATAATCCTAAATTTTGACCTAGGCGTGTAATGTGCCTACTTATTTTTCATCACACTTGCTAGGCAATACGGTCCGTAGGTAAATCCTAAATTTCGACCTAGTGTTGCAATCTGCGTCCGAAATTAGGAAAAAGTTTTATTTTTTCCTCATAAGTGTGATTGTCCTATTTTTTTCCTCATGGTTTGTTAATTAATTACTCGAGTTCATTAAGTCCTCGCCTTCGGCTTCGGGCTTCAATTCATACTCATTCGTAAATTGTTGTAGACCGCCTTTAATACACAATCTAGTTTTCCGTATCCCATGTCCTTTACCGGGACTTTCACTTTTTCGACATACAGGCAGAGTTACTTTCTGTATATTTTTTATACCAGTACCCCTAGTGTAAATTTAGTCGATAGCGAAACGTGACGTTTGCGTTAAGTCTCATTTTGTATGGGTTTTTGAACAGCGCGCCAAGCGGGACGTTTTGGAAAGTCAAAAATCTCATACAAAATGACACTTAACGCAAACGCGTAGGTACGTCACGTTTCGCTGTCGAAAATATTTACACTAGGGGTACAGGTGTTTCCTGTAACACAAGCAAATAATTAAACCATATATTGTACTCCTAAAACGATATAGCTTTTGATTAACAACTTTTAAATATTACGAAATCTTTAGATTTAATCTTTTTCATACAAATTTAATATTTTTTCAATGTACGCTGACATCAGTGTGTTTGACTTTGACGTTGCTTGTCACGCTTTAAACGTGACAAAATTTGCAATACATTGCGCCTAAGAATTAACTTCAATGTGTAATCAAAATTAAAACATAAGTTATTTTTTAAAGTTTCTGGACAAATGTTGGTCAGTTTGAGGAGTATAGCCTACAGTTTAATTTATTGCTTCTGTTACAGGAAACACCCGGTATGTAATTTTGCAAAATAATATAATTCACTCAAAAAATTTGATAATCCTATACCTACTAACCTACACGTCATACCAGAGCAAAGGCCATATAACTTCTTATTTTATCCCATCTTTTTCTTTGCATCGCAAAATAAAATGATCCAGTCATACTTGTTCAAATACAACGGCCAAGTAAATAAAGGTATGTGCCAGACATGCACATAACCTAGGTAAACTTTTTCGAACAAAATCAAACACGTGAAAATAAATAAATGTTCACATCAAAATGATGGCGTTTAAATTGTGCATTATCCGATAATGGGCAATAACGTAGTTAATCAAACTGGTGACAGCGGCTTTGTCCGGGTACGAACCCGTGACAATCGATTACGCGGCAACTGAGTCAATAGCGCATTATATTAATTAATAATTACCGAGGCAACTGTCATACCGGTAATGGAGTAGCGAGAAGTCTGGTGGATTGAAATGGTTAGCCTCAAGTCCAAGAATCGTTTTTTTTCATTGTTGAATTTGGAACCTTGAATTTTGGAATAACGCCTTTATAAGGGCCTTTGGGACTCAGGAGGTGAAAGTCCGTCTAAATTTGCACTGATTTGGCTTTATTACGAATTATCAAGGAAATTGACAGATAAAATGGCGGCAACGACGACGCCACAATAGTGATGCAGTTGCAGTTGACATCCGAACGTCACCTGAAGTACCGTAATTCCACTTATAATCTTTGGGAGATCATGTAAAAAAACTACTAGGACTTTGTTAAACACAGCCTCACAAAAAAAAAAGTCGAGTTAACATACTAAGCATACGCTTCAAATTGTTTAAGATTTACATGGCATGATACTTGAAAAAAACTTTATAATGATATTTAGACATATAAGGGCTTTTTTATCTTCAATCAAATCAATCGCCTGATCAACGCTCGGTAAACGAGGACCAGATGGCCTACCGCGAACCACGTTTGACGTGTTGCCTCACTGTCACACTTAAGTACGAATTTACAAGTGCAATAAAGAGGCAACACGTGCCGTACACGAACGTGGTTCGCGGTACGGCCTCAGGGCGCGTAGCCAACGTGCCAATTGTTCGCTCCGTGGCGAACGATCCGGTAGTCTTTCTCTATCACTCCGTCCATATTAAATATTAATGGGACAGTGACGGGATGGGATTGCGTATCGTTCGCTTCGGAGTGTTAACGATTGGAACCAATTGATTGGTACGTTAGCTACGCGCCCTGCTATGAGAATAGCTATAGAAACCCCGCATCTTCATGAATCAGAACGACCATTTGTCATCGGCTGAAGGGGGTGGAGGGGGTGCTATTATCGGCTTAGTGCCGCGCCATTTGGCCGCCGGCGCCCGCCGCGGACGGAGCTCCATCGATCTAGTGGCGACCAAGTTTCTATTGTTGGCTTAGCTTTCTTTTCTTAGACGCTCTCTTTTGTATTTACAAAACAATCAGGGTAACATATCTTGTGTCAAGCAGTATGTTTACAGGGAAATATGGTACAGCAGAAATCGAAGTGAATGAGGTCCTCAATGGACTCGGACATTGTATTGTTAAGGAAGTAGGACCCTGTGCAGAACATTATAACCTCTTAACCAGCTTACCTAATTCTGCTGCTGAGTGTACCTATTTACTTGAAAAATATGCTCGCTGATATGAAGATCTAGTTGAAGCTGAACACTACCCAGATGCATTCCACCTTTACCATATTAGAGTATTGTTGACATATTTCTGCGCACTTTGATATTTCTAATATATCCGATGGTGACAGTAAGCAACCTTCAAATTTGTAAAATAGTTAAGTATGTTTAAAACTCTCAATCGAAAATCTATTTGAATTTTCATTTCAAAGGAATAAAGCATTCTCAGAAACGGTACTGGCAGTCCAAGTTATAACTGCCTCTCTATTTACAAAACCTTTCCTATCGATTCTGCTTTAAATCCCATCGTATCTTGAACTCTAAATCCGTGACAATTATTCGTCATTGAAGATCACACATTTACTGGCTCAAATAGATTCGAAGGAAGAAAGGGGCGTGTAAACAGCGAGCCAAGTTCGCGCCGTTAAAACTTGCTCGGGCAAATAGGAGCAGGCGATTGACTTCCACTCGAGTTTAAGTTTAGCTTGGTGGGTCGGTAAACTAGTACCAATCAAAATAAAACGTCAGTAAATAGTTTCGAGTATTTTCAACTTCCTACTATAACCATTTGTCGCCCTGGTCGATTGGTGGTACCTAGTGGTATCTTGATTAAATAATGAAAGTCGCCTTCTTTAAACATGTTTATTTTACAAAACAGTAGGCAAATCATTATTATGAACCAGCAGACTGAAAATTATCTGTGCTAATTAATAACAATAACATTAATTGAGCTAAAATTGTTACTTATGTATTGGCGCAGATCATAATTGACTATTTTTAGTTTTGCTTTTTCAAATAATATGACTTTTTAACTACAGATTATTTATCTAGTTGTACAATATAGACTTGAGAGTGAAATGGTCTAACCAATAACTGTTATTATGTATTTATTACAAGTGAGGCCAATAATTAGATACATTTCTTAAGATATATCATCGCGAGTATCTCTTAACTTCTATCCAATTTCTAGAGTTGTCTACAACCAAACTAACTTAACATAGTTTGCTCAACATTGAATAAGTAACAAGATTGCCCGGAACAAACGTTACGTTACGAGCAAATTGTCTTGCAGTGCACTTGCAGACGTACACAAAACGCTGACAGGAGATGTATGGCGCCGCAAAATGGCTCGAAGTAGCGCATACTGAGGCTATGGATAAATATTTAGGTACTCGTACTTAGGTTATATAGGTCAATTCAATTTGATAATTTGTGGCCATTAGAAATCATCAGATCTATATTTTGGTAAGATGATAGGAAATATGTTGAAATGAAGTTATATATATAGTAAGAAAGTTATAGAACTTAGGTTTTTGCATAGCGATTGCGATTTTTATACTTAAGTAGTGGAATTTCGGAAGTATTAAATCTCCCAAAAATTGAGAAGCACTTATATAGATATAGGTAGAAAACTACTTTACTTACTTCTAATGCAATAAACTATCATGAATTCCGTATAAAATTCCAAAAGTAAAGCGGAATCCCTTAACTATTCCATTCGTAATTCTTAAATGATTGAAACGATTGAACGAAAACGTCAGACGTAGCTCCGAACCGCAAGTCACAATGAGCATTACCGTGATTCGATGAAAGTCGTAATAAATTAGAAATGGGCTGGTCAGTAGAGTTATAACTATCGCGATGAGCGTATTGCTTCAGTCGTGCCAGTATTAGCGTGATCTAGATAGCAGTGACATCTATACGTAGCCCGAGGTCGTAATTTTACTGGTTATAAAAGGCGCTTTCTGTATCTGTTACATCGCCGCCCCTAGTATTGTGGGCGCGACAATAGTCGTCTCCATCGCGACTCTTATTGTCCTCTAACTGTATTACATCGTCTAATAAGTTAGAGTGACTTGGTATCGGTTCCGTTAATACGATGACCATTGTCGACGAAGTTTTATTGTCGTTTTGGTTGCGGAGTGGTTTATTTCTAAAGGGTGTAGCAGGATAGCCTAGGAAAAATTGCCCCCAGCGATTTTGGGCCAAAACTGTAATCAAACGATGCCTTTTGGGGAGGTTATACTCTGCACAAAGTTTCATCCCTCTGTTACCCCCTGGGGGTGAAAAAAACCCGATTAACCCCAAAACTGTTTTAATTATTTTTTCCTAAACTATGAAAGTGACGAATTTCAAATTTCGTACAAATATTAATAAGACTAAAAGCTATGTGCTAAAAAAATATTAACCCCCTAACCATTGAAATTCTTGTAAAAAAAACAAAAATAAAAAAAGAATCAACCTGTATATCAAGTTTGGCTCATGGTACCACACCATTTTTTTTTTTCAAAAATGAACCAGTTTATATTCTACATGATACAAAAGTTTCATGGACCTACTCCAGAAGGAACATTGCGAAATTAATATGTATTGGCTCTTTGGTGCGTACTATTCATTGAACTCCCACTAAGAGCCTTGCATTATTAATAAACAATGGCTTGCGATCGGACCGCTGCTCGTGCCCGATTTGAAAAAGGTGGGGATAAAGAAGTATGAATCAAACTCATTTGTACATGGATCTCAAGTTTGGCTCATGGTACACACACCATTTTTTTTTTTCAAAAATGTACCAATTTATATTCTATATTATATAAAAGTTTCATGGACCTACTCCAGAAGGAACATTGCGAAATTAAAATAAACGTACTATTTCGTAGCTACTAATCATTATACTCGTATCATGCTTAATACGCAACGTCTCGGACCCGAAAACAAAATAATTTAAAAAAACCGGCCAAGAGCATGTCGGGCCACGCTCAGTGTAGGGTTCCGTAGTTACTCTTCCGTCACAATAAGCTAAACTGGAGCTTAAAGTATAGTAAATTGTTAACCAAGGGATGAAACGGTACCTTTCACGTGAGTTAAACAAATAGGCAAATTTGCATAATCAGTACCTAATTAAAGTATGTCTTTTTACTATGAAGGGGAAACTTTTTGCGATAACTCAAAAACAGCTAAACTGATCATGTCCGCTATAGTTTTCATTTAATGTCTTTCTTAAGCTCTACTTCCACGATTTTTTAATTTTTTTTGGACCTATGGTTCAAAAGTTAGAGGGGGGGGACACATTTTTTTTTTCTTTCGGAGCGATTATCTCCGAATATATTCACTTAATCAAAAAATGTTTGTTGAAGACCCCTATTAGCTTTGAAATACCTTTCCAACGATACCCCACACTGTAGGATTGAAGCAAAAAACAAAAATTCACCCCCACTTTACGTGTAGGGGAGGTACCCTCAAAAAAATTAAATTTTTAGATTTTATTGTACGACTTTGTCGGCTTTATTGGTTTATATATCCATGCCAAATTTCAGCATTCTAGCACTAACGATCACGGAGCAAAGCCTCGGACAGACAGACAGACAGACAGGCAGGCGGACATGGCGAAACTATAAGGGTTCCTAGTTGACTACGGAACCCTAAAAATGTTTTTATAAATACAAATGAGTTTGATTCATACTTCTTTATCCCCACCTTTTTCAAATCGGGCACGAGCAGCGCCAGCGGTCCGATCGCAAGCCATTGTTTATTAATAATGCAAGGCTCTTAGTGGGAGTTCAATGAATAGTACGCACCAAAGAGCCAATACATATTAATTTCGCAATGTTCCTTCTGGAGTAGGTCCATGAAACTTTTGTATCATGTAGAATATAAACTGGTTCATTTTTGAAAAAAAAAATGGTGTGGTACCATGAGCCAAACTTGATATACAGGTTGATTCTTTTTTAATTTTTGTTTTTTTTACAAGAATTTCAATGGTTAGGGGGTTAATATTTTTTTAGCACATAGCTTTTAGTCTTATTAATATTTGTACGAAATTTGAAATTCGTCACTTTCATAGTTTAGGAAAAAATAATTAAAACAGTTTTGGGGTTAATCGGGTGTTTTTCACCCCCAGGGGGTAACAGAGGGATGAAACTTTGTGCAGAGTATAACCTCCCCAAAAGGCATCGTTTGATTACAGTTTCGGCCCAAAATCGCTGGGGGCAATTTTTCCTAGGCTATCCTGCTACACCCTTTGTAGCGGGAGGACTATATAATTAAGAAGGTAAATATAAATATAACATTTTGTTAATCAAATGTTATGTCCTATACCAAATGCCTAAGCAAGAGCTATTCGTAAAAATACTAAAAATACACAATATTCACGACATCCATAAAAATTAAAAAGCATCTAATAGCTCCGACCAACATAACCCCTCACATTTAACAGCAATCGGCGATACAATCCCGTTAAACAAGCCAACAATGCCTCACAACAAAGAGCATTATATCATAATTTGCCCACAACAATGTGTCCACCCCAAAAAACAAACTAGATAAGTCGAGAAATAACATTTAATAGTGCGCGTCGCAGCGGGCGGGCGGGAATCTCACTCGTTAGGTTTGTGTCTCGTGCTTCGTGTCCGGGCACGCGGAGAACACGTGCCGGGCACGTAATCGGCAATTATGGCAAATGAGGTTTTTTTACAGCACGTCTCTGTGTCGCCCGCGGCGGTTTGTGTCAGTTTAGGATTAAATACAGTTGGTGATTAGGTAGGAAATGTGCGAAATGGAGTATAATGAACGGTTATTATAATTTTATCATTTTAAAATGTCCTTGTATTTTTTTAAATATTGGGTAAATATTATGGAAATGAAACGGCAATGACGACATAGATACAATTTAGTATATTTATGAATAGATACCTAGATGACCAAAAGACTCTATCTATTCTAACATAATACAATAGAAGAAAGTTCAATTGTTTGTATTTCTTTATGAACTTTTACATACATTTGTATTTGTTGTTGGATAATGAGTAAATAAGTACAGGATTTATGACCTCATATCTTTATATTTACAGTCTCATTACGAAAAATATTTAGTGATTTTCAATACAAAGTGCGCTCAGAAGCACATGGCAATGTTTTGTATTTTTACCTCATGAACAAAATAACTTTCTCATTAAATAAAAAAAAAACATAGGTACGCTACAATACACGCTAAACAAGTGATCGAGTCCAACCACAACGCATTTACTTCACGCGCGTGTGCTAATGGCTAATCCTTGGAAATGGCCACATCTCAAAAAAAAATCATACGATTAGGTGACACCCCTTTGTCAAAGCTTTCTGGTAAAGTATATCCGCAACACAAATAGTATGTGACTACATTAGATAAATTAGATTACCTAATACTTTCTTAATACCGAAAATAACAAAGAAAAACTGGAACGTGGCTTAGGTATTGTAAAATCTATTTATGGTAAAAAAGTAAGTGAAAATCAGATATAGGTAAAAAACTTAAGTAAGTCAAGTCAAGTTGTGACGTGTTCGAATAGACATTTGTTTTGTTTGTGTATGTCTTTTAAACATGTATTGTCTATTCGAACACGCCACAACTACATACAACAGACTTACTTAAGTTTTTTACCTATAACTTATTTTCCAAATCACTATTACGACATCAAAACATCATACACATTAATCACTCATGAATATAAAACGTAAAAAATCAAATTACTATTGAAGACATAATAAATCTTAATAATATGACATGACATTAGCGTCGCAAACTATATTCATACACGTCATCAAATCGAATTAGACATTTTAAAAAGCATAATGCGTTTAAAATCCGATTTGTAAGAGTTGCGTAACAGATATTAATAGTGCACGATGTGCACATTATTGAAGTTTTCGAGGGTCCCCGGGCTTGGCCCTGACACTTCATTGCCTCTACGAAATGTTAGTACTTTTAAACAGTTACCCATTTGTTTGAATGAAATAGTCATAAATGGCTTGGATTTACATCTTATTTGAATTTTATACAAGATTGTGGTAGTAATTATAAAGTAGTATAGTGTGCAACGGGTACATAATAAGGGATTTTAAGACCTAATTATTAAAGCACCGTTGCACACAATATTTTTTTCTAAGACAGCAGCAAACGCCTAAAAGATTTTAAAGAAGATAAGTTTTAGAGAGAGTAATTCTTCTTTCTCTTGGTTTATATAGGTATGTTTTTTTATATACTACGTCGGTGGCAAACAAGCATACGGCCCGTGATGGTAAGTGGTTACCGTAGCCTATAGACGCCTGCAACTCTAGAGGTGTTAAATACGCGTTGTCGACCCTAACACCCCGCATCCTCGTTCAGCTCTGGCTACCTTACTCACCGGCAGAAATACAACAGTATGCGTAGGGTTTAGTGTTATTTGGCTATATGTTTCTGCGATGAATAAAAAATACCATTTGTTTTTACTTATTTAAACTATATTACACATCAAAAAAGGTACAAATGGCGAACTTAATGCCTCATGGCATTCTCTACCAGTAAAGCATAGGGCGAAACAGAAAAATGACAAGGTGGGTGCAGTGAGAACCGTTTAGAAGCAATCCAGTAATACAGAATACTAATCTAATTATTCTGCTCGCAAAACTATTTTTCTCTTAGATAGTTTTTTTGATAAAAATGGTGTAAAGTTTTAATATTTTAGTTTATTTCAGTTTAGTTTTCATAGTAGGCTACCTAACTCAAGTTTTTTTCAATTCTTTTAAATATCTCGTTTGTTTTCTCTCACCAACCCCAAGCTTTAACACTTAACAGATGACTAAAATTCCCACCAGCCCGCTGCAGCCGTGGCGTGGTGTAATCGGGCGACATGTCCCCTGGGCGCGTCACCCAGGGGACACGCGCTAATGTTCAGGGGACTGACGTTAACACTGTTACATTACGGAAATTAGTGTTAGCTGAGTTAAATTTGTGTTAGCTGTGTTATATTGTTAAGAGTCACACGAATCTAGCCTCTGCCACACAAATTAATCGCTAATTTTTAGAGAACTTTTTGAAATGGCATGAAAATTCAAGTAACATATATCTATTGTGTTTGCTTTTCGCTGCTAGAAATTGTTTAGATCGTGCCATTCACGAAGACGCGTGCCTTGACACGTAATGTCATATTACTAAAGGTTAGATTTGACAAATCTGGATGACACGAACAGAACTAATACATAGGTAGTATGTTGTTTTAAAATAGAAAGATAATATACCCATAAAATGATTTTTTTGGAGTATGGAAGTGCACAAAATTTTATCCTTGTAGCGTTGAATCCGAAATTAGTAGTAAATTTATTACGTTTTGAAAAATAAGTAGGTAACTTTTATTTTTTTAATGAAACTTTCTATAATTTCCCTTTAATTATGTGTTGCATAGTAATTTACAGCTGTAATGTCTTTCGACTGCAGTAAAGTAAATAACTACAAAATAAATTAATAGCCGCGATCAAATTGTAACAAAACATTAACTCCATAAACAAATACAACGACGAATGGTCCATCGAGGGCCGCGTGCGCCGAGGGCGTGTTACCAACCCCTCTGCTGTTCTAACAAGCTAAAATACACCATATAACATAGTCATTAGAAACTATTAAAGGTGCAATTCTAACGATGCAGAATTACCAAGGAGCTACGATGTTCTGTAAGCAATAATAGACTTTGTTTCATAGGAATAAGGGTTACTGTAGCGGCATTCGGTTTGGTTGGAATAATTTATAGTTTATCTGATAAATTGATTATGACCGAGGGTATAAATCAGTTATAATCAGATCAGCCGCTCTTGCGGTATGATCTGATTGTTTTTAATGTTTCTCTTTTATGAGGACATTGCGTCGTCGACAATCGTTTGTTTTAATTTTGTGACAGTAATTTGATTTGGCTGCGCTTTTATTTGGGGATAGTGACTGTTTGCCTATTTTGTGTTTGTTACATTGTGAAGAGACAATTTTTTTTAGTTTTAGTTAAGATTTCCATGGGAACGTCATATAAAAATCAAATAAAGCTACGCCGGCTCTAACCCTATACCTTTGACCCGAGAAGATTTAAATCCCTCTTAAATTGTTGAAGGGCACCTATCCCAATATGGGACCGGCAAAAAACCAGCGGGACACATCTTTTCAAAACGTTACATCTTATAACTATATAATATAATGGAAAATCAAGACAGTTCTACAGTCAATAAGGTACCTATAATTTTAGTCACATTTGAGCTTAAGCATGGCTAAAGCTATTTTTTTCCTGCTCTGATCTCTCGGCTATTTCACTAGCTATTTTATACTTAAATAATTTTAGCTCATGGTTACTGCTATGGTATGTAAGATTATATTATAGACAGAACTAAAAATAAATTAATATTACACGTATTTTCGTGTTTATTTCTATCGAGCCAAGTTTAGCCTTGTAAGCAAATATAGTCTAGTTTAGTATGATATTTTAGTGCATTTTTCCGTAATTAAAACGTGTTATAATTTAATATAAAAACTATAATTTTGCTTAAGCCCCCTCTTTAGAGTCCCCAGCAAGCTCGGTTCTCCATACAAACGTAGTTACGCTCTCATTTTAAAACGACTAGCTAGATTGTTATGAAATTTTGTACTTACAATAGGATAAGGTATATCTAGTCCTTTAATTAGTTTATGTAGCTTCTTTATGTAGATACCATGGTTAAAAAATACAGCTAATTCAACTTTTTCATACAAACTTGTTTTTGCTCAGTTTCGTTAGTTTTATGAATTGGAGCTATATTACCTAATTACAGGACTAGATATACCTCATGTCATTGTATGTGCAAATTTTCATTACAATCGAACACGTCGTTTTAAAATGAGAAAGAAACTCCGTTTGTATAGGAAGGTGAAACTCGGCCGTGCTTGCCGGGGAGTCAGTTATATGAATTTATTAAGCTACTATTTCCAAACCTACTCCATATGGACAATCAAATCGTCCAGTTTTCTTCAGTACACCCACTCATTACAATACCAAAAGACCCCATTAAAACCAATATAATATCGTCAAGTGGTGCCATAAGGCGTTTTAATCAAGCCGGGTGCCCACTTGTGGGACTAAACCCACGGATTACCGAGGGTCCAGGAATGTGGGGTTGTGGGTAATTGAATAAGAATGATCTGTTGCGTTTGGCAAGTGTTTTACTTGTAGAATGTCTATTTAGGTCGATCACAATTTATTACACGTATTTTATTGGCAAATGTATAGTTTTATAGGAAATAACTCACTCAGCGCTAATCACAACACGTTGTCGTCTTGCCTACACACCTGTCAGTCATTTCCGCTACACACCTGGAAATTCATGTTATAGGCTACGACGTAGCGGTACGACTGTAGCTCAGCGGTGAATGTGTTAAAAGTACCATTCTAGTTTCGTACAACCGATATTACGCTGTTATTTTAGAACAACATTTTGAAATAAAATGAAATTTGGTCATGATCACATGAACATTAAAGTAATATATATACCTATCCATGTCAGGGGCCCATTTCTCGAACGGTATAAGACTAATACGAGTATTATTAGTCCATAGACTGTCAAATCGTATGAGTTTCTATGACAACACACAAAGATTTTTTTTTTATACCACGACGGTGGCAATCAAGCATACGGCCCGCTTGATGGTAGGCAGTCACCGTAGCCTATGGACGCCTGTAACTCCAGAGGTGTTACATGCGCGTTGCCGACCCTTTAAAAATCTGTACAATAATAATAATAATTTAAGAACCTCATACTGTAGACCCTCGGGAAAACCTCGGCAGGTAGCTCATTCCATAACCGGAGCGTGCACGGGAGGAAGTTCCTCTTATTTAAACCATACAGTGCGTGACCATTTAGGTTCTAGGGTGTGAGGATGAACACCCTGCCGACGGCGGGCGGTGCGGTGATAGAAAGTAGCCGTGGGCATCATGTCAAACAATTCTTCAGAGCACAGCCCATTGTACAAGCGGTAGAACACACATAAGGAGACAGTCTCTCCTTAGACTTAAAGGTTCAATACCGCTTGTGAGTTTGGGGTCGTCGACGATTCGTACAGGTACATTCATTCAGGTACTCCTGCCCAAAGGTGACAGCAATACTCCATATGGGATGTGACTTGCGATTTATAAAGCAGCAGTCTTATATTAGACTAATATGGTTCGAGAAATGGCCCCTGGTACTATTTTTAATGTTTTCCTATTTTTAATTGTTATGTACAGGAAATCGAGCGAATAGGTGTTTTGTATGTGAAACAATTAACGCTTCTAAGAAAGGTATACATTTCAGCCAGGGGCAGTTTCACTATAGGATTGCGGCTAGACCCTTTCATATTATATGTTTTTTTTTTATAAGGACGTAACTTCTTATGGTAGCGGCCAGGTTCCTGACCCTTAAAAGTCTCAAAATGTCAATGTAAGACTCAACTACGGTTAACTACTCAAAAAACACCTATTGCTATAGTGAAACACAGTTAATATCTGCCATGTCGTTGTCCTATGCATCGGCAGCCGGAGACGTGGGTTCGCAATTCAAAAATGCATCGCAATTTCGCCGGGCTCTCGCTCGCAAACCTATGACAAACGATTCGTTTTGACTCGCAAATTGTAGTTTGTCTCGTATTCTGTACATACAAGGACAATCACGTAGGTGCCTGCAGTGGGTGTGATGCAGTGACTGGTAACATGTATTGTGTTAGTTTCTTTTCGGGCAATCGTTCGTTATTTTGCTATGGTTGATTTGAAAAAAAGTTTAGTTTGAATAAAATCGATGATTACCTATACCTATAGTTTACTATTCAACGCGCTAAGTATTAGGTAAAGGTAAATACGGGCGAGCTGAGCTTAATTGATAATGGTGGTTGTTGGAGAACGCAGGATCATAACGCCTAACAAAAACCTCTCTGCAAAGCCGCCCGCACTCCTGTGCGCTTCAACTTAATATAATAGGATTTTTTAGTTTTAAGCACTTACACGTAAGCTTTTGTACCGACTGGTAATAAAATAGCCATGTCCTAAATTAAATTACGCTAGTTTCCATTCTCCTCCTGAAAGACCCCAACATGGTCCTTCGAGCCGGATAGAAGACACCAGCGACTAAAATAATAATACGGTCAAGAGGAATCTGGAATTGTTGGAGAGTTACGTATCAATTGGCATTTGGTGGCACCATCATCGAACCAAAGAAGAAACAAAGGATCGTCTAAAGTGGTCGAGATTTAAAATAATTATAAGACTTTAGTAAAGAAAAGTGGTAATCCTGTGCTAATTGTGTATATTAAATTAAATCCAGCACTCTACAGGTATTATTTCAAGTGTAATTTAACTCTGTGACAAGGTTAGTATCCACGTGTTAAGCTTTGTTCTTTAACTTTAGATTTAATTTAAGTGTACCGATCTGATTTAATTACAACTCATTAAGTTAATAAAAATACTTAGATCAATTACTAGTTTAAAATATAAGTAATTTAATAATATTCAAAATCAGAACGCTTAATATTCACACTTGAATGCCCAAAGCTTACATTGCACTTGCCATCAACATTAATTATAATTAGTTAAAAATCAAATGTACGATCAACATTGTTTTTAAATTTATTAAAAGTGCTTTAACGTGATTCATATACCCATATAATTAGAAACTGTTAAATTAACCTCAAACTCATAGTTGTAACTTTAATTTTGCTTGCTTATTGCTAGGGCACTTTAATTGATTGTTATTTCTCCTTTACAAATTTGTAACCTAAATATTCCAGGTTGACTACACTCGCTTCCCAAAATGACTGAAGAAAAAGAGCTAATCGCCAGGCGGGCCAGCTATAAAGGCCGACTAACCATTTTTGAAAAATATATGGAGGGTTTGAAAGTTGCTTCATTGACATCAGCTGAGGTAAATGAATTGCAGTTGCGTATGGGCAAAATTGAGTCGTTGTATGTCCATTATGATGAGGTTCAATTAAAACTTGAGTGCAGTTCGAGCGACTCTGACAGTCAGCTAACTGAGCGAGCAGAGTTTGAAAGTAGGTATTTTAAATTACTTTCTAATGCTCAAGATATATTGGCCAAATACGCCAAAAAGCAAGACTCGACTTTCAACTCGGCCGCAAGCGACCAATCATCGCATAAAGGAAATAATAAGCTTGTTCGGTTACCAACTATTCAATTGCCAAAATACAATGGTTCCTATGAAAATTGGTTAGGCTTTCGCGACACCTTTACTAGCCTCATTCACTCTAACGACGATATAGACGACATAAACAAATTCCATTACCTTAGGGCTTCCCTGGAGGCATCCGCTGCAGTCGTCATACAGTCGGTAGAATTCTCATCTGACAACTATGCCTTGGCTTGGAATCTTCTATGTGATCGCTTCAATAACAAGCGCCAATTGCTGCAGAATCATGTATCGGCCTTGTTCAATATTGAACCGATTGCACGAGAATCTTCTAGTCACATTAAAAGGGTCATAGATCAGGTTAACAAAAACCTTCGTTCTTTAGAAACACTAGGCGAGCCCGTTAAAGAATGGTCAACACTTCTCATTCACATTATTTCACAAAAGTTAGACACAAAATCATTTCGTGAATGGGAGGAGTTCAAGGGTGGTTTAGACAAAAACAAAACTGCTACTTTCGAGGAGTTCCTAACTTTCCTACAAAGCCGTGCTGATTTACTCGAAACACTAGAATTATCATCGAATCAGTCACTTCAACACACTAAAAGTGCAACTAAAATTAAAACTATGATAGCAGTGCAGGACAAAATAGGTAATAATAGCAATAAAACTCAGCCGCCGGCGACTAAGCCGTGCCCGAGATGTAAGGGCGATCATTGTTTATCAAACTGTGCACAATTTCTTGCGTTAAGTAATACGGCTCGATTGCAACTATTACCTAATTATAAGGTTTGTTTTAACTGTTTTAGAGGTGGTCATTATGCCAATCACTGTAAAAAACCTGGTTGCAAGATATGCAAACGAAAACACCATACGTTAATTCACGTATCTGAGAGCATACCTAGATCGACATTAAATAGTGATAATTGCACGGGCGTTATCAGTGGTGTCGACCAGAGGACTGCGCCCGCGCTCCCGCTCCCCGCCAGTGCCGAGCCGGCTCAGGTTGCATTGTCAGCAAATGTCTCGCCGAGTACTTCGTCTTTATACTGACAAAGGGCACAAGACGTACTGTTATCAACTGCACTTATAAAAATATACGATTCGAATAAACAGGAGCACATCGCTCGCTGTGTTTTAGATAATGGCAGTATGTCTTGTCTCATGTCTCAAAAAATGTATAATAGGCTAAACCTGGCAACCGATTTTGTAAATAAAAGTCTTATAGGTGTAAACAAAAAGTCGTCGCCTATAACTGAAATGTGTCGAGTCGAAATTAAATCGCTCAATGAGAGGTTCGCAAGTGATTTGCACTGTTATATTTTGCCTTCAATTACAGACGTTATTCCCTCTCATCGAATCGACGTGTCAAAATTAAATATTCCATCTAACATATGCCTAGCGGACCCGTATTTTTACAAGCCGTCTGACGTAGATATGATAATTGGGGCCGAACTATTCTGGGATTTGTTAGGATGTCAAAAAATTAAACTGGGTCACGGTTTGCCGATCCTTTGGGAAACTCAACTTGGATGGTTGGTTTCCGGTCCTATTTATAGACGCAACGAATCGACAATGCCGTCATCATCATCATCCATAAAATGTAATTTCGTAACAGTTAATTCAGGCAACGCTCTCTCCACCGTTGATGACGACCTTCAAAACCAATTAGCGCGTTTTTGGCAACTGGAGGAAGTTAGCCATCAGTCGTCTCAATATTCTCACGAAGAGAAATTATGTGAGGAGCATTTTCAAGCTAACACTGTCCGTTTGAAGGACGGAAGTTTTTGTGTTAGGTTGCCTTTAAAGCAGAGTCCTAAATTGTTAGGCGAATCATTTCAAAGAGCCAAACATTGCTTCTTATCGTTGGAGCGTAGGTGGAAAAATAGACCATCATTCAGGAAGCTATACATCGAGTTTATGTCGGAGTATCACGCTTTAGGTCACATGTCCGAGTACGTACCTACCGATTCGGGTACAGGTACCCACTTTATACCCCACCACGGAATTTTACGGGACAGTACCACTACCAAATTAAGGACTGTCTTTAATGCTAGTAGTCCCACTACTTCCGGTGTTTCGCTAAACGATTTGCAAATGATTGGACCAACTGTCCAAGATGACCTGCTGTCAATACTCATACGTTTTCGGCAGCATAAATACGTAATATCGGCTGACATTGAAAAAATGTACAGGACCGTATTTCTTCATCCTGATGATCGCAAGCTACAGCTGATCCTATGGCGTGAAAATGAGTCTGACGCCTTAAAGACTTATCAGCTAAATACCGTAAGTTATGGGACGGCTAGCGCAGCATTTTTAGCATGTCGATGTCTTAAACAAATAGGTTTAGATTGCCGAGATAAACCGTTATCTGAAATAATAATTCACGATTTTTATGTCGATGATTTACTGACCGGGGGAGATGATTTTGACGAGGTTATTAGATTGCGGCAAGGAGTCACTGATGCTTTGGCTGCCGCGCGCATGCATTTAAGAAAGTGGAAGTCTAATGATCCACGCTTAATTGACTCGTTCTCTCCTGAATCAAAAAACTTAAACATGGGAACGTCCGAGTCAGGCAAGATATTAGGTCTGGGTTGGCATCCAGACGCGGACCAGTTATATTTCCCAATCGGCATTTCGGTTCCTAAGGGAACCACTAAAAGGGATATATTGTCAACCATTGCTCAGATTTTTGATCCCTTAGGGCTTTTAAGTCCTTGTGTCATTACAATGAAAATTCTCATGCAGAGGCTGTGGTTGCACAAACTTTCTTGGAACCAGGAGCTTCCTCCTGAAACTTTAAAACAATGGGCCGATATAGTTTCAAGCCTGCCTCTTCTTAATACTATCCGCATTCCGCGACGAGTTTTGTGCGACTCCTACGAGAGTCTGGAACTACACATTTTCACAGACTCCTCAGAGCGAGCCTATGGTGCTTGTGTTTACGCCCGTAGCATTAACGATGCAGGAGAGGTTTTCGTGCGATTACTTATAGCCAAAAGTCGAGTTTGTCCCTTGAAGCCTTTAACCATTCCGAAACTTGAACTTTGTGGCGCGCTGGTCGGTGCTCGGTTGTATCAAAAGGTTATTAACTCACTTCGAGCCCAAGTTAGCAGCGCAACGTTCTGGAGCGACTCGACCATAGTTCTCGCGTGGCTCAAAACATTACCAAGCAAGTTGCAGCCATTTGTTCGCAACCGTACAGCCGAGATTCTCGAAATATCAGGCAATAGTTCCTGGCGACACGTTCCGACTAACGAGAATCCTGCTGATCACGTATCTCGCGGTGTTAGCTTCGAGGAAATGAATTCCCTTGACTTATGGTGGTCCGGTCCTAGCTTCCTAAAGCGTGATGCTTCGACGTGGCCACAGAATCCGTGTACAGAAGTTTATAATTTACCTGAGGTTCGAACAGAAATAACCTTGTCTGCTTGCATTCAAGACGAGACTTTCATTGACTTTGAACGATTTTCAAACTTCTTACGGTTAAAACGCGCCGTAGCGTACGTTTTGCGTTTCATATCGGCTTGTAAAGGGATGGCAGTAACTACTCAATATTTAAACGATGTAGAATTAAAAAACGCATTAAACCTCCTGATAAAAATATCACAAGCCGAATCATTACCTGAGTATAAACTACTATTAAAATCTCAAACTTTACCTAAGGGTAGTCCACTGTTAAAGTTAAACCCCTTTTTTAGACGAAAATTCAATCATGCGTGTTGGTGGTCGCCTTGCAAACTCGGAATTTCCATATGAGCAAAAGCATCCCATCATCTTACAGTCCACTCACAAATTTACAAAGTTGCTTTTCTATTTCGAGCATAAGCATTTATTACATGCACCACCACAGCTTTTATTAGCCACTATTAAAGAGCGATACTGGCCGATAGGAGGACGCAATTTGGCTAAGTTGTGTTACAGACAGTGCGTCCTATGTATCCGAATGAAGGGACGCGTACTTAGCCCTTTGATGGGTAATTTACCTAAAACTCGGTTGTCCCCCGAAGGCCACGTATTCGTCAATGTAGGCGTAGACTATGCAGGTCCTATCAACTCGGCTAGTCGTCAGGGCAGAGGTTGTAGGATAGTAAAGGTGTACATCGCCATATTCATATGCTTTACAACGAAGGCCATACATTTAGAGTTGGTTGGTGACCTAACAAGCAATAATTACTTGATGGCTTTGAATAGATTTATGTCGCGCAGAGGTAAGCCCGCTAATATCTACTCAGATAATGGGACCTCGTTTGTTGGCGCATACAACGAATTGTCAAGGTTCCTCAAATCCAATTGCAATTCTATTGCCGAAAGTGCGTCCAATGTAGAAACGAACTTTCATTTTTTGCCAGCTTACGCGCCACACTTTGGTGGTCTCTGGGAAGCGGGTGTAAAGTCAACAAAACATCACTTAAACAGAGTGCTGGGCAATTCTAATCTTACATACGACCAACTTAATACTACTCTGGTTAGGATTGAGGCAATTTTAAATTCTCGGCCACTCACCGCTCTGTCTACGGAACCCGACGACCTGATGCCGCTAACTCCTGGACACTTCCTCATCGGCCGTCCACTGACCGCGCTGCCAGCTCCTGACTACCGAAACCACTCCTATAACTATTTAACGCGCTTCCAACGGGTAGAACAACTGCGCCAGCACTTTTGGACTCGTTGGAGCAAGGAATATATCTCGGATCTGCAGCAAAGGGTCAAATGGCAAACGGCCGGAGACTCTTTATCCCAGAATACTCTGGTTCTTCTAAAAGAAGATAATCTTCCCCCTTTGAAGTGGAGGCTGGGCCGCATCGTTGCAGTTTTCCCTGGACGAGATGGAATTAATCGCCTCGCCGATGTGCGCACTGCTAATGGAGTCGTCAGAAGGGCATTCTCCAAGATATGTCCATTGCTGAATGCTGATGTTCCCACATAAAAGGCCAGCTTTCAGCGCGCGGGGGCATGTTGGAGAACGCAGGATCATAACGCCTAACAAAAACCTCTCTGCAAAGCCGCCCGCACTCCTGTGCGCTTCAACTTAATATAATAGGATTTTTTAGTTTTAAGCACTTACACGTAAGCTTTTGTACCGACTGGTAATAAAATAGCCATGTCCTAAATTAAATTACGCTAGTTTCCATTCTCCTCCTGAAAGACCCCAACATTAAAATAAGAAAAGTTGGTCAATACGGTCAATATGGGTAAGTGTTTAGTTAAATATATGTATTTAGGTATCTATAATTACACCGGTCAGCGATTAAACATTTAACCTTTAAAATTACGGGCAGAATTGACACAGTTGCAAGATAAGTGAAACGAAATAAAACTTAAAAAAATATAATCACCTCTTTTGTCAAAAGATGGCGCTATATAACTTCACGCACAAATAACTCGCGTTGCGTTTCCAGAGATGGCGCCACCGGACACAGCCAGGGTAGTTAACTCGCTATGTGGCGCGCGGTAACCATGCTTTACGACGAAATAAGACAACCTATTTTGACACACTGAAATATCGACATGTATGTTATCGATGTTACCTTGTCATTATATATAATTTACGAAATTTAGGGCATATTCGCTATCCTCTTTGTTGTTGGTAGTGTTTTTATGATTTTGGCATTGTAGGTATAGATACCAAAGCTTTTGTTTAAATGTATGTACAGTCAAGGTATTAGATATTGGGACGGACAAAGTGCCAAAAATATGTATACACGCCCTTATTGCACATACATTTAGGTAGTGTGTACATATTTTTGGCACTTTGTCCGTATCGATATTTAATACCTTGCCTGTACCTACTTAATATTCGTACTACTAAAGGACCATAATGTATCGATTTGTAATTGATTTTCATTCTTAAAACTTCTAGGAACTAGAAAGTTATGTTCTACTATTGATTAATTTTTGACTTTAAGACATCGATGTTTCATTTTGTCAAGCACTCGTTTTCGCTACCTACGAAAATGTTCATGTCTGATTGTAAATGATTGTATTATAGCAGTTTCATTTTTGTTTCTTGGAGGTGTTTGGTGGCTCGCGATCAGTTTTATAAATCTGTACAAAACCTTATCGTAACGGATTGAAGCGAGCCGTTTTTAGCTTTTACATAAAAATATTTCAAATAAGGTAATATTCCGCATTTTTTATACAAATTTATTTGTATTTCTGACCATATTTAAATACATAAATATTTATTTGTATTTATGAACTATCTAGATAATTTCTGTACATAATGTTTTTAAAATTATGGAATAGCGTTATTAAGATGTAGAGTAGACGTTTTGGTGCATAAATCTCCATGGATATATAATTGTTAATAGATAGAATTTAAAAACGACAATCACAGTATATTTTTACTTGAAAAGAAAAGAACTCACAGAAAAAGAAAAGAAACGTATTATAAAATTATAAAACGGTATTTAATTGCGTATTGAGTTCTAAAATTACCTCCGTATCATTAGTGTTGTGTGTCGACAGATTAACGTCCCTAGTGCGCAAAACATCCAAGATCTAGTTCGAGAAAGAAAGATGTTGATGTCAACTTTTGCCAGTCTTCTCCGAGACCTCGGGGACAACGCCGTCCTCGAAACGTGAAAAGTCCCATTCTATAATTTTATAATGTGTAAAAATAGTGAAAGTTTAAATCAGTACTTTCAATTACAATAACATCATGAGTTAATTTCATTTGTCATGTGTACCTATCCTACCAAATCCTCGACCCGTGGTGTCACTAGCGGTGGGGGCGAGGGTGGGACGTATGCAAATGAAGACGTACTTACAAATTCGCAGTTTCATTGCGTTTATTAGGCGGTCGATACGGTTACATGGCGCGTATTCTATTTTAAGAGTTTGGCCGAATTTCACCTTCCCATGCAAACGGAGTTTCGTTCTCATTTCAAAACAACGTGTTGGATTGTAATGAAACTTTGCACATACAATGACATGATCTATATC
Source organism: Cydia pomonella (assembly GCF_033807575.1). Taxonomy (NCBI): domain Eukaryota; kingdom Metazoa; phylum Arthropoda; class Insecta; order Lepidoptera; family Tortricidae; genus Cydia; species Cydia pomonella. Next base: position 6,150,088 of record NC_084717.1, on the reverse strand, counting down.
TATGCTTGTAGTTAGTTTATATAGCTCTAGCTTATAAAACAAATGATAGACTCCGTATTTTTAACTATGGTATCTTGAATAAACTAATTACAGGCAAATATATACCTTTTCCTATTGTATGTACAAAGTTTCAGAGCAATCTAGCTATTTATAGTCATTTAAAAATGAGAGCAATTTGTATGGAGAACGAATATACACGTAAAAATGTGAGGTCTATACAATTATTAAATTATTACGCAAAGAGTATGGGTTGGACGAGAATTATGATCATTTCAATGTGAAGGGTGCGTTCCATGATATGCCTAAGAAATAAATGAGTGAGTTATTCAGGATTTTACGATCGGCTACCGATATACAGTCACGGAATTTTATTTATGTATACCATTTTGTACCCTGTAACAGTAACAAAAAGACGTTAGGCTTTTATATGATCAATGTAACAAGGTACAAAATGGTCTAGAAATTAGTATATTTGAGGTTGACCTGATGCATTCGATACACCCAACATCTTATTTTCTTCATTGGGTATATCACTTAGCTCCAAAAGAAAACGTCTGAGCTCATGAAAATACATAACCTTTTCTTGAATTGTCACCGCTAAGTACTTCGAACGTTTTTAGGTGAAAATTCAGTTTGTAGGATCTTTCTAATGCCAATTTTCGACTGACAGGATAGAAGCGGTGTCGACGCCTTATTACCACGAAACGCAATAATCGGCTCGGAAGCATCGACGTGTAACCTAGCTAACTTACCAAAAGCCCTTGCTCTAGAGGCAATGCTATAGATCATACGCCGTTTTCAAATCTTGCTATCCTGAGCCGTCATTTCCATCGGGTCCAATAACTGGCGAGTATTTGCCTCATCGAACCACGAGGTGTACAATGTATCTAAGCATCGAGAAATAGAGTACTTACACATAGAATAAAAACCTCCCGCTAAGTTTTAAGCGAGCTATGCGAAAAATATTTATAATAAGATTTAAGCTTAATAAGCATTTTACTTATCATACCTCTCATACAACTTATTATAAATAAACAAGGAAAGCGATGTATGGAGTTTCTATATGATCTCAGTGACGACCTTGAGATACGTATCTTTACGAGTCACTTGATGCACCAAACCGTCTGTCACCGCTCACTCGTTCGCTAAATTTTATTGTATTGTATGGAAGTTTCATATTTCACTGCTGATTCCCTTGACCAGTCCATCAAATGGGCACGGTGAGGGTCTGTGGGCCCATAAAATAAAGATCAGCAACAGTCTACTTCTCTAAAAGACCTTTAAATTTAAATAGCAGATTAACGGTCATACTTATTACTTAGGTATTTAGATGATAAACAGCCGTCCATCTTAGCCCTGCTGAACTACTTTTAGTATGCCGGCTGTTTCATAGATTTAGGCGAATCATATCCATGTCAATGCATGTGTTATATTTTGTGAATAGGACATTTTTTTTCGCCATTTCGTGGTTGCATAGTGGAAGTTGTTCAGTAAAACTTACATATTACTTGCACATATGTAAGTAGGTACATATACAACTCTGAGTAAGTCAGACCACAAAATCATCCTGTTTGAATTGACGGCTTCAAGACGTTCTGTTAATATCTAAACAGGTTTCCTGAGTAGGCACCCTAAACTGCGATTTCAAAGTAGAAACACCGATGCATGTGCATCTCAAGGCTTTTGGGTGCTAGCGAAGCTGAATAATGGTGTAAAGAGCCCAAATCGGTCTAGAATTTGGAGTCCCTAGGACGTTCAAATTTCCAGACGTCTAGGTGAGCTTGGTTAATTGAGCTGAAATATCTGGGCATTCCTAAATGTCTACGGGTATTATTGGTACCTAGTTTAAGTGTTATTGTAAAGGATACTTAAAGCCTAATATTTAATTAGAGTTGGACCACGCTAAGTTTTCATGCTAAGTCATTGACGGGCCTTATATAGATACGGGCAATGAGAATGAGGCCAGTACAGCGGTGTCACGCACACGAATTTGAGCCAATCGTGCAGTCTAACGCCTCAACGCGATTGATTGATGAGTCCGCATCACACGCGTTAGCAACTAGTTACGTTAGACTGCATGGTTGCCTCGAATTCGTGAGTGACACCACTGAACTACCAATCTTAGTGCCCATAAAGCCCGTCCTTAGATATGTCAAATGCTATAAATAGGTACGTCATGTATGGAGCTTACATTATCAATTCAATTAAGCCTGACGCAAACTAGGGATGTCTTATTAGACATTTGTTTCCCGCTTTATATCAAGAAAGATAAGGTAAATTGCTAAAATTACTGAACTAATCAATATTTAGGTATCTCAAATACTAGAGAAAGCGCGTACCTACTATACACGTCATAAAAATATTCTTTTACAAACACACTTTGAGAATACACCCAATGGTGAGATTAGTTCAGTGGATCGCTCGTAATTGTAGGAAACTCGACCGTAACGTCCGTAACCGCTGCCGGGGTGCACGATCCTTGCCAGGAAATAACTTCATTCCGATTCGCTATAACAAACGTAAAACCTATAAGGCACTGCTCTATCCACATCAGATTAAATTTCTAGTGTAGCTGGTAATAGACTGATAGTTGTATGACTTGTGTGAGAATAGAGGATATTGGTAATTAGTCTGGTGAATCCAAAATTGATGAAACTAATTTCAGAATATTGTTTCCCTACTATTTTGAATTAAAAAAAATACACCGAGCCAAGTGCCTGGACTGACCCTCGCCCGATAACTGGATATTACTAGTCTTACTACACTATTACACGTCACAAGATGATGTCATTCCCACCAACATCCGACGCAAAAGAACAACACACGTACACACGACCTATAAATGTGTGCACACATCACGGAAAACCGACGCAAAAAGACGATCCAAGACAAAAACCGGCCGCCATGCCGCTAAGAAGGGCGGAGCTAATAAAACAACTCGCGCACACACCGGCGCGCCAAGCGCTCAAACAACCTACTCAAATATAAACCTTATGCTAAGTAGCTTTGGGTTGAGATTTGATTGAGGGCATGTTTTAGTTGAGTTGTTCTGGTGTGCCGCGGGGGGGTAGAAGTGGCCAATCAGGGCGCGGTTGCCATGGCTACGGTTGCGCGGCCGGCACACAGATGGCGCTGTGCGATAATTAATTTGGCGTGTATTGAACATTTCAATCGAGACGGCTTTGTCTGGCGTTAATTGATTCGTGTCTCGAATCGGACGAGCGTGCTTACCGATCGGTAATCTGTAATCGATTAGTTATTGGACAGACGTTCTAGGATCTGAATTTGAGAATTCTCTAGAAGCCGGACTGTGTTTACTGTTTACCTGAAGCATACCTAATATAATGTTTTAAGTATTACGTACAGGTAGTATTAAGTATTGCCTACCGCTTAGAAAAAAATTGAGAAATATTTAGCTACATTTCAATATCAGATGTACTCCTATATATATGTACCTACATACCAACGGTTAACCTAAGTGTATGTAAAAAAAAACGTTTTGTAGGTACCCTAAGTATTGTTTATGCATAAAAATGTCAAAGTTGACGTCTTTGCCGCCACCTTTTCCCAAGATATAAATCATAATTTTATAAAAAACTCACGGAATGTCATTAGGAATAGGAACTGGAACTCCCTAGCTGACCCATTGAAAACACATTAAATTTGTGGGAAAATGGATTTTCCCGATTTTGACGGATTCATACGAAACGCCCGTACCTAATAGTTTTAGTACGAAAGGATAGAAAGATTGAACTTATTTCCCTGGATTTCACAATTTTCCAACTTAGAACAACGAATAGTTAGGTTAGTTATAGCTAGGTATATAAATAACAGGGTATAAACATGTATGTTACCCCGCGTCACGGGGTACGTTTGATTGCATAACGATCTATTTATTACGGGACCCCGGGAAACCTAATCCCTAGCCGGCCATTATAACGAAAATTCAACCATCATTCATAACTACACCACGCAACACAAAAGCAAACTCTAACCCACAGAAACAAGCTTCAAAATCGATTAACATCGAGAAAGTTTTCCTTTCCAAGAAAATTAAGTGGCAATCAGCCTTATGCTTACAGATTAGGGTCTAGTTTGGTTTGTAAGGTTAGGAATGAAATTTTCATAAATGCGGTGGGGGCGCCGGGTGGTGAGGGGGGAGGGGGGCATGTAACGGACGGGAACTAGGGGCTCTAATTAAAATAGCATTTACAAGAATAAACGGATTGAAACTTACAGGGAAGTGGAAACTTTACCTACAGGAATTGTTTTTAAGAATATTGTTGTTTCGAAAGTTGCTACATTTTTCTATCAAGAGATAACATAGGTAATAAGTAGTAACATTTCTGAATGCGAAATGTTTCTATTCATAATTTATCAACGTTCCATTACAGATTTCCATTGCTTTCTGTCATTTGTTTATTCGTAGATTTCGTAGGTACGTATCGGGTAGATGAGTATATGTATATACGGATGTTTTAATATTTAAGTTTAACATTAGACTTTAGAAGCTGTAGGTACACATAAGTACCTATAATAGCTATGCAAAAATGATAATATTAATCTTACGTCTCACACAAAGGCCAGGAGTTTTCGGGAAAGTTAAACCTAGACTCTGAACATGTTAAGTTTGCCTTAGCTTAGACTACCACTTATCTCATTTAAGCTAGACTTGGCATTCTTAGAAGTGATAATGTATGGGATCATACGTCACGTAAGACTTGGCGTGTAACTTAACTATTAAGGATGGACTCTTACTAAGTAGTTTTTAATAATGATCAATTAAAGAATTTACTAAAAGCAAAATAATAATCGCATATAAAAATACTATTCTATTTCTACTTCTATAATTGACGTAAGATTTAATTTCACATTACGTAATTGTTTTTTTTACCTCATGTTAAGCTATTGTGCAGATATCGACGAATAAACCGTACAATGGTAATCAATCACTCGCAAATCGCTTCCTTCCGCGAATCTTGCGCAGCTCTAGTTGCAGCGGTGTCGGGTGACGGTCTACTAGTGTAACTACGCTGTGTGTAGAGCAAGGATTGTCCTCGATTTACCGTTTTTTCACATAGTCGTAAAATATCCAAGTATCGATAGGTATACTATTAGTTACTCATGCTGAAGCGTCTAAGTGGTATGTTTTACGTTGCTTATTAGGTCGTGATCCTCAACGCAATCATCAAAAGCATGATTTTGTAATTTTCGGGAAATAATCGCAAATCGCGAAAATTGTTAAATTTGGAATTCTCAAATTCGGCAAAAGTTATTAGGTATATTCAAGTGTCTAAGTTGTTTATTTTGTACTGTCTAGGTCTTTGACCTTATCGTACTCGTCAATTGTAAATAGTGATTTACTTACTTAGTGTTTTTAGATTTTAGATATCAAAGTTTTTATTTGGATGATTTTTGTTGTTTACCTAACTTTACTGTATCAAATTTAATTATTCCGGAAAATTTATTTTATACTTTTCATTGTTGCATAGAGATATTTTAGGATCACAAAGAAAAACAAAAGAAAAAGAAAATCTTGCAAATACAGTGTTCAGTTTAAAAGATACGCTTTTACTCATTAAGTCTACTATAACAATAAGATTGTTTGCTTATTTATTTATTTAATCTTTATTGCACAACAAAAAAACTAACAATACAAAAGGCGGACTTAATGCCACGAGGCATTCTCTACCAGTCAACCTCAAATTTAGAGTAAGACTAGGTTACGTCTTAGTAACATCATGTACACCCTAGCCAAAGGAGGTTGGCAATGGGCCGTTCGTTGGTGCAACAAAATCACGCGTTATCACAAAAACTCACCCTCAAGCAACCCTCGACAAAAAACCGCGTCAGGTTACCTTTATCCTCGATCGACGTACGTCGATGCCATTGTTAAAAACGGATTTGTTGACAGCTTTAATATGCTTTGGATTTGTGGCTCGAGTTTTTGGAGATTGTTAAACGATCATGACTGTATCGATTAGTGTAACAAGTTAATCTGGCATGTCAGTCCAAGACCAGTAACCACGTTCAAGTAGGGTAAAATAAAATAGTGAACGCGAATATGTATGTAAACGAGGGAAAAATGGATATCTCGCTGTTCACATCGTCATTTGGATTGCCACACGCACAAATAGAAGACACTGTACTGACGTAAATTATGACGAGAGTTTAAAAGTCATAAAAAAAATCTCAACAAGATTTTTCGAAGGCCTTTTGCACCAAGAACTTCTCCTAGCCTTATCAGAGTTAGTTACGGAACTAAGCAGTTCTTATATTCATTCGTGTCGTTAATATGGAAGAATGCACAAGAGATTTTGTAATTATATAAACAGTTTCTATTTGCGAGTTGGCTCTGTATTACTATCTAAAAAGTTTAATGTATTTTTTATAGCTATTGGAATTTCTTATATAAATAAATAAATTAAATAGAATATAAGACTCACCTGTATGCGGTCTTCGGGTAGGTCTGTCTTGAGGGAGAGCATCTCCCGCGCGTACACGTCGGGGTAGTGTGCGTCTTTGAAGGCTTTCTCTAGCTCGTCGAGCTGGTATGATGTGAAGATTGTTCGGCTGCAAATTGAAATAATTATTATTATCATCTATATTTATAAAACGGTTATGTTACTTAGATATCAAAAGGCAAAACACAAGTTAAACCTCGAAGGTCTCGGAGGAACAAAAGGAGTTGAAAGTTTTTTAAAGGACTTAAACGCAAATGAAGTCGCGTGTGAGGAAGTTAATCATAAACCTACTACTCTGCACAACCTCTCCTCTTGATCAACGATAAATTATTCTTTGCCGGCATCTAGTGGAATTCCAAATCAACCAGGGTACCTATTCCTTAACTTGGTTGGTCCAGTTGTAAGTTTTAGGTATCATTTCCAATAATTTCATTAGCTATGTCCTCAGGTAAAGCAAAATTTTAATATTTTTAATACAGTCTAATAATGATACAGTGACATGTGTAGATTTTTTTTTGACGTATGTTACCTGTGCCGGCGTTTTTTCTTCTTCTTCTTTCCATTGTAGCCCGTGAGTCCGTCGACAGTGAAGTCTTTCGCCGCCTCCAAAGACGACACTCCTGTCGACAAAAACAATTCTTTTTACTTCGTTTACAACTGAAATTAGTTACAAGAGATTCATTGGTACCTACCCTACGAATTTTGCAAGCGTTAGACAGAAACGCATCTTGCGTTTTTAGGAACACAGAAGAGTTATCCGTTATATATTACGGCGTGTACGGTAAATAAAGTTAGGAGTATTATTTTATTATTGTCATCTTAATAAAAATATAACTTTAGAAATAGTCAACCGAATGGGACATTCAGATTTTTGTAAGACGGTTACACTTTAAAGCCATGAGTTAACCAAGTAGACATTTTGTGGCAATTAAAATACAATGTCTTTAAAGGCTATCTACTAATCATGTTAGAAGTACCTACGTGTTAGATAGAACCTTTTTTTTAACAATGTCCCTTTCTCATGAGATAAAAAAAAAACAAATTAAAATATTTTCAAAAAAAGGTGTTAACCATTTTACAACACTAATTAAAAATACTAATGTAATTGAACCCAGCCAATGTACAAAATACGGAATAAAATACAAATTACACGTCCCTCAAACTAAAAACGGCCCAACCGCTCGCCCGCCTAAGCTTAAGCCCTTAAGCCGCCAAGCCGCCCCAAACTACGCCTCTAATCCACTTAGCGGCGGATTGTCGCACAATCGTAGCGGGTTCGAATCCGGACGAAGTACATGAAAACAAGTAGTTTATCTCCCCTTTAGGAATGGTAGCTATCTGTGTCTACCTATGTCTGTGTGATTTGGTTTTAACCGGTCGATTAGCAGACTACGACATCCCTCAATTTTGCTCCCGCCTAAATATCTAATTTCCGTCTATAAATGCGGATCAAACTATGTAAGACTTACTATTTCAGTAGAAAAACAATACACTCCTCATCAACACTACATAATCAATAAAACAAATCCACAGCTTAACAAGCTTGCAGAACATTTAACATAAAATGGTTACTTTTTAAGTCCCATGACGTTACAGTTAAAAAAACTGATGGTAGATACTTATAGTGAATAATACCCTCCATACTTCTTTATAACACTCCCTCATTCTCAGTAAAGATAAGTAGGAACTTATCTACTTATTATTATTTCCTTATTCTATACCTACTATGAATAGTAGCTATATTTCTGTGCTACCTACTCGTTTTACTCTGCTTCAGTGTCGGACAGAGCAACATGGCCTCCGGGCAATTCAATTTCCCGTGAGTGAGATACTGGATCACGGAATACAGCAGTTAATGTCCGGCTAACGTCACCTAACCAGGTTATTTCACTGATTAGGCACCTTTTGATCATGTATCTAGTATGAACTGAAGTTAGTTGGTCTAGGTTAGTTAAATCAGATTACAGTACTTACATATGTATTTAGGCCGAGTTTTTCATAACATATCATTTGTAACATCATTTCCAATGTCAACAGTTGAATGCATTTAATAACTATGAAAACGGTAACTTCTTATGACAAATTTAAATATTACCTGCAGTATTGCTTATAAATATAATTGATGGGAATGGGACCCATAATGCGCCAGGCGCTGTTATGTTGTTCTATGTAGAAGTAGTGTGAGACATAATTATTTGTGATTTCTAGTGGATTACTTATTATCATTTCAAATTGTATTGTATTGTGTGTTTCATTTGTAAATGATATTTGCAAAACATATTGTCAAACGTATCTTTGAAGTGTAGTACGTATTTTTTGTATGTAGGTAGGGTGGGTACCTATACATTTTCAACGTTTACAATTCAATTGTAAATTACAAATCATGGGCTTAGTAACCAGTTACATACTATAGTTGAGAAAAAATTGCTGCACGCGAAGCAAGTAAAAAAGAGACTACTACTAAATACTTTGCAGCAGCATAATTCCCAAAAAAATCATAATAAAATGCATGTGACTAATCTTTATTATTTTTTTGCATTCTAGAAAACAAAATGTTCACCGACGTTACCCCGGACCTGCAAAACCCTTTAACCTTATCGATTAACGATTTGTCCAGAAATCGTCATGGTTCGGACATCAGCCCAACGGGCCCGTGACGGGTGTGACGAATGCGTCACAGCGAAGGGTGACCAAAGTACACATGTTCAGTATTAATGCCCTGGACATTCACGGTTTGATGTGATAATAAGGGGTTAATATCGATTGTACGGTGGATAGTGGAAGCATTTCTCACTAGTGCAACACATGACAACGTAGTGCTCCTAGCTGCCTTTACTTTAATCTTTTACATACAAAACTTCTATCCGCTATATTTTATTTGTATTATCTATAAAAAAATTATCAATAAAACCGGTGCCAAACACAGATATAGATAGGTATATTACGTTACGTGAATGTTCATACCAAGTTTAATGTAATTTAAGCATGTCGTTTTAAACTGAGAGCGTAACCTCGATTTTATTGATTTGTGTATTAATTTCTATAGAATGTATTTATATTCTTTATTGATCTTAGTTGTGTAATTATTTAATATAAAAAATACATCTTAAACACACAAAAAAATCCTTGTATTAATTAATCTTAGCGAACAAGTTGTTTTTGAAAAATGTTAGGTGTATAATTCTTTTCTCCACACACAACTGCGAACAGCCAGAGCCATATGACTCAATTTAAAATAATAACCTTATTATGTTGTCAACATCACATTGTTTTTAAACCAAAAGGACCAAATCGTTTCATACTCCTAAGGAGATATGACTATTTGGTTTTGGCAGTACATTTCTGGCGCTTTCACGCATTTGGTGATTCGTCGCGTGACGGGGACTATCCGCGCCATCGATTGGTCACACTAGCTGGGGGGCTATTTCGCATAGTACTTTGATAGGTCGTGATATCACAAGTCTCGTCACTTTGGCTGTCGTATAACTAACTTATAACTACAGTTATTTTAACTTTCTCTAATTTACGCATTTTTTTGCATTTTGTAAGTTCCGCTAACCCAGTAAGGTTATAGATTGGAAATCATTGATTACCATATGGCGAGCGAAACATACCGAGTAATCTTCGACTTAAAAATACGTGAGTGATCTGGCTTAGTATATTAAATATATCTGGATCGTCGCCTGCTGGAAAGAGGCCTTGACCCCTGGACCTCTGGTTTTTCCTGATGCAAAGGCTATCCAATGCGGCAATGCAGTGAGCGTGATGGGCACCTTTGCACCGGGGGCAGCCCGGTAGTAGGTAGTTATTTTATACAAATTTAGTTAATATTTATATTTAAGTTCTGATAGATTTTAGTTTTTAATTAGTTTTAGGTTTAGATATATTTTAGTAGTATGTATTTCTTTAAAATAAAATAATATTTTTTATAGGATAAAGATCCTGATTCTATGGCGTTATATTCATTATAATATAATAGAAATAGGATTTCTTCAGAATGCATCCCTCTACCTGTCTCAGCCCTCACCCTCAGTCAGGGGTATCGCTTTAGTGGACGAATTTGACTTATATTTTTAAAAGCTTGCTACTTGGCTATAAAAAAGCTTCGTTTTTTTTAGTATCAGAAAGAACTTTGCAGAAGTAAGCTAGTGGTTCCATATCGGTCACGTTTGCGGTATTTTTTTAAGTAAATTATACATAAGTACAGACCGTGCTACATCAAATAATTCCATTATTATTAACAATTGAAGAACCTGATAAAAACTGCACGATTTCTTCTGTGAAGTTCTTCGTAATGAAATAAAAAAAGCGGCCAAGCGCGAGTCGGACTCGCCCATGAAGGGTTCCCTATCAATTATGACGTATTAAAAAAAACTACTTATTAGATCTCGTTCAAACCAAATTTCGGTGTAAGTTTGCACGGTAATGTACATCTCTTAAAAAACCTAAATATAGCATTATAACCAACTGAAATATAGATAAAAACCATATTTCAGCGTTCACTTTCTCATGTGAATAACACCAGTTGATCCTCTAGGTATACGCTTTTCATTACTTTTTACAAAAAATAGAAATAAAATTAACTACGCCATTCATTTCCTCAAATGTAAGTACTTAGCACCGTGTCAATCACAGTAGAACTTTGTAATAACTTGGGCTATTTAGTATTTATCTCCAAAAAAATAATCAGGCAAAGTTGTTAAAAAATATTGGGGTAAAATAAAATCGTCTCTTAATTAGGTCATAAATTCAATATAACGTGGTATAGCTCCAAAGAAACAATACGAAACATAAAGTACGTTTACAAGTAATAAGTTTTTAATAAAATTTTCGTATCATCAAAAATAAAGTTACCATAACTAACCAAGTCTCCTAATTAACCTAGGTTACCTGGGAAGGCCATGTCTAGATTTCTTACGCTCTGGACAACGTATACGTAAACATAAGCAAGACGTAAACATAAGCAAGCATAAACATAAACATAAACACGGCACGTTTGTTATTATGTGCTCAAAGTGGCAGCGAGAGGCTTTCCGAGCCTTCAATTATACCCCTCGAAACTCGCCACTGAAAAACAGACTCTAATAATTGATAATTAACGTTCAATTTGGATTGTGACTAAATTCGTGTTAACGCATACATTATTGGTCGGGCTGTAATGGCGGAGGTTTTTTAAATGTTTCCGTTAGGTGGGGGTTCAATTAGGTAGTTGACAGGTATGTGTGCGTTTGTATGCGTAAGTCGAATAAAAAGTTACGAATGTCAGTATGGTTTGTAGATTACATTTTTATGTTCTGCTGTTGCGTTTCGGTTATTATCTACATCTTTTAGGTAAGCATGGTCCATCTTAGACTGCATCGGCACTTACCATCAGGTGAGATTGTGGTCAAATGCTTACCTTTATCAAAAAAAAAGTAATATAGTTATATATATTAGTTAGTTAGTTATATTAGTTATATATATATAGTTAGCCAGTTTCAGTGTTTAGCAGTGACACTTTGGATTACTGCAACATAAACGCTGCTTGTGTGACTTATGTCAGCGCCACCTAACGTAGACGCGTAGGTTTTTAAAGCTGGCCATACACACTACGGTATGCCTGCGCAGTTTTACCAACTGCACAGTTAAAACGGTGCGTATGTGGCATTCGACTGTGCAATTTCCTATACAGCTTTACCTGTGCAGTTGAACTGTACAGGCAAAACTGCGCAGGCATACCCTAGAGTAGTGTGTTTCTGGTTTTAGAAAATATACGTTTTTGTACAATCACACTTAAGGTTTTTCTATACTTAAAAAGGGACACCAACCTGTATTTTGTGTTAAATATGCTTGTGAGAGAATAAATCATTTTTCATTTTTTTTTCATTTTTTCACTTACTCCATGTCCCTGTTCGAGGCGATATACAGTATGTTTATTAACTAAAACCATTTACTCAAACCCGTTAAAATTTAGGTCATAGTGAGAAACTGCTATTACGGGACCAACCCTGAAATCAAGAAAAAAAATGACTCTCCCATAGAAAAGTTCCACGTCAGACCAGCCAAAATGTACGAAATAGCCAAGTTGTATTTCGTGAATTCGGGGTTGGTCCCATAGTAAAAGTTGCTCAGTATGACCTATATGTATATTCACGCCGTAAATTATTGCAGGTGACTAAATAAACATTCTGTATTATGAAGCTCAATCTTGTTCTTTGAACGGCGTAGGTTGGGTAGAGTATAAGCTCATTTTGATCAGAACAAAGTGAGGAAGTATCATTTCATTATTTACGCAATATGTTCATAGAAATTTGACATTGCTCGGTGCGACTCTAGCCAAATTTTTCTACGAGTTACGCAATGAGGCATCACACCTAATGTTCACAAATAAGGACACCTTATTTAGGAGCATTCTACGGGCTGTCCCGTACGGGCGCATTTTATTTCCTTACGTTACGGCTTTCGTATCGGAGTAGACGAAAGTGGAACCGTGCGAAATCGGCTTTTAATACAAACGTTGTCCTTATTTTCCTCTCTAGATATTCACATTATTGAAAATATTTTGACATAATTTGTATATCAACCACATCTATTTTGACTATTTCGAATTTTTAATTATTATAAGAGTTAGGAGCATTTATTAATTTGTATGAAATTAGATTTTCGCTCCTAATTTTTACAATAAGTTGAACGTACGGGCATAGCTATGATTAATATACATCAAATTATGTAAAAATAGTTTCCATAATGTCGATATCCAGAGAGGAAAATGGGGACTACGTGTGTATGGAGAAGCGGCCGTCCCCTTTCGTCTTAAAGCAGACGATGGTTGTTCTGTACATATTTTTGACCATTATTAGTCGCAGAATAGGAAACTTGTACCTGCAAATCTTTAGAAAATTCGCGTTTGCACGGGACAACGGGAAACAATTTTATGGAATGCTCCTTCAGCATAATAAAGCAGTTATTTTATTATTTAGTTACGTTTACGTTACGGTTTTGTAGCATTCTTGTGCTTTTTGATATGATTTGTCGAACTATTAGAAAATTTTTAGTCTCTCTAGGTTTAACGGAAATGTTTAGATGTGTGTATATATTCAAAATTACATTCTAAAGTCAATTACGGTTGTTATATAGGGCTAGAACACTACTGTACAAATAAAAATGTTAGCGGCCGACATGTCTGTCTGTGTCCCTACTCCCTAATGAATGGAGCCATTCACACGTAGTGTCCGGTGAATAGCGAGCTTTACAAAGGTCAAACGGCATTTATGCAGGGCTATTCACGTGGATCTTACTGGACGCGCAAAAAAAAAAACAATTTAGACAACAATCTCGGTAATTACTTTGCGTGTTTGAATTTAGAACTTGTAAACAGAAAATTGAGAAAATGCATTAACCTTTTCAACGCTTTTCCACACGTGTCAAGAAATGCCATGGACGCCAAAAAGTTAACTGGTGAAGAGCGAATATGAAGCTTAACTGACAGTAGGAAAGTCGCTTTGACAACGTCCGCCATAGCCTTTTTAATGGTCATTGGCGTCGCGGGCACGACAGACGATGACCGTTTTAGTGGTCTTTGGCGTTGAAAAGGTTAAGGTGCATTTAACGACGACCTGTCTGGCCTAGTGGGTGTGACCCTGCCTATGGAGTTGATGGTTCCGGGTTCAAATCCTGAGTCATGGGTGTTTTCTACGTACATATTTAAGTATTCATATATTATATATAATTTTCTAAGTACCCACAACACAAGCCTTATTGAGCTTATTGTGGGACTTAAGTCAATTTGTGTAATAACGGCCTATAATATAAAAAAAAAACGAAGAAAGTGGGGTAATTTTGAAAGTCACTAGGTATATCTGCTAAACTAAAAGTACTATTTACTTCATACTTTGGCAGACTTAATACGTAATAGTACGCTACTGTAACGCTTATTAAGAGGAAAGATGACGATCGATTCTCCATACAAACGTAGTCCTCATTTTCCTTCCTAGAAATTGACAGTAATGAAAATATTTTTACATAATTATATGTATTTTGGTCATAGCATATAAAAGTTAAGAGCGAAAAACAGGTTCCATATTTTTTTTTAATACTCCTAATTCTTATATTGAAAAAATCGAAAAAATCAAACGGTTGGTCATAGCTATGATTAAAACACATCTAATTGTGTAAAAAATATTTTTATTAATGGTAAATCCAGAGAGGAAAATGGGGACTACGTTTGTATGGAAAAACGGTTTCGGGGCGGTCGTCCCATTTCGTCTTAAAGCATCTTGTTTACAGTTGCTATTTCAAGTAGTTGATATTAGCAATTTTCAAAATTATCCCCTATTCGAGGTTATCCCCCAATACACCTTAGATCTAAATTATAAACAGTACTGATCATGCTATATTCGATTATTAGTAACAATTAAAGAACCTGATAAAAACTGCAAGCTTTTATCTCTGTGGTGTTTTTTCTAATGCTAAAACGAAATACCAGGGGTGGCCAACATGATTAGACCCAAGATCTCCTGTTTACTAACGAAACCCGTGTGCGATCTACCAATTACATACTTCTTGAAACCTTAAGTGAAACTGGTCTACGTATTTATATTTTTTGCCTTGCCACGATCGACTGGACTTCGATCGCGATCGACCTGTTGGCCACCCCTGAAGTATACCATTATAAAGGTAGTGTTCAGTGGAACTACATATATTGTAATATGCAATTGTACCTGCTATTGTACGTTTGTATTGGTCACGTTTCTGGTGACCCATGAGACATTAACGATGACTCAGGAGACTTTTTTGTATACATTTTGATAATTTTTCTCTTTAATATTGCAATCATTAATTTAGTAATAGAAAATTATATGAAACTGTTTGCTGATGAGTGGAAACGGACTTGAAATTTAGGTTCTTGTTTTCTGCCTTGACATTTTCCGATACTAATTTGACATGCTGCAATGCATTCCGAACGTTAATAAAAATGTAACATTTAGAAAACGCCTTGGGTCCTCTCACTCTGAGCTTAAAACGATGAATTGCTTATCACATTATATGAGAATTTTAGTACAGGCCTAACAGGAACCTAAGTGAAAATGTCTCTTCGCAAACTAATACGATATTCCTAAAAATTTTACGTGCATTTTTCTAAAGGAGAAGAATTAATAAATTGGGTTTTTAATCTTTTTTCTGATTGTTTGATTGCATTGACCATACCATGATAGATAGAACGTGCATAAATGCATTTTTAAGCGTTATAGAAACTTCCGTGGATTTTTGCCATTAGTGACCCAGGAGAAGTATTGTGAAAAATCAAAGAAAATCTCTCCATTTTTGAATTACCAGAAGAAAAGCGTTTGTGTTCTTTTATATAGTAGACAACCGTTTCATTCGATTATATTAAGTTTCATTAGATAAATCGTAGGTAACCCAGGGGACACGTTATGAGTCATCGCAACATAATAAACAGCAAAAGTGGTCAAAATAATGAAATTTATACGTGGCTCGTACCTATTCGCCTACAAAACTTTAATTATAGTTCTACGACAAATCAAGTCAAATATATAATAATAATATATAAAAAAAAACAATAATTCAAAAGTTATTTTTTAAACTTTCTCAATGACATAAAAAAGTTTATACACATACATAAATTAAACAGTGAAAACAGTAAGTTGGTGGACAAATTAGACGTTCTTGAACATAGAAATTCGTTAAAAGGCTGACTACTGGTGCCTTTACCCAACAGTTCGAATACGAAAACCGTGGGTTCAGAGCCTGAGGAAGAGGAAACGGTGCAACTGTGTGGTTTGTGTGCTGCGGTTGTAAAACTGGCGCAGGAAGCTAGCGGGGCGGAGATTCGCTTCCTTGGATCTCGCATCGGAACTGTAGGTACAAAGCATTAGAAAAGTTCCTTCATTCAACGTTAAGTTGACTACCTACCTAAAATACGTATGTATTTCTTATGAAACATAAATACCGTTTTTTTTATTTGTGTTTTTCTGAGAGAAGCTATGATTTTTAAAAACTACTCTCAAAAAATGTATGACAATATAATTCCCACCAACGGCTTTCCTGTTGGGTAATGAATAGGTACATGATAGTACATGATACCTACTAATATGATGAAAAATTGTACTATCTATTATTACACGTTTTAATAATGACACATGAGATCTTATTATTGTTTGACTTCGTTTGACATCATGTTACGATTAATGCATGCTCCATCTCTTCTTGATATTAGAATTTGTATGCCAAATCGCAAACCATAGTGAAACATAAATTATTTAACCTATGTTTACAAATAAATATATTTTGATTTTGATTTGATTTTGAGATCTGCTGTGTTTCTAATTCTTTAAAAAGCTTTTAATTACTATACTAAAAACCACGATTCCAGATATCTATCAGAAATCAAGCCACAACCTGGTATAAAACGTTACGCTCTGAACCACGCTGGCTTGTCTTGTTTCCAGTTAATTTGACGACACTACATCACGGCGCGTGACTTCATATAACAAATTCGATATACGACAAATCAAATGTAGAATATAACGCATCTGAATAGACATCGATTGAGCCAATCTCATTCGCGGGAGATTGCCAATCCGGCATAGCCAATTTCTTACCATGCTCTTCCATCCTCTTATGTCACCCAATTTTTGATACAACATCGACCTTGCTGTGTATGAAATAGGGTTTTTATTTACGAGTTTATAAGATTTTGATACGAGGATGTGAGAATAAACGAGTGATTTCTTCAGCGATTAGATTTGGAGCTGGAGGCGAATTTGCGCGGTAACGAATTTGTGGAGACATTTGAAGAAATAGGCAGTCGTGAGCGAATGCGGTTATTCGAATCGTAATTTGGTGATTTTTCATGAATCAAAAAGTCATATATTTTAACTATAAGCAAGTGAAGTACGTTGCTCCGATACAAATACCCTACCTACCTATAATTTTGCCATAAGTAGTAGAAAAAATTTCATTTGTGTGTGACAACCGCCGTCAATTTTATAATATAAATAAATAGTTTAGCTATTATCAATAATGTTTTTAGTTAAATATATAATTAAAATGTGTCTAACTTAATACTCAGTTTTTTAGAAATGACGTTTACCCAATTTCAAGAATCCCGAATTCATTATATAAATAGCACTAATTAATTTCTTAAACCAATCAGAAGCAATTTTAACAACACATACAATGACCACAAAATCCCAGGTACCTACCGACTGCAATACAGGTGCGAATGTCAAGAATCCCGACAACATAATCGATTTTGACATTTGCGGCATCAATTTAGTCGGCAGTAACTTGGCGCTGCAATACGACACTGAATACAAACAGTACCTTAATTCATTATAATTCTAACCGAATTCGTCATGATAATCTAGCAATTAACTATTCTACCTACGCACTATACGTATTCTACATGAAACAGACCGAGTACGTCCTTAAACTACGTCCGAAAGAGAGGTATGGGCATTGTGAATGTCATGTCGCTTTGTGTGGTAGGGCACCGCACAGCGGATGTCATTCCAGATCTATAGCAGAGCCCAACTGGGGAAGTACCTCCACCTTACAGAAAACCGCAGCCAAATAACACTAGACCCTACTCATAGTGTTGTGTTCCTGCCGGTGAGTAAAGTGGCCAGAGTTCAACGAGGGTGCGGAGTGTTAGGGTGCATGTAACTCCTCTGGAGTTGCTGGCGTACATAGACTACGGAGACTGCTTACCATCAGGCGGGCCATATGCTTGCTTGCCACCGACGTAGTATAAAAAAACAATCAAATATGAACTAAACACATAACAACCTTTTTTATACATGTCCCCCGGGGCCCCCGGGCCCACATCTAAAATAAAATATTTACAATATTTTTGAATTATTTTTGTTATTCAGACAAAACTGACAAATTTAAAGCTATGCATACCCCTAAGCGCATTAAGCGGATCGGCGGCGCCGCGCTCCGCAATTAGAGGAAGGAAGGAATTGCCAATTGCCGAGCCAATCTGCGCCTGATTCGATTTGCGCGCCACGCGTAGGCACTAGGCACTGTCACCAGACTGGCGCTTGCATCTATTTTTATTTCTGCTCATTTTATTTTAATATAAATGCTTATTTTTCGGTAAAATTAAAAATAAATTGATTATGGGATTTGAGCACCATGCGTTCAAAACTAGGGTATTTGCTTCTCTTGTTCTGATGCTAATAATTTACTCTTGCCTTTTTTGCGTTCTTGAGTTGAATTCAATTAATGAAAGAAAAAAGTAATATAATTATATGCGTATTGCCGAGCCAATCGATTCGCGCGCTACGTGTGTGCATCATCTCTTCTGATTTTTATATATTTTTACATAAATACTAATTAAAGCCACTATTTTTATGCATAGTAATATTAATTTCTATCTTAAATACGTATATCAAAAATAAATAAAGATACGTGATACAAAATAATTTAAACAGAAAACAGAACAAGTTGAATGAGCTGGCTAATTACGTAAATTATTTACGTCTCTGACAATATAATTTATGCAACATTATTCATATAATTTATTGACAACTATTAAGTAATCATAGAAAAATGCTACAACTGCTTTTTTGTAGGGAAAAGGGAATAAATAACATGGAGTTAATTACCTGAATAAAATTGCCGAACCGCTACATTACATGAAACAAAAAATAATACATTTAGTTTTTCTGAAAACAAAAAATAAAACACAAGAATCACTTTAGTGGAATAATATGCCAAATTTTCCTTTCAGTTTTGACTATTCATCCGTTTGAGTATACTAAAATAAACTACGCACACGATAAAGTAGCAATGCTTTGTTTTGAAGAAGAACCCTGACGTCGTTTTTGTCAAAGCCGTAAAACTAGCAATTTACGGTTTGTGTGTTACTTCTAATTGTCATTAAATAATTTAATCGGTTCAAACCTTCGATTTTATTTTGTCATTTTACGACTTTGACTTCGAAAAAAAAACTTTTTTAAACCTAATGTTTTCGAACTAAACAAAATCAGAAACCCTAGTGTAAATTTATAGGATAGCGTGACGTGACGTACGCGTTTGCGTTTAGTCTCATTTTGTATGGGATTTAGATACAGCGCGCCAAGCGGGACGTTTAGGAAACTCAAAATCCCATACAAAATGACACTTAACGCCAACGTGTACGTCACGTTACGCTATCGAATAAATTTACACTAGGGGTACTGGTAGCTATATAATCACTTAATCAGTCGTAACAGTAAGGAATAGCAAGCGTTGTGAAATAGATTCCCCAATTTGTTGCAATCAAGATCGAAGAAAAATCGTAAATCGTTATCTGCCTCTCTATTTCTCTTCTCTCTCTTTCTCGCTCTCGAATTTACGAGCGAGGGAGAGGGAGATAACATTTTTCGATTTTACTATGTTGGCGGTAAGCCCTCAAATTTTGAGATCAGTATCGTTTGTACTTTAAGTTATAGATACGAGAAGTACAGTCACTGCTTTGTACCATGCAGTATACCCTTGCAAGAAGGCACTCGTACACTCTACTGAAACTCAGATTTAACCTACTTTAAGATCGACCTTTTGTCTGGGTTTGGATTATTAAACTCTGGATTAAAATATGTGATCAAAAATACTTATGACAAAAAAATATTGGTATAGGTAGGTACCTTATATATCAATAAGCTCTCAAAACAATAATTTTCAGATGAATTCGTGGCAGACTGTACAAGGGCAGCGAATCAGATTATGTAAATCGTCTTAAGTCTAGTCGGAGAATGGGGATTATATAATATTGAAATAGATATAATAATTTAATGAAATTTTCATTCAATTTTCATAAGATAGGTCAAAAATGCCAGTTGTCTTATAGATACTGTCTGTCTACATTTTTGTCACAGTAAAGTTAGTTTTAGTGAGTAAAATAGTTTCTTATGCACTGCAGAAAGACTACTTTAGGCGAATACAAGATTAATTTAAAATGGTACCTCTAGGACCACTTTAGCCAGAAAAATCCCATTAGACACACACGTTTATTTAGGTATATACGTACCTATTAGGCAAAATGCAAGTACGTACTTACATCCTAAGTTGAAATAATAACAAATCATCCCTTTAAAACCACACATAAACTTAATGAACGAAAAAAGCTGGTGTGTTTTTAAGAAAAAATTATCGGAATCTGGGAGCAAAACATTTATAGTTTACGATTTCGTAGTCTATTTCATCTGTTTTTTTTTCTTTACGATTATCTACAACAATAGTCCTTCGTTAAAATTGAACTCTTAATTTTCCTAAAAAATTGCATGACATTCATCATACCTAGTTGTTTTAAAACTGGTAGCCGACGTCCAAAAATTAAAGACTTTCTACTAAACGGAGTCCTGCGACTTTCGCCCACTCAGTCGCAGACGAAACTCGAACTTCACACCGCGACCCAAAACAAGCCTAACGCTTTATTTCACCTATTGACAAAACGGCCATTCACGGGCACAACAAGGATGATTTCATTCAGGCTGCTCTCGAGTATCGCGTTTCGCGCAGGTGCGAGGAAAATGGAGCAAAAGAGACACAAAGGCACGGATCATCTCCGCTGAATCAGCAAACCTTATTCACAAAATTTTGCATTGCTATTGCTACCAACCAGTGTGAAGCCATCTCCGATTGCTCATAGTTGATATGGATTTTGAGGTCCAGTCGATTGAGATAAGCTCGAAGATGAGTACAAAATGATTTGCGAATAACGGGCCCGAGACGTTTTAAGCCCTAATACTTTTATTTGTTGTTTAAATAATTAAGCTCCTTTTGTCGCTCAATGTCATATTACTTATTATTTTTAATAAGTCAGAATTCTAAAGCATTGGTTCACTAAATCCGAAATGCTTGTTGGATAATTTTAAGACCAAAGGGCATTTATATGCTTTCATAAGATCCATGTCATATAGGGAGCGTGCATGAACTGTAGGAGGCAGCACAGGAGCCGTCAGATTTTTGGCGCGAGGCGTAAATGTGATGTTTATTGTACCGATGTAGCCCACAAGATGGCAGAACCTACTATGCACAAGAAAACACGTGACGTGTAAATGTACATGTTTATGGTTGCGATTCAGGCCACAAGATGGCAGACCCTCCAACGCGCACGGTCCCTATCAGGTAAAAGCAGTTTCATGTATTACTCGACTCTTCAAAGTAGGCATAAGTGTTGTAATAAAACAACTTAGATATTATTCAAGATTCATTCTTATAGCAAGGTCATAAAGATTACATTCTCAAATTAACTAGAATCAAGTGGATGGTTACTGTATGAATATACATTATGTAAATATAAGTTTTCGTAATAACACCCTGTCTTAATTACGATATTATCCGAAGTTATCTACCCAATAGTGTTCATTAGTGGACAATGCGCAATTAGTCTGTCCGTCCGTCTGTTTACCGCGCACGCAATGACGTACAACTGTATGTACAGACATAATTATTATATTGTTTAATGCTAAAAGCTTGTTATTGTAGCTGTCATATTTGTTCACATTTGCGTAACAGTTAAAGACACTTTTGTATTGTAACCTTCAAGTTGTGCAACCGTCAAATTTTTTTGTTCATCAAGAGGGTTAAGTGGTCGCACCATTAATCGCGCATAATATGGCATGATACTTATCAACATACGGCATATTGTATACCTACACATGTCACTTTCTGGCATCGAACTTTGATAAGAGACGAACATTACCAATTTATACTGCATCGCAAACGTCTCCAGTATTGTGTGTTTACACTTTATAAGATAGAAACCTGGAAGATGAAATATCGTTTTTATTATTATTGGGGTGTTGTGGGCCTTATGAGTGCCACGTCGACCAAGCAGTATTGCGACGGCCCTTTAAAGTTCATTACTAATGCCAAAATATCGTTTCTATACTCAATGAATATTTTTAGGAACTAAATAAAACTTAAATGCTTGTTAAGACGAAATAATCTAATTGGCATTAGTTCATAATTGCATAGAGGGCAATGTTACCCTCCAGAGAAAAACTGAACGTTTTCCCATCACGAAATTCTGTTAGCCTCAAATGTACGTAACATAAATGTAATTAATTTTAGGTACAAAGCGTAAATTATGGCGGCAATTTAATCTAATTCCGGAACACGGCAGAATCATATTACTTCCACAAATTACGTCTAAACCCTAATTTTCATAAGCGAAAATTCGAGTACAACCTAACAGGGACTCACAAATATGTATACACAATTTCACCTTATTCCGAAGAGATTAGGTAAAAAGTGTGTACATGTTTATGACGGTGTCTGTACAATCCACATTACCAATTATTTAGCCAGCCAAAGGGCTGCAGGGGGCCGGAAAGGGGGGCTGGAGGGCGGAAAATGAAAATCATTTTTGGGGCGAGTAGCCCCTCGGGGCTCGTTAGGGGGGTGTTTTTGCTATTTTTTGAAAACGATATTGTTGTGTGAGGGGTGAGTAATGATGGAATACTTAGTTGCGTGATATCCTATTTGATGATTGGATTATTATTGTAATTGCTTGGTAATGGTCATGTAACTTAATACTATGTATTATATGATATAAAATAATGTTAGTTTAATATTATACATTTTAATAAAAAACAATTGGGGCTACAATTAAACGAATATTCTCTATTGATGAAACAATAGTATATAGTACATAGGTACTTAAAGAATAGGTGCTAAAATAATTATTCCAAAAACAAATTTTTGGCTCGCTCGGTCATCAGGTTGCAAATCTAGGTAATTGCAGTAGGAACTAATAGGGCAGAAAACACACAGAAGGAAATACATATTTGTTTATGGTCTCGGAGAAGACCTCTGACTAAATTTGACATCATCATCTTCTAGCTGCGTGAGTTTTTCGAATGTGGTACCTGGCCTCGGTCTTCTTTATAAACTTGAACGTTTTGCACTTTTAAAACTTAACCATACGCGATTAAGTACTGTTTTCGTAAATAATAAGTAGATACATATAAATAAATATTCTTTTTACATTCCATTGTTTGTAGCTAAGGCATGAAGGCACTTCACAGTTATTAGACACCTAATGAGATACACACCCGCGGCCACTCGAGAGGAATAATTTAAAAAGCGAACAAATTGACACGTTTCATTACACTAAGGGCCTCTAACCACTGCCAAACATAAGCGATATTCCTAATATGAACATTGGAACTGAGGTACTATAAATTCTATTTCTTCCATTTTTTTGTGAATTATTCATGATATAAGTTTTTTCATAAAAAAATCATTTTTGTTTCAAGATTTTATCTCTGACTGTATTTTTTTTAGACAGGCGACTAATACTCATCGCGCTAATTCTAAAAACCCCAAACACAATTAGGTTGCGTTGTTTTATCACAGAGTTCCTATGGCTACCTCCTGTTTCCATCATCAGATCAGCTCGTTGGTACCATAAGATTTCATTGTCATTGGACTTAGACATGCAAAATTTCAGCTCAATCGGAAACCGGGAAGTGGATCAAATTTAACTTGCAAGATTTGATTACAGACCGACAGACAACGGGACAGGTGAAACTAAATAAAAGATTGTAAAAAAGCACCAATATAGCCATAACATTGGTGAGCGTCAGGATGGCGGGTGGATCTCACCGAATTTCAACGAAATATTTATAAACATATTGTACCTTCTGTGTACCTCAGTGTACCTTTAATAGAAACTAGTGTTCCTACCTCTCCCTAAAGCAAGATATTTATCAAAAAGGGTTTACTCGCCATTCTGATGTCATCATGGCAGGTGGACCTATGAAATCTTTCATTGTACCGCACTAAAAGTAAACCTTTAGTAGAAATCAGTATATCTATTCCTAAAACGAGCTAGGCTCAAAACAAGGTCCACCCGTCAACCTGACGTCAGGATGGCGAGTGGACCTATTAAATTTGCTTTATTTCACGCAAAATGTATGTGGTTGTACAGTACCTCATTCATTGTACCTCAGTATACCTTTAATAAAAATAGCTGTACAGTCAGCTGCAGAGAAAAAGTACCACCCCTCCATAGAAGTTTTTATGCACGGGTGGTACCTTTTCTCTGCAGCTAATTGTACCTCTTCCAAAACTAAGTTACTTCCATTAATAACTCCACCTTATTTTTTTTAATATCTTGTTTTAGGGAGAGGTACACTGGTTATTATTGAAGGTACACTGAGGTACATTGAAGGTACAATATAACTACATACATTTTGCTTGAAATAATGCAAGATTTCATAGATCGACCCGCGATCCTGACGCGAGAATGGCGGGTGGACTTTTTTGTTAAATATCTCGTTTTGGGGAGAGGTACACTGGTTTCTATTAAAGGTACACTGAGGTAAACAGAAGGTACATATGATTATAAATATTTCGTTGAAATTCGCTGAGGTCCACCCGCCATCCTGACGCTCACATAATATTGTGCAATCATTAGAAGTATTTTTAATGACAGATATCAGTGATGTTTCTCGCATTGCAAATCGATTTTTAATTCAATCCCTTTGATATTTGAATTACGACGAACGTCTACGAGCAGAATACCTTGGCAGTCATCATAACCTACATAGCCACCCAGATATCAAAACATGCCAAGATAAATATAATTTTCGATTTGTCAAATTAAACATTCGAAATTTCCTTTTTATAGGCCTCTTAGGCGGCTAGAGAATAAATATTAAATAATGTTCTTTTTTAAAGTCATACAAGCCGGCACGAGAGTGTGGCTACTTTTTTTATTGAGATTTTCCACCAATCTTTGGAGATCAATCGTTATCGCAATATGCCTAGTTCCCTATTTAAGAAAAAGTCAGAAATAATCGACGAATTAGTATCCTCTATAATTTGCTATTACAACTACAAAGAGCCCCTTATACTAAAACCTAATATTACGAAAACGCAGCGGCAACAGAGCGTGAAAATATAATGGTTTAGAAACGTTCTTCGAAGGGGAGAGGGGGGTAGGGCGGGCCACTTAATAGCGATCGTGTACAGTGTACCAATCCGAGCGCTGCCCGCCTGGCCACGAAGATTAGGCCTAATGAAGGGCGGTTCAGGCCTTGCGGACTTCCTGAATCTTAGCCAAATTCGCTTTAGGCTGGCAACTCTCCCGGTCCCGAGCCAAAGTCGCGGCCACGGGCCCGGCTTCAATTCCAGACAAGGGCATTTATTTGTATTTTTAATATTTTTAATTCCAGACAAGGGCATTTATTTGTATTTTTCATAATTTATTCCTGAGTTATGGATTTTTTCTATGTATAATTACAAAACTATAAGGGTTCTGTTTTTGCCATTTGGCTATGGAACCCTAAAAATT
Organism: Cydia pomonella; assembly: GCF_033807575.1. Classification (NCBI taxonomy): domain Eukaryota; kingdom Metazoa; phylum Arthropoda; class Insecta; order Lepidoptera; family Tortricidae; genus Cydia; species Cydia pomonella. The sequence goes on along the minus strand of NC_084717.1, from coordinate 6,124,330 downwards.
AGTATATACATTAATTCCATATTTAAAGTAAATTAAATATAAATATTTATATCTGTATTATATATATTGTCGTCTAGTCCCCGTCAGTTCCACAACGCATACGCCTTACGCCACACCATTGGGTTAAAGTGAAAAAAACAGTTTAGTCGCCATGCATGATTTATGTATCCATGCCAAATTGCAGCTTTCCAGCTCTAACCATCACCGAGCAAAGCCTCGGACGGACAGATAGACGCACATGGTGAAACTATAAGGGTTCCTAGTTAACTACGGAACCCCAAAAGAGGACAATTTGAATCTTTATAAATATCATGTCGAATACAAGCTTGAATTACGTAACGTCCAAGACGCACACGTCTCTTCAAGAATGTCGTACATTTTTGCCGATAATCGGGCCATTGACGACCGGGCCAGTAATGAGCCGGCACTTACCGACCCATTATAATTGCTAATACCTCCCTCCCTTATTACCACCACTTAAGGCCCGTTTTCCTTTGTGGGGGAGGGGGGTAAATTGGTTTGAAGGTGCTTAATTCGGGGGGGAGGCTTTGTGCGGCATGAGCTAGATTGGGAATCTCCGGGGAAAGTTTTATTAGGTTAGCGAATTGTGTTGAAGCAATTATGTTGGTGCTGTATTTAACTATGTATTCAGCTTCTGTGGTGGTTAATGTAACAAGTAAAATTTGGTAACGGACCGATTTAGGTGTTGTCGGTAAGAAAACCTGTAATAAGCTTCCTAAACCTTAAGCTATAAGTTATTATAAGTTCCTATATAAGATAATTCGCATTGAAGTTTTTTTTATAAGGTATAGTATTTTAAGAGAATCTTCTAGTTTCCAAAACTAGATTATTTGAGTATAAAATTGTGAGTCCTATTTTTCCAGCTACTCGTATGCTGAAAAAGTAAATACCTAGTATGCTGGATTTTGGTAGGGGTTGCTAGAGAGATGCCCTATAGCAACCCGAACTTCATTTGGCTTGTACTCCCTAACGAAAGAGGTATATTTTTTCAAGTACAAACTAAGTACCAGTTCTCTACTAAATTCCAGTGTAAAAAAATATTCCAAAATGCAATGTGAGGTTGCCAGAGTGTAATGTCTTGTAAATAACGATAGGTTGATGGACTAGAACCTTTGGTTTTCAATTTCTTTATATTATTACTATGAGAATATTTCTAAACAACCCAACTGGTATGTTTTCCATCCAAATTATATCGTCTCCTCCGATGCACAATTACCGCACCATATCGCATGACATTCGAGAGAATAAGTAGTAGAAATTAGACCTTATCTCTCTGCAATAAGGTCAAGAAATGGTTAACTGTGTGTGACGCAGCGTGTTCTGATTCCACGGTAAAAACGATATTTACTTACTTTTATACGTTGTTCGCGGTTACAATTAATTAACGTGTTATATTGGAGCTCGTATTTTTGTTGAAGTTTTTAGCTATGATCTACAATTTACATTTTTAATATTTATTGAAAGAGGTTTACATTTTTACTAATTATAATTTATAACTTATTATTATTTATACTAAGTCGGTGGTAAACTAGCATACGGCCCGCTTGATGGTAAGCAGTCGCCGTAGCTTATGTTCCAGAGGAGTTAAATGCGCGTTGTCGACCCTAAACCCCCCCCCATATTAAAATTGTTACAATACTAGTATTGAGCTTAATATAATTACGAGGATTTAAGCCCTATATTCTAATTATTATAAAACTTATTATTTTTACCTTTTTTCTGTTAGGTATAGGTACCTAGTTTTTTTTGTTGGCAATAAATTTGATATACTCATATTTGTGTATATTTGTTATGTATAATTAATTAGTATAGATGTATAAGGTGAGATGGGGTAAAATGAATACCGGGGCAACGTGGTCCATGTTCGTTTTACCCCGACCAAAACAAACTATGTTCTAGAAGAACACCCTGTTTCACCTAAGTCTCAAAAAATTTATGGTGTCCAAAAAGTTTCTACGTCAATTTAGCAGAACCATTTTTCAGTTATTTAGTGAAATTTAATTTGTCTGGAATTTTCACTAGTTTCCCCAAGCCGCCCAAGCCGGGCGTGGAAAATTCGCATAACAACAATGTTACCTAGATTTCTTATCAATTAAACAGTCTCTTAAGCTAAACATCACCCCAAGTAAATAATATGTAACAAATATTGAACAGAGTTCGGTTAATGAACGGGAATCGAACCCGGTAACCGGAGCTCGCAATTAGCGCAGTTTGCACTACACTCGTTGCCAAATCAATCTGTGGAGTGCCCCTTGCTAACTCTATAATGTATCTTGCTTGAGATAACTTTACTGCTATTAAGTGCTGATATAATTGTTTTGGCAATAAAGTTATTTTGAGTGTAAAATTCATTAAGCTCTGCTAAATCAGAGGGGCTACCGCGAACCATGTTCGACGTGTTGCCTCCCTGTCACACTTACGTACGAATTTACAAGTGCGACAGAGAGCCAACACGTCGTACGTGGTTCGCAGTAGGCTCTCAGCAACGGACACAAGTACGGCTACCACCAGTTTTGATATTGACATAACGTAAATTACTTTCTATACATTTCGCTTGCACTAATATGCGGGTACGAGTGAGATGCATAGAACAAGAACTGGGGATATTTTTTGGGCATGATTCAAGTTTGTGGATATTTTTGTTTTTTATATAAAGTAAAACCTCTTGATGATCAGTTATCAACATGTTTCACATCGATCTTGCTACTTCATAACTCGTGAACAGGCTTAATTGCTCAGTATTCTATTCTACGAGTCAAACATCTAAATCAAGGAGTAAACTTATCTCTATAAGTTGATACTTACTAACATACAGGTGCACCTCTTAAGTTGCTCCGACTTATCCAAATATTGACTTTAAAGATTGTCGCCGACTTTCTTCAACCAGTCACTTGATACACTAAATCAGTGTGGCGACCACAAACACTAATATATCGCTTGTTATTACAAGCTGTCGACGCTTACACTGTCGCCTCTGTGACACCCGACACCCTGCGACACCATCCTGTGTGCCATTAGATTAAGCAGAATTCAACTTTAACACTAGGAGTATAAGACTTACAGAGGCTGAAAGAAAATATTTGCCTTTTTCACGCCTGACAAACTAAGGATATATCGTCGTACTGAGCAACTAATAACTCTATTACAAGGCATTAAGACTTAAAGTGAGTGATGAGAGACGTTTGTTTTTGGCGCCGCACTCACAGTTGCTACTTGTCTTGGTAGAAAAAAATATTTCCTTGATAATGTGTCGGTAAGGGAGAGCCTGTGGTTCCGACCACTTAATATCGTATTAACTAGTTTGTTTGATTGCTTGTCGCCGCCTGGATTAGGTAAGATGAGAACGGAAAAAGAAAAAATGGAGCAAAAACCTGTTACATCTTAAAGTAACATCCTTGTAACATCATTAAGATTGGATTGGAATTAATCAAGTAGGTAAAGTTCTAGGCTTAACAAATACTCTTTTCTCAGAATTAAATTGATTGTTTCCTTGAAAAAATCTTTCTTCTCTGTGAGACTTGTCTTATGAGAAGTATCGTTGTTATCAGGTACTCCTTTGTTTAGAGAGTTATAATAACAACCTATTTAAGAAGATAGTAATTTGTAGTGAATTGTATTGTGCATAGTTTGACTCTCTTCATGCTGAAAGTCAGGGAAGGGTAGAGTTTTTAGTTTTCGTAGGTAAAAAATAGGTCAACCGCGAAGTGCAATATTTACGCAAGCAATTGAATCGATAGCACTGTTCACGGCGAATTCAAAATGGCTTTTCGCTAAACAATTGAAACTTCTGACCCTTACCGACCCTACGGGGATTCCCTTGCAGTGACGTCATACCCATAAACAATGCCAAAAAACATGGCTGACTTTCAGGCAGCGCCGCCCCGACCTGTTTACACAACACATGCCTTTTCACTCCGTACATAACTTGGGCCCCAATTTTCAAATTAAAAATGGCGACGTCTAAACAATGGCTTGCAAACGGCCAACGGCATTGTTTTAGAAACAATGCGAATTCAAAACCAGCGCCCCGCGGCGTTCGAAATATGAAATTCCACGCAGAAATGGCGGCGAAAGCGATTTTTACAAATGGCAAAATGGCCGCCGGGCGGGGACGTCAGGTGTGCACACGTCATCGAAAAAAGGAATAGAACTGTCATATTGGAACTAAAGTAAAATCGCGAGCGAAAGAATTAAACTTATTTATTAAGCATTTTGCGAGCGCACCGTTATATCTTTATCTCGACCTCTCTAATTTACATTTAACAGGATATTTTCTAAAACCTCACGTCCTAAGCAAATTCCTGATTCAGATGCACCAAAAATAGCTTAACTTTCAGGTCCGGCCAATTGAAACCGAACTCTAAACCCGTTGATCGAGGGTGGGTATTCCGATAAGCTATCAGCCGTGTTGTGATCTATGATATTGGTTAGTTCGGGCGACTGCGCGGTGACGGTTGGTGTTTGGCGGATTCATTACGGAGACAAAGGGAGTGGGGTGCAGGGGCGCGGGGTGCGGGACGGGAGAGGGGGAGGGGGTGCCCTCTCAGCCACTTTCCTAAATCACTGGATGTATTGTGCGCTATCAGTGCGGCCGCCGCTATACCTAGGTCGCTGGGCTAAGAAATTGCTTAATCAACTTAGGGCCGTGGCTGGGCTGAGAAGGTAGACAGCCGATAGGCGGATCGTTTTCTGTTGATCTGACAAATTGGAGCCGCGAAACTGTAACTAGATTAGTAGATTAATCGGTAGCATAGATGAACCTATTAATCGTTATCACCCTTAAGTGTGTCGTATGTACACTTTTAACCTATTTGACATATACCACTTGAAATGACTATCACGCGCCTTTTAGCGGAATTTCATTGGAACTCATGAGAATAACAGCGCCCTCTTGACAATGATCATATATTTCTGATCAGGCTTTACCTATAGAGGCATGCTTTTATGTTAAGCTATTAAAGAATGTTAGATATTTTTGACGCGTAGTCTGACATCTACTTCTGATGACGATTGTACTACACGTGAGGGCTTACGAGGCTGCATAATGTCGTGTAAGATGCGTAATGAAGCTGTCCGCAGCGTACGCCGTAAAACGGATAACAATGTCTTACTTAAATAATCGAATTACGAATTTATCTGTGGTAAGATGCTTGGGAGCAGATATGCTCAGTAAGTTGTCATGGTTGCTGTATGAATGGCAAATTTTTGACAGGAGCATAATATAAAAGTAACCAACCTGAGAGATGCGGCTGCGAAGGGCTGTAGGGCGACTTGATCTGCGGGAAGCCTGCAACAAACCGACAAACAGTTAATTCATTATGCAATTACGCTGTAATTATACGGACACATTCCTGGGACCCCGGCGGTGCGTTTTAAATTCCCTTAATTTTATAGCTTATTTTAAACTGGGGAGCATTTGTACTGTCTTAATTTAATGGGGTTTCTTAGAAGTGTTTAATTTTGGCACAAGTATAATAAACTCCTGTTACCAACATAAATAAATAACTATTTGGGGACAATCTTACACAGACCTAGCCCCAAAATAAGCAAAGCGTGTACTATGGGACGACTATTATATACATGCGTATAAAAACTCATCTCCGCAGCCATCCCATCAAACTGACCAAGTCGTCTAAAATTATGTCACATGTAGGACCTAAACAAGCTCCCAGCGGAGATAAAAATGTGGGTAGTACATAAATATAAAAAAATAAGAGAATGGCTTTTAGGCTACTCTTTTTACGATATTAAAGATTTTTTTAATAATTTCTTAATAATTTATAAGTGCAATTTAATATTTTTTTTTGTAATGTATCTAATTAGCCTGTAATGATAATTGTATGTATGGAATTAAAATAAATTATTTAATTGAATAATTGACATGTACCTATCGAAATATTAAATGCTATATTGTTACTGAATAATGCCTTGATTAATAACCTGACATGTAATATTAATAATATTATTAATAAATGACTATGACTATAATATATATAAATACATACAGTATACTTACATTGAAAATACCCATGACTCAGGAACAAATATCTGTGCTCATCACATAAATAAATGCCCTTATCGGGACTCGAACCCTCACTAGTCACTACCCACTAGGCCAGACCGGTCGTCAAAATTAATGAAATTATAGTTAATATTAAATCAAAATGATCAGGATAATAAACATTCGAGCTTCATATATTTGTAATACGACCCCATTCACTTCACACACAATATTGAATTCCTTCACATATGTAGGTATGCGAATTCCTGATGATTTTTATTGGTAAATATGAAATAATATTTCATACTCGTAGTATTACTGGTCGGATTCAGACTAGGTACACAAGGGGCCAATTGCATAATAAAATACAAGCGAATACTATATGTGATTTTGTATGTAAATATTCTATTTATTGACAATAACAATATACATAATGGATATATACAGATGATTACTATAACTAGCTTATATCTAAAATAGTAAATTCACTAATAGCATTAGCATGTACTTTATTATTATGTAATCCGACCCCGCATTTTTTTTGTTAGCCTAATTTAGTATCCCACTGCTGGGCAAAGGCCTAGCATTACTGTTACAGTATTAGTACGCGACATTACCTACTGCCAACTGCGTTCTCTGCCAAAAATTCGGACAGCAACATCGTTTTTGACGTTTGTGGCAGTAATGCAGTCAGCAGTATGGAAGGTGGAGGTAAGGAATGAAATCTCCATGTACCAAAAAGTGTCATCAAAAAACCTTGAATAGGTGGCGCTACAATACCTAGAATACTTAAACCAAAAATCAAATTATAGACAGCGCACTTCACTCCGTCAATAACGCCTAGGTTCTTAGCTACTCTAGCGAGTCTAGCGCTACTCTGGAGGGATTTGGAACTATTATTTATAGCTGACAACTGGACATTTTGCAACAGTTCTACCATAAGAGATTTCACTCCTTTTAATTCCACACTCCATAGTCAGCAGTAAAATAGCGCCGCAATACTGCTTCAGTCATGCTGCCGACCGCATTACATTACGTCAAATTCAATATAATGTTTCGTTAAAGTACGAGCCGGTGTTCAGTAAAACCCATCCGGGATTAATACTCGTAAGTAGCTATTTTTAGGCATGTCATGTGTGCAACATGTATAATGGCAGGTACACATACACTGGTAAAACTACCTAATAGGTAATAACCCATGCAGACGTCAGACCAATATACGCACAACACACAGCTAGACTGTCGAATGAACTGTCGCCTGCAGAATTTCCGGACCAATACGACCTTCAAACCTTCAAGAAAAGAGCGTACTCCCATCTTAAAGGCCGATAACGCACTTTCAACCCCTCTGGTGTTGCGGGTGTCCATGGGCGGCGGTAAACGTTTACCATCAGGCGATCCTTCTGCTCATTTGCCACCTATATCATAAAAACGTTGCAAACGCAGATGTCCATAACACTACCGCTTACCCACGATATGAAGAAAAACACAAAGCGAGTAAAACACTTCCTCAATTACGTGCAAAATAAATAAATACGTGAACTGGTGCGTGTGACAGGCATTGTCGTGAAATAATAGCGCTGTCTCCTTCTTGAGTGGGGTGTTGAAAAGGGACCGCGGCCAGGAACAACATTCGGCGTAATTATCGACTTGGAAACTGTTAGAATAGCAAGTGGAGAGTCATGCTGGTTGAATATGTGACGGCTGCAATTTTATGGGAATTGGTAATTTGAATTCAAAATATAAACATGTTAACTAACCAACTCGAATTTATATGCTCATTTTAAAGTCTCAACCTTTGTAAATACATATGTACATAGGTAATATATACAACAAAATAAATAACTGATTTGTTTATTAGTATATATATCTTTTAATTTTAGTTTTATTTAATATTAGTTTAATTTTTAAGTAGTTTTATTTTATGGCTAGTTTAGTTTTAATTTTAGTATCCATTATGTATATTGTTACTGTCAATAAATATTTTATTTTATATTATTACTAACAAAATAAAAGAACTATCATAACTATAGTAAAATAATTTTTAAATAACCGAATTAGATCAGAAAAAAAGCATGTTTGTTCCGTAGATTCTTAATATTTAATAACTAATTATTTGTTAACTTTTGATAATATGTACCTAATCTTCAATTATTATTTTTATTATATACATCAGTAGATACATGACACGTTTAGGCGAAAAGAACAGTTTTATATTTTATTTAATAGAAACAACACTTAAAACCACCTTTAGCCTCTGTTCTAAAAGACCAAAATCTAATACGCATTGGATTTGTCACGACGCTCCAATATCCGTTAGGCGCGTGTTGAATCAGTACGCATTGCGTTACTGATCCTGATAGTAACTTGAAGTTACTGATCCAATTAAAATGAGATCTATAGGTTATAGATAGGGCTTGGTTTCCGGAACTCGACGTCAATTAATCGCGCCTATTTTGCGTGGTGGGTTGTCGGCACTACTCTTGCCAACCCAACTCTACCAAGAAGCCCAACAGACCCTTGATGTTGCCGACGACGACTGGGAGAGACCCCGGCGAACCGAGGTGTTGTGCCCGGTACTTGCCACCCCTGAGCCACCCCACGCCAAAATTAGATCTAAGCGTGTTGAAGATTGGCACAGTGGCTTCCTCTAGTAGCGGAATGTTTTAATACATTAATTTGTTTGGCAAAGTGCCTACCGGTTTCTGCCGAAAATTCTGACTATTATTACCCTGAATAGCTGAATAAAGTAATTTGTCATTTTTGTCAATTTTACCTTTTAGGAAGTTACGAGTTTTGAACTGAAAATACATACATGACGACCGGTCTGGCCTGGTGGGTAGTGACCCTGCCTATGAAGCCGATAGTCCTAGGTCCGAATCCCAGTAAGGGCATTTATTTGTGTGATGAGCACGGGTATTTGTTCCTGAGTCATGCGTGTTTTCTATGTATTGAAGTATTTGTATATTATATATATCTTTGTCTGAATACTCACCACACAAACCTTCTTGAGCTTACCGTTGGACTTAGTCAATCTGTGTAGGAATGTCCTATAATATTTATTTATTTATAGGTATCCTAAGATAAACTTAAGTAACGAAACAATTATACATATAAATAAATTGTACCTATTATACGTAAGAAAATTTGGCATAGCTTAGAGTACCCAGACCCAAATTATCCCATTCCCAACATCCCAAATCATCCCGTTCCCAACATATCAAATCATGCCAAATTTTTATAAGACTTTTGTCAGTGCATCTGCATGGTACATGTATTGTCTTCTATGTGGGGCTTGATATTCGTAACGTAGCGGGTAGATGAGCTGAAGATCGAGCTCAGTGGCGTTGTCATGGAAAAGGTCTATGTTTTTCTTTAAATACCACGTCGGTGGCAAACAAGCATACGGCCCACCAGATGGTAAGCGGTCACCTTAGCTTACTGACGGCTGTAACTCTACGGGTGTTATATGCGCGTTGTCGACCTGTACCTACTCTCATTTTTTGAAGAACCCCATACTATAGTATGTACCTCGAGAAAACCTCATCATGGAGCTCATTCCACATCCAGAGCGTCCACGGGAGAAATTCCTCTTAGAGTCAGACCAACATAAATTGGCAGCTATTTTGATAGCCCAGCCTGTGCAAATGTTAAGTAAGCGTCATAATTTCATAGAAGTTTGACGTTTAAAATAACACTTGCACTGTTTGGGCTGCTAAAATCGCTGCCAACTTATCTTGGTCTGACTCTAACCGCATAGTTATGGACTGATACAGGGGGCGATGATGATCAAAAAACGTTTAGTGTGCGATGTGTGTGGTGACAAGTCTCTTTAAAAATACTCCCACTGGTCAATCGCAAAAAATCCTATTCATCCCAAATTACGTCAAATTAACGTAAGACGTTTTGTTAGACGTTTAATTGAGGGGAGTAACCAATTCGCGTGGTGTCGGGTGGCGCACGCGCACAATAGGTGTCGGGTTGCGACAACAATGGGCAGATTAGCGCGGCCACTTATACTCCGGGAGGTAGACGAAGAAAATTTACTTCGTGAATATTTTTTCGGTGCATATTCGTATTATTCGTCTGCATAAACAGCGAAGCTCTGCAAAACCACTAAAACATCGCGACAGTATCTTGCGCGCGACGTAGACTACCCGTCTTTTTCTAACTGTATCAATTATAGAGAGACAAGTAGTCTACCTCGTGGGCGAGATACTGTCACGGTGCTCTTGTACTAGGCATTTATGAGTAAATGTAAGAGTAGAAATTTACTTAACTATTGACTTTGCTGGGATATTAGACATCCGCCAACAAGACTAGTGCATCGAAACGTCGGCGTGTGATCAACCATACATTCTGACAATATTAAAAACATAGGTACCAAGCAAGAAAGTACCTAGTAACAGTCACCTCACCTAAGCTGTTGCACAGAAGTTTGTACATCATCATTATGATGTATATACATATGTATACTGTACATACTGTATACACCATTGTGTATATACCATTGCAGTAAAGGAGTTTTATAAAACTTTAAATAGAATGATCGATTATAAATTCTTATTTCACTTGTGCCAATGTATTCGGATATTATTGGTATTATTTGATTAATTATGTTATGAAGTTGAGCAAATTACTAAAGAATCTTTAAAATTAAAACAGTTTAAAAAGTATTATATTGATAAAAAAACTACGTAGATAGATTTTATTTTACATTTAATTTTTATTTTTAATATTAAATACCGTCTTTCCAGAAGATATTAATAAAAATCTACAAAACAAGCCTTATGAAGGATTCTACAATACTGTAAATTTTTAATGTATTAAATTTAAGATAAATAGGTATTATCCTGGAAAAGGGCTAAATAACTGGATAAGGGAATTTATCCTTGACTCCTGGTCTAACCTCGTGAAGAATAGAGCTTAGTACGCGACAGGCACTCAATACGTCAAGAGATTCTTCAATGGTGTCTGGTTACAGTATGGGCTGTTTTTTGTCCCACAGAGGTTAAATTGGGTATAAAATGGGTATTAACCTAATTTCCGTGGATACCGCCCGCGTTCATTTCTTTGTGCGCTGTGAGAATAGTAGGCAAATGTTAATTTAACTTGTGAAAATACTTACAGACGAATGTCTAATGTGTTGCTTTACCTCAAATAAAAGTTTAATTTTCGTTGTATGTGTAATGTACTGTATTCACCAGTAAATCATACGATATAATGAATTTCTGACGATTCGCTAACACAAACCTCACGCGGTACGACCACTCTGCTCGCCGGTCTAACATCTACTGACCGTGACGTCACCATGACGACTCGAGACATGTATATACTACATTATGACCTGTAACTTTTTATAATTTATTTGAAAATAGACTAAAAGTGTAGGTAAGTACAATAATGCTAAATTTCGCAGTTTTTTTTTGCCTAGAATGCTACAGTGGAGACTTGGAGAGACGGAAAACTTTATTAAAGCCGAGATTTAGGCGACACTACGCCCGGCCGAGATGCCTCAAATTAGCATTGTGGCAAAAGTGACATCCGACAACCTCCTCTCCACATAGGAGTGTCTAAAATTCGACAAGAATTTATCTAATATTATATTACATATGTGTATTCAATAATATTTCAGTAGGTCTGTTCCGTAAAAGCAGTTATGACGTAGAAAAATTAGATCAAAAATATATTTAATGCACATATATGGAGAACTGTGTCAATGAACGAAAAATTTAATTGGAATTAAATTCGGAATGTTTTGGTTTTTTTTAGTATGTTTCGTTAATTTTTATTGTGTTGTCCATAGAACACTTAACATGTGAAAATACACAGCAATAGAGATCATCAGATTTATAACCTATCCATTTTTAATTTCATTTAAACTTTTTTTATGTTATCATTATCAAACAATTAAAAACTCTCTATAGCCAGGCGAGAAAGTCGGCCAGCTTTTGAACAGCCGCAAAGTATTTTTTGTCTTGAATTAAGAGCATGCATCACACCGACACGTCGACACATAACAAGTATTAACAAGCACTCCCATAAAATACCTCCATCTCATTCGTACTCAAATTAAGCCGTTAATCAAATCACAAAAAGCCCTGAACATACCCGCATACATCTAAGGTGTTTACAGACAAATCAAACATCTAACGACCCACGTATCGGGTTTCTTCACTTAATTGTAATAACCTCCTAAGGCCTAGCCATACCAACGAAAAAATCAATGCCATTGAAATTTGAACCTATTTTGTAGGAAATTGAGTTTATTTTGCGTTGTTTGAACAAAACAATGCAAAAGCGACTCTGTTCCAATTAGATATGATTTAAATTTCATTGAACTGACGAAGTACTAAAGGTAGGACTGTGGGTCTTAGGAGGATATTCTAATTAGAACAGCGTAAATGCCATTCAGTCTCATACATGTTTACGGCATTTTGATGAAGATGTCAAAGTCATGGTCGATAATAGCTCGCATTCTAGATGATTGACTGAATGGCTTCAATGAATCATTATATGACAATGAGGTTTCTAATCATGAAATGGGTTGGCAGCTCCCATTGCATATTTGCTAATTGTGAAGCATATTTTATTTATTAAATTATAATTAAGGCGTTTCTGAGTGAGAGAGATAGTTTTGAGTAGTGTAACAACAAGTCATTACATTCAAACGAATTGCAATCTCACCGAAAAATTGAAGTTTAACCGCAGGTTAGTGAACTAACAAAAAGACATACAGGGTGGGACAAGTACAGGGTAAGGAAGTAAGAGTGATACACATTGTTTTTAAATTGTCATAATATTAAGTGCAAAATTGACTAAATATAATATTCAGGGGTGGCAATTGTATATGGACGATAATTTTTAACAAATGTCTACCTCTAGCAGCAAGCAATTTTTTCTCAAATTTTAGTGTTGTTTAAAAAAACACGTTGTTTTCTCGATTAATTTTGAGGAGTGACAGTGATTGGCACCCAAATTCGCCAAATTTTGCACAAGCTGATGAAATTTAAACAGTTAAAACCGACTATTCGACACAAATTTATTAAGATAACGCCGAAAATATGCTGAAAATTGCGATGATAAGGGCTTACTTACTGTTAGAGGTGGAAATATGTCAGACATTATGTTCCGCATGTATTTGCCAACCCTGAATAATACTTAACAATACTTAATAATTTTTGAACTTTATATAGTTAAAATTTAAAAACGAAATGTATACTTCTTATTTGCGACACCCTCTGATAGCTAATACCTAACACATAACAGTAACATGGCGTTACACAACTGTGTTAGGTACCTACAATGATATAACTATAGATAGGTTATACTCATACATATGGGACACAAAAAAGTAATTCCATATTTATTTCTATGGCTACCTAAATCTTTTATTTTTGATTAATTTTTGCATTCCATTCATCTTAAGGTAAGCGCTTTAATTTTGGAACGATGGTAACTATAATTAGCTGTATAAGCCTTTGTTGCATATTGTATAACTAGCCTTAAAATGTTTTTTTTTTCATTATTTTTGTATGTGCTGAGTAGTTTTATACACTGTAATTTTGATAGTTAATTTTTTTTAGTCTCCCGCTCGCTGACCACGAACAGTTCAAACACAACAGATCAAAATAATGTCGACATGTATTTTAAATATTCATTATTCGCGATTAGGTATATAATATGGTTTATGGTTTAAGAACTTTATTCTCATTAAGAATTTACAAAATTCACTTACATGAGAACACAATATTTTTATAAATACTTAATACTAACGTGCAGACAATGCATAATAACATTTCATTTATATTACTGTTAAACTATTCTTACACTTCTAATTAATGTGGGTAGAAATAGCTAGTTAACCGGCTCAGATAACTCAAGTCGCAAAACTAACATAATCCGTTGAAATAGTAATCAATTCATGAGTTTTAAAGATAATAAAAACACGTAAAAAAACTCCTCGTTTTCACAAACATCTAGTTAATTAAAGAAAAGTGGCTGTTTACAGCGTAGCCTTCGCGTATGCGCGCGCACGGCGCCATCTTGCCTAAACGTCATTTATTCGGCGACACGCGTGCCCTCTCCACGGGCTGCGTACGGGGATAATTTGTGGAAAAGTAGGATATTGGAGCGTTGTTTATGGTAAACAGTAGTGCTATGTCAGCGTAGCCGGGCAATATTTACATGCAAGCTGGCTCCTGTTGTTGTACCATAGCCAAACTGACAATTGTTTTACAACAATCGAAAAGTAGGAATCCATCTGGAATCAGAAACATCTTTTCAAATAATAAGTTACGGAAAATAGATTATAGACTTTCTCTTCTTTAAGGAATTATAGCCATTTTTCCCGCCGAGGTTTTATCGAAGGACTACAGTAAGGAATTCAAAAAAGGAGTAAGTATACAGGTTTTTAAGAGTTGGCAACGCGCATGTCCATATTTGCCATTTAAAAACTAACCACAATTTGCATCCAGCTTATTTTTCGCGCTATTTGTAAGCAAAACAGTTTTCAGAGAACCGTCGAGCATACAGATTAAGCTGTTCACTTTGCCGTTATCCGATCGGTAGACGTTTATGCTGCGTCTCGTCCCTCGGAACTGCAGTGTTCGTCTGACACAGTAACTTTTAAACAGTATAGATGGGTCAAACACAAAACTGTGTTGTCGTCTTTCCTGTAGACATATCCAAAAGTTAAGGGCTATAAAGTTTAATTTTATTATTTAATATCTTTACATCTGTTAGTTCTCATACTGGTTATCTAATTTTCACCTCACCGATCACCGTCACCTCTCAAGATCATATGATTTACGGCCCGATTCGAAGAATGAGATACGATAACATCGATAACAATAAGTTATGGTTTAGATAAGTTCTCATTTAGATATCATTTCTATGACGTATAATTGACAGAAGCAGCTCGATTCGGGCAACCAATGTCACTTTGACGTTAGAAATATCGTAGATACCGTATCGATATCGTATCGCATCGTTATTTTATCAATTTTGACGAATTATAAACGTCAATTTCGACGTGTCGTTTAGTTATCGATCTTTTAAAGATTTTTCCAAGATTTTAATCGTGTTTTAATCATTCTTCAAATCGGGCCGACAGCTAATATTAATTGATGATTAGACTCTATCCTATCTATACCTACGAGTACAAAGGTAGAGCCAGAGTTCGTTAAGGTCTGTGGTAAGCGGTAAAGAATAGAGTTGTGCCTTTCTCGAGAATGTTCTCCGTTTACTATGGGAAATATGGTTCGAACGAAAACATTATCCATGCAAAACGGAGAACGTTCTCGAGTACGTTACAATTCTAGTAAACAAATATAAAAGCTGGGGGCTAGCCTAGTGACAATAGTTGATAGAAAACGCCAATCGAAAGTGACATAATGTGGAAAGATGCCTATGACTTTTAGTTTTATCCGTCATCCCGATATATTTTTTCTTATTTTATCGGCGTTTGTCGATGTACGATTTACATCTTGGCTAGTCAACTTGATTGATAAAAGACGGTGTGACTTAATCGTGCATTCGCCATAAGTGCAGGCACCGTAAGCTCATGCCACACAATAGTTGAGTTGAGATACTGTTTTTATTTCTACTCTGGCCAAAAGCCCGGCGAGTTGGCAAGTAATGGAGCGACCTAGATTCGATCTCCGTTGAGCCACTTCTACCGATTCTGGTCTAAAGTACTTACTATAGCCGTAAATATATTCGGTTCGCAAGCTGTATTCCTTAAAATAAAATTGCTCTACATTTTATTTAGGTCCTGCTCTACAATTAGTCTTTTATATCTTAAGTCGAAAGTGGAGGACCCGTGCGAAATCGCCTTTTCATACAAACATAGTCCTCATTTTCCTCTCTGGATATTAACATTATTCAAAACATTTTGACACGATTTGTTGCATATCAACCACAGCTATGCCCCTACGTTTGATTTTTTTCGATGTTCTAATTATTATAAGAGTTAGGAGCATTTAAAAGTTTGTATGAAATCTATTATTCACTCCTAATTTTTACAATAAATCGAAAAAAGTCAAACGTAGGGGCAGTTATGTTTAATATACATGAAATTATGTAATAATATTTTCCATTATGTTACTATCCAGAGAGGAAAATGGGGACTACGTTTGTATGGAGAAACGGCCGTCCCCTTTCCTGTTAATCTCGGTAGAGACGGACCACGCTAAGTTTTCATGTCAAGCCTCCGGGCCATAGTGGCTAGTAGTTAGATGGGACAGTGGTCTTTTGAGGCACTGGTGAGGACCACAGGAGGAGGTAAGGAGGCTTACATGTTAGTTTTAATCGTAAATTTAATTTAATCCCATGTTATTTATTTAATATTAAATTTTAACTATAGTTTTTAATTGTACCTAATTGTATTTAATTACTATAATTGTATTGTATTATTTATAATTTTAAAAATTATCAGTTGTCTGAAGTAAATTATGTTTTATAAGTATATGTATGTATTCTTCGTGCCAAGTTTAAGCAAAGTTAGATTATCCAGAGTGTAATGATCTAGCCACTTGGTTAAGCGCCGATCTTTTATTCAATCACTGTAAATTTCGTGCCTAATCAACCTAGTAAGTATGCCGCTTATTTTCATTTTTTTTTAATAGGTCAAAAAATTTGACGAGATAGACGGACCCGATTTCTGAATATAACAGCAGAAAACCGTAAGAGGTAGGATTACGTTTACTGCAAAAAATTAACGAATTATTTCATCCAATATCATATTTAGTTACGTACCGATAACAGTTATGTTGATATTTAATTTTGTCAATCTCGTTTTTGCTAGAAAAAGTTCACTATTAATAATAAAAAGAGTTGCTTGGATCATGCATTAATCTCTCAATGCTACTTTACCATATAATGAAAATTCTATCACCTACAACTAATTTCGCGTGTTCCGAGCCCTACTCGCGCCATTATGAGCCCCACACGGGCCCATAAGCACCCCCAAGCATTAACTGCCAGGAATGTTAATAAATGGACTCGATAAATTAATATCGAGGGTTCGCTAATCCCTAAAACGGGCGCCACTTGCAACCAATCCATTCCAAAAAGTCTTAAGTCGGTACCAAACTAGTATACTCAAATGACCTTATTGCTATGGATATCAGTAATGCTAAAATGTTGTATGTGAGTATGGAAAGTTTAGGGAGATATGACCTTTCGATTATTGAACAAAGGTACCATGCAAGTGGGATTAGTTAGCATTGTCCTTTAAGCGGTATGATTGTCACGCGTTCTCGTAATTGGTAATAAATAAATAATTATTTTACATCAATGTTTGGACGTAAACAGAGCAATCTATAATTGTTTAACTAAAGGTTTTGCTAATACTCAGTAAGTATTGGGACCTACACCTACATATTACATCCCTAGATTGAGTAGGAAGTTATAGTTGTGCCGTTCTCGAGAACGTTCTCCTTTTACTATGGAAAATATTCTCGAGTGAGAACATTTCCCATACAAAAGGGAGAATGTTCTCGAAAACGGCACACCTCTCCGTAGTCATCTCGAGAAAATGTGTAGATAAAGTTATAATTTTGCGAGTATCACTCTAAGAACAAATTAAATCTTCTATTTTCCTATGAAAATATTTTAAATTGTATTTATTTAAACCCCCAATGGATTTACTCTATTGTATATCAAGTTTTTTTTTACAATATATATTTTTAAAATTACGGTTTAAATACCTTTAAGTAGTATATATTGGCTCAAAATACTTTTTACCATATCATCGCAGTCGCACCCTTACTTTCTTGTCTCTTTCCCACTAATCCTGTCACAAGTCAGCGCTCATAACCGTCTAAGCTGCGGTAATGCCACTTTTATTGGCTTTTGACGACAATTGAAATTAAATTCCTCTGTAATTGATAGGGGCATGACGTGTGAAGTTTCATTGTAGGTGGAAAGGACAAGTGCAAGAGTTAAATATTAAATTACTTAGAATTGTTTATTTCGTAACTGTGAGTTTTCAGAAAATATTGTATACAATTAGCGTGAGTTGTTACACTGAAAGAAATGTTTGCATAACTGTAACAAAATATTGGTTACTGTTTACACAAAAATTGGGACTTGCGAACTATGTGTTATATGTTACAAAACCGTGTTTGGCTATCAGTGTTCAGGTACTGGGTATACACTACAAAATAAGTTTGTAAATTTATGCAAAGTTTATTTTCTTATAACCGTAGTTTAGTTATTTAGTAAAGTTACAAAACCAGTTCGGCTATCTATTTTTTTCAGTGTAAGAAAAGTTAATCGCTGTCAGTTTTGTAACGACAACTAAGCATTACTTAAATCTTTACGGAAATCGCCTTTTTGCGTTTTTTACATTGTAATATCGCTTATAGTTTATGAATGGAACACGAAAACCCAGTATTATAGTAATTTAATGCTTAGAGTCTGTGCGGAAAGAGAAGAGTCGTGAAATGTATGGCATCCAATACATTCTACAACTCTTCTGTATCCGCACAGACTATAATTATGGTTACAAAACTAACAGCAATTATTTTTTCTTAACAACTCACAGTAATCCAAAATTCTCATATAGCTACTGTTAATATTGATTTGTCTTTCACCTGTTAGTGTTTGATCCTTTCGCATTTTCTAAAGGTTAGCTGGAAGAGATCCCTTTAGGGATAAGTTCGCCTTTGTACATAACAATTTTTTTGTTTTGTTTTGTCTGTTTTATGTTAACCTGTTAATGTGCAATAAAGTGACATACATACATACATACATAATCGAGTACACTATTTTCTGAAAACTCCCAACAAACCTGGGATAACTCGGGGCACTTATACAAAAGTGACGTAGCAAAATATTTTATCGACAATTAAATATATCGATGTTACTGTCAACATCTAAATGTTCAACAAAATAATGATTTTTATACAAAATCGCTTTGCTATACTGCTTCTTAAATCCGAAAATGGTGTTTTTTGGAACAATTTTTTTTATTTAGCCAGGTTAGTATTTCCACTTTGGCACTAAATGTTTTATACTGATCATTTTATATCGTTATTTATTATTTCCTAAACATTACTCCATCTTTATTTATTGGTAAACGTACTTAAAAAGTGAAATTTACCTTAAGTCATAAAAATACCAGTAGGTAAATAAACCATTTCGAGACAAAGCTTTTTTATTTTGTAAAATATGCCTGAAAGGAGTTCTTTATCAAAACTATGTCGAGAATTTTCAATGAGCACATGTATTATTATATTTATTATATATCGACATTTTTTATCGATATCAAATCCTTAGAATGTGCCCCGAGTTATCACAGGTTTGCTGCCAACTAAGTAAAATATAGGAAGCTATGCTCATTCTTTGTCAAATTATTAACTTAGATAACAAAATCATCTGTACCCCTAGTGTAAATTTATTCGATAGCGAAACGTGACGTACGCGTTTTCGTTAAGTTTCATTTTGTATGGGATTTTAAGTTTCCAAAACGTTCCGCTTGGTGCGCTGTTTCTAAATGCCATACAAAATGAGACTTAACGCAAACGCGTACGTCACGTTTCGCTATCGAATAAATGTACACTAGGGGCTCTGTTCTCCCACAGATACCTAACCTAAATAGTTAGTTCTACTGTCATTTCAATAAATTAGCCAATTATTAACATAAGATGATTAAAGACTTTTTTTTATTTTATTTCCCGTCGCCTTAGAATAAAACCAAATTGGCACTTGTAAAAACTGATTTCTTCTATGAAGCACTTGAACCAATATCTCCTAGTCATCCATCTTGACTAGCTGGACTAAAAACACGATTAACCCAGTAGCCTATACAAACACTTGATATTTCTTCAAAATATCAGATTCTGGGAAGTGATACAGAAAGTTGTCAAAATTGCCCTATAATTTACTTGGATTTAAAACAACATTCAGTGTTGTATTTAATAGTGTTTTTTGCTTTCAACATACCTCTAAGAAAATGTACGAGTATTTTGCAGGTAAGATCTATCGGGAATGGGTTTATAAATTCAAAGTTTAAGAAACGAAACACTTAAAATGTGTACTTATAATTTACGGGGTGAATATATCAATATATAGGTCATACTCGGCAACTTTGTCTATGGGACCAACCCCGAAATCGCGAAAAAAAAAATTGGCAATTTGATACATTTTGGCTGTCTGACCTTGATCTATGGGAGAGTAAATTTTTTTTCGCGGTTTCGGGGTTGGTCCCATAGTAAAAGTTGCTCAATATGACCTATATATTCAGCTCGTAAATTATTGCAGGTGACTGAATAAACACCCTGTATACTATTCGATGATAATAAAACTTTCGTGACTTCCGGATCCAATCACGACCAGCTCTTACATGATTCATAACATCATAACCATAAAAAAAATTAAGTAGATACATCTAAATTGTACGGGGGTAATATTAAAACTGTACGGAACACTATTTTCTTACACCGTGTATGACTTTCTAATACCCAAACAGGACATAAGGTAGAAGTACTAGTGCTCAACGCTGCACTAGTACTCGACATGGGCACTTTATTTCAAAGTGACAAAAATTAAGTTCGAATACAGAAAAATCGTTGTTGTTCAAATTTAACCTATATTTCCATGAAATAAAGTGCCCATGTCGGTGACTAGGGCAGCGTCGAGCACTAGTACTTCTACCTTACTATGAATGAATCACTTATTCTTATAATTTGTATGAACACAATGGTAACTTTTCTTTTGTCAATTCGGAAGTGTCACCAAATACTGTCACAACAGTGTCACAACCGTGGATTCAATAATGGCTTTTGTCACTACGGGGATTTGCGACACAATGCCGTGAAAGGGTTAACTAAATTAAATAGTAGCGTGTTACGCCTCCGCTGCTGGAGGGTTAAGTTTTTTTGGTTGAGATATTTATGGCTATTGTTAAGATTATGGTAATAACGGAGTAGAAGTACTTAAATGTGTGACTTCGATAAAAAAAATGTTTTCAGATGAACTGTAACTGAACAAAATTATGTAGGTACTGTACATAATAATATGTATTTTATAAAATTATTCTTCATGTTGATATCGGCAGGGCACTAAATGTTTATGAATTTTATGATACAACCAGAAATATGAGACAACGCGAAATAAAAATGTTTTTAGAATATATTCTGTATATTTCATGATACCGATCTCCTTAAGTAAACTTGAACAGAAAAATAAATACGTAGTCATCTCGAATCGAATCGGCATCAATTAGTAAAATTTAATGGATAGCCTTAAAAAAAAAAAGCAAAAAGACAAATTAGCGCGACCTTGCCAGGATTCGAACCTGGAATCTTCTGATCCGTAGTCAGACGCGTTATCCGTTGCGCCACAAGGCCAGATAACTACAAATGCGAAATTAACCACTGCCATCGGTACCTATATCTGTATTTATTTTTAGGTTAATATTCAAAGTGACATACGTCATCATGTCTTGAATGAAATACGAATTTATTTATTATAATTATCAGCCAGCACTCATTAGATAAAAGTTTGAGGTTGGTTCTCTCACTCAAATATTTTATTATCACGGAGACACAGATCTAAATAAAAATATTTAAAAAAAACTTTTTTTACATAATTAGTAAAAAAGCCTGACGTCTCAATGAAGTTAATCATCACCTTAAAACATCCTATCGATTTTTTCTTTTTCAATAGCAAAGTAATTAAAGGCTACAGGCACACTTGTAGGCGTATTAGGTTAATTGAAAGATTGAACAATTGTCAGCTCAATGATTTGCAAAAACCGGTCTTAATGCCCCGGCACAGAAACCTTTGTTTTATCGAATTGTCATTTACGAACATTCAATACAGAACCTTATTTCTCAGGCATAAGGTTTTATTGAAATGGTTTACAAAAATATGTTTTCGTGAAATGGAATTAGAGCTTTATAATGAGGGTGTTTAAGTTGAGTTTTGTTTGAGGGACTCGGTACCGGCCGCGGGCGAGGTGTGAAGCTGTAGGTAGGGATGGGATGAACACGTGATTGATTAGCAGTCGATTAATTATTCGAGCCATTTCAAATCGAGAAATGTTTACTTACGTATTTACCGACAGTGCCTGTTATAATTGAATTAAAAAAAAAGGAGGTTGTTAATTCGAAAAACGCAAGTAAGGTAAGACTTATACGGTTCGTAATATTTTTAACTTTACAAAACTTTTTTTTATTGATACCCTAATTATTTTATACCCGTAACACCTGTAAAGTAGTTTATTAAGTAGGTACCTACCTATATAAGTAGGTAAAAAATTGGCAAAATAACCGGTCAGGTTCGAATTGTTCGAAAGTCTCAATATCACGAAATGAACACCTATATCTTGAAACGTTATCTAGTGATTTGATGCAGATAGAATATACATGTGGTGTAGCTACAGATACAATATACTTATATTACATAGTTTAGTTTAGTTAGTCTGAGCAAGTCCCTAAACATTTGCAGTAGGTATCCCGTTTATTTGTCGATCAAACGGACAATGAGTAACCGCTCGGCAAATATTTAAGAACATCACTATCCCTCCCGAAAGGGTTGAACAGGGTTAATAGCAGGCAGTTAGGGAGCATTGTAGTACGTGTGAAGAGTGCACTAGTTCACACCAGCTCTGAGCGCTAACCCAAACATACCATGACCTTCCTGCCCCCCCTGGCAAGATGAAAATTGGAGGGAAAAGGGGACAGTACAAGCCAGGACGCAGCTCAATTTACGCTGGGCGCACTTGACAATACTCCACGAAAAAACCAACCAAGACAGAGCTCCCCCGGTCCTCAATTTAATATGAAATGTTTATAGAATTGCGGTCCCTAGAAACGATTCGCGAGCTCTTTATACAATGGACGAAGTTAGGCTTGAGTTTGAATGGGATTTTTTTTGCATTTTTTTAACTCCAATCTTGTTTGGCTTAGAAATCGTAAAAATATTTGAATGAGTTTATTTGATATGTTGGATGGCTGGATAGCAAAATTATGATTCAACACCTATAGAGTCATGATTTATAATAACGATAAGTGGAAATTTTAGAAAAGGGAAAGAAGAATGGGAATATAATTTAGTAATAACAGCTAAATACTAAGTTAATTTTCTTTCCATTCCAAACGTTGAGCGCCTTGCTTATATGTCAATCGTGTTGATTTTACAAGCTTTTATTTAACTTGCAATGTATGTTAGTACGGGTCAAATCTTGCAAGTTAAACGTGGACCACTTCCCGATTTCCGATTGAAATAAAATTTTGCATACATATTAAAATCAGATGACATTACAATATTATGAATTATGATTACATGGAGCTGATCTGATGGAGACAGGAGGTGGCGATGGGACTCTGTGATAAACCAACTCATGCTAATTAAGTTTGGACTTGTTGGAATGATCTCGATGAGTAGCTGCCTCTGGAAAGAAATGTACAATTAGCGATAAAGGCTTGTACCAAAAAAAAATTTTTTTTAATAAAATACATTAATAAAACGAATAATAAATATCCAGCCAATAAGTACCTAGAATTTTTAAAGTACCTTCAAGCCATACAATAAGACAGGTGGTTTATTTAGTATCGTTCTGATTTAAAAAAAATACAGTCCATGTTGACATTTTTCTCACAGTAACTCAGACAGAATGAAAGTCGCTATGCCTGCCAAGTTCGATAAAAAAACCCAAAGGGTTTAAAAACTCTAAATTATATTACATTAATTGGATTTATGACTTCATTTCACTGCATAGTAAAATTGACACGCAAAATAAAATAAAACGAATTGATCTTGAATCTATACTGCTAGGTTTTTTACAGTGCACGTTCTCTGGCAGGCTGCAAGTCGTCACGCCTGGCGGGCACGATAAAAAACCCAATTGGCATTCGCCGGGCGCCCGCCGCTCGTAAACACACGCATGCCGACGTGCGCTTGTGTGTGTGCTTATGGACGTTGGACTAAAAATTGCTTCATTGTTTCCATCATCATCGTGATCAACATTCATGAGATTGATGTTATGTTACTATATAAATCTACTAGCAAAGATTTACCTTCTGCAGGCGCCATTTTTTGTGATCATAACTAAATCTTTGTCTAATAAATAAATATTTATGCAGACAATAAACAAGCTAAGACTGTCAATTTAAATTAGATACCCACACATCATCACAGCGGGTAATTAACAATACTCCAAAAGCCCTCCTAATCCAAAAGTCGCATCTCCCTACAAACCACCTCCAACATACGCCCATACGGTCCCGCGGAGCCCCGGGCGCTTCCGTCCCGACCAGGAGCCCCGGTGCCGCCAAATTGGGCCGCGTTCACAGACAAACGCGATGTCGCCAACTTCTGAGGGCCTAAAGGACATTTTCGAAGGTGTTTAAATTTTAATTGGTCCTGATTCAGAAAGACTTCACTTATAAGTCTGTGACTAGGTAAATTAATTAACACGAGGGCTGATATCTACCTATTTTTTACTTGTTGGGTATGTTTAGACATTTCAAATTGCTCTAAAACTGTTTCTAATTCGCTGCTAAATTCTGTGATCACTTTTTTCGCTATATTTTCGTTTTATGCGTTTTAATGTCGTATCGTTATTTTTTTAATAACGCAAAGCCTGTAACAATATACTTTTAAATCTCTAACTTTAACTTACAGTTTAATTTTATTAAACAGACTTCTTTTGGCAAAATATTAAGTAGGTGAGGTTTGAGATTCTTGTAGTACCTAATTCTAAAATAGTGTTCGTGAAGAATTTAGCTTATTATTCATCTAACCTCTTTGTCTGAATTCCGATAAAAGTGTCTTTTCAAGAATTTCCATCTATCATAAGTTAAAAAAAAAAATCTTGGATGGATTTTCTACCCATGTAACGCCACATTTCTCAGCTGCACTCAGTGCACTTCGACCCTTAGATCTCGGAGACCTTCCGGCCTCGCAAATGAGGTAACCTAATGAGGGCGCCCTTAACCGCTTACAATAAGGTCCAGAATAGCTTGAAAGTTAATTAATTAACACTTGATTAGGCCGCAATTAGTGGCTCTTTACAGTTATGTCTTGGCTAAGAATAGAGGCACCGCGGTCTAGGAGTGAATGGGGGACTCAGTTTTATTAAGACAATTGATAGGAGTTTAAAAGGGTACGTTTAATTGGGATTCCGCAGTTTTGTTCTAGATAACACTGGTGAGAAATGGAGCAGCTTTTTGGCTGTAAGAATGTAGATGCCTACTTAATGAAAACTGCGGCGCCTTCAGATAAAGGGTGCCTTATTAAAGGTGCGCTTTTGGTCGTAAGATAGATAAATATTTCTGCAGAGATAAAGAAAGTTAAACAACCGACAGGTTTGAGTGGTTACTAGGTCATGGATGTGCAGTCGCTATGTATGCTGAAGAGCTTACTTCCTCAACAAGGTCTACTTGTTTCACTTCTGAGTTTGGTCGTAGTTTATGATGGAACCATACCTACAGTGGAATTCATTTCCTTTAGGTAATACTAATGCTTATGTAAACTTCTTGGAAGTAGATCAGTCTCCTCTCTTAGCTCTTGATCCTTGACCTTGGCCTATCCCTTTAGGATCTCCTAGACAACTTGCTCCATTGGCTACCATCCATTTTTAACGATACATCCATCTCTTGAATTAGTCTCTTTCCTGAGGCCCTAAAGCGAAAAACGAAAATCGGAATCATTATCTGTCTCTCTATCGCTCTTTCATATTGGAGCGAACCGCGAAAAACGAAAATATATATCTTTCCCTGTTTCTTTATCGCTCGAATATGCAAAATCGTTTTTCGCGGTAGGGCCTCCGACTCGTTAGTAAGGAAACGGTGCGGTATTAGTCCAGCTACCATCAGGCGCGAATGCGGGGGTGCTCTCCGCTCCCGCGATTTCGAGCCAATCAAAACATACTGAGTATCGATTCCACACCGACGAGTCCGGCCAGGACCTATCTGTAAATGGTACAAATAAACTTGTTTTTTAACAGTATTCAATTATGCAAACAGCTCCGAAGGCATCACAGTGCGATAGCTACTTTTATCGCCTCACCAACCTTCTTTTATTAATCCCTTCTCCCCTTTTTACTGCTGCGTAAAATCCTTGAAATGAGCGTCTCGGCCAAACACGTGTGATCTTTAAAGCTGTATCATGTACATGGTTATGTGGTCTATAGTTTTCCGCATGCTTTCTTTCATCATTATTTTCTACAAATGTTTCGAGAAACTAGTTCATACCATTAGCCGTAAAAGCGAATGGCGAATTTATCAATGAATTCATTCGTAATTTCGCCGCTCACTGTACGTGTCACGATTGCAACCCAAATGATTCAAAAGTAGGATTGAAGCATAATCCCAAAGCTATCATCATGATCTTCGCGTTGGAACATCGCTTGGCTTTTTGCCAAGGCCGATAGGAGTCTGGGGTTTTTCTGGGGACACTATTTTTTACGTATGCGATTGCCATCTGACCAGGGTGCTTAGCCAACGTGCCAATTGTAAACGCTCCGTATTAGCGTAGCGTAGTCAACTCTATATTACTCCTCCGTATTAGTGCGACAGTAAACGATTGGCACGCTGGCTACGCGCCCAGGTAGACCCAGAGGGTAAACTAGTATTGTGATTAGTTCGGTTTCCTTACGAAGTGTTCCTTCATGAAAAAGCGACTGGTAAATATCAAATGATATATCGTTCCGATGAACTTATTAGTACGAGCCGGGGTTTGATCCTGCGACCTCCGGGTTGAAAGTCGCACGCTCTTACCGCTAGGCTGCCTCTTTCTGCTGCAATCTTTTTCCCTAATCTATTAAGCAATTGCTTTTAAATTATAGGTAGCTAGGCTAATTTAATGTGAAAACTAAATATGTTTAAGCACATATAAATAACAATATCTGGTTGACCGAGCTTCGCTCGGAAAACATATAAAAACTCAAAAATGCGCGTTTTCCTAAGGATAAAACTTAGCTAGATCGATTCGCCCCCGAAAACCCCCATATACCAAGTTTCATCGAAATCGTTAGAGCTGTTTTCGAGATCCCCGAAATATATAATATATATATATATACAAGAATTGTTCATTTAAAAATATAATATTATTCTATATGTACCAAAGTAATGCAGTATTTGTCGTTTCGTCTGTCAAAGCCGTTTTTTCGGTTTAAATTCCCCAAAGTGATTTAAAGGCTACTTTTGCGCTTACAAAGCCTTAATTACACAGTAATGGAATAACAAAGCAATCTGCGCACCGCGCCGACCAATTACGACGACACGATTTATTCCTATACTAACGTGTAAATTTAATTAAATGTTTTAATTAATGAATCTTTTAGAAATATGAAATTAGATAATTAAACGTATCGTATCTTTTTGAAACCGTAAAATCCCCCAATTATAGTTATAATAATAAAGTCGGTCGGCAATACTTTCACGACCGGTCTGGCCTAGTGGGTACCCTGCCTATGGAGCCGATGGTCCCAGGCTCAAATCCTGGTAAGGCCATTGTGTGATGAGCACGTATATTTGTTCCTGAGTCATGGGTGTTTTCTATGTATTTGAGTATTCATAAATATCTTATTTATACATACATTATATATATCGTTCTCTAAGTACCCACAACACAAGCCTTATTAAGCTTACTGTGGGACTTCAATTTGTGTAATATTGTCGTATAATGTTTATTGATTACCCAGGTCGTCAATTAACACATATTCTACAATCTAATTATAAACTTTCTTTCATTAACAAAAGGTTCCAAATTCAACAACAAAACTGCGTCTGGATCTCAGGAGGATAAATAATTATCCTTAGGCCGCCAAAATTTTAGATATTAGTGTTCATACATATTCACTCAACTTATAGGTACTTATACCAAATTATAAAATAAAGAACCCAAAAGTATACCTACTTTATAAAAACTAAGGTCGAAAGCTAGCTGAAACAAAACCTTCACCATAAATAAATATCCTTATTCGCAAACACAAAACAACCGCTTGGTGTAGCATTAGAAGCGTATCGTTCTAAACTCCCCGAAAAATCTATACAACCCCCCTCTCCCCAGGGGGAGGGTTACTTTTGGACTTTTTAACCCAAGACGACTTAATTCACCCGCGTTATTCTTAACATCGAGGGGAGAAAAGGGATTCGTAAGCGTTTTAAATATTTGGATGTAAATTTAGACGCTTTGCAAGTGCATTGAATTGATACCTACCCGATTTGAATATTCTGTATACAGGTTACTGATTTTAGTACTTCATTCCGAAAGATACGTACATTTTATAGTATTTTATATGCTTCACCCGCTCGCGCTATTCCTGTAGACATATCTAAGTTAAGAGAATCTTAAGCTATTTTTTGGACTGCGCCCTTACAGGCTCAAATAGGAAAAACATGATACATAACTTAATTTTTGATGTTTTATCCACAGAAGTGACCTTTTTCTGAGAGGTGTTTGACCCAATTGGCTATTTATTCAAGCAGAACTTGAACATAAAAAAAGTGGACCCATTTACAAACAATACTTTTTTTATATTCCTCCAATGATAAAAGAATAGCCATCTTCTATTGTCTATTGGCTACACTTCTCCTTGTCCCTCCCGCGCCTCCACTATCTTCTGTCCCTCTCGGTAATGTATATGGTAATGCGAGGCGATGACTTATTAAACGACAACGATCTTATTATGGAAATTTTATTAAGGCTCATAAGTTATTATGGAAATGTACGAAATAGATGGTTTTTTGAGATATTTATTCCGGTCCTAGTAACGCCTATGACAACTACATAGAGTACATAGTTATAATTATGTTTCGTGAGACTCATGGTAGGAGTAGGACAACATAGGAAGTAAATAAGGAACAAATGAAATTATAATATTTAATATTGTGATTTGTGTTTTTTTAAGTAATATAGTTCGCGTCATCCACGATGACGCGCAGATTTGTCAAATCTAACCTTTAATAACATGACAATAGGAGTCAAGGCAAGCGTCATCGTGAATAACACGATCTATTAGACTTATAATTTATATACAGAAATAAATATCCTATACTAATGTATCCTATACCACTGAAGGAGTCTTTTAAAAAACTTAAGAATTTACTATAAATAATTAACACTCTTAAAGATACCCATATACCCATAAAGCTTTCCTTGAAGAAGAGATTTCCTTGTAAACCATCCATGGACACTTCTTTAGATTATGTAATGAGTGCATGGAGGTGTGTGGCTGTGGTGCAGAAGCACTGTGATGTCTTAGAAAACTATACGAAAGTCTCACCAAAATACTCTCAAGCCCAAAATGTAATAAGAAAAATATAACCTCTGTGTAAAAATTTGCAGAAAAAAAAGCGCGGGAAATCTCGTGCCTCAGAGAGGTCGAGAGCGCTCTATTATTGTCGCCGTAACTTCAATCAAAAACCAACCTTAAACCCTAGAAAAACAGCTCATATTCAATCGTTTTCGATATAGTTTCGTTTTCAGGCTAATTAGACACGAGGGAGAGTTAAAATTGCATTTGATTTGCAACTTTATTTCAACTAACCAAGATTTGGATTAGACTGGACGGGATTAAAAGCAGATGTCGTCAATAGCATGTGAAAACCTAGATCGCTTCGTGAGTACGTTCATACAGAAAATGACGTTGTAAGTATGTCTGTTACATGTAAAATTATTTGAAAAACTCTTAATCACACCATCAAATCTAGTATTACCAATTACAAGACTTATCAGAGCAAATAATTTCATTCGGTGAAGGCACATTAGTTAAAGCGGTTTAGTAAAATAGTAAAGAATGTTAGACTACAATGTCAAACCAAACAGCCATACCTTTATAAGCGATTTTTGTGCTCAGGTCGTGATATCGCCACATTACACATCTCATATCATGTCATGAGGTCTCATCAAAACAAGTCGAATTTACCCTTCTAACTATTCATGCTCGCACCACATTATGAGAAGAAGCCATAAGTAGTATGTAGGAAAAAGCCCTGATGAGACGGGCGACGCCGCGCGCCACAGCTAGCTCGCTCAACTAGCTGTTACCGCGGCTTTGTGCGGAGGTGTCGAGCCGCGCTCCCTAACTACGCACTTAAATTACTAGAACTGGCCAAACTGTTTATTTCACAATAACTATATTATTTATTTTCTTAGTCTACCGGCCTAGCCAAGGTGACAATCGCTACGACAACGAAACGCGTTGTGTTTCTCTATCACTCTTCCACATTAGTGCGACAGAGACAGTTGCGTTTCGTTCGCTACGTAGCGACCCAGCCGGCCTAGCCAAGGTGACAATCGTTATCGCTTCGACAACGAATCGCTTTGTGTCTCTCTTTCCGTCTTCCATATTAGTGCGATAGTGACAGTTGCGTTTCGATTGCTACGGAGCGTAAGCGATTTGCACGTTGGCTACGCGGCCTGGGGTGGTTAGAGTAGCGCTAACTCGTTTCACGCAAAATAGACACAATGGTTGTCGATTTGCGGAAAATGCCCAGAAGTACTGACTAACTATAAGCAGCTGAAGACCTTGCATCATGCTACGCCAAATATACCGAAATTGAAAACAAATGAAAGTGGCTGTGCTTAATCAAATTAGCGGGTAGGTATGCTTTTATTTCGTGTGTTTTTTTTTTCGTTTGATCGATGAGCATAAATAGGGGTTTTTAGTGCGGGAATGATTTTGTGTATCTTTGTTTATTGTAAAATATCTACCTAACTATGAATAAAAAAAAATAGTAAGCTCCAAATGTTTTTACCTATTTTTTGGCTAGTGTAAACATTTCACACCAAAAACCCCGATTTATGTCAATGAATCTTAACTTCTCCGGGTTTTTGAATGCGCCCACAGACACCCAGAATGATCTAATTATAAGGTAATAAATAGCATTTACACTCTATCTAAGCACTAAGGCGAGCAAAGCGCAGCGCAAGGGCACTACCTAACTTTTCTCGATGCGTTTCGTGTTTTAATGTAGTCCCATCTAGAAATGTATAGTTTTAGGGCTCACAACTCGAAAGGCGGCTAAATCAGCGGCACTATACGTAGGTACCTAGTAACAGCGAAACGGTGTAAAGCCTGAAGTTTTTGTTGGTGATTACGGCTCTAAATGTTGTAATTGTAACAATCATTGTTTCCAATAAGGGGATATTAACCAAGAGGATAGAAAATTTGTAATAGAGGTGGATTGTCAAAGAAAACTTTGTAGCCACAGTAAATTTACTGCCATCTTTCGGCACGTGATTAAAACTTTGAGAACGCCATTAGACTTTGTTCCTTATTTTTCACGGATATATGTTAACTTTATTAAATATCAAAAAGTGGCGCTATCTAATAGAGGATAGGCCAAAGGTTATAGCGCCATCGCTCACCAATGTGAGCCTGCGCCAAAATGACGGCAAAATAATCATGAAGAATAAGGTTTTTGCTATTTACGCCGTAAAAAAATGGGGTGCGTCATGAAACGTATACGCACTTTTGGTATAATTTTACTTTACAAACGTGCATAACGTATAATAACGTTAAGTATAATGTACGAATTATCTATTTTCAAAATAGTATAAGCTCATAATGATATAACATACATAAAATATATCATTGTTTCGCCTAACGAGCATAAGAAATAATTCTGTTTGAAATAATCTAGATTTAGTATACATATCAAAATGTCGAATAACATTTTAAATAATATTTGAATATAAAGCAGCAGAGCGTGTAGATACTGTCACGGAAGAGTATTGTTTGACAGAGTATAGATAGGTGCGACGACGAGCGAAGCGAGGAGGAGCGTGTTAGGTGAACTGCGAGCTAATTGAACTGACTTATTTTTATTTTTGATTGATTTTCATATAAAACTCTTTGTGTTACTATTTTAGTTTCTACTCATAACCCTACAGATTTTAGAGACAAAGTTTGTCGGGGAATAGAGAGAAACATGGGTACCTAATGGAGAGAAATAATAGACAGAAAAGAGAGAAAGTTTGGCGTTTATTAGTATGTTACTTTTTTATATTATTATTGGTAATGTTTGTTATATATTTTTAAAGTTATATTAATTCAACATTATATTACATGAACTTTATCATAAATGATAGTATACTTAAAGGGTGTTATTAATTATGAAATTATATTTTTCGTTGTTATTCGTTATAATCGTTATTCTTAGTGAATGTTATACTTTTAAATATTATACTATTAGAGTTTATATGTTCTATGGAATATACCATATGTACGTATACGTTTCATTACTTACCCAAAAAAATGCGCTTCAGTATAGTGTCATAAAAATTTTTCTCACTATAAAATACCTAAAGAATCTGTTAAAAATGTTTAAAATACTTAGGTAGATTAGGGTAATAGAAAATATACTAAAAAATTACGTTTTTAAACTAAAACTTGCGGATTTTAATTGTTGTTGAACGTCATTTTTAAAAATTGCAAAATATTTTTGATGCATGAAGTCAATTATGTATCAATACCATTTTTATTGTTATACTATGCCTACACATTTTAATAATGGTCATAACTGAACGAAGATATTAGTGTTCAATTTAAACCATAAACCTAGTAGGTTTATTTGATTCCGCTACCATTTAATAGGTTGATTTGGAACAAAGCATGCCAGGCCAAGCCTGTCCCAGACACCGCTATACATGCCGACCGACACTGTTCGACACACCGACAAAATTGCTACAACTCCAAGTCACAAGCGACAGCGCCTGAGTAGGAACCTACCAACAAGGCCCAGACACCGCTATACATGCCGACTGACACTGTTCGACACACCGATAAATTGCTACAACTCCAAGCGGTTGGGTGCTAGTACCTAAGAAACCTAGTAGGTAAAGCCATTAAATAGGTTGAATAAGAATAAAGCATGCCAGGCTAGGCCTGTCCCAGACACCGCTATACATGTCGACACACCGACAAATTGCTAAAACTCCAAGTCACAAGCGACGGCGGCTGGGTAGGAACCTACCGACAAGTCCCAGACACCGCTTTATATGCTGACCGACACTGTTCGACACAGAGACAATTTGCGATTACTTCAAGTCTAAGAAACCTAGTAGGTAAAGCCATTAAAAAGTCACATGCGATAGCGGCTGGGTTCTAACAAGTCAGAAGCTGTACCACACACTGCTATAGACGCCTACCAACGCCGTCATATTCGCGGACAAATTGCTATTGTCCAAATCACAAGCGCTAAGCGTTATCATAAAGTTTAACAGCCGTTGATAATTGTTAGTCTTTATGTGTCATTTTTGCAGTTGTCTTTGTTCGAAAGAGTCAAAATTTAATAGAGGTTTGTTAAGTTTATGAATAAGGGGGTAATATCTAATTCCAGTAGCTTAGAGTAAGAAAAACTTGAATGTGGCGGTCGATCGTCCTACATTACTCAATCGTGTTATCTCCGAATAAGGTGCTACATGAATTTGAACCATTTAAATAGGAAGGTAAAGTTGCTTTTATAGCAGGCTTGTTTCTAATAACTGGCGATCGGTAGCTAATCGCGCTGCATAAAAGAATTGATGACTTTTGTATTTATAGATGAACATTAAAGACGAAAATATTACCTCAGAATATTTCAACTATTCATTAAAGGCCAGTCCAGACGGGTTAATCAAATTGACCGATATAATCAGGAAAGAAATTGGCGTCAATATCATCTAGCGTCCACACTTGGATACACAATTTAATCACCAATTTTAGAATTAATGTTGAATTCGAGGGCTTGTAATTTTAAATAAATGTCCCTAAATCCACATATTGCGCATACTATCGTCGAAAATGCGACCGCCGTTTCTTGCGACCGCACCTCCATTGGGTCGGTCATAATCTTACAATCAAATAAATTGGAATCGGCAAGCCAAATTCAATTTTGCGTTCACACCACCTGATTTGATCAGACAATTTAATCAGCTTGGCGAAAAATTGTTCCCGTCTGGACGGGCCTTAAAACTGGTGCTTCAGTTACTTAGCAATGCCGTTGGACACGTCATAAAGTGACTTTTCTTGTCAGTGTTTGTTTCTCGCCCCCGCGCTCGCTCATACCTAGCACCAAGCCATAACAAACTGGTTGTACAAGGAGGGGTTAACATCGCACGCCGCGCGAATCCATTATGAGCTGCATGTGTGCCTTGTGTGCGTGTGTGTGTATGTGTGCGGAACGCGAACTAATAACCGAACCCTTTCGGGTAAAGTCGGAGAACCACCGCCAGATATAAGAACTGGAAAGTGTAGGAAATATCAATGATTTTTCAGAAGAAATCGTGTTTTATGAAATCGAAAAGTATAGTCATGTCTTCTTTTTCCTCGCTTCGTCTCGGCATTTTGCCACGGCTCATGGGAGCCCGGGGTCCGCTTGAAAACTAATCCCGAAACTTGGCGTAGGCACTAGTTTTTAGGAAAGCGACTGCCATCTGATCTTCCAACCCAGAGGGTAAACTAGGCCTCATTGGGGTTAGTCCGGTTTCCTCACGATGTTTTCCTTCACCGAAAAGCGAAAGCGAAGCGAAATATAGTCATACACTTACACATGCTAAATACATGAAAGCCCTATTAAATGTAGTTAGACCAAGGTAAGTTGGCAACGATTTTAAGTAAATGTCATAATTTCATAGAAGTTTGACGGTTAAAATAACACTTGCACTGTCAGGGCTGTCAAAACCGCTGGCCACTTATCTTGTTCTGACTCTAGAAACGTTATTTATATAGGTACATAATGTTTGTTAAAAGTGTTTTCAGAAAATTAGCTTCCTAATGTTTAGCCTAAACATTGCAAAACTTGAAACATTGTCGATGCTTTAGGTACTTATTCTACGGTTAACAACGGTAATCAATTTTTCAATATTTACGGTCGACCCGTCGTAAACTCATACGGTCATACAGTTAGATGGATGATGACTGGCGTACACAACGTTCCAAAAGTACCTATCTACCACTCTGGAAACTTTTCCAAATAGAGATCTCTACAGTTCGCGTTCAAAAGTACCTGTCTGCCGCAGTTTTTTTAGCTTTGCTCGGAAAACATATTAAAACAGGAAAATGCGCGTTTTTTCCAGAGTATTATCTCAAATAATAATAATAATATGTATATAAATAAACAAGAATTGCTCGTTTAAAGGTATAAGTACCTGGGCGACCGAGCTTTGCTCGGGTATAACTATTTATTGTAATATGGTGGTGTATAGGTGATAATCTTAACTACATTTTTTTACTCAATTAAACTTGTCTAAAACTATAAAAATTTAAAATTATATATAAACTTGAACATATAAAACAAAAAAACAAAAGTTAATCACCAGGCGAGATTCGAACCCGTAAACGTGCTCGTTTAAAGGTATAAGATAAGATATACCTAACCTATTATGCGTATGGTAGGTACGTAGGAATGTTTACGATAATCACTTTACAGTGGAAATGGCACCCAAAACAATAATTACTAAACAACAAGTCAGATTAACCCTTTCTATGCCGCTAGAACCCTGCTAGAGTTTGGTCGATCGATTCTGACCCATATGGGACAGACAGCGCGGCGGTAAACAGGCTATATTTACGCGACAAAAAGTACTATTTTTACATGATGTATGCCTTAAAAGCAAGTAAAATGGTAGTAAAAAAAGCCTGGTACGCTCATAGACTTAAATTGCTGATCTATTTAGGGCTGCTGTCAATACTAACGGTATGAAATGTCCAATGTAGTCATACCGTTGGGGTTAACTTTACATGTACAATGTAAAGTAAACCGTAAACAGCTCAACAATTAAAATCCGTTTCCGTACCCTAATTTCCCGCAACAGCAAAGCTGCTGAAGTAAGGCTGCTAACGCAATCTCAATGTAGGTAATTTGTGACATTATCTATGAAAAGGGACCTTATTGTCGGTGGCGGTTATGCCATTATCAACGATGCTCCCATATTATAAACAATGCCGCGCTACGCAGTGCGGCGTAAGCGCCATCGACAATAAGATCCCTTTCCATAGATAATGTCACATTTACGATGTTTACGATTACAAGAAGTTAAGGTGACAGAAATAAATTTTAAGTACTTATTTACATTAGTGATTCGACCCTCTGCTGGTGGACGGACGTTTCATTTTAGGTACATACAAACGTTTATATTATTTAAATTTTACCGCCAATAATGGCTCCTCTACATGATGCAGGGTATTTCGACCGCACATCAAAGGTAGTAGTGGGTCAGCGATGGTACTTACGTACGCAAGACTTAAGGCATTCTCTACCAGTCAACCATTTGACCAAAAAGAAAGGTTTGCTAGATCCAAGCTTCATAATTGAGAAATTAAAACGTCATCACTATGTCTCTTTATCTATTTTCTATGTCTATGTATCAAAACATTTAGTGGTCCACTATCCTCCATACCAATTCGATGCCTCCTGTTTTAACACACAGCATTGTTCTTACGAGCCTAAATTCGGCGGCAACCTACACATACACGCGAACCTATGTGTATACACACTCACATTTGAACATCTCCCCCGCTTGCTTCGTTAATTACGAACAGACAAACCAATAAGCCAAGGCTTTCCACGGTCAAGTTATTGCATTTATTGAATGACTTGAAAAAGGAGGTGTTCTATTATACCTCTATATATTATTTTGTATTATTAGTCTAATACTGTATACTCATACTCGTAGATAATAAAGTACATAATACGTGTTGACGAAATTGAATATTATTCGTAGACTATGTTTGACACCTCTGTTTAATTGTATTTATTACGTATTTTGATAATGGTTTCAAGAATGCGCCATCTAGTATAAAATATTTCAAAGTACTTTTATTTTTTAATTACTCAATAGGTACTATTACTAAAACGAATACCTATTGCGGTAATTTTTGGTCAAGAGGAGTATCATTTGGTATGAACGTGCTTATCGTATTTTAATGTAACCTACAAAAATTACTGGTTAATTCCAATAAACTCCATCAATTTTTTTTTAGAAACCAAACAGTCATACAAACATTTCAAAAATGTAATACAAAAGATATACCACAACTAAAATTATTGGAAAGGACCGAAAATATTTCGTAGCATAGTAGGTACGTTTTATCAAAATTAATTGAGTGGGGAAGCACATGTTCAGAAGTCGGATAAGTTGGGCGTTATGTCCAAAACGAAATAAGAAAATGAAATACACATCTAACATATCGAACAATTACATATGTAAAAGTATGTTCCATGTAACACAGAAAATAGAGGTGGATCAACTTGGAGGATTTGGATTGTGGAGCATGGTTTATTAGAAGAATTGTTACAATACGTTTCACTAATATGCTAAGCATGCTCATAATTGCCATAAAATGTATGTTTGGTTATTTTATATACCATAAAACCAGGATTTTAAAGTTGACGCAGGCGACTGTGTCAAGAAAATGTTGATTCACTCATTAGTGTCAATAATGATTTATATTTTTATACTTCACTATGAAAATGAAGATAGACGTCAGTCATGACGTTGTGAAACGCAGTAATTACTGACGACGATGAAGAGGCACCTACTTCATATAGCAGATATATTTAGCTATTACCGCTATCATAAGAAGACCGTGATATCAATTGAACTAATTCAAGATATTGCATTGTCATAAAAGTGGGTAATACACTTCATAAGGAGGCAAATACGACTTTTTGACAGCCAAATATCTATTCCCATCAGGGATGTACCGACTAGTCCCCGACTAGTCGGGAAAGCAGACTATCCGGCCACATTTGTAATCGGCGTTTAATCGGGGACTAGTCGGCAAAAACGGCTGATTAGTCGGAGTATTATTTGTTAAATAAAAACAGGACATAAACTTAATAAAACCAATATTTCGGAATCATAATTAAGTATGTATTATAACCTACCTAATTTACGTTGCATCTTACTACAACTACAGATTATTTATCTTCTTCTTCTTCCTCGCGTTGTCCCGGCATTTTGCCACGGCTCATGGGAGCCCGGGGTCCGCTTGAAAACGAATACCAAGATTTGGCGTAGGCACTAGTTTTTACGAAAGCGACTGCCATCTGACCTTCCAACCCACAGGGTAAACTAGGCCTTATTGGGATTGTTTATATTATCATATTAAATTAATGTATACGAGTATAGTCACCGTCCGTATCATATTTTGATTATTTTGTAGTCCGTTGCAATTACAATCGTAATATTACAGAGGGTAATTTTTATACATATTTGTTTTATTTTTATTTTTTTATAGTGAAACTATACTTCCATAAAAGTTCAGTTTCAGTAGAATGAAGGCTTTGGTCTCGGACCGTCTAGGACGCAAAATTACTAGTGTAATATTTTGCGTGTATCTCTTTTAGTCTACATCGCAAACGGTCTAGAACACAAAATGACCACTTATAGGTAGGTTACGTTAGTTAGTTATCTTTTAATGGCCGAAGGCCAAACCGCACAGAAATAGGAGCTCCGTCGACATCGCTAACGTAAAGGTAAATCGACGATACGTAGATAAATAAAGGTCTAAATAATTGTAGTCATTTTGTGTTCTAGACAGTCCGAGACCAACCCGAATGAAGAACCCTTAATGCAACATAGTAGGTAAATTATAAAACCGTGATCTAACTTTATTTTACTTTGTGTGATTTAACGCATTTGAAATAGCACCCCTGTAAGTATGTCAGTGATATGACCACTATTCACGAATTGTTCATGAAAATTGTCACATCACAAATTAAAAAAAATCTAAGTAATAGGTACCTACATTCGACAATTTCATCCAAGCCACCTGTTTGTTTAATCCAACCTGTCAAATATCATTTGTTTTATCTCCGTCTATTCTGAAGTAAATCTCAAAAACGCTCTTAAACCAAACAATCGAAGACACCTCCTTACAATGATCTCAAAAACGTTTTTGCGTTCACACCTCCATACAGTGGATGCCCTTTCATCCGTATAAAGGGTAGGATAAAGGAAGAGTTCCATTAGTGGTCAGCTTTTGTTTCAGGTTAT
Organism: Cydia pomonella; assembly: GCF_033807575.1. Classification (NCBI taxonomy): domain Eukaryota; kingdom Metazoa; phylum Arthropoda; class Insecta; order Lepidoptera; family Tortricidae; genus Cydia; species Cydia pomonella. The sequence goes on along the minus strand of NC_084717.1, from coordinate 6,085,365 downwards.
TGAATCGCGGCCTTGGTGTGGCTATCACAATACTGGTTTGAACTGCACAGTTTTAGGAGAGCGTGTTTGGGACGTTTTTTTTCGTGTTAAGGTTTACTATAGTTTGTGGTTTGTAATTTGACCCGAAGCGAATCTCGCTATCACTAAAGTGTTTTAAAAATTAATTATGATTGTGTTGTATTGTATTATGTTGTCTGTTTTATACATTAATTTAGTTACCTATTCGTCGATATTTTTTTGCCGCAGATTAGTCATGATATTGAAGGAGCGCGTACGACTTTGTGATGGTTTACGTTAACGCAGTGTGGTCTTTTTTGTGACCGTTACCTACCCTACAAACGGTAGTGGTTGTAAGGAGCGTTTTCTAGGATTACAGTGTTAGCAGTATTATAATTACTTTCACATTTATTATAAATACCTGTAGGCAATTAATAGAATCAGGCGTTCCTTTGCGGAAATCCATGCTAATTAAAACAAAAAATATCACTTTGCTAATCCGCGAAAAAATAACGTGCTAGTCAATCAATGCTAACCCGTTATATTTACTTGCGTATTTTTACATGCAATTAATGTTCTAAAAACTTGAAAGTTTTCAGTTGTCGGGCGTCAGACCGTCAACATCTCCAGCATCTCCTGAGGACGCCTCGTAGAGAGGCGAAACACGTGTCTAATTTTGTACTTTCGGTGGTGGGTTGTTATATTTATTTTTGCGGTGGGAAAGTGGGAACATTAATTGCATGTAAAAATACGCAAGTAAGTATAACGGGTTAGAACTGATTGACTAGCACCTATTTTTTCGCAGATTAGCAAAGTAATATTTCTTGTTTTAATTACCTGTAGGTAACGCAAGTATATCATCAGGTCACTACCAAATTTCACTAATTTTTATTTGTATGTCGGCATGTTGTATCTCTTTTTTGTATAAGTTTGTCTACTGTGTGTTATTTCGGTTTATTTTATGTTTATCTCCTTTTGTCTGTTACTTTCCGTGATTATTTCTCACTTGATGGTCTCATCGGAAGATCAGCGCTGGAAGTCGCCAGCAACATGCAGAGATGAGGCCATTTCGAGACACTTTACTCTCACTATGTTCCCTTTTATGTATATCTATTGACTGTTTGTGTGTTTACGAATAATAATAATAAATCTATTCTAATCTATTTGCAAGAAAAACAATTACACAATAATAAGCCTTGTTTTATTAATAATGCGGCTCTGAACTTCTAATAGTAATTAGCGAGTTTGGTTTGTCTCCTGACGATATGCAGTCAGTAAAACACAGGTCATACTGCGGCGCATATTCTTAAATTACCCTAAACCTAGCAGCTGCATATTTCGCGAAATTTTAAATAATAATAAAGCCCCGAGTTTGGGCGGCGCGGGCGCACACTGCGGGACGCCGCTGTGCTTTAAATTGTACTTTGTTGCCTAGGTAATTAGGGTCACATAGGTACCTACACTAGAACTACCAAAAGCAAATTGAGTAAGTGGAGAGAGCTGCTCTAAATGGATCTATCTGCATAGAACTATCGATCAGATACATCTTTCTGTTTAACAAAAATTAGAACTCGTTGGTATTATATGAGTATGCCAAATGGCCCAATAGTTAGTGGTTAAGTAGCTAAATACCTCCCAATAAATTCTTTGTTTCATTGCGAATGGACACTGCATGAAGATGAAATAGGCATCTAATAATGTACTTGATCAAGTTTTAAATCCCTTCACTCTACAGAGTTTGAGTTATCTTCAAAAATCATAGATAAACCTCAACAGGAATAAATATTCAAATGTTTACTCTTTATTTACAGTAAGAACTGTTTAGTAAGTGTAGTCCCTTAAAGATACACGCTATAAATAAGCATTATAATTATCTACCTACCTACACTGATTAGATATAGGTCCTAGACTTATTTAAATAATCTCAATTTCTTCAAGATTAATTTTAGGTGTTTGCAATATTTACCACAATTACCTATATTTATCCTTAATATTTGAAAATCATAAGACATCTTCTGTATTGTGAAATTTAAGGACCCTACCTAAATCTGTAATAATAGTTTGAACAAAACATACCCTTAAGTATCTGTATCTACAAACTGGAAGGAAAACGTACATTTTAATATAATTTAAAAAACATCAGCATGTTCATTTCACAATACCTTTACTGCCCATACCTATATCCAAGAGTAGAATTCACAACACATTATTACCGACGGTAACCGACGGACGGAATTTGTAGATAGGCTCCTATTTCCGTACATCAGAGAATAAAGTGTATACGCTTCCAGAACATCGATTATATAAAACATTCTCTACATTAATGTATGAAATTTTCAGTACTACAATGTGTATAATAAGAAGTTGAAATATAATTTATCTACGTTGCGAACGAGTATTAGATATTTCAATCAATCTTCTTGCAAAGTACCATTTTGAATCTCGTTAATTCATAGAACAATATACTTGACGTTTTGATTAAATAAAAAGTAAAATAAATAAATATGTAAAACCTCTGCATATAGATTTTGATTTATGTAATAATGTTAAAAAACTATGTTAGTTATATTACTACCTAAATGATGTTTAGAATATTTTATCTAAGCATAAACTTCGTGACTTACTAACAAGTATTTTATGTTCCTACATTTATACCTACACCTCTTACATTATAATTTTAGTGAATGTGCAAATAACTATTCTCTCTCACCATTACGTTAAAAGCAGTATAGCCAACGGCAGGTTTATAACTCTCATCAATACACTCGAGTAGCGCAACACACGTTCAGACAGACAAAAATCCTGCGTTAACACGCCGCGCCGCCGAGTAAGCTGATCCGTCGGCGGCTCAAAGCCGCGACGATAAAGAAAAGGGCTAATAAAGCACTAATAAAACGAAGGGCTAATGAGTGCTAATAAGAGTAATGAAAGGAGTGAAGGGCTAATTAAACGAGACAATGCAGCTGCGCCCGCGTCGCGAATATCGCCTGCCGAGGTTTCGCCAATTAACATTTTTTTACCGCTTGAAACAAAATCGGTTCAAATATAATATCTGTAAAAATGTTTAAACTGCATTATGCAAATGATAAGCTTAATTGAAAGATTTGCTAGTTATAATACCTTTACCTACAATAAGAGTAGGTAAAATAAGTGTGAATATTAATTTGAATTCAGCGAATGAAAAACAAGACCCATCATTGTTAACGAATATTAAGACTACAAAATGATATTATATTACTTATTCATACATTGACTTCAGTCAACCGTAAGTTTAATATTTCTATTCAAGTTGAAATTAATAGTAATTAAAATAAATCCCTTGAAATCATTAAATACTTATGTGATTTGGACTTTCACGTTACGGTCTCAAGGTAAATCCACTGAAATATAAGTTATAGTGATAGGTACCTAGGTCAAAGTGTTCTGCCAGGATTAATTTTAGTACTCTACTTGCTATTATTTTTAACGGTATCTATTTATATTTCCTACTCTCCCCAGGTCTCTTAAATTTCGCTGTTACTCTCTCATGGATACCCCAGATGAGTGAGTTTAGAACGATTTTTTTTTGATATAAAAGCATCACTCCTCAGAGTTCGAAACATTACGCCACTAAGATTACATTAGCTCAATCCCTTTTACTTATTATATTAGTTTGTGCTGACACTTGCTACTTAGACCTACATTCCGACAGCAGTGGCTTACCTACAGAGTAGGTACACACCTCTAAGGCTTATACTCTTTAAATACCCTCATGTAGTCGTACATTCATAACATTGATAATAGATCATTATAATATCCTGTTTTAAAGCCTCATACAACTTCTTTTGCATATTTCTACTGCTAATTATTCTTATACAATCTGATCTAACCGCTCGTATCTACTCTGTCATCAACTTATCAGCTCAGGATAATATTTTACAAAAGTTCACATGTCTGTGCTTCAACTTAACGTGCAACATTACTTGGACACTTGTGATTTTCAGTTTGACTTTAACCATTGTTTTGTTAAGAGACTTACCCGGTGGTGGGTGGAGCAGCGGCGGCGCGGGCAAGAACGCTGCCGCCACCGCAGCCTGTGCGTTGAACGCCGCGGCGTACGCCACGCGAGACGCCACGGACGCCGGCAGCGGGAACTGCGGCGCGTACGACGGCCTGTCTCTACTCTCCGACAAATTCAGCACTCTGTCATTGTCGCGGCTCTCAAAGTATCTCTCCCGGCTTTCCCGCGTGTCGCTCAAGCCCAGCAACTCTTGAATGGCGAACGGCGAGCGCTGGGGCGCGCGCGGAGCGCTCGAATTTGCACTCATCGCCTGCATGCTTGAGCTCGCACGTGTGCACTAAGCTTAACTTTACATAGTCACAATCAGTCACTTTAAAAAATAAAGTTTTTCTAACACTTTTTTTAATAATTTCCTAAAATACTATAAATTAAAATTAGGCCTCTTTTCCAGTTTTTCCCCGGTGAAAATCGCGGAAATGTAAGAAGTCGCGACGCGAGCGCTTGGCACGGTGTTCGGAGCGCGTCTGTGCGCGCCACCGCCCGCCGTCGTGTAAAAACGCCGCCGGCCCCCTCGACCACCCACTGGTTACCGCCCAGCTTCATATCGCCTTAACTACCAACCCCAGCCCTGCAAAACGGACTTTTTCGAACTAGGGCGCGGGAACCTAGTCTGGTTTTGAAACGACGCAAGAGTCGTTCGTGCGCGCCGCGATAGGACGTTTTGAATTTGGAACGCCATCCCCCCCAGGCGGCGCGGGCGGGGCCTGCTAATAGCCAATACGGATATTTTGTTACCGCACTCTATTGGCCAGATTTCTTCGCGGGGGACACGCCTACTCAACATGGCATCATCTGAAATAAGAGCGTAGCATCAGGTGTTAAAGTTGAAAGTTGGGTGTAGGGGTTGTGGTTGATTTAATTTTGATTAATTGTAAGAAATGAATAGGTCCGAAGGGTGGTGGGGGCGGGTGGATTGGCATGTAATCGTGCGCAGTGTCCGCTGCATTATGTGGTGAATGGCGAGTATTAGCGCACGTCCGCGCCTTTATGTCACTTATGTGGTACCTGCAGTCACACTTGAATGCCTGCCTTTATGCATAACATCTTGGTTGTTTTTGGGAACTTAATATGCATACACAGTCGACATGTGTACCTGCCTCCTGGACATTTGAATACACTTGTCCGGGTTTTTATTATGAACTCTAAGTATTGTAGAATCAAAAACTTCAACTTTAGATACCTGTCTAGTTACTAGGCTCAATTAAAAATCTAAAAGAAACTTAGTGTTGATTTATTAATTAATAATGTTGTGACGACCGGTTGGCCTAGTGGGTAGTGACCCTACCTACGAAGCTGATGGTCCCGGGTTCAAATCCTTGAAAGGGCATTTATTCGTGTGATGAGCATGGATATTTGTTCCTGAGCTGAGTCATGGGTGTTATCTATGTATTTAAGTATTTATAAATATTTATATATTATATATATCGTTGTCTAAGTACCCTCAACACAAGCCGTATTGAGCTTACTGTGGGACTTAGTCAATTTGTGTAATAATGTCCTATAATATTTATTTATTTAATGTAGACAAAGTTACCTATTAACTACTTATATTTTTACAAAAGCAATTAATGCTGTGTTCTTAAAAATTCAAAATTATTGAGATTTATGACAAATGCAGGTTTGCACACCAAATTGTATACCTGAAGAACAGATATCTTATCATTTATATAAAAAAAAATACATTTGCACAATTCTGACTTACTCAATTTTACAAGTAATTACCTAACTTTATGTGTTGTAAAAAATACTTAGTTAAAATGCAGTGGGTTCAGAGAGCAGATGCTGTGTCATGAACAGAGATATTTGTTCCTGAGTCATGGGTGTTTTCTAATATGTATATACGTATGTATTTATCTATACACGAATGTATATCGTCGTCTAGTAGGTACAAGATTTGCCTAGTTTGGGACTAAGTCGAACTGTGTAAGTTTGTGCCCAAATAATTATTTATTTATTTTGTAGATATTGGCATAGTACTTAACTAATAATCGGACCATAAAATATTTGTTGATTCGAACCTTTTTACAACCAATCATTATTTTTACTACGTACATGTTTAAATATAATTTGATGTACTGTAGCTACTGTACCTACTTGCCCTCTCAAGCTCAGCTAATTTATTCCTAAAGCATGTAGGTAACTATTTTTATCGAATTTCACGTGTAGGTAAGTAAATAATTTAAAAATAAATATAAATACATACTTTTGTACCTAATGAAATCTATATTAAAAAATCAGTAAATATTTTTTCAGACGCTGAATTCATTTCAGTGATGAGTTAAAAAAATAAGAGTTGACTATGGACTGGTATACCTACTTTAAAAATAAAATGACTATACAGGGTGATTCATGAGACGTGAGCTGGACTAAGACTACACAATCAGTAATTGTTAATGAATCGTTCACCATCATATTTAAGTAAAACAATCACGCTTTTTATCTGTTATTTAACTTTTTCTTAAGGTCAAATTTGATTATCTACAATCATGGACACCCTACAACAATTAATTAACAAAGATAAAACCTCTTTAACCGTTATGACAGCACTTTGATTATGAAGAAAATAAAATGTCACACATGAGTGAGATACAATTTTATAAAAGTAACCACACTCCGATGACATTCAATTTGTCACTTATTATGGATAAAACAAAGAGGGTGCCCATAAATATCGTAAATAAAATAAAACTTTTTTTTTGAACAGTAAAAATTAAATTAACGTTAATCTCACAAATACTGGTACGAAACAGTAGCTGATAATTTACCGAATATGCAGGCTTGATCCTGCTCACGTCTCCTGAATCATCCTGTATATAACTTACATTTACTTCCCTGAATACCAAGGCCGTATCTGTAATGTGTGTGTTCCGAGGTTAATCATTAGATTTATTAAGCAATATTTTTTAAAAGGAATACTCAAAAGCATATATCTATATAAAATAATAAATAATAATAATAATAAATTTCTTTATTTCGGACAAACAATGTATCCATAGAGTGTTAGTACAACAAGAAAATATCTTAACCTAGTGTTAGTATTTATAAATAGAATATAAACATGACATAACATTTAAGTTTTTTGGAGAAATCGCGAAACGTTGGGTTGACGTAACTGCACTGAAAAAAATAGATAGCCGAACTGGTTTTGTAACTTTACTAAATAACTAAACTACGGTTATAAGAAAATAAACTTTGCATAAATTTACAAACTTATTTTGTAGTGTATACCCAGTACCTGAACACTGATAGCCAAATCGGTTTTGTAACATATAACACATAGTTCGCAAGTCCCAATTTTTGTGTAAACAGTAACCAAAATTTTGTTACAGTTATGCAAACATTTCTTTCAGTGTGATGACCGAAGAGCTGGCGGCTTCCTCGCACAACGTATCAGTATTGCGATACAACGAGGAAATGCCGCCAGCATCCTTGGTACAATGCCTCAAGGGCCTATTTTAGATATAAGCTAGTTATAGTAACCATCTGTATATATCCAATATGTATATTGTTATTGTCAATAAATATGTTTTTTTTTAACATGAGCTAATTTATAATATATATACATACACTACCACAGCATATTATCTATATTATAATACTATTTAATTTGCTCGGCGCAGCCATAAGATGGGACAATCCAATCAATTTCCTTTAGAATGCTGTTGGGACTACATCTCACACGACTTAGTAATGAGACTATATTTCTCCGTAATATAGTCTGAAAACTATCCAGACTATATTTCTCCGTAATATAGTCTGAAAACTATCCAGACTATATTTCTCCGTAATATAGTCTGAAAACTATCCAGACTATATTTCTCCGTAATATAGTCTGAAAACTATCCAGACTATATTTTTCCGTAATATAGTCTGAAAACTATCCAGACTATATTTTTCCGTAATATAGTCTGAAAACTATCCGTGCGAGCTCCTCCTTTTTTGAAGTCAATTGGTATAACACGAACCTTCGAAGTTTAAAAATCTATAATTCTCAATAAAATAACAATTATTCACTTACATGAGAAAAAACACAAAAAACAATTAAATTAGTGAACAGAAATAATAAATATAATCGTGCCGCGCTAGTAAGTAATTTTTTTTCAGAGCGCAGGTATGCTTTGTTTTTTTTTAAGTTTTACAGGACTTACAAGGAAGGATTAACAAATTATTTCTGAATTTTCGATCTCCATCGTCCTGTAAAACTTAAAAAAAAACAAAGCATACCTGCTGCTCTCTGAATTAAAACGATAGCAAGTATCTCTATATTAGTGACGTTATAAATGCACCTGAGCTAACAGTTAAATAGGGCACAGCGCAACATAATTATCTATTGATCTCTTTACTGCGACCATTCGATTCTTTACAAAAAAAAAAAACCTTTATCATTAATGTTGTTTTGTTTTCGGTTCATCGAATTGGCAAACAGAACGCAAGTACAGTCAACCAATTTGAATCCTAGGCCACTATAGAACCTTGTCGCTTTAACTACTCTATACATGAAATGCATCACTTAATAGGCACTGTCGTAGAAGTCATTATGACATGGTTCTATAGTGGCCTAGGAATCAAATTGGTTGACCGTACCTAGTCATAGGTAGGTAAAACATAATAATCTCTTCTACTACAGTCCGTTTTTTAGCAATAGCATTAAAAAGAAGGTACCTAAGCGATTTTGATGTGACTTCTTTATTAAGTAAAGTGTATTTTTATTGAAACACTTTTGAAAAAGAAATCACGGTAAATTTGTAATAATTATAAATCATATACGATCACTTACATTCTTTTGCTTTCATAAATAATAGTTCCTTTATAAAAAAAGACCTTTCAAGATTGTTTACCTTTTTTCTAATGCTAAAAAAACCAACTATATGAACTTATATGGAAATTCATATGAAAATCCGAATATAGAACGTCAACTTTCTAATGTTTTACTTGTCATAAAACTGAGAGGATCTTTTTATTTTTCTGCCCTCCGGGCTCCTTTGGGACACAAATAACTATTGTTCAGTCCCTAGGTATGCCTGGACTCCGGCCACATGTACAAACTTAACGTGGTTAGAATCTAGATAATCTATATTTAATAAATGTGTATGAACTAAAATTGCTACAATATTTGCAGTTATCTACAATGTGCTTTACCTACACGGCATTACCTACCTACTACATATCAAAGTATTCCTCGCCATTTCCCGCCAGTCGAATTAAAAAATAGTGCTTTTTAGCCCCCCAAACCTCACACCATTCAATACCAAACTAGGCACCTATGCGAGACTTTCTCGGCATTCATTAGTGAAGTCAGTGTTAGGTGTACACGGAAAGTACCTTAACATTTACATGCTCTGTATGAAGTAGATAATAACATTAAGTATCTATGTCTATGGCTGAGACGGCATGTAATGGAGAAACGGCTTTATAAAATGTATAGAACGAATTGGAGCGTGTAAACTCGTTGTTCGCGGTTTTATTCATCGGAAAAAAACTAAATACTTTGGCTATTAACAGATCGTGAGTCTGTGCAATTGTATTATAACACAAATAGGTCAAAATTGTTTTAGTTTAGCGTCTTTTCTGAGGATAACATAATGTTAATGGGCTTTAATGTTAAAAACTTTTACTTCTTTAAATTTGCATTATGAAAGTCTTAGAAAAATGTCACAGAAAAGAAGCGGTTTTTCCCGAAATTTTATGACCAAAATACGTATAATATATTTGATAGCCGGTCAAACAAGTTTGTATGTAGAAAACGGCGCGAAATTAAATTTTTCTATGGGACGATAACCTTTCGCGCCTACATTTTTTTTAAATTTGCTGCTTTTGCCTATTGACGAAAATGGCTTGACAGACTATATTAGTTCGTTTAGTCATACTACTCAATAGTACCACTCATGAAGATGTTCTACCTATTTTTCCTTTTCGGCATAATATATACCTACAAATATCAAACATTGTCGTTATGAATTTAGTCAGTTGATGTCTAATTTGCAATCATTTTGTCTACTTATAAAGCATAAAATATATGGTAAGTATAACTTCGGTGTCGACTGTACTAATATTATTTATTTGGGTATTAAGATCGTGTCAGATATTTTTGCGGCCTTCGGTGTGTAATATATTATTGCAGGTGACTAGATTCAGAACTATCGCCCTACTGAAGAAATAAAGATCTGCAGGCGATTTCATTCTGAATTCAAATAATCGTTGTCAGTTATCTATCACGAGACTGTGAAGGTTTCTCAAGGTGTTGGTCGACACTCTTCGCTATAAGACCGTTCGCTGAAACGACTATCAGGGCAATGATTGTCGAATCAACATCCCACATGGCGGTTACCTCGTGAGCCAATTCTAAGTAATTATTTTTTTTTACTTTTCTGCTGGGAAAAAGGGCTCCCCTCTCTTCTTCCATCCGTCTCCGTTTAGTGCTATATTTGCCCAACCTCTCAAAAAGGAGTACAAGTTGTCCCGCCATCCTTGTGGGGCTCCCACTCCGTGGTTATCTTAGCCCAAAAGTTGTCCGGTATTCGGCAGACTTGACCAGCCTAGTCTCACTTCAACATATCCGCTTTTCGAGCTACGTCTATTAGTTGAGTCTTAGGGCGCAGCGTGGTGTCCCGGACCCGATACCTTAATTTTACACCTAATATGCTGCGCTCCTAGGTCTCTGGCAAACCCCGAGTTTGGACTTCTGAGCTTCCGTCAAAGAGCAAGTTTGAGCACTGTAGGAAGAACGCTCATGTCCACATGAACTAACGTTTGAGTGACAGAAGTACATGTTCCTTCATCAGGTGAACGTTTCATTGACCAATAGCTCTTCCGTGCGTCTTTGGACCTCCTTGTCATGTCGCGTCTGGAGAGAGACTAGGTGTTTGGCCTAGATAAAGGCACTCTTGGACATATGCGATGTGTAAGTACTCGACATATAAACCAAGAGACTTCCGCTGCCAAGAAACGGCTCCTTCGTCCCCTTCTATTTTACCCAGTATGACCCGATTTCATCTTAACTAAAACTGAACATTATTACACAAATTGTTTGATATAATTTAACAACCTTGGTTTTTTTTTTCAATTTGAGTGATAATAATCGTAACAAGTCCATGAAATGGGATAGCCAAACTAAATATACGAGCATACCTTTTATAAAAAAAAAATCTATTGATCATCGCAAAAATCACCAAACACGTCTATTCAAACAACAAAATAGCCTCAAAAGGAATAAGAGTGCGTGTGAACTTACTCATGAGTCCACAACATGGCCGCCCGCGCATTCACGCATGCGCACAATGAGTCACCAGACCTGCCTTATTCACTAACCTTCTACCAGTTGTGAGCACGGATCTAGTATAATTTGATCCCTAGATTCGTAAAAACTACGCGTGAAAATTACACTGGTTTACTAGATATAGTGTGTCTCATTGTAAATTTCCCTGGACATGTCTGTCAACAGGCTTTGTACGTGTTCATAATATTTGAGGTCATCTTACGCTTTGAGGCTTTTTAGGTTTTTTTAATGTTTTATGTGCCGTCAAATTTGTGATAATAGGAGTTAGTGGCGGCCTTTTGGCTGTAAGGACTGTAAAACCTTTATTCAATTTTTGGATTATGTAAGTCATCCTGTATTTTCATTTGTAAGAGAAAAGATGTGCTTGTGCTTACCTGTAGTAATTATTATGTTTCTTCTCACTAAGGTTGGCTCAGACTGGAACGGTCTGGGCCCATGCATCCAATACTTCGGGTATCTATAATGTAATCACCGATCACCTGTCATAAACAGCGAAGTGTCGGACCAGGAAACGGACTGTTCTAGCACGAGTCATTCTTTAACCTGAAACTGTTTACCTATAGGTACAGTCAGCTGCAGTGAGAGGTCATCTCCCAGCATAGACTGATTGTACGCAGGGGCGGTCACCTCTCTCTGCAGCTTTTTTTTTTGTATATTACGTCGGTGGCAAATAAGCATACGGCCCGCCTGATGGTAAGCAGTTACCGTAGCCTATGGACGCCTGCAACCCCCCCCCCCCCCCAGATGTGTCACATGCGCGTTGCCGGCCCTAACACCCCGCACCCTCGTTGAGCTCTGGCAACCTTACCGGTAGGAACACAACACTATGAGTAGGGTCTATAGTGTTATTTGGCTGCGGTTTTCTGTAAGGTGGAGGTACTTCCCCAGTTGGGCTCTGCTATAGATCTGGAATGACATCCCCTGCGCTGTGCCCTACCACACCAAGCGAGATGACATTCACAGTGCCAGTGCAGTGTCTCTTTTGGACGTAGTTTAAAGACATACCCGGGTCCAAGCTGACTGTACAATCCAAACACAAAAAAAAAAAACATTTTTTTCCATCATGGTGTTAAAATTTAGGTTTAGCTGAACCTAAACGTAGATAGGTACTTTTCGTGCTTCTATATAAAGATATGTTTAACAAACATGGAAACTATAGGTCTAGATTAAGATAAGAAACTGTAATAATATTTTTTGTATGACCGTTTGTTTCATATTTAAATAAAAAATAAAAAAATTGAAATTGAATTCTCTATTGTCATATTGCGAGTTACAATGATCTTAAAATTATCTCAGATCATGCCATTACATGTGATGCTATTTAATAAAATAATTGGTACTATGTCAATAAGTAAATTAATAAATAATATGTCATACAAAATTATTGATCGACGACATAATGTGGTCACTAATCTTATAGCAAGGTTTATCTCACCATTTATGAAGTTTACAGTCAGAAGTCAGGTTGTTCAAGCATTTGAATTTCTTCAGCGGTGGCAGCATGGTTCCATTTCTATCACCTCTCACTATACCCGTCACTTTCGCGCTTACGTACTTGTTAGAGAGCTAAATCGTGGACGATGAAAGTGTAGTCCATAAAAAATATGTCTTAGTACAGTACAAAATGCTCGAATGTATCAAAATATATTATCAAAATACAGGTACGTAAGTACTACGTCGGTTACAACCCAACGTCTCTAAAGGAAATATGCAGAGTATATATAAGCATATATAATTGTTATATAAATGAGGATCTAATTTTGATTCGAATATGAAATTAATTTGAGAATGAAATAGAACTTTAACAAAATTATAGATATATTATCCTTTATTACAGATAAGACGCATGCAGATATTTGATGCACACTTACAACACTACGAGTATAAACTGTAAATATAATGTGTATAGTAATTTAGTTGTCTGATCTTTATTTATCGTTTTATCTTGTTAGACCATGACATACTTTTGAATATAAGTTTCTTAGATGAATTACGTGTTTTTTTTATTACCGGGTATTTTAATCTAATGTGATACAAAAAGAAAATATTGTAACCTCCAAAGCCTATCAAGATATTATTGGTTAGGTTAGGTTATATCCATTTAAAGAGTTTTATCTATAGGTCAATTATTCATTAGCATTTTTATTAATCTGGTATAGCCACCCTAACAGTATTTCTCAAAAGTAAATTAAACAGAAAAACCAGGAAAATACTAATGTTTACTAGGTACAGTTATCTGAAATTAGAAAGACGCTCTGCCGTCGGCCGCTAGAAATTATATTAGAGACCGACAATATTTAAGTAAACACAAGTATATTTCGTTACGACTACTTTTATTTTCATTATATTTGATGCCAATAAATCAGGGTTATTTTGTCAAATTAATACCTAGCTTTACGCGCGTTTCTATAACATAATAATATTTAAAAAAAATTTTTTTTAAAGAATTTAACCCAAAATGTAAAATTTAAGGAAATTAATATTTATTTATGGCTTCAATATAAAATTCAGTTCTTATTAAGCTTTCATGATGACAAGCGAAAACGAATAAATACATAAAAAAAACACATAATAAACTGAATTACTGAACAGTGAATAATTAGATTTGTTCCCAAAGTTGCGTAAACGAATGAATAAAAAGTTGTCGATGTTTAGATTTCATTCTATTGAGCAATGAAATTAAAGTTAAAAGTCGCTTAATTAACTAGAAGTGATGGCATTGTTATTGCCACGCGAAATAACGGTCTCGGAAATTCCATTTACCACAGATTTTTTTTTGAATACACGAAGGGAATCCGAATGAAATGCTTCACATTATAATTATGTAAAAAAGAAAACATTCTACGTCGGAGGCATATAAACAAGCATACGGCCCGCCTGATGGTGTATAAGCAGTCTCCGTAACCTATGTATGCCTGCAACTCCAGAGGAGTTAAACATCAGTTCATAATCATGGGTTTAAGACATAATTAAAAAACAAATAATGGAAAAGTTAATTAAATAGTATTTCTCACCAGAATCGTTATGACTATACCTATGTAAAATCCAATTTACACTTTACTTGAATTAAACTATAGCAAAAAGGTCTTTCGGAACTTGTAACAAAAAAACATTATTAAATAATATTTGGTAAGTCTATTAACAACCATACTGAGCCACAATCCCGATGCAAAGTATGCTGGCCCTACTAGTATGATGCTCGTATTCATTTATAATTTTATGAGAAAATAAGGGAAACTCAGAATACGTTTTCAAACTGTTACACGTTGAGGAGATAATAGATACTCGTAGGTACAAATTACGACAAAATTTGTGAAAAGGAAACCGATCTAAGTACTTTAACATTATCTAGAAACAGAACTTACATCTTCAAAGAAGAAGTCTTAAGATCGTACACAACCAAAAAGTATAAGTGTAAGTTTATAATTTCATTAGATATAAATAAGTATTTATTTTATAAATATACCTATATCTGTTCTCAATTATAGAGCCTGCGCCTGGCAACGTCTCTCTTTGGCCCAGAGGTTGATAAGTCACGAATGCCTTAAGACTTAAGGCCTTAAGTCCGTCATTTTTACTACTTGCTTTATGTGGAAGAATATAATAGATATCAGATACACATATAAATTAAGGACAGAAATGCACGCTCTCCCACTTCCTAGTACTACATATCCTGTCATACATCTGTGCAACATTAGGTGTTAGTAAAGTTAGACGGCGAAGTAGACCAGTGCACTGAAACGCACCGAGCATTGCCGTAAATGAGCCCTTAGAGCAACAGAACGTACAGAACTAAAAGGTACGTAGGTCAGATGTAGGTACATATCTTAAATTAAGGATACTAATGCACGATCTCGCACTTTCTAGTCGTACACATCCTGTCGTGTATCTGTGCAACATTAGGGGTTAGTAAAATTAGACGGCGAAGTAGCCCAGTGCACTGAAATGCACCGAGCATTGCCGTATTGAATTGACCCCTTAGAGCAAGAGAACGTGCAGAACTAAAAGGCACGTACGTCAGAAGTAGGTACATATCTTAAATTAAGGATACTAATGCACGATCTCGCACTTTCTAGTCGTACACATCCTGTCGTGTATCTGTGCAACATTAGGGGTTAGTAAAGTTAGACGGCGAAGTAGCCCAGTGCACTGAAATGCACCGAGCATTGCCGTATTGAATTGACCCCTTAGAGCAAGAGAACGTGCAGAACTAAAAGGTACGTACGTCAGAAGTAGGTACATATCTTAAATTAAGGATACTAATGCACGATCTCGCACTTTCTAGTCGTACACATCCTGTCATGCATCTGTGCAACATTAGGTGATAGTAAAGTTAGACGGCGAAGTAGCCCAGTGTACTGAAATGCACCGAGCATTGCCGTATTGACCCCTAGAGCAAGAGAACGTGCAGAACTAAAAGGAACGTACGTCAGATGTAGGTACATATCTTAAATTAAGGACACTAATGCACGATCTCGCACTTTCTAGGCGTACACATCCTGTCATGCATCTGTGTAACAAATTAGTTGTTAGTATAATTACATGGCGAAGTAGACTTAAAGCAAAAGAACGTATACAACCAAAAGAGATCTACGTCAGATGTATATTAAAGACAGAAATGCACGCTCTCCCACTTCCTAGTACTACACATCCTGTCATGCATCTGTGCAACATTAGTTGTTAGTAAAGTTACACGGCAAGTAGACTAGGCACTGAAACACTCACGCCGAACATATTTTGACTTGTTTAACGAAAGCTCATGACATGGCGACATACATAATTAACCAGTTAAAGATAAAGTGGCATATCAGATGCCAAATATTGGTTGAAAGTTGAAGTAATTTGAGCAAATAAACTATATATCAAATTCAACTGTTCAAGCCTTATGAGAAGAAGTTCTACACAGAATAGAAGTTTATTTAGAAATTGTAGAAGTGGGTACCGTAAACCATTCAACAATAATACTAGAACGGTGTTCCACATGTTCAATCTGTAATTATTATTACCATTAATGTTCTGTTTTTTTTCTGGGCTATATGGGCTTTCATTTATACAAATATTTTGCCATAGAACTTCGATTTTCTAATAATCGTCATACCTGAACGATGATACTTCGAGATAATTTTGGACAATCTTAAGCCTTTTTAGTTTGGTGGTTTTATGGTACCTACCGCTCTGTCTATATAAACAAAAACGTCACTCACGCGGGCTCCATACAAACAGCAGTAAGGTTACATTGATATGTGTACACCATAACGCTTGTAAGCGTTCTTTGTGCTACTACTTGATGACACGACTATTCGTAATGAAATCCAAAATCTCTATAACTACTCAATATTATAAACACAAAAATAATGCAGTATATCTCTTGCATGATTATTTTATGCGCTTGGCGAGGAATAGAAGCCTATAGAGGAATCTGGTCTTCAACAGAAGGACATGATGTCACGATCCTCAGCATTGAGGGACCGACTGAAGAAGAAGATCTCTTACATCTTCACGCTTAAAACGCTTAACAGATTTAGATGAAATTCGGTATGGAGACAGTTTGAGGCCTGGGAAAGGATAGTTTGTATCACTTATCATTATCATGACGACCGGTCCGGCTCTGCCTATGAAGCCGATGTTCCTGGGTTCGAATCCCGGTAAGCGCATTTATGTGTGATGAGCACATTGTTTCTGAGTCATGAGTGTTTTGTACGTATTTAAGTATTTACATCTTTACATATGTCGTTGTCTGAGTACCTACACGCCTTCTTGAGGTTACTGTGGGACTTAGTCAATTTGTGTAATAATGTCCTATAATATTTATTTATCATTCGCCGCAGATGAAGTTGCGGGTAGAAGTCTTAAATACAGTCGGCCTTTTCCGTATGCTCGTGTACTTACAGGAAGATTCATATCTTTTATCACTGTGTTACAGACAAGAAATATTAGGAACATTACGAACTATTTAAACACGAAGTCAAATACAACTCCTGAGTGAAGTGGCCGCGGCCGCGGCATCTCTAGCTAAGTTACAGTCTGGAAATGACTTTGACGAACAATCCTTTGAGACTTTGTCTTAAGGAATGCACAATATTGAAAACAAGACCCACAAAAACTAAACTCAATTATTGTAGACACAGTAGTGTTACTAGGTTACTTTATCACGAGATATATTTTTAAATTTTGATTATATACATTTGTACATGTACAGTTCGAGTTTAAAAGTTACATATATTAATATATGAGGAAGCATCAAGAATTCTAATTTGAATTTGAATTTAAGTAGAGGTTCACAATGCCGCTTTCAATACGGGTCCAATAAAGGCCAATGGTAGAGAACCAACTACAGATTTGACCCCTATTAGAGTCCGCGAAAATTACTGATTCGAAGAAATCTTTGATTATGTTTCCTGGTAAAGAGACTACTACTACTACTAGTAGAAACTAGACTAGACTAGACTAGTGGTACTTTTGGGACTTGATTATATCAAAATTTATAATTGTAACTCGAATATGCCCTAACAAAATAATAGCCAGGAGACCACAGAATCTAGATTATCTACACTAAAAATTGTTCTGATGGTTAACAATATACGGAGCCAAGTTTCGATTTCTTCGAAACTAGGAGTCCCGCCGAGTTTCTTGCGCCGGTATCTTCTCGGAGCTTTTGGGTTAGAAACTGCGGTGCTTTTTAACATTTATGAGTGAATTTTAATATGCCGAAATTGAAAAGACTCACTCTTAAGAGGGAAAAATAGCTTTTTGAATCTAACGAAATAACGGTAATTTATCTATGAAATTCCGTTTTGGGAAGAAAACGATTTCCGCTAACTAAATCTTAACAAATCACTTTGATTTTGATGTTAATCGCTTCAGAATAATAATTAATATATTGTAGGTTTTGCTTTTTAAATTTTTTTTTTTTGCAAATTTCCCAAAATCCTATAAACCTAATTTTTCATTGCGTCAATAACATACTAAAAAATCACGGAGAATGGACGATATTTAGCAGTGGAAAAACGTTTTTTTCTTTTTGCATGAACGATCACGTAGCCTATACATTTCCCTCTATACATTTATTCCCTCTATACGTATAACCTATACATTTCCCTCTTAATAACTATTCGCTAAACATATAAGAGAGTAAAATCGGTAGTTATTGAGGATCTCTATCATTAACCTTAATTTGTTTGGTTTCTATTGAACGCGATACCTTTTATCTCAACTTTAGGTACCCTGCCTATAACAACTGCTTATTTATAATACTTACTTAATGTCAAAACCACAAGTCTTAATACTTCAAGTATGTTGATTATGTTCCAGAAAACAACAGCACTAGGTAGCACTAAATCAGGCCCCAAATTAAACAGGTACGAACCTTTCCCTCAGTTAGGTATCAGCTAACGTCGCAAACCTTGTAACTCAAATTTCAAGGATATGAGAGTTGCAACCTTAGCTAACAATACCTAAAGTTGTAAGTCTCTTGACTAATCTGGAGGAGTTACGAGGTTTGCGAATTTAGTTGACGGTATACATGTTATGGTTGATATATAGCGTAAATCTGTACTAAGAACGGGAATGTACAAGTACGTTTGTACGGAAAATTAAGAAATGTATGACTTGTAAGGCAAAGACCGTTGCGTTAATATACATAGGCATATTACAATGCGATTCTGCTCACGTCATATTGGAGACTTCATACATAGCTTTGAATTTCTTCTCGGATGTTCCTAGCCAGGGTTGGACCCTACAACCTTTTTTGCTAAACTACTCACTACATACAAGCCCAAAAATACGTTGACAACGAATTTTAGGAATATTTTTCTTACTCACACATATTTTACATAATTTCATTAAAGATTAAAATAAAATTAAACATACATTAATTATTAAAATACAAAATAAAATAACTTCAATAAAAAATTCTAGGGGTCGGACAGTCTGAAAGTCAGCCAACATGAATAAACAACTCAAAATGTATACCTATTTATTGTCACTTGTGGATAAAATACAACTTTCTCGACAGTGTTTGATGATTAAAGAGAGCCTTTACGAGTGTGGCGAAAAATTATCTCTACTTACTTACTATGTTGATCATTATTCCTTTTAATTGAAGAATATCTGGGAGACCGAGCTTTGCTCGGAAAACATAAAAAACTCAAAAATTCGCGTTTTCCCAGAGAAAAAACTAGAACGATATTTCGTTTCGAAAACCAAATAGCAAATTTCATTTAAATCGTTAGATCGATTTCCCCAAAATATATAACTATACAAGAATTGCTCGTTTAAGGGTATACAATTTATTTTAAACGTCGCATATCCAAAACATACCATTTCGCTGGCAGATTTTATAATAGCAACACTTACTCAAACAAGTCGGAGCACACACCATAAACTAAACACTCGAGCAAAGCAGTCCCAAATCCTAGTATCCCATCATCTACGCAAACACAGCCCTAGCCGTAGGGCTGGCGATTCGCGCCACTTCTTTCATTGAGTGCAGGGGAGGCGTAATTGCACGCCTGCATCTCGCCAGGAAACTCAGTTATAGGCATTTTGCGTATCGTTTTGTGTCGACACTCCAATCTCCACCACGTTTTTAACGCGATTGAGCTACGAAATCTATTTCTCTTCCCTTTCCAACACAGGTGAAATTGTATGTGCAAAAGCGGATCAGATAGATACATCGAGTTTTCAAGTTTGTGTTTCGTCTATCATTTTTAAATTGGTATCGCCGTCTTCTTAGTTTCGCTCAAAGAATAACGCTGATTGCATAATGTGTATGCATATTTATGCTCACGTGCGGTTTGCGGCGGTTAACGGACATTAGCAAGTTTGATGCGTTGAGGCATAGTTCCTTTGATTATCTTTGTTGAATGGGGATAACTGTATTCTTAAGAGATACTTAAAACGGCATGCTTAAATTACTTGAAACTTTGCATGAACATTAACGTAACATATGTGGGCTGGTAAAACCCAACACATTTAAACTACGCATTCCTGAAGTCATAAGGAGCAAAAAATGACATATAAGTTTTGGTCAAATTCGGCAAAAAACAATTATCGCCAAAAACAAATGTTTTCTTGTGTTTCCTGCACACCACTTTTTATTTTATTTTACATGTTGGCGAAAAAAACCATTACAACGTAGAAGTTTTTTTTTTATTAATAGATAAAAATTACGAGTCTCCTTTAAAACTTTAATGTGTGTCAGTAGGTATGTCTAAACCAAGTCACATAGTGGCGGCGTCGCAAGCAAAAAGGCGTTTTTTACTAAGTTATTACAGAAACAAATTTTCACAATAATTATCATTATCTCTAATATGCGGTCAAAAATACACCTTTAAAATCTGTCGGGCTTTATCAGCCCATGGTTTATCAGTTCTTGATTATAGAGCCTTTATAGGTACTTACGACCTGGTGTGGTGATATAGTTATTTGTTTTACAAGGGGGCAAAGTGCTAATATTGATACCCGAGCGAGCGAAATATTCCAAAATTGAACCAAGAGCGTAACGAGTGGTTCGTGAAGTGGAATCTTGAGCGTTGCGAGGGTTTCAAGGCACGAGGGCTAAACAAACATTGCCTATGAGTGAAACACAACATTTTTAACCACACCAATCCGAGGAAAATATTAACTGTAAGATATCTAACCAAATTAAATCCAAATGAACGTCATTAAATATTTGTCATCCAAAATCATCATTTAAAAGTCAATTCTACCAGCCAACATAAGCAAACAACTAAAGATTTGCATCTGATTACTTTGCCCCACATGTGGATAAAATGTAACTTTCTCATTAGTTCTTGAACTATCAAGAGGGCCTTTACCGGTTGGTGTGGTGAAAAATATTAAATGCAATACAGATATTAATTTACTTAGCCAGATATTTGTTATATTTATTTTGCCAAATTTAATTTTTAATAGTATTATGTATTTTCTACTACTACCAGTAATAATAATTTTCTTTTTATATCTAAAATTATATTATGGTAATTTAGTCTATTTTTTAACTTAGTTGTACCAGGTAGAAATTTATTTTGAAAATTCAAAATTATTTATTAAAAAAAAATCGCAATCAAAAGCTTTTACTTACGTGACGAACTGACCATAAAAATATGGAAACATAAACAAAAGAACCTAATATAATATACTTTACTATTTACTTAACAATTAGGTATTTAACGAACAGTTAAGTAAGTAAATAAAAAATTAATGTTAGCTAAGATTCTATTCAACTGTAAAATATTTAGGATTTATATTCGAAAAAAAAACTATCATATTTTGCACATAGCTTGGGTACGGTGACGGCTGACATTTCCATGCTATTTATAATCTTATAACGTTATTAATATAATAAACAATATGTATTGAGATGACAGCTGTCACCACCACCAGCTGTCACCAAGGTATGTGAGATATAAGTACTTCACATAAGTGCAGGTAACATAAGAAACAAATTGTTTGTGCACCATCTTCAAAGTAAAAGCAGCACCATTTTAAAATAAAATATTATCCCGTATCCCGTTTAATGCGCTAACAACTGTTATGTTTGAAGTCGGTGCCAAATCACATAGTTACAATACTGGGGGACCATTTATGAAATTCGAGCGCTCGATTTCGTCACTCGGTTTTTGAAATAATCGAGCAATAGAAATTAGGAATTTAATGTTATTGACCATTCACGTGTTTTCAATTCGATTAGTAGAATTAAAATGCCAAGTAGTGGAGATATTTTTAAAGGGAGAACAGCAAATCGAGCGATCATATTTAAAAAATCGGCCTACTGGTCAATAATACTCCCAAGCAACTAACTGTCAGATTGAAAACCTCTTTTTTGAAGTCGGTTAAAAATCACTCTGTATGCAGGTGTATATTAGGAAATTTTCAGTATACACAGCTAACCGATACGCTAACTGCATGTGGCGACTGGCATTATGCAGCATACTAATGACAGAGGGCGTTGATTAAAAACCGAGGGCGGGGCAGCCCTGCGCTAGGGTTGACGACGCCATTTTTGAATTCTTTACTTTTTTGCAAGTGAAAGTTAAATGCGGGGTTATCTAGAGCTGCTTGCTTGATATTAATTTGTGTTTATATTTATATATTTAACCAATTCGTAAAGGTGATATTCCAATGGCAACTGGAGCTGCAATACTGGTGCGGTATTGACGCGATCGCTGTCACTATCAATTTCCTTGAGAAAATTAGTGATGATACTATTAGAAGTATTAGAACAAATTAAATTATTTTCAGAAAATATTTTTAATTTGTTTTTATTTCAAGTAGAAACACTGCTACATAAATTATAAACTGAAATAAATGTCATATACTAAGAAAAAGTGACCAAAGCTTCCAGTGCCCCAGGCTGGAATCGAACCAGCGTTCTTTGCTATCGCGGCAGGTGCCTGAGCCACTCGGCCACCGGGGTCACGGCGGCATTGGCCGAATTTTTCCAAGTATATTCATTTCTTACTGAAGGCTTACGGCGCCCCCTAGCCATCTCTAAGGTAGAACAGTATGGTTCATACCTTCTAACTGGATCAACTTAGGTGATACCGAGCTAGCGATTGATTGAATGAGCTAGGGGTTGGATACATATACTTGGAAAAATTCGACCAATGCCGCCGTAACCCCGTTGACCGAGTGGCTCAGGCACCTGCCGCGATATCAGAGAATGCTGGTTCGGTTCCAGCCTGGGGCACTGGAGTCCTTGGTCACTTTTTCTTAGTATATGAACATTTATTTCAGTTTATAATTAGTGATGAATTGAACGTTCTCATCACGGCAGTAATGTGACTAACGTGACAACAAATGTTAGTTGTTTTATAAAGGGGATTGACAGTGACAGTGGCCGCGTCAACGCCGCGGCAGTAATATCATATATCATAAGGACGGGCCTTATGGTACTAAGATTGGTGCCAGTTCAGTGGTGTCATCCACGAATTCGAGCCAATCGTGCAGTCTAACGCAACTGGTTGCGACCAACCGAGCTAAAATAATATTTCTCTTAATTGGGTGCTGTCTTTACCTATATTTGTTTTGAATTATAAAAACATCGGTACCTATCTACTTAGATCTTAAGTACTACATATAATGTCTCATGAGTGAAAAACTTAAAAGCATTTCCAAGCGCGTCGGCATTAATCAATGATATCAAATTTTATTTTATTTTATTTAAATTAACTATCCTAATTCTGTAATAATGTCCAGGATTTATTATAATAGTTTTTAATGCTTACTTTGGCGTTTTGATCTCCGAATATTTTATTTATTTATTTAAAACTTTATTGCACAGTAGAAAAAATACAATGACAAAAGGCGGACTTAATGCGACGCGGCATTCTCTACCAGTCAATCTTTAAGCCAAACAGAGAAGAATAGTTGGTGCGGGGCATGTAAAAAACACTAAAACTTGACGTTTAAAATTAATAGGCTCAAATATAAGTGTAATATTTGCAAGACTTAGGTAAATCGACTTTACCTTTTGTATAAAATATTTTTGAGCGCCCGAAATTCGACGGATGTAGTTACATGCATCTTGTTCACGGTTCTTGTTCATGTTTAAAATAATACCAAAGGTAATCAGGGTAAATATCCGGGTCGATATAAGTCTAGTGAAACTAAACGTGCATCATTCAAAACTGTCATTTTGTTCTCCGTTCTGTTGCCTCAATTTCGCCAGATGAAGGAGTCCAAACAGGTCAATGTTCTAACATTCCTCAACCTATAGGTTGAAGGAATGTTACAATTTGAAACACATTAGCTACTTACCTGGGGACCTAGCCAAATGACAATCGTGGATAGTAAACGCCTATCGAAAGTGACATACTTAGTATGGAAATGCTGGAATGCGTTACCGGGCCTGTCTTTACAAAACTCAACTTCATTTCGCTTTGTAACTTCGACCCTTGAATTTAAAGAACTCTTATTATGTACCTGTTGCATAAAATACTAAAATATGATATCTATATGAGTTATTCAAATACCTACCTATGAGTTTTGTTGAATCAAGGCTTAGGTACGTATGTAAGTAAATAAAATGTACATAGGTAGGTATTAAGAATAGGTACTTACCCACTTATTATGTTGATATTGATTTGTATATCTTCTTTTTCAGTCGTCGTTCAAGCAAATAACTTACATAATCTGCAACAAACACTTTCCACACAGAAACCGCACTATATACTGCAATTCAAACTAAAACAAAACGACTGGCAGCCAACACGCCGCCATTATAACTAGCCATTAGTCCCAAAAACAATAAAATCTCATTCAGCGGCCGCCATATTGGTTCGAATGGGCCAATAATTGGCGCGCGACGCGGTTCAGCCAATCAGCGAGCGCGATTGGCGTTCCAGATTCAAAATTAAACATTAAACTGTCAGGAAACCATAATTAAACGCTATTGATTAGGGCCTCGGGGCCCGACGGCACTGTTTCGGAACACAATGAGCCCTGATTATAATTGGAACCATTCAAGTGTGAACAAAATGGAATTTAATTTAAAATCGACAGTCGAGTGAATAGGTTTTTCAGATGATTAGGTCTTTGGTTTAGAAAATGTGATTTATTTTATTCTGATTACACTTTTATG
Source organism: Cydia pomonella (assembly GCF_033807575.1). Lineage (NCBI taxonomy): Eukaryota > Metazoa > Arthropoda > Insecta > Lepidoptera > Tortricidae > Cydia > Cydia pomonella. Next base: position 6,060,447 of record NC_084717.1, on the reverse strand, counting down.
GGAATAAACTTGGTGATCGCGCGTCGTATCATTTTTATATGTTCCAAATAATTTAATACAGGGGGCACTAAAATGGTCATGTCAAACGTTGTTGCAGGGTCTTATCCAAGTATTCAACTAGCTACTTGTATATCGTTATCACGTAGGTATGAATACCTAGTTAGAAATAAGTACAACAATTATGGGCACTTTTTGGGAATGAAATATCCTAAATATTTCATTATTACCTAATCCGACAAGGATAATTTGTATTTTATAGTTTGTAACAATAGAAAACATTTCAAAAACTTTGAGCGATACATATAATCTCGTGTCTGTCTGTATACGACTACAATTGGGTACTTGACACATGTTGAATATTATAACAAAACTTAGCTAGATGGATAGAAAATGAGTCATCCATTATAAAAAAGTGGAATATAAAAGTCATATTGAGATTATAATAAAATGCAAGGCTCTAAGTTTAAAAAAAAAATTGTTTAACAGTCAAAAAGAAAAAAGAAAATGGTGCAGTTCGATTCCTTATATTTTATTGAAAAATAAATTGTACGACAACTATATACATAAACGCAATATTTCAGGGTCAAAATAGCAATTTTCTTGATCTTCCGTACATTTAGGACAGACTAATGTAATGTGACGTCACATTACATTATCATTTTGTTATAGGCGTTTCAATCAGCGAGTGCAAGCGTCAGACTTTAACTCTCATTTCTGACCTTTGTGTTGCTTAAACGCCACGAATCCTATATAGACATTTGATCCTCAGAAAAATCAAGATAGATTTATAGAGACAAAAAACTGTCAAGTACCCAATTTAGGGATTATGCGCTCTTTGCCTGGTCGTAATGAAAATCTTTGTCTACACACATATCATAAACCCTCTATGAAGCGTTAAAAAACCGCAGATTACGGCCAGCCTAAAAATAAACTGTCTTGTTAGAACAAATTCCTTATCTGTGAAAGTATTATTATTGCGTAATAATAACGTCGATATCGGTTGTCGTTGAGATTCAAGATGGCGAAGATGCCTCGAGAATATGTTTTTGTGTTTTGCTCATTCATGTTGTTCAAAGTGTAATATTGATAGCTTATTATGCAGTGAACTATCGTGGAAGTTTGCAGCTAATGAAAAATTAATCTTGAAACGCGTTTAACCATGTTTTAGTCAACACCCGGCAATCCATCGTGGCTTTTAGTAAAGCCCAGCTATGTATCTCTTTACTAAAAGCAACTACCGAACAACGTCATGCTCTACGAGCACACTTCAAACTTACAATGAAACTTGACATTGGCAAAGTCATCAACTCATCATAGATTTGATGGAAGCAATATTTTAAAAGAAGAAGAAGAACGTCGATATCGATTTAATATTTGAAATTTGAAATTCGAACTTCTTTGAAAAATAAAGGAATTTGATTTGACTTCATTTCTAGTATAGTCCAGGTGACGTTTTATTGAGTGTGTGATCAAATTCCGCAATGATGATCGTGACATTCGGTTCCTGAGCACATCTTGAGATCATAATATGAGTGTAGTTCTAAATTTGCATGGAAAATTAATGAATGATTTCATTCATAACTTGTCCATGCTCTTTTGAACCCTACTGTACCTTCGGAAGCAACTCAACTCTTCTGGACTATGATCTTATTCGCTTGTATATAAATTGAGTGCTAGGTATAGTATAGTAGACCCCTATTACGGAGGTCCTCGATGACCCAGTCAGTCGTGACGAGAGGCCTCCAGGCGCCCTGATTGCATAATGACGAGGCAAGGCACATACTGTGTAGTATACGTGTAATATGGCCGGTTAATAATCTTAAAGAATTATCGACGGCAACTAGAAAACAAATCAAATTATTTTACAGTACATATGGTGCTACTTTACAGCATTAGTGCGATAATTAGCACATTACGTTACTATGTCGAAAATGTAAAGGGCCATAAGTAATATAAAATGCTGTACGATACATGTGCGAATAGGCAATTCGCAACTCGTATCGATTTAAAACACTCCCTTCGATTGTGTTTTAATTTATCCCCACTCGTTGCGAATTTCTTATTTATAGAGTAGAGTAGAGAGCGTTTATTCGTGGCAAAATAAAAAAGAAAACAACAAGTAACATAGCATAATATATAGGTAAGCCACGAAATGGTCCCGACTCAGCATGGTGCTAGCCTGGCTGGGCTAGCGCTGGTCTTCCGGCGGGGCCATGACCGTGTACAGCACGAAGCGTAACACAATATTTACAATAAATATTTAAAAAAAAACGTATCGTAATCGTACTACCTATTATTAAATATTTTGATGTGTGTTTTGTGTGTGTAGTTATAGCATCTGTGGCGAATGCTGGGCACTGATGGCCTTGGGTGCCTAGCCAGATGACAATTGTACATCGACAAACGGCAAACAAAAATAATAGACAGACAGAAGCTATGCCAAGTGATGTGAGTATTTCCATACATTATTTAAGTTCCGATTGGCGTTTTCTATCAACTATTGTCAATAGGCGAGGCTAGGACCCGGTTAAATTTCCAAACCGTTATCATGTACTTGGCGCAAAGCCTTTTAATTTCAAATTCGTTCGTAAAACGTTATTTTTAAAACGGGTTTTTAGGAAAACATTTCCATAAAGGTCTTGTCAGATCGGTGTCTTGGTTTACGCGGCACACTAACGGGCCGGCCGGCCGTCAGTCACCAGCTCGCTCGTCGTATAAACCGGTATATATAACCGGTAACCGGTTCCTAGCAGTGGCCCTTGGTAAATTTTTCCTTTCATTATAACAACCATGGAACTTACTAACTCTGTCGATTAGGTATCAACCGGTTTACATTGAGGTGAAAATAATAAAATAAAAATGAAAATAATTAATAACATTAGTTACAGGTCATCTCGTAGTTAAGTATATTGAACCTACATAATTAATTATACATATTTACAATCAGAAATTTATTAAAAACTGAAATAAATGTCATATAATAAGAAAAAATTTAAGAATTTAATTTTTTTTAAGTGTTTAGTTTGTTCTAATACTTCATGTACGCAAGTGTTTAGGCACTCAAGTCAGTTTAAGTCACGTTTAAGGACTGAAGAAAGTGCATATTGGGCTTTGCCTTTGCCGATGTTTTCCATCAAAACGTAGGTAATCGGGTTTTTGAATTTTAGTGATCCGTTTTTGAGCTGATTTTAATTTTGCTGTGGATTTTTTTATTTTATTTATTTATTTGGGAAACATACAGCACATAATAATACAATAAGGTACAAGATAAAGTTAGAACATAAGCCAAAACAGTTTCCACTTACAGCTAATACAAAATTCCTTTGCTCCGAAAAAAAGTACAATATTTGGGTATTTTTAATTTAAAATTGAATTTAACAGTAACATTTAGTAAATAAGATAATACACATACACATTTTCGTCAGTATCGATAAAATTTGAAAGACAGATATAGCTGTTTCCTATTCTGTACCTATAAATTGTACACTAAGTATAAGCGCAATTTCACCGCATGCCTTTAAACTCTTTCTCTCTTAGTTACGAAAATGTAGTTTTGGTATTTTGGGAACATAACGGAAAATTAGGTAGGTACATACATTTTCTCGGGACAAATTTTTGTTTCGCATTTATTCAGCCCAGAATGAGGTACTTTTTAATCCAGCCAAATTATATCCAAATTTAAAGAAAAAGACAATGAACAAGACTAGAGAGAGATAACCACTTTGCATCTAATTAAGTTGAAAGTCGCTGGAAATCTCGAGCTATTACCCTAGAAGAAAGACCCTTGTAGAAAGATTAGTAAACCTACACAAAAAAAAAACCATTTAAAACAATTGAAATTGCATTAACTTTCCAGACAATCAAAATCCCTTATTGACCCGACTACGGGAAAGCCAAAAGATACATATTCAAATGGGTCAAAAATGTTCGGGAAAACCGAAGTCTTCTCTGTGGATATTACAGAAACTAATACAAATACTCTTTATTGCAGACAGACACACAGAAGTAAGACTTTTATCATACAAATTTAAAAATGTACCTAAACGTCTATAAGGTTTTATAATCCGAGTATTTTATGATCTCAATCGTAAAAACGCATAACGTTAACTCGTAAAAAAAAGTTTTTTACCCAAATAGGTAAGTATAGATGTAGTGAATAATCCTTTCCCAACGTATTTTCTCGGAATCGTTCATATTTGTCGTGGTACTTCAGTCAACCTCAGTACATTTTGTACTGAGACTGACTGAAATAGCATTTCCGTAAACTAACGATGAGAAAGGATTATTCACTACATTTGTACCTAAATATGTAATTTTTACGTTTTACTTACTTGTTTACTTGGCTTGTCAGAATATTTCGATTTCGTGGTCCCCTGTGTACTAATACTAAGTGGTGGTAAGTCTGCCTACTTATAAAATGAAGTAGATTATTCATTATGAATTTTTTCACGTCTGTAAAAGAGAAGAATCTCTCGAACAGGTCTCGCGAGCTCTCGATTCTCCCCTCGGCGATGGAACTTCCTTTGATTACCAATGGATAAAAGTGGCGCTTGATTCGCGCCGAAGATGAAATACTTGACATAAGGTGACATAGCTTAGATACGTAAGTACAGTCGGTATCAGTGATATGCAGCCGAAATTGTCTAGTTTTAATTTATCTTTGTTCAGCGGAGATCTAGTGGCTGGTTCAGTTGATGGGCGGAGAACAGACCGTCTTGATGGTGATATTATATTTAATAAATAAAGTATAGAAATGTATGTACTTATGCACTTAACATGGCGAAAGATCACCCGACCGTCGAGAGCAGAGAAAGAGTATGAATGAAATAATGAATGACTATATTTCTGCTGGAGTTGCCAACAATCTTTAAGAAGGGGTCTAACGCAAATATGTGGTTTTATATTTATTTTTCACGTCAGCAGCTCGCACAAGGGTAATTTGCTGCTTAAAAACAGTGAGCAAAATCGCATCTTTCTCACTGAGTGAGACAAAATAACATTCAAGTGACCTTTATATTCGAATGTCATTTCAACGTGCGGGGCCTAATACAAGTTCGAAGTATTTGGATTCCATTGTCTTTGTCCCTTTCACGTCAATAGCAAAAAGAAAGAGACAAAAAAGTGCATACATAATTCAATGGTATATTGACGGTTTATAATAGACCCCCGAAATAAGTCATACCGCATCGTTCCGAAACACCCTACGAGTCTCATTCGTAATAATTAATTAAGTAATGAAATAAAAGTTTAAAAAGAAATAGATTTATAAAACATCATATTTTACGTATTTTATTATACAAATACAAATTTACGCAATTGTTACGCAGTAAATAATTCTACTTAACTACTTTTAACGATCTCTACTATTTATAGTTGACAAATAGTAGTATCTGCAACTCGGACCGTATCTTACAAAGATTTTTTAATTACTAAAAAAAGTTGTCGATTGAACTGTCAATTGATGTTCGTATATCATTATTTTCATATTATTTTATTGAAATTTCTTCAGTTTTGTTTTATTGCGGTAATTAAAGTTAATTGTTAGAATATCTTCAGAAAACATGAGTGAAATAGTGATGAAGACGGATTACATTTTTTCAGGTTGTATTTTTTGATGACTGACTGACGTGAAAATTTTTGTGTATTGCACGAGATCAAAGTTATTTACATCTCGTGCGCTTTTGAGTCCCTTACTACGCTCAAGATTCTAAATTAGATTCACGAGCGTAGCGAGTATTATAGAATCTTTCGCTTGCACGGGACTCAAAACAAGCACTCGAAGAAATATCAAACTTTGCTCTCTTGTTGTACAAATAACTATTTTACACGTTTTAATCAAGGGCAAATGCCATAAAATATTACATGGAAACTAGACGATATTTGCATGGGCCGACACCAACCAAAATCTTAAAACGTGTAAACATTACTAAATTTCATTTATTTTCAAAGCGGCAAAAGTCGAGTGTATACTGTATTTTCCAAAAATCGTTTTTTCTAAGTAGCGATTAATGCCATTCGCAAATTTTCCCACTTTGTTTTTTCTCGTTAGCATCCTTTCCCGATATCATTTGTAACCATTCGCATATTTTCCCAGTTTATTTATTTTCCAGCAGATTATTTTTCCGTGTCATTTTTTAACCATTCGCATATTTTCCCACTTTATTTATTTTCCAGCAGATTATTGTTCCGTGACATTTTTTAACCATTCGCATATTTCCCCACTTTATTTATTTTTCAGCAGATTATTTTTCCATTAGGTTTTTTAACCATTCGCATAATTTCCCATTATATTTCTTGTTATTATGATGTTCGCACCGATGTATTTCGCAAAAAGTCATTAAACTAACCTAACCTAAATAATACCCTACACTAGATATTCACCCCATGACCCCCCCCCCCCGACGCAAAAGTACCCATGACGCTCGCCGCGTTGCCACGTTGAACGGCTATGGATAACTTTTGCATCAGGAAGGTCCCTGAACGAGGATCCAACCCTCTCTCTCGCATGCGTCTCCCCACTTCCTCGAAAAAGGCCTTGGCCTCGGCACACCAGCACCCGGCGGTTTTTACAGCAAGCGGGACAAATAAATAGTTCGCAAGGACCTCATATTTCTCCCGCTAACATTAAATTGTGTAAAAATATAATCCATAATGTCAATATGCAGGGACAAAATTGTAACTACATTTCTATGTAGCAGATGTGGTCCACTATATCCTCTTATCTCTGTTAGACCAAGCTAAGTTGGCAGTGATTTTGATAGCGCAGACCGTGCAAGTGTTATATTAACCCTTTGAACGCTTTAAGTCATACACACAAACTTCACTCAAACGCCAAAGTCCCAGGCGCAATGAAGCTAATGTAAACCTTACTCGGATATGTGAAGGTTACTTTGACAGCGTCCGTCATAACACCTACCTATAGATGCCCTTAGCGCTGTGGACATGACTAGTAACGACGACTATAGGTGTTCTTGACGTTCAAAAGGTTTAACGTCATAATTCTGTAATTTTCAATATAAGGATCATGACGAACCATTAAATCAATGTGTGGGTAACACCGCCCCAGGTGTTATGACAAATGATTAAAATCGTCCGTGACGTTCGGCGTTAAACAACACGGATTAGTCGCAGTTCGAGTAACAAGCGCCGTGCTCATTAGCGCTTAACGAGCGTCACCCGCCGGAGATAGCGGCAATCTGCACAGGGTGATCGCTTGTCATCGGGATCGAACCGATTTAACTTCCTTTATAATAGAGTAAAATACAGAAAGGCTCATAGAGTGTTGTTAGGCCTGTCTGATCGGCTGCATACATCCGTACCGCATGTATGCATACCTACGGATGATAGTAGATACGTTCAATTACCTAAACGACCTACCATTGGTTAGAGAGACAGCGAGCGTCACCCGCCGGAGATATCGGCAATCTGCACAGAGTGATGGCAATCGAAGCGATTTGACTTCCTTGAAGTTGTACCTAGGAATTCCCTTAGCCCGTGGCTTCCACCATGTTTGTTTTTAAACTTTGTAAATGTGACAATGGAACGAGGATTGGGTAGTTTGAAAGACTGAAGCTTGAGCAGAGTGAAGCTCAAGAGAGAGCAGCTGACGGCTTTTCCACCGGGTGGTGGTTTTTTTTAAATTCATAATAGCATCTAAACTATCACCTGACAAAGTATGAATCGGGAGGCGATGATTAAAAAAAGTTTTTCTGACGGTCTTTCTACCGCGATACAACCGGCTGACTATTTTTATAATTCATGATACTTATTATTTTTAGTAGTAGGTACCTACTTGTTTTTGTTTCCACTACCCAAACGTTGTCTGGAAGAGATCGCTCTTTAGCGATAAGACCACTTGTTGTCTGCCTCTATCATTAATCAATTGTTTTTCTTTAAGCTTTTACTGAGGTGTGCCAATAAAGAGTATTCTATCTATCTATCTAAACTACAATCTGACAAAGTATCAACCGGGAGACGATGTATGCTCCATAGGATTCCGTTATGTCAGTTACGCTTACAAAGCTGAAAATATCAGCCGAAATCCTTCGAAAACGATTTAATTACTGAATAATTCTAGTTGACTATGAAATCAACTGTCACAATGCAATCAGATATTTCTCGATAGCCCACCCTGTATCGGCAGTTATTCGCAATACATTACGGTATAAAATAATTCGGTATCGACGGCGGTCGAACGGCACGGAATCACGCACGGCCGGCACACAGCCCGCGGCTACAAGTAGGGTTGACAACATAAATAATAAATAAATAAATAAATAATAAATATTATAGGACATTATTACACAAATTGACTAAGTAAGCTCAATAAGGCTTGTGTTGAGGGTACTTAGACAACGATATATATAATAAATTATAAATATTTATATATAGGTACTTAAATACATAGAAAACACCCATGACACAGGAACAAATATCCATGCTCATCACACAAATAAATGCCCTTACCAGGATTTGAACCCGGGACCATCGGCTTCATAGACAGGGTCACTACCCACTAGGCCAGACCGGTCGTCAACATGCACTTTTAGATAATAAAACAAATGCATAGCTACAATTATTTCCTCTCAGAAATTGTAAGACTTGGTTGATTCTGGGTAGCTAATCAAATGAAAATAATTAAATTAAAAGTATGAGTAATGTACTCATTCTAATAAGCCCTTATATTTCTCTGTCCGTTTTTTACTTTCATACAAAGTTGCGTAAAATAGTTATTTTTGGGCAAAGTTATATGTATAGGTAGCTCATGCTAATATTGATACATGATCAAGCGAAAGATTCCAAAATTGAACAACGAGCGTAGCGAGTGGAGTCTTGAGCGTTGCGAGGGATTCAAGGTACGAGGGTTGAACAAACTTTTCCTTCGAGTGAAACACAATTTTGTCTACCATACCAACGCGAGTAGGTTTACTAACTATGAAATACCAAAAAAATCAAACCAATTCAAATCTAAATGAAGGTAATTAAAAAAATATCATTCAAAGGTATCGTTTAAAAGTCAATTTTACCAGCTAACATAAAATAGCTCATGCATCGGGTTACTTTGCCCCATATGTGGATATTTTTTAATAAATGCAAGTTTTTGAACAATCAAGAGGACCTTTACTAGTTGGTGTGGTGAAAAAATATTTTATTAGCATCAGATTCGCAAAGTTATCGTTGATCCTTGGAAAAATTGCATGATCTTGTGAGAACGTAAATCACTTTTTCCAAAATCATCAATTGTATTTGCCTAAGTACCTAATTCAAATCTGTAATTAGACTTCTGTCACGGGAATGCGAACTTTCGTGGTATTTTTTTTTTGAAGAAAAGACTGCATATATTCATTGCGTTTTCATGACACAAATATTTACACGAAAATGATTCAGTGCAAGCGCTCTAATAATATGCAAAAACTGAGTGCGTCTAGCTTGCGCTAATTTATTTGCAGTATGATATTTGTAACAACCCTCCAGCGATTTTCCCTTGTGACAACCCTGTCATTGTATCCCCGAATTAGTTTTTACACAGTAACGAGCGAGTCAATCGCGGGTCGCGGGGCGCGCCGGGTAGCGGGAGGATCAACTTATAACGAGTTTGGACAAGTTGCTAATGAGTGGGACGCGACAGCGCCTCTCGCTTTCACACGACATAGGTAAAAAATGCAGTTAATTGTTTTTGAAGTGAAACTTCTTATGCGACTTACAACAAGGTTGCGTTAAACGTTTAACGCTTTAATCGGTAACATAAAGTAACAGTCTTTATTTATTCATAAAGTAAAATTTGGCAGATGATAAATTACAGTGCGTACAAATTAAATTATATACAAATTAAACTATAAAACTTAAAACCTAAATCTAAAAATAAATAATACTGAACTTAAAATAAAATACTAAAAAATGTCAATGTTAATGTTAATGTCAATGTCAATGTCAATGTCAATGTCAATGTCAATGTCAATGTCAATGTCAATGTCAATGTTAATGTTATTTGAAGTGAAGTTTCACTTCTTCCGCGCGGAGGGACTCCACGTACAATTTTTTTTAACTGTCACCATCTCCCATGTAAGTACTTACATACGCAACATCTGAGGAGCCACTTATGCGTTGCCGACGAACCCTGAATTGAATATCCGCTTCTTGAAGAACCCCATGTCGTAGCGAAAAGGAAATACCGCAGCAGGGCCTATTTCATATTATGCACGTTCTAGGAAAAAACCTTGCGAGATGCCCGCTAATTCTTGGTATGCCATGTGAGGCGGTGAGGTGATAAAAGCGAGACGATGGCACCAATTCAAAATTTCTTCCTTTCTAAGACCTTTCTTCATTATACAAGCTCAATGAAAGGGTCATATATTCTTAAGGCCTATGGACACCGGGTACGTGTGCGTAAACGTGCCCGTGCACGTTGTAATAAACAGATCCTTTAGTAACTATAAGATACGGCACACCGAACGCACACATACATGTCTATGAACACGCAAATGGTGTGCTCTGGCCTTTACACATTCTGTGAAAAAAAAAAACCGGCCAAGTGCGGGTCGGACTCGCGCACCGAGGGTTTCCTGCGAGGGTAACCTGTAGGTATATATTATTATATGATGTAACTAAAAAAATTCTGTTTTCGCAATTTTTCCTTTATCTGTGGCTATAAGACGTTGCTTCGTACCAAATTTCAAGATTCTGAGTTCACGGGAAGTACCCTAACAGCCTAGGTTTTGATTCCCTTGCGAGTGTCGAAAATTTGTGGAAATTTGCGGCATAAACGGCTGTATCTTTTGATTGCGTTGGCTTAGAAGTTTGATTTTTTTTCACAGCTCCAAGGAACAGTAGACCTGAGTCTTCTTCTTCCTCGCGTTGTCCCGGTATTTTGCCACCGCTCATGGGAGCCTGGGGTCTGCTTGGGAATTAATCCCAAGATTTGGCGTAGGCACTAGTAAAGAGGGTAAACTAATAGGCCTTGTTGGGACGGTAGACCTGAGTATTTGATATAAATTCCAGCTTGATACTTCCACGCGTTCTTGAGAAAAGGGGTCTTGACAGACAGACATACGGACGGACGGACAACAAAGTGATCATATAAGGGTTCCGTTTTTTCCTTTCGAGGTGTGGAACCTTAAAAATGGAAAATATAGCTTTTTCTTTAGGATATATATATCGTAGACGCAGTATACTGCGGGTTATAGTTATGTTGTGTCGCAGTAAATTGCGTTAGTCGGCGACACCGACGGGCAACACACTTATCGGAGTGTTAGATTGCCCGTCAACATGCGTTTGACTTAGACCTAATAAACTGCGTGTTATATATGTGTCGTGTCGCCGTAAGTTCCGTCAGTCGGCGACACCGACGGATAACACAATTAACGGATGGTGTTAGATTGCCCATTAACAAGGGTTTGTCGTAGATCGCGATACTGTGTGCTACAGTTGTGTCGTGCCGCCGTAAGTTGAGACACTCGGCGACACCGACGGGCAACACACTGGTGCATATTTGGTTTGAAAATAATACTCTCTATACTACTATACTCTATACTACTCTCTATTAGTAAGGACTCCCGATCTACTATTAAGAATAAACACTAATGTTACTATAATTGTTTATTCAGAAATAAGTAGGTACCGATAAGGTGCATTCACACCGCGGTTAGGGTAAGCTGGTCTAGGAGTACGCACTTAAAGTTCGAATTTTTTACAAAAATGAGCTTTGCTTTTATTCCGTGTATAATGTAACATAAACAGTAGCAGTAAGATAATTGTCTAAAAATTATTATAATCACTTATCAAAAATGGGAATGCGTACTCTTACAAGCCGTATTGGATAAGAGTACCTACTCGTTAATGCCGTTAAGAGGACGCGGGTCCGGCAATACATTGTTTTACTTGCATATATCACAAATTAATTTTCTTTGGCTGTCATAAATTTCAATATGTCCTTTTAAGAGGAACTTTGGAGACTATTTTTTGTACTTTCTTTGGCACTTTATTTGAGGTAAAAGCCTCCTCGAGAGCATGCTTGTATAGAGATCTACTCAAAATATCTGACTTTGCCCTCTTGCGCGAAGCCCATCAAAATAAATTCAGCACGTGGTAGAGGAGCAACATCTCCATGTGGTACAAAAAGTGATTCAACGATTTGAATTTGGAGAAAGGCGCTGTACGCGCTCTATCCGTCAACACCAGCAACTGACTAGATGGTAAGCGTAAGGTAACGTAAAAAAAGATATGACCGTTTATTCCCCAATAAAAACGTATATTTCAAAAAAATTATAGAGTAGTTCTACTTCCCATTGACCTAGAACCATGAAATTTCGCAAGTATTATCGTCTTACACAACAAGTAGGTACAGTGTAAAATGGAAAACTATAAATTTGTAAAAACTAAGATTAAATTGGTACGGAGCCCACGGTGGGCGAGTCCGACTCGCACTTGGGTCGGTTTTTTAATACTATGAGTACCTATTAGTTACTATAAAAGCCGGAAGACTATCTTCACATCAACGACAACAGACAACAGGTCACTTTGCACTGATGTTTCCAAATATGGAGACCCGGCTCTATGGCTCATGGGTCATGGGCAAACTCCCTTATTAATGTTACTTTTAAAATAAGGGTTAGCAAAATCATATATTTTTTATCAAATTTCTATAAATAAAAGTAGCTACTGTATGTAATTGCATGATTTCTATAGTAATTTAAATTGTATTTTTTTTCCTATTTAATGCATGTTAATTATAAGATGTAATGTTTTGAAAAGATGTGTCCCGCCGAGTTTCTTGCCGGTACTTATTGAGATACCCTCCTCATTCATATCATAATACATACAGTACTATGATATGAATACTGTGAAATTAGTTTTTGTTAAAAATAAATTTAAAAGACTAGTGGAATTAGTTAAAAAATGTATAACTTACTTTAAAATGTCTGCAACAAGTTGTTTTAATCCAACAACATGACATTATCTATGTAATATGTATGCATGGAATTGCATGGCCCTAAGTGCAATATTAAATACAGCGCAGTAAAATAGAGTCATTCCGGCGCCCTCAACACAAGATACCCGGATTTAGGAGCGCTCAAATATCCTGGAGGTAAAAGGCTAAATTATTTGTATAGGTGAGGTGAAAATTCTGTGTTTCATGCGAGAGAAATTTGATATTCCATCACGAGCCTAGAAGCTTCGCATTGCCCCAGATTCCACGGTTTGACCCTAACATGACACTTTTCATTTTCTAGGCTTCCAAAGTAAGCTCTCGAGGTAAAGAAAAACAAGTAACCATATTTAGGTAGGTAGGTTTATAAAATAACCACAAGATTGATGTAATATATTGTAAATAATTGTATATACCCGTATAACTGTATTTGCATGTACATGTACTTATCGCAAATAAAATAATCTGAATCTGAATAAATAAATAAAATAAATATTAGGAGACAACTCACACCGATCAACCTAGCCCTGAACTAAACAAAGCTTGTACTATGAGTACTAAGTGAAAATAATTATAACTGAAAGGCCGTGGGATGGACATAGGCTAATTATTTTTTGGGAAAGAACAGGGAGACAGAAAATTACCAGTGAAAATGACCAGTTCCCAAGCAAGGTGTAGCCGCGTACATAACTAAGTATAGTTCATTTTTTTGCATTAGGAAGAAGGTTAGCGATTTTGACGTGTATTTTTATTATAAAACACGTTTGATCATATGAAAATCATTTACTATAGTTTACATTATTTTACTTTCATAAGCTAGTTACTGATTCAAAACAACAATTTTGAATAAAAAGACGATTGTTTCCCTTTTTTAACGATAAAAAAACGAACTACGACGAACTATTTATAGCATAGTGCCTAAAGTATTTATTAGCCACATACAAACAGTATTATCCTTCACAATATTATCAGATAATACTTAACTACCAAGCTGGTGAAGAAAATAATTACATGAAGGGTGGAGGTGGCGAGGGCTAGGAATTCATTTGCGGCTCTCGGGACGCAATCTCATTTGTAGCGGCTGTTTGAAAAACCAGTAATTGTGCCTTAGCTACGCAGTTGGCGTATAGTTCGTGTAGGTATATAACTGGAAACAAACAATCATGGGTATATAAAGCTGGTTAAGGATGATTCACGCCTCACGCTAGACCGGGCAGAGGCCGAGCCGGAGCGTCCGATATCAAATATCAAACATTTATTCAGCAAATAGGCCACAGGGGCACTTTTATATGTCCATTTTTACAGAAAATAAAAATTACTAAATACAATTACAAATATGGAATCGATGGAATAATATATACTTTTCCAGACAACCCAAAATCACAAAGGAGCTGGGATAATATTAACTGTGATTTAACTTACAATACTCTTCTAAACAACTGTACAGGTCCAGATCACGCGAGACTTTTGGCGGTCGGAGCCCGGGAAGCCGGCTACTGGCTACATGCCCATCCTTCACCTAATACTGGTACTTTCTTGGATCCGACCTCCCTAAGACTGGCGACTGGTTTGCGACTCGGGGTTGCGGCATGTACGCCACATATATGCTCTTGTGGCACGGACGTGGACCGACTGGCACACCATGGATTATCTTGTCATATAAGTGCAGGTCGTTTTTCAAGACATGCGTCGTTTTTTTTTTAAATAGTCTATTTTGTGTCCCACTGCTGGGCAAAGGCCTCCCTTTTTTCCGCCACTCATCACGGTATGAAGTATGTTCCCGCCAGTCTCTGCAAAAAGCGTCGAGGTCATCCCGCCATCTCTTTTTTGGTCTGCCTCTTTTTATTAATTTATCTATTACTTATTAATTGTATAGTCATGTACATACATTATTAAGGTGTTGCAATACAATTCAGTAAGTCAGTCCATGACGCCCTGTGAGGACATACAACAACAATATACTAATACCTTGCAATTCTAAGCTAATCATTTGCATGTCACTTAAATTCCAAATATTATCAATATCAATATCAATTCTTTATTTCGAGATAACAGTGATCCCATTTTTTGTTAGTATTAGATAAGATAAGACTTAAAAACTAATGTTAATACGTAAAAGTTATATTAGACTTAATTAATTTAATAAGACTTATCATTATGGGACAACAAAAGTGATCAGCAATCATCTTCAGAATGCTGTTTGTGCTATCCCTGGTTCTACATACATGTATTATATACATACATACATACATGTATTATGTATTGTATGTATTTGTAGCACCGCTTTTGTAATTGTAGCACCGCTCACAATATCTCTGCTTAGCCTTAAGGTTGACTGGTGGAGAATGCCTCGTGGCATTAAGCCCGCCTTTTGTACTGTAAGTTTTTTTCTTTTGTGCAATAAAGATTAAATAAATAAATATATAGATTGTCATTGTGACAAGGTACGAAATGGTGCTGAAATTAAATTCTATGACTGTATATTGTATATACGTGGGACTCGAACCCACATCTTTGGATCGGTCTAAACCCACGTTGTTAGACTTGTTATTCACACCTTGGCCAGAGTTGATCATCGTTGATTTTTTTCATTATGATTGACATCTGCATATATCATTTATAAATTGTAGTGTGGTACCAATGAGTTTTTCGGAACTTATGTACGAAATATCATTTGATATTTACCAATCGCTTTTCGGTGAAGGAAAACATCGTGAGGAAACCGGACTAATCCCAACAAGGCCTAGTTTATCCTCTGGGTTGGAAGGTCTGATGGCAGTCGCTTTCGTAAAAACTAGTGGCTACGCCAAATCTTGGGATTAGTTGTCAAGCGGACCCCAGGCTCCCATGAGCCGTGGCAAAATGCCGGGAGAACGCGAGGAAGAAGAAGAAATTGTAGTGTGGTATATTTCATAAAAAAAGGAAAAATATTAACATCTTTGACTGTACTCCACTGAGGTAGTTAAATTGTATTGATGCACATTTGTGCCCGCTAATACCTACGTTACGTTTATGCGAGGCTAGAGATGGGTAATGAGTAAATACTCACGAGTAAATACTGAGTATTTACTCAATTTACCCAAATAGGGTATAAACTATTTAGAGTGCTGCAAGGGGCATATCAATTTGAAATATAGGTGTATTTTGTAAGCCGCTACTGGATTAAGTAGTCAAAATTGTAAGATTTTTTTTAAGGGGGGCACTACAGACATGTAACTAATTGTCACAAAAAAAAATCAAAAACCACCATCGTATTACACATCATTAAATGGGTTTTCAAAAATAACTTTAATGTTTCTAAAAACTTTTTTGGATAAATTTAATACTTTTGTAAAAAAACCCGTTTCTAAAGGCCGAAATAATGTTAATCCCTCTTCAACTTTCAGACCAAAGTTCAAAAAATTATGAAAAAATATCGGGACATTAGCCGTATAATATTTAGAGTACTAAAAAAAAATACTTGAACATGATCGGTTGAGCCATTTGTAAGTTTTCTTTTTAAAAAAACCTTAATAAAATGCTCGTAAGTGCAACGTAAACACGCACTTTTGCGCAACATGCAGTTATCTAGAACATCTATAGAACTTAAGTCACATATTTTTAAAGTAAATACCGTCTTGTTAAAAACAAAATTGTTAACTACGCATCACAAATTGCCTCTCATTGATGATTACTCTTTTGTTTCAAAATATAAGCGTCCTATATGCTTTTTATTATGTAAATATTGTTAATATGCGTTAACACTCTTCAATTAAAAACTATTTAGTTCTTAAATCTCACTTTTAAAATATTTTATTAGCAATCGTTTTTACTCACCTAAATGAGTAAATACGAGTGTTTATCTGGTGCTTTGAGTAAATAAATACTCAGTATTTACTCACCCCTATGCGAGACTAATGCACTAGTAGAGTTGTCTCCATTCTGTTGTGGCAACTTTCTCGCTCGAGAATATTTCCCATAGTAAACGGAGAACTTTCTCGAGAATGGCACAACTATATGCACTAGTGATTAGATTCACGTTGAATTGCATCCGTATTAGATCGTATAAATCAGAATACAGAGCCTGTAAGATAATAGTAGGAATTATAAAGCACAGCAGCACTTAGTTTCTAACACCCCTCTCAAGCACACACTTTTATGAAAAATTAAAAGGTACCTGTCATACACGGAAGGATCCTTAGTTAAATGCCCACTCCAGAGGAACGAGTGACGCCGCGGGCAAAAAGATACCCTTTTTAGAGTCCCTGGTACAAACACTCAGCCTGTCAACACCCTTTCCAAACCCCTTATTATCGACCTTATCAACTTGTAATAAGAGCTAGCTTGCCGCTGCTGACGGTACAAGATGGCCGCGTATTTACCCGTCCCCTCTATGTAAACATCCATAAAAAAGCGCTTTACTATTTGCATTCATATCTAAAGAAAACATACATGCTAAATATTGCGAATGTAATTCCAACAAAACACCTAACAACTTAAACCCCACCCTGTTTCTATCTCAATACGATTCAAATTTGAAGTTCGTTGTTACCTGTTTCGAATGCACATTGTGTTTGAATGCGTGTGTTGCGTCCCACTTATACCCTGGTGCAGCGATATGCTATCTCGCTCTAGCAGTGAGTAAAAGGTGGTGTGATTGAGACGTAACTGCCAACTGCCACTGGTCCCATTATACACCTCGAGAATAGTAAACACGCGTAGGGATGTCCGCAGTCGATGTTTCGCGATAATCCTATTCATGTTATGAATGTAAAAATTCGCATGTTTGAATTTGAATGTTGGGATTGGTGTGTTGCCTACAATGCCTACTCGATCTCTTTGATTTTCAATATGCATTTTTCTATGAAACCCTCGTATGTGTTTTCAATATTCTTCCAAATTAAATACTTTAGGTACTAGTAATATCTAAGCATCATATTTGAATCCATAACATACTTAGGACCTATTCATATCCGGAAAACTCTGGAATGTGTATTAAACGAATTGTATTGAATGATGGGCTACATTTACATACTTACAGTATAATAAGGAAATAATTATTAGTGTTATGTAATGACGTAGTAGGTACTAATTTACCTCACAAAAATTACAAATGTTCAACAAATATGTTAAGGTTTATAGTTCTAGCACTTTGACTAAAATAACTAAAGACGGATATGAATTCTGGAGTGACAAAGCATGACGATGACGGATGGAATTATGGAATGACAAAATATGAAGCATAGTCGCAATTATATTATCTCTATTTGTTTATCAACATGCTAAAATTAAACCCCATCACCAAGCTGATAAAATTGCCACACCACCATAATGGAGAATCCAAAAAGAAACAAATAAGAAGAAAAGTTTTAGTCGAATTGGATAAATAATATATAGGCGTCAAAACATAATATTAGAGCTACATCACGGAAAAAAACTATTTGCAAACAACTGATATCTACTACGACCTACATAAAGCTAGTATTTTAATGATAGATTTCTTCCAGTAACTATTAGTTCGCCAAGGATTAAAAATTTTGAACAATAACAGCGTGCACTTAGATACTCCAAGAAGCATCGCAAAAACTCGATATCGATACTTAACACGTCTCTAGCTCTCGCCGCTCACCCATCCGTAACTAATAGTTGGAGAGTCCCCGCACCGCGGCGACCAATCGCGCCAGTCCGCGCGCCACCTCGACCAATCACAGCTCAGCTTTCCAGAAAAGAATCTCAAAAATTATGCCAGCGACTTTCCAGCCCTGGGCTCTAGGTCGCGGTTTCCACGCAAACTTTTTCATGCATCCAATTGCACATAATACCAACCTTATTGTAACAGTCTTGCGTCGAAGTGTGTGTATTTTTAATGTGGTTTTATGTAACACGTAGGGTGATTGTAATTGCTTTTGCAAATGGCGTCGTAGGGCTGGTTAATCAAATATCAAAATGGATCGAAGTTGAGTTCGCGGGGGATTAGGATTATTATATCAAAAGATTAGTTGCAGAAATAAAGGAATACAAGTTATAATTTCATCTTCTGGGTAATTTTGAGGCGCAGATCAACTCAATTAGGATATTGGACATCGAACATATCACCGATATAAGTTCACCCGTAATAATTTAGTATGAATCAGCGACCGAGTACCTATTTTAGTTGCGTTTGCGGTCTATACTCGTGTAAATTAATATAGAAACAATTAATTTGTAAGTAGGTATCAAAGGCTCTTTCATAAGTCAATACAAAATTTACAGTGACATAAAAAATTCAAAGCAAGACAGCCAATACCTGGGTAAATATTACATTATAATAATCTTAAAATAAATGATTAATACAATATTACAAAGATGTAACACATTAAAAACGCATACATAATATCTGTTTTAAGGATAACATAAAATATGATACCTACTAAGTCTGATAACGTATTTCCGTCACTAGAAAAAATCGGCAAATTTAATAAATGTAGGCGCGACGGGTAATCATCGCATAGAAAATTTGAGTTTCGCGCCTTTTTCTACTGAAAAAGTTGTGTCACCGGCTATATCTGAATACTGCTAGTAGCGTAGCATACGAGTATTACAAGTAAACTTGCACATATGTTGTGAGAGTAATTTCACGTCCTTCGTAGAGGCTTCATACTCGTAATGGAGTCTGTGCTATTCATCAAAATCATCAACAACAACTTCTTCTTTAGATACATACATACATATAATAACGCCTATTTCCCGGAGGGGTAGGCAGAGACCACGGATTTCCACTTGCTACGACCCTGACATACCTCTTTCGCTTCCTTCACTTTCATAACATACCTCATACACGCTCGTCGGTTTAGGGTGCTCTTAATCTGGCCTTTCTTCAGGATTTCCCCAATTTGATCAGAGAAACTTACTTCTCCTCTTCATATCCTTTCTTTAGATAAATATAAAAATTCCGTGAAAAACAACTGAAACCTTGTATTAGGCACAATGTTTAGCCGTATAATTTACATGGCTGTAAATCTAGATGATGATTATCAGACCCGCCTGACTGTCTGTCCTTGCAAAAATCTGCGTCGTCAGCCTCTCTATTATGTCAACAGTAATCCTAGTGAATGAATCGACACGTCAGTGAACAATGGCCCGAGTGGTCAGCTGCAGGTGTCCATCGTAAGGAGATTAGGAATTCCGCAAGTCATTGCAACTTGCATTGGCGGTTACCATTTAATTTTTATTGATCTATTGTTAATTGACAATGATCGAATAGTCAAATAATATTTATAAAAAAATATTAGAGATATTAAACATATTGAAAAGAAGTAAGATGCATAAACACTAGTTAGTACAAAATAAATTAGTCTCAAGTTTAGTTCCTAAGAAAACTTAAAACAGCCAGCCCCTGCCTGTATATATAGTTACAGTCAAAAGATTTAATTAGTGACCCATTTTGTACCTTAAAGTATATAGTATGGAAGGTAGAGGCAAGGAACAGAATCTCCATATACCAAAAAGTGTCCGACAAAAAACCATAAATAGGTGGCGCTACAATACCTAGAATACTTGAGAAAAAAATCAAATCATAGACAGCACACTTCACTCCGTCAATAACGCCTAGGTTCTTAGCTACTCTAGCGCTGCTCTGGAGAGATTTGGAACTATTATTTATAGCTGACAGCTGGACACTTTTGCAACAGTTCTGCCTAAGGAGATTCTGTTCCTTGCCTCTACCTTCCATAGTATATAGGCAGAGACTTGTTATGTCACTGGTACACATGAAAGTCACTAGAGACCTTCAAACTATTGTCACTGTGACAAGGTACGAAATGGGTCACAAATTAAATCTTTTGACTGTACATGCTAATGAGATTTTATTAAAATTAATAACACTTAAAGGTAAATAGGTTCTTGCTTCTCAATGCCCTTGTAAATTTTATTGAATAAAGCAAACTAAAACCAAGCATTAACTTTTTTTCCAAAACGCTACACACTAAAGATTTAAAAATGTTGGTCTTATTTTAGTTACCTATTAAAGTTCTAGAAAACGTTAATTCCCTGAATTTGCTGTTATATAAACAGCAGCAATGTTACATAAGTATGTATTTATTTATTTACAATAACAATATACGTAATGGATATATACAGAGGATTACTATCTATAACTAGGTTAAACCCAAAATAGACCCTTGAGGCATTGTACCAAGGATGCTGGGGGCATTCCCTCGTTGTATCGCAATACGGATACGTTGTGCGAGGAAGCCGCCAGCTCTTTGGTCAATTTGTTCTTTATTTTTGTAACTTGTTAAAGGTATATTAAAGTCATGGCATATAAAAGCTTTGACGGTAATAAATTGAAGCACATTGCAGAAACAAAATGTACCTATAAGGCGAGGTAGTCAACACTATAAAATGTCGCATCGCTCCTTGCCGACCCATCCCTTTGACAGCAGCTCCACAATTCGTTATTATTGTTTGTGCAGGATTATTGATGTTATTTGAGAGCCTTGTTGTCACGAATCACAATAAATGTATTTTTTGCTGTTCTCAATACAAAACGTAATCCAATCTGAAGCTACGCTCAAAGGCCGTAGCATCATTGATGAAGGTTTACAGAACTACGATTAAGACGAAGTGTGCCTCAACTGTCGTTCTGTTAAATATTCATGGTCACGTCTTTTACTGAGTTTCTTTCCGGTCCTATAGTGGGATACCCTCCTACAATTTAGGAGGGATTTAAATCTTCTCGGGCAGAGGTGTAGGGTTAGAGCTGGCGTAGCTCTGACGTTCATAAGCGCATTGTAATATAATATGCTTACTTGAAAAATAAACTATATTTATCTTTAGTCACCATCACCATAACTAGCCTTGTGCTGGCCTAGCGGAATTTAACACAAAGATTTTCAATGTTTTTTTTTCGCCCTTGTATAAAGGTTTCCTCATGATGTTTTCCTTCACCGAGGAGTCAATGTAATAAGCCTGATATAGAAATATATGATCATTGTCAAGAGGGCGCTGTTATTATCATGTAAAGGGTGTCAGTTTAGTTTCGTATGAAAAATTTAGTTCCGCAATATGGCGCGTGATCATATATTAGGTCAGACTTTACCAAGATATTTCGTAGACAATTTATAAAAACTGTTTGGTATGAACGGGTTTTAATCTCGGTCTCTAATATAGTAGCCAAATTTTAGCAGACAAGTATATTTAAAGGTACATCTACTCGTATACGTGCAAATCCCGTCCTGTCAATACATCCATTCACTCATGCAACCCATTCATAGCACCCGTGAATTTACCTGTACCGATCAACTCTTTGTTTCACCAATTTCCTTCAACTATTATCCCATCAAAAGACTTCCGAACGAAAACAAACAACTTATTACCGGATCTTTTCGATTTGTTTTGATCGACAAATCGAAGACGCCATTCGATACTTCCTGCGTATTGATTGAACACGGCTATTGATTGCGTTGCGTTAGCGCAGGCAGATCGGGATCTCGGACAAACCAGTATAAGACGATCTCAATATTCATAGTCCTATACTACTCGTATATATGTTACTCATCACAATATACATGAAATATATTAAACTAGATGCAGCAATGCTCTTACTTTGCTTGTCAATGTTATAGGTGTTAGGTGCACCAGACATTGCTCAGTTATTCTCCCGTCCTTATATGCACTCTGTCCAATATTTTTTGACACACGGTCCGATTCGAAGAAAAATTGAGACACGTTTAAGATCTTGAAAAGATCGATATCTAAACGACATGTCAAAATTGACGTTTATTTCGATTCCGCTGTGATCCCAATAAGATCTATCTACGATATTTCTAACGACGACTTTGGTTGCCCGAGTTGAGCTGCTTCTATCAATTATACTACATACAAACGATATCTAAATGAGAACTTATCTAAACCAGAACTAATCATTATCGTATCTCATTGTTCGAATCGAGCCGACAATATGAATAAAATGGTAACATAGAGCCATAATTCTGTCCATATTTAAAAGTCTTCAAAAAGCAGTTATCATTATAAACTTGTTCTCGTGACAGTCAATGAAATGATCTGTGGAAATTTCTACTTGCCTACGGTTGGTATGTTCGGCGAGCGATAGGAATGTCATCTTGGTGACGTATCAAATGTTTGTTGGACAATGACGTCAACCCATTATTCAAGTGTTCATTCATAACAATCAATCAATGAAAGACTGAACAATTTACTCGTCAATACTTTTTCAGACTTTAGTTTGCAATTGCTTGTTTTATTAGTTATGAGCGATTTTTTTTAAAGATGTTTATAAATATTTATAACAAAACACCATTCACAAGGAATTTTGTAAAAAAGCGATGTCATTTGCGATCGATTCTGCGGTGTATTTTGATAAAATGACGTGAAAGAAATATATACGAGTATCACTTTTAACTAAATTTTCTAACAAACTTACACGCAGAAGTTGCATTGTTAAATTATAGAGTAGGTACTTAACGACCCAATTCGAACTTTAAAATACGTCAAATATTAGGTCTGGGTACGATATGGATCCGATATGTCAGTGTCAAAAGTGACATTTTGTCAGACAAAAATTTACGATGTGGAGCTTAATAAATGTATGTAAAATCATGTAATGTTGCGCTCTACGGCCCGATTAGAACTTTAAGATACGTCTAAATTTTCCGAAAGAAAGAAAGATACGTAATGGTTTGGATATGTCAATATCAAAAGTGACGTTTTTGTTTAAAGAAACGTCACTTTCGACACTGGCATATCTAATCCATATCGTATCTGTGGAAGGTGGAGGTAAGGAATGGAATCTCCATATACCTACCAAAAAGTGTCATCAAAAAACCCTTAAATAGGTGGCGCTACAATACCTATAGAACACTTGAAAAAAAATCAACCCATAGACAGCCCACTTCACTCCGTCAATAACGCTTAGGTTCTTAGCTACTCTAGCGCTACTCTGGAGAGATTTTGAACTATTATTTATAGCTGACAACTGGACACTTTTGCATGAGTTCTGCCTATGGAGATTGCATTCCTTACCTCTACCTTCCATAATCGCATCTTTAGCAAATGTATGACGTATCTCAAAGTTCTAAACCGGGCCGCTAGTCAGTACCATCGTAGACGTACGAGTATGCACCTGCCCGCCCTAAGACAAAGGCGACACGTAGAACCACAACGGCCGGTGGCTACGACGCGTAGCCAGCGCTACGGTCGTAGCTCCGTAGTTAAATTTACTAAAACAATAACATTTAATGTTGCACTAATTTAGTGGTTAAAATATGTATGACCTAATTAGTATGACCTACATGCATGAGCCATTTGATTCTAGGTATTTATTTTATTAACATTTCTAATAATATACAACGACTCGCCCATTTTTATTTTGTTTGTAGTTTATTTTTGGCAGAATTTAAAAAAAATTGGTGGATATACAGTTCCATTAATTTTACTGTATCCGCTTTTTTTAAAAAAAAGCTTGAAGACCTGATTCTCACAAATCCTAGTGTTTTTGGGTTCTTTCTACTAGAATCATTAGTATATTCAATCCCGATGCTAAAATGTTCCAAAAATTTGTATGGATATTGTAGTTTTCACTACGTCACGCACATACACGTGAAATTGTTTTTACACTAAAACGTGACGTAATGGATTAGACATTTTGATACATAATTTTTAATGGTAGGATGGAGAATTATTTCGATTCTAAGTAGAATTGTAAGAATAATGTTTACTTTAGACTATTTATTTTAGAAAACGCCCATATTTATTATACAAAAACGTATGATATTTTTGTAACTCAAAATTTTTATTCCGAATTGGGATTTCGTATTTATTCCGTCTAGAATGAGTAGCTAACTTAACATTTTTAATCAAAATCTGACGAAAGAATTATTCAGCTACAAAATAAATATCAGCTACACAAAGTCTAGTAACTCAGCATTCTCTCGTGTAATTTTTAATTGCAATAAGCATTAGTTACACACTACAAACTACAAAATTCTAAATAGTAGCACCGCACTATCGCCTGTACCATTATATTTGCAGCAGTACTTACTTCAATATAGCGATAAGTAACAATAGCATTTATTAATTATTTTACATAATAACCAATTCACCATTATAATTTTCACCCCTGCAGGTACCTTTATTCCTAATCACATTCATAATCTACCCCTCCCCCAGGCAACCCCCTGTGTAATAAAAAGGCTTCGCTTATTATGTAGATGAACGATAATGCCCCAACGAATGTTTATTTGTATATTCCTCCCTCTCAACCACAAATAGAGAGTTACAAACATCTGCTCTATCAAACAACGCGATTTAAACTTTAGGTTTACGTATTAAGGTCGCTTTTCGTTTGTGTTCTGGCCAAGATAACATCGATCAGATTGGCGCAGTGTCAAGCAATTATCGAATTTCACAACAAAAACTATTATTCGATCGTTAGTTTGACACGTTGACGACGCCTGTATTTTTTGTTTGTGTCAAACAATAGCGAATGTTGCTTAATTTTGTATTATTCAATTTGTTTTGGTGAGAATTGTTTACCTTTTAAGTACACATACAATTTTTAGGCACAACTAACAACTACTAATCGAGATGTAAGTCGTAATAATAAACATCGTAATAATTTCAATGAAAACTACTGAACGGATTTTTATGCGGTTTTCACCTATGAATAGAGTGATTCTTGAGGAAGGTTAAGGCGTATAATTTGTTACGATTTTGTGTAAATCTTCATCTCCGTGACGTGAAGCTGCTAGACATGTCTTCCGAGGACAGGCCTTGTACACGAGGCCCTTTATCTTCACCGGTATCCTGGGGTCGCAGAGGACACCGGTTACTTTTCGCCATTTTGCCCAAACAGCACTTATTCGGGCTTGGACGTCGATTTCATCACATTCGTGCAGCACTGTCCCGTGTATTTATTTATTTTCACGACAAATTCGTGTCTTCGCAACATTTAGTTTCAGACCGCCGTTCTCTAGCGCACCCTTCTACTGGTTAACTTTATGCTCCAGTTTCTGTTTGTCCTCATCTGTCAGCGCAATGTTATCAGCGTAAATCATAAGCCACGGAGATGGTTCGTGGAGTTTCACCGAAACAACGTCTAGCACTACACTGAACAGAAGAGGACTCAGGGCTGAGCCTTGGTGAACGCCAACTGTGATCGAGAATGGGTGAGTATCGCCAACGGCGGTACTTACTATGGATTCCGAGCTGTGTAACATGTCTCTGATAGTGTCAATTTAAGTTGGCACTTCTTCTCCTTCAAAGCCCACCAGATTAACTGGTGCGGTACGCAGTCGAAAGCCTTCTGCAGATCTAGAAAAGCCATATGCAGGGGCTTTTTCTTTTCTCTGTACGCGTCGACTAGCATTCTTAGGGCAAAGATGGGATCTATAGTGCCACAGCCAGGACGAAACCACAAAATAAAAAATAAACAGAAGGTCCGTTCTCGCCGTTCTTGAAAATACATACCTAAACTTGCCCGACTCACTAGGGTTACTTCTGTATTAATTTCGAATTTTAAAAAGGAGTAGGTAACATAAGTTTACGGGCATACATAAATCGATTCGTTTATACATACATCTTATCATGTTTGCATTCCTTAGAATCTGCATTTTGACGTCCATGACGGTACGTACGTAGCGGCGAGGACGTCAAGTGAGCAACGCGCGCACAGCCCGACTAAGCTCTGCCCGAGAGTGCCCGAGAACGCCTGTAAATGTAACGTCTGTGTGCGGCGAAAATGGCACTTTGTACTGAGCGAACTCTGCTCCGGCGCGTGCCGCCGATATAAAAATATATTATTTTGTGACGAAACCCATACTGCCATTTCGAGATCTTGCATTTTTTGCCTGCATTTTGTGCCGGAGCCTAAAGTCATAAACACGTTATAATGGTAATTTTGGTGTGTTGTAATTTATGATAAGCTTGATAAGCTGTAAGTCTGAGTAATATTGTAAGCGGGTCAAAAACTAAAGGTCCATGCATGGTTAGTGAACATTAAAATCAAATAGTTTTGATTATTCCAATTAAAAATATTGAATTGAATTGAGTATGAGTTAAGGTTATGCGTCTTTCCTGTAGAATTTGTAGCCTAATTTTCTTTATTCTTTAAGTTATGTTAATACATTCAAATTCTCTTGTATGATGAAAAACTTAGAAAATTGTAATATTCAGAGAAAAAACGTCGGTTTTCCCCAACGTTTCTGACCCAAGCCTATGCGCTAAAAATAATGTTTGCATAACAGTAAGAAAATTTATTGTTACTACGAGTACTTACACAAAAATTGGGCGTTGCGAACTAATACGGTGAACAGGTCGGTTTGTAAGAACAAAATCGGTTGGAGGATACCTACCTATTGCTCAAAATTAATTTCTTTATACACACGATCAATTATTTTTTGAATTACTTAATGAGTTCGGCTAATAATTTTTGATAAAAAAAAATTGTCTTTCTTTTTTACCAACAGACACAAGCTTTTGCCAAAAATACCTACAGAATATATGTGACGTAAAATTAACCCACAAACCCCTTTTATGTATAATAACAAGAGTGAAACCAAAGCACGTCTGTCATTCTGTCTGAATACATTTAGTGAAAACTGTCAACTTGACTAAAGAAACCCTTGCCTACTGTCATGACCCATCACAGCTTTACATACACTACGACACACCAAAAGTGCCATTATAACGTGGTTATGACTTCATTGTTTTCTTTGTCAACACAAATATCAACCCTATTTTGAACGTCATAAGGTTGCTTTAGTATCTAATGTACAAGTTGGGCGCAAATCATGCATGTCATTTACTCAATAGTTTCATGAAATTCAAACTCTTTGTCGTGAGATGCGGGTGTAACTAAGCTCAAGCAAAATTGCACCGTACGTTACTAGTAACAAAGTAAATTATCATGATGTAGATGTGAAAATATTTATATTATTTCAAATTGTAAAGGTACTGAATATTTCCGAATTATACGTGACTAATTGAAATGCATACAAATCGTTGAATGGGTAATTTTAGTAGGCATGTCATGTATGCTGCCAGTGTCGTGTATTGTCGTGTGAAGTGTGATGGTATAGATAAAGTACCATATGTCAACATGGTTAGGACTTTAGGTATGATATTTTGTTGAAGTAGATAAATTCACAGCTTTCGTGATGTTTTTCTCATTTATATATATACGGTCAAAGGAAGTTTTTACATAGAATTATCTTCCAGACAATCTACGTTTTACTTACAAGCAATCTAATTCGGACGTCAACAGTTCTCAATAAGTACGTGCGACAGTATAAAATCTTATAAATAAGACATCTCGAGTGAACTGTCACAATTGATGAAACCCGAGTGTAAACAACAATAACTGTATAAAGGCTATTGAAGACTTTTAAAAGCAGTATCCTGGCTACATTCCTTCGCATAGACCAGTCGAAACCCGACAACCAGATTATTTATGACCTCGATCTCTACAACAACAGTGTGTCATCACAGAGCGCTTTACTGGTTTTCAGTGTTTCTTGACCCTCGGCAAGCAGTTGTTATAACCCAGCCCGTGTCCAAGATGACGTTGACGCGCTCCGCCTCCTGTCGGACCGACCATTGTTGTCATCTAATAGTTCTATCCTACAGCTGAATTCGGCTGTTTTGATATGTCGTCTACTCGAGTATTTGTGTTGATAAGATCGGTACAATGCTTTAAATCCTATTATAGTTTGAGCGGGCGTGAAATGGTCGAAACATCACCGGTGATAATGAGATTATAGTTTCTATAATAGGATAATATTGTCAAAGGAAGAAAGGTCCTTTAAGCAACTGTGTTACGCACCGTGAGAAATTATCTGGAATCAGAAACGGGGGCAAATCGACATAAAGGCGGACACTTTAAATAAAGGTTAGTAACACTAAAAATTTAGTCTAATTGCTTTAGTTTCTGCATAATATAAGTATGTATATTTATATGTATGTGTGGTAATGTTATTATATTATATTTGGTTGTTGTTGTTAAAGTAGCACCGACCACAATCTATCTGCTTTGCCTAAAGGTTGACTGGTATCTCTACCATGCCTCATGGCATTAAGTTCGACTTTTGTACTAGGTATAAGGTTTTCTTTTCTGCAATAAAGGTTAAATAAATAAATAAATATACAACTAAGCAATAGAGTTAAAATACATGAACAACTATATAGATTGAAGATATTACTTATTTTTCCTCCGAATGATATTCATTCTATTTTACTGAGATTTTTGAAGGAACTGTACCGCTTTTAAAGTGTATATTTCCAAATTTATATTATTTACTTCTAATAATACTCAGCTTCCGGTAAAAATATTAACTGTAATGTCCTCTGAGCAGCCGAGAGCAAATTACTCCACATTCCCAGACTTAAACGAAAAAAACTAAGGAGCCGCCTTCTCAGTGCACAATAAAATCTGTAACCGAAAGTGAATTTCATCGTTATTCGATTTGCGCGACGATTTGCGACGCCCGGAGAGCGCCGATGGTGCCGAGAAGTACCGAGAAGTACCGAGAAGTGGCGAGAAGAGCGCTCGAGCCCTCTCTGCGTAACCGGGCACACTCTTCCAGACACTGTTCGGAATTTTCTGGATCCTTTTTAGCGAGCGCCATCGATTAGATCGGTGAAGACGTGTTCCTTAGCTACGGGAGATGTGTCCTATTTACCTTATATCTTTATATCTGCAACAGTGCTGGCATCGAATGTGTTATTAAAATAACTACACACGTTAAGTTTATCTGATCAGGTTTTTAGCTATTAAATTTTATACCGAAGTGCTGTTTTGAGGAGTAAATAAGTAAACACATATTTACTCCTCAAAATAGCAAATAAACTTATTTATTGACGCCTCAAAATAGCAATTAGAAGCATATTTCTAGCATATTTATAGTATATTTCTAGCATATTTGTTAAAATAAATTGAATTTTTTAAACCCATTTTAAGCTTGCTCGGTTTGAAATGGCGTAGGTACCTGTGCAAATAGTATACAGTAAGAAGTGTTTAAGGTTCCTGTGAGGTTGAACTGTCGTTTCAGGGTTGAAATGCTTAATTGCACACTTGTGGTCTAAAGCGTAACGGGTGGCTGATTCAAACATTATAATCTTGTTACGAAACGGTTATGGATATAATCTGTCAGCTGTCAACAACAGAAACATTTATGGGTGAAAAATTGTCACTGTTGACTGAGGAAAGATCATATCTATCCATAACCCCTTTCTTTCGTAAAATTCCTTGAAACTACTCCTTAAATTCCAGACTTAGGTAATTTGCATAATGTTTTTTAGACAAAATGAAAATATACCTACTAGATAAAAAAAGTATTTAGTTGGTATATACTTTTTTATCTAGTAGGTATATTTTCATTTTTATAAATAAATGTTTTTATAGGCCTTAGAGCTTTATTTTGAAATTTTTCTTTTAAAAGCTAGAATATATTTTCCATCGCTACATACCTTCTACCTTTGGAGTCGTGTAGAATTAAGTATGAGAGCCGTAAGGTTGACTCCAAATATTTTATACTTGAAACTGACTTAAATATTTTGAGAGTAAAATTTTCAGATTCAACGCTATACAATATACCATATACGCATATACGAAGAATGGTAGGTATTCTTATCAAGAACAAATACGGATATGATGGTCATTCTTGTCTACGTGACAGCGTGATATAACGGTGACCGTCACTTTCTATCCCATGGTGTTAAAAAGTGATGGTTATTTTATCACGTGGATCAAACCATCCATAATACGCCTGCTGGTGCGTTTGAGTCGCAAAAGTCTATACATTTTTAACTATAGGTATTGAAGCACCAATTCATAATTTGCAATTGTAGATATAGGCATGATTCAGCTCAAGCTCAAGTTAATCTTGGAAATGGATCCACAAAACCGCCGCGCAGCCAGTTTCCTGATTGGAAGAGATCGTATTTAGCAGCAACCCCTCCATTTGATGTCATTACTTGAACGCCGTAGGTACTTTGCTTTGATCTCCCACAATTGAGTGTATTACATCGTGTTTAGGTCGGGAATAGAACCCATGTTCTATTTTCTCGTTTGATGTTCAATTACTTTATCTTGTATATATGTAATTCGTTTTCTCGATGCCACGCGTGTGCTATTTCACAATTACTTAAGAGGGAAGAATAGCTTTGCGATCCTAGCGAAATAACGGTACTTTTTCTACGAAATTCCATTTCGGGAGAAAACGTTTTCTCTTTGATTTAAATTTCGATCGCTTTAATATAATATATTCTAAGTTTTATATATACGTTTCGCTTTAAAAAAGAATGTATTGCAAGTTTTGAGAAAAAAACGGGAAACCTCTAAACCTAGTTTTTCATTGTGTAAAAATCATGAAGAATGGAAAATATTTAGAAGTAGAAAAACGTTTTCTATTTTGTACGGTATGACATAACAATTTGTATCATCAAAATCAGCTAACTTTGTGTGGAAGTTTGGAGGAAAGTCATGATGATTCACGGCATATTAATACAGTCATAGATACTTTTTATCGGTAAGTGTTTAACCGAACAGCTAAGTAACCGAATTCGGATAGATTTCGGTCACACGAACCTGCTGCCAAAAAACCGCTCCCATAGAATCGAAACTGCACTCTGATTTTAAAACGACATGCTTAAATTAAAGAAATAAATATATTATTAAATCAATATGTACTTACTGTGGGCATTAGTCAATGTGTGTAAGAATGTCCTGTATTTATTTTAAAATAAGAGCATAAACTCGATTGTATGGAGGTGGCTAAGTTCGTGTGAATCTTAACGAAATAGAGCTAAGTCTTATGTATGTTGTTGATTATTTATTTATTTCAAACTATATTGCACATCAAAAAAGGTAAAGGTACGTTATTGTATTACATACTTACCTAGCAAAATGTGATGCTTATTCTAATTGTAATAGTAGGTTATGAATTTAATTTGGATTTGTTATGAATATGATCTGTTAGTGTAAAAGTAAAATTTTATTACAACAGGATCAAATTCATAACTTGTTTTGCAATCAGAATAAGATATTATTAACTGTCACAAACGGGATTAATGGCGTATTAAGTTTTAAATCTACCTCCGACGTTTCGAGGACGGCGGTGTCCCGTTTGTGTTAGTTAAAATCGTGAAAGTTTAAATCAGTGAATCAGAATAAGAGTCTGAAAATGTAGAAAGGGGTACCTAAATGAAACGGATGATCACACAGAAAGGTAAAAAGGTATGGATAAAAGAATTTTTAATTTTAAAGTACTGACAGTTTCATGTACTAGATACTCGTACATACAAATCCTTCAACTGTGGTTGTCAACTTTATGTGACTTCTTGTAGTTGCATTTTACCTACAACATTTTCATCTTATTAAAATTGTAATAAATTAATTCCACACACCTCTTTGCAACCCACTGTGTAGGTATATAAGTAAATATGTAATGTAATAAAAGTATACGACATCTGTACATTGGATTTACTCACAATCATAGCACTATTTGATTATCAGAAATCGTTCAGAGTCAACCAGTCAGAATCGTCGGGTAATTTCCTGCAAATTGCCCTCCAAATTGCATCATGGGTCTTGCGAGTCAGCCAACTAGAAATAATTTCCTCCCCGACCCGAATTGATCGTGAATTTAGGGAATTTTTGACTCCGTGCATGAGCGACAGCGGACCGGTGTAAATATGTACAACACCATTCCGCCAAGTCCGCCATTTTTACTTTTTTGTATTGTGAAATAAAGGTTAAATAAATAAATAACACCTTTGTTTTATTCCATTAACACAAAGTGTCAATAGATGTTACAATGCAAAAAATTGCTTGACATAACAAAATTCGCTTTGAATAAAACATTTTCTGGTAGAAACCTTCTTGGTCAAAGACAGTATGTACCTAAATTATAAAATCGAATGAATGCTTTATAACCTTATCTTTGTTCCAGCATATTGTGATACTTAAGTGGGGAAGACAACTTGTTTCCACATCTTTTATTTTTGGGTTCCTAGATAAGCTACAAAATACTACGTATCATGATTTCTGTCGGATGGGATCATACTTTGGAAATTTGTCAGGGCTCAAAGGCGCTTTATATTAAACTTTCAGTCGAATAAAATATAATATTTATCAATAAAAATAGAATTACCTACTTACTATAGCAACCAACAATATCTCTCCGCCGTTTTCTAACGCTTGACCCCCAAACTCACACGCGTGAAAAAACCTACATCCCATCTACGAAAAGTGCGTGCCTGCAGCCCTCAGAGGGCGGGTCTTCCCCGATTGATTAGCGAGCGATGGCGGTGATTGCGAATTTATGACATTTCCATTTTATTCCATTTACATTTGGAGACAAGCCCGCGGCCGCGGCGTGGCGAGCGTGGAATCTGAAATTATTTTATTGATCACTTAATATGTTATCTTTTAGCAGTCATGATTCTATGGACCAACTACACTCGAAAAACCATCAATAGCCTAAGAGTCCAGTACAATAACGCCTTCAGGATGCTGTTGGGGCTGCCTCGCTGGTGCAATGCGTCACGCATGTTTCTAGAGACCAACACGGATGGCTTTACAACAATACTGCGGAAACGTGTTGCCTCCCTGATGCGCAGAGTACGAGAGAGTACTAACAGCCTCCTGAGTGCTGTTTTTGAAAAATATGATTGCCTTGTTAGGAGGCTTTGGAATTATGTCCATACAAGCGACAGACCTCTTATTTTTAATAATAAATAATATGATTGACTGGAATTTAATGTAATTTACTTGTTATTATTTATTTATTTTATGTTTTGGTTATTATTTATTATTTGAATATATCTGTAGCATGTAGGCACTAACTCCTAGATTTAAGTACTTACTTGTAATACTAACAATTTTATGGACCCAGTGTCTGAAATGAATACATTGAATTGAATTGAATAACCCTTCGATTGGCAAAACAACTGAATTGCCGTTTTGGTAGCTTTGGGTTATTTTACTTTGCGATGTCTACAGGAAAGACGCGAACGAGTTTAGCATACAATAAATTGCGTATGACCCAAAATAAAAACTGCAAACTAAAGCTCGTCCATATTCAGATAGACTAACAGTCGCTTCTTTGATATTTTCCATCGTCGTTATAATTTCAATTTAACGATTACCAATACGAGAACTTTCAACCTCAAGTAGTTTGTATCAATCATTGCCAGACCTGAAATAGACTCCACCGGTGGGTAAGGGGGGTGAAGTGGGGTTGTGGGGGGAGCACTCAGCTGATGGACGAGCCACAATGGTGTCCGCGACAGTACACTTACACGTCCGGCCACGGAACTGTGTACAACTGTACAGCAGGTATATTTATTTTATTACTAAAACAGTTGTAAGGTCAATAAGGTTAAGTGCAGCATACGGGTAAGTGTGGCTGGCCGTCACATTGGCCCTGTTTACACATTGATTAATGTTTACTGCGAGTTCATACATTTGCTAGTAAACGCAAGTAGAAAATGTATGAACTCGCACTTAACACTAGTCAATGTGTACAAATAAGGCCCTATACGCAAGTAGTAAATAGCAAAAGTATGAACTCGCTATAAACAATAATTAATGTGTAAACAGGCCCCAATGGGAAGCCTAACTATACTTGCCCCTATGCCACACTTATCTGCATTGACCTTATGTATCGTTTACGAAATTAAATATTTAATTCCGCGGCAAAATATTCCAATAAAATATTTAACAGTATTACACTTCCACTTATTTAGGAAAATTAAATTATGTACTTATATTTGACCGCTACGATTGTAGTATACGTATTCTGTAGTTTAGTAGATTAGTAAGTTGAGTCTTTTTACTTCGGAATACTTTTATTTAATATCTCTCATCTCTTAACATGAAAAAAAAGAGGGCAAGAAAAGAAAATTTACCTACTTCATGTCTCAAAGACAAATTAGTCAGAATAGTCAAGTTAAAACTACAGCAAACATCAAGGAAAATTAAAAAAAAACCTAAAAATGTTGAAAAAAAGAAACCAGTAGGTTTAGTCCAAATCACCACCTAAAATGCACCATACCACCATATGCACCATCACCATCTGATGTGATTTTAATGTATGTACCTACTCACCTGAGTACAGTCAAAAAAATTAATTTCCGTCACAGTGACAAAACACGCAATTGTACTAAAATTATGACTCTTCTTCTTCTTCCTCGCGTTGTCCCGGCATTTTGCCACGGCTCATGGGAGCCTGGGGTCCGTTTGACAACTAATCCCAAGATTTGGCGTAGGCACTAGTTTTTACGAAAGCGACTGCCATCTGACCTCCCAACCCAGAGGGTAATCTAGGCCTTGTTGGGATTAGTCCGGTTTCCTCACGATGTTTTTCCTTCACCGAAAAGTGACTGGTAAATATCAAATGCTATTTCGTACATAACTTCCGAAGACTCATTGGTACGAGCCGGGTTTTTCTCTTACCGCTAGGCCACCAGCGCTAAAATTATGACTACGGTCACATAAGGAAATTAACTATAGATACACAATCGATATGAACGAGACAAAATGTGCTTACGAGTAAATATTACAACAACATTGACATGTCTTCACCAAACAAATGTCCCAGCGCGTAGAATATGATTTCCCGGATATTGACAAAGCAGCATTGTGATTGAAGTGGTTCGCTCGTCCTCCATTTCCATATTATTTTGTTTCTGGATTCATTTTTCCTCATTTCGCGGTAACGAAGGCCGGATCAAAGGCTGCCTTTGAAATTGGAACTCATTAGGGAGCTATGTGCCAGTACATAGCGCCTTTATTTGGAGTCCTTATTTAAAATGAAAATTGCAGAGGCGGCTTTGGTGGCTTACATAGCATAATGAGACCGGGAATTGAGAAATGGTGGCGTCGCTATGTATTTGCGTAGTGTATAGATATTTATCTAGGTACCTACAAATAACGTGCTGTACTTACAGCAATTTTAAAGATTATGTTGGAAGATTATGTTGGTAGATTATGTTGGAAGATATATTTCAGATAGCTTTTCTATATGAGTGCGTTGATGTCTTTTCTCATATTGTATGTATTTTACCATAGTTACTTACGAAATTGTTTTTACATAATTTTTATTAACTGCACTTTATTATTTTCATGAACTTTTAATTTGTTTATTGATTTGATCATATGTACACGGTGCCCGTGAGGAAACGATTTTAACAGTATATTCCGGATAAAAGAAAGATTTTAACAGTATATTTTGGATCGTATTTAGAGACGAAAATGTCATATAAACTTTTTTGAATTCGCCTTGTTTCAGTGTTAATAATACCAATAAAAATAAAACATTTTTTTTTAATTTGTCTCAGTGTATAACGCCTTTTTGTTGCGATGTCGCCACTATACGACCTATCCTAGACGTCCTCATTGATAGATATCAAAGTGACAAGGAACACTTTAAATAGACTAGTTGTTATAAAAATAATCGGACAGACAGACGGACATGACGAATCTATAAGGGTTCCGTTTTTTGCCATTTGGCTAAAAATGTACCAATTCATATTAATCCATAAAATTTCCAAAAACGTATATTTATTATGTAATGAACATACAACAAGTAAAAAAACAAATCAAAAAAGCTACAGTTCTTTTTGGTAAATATGCTTATTTTTCTGTTAGCTAGGGCTTGATGTATTATTATTTATTTATTTTTTTGTATTTTTTTTTATTTTTAATAAAGAAAAATTTCTACATCAAGTTTTGCTTATATGCAAGCAAAAAATGAAATTAAATGCTATAGTGCCAAAACTAACGAATAAAATTTGCACAAGGTTTGTATGGAAAATGCCTTGGCCTACCCTGCGCCTTAAGAGGATAGGCCACGCCCGCTTCTCCATACAAACGAATACCTCATTTTCCTCCTGCTGGTTGAATGATGGTTTATTACATCTCGATTTAGATATTTTTAGTACGCCAAACTTAGTGAAAGGAAGCGTTATTTGCTATAGATTCCGGTTCACATTATCACAGGAAGTGAACGTTGATATATTCCGCTGAGTGTGAAATGTTATAACAAGTTATCAGCGCCGGTCGTGTACAGTCTGCAACAATTAATACAGAATTTCGAGATTAGAAGTTCGATATTAGTATAAAGCGCCAATTTTGAATGCGAATGGGTCATAAATTTGGAGGAAAAACGATTTCTGTTGAGGTATGAAGGTAGTATCTGGGGGCCAGTCAATATGCCAATTGTTTGCGCCGTAGCAAACGAAACGCTAATATATATCTCTGTCGCACTAAGAAGGAAGTGATTGAGAGATAAATATTATGGGACAATCTTACAGAAATTGACCTAGCCCTGCAGCACACACAACAAGGCTTGTGTGTTATTGGGCACTAAACGCAGATTTATAATATATGTATATATAGGCCGTTAAATCTGTACAAACTAGTGGTGGTCGTTGATTCAACGAACTAGTTGATAAAACATTCTTCGTTCGTCAACGAACGAAACGTTTTGTGTAACAGACTCAACTAGTTGACGACTTTAACGTACAAACGTAATCGGAATGGAACGCTAAGCTAATGGCATGGCAGTATAGTTGAGATCAACATTCCTTTCATTCATTGATTCAAATCAACCCGATTCCTTTGACGACAGTGCGAGCGAGAAGCAACGACGCAAACAGCAAGGGCTCGAAAACGAGATGGAATTAGTCGACGTTGATTGAAAGATACTTTCGTTGATCGACAATTCAACTGACTAGATTCCGTCGGCGCGAATGCCTTTTTCTCTTCAGTTAAAGCAAAAACCTAGTTGACGAAATCAACTAGTTTTTCAACTAGTTGACGAAATCAACTAGTTTTTCAACTAGTTGACATTTTCTAAGATAACGTTTCGTTTCGTTAAAGCGAAAACCGTCAACGACCCACTACTAGTACAAACTGTAATCTGACAATACATAGGTCACTAGATAAGTTTTGCAATAGACAAATATGAAACAAAGAGGTGGCCTATCACATATACTTTTTAAGCCTATATTTCCAGACAGTGATTGGCCAGAAAACATTTGATTTTTTTTTTTCATTTACTTATTAAAAAAAGATTTAAACTTTGAAAACGGCGTGGGCTAAGGATGATTTACGAATATTTTATACATTTTAATTTCATACTAAGTTTAGATTTTTTTGTAAGTAAATTTAAAAAGAAAGTAAATGTTTTCTGGTCAATCATTGTCTATGGAAATATAGTTTTAAAAAGTACATGTGATAGGCCACCTCTATGTTTCATATTTGTCTATTGCAAAACTTATCAAGTGACCTACGTAATAAGCTAATTGTGGAACACCCATGATAAGAATACAAAAATGAACAGACTGCTTATATCGTTATTTTTTTTGTCATTGTCATAATCTGGCCGATTATGACAAAAACATAAAATAAAGATCATTAATAAAATAAAGGTATTCCAAACTTCAAAAAACTTCAAACTTCAAAAATAATTTATTCAAGTAGGCTTAATAATAAGCACTTTTGACAAGTCATACAAATATAAGTACAATTATAATCATTAATTAAACAAAAAATAATAATAATAAATAAAAAACAATGAAATTGGTAACAATTAACAATAATGTAAAAGACAATGTCAAACACAACAATAGGAATAAGAATAACAGCAGAAATTATACAATAATATTAATATTACGAGTGCATATGTCAACTCAGTCCCAGGCATTTTTGTCGCTAATATAATCCTTGGTATTATAATAAGCTTTACAAATTAATCTACTCCTAATATGTTTCTTGAATCTATTCAGTGGAAGTTCAATTACGCTACTTGGCAGTTTATTGTAGAACCGTACACAGTTGCCCTTAAAAGAGTTTTTGATCTTTTGCAGCCGTGTGGTTGGCACTGCAAGTTTGTCCTTGTTTCTGGTATTGATGTTATGTATGTCACAATTTCTTTTGAACTTTTCTCTATATTTATGGACATATACAATATTATCATAAATGTATTGGGAGTATACAGTCAATATATTAATCTCCTTGAACTTATTTCTAAGCGAATCTCTAGCACTCATTTTATATATTGAACGTATGGCGCGCTTTTGCAGTACAAAAATGGCGTTTACATCAGCAGCACTACCCCAAAGCAAGATACCGTATGACATGATGCTATGAAAGTAGGCAAAGTATACCAATCTAGCTGTCTTTTCATCTGATAAGTGACGTATTTTACATACCGAAAACGCCGCAGAACTGAGCTTGTTTGCGAGAATATTTATGTGGGAACCCCATTGCAGCTTGGCATCCAATGTTAAACCTAGGAATACTGTGCTGATAGTTGGTTCTAGTTCCTCATCTTTGATGGTGACCGTCGTTTGTGTAGTTTTGACATTGGTAGTTACGAACCTTATATATTTAGTTTTCTTCCCATTCAACATTAGGTTATTGACGTTGAACCATTGCACTACATTTGATATAGCACTGTTTACATAAACGTCGGCATCTTCGTGTCGTTTGACCTTAAAGATGAGAGAGGTATCGTCAGCAAACAGCACTATATCATGGTGGTCCTTCACTAAATACGGTAAATCATTCATATAAATGAGAAACAGGAAGGGCCCTAATATGGAGCCCTGGGGTACGCCCATCGAAACCAGTGACCCAGGAGATCGTTCTCCATTCACGTCCACTCTTTGGATTCTCCCATCCAAATAAGATTCCAACAAATTCAGCGCTCTTCCTCTAACTCCATAGAAATAAAGTTTCTTAAGGAGTGTTTCGTGACTAACGCAGTCGAACGCCTTAGATAAGTCACAAAAAATGCCAATGGCATCATGTGACTCCTCCCAGGCGCCGAAAATATTTTTAACTAATTCTATTCCAGCGTCAATGGTCGATCGACCCCGAGTAAACCCAAATTGCTTATTGTGCATCAAATTGTTGTTATTGAAATGACTTAGTAATTGTGACAGTATTAATTTCTCAAAAATTTTGCTAAGTGTAGGCAAAACTGAAATGGGCCTGTAGTTAGTGGGATCGGTGGCAATACCCGTCTTAAATATAGGAGTAACCAAGCCAAACGTAATAGAAACGTGTAATTAAAAAGCTTTTAGATCGCTTTAAACCTAAGTAAATGAAATGCGTCGTATATCTTGTATTACGTTACGTCTGAAAAATAATAGCAGACGACTGTACTTATGCAGAACTGCGCTGATTTCCTTGGGGACCGCGCGGAAAAATACATTTCCCATTCGACTCGGCAAATACTTGGAAACTTGCAACTTATGAATGTAACAACTTGAGTCCATTTCGTATTCAAATTCGAGTTTAAAAACTGAATAATGTAATGCTCAGGGTGTGGGACGTTAGGGCAAATTCAGGTATTCGAGAGACTTTTCTTTAAGGAATAAATGTTTTTTTTTTTGGATTGTCGATATTCTATAAGAAAAATCAAGTCGATTTTCTACGAAGACAATTAAACATTACCAGATTATTGCCAGATAGAATATAATAGAATAGAATAAAATTATTTTATTCGTAAACACAAACAAGACAAATTACATAATAAGTATAACAAAAACATAGAGAGTATAAAGTGCCACAAATTGGCCTCATCTCATCATGGATGTATCTCAAATAGTTGACCTAAAATTACGAAAAAACATGTAAATGTCGTTCAGTACGTTCTATATAAAAATAACTACTTATTTATTTATAAATACCTAGACAAACCTAGAAAAGTAAAAAATTACCATGTTATTCAAAAGTTTTTATTTTATTTTATTAAAAAACTGATCGGCGATTGGCTCTAGTTATTACATGTAAGTAGGTAAGGTCAATATGGGTAAGTATGGCGGTGGGATAAGTGTGCCTTCACATTGTGTCCTGTTTACACATTTATAATAGTTTATTGCAAGTTCACATTGGCTACTTGTGTTAAGTGGCAAAAAATATATGAGCTCGCAACAAAACCAGCTACACCTACGTACCTATGTCCCATATACTTACCCCACTTATCCATATTGACGTCACACAGAAGAAACAAACATAAACTTACGCTTTATTTCATTTATGTATTCATAAACTATTACATAGCACCTCCTATTTACCCCGCACAAAAACAGTAGGCATCAATTAAAATAATTGCTAGCAGGAATGAGATCTCTCGGCGTCAACGGAATCATTTATTCAAAACTACTCCATTTCGAAATGAAAACCATTAGTAAAGGGCTGGTTTCCTAGCTCGGAGCTACAGGTTGAAATGCCTACGTTTACAGGGACGAGGCGATAGCGATACGAATGTAATATCGTATTAGAAAATAAAAACCATCAGCAAAGGGCTCATTTCCTGGCTTGGAGCTACATGTTGGAATAATGCCTATGTTTACAGGGACGAGGCTATAATGATACGAATGTAGTTGACATACATAACTAATCTATGGAAACTATTAGCGAAGGGCTGGTTTCCTAGGTTGGAATGCCTACGTTTACTGACGAGCCGATATGTCGATAATGACACCGTACGATTGGTGATACAAGGTAAACGATAATTTTAATGCATCTAAGCACTTAATTCTCACCTAGAATGAAGAATCTGCTGTTGACAAATTTATTGCCCATTGTGAAAGGATCCTGTGCAAGTTATTATTTATTTTCAGTTACTTTCCCCCATATGAAAAACTTGTAAATAGTAAAAAATCTGTATTAACCCTAAACATAACTGACGTCTTTTTATATAATAAGAATAAAGCAACAGTTTTTATCGAGTAATTATTTATGCGTTTAAAACCGCAATAAATTTATTTTCGTCACTGAACCAACAAAAAGTTTTGCAGTATGTATATCAATGATTTTTTTCTAGTAATTTACAATGTTTAATAATTATAAGCTGGTTTACAAATATTAAAAGAAACTATTAAATAAGAGCATCCTAAGGGTAGATTTCAGGAGTGTAGGCGGAGCGATGACGGCGCTCGAGATCATTACCGGGCGTCGTTACCGCCTGAGACAAAGCGTTATGTACGCGGCCATTTTGAGAAACCCCACATCGGGAGCCACGAGGGAAAATTAACATTAATAATGGGTCCGAGATATGTAGATATTGCGAGCCTCTTATGGAGAAATGCGACCTGTTTAGGAAAGCATTTGGCTTTTACTAGTGGGTTGTTGGATCATATCGACAAGTTTCTTGGGAAAGTGGCACTTCATTAACACTCAAGGAGAGGAACAGCCTTCTAGTCATAGAGCGTAAAGTGTTAAGAAAGTTTCTGGGACCCGCCAAAGGGACGATGCCAGTTGGAGGATCCGAAAGAATGCTAAAATAGAAAAACTGATTGCCGACCCGAATATATTAGGTGAGACCAAAGCACATCGTCTCTGCTGGCTTGGCCACCTCGAAAGGATAGGTGAAGATCGAGCAGTCAAAAGAGCATATTTGGGTCGACCAACTGGACACCGCGGCGCATCGTGAAGAGTAGGGAGTGAAGGCAGATTTTCGTGAGCTAGGCGTCAGTGAAAGCTGGCGTAAATTCGCTCAAAATGGCGAACTGTTGTGTTGGAGGCCAAGACTCATTTTGGGTCATTGTACCAGCCAAGTAAGTATAAGAAAACATATGGATATACTCACGTCCAAGCTGAAACAAAGACGGAGCGGAGGATAAGTTAATATTCATGAGCAAGTATTTCATACTACCTATCAACAGAAGCACCCTAAGTGTACTTGCTTCCTTTATTTTTTTACACGAGAACTAAGTAAACTACAATTTACATATCA
Organism: Cydia pomonella; assembly: GCF_033807575.1. Lineage (NCBI taxonomy): Eukaryota > Metazoa > Arthropoda > Insecta > Lepidoptera > Tortricidae > Cydia > Cydia pomonella. The sequence continues at coordinate 6,017,793 of NC_084717.1, read as the reverse complement.
CTTCAAAATCACTCAATAAATCGTGAAATACAATTGCTTTTAGTAATAAAAAATTATCGGTTGATTTTTACAGACACTTTACTTACACACACAACTACCTTATTTCTTACTATAATATGAGGGTTTCAGATTAACCTACTATCCTTTCATAACTAAATAGTTTCTAATTATTTATTACTTTAAAACATGCATAAATGTTTAACGAAATTGTATGGTCACTCCTGTTCTAAGATCATGAAAATCCCGCCCCGTTTCGGCTGTACGGGTGGTTCGTTAGTAAATGCGTCCTGTAATGAGCGTTTTTCGCAAGTGCTGTACATAAAATGCATAAAGATGGCCGCGGGCGGAGACGTGTGTCAATTATGTGAAAATAGTTTTTGTTCTTGCGAGAATGAAAACATTTAGTTGGAGAAGTATGTGCATCTGAATTGTTGAGGATGCATTTTGTTTTTAGTACTTTGTTTTGTTTTATTTTCTTTTTTATTAAGAACTTGAATAGGAGATTCTTTTTAATACAGTACCTAATTTTATATTGTGATGCATTTAGGCCAGGCAATGAATGCTCAAAAAAATTTATACAGGGAAATCCTAGGAACACAATTTTTGACTTCATAACTTTGTTTGGACTATAGTACGTTCGCGTTAAGACTGCAGTAAAATCATTCTTGTCCGCCGGCTGAACCACACTCATGACTAATCAAATCGTTCCTAATTAAAAATTCAAGTTCACAGTGACCAGTTGCAGGCATACTTTCTAATTTGGAACGATCTGATTGGGTACGAGCATCGCTAGGCCGGCGGACAATACTGATTTTACTGCATTCTTAACGCGAACGAACTATAGTTGAGGTGAACATATCAAAAGTCCCCGGCCGTATCTTTTGAGCCGAAGGAAGAGAGGGGTTTGAAAGTACCATTTTTCGATTTAAAAAATATGGAGGAAAATATGTACTCCATATTTATGTACGTGAAGAGATAAACACAAATCAACCGGCTGGTCATATCAAGGCACTTACTATCACTAGCTGAATCAAGACATATCTTGCTGCCGATCGAATTTAATTTAATTTAAACCTATAGTTTGTGTACGTATTTTATAAATTCCCATCGAGAATAACTTTTATATGATTTTCCCCACACTTCTCAGTGAAGATACCTTCCTCCACTTATATATAACTAGTATGATACACCAAAGATGTTGTCAACGTTGTCCTTCGAAATTGTGAAAAACAACCCCGTTGACATATCTGTGAAGTTAATTGGCATATCAAAATCTAGAAGATCACGTTTTTATTGGAGTTCTATCAGCATGCACCATAGTTTTAGAGTTCCTGATACATTTTAGCAATAGTTCTGGCGTTTTTATCGTAAAAACCAAATACTATGGGATTTTACAAAATGATACGCTAACTTCACACACTAACACTAACATATCATTTTGCTATAAATGGGATTTAAAAAATCCTAGCCATGACACATGGTCAATAAGAATTGCCGACACAAAAAATGCATCTCTGACACAGTTAACTACAATTTTTATCTATTATTTAATTCTTATTATATGCTAATTTCACACGTGCTATGCTAATGTCATTAAACAACGCATAGACATATATTTGGTTCCAAACTAAAGCTCTTGCTCTATTGTTTATAGAACTACGGAGTTTTCTGTTCTAAATTGAGCGACGAAGCCACAAAAAACGTAACTTTCATAAACTGCAAAGCAGCCGGCATGATCGTAGAGTGAATTCGCTCAAAGAGTTCTTTCTCCATGTCTGAGAAGTAAAGTAGTGAGCACAGCAATCATCTCCCTCCCCCCCCCCCTCCTTTTTCCCCTACAGTGATCATACGAGGACTTAATGCTTCATCTTAATTACTCTCAGCCACCGCCCGTTCATTATTTTTCACGCCCGTGCTTTTTATTCCACATTATCCATAATTATGTGTGCAATCTCAACAGAGCCTACACATTTATTATACATTCAATTCTTCTGAGTTATAGTTAGACGTTTTATGTATACAAGGTGGCCAAAAAATATGTGCATTCCCATTGCGAGGGAGGTTTTGGGCTTATACTGAGCAACTCTTACTATGGGACCAACCCCGAAATCGCGAAAAAAATCTCTTGGCTGTTTCGTACATTTAAGCTGGTCCATTTTCTATGGGAGGGAAAATTTTTATACTTTTTTTTTTTTAATGTAATAGGCTGCAAACGAGCAGACGAGCCGCCTGATGGGAAGCAGTCATCGCCGCCCATGGACATAAGCAACATCGGAGGAGCCACTTATGCGTTGCCAACCTTTGAGAACCCTAAAAACCTGCTTCTTGAAGAACCCCATGTCATAGCGCAAGGGAAACACCTCAGAAGGTAGCTCATTCCACAACTTGCACGTTCTGGGAAAAAACGAGCGAGATGCCCGCTTGTTCTTGGTTTGCCACGTGTCGAGAAAGTGAGGATGAACTTTGTTTCTTTGGCGGGAGGTGCGGTGATAAAAACGTGACGGTGGCACCAATTCAAAAAGTTCTTCAGAACATTCCCCATTGTACAGACGGTAGAACAGGCATAGAGAGCCAACGTCTCTCCGAAGACTGAGAGGTTCCAAACCGACTGTGAGATCGGGGTCACCAACAATACGTATTTATATATGTATTACTTCAATTTATAGATACTATCGACAAGTACCCTCAACACGAGCCTTGTTGAGCTTACTGGCCTAGGTTGATGTATGTATGTAAAATTGTCCTATAAAATTTATTTGTAGGTAATTTTTTTATTATTTTATACTGTCAAATACTCAGTACCGACCGACCAAGATGTTTTTTGGAACTACCTATGCTATAAATGAAGAATATAATGAAAGTGATGACCATCATGTAAACAAATTTCTATGCAGGGGGGTCTGTTATCTCCAATTACTGGCCACCTCATACTAAAATGGCTAAAATAAGAATTCTATTTATTTATTTACACAATTAAGGTAAACTAAATAACTATCGCTCTGATGATTAACTTAGATTGTGTGATTCGCTTTTAGTATAAGAACAGAATCCCTTTTAGTATAAGGTGGCCAGTAATTGGAGGGTGGCCAGTAATAGACGGTTTACCCTACAACAATATACATAGGTAATAGATATCAGACATGACTTTAAATCCCGAATAAACATTCTATACAAGTCCATTAGAGAACGCTAGACGATTGAGCCATTACTTCTAAGACTGGGGCGTGATCAAGCCATAACTTAATGTAATTTTATTGTACCTTTATGTAGTTGGAACTTTGTTGCACAATTTAACAATCCTATAATAGTAGATTGGAGCCACGTCACGAGGTTTTTAATTTACAAATTGCTAACGTTTTGGCTTAGTTATTCTTCTGAAGTGCGTACGCCAAAATAGATAACGTTGTCAGTAGGTACCTAAGTAATGAGAATAACTCCAACAATATTAGATAGGATGATTTGGTTTACGGAACCATAGCGAGAATTAAAAAGACAAAAAAAATTAACACAGATTTTTAAAGACACAAACAGACAGACAGAATACTCGCCGGCCTATGATTGTCGAACTGTTGTATGACATTCTGGCCATCCCTTTCTAACACGTATTTAAATGAACTTTTGCACTTAAACGTCACGTGACTATTTCCATAATGTAGTTTTTTGTCAACGATAGAACGTTTCTATATTGATTTTTACCTTGGCTAGGCCCCTAGGACAGTATTACTTGCGATATCCCCCATGCCATTATAACTAGTTTTGGGCGTCTCGAATATGTGGAACAATTGAAACAGATGACTCCCGGCCGTTAATACAATTACTAGCCACTGCTCGAAATGAATTCACATAATTGAAACTTAGTGTCTTTTGTTTATCGTAAACCTTGCTAAGTGCTGGTATAGATGCATTGAGTAGTGTATGTGTTACCGTAAAAACCTATTATTAGTGAAAACGCGTTTTAATAACTATATTACTAGTTTTCTTTAAGGCCTCGGTGAAAACAAGTTTTAACTGAATTTTTTATGTCAAAACTAGTTTTCGCTAAGTACCTTGGTGAAAACTAGTTTTGACTAATTGTTTCAAACTTTTTTGAGTGAAAACTAGTTTTGACTAAACTATACACGGTGGCCAAAAAATATGTGCATACCCGTTACCAGGGAGGTGTTGGGCTTATACTGAGCAACTTTTACTATGGGACCAACCCCGAAATCACGAAAAAAAATCTAGCTGTTTCATACATTTTAACTGGTCCATTTTTTATGGGAGGGTAATTTTTTTTTTTTGCGATTTCGGGGTTGGTCCCATAGTAAAAGTGGCTCAGTATAATCCCAAAACCTCCATGTGGCAACGGGAATGCACATATTTTTTGGCCACCTTGTATAGTTTAGTCAAAACTAGTTTTCACTCAAAAAAGTTTGAAACAATTAGTCAAAACTAGGTACTTAGCGAAAACTAGTTTTGACATAAAAATCTCTAATAACAAAAACAAAAGCCTTTTTTCCTAGAGGTATACTAACATCGTAAAATACGTAAAGTTTGACTTGAGTCCCCAGCAAGCTCAGCCGAATTTCACATTCCCATAGTATCGTTCTCATTTTAAAACTACGGCTTGGATTGTACTTAAACTTTGTACATAAAATGACATGAGGTATATCTAGGACCTACCTAGCTCCAGCTTTATACCTTATACTTAAACCTTATCCTATTGTAAGTACAAAGTTTCAGAGCAATCTAGCTAGTCGTTTTAAAATGAGAGCGTAACTACGTTTGTATGGAGATCCGAGCTTTCTGGGAACCCTTAAAACGGGTTTTTACTAAGTACTTCTATTATTTCACGTATATCTAACGTTCATACGGTCAACAAAGACCGATGAACGTTACGATTAGGTAACATACAATACAAGTTTAACCGATAAGTCAGTGTAGCCGCCGTGCAAGTCAGGATCTCGACGACTCAAATAAAACTTCGATTGATAATAAAGTGAAGTATAATCTTCCAAAAGGTACTGGTTTAGGGTTCTTGCCAAAACGGTTCAATATAGAAAAGTGGCTGTTGATAGTATGGAGGATGATGAAAGAGTGATTTGCAATATTTGATCAGTTCAAAAGGTGGTTTTAATTTAGGTGCCTTTATTTGGCCGCGATACAAAATATGTGGAGCGCTCCTATTGGTGCTTTTAAAAAGCCTCCGAATACTAGCCGAGCCCGACGGCTGCGTTTAGCCACTGTATTGATTTTTATACAATAATAAGTTGCATTCGCAACAGTCAGTTAAGGTGTTGCTCTCAGTAGAAAATGATTTCACTGAAAACCATCTCTGCGATTTTTTTTATTATTATAGTTATAATTTAACCAACAGGCGTATTTTTTTTTATTTATTTATTTAAACTTTATTGCACAATACATGAAGAGTACAAATGGCGGACTTAATGCCAGAAGGCATTCTCTACCAGTCAACCATGAGCCAAACCGAAAGATCATAATTGGTGCAGGGTCAGAATACAGAGTAAAATGACAAAAAAAATATCACAATATTACCTATATAAAATTATACGTACATAAATAATATGATACATAAATATAAATACATACATATATAAATATATACCCATTGTGAAACATCATGAGGACGACCTTTGTATTCTGATTTTAATAACAGGTTATAAATTAGATATGGATTAGTTTTGGATCGAATCTGTCAGTGTTAAAAGTGACATTTCTTCGACCAAAACCGTCTTTCTTAAGCATATATCTCAAATTGTAGCTCGTCGGGCGTAGCACCTTAGACCGCGCGTAGGCGTTTTCGTAGCAAACCAAGCTTCGAGTACCTAAAATAAATTAATATTCAGCAGATATTTTATACGACCGCATAATAGTTTGGGCTGTCTTTCATACTTTCATACGACTTTTATTTTTCCATATAAAATAATTCAGCAAGCAATGTATCACTACTTTGTTTTAAATCAAACGTCGATTTAATAAAGCGACGTCACAACTGTCACAGGTGACCATGATGTACGAAATACATTACCGCTAAAATAGTTCAAAAATTTAATTTGCTCTGAGTGTTGAGAGTAAATTAAAAACTCTTTTAGAATCGTTGTATAGCATTAAAACCTACGACCAGTTTAAATTTGCGGTATCAAAATAGTTATTTACGGTACAAGTGCAAAAATAGGAAATTCGCACGTTTATCGTACAACTTTTACAATACTCATTGGGTGCTCATTCCCGCACGCGTGCGGGAAAGTAGCACCATATCGTCAGGTGACAAGCAAAACTCATTAATTACGACCGCAAGTTCATAGCCATAATGAACCATATTATTACTAAAATAAGGTTGATTTTTGTTTAATATTTTTTTAGTAATTAATGAGTTTTGGTCGTCACCTGACGATATGTACTGTAAATAAAGTAATGTAAAAGGTAATATATGCCTTTTCAAAGTGTCCACTCAGTATATCATTTATAATAATTATAAATGATATACCCAATAAACGCCAACCATTTGTGCGTATCTCTGTATGTCTTAATAGAAGTATCTATACATTTACGTATATTCAAGTGAACGCACTTTCCGCATGATTTTTTGTTGATCATCCCGCGCCAACGCAGCCGAACGGAATCCTGAATAATGCATTTTTCTGCCCCCACACCTACACACGCCTCACGAATATAAAACAGCTGCCACGAGCCCTTCCTTCGAACGCTTACTACAACTGTGCAATATTTAGCTTTTGTGTAAGTATATATATAAATATAAATATTCAGTTATGGAAATGCAAAATATATTTAGCTGTCAAAAGAGACCTTTAGCTGTCTAAAGGAACTTCGATATTTTTAGGTATTTTTGTAATACTAACACTTGTTATAACTGTAATTGACTATCTTATGTAAATCAAATTGTGACTTTTAATATATGTAGGTAATAATATTATAAAGAAATGAGTAGGCATGAGTACTAATAACACTTGTAAGAACTCATACTCATTTATATTATTAAGTACCTGGGCGACCGAGCTTTGCTCGGTTATAACTATTTATTGTAATATGGTGATGTATAGGTGATAATCTTAACTGCATTTTTTTTACTAAATTAAACTTGTCTAAAACAATAAAAATTAAAAAAATTATATATAAACTTGAACATATAAATAAAGATTATTATTATTATTATTATGTCTTTCCATATCTCGGGACCATGGGGTCCCGGACCTTTGGGAGGCATGCGTGGGGCCGAAGCCAACAGCGCAGAGGCCCTTTTAGACAAATTTGATGTTATGTAATACACCAACTAGAACCCATTCACGGGCACAAATAGATGCCCGTAAATCGGTCCCAGCTGGTGTAGGGGCTATTGTAAATAAAGTGGAGAAGAGGGCCGGTTATGGTGTTGAACTTTGGCTGGTCAAAAGATTGGGCTATTGTAAAGAGATCCGGACACCTGCCATAACAATGCTTAAACACGTTATCGAGGCAGGCGGTGACTTGCCGCTGACTAGATGGGCCCCTGAAACTGCCGTCGTTAAGACGACCAGGAGCAACACCGGTGTGAGCGGCTCAGGGGTGTGGAGAGGTGTGCGCCGCTTTCTACCCAGTGGCTGATAACAGCCACTGTGCCAACTCGCGTCTTATGCATCTTTCACTTCCACCCCCGGAGCATATAGCTCTAACGATTCCTCTCTGGACGGCCAATGAAGGCAAGCCAGAGCTGAGAGTCCTGCGGGTCCCCTTGGGGTCCACTCCGACCGACGAAGACACGGAGACCCTGACCGACTCTCGGGAACACTCGGGTCCGTGGGGTCGTTACTCCCCAACAGCTCGCCACAAGCTGCCCTGCGGGCTTATTATTATTATTATTATAAAAAATAAAAAACAAAACTTAGTCACCGGGCGAGTTTCGAACCCGTAACACTCGTTTAGCAGTCCGCGTCTTAACCCGCTGGACCAGACGGACAGTGGCCGGCAAAACGAAATTAGCGACCATATTCTGCGTCGAAAGAAAAACGCATGAAAACTCGAAAACACGCGTTTTCCCAAACATAAGACTAATCTAGACCAATTGTATACCCCCAAAAACCCCCATATACCAAATTTCAGCGAAATCGTTAGAGCCGTTTCCGAGATCACAGAAATATATATACATATATATATACAAGAATTGCTCGTTTAAAGGTATAAGATAAATGAGTATGAGTAATACACACACTAACACTTGTAGATACGACTATATATTTACACTTATTCGTTAAGAGTCAAGAGGAGGCACAAAGCTGTAGTTTTTATTTTAAAGTTTAGTTCAAGGACAAATTTCATGAAAAACAATCACACGGAAACTAGACTAAATATAAAAAATTCAGAACCTTAAAAGGCAAAGTCGGCCGGCTCGATAGAAAAATATCACGGAAAAACCTGTCTCATTTTTTTTCAGATGTACCTATACCGTTACCCTGCATATTTGCATTTGTAGTATAGTTTTAGTATAAGGGTCAAAATTAAATAAAATAAAATAAATAAATATTATAGGACAGTATTACACAAATTAACTAAGTCCCACAGTAAGCTCAATAAGGCTTGTGTTGAGGGTACTTAGACAACGATATATATAATATATAAATATTGATAAATACTTAAATACATAGAAAACACCCATGACTCAGGAACAAATATCCATGCTCATCACACGAATAAATGACCTTACCAGGATGTGAACCCGGGACCATCGGCTTCATAGGCACGGTCACTACCCACTAGGCCAGACCGGGCGTCAAAAAATTATTTTCATTGTCTTGTTTTTGACCACTCTGTCACGCTTGTATTGGTGGTTTCTATCAAATATGCATATGCGTATTGCATGTCTTTACTCTTAGCTATAAATTATATTTTACTCTAGAAAAATTAAAAACTAAAAATATCCCCAAATAATGTGACAGAGTGTAGCTCCGTCACATTTTTTGGGTACAAAAAACAGGACAAAGAAAAGAATTTTGACCCATAAAATAAATAGTGATATAGATAAGGGATCTGGCAAGCACAATGCTGAACATTAGGCTACAATGAATTAAATATAAATATTTTCTAATATGTCCAACCTAATGGCCGAATACGGTTAGCTACTGCTGCCGGAAATAATCCCCGTAATGTGTTCTATTCATAGTAAATTGTTGCAATGCCCGCGCCTAATAGTTTAAGTGGTGCTCAGGGCGCCTTCAGTCAGGTTGTAACTTCGTCACTAGAAGTATACCCGATACAACTCTAGGAAAAAGATTTGAAATAGACACCGAAATGTTTAGCACCATTTTCTGTTAGCTGCAAATGTTAAATGCTACTACGGTTTCTAAATTAAAATATTTTTTATTATTATTCAGAGCCCACTGTGTCCCACGGCTGGGCAAGGAGGCCTTTGCCGCTCTTTTTTTTCACTCGTCTCTATTTAATGATACCTATATCTGGCCAGCCTCTCAAAAAGGAGTCCAAATTATCCCGCCATGGCCGACGAAGTCTACCGGCTCCTCGGTGAGACTTGTAGGGCTCCCACTCGCTGGTTACCTTGCCCCACAAGTCATCCGGCATTCGGCAGACATGACCAGTCCAGTCCCATCAACTTAACCGCTTTACAAGCTACATCTGTTTGAGTCTTAGCGCAGCGATTCGATCGCTTTTACACCATGTTTCGGATTCGATCGCTTTTACACCATGTTCCGGATTCGATCGTTTTTACACCATGTTTCGGATTCGATCGTTTTTACACCATGTTTCGGATTCGATCGTTTTTACACCATGTTCCGGATTCGATCGTTTTTACACCATGTTTCGGATTCGATCGTTTTTACACCATGTTCCGGATTCGATCGTTTTTACACCATGTTTCGGATTCGATCGTTTTTACACCATGTTCCGGATTCGATCGTTTTTACACCATGTTTCGGATTCGATCGTTTTTACACCATGTTCCGGATTCGATCGTTTTTACACCATGTTTCGGATTCGATCGTTTTTACACCATGTTCCGGATTCGATCGCTTTTACACCATGTTCCGAATTCGATCGTTTTTACACCATGTTCCGGATTCGATCGTTTTTACACCATGTTCCGGATTCGATCGTTTTTACACCATGTTCCGGATTCGATCGCTTTTACACCATGTTCCGGATTCGATCGTTTTTACACCATGTTCCGAATTCGATCGTTTTTACACCATGTTCCGGATTCGATCGTTTTTACACCATGTTCCGGATTCGATCGTTTTTACACCATGTTCCGGATTCGATCGTTTTTACACCATGTTCCGGATTCGATCGTTTTTACACCATGTTCCGGATGAGATTCCAGGTGAGATAGCTTAAAATAATACATAACATAAGGACAGCCTCGGGATGGTCTCAAAATTCACACACTCATATTTTTTTTACATTTAAAAATTACTAAGTTGAACAGAAAACATGAAACCACTTGACAATATTACAGTACTTAGCTTACCTTAAATTATTTGTTCTCTCTAATAAATAAGACTTTATACCAGGGGTCTCCAATTAGTTTCTTTAGGGTTCCGGTTTTAAAAATAAAATGACCATCGCGGTCCGTTTCTGCTTGAGTGTATTAAACAAGCAAATATAACGTACATCACAAAATAGGTCGGCGATCCGGATCCGGACCGAGGTCCGTCATTCATTAATCTTTTAAAATTAATCAAATACATACATGAATTGACATAAATTTCGGGACAAGTCCTAAATTATATTAGTAACAAGGTACTTAAAGCTAGTGTGTTTTAACATAGATAATGATCATATAAGAGAAAATACCTTTTACACTCTTTAATAATTTCACACATTTTCCAGAAGAGCCAACCCTAACGCAACAGTTAATAAGATCGGAAGCAATTTTCACCATTCTGACAGCCCTATGTCACCCTGCGGAGAATTCCGAGCTTTTTACGCCTTAAGGTACCGTATGTTCAGGGAGAGCGGTTTTTGAAAAATCCTACCACTTTTTGATACTCGTATCACAATACGGCTGCCAAAAATTTAATCAGAAATCTTGAGGATTTTCTCCAGCGACTTCATCGATTTGAATCCTGATTAAGACTTGCGCTTGATAGAAAAAAATCACGATCATAGGTCTAAAACGAACTCTAAAAAAATGTAACAATTTATGCACAAAAGCTAAAAATATGAATATTACTTCAAATAATTCGCAATTTTATTTTACAGGGAATTCGTCGATTACTTAATTAAAATTCAAAAATATGATATCTGCGGTTCCGAGCACGCACATCCATCTCGCTCATCTTACGCTCAGTAAGAGTGAGAGAAGAGCACGTACGAACTTACAGGGCCTTATTCTCCAAAGACAACAAGGCCGAGTTTCGCTCAGCAGGAATTTGGGGATATTGTAAGAATACAGTTTACGAGATTACTGCTATCAGGGGAGAGCGGGGACGATTCATCTAATAATTATATTGACGCTAAACGCGTGACTTTCCCGCGCTGAGGAGGATGGGGAAAACGTGTTTTGTTATATTGTTTAGAAATTGGTAATTAATCATATTATATTGAAAATAACACGGCAAGTATCACTTATATCATATTCTCAAAGGTTTTAGAGGTAACTCTTGTTTACATAGTACTTGAACTCGCTAAGCTATTTTTTTATTCACCATTTAAATCCTTAAAAATCAATAATCTAACGGCGCTCAAATGGCCCCACCAGCTGTCAAACTTTGCATACAAACTAATTGAAAAAAAACTATGCCTAAGATTACGATCACAGATGGTTTGGTAACGGCCCTAGTCATATTTTATTTGAATAGTATAACGGAGTGTTTTTCAGTAAATATTTACTTATTTAGACAATATTTACCAACCTAAACTCCCACTCAACATAAGCACTACATACAACCATCAATCATAACTTATGTGCTAAAACCTCCATTGCCATTAAGACAAACGTGTCCTCCTCCCATTCCCTCCAATCTAATCTCCACTCTACATCCCATACACAAGGTCGCATTCAGCTTGCCATTGGGAAGAAGTGTCAGCAAAACCGGTGAGGAGTAAATAGCGCGCTCGACCCGCCCCGCCATTATAGCGAGTACCGACAGCAGCCGCGATCATCGCTTTACGCTCGAGTGTCAAAAGGAAGGGTTATTCTCGGTAGTTACCTAGTCATTCACAGATACTACATGCGGCTGTAGTACGGTCGCATTTTTATTGCCTGTCACGTTCTAACAAGTACGTAAGTACGAAAGTGACAGGCATAGTGACAAGCGATAAAAATGCAACCATTCTGCCACCGCTGCATATTTAATTCAACTGTATAATAATTAATGAGTATCATTGGGAAATATACGTAAATATATAATATGAAGCAATTATTTGTAAAATAATAGAAGCCACGTGTGCCAATAGGATATCCAAGAGATATAAATTGAAAAAATTCAAAACATTTCAAGCAAGATTGTTTAAATGAAACTATAGAATGTGTGGTATATGTATGAGACATCAATGTAGTATACGAGTACATTCGTCAAACCCCCTTCCAAGAAACCAACATAAAACTTAAAAAGACTCGGTGCAACACTCATTATGCGAGTTTACATGAACGCTGCAAAGGTAGTGCCTACGCCAAAAACACTTATCTTAAACGGGGTAAGGTGCATAACAGTACATTCTCGCGTTCGTACTCGTGAGCCAGGTACATATATAGACCGCTTTATGTACTAGTACACTATGCGACGTTTTCAGCACATAATTACATAAGCACAGCTCAGAATAATGCGTTGAGTATGAATCCACCCACACCTTGTGTGTGCGTTAGGGGACGGCTGGGTGTTAAAGTTTGGTAATATGATTTATTCGTACATAGATCTTTGTTTTTTTTTCATAACACAGGCATACACATAAAGTTTTGGTAAATGAATGAATGCTCTTCATTCATTTACCTATTTAAAAGACATACAGTCAGCATCAAAAGTAATGGATCAGACTACGCGTTCAAAGTATTTTATTCTCTTAAAAAAGATAAGTTCCTGTATGTTGATATATTAGACTGTGACAAATACTTTCAAATTTAACAGATATATATAAATTTCAAAATATTGTCTCGATCGAAAAAACATGACTTACCTAATTACAATAACAATATGCATAATGGATATATACAGTGGTATTACTATAACCAGCTTAAACCTGAAATAGGCCCTTGAGACATTGTACCAAGGATGCTAGCGGCATTGTCTCGTTGTATCGCAGTGCTGATACGTTATGCGAGGGAGTCGCCAGCTCTTCGGTCACCAATTTGAAAATTAAATCCAGGGTGGCAGATCAGATATCTGAATACTTACATTTGAAGCCTTTTTTCTCTCGCCACTATGACTTAACTAAATTTAGGCCTTAACCTAAAATTGGTTATTAATAAGAGTAAGGTCCAAAAAGAAAAACGTAATAAATACTATGTATATAGGTTTGTACAATTCACACAAAGGCATTATACAAATTGAATATGTACTTACAGGAAAAAGTGATAAAAATACTGTCCAATATTATTTATATACGCGCATTTGTGATTTTTGTGATTGATATATAATATGATTTCACTTGTAATTGTTACCGTACGGTACCTAAAAAAATTTTTATACTTATAATATCATGTCAAAATATTTCAGAAAGTGAGGTTATCGATACAAATATTTATTTTAACTAGCTTTAAAACGCAACGGGTTAACAAAATTATTCAATTGAATAATAATTACTTATTTGAGAAGCAATAAATAAATTTTGACTTAGTAAATAATGAGTTTGAAAACCATACCTTATATTAGCTACTTATCTACTTTCAAATATAGACTGACAATAAACACTTTCACTAAGGGCCTGTTTCACAATGTCCCAGTAAAGTCCTGAATAAGCTACTTGCCACTTGTCTGACGAATAACATCATCGTTGGCGTTTCACAATCTTCAAATAAGCTTAACTGGTAGATAAAGTGGTAAGTTTAGCAGGAATTCGTTAATTAGCTATCCAATACTTTACTTGGATATTGTGAAACAGGCCCTAAGTATTTCATTCCATTCAATTCAATTCAATCATTTATTTCAGGCATAATAAGACTATAATATTTCATTTGTTAGTAATACAATAAAATTAATCTTAATATGCTAATATTAGTAACAGAAAGATTCAAATTAAAAAAAAAAATTTTTTTACAAGAGGAGCTTCGCTTAAGTCGGAAGTGGACGACCGCGCGAAACCGTCTTTTCATACAAACGTAGTCCCCATTTTCCTTTCTGGATATTAACATAATTAAAAACATATTGTATATCGACCACAGCTATGCCCCTTCGTTAGACTTTTTTTCGATTTTTTAGGGTACCTCGAAAGTAAAAAACGGAACCCTTATAGGAGTTATCTCTCTCTCTCTCTCTATCACTCTTCCATATTAGTGCGACAGAGACAGTTGCGTTTCGTTCGCTAGCGGGCGTATACGATTGGCACGGCCCGGATCGTACCCATAACTTACTCGGAACTTATGTCTGAAATATCATTAGATCATTCGCTTTTCGATGAATAGCCTGATAAAACCGGATCAACTCGAAGAAGGCCTAGTTTCCTCTTTCGCTTGGAAAGTGAAATGAAGCGGCAGTCGGGATCTTAATGTACCTGCACCAATTCATCTGCTTAGGTTGAAACGGACCTAGTTAGAAGTTTTTTTTGCAGTCACTTCTGGATCAGATTAGTTCCAGGAGGCTTTTTCTAATGATTTAACAAATCTTTATTTACAAAATAGATATATACAGAGGTATTACTATTAGCTTTAAGGCCCTTCAGGTATTGTATCAAAGATGCTGTCAGCATTTCCTCGTTGTATCGCAATGCTCATACATTGTGCGAGGAAGCCGCCTTTTTCTAAGTGTATAAACAGGTTGTGAATTGGATCTGGATTTGTTATGTATACGATCTGTAAGTGTCAAAAGTACCATTTCTGGTTAAAGAAGCCAATCAAACAACCAGAAATCTCACTTTTGGCAACATCATAGTCGTATCCATAACAGATCCAGATCTAATTCATAAACTGTTATTACAATCTTAATAAGTTTGGCGTCTTCGAGTAATAGGCCATGCTCAGCAGTGAGCGATAAAAGGCTGATATTGATTATTATTTTTACTGATTATTGCTATATGTAGAAAAATGTGGGATTCCCGTACAAATTAGTTATTAACAGCTTGTGTCCATATATTTAAGAGGAAAGAGGACGGCCGCTTCTCTATAGAAATAGTTATTTGTTTTACAAGGGGGCAAAGTTGTTGTTTAACCGTTCGTGCTAATATTAATACCCGAGCAAGCGAAAGAGTGGAACCTTGAGCGTTGCGAGGGTTTCAAGGCACGAGGGTTAAACAAACTTTGCCTCCGAGTGAAACACAAAATTTTTCACCACACCAACGCGAGGAAAATACTAACTATGAAATACCAAAAAAAAATCAAACCAAATCAAATCCAAATGAACTTAATTAAAAATGTATCATCCAAAATCATCATTTAAAAGTCAATTCTACCAGCTAACATGAGGAAACGACTCAAAATTTGCATCTGATTACTTTGCCCCCATTTTGCCCCACATGTGGATAAAATGCAACTTTCTCATTAGTTTTTGAACAATCAAGAGGGCCTTTACCAGTTCGTGTGGTGAAAATACTTTTATATCATTTGATGTATACCTATTAACCATAGCTATGCCCCTACGTTTGACTTTTTTTGATTTATTGTAAAAACTAGGAGCAAAAAACAGATTTCATACAAAAAATTTTAATGCTCCTAACTCTTATAATAATTAAAATTAACAAAAAAAAAATCAAACGTAGGGGCATAACTGTAGTTCATATACAACAAATTGTGTCCAAATATTTTCAAAAATGTTAATATCCAGGGAGGAAAATGAGGACTAACTAAATTGGGTACTGGTGGTTCGAAACGTTGGATCACTTATCTAAAAAGAATTAAACTGCCAAAAAACACTGCTCAATTTATCCTATCTTATACCTTTAAACGAGCAATTCTTGTATATATATATATTTCTGTGATCTCGGAAACGGCTCTAACGATTTCGCTGAAATTTGGTATATGGGGGTTTTTGAGGGTATACAATCTATCTAGATTAGTCTTATGTTTGGGAAAACGCGTGTTTTCGAGATTTCATGCGTTTTTAATATCAGAACTTAGATAGTACCGCCAATACCAATCTTAGCAGAGACTACAACCAGCAGCAAAAGTTGCAACTTTAATGTTACAGATGATATTAATAATTCGAGCCAGTAGGTCATTTTGTACACCTCTCCTGCTTAGCTACTTCTACAGTAGACTGTTCCCACATACCTACAAATCATCTTCTTCGCGTTATCCCGCCTTTTTGCCACGGGTCATGAGAGCCTAGGGTCCGCTTGGCAACAAATCCCTAGAAAGTAACACTAGTTTTTACGAAAGCGACTGCCATCTGACCTTCCAACCCAGAGGGTAAACTAGGCCTTATTGGGATTAGTCCGGTTTCCTCACGATGTTTCTCTTCACGGAAAAGCAACTGGTAAATATGAAATGATATTTCGTACATAAGTTCCGAAAGACTCCCGCGACCTCCGGATTGCAAGTCGCACGCTCTTACCGCTAGACCACCAGCACTTCCCACAATCCCATACAAATACAGTAGCAATTTCAACTCTTAGTAAAAATAGGAATAAATTACTTTTATTGGGATTCAGAAACCTATATACCTAAAGGTATACTATCCAGTGAGCCAAAGCTTACAAAATATTCAAATTATTTGAGCGATCGTTAGTAATTTTACCTGTTTTATATATGTTTTATTCGTAAAAGTTACGGCTTACTAAAATCATAACGAAAAAAAAAGTTTGGCCTAGTGGGTAGTGACCCTGCCTACGAAGCCGATGGTTCCGGGGTCAAATCCTGGTAAGGGCATTTGTTCGTGTGATGAGCATGGATATTTGTTCCTGAGTCGTGGGTGTTTTCTGTGTATTTAAGTATTTATAAATATTTATATATTATATATATCGTTGTCTGGGTACCCTCAACACAAGCCTTATAGAGCTTACTGTGGGACTTAGTCAATTTGTGTAATAATGTCCTATAATATTTATTTTATTTATTTATTTATTTATAATAGTTATATACGGTACATATGGTGCTACTTTACCGCACTAGTGCGATAATTAGCACTTTACGTAGGTAGCTATGTCGAAAATTTAAAGGACCATATTATGTACTGTAAAACGTTGTACAGTCAGCATCAAAAGTAGCGGATCAAATAACGTTTCATAAGTGTCTACCATTCTGTAACAGCTTAAGAAAAAGTGGTGGCTTTAATATATAACAACAAAGACTGTAAAAGATATACTTTTGAGCGCGAATTTTAACAATTTATCTATATTTGGAAAAGTTATCCGGAATATCAGATACTTTTGGCGCGTTGTTTCATCCGCTACTTTTGATGCTGACTGTACTTGTACGATACATGAGCGATAAGTAATTCGCAACTCGTGTCGATTTAAAACACTCCCGTTGGTCTTGTTCTGATTTATCGCCACTCGTTACGAATTTCCCATTTTTCGCACTTGTATCGTAATGTGCTATTACAGACGCTGTAATTATAAGTACAAACAGGAGCACTTAGTGCAGTCTGATAAAAGCTGTGATGGCAGGTCTGAGATAATTTTATATCATTTACTACTCTCTCCCACAGACTGAGTAATGAGAGATAAATTATCGAACTGGCCAGGGTGCGTAGACAAGATGTCAATCATTAACGCTGCGTAGCGAACGTAACGCAAATGCACTGTCGCACTAATATGGAAGAATGTTAGAATCAGACCAACATAAGTTGGGAGCAATTTTGATAGCCCAACCTGTGCAAGTGTTAAGTAAACGTCATCATTTCATAGATGTTTGACCTTTAAAATAACACTTTCACTGTCTGGGCTGTCAGAATTATACTATATTCAAACTTCACTTTAGATAAAACAGTTTGAAGTGGTCTCTAGACGATTAAGCACGTTTTTCAAGTAGATTTACGTTATTTACCCACTTTATCGAGGAACCTGCTTGATATACAATTATAAACAATCGCTCAAATGATTTTTGTTCTGTAAGATGACGATCGACTGCCCCGAAACCGCCTTTTCCATACAAACGTAGTCCCAATTTTCCTCTCCGGATATTAACATTATTGAAAATATTTTGATACAATTTGATTTATATATTATCAACCATATCTATGCCCGCTCGTTTGATTTTCTAAATTCTAAATTATTATAAGAGTTAGGAGCTTTTATAAAGTATGTGTTTTTCTGTTCTCTTATAATAATTAAAACATCGAAAAAAACATACAGGCGGGCATTGCTGTGTTTAAATTACATCAAAGTGTGTGTTATCCATAATGTCAATATTCAGGGAGGAAAATAAGGACTACGTTTGTATGGAGAAGTGATCGTCCCCTTTCCTCTTAAGAGGGAAGTCTACCACGGGATCCACCATACAAAAAGAGAAAACGTTTTTCCACTTCTATATTTTCCTTTCTCCATGATTTTTAGTATATTATTGACACAATGAAAAACTAGGTCTATAGGTTTTCCTTTTTTTTTCAAAATTTGCAAAACAAAACATTTTTTTTTCAAATAAGCGAAACCTTTAAACCTAAAATATATTATGTATGTATGTATATGTATATACTTTATTCTACATATAAATAAAAACACGAAAAACACAGTTACAGAGTAAATTAAATACAACAAAGGTGAACTTATCCCTGTATGGGATCTCTTCCAGTTAACCTTTGAGGAAATGAGTAAAACAGAAGTAACGGTGAATGAATGACAAACACAAACAAAAGTGTACAATCACTGAAATTAATGAAATGCACGTTTTGAATACACATTGATACAAATATACATAGATAGAAAAATAACCATAAAATAATGCATACATATATATATAACATAAATAAAAATAAATAAATATTCAATATTATTTTATATTTTATTTATAGTGCTGTACCGTAGACATTTAGCTCCAGCGATATGCTTTGGTTAAGAAGGGTAGGTAGCACTACACTATGTAATATTGCAGCTCGAGATCGATATTTACTTATTGACCTTCCTACAATTGAAATATACGAGTTGAAATACCATAGACTAGATAATATTTAACAACTTGCTTGACTGGCCAACACTACATGAGGTGTTGAATTTAGTTACTGCAGATGGTATATTAGGTAATATTATCTGGAAAACAAAATTTACCAAAAACTGTTTCAATTAATCCGATAAAAGCGAAGCGGAAGCGAAGCGATCGACATCAAAATCAAAGTGATTTGTTAAGATTTAGTTAGTAAAAACCGTTTTCTCCCGAAATGGAATTTCATAGATAAATTACCGTTATTTCGCTAGATTCAAAAAGCTAGTCTTCCCTCTTAAGCCTGGCAAATTGAGAGGTTGGTTCAATAAAAAGTCCATCAGCCTTAACGCCTTCAGTCACGTAATCGTAAGCGATCGTGATAGGGAGCGTGCATGAACTGTAGGAGGCAGCACACGAGCCGTCAGATTTTTGGCGCGAGGCGTAAATGTGATGTTTTTTGTTCCGATGTAGCCCACAAGATGGCAGAACCTACTATGCACAAGAAAACACGTGACGTGTACATGTGGATGTTTATGGTTCCGATTCAGGCCACAAGATGGCAGACCCTCCAACGCGCACGGTCCCTATTGTCAATCTTACGTAGTTGACATGCGCACTTAATCGCATGGGGATCCCATGAAAGCATAATCTTGAATTCCGTATAAAATTTAGTCGAAGAGCATATGTACGGTCGAGGAACTTGATTCTCTAGCAGTTTACGGTTCACATTACATTGGACAGCTCTTAGCATGTACAACTAAATTTACTTGAACCACAAATTGCTAAAGAATCAATTTCTTTGTACTGTACTGACTGTTACTAGGTTCTGACAATGAGTTACTGAATAAATACTTGAAGTTTATTGTTCCATCATTCCGTGAGAGAAGCAAGAATTTAAAGCTGCCACCGAATATGGCACTGATGTACCGTAGACATTTAGCTCCTGCGATATATCGCGAAAAAGTTTATACTTCCACTTATACACACACACATACACATATCTACATATGTACACTTTGCCAAAAAACATGAAGAGGAATAGCAAAAAACCTTGCGAATTCATGTTCATTACCCCGCTATTATTCTGAAACAAGAGTTCGGGATGGAAAATGATAAAAAAAAAAAAAACAAAACATACATATACATGCTGTAAGTAGTAGCTCTTTTGGTCTCAGACAATACAGCCACCTGTACTAAAATAACGGTGTCGACATAGTGACTTTTAAACTATTTTTTTATAAAGTTTTGGCACTTTAAAGTAGATCTATAACCGCGTTTATTTTAACTCTCTACACGATACTTATTTTTGATTCGTATATTTGATCAGATCGAGTAAAACCTTGCCTTTAAGTAACAATTTACAAGAAAAAAGTACCTAGACTATAAAAATATTTTCTTGTTAACTTAATAAACGTAATTACGAGACAGTATAAATTAACATGAATTATCAGAAATTAACATAATGGAAAAGATTAGGTACTATCGCTACACAAATGCTAATGAAGTAATAAAAGCCTTTTTGAGCTTCGGTGGGACTTTATTCTATAATATTTGTTATTATTTATTATAAAAACAATCAACTAGCAAGTAAAAAAAGCCCGGTAAAAATTCATGAGACTAAACCCCACTCAAGTGAATAATAAATGCAAGGCGTATATTTATTTATTTAATTTCTACTGTTATAATCTGTATTGTATTTGCTGAATAAATGTGTTGAACCCTAAAAAAAATGCAAGGCTCTGTATATTTAATGCACACTACAATATTATAATCCAGAGAGCCTGCTATGCCGAACCAGGGAGGCACCTCCCCAACCATATCCATCCCTTTTCTTCTCGTTTTCATTCAGTTAATGGCATCCCAGTCGGACGCTCGCAAAAGAAATCATTTACACTAAGAAAGGTGTAGTATATCATTAACTTAAATAATTATGTAGGAGTCGTTCCAGCGAGTTGCGGTCGCGGCGCGTTTGCGTTCACCACGAATATTCTACAGTCGAGAGATATATCGGAGCGGCCGATGTTCTCAATAATATCTGATCACGCACTCTAGCGTCTTGAGAATAGAGGCGTGTTTAAATATCTGCGAGTACCTGGGCTGCTCTGATATAACTGAAAGCGGCTGTACAAGGCAACGTAACGTTAACATTCACGTTAACGAACCGAGGGGGGATAGTTTCGTGATTACAGTTCGGCATAATGGAGTGGTGGGGGTTTTAATCATTGGGGAAATGTCGCGGTTGGAGTTTTTCCGTCAAAGCTAAATATATGCGGTGATAATTGCGCAAAGGTCTAGCACACTCCACTAGGTACCATTAATTCTGACGATTACTCCCTTTGAATAGTTTCGGTTGAATTTGTTTTGGAAAACGTTTTGTGAGCTTTAATTTGGTAACCGTGGACGCCTGCGGCCTGCGCCCTCGATGTCAAGTTATATACGGCTTATATGCCAAAGGTGCGAGGAATGTATGCGATTATACCTACGCATATTCAAGTAGTAGGAATAACTGGAATCAGAGTTCACTGAAACTTACACAACATTATTCTATCTTTTAAAAATATTCCTAATTTTTTTTGCAATCAATTGGGTGCTTCTGCTCTTCCTTGCGCACGCTTGCCTCTTATGGGTAATATTAAATCATTAATTATGTCGCCTGCGGTATTTCCGGACCGATACGACCTTCAAACCTTCAAGAAAAGAGCGTACTCCCATCTTAGAGGCCGGCAACGCACTTACAACTCCTCTGGTCTAGGGCTAGTCTCATCCAGAAGTGTCCCGCGATTTTTCGAATGTCGTCCACCCAACGAGCCAACGGACGCCAGGCGCTTCTTTCGTCCCAAAGCGGCCACCAATCATACAATAAACGTTAAATTTGGACTTATTTTATATTTTAGTATAGAGTAAGGTTTATATAAGACTTAATTTTTTTTTATGGTAGAGGAGGCAAACGAGCAGACGGATCACCTGATGGTAAGCGATTACCGCCGCCCATGGCCACCTGCAAGCCCTTAGGTTTCTTATTGGCTGAAAAATGTTAGCATTAAACACTTTACAAGTTTACTTTACAAAAATGTGAATCAATCTTTAAGACGAAAGTTGACCACCGCTACAAAACCGCCTCTCCATACAAACGTAGTCCCCATTTTCCTCTCTGTACATGTATTTTATTATATACTACGTCGGTGGCAAACAAGCATACGGCCCGCCTGATGGTAAGCAGTCTCCGTAGCCTATGTACGCCTACAAATCCAGAGGAGTTACATGCGCGTTGCCGACCCTAATACTCCGCACCATCGTGCAACGTTACGGCAACCTTACCAGCAGGAACACAACACTATGAGTAGGGTCTAGTGTTATTTGGCTGCGGTTTTCTGTAAGGTGGAGGTACTTCCCCAGTTCGGCTCTGCTCTAGATCTGGAATGACGTCTACTGTGCTGTGCCCTACCAAACAAATCGAGATGACATTAACAGTGCCCATACCTCACTTTTGGACGTAGTTTAAGGACATACCCGGGTGTATTAACATTATTGAAATTATTTTGACACAATTTAATTATATCAACCACAGCTATGCCCCGTTTAGTTATTATAACTGTTAGGATAATTTAAAAATGGGTATGGAATTAGTTTTTCGCTCCTCACTCTTATAATAATAATAAAAAAACGAAAAAATCACCAAACGAAGGGGCATAGATATGGTTAATATATCTACTTGCATAAAAATAATTTCTATAATGTTCAGGGAGGAAAATGAGGACTTCGTTTGTATAGAGAAGCGGTCGTCCTCTTTCTCTTAAGTACTAGGTAGGCATAGTCAGCTGCAGAGATAGTTGACCCCCCAGGAAACAAATTTCTATGCAGGAGGGTCAGTTATCTCTGCCGCTGACTGCATCCTTTCTTAATCTTTTCACACTTGACTGGCTCAGTGACCCAAACAGGATCTTGGCCTCTGACACAAGAGAGCGCCACTCTGCCCTATCCTGCGCCACTTCACGCCAGTTGGGTATTCCGAGGGCGAACAGGTCTTTTAGGACTTTGTCACTGCAGCGGTATCTGGGACGCCCAGACAGACGTTTTCCACCCGGGTGCCCCACATACGCTCTTCTCACGGCACGATGCTCTCCCATCCTCTCTAGGTGGCCGAGCCAGCGGAGTCGTGTGGCTTTGATCTCGCCAATTATATTGGGCATCGCAACCAGCTCCTCTAGCACCCTATTCTTCCTACGCCTCCAAGTTCCATCTTCATCTCTGAATCTTTTAATTTAGCGAAAACGTCACGGTCATAATGCCTGAAAGACTTATCATATACAGTTCGTTGTTCAACGCTACGGTTAACTACGGCGTTACTTGAAAAGATGTGGATGAAATGATACCTAATACGAAATCGTCCGTGGACTTAAAATCGGAATCTCAAAAATATTTTTATTTTATTTATTTATTTATTATTCATTAAATATGTACCTACAGCAAAGTTTTCACTATATCTAATTATACATTTTAATTGAAACCAGCGTTTAAAGACATAGTCTGCAATAACAGCCCAAAAAGACCGGGACCTGTGCTAGGGCTAGTTACAATATATGTGACCCAAGTTTTGAGAGCGATCGGATTTTGGATAATTAATTTTCCTATACCTAATATAAAAATTACTCAGTCAATATCAGTTACAGTTGTATATAAAAGGGATAAAATTTTATATTATCCTTTTTCAAGTCTTTTTTTTGTCTTTTTAATAAAGGTTTTTATACGATTATACACCGTGGGCCAATTAAACCCGACAGATTTCAAAGGTGTATTCTTGACCGCATTTAGAGACTAAAATGTCATAGAATGTTTTCTGAAATCGGTCTTGTTTTAGAGATAATGACAATTTCTGTGAAAATTTGTTTCTTTTATCACTTAGTCAAAAACGCCTTTTTAGCTGTGACGCTGCCACTATGTGACTTGGTTTAGACATACCTACTGACAGATATTAAAGCTTTAAAGTAAACTCGCAATTTTCGTCTGTAAATAAAATAAAAAACTTTACTTATTCGTTGTAATGTTTTTTTTTCACCAAGGTGTATAAATAACGTGTCGTGTGCAGAAAACGCAAAAGGATTTTTTTTTTCGGCAAAAAAAATTTTTTTTTGGCGAATTGGGCCAAAACTCATATAACATTTTTTGCTCCTTATAACCTCAGGAATGCGTGGTTAAAATCTGTCGGGTTTAATTGGCCCACGGTGTATAAGTGCATATATAAAAACGCTTCTAATAATTTAGTAAGTTTTTACTTATGAAAAAAAAATATGTAAATAATCGTATATAAGTTATAATTCTTACACATTTACCTCGACTTATTTTTCTAAAGTATTTTTCAATAAAAAAAAACGTCAAGATAGCTTATCGTCTTTCTAATGCTAAAATACGAATTATAGGGCCATGCAAATGCATATTACAGAACTAAAATACCATTGATAAATCAAATCATCGCGATATATATATTCCTACTGGCAAAATACAAAAATTTAAGCTGCTTTAATGTTACGTTGAGCACTTACTCAAAATATTAAGTAGTAAAATCTTCTATAAGTTTGTCACATCGAGTTAAATTAATTAACTTGAATATTATTCCATAAAATACCATATTGTGGATTGTTTACATTTTTATAAATACCTAAAGAAATACACGTTTTTCTTGTTTGTTGTTGAATTTTTGATTATTAAGTGCAATTTATGGTACCATTTGTTTGATTATTGATCTCACCTACGACTCCTATGCGTCTGATTTATAAATAAAGCATAAAAATAAGAATAACATGGTGTTTTTTGAAACTTTCAAAATTTCTCGAGATACTTGAGAAACTCGAGAAATACTGACCGAGAATTCCCATGCCTTGAGAAATAAAAAAAGTCGAGAAATTAGAATCCCTAGGCAAGGGAGATTGAGGGGAAGGAGGGGGAGTATAAAACAAAAGTGATTTCTTTATCATTTATACTCTGGCATAGCGACCTTGTCAGTAGAAAAAGACGGCAAATTAAAAAAATGTAGGCGCGAAGAGTTAACTTCCCATAGAAAATGTGATGTTCGCTCCTTTTCTACTGACAAATTAGTTTGTTTCAGTATATAAGTATGATAAATACCAATCTTTGAAAAACAAAATGTATCATTCAATAACAAGTACATATTTCATTTCATTCATTTCATTTATTCACCATAAAGTAATATGTGCATTACATGGTATGTCGTTACAAGCAATCAAATAATTAATATAATTCCAATACACTATAATACATTAAAAAATAGTTGTTTTATATCAAAAGTCCCCGGCCGTAACCCTTAAGCCGGGGGAGAGGGGAATTCAAGGTCCCATTTTTGGCTTCTTCACTTATATCTTGGAAACTTTGCGTCTTAGCTACATGACTACTTACACAAAACGGAATCTAATTAAATTTGCTGCAAGTTTAATTTAGTCAAGTTTTTGGACATATAATAGCTTTCGGGATATCCTCTCTTGAAAGTTTATTTGGGTCTCTCAATTTTATCTTGATAACTACATCAGTGAAGCTACTAGGCCATGTTTGGTATCGTTTTCGTATAGCAGCTTAACTAATGTAGATATGAAGATAAAATTGAGAGCCCTAAAAAACTTACAAGAGCGGATATCTCAAAAACTATAAAAGATATCGAAAAACTTGACTGAATGAAACTTGTAATAAATTTAATCAACTTTCATTTTGTATAAGTGGCCATGTCGCTAAGATGCATATTTTCTGAGATATAAGTGAAAAACCGATAAGGAACTAAATCAAATTAAAAGAATTTCGAATGCTGTTCCACCGTGATACAGTTTGATACTAGATACGGGGAACAGAAGACGCTTACTACTGCTATGCTATGAAGTATAAACAAATTAAAATAATGTATACCTTTTCTTGTATATAGACCTAAAATTAGTGTTATCTAAGTGTAAGCAGTTGTTACATTTATGGTACTAAATAAATATGTTAGTGTGTCACGGAAGTTTTATAAGTAGAATTTTTAATGATTTGTTAAATTATAAGTAAGTAAACACTTTATTGTACGAGAAAAATAAATATTACATCAGATGGAAAATAATTGGGTAGTACAAAGGCGAACTTATCCCTAAGAGGGATCTCTTCCAGTTAACCCATACCTAAAAGAGTAATTAAAAACTATATCTAAAGTAATTGTATATTATTACATACCATAAACTATATATAAATAAAAATCTTTATACATAACCTATATGAATAAATATAAATATATATTATGACCGCACACATCTTCCTACCTGTCAGTAGGTGCTTCATCTGAGAGCCATAGTTTTTTTAGTTTATATTTTAGTGATGTCACTGATTGACACTGTCTCAAAGGAGGTGGTAGCGCGTTCCAAAGCTTAACAGAATTTACGGTGAATGATTTGTGATATGATCGGTGTTTATGAATTATTTTCCGAAACGTATAGTTTCCTAGCCGCTAATTTTCTTTTCGCATCTTTGCCTGAACGCGATTATTATACCCACTGTTTTCCTCCACAGCGCTCCCATAGAAAATACTAAACGGACGCGGAGCGGGAGTCACGTGTTTAAGTTTATGTCTCGCCAATTTTCATTAATTATTTAGCTTTTATAGTAATAAAGTATTATTTTAGATGTCTTGTGGAAAAGTATTGTATACAATAGTGATATAACCAAGCTTTTCAATTTCGTATTACTTAGGCAACTCAGCAAGCTTCGTTGCCTAAACACGGTACTCGACTGAAAAACTCTCTATTATATTACGATTGCATAAAATACTATTATTGATTTTTGATAAGGTCCTACTACTAATGGAAACTTCCTTACAAGTACGCATCGAATAAGATATTGTGATGCATTTCGTCACTAAACGCAACCTACTTAATATATGAACAAGAAATGTTTACTAAACACTGTTTAGTGTTTACTTAGTATATACTCTGTTTTTTTTTTTTATATTAGAATTTTTCTAACTTCAAAAGTAGTGGTAGGTAATAATTTAACTTTTCATCTCTCATGCTACGAAACTGGGTCATTGTTGTTCTATGAAATGTACATTTTACACTCAGAGTACGATTTTTTCTTTAATTTTGTTTTAAATGGATTTCCTGGACAATTTCCGTTCTGATATATCTCCCCATTACATAAATAACGATACTTTTACCTAATTTGTTAATTGAAAGTACCATTAAAGAAATACAGGATGGTCCAGAAATTGAACAGGGAAAAAACGTTTATTTGTAATAAAAGTACCTAGACAAATAGGGGTTTTATTTTTCAAAAAATAGTAATCTAAAATGTTACCATTTTATTCCTATCTTGGAACCCTAAACTGGAAATTTTTAGTACAGTCTGAAAAACATGATGGATAATTTCTTACATTTCCCCGTATTTTTCTTTTTTCAAATTCCTCCATGGAGCTTAGAGGGCTAACAAAAAAAATTATTGGAGATAAGTCGGGGTCGTGAGGTGGCCAGTTACGATTACCCCTTTTGGAAATAAGATTTCAGGCGAAGATTTCAGTAGAGTGTTTAACTCGGGTGAAAGCCATTATTTTAGTCTCGGACTATTAGCGCTCTCACTCCCTTGGTTAACAATCTACTATTTTGCAATCCTTGGTTAACAATCTACTATTTTGCAATCCTGTACCTACGTGACAATTCTGGAAATGTGGTGCAAATTCGGGTCTAACACATTTCTCATGGAATGACATGGATACTGTATAGGAGTAGGTACATATAGCAAATATACACGATGAAATTTAATCGGTGATCACGAACCAATTTTTCTAATTCAGTCATCGATGGCAATTACGCCGATCACTATTAAGAGGTGACTGACCATGCAAAAAGAAAAAACGTTTTTTCACTTGTGTAGTGCACCAATTTGTCAAGAGATGGCGCCACCTCCGAGATAGAACGCGCTAACGATGTGTCGACGTAGAAACATGACCTCCGAGATGCAAATTACCGATCGATGTCAAAAGCTAGGAGCGGATTAGTGCTTGGTTGGCTGCATTCAAGCTATTGAACACCTTCCAACATTAATCTTGCGAACCTATTTCAGATAGCAGCAACGGTGTCTCGGTCGAAACGCCTGCTGTCGTCACGATAGTATCGTCAGTCTTAAGTCCATTCAGTTATATTAGTAGTTCTTGTTATTAAACCGACTCAGATATTTACGTTGTTTTCGTCTGCGGAGCGTAACCCTCACTACTAGGGTTGCCACCCGTACTTTTATAAAAAGTATTGTACTCTATTTTAGCTTTGTGTACTTTATATTTTACGAAGCACTAAAAGTACGCCAAAATACTTTATTTACGACCTTTATTCATTAATTATATTTTTTTAAGCGAAACATGCAAATTTTGGATATTTCATATCTATATTCACCAGGAAAATACATTTGACAATGTTCCTGAACGCAACCTTAAGAAACAATGCTTCCATTAAGCTTATCAGAAATGAACTACTAGTTTATTTAAATTTGTGCATGCCATGCTTACAAGCTATAAACATATTTCAAGCTGATAAGAAACTGTTAGCCAGTGCGAAATCAAACAAAAAATATGTATTTAAAAAAATACAATAAAATACTTTATTTTTATGCCGTGTACTTTTTATTTTTGTACCGTCAGACGAGAAATACTTTATTTGGGGCGCAAAAAGGTGGCAACCCTACTCACTACACTTGTAAATATTTTCTAATCTCCATGATTTTTTAGTATGTTGTTGACACAATAAAAAACTAGGTTTATAGGTTTTCCTTTTTTTTTTTCAAAATTTACAAATCAAAAAAAAATATTTTTTCCAAAAAAGCGAAACCTATAAACCTAGAATGTTGACGAGATTTAGTAAGTGGAACCCGTTTTCTCCCAAAATGGAATTTCATAGAATAATTACCCTTAATTCGTTAAATTCAAAAAGCTATCAACTATTGGATCAACCCCGAAAACCTGAAAATAAATTACTATCTCATAGACAATATCAACATCAGACCAGCCAAAATGTATGAAACAGCCATTTTCTTTTTGCGATGTCGGGGTTGGTTCCATAGTTAAATATGATCGCCATCGATCGGTTAAATTTCATGGTGTATAGGTAGTTGTATAGTTATATAATTCTAGCTTATACACACGGTATCCCTACTAAATACTATAATTTAAAAAATGCGAAAGTAGCTTTTATCTATCTGTCTGTCTGTTACATTTTCACGCTTAAACCTCTGAAACGTTTTTGATGAAGTCTAGTATGGAGATAATTTGAGGCCTGTGGAAGAAGATAAAATAGTTTTCATCAATCATCATCCATCATGCTGAACATGCTGAGATGAGGCCATTTCGTGGCACTTTATACTTTCCTTTTTTTTGTTATATTATGTAATATAATGTGTCTTGTTTGTGTTTACGAATATAAATTATTCTATTCTATTCTATCATCCCACGCAGACGAAGATGCGGGCAGAAACTAGTTTATTAATATAGTAATAAATATTTGGACAATATGGCCGGCAGGGCGATTCACACTTACAAATTGATCCCATTTTGACATCAATCGCCGGTGCATGTCGGTCCTACTTGTATATTACTCAAATCAATCAAACATTTATTCAGCAAATAGGCCACATGGGCACTTTTACAAGTGAAATCTTTACAATCAATTAAAATGATAAAATACAATTACAGATTTATTAGAGATGTATACAGTCTCTAAATGTCGAATTACACAAAACAACTGCAATTGGAGCATGCTTTGATTAATACTTAACATCCCAACAACAAATCGATGGTAGATTTTTCGGACACAGATTGACAGTTACCTATTTCTCTCACTGCGCGATCTGTCCTGAACTCCTATTTTATGGGCCATTATTAGCTAAGTTAGAATTTACTTTTCTGACAAGAATTCAACCTGCATAAAAACTTCCTTTATCCAAGATTAATAACCTAACTTAATCCTCCAAAATCTAGTCGCAAAAGTAAAGTAACACTTTATTTATCCGCACGAAATTCTCCCGTGAAATTAAATGACATCCTTTCTCTATTTATAAGGCCGCATGCAGCGCTGCACCGCCTTAAATGGACTTCATTAGGCACAAAAAACGTCTCGGCCTCCCCTCCCCCTGACCTCACCCCCGCCGGGGCCCGCTCGCGAATTATGCAATTTCATTTGAATTTGCGGGTGCAAAAGTGCGAGGGGACCTAATGGGAGATCCGCGAGGGTGTTTCCCGAGTGAGACGCCGACCGGTAGAGTTTAGATTTAAAGATTGAACAGATTTAAAAATTAAATAAATAGATTGAAAGCTTTGTTATAACTACAATTACCTACAAAAACGACATTGACTACCACGATCACGGAATACACAAGTACAAAATACACCGATACAAATGCGAAAAACAGGAAATTCGCAACGGCGATAAATTAAAACACGACTGAAGGGAGTGTTTTAAATCGACACGAGTTGCGAATTACCTATTCGCACATGTATCGTGCAACATTTTACAGTGAACAGAGGCCCTTTAAAATTTCGACATAGATACGTAATGTCTGATTATCGCACTAGAGCGGTAAAGTAGCAATATATGTACTGTCAAAACTCTAATGATGCACTTACAGTATTGATTTATTATTAAGTAATTCCTAGCTCAAAATAATACTTGTTCCTCATACAAATGATTAACTCCTTTTTAACCCCCTTAGGGGTTGAATTTTTCAAAATCGCTTCCTTCTTCTTCCTCGCGTTGTCCCTGCGTTTTGCCAAGGCTTATGGGAGCCTGGGGTCCGCTTGGTAACTAATCCCAAGAAATGGCGTAGGCACTAGTTTTTACGAAAGCGATATTTTGTGCATCTGTTATAAGCGAAAATAATCGACCTAGGAGCTAAGTTCCAGTGCAAAGACGGAATTATTAGAAAATCAAGCAAAGTATTTTATAGCTAGTTTATAGGTACCTAACTTAGGTAGGTAAAACTTAGGTATTCGCCCCGCCTTATAATTTCGCCCGTATCTACTTGCCTGGCTTACTACTCTCAGTACCCGCATCTTCGCACCTAAGTACTCACAGCCCTCACAGGTAACATTAACACTTATACTGCGAACAGGTTCTACTTTTTAGATTCACTTCATAACACTATTGTCAAAAATTTCGTTGACAGACGGGTGAACTACTTGAAAGCACAGTGGGAAGTACAGAAAGCCAAGATCGTTACGAATAAGGGCATATGTCATCAGGGCCAAAATTCAACGGTGTATAGTGCTTTTAATGGTACAATGCAAGTAATTATGACCGATTATGAACTCTATTTCTTAAAGAGTTTACAGTTTCGTAGAACAGAAGGTCAAGGTGCAACTCGCGGGCTCGACGCGGACGGGTGCGGAGGGCGGCGTCACCTATTAAGGCGGCTCACACGCCGCGACAACCACACGCTTTTTTCACCTCCCCCCACCCGCTCGCGCACGCTAAATTGCACCTTGCGGGCTCCCCGCAAGGCCCACAACTGCGGTGAGCCGCTGATTAAATTATTTCCCCATTATTTGATTCGCCACCTTTCCAAAATGGCGGCAGAACGCGGACTAATTGATGACCACCCTTGAGACACCACGCCTGCTAATTAATGAATCCATTTCGTGATTGAAACGCATCGCCTTTACACTACACTGACTTTACGGGGTCGAATTTTTATCATTCTTTTTTTTTATCATTTCTGAAACATGTAGGATTAATTAATTATAAATATAATAATATAAAAAAAAAACTCAGAATCGCAATCCATATGGATCCTAATTGGAGAAAAAAAGTATCCCAATTATTTTCCATTCTGTTACCATTTTTCATTAACGGTAACAAAAAATATAATTATTAAAACTTTTGGAGACACATTAATAAGAGTCTGCCAATTCCATTTCCAAATTATTTATTTGTTAAACATAGGTATGTACAACAGTAGGTCTTAAATGTATAATAAAGTATCACTATGCTTATTTTCAATTCTTATCGGATATTTTTAGTAACGTGTGGATTAGTCCCGATTCGATGCAGTGCGTTTGCCGTCGGCAAATGTTTAGTTTATTTATTTCATAATGATACATTGCAGTATAAATTTTTCTTTAGTTAATCTACCTATATTAATTTATATTATGATCGTCAATAATTTGGCATGCAAACATATAATTATAAAATTTTAACATAACCAATTTTAAAACAATACAAATTATGAAAACTAACAATTGTTAAGTAAAAAAGGTATTACAAAATTGCTGTCAAATTAAAAACTAAGAAACAAATTAAGAACAGAAAACGAAATAAATAATGGAACAATGGTTATGCAGATGACTTCAGATATTATTTAAATAGGTTAGTAGATTTGGATCCTCCTACGTCCCTCCTCACTTAAATAGTCAATATCTATCTGTTAGGAAATATTTGAATAGTACCTAAACATAATATTTAGGTAAACTAAAAATACATGTATTAAAAAAAAAATTGTTTATTTCGGACCATAATCAGGCGCGGATACAAGGGGGGGGCCATAGGGGCAATGGCCCCCCCCTAAAACCCTGGCTCTCACATTACTAAATTGAGTAAATTTTATTTTTTACCAAAAATATATGATTTTCTCAAAATGGCCCCCCCCCTAAGCCAAATCTTGTATCCGCGCCTGACCATAATCCATAGAAATTGGTTAGTAGCTTCTTAAAAATCTATGTTAGTCTTATGAATAAATATATATCTACAGGAAACTTAACCTAGTAGGTATTGGGTCTTACCATATTTGTCCCTCCCAATAATCACATTAACCCAGTATTTTGTGAGCGGGCAGTCGAGGCGATCGGCCAACGTCCTTAGCATGCTGTTGCTGCTTCCGCGCACTCTCCCAAGCAGTGAGGCAATTCTTTTTCGCCTTATGGCAAAGAAGTCGTCGGTTCTAGCCTCGGCGAACATGCCCGATGCGCTGCAGTGTTTAGGTCGCCTCAACAGCATTCTAAGGACGTTGTTGTATTGCACACGCAGTGTATTATAGGCCTTCTGTGTGAAACTTACCCACAGGCCGCACGTGTAAAACGTCTGGCAATAAGCCTTAATAAAACCGGCCAAGAGCATGTCGGGCCACGCTCAGTGTAGGGTTCCGTAGTTACTCTTCCGTCACAATAAGCTAAACTGGAGCTTAAAGTATAGTAAATTGTTAACCAAGGGATGAAACGGTACCTTTCACCAGAGTTAAACAAATAGGCAAATTTGCATAATCAGTACCTAATTAAAGTAAGTCTTTTTACTATGAAGGGAAACCTTTTTGCGATAACTCAAAAACAGCTAAACTGATCATGTCCGCTATAGTTTTCATTTAATTTCTTTCTTAAGCTCTACTTCCACGATTTTTTTCATATTTTTTGGACTTATGGTTCAAAAGTTAGAGGGGGGGGGACACATTATTTTTTTCTTTCGGAGCGATTATCTCCGAATATAATAACTTTATCAAAAAATGTTTCTTGAAAACGCCTATTAGTTTTTAAAGACCTTTCCAACGATACCCTACACTCTAGGGTTGAAGCGAAAAAAAAATTTCACCCCCACTTTACGTGTAGGGGAGGTACCCTAAAAAAAATTAAATTTTTAGATTTGATTGTACGACTTTGTCGGCTTTATTGATTTATATATCCATGCCAAATTTCAGCTTTCTAGCATTAACGACCACGGAGCAAAGCCTCGGACAGACAGACAGACAGACAGACAGACGGACATGGCGAAACTATAAGGGTTCCTAGTTGACTACGGAACCCTAAAAAGTGTCAGTTTTACTTTTTCAGTATTAACAGCATATTTTACACAAACCGAAACAGAAACTTAATAAGCTACTCTAGGGCACATTTTTATTTTGTTGTCGTTTTGTCGTCAAGTTCCCAATTTGGGCAAGAAAAATTGTTTCGTGATGGGTAAAGACATGTATATAATAATTAATTATTAATCATGATTATAGTGACGGGAAATCTCGTTTCTTTTTTATGAGTTGAGCGTGAAGAACGGGATATTATAATTTAAGAATGTTCTACCTTAGAGATGGCTAGGGGGCGCCTAAGCCTTCAGTAAGAGATGCATATACTTGGAAAAATTCGACCAATGCTGCCGTGACCCCGGTGGCCGAGTGGCTCAGGCACCTGCCGCGATAGCAGAGGACGCTGGTTCGATTCCAGCCTGGGGCACTGGAGGCCTTGGTCACTTTTTCTTAGTATATGACATTTATTTTAGTTTATAATTTATATAGTAGTGTTTCTACTTGAAATAAAAACAAATTAAAATATTTTCTAAAAATAATTTAATTTGTTCTAATACTTCTAATAGTATTACATATGTTGCAGTCAAAAGTGTGAACTGGTCAAAAGAACTTTTAACCGACAAAAACAGGCAAAACTACTTTTGACTGAGCATGTTGGTCAAAAGTAGTTTTACCTGAAAATCATTGGTTAATAGTAATTGTGACTGTTACTATTAGTCAAAAGTACTTTTGACCGCAGGCACTCAACAAAAGCACTTTTGACTAAAAATAACAGCCAAAAATAGTTTTTCCCAATGAGGTTGGTTAAAAGTACCTTTGACTGTCAGATTCCGTCATAAGTAGTTTTGACTGGTTGTCAGTCAAAACCCTTAAAAAGTTAGTCCTTAATATGTAGCACCCCTCTACCATTAAAAATTTAAAAAAAACCCCACAATTAGAAACAAGTTTATTATTAAATAATTAATAGGTACTCGTATAAAAAATGTAATACAGGGCAAGTGGTGTACCTGTAAACGATTGTGACAATAATAATCGTAAGTTTACTTAACATAAAACAATTTTCAAAGTCTCCAAGTGTCCAGAGGTAAGCAAAACATTAATCATAAAATATGTACAACTCGAGTTCTAACAATATTAAACAACACGAAATAATAATCACAAAATAATCATCAGAGGTAAGCAAGACAATAATCATAAAATAAGTACAACGCAAGTTATAACAATATTAAACAACACAAAATAATAATCGTAATATTAGGTTTACTTAATATAAAACAATTTTCAAAATCTCCAAGTGTCCAGAGGTAAGCAAAACATTAATCATAAAATAAGTACAACTAAAGTTCTAACAATATTAAACAACAAAAAATAATAATCGTAATATTAAGTTTACTTAACATAAAACAATTTTCAAAATCTCCAAGTGTCCAGAGGTAAGCAAAACATTAATCATAAAATAAGTACAACTAAAGTTCTAACAATATTAAACAACACGAAATAATAATCACAAAATAATCAGCAGAGGTAAGCAAAACATTAATCATAAAATAAGTACAACTCGAGTTATAACAATATTAAACAACACGAAATAATAATCACAAAATAATCATCAGAGGTAAGCAAAACATTAATCATAAAATAAGAACAACGCAAGTTATAACAATATTAAACAACACAAAATAATAATCGTAATATTAAGTTTACTTAACATAAAACAATTTTCAATATCTCCAAGTGTCCAGAGGTAAGGAAAACAATATAACCAACCAGGCCTCGGAGTTTCTCTTGTAGTGTACGAGTAAGACGAAGGATTAAACACGTTTTTGGGAGAAATAAAATTAGCAAGAATTGGATTTAAATTAAGTGTTAATATCGACTCCTAGTTTGCCTTCGTGTTACCGGTTAGAAAATCTCCGAGGCCGGAACATAACAGAATACAGTGAAACAAGCAAATTCGTAATTATTTTTCTAGAGCGAATCCCATTAGCTTTGTATCTCACAAACAATGCTCATTATCTGCATTGTTACCTGTGGCCAGAACTGCCACTTCAAAATGAAACGCATAGTAATAAGTGCAAACAACTTTTTACTTAAGTTGTCTTTTGGTCAAAGGAGATAAGATTTAAGCTTGATTCACGCTGATTCCGAACCGACACCGTACCGCGGCGTTTGTCAGCTGTTTTGTATGGAGAAGATCACGTGACCTTCTACGTTGCTGCCGGTGCTGGACATACAAAACAGCTGACAAACGCCGCGGTACGGTGTCGGTACGGAATCAGCGTGATCAAGCTTTACTCTTAAACAAAGAGAACACAGACGTTAGTCATCCCACGATGCGTACTTCACTGCTCTTTCACATACGCAGTGACCAATATCTGTGTTATCTTTGTTTAAGAGTAAACCTTATCTCTTTTAGCTTAAATACTACTCTAGTAATAAGTTGTTTGCACTTAGTATGTCTTTAATTTTGAAGTTGCACCTTTGGCCACAAGTAACAATACAGATAATGGGTATTGTTTGTCGGGCAAAAAGTTCAGTAGATTCGCTCTAGAAAAAAAAATTACGACTATATAATGAGAACCTCGTAAATATGAAATGATTTTTTCTTACTTACTTATTAATTATAACTTAATAATGTTAAAGGCATGATATTACGAGGCTGTCATGACGTTACAATGACGAATTATTTATTCGTACAATTCAAACTATTATGGCACTTTGAATTACACAGCAACCCCTTTTTCTTGCAGAAACATCTGTTGTTTTTGCAGCCTGAAGAACATACACATCGTGCATAACCTTGTCCTGTTCCAGTAGCGACGTTCTTTGCAGCAGTTCGTAATGCAATTGTCACGTTCGGCACCTCATGTTGTCGGAGAAACTTTTCTTCACACCCGTCGAATTCTGACCTAAAAAAAATGCACACACACATATACACATATGTTATTAATTACTTACATGCACACACACACACACACACACAAACACTCTCTCTCTCTCTCTCACACACACACTCACTCACTCACACACTCACTCACACACATACATACACACAAAGAGAGAGAGAGAGATTATTACAAAGACATCAAAAATACGTACCTACAGTATAATTTGTTCAAAATTCCACTCTTAGTCCCAATTTTGTATAACTGTTCTGAAGTTACTTCCAGTACAACTCCAATTACATTACGAAGGTCTGCCTTTCCTTTGTCTACGTCTGGAATCGGTATGATCAAATTGTCTCCGACTTTCAACGGTGGATGAGATTCATCACTTGCTGTTTTCATTCTTTTTGCTAAATTGCAATGTGCTTTTTCTCTTGCTTCCAATATCATTGTTTCCTTACTGTTATGATTAATAGTTTCTTGTTCTACATTTTCTCCATCGTCATCGTCATCTTCATCTTCACCAACTTCTTCAGTGTCATTATTTTCCTGTTCATCTTGATTTCCTGCATTATCATTATCACTGAAGTTTCGATTTAACTCTGTGATTGCAAGTTGCAATTCTTCTTCATTGTTCAATCCATTTATAATCTCTAAAGGAAACTTTGATGTTGTTAGTCCCACTTTAGGTTCAGTTCCAAACATTGCTTGGTACGGAGACTGCTTTATCCCTGAATGAAATGCTCTATTTTTCATGAATTGAACAAATTTGAGACCGTTAGACCAGTTAGTACTTTTATTGTCGTGCATCCAAGATGCTAGCATCTTCTCAACATCTTGGTTAGCCCTTTCCACGGATCCTTGGCTTTGACTATGACGTGGTTTTCCAGTAACAAGTTTCAACTCCGGCCAATATGATGCTAATTCTTTGATAACTGAATTCACAAATTCTCTTCCATTGTCAGAATGCAAAATGCATGGCGCTCCAAAGGTCAAAAAAATATCCATCAATTGATATGCAACTTCTGTAGCTCGTTTTGATGTCAGTGGTCGCAGAATTACAAATTTGGTCAAATGATCCTGATATACCATAATGAACTTATGCCCGCGATCTTCTTGCGACTGCATATCAATAAGATCTACTTGGCAGCGGCTGTTCATTTCAGTGTGCAGAATGGGTTTCGATACTAAACCCCTCTTTTTCTTACTCTTCTTCCTTTGACATACCTCACACATAGATAAATATATGGTAATCATCTCTTTTGTAATATTAGCGTATTTTTTTGCCGTTTCATTTTTAAGTCTATCGCGACCACCGTGTCCAATAGAAATATGTGCTGCATCAATTATATCGTAGATTTCTTCAGCCGGTAAAAAATATTTGAAAGGCTCTGTATTTGTGACTAACTTTTTTATACCACAGACTTCAATGACATTAAAGCGTTTAAGCCTACTATATTGTGTCGGCGATTTCTTTTCTTCGAATTTTGCGTCCTCCACATCCATTGTGAATTTTTCAAAGTCTCGTTTTGGCATAACATTAAAATGTGTATCTTTCATGTCTTCAAGTGTTAAAATTCGCTGTAGAAATCTTTCTTTTCTCTCGTGTTCACTCATTTTTAATATTAAACACTTACAAGTCCTTTAACAGTATTTAATTTAATTTGTTTTATATGCGTTTCATAGAAATGTTTATCGACTAGCTTAACTTTTTAAGGATTTTGACTGACAACCAGTCAAAACTACTTATGACGGAATCTGACAGTCAAAAGTACTTTTAACCAACCTCCTTGGGAAAAACTATTTTTGTCTGTTATTTTTAGTCAAAAGTGCTTTTGTCGAGTGCCTGCGGTCAAAAGTACTTTTGACTGATAGTAACAGTCACAATTACTATTAACCAATGATTTTCAGGTAAAACTACTTTTGACCAACATGCTCAGTCAAAAGTAGTTTTGCCTGTTTTTGTCGGTTAAAAGTTCTTTTGACCAGTTCACACTTTTGACTGCAACATATATATTATGTCAGTAACATTGTAAATCTTTATTCAAGAAAGCCATACGATATAAT
The DNA here is from genome assembly GCF_033807575.1 of Cydia pomonella. Taxonomy (NCBI): domain Eukaryota; kingdom Metazoa; phylum Arthropoda; class Insecta; order Lepidoptera; family Tortricidae; genus Cydia; species Cydia pomonella. The sequence goes on along the minus strand of NC_084717.1, from coordinate 5,978,874 downwards.
AATAATAATGTAGAACCAAGCTTCTAACTCTTCTCTCTTCAACGCCAAATTCTAGTTTCCCACTGGTTTGAAAGGCTGGCAGTCTTAAAAACTAGTCTAGTTCACGCGCTCTAGAGATATCTCGAGGGTGCAAAACTGGTTGCAATTACAGTACAAGTGTAGTAAGATCATGTGATCAGTTAAAGCTAGACTTCCGAGCAAAGCGGCTCTGTCGCAACGGCCGCAGCGTCAGAGCCGCTGCGTCATTCAGGCTGCGGGAACTGACCAGGCGCGGATACAAGATTTGGCTTAGGGGGGGGCCATTTTGAGAAAATCATATATTTTTGCACAGAAAATAAAATTTACTCAATTTAGTAATGTGAGAGCCAGGGTTTTAGGGGGGGGCCATTGCCCCTATGGCCCCCCCCTTGTATCCGCGCCTGGTCAACTGACGCACATTCGCTTCCGAGTGGCGTGACTCCTGCGACAGTGGCAGTTCTAATTCCATACGGTGCATTTGTTTTGGTGTACACGGTGTAACACGAGGAACCCGAAAGAGTTTAACAACGCACTTCTGAGGCCAAAAAAGTAAATTTAAATTTCGCCAAAAATTTTTTTTGTTTTTTTTAATACACAAAAAGTTAATATTGTGGTAAAACTGGCACTGCACATGTTTTTTTTTTGTAAAACCTAGTTTTTGCAAAGGTTACTTGTCACTTTTTACACTTCTAACAATAAGGATATTTAGACTACCCGCCATAATGGCATCATATCGCCATCAAAAAGGCAATTTGCATTAAGTTACAATAAGATTTTTCTTAATTGTTATTAACTCTGAAACTAGGCGATATCCAGAAAAGTTTATTTTAGTCTAAATATGATCAGGAATACATTGTTAAAATCTTTTGGTTTCCTCACGTTACACCGTGTATAAAGATGAACCGATCTGTTATAAAAATATTATAAAAGAAGATGACGATGATGATCTTTTATAGTACTATTATATTATGGGGTTAACGAGATCAACATCAGGTTTCGCTGTTTTAAGTGTATTTTTTATCTTTATTTATGTTAAATCTCCGAATGTTGTTTAATATAATTATGTATAACATATTTATAAATGTGACATCCTTAGGTTAGTTAGGATATTTATCAGTCTGTTGTCAAATGTTATTTTAAATTTCATTTTGAATGTTACGCATGATTTAGGCTACGTTTATTTTATTGTATAAAATTTTGCATGATACTTGTACTTGTATCTTATAATAGCAAATAAAGAAACAAACACGAAGTCGCGGCCCGAAGCTAGTAATATATATCAGTTGAATGGCAACAAAACCAAAAAAAGCATCTAATACGCTAAAATCCCATAGACTCCTATATCTATAGACATTTATAGGCACGCCTAACCCGCATTAGGAAATAAGGTTTCAACAATTATCACCACACAATGGCAAACAGAATAGACATGTCAATTCTGCTTAGACAGCTGTCACTACAAACAACCAGGGCGAAACAGACCGACATCCGAGCTGCGTCGATATTGCTTTAAAAGCCTTCATTTTGACACGAATGTCAGTACAATCGCACACGCACAATACACAAAATAAAAACCAAAACGTATTAAGTCTCTTCAGACGATGTGTACGTTAATGGCATTATTTTACTGAAGCTCCAAATAATTGACAATACGATAACAGGAACCGCAAACGCCTTTATAGCCTTCAGAATGCTAACAGATCACATCGCACACAATGCTCTTTACTTAAGTTCAAAACGCTGTAAGCGCCTAAGGACAGAGCACACTTACGCCATTTTGTCAACCTGTATGTAATTGACAATGCGAATACAGGAGCGGAAAAAACGCTCTTATAGCATTCGGAATAAGAGTCACAAAGCATTGGTGTTTTAAAACGCTTTAACCGCCTAAACACTGCGAATACACTTATGCCGTTTTGTCTAGCTGCAAGTAATTGTTAATGCGAAGACAGAGAGCCTACCGCAAACACCGAAGTTCACGAATTGATGGTATCTTTCTCTGTCACTCTAATTACGCCTTAATTAGAGTAAAAGAGAAAGAAGCCCTCAATTTCTTCAACTACGGTCTTCGCGGTAGGCCCTCAGGAATCGAAAATACGACAGCTCTAATGGCCTTCGAAATAAGGGTGACAAAGCACAGGTGTTGTAATGGATCTGTTTGGACACCAACACAATGGCCCGGACGCGATGTCTTGGGGTCCAGGAGCGAAGGTTTTAAGGTTAAAAGTTCTGGTTTTTAATGAGAATTACTACCGTCTGCGCGACGTTAAGTACTTATTTGGGCAGGATGATGTATTGAGACGACGAGTAGAGTGCATTGCTATGACTGTTTATTCATAATTTCACCAACCCACATACCATACATAAGTCTACCCACAGAATCGACTATTAAACGATGATTTTGAATGATACATCTTTTATTACGTCATTTGGTTTGGTTTGATTTTTTGGTATTGCATAGTTAGTAGGTATGGTGAAAGTGAAAGTTGGTGTGGTGAAAATTTTTGAGTTTTACAAAGTTGTTTAAGGGGGTCCCTAACGCCAATGATCTTCGATCTGAATCCCTTAGTTTTCTAATATTTTTGTAGCTTATCATATTTACAAAAACGGCTGTAAGCAATATAGTATACCATATTTACTTCAAAGTTCACTGTCTTCGAGATATTTGGCATCAAAGTTAAACAATTTTAGGCCAAAAAACTGGTTTACTGGCCATAACTTTTGTGTTAATTAGTTATACCCCAATATAGAACCCAATTGTGTAGTTTTCGTAAATATAAAATCATTCACAGCAATCTAGTAACGAAAAAAGTGTTTTTTAGATGTTGTTGTTTAAAAAAATATATAAAAATAAGTGTTAATTTCTTTCTAAATCCAGCAGACCAGAATGGAGATAAAAGATTGAAGAACGGATAGCCGTTTGTCTTATAATTCTATCTATAGTGCAAATGTAGGAGTAACGACTCACAACTAGTCAAAAATCGATGAAAAGCGCGGGGAGCCCCTTAACCGCTCGTGCTAATATTGATACCCGAGCAAGCGAAAGATTCCAAAATTGAACAACCAGCGTAGCCAGCGGTTCAAGAAGTGGTATCTTGAGTATTGCGAGGTGAGGGTTTCAAGGCACGAGGGTTAAACAAACTTTGCCTCCGAGTGAAACACAAAAAAAATCAAATAGTAACTATTTCACTTTTATGATGTAGATTACTTAATGCTGAAACTTTAAGTTATCCTACTGTCTCACAGGCGGCCGCGAAGTGGGAACACCTCTAATGACGTAAGACGAGACGTATCCCTCTTCCGCTTAGTTCTTATGGTTACCGTCATTACTAAGACAGGGTCAAGAGACAAACGATCAATACCACCAGTGTAATTATGACCACGAAAACTTTCACATTATAGAGTAAATAAGTACCTAGGCTAGTCTATCAACTTGACCTCTCAGTTGCGCTAGGGTTTCTAAATTGAAATTCGTTTACAATCCTTCCCGTGCACCATTACCTACCTAATACACAATTAATAAATAATATAAAGGTTTTTTTTGTAAAATTTTATTTAAACCGTCCTAGACCAGATTTAGATTACGGTTACGGTTTTGATACGACGTTAACGATCGTTTTCGTGATTGGCGCGCATCTCACGCACGACTTTGGGCTTGTGCACAAACACGAGAGGTTTTTTCAGCTACTTTTTGACTCCCCCCTCCCCCTTGGTGATATTTGATGAGATTTTTGGCTACCCCGTCCCCCCCGGCCCCCACATAACCTCGTGTATTTAAAAAAAAATTGACCTAATTTTGAAATAAACTGTATTGTGTATAGTAAATCTTATGTATTTTTCTTATTGCGTTATGAACGTGATATATATTTATTATAAGCGCTCCAAAATTTCGTAACATAGACTTATGTTTAACGAAACCTGAAAAAGTATCTACTCATGTAGTAGTGATTTTTTCTTAGTTTCGTTCACTGTAGAAAAATACACGTGAGGTCTCCTTATTTTTATTTCACGGAATATCAGCACATCGTTAACAATATTTGAAACATAAACAATACTTTGTCTCTTAATTATCAAAAACGTTCAATGTATGATATTTTCGCATATAAATAAATGTTATAGGACATTATTACACAAATTGACTAAGTCCCACGGTAAGCTCAATCAGGCTTGTGTTGGGGGTACTTAAACTACGATATATATATATACTTAAATACATAGAAAACACCCATGACTCAGGAACAAATATCCGTGCTCATCACACGAATAAATGCCCTTACCAAGGTTTGAACCCGGGACCATCGGCTTCATAGGCAGGGGGAGCATATGAACCATTTTTTACATTTAAAATATTGTTAACGAAGTGCTTATATTTGATGAAACGGATAAATACTCTTGCTCGGGCCCGACATCGGGCCTGATATCAGTCCTGCTAAAATGTGGATGTAATTGGCACATATCAGTTGGTAACACATATACTTAAAAAATGATAATATTTCATTTTATCCATTTTGAAGTCGGTTTACTTTTTTTTGTAAAAAGTTTTTATTTTTCCATTTTTAGTTATAAGGCATTGTTAAGAGCTTACGAGTAACGCGTGACGCATAAATGAAAAACACAATCATGTTTTACACTAAATTCGTTAACTTTAATAAATAGTCAGGATTTTCCTCGAGCGCGTCTGGGAAATCATTCCTGCCACTACTCTAAATCTATCCTCCGCCCCGCCACTGGCCCAATTCCTCAACCTCACAGCACATCAACTCCTGATCACTGAAACCCTTAATTGACCCTGATCCACCAACACCAAACCTTCAACCGCTATTCCCCGACCCCTCAACCCCAGACCCTTTAACTCCTAATCCTAAACCCCAATTCCTCAACTGCCAAGCCCTTAGTCTCCGACTAATCAATTCACCACCCCCTCGACCCCTTAACATCTCAAAGCCTGACTCGTCAAGCCCAAACCCCTCAAACCTCAACCTCAGGCCCCCGTCTACCTTCACCACCACCGTCTACCTCATATACCTCTCACACAGTAAGAGGTGAGGGGTAGCCCTCATACATCTCGCTCGCACTAGGATGCCAGTACGACCGAGATGCAAAGAAAAGAAGTTACGAACACGTCAGTTAATATGAAGAGTCAAACTCGTGGTAAGGCTACAGTTGCACTACATCAAATTGGTAGTTTACGAGAGGAAATGCTTGAGTTGCTTAAGAATACAGTCAAATCACCACACATGTACCTTTAAAAATTGAGGAGTTCCCTCAATTCCTCGTGGATTCCATCATCAGATCAGAACCAAAAATATTATGGGACGACCTTGGAGGTAACTCCTTTAAAAAAAAAAGAATTACTCAAATCGGAGCACGGGTGTCGGAGTAATCGGTGAACATATTACATATTTAAAAAAATCATCATCATCAGATCCATTTCATTAAGTTGATGGTTTTTGAGAGAAAATGCTCGGTTTGCTTAAGAAAACACTCAAATCACCCTACACGTGCCTTTAAAAAATGAGGAGTTCCCTCAATTCCTCATGGATCCCATCATCAGATCAGAACCCAATTAAAATGGGACTAACTTGGAGGTAACTCCTTTCAAACAAAAAAATAATCACCCAAATCGGACCACAGGTGTCGGAGTAATCGGTGTACATACATAAAAAAAATAGTCACAACCTAATACAGAACCTCCTCCTTCTATGAAATTGAAGTCGGTTAAAAAGTGCCCGGCGACCGCGTAGACGTAATAGGCGCAGTAGACTGGTTCGCCTCAGCGTTGGACTCCCCTACGCTCCGTCAGCAGTTCGAATTACACTTCCTCTCGCTCTAATCACCACCACCTAATGACCCCGTCGCGTAATCAATACCCTTTCAATCGCCAAATAAAAAATAAGTAATTGAATCCCGATTCACTTTGTGGAAGTTTAAGATTGACGCCTTATAGACGCTTGATCGCTAATGGTACGCCGATACCGTTGACGCCGTAATGACACTGAATTGTTTGATGAAAGCCTTTTGAACGTTTAACTTTTAAAAGGCTCCCCTTTCTTTCAATTGTGATTATTAATACCTTTAATAGCACGGTTTTTATGCCTTTGTAAAATTATGGATCGCTTCTGGATATCAAGTATCAAATGACAACCAACAATCAAAGACTGCGCCTAGGTGCCTATTCCAAGTACCTGCTAGGTCAGCTCAGCTTAACCAAAATACTTCCGTATCACCGGATGTTCTCCTCTAGATGCGACCTAGAACTATAGCTCAACCAATTATCGTGTGAGAAGGTTAGATAACTATATAGTTTTTTGTGTCGATTCATTTGTTTTATGAAATTCTTCATGGAATTATGAAATTTCGAAATTACGGATCCATGGTTGGAGTTTAATCACTGGAAACACTTAGATGGACGCCATATTTATCGCTCCCAGCACCTCTTTAATTGATGCGAGGCGCTGACATATCGGACGTGCATGATTTTTTTTTTGGTCGAGTGTGTTTTTCTGCCAAAAAATTATACAAAATAACCCCAACACCGTTATATCGAAAACCTGGTAAGATACACCATTTAGCTACTAATATTATGACAAATCATCGTTTTTTGCGAATGACTGTGTCAGTCTGAAAGCCCCAGCTTTACTTTAAAATTTATTCCAGAATTACCCCTTTACTTAATTGTCTGAGGTTTTCAAGACCTTTGAGACTTGATTTTTTTATTTTTTTTTGTTTTGACATACGTTTATATACTTCACTAGGTATTATTGTGTAATACACTACGTCTACTAAACTACGAAAGAAACATCCAGAAAATCTAGGTTTTCAGTTTAATAATAAAAACGTTTATTCACTGACCATACTATATTTTTAAAATTTATTCTGCAATTAATTGACATAAACCTCCCCCAGTTTCTTCTACTTATCTCTGTCATTTTTCTGTTACAGACAATGAATTATTCATAATATGAAAGTGACATGGTATTTGTTTAGACCGGCCGAAGTATAGATTTGAATCCAAGTCTGCATTGGTCCTTACCTTACTCTATTGATGATAAATACTTTTTTAGAACCTTACGCTGAACGCAACTCTTTATATTCCATATGCAACTAAACGCAACTCAGCCTAAACGTCAATTAAATGTCAAAAGTTTATAACCTCACTTTTGCCGTTTATTTACATCGTATAGGGACAATTATTTACATTAAAACATTTAATAATGTTTAAAACCCTGATTAATAAGATAATGCCGGTCGGGCAGGCCTGTGGGTTCCACACGACAGCTAGCCTGAGCGAGGTGCGGTTGCTAACCCGACTGCGAGTCGTCGACAACTCCGAAATCGGCAAGCGAGCCATGGCAGAAGGCAAACCGCCCAAGATCATCTGCGTTTACAACAAGAGACGTAAGCCCTTGGTTTTTTTCCATATTACTTACAAAGAAAATGTTATACTCACCTGTAATAGCCCGTAACGTCAAGTATGGAGTCACAAATAACGCTTACAATCAGACCACCACTCACTGAACTTTATATACAACACAACATAGTATTTAAAGTATCACACCAAATTCATAGAAAAACATTTTAAAGCGCAATGGCATGACATGACAGCGAACAGAGTAGTTTTTAGTTGCTAGGTTTTTTTTTTAATGGTATCACTTCACTGTTAACCTAGGTTACTCTTCGTCATCTTAACATTTTCCTAGGACTCTAGTCTTTTGGGAAAGGCACTAGCTTTTTTATGGAAGCGACTGTCATCCATCAATTTTTCCCAGAGATAGACTAAATAATAGAGATTTTTCCATATAGGGTAATTGATCAGTAAGAGTTTTTTTTTTACTTTATCATTGCTACTTACCACCCCCAATCTCCACTTTATCACTGCTTTACCTGGCTACCAACTTGTATTCAGTGATAATTTCATTTGTTTTTGGCTACAGACTAATATTCAATTATCTGGTCAAACACAACTATATATTTGACAGTAAGGTCTACTTAACTTTTTGAATGCCAAGAACACCTAAAGTCATTGTTACTAGTCGTGCCCACAGTGCCAAGGACAACTATAAGTATTATGATGGATGCTGTCAAACTAACCTTCAAACTTTCAAGTAAGGTTTACATTAGCTCCCTTGCACCTGGGACCTTGGTGTTTGTGATATTTGTGTTTATGACACAAAGCATTCAATAGGTTAAGTGATAACAGCAGTTTACAAGTAGGATCCTGAGGAATTAGTGGAAATGTGAATGCAAATATACATTCAACATTGCTATTTTTTGCAGGAGTGGGCTTCATTGGAGACAGAGTGATGGTGGCAATCAAAGGACAGAAGAAAAAGGGCATCCTCGTGGGTTTGAAGCAGACACAAAAGGTGAAGGTACCAAAGTTTGACAGCAACAATGTGGTGCTCATAGATGACAATGGCACACCGCTAGGAACCCGTATTCATGTGCCCATCCCAACCATTCTGCGCACCATCCTAAAGGAGAGAACACACTCGAAGGGAGCAGATTACACCAAGCTCCTTGGAATAGCCACTAGGTTTGTTTAAGCTGTAGTTTTAGTTTGTAAATAGGTAGTGATATTGAATAAATTTATTTGTTACTTTAAAATGTTTTGATTCAATATTTTTTAGCATAAGTATCAGTCACTAAATTTTAAAGTTTTGAAGTAAGGTGTATTGGGGTGACTTCGAAGACGTGATAATTTAGTAAATAACAACTATCTACTAAACTAGAAGCATGTTCTGCTATAGCAATAGTAAGCAAGATGCCTTCGTAAGTGTTGCAGTACCGTATGTGTAGTAAATATTAGTGATTTTCAAAATTACTTAAGTTACCTCAAAGCACCTTATTAGAATGTCGAAAGGTAGGTTTAAAATTTAATAATTACCTATTATAGATAGTTTTACTACCTGGCTTGCATGCTTGCTTGCATGTCATTTTCAGATTGTTTAAGCAATTATATCCTCTCATGTCAAATGACTTCCGTATCCTTCCTTGAAGTGTCTTTTGGTTGGGATTGATTTAAAAAATAATCGATAATATCTGTTTTTAGTGATATTTTTAATGTTGTTATTGCTTAAATCTTACATATCTAAGTGAATTTGCTAAACTTCCAAATTTTTTTTACAATTTTTTTATGTGATAGCTAAGTACTCCATATATTTAAAAATCATTCGACGCGTGAGGTAGTTGGTTAACACAAATTAATTCTAGTCGTAGGGTAAAAATAAAACAAAGATAGAAATTTGAAAATTTAATAAAAACTAAATTCAGTTCCACTCGAAAGTAGAGTAAGGACACGACATGGTACCGACTGACGACACGGCGCGGTAAGTACAGAACACGTCCCGGCGGCGGCCGCCCCACTCCAGCGAGTTGATCGTGGCGGTAGACGGTAGAAAGCAAGTTAGTCAGGAGAACCTACCGCGAACACCGATCAGGCATATTGAGGGCATCTTTCTCTTTTACTCCATCTAAGGCGAAATTTGCGTGAGAAAGAAATATGCCCGCAATTTGCAAACATCAGTGTTCGCGGTAGGCCCTATGACTTAGATAACTGCATGGCATTTGCAATGACCAAGTGTGGGAATGTCAAATTTCTATGAAAATATGACGCTTATAATGAGTAATGACACTCCCCACTTTTTTCTATTCAGGTTGGTGTAGTTAGCTTAGGCGGACTCTACACACTCCTAAATTTATAGGCGCGTCCACACAGAGCTAGCTGCCTCGCAAGGAAATTGCCGCGCGAAGCAGCTCAATCGGTGAAAACGCGCCTCGTTCGAAGCAATGCGGCCGGGGCACGTCTACACAGACCGAGCTGCTTCGCGCGGCAATTTCCTCGCGAGGCGGCTAGTTCTCCGTGGACTCACCTATTGACCATTTGTAGACCTCATCGCGTTGCAATAAAGTTTACTGATGTTCAGCCAACTGTAGACATTGGAATAGACATCATTGCGAGCCAGCGCTAAGCTTATGCATGGGTGTAATACCTTCAGCTACTTTCTACTACCACGATCAGCTGGCCTGACACTCGCAAGTCCTCTGGCGAGCCACCGCCGTCTTAATAAGGCTTTAAAATCGTATATTGCTACATTTCATTTGTTTAAAACTGTGAACGATACTTATATGATAAGAAATTTATTTAGATTAATGCTATTGACGCGCCGAAGACGCTACTTACGATGGATAACATGATTTTATATATTTAGTATAGTATATGCACAACAGCTGTGACTAGAGATGAAGATTCGCGGTGCGTCCGAGCGCCCGCCGTATGACACAAAGCTTAAAGATAATTCCATGCTATGTTAAAAACCTGGACCTCCCATATTACCACCAACGTAGTACTTTGTACCTATAGCAAAATCAGAATACGAATAAAAAAAAAAAAATTGAGAGGGAAGATTAGCTTTCCAATCCCCAACCCAACGTACGTACATTTTTGATGAAATTTCCATTTCAGGAGAAAACGGTTTCAACTAACTAAATCATAACAAATCACTTTAATTTTGATGTCAGTGGTCAGATGGTCAATGTTGGCGAATTAGCCCCTTAGGGATTAAACCTGGAGTTTACTTGGTTACCAGAACAAGTTGACACTGGGTTAATGGTATAACCGGTCAACCCCGGGTTAGTGGGATGGTGCAAGTGGCGCTTAGGATATATGCTCTACAATCGTTCACCATTTCTTATTATCATGTTACGCATACAGTGGGCTTTCTGAGTACCCGTTAAGTTCGTCTACAAGGGATTATTATACGTACTGTTACACCGAACGCGTCGAGAACAAATACAGGACAGTACATCTAAATGGAAAGCAGATGAAGGGATGATCAAATTCTACCTTTCGTTTCATTAGTAGGTACATGTATCCGTACAGTAAAGCCGGCTACTCACACACATGCCGCAGGGGCAATATTGGAATTGGACCTTTAATTGCTTCCTTAATTGTGATGTCTAAAGGCAAGCAAGACCTTCGCTCGCTAGGTTGTATGTAGGTTTGTGTAGAGAACAGCCGAAATTGCTCAGACGTGCAAGCGGTATTGCCCCTGCAGCAGACGTGCAAGTAGCCGGCTTTAAGTACACATATCGTTTTCCATTCGTTCTGGTACTTGACCTATAATAAACCGCTATAGTCTCTGAAAATGTAAGCGGTAGAACGATTGACGTGTCATACAGCGGACGCCCAACGCGTTGATGACGCCATGTGAATGGCACTCATTTGTACACTTGGTAAAAATCACTCGAGCCGCTCGCACGTCTAAGCCTCAAGTCTATGGTTGATCTACGTTACTTGAAACGTCACGTCCTTAGAAATACTGTTATATAACGTGACGCTGCACGTCAGCCGTAGACCTAAGGCATAAACCCTGTTTTTATATCATAGTAATTAAAATAACAGTTCAATTGGCCGATTTACTAGACTCGGACCACGCTAAGTTTACATTGACTGGCACCCTAATAACTCTAATAAGGTTCACCGTACAAAAACCGCCAGTGCAATTTGAAATCAACAGTGAATCGGAAGAAACAAAAGAAATGCAAATCTATTCTAACTGAAAAGTGTTTAAACAACATTGAAGTAATTAGTACTATTAATGGGGTTTATGAGGTTATAAAGAAGCGCCATACTTGACATATTTCTTGGAATGAAAACTTAGCGTTGTACGAGCCTACCCCATCCTGATTTTGTACTTTACCGCCGTACTAAGTAAATGACAAATTGGAGCAATCGTCCTGTAATTTTAGTGTTTAGGATATAAAAGCAAGGCTAACAAATACAATAAACCCTCACCGATAAATGGAGCTCGTCGACGATGTCGGAAACGGTCGGAAAATATCTTAACTGGACGAAATACAGTGATAGTGTGACGTCATTACACGCCGGGGCGCCTCAGAGAGGTCAGGACCTGCGGAAGAGGAGAGGGTGAGGACGGACGGGGAGGGGATAGAGGATTATTGAGATGGTTTCTGTGTGAATAATAGGGAATAGGACTGTTTTCGGAATGAATTATACATTAACCCTTAAAAACACGATAAAACATACAGTATAAACCAGTGTTGGCCGAACGTTAATTAGGATTGACCATTAACCGTAAATGGTAACGGACGGTTACAGTGTACGGTTCAATTTGTAATGGTTAATGCTCAATTCTAATTAACGTTTTACCAACACTGGTATAAACCAAAGTTATTTATAACTGCAAATTCTAACATTTTGTCGTTCTAAAATGAAATAAATGAAGCATTTTGATTGACGACCAACATGACGCCATTTATAGTTCAATCACATTGACCCGTCCGATCCTCTATTATTTTCCCGGATTAACTGAGGCCAACTTGGAAGATTTAACAGCTGGAGTCGCCTTTAAGAGCTTACCCCTCAAATCTCGGCCAATGGTCATATGTATTGTATGGACTGATCACTGACCGTTTGTACGCCTCTCCCCCGAAAAAATCGGCAGACTGTTTTGTCCAGAAAATTACAGACAAGGCGTCTCCATTTGTTAAATCCTCCAAGGACCCCAATGGCAAATCGCTATCACCCATTTTATTTTATTTTTTATATATTTTATGTGTTCTCCCCGACTTGGCCAATCCACCAATAGAGAAAGTAAAAAACGTTGTCCATCGCCGGACCGCTTGCCAGCGAGACCTGTGCTTAGAGCCAAACCCGAATGAACACTGTTATTACAAGAGAATATAATTCAACTAGAAAATAATTTAAACTGTGATATTACAGGAGGGCATTGTTGGCCCAACGTTAATTGCAATTGACCGAACCAATACATATTGAACCGTAAACCGTAATGGACGGTTACAGTTTACGGTTCAATTTGTAATGGTTATTGGTTAATTGCATTAACGTTTCGGCCAACTCTGCAGGACGGTACAATTTAAGTAGTAAAAGCAAGAAACTTGAATAGATATAAAGAAAAATTAAAGGGAAAATTATTGTTCCCTTTTCTTCGATTCACCAAAAATATTGAAAAGCAAACGAGTGACTTCGTAGTACCGATAAGAAGCAAGCTAAGTTGGGGTGAATTTATTTTATTGATATTCGGCGATTTTAGTAAAATACCTTATAGGTTAAAAATTACCCTATTTTGGGAATACTAGCAATACACTTGCATTTATCGATAGATTACTTATTCCTTTTTAAGTCGGATGGGACCATATCGATGAATGTTAGTGTGGTAGTGAGAGGGAAGAGGGAAGGATGGGTGAGAGGCGTACACACAAACATACAAACGACCGCATCCTTATATTACAGTAGTAAAGGACACTAGAACAAGCTAACATTAAAAAGTTATAGTTAATTGTATAAAATTCGGATAAGGCGATAAGATCAGTATAGTAGAAGTAAATACTGAGCGGACGGCCGCGATACGGGTGGACATTTTAGGAAAAAAGTGTACTATTTACTTTTTTAACTTTATACTTTTGGGCTATTTCTATTCAGAATCACAAAGGGAATCGACTTAAAAATGAAAAAAATTGAGTCTTGTGACGCATTTTAACATACTTTTTTTATGGACCGTCCCAAAACTGACACCTACATTTTGTATGAAACACTTGTCACTTTTTTTTTACTCAATAGTCCTCGTCATTCTGAATCGAAATAACCCAAAAGTTAGTAATTCGAAAAAAGTTAATGGTGCATATTTTTCTAAAAACCCCCGGTACCCACCCGGCGGGTACACGGGTACACCTACTACTCTATAACAAATATCGTGTCGAGAAGATTATATGCTGTTATCGTGCAGCTAACTGTCTTATTAAACCGTCTACCCGTGTACACAGATTAATTCCCATTCAATATTACAAGGCGTTTATATAATATAATTATATAAAGGCTACAAGACAACACCGAAACTCTGAAAATACAAGGTTTTTATAAGGCGTATTTGTGACTATTTCAAGGAAAAGATAATATTGTCGGGTATCAATATGGGTTAATAGTATGTTCATTATGCCTGTAAGGGATACTATTGACGACCGACAATTTATAGCCGGAGTTACATAATAATTGATTTTAGAAAGTTATGTATTGATTATATACATGAAACTAACACCTACCGTTTAACTGATAGCTTCGTTTACCTATACATAAGAAAGATATAACTATCGAAAATCAAGACTTACGTTACTCTATGACTATAGGACTTTTTACTTGAAAACGACACATTATATCACCCGTTGTTTATATTAAGCGTATATATCGTCAGGTAATATTGTATGGGCTACCATCGCGGCCGCCCCGCTCGCTACGCTAACACCTGACTATAGTTTGTAACGAGCCGCCCTATTGGCGGCCCGCGCGACTCGACCGACACCTACTGCAGAAATAAAATACTAAATAACAATACCGACTAAAATATACCGCAACAAAATTATAAAATAAAAATCTACTCACGTTTCGACTATGATAAAAGTTCTAATGACGTCGTATAACTATTAAAATGTATGTTTTACTTAAGCTAGGAAGAGTTACGATAATGATTTAATGATAGGAGCGTCGGTTGCGGGCTGAAGGCAGTTCCCGACATATGTGTCGTATCTAATCCATATTACAACTGGACTACGGGTACACGGGTCAACCTTAAGGTTTCCCGTGTAACCCTAACGTTTCGTATACCCAACGTTTAAATTATTTACTCAAACCCTTAACTTTGAACAGTAATATATTACTACTTGAGTATGAGTTTTAACTTTGAACAGTAACATATTACTACAAGTTTATGTTTAGTTTATGTTTTACGTATATCGGCAAAGTGCTTCATGCTTCTGTTGACCGCAAAGCCTTAACGTCTAAAACTGAATGTACACATCCAACAATTTTATTAAATTAGTGTGCTTTTTGACTGCCATACTTAATTTTGTTCAAAAAGCGTAGCCGAGAACTGCATATACCGGCAATTTGATATCTCGATATAGATTTGATCGTACGCCAAAGCCCGGACCGACGCAATTGAATAGTGTTCTAGCTACGACGGGACGCTGCGACCCACCACACTGGATTTTGAGAGTTCTACTAGACAGTATTGTAGATTCTATAGTACAAAGCACAGAGATAAATTTAAACGTTACGATAAGTAAAGATTTTGAATTTATATTTGCGCTTTTTGTTCTTTGAATATCGCAAGTTCCGACCAAATTGACGAGTACGCCACTAGCATCATTCGCGTAATGCTTGCACACTATATGCACGCCGTTCCATCAACAACACAAACTAAGCATTAGTGGCCCTTATCTCGTTGCAAAAAGGGTTACTAACAATCAATCAACTGTGTCGACGATTATACATCGTACTAAGTAATGCACACGAGCAGTCGGGTCTTTCACAGACGAAAAATCGCTGCACGTTCGCCAGATCTGGACGCAACTTAAGCCTTGATTTTTGTATTGGAAAACCGTTCTTTAAGATATATTATTTAAGATAGAACTCTCAAATCCAATGTGGCTAGCGACCAAGAGGCCCCGTGTCAAACTCAAAGAAGACGCGAAGCAACACGGAGCCGGCCGCAGCGCCTTACACGTCGACGACCATCTTTTTGTGAATGTCAGTGTTGCCAACCACGGAGCAGAACTCGTCGAACGATATCTTGCCATCCTCGTCGCGGTCTGCGAAGAGGATCGTCTTGTCGACGATCTGTTGCAGCTGCGTGTCTTTCAAGTTGTTGCCCACCATCATCTTGAGGACCTGCGGAGGTTGTGGTCGCTAGTTAAGATTTCATTTCGTTTTGGGGTCCTAGTCCTAACTTAAAATATGGTCATGCTTGCAACGTATGTGGCTTTTATAGATAAATACAAAAAACTGAACAATTGTTAATAGGTAAGTATAGCACATCACGTCCATAAAAAAAAGAGAAAATGTTTTTCCACTTCTAAATATTTTCCATTCTCCATGATTTTTTAGTATGTTATTTAAACAATGATTTAGGGACGGCAACGCGCATGTAACTCCTCTGGAGTTGCAGGCGTACATAGGCTACGGAGACTGCTTACCATCAGGCGGACCGTATGCTTGTTTGCCACCGATGTAGTATATCCTCCTAAGGCCCAGCCATAGAAATGAAAAATCCTAAATTTGCCACTAGAATTTGAACCTATAGTGCAGGGAATACAGTTGATTTTATTTTGTTTGAAAATTGAATGAAACAAAGCCAATGCAACTCTGTTCCAATTGAATATGATTTAAATTTCATCGAACTGAATAAGTCCTATTGGTAGGACCTTGGGCCTTACGAGGATATATATAAAAAAATAAAAAAAAAACAATGAGAAACTAGGTTTATAGGTTTTCCTTTTTTTCAACAAAGCTAAACCTAATAAATCTAGAATATACTATGGTATGGTGAAGCGATCGACATCAAAGTGACTTGTTAAGATTTAGTCAGTGGAAATCGTTTTCTCCCGAAATGGAATTTCATAGAAAAAGTACCGTTATTTCGTTAGGATCGCAAAGCTATTCTTCTCTCTTAATTGAATTGAATTGAAATATTTATTTCGAACTTGACGTCCATAGGGTTAGGTAACAATGACTTATGTATCTAGAGTTAGTATTACAGTTAATTAGACAAAACAAACAATTGGACAAAACAAACAAAACAAAACATTACATAATATTTATAAGTTTCGCGGCAGCACAGCAACAGGTGAGTGTAGCTGCACGTACCGCTTGACTAGGGGCGAGTCCCAACGCTGCGCCAGCGTCCTGTCTTAATGGTTAAATGGTCAATGCTTTGTTTGGGGTTGATGTGTAAGATTGACTCCTCATATTTATTAATTTAGCTACAATACCTATTCCTTGGTAAATCCTGTATCTATTATTTTTGAATGAAGACGCTAGTTTTTATAATATACGTCGCGCAAATTTTTGGCAACCGATTGCTGTTATTTTGCCTTTGACTTCTGTTTTATTTCTGTACTGCACCTAAACACGCATGCTTCATTCATTCTTCCTGCCCGTTGGGGATAGGGACAATATTTTCAAAAAATATTAACGTAATTTAACATATGTCACTGTAGTAAGTTTTCTTATTACATGTATGCTATCCTAAAAGAGCCATGCCAGAGGAAGCAGATGTACAGTCGAGTTCATAAATATGTATACATTTCTTTACCTTAATCCATTGCAATACGGTGAAAAAAATGTATACATATTTATGAACTCCACGGTATATAGAATTATGGATGCCTCACATGACTTACAAATACTTGCCGTGAAGTAAAGACAGCATCTTTGCATAATTGTCGACGCATTGTCCGCAAGTATCGTTATCTCGCGCAAGGCCGAGTACCTACACGAGTCGCTATTGTTTTAGCGCATCTTACCTTACTGTAGTAGCTAGCAGTGTTGGCCGAAAGTTAATTAGAAATAAAAATATTGTAAATTAACCATTAAAATTTGTAATTGTATAATTTAATAATTTGTAACCTGAAAACACGCCACGACTTTTCGAAAACTCGCTCTGAACCTACTGCACCATAATACGAGAATCGCAAAATCTGACCGTTGGATTTATCCGAGCTGAAGTTAAGCGAAAGCGAAAAACATCTTAAGAGGATAATAGCTTTGCGATCCTAGCGAAATAACGGTACTTTTTCTATGAAATTCCATTTCCGGAGAAAACGTTTTTCATTAATTTAATCTTAACAAATCTCTTTGATTTTAATGTCGATCGCTTCAGCATAATATATATTTATAGGCATAAGGTTTCGATTCAAAAAAATTTTTTTTATTTTTATTTGTAAGTTTGAAAAAAAGGAAACCTATAACCTATAAACCGGAAACCCATGGAGAATGGAAAATATTTAGAAGTAGAAAGACGTTTTCTCTTTTCGTATGGACGGATAGGATCTCCGTTGGAGATGAACCCGTCATTGTCCATGTCATAGATGCAGAATTCAAAGCGCAGCCCTGACAAGTCAACCTTTAACTACAGTATGATCATGAACTTTTAAAGATAACTAGGAATTACCTGGAAGAACTCTGCATTGAAGATGAACCAGTTATGTTTCAGTTGCCATGTTAAAAGTGAAGCGCAGCTGTGACACGTTTTTCTACAACTGCGAAAAGCTCTCCATTGGAGATGAACCCTTCATTGCCCATGTCGTAGCGGAACGCGAAACGCAGTTTAGACAGCTCGTCCCTCTTCACACTGAACTGCGACACACCCTGGATGGCCATTAAATACCAAAGATAGGAAGGAATTACCTGAAACAGCTCTCCGTTGGAGATGAACCCGTCATTGTCCATGTCGTAACGGAAAGCGAAGCGTATCTTAGACAGCTTGTCGCCCTTCAAGGTGAATTGCGATACACGGATCCTGATTTATGTACCAACAGCGAAAACGATAACGACACCCTTTAAGTACCAAGGATCGGAAGGCGTTACCTGGAAGAGCTCCGCGTTAGACATGAACCCGTTATTTTTAATTTTCCATGACAAACGCAAAGCGCAGCTCCGAAAAGTTTTCTTGAACTGTGACACGCCCTAGATGACCTTGAAGAAGAAGATGACTAAGAAAAGGAAGGTAGAACTAAATATAGAAAGAGTTACCTGGAAGAGCTCTCCGTTGGAGATGAACCCGTCATTGTCCATGTCGTAGATGCGGAAAGCGAAGCGCAGCTTAGACAGCTTGTCGCCCTTCACGCTGAACTGCGACACGCCTTGGATGAACTCCTTGAAGTCCACCTGACAACACAAACGATTTCCTTACTACAGAAAAAGCAGGCAAAAGATAACTGAGAAATCGTCATTTGTTTCGGGTTCAAATTATTGTTCTAAAAGTGTATGTTAGTCAGTTCAGTTGCTTTGACTTACTAATCAAACCAGTTCCTTTTTTCGAACAGAACAAGTGACCACGCTGTCAAGTTACTTACTCTCTACAGTTCTATTCGTTTTATTAAATAGACATTATGTCATAAATAACTACTGTCTATTACGTTTACTAATAATTTGTAACCATATTCATCACCTAATTACCAGTGTATGTTAGGTCCTGCTCGTTTTAAAAATGTATGAAGACTTCATCATGCATCAAGTAGCCACGAAGTTATGGTTTCTGGAGATTTCATATTGATAACATATCATTATTTAAAATTTACTACCCAATCTACTAGACGTGTGAAGGCCAAGACAATCAACTGGTATTTCCGGTTTGAAAACCTATTTCGGGTCCAATACTCGTAACCTTCGTATCTTACTCGAGGTCCAGCACCACTAAATCAAAGGTATAGACCTCAACAGTTTTAAAGTTCAGCTTTTATTGACGACTTATCAGTTACAGTTAACCAGTCAACTAAAATAATTATCGCGTGACAGAGCCGCGCAAAACATATTTACCAATTTAAAAACTCATTCAATTACATACCTTAATGGTCACACAACAACAAGATACTACGCACATGATATGTCGAGCGAGTTTCCAAAAGCCGTTACGGCGGATTATCGCGTGACACAGAGCGATAAGGTGCGCGAGCGCCGCCGGTGACGTCACGTTTGTTTATCAACAAACAGCGCGAGGCCGCAACTTGAACTACCTGACTTTAATGTTTTTAAAGTTGTTATGTTCGGGTTTAATATGATATACATACGGACATGATGTTTACGTAAAAATGCTTTAGAAAATTTATAAGTAACGACACTACACACTACACGATCTTACTTCGAAATAGGAGGGGGTGGCCCTGCTATTTAAACGTAAATCTTAAACAGTTATATTGGAATAGTAAAGCTAATAAAAGGGACTTTCTTTGAAACTGAGTTGATTTTTTCATCTTGCAGATGAAATGCCTTTTCTTTTTTAAATATGAGGTCCGTTCGTACTCAATACAACATGAGGCCCTACCGCGAAAAACGAAATCCGAACTTTCTTGCTTTTATTTGTATGTCCGTGAGCCTGTTTGTCTGCGGATATGACCCGTAATCAAGACATCGGTAAATTCAGTTAGACAGTTGTAGTCACTAAGAACATACATCCTAATATTAGTGTTATTAGTCATTTATATAGTATATAGTAGTAATACAATAATTTGTTATATTTATAAAGTTTATCTGTTTCGTATAGTGTTGTCTTGTTAAACTAAGTTCAATGTAGGTATAGTAACTTACATGCTTGGTATATCTGTTAGTGTAAGTTAGTTAATAAATAAACAATAAACATTTTCACCACACCAGCTGGTGAAGGTCTCTTGATTGTTCAAAATCAAAAACTGGTGAGGAAGTTGCATTTTATCCACATGGCAAAGTAAATTATGTTGGCTGGTAGGATTGACTTTTAAATAATGATTTTGAATGATAAATATGTAATAACGTTCATTTGGATTTGATTTGGTTTGGTTTGATTTTGTTTGATATATCACAGTTAGTATTTTCTATTATATTATAGTTGGTTAAAAAAGAATGTATTACTCGACCAAATTAAGAAGGCTCCGTTTCCATGCATATTATTAGCAATCAGTTACCTTCTTAACTCAGTCCGATATGAAAAAGCACGAGTGTTATAATATACTGAAAAATCACCCGTGTTTTGAGCCAAAACTCGGTGGAATAAAAACGTCGTCTTGAGCAAGTGTGTTGAAAAATATATATAAACGCATTATTATTAAAAAATCTGTATTATCAATGGTAAAACCTAATTCTTCGTAAAGCACGAATACCGTAATCATAACACGACTAACCGCAACGAATCGCGTGTTGTCTGGACGTTTTCCTGTTGAATGTGCCAACCCCAATGCTCGATAACAATGTAGCTCTAACAACAACCAAGGCCCTTTGTCATTATTCCCCACGCTACAATGAATCTGTTTAAAATTGTTTTAATGCTAAGGAAAATTTATGCAGACAAAATAAATTTTGTACCCATAGATTTTTTGTAACCTGGTCTATATATCTAGTTTTGTAAGTCCTAGTTGCTTAGCGTAGACTTAGACACCCGAAATTTTATGCGTGTAAGTCCTAGAGTTGCTTAGCGTAGAATTTTCTTATGGCGCCCGAAATTCTATGCGTAGTGTAAGTTCAAAACAACTGTGTAATTATCGTTATTGTCGCCTTCCGTCCAGTAAATCAATGTATCTTATCGCACAGTTAATCGCATTGAAAGACAATAGAGGTCATTACGTGAGAACGCCTTATAAATGTAAGGTAACTGTAGTTTACTTAAATATCGCTTGTCACCCGCTTCAACTGTCGATGTAGATATTAGGATCAAGTTGACTAATCCAAAATAGTTTTAACCGATATAAAAAAAAAAAAGATATTGAGCAGTTTGGTCTGTTCTTTTGAGATGAGTTGATACTAACGAAGAGTTGCAATAGATAACCTAGCTGCAAATATGACAAATAGACCATAAGACACAGACTCCCGACCCACGATAGTGATGTCAAGCTATGTCCCTTGATTTCGTATTACGTCGCTGTCGACACGAGGCCTAGAGATATATTACTCCTTAAGCTTCCATACGGTTACCAACAAAGCTTTCAGCAAAGGTGACCTTGCTGAAGTTCAACTATTGCACACCAATGTCATGGTGATCATGGAATGTGGGAAGCTTGATTGATCACCGTGTAGCGGGCTTTAGATGCAAGGTTTGCTTGGGTGACATACCTCTCCATTGCCGTCAGCGTCGAAGATGTCAATAACGCGCTGCACCAGCGGGTTCTGCTGCAGCTCCGGCAGCGACATGAACTCGTCGATAGACAAGGCGCCCGAGTTGTCCAAGTCCAGCTTGCGGAAACGCTTGCCCAGCCGCCGGATCTCATCGGCGTCGACTAAAACATGAACACTTGCAACACGTATCCGGACTGGGACACACACCAAAGCGCCTTGGACAAACCAGTAGCTCCCATCACGAATAGATGTTAAGGTTTTTGAGGCAAGCTACTGGTTTACCTCAGCATTCGACTTGCCTAAGCTCGCGGGGCCTGAGACTGAGGCCTGAGTTGAATGAAGCCCCAAACTAATTTAAGTGTGGACTCTTAATAGTCACACGGCCACACATTTATATGTGCGTTTGTACTTCTAGTCTCGGCCAAGTGCTGTAACTATATGGCTGCCTTTACATTGAGGCGGAGATGACCGAAGAGGCGACGTGCGGAAATCAACATCTCTTCTCCGCTCCGCTCATCTTCGCCTCAGTGGAAAAAGAACCTCTAGTCGAAACAGTAAACTGACCATTCGTGCACCTTATACCGTATTACTTACAACGACGTAGGTCTACCAATGGTCAATTCATTTTAATAGATATGTAACTGCCGTGACTAGTTCTTGTTTCAGTGGCGCAGCGTCCCTGTTCCACAATGTTAGCACCTAAGCCATAGTTCCATCCAACAGTGGCATCCGATTGATAACGCCAGCTCAAAACATTCCCTGGTCCCTTGTCTTGGCTTCTTTTCACACTTGGCGTTTTCGTAAAAATCTGAAGTAGACGATCCCGAACCTGAGGTCCTTAGCAAAAGAGCATTGAATATCCTGAGCTGAATTCCTATTCTATGCCATTGTTGGACGAACGGCGTGATGCCGAGAAAATCTGATCAGTCGACGTCACGCCACTGAACCTGACAAGAAATTCGTAATTCCCATCTATATCGCTCTTGCAACGATCGAGCAATAGAGTTAGGGGAGGACGAACTTTGATGAAGTCATTCGTAGTATCCTGCCCCTGTTTTGAAAATTTATGTTTAACCCTGGTGTGTCATGCGGCTAAAGGCGTTTGGCGCGGGGACGACAGCCGACTGGACCATTATAGCTCGTCGCTCCTCCATCTCTATCCTACGAGCTTAGAGCCTATACGCCCGACAGAGATAGGGGTGCGAAAATCCGTGCGGTTTATATTAGCTTTCTTGGTCAGCCTTGTTTGGAAGCAGGTATATTCCGTGTTCATGGACTTTAGACTTAACTGTAAACTAAGCTTAAAGCGCAGGGTTGTGTGCGTCACGTGGAAAGACAGTTCAGTTATGTCTTATTAAAATACACTAGTGTACATACACATTCGTAAGTGAACATAGGTAACCCTTTGACCGTCAAACACTAATGATAATGCACAACTGAAGTTGCCATTAACAATAACACGTGATAGGTAAATTTTACAAGAAACTGGTTTATAATAAAAGCTTGAAGGTAGGCGAGTCAGTAAAACTAAAGAATACACTTGTGGACTGGTACTCTGCTTTTTGTCAATGTGGTTTGAAAATTATGGCGCTCAAAGGGTTTATTAATGAAACTCAGTCAAGGTGAAGCAGGTCTGTCGAACTCTTTGTATTAAATGTTTCGACCCATTCTACGTGTCTAAGTCCATGAACAGAATTATAATTTAATATTTATATTGGCTAGTTGCTCCAAAACCATAAGCCTGACCTGGTCTGGCCTGCAGCCGCCCCAGCAGCCTATTGCCTACTCCTGGCGCTAGAACTGAGTCTATTCTAACAGAACACTCGCGTGCTTGCTCTTTCTTTGCATGCTTTCTCTTTCGCTACACCAACTATGAAGAAAAACATGAAGATCAATTATGTAAAGTGAGTACAACAAACAGCGATTCAAAACGTTAATCTATTCATGCAAAACGAAAGAGAAAGGAGCATCTTCTGAGCGTATGCTGAACGCGATATGTACACCGTATATACACATATCGTACAAAATGTTCACGGTCTATTCTATAAACATAAAAAGCCATCTAGAACGATACATTACGTCCGAGTGCAGAAAGCGGCACGTTACTAACGCGGGGTCGCGGCGGCGGCAGTACACTCGAAAATAGAACCCTGGGGCTCCACAGAACTATGACACTTTGACGAACATATAGATATTTCCTGTGACATAGTTACATGGTGACCTTGCCAAGGTCCTTAACTGCATAATGCGAAGTCCCGCGCCGCCGCGCCCGCTCTCGCATACATTCCTCGCCCCTGAGTGGCAGTAACGTCTCTAACAGATCGCAACAAACATTCAGAATGTAAACTACACACGCCGGACTATCGCGGGTTGCACTACCCAACAACTAGTTCATGTATGTTCATCCAGAACAATTTTTGTGTAACGCGTTCAACATCAGGATGGAGGAATTATGCACGGAAATTTTCCTAGAGTTGTTCTAGAATAGAGTAGAAACATGTATGCGGTCCGAAGGTGAGGCACGGACTGACGGCACAGAAGACGCGCAGGTGTAAGTGGCCAGTGTGGAAAGAGTTTGGAGGTAGCAGTCAATGGAGAATACTCTCCTGTCTAACTTCTGTATGTTAACTGCAAGTTCTTTATTAAGAGAACTTGATTTTTAGGGTCAAAAATCCCATTGATTAAATTTTACTGATGAAAACTATAGCTGTTAGCAGTGCTTGGCTACTTTAGCACATAGCACAGATACAGCTTATTGTGCATGTATTTCTAGAACATAATGTGGCATTAGATGTTTGTTTAGTTTGAAAAATTGTTCTGGACGCGAGTGACGTGACGTGCGAGATGCAACATGAGGGACACCTCCGTGTCACTACACACTCACAGTTCTCCACCTTAAAATCAATGCAGTTAACACGCGCTGAAAACAAACCTCCGGTTAAGCTCAGAACCTACATGAGACCATCTGTAACACTCTCAATAAGTTTAGTCAGAAAGGCGGGTCAGTAGGGAAGCAAACAGAACAAGTTAAGAGACACAGAAAGCAACTCATGGGAATCAACTTCAATTTCATTATTAGTTTTATTTGATCTTATTAAATTTTTATACCAACAGTAAAAAGGTACATAGAGAATGAGACAGACTGGAAGAGTATAGATTAGTAAGACAAATAATTACTTACAGTTGGAACAGAGCTCCATGGGAATTGAGTTTTCATTGCCCTGAAAATTAAATTTCAACTTGTCACTTTACTACAATAGGCCCTGATTAGGTTCTAAAAAACCAGCACGTATGTAGTGAGAATGACTACACAAATCAGTAGGTACCTACATTGGATTCAAAATAATTATGTACAATATTATTGTAATTAGCTCTCAGTGAGGGTGGATAGCAGTTTGAGCGCCGCGGGCCGCGAGCAGCGCCGGTCCGCCGTTCGCTCCACAGCGAGACAACACCTTGGCCAAAACAGCACCAGCGTAGTTAAATTTAGCCCGCCCGCAATATAATACACACTTACCATTTTGAGTTTTTAGTAAATCACTCGTAAGCAAAGAAGAATAACTGCGTTGCAGTCGGACACTGTGCTTTTATCACGAATTATGTTAAATCGCAAAAACCCTCGCTACACCATCGATCTAAACTTTCTTTTAGAAATTGCGAAATTATGTTGCCAAACTTAAAAATGAAAACGTCAAATATTAAGATGCGTTCCAATAATATACTTCAGAAATTTGAATATTTCACGTTTTCTGTAGTGCTTACCACGTGTTTACCAAAGAGTAAAGCAAGTATATAAGGAAGTGTTTACAAAGATGAAGGAATTAGAAAATCTGAGGGCATATTAACGAAACTACCAAATGGAAGTATATCAAATAAACAACGGCACAGCTATATCGACGTCTTTTCGAAAACATTCAGGACAAATTTTGAACTCATGATATTGCAAAGACACTCTTACAATGTTCTGTTTGAAATATTTCTACTTATCGATTGAAAAGATTTACAAATCTTACAAGTTATGCTTTTTTTCGCTTCTTATGATCCGCTTTAAGAATCTAAATTTCTGAAACTCGAATGCGTTTGCGTGAATGAAAAGATGCTTCAGAATTTGACGTTGACATCTGATCAGTACTGTCAAAAGTCTCTTCGAAAAAATCCACCATGGCGGCCGGGGTAGGTTTAAGTTTTATTGAGAATTATCGTGTGAATCAGATTATATTCCTGCTCGTAATGAATAAAATGAGTGCCATTGAAATATCCGCTGACTTTGTGTGTGCTTATTTCCGTAGGTACTCTATACTTATCCGGAAAACTTCCGCGCTTACAAGGCATTGATCGCCGCACAGTACTCCGGGGCCGATGTGAAAGTGACCCCGAACTTCGTGTTTGGTGAGACCAACAAGTCAGATGAGTTCCTCAAGAAGTTCCCGGCGG
Source organism: Cydia pomonella (assembly GCF_033807575.1). Taxonomy (NCBI): domain Eukaryota; kingdom Metazoa; phylum Arthropoda; class Insecta; order Lepidoptera; family Tortricidae; genus Cydia; species Cydia pomonella. The sequence continues at coordinate 5,952,803 of NC_084717.1, read as the reverse complement.
GCAAAGTGAGTGCAGTGCTAAGTTGTATTTGTTGATTGGGGTTATGCCTTCGCGTGAACGGCTGGTGCGATGACGTGTACGTTTGTGGTTTATTTTAGGTGCCTGCCTTCGAGAGCGCCGACGGCAAGGTGTTGCTGACCGAAAGCAACGCTATCGCATATTATGGTGAGTCCAACATCATTATACTCACGACCTAGTTCGCCGATAACCTCTAAACGAAGTGAGGAAAGTTGTCGGTCAAGTTTAGTAGCAGTTGAATGACCTAACCTTTTTTTTTTGCGAAGGACAGAATGCATCCTGCAATATTCTATTCACTACTAATTTGTCGTCAAATTCTTCTTGTATAAAATGTAACTTGTCCATAACTTCGTCAACATAACATTGATCATAGTTTATTTTTGTTGAAAGATCCTGTCTTACTCTTTGTCATCAAATCTTGTAGTCTTCGCGTATAATTTTGCTGAGTACCTATAATAATATAATTGTGTTTACTTCTTTTGTATACAACATATGGCATTGTTTCCTCAACCTTGACTTAATTCTTTTCTAAACAAATTGTATGATTATTTAATAATGTTACTAACTTTAACTAATTAGATCTGAAGAAAAACCGGATAGTGAAATGTTGGTGAAACTTGACTTTTCATTTAAACATATGGGTACCTTGAAGATAAAATCTAAGACTACTAGAGCTGACGGGATCTGAAAGTTATATTCAGCTAAATAAACTGAAGTCGAAGTCCTTTAGCATCTTGTTAGTGTATTTAAATTATTTTTGACATTTTTAACTCTTCAATTCAAGTATATTTCAATCTAAAGAAACTACCATTGACTTCGTAATGTAGGTACTTCTTCTATCTTTACTAAGTAGTCAAGATAGAAGAAGTAAATATGAAGTGTTACCGCACAGTATGTATATATTCACATTACATACAATCATGCAGTGCTTGTGAGTGGAGGAGAGAGAGCGGAAGACAATCTTAGGATACAGCCAGGATTAAGATGAGAGAGAGAGAGATGAATGTTGTTATGGGCTTCACACTCCACTGGGCTGGGCTGGGGGTAGTTTATGAAGCAACAGGGTTAACCCTTTTACCACCAAAGTCGCCGTATGACATGCGACTACAATCCAATATCAACCTTCATGCATTCCATCAAGGTTCAGGATAACTCACCTCACCATTCTAAGGGTTAAACACTAATGGCGTTATTCATAAATGTTTGTTAAACATAAAAAACCTGCAGATAATTGTTTGTCCCTTTCATCATACTGATATTTCTTTTTGTTAGACAGAGCAGATGTCTGGAAAGGGTGTTAAGTTTTATTAATAAGGAGGTAAGATGAGAGAGGGTATTGACTTTTGTAAATTCACAGTGTCGAATGCGGCACTCCGCGGTGGCGACGCTGCGACCCAAGCACGCGTTCTTCAGTGGGCGTGCTGGGCCGACTCCGAGCTCCTCCCCGCCGCGGCCGCCTGGGTGTTCCCCTACCTCGGCATCATGCAGTTCAACAAACAGAATGTGGAGCGCGCGAAGACGGATCTGCTTGCTGCCCTGGCGGTGTTGGACAAGCACCTGCTGACGCGCACCTTCCTGGTGGGCGAGCGCGTGTCGCTGGCCGACATTGTTGTGTTCACCACGCTCATCCACGCTTTCCAGGTACTACAGAATACTAATTTTCTTAAGATTTGATGTTTAAGTTCAGGGTATTATTATTTACGGAAACAGGACAATTGTGTATAATTTTTTAACTTACCTCAGACATTTTGAGGATGGCATTGACCCCATGGTCTTTCCATGAGAGTTAATTTATAATTCTAAAAATGTGAAAGTATAATCAGTCTTAAGTTCATAATATTCTTAACTTTTTGGCAATAGGGCTAAAGCCATGCCAGCACTAGTCTCTGCTTCCTTTCTGCAAGCAATAAGTTTGCACGTTAAATCCGGCTTAGTTATTACATTATGGCAAGTGGATAAATGTTTTTTTATTGCATTTTGCATAATATAATATCGGTATCATTATTTACTGATTTCTTATCTATTTAAGGATCAATGTCAAGTCAGTGTTATCATTATCTTATCACACATGTTTCTAACTCAAGCTAAAAAATTGCTATGTGGTTTGTGGACATTTTGTTTACCTAGAAAGGAAATAAAATTTGCATCATGAATGTAAGGAACACGCAATAAAATTGTACAATGTTGCGAGCCGGATAATGCGGAGAGTGGCCCATGACAGACTACGTGAAAAGGGCTAGAGGAGCCTTTGCCAAGCTACACAATGAAAATGAAAAAGAATAACTTAAGAGAAGTTAAGAGATATAATATATGTACTCTAACTTGGAATAAAAGGGGTTATAGATTTAATCTTTTATTTGTAGCTATTATCAGTAGAGATGCAACGAATTTTCGTCCACTATTCGGTATTCGGCCACAATTTCACTATTTGGCCGTATACCGAATACTGGCATAGTATTCTGCTGGATACCGAATAGTATGTTAACACGTAGATAACGGTAAACGAGGGGTAAAAAAGTAACAAACTGCAAAGTAAAACTGTAATGTAAGAATACCTTTGTATTCATAGATAGTACAAAAACATGAGAAAAATTATACAAAATAAAAACATTTTACACACACAATGAAAACTAACGCACCGCAATGTCCGCAATTCAATACGCACTGCGTGCAGAATAAGCGCAATATCTATCAGAATGCCTACAGCGAGAAACAAGCTGCAACTTGCACAGCGTACCCACGCGTTTCGAATTTACTTAATTTTAGGTAAAGCTTCTAGCCGAATATTCGGTATTCGGCCAAGCCACTATTCGTTGCATCTCTATTAATCAGTACCATTCTGATTCTAGCACGTCCTAGACCCGGCCACGCGCGCATCCTTGGTGAACGTGCAGCGCTGGTTCCAGACCGTCGCGCACCAGCCGCAGGTGTCCGCCGTGGTGGGCGCCATCGCGCTGTGCGCCGCTCCCCCTGTGTACGACGCCAAGAAGTACCAGGAGCTTTCCCAGCAGAACAAGAAGGTAAGTCACATCGGGCTTAGCCTCCTGGGTCCCAAAGGCTTTATTCCAAAACGTAATTTTTTTGTGTGCCTACATTTGAGTGTACGTTGCAGCAATGTGGCGTTCGAGTGACGTGATATACAAAAGCGTATATCAGGCCACTCAAACGCCACGTCACTGAGCTATCAAAACTGAAATTAAACTTTATGCATATGCACATCAAAGAGCATATAATTACTACGTTTTAAGAGACGGGACTCCCATTCTAGCGAGTGGAATGAGTTTGTATCGTAAATCATTACCAATATCTACGACAAAGAACTGGCAAAGAACCATAGTACCAACATAAGCGATTTAAATAGTGTAGTACGCTACACGCTTGCGTTTCTTATCGATATCAATAAAATGGGGAGGGTTGAAACATAAGACTCCTGTCTACAGACTTTGTACTCGAAATCAGGTCAGTATCGAGTTCACATTTAAGTTGTATGTTATATAGTGGATAATTCTTTGAGTGGACTAATACGTGGTCGGGCTTAATGTGGACCCGAATTATTTTTATACAGTTTTTAAGTCGAGGTTTTTTTTTAATTAAAAGCTCTATTTTCAAAATGATCTGCACATACATGTTTCAATAAATGTAACTTTTCTATGGGAAGATGTATCAGGTCTACGTTTCCAACAAATTTGAACCACTGCCTGCATCTGAAAACATACAGCCATGGATAAACATGACTTTATCTACAGTTTATATTCCAAGTGTTTGTGAATGACCAATGAGATGATCAACTGATTATTTAGCGCTAATATGCATCTAAAAATCATGTTTTTTAGCATCCAGTTATCAACAACTCTTTATCAATGCTCTAACTTTTTATGTATTTATATGTATGTTAATCATGAGAACCGGTCATGGCCTAGTTGACAGTGACCCCGCCTATGAATCCGATGGTCCCAGGTTCAAATCCTGGTATGGGCATTTATTTGTGTGATGAGCATGAATCTTTGTTCCTGAGTCATGGGTGTTTTCTATATATTTATAAATATTTATATATTAGGTATATAAGTACCCATAACACATGCCATGCATACTTTAGGACTAAGTCAATTTGTGTAATAATCATAAAAACAGATTTTATTCTTACATTTTAGGTTAATATATTAAATAATTACTAGATAAAAAAAATATGTTAACTAATGACCATTATGCATGAATGATAGATAATTTTCCACTGAAAATCTTCGACGAATTAATTATGGTCATATTGCATGCAAGTTCTCAGGAAATTTCACATATTTAATTTAATTATTTACACTGATATATAAATAAACCTACAGTTATCGATAGTTATAGTACATCCCTAGTTCACAACGAATAAGAATATAAAATATCTAATTTTCGATCCGTGTTCTCGGTGGCATTGTAACAAACTCGCTCTTTACTCTGATCACGGTTCACTATTTTCGATATTTTCACTAAATAAAAAAGAAATTGCACGAAATACCGAACAAAACATTGAAGCCTTCATAACAAACAAAACAATTAGGTTTGACAGTTGACCTGATGTAAACTTGACAGAATAAATAACACTGACGTTTTCTTTCATTTCCTTGGCAATGATTTGCGAAACAAACTCCATACAAAACTTTTTTGTTCCTAGTCGCGTTAGCCTGATGCACATAGGCTTTTCCGTTTCCGGTGTGCCGCAACTTAACACGCACTGTGTAGTGCTCCGCGAAATAAATTCGATTCCCGAGAAATAGCGAACATTACAAAAAGATTTTGCACAAACCAATAACCAATCTAGTTATAGCATCAAGTGGAATAGTGATTGCAGGAGAAAATTTGTCGTGATAAACTTAAAAGCAAATAGTGCGGGATCAGTTTGGAGGTTATGTGATCGACAGTTAACGAACAACCATATACAAAACTAAAGCCACAAAATAAAGGATTAAAGGCCTCCACCTCGCAAAAAACGTTTACGAGTTGACACTACTATACAATTATGTTACCAGTGACAAAAAGCTTATTATCACTAGAGTGTTATCGAAATCCAACTGTCAGATCTCTGACATCAACTCAACTTTAAGCTAACATAACAATTAACATTTTTAAAACCGAAAATAAAATTAAAACAATGATGGAAGAACAATTTGAACGTTTATTTGATAAAGTTAAAATCGAAATGCAAAAACAAACGGACACGATCACGGAACGAATGGATAAAAAGTTACAGCCTATCATAGAGGAAAATAAACAACTTAAACTCAAGATAGAAAACCTAGAAAAGAAGTTGGATTTATTAGAAAGGGACAAAAGAAGCAACAAAATTACAATTGTACGGATGGATATTAAATTTTTAAATAAATAATATAGAATATAGATTATAAAAAAAAAATCTTTATTGCAACTTTGAGTTATTAAACATTGGTACCTGGCTCTCAATGTAGGTTTCCCTGTGTCTCAAGAGCCAGTTCCTTCCCGACTTCAAGCGAAATGTTACAATGTTAGACATTTTATTATAAATTATAATACAATTTCAGCAATATTTAAATTTAATTAGAGAAAGATACACACATGTGAAACTATGATGTGTATGTACCTACGCGCTTTTGTGTGTGTCTGATTTTTGGGATGTGTGTGTGTGTGTTTCTGCTTGTTTACGCGCGTGTGTGTTTAGTTATTTTAGATTGTACTAGAACACGCTTCGTAATAGCTCTTCTGCTTCAGTATAGTGTAATGATTTTAACGAAATCTTAATTTCGTTTTTTAATTGAATTATTAATGTTGTTTATATTAAGTATTTTATTTGCTTTATTAAATATTAGTTTTCGGATTCTACACAACAACTTGGTAATAATTGATATATAGCTTATATTATAAGTGCATACATAACTGTACACATATACCTAGGGTTGCCATACGTCCCGTATACGGGACTGTCACCGTATTTAAACCCCCCTCCTAACTATAAATATCAGCTCCGAACAAATATGGCAACCTTACATATTGCCACATATTGGTATATACCACACACCCAAAGCAAAATACCAGTAGTAGCTTAAGAAAATTTACATGAATATAGGCAGTCAGGGAAATAATTCGTGTAGATAAATTGGTATAATTATACCTTGTGGTGTCCGGATGAACATACTAATAGTCCTTGAGGGTGAAGGGGGGTACAGTCTATACTTTAAGAGCTATAGGGTGTTTCAGCTAACAAAGAGATAAAATATAGACGATTTAAGATAAGGTTTTTTCGTAATTGTTTATCATAACTCAAATTTTTTGTTTTGAATAAGTAAGATTAGTTACTTACTGAACAAACATAAAAAACTAGCCAAGAACATGTTGGGCCATACTCAGTGTAGGGTTCTGTAGTCACCCGTCCGTCAAAATAGATGTTATGCATAAACCCAAAGACAGCTAGACCTATTAGGTTCACTATAATTTTCTTTACTTTCACGATTTTTTGCATATTTTTTGGACCCATGGTTCAAAAGTTAGGAGAAGTAGAAGGGGGAAATACAATTTTTTTCATTCAGAGCGTTAATTTCCTAAAATATTACAATTATCGGATAATGGTTTTTGAATATAGAAAGGTTAAAAAATAAAATATCAAATTCGTTTATTTCAGGACTCTGGCAAGAAGGACAAGAAGGCAGAAAAGAAGGAACAGCCCAAGAAGGAAAAGAAGGAGAAAGAGCCCGCGCCGGCTGACGATGGAGACTTCGAGGAGAAACCCAAGGAGTCCAAGGACCCCTTCGACTCCATGCCCAAAGGGTAGGCATCCCACTCGGATGAAGCTTATAAGACCAGGATTGGCATTCAAACTTACTATTTGATATCTATTGCAGCATGTCTCGCTCACACTCGTGCGCAGTTATTATCCAGAGATCGGACTGATTAGCGTCATTGCTCGCAATAATGTGGACATGACTCCAAAATTGAATAATGAATAGTGCGTGCTCATGTCGGGCTCGGCACGCTTGTGTCACCTGAGTCAATTTGCTCGGAATGATGGCGTCACTGCCTGGCGTAAAGGCCTCGCCCGTATAGTCTCTCTGTGTGGACCCGCCTAATCGTTTAATTATTTTAATTAATTTATTTCCTGAGATTCAATTTTAATTCCTTGTCAATAAATAACACAAAGATTTCTTATAATGTAGATTTAAACAAAAAAGTAATAATCATATTATTTAAAATTTTCTGAACTTTACTCAACTCCAAAATTTACTCAACTGATGTTAATGGAGCAAACTTAAGTAGCTTGATAGAAATATTGTTATGCCAGTAGAATTCAGAGTTTATTTTCTGTTCCAAGTATTGGGTGACAGTCTCAAAACATGGATTTATTTCAAGGTCGGATTTCATTTTTGTGTTGAGAATGGTTTACTAGTTCTTTTTGTACACTGTCCAGATTATTTTATCCATTAACATCAGTGGATTGCGAGCGGAATTTTTCACCACATTAATTTTTATTTTATAAATCTATGTTATAAGATTTTTTTGTATTATTATTTATATAACAGGAATCAAAATTAAATCTCAGGTAAGAAATTAATAAAAAATAATAATCTTTTTTCGAGTCATGTACACATTTTTCGGAGCAATGACGCTAATTTGTCCGAACTCTGGTTATTACACTGTTGCGAATGCGCGCGTCGCTCCAGCGCGTGACAGCGCTATGTGCGTATATAGTGCTGTCCCGCACGCACACTGGCGTGAGAATCCCCATCAGTTTTGAAGACCGCCGTATGCAGGCTGATTTGGTTATGTTTAGCAGTACTCTGAAGAGTGATTAATGATTATATAGTTCATACTAAACAACATTTATTACTCGGAATAAAATGTACTGTTACATAAAACATATATAAGATTCGCCGGACTGTATGAAGCAGCTGATTTTTCAAAATGGCAAGATGAACTAATATCATTGAACTTAAATATTACTACGTATGGAGCCGGCACAGGGCACCAGTATTTTGCGCCATGAGTTGTTGTATCATAGACGCAGATCGTGAATCTCGCGACCTAAATGCGTAAGCGCCATGAATTTTTTTAGGCGCTTAAGACGTTTTGGTCGCGTGATACAGGTTGCGATTTCCACAATTTCATTGTTTGGTATGGCTTCTCCATAGTAATAATAACTCGATGACTAAATTTGATGTTAAAATGTGATATATCAAACAGGAAGTATGAATGCCAGTCTAGATCGGTATAAAACAATGTGCATGTGCCATAATTGGGAAAAAGGTACCTAGTTTTTTTTTTACGTTATATATCAAGTAGTTTAGAGGACTGATATTTAGGGTATGTCTCTCACTTGTCACTGTTATTGATCTCTAATGTTTGTGGAATTATCATATTTAATTTTAAACTCATTTTGGTTATGGGATCATTTGTTTTTTTGTACTTTTTTCACTCATTATTTTGTTTTCATCATATGTATTATGTTTATGTATATTATGTTGCTAAATAAATATGGTGAATGGTTGCGTTTTTATCTACTCCATGCTTATCATTTGGAATCCCTGTTAGTCAATCAAAATTAGAATAATTTTTAAGAAAAAAAACCGACTTTGTAAGAAGACCGGTGAAACAAGATTAGTTTTGATTTTAGATTTCATACAATGAAATTAAAAAAATTGTTTTGAAAATCTAATTTGCCTATCAAACATAACGAGGACGACATATCGCCAAGCGGGAACTATGCGTCGTTGAAGAGTTCCATTCTGATCAGCATCAGCAGTTCCACTTCATCAAATGTCACTTTTTTTTTAAATGTTGCATTTGCTTTGTTGATGAAAATACAAAAATAACTATATGTATGCCTTTCACATTTGAAGAGTTCCCTCGATTCCTCATGGATCCCATCATCAGAATTGAGTTTTGACCAAAACGGGACCAATTTGTATATTTTATCATTTTTTTTATTATTTATGAATGCACAGGCAGCTTATGGCTGATACGTGCACATCAATGTCCTGCACTTGTGTTTTGTCCATTTATAAAATGTTTGTCGAGTCTATTTTTAAAAGAATTCATTGAGGGTGCACTGATTACGGATTCGGGCAAACTGTTCCACACTTTCACTACGCGGTTAGTCAGGAAGTGTCGTCTTGGGTTGCTGCTACTCTGCGTCCGTGTCAGCTTCAGAGAATGTCCTCTCAGTCTGTCACACTTATTCCGAGTGTAAATATCACTCAATGCGGGTACGTTGTAGTGTCCTGTAAATAGTAATCAGTTCAAAAATGACGGAGTTATGATGTAACAAACATTTAAAAAAACGGAACAGAATTGAGAACTTCCTCCTTTTGAAATCTAGAAGTTGGTTAAAAAAATATCAGAATATGTATGCAATGCAAAAAGCAGCAGACACCCAGACACTTTATCGAAGAACATAATGAGTTGTGAAAATTATTTGAATGTTTCATATACCTGCTGTAAAGTTTAGCTTAAAGATGCATTTTTTGCCCAATTTTTTTCATTGATACTCAAGAAAGTAATTGGATCAGAAAATAAAAATTCCTCATTTAAAACACTTACGGCCACTTGCACCACCCGGGGTTAACCGGTTAAACCTGGAATTACCATGGTTGTTGTTGTCCTAAAGCACCCCAGAGGGTGCAAAGGGCCTTCACCAGCTCGCGCCGCGCCTTCCTATCTTCAGCTCGCCTTCTGGCCTCGCCCCAGCCCAGCTCTACCCCACCGCTCGTAGCTCTCTCAGGACGGACCGTTGCCAAGAGTGTACAGGACGCCCGGAGCCACGGCTTCCGTCCGGCGGTATCCAATCCATAGCGATGGTAGCGTTATTAGTTTCCCATCTTCGAATAGTATGTCCTATTCATTTTCGTGTCGCAATTTCGTCGTCAATGGGTGTTTGCCGGCATATACTCCATAGGTCTTCATTTCGAATGGTGTTTAGCCAAAAAACGCGAAGGATCGACCTGAGGGACTTGTTGACGAAGACCTGAAGTTTATTAGTTAGGCCTTTAGTCACTCCCCACGTTTCACAGCCAAAAAACAACACAGATTTCACCATGGATTCGAAGAGGGAAAGTTTAATTCGTCGCGTGAGCACTTTCGACTCCCAAACAGCCTTTAACTGAGCGAACGCAGCCTTCGCCTTCTTTATCCTGTTGTCGATGTCTTCATCCGCTCCACCTTTGCAGTATAGTAGGCTCCCCAGGTACACAAATTTTGACACTCGAGTCTAGGTTCTTAGGAGTTACCATGGTAACCAGTGCTATTTGACAATAGGTTAGCGGTTTAACCCTTTACCAGGCTAAGGGAGATATATTTCCCACATATGGCACTTCAAACTTGTGTTCTATTTTCGATGAGTAAGACTGATATTGGATTTTCATTTTTGAACTGTCAGCCTGATAAAGGGTTAACCGGTAAACCCCAGGTTAGTGGCGCTTCGAATATTGAAGCATATCAAATTTGCTCAAGTCCACACACGGGTTTTGCCCTTAGATTAAGGTAGTGTGTACATATTTTTGGCACTTTGTCTGTCTCGATATTTATTACCTTGACTGCCAGAATTTTATTTATAAAATAATAACGGAGTAAATGTCAAAATTTAGATAATATCTGTATCTCGCTTATTCGTTTTTCGGGAACCGTAGACGTATGTCTCAGCGTTAGTTAGACATTTTACGCCATAAACGGCATAAATCATATTAACCTTTTCCTAATTACGATCACGCAATCATCTGTAAATAAGTAAAATAACTCTTATCAAAGTTGAATAAATTTTATGAATTCTTGTTAAAATTTTCATGGGTAATGCAATATTTTATCACAGACTTCATTTCATTTATCTGTTTCGACAATTAGAAATGAAATAACTTAAATAACAGCTCGTAAAATGGACTTGTATAAAGTATGATGGTACTTATTCCAGCACATTCAACATGGACGACTTCAAGCGCTGCTACTCCAATGAGGATGAGGCGGTGTCCATCCCGTACTTCTGGCAGAAGTTCGACCCCGAGCACTACTCCATCTGGTACGCGGAGTACAAGTATCCTGAGGAGCTCGCCAAGGTCTTCATGAGCTGCAACCTTATCACTGGTCAGTACTGTTTTTCTGCAGGGATTGCATTTTCTTTATATTCTGTGTACCGACTCGTTAGTGGCCTTCATATAGGAGGCGTTTTAAGAACCCAGGGGCCCTTTTCTCGAACGGTATTAGACTCGAGGAATGGGCCCCTGGTTTTAAACTGTCATGTATGTTTTCCCAGTGTTCTATCAGAGTTTTTAAAGCATGAAGAAAATATTGAGAACATCTAAATAATTTGACAACTTTTTTGGCTTCAGTTACAGTTGTAGCTTGGCCCAAAGTGTTTATTAGGGAATAGCTGCTCTATCTGTATATATATCTGTGAACACGTGCTGAGGCAAATGCACGGTCACAAAACCTCCGGCGAAACTAGTCTGCACAAACCGAACTCCTTTACTTCAACTTCAACATTATTCAGCAAATATGCCACAAGGGCACTTTTATATGTCAACATGGAATTTGCATACAAGTAAAAAAAAAAACATCAAAAATACAAAATACAATTAACTGAAAATAAGAATTAAAACAAAAGTATTATTATTACTTAGAGATGGTTTTTAATATAAAATTATTTATTATCCAAGATAATATAGTTTATCAAATTTACCTTAGCGATGTATAGGGTCTCCAAGAGTCAAAATCCTGTATAATTAAAACATTCATTAAAATAATAGAAACATACGAGAACTGGATGAGATGATGTCTGTACTCAAAAATAAAATGAAGGCTTCGCCACACAGGCGCGTTTTGCGGGCGGGGCGTGAGCGTGGCGCGACCAGAGTACGGCGCGCTCAGCGCCCCGCTCTCAAAACGCGCCTGTTTACGCGGCACATTTCTTGCCATGCGGCTGGTTCTATATAGGCCCGCCTATTGATATATGTACTGTATATTCCAGGCATGTACCAGAGATTGGACAAGATGCGCAAGCAAGCCTTCGCGTCCGTGTGCCTGTTCGGCGAGGACAACAACTCCAGCATCTCCGGCGTGTGGGTGTGGCGCGGGCAGCAGCTCGCCTTCCCGCTGTCGCCCGACTGGCAGATCGACTACGAGTCCTACGACTGGAAGAAGCTGGACCCCGCCGACCCGGAGACTAAAAAACTTGTCCAGGTAACCAAAATACATTCTTTAACTCAAACAAAAATCTCGCTGTTATATAACGTTTTTTGACAGCGAATATATAATAAAATTATGGAGTGTGGAATTAAGAGGAGTGGCATCTCTTATGGTGCATGAACTGTTGCAAAAGTGTCCAGCTGTCAGCTATAAATAGTTCCAAATCTCTCCAGAGTCGCGCTAAAGTAACTAAGAACCTAGGCGTTATTGACGGAGTGAATTGCGCTGTCTATGATTTGATTTTTTTGTTCAAGTACTCTAGGTATTGTAGCGCCACCTATTTAAAGTTTTTTGATGACACTTTTTGGTACATGGAGATTTCGTTCCTTATCTCCACCTTCCGTAAATAAAACGCTATCAATACTGTCATGTTGTTACTGTCACATGATGTTATAAAGTTGACGTTTGTCATTTCCGTTACCGCGAACACTGCTCACCGTATAGCGCCATCTACAGCACTGTTAAAGTAGGAGATACAATTTTTTCATCTCTTTTACAATAAATAACTGCTCCCAGGATGGCTCTCAACGCTTAGAGCCACCCCACACTAGGTCTTGAGCATCAGCGTCTAGTCAGCGCTATGGAAAATGTCTGCTGCTCGACGCAACGTTGGCGCAACTGCACAGCGACGCCATTTACCGTAGCGCTGAAACGTCAACGCTCGAAACACTAGTGTGGGGTGGCCTCGAAACCAAAATATAGATTAAAATTAATTATTTTTTATTTCAGGATTACTTCTCATGGAGCGGCACCGACAAGCAAGGCCGCAAGTTCAACCAGGGCAAGATCTTCAAGTAAACTTCCTTTTGTACGTTATTGTAAAAACTTGCATTTATTTAAGCAGTGCGGGAGCTATCTCATGATAAGGAGTCTGTAATAAAAGAATCGTTTATTTACTACTTTGAAGTTTTTATACGAATTTCCCGTGAGAGTCAGAATGGCGGGTGTACCTAAATAAAATTAAATGAAAACCATACCATATTTTTGTACCTAATTTGTACTATTTAGTACCTCCTTTAAAAAAAATTGTACCTCACGGTACTTAAAGTTATCACCAAAAAACAGGTCACCCGCCATCCTGACAGTCAGAATGGCGGGTGTACTTTATTACGCTATGTTCCCGTGGTTATTGATAAATTCTATAAAAGCCAAATTTTTGTACCTTTTTTGTACCTTCATATTCAATTATAATACGAGTCATTTTATTTTTGGTTTCCAAGTATTACTCATTTTATATTTTGCTTGCTATTACAATTTTGCAGGCGTTATAATTTTTCAAATTATCGATTTCATTTTTAAGAAAAAACGCTAAGGTACAATTATTTTTATTACGCCAGGATTTAGTACCTTTAATGTTTAATCTGTTAAGTTCAAATAACTCAGTAAATCATGTCTTAAAAAAGGCTAGGCGCCAATTCAAAGAAATCTTCCTAAGAAAAATCATTTTTAAGACATGATTTTCTGAGCTATTAGAACTTAACAGATTAAACATTAAAGGTACTAAATCCTGGCGTAATAAAAATAATTGTACCTTAGCGTTAAAAAAGGCTAGGCGCTAATTCAAGAAATCTTCCTAAGAAAAATCATTTTTAAGACATGATTATCTGAGTTATTTGAACTTAACAGATTAAACATTAAAGGTACTAAATCCTGGCGTAATAAAAATAATTGTACCTTAGCGTTTTTTCTTAAAAATTAAATCGATAACTTGAAAAATTATAACGCCTGCAAAATTGTAATAGCAAGCAAAATATAAAATGAGTAAAACTAGGAAAGCACAAATAAAATGACTCATAATTGAATATGAAGGTACAAAAAAGGTACAAAAATTTGGCTTTTATAGAATTTATCAATAACCACGGGAACATAGCGTAATAAAGTACACCCGCCATTCTGACTGTCAGGATGGCGGGTGACCTGTTTTTTGATCATAACTTTACGTACCGTGAGGTACAATTTTTTTTAAACGAGGTACTAAATAGTACAAATTAGGTACAAAAATATGGTATGCTTTTCATTTGATTTTATTTAGGTACACCCGCGATTCTGACTCTCACAATTTCCCTATGTCTAACGGTGGCAGCATGGTTACATTTTTACCTGTCACTATGCCCGTCACTTGCATACCTGTTAGAACGTGACAGGTATGGTGACAAATGATAAAGAGCCGACCATCTTAGCCCTACTGGTCTCGACTCTGTAGATGCTACAGACTCCTATAAGATATGTGCAAAAATCGTGTAGGGAGAACTAAAAGTGATGAACACGCTCGGAGTAGCAAGTGTATTTTCGAATATGATAATGGGGTTGGCCGGAAGAAGTATTTTTTTATAGATAGAGCTAGCATAAATTTTACCTGTTAGTCATACCAATAGTGTCATATTATGGTCTAGATCAGGGGTCTCCAAACCCCGGCCCGAGAGGCGTTCCAATCCGGCCCGCGGACACCCAACGCGATAGCCCACGGTTCGGCCCGTGGGAGGTTACCAAACCGATCCCAGGTTTCAGGGGTTCAGCATTCATTGAGAGTGGGACTGTTCCTAACAGCAACAACTAGACCCCCTGGCGCAAAAACCGATGGTGGTCCGCGTGAATTTTTCTGAGGTGCAATATGGCCCTCAGGTAAAATAGTTTGGAGACCCCTGGTCTAGATGCTAGCCCTTTAAGCCAAATCTCAGAACAAAACTAGAGACCGGTAAAATATATACTGGCGCCATCTATACCGGATTAACCGGAACTCTTATTTTCTACTTCTGCTTTTTAATATTAGTTGTAAATTGTTAAGCAATACGCTTTCCGTTAATCGCGACACTCGTGACAGCTAGTTTCAAGTAGCGGTACTGATAAATCTGCTACTTGACGCTATTAGATGTCGACTACGAATATAAGCGTTTTGGTAAGAAAACTGTTGTATGAAGTAAGCACTCTATGCTTAATTATTTATCTATGTTATAGTGAAAGGATTAACCCCGCCTATTCATAAAACTTTACGGGCCTGATTTAGTTAAATTATGTTTTATCCATTTTTTACAAATACATCAGTCAAAATGACAGATTTCGAATGAGATTCATAGGTAATTCAGGGCAGTAACGCGTTTATGAATACCGCCATATGCCTTTATAAGGCAGAGGGAATATATTTCCCACCTGATATTTAACTTTATCTCGAAGTGATAGGGCTCAATTTTGCGTATTTCCTGACACCCTTAAAGCTTATAAAGGGTTAAAAGCGTTCCTGCGACAAACAATTTTATAACGTACTTTACAATTTCCTGCCAAACAATTACCTTTTGATCGCTGTAGATCGCAGCTTATCACACATATTCAATTCTGTCACGCACACGCTAACTTGAAACTTACTTGATATTATTAAAAACTTTTGGTCCGTAGAGTTGTGCCGTTTTCGAGAACGTTCTCTAAACGTAAACTATGGGAAATATTCTTGAGCGATAAAGTTTCCCATACAAAATGGAGAACGTTCTCGAGAACGGCACACCTCTATTGGTACGCCATAACTCTTATAGGCATTATTGGAAAATATGTGGGATAAAAATACAAACAAATATTGGAAAGCAAAAATTTATATTTTTTACATTTCAGACTTTTGCCTAACTGATAGAATCTCTTTAACATTAGTACATAGGTACATTATTACATATTATTGCATGAATAAAACCAACTAACTGCGAGTCGCTAAAGTAAAGCTCGCCGTGCGAGCGAGAACACATGCACCCGTCTCCTTCGTTCGTGAGCATCGTTGGTGTGCGACGTTTCGTAAATTAGACATAAATAGTTGTACTTAGAAATTTTAATGGCAAAAATGGTGATTAATTAAATTATTATTTATTTTTGCTTATTTTGTTTACAATTAAGTTTGCTCAAAAATGGACGGCAAAGTTGCCGATAAAAAAAAAAGTTTCGAAATGTGTAATAGTTTATGGTCGGTCAAAAATTAAAAAGTAAAAAACATTGCAGTCTCGATTTCGCAACTGCAATGTTGCATAGAAATTCCATTATTTATCGAGTTCTAAACGTTAAAAAAAGTTGTAATGGCCATATCAAATGAAGGCATAGGTCCATTAAACAGCCAAACATGATCAGTACTTATTATTAATATAATGTTGGTACCGTGACTATTTAGCTAACTCAAATAGGCGTATTTTCGGCAGAAAAATACACTTCTATTTTTTAATTAAAAAAAGGCGGCAAAACATCTTTTCGATTGTTTTTACTTTTTTCTGTGAAAAATATATATAGGTACGTAAGAACGTTGCTTGTCCCAAGGTCGTCTGCTTAAAACAAATCCTCAGCTAGCAAGTAGCTACTTCCGAGCCTTGACAATAATGTACTATTTTTCTGTCTAAAATTTCGTGTTTTAGACATAGACATAGATTTTTTTATTTAACACCACATTGAAAAATGTTTACAGGCAATGCTACAAAACATTACAAGCCTTAAAATGAAACTTAATTAGGCACAAATTTATGTTTACATGTAGATATAAAAAACTTTTAAAATTATGATGCTAAAAAGGAGCGAACCTCAGCATGTGTTGCAGCAGGCTTACCTACTACAACGCTGGTTTTCAGGCCGACCTTTCGTACAATACGAATTTGCTTGCTGCTTGTCGGAAACTGTACTGCATGGGTTTTACAACTGTTATGTACAAGCTTTTATCGCCGAGTTTACTCTGTTTTTCATCGAGGTAATTTTGAGAGAGTCCAATCTCAACCTTGTTTTGTCACGAGTTCCAATGGCTATTTGTCAGACATCATAAGGTTGGCTCGAAGTCGTGATAATTTTCCATGGTGACTAGTCTTACATAACTATGCCAAATTTCATCTCACTCGGATACCAGCAATTGATCGAAAAATGGTTTTCAAAATTTGAAAGACACCTTACAAATTTTGTTTGTAGTAGGTACTTAACACATTGTTGACATTAGGGGGTATTACTGCAATCTTCGGCCGCCAGAGTGTAGCACTAGCACATATTATAAACCACATGAGTAACTTATACATACTTTGTCTTAAACAGGTTTTTGAGAAGTTTTCATTGAGACATTTGATTTGATGCATCAAGGCGGTTTGTTTACAGAGAGCCTATCGAGAAATTTATATTTTTGTGTTTCGCAGTAGGCCCTCAGTATGCGCTGCTAAAAGCTACGTCGCTCAGGGGGCTACTGGACACGTTAGACGTTAGAGTAACATTTGTGACGCACCTACTGTATTGCTACTTAAGTGTTTTATGAGAAATATTGACGTATCACGTTCATTTTGCCGACTTGCCGAGCACTCATTTTTGCCATGATTATTTCTAGGTCCAAAAAATACTCTTACAGGGAACAGACAGTACAAGATCAGACGTGATATCTTTACAAATAAGCTATGAGCTAAAGGGTGTTTCACTTGATATAACAACAAATGGTTAATCAACTAAGTCTAGGGCTCCTCCGACGATATTTTTTTTACCACAAAATCTAGAATATTGTGACTTTCAATTATGCCTTTATATGCATTTATATAAAGATTCAATAAAAAAAAAATTAGAGTAAAATTTTAAATACACGAGCAAAGTAGGGGTGTTAAATAGGTAGAGTAGAACACATTGAATATTGTCAGGGGCGTAGCTACCGCCGTATCTGCCGTATCAATTATACGGGGCCCTCGGGCGACGGGGGCCCCCAACGTGCGTTTTTGTGAGAAATCTTTACCCTTCCTAAGGGCCCCCAAACGAATTTTTATACGGGGCCCCGCCAAGGCACGCTACGCCACTGAATATTGTCATTATATTTGTAAAGTATTTATCAAGGCGTATTATTGAATCGATCGAGCCATTAGTTATGCTAATTAATTAATTAATTAGTTAGTAAATCCTGAAGGTAAAATTTGAAATATGACAGCTGATAGTAGATGGCGCTGTGTAGCCCCGTACATTTGTTAAATGTTAGTTCTTTACTCTCAGAGGGACAGGGCTATAACCACGAAAATCGTAGTTCGACAATTGCGGGCATGTTTCTCTGTCACTCTAATTACGTCTTAGTGAGAGTAAAAGAGAAGGATCACCGCAATTTGCGAATTTCGGTTTTCGCGGTAGGCCTCCAGAGCTAGGTTAATGCTATTTACCTGTCTCTCCCAGCACAAAATATGGCGGAGTGTCCGACGAAAATGTAGATGTAGGTAGCCAGGTAGGTAATAAGCCCACACGGTGGCCAAAATATTTTGTACTACTTCGTCTATGATCATAGAGAGGTTTTGTTGTTATATCCGTGATCACACCCAAAAACGACGCAGGAGCGCCGGCGGCGCTACTTCCGCACCCTCGAAGACACTTTTATGGATATGAGAACCTTAATCCAGCGAGATAAGGTCTACCTTTAATGAAATGTCCTTGTACTCATGCAATGTTTATACACTATACATAAAGAGAAAATACAATTCGCGCGCCGGCGTCCGTGCCGCTGTAGTTCAAATAGTGTCCTTGACCGAATTTAATCAAACCCCTTCTATCTAATCTAATCAAGTACCTATTTTTCAAATAGTATTGAAAGCTTCATAAGCAACGTATGTAGATGTGCAAATATGAGTCTTTTCTGTTGGGCGCAAAAGACCTCAAATCACGATGACGGAAAGTTCCAGACGGCAAGTCGCGCCGTTTAGATAATTATTGAGCTAATTATCATACGACCAATAATAAGCTACGGTGCAATAGTTTGGTGGCCACGCACCAAACTATCCACAGTTGAAGCAAAACTACAACGACTCCAGAGGTTGGCCTGTTTGGCGACTACGGGCTGCATGAGGACAACACCAACCGCGGCCCTGGAAGCTTTACTGGGCCTGCCGCCGCTGCACCTCTTTATACAACAGGAAGCGCTAGCTTCGGCGGTACGTCTCAAAAAATCGAATCTCTGGAGACCACCTAGGGTACCACACACCGAGATCCTCTACGAGGCGATAGGTAAGGAACCGCTAATAGAAGCGGTGACTGACAGGATACCCAGGCAATACATCTTCGACAAGAAATACAAGATACAGTTACACGAAGAACCTCGTGAAGGACTTAACCCGAGAGAGCTGAGAATCTTCACGGATGGATCAAAGACAAGGTCAGGCACTGGCGCGGGAGTATTCTCAGAGGACCTAAACATACATATCTCAACACCACTAGGCGCCCACAACACAGTCTTCCAGGCAGAATGTATGGGCATCATAATGGCAGCACACGCAATCGTCTCAAGGAAAGTAGAGGACTACCCCATCCGCATACTCTCTGACAGTCGGTCAGTACTGCAAGCTCTGCAAGGTTATACTTTGACCTCAGGGCTAGTCTACGAATGCCACAAGGCTCTATCAGAGGTAAGCACCACCACCAGCGTAACTCTGCAGTGGATTAAGGGACACAGCAACTCGCGAGGGAACGATGCAGCCGACATATTGGCGAGAGGTGGCTCGGAACTGAGGGTGGCAGGACCGGAGCCAATCATACCTCTGCCTTATGCCTGGCTCCGGAACATGCTGAGATGCAACACCAAGGTAAAACACCAACAGTACTGGTCTAACCTAGGCACGTGCAGGCAGGCGAAGGAGGCCCTCCCGACAATCGACCCCGGTTTGTCGAGGAGGCTGAGACAGCTGAAGAGGCCACAGCTCCGGCTTTTGACTGGGGCCATAACCGGCCACGCCCCACTAAACAAACACCTACTAACCCTACGTGTTACAGATAGCCCCCTCTGCAGAGCGTGCATGGAGGAGGAGGAAACAGCCGCCCACGTCATTCTTGAATGCCCAGGGGTGGCAGAATACCGGGCACAATACCTCGGTTCTCCGGGGTCTCTCCCAGAAGTCGTCGGCAACATCAAGGGTCTGCTAGGCTTCCTGGTAGAGCTGGGTTGGCAGGAGTAGTGCCGTCAACCCACCATCACGCAAAATAGGCGCGAATTGCGACGTCGAGTTGCGGAAACCCAGCCCGCGAATACGAATAACGAATAACGAATCATACTCGAAACTTTGATATTAATCCTACTACGAGCCTATATTAGCAGTTTATTGCACGATAGAACAGAGAAGATTCCAAGAGAAATTATTAAACAGTTAACATGTTATGAAAGTTTGTTAAGTTTTAACAAGGAAAGTTTATGTAGTTACCTAGATACAATTATGTCGCATAGAGCGCTGATATCACTCACTACACATACTCATACATACTTACCCCTTGTCTTGGACATCAGTGGCGTTGTTTGTGGTCGAAACTGCACTCGCGATGTAAGATGAGATTCAGTCAAGGACTCTAGATGTAACTATACGCACCTTAGCGGCAGGTACATAGGTGACGTGCAAACAAACATTCACGCGCCGAGCCACGTCACTATACACGTACTATAACAACCGCAATATACATCCGAACAAGTCAATAAACATCAAAAAATGCAAGGTCAACGGTGGCTAATAGGAGAGATTATAAACGACGCTATAAATATATATAGAACGGGGTAAATTTACATCTCAAAAATGATAACAACTCGCTTCGAGTCAATAGTGAATATGATTTATAAAACCTTACAACAATAAAGGCTTGAAGCTTAGGGAACTCCATTCAGCTGTTCAAAATTTGAAGCCATGACAAGTATCCTCATCTTTCATACAAGAGAACCATCATAATCGACACAATCTGAAATTCAGAGCCGGACTGTCTACAGGTATTACTGCAATGTTTTGCCGCCAGAGTGCAGCACTAGTAACTATCGTAAACCATAGAGTAACTTATACATACACATACATGTGCCTTAAACTGTTTTTTTTACAAGTTTTCACATAATAAAATATGACGTTGATGCATCAAGGCGGTTTGTTTACAATGGGCCTACCGGGCAAAGAATATAATACTCACCTACCGGGAAACGCGAAACTCGAAATATAGTTTTTTGCCTCTTTATCGCTCGAATATACAAGAGTGATAGAGAGGTAAGAATCTAACGTTAGTTATTTAACGAAATTTCGATTTTCTTGTTTCGCGGTAGACCCTCAGATTGTGATGGATTGTGGTAGTGGCGCCCCCTACGCAGAGTTAACGTAATATTCTCCTATTGGCTCTGATTATTATCTATGGCCACGAAAATCCGCCAGACAGATTAGGGGGGCTACCGCAAAAATCGTCTATTGCGCTGGAATACTCGTATGAGAGATCGATAAAGGGGCAAATAGTCGTTCAAACGAATGGAGTGGTTATTCGCGGTTATAACCCTGGTAGATTTTTTTAGTTCCGAACTATTAGTCTTACCTGGTAGATTTTCTTGACCTGTAAACATTGGTGTTTGCATTTGTTTAACATGAACGCAGCGCCGCACGCCTTGCACGAGCATCCACTTGCTTTATGTTATGAACGAACCGGCTCTGAATTTAAGATGTTTGATGATTAAGTTCTGAGACTATTCAATCACAAGGCAAGGTTAAACTGGCTTCACCGCAATTCTTCTAGGCTTTATTATTATAAGTATAAAACTCTTTAAGGGCTAGAAGGAAGCCCACTAGCGGGCGATGAGCAACGGGCCGCGAGTGCGGGCCGCGCGTCAGTGGCGCCGCGAGGTGGGCCGCGCTGGTGCGTCCTGGAATTAATAATCGAGAGTCGGAAGAAGATCCATTATATAAAATCTAAATATCTATCAAAAACAGATCATTGTCTTCGTACATTAGCTACAGCATATATTAGCCGCGCAGTCTCCATAAGCGATTTTTTTTTCATTACTTACATCAGAAAAAGAACTACTAATTTAAGGCAATGCAAAGTTGCCTATTACTAGGCATAGAGTCGGTATGTTTTAAGAGTTTGTGTAAGTTGTAGTTACGTGCGTTTCTGACATGGAGCTCCATCAGTAATAGCTGGTGGACCTCTCCGTTGCTGCGTTGCAATTGTGTATTATCAGCAGCACTTCGAGTACCACATAGTGGCCCTAGATGGCCGGACGATTAACTTCATAAAGGACCCTGAGAGCTGGTTCTACGAGTCTGAACCTGACCGCACTTTGTCATTGATGAAGGAATCTTGTGTTCGTTTTACTCTTGTAGCAGATAGATCGACTAGGAGGTAGGTTTAGGTACTCACTATGGGCGGCGGATCGACGTCGGGCGCGCGCAGGTCGAAATCTGCCACAAACGGCCGCGCTGCTACTCGCAGCTCTACTGAGCAGCCCTCAGGTGAGCTGAAACGACCACCAAATTGATCAGTCATACTTATCAATTCATTATCATCTAATATACTCGTCCATTGATTAGTTTCATAACGAGCGTCACTGTTTATTTAGTCAGCTCTACTTAAATAACTGCTGCTTGGCGCCAAGTCCGATGTTCGGAAGTGTGGGCATCTCTTAGATTTATAAGTAATAACCATCTTGAATTTCCCCAATCACCCGCAGACTACAACTGTTCTATATAAGACCATCAGACAAGTAAGACACTGAAAATATATCTGCCGGCAGCGTCACAAAAACGGGTAACCTGTGGAGAAGTATGAACTAAATTTACCTAACATTGAGCTCCTGCGAGCCGGAGGGCCCTGTAGCTCGTCAACCTGGCGCGCGTTGGCGTGATACTCGCAGCAACATTCCTCAGTCTCCATGGATACCTAAGAAACACTACGTCTAGCACATTTGCGGCCGCTGATAACGTCATAAAAACGAGTAACCTATGGACAAGTATTGAGCTAAGTTCACCCAACGTAAGTTTCTATGTGTGGGACCCTGTCGCATCTGAAAATCGGCCACAGAAATGTATCAACGCGCCGCTCTGGGTCTTCGAAGTCATTCTATTCTGGCTTTGTGCGCAACTCTGGCGCACTTAAAACTCACTCATACAAATATGTAACCTAAGATATAGGTGTGAAAATGAAATGATAATGTTTACCTAAGGTCGAGCTCCTGCGAGTCAGAGGGCCCCGTGAGCAACGGCAGCTCGTCATCCTGGCGCGCGTTGGCGTGGCACTCGCAGCGGCACTCCTCGGGCTCGACGTAGCTGAACACCACGTCGCGCGCCTCCGATGCGGCCGCAGCTGGTAGTGTTTGGATCCGCTTCGGCTGTTTGCGCCGCTCTGGGACTTCTTCGAAGTCGATCCATTCCGACTTCGCGCGGGACTCTGGTGGACCTAACATACGGTTTGCGTTTTAGTAAGACAGATGATTTTTGGATATAAATATATGTAGATAGATAGCTGCTTCTGGATAGGAATAGGATTCAAAAACTAAGTTGAGTTAATTTAGTACATTATGCCCTTGGTCAAATAAGTGGTGGTGGTCCGTGTGGGGTGGTGGAGTTCGTTTATTTTACAACTGCAACTAAGATGTGTTATCAATATGTCGGGATAATATTTACCGCCTCCACCGCTCCTTGTCCTCGGCCGCTCCGGGCGCGGCGGACCGCTTGCAGAAGCAGTGCGCGGGCGGCGAGGCAGCTTGATGCGTAGCTTCTCGCCCGTCGGCGCTGCGGGCGTCGGTGGCGGCGGAGGAGGCGCCGGCGTGCGGGGCGCGGACGGCGCACGCGGCCGCCGCGTGCCCGCCGTCGCCACTCGTGCTCCTCGCTCGCGGACTGGGACCATTGGCAGTGCCAGCGAACGCTCCAGTGGCAACGTGGTCGGCACATACGGCAGCTCATCTTCAAAAGACTCCTGGACGACCAGACCACGCTGCTCCACGTCGCTACCGCCGCGCGCCGGTGTCGCTTCCGAACTGCCCTCCGAGTCGGAAGAACCGCGCGTAGGCGAGCGCGTCTCAGCGAGCGACCGCCGCGAGCCGACCGATGCGCGCTCCGCGTCGCTCCCGGGCGGGGACTTCATGACGGGCGCCGGAGGTGCGGGGCAAGGCGTCGGCTCGGCGCATGTAATATGCGTGTCGCGTAACAGCGACGGACGGTCATCAGGTAGGCTCGGCTCGAAGCTGGGCAGTGATTCGGATATCTCACTAGTGACGCTCGGCGTCTTGGTGATGCTGAATTGTGTGCTGAACACCTGCTCGCGGCTGCCAACGTGCGTGGTGAACACGAGCCTTTGTTTACGACGTTCAGCCGTCGGCGCCGTCTCAGGGGCTACCTCCACTCGTCCCTCGTCCGAACTTGATGTCCGCATATCACCATTTCTGCTATCGTCTATATGTTTTGACTCTGAAGTGGTGCCGACTCGTGAGTCGGGCGTTACTACGCTGCGCCGTGACTCAGAAGAGGTGACACTGTGGCGCGAATCTGGGGTCACCGTATCGGAGTCCGGCGCGGGTGCAGGCGCGGGTACGGTCACGGGTGGCTCCGGGTTGCTCGAAGCTGTCCGTTCGGTGGGTGAGTGCAGCGGGATGATTATACTGCCGTCGGGCAGGACCGTGCGGTGAACAGGTTTCTGGGCGTTAACGGAGGATACGGAGGGGAGTGGTTCGGGACGCTCACGTGGGTGTGGAGCCGAGGCAGGCCGCGCCGGCTCCGGTAGAATCTCCACGCGTGCATCCGGCTCCGAGCCTGGTCGGCGAGCGCACGAACTTGGCCGTTCGTCTGGCGGCGTTCGCAGCGGGATGTGAATAACGCCGCCATCTTCATAGTACTTTAGTTTCTCGGAGCTGCGGCGCGAACGATCAGGTGGCGGCACGCACGGCGGCCCGGGTGAGGAGGCACGCGAACCAGTGCGAGAACTCGGCGATAGCGACGCGCCACTGCGGCGTGGTGTTTTAAACAACGACAACACGGAGCCCCGTAACTTGCCGGCGGAGGAAGGAGTCGTTGAACGATCTCGGTCTCGGTCTCGGCTCTTACTGCGAGAGCGGCCCTCCGTTAGACTTTTCTTACGACGCAGCCCCGATGGCGAATCCGGTGAGGCGATTGTCTCACGCGACTTGAATAATGAGCAGAAGGAGGATTTTCGCGATGTCGGGCCGCCGGCGGGCGAGGGAGACCGCCGCTGTGGCAAAGGGCTCGCGCAGCCCGTGGCTAGTTCTAATGTAGCCGGTTTCCGTGTCTCGGCCGCCACTAACGTGTGCTCGCTCTCATCGTCATCATCCTCATATTCAGAATCGGGTTTGAGTTTTATTCTGATAATGTCCTTGGAGCGATTTCTATTCTTGTACACTTCGGGTTCGGACGAGCGTTCTTTCGATCGCACGGCTCGAGCTTGATTTCTGGTTTCCTTTTGCCGCTTTTCTTCGGCGGGGGTAACTGCAACGACTACCGCAGGTTCTGTAGCCGTAGGCTTCGTGGGAACGGGCGTGGGTGCGGGTGCGCGCGGAGCAGCGGGCCTGGTGCTCGTGCTCTCGACGGTGACCTCAGTGCGCACCTCGCGCCGGTCGCGCGTGTTGGCGGGCACAGGCGCAGGGTCCGTCGCACGTACTAACTCTAGAAGCCGCTCTTCAACAGCGGCAGCACAAATTTCAGGATCGGTCTCTATCGGCTTTGGCCCGCAGAAGGACGTCTCGAGGAGCATTTTGTGTGGTGAAGGGGACCGTGACGTGCCCGAGACGACAGAGAGACGGGACACGCGCGACGCGTGGCTGAAGCCAGAAAGAGCCGAGTGGGCCGAGCACTGTGAGCCCACGCTCGACAGGCGGCTCGTTCGGCCGGACACCGCGAGGAGGGCGGCCTCCGAACCTTGACTGTCCTTACGCGAGTGGCGACGCGATACGGACGTGTTAGGTGGTGGCAGCGGTGGTGGTTGCGGTTGTTGTGGGCGATTGGGCTCTCCGGGGGCGCCTTCTAAAAATGCAAGCTCCTCAGTAGACGAACGCAGTTCGGCCGCACCATCCTCGCGAAAGCCGATATCGAGACGACCGCGCGTATCGGCATCTTCTGCAGTGCCCGCAAACAGTGCCATCTCGGGCGAGGAATCTCGCGAGTCGTGGTGGCTGGAACTGGAGGCGCGGGAGATGTCGATGCGCGGCGCGGCACCCAGTGCTCCTGCCACGGCCGGCGATGAGTGCGAACGCGCGCGCTGTTCCGGAGGTGCGAGTGACCCGCCGGGAGAAGCGGCTGTGTCCTCAACGATTTCCGGCAACTGGAATGTCTGCTTCGATTCAGGGCTTGACTGTGGAAGAAACCAAGTAGATCGATCATTATTTGTTCATAGGATTGCTCAATAACACAGAGGCGGAAAGCTACACGAACAAATGGACAAAATTTAGTTGCCATTGGGATCGGTTAACGTTCACTCCCAGAGAGCAGCTAGGTGAGTGATCGTTCTCCGACCGAATGCAGCCGCATGCAGATGATGGAGTGGCAGAGCAAAGCGAAGGGAGAAAGAGAGATACATACTGCCTGTCTCACCTCGTCAGAGACGTCGTGGTCGAAGGAGGCAAATGGCGCGGGCCCGCGACGAGACTGGCGCGGGCCCGGCGCCGGCGCCGGCGCGCCTTCCATGCGCTACACCATATCCGTCACACTGGGAACACTAACTGTCACCTGTCAATATCACCTGCACACAGCGAACAATTGAGACTTAACAATCACTTCACGTTTCAAGACACAACTTCCGAACACTGCATTCCTGATTTAGTCTTCACTCAATAAAAATCTGACGCCGATTAGAAGACGTTTTCAACCAACTTAACATACCAGCTCGAGCGCTTCGCCAAGCTTATGTAAATCCGCTTATGTAAAGCGAACATCTGTCGACGAAATCCAATGGACGCACGTAATCTGAACACTGGTACACTGTACCTTGCGATGCCGATGGTCGAACGGAAACGTGCAACACGTCAATGTGTGTAAAGTGTGTGATCGAGAAGGCGAGTGAGTGCTGCTGATCGCGGGTGCCTCAGGCGGCGGCGGCGCCGTGGTCGCAGGCAGGGCTGGTGGTGGCGGGCTCGTGGCGGCGCCGCCAGCCGCGTGATGTCACGATGGCCCCGCCCGCGCGCCTGCGCGCTGCCCGCGCACGCGCCCCGCCTGTCCCGCGCCCGCTACACCCGCCACGCTTACGCGACTTAGCGCCCTCCACTAAAATATGGATTTTTAGTTTAGTCGTCGAGTCGCCTGGCCGTGCGTTGAACGTTCATTATTTAGTTTGCGATGCATTCGATGACACCCGATCGATACCCATGCTTACTATTATTACACATACCTACATTGGAATCCGTGTCGAGTCGAAGGACATGGTAACGCGAACCCCGATGTTATCAATGACCACGGAATTGGCGTACCGGTTACCACTCACTAGGTCAAATATGCATCAAGCAATTAAGTAGTTTAACCTATCTAACATTTAAAGTTGTAAATTACCAACAAGTCAATTTGCATTCTAAAAGCGCTTGAGATTTACAATCAGGTGCAACGAAAACGAGTCTTTTTACAAACTTTCTCTCTTGACAAAGTACCTATATTGTAAGAGTTCATCCGTCTAATGATGCACCTAATTTACCACTCTTGAATAATGACACAGCTATTTCGCTTACACATTCCAAAAAGCGCTGTGTCATGATTGCAATCAAAACTTAGTTCATCAAAATCAGGGGTCATTTGCGGTCAACAGACCGGCTAATTAAGTATAAAGGGGTCCACTAATTACCAGTTCACTGGACGATATCGGCCTGTCAGTTATTCACGAATGTCAGCTTTTGCGAATAACTGACAGGCCGATATCGCCCGCCGAACTGGTAATCAGTGGGCCCCTTTAGTTAGACTTCTAGCATCATGAACCAACTTTGAGTCAAGTAGGTAGATAGGTACCTCAGTTAGAGTTGTACATTGGAGATCTACAGGTGACCCTTTTGAAGCATTCGTAACTAGCTTTAATTCGTGTCATCGCCTGGTTGACCTAGAAACCTAGAAACGGGTAATCACCCATTTTACATGCTTTTATTTTTAACTTTTGTAGAGTAGCCAATGGATGTTCTTGTTATATCCACGCACTTCGCAGCGGTTTTAGCGACACTTTTCTTTGCGATTTATATAAGTAGGCACAGTCAGCATCAAATAGATAGTGACGTGACAGCCAAAGTGGACAAATATATCGGTAAGTACACATCCTTCTTTCTACAGTAACAAAAGGCGTGTATGCGATATATTTCACCACTTTGACCATTTACGTACCTACTTATATTGATGAACACGACACGCATATTTCGGCAGGCAGACAGCCGGCCTAAACAAGGTGACAATCGCAATCGCTGCAAAAACGAAACGCTTTGTGTCTCTCTACCACTCTTCCATATAAGTGCGACAGTGACAGTTGTTTTTCGATCGCTACACGGCCGAGCCATTACAATAATTGTCAACAGGTCAGGCTAGCAGCTGAATGGTTACTAATATAAATGTAACCTTGAAATTCTAGGATACGAATGATTATTTTTATTTATTTATGAAGTAGTTAGCTCTGCAGTTATTACTGCGCCTGAACTTGACACAAATGATGTGCCATGTGTCTACGACCTGTTTTCGATACGTAGCGGAAAACTATATAGGAACAACGTACTTACTACACTACAACGTAGCAGTCGTAGCACAGCGTCGGTTTTTTCAGTCTGAGTACTCTGAGTAGAATCGGAGGGCTATTTGTTTGCTATCATTATATTCATTATAATTCACTCGTGTATGTCGCTCGTACTTTTTCGTACATAAAATATAATGGCGCAAACGAGATGCACTCGCAAACAAAATGACATCATTTTGACAAATGTAAGTTTGAATTAGGTTCTTGGACGATTCGCAAGCATGCATCGGTGAGATGGAACATTGAGATTTTTAATGACGGGTCGTTGTTGCCGGTGGCGCCCCTGTCGAGGATCCTCGTGACGAATTAAAGGATTTCGAGCGAAGATCGTTCTATGACTGTGACTCGATAAAATACATATTTTAATACGCTATTGGTATCATATTAAATATAAATACAACTTCTCGTACGTTAACGCCTCGATTAGGTATAAGATGTTAGAATTAAGATTCAACTTTTTTACGTTTTAAATTACTGCAGGTTTGGGCCTCGACACTATATATCTAAAGTGTTTCAGTTAGGATGCAAAAAATAGCAAAAATCACAGTCATATTTTTTATTGACAACAGAACATAGGATCCATCTGCGTGGTTACAAGGTACATGCGAACATCTCACTGTGGGGCCCCACCGCGAGCGGCGGGGCATACAACATAGGTTCTTTTCTTAGTACTAGTCTTATGCATATATAGGTACCGTTAACTTGTAATCGCCATGAACACCGCTATAATATAGATATACTTTCCCATAGCATACAGATATAGTAGAAATTCGAACAATTTAGGATGCTACTTATTGGAAATTGTACTAGGTTTGTTGAGTTTATACAATACGTACAGGGTAGTGCTTCGAGCGAAGCTCGGTTCACAGGAAGCACGCAGCAGACAGACACACAGACAGACGCTATAGGTCAAGGGTTATTTATAGTAGTTACTCTGACAACATATGAGCGCGTTTACACTTTAATGAATGCTGACGTGGAACTTAGTGTAAACGTTCCCAAGTCTCATTAGACTGAGTATGGTAACAACTTAAAATAACCTCAAATTAGCATATACGGGTAATTTATAGCTATAAGTGTAGTAACATACATTAATATAATGATCAACAACTATGGAGATGATATTATTATCACAATCGTAGGTGCCGGGCCGTCGCCGCGTCTAGCCTACCTTACACTACTTGGGCCGATTTTATTTTGTTGTCGTTTATTTCGTTAGATTTCGATAAAATTTGGTGATAGAGTTCCCTATTCTATACAATATAAGCAATTCCACCACATGTCATATAAAATATTCCTCTGAGTTACCTACGAAAACTATAGAATTTTCGTACCTACGGAAAATTACATACATTTTGTCCCAATTGGGATTTCGTGTATATTCCACCTAGAATGAGGAGCTCTTCAAACTTACCAAATTTTACCGAAATGTGTCTAAAAAAATTACTTACAACAAAATAAAACTCGGCCCACTTATCGTTATGATAATGGAGCATCTCTAGACACTTGATGTTTTTTCTTACAATATTTAAACACTGCTACGACTATTGTCACCCATTACATACATTAGATAAGCAATTATATTTAGTCAATTATGCTTTGGTATAGTAATATACTTGCCTGCCTCGCGATTCGCTGTCACTTCGAGCTTTTCAAGCTTACACTTACTCGATATACGCGGGAGACATAATATTCATAATTTTATTTAGTTTATAATCTCAAAAATGTTGATATATTTTAGTACGTATTTTATGAAAATATAGAGTACATTTTTATAGTAACAGTAGCAAACAATTGGACTCGTGTCGGCGGGCTTCCGTCCGAAGCTCATTATTATCACTACTATGTACAGGAGACCTCCCACTAGAACCTCGTTACGGCGCAACGAAGCAGCATTTTTCACACGGAGCCCGAAAGCCAAGTGAAATGAAAACGATCCGAGCGAATACGCTTGCCGCTGACAATGGAGCGTCAACCGCCCCACGCGATGGGCAAAAGGTATGGCGGTTGATGCTGCTAGCGTCTGCGTCTAGCGGATTCGCTCCGACCGTTTTTTTCATGTACGTAGATATTTTGCGTAATAGAACATTGCGTTTTTGCTGCCAGTTGGCCTCGCTGAGTACCCATATAATAGCTTAATGACGCAATAAAACGCATTGGCTCTACAAACAGCAGCACTGATTGACAATGACAATATTTACACCTATACATCATTGTTCTCCGACGTCGGTTGTTCTGAAGAGACTAACTTGCATCGGACATCATTTAGCTGGTTTGATTGATGACACCTTAAGTATTTTAAAATAATTATCACTTCAAGTGCGTCACTGTTGGTTGGTAAATGCGAGGCGTTTGCATAATGGGTCGCAGCGCCGATTACAAAACTTTGTTTCAACATTTTTATTTTACTCACTCCTCCATAGCTCTCCACGCACAAACAAACAATCGAAGCATAACAACATCATAACAAATTTCCTATAAATAGTACAACTTCAATAAATCACTAACTGATTTTAAATTAAATGGACCATTATTGAAATTTAACTCTGCCTTACGAACTGACTTTATCTACTTAATACTTTAAATTCTTCTATACTCATACAAAATTACGCTACTAGCATCCTGTGTCAAAAATTAATGAAAAAGTAAGAGTAAGTACCTAATTTTTTATAAATTATCACTACCTAAACTAAATGAATAGAAATACAACCTAGATAATATGTACAATAATAATACTATACAAAATAAAAATAACATCACCTGGGAGATCGGTATACCTACTTGTTCAAAATCCTACTTTCAGGGTCCACAATGTTCAAATGTGTACAAAATATATAATGCAAAAAATATCTGACGTAATGTCCTTCCTGTATTTATTCATTATGAGATTATATTCGTTAATTTGCCGGTTTAATAATGACAGAACACACAATGTCAGGGTTCGCGATTTTACGCAGTTTTGTAGCATTTCAAACCCTCTGTGCGACGATGTAGGAAAATGTTACGACATTTTCTCGTCTCCGCATCGGAGCAGAATTACAACTTACAACTTCACAAATTTCAACTATATGTTGATTTAAAATTACTCGCAGTGCCTGATGTTAATACATTTTTACACAAATACTTATTGGTACACTCGAGATATACTACGAATGTCAACTGAAGCTGAGATTTTAAAGTTCGAATGTCGATCTGATGCATAGACCCGGCCATGTTTTGGTCTAAAACCGAATATGAATAATACTACTTTTGCATGACAGCCATTTCACACTAACATGAACGTTTTCGAAGAAGCTTAGTAGATCTCGCGCAATTTCAGTTCTAAATGCCACAGTGGCGAGCATTTGGCGGCGCGTTCAGCGGGGCGTGCAGCGTAGCGTCGAGCTCTCAAGGAATTTGAGGCGCGGCAGCTCGCATACGTTCTTGCATTTGTTAAATATGGTCACACACCCCGCTGGTCGCCCCGCTCGAGCGTCCGCTCAGTTTGCACACTCTACACGGCTGGCAACCACGCTTCCAACGGTTCAAGGTCCCGACCACAATACAATTTGGTTGCGAACCTACTACACCACCGGAAACTACCAAGATCGAAGTGGTCGGAAGCCTTGCCAACCTTGTAGGATTAGCAGTGGCTCTCTATCGTTCAGTCGGAGTCTGAGTCGGAGGAGGGCGGCTGCGGGGCGGCGGCGGGCGCGGGGTCGGGCGCGCGCGGCACGGCGGCCGCGGCCGCGTACGCCGACGGCGCGTTCGCGGTGCCCGTTGTACGCTCGATGCCCACGCTGCAAAAAGATAAATCGTCAGAAACCCGCCATTTTTGCTAGGTATATTATTATAAATCGTACTCAAGACAAGTCTGACCAATTGTGATAAATAATTATTGTTGCCCCCTTTGACACGTACGATTTTCTTGGAAAAACCTACTACAAACCTATGCAAGTTTTAAGGCATGAAGTCAGCAATAATGATTTAATAATGTTGCAGGTTATTTGCATATTCGTATATACACTTACACATATTCGTGCCTCGCTAGATACCGCACGTATTTCTCCGGCGGGTCGTCGCGGTCGTGGTTCTGCAGCGACACAGAGCGCACGGTCACGTGCGACACTTGGGTCGCCGGCATCGTGAACGACACGTGCGCGGCGCGCGCCAGCTCTGCGGGGACCTGGTCGTACGAGGTCAGCGCCATGCGGCAGACGAGGTTGTGCGTTGTATATGCGCCTGAAAAGAAATATTATAAGGTGAGCGTCATACGAGAGTCGGATCATGTTAACTCTTCATACAATTTACAATGAAAAAGTCAAATTTCTATTAAAATATGACATTTATTGTGGCATTTCCAAACTGTCTTGTCAAAATTAATGCAGAATTGACTTCGAAGAAATTAACACTGATTTTCGTTTAATGGAATTTACCAGAATTTGTACTAAAAAATTAGCCAGATATATCTAATACAATTGATAGTGTAGATCATAATATTTTAATTTTGTAATTAAAATACGATGGAATCAAATGTGGTAAATGTAACAATATTTTAATATTTTCCCTTTTTTATATAAATTTCTGTGGTTTGATTATCAATCGGAATTAGTTAGATGCATTTTCTTCGGAGTGTACCTCAAGGCTCAATATTAGGATCTCTTTTTTTGAAGTGAGTCTATAAAATCTTGCAATATTTCATTCTGTAAATCAGCATAGTATTATATAGTACGCTTTAATAACCTACTAAGTTAAGAACCTACATTTATCCCTCTTCTTCTATTGCAAACTCCAATTTTCACAATCTGTCTTTAAAGAATGATGAGTGTCAGGACTGTCAGGTGAAGTTGCAAACATGGCTTAAGTACAACAATGTACATGGAGGCAGTATCTACCTTGCCCTTCCTTAGGCAGTCGTGGCATTCGCCAGACCAGCGCGCGGTGCTGATGTTCGTACTTGGCCTGCCCCGACGTCACTTCAATAAGAGACTCGCTCAGCGTATCCACGGCGCCGAGGAACCGCTCGATACCCTTGATTTTGCCCGTACGTCTGCGGAAAGAATTGGTTATGTCACTAGAATCAGCAAGAAAAGATTGGTAAATCTTGGCTGATGAGAAAAGACGCCAATATCGTAAAAAAAAAAACATAAATACATGTGTTGAAAAAAGTTAACAGCGCCAGTTCAGGCACGGCACACCCTTTGACCAAAGTTGCATGGGGTTGGGGCGACCTAACTACAAAATGCCTTTGAGGCCTCTTTCCCTTCCCAACCAGAATTTGCCAGAATCTATGATTGTATTGAACGCTAAGAAGGTTTTACTCGCTATTTTTTTGTGTCGAATTAAGGTTTAATTATACAGTGGAGGCAGTTATTTTTACTGGGATTATAATATACTATAGTACTAAATACCTACATTATTCACCAAAGTCATATAGGACTGTACCTGTGCGCAGATTTGACAGAGCCGTAACGGTGATGCTTCTCCACTCTGAACAGATAGATCCAGCACTCAGGGATGGGGAAGCGTATAGCGACGTCCTCGCACGGCACCTGCCCTAACTTGCGAGACGCGAAGCCTGGCACCAATACATCTGCTCGAAGCTCCACCTGTAGGTAGATATAGTTTCATTACGTTCACTGCGGGACATAAAGTACCAAAAATTTATAGGAAAATCAGTTCCTTGCCACCCTTATCTTATACCCTCCCTTGGAATGAAAATACTAATATTCATAGATAAAATGAAATCTTGCTTTATTTCATGTGATTTGCCAATACCTACTTTCCGAGAGCTTTTCAAACTTTGGAAACTTTCTGCGACTTGCATAGTAAGTAGGTCTAATTGCGTTGTGATGTGGATTCTATATAGATTCTATACCAAATTACGCCAAGAGCCGAATGAAATTCTCTAACGCTTGAATTCTGATTTAGAAGAAATAAACGCTGATACAAATATTGATTACCTTGTTCCCAGTGACGCACCAAACAGCCTTGAGTTGCAGCGGCAGCTCGCGGTTCTTGGGCGGACGCACGCGGAAGCGGAGAAGCTCAATGTAGCACGCATCTGGTGGCTTGAACCTGCACAATTCACGACACGTCATATGACTCCACGAGCTTTGTTTTGCCTTAGGGTTTGCTAGCACTTTTTGTCATGGCATATGATTCGCAATAAAGTTTTATATTGGTCTATCTAAAATAGCATTTTCGCCAAGGATGTGGAACACTTAAGATATTCAATAGTCCATTGGATCATCTGTGTTGGCAGCTTCCTCGTCCAGTGAATAGAATGTAGGAATGCCGCCGGCAACGTTGAGATTAGATTATGCAATGCAGCAGAAGAGCAGAGTCGCCTATAGCTTAGCAATGACGTAGTCAAGTTTATCGTGAGTTTATCCTACCTATGTAGTCTAGTCACTGTTTCTTCACTAGTTGTCTTATATCACCTCCTTACATGGCGACCGCGAACTTGACCATTAACACGCATTTGACTACGACATTACTTACTACCGAAAATACTCACTTAATAATCTGCGTGTTATAGAACTCCTCCGGCTGCACGCAAGCGTGGAACTCGGCGTCTTCGACGCGGATCCACTCCTC
This sequence comes from Cydia pomonella, assembly GCF_033807575.1. Taxonomy (NCBI): domain Eukaryota; kingdom Metazoa; phylum Arthropoda; class Insecta; order Lepidoptera; family Tortricidae; genus Cydia; species Cydia pomonella. The sequence goes on along the minus strand of NC_084717.1, from coordinate 5,917,583 downwards.
CGTGACCACAGGGATGATGTCGTGCCGCCCGACCACTTCCTTGCCTTGTCGGCGGAGGTCGTTCACACCGAGCTCGATGTCCGGCATGCCTGTGCAAAATTAATTACATCCAGATTTAATGATGTCGTAATGAAATTTGGTCTTTTTAATATAATTATTGTTCCCACTGCTTGAAGTTTCAACACGATATGAAATTGTTTAACAGCAGAACCTATCACATTTGATTGTTATACTCATGAAACCCCGAGCACATCTTATTTCATGATTTTCAATATCCAACCTTTTAATTGACGATTATCGCTAAGGAATCCAAGAAAGAGCAGCTTAACATTAATACTCGCAATCTGCTTTTGCACAAAACCATCGGCTAATCTGTAACCTACTCATCATACATGCCGGATACAGCTGTCACCCGGACTTTCTCCATCTTGCATACATTTACACTTTCTCCATCATGAAAACTCCAGCATGTCTTCGTCTATGACAGCGAAAGATATTCCTCGATAGGCAACCTTTGTCTCTCCAATCTTTTTCATTCTCATTAGGTACTGCTATGGAACACACGCTATCTGTTTCTGGACAGAATACATCTCTTGCTCAAAATACAACTCATCAAAAGCAGTCACTTGGATTTCATCCATCTTGTATTTATTCATCCATACTCCAATAAAAATTGAAGCATATTGATAACGATGAATGACCCATGAATATGCAACATTTAACCGTCACTTACCGCTAAGAAATGCAAGGAAGAACAGCCTGACACGCGCAATTTGCTTCTGAACAGCCCCATCCGCATCTTGTTCGACATACAATTCATCAACAGCTGTCACTTGGACTTCTTCCATCTTGTAAGCGAGCGCGCGGTCGCGATGTGCTGCGAGTCGGAACAACGCCTCTTCTATGCAGCATGAGAACTGGAGGACGTCCTCGTAGTTGAGGGAGCCTAGCTTGAATAGCTGTGACACCTGTGAGATCAAACTTGGATAAGATGTGTGGACAGTAACGTAAATTACGAGCCTGCAGACTAGAGATTTGGTAACAGTAGATTAAAAGAATAGAATAGAAGATTGATTAGAAGGGTTTTAAAGTGACTCATTGATGCACGTGGTAATATTTACGTTTATACATTATTTTAGCTGCAATTTTGATACGTAAATAAATATTTTTTCATTTTCATTAAGACTATAAGGAAGAGAGTTTGTAAGTGCCAACATAACAGGAGATGATTAATGCCGACGAAAGGAAGTTTAATTCGCACTATGAAATGAAAAAGCATTAAATTTTGTTTCTGGTCGAATTTCCAAAGGTAGAAAAACATTAGGTGTCAAAGCAAAACACAAAACTAGAGAGAAGCTGCCAGCATATTGCTGTCAGTATATTGGGTGGGTGTACCATCATTGACATATGTAAATGTAAACCTTATGATAAAGGAAACGTCCACTTTTTTATTTACCTGCGGCGCGTGCTCCACGGGTAGCCCCAGCTTTCGCAGATCGCTGCCGAACTCCTTGACGCCCTGGTAGTCACCCTGGATGGCGTATGCCGCGAACTGTGATAGCTTGTTCGTGATACGCTCCGCCTTTGTCACCTGTCCTGGCCTGCCGGATCACAACAATCGTTACTTCAGATGTAAAATTTAAAAAATATATATAATTACTAACTTTTTAACGGGGTGATCCTCTTTATTTCACGTCGGCTTTTCTGAATATTGTCTTGGTAAGAGCAAGAGCCACAGAAAAAAAAAACAAAATCCATCATAGCTAAGATCCGGCTCGAAGGACCGTAATGTGTTTAGGGGAGCATCGAATATCGCAAGGCAGGACTTGATGCAGTTTTGTAGGTGAAAGTATAGGATCATCAGCTAGCCACCATCAAATAATGTGAATATCTGGCTACATTGTTTTTATTTTAATTATGGCACAGGTATTTACATCTTTACACACTTTTTAGGTTCGACCGCACAAAGGCATGATGGGTAAGTATGAATGTAAAAAAAGAATGTGAAGAAACATTAACAGTTATATTCGGGTTGCCAACAGGTCAAAGCTGCAGAACAGTAGCTATCGTTAGCAACCGTAAATGTTTTGTATCGAAAATTGTATGCATTGTATCGGTCGATCTATTAATATTACTTTACGCTACTATTTAACTTTACAATGGTTTACCTGACACCAGGGCGCTCCTTGTAGAAAACGTACTGCAGTTTGACCGTGAAGATCTTGCCAAAGGTATCGAACTGCTGCGCGCCGACCTCCGACACCGAGTAACAGGCTTGCAGTGGTAGCTCCTGGTATGGCTCCTTGTCTTGCGCAGTCTTGAAGAGTTGGAGAACAGGTGCTTCGCCCTGTGTGGCCACGCGGACGAAGACTTTCTTCCAGAACCTGCGGAGCAACGTCACATGACATTATATCTTGTTCTGCCAACAATTGTAAGGTCAACATCAACCATTCAAGTATCAACATAATGTTATCGTCCATGACTGCTAGCTTACAATACAATTCGTAAAGCTGTAATGATATGTAGCTTTTTTCTCGTACTTTCCGTAAGACTCACCTCTGACCGGTAATCTTCTTCTTGACCGGCTGTCTTAGCTGCATCTCCCAGCCGGGCCCATCGTACTTGGTCCGAGGGAAGTCCTCGAGCGGCTGGGATACGTCGTCGTCGAACAACGGCGTCGGTGGCGTCTCGCCGCCTGAGTCACCGGAGCCGCGCCGCTGTTCCTCTGCACATAAATAAAAATAATATTAATACCTAATCTTGTGTGAAGGAAACAAGCATTTCGAATTTCAAGTTGTGTTTATAATATTGACCGTATAACCTGATGGAAAATCAAGAAAAAGTTAGAAAAAGTTTTTGATGAATTAAATAGTGAAGTACAGATTTCCAGCCGCGTAGTTGCAGTAGGAGGATTTTTAAATTAATTTAGCTAGACGACATCAGGGTAGATAATAGTGTCTAGTCTGTCCTAAGAAACCCTTATTTCATCTGAGGGTCATCTGTATGTTTGTGTGAAACCTTAGATGGGGAACTTTTTGTGCGTAACCTACAGACATTAGACAGTGACGACTTACCGTAAGCATCGGCGCGTGGGATCGGCGCCTCTGCGCTCTTGTCAAAAGGGTTCGCCCGTGGAGACTCCGGCAGGGCCTGCGGACGTGGCGGGGGCGCCAGTGCAGGCACCGCAGCGCCCGCGTCCGCGCCGGTGCTGTCCTTTGGCCTATGCAAAAATGCTTCAATGTTTCTGCGTTCTATTTCGTAGGGCTAGCGATGTTAGTTCAACACCCAAAATGCTTGAAGAACTCATCCCCTATCTACAGCACAATCGCTCTAAAGAAATGAATATTATAGGACCCAATGCCGATTTTTAAGGGCCATCAACACAGTCCAATAGTGGTCAAAGAACTCATAAATTTCGTCACAGTCCCTTAAAATAAACGCTAATAAAAGGATGCGATGGACCTTTTAGATATTTTTCTGCTTACGCGAATGGTTGACTAAATAATAGTACAGAAATGTCAGCAATATTAGTATTTTGCTAAGCTACGTAATCATTTCGTATAAAGTAGGTTACTGACTGCCGCCATTGAATATATCTACCGCTACATTTTTGGAGATTATATAAAGTGGTACGTTAAATTACCTGATGAACAGGGAGAAGGAGTCATCGGCGGAGTCCTTAGAGCCCTGTGACTGCAGGCGAGGCGTCGCGGCGGGGGCTGGGGGAGCCCCCATGCTTAAGAACGGATCAAACGCCTCCGCCTCGAAGCCTGCAGGGGTCTCCTCAGAGCCACCATCATCGCCCCATGCCCCTTGACAAATAAAACGCAGCTACTGAGTACGACTTTGTGGGGCCTTTATTCCATTGAAGACCTATCCATATATACCCCACACGTATGGGTTTGATGAAAAAAATATTTTTTTTTAAATTTTTTGACGTATTAAAAAAAAAACTACTTACTAGATCTCGTTCAAACCAATTTTCGGTGGAAGTTTGCATGGTAATATATATCATATATTTTTTTTAGTTTTTTCATTCTGTTATTTTAGAAGTTACGGGGGGGGGGGGGGACACACATTTTACCACTTTGGAAGTGTCTCTCGCGCAAACTATTCACTTTAGAAAAAAATTATATTAGAAACCTCAATATCATTTTTGAAGACCTATCCATAGATACCCCACACGTATGGGTTTGACGAAAAAAGATTTTTTGAGTTTTAGTTCTAAGTATGGGGAGCCCCCAAAATTTATTGTTTTTTTTCTATTTTTGTGTGAACATCAATTCAATTCAATTCAATTCAAATATACTTTGTTCATGTAGGCCTAGCAACAAGCACTTATGAATAGTAAGACAGTATTACATATAATTATCTTAATCTAATTATCAGAGCAATTTATTGATGTTGTAAATATTATTCCATATATAATACTAATGAATATAATTCATAGATCAAATTTAATACTAAAACTTTCACAAAATATAGTCATGCAAAAAAAAAAAAAATCTTAATGCGGTTCATAGAATACATCCACTTACTAAGTTTGAACAGTATAGCTCTTATAGTTTCGGAAAAAAGTGGCTGTGACAGAATCGGACAGACAGACGGACATGACGAATCTATAAGGGTTCCGTTTTTTGCCATTTGGCTACGGAACCCTAAAAAGCATAACACAGTCTAAGTATTTACATAGTACAATAGTTTGTTTCCAAACTAACACACTCACACTGTGGAACTCGGCCACCGGTTGACATGGTCACCTTTACTTTAGTGTATGACATCCATTTCAGTTTATAATTAGATTTCAAAAATACATAGGTATAATTACCTGAGTTTAGATGTTTGGCGGCAGTGTTGTCGAACTTGGCGGAGAAGGCATCGAAAGCGTCTTGCGAGTCAGGGAAAGCATCCTGTGCCATAGCCTCGGGCGCGGCATCCCAACTCGCCGCTGCTGGTGCCGGTGTTGCATCCCACCCCGCCGACGCCACCGTTGACGCCGATGCCGGCGCGTTGAACGCGCTGCCTTGCTCCATACCAAAGCTGTTCGCATTGTCCGCAAACGCGTCGTTTGACGCGGCGAAAATGTTAGTAGCTGAAGTTTCAAAGACTCCAGTAGAAACGGCTCCGAAACCGTTATCCACTCCGCCAAAATTATCGTTACTCTGAGCTGGAAACGCTTCCTCCTGCACGCCAAAAATGTTAGTGCCTGCACCGGTGAATGGAGTGGAGTCCGTTAACGTAGCACCAGATTCGAACGGGTTCATTTCCTCGTCACGGGGCTCCGCTGAGAAATTGTCATTCGTGACATCAGCGAGTGGCGTCGAATTCGTTGCGGGCGCGGACTCGGGTGGCTCGGAGCAGTCCATAGGTGCTGCATCCAGAACTGTTGGCGTGGGTACTACAGCGGGCGCTGGTGGTAATGGAGGTGGCTCGCGAGCTTTCGGTGGCGATGGATGGGACACTACTGCGACCTGCTCGGCGCCCAACGGTGCTGCCGGAACCGGCGCCGATGTAGCGTTCGGTACCTCGGCCGGTACGGCTGGAACATCGTCTACGATATCATCACTTAGGAAATCAATCGGTTTCTCCTCCTGCTTTGGTGCCGAATACAAACTTAAAATAGCCTCCTTGGTCGGCTTCACGGTTACGGGAACTGGAGCGTCGAAGAGATTTATATCGTCCGTGGGCGGCTGTTGTTGTACCGGCGCCTGTGGAACTGGTGGAGGCGCGGGGCGCGGGGGAGGTGGCCGCGCCGCAGGGGGCCGTGCAGGTGGCGGTCGCACCGGCTTGTTGCGATTGATGTCAAAGTCTGATTGTACGGGGGCGGCGGGGGCCGCCGCTTGCACCGGTGCGGGTTCGTCCAATGGCAACGGCTCCACCTCAGGCTCCGGCGTAGGACAGGCCGAATGTATGTCACGCACAGACACAGGGCTGGGCGTGCGTGTCGGTGGAATACGGTCGAGCAAGTGAGAACTGGTGAACTCCATCTGTCCGGTCACTGTTAGGATAAGATTCTGCGTCTCTGGAGGTAGCGGACGAGGTGGTGCCGCGTTGTTGACATCTTCCCCGAATGAAAAGTCCGCAGTCGTGGAGACAAGCTCGAGCTCGGTCGGCTTGACAGGCGGGGCGCCGAACAGATCGATGGGTGCGGCGGGCGTAGCGAAATTTTCAAAGTGAGTGGGCCCACTAGCAGGCTCGGCGGGCGCAGTAAAACCATCGAATTGGGTAGTCCCACCAGTGGGCTCGGCGCCGAAGATATCAGAAGGCACGTCGCCAGCAGGCGGGTCGTACCCGAAGTCCGAGAAGGGGTTGCTGGCGGCGAATGGGTTGTCGCCGGTGTACTCCACCGGTGGCTCGTCTGTCGTCATCATAAATGGATTGATGGCTTCCGTCGTTACCGGCGCTACCGGCTCTCCCATGCTTAAAAATGGATTAAACGCCATTTTGTTTTTTTTTTCAAAAGCCCCTTTGTCTCAATTAAGAAACTCGGATTCAAGAAATTTAAGTTCAGTTCTTCCCGGCTGAAGGTCGCCTGCAAACGAGGTGTCAAAAGGATCTAACTCTTCCTCTGGTAGTCGAGAAATATTCGAGGGCTCCGGTGTGAGCGCTTTGATTTGAAATATATCGTCCGACGGGTCCAATAAGTCCTTGGGTCCTTCCGGTTCGTTAGTTTCGTCACAAGAGAATTCTTTTGCAAGCAACTTTAACTCTGTTTTAGTTGGGGCTAGTTCACCGGCAAATGAAGTGTCGAAGGGGTCGAGTTCCTCCTCCAAGAGAGGCTGGGGCTTGGGGTTGCTCGGTGTCAGTACTTTAGTCTGGATGTCGATAGGAGCAGTTTCTAGCAGACTCGGCTTCGCCTTGCTCTGACTCGACTGAGGGAGCTCCGAATGCCGCCTCTTTGTCTGGTAAGTGAACTTGGGGGCCAAGTCCTCGTCGGAGCGGGTTCTCGTCAACGACCCGGAGACGGTATCGTTGGCTTCGCCGTCCTCCGAGTCCTCTGTGATGGAGACCTCGCGCGTGTAGTACGGCGTAACAGGCTTGACGATTTTGGGCTTGTCGGGCTGTAGCGTAGGATCGACGTCAAACACTACGCTCTTGCTGTAGGTAAGATTTTCAGGGCGACTGGCACGCCGTTCGGATAAAGATGCGGGCTCCTCGGCACGTGGGTCAAAGTCGGGGTCGCTGGGTACACGGTACACGGGCGCTGCCGGTACGGACTTAGCTCCTATCAGCTCCTGCTCCAATAATTTCAATTCGACCCTACCGGGCGCCACTATTTTATCAACGATAGTAGTATCGAAAGGATCTATTTCATCGTCATTAATGTCCACAGGATCGAGAGGCGAATCACCAAGAGCAGTTAAATCGGTGGTGCTGCCACCTAGTAAGTCGCGCGCTGGGTTCGACTCCTCCTTATCCCCGAGGTCGTCTGAAGTGATGGACTCCCGGACGCCAGACGGGTCAGTTAAATGAATGCGAACGGAAGATTTCCGTCGGTTATTTAACCTCGCTCTGTTTTCTTCGGCCCGAGGGTCAAAATCGTCGTCGTCTTCTAAAATAATAGCCTCCTTTTTAAATGGAGCTGCGCTCACGGGTACTACCGCGTCTGCAAAGCTTGTATCAAAGGGATCGTCCTGGTCGAGATAGGGATCGATAACGTCGATCTGATCCTCCGCGACACCCTCTGCGAATACTTCAGATACCTTGTCGGCTTCAAAAACTGACCACGACTCCTGGATCACAGGCGCAGCAACAATTTCCGTTTGTTCAAGTTTGGTTACTTCCGCACTAACTTCTAAGGACTCTGCCGCTAGTTGAGTGAATTCGTCGTCTTCTTCTTCTACCGGTTGAGGCTTACGAACCTCAGTCTCTAGAGGATCTTCTAGAGCTTTATTTTGTTGAATCAAAGACGTATGGAGCGAAACACTGAGGTCTATCGGTGTATTGATAGGTATGTCCGCATCGATGTCGAGAATACTCTTCTCTTCGGTTTCGCTGGGCGCGACGGGGGTTACGGGAGGAGCTGCTGAAGGGTCACTGTTGTCACCCTCTAACAATAAGTCCGCCGGAATAGCCCTCTTCTGCGACCGCTTGGTAGTGACAGTAACGTTGTCTATCCGACCTGTAAGGACAGATACAGCGATTCCAATATCTAGTCCCTTCTTCCCAGTGGAAGTTTTAGGGTCCTGCCCCTTGATAAGCGCGTCGAGGTGCGATGTATCGAAGAGATCGTCGTCCTGTGCGTCGTCCGGCGAGTCGGGGACGACTGCAAGCTTGACTTCTCCCCTTTCTACAGCCTCGACATACGAAGTATCGAAGATATCGTCCTGGTCGTCCTCGGACTCGTCGTCGGTGACGCCGATGTCACTCGCGTCGTCGTGTTCCTCAGCGGCGGCGAGCTGAGGGAAGTCGGCCGCGGTGACAGTGACCACCTGGCGAGTGGGGGGAGGTGGCGGTGGCGATGGCGGGAGCTCCTTGACGCCCGCAGGTATGCGTTGGAAGAACGAGGTGGATTTGATTCGATCAAGATCACCCTGAGTCTTCTTAAGTACACTGTCAATGCCAGTGGTCAAGTCCTTGAACTTGGACCACTCCTCATTCTCCTTGGAGGGTTCGCCGGACTCAGCCGGTTGCTGGTGCTCCGCGCGGTACTTCTCGAGCTCTTCTTCGGTAAATAACTCCTCGTCTTTGCGTTTTGACTTTTTTCCCTTTTTCTTCTTCTTAAGGCCTTTGGGTAGTTTTAGCATTATATGGGCTTATAAAGAGGTCTCTGCGTTGCTGGAACAATACAAATTTTATCGATTAAACTCCTGAATGTCTTAATACACATAGTGGAACCTCAATAAGGAAACATAATATAATTTTGTAGACTGAATTATGGGGTAAGATATCTTTGGTTACCTATACCAACTTATTAGCGGTTGCATATTTCGCGATACAGATCAATAATTCTAAAGAATACATATATTCGTCATATTAAGGTTCCACTGAAGTAGATTTTATAGAATACAGATATAGAAAGTTTAATCGATAGATGGCCGTGACGTGACGTCCCCTGGGACATCGGCGGGCGCTTATTAGCGCTAACGTTGACTCATTTACACATTAAATGTATTTTTACAATCAGTAAAGTTAGTGCCGTGAAAATGAAGTAAGAATCATGCATTACATAAAAAGCCACGGTTAATGGGAATGATGTGACAGTTGAAAAAATGGCCGAATTTTTTTTAAGATGTCGCTACGCAGCATCCCCTTCGGCCTTGGCCTTTTACCCTTCAGCTTTAAAGCTGTCAAATGACTTTGATGAGACATATTAAGCTCGTGAGAAAACCCTTGGATTAGAATTAAGACAAGGTCACTAAATACGTCAGTATAACTTTATAAACAATCGATCGAATGAAGATGGTCGCATGGCCGGTGATGGTGAGCGGCACAACAGCAACACGTACCGGCCGATCCTACCGCCGCTACCTACAGCTATCATACCGCTACCGCGCTACTACTACCTTCATCGCAACACTAGAAGATCGCCGGTTGTCGAGTCGTGCGCTCGGGGCGCGCTCTGCGTGATACTGGGCGGGCGGCCGCATCGATCCGCGCCGCGCGCAGCCCCGCCCGCCCTCGCAAAGTTCAAGAGTCACATCCTACGCTTGCAGCGTTATGTAATAGGCAGCCTCCTGCACCGATCTTCACATCTAATGACAGACAATTAAATCTTTAATAATCACAATATTATAATATCTGAAATAAGTAGATTACTTGTACTGTACCTACATATCCAAAAACGTTAATCACCCGCCAAGATAATAGGCGCGAACGAATCAATATCAACCCTTAATACTGAAAGTCGAAAGTATAGATCTATTCAATTCGATTTATAGAGCCTTTCGAGAGTAACAGCTACTCGAGAATATTTACATTATTATTTTTTGACCACTCCATAATGATAGGAGCAAGCGTGCCCAATATGCCTACTTAAAGTTACTTGAATGCATGCATTACCAGAGCGTACATACTTATGCTATCAAAACGTGAGCGTCATGATGACGTCGGAACATAGTAGCTATTTATAAAGATAATTACTCCAAATTTTAATACTTTTTTGTACTATTTGGAACCTGACATGAAACAATTTGTACCTCGCTAAAAATCGAGAAATATTGAAAATAAAGTGGTCAGCCATTCTGAATTTCTGACGTCTAGTTGTAAGCATTATATCCAACCCAACTAATCTAACTATTGGCAAAGATTTTATTTTATTTTGACTTGCCAAAAAAAATTACAGTTAGAATAAACTTTGTATGTACCGGTCTTAAATTTTGTTCAAAAGTTAATAAGTATTTTTGGCAGATACAGATATATGTTTTACAAGGTTAAAGTCGTGTTTTCATCTTCTTAATTTCCATCCTGTTACGCCCTGCTGGGAGTAGTGGTTTGACTAATACAAAAATGGAACGTGGAATCTTGAGCGTAGCAAGGGTTTGAAGACACGAGGGCTAAACAATTTTTCTAACTTCACTTGTTAAAATACAACAATTAATAAGGTGCTGTCTAGTGTTATTTGGCTGCGGTTTTCTGTAAGGTAGGCACTTCCCCAGTTGGGATTGTACCCCACAAAGCGTAATGACATTCACAGTGCCAATACCTCTCTTTTGGCCGTAGTTTAAGGACATACCCGGACTAGGTAATGCGTTTTACGGTAGGTATGTACCTACTTATTTACTCTATACTTGAGCCCCTTAACTTCAAAATCAGATAAATCCATCTGTTAGATTTTGTAATTTTGGTATTATGAAAAGGTAATAGAGTAGATATTTTCTAAAACAAGCGGTCCCGCGGTGCGTCTCTATTCAGCTAGTTTTATATACTTAGCTTAGCCCAAGTCCCAAACTATATATGCTTCCACTTATATACTAGAGAAGCTACGAACTTTGTGCGTGGCCAACGTGTTAATCGTTAACACTCCGTAGCGAACGAAACGCAACTGTCACTGTCGCACTAATAAAATAAAAAACCGGCCAAGAGCATGTCGGGCCACGCTCAGTGTAGGGTTCCGTAGTTACTCTTCCGTCACAATAAGCTAAACTGGGGCTTAAAGTATAGTAAATTGTTAACCAAGGGATGAAACGGTACCTTTCACGCGAGTTCAACAAATAGGCAAATTTGCATAATCAGTACCTAATTAAAGTAAGTCTTTTTACTATGGGAGAAACTTTTTGCGATAACTCAAAAACAGCTAAACTGATCATGTCCGCTATAGTTTTCATTTAATGTCTTTCTTAAGCTCTACTTCCACGATTTTTTTCATATTTTTTGGACCTATGGTTCTAAAGTTAGAGGGGGGGGGGGACACATTTTTTTTCTCTTTCGGAGCGATTATCTCCGAATATATTCACTTTATCAAAAAATGTTTGTTGAAGACCCCTATTAGTTTTGAAAGACCTTTCCAACGATACCCCACACTGTAGGGTTGAAGCAAAAAAAAAAATCACCCCCACTTTACGTGTAGGGGAGGTACCCTCAAAAAAATTAAATTTTTATATTTTATTGTACGACTTTGTCGGCTTTATTCATTTATTTTCAATTTCAGCTTTCTAGCACTAACGACCACGGAGCAAAGCCTCGGACAGACAGACAGACAGACAGACAGACGGACATGGCGAAACTATAAGGGTTCCTAGTTGACTACGGAACCCTAAAAAGAGTGATAGAGAGAGACGACTACGCTACGCTACGGAGCGTTAACGATTGACACGTTGGTTAAGCACCCTGTTCTAAATTTGGTAGGACTACATAATAAGTAGTACCTACATACATATGTATTGCATACCTAGTTCCGTTTGCTCAGTTATATTTGATACCCCGTCACTAATCCACTAAGGAATCCTATCCCACTTTTGTATTCAGGGCGGCAATTCCAACGAGTCACGGCCCAATTCGAACAATGCTCATAAGAGGTCACAGCGATACGATACCGACCTCTCAGTGTCAAAAGTGACATTTCTACAACCAAAAACTTTACCTTTGACACTGTGTTAAATAAATAAATATTATAAGACATTTTTACTCAAACTGACTAAGCCCAACAGTAAATATAGTCAATCAATCATAATTTATTCATAAGAACATTTAGTTGCCCAAATCCACAGTAGATGTCGCTATTCTATCGGCTACTTCACGCTATTAAGATTTTACTACAGCCCCTTATAATAAATTTGGTTTAATGAGGCAAAGTTGATGAATGGAGTGTTTGGGCTCCTCTACATGATGACCAGGCTTCGGAGCATTTTTAGCACAGTAAGACTAAAGTGAGCTATGGAGTCGTTGTCAACTTTAAAATTAAAGTCATACTCATACTCCTCCTCATTAATTTAATTCATAAAATAAATAATGACTAAAAAAAATACACCACCATCTTCATTGACGAATAACAAAGAGAATATGCAGGTACTACAATAAATCCATAGAACAAACAATATCCATAAAACACGTAGCTATAGGCATGATTTTGAGTGACTATGCATAGTTCTCTATCGCAACAATATAGTATGTGCTCTAGGTACTCAAGTAAAATATTGGAGCGATGAGACTGCAATATTGGTAATATTGATTATATTTTTAAAATGTAAAATTTAATTAAATTCCGCAATCCGCATTGGGCTAGCGTGGGGACTATAGCCCGAGCCCTCTCGCGCATGAGAGGAGGCATGTGCCCAGCAGTGGGACGTATATAGGCTGAATTATTATTATTATTATAAAATTTAATTACATATGTATATGTAAACAGTATTATATATAAGTAGTCACAATATTTTAAAACGATCCAGACGAAATTAATCAATGAGGATGAGTATGAGTATGACTTTCATTTTAATGTTAACAACGACTCCAGTTCACTTTAGTCTTACCATGCTAAAAATACTCCGAGGCCTGATGATGACCCAGTGTAAGTCAGCCTAAGGGAGGCAGCTATGCGGTGGTATGAGATAGCAATATGACTTACTCCCTCTAACGCATAAATGCGTCCCTTGGACTGGCCTACGCTGGGCCATCGTGCAGAGGAGCTATTTGATTATGGATCTCTACACGATGGATCATCATAGTGGCCCACTAAGCTGGGCCAGCGTGTAGAGAAGGTAGTGGTGTCGGTTTTTGGTCCGCACATCAAGGGTGTAACTATAGAGATATGGTAGCAGGATATTAAAAAAAAGTTTTTATAACAGATAGTGCACGAATTAGAGGATTAGGAATATTACATATACATTACGCAGATATCTGTACATACAGTACATTTACAATTAAAATAAATGAATGTACCGATACTAAAATAAATCAATATTACATACCTACATATCTAAATATATATATACATACATAATTACATATACGAGTATGAACAATATGTACCTACACAGCGGCACATTAAGGAAGAGACAAGTAATGATTTTTCAGTAGCGTTTTAAAGAGTTATGGTACAAATTTAAATTGATTTAGTTGACGACCTGTCTGGCCTAGTGGGTTAGTCCAAATCCTGGTAAGGGCATTTATTCGTGTGATGAGCATGGATATTCGTTCCGGAGGCATAGACAGTGCCGGATTAAGACATTTTGGTGCCCTAAGCATTTCTAGACCATGGTGCCCCCTCATCAAGATTACATTTAATTTTCTTGGTAAATTGAGTGACGTTTATTGCCGCATTACTGCTGAGAATAGAATTTTCAATCCGTCACATCATTTTATCACAGAAATTGACAGTACTGCAGCAGTATTGTTCCAAGAGTAGGTAAGGTGAAGTGTAAGCAAATTCGAAGACCGTGCTTCGCATAAGTCCGGAGGCCAAGCCAACCATTGTCCAAGTGTAAGCGAAGACGTAAGACATAGGCCGTATTCTGCACAGGATTTTGCAACCTCTAGAGCTTTCCTGCGAAGCTCATCCATGTGAGGGCAAAGGCCGAGCTTCAGTAGGGGCTTAACCATTGGCCATTGGTTCTTGTCAGAACAAGTACCAATGGTCACAAATGTCTTAAATAGCAAATTATTGTTTACGAAAATGGGACTCAATAGGGTAAGTTTTAAAATTACCTCTGACCCGACGTTTCAAGGACGGCGTTGTCCCCATGGTTTCGGAGAAGACTGTGTAAAGTCGACATCATTATTTTGATGTTGGAGGTAATTTTAGAACTTAATCAAACGCGATTAAGTCCCGTTTTCTTAAATAATAATGTGTCACAATTAGGCCAATACAATTAGATTTTTTTGACCTAAAAATACGTGTAATCCGAGTTTGCTCCATTCCAGGAGGTGTGCATAAATGTTTCCTCTTTTTCAGTTTTTTTGCTTGTAAATCGAAAATGGTACGGCCGACGGAAAATTTGATATAATTACGAGTATTATTAAAATTTATACTGAGGATCCAAAATGTAATTTAACTATGTTCTTGCATAAAATATATTGATTGTTTGATTGACTTAAGGTAGGTACCTTAATATGTATTCGTAGTAAATTGTAAATAAAAAATAACCGGCCAAGAGCATGTCGGGCCACGCTCAGTGTAGGGTTCCGTAGTTACTCTTCCATCACTATAAGCTAAACTGGAGCTTAAAGTATAGTAAATTGTTAACCAAGGGATGAAACGGTACCTTTGACCCGAGTTAAACAAATAGGCAAATTTGCATAATCAGTACCTAATTAAAGTAAGTCTTTTTACTATGAAGGGAAAACTTTTTGCGATAACTCAAAAACAGCTAAACTGATCATGTCCGCTATAGTTTTCATTTAATGTCTTTCTTAAGCTCTACTTCCACGATTTTTTTCATATTTTTTGGACCTATGGTTCAAAAGTTAGAGGGGGGGACACATTTTTTTTTTCTTTCGGAGCGATTATCTCCGAATATATTCACTTTATCAAGAAATGTTTCTTGAAAACCCTTATTAGTTTTGAAAGACCTTTCCAACGATACCCCACACTCTAGGGTTGAAGCGAAAAAAAAAATTCACCCCCACTTTACGTGTAGGGGAGGTACCCTAAAAAAAATTTAATTTTTAGATTTTATTGTACGACTTTGTCGGCTTTATTGATTTATATATCCATGCCAAATTTCAGCTTTCTAGCACTAACGACCACGGAGCAAAGCCTCGGACAGACAGACAGACAGACAGACAGACAGACAGACAGACAGACAGACAGACAGACAGACAGACAGACAGACGGACATGGCGAAACTATAAGGGTACCGTTTTATGCCATTTGGCTACGGAACCCTAAAAAAGGTCGACATTTTTTATTTTTGGTAAAATCATGTCAATAATCCGAAAACGCTTTCTTACCAGTGTCGGATCCACCAAGTGCTAATATAATTGATAGGGGGTTCCTTCTACATCGAGTGGTTTGGCAATCCAAAGAAAAAAATTATCTCCAAAGGATCTCACAATGTATGCACACACCTCCTGAGATAGAGCAAACTCAGGTTATACGCATTTAGGACCAAATAATTGTATTAAATCAATTTCCAGCTTGCTGGGAATTAATTCCTCAAAACGCTATTTTTGGATCTAATTTGATTGGCCTAAATCGTGAAGGTTGAAATCAGTGTTTTTAAAGGCAAAGTCTAAGCCTGAATGCGCTGAGCGTTCGATGAGGCGGCGCTTACGGATGAGGCCAAAGGTCGAGCCGAAAGAGGACAGCATGGATATGGATCCATAGCCAAGCGAAAGTGAGGCAGTTTGCATAAAGTAAAAGGCCTGGCGTCGCATAAGACCTAACGCCGAACTGCAAAAGAGTGGCTTGAAATCGAACCTATGTAATCACGGTCCTCCTACTGCTCGGCCTTTGCCTTAACACGAAAGCGCAACTTGATAAAGATGCTTTTGTTTTTCGGCCTTCGCAGGGCCCTTTATTACACTTTGACAATTAGGTCGCAGGATCGCGGCTCTGCAGCAACTCGGCCTAGCCGACACATCTGGTGTGCAATATAGTTTGTGTGTGCAAGAGAGCAAAATACGCTACAAAATCGGTAATCTACGTCGAGAAAATCGGTTGGCCACAAGCCCGACGGTAAGATTTTTTGGCCATGAGCTTTGATGGCCTCCGCATAAGGTTGGGGATGTGCTTAAATACGTGTCCTCACTCTCTTACGACCCTTCGTTATTAGATGGGTACTTGCACACGTATCAAAAAGTTTCGTGTACATAAGTACTACACTACGACTACGATGCTGATGCAGCCTGCGCGTTTTTTTTTCCTACGATTTTGGTGCCCCCCTACACGTGGTGCCCTAAGCAAGTGCTTATTTTGCTTAATGGTTAATCCGGCACTGGGCATAGATGTCTTGTATGTATTTAAGTATTTATATATATGTATATATTATGTAGGTATATCCGTGGGACTTGGTCAATTTGTGTAATACTGTCCTATAATATTTGTTTATTTATTTATTTCAATTGATAGATAACATCCACCATCATATTCTACGTCATTTCTTTTTAATACTTTATTATAGTGCAAATTAAGAAAATGTTGGTACGTGGTGTATAAATAACATGCTGCAGCGGCTAATGCTTCCACGTCCATCTTGGAAAACCATCGACCATGGCATGGCCATCTCGCTGGCCCAGCGCTGGGCCGTCATGTAGAGGAGCCATGAAAGGTAAGCATGTGCCAGACGGCATACAACCACAGTTTTTGTAGACCCATGAAAGAGAGACAACCCCTCCATACATTGTGTTTTTATAGCTCAAACGGATTAGGCAGCGTTTTAGATTAAAGCTGCTAGCCAGCGTGATTTTTGCTGACAACATCGTTATATTTCAACCAACTTACACAAAACCTTAACAAGTTATATACCTAAACCTTCCCCAAGAATCACTCTATTGATAGATCAACGTCGTCTGAAAATATGTTCAGTAGTTTTATAAGATGTGGTGCATTGACGTTTTCCATTGACTTGCGGACGCTAGGTTGCGTGACAGTCGTGCACATAGCGAATACCTAGTTACACGAGATAATTCAAAGTTTGTACGAAACTCTCGGTGCGCGAATAAAACGAACTCGCACTTGACCGGCTTTTATTCAATAAACGTCAATGACGGGTACATTTAACTTAACATTATGTAAAAAAAACTAAGAAAAAGTCTTCATACAAAAATTTTGGTAATGAAGTTTTTTGTGCCTCCAGTAAAAATTGGTCAGGTTGAGTTACGAGGTTTGTGACTTAAGCCGACGCATTTTATTTGTCAGCTTTACGAACTACCTGCCGCGGAAATAAGAAATGGGAGTATTGGTTATGTATCTATATGGAGTAACTTTTGTTAGATTCCGGGTTAGTAGAAGTACCAAGCGAGGAAGGGATCCCGTGACGTGACCTAGTTATCGTGGGCACCCTCGTTCACACGACGCCCCCTTACAAATCAAAATTAAAATATTGTTAATTATATACCACCCATCCACCCACCCAAAATATAAATTACCACCCATCCATATTACATCGGGATCGGGAACGAAGTCAAAGGGGGGTCTGGAATAAGGCGACGTTTTTCCTGTTAAAGCTCCGTATGACATCGATACGACCATATCCTCACGGGCCTGACCTTGACCCAATGGAGATGCAAACTAAAGCTTCTTATCTTCTGAGCGAAATTAATCATAAGCTTAAAATACGGTAAGAGAGCTTAAAATACATGTACTTTATAAAGATTTATGTGAATAAATGCGTATAACAATATTGTGCCAATCAATTTCAATCAAATAGTTTTTATATGTGACAGTATGGCTTTGAGCGTTAGACTTTGGTTAGCCTGTCTAGATAGACGAAAAAAGAAAAATACCTAGATTCCTGGGGGTCTCCCGCAAAAACCGAAATTCGTAAATTACGGTGATCTTTTTCTTTTACTCTTACTAAGTCGTAATTAGAGTGACAGAGAAAAATGCCTTCAATTGACGAACTTCGAGTTTCACGGTTATAGCCCTGTACTGTTCGGTAAAATTTTGAATCTATATTTAAAAATCGGATATTCATTTTGTATGCAAATTTGTTTATAGAACTATGACTTAATTAGAATTACACTTAGGGTTGCCACCCGTACTTTTATAAAAAGTATTGTACTCTATTTTAGCTTTGTGTACTTTATATTTTACGAAGCACTAAAAGTACGCCAAAATACTTTATTTACGACCTTTATTCATTAATTATATTTTTTTAAGCGAAACATGCAAATTTTGGAAATTTCATATCTATATTCACCATGAAAATACATTTGACAATGTTCCTGAACGCAACCTTAAGAAACAATGCTTCCATTAAGCTTATCAGAAATGAACTACTAGTTTATTTAAATTTGTGCATGCCATGCTTACAAGCTATAAACATATTTCAAGCTGATAAGAAACTGTTAGCCAGTGCGAAATCAAACAAATACATATTTTTATTTAAAAAAATACAATAAAATACTTTATTTACAGTACATATGGGGCTACTTTATAGCACTAGTGCGAGAAGTAGCATATTATGTTACTGTGTCGAACATTTAAAGGGCCATATGTACTGTAAAACCTTGTACGATACATGTGCGAATAGGTAATTCGCAACTCGTGTCGATTTAAAACACTCCCTTCGGTCGTGTTTTAATTTATCGCCACTCGTTTCGAATTTCCTATTTTTCGCACTTGTATCGTAATGTACTATTTTATGCCGTGTACTTTTTATTTTTGTACCGTCAGACGAGAAATACTTTATTTGGGGCGCAAAAAGGTGGCAACCCTAATTACACTATATATAAAGTAAATTTGTGCAAAAAGGAACGTATTAAAAAAATATGAAACAACGCCAATTTTTCGCCTGGTGGCAGACATATGGTACTAATTTGTCAAAATAGGTTACAGTCCGACTACGTAAAAGAGTCCGTGTCAAGTTTTGTAAACTAATCGGGTTTCTCTTTCTCTCTTGCAGGTTTGAGCGCGCTAAAGCGCTTGTTATCGTGTTCCAGACATTAAGCTGTAATTTATCCGCATAACTTACTGCAAGGCTACGTCGCTTACGTGCGTGTCGTTTTCCGTGAGGAGAAATACGTCGAAATCTGTACATTATTGTTTCCTTAAACGTGAAAATGTGTAGTCGCGCAGTGCGCGGGTCGAACCAGTCTAGGTGAAAGACCCGGACAATTCGGGACTCTAGCGCGTACCGATCCGCGACGGGGAAACGTGGTGTCGAACTAGCACGGCGGCCGTCGGGCGTCTGTTATCAAACAGGGCTCGGGCTCGGGCGGCATGGCGGAGGCGGCGCCCGGTATCGTCGGCGAGGAGCCGGCCGGTATCGTGAAGGAGGGCTGGCTGCAGAAGCGCGGCGAGCACATCCGCAACTGGCGCGACCGCTACTTCGTGCTGTTTGACAATGGGGACCTGGTGGGCTTCAAGGCGCAGCCGGAGCGGCGGCACTACCGCGACCCGCTGAACAAGTTCACGGTGCGCGACTGCCAGATCATGGCCACGGACAAGCCGCGGCCGTACACGTTCACGATCCGTGGTCTCCAGTGGACCACGGTCATCGAGCGCAACTTCTCTGTGGACACCGAGAAGGAACGGTAAGTTCTAAAGGTTCTAAAGGCATATAAGGCCTGCTGCTACAACCAGACCAACAAGTGTCAGTTTTGATGATGTGATGACATAAAAACATGTTATGCTCATTTATCAATGAGCCTACACATACCTAAACCAAGTTGTTTTTAAAACAGCACACTCAATAAGTAAACAACTGTCATCAAAAACACTCATTTAATTATACTCATCATGATGAGTGTAACAATATGACTAGTATTTTATTTATACATAAATATGAGTTATTTTTGTTGTTGCAACTGCTACATGTATTGCTGCAATTTAGCGGAACCCATAGCATGACCAATTGTATTTAATGTACAAAGTTGGGTGCTTTAAATACATGCATGATAATTTTGTTTGTTAATATTGCTGCAAAAATATAGGGTTTACCAGAAAATGCACTCAACCAAATTAAATTTTACATTGATTACTCTCAGAATGCTACCTTTCCTTGTGTATATTGAACAAGGGTTGGTTTGGGTGTTTGGATGTAAATTAGATGTGTTGTTCACAGATTGGACTTTGAACCCTGATGTTTACATAGGCATCGGTGCGGCCAATGCTACTGTGGCTTCTGGCCATCACTGAATATAGTAAAATCTTAATTAATTTCATGTTTTCACCTATTTCATCTAGGCTTTTAGCCAAAGTTTTATAACCCCCTTCAGGTGACATACTTAATTTTTGGAAGGTGGAAATAATATCTTTTTGGCAATAAATTTTTTTTTATTGACTTAATTAGGACATGTATCTCTAATACTTTCAAAATCGGCTAAATACTTTTTAAGAATTATTTTTAACCTTTTGAACGCCAAGAGCCACTAAAGTGGTCGTGTGCTGTCGTGCCTACCACGCCAACAACCACTAAAGAGGTCATGGCAGACGCTGTCAAAGCAATTTTACTATTGACAGATAAGGTTTAAATTCGTTTCTCAATAGTTGACATATTGGCGTGTATGCCACATTTTGATGCGAGGGAGAAAGCGTTGAAAAGGTTAATAAATACTGTTCATTTGGTACAACAAATTGCCATCCAAAGCTGCTCATTCTGATGACCGGTCTGGCCTAGTGCGTAGCGACCCTGCCTATGAAGCAGATAGTCCCGGGTTTGAATCCCAGTAAGGGCATTTATTCGACTGATGAACACAGATATTTGTTCCTGAGTTATGGGTGTTTTCTATGTATATAAGTATGTATTTATATATGTACATATGTATATTGTTGGCTAGTACCCAAAATAGTAAGAAAGAAACAACAAAATACAGAGAATACATAACTCCCAGAAGATGTGGTTTCAGCACAAAATGTGAACCAGTTTCAAAATAAATTAGACAAGCACATTATATCTACTACTCCTTCATGATAACCATTTTTATGAATATTGGATACAGGTCATATCAGTTGTCAAATTGCCTGCCTGCTTATTAAATAATAATAATAAATAATAATAATAATACACACTTTGCTTAATTTGGACCTAGGTCCATCTGTGTAAAATTGTCCCAATTCAATTCAATTCAATATTTTATTGATAAAATAAAATTTTACATGTCAGGTACATTGTGCTTATAGCTAAGTCTTATAATTTAATATTATTACTCATAGTTGAGAGGCAAGGCTGAGTTAACGAACAGGTTGTTTTGTATGTGTATATATATATATATGTACATAGTTTTACTCACTTGATACAGTGCTAGGTCTCGAAAAAGGCATCCCCAAATATATATATATATATATATATATATATATATATATTATTCCGTGAAGACTGCATCCACTGGGGTAGAGTTGACAAAGTATAATTTACACCACTGGTGGGCAAACTTTCTTCATGGGTGGACAAAAAATTTTCCAAATCCGTGGAGGGTCGGAACTGCAGCATAAAAGCATTTTGATTCGAAACCGTTATTTCGCGAGCCATATACTAATTATTTCGAAGGACCGGCAGCCGGCTGGATGAAACCCCTCTGGCCCGCGGGCCCACCACTGATTTACACTGATTCACCTTATACTCGTAAACCCTATGGTCCTACCTGTGGTATTAATTACTTCAATGTAATTTAAACCATTTTCAATTTGAACAGAGTTGTATTTCTTTTGGTTCATTCAATTTCCAAAAAAAACGATACAAATTCAACCATTATTCACATCTATTCCAGTGACATTCCAGTCCAGTGACCAAAACCAGTGCTTTAAATTAATTCCAGTCATTTCATCACCCACTCTATTTATGGAGTCATTACCAAAAACAATGTACGTTCACTATTTAAAGTTTAATCCCCAGTGACGCTGGATTGGGCGAGCTGGAATCAAAGAGTAGACTGTCAATCCAGTCACTGGATTGGAATGTTTTCTAGAATGGTTATATTCCAGTGCTGGTTCACATTATTCCAGTAACATTCCAGGACTGAATTGCTACTGGAATAGATGTGAATGGGGCATTATATTCTTCACTAAAGTTTGGGTGTTTGGCAACTTAATTTCAAGTTAGAGATCTACTTAACTCAAAATAGCTGCAGAAACTCATATTTTTTCCTCCTATAACAAGGAAACTCGACAGTTAAGCTAATAGTATGTCATAATATTAATCAGTTATACATATGAATGTAAGGATAATGTTAACAAATGCAATATAAATAACTTAGAAATGTTAACATTTACCTTCAACTGATGCCAACCTAATTTATATTAAACAACGTATGATTAATTGATATAAAAAACCGGCCAAGTGCGAGTCGGAATCGCGCTCGAAGGGTTCCGTACCATTATCTATAAAATCGGCAAAAAAACCACGTTTGTTGTAAGGGAGCCCCCATAAATATTTATTTTATTCTGTTTTTTAGTATTTGTTGTTATAATGGCACCAGAATTTATTATTTCATCGATTCCATATTTGTAATTGTTTTTCGTAATTTTATTGTTTGTAAAAATGGACATGTAAAAGTGCCCCTGTGGCCTATTTGCTGAATAAATGTTTGATGTTTGATGAGAAATACTGTTACTACTGTACTAATATGTAAATCACGGTTCATGAGATACAGCTTAGTGACAGATGGGCAGTGGAGTCTTAGTAATAGGGTCCCGTTTTATCATTTGGGTACGGAACCCTAAAAATATATGTGGTTTAGCTGGATATAACAAAAATAATTATGAGGAAGTTAATGATATTGGGCTCTTGTTTGTGCAATTAGGCCATAAATATTGGGCCATTGTGTGCCATGCCAACTCTAGCTAGCTTACGGGTGGTTGCAACTTGCACCAAACCGTCTGTCACCGTTAAAGTGTTCTCTAAATTTTATTGTATGGGAAGTTATACACCACACTGCAGATTGACGTTGATCAGTCGGTTAAATGTGGTTGGTGCAACTGGCCCTAACTCTGGCTAACCTATTATAGCGACATCCCGCTCGCACAACGTGCGAATCGGATACAGTGTGCTATGCGTCTTTACCTCCTAAAAATCTGAAATTTG
The DNA here is from genome assembly GCF_033807575.1 of Cydia pomonella. Taxonomy (NCBI): domain Eukaryota; kingdom Metazoa; phylum Arthropoda; class Insecta; order Lepidoptera; family Tortricidae; genus Cydia; species Cydia pomonella. The sequence goes on along the minus strand of NC_084717.1, from coordinate 5,894,520 downwards.
GACCTTTAGTGTAGGAAATTTTTAAAAATTTTAATTTAAAAAATTATTAGCGCATAGCCATGGAAACCCATATTTGACAGTCCATAGAGTAATAATATTAGTTATACCTTTCGAGAAATGGGTAACAAATTATTTTTTCAAATTACATTTTCATTTGACAGTAGTAACACAATCTTGGGGCAGGTCTTTATTACCAACTGGAGCAAACAATATGTTTTTTGTTACAAGCTTTTTTCTCGACTGTACTTTTCTGTCAATAGGCAACTAATAGAGTGTGTGGCAAGAGAAGAGTCGTAAAAACTCTTCTCTTTCCGCACAAAGTCTACTCATCAAGACACTTCAAAGAAACCCAAACACAATTTCGTTGCATTGTTTTTAAAAAAGTCATGGGTGTTTTCTATGTATTTATAAATATTTATATATTGTTGTCTAAGTACCCATAAAACAAGCGTTACTGAGGGATTTAGTCAATTTGTGTATTTATTTATTTAAAGAGTTCCTATCTCCACCTTCTGTGTCCTTCATCAGATCAGCTTGATGGTACCATAGGATTGCTTTGTCACCGGACTTACATATGTATGTGAAGTTTTCGCGGGGTGCCCCGCGCGCACCCGCCGCGCCGCTAACTCGCCCACGACTCGGGCGCTCTCTCTCCTTAAGAGCAATTCCTAGCTGAGCAACTTTTCAAATCTCGAATTTTTGAAGCTATGTTTCTGTCGCGCTGCGGTGGGCGGGAGCCGAAGCTATATAAGTGTGAGTGCGCGCACACAGACGCGAGACTCGTGCGCTCGCTCATTGCGCGCCGTTCCGTCGACATCGCCCGCGAGCCAGACGGAATTTATTCTGCGCTGCCCGACGCAAGTTGTTTTTGTTGTTACCACGTAATATTGTTTTTCATTTTTATATTATACTGTATCTATTACACCCTAATACCAAACACCCTATCACCTGTACTAAATGTATTTTACACCTATGATGACGAAATAATAAATGATTGATTGATTGATTGATATTAATTACCATATAGGTAAAAACTGCAAAAAATAATGATGTCTCAGCTTCGGTTGTCGTTGTACAGTCAAGTGCAAAAATATGTATCGAAAGAATCGTCTCATAAATATGGTACTACGCTCTTATTACACTGGAATAAGATGCTATGGGACATATTTTTGAGTAAGATGTGTACACCCATATTTTTACACTTGACTGTACCTATCCGTATCAGTAAGTTGGGAGTGATCATGGTGTGTTGTGAAATTTTGTAAGTAGGTATAAATATACCTATGGTTAAACTACAATCTATTTAACTTGTAGTACGATGGGGCTAAACTTGGGCCGCCTTATTGAAGAACGTATCGCAATGACAATCTGGGTAAAGTATGTTGGGATAATGCCGGACAATTTTGGGACCAATTGAGAGAACTCGTGAAAAAATGTTTTTTCGAGATCTCAACACGTGAAAGATTCTTGAAGTACGTAGCGAATCGTTAAATAATAACCGTAGATTCGGCCTGAATTTTGGTAATCTTCAATATAGAACGGTTTTAGCTTTGTACCTGTGTAAAGATGAGACATACTTTTTTTTAGGGTAACGAGTGTTTTGCCATCAAGGGAGAACATTGGATGGTGAAAAAAAGTTGCTTCTAATGTAAAGAGAATAAGGTATCACAAAGAAATAGGTCCGGTGTCTACCCTTTTGTATCCGATCTTAACCCTGATACAAAAATTGGTAAAATTGTGGCTCTCAAACTTTGATACCTATGTCATAAGGCAATTTGATAAGTAAACAATGTGCTAAGAAACTACTTATTCTAAGGTTTACCCGAAGTAATAGAAAAAAACCACTAAAATAATAGATACGTTGCGAAGTTTTGACAATTTAAGATTTCGTGAACTGTACAGGTTTAGGGAAAGTGTAAATGTATTGTTTATTGAATGGAATGTACTGGAAGATATTAAGTACTTAAGTAGGAGGGACAAAAATCAAAATAAAAAATAATCGTGCCCAGTCATTTTTAATGAAGGTCGCCAAAAAAATAAGAATCAAACTTAGAAATCAAAAAGACTAAGTAGTTCTTTAAATAGGGCAAAGTCACTGAGAGCCCATCTTGAAGTATGGAAAATAATTAAAATTGCGATTTTGTTGGTTTAATTTTGCAATATATAGTTGATTTATTATTTATTTATTTAATCTTTATCGCACAAAAGAAAACCTTATAGTACAAAAGGCGGACAAAACACAACAATACAATAAAATAAAATAAAATAATAATATTTTTTTTTGATAAAATGTAAGGATCGTATGTAAAGAGTAAAGTAAATAATTAAATATATAGGAAAAGAGAGCCCTCTTGAAGCATTTTAAGGAAACTAATTTCGAAGCCCTATCTCTATTTTGTATCCGAAACTAGCAATGTATGTATGCGTGCACATCTACATATGCATCCGTATGTGTAGGTACTTTATTGCGAAAAATTGCTCATTTACTATCTATTTTACTCGATTTTGTTATAAATTTCAACATGTATCATCATCCCTATACAATATAAATACTCTTTATTGCACACCTCAATAAAAGAAAACAATACAAAAGAAAACATACACATAAGCACAGGTAAACAACATGCGGTCTTATCGCTAAAAGGCAACCTTTGGGTTGCGGAAATTAAAAAAATTACATTGTCAGTAACCGTCGCGCTGGTAGTGGTACTGGATAAAAATAATGGTACGAAAGTGTGATCAAGAAAACAATAAATGTGATAATTAAGGTCAGTAGGTAAATTGAAGAAAATTTAAAGTTTGATAATCACTGCTGTTTTTTAAATAGGTAAAGATCTGATTGTTTCTGGTCCGATCTTTACCTGGAAGGGTCAAGATCGGATATCGGTCTACAGCAGTGCTAGGTCTGTTAACACAATTACAAAAACAAACACAGTTTCATCACAATACGCAAAATAAATTACAGAGCGAAGATCGGATAGAAGGAAGAATTCGCGAAATTTACCTTGCTCTCTGTGATTGCACATAGCACAAGCCCGACTCCCTGAGCGACGCGGGGACACTGACAGTCGAGGCGCAATGAAATGGCGTCTTACACAATGTTGTCAACATTAAAAAATAAAGCCAAATTAGGGGGAAATGAATGTCTTACGTTGTGTCCTGTGTGCGGGTGAAGACCCGCATCCGGTATTTACCCAACATACCTTAATCGTTGAACCGCCGCATTTCAAAATGGCCCTTATTTTGATATCGGCTAGCCGTAATGTAATACGGCGGATTATACAATACGACTGCGATACTTATATATAAATCCCCTCGTCAATGTAATTTCATTAAATTTGCTATCTAGTGGCAAACATCAAAGTAGTTATCTTTTACTTGTGACGCACAAGTGTGAGCAATGTAAAATACTATATTTCTAAAAAAAATTGCCTACTACGTAATAAAAGAAAATGTGATTATTAAATTATAATACGAAAGGTGGTCAAATCGCAAAATGCTGTCGTTTTATTTAAAATAATGAAATAATTAGACCAGTTCCGAAAGTACCGGGAAATCCCGGTTCTTTAAAACAGTACCGGTTCTGCAATCCCTAATAAGGATGTTATGCCCATCACTATTCCTTCTGTGTACGTATATTTAGAAACTGTCTCCGCCTCCAATTCGTGCGATAAGGACAACTGCAGCTCGGACCGAAATTCACTCGCAAAAAACTCAAAAATCGAGGTTTCGCTCTCGACTGTTTCCTCCTCCAAAACGCAACTAATCATTATGAAATTTTGGAAATTGCAAGAGGAAGAAATAATCTATGCCGCTATGTTTTGATTTTTTGGATATTTTTTGTCATATTTGTATACTGTGCCTTTTTTTACAGCCAATTCAATTGAGCCGTTTTTGCGATTTTCGAGGCGCTGTATCTTTCTTAAAAATAAAATAATCCAAAAAAGCAAAACATAGCGGCACAGATATTGATGATATTGATCTTATTTGAAAAAATCACTGCTCTAGGTTAAAAATCCAGGGAGGAATCAGTCGAGAGCGTTTGTATGGAAAAATCGCAACTAGGAATTCCTCTTAATGTCATGTCCATTGTTGCCCCGCAGATTGACATATTCGCGGATAGTGTTGGTGGTTTTGGTAAAAAGCTATCAGAATTCCTTAGCCAATATTTGGCCACAAAAAACTGACTTATATTTTTAATAGTTTAATTATAATGATGATGATTTCTATTTGACTAATTTAATTTATTTAATAATCCTATATTTAATATTTCTGCAAATAATGAATTGTGTTTTAATGTATATAATGTAATTTGTATTGTATATTTGGTGTACCTGTTAGCTTATAAATGTCTAATAAATAAACAAATAATAATAACAAATAATAATCAGTCAAAAGATTTGACCTGAACATACATACATACATACAAACATTGCAATTAAAATAAAAGCTTGTAAAATGAGCACTTACCTTATCAGGTGCAATATCTTTTAAGACACACTGGCATCCGTATACAAAAACTTAATGACTTTGTTTACATGATGCAAATTAGCAGAAAAGAGCGTAAGCCAGACCTACTCACGTTTGCCCTTCATTTAATGTTTCACCTTTCTGGATTGCTATATACTGTTACAAAAATGCCATCAGAAATCACACCTATTCACAATAAACTAATTAAACTTCTTTGACATGAACTTATGATATGATATAAGGTCAATGCGGTCAAAGCCGTCGGTGGGAAATTCCGTACACGAGCGTATTTTTTTCGGTTACTGATGTGTCACACGGAACAATTTCAGGAACTTCACATGTTTTTGTATGGGGATGGATATTTTCCATTTCCAAAGTAAAGCTTTCCTTGATTTTATTTGAAACTTGCACAGTGCACACCTGTGATTTGGCCATCAGCTACAGAGCATCAGATGCTTTTGGTTTTTAAACTAGCAATAGGCGGATCCACACAGAGCGAGCATACGCGCGAGGCAAATTCCTCACGCACAAACCGACAAGTGTAGACGTACCTCGGCCGAGGCGGCGCGCTCAGCCGAGGAAAACGCGAGCACCAGAAAAAGCCAGCCTATTCGCTGGTTATTCTTGAAAGTGATAATTATAGTGTAATGATGTTTGAAAAACGAGCTCGTCAGTCCATGATAGAATACTAAGCATCTTTCTTCAACACGACTTCTCAAAACCGTCTTATTTCTTGTTTATATATAATTTTATATTAATATCTGTATTTTCCACAGCGAGGAGTGGGTGGCGGCGATCCGCTTCGTGTCATCTCAGCTGAGCGCTGGGGGCCCCAGTGCCGGCTCGGGCTCCGCGCAAGACGCCGAGGACCGCGACATCGCGCAGCTCGGCACCAGCTTCAAGGACCCGCGCCGTATCGTGAGTATCCACTGGCTCTTTGCGGCCCTTTTAGTATTTTCTATAGGTAACGGCGAAATTGCTAATCTCAGCTGAAGGTAGGGGGTCCCAGTGCGGGCTCGGGCTCCGCGCAAGACGCGGAGGACCGCGACATCACGCAGCTCGGCACCAGCTTCAAGGACCCGCGCCGTATCGTGAGTACCCACTGGCTCTTTGCGGCTCTTTTAGTATTTTCTATAGGTAACGGTGGAAATGCTAGTTTCAGCTGAGCGGGCCGGCTCGGGCTCCGCACAAGACGCAGAGCTCGCCATGAGTAACTAATGAACACAACTGTACTTTTATAGCATAAATAATAACTTAGACACAAAGAAAACACTCACGAGTCAAGTCGTAAACGTTCTAGGCAAAATTGGAAATTTAAGGGTAGTTTTAAGTTGAAAGGTGACAAATGCAAATGCAATGGTAACGTTTCTTTTCACGCTAATCACAGTATCAAGTATGTTATACAACTAATTAAAACAAAAGGTTAATTCTTTTTGAATAATTAGCTAAAGATTCAAAATTTTGTATAGACCAATAAATGCATTTTTTTAAAATTTGAACGTCTGTAGAACCCTAATGCCGTAATTGTATACTACTTTAAGTAAGTATATTTTCGTAATCTACATTTAATTACGCAACTTTTGAGGGGTCTTGCGTTAGTGAAAACTGAAAAAAAAATATTCGGGACACCCTAATGAGTAGGTACCATGTGTCCTATAAATGGCCCAGTCATAATAGTCCAGTTGGCTTCAGTGCGTAATGGTACTAATGGTAAACTTAGGTACTCGTAACTTACTAAAGGCTAGTAGTGTCCGACCAAAGTTTTGGTTTTGGCAAGAAATCCGGATTCACTTGGATACTATCGGTTACACAGTTATGTGCCGGATGGATAATAGCGGGAACCCGCATAATTTTAATAATGTAGTTAGCAGCAGAAGTAGCTAAGCGGACGAGGTGTTCAAAATGATATAAACACACCTTTTTTGTTGAGGGAAAGAGCGTGCGTGAGTCATTTTCAACTCACCTTCTTAGCTACTTCTCTTGCTGACTCTACTTAAGAGAAGGCGTAAATCCAGGAAATTAGAAAGAAACAAAAATATGGCGTGTCACGTGAAACTTGAGCCAACTTTTTTAACCCTTCAGGTTTTGGTTTGAGCCTGCCTTTGCAAATATAACGGGTTGGCTTAAAGTATTGAGAAGTTTTATTTTAGAATACACAAAAAAAAGACCATAAGTTATTAGTTTTTGGATTATATATTTGGAGCATATTCGACATTATAAGCAAACACAATAATACCTATGACATAAAGTCCACCTTAATTTTTTGTAGTGTTTTCTGACCGTCCGTATAATGCTTTGGACAACGTTTTGGTCAATATTCACAACTGTATTTTTACCATTAATTATAATTATTTCGGTATGTTAGCTTCTCCTCCATTAAAGGCCATCCTTCATAATATTATTCTACTGAAAATTGCCCACAGATCTGCAATTAATGGCGCTTAAGGAACGTTCGGAGAGTTGCATGTTTTGGTAAAAATGTATGTGATGGTGTTTTTGACTAACTTTAGGCGCTTGTGGCAAAAGTACTAAATGATTCCATACTTCCGAATGTCCTTAAGGCTCGACTACTCGAAGTTTTTGGGCAATTTCAAGTACATTTATATGTGGATAGCGATGTGTGGCAAGTTATTTCGATAATACCCAAAATAAAATTAAAAGAAAATCCAAAAGTAATTAAAGAGATTCGACTTGAAAGTTGTCCAAGTGTAATGCAAACGGTCAGAAGTAAGTTACGCGAAGTTAAAGAAAGGGAGCATTTTGTTATATATAAGCATTTGCTTTTAATGCTGGATATGTTCTAGTTTGCCATTATAAAGTCCATAAAACTATAGCTGTTGTCTTTATTCAGTGGTTTTCGAAAATTAAATTTCTCATTACCGTTAGTCTAACTTTCCGTGTGAATATTTTGCGTTAGCGCCATTTTAATCTTCCGTGTAACGTGTTTGTGACATACACACCACGTATAAGCGTGTCTATTTATTTTGGAAACGGAATCCTTAGAAATACAAGTACATACCTATTCTCTTAACAATGATGGATATTTTGCCCTCGACCATACATTGCTATTTATTTTTTATTTTTAACATATTTCGCCTGCATCCATTTAAATTAATTGGTGCGAAACGACAAAAGGCCCGTTAATTTAGTATTCCCGTTTTTGCGATAGCCGCCCGCTTTCCTCTTTTTGGCCTTGTTCGCCATTTTTCCTGGTAAACGTTTGTAGTTTAGTGACCTTCGGCTTTTATCGTGGCTCCAAAACGATAACTAAAGAAGCTTTGGTACGTACGAAAGTTACGAAAGGTACGAAAGTTAGAGGAAAACTTGAACCGAACAATAACAACAAACGTTATTTTTTTGCCGTTTTTATAGATAATGGTACAGAGCGTGAGTCCGACTCGCACTTGGCCAGTTTTTGCTTTACCCGATTTATACTTCTACCTACCTACACGTCGAAACTTGCCAAGACAAATGCAATTTTGATTTGTCAAAGATTCGAAATAGAATGGAATGGGAGTCCTTTTTATAGGCGCTATAATTGCCGCAAAACTAACTGGCGACTGAGATCATAATGCTATCTCCTTTACCCTTGTTAAGATCGACCAAGAGTGAAAGAGATGGCATTATGATAATAGTTTTGCGGCAAGTAAGAGGATAAGGTTACAGTACCTAGTTAAATTATTCCTGGTTTCGTTCAATTTGAATCACTTCCCTGTTTCTGATTTAACGAGCTGATTTAGGAAGCGCTGGTAACCTGGCTACGAGGTCCGCGGGTTTAAGCTCCGGCGGTTTGTACAATTAGTTTTTCGGAACTTTTCGTTGAAAAAAAAAATCGCGAGCAAACCGAGCTAATCCCAAATTCTTGGGATTAGATGCCAAGCCGACCCCAGGCTCCCATGAGCCATAGCATGATGGTACTTAGCTGATCTGATAGGCAGTTGGAATGTGGTCTAAGGAATTCCTCGAGGAAAAACCGTAACCACAAGCGTAAGGTCTCGAGCAACAATTGATAGACTTGAAAAAGAAATAAACTCCGAAAAAAATGCTAGTAAGTTATTAACTTATTAAAACCTGAACACGCCTCAAGACATTGTTGTTTTGAGTTTAAGCTGTTTAAACCATTGTAAACAAGTAATGAATGTTCGCGTGTAGCCGCACTATCGCCTGCAACTGACGCACGCCCAACAGGAAAACCGCGCTGACTCAGCGCGCGTCACGCAGTTTATTTTGTACGATGCCCGCGATAACGGGATAAGGATGTTTGCGTTTACGTGCCCTTATACGGCCTATGTCTTCAACATGACTGACCATTGATGGACTCTTATGTTGTTGTAATAAGGTTTACAGTCAGTTCACGGTGTGGACGATGTTATAACCTCGTAAGGCCCAATGTGCATTACAATGTACAATCTAAATAGAACCTTTTATATACCAAATAAAGTAGCATTTCTGTTGTTTCATTGCTTTCTGAAACAAATGAAATTCATCTCAATTTACTATATAACGAGGCTCATAATTTTGTATGGTTGGCCTTACGAGGATTGGGCGTTGTTTATTTAAAACTAAAGAGTCATTGATTGCAGATGAGGTGTAGTCTAAGAAAAAAATGTGTTCCGAATTTTGATACTAGATGGTACTATACGGGGCCATGTTTTGTGGTAAGTGGTAACTGAATTGTCAAAAATTAACTTTTGACATCTGGCCTACTGTATAATGATTTGGGCCGTGCCAGCGACATCTAATCCAGGTGTCAATTTCGAGTAAAAACCTACGTAAAAATATATAACGATAAATAAATTTAAATTTAGTATAGTAAAAAAACGCTCCCATTCTTGATACTGCTGGCAAATTACTTGCTTGATACTTTTTTACCCTAATTTGACCCCTCTGAATCCGCATTTGCCGGTTGCCCAATGCGTAGTCAAAATCTTGAGATCTTTACCGAAAATGAGATATTCAAGATGGCGGCCAATAGTACCCTACATAGCGACTAAAATGAGCTCCTTGTATGGAGACCCACAATTATTATATTTTTTGCGATACCTAATATTTATTTTTCAGAAGAACAGTTGCAAAGGTGCGTATTTTCTGAATTTATCTACCCATCTGTCATGATTCAAAATAAGTATAAAGTCCTTTAAAGGGTTAATAAATCGCCGTCAACATCCCATCGAAATGTGAAATTCCTCTTGCGAGGCCTCATTATGCCACAAAAGGCACTTCGAAGCACATACATTATAATTTAATTTTTTGACCCGTCTTTTATTTCACAATTTATTCAATAATATTAATTGAATACATTTATTCTTCGTCAAATATGGACGTTCCTTTAAGAAAGCGGACCAAACTGTCTAAAAAACGATGTTTTTCTACGAAATGATAAATAATAGGTATATGCGGTGTCTAGTTGTCACAAAACGAATGATATCTATAAAAAAGTAACTTATTACTGCAACAAAATACAGGAACGAATAAACAATAAAAAAGGCACACAAGCACAATTATCAATTTTGGTACATAGCAGTTGGACGCTCGGCTCTTAAAGGGTTCATTTGCTAGAATCGTTCCCACTGCTAAATGTTAACATTTTTCCTGTTAATTCGTATCTACCCCAGGCTGTTCATGGTTTAAAGTACGGACGAACGTGTCATGCTATTTCAGTCAGTCACAGTACGAAAAGTACGTAACACAAGGGATATAAAATAATTTGTATTCAGCTCCATTACGGATTTTGAAATTAAACTCCTAAGGGGATAACAAGGGTTTCCAAAGTTTGTAACGACTTATACGCATATGAGAATATATGATTGTTTTATACACTAACAATCAGAATTGAAATTATGAAAAATTCTGGTATGAAATTAACTGCTGAGGGAAACAGATTGTATTTAGAACAAATGTTGAATATCCTCGTTCCTATTATAATTACTTCCCGGAAGGTACTTTCCCGTTTCTTTTCCTTTATGCTGTAATAAAATGGAATGTTGCATAATATTACGAGGTAGAGCAAAAGTAGTAAAATTAAATTGTAAATTACTCAATATTCTTGGTCTTCTCTTTGACGTAAACCTACTTAAAGTTGCATCTGCCAATTTTCTTATGTGTCTACTGTCAGGTGACCTTACCTAGAGAAGTAGTTTTGGGTATAGGTTTACTTGAAGAGATCCCTCTTAGGGATAAGTTCGCCTTTGTACAGTCAGCGTCAAATACTTCGTAGCAGTCAAAGTGGCCAAATAGTTCGGTACACCATACTAAATATATGGTGTACCGAACTATTTGGCTACTTTGACTGCTACGAAGTATTTGACGCTCACTGTACTACACAACTATTTTCTATCTGATGTAATCAGTATTTATTTTTCTCGTACAATTAACAGTTTATTTACTTACTTTATTCATCTCTAAGTTACAAGCGTCCATACGGAGAACGACCGTACGCCTATATCCATCGTCGTGGTATTAAAAAAAAACTAGTTTAACAATACAGATTAATTACGTCGAGATTGATTTTAATTACACCTTTTTGCCTGCAGACTTTGGAAAAGTTCGAGTTCGTGAAAGTGCTCGGCAAGGGCACGTTCGGCAAAGTAGTCCTGTCGCGCGAGAAAGGCACAGGCAAGCTGTACGCCATGAAGATCCTGAAAAAGCATCTCATCATCCAGAAGGACGAGGTCACTCACACGCTCACAGAAAACCACGTGCTTAAGAAGACTAAGCATCCTTTCCTCACGGTAACTGATGATTAGCAGTTAAATAATTTATAAACTGTAATAGATGTCTTATACGAACGAAAAAGTGTAAAGCCTGTAGTACTCACGGCGGCGGGGACCGAACCAGCGTCTTCTGCATTCGCGGCAGAACCACGCGGTCACCCGACTCACGCTGGTATGCGTCGAAATTTCTCAAGTATATGCAATCTCTTGACGCTTGCGGTGCCTTTTGGCCAACTTTTACTTCAACTTTTTCCGTGTATGACATCTATTTCAGTTAAAATTTACAATGTAGTATCCACTTGAAATAATACAAAGCAAAATATTTTTTTTATTTATCTTTACCTGCAGGTAAACTGCATACCGTCGGGGATAGTGCAGTACCGCGTAACTAACAAATGCAGTAAGGTCCAATTACCTTGTACATTGTTTGAATTTCGAACTCTTACGACTTCGTTAGTTGCGCGGTATTGCACTATCCCCGACGATACGCAGTTTTATAGATAACTGTTGTATTGTGACCCTTGACTTAGTAAAGAAATAATACAATACAATCGGCCAACTCGCGAGGATAATTGTCGCGCGAAGCAGCTCGGTGCGTAGTGACGTGCCTCGCACACGAGGTTAAAATGCCTAGGTATTCTAGGTCTTGAGAGAAACATGTTTTAACAGAGTTGCATCGCGCGGCATTGCGTCTCGTGACAGCTCATTCGATGCGTACCCGCTTAATATAGAATATTTTATAAAAATAGGTAAATAATTAATCAAGACGAGGAAAAGTAAACAAACTAAATATAAGTATTCAAGGAAAATTTATTATTTTAAAATGTCTGGCTCTATCGCCGTGATAATAACCGTCTATTCAAGTATAGGGTTATTGTTTATATCGACTTTGCCCTTACATAAGGAAGTAGGTACCATTTATTTACTAGCACTAGTTGGTACCAAATGACTAGGTTTGTATGTGGTTAAGTACTTAACACAGAAGTCCCTAGTGAGCCTAGCGACTAGCGAGCAAAAGATAGCACATTTTGCGATTTTCACCATCAAAAAATCCTGAATGTATGTTGATATAAAAAAAATATGATGATATAAAAATAAAAGAAAAAAAGGTTGTAACCGAATTCTTTATGCACTCAATAGTGTTGATTTTAACCCATTGAACGTTGATATTGGGCTGTAGCCGCGCGCGGTAGGTGACGTCTTTGGCGGCCAAAGGGTTAAATAAGTATATACATCCACAATAAGTATAACTAACCAAAGGCCATCATCCGTAAAAGTGCATGGTGATTTAATCAATGAATTCATTCATGATTTCTCCATGCGATTTCGCAGATCATTGTTCATTATGAACTGGTTGTTGATTGCAGGCGCTCCGCTACTCGTTCCAAACCGCCGACCGCGTGTGCTTCGTCATGGAGTACGCCAACGGAGGCGAACTTTTCTTCCACCTCTCCCGCGAACGGTCCTTTTCCGAAGAGAGGACGAGATTCTACGGCGCTGAGATCGTCAGCGCGTTGGGCTATTTGCATTCTGAAGGCATTATATATCGCGATCTGAAGTTGGAGAATTTACTCTTGGACAAGGATGGACATGTCAAGATCGCTGACTTTGGACTTTGCAAGGTACGATATTAACTATTATATTTCCTTCCCTGAAGACAGGACGTGATTCGACGGCGCTGAGATGGTTAGCGAATTGGGCTATTTGCATTCTGTAGGCCATAGTGCAATCTGAAGTTGGAGAATCTGCTGTCGGATAAAGATGGACATGTTAAGATTTCTGAGTTTGGGCTTTGTAACGTACGATACTAACAACTATTCTTCCTTCCCCGAAGAGAGAATGTGTTTCTACGGCGCTGAGATTGTCAGCGCATCGGGATGCTAAGCTTTTCGCGCTTCTTATGATCTCGCTACCCTGATTCCTAAGCAATTTTACCGACTTCAAAATATTTCTTCTACATCTACCGCAAACGTCTCTGAAGGGGCATTTCTACAGAGTGAAGTGAACATCTTGTTGTCACTACTGGGGTACTGCAGCGGAAGTTCGGGAACAAAATTTAAATGTCACTATTCTAATATACCTGATCCAACGGATCTCATCGGCCATTCAGCGCGGTAACGCTGCCAGCGTAATGGGGACATTTGAGCCAGGTACGATTCGTGACGATTATTTAATTTAGTTTAAATTGTTTAAAAAAAAAACTGACGAAGCTTGCGTTGCGAATTTCTTACATATAAACTAAGTTATTAATAATGAACATATATTGTAACTAGTAATTGATATAAATAAATGGGTTTATTTTCCAATATATGTTTAGTGACAAGTACGTTGTATACTCAGGTGAACATCACGTACGGGCGCACGACGAAGACGTTCTGCGGCACGCCCGAGTACCTGGCGCCCGAGGTGCTGGAGGACGCGGACTACGGGCCCGCCGTGGACTGGTGGGGCACCGGCGTGGTGCTGTACGAGATGGTCTGCGGCCGCCTGCCCTTCTACAACCGCGACCACGAGGTACGCCGTCCACCCACGTGGGCTCACTGGTGAATCAAGGCTTCCTTGTGCATTCTCCACTCGCTGACACTCTGGGCCGCGCGCATCCATCATCTATTTTCTTCCTATTAGACCGCGAGCCAGGTACAAGTTTCGTCAGTCATCGCCTCGCGATTGATACTTTGTCACGTGATAGTTTAGATGATATCATTAATTAAACAAAAAAAACAGCCGGTTGTATCGCGGTGGAAAGTCAGTCAGCTGGTCACATGTGTCTATATGGTCTATTCTATTTTCTTTTCTTTTTTAGGGTAGCGAAATGGCAAAAAACGGAACCCTTATAGATTCGTCATGTCCATCTGTCTGTCCGTTTATGTCACAGCCACTTTTTTCCGAAACTATAAGAGCTATACTGTTCAAACTTGGTAAGTAGATGTATTCTATGAGCCGCATTAACATTTTTACACAAAAATAGAAAAAAAAAACAGTAAATTTTGGGGGTTCCCCATACTTAGAACTGAAACTCAAAAAATCTTTTTTCATCAAACCCATACGTGTGGGGTATCTATGGATAGATCTTCAAAAATGATATTGAGGTTTCTAATATTATTTTTTCTAAACTGAATAGTTTGCGCGAGAGACACTTCCAAAGTGGTAAAATGTGTCCCCCCCCCCCTGTAACTTCTAAAATAAGAAAATGATAAACCTAAAAAAATATATGATGTACATAACCATGCAAATTTCCACCGAAAATTGGATTGAACGAGATCTAGTAAGTAGTTATTTTTAATACGTCATAAATGGTACGGAACCCTTCATGGGCGAGTCCGACTCGCACTTGGCCGCTTTTTTTATTCATTAAGTGGTATCTTTATTTTTATATTATTATTTATTTATTCCGAGTCTAAAGTTATTATTATTGTTGTTATTGTGTTGTGACGATCTTTTTGTGAATGCATTATATTTTGCCATGTAAAATATAATGTAAATTTTTAATAAGAAATAAATGAAGCTTATTTATAAGTAATAAGCTTACAATATAATCTATTTAAACATTGTTGTTCTGGTTTTGCAGAATTGTTTATATCACTCGAAAAAATGGCCTAAAAAAACACGTCCAAAATACGCTCCCTGATTATGTCGTTTTTAAATGCTATTTATTTCTAATCATATTAAGGATTGCACAATTACATAGCTTTTTTATTCATCTTTAATTTAATTGTACCTATGTGTTTATTTAGTAACTAAAATAGTTTTTAATTGTGCATATATGTCAATAGTTAACTCCACAGGAAAATGATGTAACGTTGTATACCTATAGGTATTTAAATAAAAGTAAACAAACAATCTGTACATTTTCGGGTAGTTATAACATTTCTTGGTTAACTACCAAATACAAAACCGCATAGATCTGTGACTGAACGATCTGACTTTAACCTACATTATTTGATCATGTAATGTTTTCATCTACCGTTAACTGGCTTTAGGAGCTATTTGAAGGTAGATTTTGTTAACTTTTATTTAAATACCCAAAGATACAGAGTATACATCCTATTTATATGTAGATATAATATTAGCTTTTTTGTTGGCCACATCAACCACATGATATTCAGTTAATTAGTTGCATAATACCAGAAAACCATTATTTAAATTTCGTTTTCCTGTTAATTGATAAAAACATCCTGGTAGGATACATTATGTGCGTCAAAGCATTATGGTACCTATAGTACATGTATTAGACCCTTGGTTTTATATGATTACTAGCTTTTGCCCGCGACTTTGTTTGAGTGGAATTTGTAAATTGTGTAGCTTAGTTTTTCTCCAATCTTCTTTTTATTGATTTCCCATACAAACTCCTCCCCCCCCTTTTCACCCCCTTAAGGGATGATTTCTGGTGTAAAAACTATTCTTTGTCTTTCCCCGGGACTCAAAACTATCTATTTATCCCATTTCAACTAAATCGGTTCAGCGGTTTAAGCGTGAAGAGGTAACAGACATATAGACATACTTTTATAATATTATATTAGAATGGATTATTTGGTTTGTTGGAATTGGAAATCGACCGACATTTGTTGTTGTCTCCGAAACGGAAATACAAATATTTTTTTATGAAAATGAAAATTACAATTATAATATAAAAATTGTTCATGCCAAGTGATTATTACAGGTATGAACATTTGCAAGCTTAATAAAATTTAATTTGAGAATCGTTTCATTTAAGTTACCTTTATATAATTGGGTACTTGACACATGTTGAATATTATAACAAAATTTAGCTGATTAAAAAAATGAGCAATTCATTATAAAAAAGTGGAATTAAAAATGACCTTGAGATCATAAAAAATACAAGCCTCCAAAGTCTCAAAAATATTTTTTTTTTTTACTTTCAAGAAGAAGAAATAAAATGGTACCAGTCGATTCCTTATATTTTATTAAAAATTAATTATATACGCAATATTAACGCAATATTTTAGGGTCAAAATAGCAATTTTCTTGATCTTCCATACATTTAGGACAGACTAATGTAAGGTGACGTCGACATTACAATATCATTTCGTTAGAGGCGTTTCAATCGTCGAGTGCGAGCGTCAGACTTTAACTCTCATTTCTGACCTTTGTGTTGCTTAAATGCCATGAGTCCTAGACATTTGCAGGCTCCAAGCAAGTTAACTTTTAAACGTTTGCTTTATAACCATCTGCTAAGGCAGGCGTAGTGGGAATTAGTCGGTAGGTAACCCATAACGCACGTGCAGTTGTATGTATATGTATCTATCCTTGTTTATCCATATATATGTATATATTAGTGTACTCATAGTCATAAGGTATAATGAAACATACTATAGTATTTATTTAGAAATTTTATTTCGCTGAAAGTTATGGTTTTTTTTTTGTTTAATTCTCACTGCACCCACTTTGAAGTTTTCCTGTTTTGCCTTATGGTTGACCGGTAGAGAATGCCTATTGGCATTAAGTCCGCCTGTTGTACTCTTTTTTTTATGTGCAATAAAGTTTCAACAACAACAACACAACACAACCCTTATTGAGCTTACTGTGGGACTTAGTCAATGTGTGTAATAATGTCCTATAATATTAATTAATTTATTTAAATAATAATAATAACATTTGATCCTCAGGAAAATCAAGATCGACTGACATTATTTACAAAAAAAAACTGTTGAGTAGCCAATTATCTTTAATTAGTAACAAGAGTGTTTATGTTCGTGCAGGTGCTGTTCGCGCTGATCGTGTCCGAGGAGGTGCGGTTCCCCAAGGCGCTGTCGGCGGCGGCGCGCAGCCTGCTGGCCGGCCTGCTCACCAAGGAGCCGGCCAGCAGGCTGGGCGGCGGGCCCGACGACAGCCACGAGATCATGGCGCATCCCTTCTTCGCCTCCGTCAACTGGGCGGACTTGCTCGCTAAAAAGATTCCGCCTCCGTTTAAGCCCCAGGTACGTGTCTGTGTCGGCGGCCGATCGTAAAATCGTCAAAATGATTGTTCCGTTCCATGAGTCGACGGACAATATGTCTATTTCTTGACAAAACATTACACGGGAACTTTATGATCGGCCTGATTATATAATCGCCGCCGACTTATATACAAATTGTTGAGGAATGTTTTAAAGTTAAGTCGGCAGGGTCGTCATGTATGGTGTGAGAATAGCGTTAGGTAGGAATATCTACTTAGCATCTAGTGAGCCTGCTCACTAAATAGCCCGCCTTAAAACTGGGCGGCCGACCTAATAATCTCTCTCTCGTCAACTGGACGGACTTACTCGCTAACAAAATTCCGCCGCCATTCAAGCTTCAGCTATGAGTCTATATACAATTTGTTGAGGGATCTTTTAAAATGTCGGTAGGGTCGCCATGTATGGTGTGAGAATAACTTCTTTTAAGTAGCGTCGCATAGGAGTAGCAAGCTTTGAGGCACACTATCCTTGAAAAGCCTGCTCACCAAGGAGCCTCGAGACTAGGCGGAGGCCCTGCTGACAGATACCTGCTGAAATCATGTACCTCCAATTTCAATGCGACATTTAAAACTTGCTGATGGAACTGTTTGATAAAGAATCGCCTTTAAGGAATGAAAACAGTGTAGGATAAACACTGCTTTCATGCCTTGTGTCTATCAACTGGGCGTTTGATATGACATCTCCTCACCATATCGTCACTATGAATCGAATTTCAAACTACAGGCTTGATCTCCGATTTGCAAACAGCATTACCATCTCCAGGAATGTTGCACCCTTTCCTTACACTGTAACAATGTAGGCGTCGAACGACTATCGAGGTTTAAGGTGACGTAATCGATCAGGTGGAGTCGGACACGGACACGCGCTACTTCGACTCGGAGTTCACGGGCGAGAGCGTGGAGCTGACGCCGCCCGAGCCCGACGGCGCGCTGGCGCGCATCCAGGAGGAGCGCTTCCCGGAGTTCTCGTACCAGGACATCTGCTCCTCCGCGCACTCCGCGCTGTCCTCGCTGCAGCCGCTGCCGTCCCGCCAGCGCAGCCCGCCGCAGCCGCCCGGCTGGGCCTAGGCCGGACCCGGCGGGCCCTGGAGGTAGCAAGTCAGTCTAATGTTTGAGGTACGAAAATTGGAACGCATATTTCAATCTTTAGGGTGATTCTCTTACAGGTTAAACCTTCGACGCCGTGTCGAACACAAAAGCTGTCACTCGGAGGCCACGTCCCCGAAGTGTAAAAACTGAAATTGAACTTTATGCAAATGCACGTAGGTCTATGTTGCTCTGTGGTCTGTGACGGATTAATCCGTCTTCGGCGATGGACCTACGGTGCAGATATATCCGACATTGGCGTCAAAAATATTAAGAGTTAGTAAAATAGTTTGATAGGCACTTCCAAAAGAATCACCTCAAAGAAAGAGACTTACTGAAGTGGCCGTGAATATATACCGTTGGTTCGGTATAGGTGAAAAGACTCTTCAACATTTTGTTGTACATGCAACCTCCAGTGCAATTATAAGCTTTTCGCTGACAACGGCACACCTGACCACTTGTAGATGTAAAGGCCGCTGTAGACATACCTAAATTGTATTATTATTCATACAGTCTATTATGATTTACCTACATGTTAACTGCCTTCATGAATAAGTATAGTTTTTCAGTCTTTCATTCTACAAGTGTTCAATTTGTGTCTAATTGTACAACCAGAAGGCATATCGCGTTGCCGTAAAATCAAAATAAAGCATCTGTTTTTCCAACTGCTACTTTTTCTTTATATTTAGTTGTTGCCTCGCCAATCTGCATTTATTTATCCCTAGTTTCAACGGTAAATTTGTATAAAAATCTAACATGAGAGTCAGGTGTTTTGTCTTGCTTTATCGTGAACGCGGACGCCTCCAGCAAACTAATCGCGAAGGATGTCCTGTTGAGCGTAGATTTAATTCTAAAACTGGCAAAAAAACATCAAAACGGTCCAAAGTCCATGCCTCGATCGAACTCAAGAGCGGCCTGCTCTTGAGTTTATAGTTGTGGCGTTCTCGAGAACGTTCTCAGTTGTATGGGGAATGTTCTTGCGAGAATTTTCCCTTTAGTAAACGGAGAACATTCTCGAGAACGGCACAACTAGGGGGTCAACAATGAGGAAACAAAATTCAACTCTAAATGCAAAATTCGAAGATCGTTTTTTGGCTGGCAAATTTAATTTCCTTGGAATTTGGAGGTTAATCCTCATCGTTGCAGATGTCGCTACTCAAACCTCAGACAAAGAACCATGAAAACACAACGCCATGTAACTCTTAGATAGCTCACTAGATGACGTTGTATATTCATGGTTGAGACTGCTTTAAACCATGATCACTGATTCTTAGTCTTATTCTGCCCTCAAACAGCGGTCTGCTTCGCGATTAAGCTGCCAACCGACAATCCGATTGTCAATGTAACTGCCTCGCAATCTGATTGTCCATGCGCATGGATTGTTGGTTGATTTTTAAGTGAGCTTCTCTACTTGTATAAGAAAAGATATAACTAGCATTATTGAGAAAAGACGCGTTTTTATAGTTAAATTATAGCGCGTCGTAAGGTCGCTAGTGTTTCACAATGACTATTGATATTTGTGTTCTACAAACTAAAAACCGAGTAATTCACTAACAAAATTATTAAACATTGGTCGAATTACTTATAACGGTATCGACCGTGCAGTGGCGTCCTCATCAGGGGGATTATATTTTCTAATAAAATATTTTATTTTCCTTTTTTTTCCATTTAGGAAACACAATCCCCCTAATGAGGGCGCCACTGGACGGGCGATGCTCTCTTAATGTGTTCAGTAGATTCCAACTGTATGAAAGACGCGTGTGAGATATCGGACCCTTGTATGTAATTAGATATGTAAATTAGTATAGTATGAAATGTATTAACATTTGGAATCTACTGATGAAACTTTTTTGTAGTTTATACATGGTTTGTATTGTACAAAGAAATAATACAGTGATCAACAAAAGTTCGTTACTAGATCATCATTTTAAGAGAAAGAAAGAAAGCAAGAAAATAAATTTATTCAGGACAATTTTTGCTGCTAACTGTACCTGAAGAAGAAAAGCTCAAATAAAAAGCAATCAATGATCAATCGCATTGCCAACACATAATTTTCTAAACGGGAGGACCCGACTCCGACTGTATCAACCGAAATTGGCTACAGAAGTCATAATGTCTCTTTCACGCTTGCCAAGACTGAACAAGAACGAAAGAGATAGCATTGTGACTTCAGTTGCCAGTTGCGGTTTTATCGTATCGCGAATATTTTAAGTTTTCACTTCGTATTGTTACAAGTAAGGACGGGGTCGATCGAGTTGATTGAATGTATGTAATCGAATGAAATGCGTATTAACGGTCGACTAACGTTTCTTATTGGCCCCTCGACTACTGCAGACCGCTTAGCATGACTTGCGTTGTCGCGCGCGACTCGATATATCGAGCGCGACTGCAAGTATGGAGTCGCGCGTGACAACGCAAGTGTGGCTAAGTGGTCAGGTTGGTGGTGACAGAAACTGATCGCTCCGACAACGACGTCGCAAGTCATTAACTTAATATACAGGGTGGAATAAAGTTACTTGATTTGATTAATAAACTATCCTTAATATCGTCGTAAGGCCCAAGGTCCTACCTATAGGACTTATCAGTTCGATGACATTTAAATCATATTCAATTGGAACAAAGTTCTTTCGTTCAATTTTCAACAAAAAAAAAAAAAACCTGTATTCCCTGCACTATGGGTTCAATCTTGGATTTTTCATTTCTATGACTGCCATGACTGGGCCTTAGGAGGATATTGAATAGAGTCAATAGAGTTGTTTTCTATAAACTGAAAAAGTGTTACAGTGGTTACGAAAATTTTCGGAAATATAAGAAAAAACGAAGTCAAACGTTAAGCTCGATTATTTTAAGTCATTAGAAGGAGTTGATGTCATCGTCTTTATAGATAATTAACTGTCAAAAATTATAGATAAATAAATAAATAAATCTAGCCTTGCATTTAAACTTTTATTCACTCTTTAAACATGTATGTTATTCTCGCTTGGTTTGTTCCACCCTGTATACCCGTGTAAATTCTACGGAATCACGGAACGCACGGGCTGACGCTGTTACATTGGTTAGCCCATTAACGGGCATAAAGGTGTTAGAAATTATGCAAAATTGAACCCTATATCTCGTTGAAATAAAGCTCAAAATCATTATGGGAAATATAATCCCTCTGCCTTATTAATTACATATGTATGACGTTCGGCATCAGCGAGCGTGCGTTTCGTGGTCGAGGCGTAAAGGGGTCCAATGATTAAAAGTCCGCCGGGCGGTATCGTCCTGTCAGTTCGGAACTGTAAACTTTTTGTAACTGTACTGTTTAACCTTTTGAACGCCACGCCTATCGTACGCGGCGCGTAATCGTGAACCTTCTCGGTACGCATGAAGGTTGATCAATATCAATGCCCAATGGCTGTAGCTGCGCGCGTCATATGACGTCTTTGGCGGTCAAAAGGTTAAACCAACTGTTAATCAGTGGGCCCCGTAAGAGCGACGGACGGTGGCGAGAACGAGCGGCCTTAGATAAGGAAGAAGCACAATATTTTCACTATGAAATAATGTATGTTTTAAAAAGTCTTTCAGACCGCCGCGGCCTGCGGTGACGGCCAATTTAATGTCACTATACAAACTGTCTCTTGACTATCGATTCTACTCAAAAAAAACTATTAGTACTCTGTATCTTTAGGTATTTAAATAAAAGTAAACAAACAATTTGTACATTTTCGGGTAGTTATAAGATTTATTGGTTAACCAACCAAATACAAAACCGCCTGGATATGTCACTGAACGACCTGACCTTAACCTACATTATTTGATGATGTGGTGTATTCATCTACCCTCACGTGGCTTAAAGAGCTATTTGAGGGTAGATTTTGTTTACTTTTATTTAAGGTACAGAGTAACAGTCACGGTAATCTTTACGAAAAAGTTTTTGACTGTCAAAGAGTCGTGAAGTCTAAGAAAATTCGATCCTGAGTTTAAGACCTGAAGTTGGTAGCGATATATGTGTCGGCGGCCGATCGTAAGATCAGAAAGATTGTGATATTCCTAGGCATATCGTGAAACGTGAAAATCTTTGTCTCGTTCCCTGAGTCGACGGACGCCTAATTCTGGACAGTTTGCCCATCGGGCATCTGAAGCACAAAACAGATAGGTACAGAAGTCAATCACATGTATGTACTTCACTTTTCATACTTACGCTCGGCAGTCGCTCTAGGGTTGTCGACTATGGCTTATGCACAAAAAACTCTCGTAGTAGTGGCACTCGTATCTAGTTGTTTAATTTATTGTTGAGAATAAAACGGGAAGAATAGAAATATAAATTAATAATAAATAAAATATTTTAATTTTAATATAATTGTTATTTTACAAAATTTGTCACAGAAAATACCTTGCGACGATTTCGACATTGGCGAAATGCACGATTATTATATTTTAAAGTGTAATTAATTCGAATTCACACGTACAATTATCCAACAAAACAAAACAATAAAGGTTTATTGTTACTATTACAATACATAAAGTTTACAGAACAGAAACATACAAAATTATACTTTTGTTAATTTTCTGTACTTATCGAAAATCCCTAATAACTTCTAAACGGATTACCCTAGTTACACAATCTCCATTGTCCCATCCGTTTTAGACCTAAACCTATCAAATAGCACTAAATATATGTTTTCAAACTTACGTAAGGTGCCATGACCTTACAAAAATTTAGTTACTTCGTTTATACTGATAAAAAATAGGAAACTATTATATAAAACGATCTTAGATATATTCTATGGGGGCCGGGGCGGGGCGCTTATCTACCTACCTAACTGTTCCGTGCAACGTTAAAACGAACCATCGAAATACAAGCAGATACATACTAACCTTTCTGAAACCACTGGTAGCTTAAAAAACGACAATTCACCGTTTAATGTTGAATTTAAACAACCGTCCACTGAACAGATATAATAACTTTTTTTTGCTCCACTGTTGCATAAAAAAGTTCACAGTCGCGTGTCTCAAGCGTATGGCACTCGCGCTTTCACTAGTCTCAACCAGTCCGAGATATCGTGTCGGTGAGCAGTGTCTATGTGTGCGTTGCTCGAGCGCACTTTGTACGTAGATTGATCTCTGTACCTATCTGTTTTGTGTCGAAAGCAAACTAACGAACCTATCCTACCTATCTATTGGTTTAATGTGACTACCGTCAAAATATTACACAGGAACATTACGATCTGCCTGATCTTTCGAACTGCCGCCGACATATATGTGGTAACTAAAACGTCAACTTGACATTCAGAATTACTGCATAATTGTACAGCATCTAAGTCAGCTTTCAGATCAGAAAAACTATTTTTTTCTTAGACTCTACAACTTGTCTCTTTTCGTGGAATGACTGTCAGTCGGTCTTCATATTGGATCCTTCCGCCGCTTCGGTGTGCGAGCGAGACATCACAGTCTATGTACATAGCGCTGTCTCGCTCACACACCAGACCGTGAAGACCGCCTAATTCGTTTGTTCAAAAGTACCGCCACCGCGGGCCGCAGCGGTCTGAGAGACCGTGGCCTGTACTCCGAGGCCGCGCTAGGCTAAGTGCAGTTTGTGTTATGTATTCTTTACCGCGTACCATGTGGCGCCCGCATGTTTATATGAACATTATGTACTGGGGACTCCTTGCTAATGTATTTCCTTTTGTATATATTAAAGTTAGGATTAAACTGCATTCGTGTTTTTCTTAAGATCCTTTTGAAATGCTGAAATCATCAGCTTGCGAGACCTTGGGCCGTAGTCATGATGACAACCGTTTATCGAAAAATGTTAAAGTCCATAAATCCAACTGTCAGATTTTGGTACATATTAAGAACAGGTAATAGGGTAGATATTTCCTAACCCCCTTATTCCAACGTATTGGTATGAATGAAAGAAAGGGACAAACGATTATTAGCGGCTTGTCGACTTTAGTAGACGTTTATGAATAAGGGGGTAAGAGGTTAGAGTGGATTTATCCGAGTTTGACGTTAAGAGACTCAAATATAAATGTTACAGGTTGACAGATGTGAACAAAGTCATATGATCAGTTGATCATGTCCATACATTATTTATTGTGATTGGTGTTTTCTATGATCGATTGTCACTTGGCTTTCCGAGTCCGAGACTCCAACTTGTGTTTTTTTTGTTTTATTGTTCCTGAAAAAAGATTATATAGTAACCAAGACAAGTCTGCAACGATTGCGATAGCACACGTAGTGCAAGTGTTATTTTAAACGTCAAACTTCTATGAAATTATGACATAAATAACACTTGCACTGCGTGTGCTATCAAAATCGTTGCAAAATTATCTTGGTCTAGCTCTACAAGTTGTTTGTGACCGGCCGGCAAAAGTCCCACCTTGTCGCTGGCCATAAGGACGCCTTGTCAAGTTGTCAGTGTGGAAGGTAGAGGTAAGGAATGCAATCTCCATGTACCAAAAAGTGTCCGTCAAAAAACCTTAAATAGGTGGCGCTACAATACCTAGAATATTAGGAAAAAAAACAATCATAGACAGCGCACTTCACCCCGTTAATAACGCCTAGGTTCTTAGCTACTCTAGCGCTACTCTGGAAAGTTTTGGAACTATTATTTATAACCGACAGCTGGTCACTTTGCAACAGTTCTGCCTATGGAGATTACATTCATTACCTTCTATAGTTGTCAGGTTATTCATAGACGCAAATCTCGTCCTTATGTCAAGCGACAAAGTGCGACGTTTTGCCGGCCGCGGTCACATTTAGACGATGTCGTAGGGTATTTGGCATTCAAAGGGTAAATATTTAAAAACATTAGGTTAATGTTCTCCCTGGAAATTATACACTTTTTTAGTTTCTCATCATTTTGATATATTTTAATAAAAAAGATCATAAGTAGCAGTGGCTTAGCGAGGCGAGAAACGTAGTGGTTCGTCTGCCGAATGTGACGTCATGCATGATAGACATTGACGACTAAATGAGAAAGACTGTTCATCTTTATTCAAACATAAGTCTATGTTCAGTCTAAAAACAGATAAGTTGCATCTACGTTACATTTTACATGTGGTTTTTATGTATTAGATTTTGTATCTTCACTCAAACCGCATAAAGTTTGTATTTAAAAGAGCAAGCATACAATTAGATGGCTAACTGTATGCTTGTAATCATGTTGTAATAGAAGAGACTTGGGAGGTTAAATTACAGTAGAAGACCTAAATTTTTTGATGTGGTAGAAAATCGGACGTATAAAAAAACCATCTGTCAGTTACAAAGTAGACGTAACCAAGGTTTGGGGCAGATTGAGCATACGTCGTATCGTAAGAGAAACTTGCTTATTACGCGAATCGAGCTATGAAGAGTTGCTAATCAATGCAAGGTAGCAATTCTAAACCTGGAAGTCCTACTGTTCTGATAATTGACAGCTTAGTAGAGTTAGAATGGCTATTTCAGATGTTGTAGCAATTCTTGTAATTTTGAGACAGAAGGACCAATTCCCTCCGTAGAGCTATTTCCGCTATTTCTACACCAAGATGAAGTCTATTTCCACTTGAAGATTGGCAGTCTCTATTATTTAGTCGTCTCTGATAGGGGAGCGCACGCTCCGAGCGCTGCGCGACCTGCGCTGGCGCCCGACACCGATCCGGACGTGGAACGGGTGAATATCCGGTTTTTAATCCGGGTCGTCTCCAACATCTTGCAAAAAAAGGGAAATTGACTTAAAGTTGTAAGTGATGATAGATCAAATGTAATCGCTACACCCGAAGTTTAGTTTGAAGGGTTGCCAAATCAGAGGACATACATCAGGATCTGGACGAAATGAAAATGTGATACAAGTTTCGCGGAAATCATACAAGCCTATCATCTGGCAACCCTATGTAAAAGCACGTTTACACAGAGTCACTTTGTCGAATGCGGCAATCGAACTAGTGTAGCTGTGTCACCGGAACGGGCCGGGGCCGGCGGCGGGTCGCGCGTAGCGATAAACTTTACAAACATTAACAAGACCACTAACACACCGCGCCGGGCTTGTCGCCAACTCTTGCTGTTGACACCATAGTAAACCAATTTGGCCGAATTATAGATGAAGTTTCAAGATTCTTTTTTTTTATACTTCGTCGTATTCTATTATATATAGCCGGGCAAACAACTTTATCAGTAGAAAAGGGTGCGAAATTCAAATTTTATACTATATAAATATTAAGTACTACATTTTTTAAATTTGCAGCTAAAGGGATTTTCGTCGACGGTGATATTTTTTGTTTAGCGAATTCGGAGATACACAATCGATTTGATAGTTGGGTTTCACATTTAGTTAATGCCAAAGACAAATGAGGTCAATTTTACAAACCTGAAGTGGCAACACTGAAAAGTTTGGGATTGTCAAAGAAAATATCAAAAAGTGGCGCCATCTTACCGGGCACAACATAAAGGTTATGGCGACATCGCTAGAAACGATGCCGCCACTTTTTAATATTTAACAAATTTAACACATATCAGTGAAAGAATAAGGGCTCATTTACACGGTGCGAGAACTCGCATGCGAGTTTCATTAAATTGCGGTATTTGATCGGTCGCCGAATTAGTTGTAACCTCAATAGTCCGCAATGTAACTAAAATCGCATGCGAGTTCGGGTGCCGTCTAAATCGGCCCTAAGGATTGAAGTCAAATGGAGTTCATATGTCGAAAGATGGCAGTAGATTTACGTGGCTACAAAGTTTTTTTTGACAACACACTTCAATTTCAAATTCTCTTTGGTGCACAGCCAACTGTTGAAAAGGTGAAATATCGTCGAACAGCAAGAGCGGCCACGGCCAGCGCGGCTAACATATAAACATCTCTACATAATTCTTTTATTCATAAGTGTAACAATAAAATATTCTCCAAGCGTGTATAAAATGTAGCCTCGTACAGAATAGATGCCGTCGTAATACAAAAGTCTTGGTCGGTCGTGTACTATAGATAAAGAGAAGGTGGAAACAAACGTGGGGAGCTTTAAAACGTGTGTCTAATAGTCGTCACTTATAATAACTTTATACAAACTCTTAGAATGTCAACAATATCCTAGTCTATAATATCAGCCGGCGACTAAGGCGGCAAGCGGCAGGCGCGGTGGCGCCGCACTAATGCAGGAGCGAGAGCGCGATACATCGAAGGCCGAAGATACGATATCTCCATTTCTATCGAACTCAATAGGGTTTGACTGACTTGAAGTCGACATACATCGAATATATTTAAAGTCAGACCAAGCTAAGTTGGCATCGACTTTGATAGCCCAGACGGTGCAAGCGTTAAGTAAACGTCATCATTTCATAGCAGTTTGACGTTTAAAATAACAACACTAGTTCCGTCTAGGCTATCAAAATTGCTGCCAACCAATTGCCAATGCCAATGACTGCTGAATAGGTATTTTCAAATCATTAATATTATGATATTACTTTTAGTTATTATTGCTCAATTCCTTACATGCCTAAAGTCTATTCAATATACTTTGCAAATACCTACGGATCTGCATATGCTTTTCGTTTTACTGCTCCATAGACTCGCTTCCCTGGTTACTAAGGAATCCGGAGTCCGCTATATATGTTACTCGTTATCTCAAAAATCACATTCCAATCTTTACATTTTATCAATTGGCGCATAGTGAGCGAGGTGTTTAGTCTAGGATACATTGTTTGCATTGGGCACTAAATGTAGATATCGTAACTTCGGAATTCGAATTCCGCAGTTCAAGCCCAGGCCCGCCCCGACGGCGCGCGGCGGGCGGACAATTCCTAACTTAAAGTGCCTTTTCACATTATCCGATACCATATCGGTATTGGACTTATCAAATCTGTAGCTGACATCGAATGATAAAATCTACAATCTTCCGATATGATCGGACTAACTTTAAAACAAGTGAAACTCACTATAACCAATTATACCTATCTATGGGTTTTATTCCCAGCTGTTACCAGTAGTTAAACAAAACTAGGATTTTTTTCTTCTTTATTATGTACCACTGAGAATCCGTGAGAAAAAAAATCCCAGTAGTATTCCTACGTAGGTAAATAGCCACCAAAGTCAATTGATGGTAACAGCTGGGAACAACCAACTAAACTAAACAAAATATCCTTTAACTGCCAAAGCTTCGTCACGGCTGCCGTACTGATATCGGGCAATGTGAAAAGCAAATAATTTATTACATTTTCTGTTCCGATACGTCTGATCGTATCGGCGCGCGACGCACTGACAGTCATTTCACGAGATATTTTACAGAGGAGTTTCAGGGTCTCGGGGCGCCCGGCGGACATCGGCGCCGGGCGCCGCCGCGCGCTACACGAAGTCGCGCCGGCGCGCCGCCGCCGACGCCGCCGCCGACGCCGAAGCCGACGTCGAGCCCGCGCCCGGCGGGCTGCCCGGCGCCGAGCCCGGCGTCGTCGGCGTCGGGACTGCTGGCGCTGCGCCCTTGCTCCGCGCCTGGAATTACAAAAAAAGAACGGTGACGACGTCTGTAATTTATATAAACGTTAATCATGGGTGCGAACTCAGCTACAACTCCGAAGCCCGGGGTCTAGGTCTCAATATCTAAATGTAGATGAAATAAAATTAAAGAAAAAGGTTTAGGTCAGTGTAAAGTTAATCATCACCTTAGACCTCCGTTTCCTTGCGGCGGTGTCGGCGGGCGCGCGTGGTTCCTCGCCGTCGCCAGCGTCGGCGCCTAGTCGCGTCGCCAACGCAGTCAGTAGCTCCTCTACGCGACCCAACTACAAATACCACATTAATCAATTGATAGGTACATTCATCGTTCGTGTAAATAATATACGCTATTCAGTGTACTTTGATATTAACTGTATCATGCCAATGTTACTATGGACAAAACATTGGCTATGTACGAAGTTGGTGATGCGGGAAATACAAAACGACACTAACGCACGAGGTGTTGAAAATACCTATGTACTTTCGTGGGGCGACATCTTCATTACTCGTATCTTCATATCATTCAAGCTACCAAATGCCAAAAAAAGCAATATGTCCCACATACAGGCGCCACTAACATGCACGAAGCGAATAGGTACCTCAGCGAAATTGAGAAATTACCTTTCACCACTTTCCAATAAGTCTTACCTTCTGCTGTAACCGTTGCACCTCCGTCCGTACATCGCGCCGCAACTCCGCCAGTGCGGCCTCGTGCGCCGACGCCGCCGCCGCCGTGGCCGCCGCCGCCGCCGCCGACGCGGGCGCGGGCGCGGGCGCCGGAGCGGGTGCAGGTGCAGGTGCCGGGGCGGGCGCGGGCTTGCGCTCCTCCAGCTCCTCCTCGATCGTGTCCTGCCGCCCGCTGCCACCGCTGCCGCCTAAGGCACTGAGCGCGCTCGCCGATCGCGCCTTTGCAAACGTCGCCTGTGCAACGATTTCTTTTAAGATATGCAGCGGGCTTAGTACAGGAGCGCCGCGACAGTATCTCCCGGCGCCAGATAGACTTCCTGTTTTTTTTTTCACTTTATGTGGAAAAAGTGCCGCGGAGCTCCTGTGCTAAGTCTACAGGTAAGGTAACGGGTTCAGGGGAAGTGACGTATGATAGCATGCATAATTTTGTCTAAACTCTTACAGGCCGGGTCCAGGTATACTCACTTTAAAGGATAGGGTAGTAACGGGAGCAGTCGTGGTGGCGACAGTTGTCGTCGCTGGGGTAGGAGCAGCGGCAGCGGCAGCAGCAGCCGCGGCGAGCGACGGGCGGTCGCGCGCGCTAAGGCTCCGCGTGAAGGCGGCGCGCGGCGCGTCGCCCGCATCCAGAGAGCCGCCAGCGAGCAGGCGGCCCCACTTGCCTCGCGCGGCGGCGGCGGCGGGCGCCGGAGGCGCTGTCGGCGCGGCGGCCGGCTCGCCGCGCTCGGCGTCACTAGACGGTGCCGGCGCGAGGGACGGCCGCGGCGCGGGCGCGGCGGCTACGCTGCGCTCGCGACGGAAGCGCGAGAATATCTTGCGCACGAGGTGGTCCTGTGCTTGCTCGAGCTGTGGCTCCCGCTTGCGTCGCTCCATCAGTTCGCGCTCGCGACGCACGTCCGCCACCTAGTGTACAACAAAAATGATTTAAGGTTAGCTGTACCTCAGAATAAACGAACTTCATTTGTTATCAGCTTTCTTTATCGAAACTACAAGAAACCAAAATACACCTAATAAAAGATACCGTTTATGTTGTAGGTGTCTAAAAACATTCTTAACCTGGGAAAACACGGCTTTCCCAAATTTCATTATTTCATGTTATCCTCAGATATGTAGCAACGGACTATTGAAATGACAGGTTCAGTCTTAAAAATCCTCCCGTAGTCACAGCTTAAGTAACTACTATCAATCTGCCTTTTAGGTTATTTAAAAAGTTGACAGAAAAACCTCAGAAGGAAATTATATCGGTGTATAGGTACTGTATGTTATTGTCAGTGTGCAGGTAGTAGTTACCTACACCTACACGAGCGCACGTGACAGTCCACCCACAGTCAAACTACCTACAGCTACAGGCAGCTTATTGGGGAAGTCGACGCAAAAGCCTCACCTTGCGGAATATGAGCCGATGCCGCAGATTGTAAGTCAGCGTGAGGTTCCTCGCAAAGCTATTCGCGAAGGCCTGGTAGAAGTCCAGCACCTCCAGCAGGCGGTCTCGCTTGATGGTGTGCAGGTCGCAGTAAGTTAGCGCGCGGACGTTGGCCGCTGACTGACCCACTGCGCTGTCTTTCCAGAAGGAGTCGCCGAACACGTCGCCCTTGCCTGGTGACAGTCGAGGGTTAGAAGGAGAGTCTAGCCTAAATACTATAATAAGAACAGGTCTAGAAATGCAACGATTAAAACGAATGCAATCACCAATTCACTTGAGTGGTAACAGCTGGGAAATTAATCCAAAACGTGGTGGTATTAACCTTATTAATATTTTCTGTGGATACTACCACAGTGGGAAATATCCCACCTGTTATAATACCAGCAGTAGGTAGCAAAATGGTGTAACAGGTGGGAAGAATTCCACCTGTTTGTGGAAGTCTTCTAAGAAATACATATACGTACCTGCAAAACACTTAATTATGTGTGATTGTCTACTATATAGTTTATTTCACTTTACGTCTCAGTTAATTATGATAGTATTTTTTTGGTGTTGAATGAGTGCATTGGAATTTAACACATCTGATCGATAAATCTATCCAGTTGTTTGCACTCACCTAAGATAGCTACGACCTCATCATCCTGTATGACCTCGAGGCTGCCCGTCACAATGAAGCACAGCGAGTCAATAGACTCGCCGGTGTGGTACAGCAGGTCCCCGGGCGCCGAGTGCGACATGTGGAAGTGCATAGCCAGCGCCCGCAGACAGCCGTCGCTCGCCAGCCGGAAAGCCGGGTGCTCGTTGAACACCTTCCGGTTCAGGTGCACGCAGATGTCCGCCTTCATGTCCTTCGGACAGTAATTCAGCACCTGCCGACACGAACAGCCCCACCACAACCCTTTTATTTAGTTTCAATCAAGTATGGAGAATTAAATTACTTCATTAGTACTCAGCTCACCTTATCCGTGTCCAGTCCTTTAGTCATGGCCCAAGTGGAGACCACGTAGTCCATAACGCGCTCGCTGAGCGCCTTCGGCACTTCATGCAGCTTCATGAACTCCCGCACGTTGTTCAGCATGTCGTGGTATTTGGCCGTCGCCGACGTCATCTGCTGGATGATGGTGGTGACGTGCCCGAAGATGGTCGCGTACAGCAGCGCTGCGGACACCTCGGCTCAGTGCCTGCTCTCTCGCTTGTTACCGCGGAGGGCACGCGCGCACCGCCCGCGAGCGGCGCGCGCGGCCCGCGACCGACGCGTTACCTCGCGTCCGCTGCCGCGCCGCCGCCGCGCCCGCCGTCGCCGGGCCGTGCCCCGGTGTTCCTAGTGGTCGCTCGCCATCGCCGTCCTCTTACATCGATCAAACTGACAGAGATAAGCATGAACATTTGCTACGAGAACTAATGCATGCAGTTTAATTTAGAAAATGTTGATGTTTCGCCCTCCTGCGTTTAGTCAAGTACCAGCGAAGGGCGATGGAGGCGACGGGGGTCGGCCAGTATACTTAGTTTTGATCCAGCTAGGCTCGAGCGGGCGCGGCGAAGGCACACGGGCGCTCCGACCACACAGGTGACGCGTTAGACGCTTCGTGGGCCTGCACAAGGACGGGAGGGGACGGCACACGGGGACAACCCAAACAAACAAACAAACGACGCGACAACATGAAATCAATACAAACAAATGAAATACGTACACCGAGCGACGCGGCGGCTAGCGGTGCTCGACACACCATACACACTGTGCGACTGGAAAACAAAACAAAACGGCTAGCATATTGACAAACAAATTATACGGAAACACAAAAAACAGATAAGTGATTAATCGAGTAAATTATTGAAATGTTTATAGAGTCCGGTTAACCTACCTCTGTACCGACTTTGCAGAACAGTGTGGAAGTAAACGTCATATTTTCATTGAAATTTGACTTTTATGATGACACTTTCACACTGTCATTGCAAAGCACCGTTCAGAGTTAGCTTGGCCCGGCTCTATGTAAGATGGAGTGGCGGTGAGGCGGAAGGGGCGGGAAGGGCGCGGCGCCCGTCGCAGAGTGAGCTGCGCGGGGGTCGCGCGGAGGATAGGACAGTGCTCCGGCTAATAACAGAAGAGTCCGGCACCTGCTACAATCATCATGCAGATGGTGAAGATCTTCTCGTTATCGGTCTCGGCGGCGACGTTGCCGAAGCCCACGGAGGTCATGCAGGTCATGGTGAAGTAGAGCGCCGTCACGTACATGGTCTTGCGCGAGGGCCCGTTCACCAGCTCGGGCCCGTCCGACTCGTTGGACCACACGTAGGAGTACGGCGTTTGCGTCACGTTGGCCAGCTTCCACAGCCACGAGTACTGCAGGCCCGAGTCTGCATCCGAGCGCCCGATGCTGTACCACACGCACGCCAGCCAGTGCGCCACCAGCATGTAGAAACACAGCAGCAGGATCAGCATGGCCGCGCCGTACTCCAGGTAGCGGTCCAGCTTGCGCACCACGCGCCCGAGCCGCAGCAGCCGCACCACCTTCAGCGCCGAGAACAGGCTGCCGATGCCCTGCACACACACACATCGCCTTGTATACCTGTTCCGTACGCTACAACACCGAGCATGCACACACGCACGACACCGACACACCGGCGCACACTCACGTCCTCGTCGTGGTCGAACGCGTTGAACACGTCGTACGGCAGGCACGACAGCAGGTCGATGAGGAACCACGACTTGAAGTAGTTCTTGCGGATGACCTTCGGGTCGCTGACGACCTCTCCGCCGGGGCCGACGAACGTGGTGTGGAAGTTGAGCACGATGTCGATGAAGAAGACAACGTCGACGATGGAGTCGATAACCAATAAGGAGACATCTTCGGATGTTTTGTTCTTGAAGGCCACGTTGTAGGGGACCATGATTGCGGTGTAGAAGGTGAGGCAAAGGATGATCCAGTCCCAGATGGCCTTGAAGGCGCAGTAGTGCAGTAGGATGTGCGGAGGGGTCTTGGGCGCCTCCTGCCGATACTGCGGCAGCACGTCGCCGGACAGTGACATCACCTGCAACAACCAAGCTCCAGCGACTGATGCACGGCTCGGCGGCGGGTGCCCACCACGAGCCGCATTACCACAATATTCCAATAATTGTAATATGTGCTGACAGACAAAAAAGATGGAAGCATATATTTCAAAATACTGTGACGACATGAAGTCTGAAGAAAGATTGCGTCATGTCATGAAGTAGCAGCAGCGGCTGTGTGTTTTTTTATCAATATTTACAATTCCATCAGTCAGCTCGGGCGCACTATCCAATTTTTAAAGTACATTGGAGATACTGAAATATTGATGGTCGAGAGTCGAGATGAAACTTGAATGTGAAGTGAAGTTGACCGAGCAGAAGATTTAAGCGTGATATTTTTAGCAAACAATGTTAGTTAATGGAAATGATCAATCAGTTTATACAAGTGTAGATAACATTTCCCGGTCCTGTCTTTACCGGTCTTTGAAAATTAGACGGTGTACTCACTACTCGTGCGGCCGAAGGTCGCCAGGCCTAGTGAAGCTAGAATACAGATACAGTATAGAAGAAGTAAGATAGCGTGCTCGTACATGGTGGGGTTGTGTACTGACATGCGCGAGGTGGCTCTGCCGCTGCGGCTCCTTGAGTGCCGGTAGCGCCGACACCAGCACGGAGCGTGAGCGCGTCACGGAGCGCGCCAACTTCGCGAATTTTGACAGCCCCGCTGTAACACACGTCACGCAGTATTTTTCAGATAAGTTGCTTGGATGCTTTGAAGCACATTGAATTAAACATACAGTCAAGTGTAAAAATATGGGTGTACACATTTTACTCAAAAATATGTCCCATAGCTTCTTATTCCAGTGTAATAAGAGCGTAGTACCATATTTATATATATTTTTGCACTTGACTGTACATCAGATACACTACTAGAGTCCGACCCTAGAGTCCGACCAAGCAGAGTTGGCAACGATTTTGATAGCCCAGCCTGTGCAAGTGTTAAGTAAAGGGTCTAGCAAGCTAAGCTAAAAAGATTGGCCCCCGCAAAGGATTTGGTTGTAATTTGAGGTGCAGTAGTGGCAGGTCCTAAGAACACTGTATGCGTAATATCAGCCTTCGATCTTCTTTTGTTTCAGACTTATCCACGAAAATGTCAAAAAATCAAGGTAATTTTTAAACTGTTATTGCAGCTAAACCAAGCAAGCCAGAGCAACCAAATAAATTCAGAATTAAGGAGCATAAAATGGGGTTCATAATGCATATTTTGACAGACATTCATTTCCTTGAACTTGGATGAAAAAAATAATGTAATTTTTTTCTGCTCCATTTTTTTGCCACTTTTCGCGGAGACACAACTATCAAAAAAATTACGTGATAAGCCACATTTGTTAACTACGTATCCATTTAAAAACATTTTGAAAAATCATGGTGCGTCATATTTAAAAAAAAACAATTACGAACATAAAGTCGAAAATATTTGGGCTCCACATACCAGTGCAAATGTCTAAGGAGCTCTTTCCGAAATCCTTACCAGACGACATTTTTCTTACGGACGAAAATATTGCCCGTAAGAGAAAATGTGAATATTGTAGAATCGAATTTAGTTATACTTGGGACGATGAAGAGTATGACTCTGTAAAAATGGAAGAATTGTATTGTTCTGTTTGCTTTACCGAGTTATTTGTTAATATGGAATGGTAATAAAAAATGTTTTTGTCAATGACTTTACATCCAATACTTTTATGTACCCACTTCGTTTCTTATTTGCATATTAAAAAAAAAAAAAAAATACCTAAAGTAATCAATTTTTGCAGCGTTCTTTATCACTTTTTTAGTTCCATTTGTTTTGCATAAACATATATTACAACATTTACACCTTCTTTCAGATACATATTATTAAAATTGCATAAGAAATAGCTAGATAATGTGTCAATTAATTATTTCATAATGAACGAAAGAGGAAGTTATGTATACTACAGACACATTTGCCACTAGATAGTAGGTACTACTCTATTGATATAATATGATATAGTAAACATATCTTCGTAATTGTTTTTTTTTTGACATGACGCACCATGATTTTTCAAAATGTTTTTAAATGGACACGTAGTTCACAATTGTGGCTTATCAAGTATTTTTTTTGATAGTTGTGTCTCCGCGAGAAGTGGCAAAAAATGGAGCAGAAAAAAAAACATAATTTTTTTCATCCAAGTTCAAGGAAATGAATGTCTGTAAAAATATGCATTATGAACCCCATTTTATGCTCCTTAATTCTGAATTTATTTGGTTGCTCTCGCTTGCTTGGTTTAGCTGCAATAACAGTTAAAAAATTACCTTGATTTTTTGACATTTTCCTGGATAAGTCTGAAACAAAAGAAGATCGAAGGCGGATATTACGCATACAGTTTTCTTAGGACCTGCCACTACTGCACCTCAAATTACAACCAAATCCCTTGCGGGGGCCAATCTTCTTAGCTTAGCTTGCTAGACCCTTTCATAATTTCATAGATTTTTGACGTTTAAATCAACACTTGAATGAACTGGCCTATCATAATTGCTGCCAACTTATCTTGATCTGACGCTAACACCTTTTAGCTAAGATCCTTGGGTGCTTTGAAGCAATAGAATCGATTAATTGCACCATGGAATAACTGAGGCAGTTCTGTTTATTTTTAATCGTACCTATTTGGGCTCAAAACACTAGGAGAAAAGTCACAAATGGAACAGCCTTGTCATTGACATTACATTTAATGGAACACAATGCGCAATAAGCACAAACCCCAACATGAATTTATTATATTTTAAGACTTTTGGCGTAATGCACGTCTGTATTTGTTGCCAAGAGGTCATCATACTATTCGTAGTCGATTCCCAGCAATAGTCTATTACAGAAGTCATTTTTACCTCCCTGCATGTCCTCGTCCTGGTCGATGGGCTGCTCGAGGGCCGTGATGTCGCAAAAGGCGCGCAGGAACAGCACCAGCTCGTTGCTGTACAGCCGTTGTGCCTACAGTGAGTACAATGAGTCTGGTCGACAGGCTGAGGACTGTGATATCGCGGAAGAAACAGCTCTCGTCCTAGCTGCACAGCAGTAGTGCCTACAGTGATTCGTACCTCCCTTGAGGTTGTCCTGGTTCATGGGCTGCTTGAGGGCCGCGATGTCGCGGACGGTGAGCAGGAACAGTATCAATTCGTTGATGCACAGCCATAGTGCCTACAGTGAGTCATATCTCCCTTTAGATCGTCCTGGTTGATGGGCTGCCTGACGGCCGTGATATCGTGGAAGGTGAGAAGGAACAGCACCAGCTCGTTGCTGAACTGCCGTTGATGATACAGGAAGTCGTACCTCCCTTGGGGTCATCCTGGTCGATGGGCTGCTTGAGGGCCGTGATGTCCCGAAAGGTGAGCAAGAACAGCACCACCAGCTCGCGCTCGTTGCGGATTGGCGCCACGTGCACCAGCAGCCATAGTGGGGTTCCTGCAATAGAGATTTTCTGTAAACTATTGGGATTACTGATGTGGCGTCCGAATGTTTCTAAAATTGGGGAAAGTATTACTTAAGTTTTTCTATTACAACCAAAATTGAAATTTGACAATAATTTACGAAGTTTATAGAGATTTTAAGACTCTTTGTAAATGTCCACAAGAAATCCAAGTGAGTCATCATGCCATTAATTATAAGAGTAAAAGTATGCATCAGTGGCAGGCATGTTACTAAAATATATACGTACGTAAAGTCAAGTGTAAAAATATGGGTGTACACATCTTACTCAAAAATATGTCCCATAGCATCTTATTCCAGTGTAATAAGAGCGTAGTACCATATTTATGAGACGATTCTTTCGATACATATTTTTGCACTTGACTGTACTAAAATAAAAGAGACATAAAGGAGGCCCATTCGAACTTTAAACACAGCGCGAGCGAGATGCTGCGGAACGAGTTAAGTTCGTATTAATTAAGTAGGTTTACCAATAACAAATGAAGTTCAGATTCTTTAAATTGGAATCTCTCTTTCCCTGGTTTCTAAAATTATAATTTGCAAAATAACGGTGTGGACCAAGGTCGTTGCATGTTTAAGCCATATTTGGTTGCTCCCCACCTATACCTATGGTTACGAACTAGCAAGGACAGAAGGTCACTTCGTTGTTAATGATGGTCTACAGCTGGCATAATTTATGCATCGCTTTTAATGCGAAAGTATTTGAGCCATGTTTCAGTATAAACCAATTTAAAATTCTGCATTTCTTCTACCACCTACACGCCGTAGAGTTAGAACAAGCTAAGTTGGTAGCTATTTTGATAGCTCAGATAGTGCAAGTGCTATTTAAACGTCAACGTGTCGTTTAAATCTCATAGAAGTTTGATGTTTAAAATAACACTTGCACTATCTGTCTGGGCTATCACACACCGCTACCAACTTAGCTTGATCTAACCATGGTCTATCTAGCAGCATTTGTCTATTTTGTGTTTTGGAACGAGTAGTTTACCAATTTGAATTGATGGTGTCACATTTAAAAAATCTGAATATGCCTTTGGGACAAGTTATTTACCTACTTACCTACCTACCGCGTAATAACCGTAGCTTTACAGTGTGCTTATAATTATGCTTAGCTTATAGCGAAATGGGAATAGATAGACATATAAAAGAGCCCAAAATATTAAAAGAGAACAAAATAATATGGAAAATATGTCGATTGGTAGAGTTCGCAAATACACTTGGAGGATTTAACAACTGGAGTCGCCTTTAAGAGCTAACACGTCTGTCGAAAACCTCGGCCAATGGTCATATATATATATATATCAAATATCTAAGATATATATAGCTATCCATGCCGTGATATCGGCAACGGCGACCCTAGAGTAGCTAGCTAATTACTAGGGTAGCTAGCAAAGCCAAACTTACTTTTAAAAACTCTATCGCAGGTGAGACAGTAAAGTTGGCCAGATATATTATAGGTATAATTATAGGAGGGTTTCGGCCGGGATTTACGTATCTGACATTTCGCGTCATGGTCAATGAGACGAGCGTTTTCAAAGTTTTGACACGAGAACGCCATTCTGGCCGCAGAGAAGCATACTCCTCCCATGTGCCAGGTGGTATACCGCAGGAAGTTAGGTGGCGCTTATTAAGCTCGTCCTTGTAACGTAGAGCCCTACGTCCGTACGTAGCCGCCGCCATACGTAGCCGTACGTAGGTGGGCAGCCGCCCACCTTGCTTCCGTTTACCAGCTTATAGCTGGGAATAGATAACGACTGTTGGTAGTCTCTGCAATCACTCATACGCCAAACATGCCCACACCACCTTAGCTGACCCTTCATGAAGAGCGCCTCCATGCCTGTCATCTTACAACGACGAAGTACTTCAGTGTTGGGGACGAGATCTTGCTATCTTACACGCAAATGGGACGTAGACAGCGTAAGTGGAACGTGTCTAGCGAGTGAATATCGCCTTTGTACACCATGTTTCCGAAGCATATAAAAGAATCGGAATAACCATGGCTTTGTACACCGACAACTTCGTCTGCTGCTTTAGATCATGCGATCCCCAGACACGATGCGTTAGCCGACCGAAAGTGGATGCAGCTTTGGCAACCCTTGAAGGGATCTCGGAGGCTAGTCTGTTATCCTTTCTGATCTGGCTCCCAAGATACTTGAAAGAGGACACGTGTGTTGGGGGTTTCCCTTCTCAGTCCAGTCCATACAATACAATGGTCATATTCATATACAGTATTGTATGGACTGACGTTTATCTGACACGTTACGTACAAAATAGCCATACATTTGACGTGGTCCTTCCCCGCAAAAATGGGCAGATTGTTTTGTACAGAAAATTACAGACAAGGCGTTTCCTGTTGTTAAATCCTCCAACCAAATACATTTTTGAATAGATTATATTTTTAAATGGATATCTGACGGTTATTAAAACAAAACTACAATAAAATATAAGAACTCGTTGTAGGTATAGGTAGATGACTGAATTATTTCAAATTCCAGTCTGTCTCATCTCACTTTAACTATGAAAGATAAAATGTGACGTATGAATTGGTAAGAATACGCAGATACACAAGACATAAATCTTTCGAGGCCCATTATTGACTACACTGTTAGGGTTTCAGATTATACTCCACATGTGAGGTTAAACGCGCACGACCTAGGCATTGCTTGGCTTACTGTGTATATTTATAGCCATGGAATCATAGCAGACACTATGTAAATATGTCAAGAGCAAGTCACAAGTGAAGATCAAGAGCACAAAGATTACTACTATTCAAAGGAGGAACTTTTCAAGTTGTCGGGATCTTTTTGCGTCTTCGAAAATAGTTGCAGTTGGAACGATTTGGAAAATTGTTTTTTGGAAGGATACTTCTGTAATTCTCAGTGGGTCTAATTGGCATTGGATAAGAATCAGATGATGGAATCCTAGAGAAATTGTGAGAACTTAAATATTTCTAGCACGTTTAAGTATAGTTATTTGGAGTAGGTACCTAAATCATGCATCTCGGAGAGCATCATTTGCTAAAGTGAAACTGTCAATGCAGGCCACAAAACATCTCGATTTTATTATCATGGCAAACAAGATATACTTAAGGCTTGACCAGTAATATATGATCACACGCCATATTGCGGAATTTCATTAGAACTAAAAATTTCGTACTAAACTGAACTATCACTCTATACATGAAAACAGTGCCGGATTAAGACATTTTGATGCCCTAAGCATTTCTAGACCATGGTGCCCCCTCATCAAGAGTACATTGAATTTTCTTGGTAAATTGAGTGACGTTTATTGCCGCATTACTGCTGAGAATAGAATTTTCAATCCAACACATCATTTTATCACGGAAATTGACAGTACTGCAGTAGTAATGTTCCAACAGTAAGGTCGAGTGTTAGCAAATTGAAGATCGTGCTTCGCATAAGGCCGGAGGCGAGCCAACCAATGTCCAAGTATGAGAAGACATAAAAGGCATAGGCCGTTCTCCGCACAGGGTTTTGCAACCTCTAGAGCTTTCCTGCGAAGCTCATTCATGTGAGGGCAAAGGCAGAGCTTCAGTAGGAGCTTAGCCATTAGGGGACTTAATAGGGTAAGATTTAAAATTACCACTGATCCGATGTTTCAAAAACTGCGTTGTTCCCATGGTCTCGGAAAAGACTGGGTAAAGTCGACATCAGTATCTTGACGTTAGAGGTAATTTTAGAACTTAATCAAACGCGATTAAGTCCCGTTTTCTTAAATAATAATGTGTCACAATTAGGCCAATAAAATCAGTTTTCTTCGAATTTGGTCCTAAAATGCGTGTAATCCGAGTTTGCTCCATTCCTGGAGGTGTGCATAAATGTTTCCTCTTTTTCAGTTTTTTTGCTTGAAAATCGAAAACGGTACGTCCGACGTAAAATTTGTTCTAATTATGATTAAAACTGATATCTGAGGATCCGAAATGTAATTTAATTATGATCTTGCAATAAAACATATTGATTTATTGAAGGTAATATGTATTCCTAGTCTAAATTGTATAAAAAGGTCGACATTTTTTATTTTTGGTAAAATCATGTTAAAAATCCAAAAACGCGTTCTTACCAGTGTCTAATCCACGAACTGTCCTATGTCCTTCAAAATCAAGTGGTTTCGAAAGGAAAAAAATATCTCCTAAGGATCCCAAAATGTATGCCCCCTGGGATGGAGCAAACTTGGATTACACGCATTTAGAATGAAATGAAAGTATTAAAACATTTTCCAGCTTGCTGGGAATTAATTCCTCAAAACGCTATTTTTGGATTTAATTTGATTGGCCTAAATCGTGAAAGTTTAAATCAGTGTTTTTAAAGGCAAAGTCTAAGGCTGAGCTTTTCATAAGGCTGAACGCGCGGAGCGTTCGATCGGCGCTTACGGATGAGGCATGGATGAGGCCAAAGGTCGAGCTGGAAGAAAGCATTTGAATTTGACCACTGGCGAGGTATGAATGGCTGAACGTCCGGAGCGTCCGATCGCGGTGGGTTATCATACAATACAACTGATGGCGTGGTGTGAGCAAGGCAGAAGGCCCAGCTTCGAGAGAGGACAGCTTAGATTTGGATCCATGTTAAGTGAAAGTAAGGCAGTTTGCACAAAGTAGAAGGCCTAGCGTCGCATAACACCTAACGCCGAACTGCAAAAGAGTGGCTTGAAATCGAACCTATGTAATCACGGTTCTCCTACTGCTCGGCCTTTGGCTTAAGTGGAAACCAAAACTTAATAAGTTGCTTTTGGTTTTGTGCCTTCGCGGGGCCCTTTATAACAGTTTGACAATTAGGTCGCAGGATCGTGGTTCTGCACCAACTCGGCTAGGCCGACACATCTGGCGTGCAAGAGAGCAAAATTCGCTACAAAATCGGTAATCTACGTCGAGAAAATCGGTTGGCCACAAGCCCGGCGGTAAGATATTTTGGCTATTAGCTTTGAGGGCCTCTGCGAAGGGTTGGTGATGTGCTTACGTGTCCTCACTCTATTACGACCCTTCGTTATTAGATGGGTACTTGCACACGTCAAAGTCGACAAAAAGTTTCGTGTACATAAGTACTACGACTGCGATGCAGCCTGCGCGTTTTTTTCCTACGATTTTGGTGCCCCCCTAGACGTGGTGCCCTAAGCAAGTGCTTATTTTGCTTAATGGTTAATCCGGCACTGCATGAAAATAACAGCGCCCTCTTGACAATGATCATATATTTCTGATCGGGCTTTACATACATTCTGATTTACACCTACAACTTCAGAGCTATTAAATGTCCGTACTGAATTTACAGGTGTTTGGATTAAGTGTCTGACCTATTTTCCTCTTTTGACTGTAAAGTCGGATGTAAAAAGCGTTTTATGATTCTACCGGAACCGGAACAGCGTTAAGATGAGGAGGGCAGGATTACAGTTTCAGCTGGAGGCGACTTTAATTTGACATTAATACGCAATGACAAGGGTCGCTTCGTCGGCTGACTGGGCGTAATATCTGCATTTTACTTAGATTTTCCTTTCAACACATCAGTTGATTTTAACCTTATCCCATAGATGGTATTAGGATCGTATAGATGGGCTATACGCGTGCGCCCATGAGGGACATAACATGCGCAATGCGACAAAATTAAAAACACGTTTTACATTCCTGACAACAGTCCAAAAACAACCTACGTAATTTGGTCAGGTTCATTGTTACCCACCGTGAAAACGGTGAGCAACAAAAAACGTCTACGTCACTTAGGACTTTTTGGAAGTAGGCAGAAAGGACAAGTGAGCAAACAATAACAGCGCTTTCTCTGTTACTCCTGCTGAATGTTCCGTAAGAGCATCTCGTTCGGTCATCTCCCCCCTCCACCGTTTCATCTCTATATCATTGTACCTCTATGCCTTAACTTAATAAGGGTCATTAAATGTCTGGTTAAGACCAGACCGAGGACAACCTAATGTTTGACAGTAGCATTTTATTCGTACACTTTTTAATATTTCATATGAATTCTAGCAAATAAGTCTTTTGTTTAAATATCACTTCGTATAAAATATTTTGCAACAGATTTGATATTCAAGTGTCGTTGACTCTTCGCAGCCTGGTGAACGTTCTCAAAACGAGAGCTGCAGCAAATTCACATTTACAATATGGGAATCCATCGAGCTACGGAAGCGAGCCGTTTAAACCGTAAACAGCCGCTAAATGTGCTTAATGCGAGACCGCCACGCTGGAAGCCTCGCTGCCCAAACAATTCTCACTACATTTGATAAGTTATTCAATAATACACCATATGTTCATGCAGTAAGATACACCGTACAGGTTCGAGCATATCCATTCAAGCTACATTTGAAAATTCATTCCATAATACACCGTGTTCTCATGCAGTAAGGCACAGTTTTGGAGTAATCAAATTTAGTTACTGTGCGCTGCTGTCCGTGCCGCGTGTCCTAACGTTGTAGTGACGTGACACGTTCCTAAAAGACAACAAGTGCACACTAGGATGCCTCTTTTTTCCTGGCAACTTTTTTATTATTATTATTTTATGTGTCGTCAATAACATTTTAAGACCGCTAACGCCTTGGAGGATTTAACAACTGGAGTGGCCTTTAAGAGCTTACCCCTCTGTCGAAAACCTCGGCCAACGATCATATATGTATTGTATGGACTGACGTTTATCTGACATGGCTATTTTTACGTTACGTACAAATAGTCATACATTTGACGTGCCCCTCCCCCGCAAAAATCGGCAGACTGTTTTGTACAGAAAATTACAGACAAGGCGTCTCCAGTTTGTTAAATCCTCCAAGGCTAACGTAGTGTAGGTGTTTAAAAAAAGATTCGCGTCGAGGAGAGGCCGGATCTCTTGAGTTCGGGAATGCTTGAACTTGGGAAGATCGTAATACTTGTATGCTATACTTACTTAGCTTTCTATATAGGTACTGATCCTTTTTTACTGTTAATCAGACCATCAAGTGTGTACCAAACATTAAGGGATTCTAGCACAGGACGGTAAAAAAATACATATTCCACAAGCGTGAACAATTTTTAAACCTGACTGGACTCAAAATTCTGACAAAAATAAACAAATAACCCAATTAACCGGCGCCGCGAAAAATGAAAACTTCTCCAAATAACAACCACCCTACAACAGTAATAAAATAAAATGCGAAACGGAGCGGACAAATTTAATCAGACTGCAACCCCGGTGCGGGGCGCGGGCAGGGACCGTTTATTTATTAACACACGCTGCATAAACAACAGCCTGGGCTGATTGGGTTCGAGAACCATTAACTGGCCTTCGTATACCTTATTGCAGCTAAATAAAGTTTGTAAAACCTTGAAGTTTCTCTTGAAGAATAAAAAATCCGTCGAACAAAGGACATACATAGGAATTGAAAATTTAACTACTTAGCGCAGCCG
The DNA here is from genome assembly GCF_033807575.1 of Cydia pomonella. Taxonomy (NCBI): domain Eukaryota; kingdom Metazoa; phylum Arthropoda; class Insecta; order Lepidoptera; family Tortricidae; genus Cydia; species Cydia pomonella. The sequence goes on along the minus strand of NC_084717.1, from coordinate 5,849,866 downwards.
CAATGGTCGTAGATGGTCGATGGAGTCGTAAAGTACTGAAGTAACGACCGCGTGGAATTTGGCCAAAACTGCAATAGCTCAATAAAGCTTATAATTCTCTGAGGGCTCTGTGGAATTGGACGAGAGCTTTTGTACGACGTAGTTCGCAGCACATTACACGTTATGATATATCACTGTAAAAAAGAGAAAATTGCACACATTCGCTCAACTAATACCACACCTATCTATTATTATATTTATATATCTATATTTATTTATTTATTTATTATTATTATTTTATATTATCTAAGTATTCTAATATTTTGACGGCTGGTTTGGCCTAGTGGGTAGTGACCCTGCCTACGAAGCTGATGGTCCCGCGTTCAAATCCTGGTAAGGGCATTTATTCGTGTGATGAGCATGGATATTTGTTCCTGAGTCATGAGTGTTTTCTATGTATTTATAAATATTTAGATATTATATATATCGTTGTCTAAGTACCCTCAACACAAGCCTTATTGAGCTTACTGTGGGACTTAGTCAATTTGTGTAATAATGTCCTATAATATTTATTTATTTATCTATGGTTTCTGTAACGCTGAAATGGTGCCTTTTCCGTAGCATCCTATTTAAGGAGCCAGGAATCCGCTTTGACAACCTGATCAGCCCGCGTAGCCAACGTGCATATCGTTCACGCTCCGTGGCGAACGAAACGCAACTGTCACAGTCGCACTAATACGTGATAGAGAGAGATGACTACGCTACGCTACGGAGCGTTAACGATTGTAACGTTGGCTACGCGGTCAGAGCCCTTAGTGTAAATTTATTCGATTTCGTGACGTGACTTAGGTACGCGTTTGCGTTAAGTCTCATTTATAATGGGATTTAGAAACAGCGTGACAAGCGGAACGTTTTGGAAACTCAAAATCCCATACAAAATGAGACTTAACGCAAAGGTGTACCTACGGCACGTTACGCCATCGAATTAATTTACACTAGGGGTACAGGTAACTAGTTTTTACGATAGCACATTACATCTTCCAACCCAGAAGTAAAACTAGGCTAGGTATATTTCGATTAATCCGGTTTCAAAAGTAAAAAATTTGGACTTTGACTTAGAAGTTTTTGTGTATGGCTGGGACTCGACTCGAGAGGTTGATGGAATGCATCTTTGTGATTAAGTAGTTTTAAAACTGTAAATCAACTCACGGTTCTTCTTATAGAGCAGTATTTCGAACTGATCTGCCAGGTGGTGGTCGAGCGCTCGGTCCACGCGCTCCACCGCCTCCTTCTCCGTCAGCTCGCCGTACATCCATGCGCAGCGGCATGATTTCTGCATCACCTGTGTGGACAGAGGTAGATCATGTTTCATTACTTTCATTAGGTATAGTCAGTACATCCACGCGCAGCGACATGTCTGCATCACCTGTGTGGACAGACGTTTAGTAGATCATGTTTCATTAGGTACAGCCAAAAGAAGTGCCCCACCCCATGCATAATACATAAGTTGAAACTCAAAAACTTATACAATTGTTCAGAATATCCTCGAGGAATAAATTCCAAGTTCAAAAGGTTGTTATGCGTTATGAAAAAATAAAAAAATATTATAGGACATTATTACACAAATTGACTAAGTCCCACAGTAAGCTTAATAAGGCTTGTGTTGAGGGTACTTAGACAACGATATATATAATATATAAATATTTATAAATACTTAAATACTTACATAGAAAACACCCATGACTCAGGAACAAATATCCATGCTCATCACACGAATAAATGCCCTTACCAGGATTTGAACCCGGGACCATCAGCTTCGTAGGCAGGGTCACTACCCACTAGGCCAAAAACAGAACTAAGCAGATGAGAATGTTTTGAACTTGAACTTAATAAAGGAGAATGGTTGAGAGTAAGATTTGCAGGCGAAGGAGTACTGTTCCAAGCAGCCACTCGTGGTTGAGAAAACCTTCGTGACTGGTTAAGTTCTAATACTCGTAGATGATGTTGTTCATCTTCAATTTTTGAATTTTGTCACAGGTTAAATACAAGTTTACAGTGCTGATCAAATGAAAGCATCTTAGAAGAATTCAACCCATGGGGGTGTTAAGAAAAAGTTAATTATTTCGGAGAAGTAGGCTACGGAGACTGCTTACCATCAGGCAGGCCGTATGCTTGTTTGCCACCGACATAGCATTAAAAAAAAAAGAAGTACCTCCGCGCGATTGTAGCCGCTCATCTTGCAGAAGGTCTCGTTGCAGTAGACGATGGGGTAGTCCACGATCTGCGCGTTTGCCAGCAGAAAGCTGCTGTCTGCTGCAACAGAAAATACATTTTGGAGACATGCAGGTTTGCAGGTGTGTTAATAATCATACTTGTAACAGTCGTGAATATTTTCTAGACATCGCAACAAGCCTTATAAATGGAGAAGTAGTAAAATCAAACTACGCTATCAGATAGGTACTACGAGTATACTCGTAATCCTAAAGTAAGGGGTATTTAGCTAGCGCTTTAAGTGTTTTAGCAGCTCTAAATATTTCAGAATGTACAGTTTAGAATCTCTGGAGTATTTTTAGTTACCTAAACCAGAATTAACGCGAGAACATCGTACGATGAAAGCTGGTATTATGTAGGTATCATGGGAGTGGTATAGATGAAAGAAGGTAGAAGGAGAGTTCTGGAACCGGTACTAAACAGTTGAGAACGACTTTTAGGACACTGAGTTGAGGAGTGGAGGATACTGTTGTACAACTTTGCGGCGCCATCTGGCTTGTGTGTGCGTATTTTAGAGTGTGTATGTGTGTGTGTGCGTGTACTGACGCTGGCTCGAGGAGCGGCGGATGATGTTCTCGAGGAACGTGTTCTGCGGGGCCACGAGCCCCCGGCGCCCGCCCGGCATGCCGCGGCTGCGCCCGCGCGCTCACATGCCCCGCGCAAGCGCCCCCACGCCTCTCTGCAACAAACATTACAAAATGTATATAGGTAATAGGTACCTGAGTTACAGTATCATTAGGCACGGTTTACCGGTCTAACATAGGGAATGCTCCCGGTATCGGTACTGAGTTTGTATGATGAGAACCGGGAATTCCCGGTTCTGGTACTGTATTTGTGTAGAAAACCAGTACTGGAAGCACTCCCTAGTCTAACACCATACGGTTTACAAATGTTCCCACTACCTATAACCGTATAGTCTGTAAAGCGTGCCAACAAGTCGTAGTATTCGGAGTGGCTCTATTACCATTAGCCGTGCGTGTCAATTCCATCAATATCAGTTTAGACTTGTAATATAAAACACTTCACACCCGATGTCATAAAGCGCCCAGCCGATTATGTACCTAAGGGTTTGGTGTGTGAATTGCTCGACTGCCTTAACTTTTTTCCAGGCCGCACCAATCTACAAGGTTTTCCCAAAAAATCCAAATATATTCCAATTAATCCAGCTTTGATGATTCATTTGAAGACAAGTAACTTTTCCTGAAAGTGTAATCTAAGTTGAACCTTAAAATGGAATGCTAATGTTGAAATTCTAATGGCGCGTATGTGGTCGATAAATCGTACTATGCCTGGAAAAGGGTTAACGAGGGTTATGTTTTTAGATAATGAGTAATGGCATTCTCTCATAAAGGTGGATAGCCTATTAAACTAGCAGATACAAAGTTTAGTCATTAAAGTCGTAAGTGTCCCGGCGGGGCAGGATAGGGCATTAGCCCTGTAAAATGAAGAGACTTTATGTGGATATCTGACTGAATTTATGTACGTTATACTAAATAATTTTAATTATCAAAATAATAAACTAATTACAGTCTAGCCATGTGTGACGGTGAACCTACAATATAAAAATTAAACACTAAAACGAATCATCTAAAATACATCCAATAGTGCTCCCGTGGCATTGTGCCAAAAATGCTGGCATCATAAAATTCCCTTGCTGAATGCCTGATACACTGCGAGAAAAAGCTGCCAGCCCTCCGATCGCCAGTGGTAAGTGGTGGTGTCAATTAACTTTTTGCTTGATTTGATTCTTTTTTAAATAAGAATATTTTTTCTTTAAGGTTAAATATTTTTTTAGAGTTCGAAAAGAAAAAACGGAACCCTTATAGGATCACTTTATTGTCCGTCCGCCCGTCTGTCTGTCTGTCAAGACCCTTTATCTCGAGAACGCGTGGAGGTATCGACTTGAAATTAAAACCATATACTCAGGTCTACAGTCCTTTGAAGCTGTAAAAAAATCAAACTTCTAAGTTTACGTAAAAAAAGATACGACCGTTTCTGTCGAAAAAAAACAGTATATTTTCGACACTCTCAAGGGAATCAAAATTTATAAGGTCCCGTTCACCTAGAACTATGAAATTTGGCAAGTAATATCGTCTTATACAACATATACAGGAAAAAATCTGAAAACTATACATTTGTAAAAATTTAAAAAATAATAAGAAATGAGTTGCACGGATTGACGCAAAATTTTTGGAATTATAAAATTCATACATCGAATTTAATTAAAAATCATCACCTAGCATTGTCTTGTTTGTCACTTGTTTTTTTTTTATGACTACAGCCTATTGAAATGAATATTATAGTTGTGTTGTGAGCCCATACATGAAAAATACGTACCAAGTATACTATGGTATACGAAATCTTAATTCAACCATTACAGTCGACGAGTAGAAAAAAGGTAAAAAACGACCTTGGTGCAACTCTGTCCTTCTGTAACGTGAGAACTAACTACTTACGCTATCGATTTGAACAGTTACATTAAATATACCTAAACAAGGCAAACCCCGAAGTGTATTTTTTTTTCTTATTCACTATGGAAAATGCCCAAAATATTTGGGGCTAAATTATTCTAAAGTCAAGGTTGCACATTTCAAAACACTCTTTTTACAGTGAAAAAAAAATCGATTTACCAAGGAAAAATTTAAAAAAATACAATGGCTCACCGTAAAAAAAATCTGAAGTTTATCAAAGAAAAATTATGTTTTTTTTTTACATTAAACTAATATTATTTTATTTTATTTATTTGGCTCACAAAACAAGTTACAGACAACAGCGGACATTAAAGTATTAGCATACAGTTCAGATCTAGACTATCGGCCCGATTCGAAGAATGATTAAGACACGTTTAAGATCTTTAAAAGATCGATAAGTAAACGACGTGTCAAAATTGACGTTTATTTTATTTCGATTCCGCTGTGATCCCAATAAGATCTATCTACGATATTTCTAACAAAGTGACATTGGTTGCCTCAATTATACGACATATAAACGATATCTAAATGAGAACTTATCGTTATCGTATCTCATTCTTCGAATCGGGCCGTAAAACTCTAAACATGTGTGCGCAGAAGGATAAGGACATATAATTACAATTTATCGCTACAGAGGTGAGATGTCATTTCTACGCTAGATTATGGACAAAAAGGTAAAATAAACAGTAGCAAGATTTAGCATTTACGGAGTTGCGTACGCTAGTAATTAAACTAAATATTTTAATTTGATTAAACAAAGAGCGTTTACGCAGCTTATGGGCACAATATTTTGCGGATATTCTTTTTGAATGTGGGTGTTTGAATAAGCTGCATTCAAATATATCTAAGGATGGAATCTCGGTAACGGTTTCGTGATACGAGTATAAGCGACACATTCTTGTTATCGGGTTATGAAATGATGTATTGTTTTTGTAAATCTGTATAGATGAAATATTGTAAATGAGGGGTTGTGAGATTTGTATCGAGTGATAAAATTTAGAAGAGAAAGAAGGGTGGAACAGTCAATTTATAAAGGTACACATTATCACAATTATTAGAGGTTTTTTTATTTATTAACAATAACTTAATATTTTTTAAATTAACAATAACTCTTCTGAACTTAGTTCGAAACTTAACCGCCTAATTTGATAAATTCTTTAAAATTAATTGAGATTTCATTATCTCGGTACAATTTCAATAATTAAAATAAATATTTGCTCTATTTTATTTATAGGAATGTAGGTAACCGAGTTTCAAATAGCAACGAAAACAAATGTCCACAAAGGATTTATCAACGCATGACCGCGTTTTGCCTTGACAAGAAACACTACCATTATACGATTTACACGTGTTGAAGAATACATATAAAATCGAATTTCAGGCAAGTTTAACTATTACTTCTGTTAGTAATGTAGTACAGGCAGTTGTAGGAGGGTATCCCAATATGGGACCGGGATGAAACTCGGCGGGATACATCTTTTCAAAACATTACATCTTGTAACTAATGTGCATTAAATAAATAAAAATACAATTTAAATTATCCTGATGCAGAGGCTGTCTATCGCGATTCAGCGTGGCAACGCGGCGAGCGTGATGGGCACCTTTGCGTCTGGGAGGGCTCGGGACGGGTTGTTTGATTAATTTTTGTATTTGTGTCTTTCTTTTTGTTTACTTTTACTCCTGTTTAGTTTATAGTCAATTTTAATGTTTTTTTTTTTCATTGTATTTAAATAATTATTTATGTAACTTATTAAACTATTATTATGTGTACGTTTAAAAAATTTAAATTACTATGGAATTAAAAAAAATCATAGATAATATTCTATCTCTCATTGGATTGTGTCATTGGCTACCTACGATTGATGCTGAATGTACTATAGTAGAAAGATCGAATGCAACATTTTAAAGAAGCTCTATTTTTCATAGTCCGTTGAAAATGTAGCCTCCAATCTATTGAAACCTCGTCCATCAAAATCGATTATAAAGTTTTGACAATATGGTGGAACGCAGAACACAAACACCCACTCACTTAAACTTACCACAAAACTTAGCCATTAATGTAAAGGCAAAAATGGAGTGAGACAGGGATATATAAATATATATTTTAATATTATAGGACATTATTACACAAATTGACTAAGTCCCACAGTATGCCCAATAAGGCTTGTGTTGAGGGTACTTAGACAACGATATATATAATTTATAAATACTTAAATACATAGAAAACACTCATGACTCAGCAACAAATATCCATGCTTATCACACGAATAAATGCCCTTACCAAGATTTGAACCCGGGACCATCGGCTTCATAGGCAGGGTCACTACCCACAAGGCCAGACCGGTCGTCAAAACTATTGTATAGGCCAAATCTTGCAAGCTAAATTTGACCTACTTTTCGACTTCATGAAGCTGAAAATTTGCATACATTTGTAAGTCCAGTAACAAATGCAATATTATGGTACCATCGAGCTGATCTGATAAATGCGGACAGGAAGTGGCCATAGGAACTCTATAATAAAACAACATAACCTAATTGTGTTTGGGGTTTTTAGAATTGTCTTGATGAGTATTAGTTGCCTATGGAAAAAATAGTACAGTCAGCGATAAAAGTTCGTACCAAAAATTTTTTTTTGACAATAACTTATCCAGTTTTCATAGTTCTTTCCATTGCTAAAAATACGGGGTGTAAATAAAATAATATACGAATGACAAAAGTGTCCTTATAAGTTCGACTGTGTGCAAGTATGTGCCTAATGGATCATTGGAATTCTTGAAATCGAGCGAACAGCATTCCAAACGCTCGCGATCTTGAACAACCGAGTGATGTAGCACTGGTCATTAGTGTTTGTGGTTCCCTGTGCTCAGCAATGTGTCATAAATAATTTTCAAAAATTTAGAAGTAGAGATTTTCTTGATATTATTTTCGGCAAACCTTAGGTAAAGTTAATTTCGATTTGTATGACATATGAAATAGACGCCAATGAAATACATAAATGTTAAATGAAACAGTCATCAACAGTTAAGAACATTGAGTAATACCTAATCCATAATTTGAACTGGAAGGTTCTCAAGAAAGTTTTCAGGAATTATGGAAATTTAAGAATGTTCTGTAACCTAAGTTACATATCTAAATAGATAGACTTTCTTGCAAAACATTATCGTGACAAAAAAATGAACTTATAATAAAAATAAAACTGAAACTTAGGTCTGCTATACTAAACTAATTACTAACTACTAGGATTTTTTTGTCACGACTGTGTAGTCGCGAAAAGGCGCCGACTCAGCATGTATGCTGCAATGTTGCTGCCGTAGCGCTAGTATTCTGCTGGGACCTACGAGTATAACTTGCCCATGCTAACTTGTGCTTCAGTTACGAATCGCAAGTTCGTATTTAGGTCGAATACAGGCAGAACACCAACATTATGTTCTTGTATACTCGAAGGAATAGTGGAGCCTAATTTATTACAATTATTACTGTGGCTTACGTCACCTAAAAGTTCCCGAGGTAGTTTTAGTGTGAATCAAAGAGGATTGATTGTAATAGAGAGGTACAATCTAAGAAAAAAACGTGCCCCTTAGTTTGACATTTAAAACAGATAGCGCTGTACCGCGCCATATATTTTGGGGTCACTGAATTGTCAAACGTCAACTTTTGACAGAGTTACTGCATAATGTACAGCGCCATCTCGTTTACCAGCCAATTTCGAAACACGAAATCGTCTTAGATTTTACACATTTTACTCAATCAATGTATCTTTGGTATGAATTGAGATTGTAGGCGTTTGTTTCACCATTATTCCGAATGTGCATATGTTATCCGACAACTAGATTTTCAAACCATAGCGTTTAAAATCCTTGGCCGCGTAGCTTATGCTGCGTAGCGATCGAAACGCAACTGTCACTATCGCACTTATATGGAAGAGTGCGAAGCGTTCTATTATCGAAGCGATAGCGATCTTGGCTAGGCCGGCTGTTACTATAAAACTTATGAATCACACAGGGCCATCTACTTCAGAAGTCAGAATTGTGGTTGCTCGTCTTTTTGTGCTGTACCCCCTTGTTGAAAATATTAACAAGACTCTTAAGTATTCATTAGTTTTAACTCTTTATAGCAATTACTAATTAGGTATGTACATGTCTGGAATTGACTGGTGAGGACATACGAATGGAGTGGAGTGGTGTGATTTATAGGACGTTTATGTAATTCATTAGTAATTCTCTATGTTCTGGTGTTGGTGTTGGGTGTTCGCTAAGTAAGCATTTCACTCGTAACTCGTCGCTTGTGCTGCGTCATCATTCAACTGTCGAGCCAAATCGCGTGCGGCTTGGAGGGTCTGTCGGCCGTATTCGAACAATGATTATAAGAATGTCATAGCGATATGATATCGATCCGTCAGTGTCAAGTGACATTTCTTCAACCAAAAACGTCAATTTTGACACAGACAGATCGATATCGTATTGCTGTGAAATCTTATAATCGGTACCGCATTTCTTTGACCAAAAACGTCACTTTTGATTCATACGGCCGTGTTTACTCTTAAATGTCATTTCGACTTATCGAGACTAGATAGAGAACGTGTAACTTACGCTAGTTTCCTCTCTCCAAGTTTCCATCCATCACACATAATTTCAGAGATATTTTCCATTTTTTTTAAACTTTTCCATCTCACATTCTGCACATCTACATCCAACTCCCTGCACCTATAGAACTTATAGAAGTATATGCATGTAGGGTTAAGGACCTCCTTTGTGCACACCTACACTCGTTTGTGCAGTTTGTGTTAATGATTCCAGGCCCGAAATCCACAAAAAAACGCTCTTCGACATTGATCGACGCTGGCGACGACGTCGACCGCCATCCACATAGCCTAACACGCATAACCCGCAACAGCCAATGAAAATCCAGTTCGAATTTGGGATTTGTTCACCGTATTGGTAAACAATTGAATGAGTTGTCCAGTAGTCGTTACGGCGTTTGCATTGGTGGGGTAGCATACACAACATTGAAAAAGAAATTTAAGGTGGACAGGCTTACCAACCGATTTTCTCCAGACAATACAGTTTCCCCACAATACATTTTTGGAGTCAAATGAAATAGTAACGAGTGCATCGAATTACGCTCGCCTACAGACGCCGGAGCCCTGAATAATTAAGGAACGCCGAGCTTAACGCTCCGTTACGTTGTTGGCTAAAAGCCGTTGCTTTTTATTTCCCTGCAGCATGACCTTAGCGCTGTAGGACGTAAGTGGGCGGGGCTGCACGCGTAACCATATTAACCGAGATAGACATAGACTACTAAGAAGCGTAGCGCCAAATCCACTTATAACGTAAATTTGCTCATCATTGCCTATCATGCCAAACATGCCTTGACATTGTATGCCCTGATATTTCCACGCCACATACCTTATCGACTTTTAACTAGTGTTGGTTAAGACTCGAGTAATTTGAGTCCTCTGCTTTGAAACTCGACTCAGTTTTTCAAACTCACATATTAAGCGAGTTCTTTTCAACTTGTTAGACTCGAGTCTTGTAAGGACCTAAGGACTTGAGTCCTTTTCAGAGAACTCTAAATTTTTTTGTTTGCAAAATTTCGAAATGCTTTGTCTTTAAGTAATATTCGTGGATTAGGCACACAAATTGTACAATAACGCATGATTATGACTTGACGTCATATTACAAGTAATACAGACCTTACACACATACATCATTACATATATATATTTATTGTATTATTAGTACATTTCACAATCATGTTCTTAATCAAATACAAATTGAGACGAAACGCTGTTGTGACGTCACTGTATGCAAAGAAGTACCATTAGGCAAAGGCTCTGCACGCAAGCACCCTCCACGCTGAGTGCACTACTGGATAAGATAGCCGCCCACTCTTGCACCGAGTGCATCGCGCCGCGAAGTGCGGTCTCCAATAGCCCATTTTTATGGCGAACGAGTATATTAACTTGTAGGATTTTAAGAAAAATTCCCATCGTTGGGCACTTGGGACCGATGTTCCAAAATGGCCTCTCGATGTATCTTGACATGAAGTCAGTAGCTTGCCCTACCTCAGTATTTTTACCTATTTATTTCCAGACACGAAGATTAATTGGACAATTTAATTTTGGGCTTCGGTACCGTTAAAACTGTAGTTCTCTTACGGTAAGTGTCGCTACGCGCCTTCCTTAGACTTACGTATAAGTTCACCGTCACGTCGCACAGCCAGTTTCGGAAGCTTAGGTTAAGGGACGATTAGACCGGAGGTCCGAATGGTGGTGGTGGAGGTGGGTGGGTATCGCATAGGTTTTTAGAATTTTTCCTTCAATTTAACAATTGTAATTTGGTCAGCAAATGGCACTGTTTAGTAGTAATACTACTATTATATGTGACCGCGGCCGGTAAAACGTGCTACTTTGTCGCTTGCCATAAGGAGGAGATTTGTTTGTATCTTTATACGAATAACCTGACAAGGCGTCCTTATGGTAAGCGAAAGTGCGGCATTTTGCCGGTCGCCGTCACATATTATTACATTAATTGTATACTAAGAAGTGCTATTTAATTTAAGCAAGTGGTGTATAGTAAGCACCCCTATAATGAAACAGGCACCAGTAATGGGATGGCATACTTAGGCAAATCCTGTAACATAAGTATTTATCATCAGTTTTAAACACTGCCAGTGTTTTACCATAAACAAAAGCCTGTTGTTGCTTAAGTTTGATGTTTCATTGGTTTTTCTTTATTTTAAAATGAATGGCGCCATACATACCATGACTGGAGCAAAAAAACATAATTTTACTTGTTAATAATATCGAAACAAATTGCAGTATCTTTCATCACAGTCTTTCATTAATTACATTGAAAACAGAAAGGACAAATAGAACAACGCATAAAGTGGAAAAGTTTTACAGGTGCCGAGAAAATATTAAAATACTTCAGATTTTCTCTTAAATGTTCCATGACTGGTGCCGTTAACATATACTGAACATACCTCTCTGATTACTTATGAATAATTTATAATTCATTCCGAGATTGCAGTTACACTTGGTTAGCATTATCGTGGTGATCATTTATCTCATCTGTCTCGGTTTCTAATTATAAACCTACAGCAACAGTCAAGTAAGCGCCAACAGTCCCGCTGCGAGTAATGTTAACGTAAACGTACAGGTCAATTCAAATATACACGGATATTTATCAGAATGATATCTAACTGATGATATTCGGTTATCGTGCATTTCGCTCGTACTTATGCGTACATGAATAACATTCAAGTACCATTCTGATGTCAGTTTACGTTCGAATTGACCTGAATATCAATTCAAGATAAACATTTTAATTCGAATAAAATCGTTTCTACCAACTGGTGAACTTTACCAAGCAACGCTATATGTGCTACGCCGTAGCTCGTAGCAAATCGTAGCAACCTTTTTACTAACATCATAGTTAAGTAGTAAGCGCTGGTGGCCTAGCGGTAAGTGCGAGGTGGCTTGTAATCCGGAGGTCGTGGGTTCAAACCCCGGCTCCAACCAATGAGTTTTTCGGAACTTATGTACGAAATATCACTGATATTAACCAGTCGCTTTTCGGTGAAAACATCGTGAGAAAACCGGACTTATCCCAATAAGGTCTACTTTACCCTCTGGATTGGAGTCGCTTTCGTAAAAACTAGTGCCTACGCCAAATCTTGGGATTAGTTGTCAAGGCTCCCATGAGCCGTGGCAAAATGCCAGGATAACGCGAGGAAGAAGAGGAGAGATAGTTAAGTAGTAAATAGTAACTCATTTGACTCATTTCTCTATGCTACTTAAATATTCCGTTTAATGTAGTCGTTGTTCCAAGAATTGCGCTTATGTAAATTCTCTGCGGTTCAAGTAAATAGAAATTGATAACGACTACACAGGGGCGCAATCACGAATTGCGTTTTAACAGCTGGTGACATCGTTAACCTTGTGACAGTCGTGGCACGAACAGACTCTACGAGACGAAGTTTAACTTTTTAACTAGTGCGACTTCAAATATGATTTTATCAAAATATAGGATTTGTGAATGCAACGGAGCAGTATTCAAACTTTAGATATCTAATGTTGATTTGTTATTGATATGTTATTTTATTAAGTGCAACGCATCAAAATTGAGAGAGACATGCATCAAAATTAAATATCATAAATCAATCTAATAACCAGCAAATCAACTCAATTAAAATTTCGTATGTCGGGTTGCCTAATTGCCTTCATCGTGCCATATCAGCAAAAAAACGTTAGAAAGGCTAAATGGTCCTACCTACACTGAGAAAAAAACATTTAAAATAATTGAAATCTGTTCCGAAACGACAGTAAACTACTCTTTTGAGCTAGCTAAAATGTAGTGACTGTCCGTTTGTTTTTGTCGTTTTTCAATACTCAGAAATGTTCAAACAGGTAACGTTACTGTTTTTCAAACATTTGTTGATATTGTAAAAAGCAGTTCATCGTAATGAAAATCACTTTAATGTTTGCTCGATAGACCATATTTTTTCAGTATACTTCTATAAATCAAAAAAATCGCAGATTCTTACTGTATGGAATATACAGTATCGATTAAATCTGACTTTTTGTAATAACTATTATTATGAAGAAATGTTTTCATGGATAATGTTTATGTACCATGACTTTCAAGGTGAACATTATTACCGCCTGACTATATAGTCGCCTGTAGAAGTCGGCGGCGATGACATTAAACACGCAACCGAATAACCGGACTGGTTGACTCGTTTCAGTAACCTTTACTGACGAAACCACCCACTGTTAATGCGTAGGGGAAATACGAGTACCTACAATACCTATCGTCAAGGAAGTTGAAAGATATCTACCTAAACTAACCATAAATTTTGACACAAAGTTATTTGTCCCTAGAGAATATGATTTTAAAAATAATTTAGTTAAGTTTTATATACCAGTGTGGTGACTATATCCCAAGCCTGTGCCCAGCAGTGGGACGTATATAGGCTGAATTATTATTATGTACCTAATAAGGGGACTAATAACGAATAAAACATGCCTAATGATTATTCCTTTTTTCAGCCTTCGCCTTGATACATGCCTCTATATACGAATTTTTTTTTCGTTAAAATAAGACGTTCTTTTGAGGCTGTAAGGAAAAATACCTTGCGAAAACAAATAACTTTTGTACCAGTAACCTCTGACCGCGTGGAACGAATGAAACAAAGTTTAATTCAGGCGCTACCCTTTCTGTCTTCCAACATGAGTCCTAATGATATGTATAATTCATTCTTTCACACTTTTATGGAAAATTATAATGCGATATTTACTACAAAATCGGTCATGGTTAGTGATGCATCAGTTTTTAGTGAGTGGGCTACTGCAGAGTTACATCAACGAAGACGTGCATTGTATGCCTTGTATGAGGAACGGCGGTTCAATACGAGTGATGAATTTAAGGAATATGTTAAACAATATTCGAAGAAGTTTAAAATAGATTGCCATATCGCTAAGCGTAATTATATAAGTCAAACAATAAAAACTAGCTCTGATATAATTAAAACAACGTGGAAAGTAATTAATGTGGAGACTGGTAGATCAAAGCAAAGGATGAAAGATCTTAAACTAAAAATTGATGACAAAATCGTAGATTCCAGTTTAGATGTAGCAACAGAATTTGAAAAATTCTTCACCGAGGTACCAGCTTCCACAACTAAGAACTTAAATTCATCACCCTCGTCTGCCGTTACACTGTTAGAAGAGAATGTCCCAGAATGTACTAGAAACCTTAATTTTGAACATGTGAGTGCCTCAGATATATTAAAGGCGTTTAAATCAATTAATGTAAAAAAAACTAGTGACCTTTGGGGAGTCTCCGTTCATACTGTCAAATCCTTAATAGAAGTTGTAGCGCCTGACCTGGTAGTTATATTTAATAACAGTGTTGACTGCGGTGAGTTTCCTGATCTAATGAAACATAGTAAAGTCACTCCTTTATTTAAATCAGGTAGCACATCCGACCCCACTAACTTTAGACCGATATCAGTGTTACCAACATTCAGCAAAATTTTTGAAAAAATAGTTTTGAGTCAGTTATTGAAACATTTTAACATTAATAATCTAATGCACAACAAACAATTTGGTTTTACACGGGGTCGCTCAACAACCGACGCTGGTGTTGAGCTAATTAAACAGATCTTCGATGCCTGGGAGGAGTCACAGGATGCTTTAGGTATCTTCTGTGACTTATCTAAGGCCTTCGATTGCGTCTATCATGAAACATTGATCAGGAAACTGCACTATTATGGAGTAAGAGGCTCGGCACTGAATTTAATAAAGTCTTACTTACACGGTAGAATACAAAGGGTTGATGTGAGTGGACAGCGATCACCGGGGTCATTGGTCTCTATGGGTGTACCGCAGGGATCAATATTGGGGCCGTTCCTGTTCCTTATCTACATTAATGACCTGCCTTACCTAGTAAAGACCCACCATGACATAGTATTGTTTGCAGACGATACTTCACTTATTTTCAAAGTCAAACGACAGCAACAAGCTTGCAGTGATGTAAACAATGCTATTTCTAAAGTAAGTAGTAAATTGGTTTAATGTTAATAATTTATTGTTAAATGAGAAAAAGACTAAGTGTATTAAGTTTGTTACAAGTCACATAAGGAATGAGCAAACAGGTGTCATTGTCAAGGATGAGGAATTGGAACTAGTAGATAGCACAGTTTTTCTTGGTATAACTTTAGATTCTAAACTACAATGGGGTCCCCATATTGCTAATCTCTCGAATAGACTGAGTTCTGCAGCTTTTGCAGTGAGCAAGATCCGTCAGTTAACAGACGTGAAAACAGCTCGATTAGTTTACTTTAGTTACTTTCATAGCATTATGTCATATGGTATTTTACTATGGGGTAGTGCTTCAGAGATAAATACCATTTTTGTTCTGCAGAAGAGGGCTATTCGTGCAATATATAAAATGTACCATAGAGACACACTTAGAGATAAGTTTAAGGACATTAACATAATGACAGTACACTGTCAATATATTTATGAGAATATTCTGTATGTACATAAAAACATTGCCAGTTTTAAGAAAAACTGTGAAATACATAATATTAATACTAGAAATAAGCATAAGCTCGCAGTGCCCTTCACTAGGCTCCATAAAATTAAGAAATCATTCATGGGTAATTGTGTAAGATTTTACAATAAACTTCCTAATATTATAACTGAATTGTCTGTTAGTAAATTTAAAAATTATGTAAAACGTAAGCTTATCTCTAAAGCCTATTATAGCACACAAGACTACATGAATGATGAAACACCGTGGGATTAAGTGTGATTGTAAAGAATGAATTATTTATTGTTATGTTATTAATGATGAAATTGATAATTCAATGTATATATATACCGTATTTTTTGACATTTAGATTTTATTCTAGAAAGGTTCTAGACTAGTATTTTTATACAATTTTGATGTATGACGATCTTTTTATGAAATTCTTATTATTAAGTTTACCATATCTATAATAGTTCAATGTTTTTTTAGAACAATAATAACTGCATCAATAAATTGCTCTGATATTTAGATTAAGATGATATTTGTAAAATTTGACGATTTAAAAGTGCTTGTTGCTAGGCCTATTTGAATAAAGAATATTTTGATTTTTTTTTTTTTTTTTTTTATTGTGTTGGTTGGACAAGCCAAAATTTGATTCTTTGAATAAAAAAAATATAAGGATGCCCTCTCTACGTGGCACAAAACAATTAGTTCGTCACAGAATACGTTTAAATATTCAAACTCTTAGTGACCGTCGAGATTCCACTGATTCCGTTTTGCTTTTTAAGATTTTCCATTCACAATTAGAAGCCCCTATTCTTTTACATAAAATCTGTTTTAGAGTTCCGCGAAGACGTGAGCGCTGTTGTCGTAAAAGAAACTTATTTTTTATTCCATTCAGCAGGACTGGTTACGGTGGGAATGTATTTATCAAACGCGCATGTAAACTTTTTAATGAGAATCAAAAACTTAATGATTTAGACATTTTTAACTGTTCACTAACACAACTTAAGAATGCATTTAAATATTGATTATAACTGGAATTTGTTATTTGCTTAAATTTAATGTACTACGAGACTACGACGTATATGTAACTTATTTTCTGCAGACGTATCAAATCACTGATTTACATATTTCAAGTATTTGTTATTATAAAATACAGATTTAAGTATTTTTGTTTTTTGTAATAGCCACGGACCTGTTTATATTTTATTTCTACATATGAAACTATAGGTCTATTTTTTGTCTATAAGTTTTGATCAAAAATTGTGTATGACTGTTTGTTTCTAAATAAATAGAAAAAAAAAAACAAAAAGATTATTTTAAAAGCTGCAGTGTCGAAATTCCCGACGTATGTGATGAAAAAGTGCAGGTGCTAATTTTTTTCGTCGCTCATTAATTAATATACAAGTATTAACGAAGGGATGACAACATCGAATAATCATTATGCATTCGAAATCGTTATTAGTTTCTCTATTTAATATGTAAAACCTAATTCAGCAACCTTAAATTCATAGTTGTCAATTAATATAGTTTCAGAATTTATGGCTAGACCATCTTGCTTTAAAATGAATTCATAAGTAATTACCTACAGTAGGTAATACCAGCGGGGCTAGCACATATTGGCGCAACAGTATCTCGCGGCAAAATAGACCTCTTTAATTAACTTAGAAAAATGCGGGTAGTCTATCTCGCCGTATAAGTGGCAGCGTCGATCAAACGTTTGTCGAGAAGTCGGAGCTAATTCGACTTTTCCTTTTCTCCATGAGCAGACATAGAAGTTATTGTGGCAAAATAAAGTGATTGACAAAAGCAAATATCGACATGTTTGTTATCGATGTTACCTTAACATCATAATTTTTTAACATCGTATAAGAAGATAGTTAACGCGAAATAGTTAGTTTTCTATGCTTTTGGCACTGTACACTACAGTTTACGTTTTTATGTTTAAGTACTAAATATAATTTGATAAAGAAATTATGTACTGTTTTGTAATTGGTTTTCATTCTTGAAATTGCTCGGTGATTTACAGGATGTAGAAGTTACATCTTTTAATTATTAATCTATGACTGACTTATCGATTACAAATTTATCGATGTTTCATTTTGTCAAACACTCGTTTGTACCACAAAAACTTCTGTTTGTCCATGAGCCTTAGTAAACGTGAGCTAAAAATTATAACCAAGCCGGTGGGAACCGTGTTCTATTGGACGGCCTGTAGCTGGTGCCTGAGTGCGAATGAGTGACATGATAGATCATAAAAACGCAATCATCCTCTATCCATAGGGGGACCCAGTTGAAATAAAAAACGAACAGAAGTGTACATGGCTAACATTGCTACTGTATTGATGATGTGACGGCGGAATTGACTATTCATTTCTATAGGTATTTATCGTTTGAAGTTGAAGTTTTGCAAACGTTGTGGTAAATTAACTTTTAACTTTGATGTAATCGCAATTGTCTTCATCGGTAGTATTACAACATGCATTTGGGTATCTATTCGGTACATTATAGTACACAATACAAGAAAATACGAATGATTGTCTTAATTAATGCCAAGCATTCGCTGCCACAGTCAACCATCGGGTAAAGATAGAAAATAAACAAAATAATTACATCACCAACTAGTAGGTAAGACAGAAGGAATTATCTTGTATATCATAGTCACAACCTTGCAAATTGTATCATAACCCTCATTTTGCTTCGCCGTGATCGGATAAAGTACAGGTATATAATTTGTTGCACGAAACCGAAGCCAAGGTTCACCGCCGTCAACGCCACCGCAGAAGCCTGGCCTCGGTAAAGCGAAACTTAATGATGTTTTGGTAGTTTTTCTTATAACTTTTCAAAATGTTTGAATATGAAGGATTGGGTAAAGATAAATTTGCGATCTTTATGTTTTCTGTAAATTCAACAGTTTTAGGATTGAGAGGTCCTGGGTTTCCGAATTAATAAAGTTTAGCAAATGATACATCCAAATTTATTTTGTACGTGGCTGACATTACGAGTTGTATAAAGAACTGTCACTATCACATGTATGCAGATGACCTACAAATTTACAAAACGTTCCACCCTCGGGAGATACAAACTGCCTTGGAGCTATTGAATCAGGATCTTGATCGTATCGATGTTTGGTCTGAACAGTGTGACTTAGTCCTTAACCCCAACAAGTCAAAGTTTCTAGTGCTCGGCACTAAAGGCCAAGTTGACAAACTCGCCAGCTTTGATATCAATGTTGTGCTCGGAAGGGATCGCCTCGAACGAGTCTCGGTAGCCCGTAACCTTGGCCTAATCTTAGACGAGCGCTTGCGTTTTGAACAACATGTACTCGATGTCGCTAAAAACTGCTACTATAGATTGAGAGTACTATACCAGGTTCGTCAATATCTCAGTGTCGACCTAAGAATAAAATTATGCGACACCTTAATATTATCCAAACTCAACTATGTCGATACTGTGATTAACGGTTGCTTGCTGGCTCGTTCAAAGGCGCTCCTACAACGCATCCAGAATGCTTGTGCCCGTTTCTGTTTTCACATCCCTCCACGTGCTCATGTCACCCCTTATCTTAACAGTGGTAAGATGTTGAAAATGGAAGCACGTCGATCATTGCACTTTGCGACCTTACTTTTCGGTGTGGTAAATTTTCAACAACCCCAATACCTTTTTAACAAGTTGTCGTTCTCCTCCCGTCCAATGAGAGATGGCATTCGACTTCTCTGTCCGAGACACGGCAGTTCAGCAGCATTTCGTGGCAGTTTTCGCTACTCTGCTACGAAATGCTGGAACAACATACCCCCTCCAATACGTAACTCTAAAACATTACTCACTTTTAAACTTAAATTTAAACAATATCTTTTCAGCTTCCAACTGCCGTGTTCTTCGCGATCCATGCACCTTAGTTAGATTATGATTATTTTATGTTATAATTGAATTATTTATCTATTTTTAACGAGTTGCCTTTTTATGTATATATGCTTTACTATATATTAAACTAAATACATGTCTGACTTTACCTGTTTATATTTTTATATATTTTTAGATATTCCCAACCCACTCACTTCCGCTTTGAAATTTTTCCGTGCATTAGTTTCTAACTTGTGTTAAATATTAATACTTGCTAAATCACTGACTGACACTGCCTTTACTGTTCCGAGCTATCTTCTTGCCCTGGGCTCCACGGAAGACCAGCGCTGTAGCATATATATGTTAGAGCATATGCTGAGTGGTGTCCAATTGTAGCCTCTATTACAGCATCATCACTGTAACTATTGCATGTTAGTATAAGTTACAAGTAGTTATAACTGTTTAGTGTACTAGATCTTCTCTCTTACTTTTTTTGTTTTCTAATGTGGTGCTGTTTGTAGATGGTTTTGCAATAAACGTTTTTCTATTCTATTCTATTCTTAAATAACAATGAGTTAGGTTACATACTTCGTCTTCGGAAGTATAAGTAACCTCGGCAAAGGGCATCCAAGGTGTAAATAAACCTTAAGTATAGCGAGCAAGAGCAAAGTTTAAATCGCCTAGAGTCAATGCCGGCGTTCTCAGACTAATTGGATTTAAACGTGTCTCCGCTCCACGGGAATACACCGGGCCGTTAGGATACGTAATAGGTATTGGTAAGCTTATCCCATCTGTCCGGTACCTATATTAAATCAGTTTGCATACATTTAGGTCTATATGTGACCGAAACCGGCAAAACGTCCCACTTTGTCGTTTGTCATAAGGACGCCTTGACAGGTTATTCGTATAAAGATACAACATCAAATCTCGTCCTTATGGCAAGCGACGAATTAAGACGTTTTGCCGGTTTCGGTCACATATAATGTCATCAAAAACCTAACTTGTAAAAAAAACCAAGTCTCGCAACAGTCGCAACTCAGTTCTTCTACCATAAAAAGTAGTGAGATCCATGTAATAAATACCAAGTGGGTTAATTTATTCAGTCCCTACATATCTAAGGGACCTTTCTGTCTCAAGTTATTACGTAATTAGCTAACCTAATAACATCTTATAGTGACCATATCAATATAAAAAATCTTTTATGTTTTAGAAGGCTGAATTGTATGTAACAATACAGCCTTCAGGTTTCATCCACAACGAATTTATAGGGGGGGGCGAAAATGGCCAGAACTGCTTCAAGAAAAGGATGATGATACGGCCGTGCCGCTTTTTTGCTCGCCTTGGCGGGGGCACTGCCGTGCCCCCAGATTATAAGAGTGATGACCAATCACCGCCGCATGAGGATCGACGGCGCTGAGCTATCATACTTATGGGGATACTTATGTATTTTTGACGACCGGTTTGGCCTAGTGGGTAGTGACCCTGCCTACGAAGCTGATGGTCCCGGGTTCAAATCCTGGTAAGGGCATTTATTTGTGTGATGAGCATGGATATTTGTTCCTGAGTCGTGGGTGTTTTCTATGTATTTAAGTATTTATAAATATTTATATATTATATATATCGTTGCCCAAGTACCCTCATCACAAGCCTTATTGAGCTTACTGTGGGACTTAGTCAATTTGTGTAATAATGTCCTATAATATTTATTTATTTATGCAATATTGGCTTCGTGCAAGGTTCATGGTGGGGTAAGGAAAGCGATCCCAGCGCATAAGGTGGAAAACTTAGAACTGTGATAGCTTCTTTAACATTTCGTACAAGTTATATGGCTCGAAATGACACTTTAATTTACGATTACTCCTAAAATATTCATTTAAATTGTATGGTGTAGAGGATCATTGTAATCTGTATGACATGAAATGCTTAATATAACTAACGTATATAATTTGATAATTATTCATACTGTATCCGTGAAAATAAATAGCTTTGCAAATGCCACATATTATGTGATCTTTTTCTAGAAGTTAAGAATGGGTATAGTAATTCGTCCTTAAAAGACAGATATTCAACATCGTGGACTTTTTTGTAGACCCATGAAAGAGAGAAAACCCTACTATACATTGTGTTGCAATAGCTCAAACGGATTAGGCAGCGTTTTCGATTAAAGCTCCTAGCCAGCGTGATTTTTTTCCGACAACATCGTTAACCAATTTACACAAAACCTAAACAAATTAACCTAAACCTTCTTCAAAAATCACTATATTGATAGATAAGAAAGTCTTATGAAAATCCGTTCAGTAGTTTTTAGTTTTGGAGTAGTTTTATAAGATGTAGTGAATTGACGTTTTCCCCTAGACTTGCGGATGCTAGGTTGCGTGACAGTCGTGCACATAGCGAATAGTGGTCTATTCACCAGATCAATGGGCCAAGCCAAATGGCAATATTTATAGAAAATATCAATGGAACTTAAATAATTTATGAACATGATGACTCTTCGGGACTCTTCGGTCGCATTTGTGATTCCGATACATTGTTATTTTGCGAATGATGTTTCTCAAGATAAATAACTATGGTTTCTGCTCGCGTCTATACATATACATAGGTAGTGCTAGAACTACTAAGTAGTAGTACTAAGAAAGGAGTATAATACTAGAGGAAAGGTACCTGTCTCCGCCGCGCGAGGATCGCCGACGCCGGGCCGTCAGGACATGGGGCAGCAATGCTCCTGCGTCTGGAATGCACCACCATCACCAGCTCAACGCACACACGGTTATACTGTTGTCGAGTTAGGGCCAGCCTTCTTCATTCTTAGGAACAAGAACTGCAACGTCATTCAATCTTAGGTGTAAAAGAAAAAAACTACGAGCGCGAGTATTTACTGCATACGCATTGAAAGGTTCAAGAGGTTTGACCTAAATGGTTCAATCTCGAGACTAATCCCTAACTCCATTATAATTTAAATACACAGCAAGCACCCAGACTTGACTCCACACCCTGTTACAGACCTGCTTACACAGAAATCCCGTTTTCTTTAGCAAATATAACTCTAAGTTATAGAACAGGTACTTATTTTGTAAATTCAACGTTGGCGGCGAAACATTTTGGTGTACCTTCTCTTTTTAACCGTAGGATATACTTAGACGTTATGTTTTTGTTTAAAATTCTAAAAAATATTATTAGTTGTCCTAATCTACTAAGATTAGTTACTTTCAGTTGTCCGCATCACCCCTTACGCCCTCGGTCGCTGTTTCATATTAGTTTTTCGGTCAAAAACTATTCCAGGCATACCTTTTTCAGACGAGTTCCTAGTTACTATAATCAAAATCTATTCGAAGTAGATTGTTTTCAAAATTCGTTGGCTAGTCTAAAAGATATAGTTAAAAGTAAGTTGTTTTAATATATAAGTACAGATATCAGTTATTTTTTCTATCAGATTCAAAAATTTGCATTAAGTAGCTATATAACTATATTTATATCAGTTAACATAATTTATAATTTATGAACCTCCAGGTCTTTTTGTTGTATTTTCCTTTTGTTGTGGTACATCGTTTGTATTGCATTGTTGATATGTTTATACGACTGTTTGGTTTCTAAATAAATTAAAAAAAAAAAAAAAAAAAATATTCACCGCAATAGAACGTTTAGCTGTTTTTCCACTGAAATTGTACAAAGATGCGTAGCTATTGTGTTCGTTTTGAATCCAACTATTAGATTCCTTTTTTCGCGATTTGCACTGGTAATATAGAAACGTCTTACGTAGCTTAGCTTTGTCTTTATATACCGTACAGCTCTACTAGATCTTTTGTAGAAACGTAGACTTACGTAGACTGAACGTCAATCGCCAGATACACAAACGGAGCACATTCGCGCAAATGTATGTATTATATACACACCTAGTATGTTACCCGAGTCAAAAGTCCATTCCGAAGAAGGTCCGATTTGTATTCCGAGCACAGACATATGTGAATCACTTTCATATAAAGATATAAACAATGAGTAAGTTTATATAAGAGTCGGTAGCTAAGTAATCCGCTTGGAGGCGGGGTAGCTCGGATTGCATGCGGTGTTTACAGCGAGCGATCGAACCGCGGAAAGTGGAGCACCGCCGTCTTCGCTGGGCTCTCGTGGCCACACGTTTGACCCTAGAGCACAATGTCAGGCACTAAAAGACTAGACGACGTCGCACTTATGGATTTTTAATGCAAAGAGATTTGATAAACTGCCTGCGAAAGAGTTTTCTTACATATCCATTAGTTATACTCATTTAGTAGCCGATTGAAATATTGCTTTTCTACAAAATACATCCTAATCTGCGTAAAAAGTGCACGACATATACCGATTGAATCGTTTATCGCCATAGCTTTACTGGAAACGGTTTTCATAGCTCAGCTTTTAATGTAGATTTACTTTGCATATATCCAATGGAAAAGCCTTAAAAGGTTCTTAAATCCTAATTGGTGTCAAAATTCCGATTAGCACCACAGTTAATGGGATTTGAGTAGCAAGCAGGTCGTAGGGTAGAGTAGGTTAAGTCGGGCCAGCCCGCGCGGCGCCGCGCGTTAGGGCAGGAACACACGGTACCTCGCCGGGTGGTGCTCGACACGCGACTGACCGCGACAGTGCGCGGCTGCGCGCGCCGCACGGGCTCGCGCGTGCGTGCTCCGGCATTCCGCACGTGCCGTCGAGAAGTATGCACGCGTTACAGAGCAACCCTTGTTTTGTCAACAAAAATGTACAATTATAAAAGGTGAAAATACTCTATTCACAATCCTAATTTTATGCTTCACTTCACACCAAGAATATAAGACTTCATATTTAAACCTTGTTGTACTGTACGTAAAATACTGCTACATTAAGAAATTATTTTTCGAGTACAAAGTAACGGGTGCAAATAAATATCTCTATGTTTAATAATTTGCAAATGCCAATTTCGATATTTCAGAAAATAAGCCACACCAATACGTTTTACAGCTATGCCGAAAAGGAACATTACGTACGTTCGCTTCCTTGACACTGAATTGGAAATACATTACTATCTTAACCAGTTTTTTTTTTTTTTTTTATACCACGTCGGCGGCAAACAAGCATACGGCCCGCCTGATGGTAAGCAGTTTCCGTAGCCTATGTACGCCTGCAACTCTAGGGGAGTTACATGCGCGTTGCCAACCCTGAACCCCCCTCCCCCTCGTTGAGCTCTGGCAACCTTACTCACCGGCAGGAACACAACACTATAAGTAGGGTCTAGTGTTATTTGGCTGTGGTTTTCTGTAAGGTGGAGGTACTTCCCCAGTTGGGCTCTGCTCTAGATCTGGAATAACATCCACTGTTTGGTATGAGTACCGACCCAACACCATCTGTCAAGATGAGTGAGTTCCTACTGTTTGGGGCTGACATTGCTGTTCACAGGCCAATTCGAACGTCAGTGTACGCAACGTAACGTCCCTCCTCACCTTAACCCACTGGTGCGCTACGCGGCGTAGCACATCGTAGCGCGTAGCAGCACTTTTGCGTCTTGTGGTGAAAACATACCGTACCATACCTATTCCACCAAAATTAATAGGAGAGAGAGCCTGTAAAACAAGAACTAGAACTGGGCATAATATGCTCTGAGTGAGGACTGTAATTATACAAGGGTTGGCCAGTTATTTTGCTTAGTTATATAAAACTTTAAATGATGTTTCAATTGTTTTACTTAACGTCTGTTCATAATACTAGTCTAGAAGATAGAGAAAACTTGCCAAATATTGACGTTTAAAAACCAGTCTAAAGGTAGCAGGAGCCAATGATTGGAGTGAGGTCGACATCAGTATATTTTACCTACACCCACACATTAAATCACGTGCGACCATCGTGAGTCAAGACTTAAGGCCAGTTGCACCAACTATGTACTCTTGACGGATTGATAAAAGTAATTCAGCGACGACCTATGAAACTTACAATGCAAAAAAATCCGCAATGAGTACATCGGATGAAACAAACATATGGCGGTCGGCGTCAGCGTCGAGCGTGCAGCCGTTCACGCTCGGAACGTGCGTTCCGTGGCCCTCGGGTTAGACACTCGACAGCGAACTCGGTATGTGTTGCTAAACAGCAACGTTTGTCTCGCTGCCGCCTCAACTGAGGAGTCACCCAGAAGTCTGTCCTTTCGAGGATGACAGTCTCTCGTTGAATTAAACGTCCATAATCCATAATAATACTAGACAGGTGCGCTGGGCCAGCGCGCCGCCGCCGCTGACAAATGATCAGCGTGTAATCAGCGTAACCCTGTTATTTAACTATTCAACCTTGAGTATTTTGATTATAATTTAGATTTTTTCATTATAGGTAGGTACGGTCGAGGAAATTGATCATTTAGCAGTTCTGTTCCTATGTACAACCAAATTTACTTGAATCGTAAACAGCTAAAGAATACATTTCTTCGACTGTACCTAATGCCAAAGCAAGACGGAGACGAAGTACCAAAGACATAACTGTTTGCAAAATTTTATTAGGTTCACATACGCTTATAATTAACTAATAACTATAACAAGGGCTTAGCTGTAGTACCGTGTATCTTAGTGCAGCCGCATTCCGTCACCAATCATTCATGATATTTCTCCGTCCGTGACGACGGCACCTAGCGTGTTTTAGGAGGAGTCGTCACTGGGACAGGGTCAGACGGGTCAGTTGTCGCGCAGCAGGCGCACGGTGCGGCGCAGCAGCACGGGGCGCGGCGCGGCGGCGCTGCCGCGCGCGGCGCCGCGCCGCTTGGCCACGATCACGCGCGTGTAGTTCAGTGCGCGGCCGCCCTAAGCACAATACATTTTCAAAAAGTTCGTACAAGTCGTTTTTTTAATCAATATGAGTGATACGTGCTGTTGATTTGTGCTATTTATGCTTAGAATCGCTAGTTCTTTTAACTTAATATGGGGTAAAAAGTCATAGACTTTCCATGCATAACTTATGCAAAAGAAAAGTCAGCAAAATTATACAAAAATTAGAATAGACTTAATGCTTTTTTTTAGAAATGACAATCTGCGAAAGAAAAGACGCGCGTGTGGCATACATTTGCAATAAGTGAGAAGAGGCTTGCAAAATATATTTTTTATACTACGTCGGTGGCAAACAAGTATACGGCCCGCCTGATGGTAAGCAGTCTCCATAGCCTATGTACGCCTGCAACTTCCAGAGGAGTTCCATGCGCGTTGCCGACCCTAACACTCCGCATCCTCGTTGAGCTCTGGCAACCATACTCACCGGCAGGAACACAACACTATGAGTAGAGTCTAGCGTTATTTGGCTGCGGTTTTAAAATTAGTATAAACAAGATGCACTCACCCTTGGATGACCGCTGGTGACAGTGACGCTCGGGCTCGCCGCGGCCGCCGGCGCCACCGCTGTTACAAACAAATTCGAGTCATTCAAGTTATGATGAGACGACTAGCTAAGTATCAAGATATACTCATCATCCTGATATGGGTTATGACCGGCGATAAATTGGTCATAGTTTCTCGTAGTTTATACTGCAATACAAAAAATATCCAGTATATAGTATTTGTATAGTGATTACATTCTTTTTTTCTATCGTATCTTTACGACACTAAAATTTACTTTTGTCTGAAATTACGGCATAATATTTAAAACGGGTTATTCCCACTAGTTACCACTAAGTTGTTACCAGTGGTAACTACTGGGAAAAAAAATTCCCATGGGATTTTTTTTTGTAACGTGACCGAGACATTGATAAAGAGAGCGCGCCAGAGATACGCGTTTATACTGGTTTGAGCGGTCAACACGTCCGCCGAGCTCGCCCAGCAGGTGTCGATAACAGTCCTAATCCTAGGCGCCGATAGCAATTCAAACAAAGTTGTTAAATTTATATGTTTTTATTTATTTTTACGTATAATAAATATTTTAATTTTGTTTTTATTTGGAATTATTAAATTATATTAATTATTACATTAGGTATATGTTCTTTTTCCTTTTTGCCATCAACCTCGAGAGCATGAGAGCATTAATCTTGTTAATTGTAAATTGAATTAATTGTAACCTGGATCTTTTGTCAAGGGCGCTTACGCAATACTGCGTAGCACAGCGTTGTATTTATATAGGAGCATCGTTGATAATGGCGTAAGCGCCATCGACAATAAAGTCCCTTTCAATAAATAACGTCAACATTATACGAACGAACAAACAAATCAGTCAAAGACCGATTTTTTATCACTTTTAAGGCAGTTTACTGAAACAGTAATCGACTTATAATTAAACGAATAACTAATTAACTTATAATTAATTATTCATTAAAGCACTCTATATTTATACTGTTTTTATTAGTATTGAACGCTAACCAAATTTTAGTGGTAACTACTGGGAAAAATAATTACCACCTTTTACCAGTGATAACTTGTGGGAAAAAAAATCGATTTTTTTTCCCAGTAGTTACCAGTGGTAAAAGGTGGGAAAAAAATTCCCAGTAGTTAGGAGGTCGCTGGACGGGCGGGGTGGGCGCGGGCTCGTCGTCGGCGAACACGATGGGCAGCTGCATGATGTCCAGCTCGTCCACGGCGGGCTCGGCGCTCGGCGGCGGCGGGAGCGGCGCCGACGGGTCACTACCTGCGGTACTAGTGTCTCACCAGGTCGCTGGACGGGCGGGGTGGGCGCGGGCTCGTCGTCGGCGAACACGATGGGCAGCTGCATGATGTCCAGCTCGTCCACGGCGGGCTCGGCGCTCGGCGGCGGCGGGAGCGGCGCCGGCGGGTCACTACCTGCGGTACTAGTGTCTCACCAGGTCGCTGGACGGGCGGGGTGGGCGCGGGCTCGTTGTCGGCGAACACGATGGGCAGCTGCATGATGTCCAGCTCGTCCACGGCGGGCTCGGCGCTCGGCGGCGGCGGGAGCGGCGCCGGCGGGTCACTACCTGCGGTACTAGTGTCTCACCAGGTCGCTGGACGGGCGGGGTGGGCGCGGGCTCGTCGTCGGCGAACACGATGGGCAGCTGCATGATGTCCAGCTCGTCCACGGCGGGCTCGGCGCTCGGCGGCGGCGGGAGCGGCGCCGGCGGGTCACTACCTGCGGTACTAGTGTCTCACCAGGTCGCTGGACGGGCGGGGTGGGCGCGGGCTCGTCGTCAGCGAACACGATGGGCAGCTGCATGATGTCCAGCTCGTCCACGGCGGGCTCGGCGCTCGGCGGCGGCGGGAGCGGCGCCGGCGGGTCACTACCTGCGGTACTAGTGTCTCACCAGGTCGCTGGACGGGCGGGGTGGGCGCGGGCTCGTCGTCGGCGAACACGATGGGCAGCTGCATGATGTCCAGCTCGTCCACGGCGGGCTCGGCGCTCGGCGGCGGCGGGAGCGGCGCCGGCGGGTCACTACCTGCGGTACTAGTGTCTCACCAGGTCGCTGGACGGGCGGGGTGGGCGCGGGCTCGTCGTCGGCGAACACGATGGGCAGCTGCATGATGTCCAGCTCGTCCACGGCGGGCTCGGCGCTCGGCGGCGGCGGGAGCGACGCCGGCGGGTCACTACCTGCGGTACTAGTGTCTCACCAGGTCGCTGGACGGGCGGGGTGGGCGCGGGCTCGTCGTCGGCGAACACGATGGGCAGCTGCATGATGTCCAGCTCGTCCACGGCGGGCTCGGCGCTCGGCGGCGGCGGGAGCGGCGCCGGCGGGTCACTACCTGCGGTACTAGTGTCTCACCAGGTCGCTGGACGGGCGGGGTGGGCGCGGGCTCGTCGTCGGCGAACACGATGGGCAGCTGCATGATGTCCAGCTCGTCCACGGCGGGCTCGGCGCTCGGCGGCGGCGGGAGCGGCGCCGGCGGGTCACTACCTGCGGTACTAGTGTCTCACCAGGTCGCTGGACGGGCGGGGTGGGCGCGGGCTCGTCGTCGGCGAACACGATGGGCAGCTGCATGATGTCCAGCTCGTCCACGGCGGGCTCGGCGCTCGGCGGCGGCGGGAGCGGCGCCGGCGGGTCACTACCTGCGGTACTAGTGTCTCACCAGGTCGCTGGACGGGCGGGGTGGGCGCGGGCTCGTCGTCGGCGAACACGATGGGCAGCTGCATGATGTCCAGCTCGTCCACGGCGGGCTCGGCGCTCGGCGGCGGCGGGAGCGGCGCCGGCGGGTCACTACCTGCGGTACTAGTGTCTCACCAGGTCGCTGGACGGGCGGGGTGGGCGCGGGCTCGTCGTCGGCGAACACGATGGGCAGCTGCATGATGTCCAGCTCGTCCACGGCGGGCTCGGCGCTCGGCGGCGGCGGGAGCGGCGCCGGCGGGTCACTACCTGCGGTACTAGTGTCTCACCAGGTCGCTGGACGGGCGGGGTGGGCGCGGGCTCGTCGTCGGCGAACACGATGGGCAGCTGCATGATGTCCAGCTCGTCCACGGCGGGCTCGGCGCTCGGCGGCGGCGGGAGCGGCGCCGGCGGGTCACTACCTGCGGTACTAGTGTCTCACCAGGTCGCTGGACGGGCGGGGTGGGCGCGGGCTCGTCGTCGGCGAACACGATGGGCAGCTGCATGATGTCCAGCTCGTCCACGGC
Source organism: Cydia pomonella (assembly GCF_033807575.1). Taxonomy (NCBI): domain Eukaryota; kingdom Metazoa; phylum Arthropoda; class Insecta; order Lepidoptera; family Tortricidae; genus Cydia; species Cydia pomonella. The sequence continues at coordinate 5,819,739 of NC_084717.1, read as the reverse complement.
GGGCTCGGCGCTCGGCGGCGGCGGGAGCGGCGCCGGCGGGTCACTACCTGCGGTACTAGTGTCTCACCAGGTCGCTGGACGGGCGGGGTGGGCGCGGGCTCGTCGTCGGCGAACACGATGGGCAGCTGCATGATGTCCAGCTCGTCCACGGCGGGCTCGGCGCTCGGCGGCGGCGGGAGCGGCGCCGGCGGGTCACTACCTGCGGTACTAGTGTCTCACCAGGTCGCTGGACGGGCGGGGTGGGCGCGGGCTCGTCGTCGGCGAACACGATGGGCAGCTGCATGATGTCCAGCTCGTCCACGGCGGGCTCGGCGCTCGGCGGCGGCGGGAGCGGCGCCGGCGGGTCACTACCTGCGGTACTAGTGTCTCACCAGGTCGCTGGACGGGCGGGGTGGGCGCGGGCTCGTCGTCGGCGAACACGATGGGCAGCTGCATGATGTCCAGCTCGTCCACGGCGGGCTCGGCGCTCGGCGGCGGCGGGAGCGGCGCCGGCGGGTCACTACCTGCGGTACTAGTGTCTCACCAGGTCGCTGGACGGGCGGGGTGGGCGCGGGCTCGTCGTCGGCGAACACGATGGGCAGCTGCATGATGTCCAGCTCGTCCACGGCGGGCTCGGCGCTCGGCGGCGGCGGGAGCGGCGCCGGCGGGTCACTACCTGCGGTACTAGTGTCTCACCAGGTCGCTGGACGGGCGGGGTGGGCGCGGGCTCGTCGTCGGCGAACACGATGGGCAGCTGCATGATGTCCAGCTCGTCCACGGCGGGCTCGGCGCTCGGCGGCGGCGGGAGCGGCGCCGGCGGGTCACTACCTGCGGTACTAGTGTCTCACCAGGTCGCTGGACGGGCGGGGTGGGCGCGGGCTCGTCGTCGGCGAACACGATGGGCAGCTGCATGATGTCCAGCTCGTCCACGGCGGGCTCGGCGCTCGGCGGCGGCGGGAGCGGCGCCGGCGGGTCACTACCTGCGGTACTAGTGTCTCACCAGGTCGCTGGACGGGCGGGGTGGGCGCGGGCTCGTCGTCGGCGAACACGATGGGCAGCTGCATGATGTCCAGCTCGTCCACGGCGGGCTCGGCGCTCGGCGGCGGCGGGAGCGGCGCCGGCGGGTCACTACCTGCGGTACTAGTGTCTCACCAGGTCGCTGGACGGGCGGGGTGGGCGCGGGCTCGTCGTCGGCGAACACGATGGGCAGCTGCATGATGTCCAGCTCGTCCACGGCGGGCTCGGCGCTCGGCGGCGGCGGGAGCGGCGCCGGCGGGTCACTACCTGCGGTACTAGTGTCTCACCAGGTCGCTGGACGGGCGGGGTGGGCGCGGGCTCGTCGTCGGCGAACACGATGGGCAGCTGCATGATGTCCAGCTCGTCCACGGCGGGCTCGGCGCTCGGCGGCGGCGGGAGCGGCGCCGGCGGGTCACTACCTGCGGTACTAGTGTCTCACCAGGTCGCTGGACGGGCGGGGTGGGCGCGGGCTCGTCGTCGGCGAACACGATGGGCAGCTGCATGATGTCCAGCTCGTCCACGGCGGGCTCGGCGCTCGGCGGCGGCGGGAGCGGCGCCGGCGGGTCACTACCTGCGGTACTAGTGTCTCACCAGGTCGCTGGACGGGCGGGGTGGGCGCGGGCTCGTCGTCGGCGAACACGATGGGCAGCTGCATGATGTCCAGCTCGTCCACGGCGGGCTCGGCGCTCGGCGGCGGCGGGAGCGGCGCCGGCGGGTCACTACCTGCGGTACTAGTGTCTCACCAGGTCGCTGGACGGGCGGGGTGGGCGCGGGCTCGTCGTCGGCGAACACGATGGGCAGCTGCATGATGTCCAGCTCGTCCACGGCGGGCTCGGCGCTCGGCGGCGGCGGGAGCGGCGCCGGCGGGTCACTACCTGCGGTACTAGTGTCTCACCAGGTCGCTGGACGGGCGGGGTGGGCGCGGGCTCGTCGTCGGCGAACACGATGGGCAGCTGCATGATGTCCAGCTCGTCCACGGCGGGCTCGGCGCTCGGCGGCGGCGGGAGCGGCGCCGGCGGGTCACTACCTGCGGTACTAGTGTCTCACCAGGTCGCTGGACGGGCGGGGTGGGCGCGGGCTCGTCGTCGGCGAACACGATGGGCAGCTGCATGATGTCCAGCTCGTCCACGGCGGGCTCGGCGCTCGGCGGCGGCGGGAGCGGCGCCGGCGGGTCACTACCTGCGGTACTAGTGTCTCACCAGTTCGCTGGACGGGCGGGGTGGGCGCGGGCTCGTCGTCGGCGAACACGATGGGCAGCTGCATGATGTCCAGCTCGTCCACGGCGGGCTCGGCGCTCGGCGGCGGCGGGAGCGGCGCCGGCGGGTCACTACCTGCGGTACTAGTGTCTCACCAGGTCGCTGGACGGGCGGGGTGGGCGCGGGCTCGTCGTCGGCGAACACGATGGGCAGCTGCATGATGTCCAGCTCGTCCACGGCGGGCTCGGCGCTCGGCGGCGGCGGGAGCGGCGCCGGCGGGTCACTACCTGCGGTACTAGTGTCTCACCAGGTCGCTGGACGGGCGGGGTGGGCGCGGGCTCGTCGTCGGCGAACACGATGGGCAGCTGCATGATGTCCAGCTCGTCCACGGCGGGCTCGGCGCTCGGCGGCGGCGGGAGCGGCGCCGGCGGGTCACTACCTGCGGTACTAGTGTCTCACCAGGTCGCTGGACGGGCGGGGTGGGCGCGGGCTCGTCGTCGGCGAACACGATGGGCAGCTGCATGATGTCCAGCTCGTCCACGGCGGGCTCGGCGCTCGGCGGCGGCGGGAGCGGCGCCGGCGGGTCACTACCTGCGGTACTAGTGTCTCACCAGTTCGCTGGACGGGCGGGGTGGGCGCGGGCTCGTCGTCGGCGAACACGATGGGCAGCTGCATGATGTCCAGCTCGTCCACGGCGGGCTCGGCGCTCGGCGGCGGCGGGAGCGGCGCCGGCGGGACGGCGGCCAGCGAGCGGCGCGGCCCGCGGGGCACGGGACGCGCGCTCTCTTTGGAAACCACCATTTACCAAATTAATTAATTATTGTAGAAATTAAAGTATAGGAAATCAATTGAAACTATATGCTTAATAAGTCTACAATTGACATCATATCCCGAAAATGTTGGTTATCTGGGATGATTCAAAGCCAAAATTTCAGGGTTAAAAAAAAACGACGAAGCGCTTCACTTGGTTCGTCTTGGCGGGAGCACTGCCGTGTCATGACTAATTGATGTAACTATAGATTCATGAGTTTCAAATGAGTGAGTGTGGTAACAAGGACAAATGTCATTTATTTCGTCATATTAACCTCCTATAAAAAAAGCAAGCAAAATATTCTGAGAAAATGGAAAAGGACGTAACCCACATTTTCCACATCATTGTTATGACTATTTGCTGTATCTTCAGTTACCAGAGATAGTCATCACAACCCGCAAGGAAATTAAATACGTCAGTGTGATATACTTTACGGTCAAATAAGTTGTAAATATACATTCTCGTGTGCGTAAGGCATATTATACTATTCTTTGCTTTCACGGGCAGATTTAATCAGTTAGGGCGAGAGTAGACCTAAAAAAATTTGGGTGACTCTGACTTATTTCATAAAATCGCATGTTGGTTTTTTGACTGTCTGCCTGTTCTGGGTGTCTAGGAAATTCCGGAATCTGGCCAATGTTCGCAATTAAGGACACTTTTGTTTTTTCTGAATTCATGGGCAGGAACCGTAAAAAATTAAATGTTCTTTATTGAGAATAATGGGCAGGTTCAAGTTAAATCAGCTACTTTAGTGAAATGCATATTTTGAAGAATTTAAAGCAAATTATCAGATGTCATGTTTTTACGTAAAGTTGTGAAATATACATTTTTATTGTGGATCGACACATTAGGATGTTTAGGAGCTATTGTAAAATAGTGTGTATCTTATATAAGTTGAACTCTTACCAGCAGCTGGCTCTATCTCGCGTATTAAGCCGCGGGCACTGAAAAAATACTTCGATTATGGCATACAATATTGTCTAATGTAATTAACCATTTAAAGACTCTCAAGAAACAGTAGAGATTATTTCTTGACAATTCTTTAAACAAATCGTACAGTACACAAATTCTACACCTGCTATACAAGAAATAGGCTAAGTTTAACTACATTCCCTCTCTTTATGGTATGACCGCCTCTGTTGCTGTTTTCTCTCTGTATTGTTTTTATTGAGGTGTGCAATAAAGTGTATTTGTATTGTATTGTATATTCAAAAGTTATGATACGAACAGCAATTTTAATGTAATAAATCAATAACATTATAGGTGGACTTCATCGGTCATCGGTCGTTTTATTTGTTTTTATGAGAAGTCTCACAGTTTTCTTTAAGTTGACAGCTGACCACGCCATATTTATAGTCGGCCATTTGACGAATGTACGCAGTACAACCCGCCCTTCATAAAATTTACTGTAATCGTTTTTCTTCCGGGCTGATTAGTATTAAATACATATTAGAGGCATTTAGTACAAATCCATTCAACTTTCTAATAAAGTAAGGACGCTAAGCACGAAGAATTTCGTACATTGACACGCCATTTTCTATCTCTATGAGAAGCACATAATTATATTGCTCTCCCGCTCGCACAGTGGAATTGACCGCCGGTATCATCGGATCGATATACGAAATTCTTTGTGCTTAGCATCCTAACTTTAGTAGGAATCATAATATAGTAGATGAACTCACTTCTGCATCGTCGTGTGTCGCTCCTCAACCACTTCACCTGCACCCGCGCCTGTGGAGTTTACAAATTCTTGTAAAAATTCACCCCCCATGTGTGTTCAGTGAATATAAATAATTTCAGAAAAATCATTCTTTTATTTGATATGTTGCACGTAGGTACAGTTTGCCCCTTTTCCCCAGTTTTTGTTTAGTTATTTCCTTAACTTCCCTTACATGCCGACCCCGCCAATCACAAGACCACATGAGTGCTATAGATAGTTGTAACAAAGCTACGTACTTTTCCTGGCTGGTCGGCGCAGCGTATCGCCCTCGGCGGCCGTCAGCGCCCAGCGAGCCACCTCCTCCTGCATGTGACATGAACATGACTGTAATATTTGCCTAGCGTAGGTATATCCTTTCGCAATATACATAATTAATTATTATTAAAAGTCACAAGAATTTAGCTGCCGCCATAGAATCGAAGTTACGCTCTTATTTTAAAACCAGACCCCGAAACTTGGCATGAACACCGAAGTATAATATATCTACATCTGGTATTTGTTGTTGTTGCTAAAAAAATTAATACAAAGAAAAGAGAGCGGGTAAACAAAAATCGATGGTAGCTACCACGGCCCGCGCGATGTTTTCGCGTCGCGAAAGCTACGCACGGTAACACGTAAGGTAACAATGTCACTTAAACCGTGCGCCGTCGGCGTTGCGTCCGGCATCTGTCGCGCTCCGAACAATGTCCGTAAAACACGTTTCCGCTACACGACGCGTAGCAGATAGTAAAAATACTGAGTGCGTAATGACATACACATTTTTATTCAACATCACATGAAAAGGCAGAGTTAACAGACAGTGACATTTATTACAAATAAGCCTTAAATTTAAGCTTAAAAACTAAGAAATTGAGTTGCAAATCTAAGGGAGAAAAATTCATGAGTAATATACATAGGAGCTTGACGCGGACTTAAAACACACTGTTTCTGATGTATCTGGTAGGTGATGGCTGATACAGTTCCAAATACTTGGCAATGTAAGGTATTACTAGCAGTAGTGGACTCACCGCCACGGCGGCGTCGAGCGCGTGCTGCGGCACGAGCCGCCGCCGGAGCCGCGCCGGCGCCGGTAGTAGTGTGGACTCACCGCCACGGCGGCGTCGAGCGCGTGCTGCGGCACGAGCCGCCGCCGGAGCCGCGCCGGCGCCGGTAGTAGTGTGGACTCACCGCCACGGCGGCGTCGAGCGCGTGCTGCGGCACGAGCCGCCGCCGGAGCCGCGCCGGCGCCGGTAGTAGTGTGGACTCACCGCCACGGCGGCGTCGAGCGCGTGCTGCGGCACGAGCCGCCGCCGGAGCCGCGCCGGCGCCGGTAGTAGTGTGGACTCACCGCCACGGCGGCGTCGAGCGCGTGCTGCGGCACGAGCCGCCGCCGGAGCCGCGCCGGCGCCGGTAGTAGTGTGGACTCACCGCCACGGCGGCGTCGAGCGCGTGCTGCGGCACGAGCCGCCGCCGGAGCCGCGCCGGCGCCGGTAGTAGTGTGGACTCACCGCCACGGCGGCGTCGAGCGCGTGCTGCGGCACGAGCCGCCGCCGGAGCCGCGCCGGCGCCGGTAGTAGTGTGGACTCACCGCCACGGCGGCGTCGAGCGCGTGCTGCGGCACGAGCCGCCGCCGGAGCCGCGCCGGCGCCGGTAGTAGTGTGGACTCACCGCCACGGCGGCGTCGAGCGCGTGCTGCGGCACGAGCCGCCGCCGGAGCCGCGCCGGCGCCGGTAGTAGTGTGGACTCACCGCCACGGCGGCGTCGAGCGCGTGCTGCGGCACGAGCCGCCGCCGGAGCCGCGCCGGCGCCGGTAGTAGTGTGGACTCACCGCCACGGCGGCGTCGAGCGCGTGCTGCGGCACGAGCCGCCGCCGGAGCCGCGCCGGCGCCGGTAGTAGTGTGGACTCACCGCCACGGCGGCGTCGAGCGCGTGCTGCGGCACGAGCCGCCGCCGGAGCCGCGCCGGCGCCGGTAGTAGTGTGGACTCACCGCCACGGCGGCGTCGAGCGCGTGCTGCGGCACGAGCCGCCGCCGGAGCCGCGCCGGCGCCGGTAGTAGTGTGGACTCACCGCCACGGCGGCGTCGAGCGCGTGCTGCGGCACGAGCCGCCGCCGGAGCCGCGCCGGCGCCGGTAGTAGTGTGGACTCACCGCCACGGCGGCGTCGAGCGCGTGCTGCGGCACGAGCCGCCGCCGGAGCCGCGCCGGCGCCGGTAGTAGTGTGGACTCACCGCCACGGCGGCGTCGAGCGCGTGCTGCGGCACGAGCCGCCGCCGGAGCCGCGCCGGCGCCGGTAGTAGTGTGGACTCACCGCCACGGCGGCGTCGAGCGCGTGCTGCGGCACGAGCCGCCGCCGGAGCCGCGCCGGCGCCGGTAGTAGTGTGGACTCACCGCCACGGCGGCGTCGAGCGCGTGCTGCGGCACGAGCCGCCGCCGGAGCCGCGCCGGCGCCGGTAGTAGTGTGGACTCACCGCCACGGCGGCGTCGAGCGCGTGCTGCGGCACGAGCCGCCGCCGGAGCCGCGCCGGCGCCGGTAGTAGTGTGGACTCACCGCCACGGCGGCGTCGAGCGCGTGCTGCGGCACGAGCCGCCGCCGGAGCCGCGCCGGCGCCGGTAGTAGTGTGGACTCACCGCCACGGCGGCGTCGAGCGCGTGCTGCGGCACGAGCCGCCGCCGGAGCCGCGCCGGCGCCGGTAGTAGTGTGGACTCACCGCCACGGCGGCGTCGAGCGCGTGCTGCGGCACGAGCCGCCGCCGGAGCCGCGCCGGCGCCGGTAGTAGTGTGGACTCACCGCCACGGCGGCGTCGAGCGCGTGCTGCGGCACGAGCCGCCGCCGGAGCCGCGCCGGCAGCCGCAGCGCGTCGTCGGCGCCGCGCACGACGAGCACCCGCCGCGCCGCGCCGCCGCCGGCCGCCAGCTCGCAGGCCAGGCTGCGCGGGCACGTGGCGCCTGCGCTCCCGGCCACCACTAGGAGGGGGAGTTCCATCTGTAACAAATAAATGTCGATACAAGCCAATTCCTGTTAGGGTTCCAAAAAGGTACAAAAGGAACCCTTATGGTGCAACTCTGTCCGTCCGTCTGTCTGTGTGTTGTCACATCGCTAAATATGTCGAGGACCACGTTAAGCTATCAGTATGAAATTCGGATAGTAATGAACAACGCTAACGCTAATTGATTAATGAAGGAAAATGTGATAAAATTAACCCCGCTCCCTTCCTCCCTTATCTCCAAAGTTTACCAAAAAAAATTAGAATTTTTTACATAATATTAACATTACTATAAATTTTACAGGAAAAATATAATCAGACCTATCTTGGTAACTTTTTTTTAATTGACAAAAAACATTTCCGAATAAATACAGTATGCAATTTAACCAACTTCACGTGTATTTATATTTAAATTTCATCGACAAAATACAATGTATCGACTTCAATGTTTCACCAAACAGTGAGACAATAGGTACCTCGGTCCGGTGGAGGTGCGTGGCCTCGCCCTCGGCCGTGAGCAGCGGCGGCGCCAGCAGCGCCAGGGCGCGCACGCGGGCCAGCGCCCCGTCGCCGGCGCCCCCGGCGCCCGCCAGCAGCGCGCCGCACAGGGCGGCTCCCGCGCCCGCTCCGCCGACCACCACTGGATGGGACCTGCGACATGAGAACTTAGTTGCAGAAAAAAGGAGAAGCTCGATCTACGCCCCAAACGCGTTAGTTCCGCGTAGCATTATTTCCATTCGCATTTATGCCATTTTATATTTTAACCAATCGTTTATTTTAATAGTAGGTACCTCCTACCTTTTTTTACACGTGTAAATCCTTGTCGTTTTAAATCCGTATTTTCCCCAAGATGTAATGTTTTAACGGTAGTCACACTAAAAGGTTAGTTTGGTTAAGTAGCTTCAGATGCCCGAAGGGCAAACCGCCCAGAAATAGGAGCCCCCGAAGCGCGGCTCCGTCTAGTTAAGTTGTGAAGGAAATGTTTTTGGAAAAGAAACGATTGGAATAAAAATCTATTAGAACTAACGCGTTTGGGGAACTGCTGGAAAAAAGTCATTGCCTAAAATATGAACTCCAATATTTAGCATTAAAGTTAAAATGCGGTGAGTTCAGGTCCCTCTTCGTACACGACTCGCTAAGCACTGAGCGGACGACTGTGCGTGCCCGGGATCGCGGATATTATTATAATTGAATTGTTATTTTTAATAAAAAATAGTAATCGATGAGTTCGATCAAAAGCATTTTTTATATAGTTACATATTTTTAATGGTGCGTTTTAGACCTATGTTCGAATCGTAGAAAACAAAAAGGCCTCGATTGGTATTATTTTTTTGGCAGCCGTATTATGATGTAAAAAAGCGCTAGGATTTTGCAAAAACTGTGCTCCCACCCACTGTTTTCTCCTAACTTATTAGCGCGACGCGATCTTACTATATCAGTCCTAGTCTATTTATATGCGCAAAGTGCATAAATATTAATATTAATATATACAAGGTGCCCGTGAGCATTGCGAGAGATTTTAACGGTGCATTCCTGATGGCAACAGAAGCAAAAAATGTTATATGACTTTTTGTGAAATTCGACAAAAAAGAAATTGTTATTGTTTTTTTTGTCCCTTTTTTCTGAACACTCCTGTACATAAAACGTAATTTTTATTGATAAAAACATAACCTAAAATTAACTAAAGTTTTTTTTTTTATATGGGGGTAGTTTCTCGAATACATTTTTTTGAGTTTTCGATGTTAATCAATAGGTATGTCCAGACTAGACCTCAAAGTGGCAATACCGCAGTCAAAAATGTGTTTTGTACCGACTTATGGCGAAAGAATGATTTCGAAACACATTTAATTATCTCTGAAACTAGGCCTAATCCAGAAAATTTTAGATGACATTTTAGTTTCTAAATATTACCAGGAAGGCACCGTTAAAATCTCTCGCAATGCTCACGGGCACCTTGTATATATATATATTCTATAAATCATACCCAGCTTCAGCTAGCTCGTTGAGCCGTGCGGCCCGCGCGGCGCCCATGAGCGCGGAGGACTAAGCCTCAGGCCCGGTCGAGTCCCCGCATATGAGGCGCACGTGTAATAAGGAGCGTGTATGAACTGTTAAACGGCAGCACAGAAGCCGCCTATTCATAGGCGCGAAGCATTATGTCAATTTTCCATTTTTAGATTTAAGTCACTAGATGGCAGACTCTACTATGCGAAATAGACCCCGCGTTTACTCTAGGGGGCAGCACCTGCTTAGAAGTGTAAATTGTTTTCGCTTCCGAATCAGGTCACGAAATGGCAGACCCTCCAACACGCACGGTCTCTATAGCATTAAGTGCGCAATGCATTCTTACTAGATCTGTCTCTAACGATATGCGCGAAGCGTATAAATTAAATTATTAATTAAAACAGTTAGTATGCAGTGTTGCACCTGAAAAAAAATAGTCCACGTTGCAAAATCTATTCGACCAATTTAAGGATTCTCCATTTCCATACATATTATTATTAACAATTAGTTACCTTTTTAAGTCAGTTAGATTATCATTAATATAACATGTGCTATAACATGCCCCCACGGCAGACCAAATGCGATGGCTCGATGTCGTGAAAGCGGATATGAGCGTAAACGGGCTCACACGAGAGGACATCCAGGATCGCGCACAGTGGAGGAAGGCAAGTAGGAAAGCGGACCCTGGCAAAGGCCGGGCTAACGCTAGGTAGAAGAAGATAACATGTGCTATAACCTATAACATAATGGACGCGTGCGTAATATTACGGATTATGAGCCTAAAGCGGTACAATAAGTTCCACGTTACGAGCAAGTGTGTTAAAATAGTACATTATGATACAAGTGTGCTAAGTTGGTCATTATGGTGTGTGTATGTAAAATATGTCATTCGTAAATCATACCCAGCCTCAGCGAGCACATCGAGCAGCGCGGCCCTCGCGGCGGCCATGAGCGCGGAGCACCAGGCCTCGGGGCCGGCGCCGGGGCCGGGGCCGGGGCCGAGGCCGGGCGCGGCGCCGGGCGCGAGGCCGGCCGAGGCCGCGCGCACCTCGCGCACGTGCACCAGCGCGCGCAGCCGCCGCGCCCAGCGGTCCGAGCCGCGCGCGCACATCCACACTAGCCAGGGGCCTGCTCAACAAAAAGAGTAATAGTAATCATTATTAGTTTCACAAGCTGATTTTTTTTAACCGCTCGGGCTAATACAGTTGAACCACGAGCTTAACGAAGTATGAAGGTTAAATAAATTTTGATTCCAAGTGAAACACATTTTTTACCACACCGACGCGAGGAAAATATTGAATATACCTAAAACAATTGATTATTTTGATTCAAGTATCTCTCTCTTAGCAGAAGTGTCTTGTCACTTTTAAGGCACCAGCGCAGACACTGTAATTTGTTTTTAAGCTACCGAATAAATATATTTATTTATTGAATATACCTGGAGCGTCCTTGTCCACCGGCGGCCCCACGCGCGCCAGCGGGTCGCGCGCGGGCGGCGCGGGCGCCGGCAGCAGGCGCGCGGCCAGGCGCGGCACGGCGCGCCGCCACTCGCCGCCCAGCTCGCGCCACAGCGCCGCCGCCCACTGGCTGCCGTGCGCCAGCATGGCGCCGTGCAGCCACGGCGCCACGCCGCTGCCACCTGCTCAAAAAATACTGCATAGGTCTTCTTACACAACCTGCCTATAAGGAGATCCTAATCTGTTCAGTTTCAGTAGCAACAGTTTATAAAAATCATTTATATATTTTTCAAAGGTCAGATAAATCCGGACGCCAACAGAAAAAAACCAAGGGTTACCCCTTAGCCTGAGAAAAGATGGCACAAGAGGGTGAAAGACGAGTATTGAGGTTGTATATACTCGTACCCTTTTATTGTCTATGTTAGTTTTAAGTTCTAGCATTCCAAATTTTAATACTTGAAACATATTTTTTTATTTACATTTTAATGTCAGTTCGTTAATAAATCTGGCGCTGTATAATCAACTGCTTGTGTTTCCTTATTTTCCATTCTCTAATACTATCGAAACCCTCTTCTTTAACGAGAATAGAGAAACAAAACACGCAAGGCAGAAGGCATCACTCCACAGTATTATCTTACCGTCAGGAGCCGCCCACAACGCCATGACGGCGCTAGAGCGCGACACACGGCTCTTGCAGCTTGGCGCGCCTGGTTTCTCTTTATACTACGGCTGCAGCAAGGAATAGTTGGAGCGCCTCTGGTACCGTTACTGTTACTACTTACCGTTGGGAGCCGCCCACAGTGGCGCTAGCGCTCGGCGTACAGCTCTTGCAGCAGTTCGCGCCTGGTCTCTCATTATACTCGCATCGGCGTGGCCGGCTGAAGCGAGGCGCGCGAGTCGGAAAGCTCGGAGCGCATCTAACGCGGCCCGCGCGGCTCGGGCGTGCATCGTGCTAGGTGCTAGTGCCAGCACACGTGCTTCCCACTCAGGATCGACGTCATCGGTTTCTGTAAGAGAAAAATAATCATGTGTTAAACCCACCTATAGCATACTCAACTAGGCTATTGTACAAATTCAAAACCGATTAGTGCCGTCAAAAAGTTCGCGGGCCGCGCGAGCAACTCGCGGACGCCGCTCTAGGCTCGTACGCGTGCTGTAATAACTCACCCTGTGTATCGGGGGCCGGATCGCAGTCCTCGGGCCCGCCGACGTCGAGCGGCTGCTCGGCGGGCGGGGGCCGCGCGAGCAGCTCGCGGACGGCGGCGCCGCTCTTGGCGCGCGCGTACGAGTGCTCCATCCATACGCCCACACGCCCCTCCTGTGAACACATTTCAAGTTTATTCTACGTACCTGTGTCGTTACGAACAAGTTGTAAGTGAAAGAGTCTATCATTCATAATGATCAAATCTAGACATTGAGTCTATCAAACTAATCAAATTGAGTGGGTTACTCTGCTTTCCGACCGAGTAGTAGTAATTAAGGCATAGTCTTGATTTCAATCGATGGGTCTATGGATGGATAGGCTAGTCAAATGAGTTACTTTTGCCTAAATGTCAGTGCTACTAACTAAATGACAATTTGTATAAATTAACATACACATCACATTTTGGAGAAGTCAACCCTCCTCATTTTTTAGATTCATAGATGATTAAAAACAGATATAAATGCATAAAAATTAGACTGTTTGTTTTATTCCTGACTGTTTTGTTTGTTAATATCTACTCTGTTGTTGGTACTTTGGCACTCACCGGTTCGCCACCAGCGGCGCGCACGAGCGCTACTAAGCGAGCATGTAGCGCTGCGCTACCCTCCTCCGCCTCCCCCGGAGCCGCATTCTCCTCCTCCATCTGGAAATAAAATACATATATATAATATACTTGATGAATGAATACAACCTGCAGGCCTATAGTTGTGCCGTTCTGGAGAATGTTCTCCATTTTGTGAATTCTCGAGAATGGCACAACTATATGCAGGCCTAACATAACTACCTGAAAAACCAAGACTTATCAGTATTAGAGAGACATTAGCCGTATGGATACTATAGTCAATCTATAGCCAATAAAAGCTCAAAGAGCAGAGGAATTTCATAATTTGGGTGTACAATTTTAATATCAGCCATGTTTAGAGATGGGTAGTGAGTAAATAGTCAATGGTAAATACTAAGTAAATACTCAGTATTTAATCAATATACTCATATTTGCTTGTTATTCCTAAATTGGTGGTTATAAACTATTTACAGTGCTGCAAGGGGCATATAAATTTGAAATATAGGTGTATTTTGTAAGCCGCTACTGGATTCAGTACTGATTAATAAATATATTTTTAAGGGGGGCACTCCATACATGTATGTAACTAATGATCACAAAAAAATCAGAAACCACCAGCAGGTTGCACATCATTCTGCAGGTTGCACTCAATCTTTATTGCACAATACATGAAGGTACAAATGGCGGACTTAATGCCTTAAGGCATTCTCTACCAGTGAACCAATGGGTTAAACCAGAAAGATTAAGTAGGTGCAGTGTCTTTTAAAGTAAACTACTATCTATTTAATGTTGACTGTACCTACGTAAAAACTGGTGATGTATGTATATTAGGTGATTCCCAAGAATGGAATCTAGTAGCCAAACCCATTACATCAAAATATGTAGTATGTGTATTATTTGTAATCAAATGATCCGATTTGATTGCAAATGCACATACCTATTTGAATGTACTTGTGTTAATATAAATGTTAAACATTCTTTATATATTTAGTTAGATCTCCAAGTAAAAGAAAAAAAAGGGTGCACACGTAGGTTCAAAATGTTAAAATAGATGCAATACAAATGCAGTTGACAGCAGGTTGTGCAACTCACCGGCAGCATCAGTTTGGTAACTCAGCTTAACGGTTTGCCAACGGCCTTTTAGCGTTCGCTTCGTAAACACAAAAATAAGAAGACACACACACAATACAATGTTAACAACAAGCAAACGCAGTGAAGCAAATGATAGAACAAGAGAGGTTATTTGTTTTTTGAGTTTGACATTGACAGAATGACAGCTACGTCGGGTGCGTTTAGTTACGGAATTAATTATTTTGTTTCGATCAAAGTTGCAGCGGAGAATCTGTCTCTGGCAATTTAGCTTTTAGTAAATCTGATGAAAAATACTGCAAACATGGAATGTACATCCACCTGGTGCATCAAAACATTCAATGTATTAGAGGAAAAGATTTACAGATTGAACTTTTTTTGAATGATTATAATATTGATATTTTATGTATTACTGAACATTGGTTGAATAATAATGAATTAATGCCTCAATTTAATAATCACCAGGTGGGCAGTTCGTTCACCAGACTTAGTTCCATACATGGTGGGTCATTAATTATATTAAATAGTCAGTTAAAATTTAAGGAACGTAAGGACATTGTATCCATGTCTGTTGAGCGGACTATAGAACTAAGTGCAGTAGAATTGGAGCAATTTATTGTTGTCTGTGCGTATAGGCCGCCTTTAAGTAATTTTGAAATATTTGAAAGCATAATGGAATCCGTCCTACTTAAAATATCACCTTCTAGTAAGAAATTACTTATATGCGGCGACTATAATGTAAATATTTTGGAAAATTCAACAGTAAGTTGTAGATTGTTGAATCTTTTCAAATCATGTAATCTCAACCACATGTTTATGGAGCCTACTAGAGTGACTGCCACTAGTGCCACCTGTATAGATAATATTTTCACTGATATTTTTCCTACCGCTAAAAATGTAATCAGCAAGTTAGAATCAGACCACTTAGGCCAATTAATGGTGTTTGAGGCTGTAAGGAAAAATACCTTGCGAAAACAAATAACTTTTGTACCAGTAACCTCTGACCGCGTGGAACGAATGAAACAAAGTTTAATTCAGGCGCTACCCTTTCTGTCTTCCAACATGAGTCCTAATGATATGTATAATTCATTCTTTCACACTTTTATGGAAAATTATAATGCGATATTTACTACAAAATCGGTCATGGTTAGTGATGCATCAGTTTTTAGTGAGTGGGCTACTGCAGAGTTACATCAACGAAGACGTGCATTGTATGCCTTGTATGAGGAACGGCGGTTCAATACGAGTGATGAATTTAAGGAATATGTTAAACAATATTCGAAGAAGTTTAAAATAGATTGCCATATCGCTAAGCGTAATTATATAAGTCAAACAATAAAAACTAGCTCTGATATAATTAAAACAACGTGGAAAGTAATTAATGTGGAGACTGGTAGATCAAAGCAAAGGATGAAAGATCTTAAACTAAAAATTGATGACAAAATCGTAGATTCCAGTTTAGATGTAGCAACAGAATTTGAAAAATTCTTCACCGAGGTACCAGCTTCCACAACTAAGAACTTAAATTCATCACCCTCGTCTGCCGTTACACTGTTAGAAGAGAATGTCCCAGAATGTACTAGAAACCTTAATTTTGAACATGTGAGTGCCTCAGATATATTAAAGGCGTTTAAATCAATTAATGTAAAAAAAACTAGTGACCTTTGGGGAGTCTCCGTTCATACTGTCAAATCCTTAATAGAAGTTGTAGCGCCTGACCTGGTAGTTATATTTAATAACAGTGTTGACTGCGGTGAGTTTCCTGATCTAATGAAACATAGTAAAGTCACTCCTTTATTTAAATCAGGTAGCACATCCGACCCCACTAACTTTAGACCGATATCAGTATTACCAACATTCAGCAAAATTTTTGAAAAAATAGTTTTGAGTCAGTTATTGAAACATTTTAACATTAATAATCTAATGCACAACAAACAATTTGGTTTTACACGGGGTCGCTCAACAACCGACGCTGGTGTTGAGCTAATTAAACAGATCTTCGATGCCTGGGAGGAGTCACAGGATGCTTTAGGTATCTTCTGTGACTTATCTAAGGCCTTCGATTGCGTCTGTCATGAAACATTGATCAGGAAACTGCACTATTATGGAGTAAGAGGCTCGGCACTGAATTTAATAAAGTCTTACTTACACGGTAGAATACAAAGGGTTGATGTGAGTGGACAGCGATCACCGGGGTCATTGGTCTCTATGGGTGTACCGCAGGGATCAATATTGGGGCCGTTCCTGTTCCTTATCTACATTAATGACCTGCCTTACCTAGTAAAGACCCACCATGACATAGTATTGTTTGCAGACGATACTTCACTTATTTTCAAAGTCAAACGACAGCAACAAGCTTGCAGTGATGTAAACAATGCTATTTCTAAAGTAGTAAATTGGTTTAATGTTAATAATTTATTGTTAAATGAGAAAAAGACTAAGTGCATTAAGTTTGTTACAAGTCACATAAGGAATGAGCAAACAGGTGTCATTGTCAAGGATGAGGAATTGGAACTAGTAGATAGCACAGTTTTTCTTGGTATAACTTTAGATTCTAAACTACAATGGGGTCCCCATATTGCTAATCTCTCGAATAGACTGAGTTCTGCAGCTTTTGCAGTGAGCAAGATCCGTCAGTTAACAGACGTGAAAACAGCTCGATTAGTTTACTTTAGTTACTTTCATAGCATTATGTCATATGGTATTTTACTATGGGGTAGTGCTTCAGAGATAAATACCATTTTTGTTCTGCAGAAGAGGGCTATTCGTGCAATATATAAAATGTACCATAGAGACACACTTAGAGATAAGTTTAAGGACATTAACATAATGACAGTACACTGTCAATATATTTATGAGAATATTCTGTATGTACATAAAAATATTGCCAGTTTTAAGAAAAACTGTGAAATACATAATATTAATACTAGAAATAAGCATAAGCTCGCAGTGCCCTTCACTAGGCTCCATAAAATTAAGAAATCATTCATGGGTAATTGTGTAAGATTTTACAATAAACTTCCTAATATTATAACTGAATTGTCTGTTAGTAAATTTAAAAATTATATAAAACGTAAGCTTATCTCTAAAGCCTATTATAGCACACAAGACTACATGAATGATGAAACACCGTGGGATTAAGTGTGATTGTAAAGAATGAATTATTTATTGTTATGTTATTAATGATGAAATTGATAATTCAATGTATATATATACCGTATTTTTTGACATTTAGATTTTATTCTAGAAAGGTTCTAGACTAGTATTTTTATACAATTTTGATGTATGACGATCTTTTTATGAAATTCTTATTATTAAGTTTACCATATCTATAATAGTTCAATGTTTTTTTTAGAACAATAATAACTGCATCAATAAATTGCTCTGATATTTAGATTAAGATGATATTTGTAAAATTTGACGATTTAAAAGTGCTTGTTGCTAGGCCTATTTGAATAAAGAATATTTTGATTTTGATTTTGAAATGATATTTCGTACATAAGTTCCGAAAAACTCATTGGTACGCGCCGGGGTTTGAACCCGCGACCTCCGGATTGCAAGTCGCACGCTCCTACCGCTAGGCCACCAGCGCTTATTTATATCTAGAGCATAATTTATCACACTACGACATCCGGTATGAGTGCAACTAGATCTCTCTACTCAGAACACTTCAAACAGAGACGTTATTGTTTTGAAGAATGATAAAGTGTGGTAAGGTTTCCGAGAAATCATCGGCTAAGGCTTGGAGTACACAGGGAAATAAATTATACTTGTTAAATTTGTTTTTGGACTGTTGAAGTTTTAGTCCAAATTTTCATTTTAATTAGTATACTTACTCTTACTTTTACTAGTTTTAATTTCCGACTGAATATTTAGCAGAAAGTTTACAGTAAAGACCTATAAGGCTACCATACCACCAGTTTTTACATTGACGTATTCGCTCAACTCTACGTAAGTTGGCAGAATCATCAACACCTTGATGGAGCCATAACACGAAAAAAATTGATTGATTGAACTTACTTTCTATGCATTTCGCTTGCACTAATACGCCAGTAGGTACGAGCGAGATGCATAGAAAGTATAAGTTACGTTACATAAACGTGAGCAAATATGTCAATGTCAAGACTGGTGGTAGCCGTACATATACAATACAATGTCTTTACAATTTATAATGGCCTCTAAAAAGAGTCACCGACTAACACATGCGATTTACAGTACATTGCTGCATTTGATCGAACAATTGAACTTGTTGCTTCTACTTAGCCGGCAATTATCTAAAATGTCATGATACTTGTTGCAGGGTCTGTAGAAAGTTTATGGCGCCTGTAATTATTAGAGTTGCACTATACAAAGATTCACTAGTCCACCAATTAAGGGACAAAGCCAACCTCCTCAGAGCTCCCCGCGTCTAGCACAGGTACACCCTGAAAAGCTCTGGGAGCCTTCACCATCTGTGTACTATACGTCATACGTACGAATTGCTTATACATAGATGTGGTCTTCTGTAAGTAGAGATATTCCCATCACTTGGCTTCTCCAGATTAGATTTGAGCGTGATGATATTTCGCTGCCTCTTTTAGGCCAAAAAGTAATGTCGCAATTAACACATAATCCTACTTAGCGTCGCGCAGTCAGGTAAAAATTAATGTTGAGCTCATCGCACTGCCAGTGCCACCTTATAAATATGAAGCATTTTTATTACTAAGTAATCGCTTTGTTAGCTACAAATCACAAAACCTACCGTTATTCCAACCCCGAGCCAAAGGTAGTCGATTTAAACGGTATCTTCATCTCTGTCACTCCAATGTTGTAGCAGTGATAGAGACGGAGATGCAGAAAATTCAAATTTGCGTTTTTAAGCGCACGTTACACACGGCCTACACGGGAGCGGCATTCTAACTTACAAAAATTATTTTAACCTGATATCGATTTGACATCAGACATCACTCATATTCACCGTCAACATACAACGAGTGAGATGCACCGAAAGTAATGACACAATATCAAATCAAGATTTTTAAAGCTTGAATGCTTCTGGAGCCCACTGCCCACCATTCGAAGATTTCGAAGTCAGTCAGTCGGTTGGCCAGTGTGTAAAGTGAACGCGCGTGAAATTAAATTCAAGATGAACTTGGACGCCAAAAGTCATGTCATAACACTGTTTCTGATTTCCAACTCTTTTAATGGGGTGAGTGAAATGCTTCAAATAATAATTTTTAAGAAAAAAATTAGGGAGACCGGATGAAAAAAAGATGATTGTTGATTTTGGGTTTTATACAATGAAATTAAAAAGACAGCTACCTACGGCTAATTATGTAGAAAAGAAGGTAAAATGCTTTTGTTTTTGTCACTGCACCCACCTCTTGAATCATTTCAGATTTGCCCTATGGTTGACTGGTAAGATACCCGCAATAGGGTATCGGACTGTATTTAATAATTATTATTTCACACCATGCATAAAATAAAGCACCAGATAATTATTAGAAAAACATAGATAGCATAGGATATAAATATAAAAAAGTAGATGAGTTGACCGTGACGTCATTGTATAATTTTTCATATGAATTTGTTCATTTGCTTGATTTTTTAATGAAAATATTAAGATCACTATACGAGTATACATGCCTTTAACATTTGAGAAGTTACCTCGATTCCTCATGAACCCCATCGTCAGAACTCAAACTTGACAAAAATTTGTCTTGAAAATCTAATTTGCTTAACAAACACAGCGAAGAGGACAAATTTACAGAAAACAGCAGCCAAATAACACTAGACCCTACTCATAGTGTTGTGATCCTGTCGGTGAGTAAGGTTGTCAGAGCTCAACGAGGGGGGGCGGGGTTAGGGTCGGCAACGCGCATGTAACTCCTCTGGAGTTGTAGGCGTACATAGGCTACGGAGACTGCTTACCATCAGGCGGCCGTATGCTTGTTTGCAACCGACGTAGTATAAAAAAAATCGCCTAACGTGAACTATGCCTCGTTGAAGAGTTCCATTCTGATCATCATCAGCAGTTCCACTGCATCAAATGTCACTTGTTTAAATGTAAATGCTTGAATTGTTGATGAAAAAAACAACCTAATAACAGTTTTTAAATGTCGGGAGCTCAATAAAAACAATACAAAAGGTAATCACGGTTTATAACCCGGTCGATATAAGTGTAGCCATACAACCGAATTGAGAACCTTCTCCTATTGAAATCTTGAAGTCGGTTAAAAACTACCTTGGATCTTCTTGACATTAGATCTGGGTTAATAGAGTTAGACCAAGATAAAGGCAGCGATTTAGAATCCCAGACTGTGCAAGTGTTATTTAAACGTCATAATTTCATAGAAGTTACCAAACTAACTAAGTAGAATGAGACGACAAAAAATTAGGACTAAGAAATATA
The DNA here is from genome assembly GCF_033807575.1 of Cydia pomonella. NCBI lineage: Eukaryota > Metazoa > Arthropoda > Insecta > Lepidoptera > Tortricidae > Cydia > Cydia pomonella. The sequence continues at coordinate 5,799,346 of NC_084717.1, read as the reverse complement.
GAGATCATCCATTACATAACATCACGTGCTTAGGGGGTGGGAGGAGTCACAAACTTTGTGACGTCACTATTACTTCGTCAGTAACCGATTTTTTTAATTCATTATAAAGTTAAATAACGAGTTTTTAGAACGATAATTTTTTTTTCCTAATCGATTTTGTGGTATATATAGATGAATATTATTATTTCATTATCAAAAATATTTTGATTAACTATTAATAATACCTAATTCCAATTGGCGATTTCGTTGAAAACATAATTGCCAAAAATGTGACCTCACGGGGCGGAATTAGCTAAATAAGACAAAGTGTGATAAGGAGGGGTCAAAAAACCTAGAAATTCATGTGACGTACTTAATGGATGTCTCCATATATATGACGCAAAAATAAACTGAAAATGTAACAATGATGTCTTCCTCGTTATCATTATATGAGTGAATTGAAAAAATATATACATAATTAAATTTAATTGATTCCATTGTGTTCCGAAAATAAGCCATTTTTAGGGTTCCGTACCCAAAGGGTCAAACGGGACCCTATTACTGAGACTCCGCTGTCCGTCCGTCCGTCCGTCTGTCTCATGAACCGTGATAGTTAGCCAGTTGAAATTTCTATAGATTATGTATTTCTGTTGCCGTTATAACAACAAATACTAAAAACAGAATAAATTAAATATTTATTTCCAATCTCGAGGTTCTCATCCAATCACCGAAGTTAAGCAACTTCGGGCGGGGTCAGTACTTGGCTGGGTGACCGTTTTTATAGATAATGGTATGGAACCCTTCCTATGCGAGCCCGACTCGCACTTGGCCGGTTTTTTATTAAAGTTACAGGTTGTAAGGCGTCACGGTAGACCTCGTCGAAATGGCGGGACGAACTTGACGCCTCTGACAGAGACTGGTGGGAGACTTCCGAGGATAGGGACACGTGGAAGAATAAGAGGGAGGCCTTTTCCCAACAGTGGGACAATATGGGCTCATAATAATAAATAATGCATTAGTGTTTTTGCGTATGCGTATATAGACTTAGGTATATGTGTATGGATTAACTACAATACAATGAATAAGTACCTACAATACAATTTCATGGTTTATTTTGCGTAACACATGAATCAATTAACTTAACACTGGGTAATTACAGCTTCTTAAGTACGCTTCATTGCGTTTTTTTTTGCAATTTACCCATTTTCCTAGTAAGATTTTATTTGTAGGGACTGCGTCCTACATTCGCCCAAGCTTTAGATGATATTAAATAAATAATATTTTAATTTAGCTTTTCCCGTTATGCGCAATGTGCATTTTAGTTAATAGCATACGTAACTGTTTATTATGACCGTTACAGGGATGAGATGAGCTTGTAAAAGCATTGTAATATAAGTAATCTGTTTCCTTCCCTTTGTCGGCACTTGCCTTTGTCTTAATCTCTCTTTGTTTTATTTCTTTGTCAGTTTCCGAATATTGTTAACTTTAAGTCATAAACTAATTTGTAGCCAGCGGGGTAATTCATGGGAAACGTTAGGATTCGCCATGTGCGAAACCGTTATAGGTTCTGTATCGCTATTCCTATTGCGTACCTGATGCAAGGTTATAATCATCGGGATCGCGGGAGTCAAAGATAGTTGGTAGTCAGACGTCAACTCGACAAGTTGTCTCGTACCTATTATCACAGGTTGAGCTTGATATCGTATCGCTCCCTCGCGTTCTCTTGGTACCTATCTTTAATGGTCGAGCTCGATTATATATCGCTCCCTACTTCTTATTGTAATTAGTGTTAGTTTAGTATTGAGTTGTGTTAATATAGATTTATTATTGTTACCGCGTCTGAACTTTTTATTTGCAACAATCCCAACACCTAAGTACATATACCAAACTCCACTGCTAAATATTCAAAATTGCAGTTTCGACCAGCCACTTCGATTCTCTATTTAGGCGGTGGTAACATTTCATCTTGTACTTTTATTTTCAGTTTGGCTTTGGCCTCTTCCTATTCGCCTTCGGCGTTGGGAGCGGGGTCGTCGTGGGCATGACCCAAGGGTTTACAATATGCATAGCGATCGGTGCCGCAATTATCGGTCTGACTGTAGTCGGCTACACTGGAGCTATAACACAGCACAAGAAGAAACTGGACTCGGTGAGTATTATAGGTAACAGTGGCGGATCGTTCAAAGAACTCGATTCCCACCGGCTTGTCTAAACTTCAGCCCGTTGAGTACTTTCACGATCGGTTCATGGAGAAAAGGAAACCAAAATTAGCTCCGGGTTCCCTACGAATATTTGTGACGCGCCGCCACTGATAGGTAACCAGGAAAATTTCTAGTTGCCAATTCTTTCATGTACTCTGATAAAGACCGTCGACACAAAACTGACAGCGATTTACTTTTCTTACACACTCTCACCTAATTAGGTACAGGTATTTTCTGAAAGTCCGTATGAAAACAAGAGACGACACTAACTTATAATACATATATTAAACAAAAATATTTTAGAGTATCGTTAGAACGTCTATAGTAATAATAATGTAACCTTTGTTCTTTTGGCAAAGGATGTAGGTACATATTTACTTCACGTCGCCGTGTGTTAAAGGTTCCATGTAAAGTACCTACATATGTACATATATAAGCCGTAAGAGCGGTAAGAGCGTGTGACTTTCAATCCGGAGGTCGCGGGTTCAAACCCCGGCTCGTACCTATGAGTTTTTAAGAACTTATGTACGAAATATCATTGATATTTACCAGTCACTTTTCGGTGAAGGAAAACATTGTGAGGAAACCGGACTAATCCCAATAAGGCCTAGTTTACCCTCTGGGTTGGAAGGTAAGACGGCAGTCGCTTTCGTAAAAACTAGTGCCTACGCCAATTCTCCATGAGCCGTGGTAAAAATGCCGGGACAACGCGAGGAAGAAGAAGATATACAGGATGACCTTAGCCATTGGACAAACCCTGAAATCCCACGTACCACGTAGGGTCAGGAATGCTCTGATGTTAATATTTTTTGATTAGAAAATGAATTTTTCGAACAAAAGTTATTTGCAATAATCGACAACAAAAAGAAACATTCTGTATTTTTGGCAGTGTTTTTGATAATTTGTTCGAAATATTTGATAATGATGACATTTTTCAAAAGTCAGAAGCTTATTAGTGTCATAAATAAAAAAGATAATCAAAAAGGTCGAAGAAGGTTCCATGCTAGCTACTAACATATACATACTGCTCCAAAGTAAAAAAATGGTAATTTGTTAATTTCTTCGAAACCGCTACACCGGTTGTTATGACACTTTGTATACTGGTTCTAAATACACTAATGCATATGTACATTTCGGCTTTGTTCAATAGCTAGGGACACACTGTATATATCGGGAACCCAGTGCATAAACTACGGGTCAAGCCTGAGGGCCTACCGCGAACCACGTTCGACGAGTTGCCTCCCTGTCACACTAACGTACAAATTTACAAGTGCGACAGGGAGGCAACACGTCGAACGTGGTTCGCGGTAAGCCCTCTGATGACGTCATCTAATCTCAAGTGCTGCGCCAGCGCCGGCGCGCGGGTGGTGCCGGGCGACAGTTTTTATCGATATCGACCCTTGACACGTGTAGACGCATTGATTTCCGAATATTAATTTTGATTACCTAATTAGTGACTTTGATTAGAAATTTGGCAATACAAGGATGTTGTATGTTGTTTATTGACTTTCGTGCAATTACATTTGTATCTCAGTTGAATCTAGACTGTTTTATTATCTCGAGGAACACTTAGGACTAATTAGCCATCGACGCCATCGTGATGCCCACCAATAGACAATAATCTGATGATCCAGACCATTCTGCGACATATAAGTATCTACCCGTAAGGTACGTTACCTATAAGTACTAACTAAGTCAGAACACAAGAAATTCTAACACACCCTCAAGTGTTCTAGAAATTACGGTTTCACTTTTTGGACTCGAAATTAGGGTTTCACTTTTTGCCCAGGTCTCAAAGGTAGCCTACAACCTACAACAACTCTAAGTAGGTATTAGGTAATAGTACATTACGATACAAGTGCGAAAAGTAGGAAACACGACCGAAGGGAGGGTTTTAAATCGACACGAGTTGCGAATCACCTATTCGCCCATGTATCGTACAACGTTTTACAGTAGATATGGCCCTTTTAATGTTCGACATAGGAACGTACTCGTAATATGCTAATTTTCGGACTAGTGCGGTAAAGTAGCAACATATGTACTGTAAAGGTTATCTATTATCAAGTGACCAACAGACCAATTTATTACACATACGAGTATTAACATTACTTGTTCACAGTACGCGTCGGGGATGGTAATGCTGACGGCGGCCGAGATAGTGCACTTGGTGGTGTTGAGCAACTCACCCTTTCTGCGTGCCGATGACGTCGGTCTGAGAGCATATTTTATAACCATGGTCTTCATTATCTGCACATCGGTGAGAAATTTATCTCCGACTCCACTATAGTAAACACACCTATAATGGAACAGGCACCAGTAATGGGATGGTATAGCGACAGCGATATGCGACTGTTGTTGCTAAAGTATTTGACAGTGTGATTAATGTACAGTTAAATAAGTGCGTGAGCCTTAACCCAAACCAGTTTGGTTTTCGACCAGGGTTATCAACAGAAACTGCAATACTGTGCCTTAAGCACACTGTCAAGTATTATTTAAACAGAAAGACGCCAGTTTATGCGTGCTACTTAGACCTGTCTAAGGCTTTTGACCTGGTTTCCTACAATATCCTATGGAAAAAACTAAAAGACATTAATTTACCTAATGAGACCATACAAATTCTGAGGTATTGGTATGGAAATCAGGTCAATAGTGTTAGATGGTCAGGTATTTTATCAGACCCGTACAGGTTGGAGTGTGGGGTGAGGCAGGGGGGTTTGACCTCGCCCACACTTTTTAACCTTTATATAAATGAGCTTCTCGAGGCGCTCGGCAAAACGCATATCGGCTGCCATATTGACACAGTTTGTATGAATAATTTGAGTTACGCCGACGATATGGTTTTGTTGAGCGCATCGGCTTGTGGTTTGCGAAAACTTTTAAGTATATGCGAAACCTACGCCATCCAACATGGGCTAAAGTACAATGTGGATAAAACCCAATACATGGTGTTTGAGCCTACCGGCTATCGAATACCTAAGGTACCTCCCATAAATTTGAATGGTAGTCCTCTAGAAAGGGTAATGTCTTTTAAATACTTAGGCCATGTTGTCACCTCAGATTTAAAAGATAACATGGATATTGAGCGCGAACGGAGGGCCCTGTCGGTAAGGGCAAACATGATTGCGCGTAAGTTTGCGCGCTGTACTAGGGAGGTGAAATTAACTCTTTTTAGAGCATATTGCACCTCCCTGTATACGTGCAGCTTATGGACGTACTACACTCAGCGGGCCTACGGGGCCCTTCGGGTTCAATATAACAACGCGTTCCGGGTATTGGTGGGGCTGCCCCGCTTCTGTAGCGCATCAGGGATGTTTGCTGAAGCGCGCGTCGATTGCTTTTATACGACTATGCGCAAACGATGCACATCCCTGGTGCGCCGGGTGCGGGCCAGCCCCAACCCAATCCTGCGTTCGATTGCCGAGAGGTTTGACTGCCCATATTTGAGGCATTGTGATGACATGCATGTTTCTAGAAGTACCTATTATGTCTAACCACTAAATAGGTGCTTCTAGAAACATAGCTGTCTTAGTAAGTATTTAGTGATAAGTTTGTACATATTAACATAGCTGTAAGTGCATACTAACATACTAATGAGTCTAAAGTTACTTGAAATAAATGATTAATTATAATTATAATTAATAAATTATAGACAAATCCCGTAAAACAAGTATTTACCATCAGTTTTTTTTTTATCACTGGCAACATTTTACCATAAACAAGAGCCAAACAGCTGCTTAAGTTTAATTTTTCATTGATATTTGTTAGTTTGAAAATTAATGGCGCCAATACATCCCATGACTGGAGCAAAAAACCATAGTTTTAATTGGTTAGTAATATTGAATCTAATTGCAGTAGCTTTCATTAAAATACATAGAAAACATAAAGGACAAATTGGACATTCAACTTTTAAAACATATAGCGGTAGAATCAGTCAGATAAAACTATATAGGAAACATTCGTTTTCGACTACAGAATTGGGATATTATTTTATTGGGCAGGGTTATAACTTATTATAAGAGACGTGAAATATTTATCGCGACATATCCTTGCAGTTCCAATGAACCCTGGGACTTCTAAAGGTGTATATTATGGTTCTATTCTGTTTTTATGAGGGAAGAATAACTTTTTTTTTATTTTGATGTCGATCGCTTAAGCATAATATATTCTTGGTTTATAGGTTTCCCTGAAAAAAAATTTTTTTGTCCTTTGCAAATTTTGAAAGAAAGGATGACCTATAAACCTAGTATTTCATTGTGTCAATAACATACTAAAAAATCATGGAGAATCGAAAATATTTAGAAGTGGAAAAACGTTTTTTCTTTTTGTATGGAAGATCACGTAGAATAGAATAACTTTATTTGCATAGAATAAGTACATATTTTGGTGTCCACAGATGTAATTTTGACAATTTGTTGCTTATTCTGCTATATGTATATAATAATACTAGCATGCAAAAACTTTACACAATTTAATTTTTAATTACTATTGAATAACAACTTTATTTTACTCCTGGATGTTTTCGGAGAGAAAAGCTTTGAGGCAATAATAATTTTTATCCAATAAGTAACAAACAAGACTTCTTTTAAATTTATTAATAGGTAGCTCCCTCATGCGTTGCGGTAGCTTGTTATACACTTTAATGCACATTGCAAAACACTGTCTGTTATATAATGAAGTCTTAGGAATACTTTCATGTACAAGACCTTCATTTCTCGTGCCCCTCGGAAACACAGTTTTGGCCGTCGTCAAAAGTTCCATATGGTTCTTGACGAAAATGCACGACTCCAATATATACAAAGACGGAAGCGTCAGGATCTTTAAATTTTTGAACATTTTCTCTACATGACTTATAAGGGCGTGAATCACAGATTGCTCGGATACATTTTTTCTGTGCAATAAATGCTCTATCCAGACTTGAACTGGCCCCCTAAAGGATAAGGCCGTACCTCAAATTTGAACTAATATAGCCGTGATAAGCGGCTAAAGAGGCTTGTAAACCGGACATGCGTCTCAGTCTCCTCAAAACATAAACAAACCTATTTATTTGGAACAAACTTTTTCAATCTGTTCATTCCAGTCCAGATATTTATCTAATTTTAAACCTAAAAATGTTACGTTATCCATTTCGGCTATAGTTTTATTTTTATAGTGTATATTTAATTCTTCACTTTTGCCGAGTTTTGTATTAAATTGTACATAGTTCGTTTTCTCAACATTTATTTGCAAATTATGTTTACCTAGCCAATCGATTACAAAGATCAACATTTCATTTATTTTTTTCCACGTGCTTTTTGATGCTCTCATATTTATTTGATGTAACAACAACTGAAATGTCGTCCGCAAATAAAATGGATTTATACTTAATTGCATCGCATATATCGTTTACATAGATGATAAACATTAATGGACCTAGTACACTACCTTGAGGTACACCAAAGTTATTTTGTAGAGTTTCAGATTGGTAGTGGATTTCCTCATTTTGGTCATTTAATGTGGAAATATCTACATATTGATTTCTTCCAGACAAGTACGTTTGAATCCAATTTAAAGCAGGTCCTCGTATGCCATATTTGTCTAATTTTTGGAGAAGCAAAGAATGGTCTACAAAATCGAACGCTTTAGACATGTCTAAGAATATTGCTGTTGTGTGTTTTTTTTCATCTACGCTTTTTGTTACGTAGTGAACTAAGTTAAAACCAGCAAGTGTGGTGGATTTGTTTTTTTGAAATCCGTTTTGTTCCTGTTTTATGACATTATATTTTTCGAAAAATTCCATAATTCGTTTATGCATGCACTTTTCAAAAATTTTCGATAAGATGGGTATCAGGGTTATAGTTCCGTTGCCAATTGATATGAAGCAAGCTTCAGAATCCCGTAACAAATTGTGGCGTTATGATAGGGAACACCATACGCGAAAATTAAACCGCAAAACAATTATGATTGACCTAATTCATCGCGCCTTAGAATCGTCAGATCCATTTTCTTATGATTCTTGTCTATGATGACACTCAGCAGTCGCCAAAAACAAAACGAGCGTTTAGTTATTCCTGAAAAAGTTCTCTGGCTTTTGAATGTTTTATATCTCGGGGGCTTAGCAGAAATCAAAGATGATGAAAATATTACTTTAGCATCTGAAGAAATTTTAATATATTGATCACCCTGCATGATCCGGAGTCAGTTAGCCAGCCGAAATTACCGTCGGAACGCACGCAACAGTTTTGACTTTTCCATACAAATTGCCTCGGTCAGCTTATCATTTTGTATGGAGGTCATTTTTATTTCTGTCCGATGGAAAATTCCACTTGACACTTTCATATATATTACATAATCTCTACAAGTCTTCGTTACGGTGCTACTTAACAGCCTGTATAAAAAAAATAATTGAACAAAAACTTTCCATACGGTTGAACCGATCAGGTTCGCTATACTTTTCCTTGGCCGGTTTTTTTTATATTGATCAGCGGGGGACTAAGCTTTTTGTTTATTTAAAACTAAAAAAATGAGTTATGATTAACAACAATAAATAATAGACGAATTAAGAAACTGTCGTATTTGCGCAATTTATCTATTTATTCACTTAAACATCCTGTAGCTCCTAAAGTATTAATCGTAGAGTAAAAATAAAGGAAATTTTATTTAGGTATCTACAAACTTTTGTTTCAAGTAATTATAATGCTATTTGTACTGCAGTACAGATATTCGATATCGCACACACACAACCTCTGCACAACCCCCACCCCCGAGGACTTTTAGTATGTTCATCTGGACACCACAAGTTATACCTGTACTAATTTACAAAACTACACGAATTATTTATCCTGCTTTTATTCATTTTCTTGAACTACATGTGTATCGATCGATCATTTCGCTGATTTAAATTTAATTCCAGACCTGTACCATTATGTCCATGGCCTAAAACCAAAATTTGTGATAGAGAAGCTTACAATTAGACAAACCACTACCCCCCCCTTACAAATGACAAATGGTCTTTTCTAATACGTTTCAGATTGTGTCAATGATGTTGGCGTGGACCATGTCCTATCGCATCAGCCACGCCCGTGCGATACCCGCATTCACTGAGAAAAACGGTCAGCAAAATTTGCAAGCATAGACCATCCCACAACGCAACGTCACCACGACCCACACTTATTTTTTATTGTAGGTATTATGGGTACTAGTAAATTTGAGGTTTGTTTTGTAGATTTTAAGTATGTTTATGTCTAAGGACCAGTAGTAACTTAGGTAAGTACGCCATTTTCGTTTAAGAGGAAAGAGGACGGCCGATTTTCCATACAAACGTAGTCCCCATTTTCCTCTCTGGATATTGACATTTTGGAAAATATTTATCCATAATTTGATGTCTATTAACCATAGCCAGGGGGGCGAAACTGTTCCTTTTGGTCATTCCTGGCTCTGGGGGCCTACCCCGAACATCGAAGTTCGTCAATTGCGGGCATTTTTCTCTGTCACTCTAATTACGTCTTAGTGAGAGTAAAAGAGAAAGATCCCCGCAATTGGCGAATTTCGGTTTTCGCGCTAGGCCCCCTGTTCGGCTCAGCATCGCTTCGAGATTTTTTTTCGATTTTTTATTATTATTAAAATTAGGAGTGAAAAACAGATTTCACACAATTTATTAAATGCGTCCAACTTCTAAAATAATTAAACAATAAACATACGAAAAAAACGTAGGGGCATAGCTGTGGTTGATATACAACAGATTGTGTCAAAATATTCTCAATAATGTTAATATCTAGGGAGGAAAATGAGGACTACGTTTGTATGAAAAGGCGATTTCGCGCGGGTCCTTCATTGTCGTCTTAATTGATTTGTGATTTTTTTAATATAGGTACTTAATTGATAAGATAACTGTAACTGCATGCATTGAGACTTTTTAAATTCGTACATACCTACGTATTAAAAATATTCTTTAGTTATGTCTTAAATCATTTATTTTGTACTTCATTTTATTCAAATTAAAGTTCATTTAGAAACGTATCCTGATTTTGTTTTGTTACCTTTGTTAGAAACCCTGTTATAATATTAGGTAAGTATGTATAGGTATGAATAAATAAAAAAACCTGAGAAATCCTAATTAATTATTTTAGGTACATTTCCACTTTTCTTAGTCATAATGTTATAGTAATGCCATCTGTCGGTCTTATTTTAAAACGCCACAGTTCTTAAGCAAACTGCTAGCTGTTAAATACTGCGCCCTAGTCGAATAGATGGCGCCACGATACTCGTTCTAAGAAGCTTACTTCGCTGTGATTGGTCCTCAGGTCCTCACGAACGTCATAATAACTTCGACACAATGACATTCGCTCGCTAACTTCACTTAAAATAAGTAGTTAAAATTCTGAGACTGGCAAGTTCAATGAGTGAGAAATTAAGACTGCCAAGTCGCTGTTCTTTCGAAAACTAGTTTTTAATTAAATACAAAATTTAACCTAAAACAATATATGTATTCTAGAACTTCTGGATCACACTGTAAAACAAAATAAAACTACCAGCGGTCTGTGCATGGCGTCTCAGTCTGCTCCTCGTCGGGAGCAGCGGCGATGGTAAGCTAAACTATTCATTTATTTCTTTCGATGGGTAAAAACGGGATTATATTACTAAAGACTCCACTGTCCGTCTGTCTGTCACCAGGCCATGAACCGTGATAGCTAGATAGTTGAAATTTTCACAGATGATGTATTTCGGTTGCCGCTATAACAACAAATACTAAAAACAGAATAAAATAAATATTTAAGTCGGGCTCCCATACAACAAACGTGATTTTTTGCGTAATGGTACGGAACTCTTCGCGCGCGAGTCCTTCTCACACTATTGGCCGGTTTTAGGATATTTTATCGTCAATCATGTTACCACGGCGTCCATTACGAGTCAGTTAGATGTAATAGTTACCTTAATTGTTTTTGTAGATTTAATTTACAAGCTCCACCGCTTCTCATAGTAATCAATGTCCTGTGTTGTCCTACGGTCCGTCTGTCTGTCCGTCCGCGGCTTAGCTCCGTGATCGCTAGTGCTTTCTAGCACAGCTGTAATTTGGCGTGGATACATAAATCAATAATGGTGAGGTGACAAAATTGTAAAATAAAAAGAATAAAAATAATTTGTAGGGTACAGTCAGCATCAAAAGTAGTGGATCAAACAAGGATTCAAAAGTTTCATTCTGTAACAGCTTAACAAAAATTGATGGTTCTATATGTACTTAGAACAATTTAGACTCTGAAAAGATATACTTTCGAAGGTGAATTTTAGAGATTTATCTATATTTGGAAAAGTTATCCGGAATATCAGATGCTTTTGGCGCGTTGTTTCATCCGCTATTATTGATGTTGACTGTACCTCCCCTACATTTTTTATCGCAGTCTTCCCTTCTTAATGAAAATACGTCGCTACAAACTACAAAGTATTGTGATATAATGGTAACTTCATTGCCGGATCTCTAGGGGCAAGCCGGGGCCCATGCCCCGGGCTGCAAACTGGAACTTTTTGGCAGACGAATATTATGTCTCATCAGTGGTAACTACGGAACCCCACAATGAGCATAGCATGGCCGGCCTTCTCTTAGCTGGTCAAGTCGTGCTTAGAATTAGATATCTGATGTAGATGGCGTTGTACGCCTCTGTACATTGTGTAGTACATTTCGTTCACAGAATTGCCGCAGTACAACGAAATCTATTTCAGCCTTGTTGTCCTTAGACTTTAAATCGCTTCTACTATCAATGGGTTTAGCTGCAGTTTTATGTAAAATATTTCTGTTACTACAGTGATGGTGCTAAGATGGATAGGTGATAAATGATTTAACACACCACAGCCAGGCCAGTCAATATTTATAGGGGCCGTGCGCGTTGGAGGGTCTGCCATCTTGTGGCCTGAATCGGAACCATAAACATGCACATGTACATGTCACGTGTTTTCTTGTGCACAACCATATGAATGGTTCTGCCATCTTGTGGGCTACATCGGAACAAAAAACATCACATTTACGCCTCGCGCCAAAAATCTGACGGCTCCTGTGCTACAGTTCATGCACGCTCCCTATACTGGGTCAAATATTAGGGGTCGTAATGCCGAATGTCTAAAATATATGTATATAATAGTACAAGTTTTGCTTAGTTTGGGGCTAGGTCGATCTGTGTAAGATTGTCCCCAAACATCACCAACAAGGTGTCCCATAAGACCGATAAAAACATCGTAAAAAATAACCCTAGGGCCCATACGCTTCATCTATTTCGGGCCCTCAAGCTGTCCATTAGATTTTTGGAATTTTGTGGTTAGTCCCATGAGGAACACATTCCATTTTAACACATTTTTAACATTCATGATCAGGACCCCTGTAATGATGGTTGGGGTTTTTGAACTTAGTGTTTTAGTTATTAATCTGCAGCATTTAAAAGTAAAAATATATACAATCATTTACGTTATAGTAAATATAAAATATATGTTTTTGTGCTTTATCTGTGTTAGTTAATTTATATTTTTAGAATAATAAAATAAGAGGCATTCTTATGTCAGCAACATTAAATTTGTTTAATCCAGTAACTAATTTAAAACATTTGTAACTTAATTATTAGCTAAATGGCAATTCTTAATATTACTTCATAACATTAACTAGTAATAAACTAGATACTTATTATATAGATATAAAAAATAATATCACAAAATATTGTGATAACTTAGGTCAAATTTACATTCAGTTATAAAAATAATTTCTAGTTCATTTGATCAAAAGCATACCTACTAGGCACACAACTTAAAAACATATATTTACAAATGAATATGTACAAAATTATTTAAATTCGTATATCATTAAATATAGACAGGAAACCTAATTTTGTTACAACAATGACAACGCGATGCAATCATTCATAATCGAACAGAAAATGGATGCAAATATCAACTCCTCGACAATACAAGCGAATATAGAAATAATAAACATTAATTTGTACTTTGTACTTACGGTGAAAACATACTTCATTTATTTAACATGTTTTCTATAGATAAGGCACTAAGGGATTATTCGTATCTTCATTGAATTATAGATTGTTGTATTATACACATCTGTTATCTGAAAAATATAAGGGCAATGATAGCCTTATAAATTTGAGATTTTGTTTATCTAAAGGTCTAAACCTAAGAATGATAAAGCCCGGAAACCTAGTTCCATAAGCGTTCCGTAAAATGCAACCTTGACCCAACCTATAAATAGTGAAGCCAAAATACTAGTATCTCCGTCTCTTTTGCTATTGTAATCAGTGAAAGAGCTACTACGTATTACGTATGGAAAATTTGTCAGAAATACATAGTCATAATGGCTTCAATTCGGTTGCCAGTTCGTACTTTCTAGCTAAGCTTAAGCTATTCTAAGCATAAGCGTTAAACCAATTTTAAAATATACACCGCTCCGTCGATGTCTCTCACTCATATTTAAGTGTTAATAGAGTTTGCAGTTCGAATCTAACTAATATGCAAAGGCAAACACTTCTGATAGCGTGTGCATTTTAAGAATGGTTTTACACATATACACAGAGTTGTCTGAGTTATATGGTTGGGCTATATAGATGCAACGAAAATCAGATCAGATGCAACAAGACAAGAGCCATGATTTATCTTTTACCAAAACTTATTTCGCCTTCGCTTTTACTAGGTAAGTTAGCGCTCCTACTTTTAAATCTATGATTTGAACTAACCTCTCCTTCACTTCTCAAAGGCAGAATGCCAAGAGAATTGATATCTACACTTAACATGGACGACAAAGAACTACTAGACTCTGATGAAGAAACTCTTCTTCTAAGTTTCTTTTTAAGCTTAAACTTTACTTCTCCTAGACTACTAATTTCTGAAGAAGAGTTGTCAGCATCTATTGAGGTTGAGCTAGTTATATTTTGCTTTACAGTTTTAGATATCCTAGTACTGCTTTCTCGTTTTCTTTCGGCGCTGCGAGCCGAGCGACTGCAGATTTCCAAATTGGAAAGAACTTCGACTGATGTGTTTGGTAAGCGAAGGCTGAAACGTGGGGAAGACAAATTTATGGATATCCCGAGGTCATCGGGCTCCTGTTCTAATTCGACCTTAACATCCTTCTCAGTGGTGACAGATATAATAGGACTTGTTTGATGATCGACAGGTAAAGAGAGAAGAAAGGGAGAAGTGGTTCTCGTCTTGGTTCGTGTGGGAGAAGTCATCACACTTTTCGCATGTTTTGGTGAAGTCTGCGTCACCTTTTGCGCCGCATTTATGTTAAGACTCGCGGGTAAATAATCTTGATTGGCTTTAGAAGTGGAAGGTTTATCTATGGAGCTTTGTAGTAAATCCCCATATTCGTCGATGATTAGCTTCTTAATTAGTTCCTTCTCCAATTTAAACATTTTCTCGATTTCCTTGCTTGGATCCACAGAAGGCCAAAGATCGTTGTGAATAGGTTGTACTGAAATATTTGGACTGTCATTTCTAGGTGAAGTTTGGGTCTCTTTCAGAGATATCTTTTTAGTGGTTTGGCTTTGCGTTGCAGTATCTTCAGTATCAATATTGTGTACAAACTCAAAAATATCCACGCGTTTTTTCAATGAAAGTTTGGGGGTTTTTGAATACGGCACATTATGCATACTTGTTTTACTTTTAGGACATTCCACCTTTTCCTCTGTGGCAGCACTGTTATCAGTCATTCCACTGGTATTCGCTTTATCAGAAGATTTATTACCTGAATTTAATTGACTGTCACGGCTATTTTTATCTGATTGGTCTGATTTCTCGTCCTCAAAGTCGTCTGCGTAACTATCAGGTTCATTTGTATCTTCGTTGGTACTATCACTAGATAACTTTAGAGACTTATTGTGTCTGACTTTTATCTCAGTATTTTTAGATAAAGTTTTATTGACAGTTTTTTCAATATCAATTACTTCCTGTAGCAAGTTTTCATCGGAGGTTGTTAATATTTTCGAACTGTCTCCTTTATCTTTTTTCCTTGGGCTGTTATTGCGTGAATTTTCTTGACTACTTAATATTTTGTCTAGAATAGGGCTAAGTGGTATATTATTTTTATTCGGTATATTTGATATTTCTTTTTCAATATCGCTAACATTGACACCTCCTAAAGTTAATTGTGAATACGGAATGTACTGAGCGTTGTTCAATAATTTTGGTTGTGGTTTTGAAAGATTTGATGGTTGTAGATTAGCTTTTTTAGGTGATATTTTCTTGCCACCTCCCTTTGATTTAGGTGGCAGTTTATTTTTCTTCGAACTTGACGGTTTTCCATAGACAGAATTTAGTTTTTTCCTCCATTCATCCAAATTGACATGCGCTCGTTTTTGTGGTTCAGCTTTAGTTGTCGTGCTTCCTTTGCTATTTTGATCTGAACGTAATGAAGTTGTAGAAGAAGCTCTAGTAGTTTTTGCTGTGCGGAAGTTTAAATTTATTTGGGAACCAGAATTACCATTGTTAGTTGAAGTACTACTTTCGCAGGTAACAATTTTTGTGACTTTTCTTGTTGGTTTTTTATGTATTGTAGCTGGTAAATGGGAGGATACAAATGTTTGTGGGTTTTTTATCGCTGGAGCCTTTAAGGAAGAAATCTCATGCTGCACAGAAATGACACCAACATTAGGTTTAGGTTCTGAATCGCTTTCAATCTTATCAGGTTCTGGTTCTATATCTAATTGTAAGACTTTTTGTTCCTTCAATTCTCCTCTAATGTTAATGCTAGGCATGGTTTGTACTTGTAGATCCTTAACAAAACTCTTTTCTTTTGTGGTCGGGTATTGAAAAGTAAATTCATTGTAAGTTACAGTTTCTTTATGAGGTTTTATAATAACATCTCCTTTTTCTTGCTTTGTACTATTTGTGGCATCAATTTGAACTATTCTAGTGCGTGATTTAGTAAGCTGTTTAGTTCTTGTCGGCTTATTATTTATAGGCGCATTTTGTAGAATGTTATTGTTTAAAGCATTTTTATCATGTTTGTTAATATTTTCTGTTAGTTTCGGTTTTGGGGGATTATGGATAATTTTGTACCCGTGAAATTTGGCATTAACAACTTCTTCGATGTGAATCTTTTCATTGAAGTCGTCGTCAAGCGGCGCGGGGGGTGCCCGCGGTCGCTCGCGCATCCCTGGCTCGCGCTGCGCCAGTTCTCCAGATAGCAGCTTCAGGTCGTCTGCAGTCGATTGCAGCATTTCATGCAACTTTCTGAGTATAATTTCCTCTTCAGGCCGGAGGGCCGGCTCCGGCTTCCATATATCGTCGTCTATGATGTTTACCATTTCAATCTTGCTGCGCTCAACCTGAAATTAAGAAATGACCAATAATTTATTTTGTGAGTGGATATGTAAAATATGTATTAACTTAAACTATATATATACGTGCAATAACGTGAAGTATATTAATAATAATATCCCACGTTTCTTGAGAGTTGTGACAAATAGCTCCATTTCCCAAGTCGCACCTGTATAATATATATAACACCAGGCGTCAGGCGACTATTTGGCAAACTTGACAACGGACACTTTTCTGTACATTTATTAGACCAGCAATCAACTTGGTGAAACAGTGGCCAGGGTACTGTACCTATTGCGGTAAATGATGGTCCCTATGACACTTTATTTGACATTGCTTATAATGATAGGAAACATAGTCGATATTATGTTACTTTTCTTAGGATAAGGTATGCTGCATTCAGCAAGATCAATATAAAAGTTTAATTATAGCTGATGAAATTAATTAACTTGAATTATAGCTGGAAGCTGATGGTCCCGGGTTCAAATCCTGGTAAGGGCATGTATTCGTGTGATGAGCATGGATATTTGTTCCTGAGTCATGGGTGTTTTCTATGTATTTAAGTATTTATAAACATTTATATATTATATATATCGTTGTCTAAGTACCCTCAACACAAGCCTTATTGAGCTTACTGTGGGACTTCAATTTCGTGTAATAATGTCCTATAATATTTATTAAAAGAAAGAAAGAAAGAATTAGAACCCGTATATGTGACCGCGGCCGGCTAAACATCCCACTTTGTCGCTTGCCATAAGGACGCGATTTACTTATATCTTTATACGAATTACCTGATAAGGTAGACATAAAACTAAAGTATTATTAATGAAATCATGCGTAAAATATTCTAAATATTAGTTTTTTTTTAGACGCTGGTCCCGCTCAGCGTTATACTATTATTTACCCGATGCATATAGCCTCCTAAAAACCTACAGCGCGGGATTGTCAGTGTCATCGGGAGATCGTGACCGCCATTCACCACGAGAACAAGTTTTGTGGTGTAAATATCTAAAAAGTATTTTCTTTGTACACTTACCAAATATCGATCGACGGGGTACCGCGGTCCGGGCCTCATCTGTTGGTCAGGCACAGGGGCTCCGGCATCCGATCGCCGCTCCGTTCTGAAACAAACACCACAACTATCAACATGTGTTTCTTAAACAACCATAGATAAAAAAATAAAGACAATCCAAACCGGTAAAGTTTGATATAAAGAACTCATTATTTTGCGATGAATTAAAACAAGGATATTTATGAAGCGAGCTGTTTTATTCTGTTATTGTCTAGCCCTGACTAATTACTAGTGTGTGCACATTCTTTGTATGTTTAGAATTCAGGTATTTTACTGTAAGTTTATAAGCTAACTCCTTCTGTTGACTGTTAGTTACCTGGCTGTTCGGTATGGTTAGTCGTGGTGTAAAATAATGGTGATATGGATTTTGTTATATGGAACCTTTGGGATATCCCCGAAGGCTCAGGTAAATGGTATAAGAATTCACATAAGTTGTTAGTTTTATTACATTGCCCGACCGCCGATACCGACTACTGACGTGACTGACTGACGAATAGGTACCACAAAGTAAAGAAACTAGCATAGGAGTTCTCGCACCGTTTATAAGTTTATATTGGTTTATTAAAACGATCTCATTTTGTCAGTTTTAGTCATCTTTGCAAGATTTAATATTAAAGAAATTATTTAAATAAATATATCTCTATACTTCCAACCGACTTATAATAAAAAAAAAACTCGTGTTACATTTAAGAAGAGCGTGAATATGATCATGACTGTATAAATGGTTTTTGCTAATTTACTATTTTACCTACAACAGAAAATAAACAGCTATACCTATTTCAAAGTCATACTTCATAATCTTTATTGCATATCACATTGTACCTAAACCTATTACATACAATTATTATTTTTAGAATTTTGTGGCGCCATACTCCTTAGATGATAAATAACATATCAATTTTATTATTTTCTTATATAAATATAAGATATTCCATGGCATGCGTAGTTTTAAAATAAACGCATTCTCGTCCTCTATACTTTAATTTTTATACCGCCTCCCCAATGACTGTGAACTTCATGGAATGTAAGCGGAATTTTTGCACCGTAAGTTTTTTCAAAATATATCTTCTCCTTTTGCGTCAAAGTCGCTAGGGACATCGTAGGTACTGTTGTCACTAACAAGGTACGGTACGAAATGAAATTCCCTGGCCGTAATAATGGGCCGTTACAAGATGAAATGTCACATTTCTTTTTCACAAGTCGGCAAAATGTATACAGATAACATGATACGAGATTGCATTTGCACTATAATGGTTATCTCAGAACGTCGTAAAGCATTTGTTTCTTAAGAACTTACTACGCACTGTCGACTGGTCGCCGTCGACTGAGTATTACATATATTGTGACCTTCTGTCGCATCGCTAAAGGCGAATTTAAAAAAAAGTTATGACTTACGGACGAAACTTAATTTAAAGGATGTGTGCGGTATTGTAGTTTTGCATGCATTGCATGTATATTGTAGGTTAAAATAAATACCTTTTCTAATTATTATTTTTGCGCCAGTTTGTACAGTACAGATGTCTACCGTCTCCAATTCTCCCTCAATTGCTCAAAGGTTAACTGGAAGAGATTATCTTAAAGCGATAAGTTCGCCTTTGAACTAATGATGAGTGTTTTATTTCCTGTTTTACTTTCTATAGTTAATAATAGTCGTTTACGCACTTAGCTGCCGGTCACCCGGGCGACTGCTTGGTCGCCGGCGATCACTAGGAACATGGATTCAAATGGAAGCGTTCACACTGCGAGCAACTGTCGAGACGACTTTGTATTCGTCTCGTCACTCTCTCGAACATAGTTGTAAACAACACAACATGTTTAAGTGATGCTTGCGCTCGGCTTGATCCTGGCCCTAGTTGCCAATGTTCTGGTCGCCGAGAGACCAAGTCGACAGTGCGTAACGGCTCCTACTAGCCACAAAGAAACTAAAATTGTATCGCGATATCCTTATGCAAACTGATATTTCAGTTATAATTGTTTTATTATCACAACTGTATAAATGTATAGTCGAAAGCAAGCATCAGATGCAGAAAATTTTGCTGTATACAATATATTAGAACATCAAATGTAGTATGCCGTCATTCATTGCCTCATCTTCTCAAGCATCAGTCAGTAAAGCTACTTTTTGAAAATCGTACATGCAGTAAAAGCCACAACAGTACTGTTGGCACTTATCGTGAAGAAAAGTGTTGTTTTTCTTAAAGCGTAGGAACGTTTAAAATGGATGAGGATCAAAGGTTGTTTCAAATGAAAGCACAAAATACAAAATCACATCAATTGTATTTCACCAACATGTATATTAACATCTTAATCGAAGCATTCACTTGCTTACAGTAAGAAAGAGACGAGTCTCGAAAATTATATTCCCGTGTCAGAACGACATCTACGAACAAGCCTATGGGTACAGGCGGACTATGACCCACCAGTGTACTAAATGAGCGTTTCACAAGGTAGCAAAAAAACTTATTTTAAGACTAACAATAAAAGACCTAGAAACACTCCCATAGAAACGCCAATAGTCTCAGAAATTTATAATTAGATAAAGATTATTGATAAGTTAAACTATTTATAAACGAATATAAATCAAAATGATAGTTTACAATGCTAATTATAATAAATCACTTAACGGGAAGACAATATGACTTAAACAATGAATAATAATAGTGAGAAAGGCGTTCTTTGGGACGATTGGCATCCATTTAGTACACCAATGGACGACAGAAGCACACTCGTGCTTACAATAACTTGCCTTCTGGCGAGAACTAATCAAACGCTGAGCCCGGGCGGGCATTTTCCACTGATAATACTAGATTATTACCAATTTCGAATCTATCAGATACACGACGTTAAGCATTTAATAAGGTCGTTTGACAACGCCACGCCATATTAAAATACTATCACAATCAGTAAAAGTAATAATAAAACGTTAATTAACAAGCATACGTTGTCAAACCACGTCTTTGAAAATATAAATATGCGGTAATAGAAATGGGTGCAGTACCCGTACGATAATGCGTTCCGAAAATTAAGCTTCACAATACACATACTGTTAACAAATGATCGATTAATAAAATATTTCAGTCTGCTCCGGACGCGAGCGTCCCGTGACGAAGCAACCTTTAAAGAAAAATTAAACATCTAAAAGGCTGACAGTCCCTAGTAATACTGGATGGAAAGCCTTCAAGATCGTTCGCGGCTATTCCGTCTATCTACATTATATTTACAAGTATAAAGTATATACAACGTACGTATATGTACACAAATATGACTAAAATAAATAAATGACATATCAATTTAATTGAAATGTACTAAGACGAATGCAGCTTAAAGAGGTTCTGCCCTTCTTTTAAAGAAGTAACGTCGCTTGATATTTTAGCCTCGGCACCGAATTGTAGTAGGTTCCTTACGGTGTTACTTCTCTAAACCAAGTCTCGATTAAATCGCTAGAACCTATTCGAACAATTAAAATGCGTAAGATTGTATATGTTAATCGGCTGTCGTCTGATAGCCTTCGAAATTGACATACACTACGAACTGTTTAACATTATGACATACAATGATAATTACTTCACTTTATACAATTATAGCAGCGAGTTTTAAGAGTTCCTATAACGGCCGCGTGTTCGCGGTTCTGACAATTTGACATTTCACAAAATGACTAGGTACGCTCCCAACGTTGCCAAGCGATCCCGCAATACTGCGCCAGCGCGGCGCGCGCGCCGGCCGCAGATATCTCCACGCCGCGCGCGCCGCGCCGGCTCACCCCGAACGAGTAACTTATCCTTACAAAATAATCAACTCAAACACGAAAGCTCCGAGGAGCCAGAACGTCCAAAACTACAATTTTGAAAGATCATCCAATCGAAAAGAATGCTGCGACCGTGTCGCGCAAACAAACTGTAAATCCATTATCAGACCGAATTTTGTCATCGAATGCAAGACAGTAACGGAACTCGAGCCACTCTGAATAAATCGCCTCAAAGGTAAAAGAAGGCAATATCGCATATTCGCATGCGGTAAATACAAATATACAGGGAGCTAGGGGCTTACTGTACAGACAGAGTGTGGAGTGGGGACAGGGCGAGCGGACTTCCGTCTCTCGGACTACCTTTACAATCTCTCTCGACTACATACAATATGTCATGAACGTATATCGCATAATACTCGTACAGTATAATAAGAATCATCACATTAATAAATGCCAAGTTCACTATGGTTCCGGACCTAAAGGTAACTAAGAAAATGGCATCCGAAGAAATCCTGCTCGGAGCGGCAGAAACCTCCGGTCCCGCGGGGCCGGCGCGAACGTGCGCCCGAGTCGCCCCGGAGACTAAACTTCCTCGAAAAATCCTTCAAACGGATATGTACTATATTCAGAATATTGCACCATCAACTCGTAGAATTAAAAAAATACTTCAAACGCTACCAAAGCTCCTTCGAGTCGTACAAACTCTTAATAAATAAATAAAGAGAATACGGATCCAATATACTGAATACGGCCCACATATTCGCCGCCGTGTCGAGCTTCCAGGCTTCGACAGCTCGCGGTGAGCGAACTATATTACAAAATTGACTATTTACAATGTTATGTACAACAGTGGTATCGTCGGGTGTGGCCTAGCCACTCTCCGCGGAGCCGGCAGGCCGGCCGCGTGCCGCGGAGCGCCCCCGCTACAGCGGGAGGGACAAGAGGTAGAGTCGGGGCGCCGCCGCGCGGCCCTAGGTCTCCCGCTCCTTCTTCGGCTTAAACTCCTCGCCGAGTATCGTCGCTATCTCGCCCTGCATGAACGCCCACGGAACTGTCGAGTTTGCCAATGGGCACTTTTCTCCACTTGGACAGTATACCTGGAAACAACGATAAAGCATTATCGAAAAGGTTCTCATTTATGATTTATAAATAGCATGTAAAATGTGCGGGACTACAAAGTTGCGAGTGGTATTCGAGGGTAACTCACCTCAGATCCTTGCTGTCGCTTGATGGAGTCCCGGGAGCAGGGGAAGCAGAACTTGTGGTGCGGCTGGCTGGGGCACTGCACGAAGTGAGTGTCCTCAAGGCGCTCCTGGCAGAGCGTGCACTTGAGCAGCGGGGCAGGCGCGGGAGCCGCCGCGTCCGCGCCCTCGCCCGCCTCCGTCGACGACACCGACGTCGTCGAGGACACGTGCCGCGAGCCCGACGACCGCCGCCCGCCGTTTGAGCCTGCCGGACCGGAGGAAAATGTTCAACTACCGGTACTTTAATAAATTAGCTACTAGTGCTGGGGCTACGATTGAATAGTCAGCAGACTGCGGGACGGTCGGGGCGCAAGCGGTCGTCGGGCGTCGGACGCCCGCCCGTGTCCGACCCGTCATACGATACGACAGTCAACCAAACGCTGTTCATATTAGAAAGCTTGTAAAACGTTACGCACGTGCGGAATGCACTTATCCTTCAATATCCTTGAGCAAATCTCTTAATTTATCACAATTAAACATTTAAGGCAAGTTTTATACATCCCACAGCTGGGCACAGATCTATGGATTCAAATTGAATCAAATTTCGTCGTACCTGAGGAGTTGGGTGAGTGTTGGCTGGAGCGGCTGGCGGAACGTTGTGGAGGAGGCTGCGGGGGCGAGCCGCCGGCGGACCGCGGAGAGCCCGGGGGCAGCGTGTCGGCCACGGACATGAGCGCGGCCATGGGCGAGGGCCCAGCGCCGGCACCCGTCACGGGTGGTGATCCGGCGGCGCGCCCGAGAGGTGAACCCGCCGAGCCGTTAGTTAGTGGCGCACTGTTTCCGTACCCTGCACATCCGAGAACATTAGTATGAGGCGTGAAAAACACATAATACAACAAAATAGCTACAGTGATTGAAAACAGATTTCGAAAGCTAGTTCCTGGCTTCAGAAAGTCATACTGGTTTTGAAGCTCGGTAGTTGTTAAATTGTACTAAGCTCTTACTCATATAACTACTTCAAAATGTTTAAGGATAGTTGATATAAATTATGACGACTAAATTGCAACGTGAGCGGCGCGCGGCCATGAACTGTAAAGTTCGCTCAATGACTCCAGAGTTGTTGGAGGAACTTGTATTGAGGTTAGATGCTGGTGCGCTTTGTCCGAATCCCACATCCAACGTCGGATGACACATCGGCGTATAGTAAACATACGAATATAATGTCTTATAAATAGTATTGTATGTTAATACTGTTACGTCGCGATGTGTCACTGGGAAGCGGCGCTGGCGGGCCAACTGCGCCTGTAGGCGGGTAGGTAAGTACATAATATTGGACGCTGATAGTGGAACACGGCGCAGTGTCGCGGACGCGACGTTGCCAGAAGTCGCGATATGAGGCCCACATGTGTGCACTGTACGCGGCGTTTATCCACGCTCCATGCGATTGCGAACATGGCTATTGGAAACATGGTATCTTTTGACATTTAATGATTGTTGCTGTAACAGAGCTTGGACTACGTGACCGATATAAAAATATACAATCGACGCGTACAATGCGCCTCGAACGTTTCAAGTTCAAGAACACAATAGAGCTAGAATATATATCATCATATTTAATATCGTATCATCAGAGCCAGAG
The DNA here is from genome assembly GCF_033807575.1 of Cydia pomonella. NCBI lineage: Eukaryota > Metazoa > Arthropoda > Insecta > Lepidoptera > Tortricidae > Cydia > Cydia pomonella. Next base: position 5,775,243 of record NC_084717.1, on the reverse strand, counting down.
CATGTGATTACAAAATAAAGTTTGATTTATCGAGCCGCGGAAAGTGCGTGAGCCTGTAGAGACTGATATGTGGCGCGGTGAAGGCCCGGCCCATATGGCAGGGTGACGTCATCGTGTGACCTTTTTGGCCGGCGGCGGCACTAGCTCCACGGAATGTGGTCGAGCGGGTGCCAAGCGTAGGCAGGCGCTGTATTTTTTCGCCCGACGGCCTACCTACATACGTACGCGAGCGAAAATGTCGTCACGCGACGTTGCCACGCCGCTGTGCATGCATTCACGGCGCCGTTTACATTACGTGGGTGTTGGTACGTAGCGTGGTGTGCGAGAGGCCGGGGCGCGGGCTCGCTTTCGAGAACGCTCAACCAGTGGGACTGGTTTCGTATTTATGGACTGAGTTAATGCACCTACCTAGATACGAGTCCGTGGCTTGCGCAAACTGTCCGCCGCCCGCGCACGTTCAATCGCTATCGTTCGTGTTATCGCTCTACGCGTGACTTCTCTATTTTTATAATAATAACCTACATTGTTATTAGTAAACAACAGAATGCGTTTGGTTACATCATATACTTCGTACACTCTCGTTTAAAATGGTACAGATTAATCAAGCGACTACTTCATTCCTTTTCATAAGAAAACGAATAGCAGATAGATAGTAAATTCTTTTGCAATAAACAAGAGCTTGAAACTCTTCTTTTGGATCTTAAAAAACCAAAGGACTGGGTATGACCTGGGAAAAATAAAGCACACGCTGACTAGTTGTGTAAATATATAGCTCTGAAAATCTTTTCGAAGACACATTCCAACATGTTTCTAAATGCTGGTAACAGCGTGTAAGAATGAGAATACCTAATTATGGCTATGACTATTTAGTTACGACAGTGAATATGCCTATCATTTTCTTTTTCTATAGGTATTAACTCCTTGTATCAGAAGAGTTTGTTTCCTTCGAAAAACGCATTATTATTGAATTGAAGGGGAACCTTACAAAATAATACTGCCAAAATGATGATTGATGAGAAAGTACCCTTCTTTTTTAATAAAAACCTCCAAAAGACCAATTGAAAAGGATGGTTGGTTTTTTCTTTATGTCTACAATCCAGTCTTCGATTTGACGACAGTCAATGATGTTTTCAGCACATTGACGAACGCAAAAACTATGATATGATATAGTAGCAATAACAAAACCACATATTTCATATTCCTACAGTAGCATTTAGCAGCATTAGCAAGAAGATCGAAAACAGAAAAAAACTTATTTGAAACTCTACAAGAGAATTTTAATGTAGCGTCTCATCACAACACCGGACAAAGGAGTACACTAACATAGAAAAGGCTTTAAATAAGATCCTCGCGTGTTTTATATATTATAGTCTAAAATAATTAAGCTATCATGCAGTTTCTTAATTAACAGAAATACTGACTGTAATAATATCTCCTGATTCTTAAGGTTGGTCCACTATGATTTTACTGTTTGGATTTTAGACACAATTTTACTGTGTATCTGACGACTGTCGTCACGTCAAATGTTTCTGAAAGGACAAGTTCTGAAAGGAAATTATGAAGAATTTTGACTAGTAGTCTGAGTAATGATTTCTGGTGTTTCTTGCAACCAATTTAGGCTTCAATTGTAACCACAAGGACTGAACAAACCCGAGCAATCCACGATGGAACTGGGAATAAACAACAAGGTAGGAAATTAGTGAATTTCATTGAAGTTAGGTAATTAGTTAGCTTATAATGCCTATCTACAATTGTTTTAAATATGTTGTAATTTTGGAGCGAGTCTTTCTTTACATAACAAATTGGCTTGAATAATAAAATGATGTGACGTGTGTCACGAGGTTCGTTAATGACTCGGTTAACGATTTGGCGACGATGAGTAAGAGTTGTGAGTGTTCAGTGTAAAGATTAGATTCACTTTCGTTATAGGTACAACATTAAACTGAGTTTCGAAATCTGTTTTAACCAACGAAAAGTAGGTGGGTATTTTTATTTTATGATAAACTTGACTTACCGTTTGATTTGAATGATGAAGCATCAAACGACGGTGTACGGTGAGGGTGTTTTTCTTGTTTGAAAACGCGATCCGGGGCAAACGGAGCTGCGAGAGAGACCGCAGGTAAGGAATCGCCTCGAGTTAGCGGCGGCCGAGCATGCTCTTCGAGCAATCGCTTGGCGGGCTCGTGATGGTTTTGGTGATCGTCGTCGTCCAACTGTCGCTTCAACGTAAGACCAGGCGCTAGCCGTGCGCCACCGTGCGTCGGCAAGTGGTGTGCCGGCAAGTGCGCTAGTCTTCTACCTTCTAGCTCCTCACGGCGACCACTATATTCCGCCAGAAGACCAGCGCTAGCCGTCGGACGTGGATGATGGAGGGTAAATGCTGTCGTGGGCGCATGGTGAGCTGGCGGCGCTGGTTGTCCTCTAGCTACCGTTTCGGCTCCATTTTGGTGGGCCTCCAGAGGTGCCCGATGGGCACCCTTGGCATGTGTCGGACCGCGACCCTCCTGGAAACCATGGGCGCGCTTCAACTGCCGCGTAGATTCCAGGACCACCTCGATCCTGTCCGCGCCCTCGTAATTGACGCACCCTCGGCAGACCGCCTCCGAGAACTCGTGCAACATTGCCCACGGCATGCGGGGCAAGTCGCACAAGTAGCAGTGCTGCCTTTTCTGCATAACCGACATCTCGCCGCCGGGTGTCGAGCGGAGCGCGAGAGATCGGTTTTCTTCGTTTCTCTTGTAAATTGTCACAGATTTATTGAACCGATAAGAAAAAACACTGTCACCATGTTACACGGGCACATAGAATTCACATTAGTTTCCGCGGATGCCGGGTGTCGGATGTGTCAGCGCAAGAAAGGCACTCGCTCCGTGAGCGGGTCGAGGAGAGACTGAGCTGGGGTCGCGGCGTCGCGAGGGAACGTGGGGGGCGACTCGCGGGGCGCGGGGCCGGGCGGCCATTATCGAGCGGTGACGTCAGCGCGCGCAGCACGACGACGCGGCGAGGACGAGCCGTTAGCCGCGACGCGGATGTGCCCGCCACGCAGCCCGCCGCAGCCCGCAGCGCTCGACCCGACCCCACACAACACAACAACCTTATCGTACGATAATGAGACCGTTGGATGCACTACACCGCCATCACTGCCGAGCCAGATGCAACGCATGCAAAAATTATGCAGTTTATTATGACAGTAGTTATTGCAATATACCTACCATCTGCGATTCAACAGATGCGTATACATACATTAGGTAAGTAGGTAATTTTAGTGTCAAAGCATTATACGATCAAGACACATTTGTAGTCGAGGATAAGGAAAACGAGCGCTGCAGCAGAGAAATTTGAAAACGAAAGGATGACTGCGTAAAAAACCAATTACCAGGTTGGAAATTCGTCCTTTGTCCATAAAAGCTCGAATAGCGTTGTTTTAACTTCAACTTGTGCTTTATTACTTGTACAAAGCAAAGATGTCAATTTTATTTATGAGACATTTCAAGATTTGTCTGCATTGCAGAATTGCAAAGCTACTACATCCTACTCCAAAATTTAAAATTGAATTTGGGTGTATAATGATGAATCGAATAAAGGGATGTAGGGTTGAATCACGATTGCATTCCCCACCTGATAACCGGAGTATAACATCTTACCAAGTATTGCAACCAGTTTTGTTCTGAAGGAACAAGGTGAGGGATAGACATTTTCTCCAAGATTACATCAGTAAATGGGTAGGTGAGGTGCGAGCCGCAATAAGGTGAATCATGCTCTAACGCCGCATTCCGTCGGGCTCTCGATTCCGCTAAGTAAGTCTATAATCAACGAAAGTAAACAGCTGCTGTTGTAGAATAACAATTAGTGTTAACGCTTATTATACTCGACGAGCTCGACGCATTAAATTTCAATCTATTCTCGGTCGGTTTCCTTTCGGACGGCTGCATTCTACTTATTATTACTAAGAACCACGAATACGAACGGAACTGGCTGGAAGACGGGAACGGGGTATGCCGGGGCAGAGGGTGGGGGCCGGGGGACGCGACCGGTGTGGCGGCCATCTTGAGACGTGACGTCACGTGACGAGTCAGCCGAGCGTGCGGCGTGGCAACGTTGCATCGCCCGCTCTCTCGCTATGTTGCCGTTCTATTGTGCTATAGTCATAACGCAGCGAAGCAGCTTATCGCTTTTTTGTATGCCACTGAGGATCGGAGAAAAAACAGTTATGCGGCCAGGTAAACGCGGTTGACGAATGGGTGATAGACTCGATTTTCGGCCAGATAAATCTGTTCGTATATACAATTTGTTGGCACAAAAGAAACTCAGCCTATTGAAACTGTGTCAACACATTCATTCCCTGTCCCTGACGATCTGTCGCTGAGAGATAAGCGTTCCACGATAACGTAGAGTCAATGTACGTGTAGACATTTTAAGGATCTAGTTTAAACATATTTTAAGTCAAGTCAACACCAATCATTAAATTTACGACGAGATTGAATTAGTTCCACTGTGATCCTGCGATTGTGAAAGGCCGGAGTAATGACAACCAAATTGTGTTTGGAGGGCAAACTAAGTCCTAAAGCAGTTAATTTCCGTTTTTCCCTTTTAGCAATTTGCATGACGTCGAGATTTGCAATCAAGTAATCAAATTTGACTTTGGACTCGTTTTTCCGACGCGGATGGAAGCATAATTTGATTTGGCTGAAGCAAATTCCGGCAGGTGTCTCGGTCCTGTCGCTAACGCTAACTTAGTTAGTGCTGGAAACGAACATCGGCTTCATGACTTAATTTTTAGCTGAAACTCGACTCCAATTTATAAACATGCGCTTTATAACAGAAGAGACTAATATCTGCGCTGTGTTGTTTCGTGTCAGTAAAAGGATAATGATTACCTGATGGTGGAATGTCTGATAATATAATATAAGTGATTACATTACGTCTGACACATTTATGGCGCGGACAGTATCGACCTGAGAGGCTGCGGGCCAGGACGCGCCGACCCCGTGCTTAGGAGCAGCACGCCTGCGCGAATTTATTTGGTCCATCACGTGCCAGCGATGTTTATTTACATCTAGATCTTATCAACGCTTCTACACACATCTACATTTTAATCTAGCGAACTCATTTCATTTTCCAATTTAGGTTCCCGTCATGCCTATTGATCATCATGCACTTTGTCTTCGTTCTATCGAAACCTTTGTCACGACATCGTTTATCATCATTATTAGCAACTTTAGCAGATGAGTTAACGAAATGAATATTAACAATGCCATCATCGAACCGATCGAACGTAACGGCGCAAGTTACTTTAGTAAATTGTTCGTTGATTACGTTTAAAAGTCAACAGTACTTTGGACTCGTTCCAATTTCTAAATCATCGTTCGCATTATCTTTATCGCATTTAATCTCATGCGTATCGTTGATAAACATTATTACAGCTTTAATGATGCGCAAAAAACATTAGAATGGTTAGGAGGATAGCTGTCCCGTCCCATCACGTACGGGGAATCGATGGCGCGGCGCCTGCGCGGGCCAGCACCCTGGAGCACGTGTCAATGTTTATTTACGTTCCGAGCACGTACGGCGAGTTTGTCATCTCTAGCGTGTTATGTTGATTCTGCAGCGCGCTAGAACACCATCGCTACAGGAATGTATTAATCTCTCATTATCTCTCTATAATTTAGGAACAGAGTGGAGTCAATACAAAGAGTAAATTCGTAATACTATAATTACTTTGTTATGCGGATTTAATATTAATTTTAAATAACATATGTATTCTGTTTGCGCGACTAAGATCAATTTAAATCAGGAAATCAAACCAATAAATTTAATTTTAGTCGGTAGTTAAAAATATTCAATTCAATAACATGCATAATACTTACTTACTTATTACTTGTCTAATAATTGAACCATACCTTACTTTTTTGTACGTAGTGCTAGTTTGTCTTTCATGTTTAAGTTCATGTTTCATGGTTTACTTTTTGACTCAATTGCTCAAAGCTTGACTGGAAGAGATAGCATAAGTTCTCCTTGTACATTGCCAACATTTTGTTTTATTGTATCTTAACCTGTCTTATGTACAATAAAATGTTTACATACATACATAATACATTTATTAATACGTTTAATTCTAAAACGTGACCACACCCGTAACAATCTATTTGTAAGTGACCAAACAGGTGGCAAAATGTGATACAAAAATTAAAATAAGTTGAAGCAATTAAGGTGGACAAATAGATAACCAGATTGACAACGTAACAGCAACGACACTTCTGACTACAAAGTATTTTAAACTAGTAATGGATCACGTCAGAACTCAGGTGCAAGTAATTAAGAAACAAGAATGTTAAGGTTTCAAAATAACTCTAATAGGACTGGTCTCTATAAATTTACCTGGTAACCCGTTATTCTGGTTACTGTTCTGGTATATTCGGTGTGGAAGGTTGTTGTTGCTTAAAACATCAAGGTCTTTGTGATAAAATCCAAAAATACCGCTTAATAAACTTAAATTGGTCTTAATGAATACAGGATGTTATTGAGACCAACAAAAAAAATCAGGTTCGTCGGCGTCGTCGTCGGTTACTCAACAAGAACGTTTTTGAATTTATGTTAAACTACACCACTACGAACCAGGATGACTTCAGGCTCACTCACACATAGACGATTGGCTTTTTTGATACAGTAGTGAGCTATAAAAGGCTAAAAATAAAAAAAATCAGAAGAATATGATATCTCAAGGAAAGAACAACAAAGATCACGCTACACACAGGCTACGTCCATATTACAGCTACCCTGAATATAATAGCATTTTTTTGTCGATCCCTCCAAGTACAAAAATACATTCATACCTCTGTTTAAGTTTTTACTGGTAAAAAAACCAAAATGAGGGTTTTCTTTGTTAGTAAAAGTCTTGGTTTAGTATAAGGTTTCACCTCCTTTATTGTGGAAACTCTTTAGTATATGTTTTTATTTAAAGCATGCATGCATAGGCATATTATAAAAAAAATTGGCCCGAGTCACGAGTAAACTAGTGCTGCTTTATAAAGACGTCCTTAAACTACAAAATACCCAGTTCCAAAATAACACGATTCGTTTCTTAAGGTCAATGCTAACTTTTATTATCAAACTAGATTGTCATACTCGTAAAACGGTTATTTGCGTGTACACAACCGAAACTAGCGTTACATCAGCGGAGTATTGATCTGTGACGTCACTCCCCCGGTAATCCCTGCTTATGCCTGCCGTCTGCTAGCTCCCAAATTTTACAAATAACATCGCCATCGGCGCAGATCACGCGTGAAGTGAGAGTTAAATTTATAGGATACCAATGTTACACACGTATTATTAGGTCATTGACGAAATTGTTATCCACTTTTGTAAAATAAGATAGACTACTGAGATAGAATGACTGACCCTTTTTTTGAAATCGCCTTTAAGTTCTTAGGTGTAAAATCATTTATGTGATAGAGATTTTTTATTTTTTTTATCCTATAGATTTTTTTAATATTTTGAATACATTTCGATGTGAGATTAAAAAAATGCTTATCGAGATAGAAGAACATGATTCTTACAATGAAAGGAAAAAGTGTTTACCACGAGCACACGATAAGATAAGATTTCGCAATCTTCGCTATGTAATTCTAAGAAACTGTTTACACTATGTTTGAATTTCAATGATAACATTTTAACAACTTCACTGATCATAGATGAAGACATAGATGTCAAAGGCTCAATAATTCCATTTATTACCTTTAATAAAATTAATATTTCCAGGAAACATCAATTCAGCAGCATCCAGTAGGGTTGAATTGACACTAATAAGTGGCTAGATCAGCAGGAATGTCGCTCTAAGTGATCAACGATGTCATTGATGACTGCGAGGAAGTTCGTCGCAATGGCCACGTCCTCATCATTTACACTAAGCGCTAACATGACTACATTGTATCAATACCTATGCTGTATTCATATGTAAGTATATTTGAACCCATAGGCTATGGACCTAACAATATTTGCCCAACATCATCATTTTCTACATGTCATATCATGCACATTGTGCCTCTTTATGACTCTGAGTTTCTTGCGCATTGCGCGATGTTTTATCCTGTTTGCTATTCTTTTTCACATGTATCTATTAGAATATTGGGACGTTTGGAAGAGGAAAAGACCGTTCGTTATTATTCAATGTTTCTTGTCTTAGCGGTAAGTATCTAATCACAAACGTTTGCAGTAAGTTTGACAACGAAAGCATGCGCATGCCGTTTTAGTTTTACGTAGAATTGTTGCGTGCATCAGACTTGATTTACTCAATAAGTTGCAATATTCGCAGCCTTTTCCAGTCCCGATAAGACCATCTGTACTTTTTTACTTTTGTTAAGTATTATGACCTGTTAATGCCCTTATATATATATATATATATATGTGTGTGTATATTATTATGCATTACAAACTATATTGTCGATCAGTTTCAGTATCATCTACTCAAGAAAGACTGTCTAAAAGACAACCCGTTAATTACACCGCCTACTTTCTGCCTTAGTTTAATTACAGAGGTACTTAAGTTAGAGGATTTTTATTTTTGTTTATTATGTGCAATGTTCTTCACATTGTATTTTTAACAGACTTCAAAATTTCACCTCAATTCGGTTGAATTTTTTAATGGATTTTTACAGTAAAATATTGAAGTGAAGCGCTCCAGTTGACCAAGCTTTTGTTATATCGGTTAAATATCTAGACCTATCGTAACGCGCGCTGGTCGTTTACCCCAGACAATGCACCGCTGGGGTGACGTTTAATCTCCCGGTATCGAGCGGGGAGGCGGCGCAGCGCGCAGGCGCCGAGGCATTGATCCTCTAGCATGATACACCTACTGGGAGGCATCATAAAGGTTTATTGCCAGAGAACAGAAGTTCCAGGCAATAATTACTAACATGACGATAATCTGAATTATGATTGAAACGGTTCATATCTTTGATCTTACTGTGAATCCTGCTTGTACTCCCAGGCCAATGCCTTGAACCCCATAGTCTTTAATGGTACTATAACCATGGTGCAAAATCTTACAAGAAAAAACTTATAGACATTTTTTACACTGAGTTTTGTCGTCAAATGCCTTCTTATGGCAGATTCAGGACTATTGAGCATTGTCTACAACAAATGCTTTAAACGAAACGTGCATAAAACGACCATCGATATACCAATATTCCTTAGAGTCAGACCAAGCTAAGTTGGCAGCGGTTTTGATAGGCCAGACGGTGAAAGTGTTAATAAACGTCATAATTTCATAGAAGTTTGACGTTTAAAATAACACTTCCATCGCCTGGGCAATCAAAATCGTTGTCAACTTATCGTTCTAAGTTCTTCAAGCAAATTTAACAAGAGTAAAAAAATGTTAACCCGTGCTAGTCACATCCTGAGTAGATGGGCGGGTTGCACGTTCCTCCACAAACAAGCAGAAGATGTGTAAACCTATCGACTATCGACCTCCAAGCAACGAGCACTGGGAAAAATGAGTGCATAATATGCACAACTATATTATAGTTTTAATTATAAAACTCCCGTGAGATTCGAACATATTAATATTACACTCGACCAGTAAAGGCGTGCAGTCGGTGCCCCGTGGAGGAGATCCTCGAAAATAGGGTCGAAACATGTCCAGCGTTTATTCGACTTAATAATAATAAGTGAGTGACCCATTTAAAATATGTAATTTTAATAGCAGTAGACAATATAACAACGGTTTAATGTTATGAGGTATTTTGATATGTTCTATAGGTAATCACCTGCCTTCATAAGGTCCATATCTTGTGTACAGTCGCCATCAAATATATCGTAGCGACCAAGGCGCTCACAAATATCTAGACACGCCTCTATTGTTAAGTAGTTAAAATGTTTGTTCAGTTATTTGTGAACACCTTGGCGGCTCCAATATATCTGATGGCAACTATTTTGTATGCTGTCATGGAACTTTTACTGCACAGGGTCACTTTTTAGAGCAGCTGAGATGGAAGAAACTATATCATCTTAGTATTAATTGAAGCGGTTATTTATTCTTAATAATACACACACCGGCCAGCTATTTCGTAATGTTATTGAAGTACATATTACATTCAAGTGAAATCTGACACCAGTATAGTGAGGAATTCCGTTCTCTTGCTGATGTTTCGTTCTAGTTACAAGTAAGTAAACAATGCCGGCAAATTTTGCCGAATCATGGAAATGGAATAGGAAATGGCCGATTAGCATTACTCGGCGAGCTGACTGATGTAAACGTGGCTATAGTGCAGCCTATGTGCCAAGCGTGCAATATGCAGACGGTTTCGGGATCAATACCCGACGTTGAACCAAGGCATTTAAAACGGTAGGACCGCATTGCAAAGCTGCCAAAACTTCCTGATGACCTGCCCCCTATTGCACCAACTTACAGTTCTTATTTGACAAATACATACATAAATATGTCAAGTAAGATGATGACAGATGATGATGAGTAGTATGAACTATTTTAATAATTTTGCCGACCTAGATATAAAGCGACTAATTATTAGATGTTTATTTCCAAGATTGTGTTGAGGTCACGTCAATAAATTATAAATTTAATTGTTAACCCGATTACTCCCAATTATGCAACTAAGTAGATATTGCTAACACATGGGATAATTTATTTCTTAAAGACGTTGTAGAATAGTACTTAAATTATGATGTATGCGCAACACTCGTCTCGTCTTAATCTCCTAGACCTTAATTTCCGTCGGAGGTAATTTATTTCCTGAGGTGAATTCATAATGCAGGAGTTTCTCCTGGAGACAGCGCAACTACCGCCATATATTACGAAATGTGGAGTGTACATTAAATTTTAGGTTTATGTTGGGTTGGGTGTCGTTTTGGCCAGGTAGAATATTGGCTCAACAGGTGAAGGCCTTGTTAAATAGGCAACGGGGCCAAGGATAGCCCGGCCTCCTATTGGATCTGCACGTGTTGATTAGGTGTCCCCGTTTTATTGTGCAGGGCATTCTTTATTAGAGGATAGGAATGTCGGAGAAAGTATTTCATGGCAAGATTGTTCACTGTGAAAAAAAGGATTTTTTTAAAGGATATGTGTAGCCAATATAACTATTGATAGTCATTGATGACATTAGTGAATCTCGTAACAAATGTGCAGAGAAGTAGTAGGTACCTATAAAAGGAAATGATGAATGAACAAAAACCGATAAATTAAGACTGAATGTTTTACACAAATAAAAAGGCTATTAAGATATATGAGATTTGAGCTATTGCATAGCAAAATTACATCTCATAACATAACATGTACTCTGTACAGTCAGCATCAAAAGTAGTGGATTACACTGTGCGTCAAAAGTATCTATCCATTTTCTAACAGCTTAACAAAATGAGATATGTTTCTATTATGTACAACATCATTAAACTTTTGAAGATACTTTTGAACGCGAACTATATAGATACCTATATATCTATCAATTTGGAAAAGTATTCCAGGGTGGCAGATACCTGTGGCGCGTTGTTTCATACACAACTACTGATGCTGACTGTACCAAAAAGGTATTTAACGTCTGCTATAGTTATAGCACTGACGATCCTCCTCCTCCTCCTCACTGCATATTCCGGGTCTTAGACTTCATTCAAACAAAATTCCAACTTCACCCCAGATTAGGCAGCGCGAGGCTGACACGAGTTCGCTAGGGTAAGGACCGGGTCGCCGGGAACGGGGCCAAGGATCCCGTCATCGATCTTGGTGGAGCTAGACTATAAATATGATGATGTAAGATGATTGATGCAAAATTCTACGGGCGGCTATTAGTCAACGTTTCAAGCTGTCGAAGATGCGTGGCTAAGCGATCGATAAAGCAATTTGGATGATACGAGCGGAAGTCAGATTAGATACAGGTTATCTGCCAGGTGGACACAAAAATATTAATGTTTATCTTTATGCTTCCTGTGTATCAGATAGCGTATACATATATACATAAGTAGTATATAAGTAAAGATAGGGTCTACAGCAATATCAGCCTAGGCCAAAATAAGAAAAAGTTTATGAAAGAAAAAAAAAGAGTGAAATAAAGCTGTAGAAAAAATTGGGGTCAGTCATCGATTAGGGTCCTTAATTTTCCTCACTAAATATGTTTATTAATGTTTTTAAGCTGGTCAGATATGTTTTATTTTAACTATGTAGTTTATGGTTTTAGTTGAATCATTCTGTTAAATTTCATTGTGGTCTACTCACAATTGAAGTACATTGGATTTTTTCCTTAAGTTCACAACTCTACCTACAGTGGAACTCTGTCAATAATACCTAATGGTAAACGGTGGCTAAAGTAACAGTAAGGCCTCCCAAACAGGTTCGATCCAGATGTCAGCCTCAATTGAATAAGTTGAGGTGAATCAGTTCTAAAAGTGCCCCGATCACGCGGTACCAATTGCCCCGCAGACGGCGACAATTCGTCGAATTGTTCCAATCGACAACACGGCCACGTCAGATCATCTGCTACTACGGGGATATAACGTGAGTAACACTGAAAGGCCTCTGCCTTTACTCACCTCATCAATATTAAATAGCATGCGATTTTTGATACATTGCCGGCTAAGTAGGTTCAATGAATTCAATTGATATGTAAAAAACGGCAATATATAAAAAAATGCATTAGATTATCGGCGTGGTGGTAGAGGCCTTGAAGTATAATGTATTAGTCGCCCAAACGCAACGGTGAAATTTAAAATGGGAATTACCAGAAGATAAAACTCTTATTTTGCCTGTGTTTTTTGTAGCGCTAAAGTTGAAACTGGGGTTTTTAGAGGAAACTAGACTGAGAATTTATCGACAAGTTATTCGTATTCAAATTTAAGACATGACAGGTTACCTACCTAGTTTATTAGTGCAACAAACGAGTTGGTATTCTTTCCTCGTTCAGTGACGAAGATAGTAGGAATTTTGATTGTTTCAATAGGATTATGAGATATATTTGATAAGACTATGACTTTCTTTAGACAATGCTTACTTTTTTAAGTAACCTACTCGTAGTCGTTGAATAAAATCAACAAAAGATGGAGTCCATACTAAACGAAAGGAAAACTGCGGCCTTAAAGTTGTCGATTGTTGACTAGCAACGTGTGTGTTAGGTATGAAACTAAATATCGTATTTATTTACGTGCAGACGCACGGGCAATATATGTCGGGATATCAAATAGTAACAATGAACTTCCAGCAACGGGTCAAAGATCAATAGCCGGCAATCCTTGGCCCGAATCTCGCGCGGCCAGGGATAACATGCTTAACTATTAACTAGTAGTTGAACTTAGGAGGCGAGTAGAAAGGAGGACAGTTGAGAAAAAAAAAGATTCTAGTAATATCTCGGAATATCACTAGCAACATCATCAGCGCTGTCCGCTCGGTAGTTCCAAGAATTCATATAGGCACTGGTTTTTTTATGAAAGCGACTGCCATCTGACCTTTCAACTCTTAGAGGAAACGGGCTTTAATGAATACTAGTCCGGTTTCAGTCGGTACTCACGACGTTTTCTTTCCCCGTACAGCGATTGATAATGTCAAATGATATATCATACGTATGTTTTAAGAAGTCATTGGTCAGGTCCCTGCCTGCCAGCTACTGCGCCTGGATGCTAGCTTGGACCCTTCGACTTAGTCGAAATGCACGCTGCGCCGTATGAATCGTCGACGATCCTAAACTCAAAAGCGGTATTGATGGACCTTTAACGCTAAGGAGAGACTTTGCCTCCTTGTGTGTGTTCTACCGCTTGTACAATGGGCTGTGCTCTGAAGAATTCTATCACCGCACCACTCGCCGTCGGCAGGTTCTTCATTTTCACATCCTAGTTCCTAAATGGTAGCGTACTGGGCGGTTTAAGAGGAATTTCCTCCCGCGGACGCTCCGGCTGTGGTATGAGCTCCATTCCGATTTCCCGGGGGTCTGCAGTATGGGGTCCTTAAAAAAACGAGCGTATAAGTTTTAAAAGGGTGGGAAAGTAGCACCTCTGGAGTTGCAGGCGTCCATAGGCTACGGTTACTGCTTACCATCAGCCGGGCCGTATGTTTGTTTGCCACCGACGTGGCATTAAAAAAAGTTGTAAGTACGAACCGAGGTTTGAACCCGCGACCATCGGTTTGAAAGCAACAATGAACTTTCAGACGGGTCAGGGATCAATAGCCGGCGGTCCTTGGCCCGAATCTCCCGCTCAGGGGGAAAACATGCATAGTTAATTCGTGGAGGTGCGATAAGAGATGTGCAGGAGGAGGTGAGTAGTCGAAGATAAAACGGCTGCAAAAATATGAATGCTTTGACTCTAACAAAGCACCACATTAAATAATATTCTGAGGCTTTTGTATGTGATATTTATTAAATACGATTAAACCATCCTCTAATTCTGAAGCCATAAGTGTCATGACTTCAATAACTACCTAATATCACTATCACCGACGATCTGTCAAATTATGCTATTCCAGGGGGCCAAATTAAATGTCCTACATATATGCCAGCGCCAGATACGCCAGTTCGTATAACTTTTAATACAAGTATATTGTCGATATGTTATAAAAACGTTGACATCGCAAGAGATAATAAAAATAGGTATCTTGTATACCAACCCTACATAGGCCAAAAAAAATAGCAATGTTTTGACACTTTGTGCGTTGTTTATGAATGATAACAAACATACGAACGGCCTCGAATAGTATTAATTTTATCCTGAATATTTTACCTGTGTAAGCTTGAATTTCCTACTGTAATTATTATTAATATATTATCCTGCCTATATCGTCATCATATATTACAGAAAACCTATAAAAAGTTAATTTCCAGGAAGGAAGAATTGATGATGAAATTAGTAATTTTGGTTCAGGCCAGTAGTCAGATTTTTGTTGTTTCAATTTTCCTCACAACGCTTCATTTAGAAGCCTACTTATATAATTCGGACCTCACGGTAGTATGTGACAGAGAGCCTGATTCCGTTTCAAAATTTTGATAAGGTTTTGAGTCGTGTCATCAGACATCTCACGCGCAATAATTGCGAGCCAGATGCCTTATGAGACGACACCACTATTTTGATTTATTTAGGTACTTAATTACAGCAGAATACTAAACATAATTACAAAAGTATCCTTAAACCAGGAAGGTTTGTCTCGATACTCCATCCTCGGTAGATTTGCATATTGCATTGATATACGCTGATTGGTGCCACGGCGCACTCGGACACAATATCATAACAGAATAATTTTTAAGAAAAAAAAACTGACTTCAATGAGGGAGACCGGTGAAAGAACGATTATTGTTGATTTTGGATTTCATACAATGAAAATAAAAAGACAGCGTCCTACGCCTTATTATGTAGAAAATGAGGTAACATGTTTTTTTTGTCACTGCACCCACCTTGACACATTTCAGATTTGCCCTATGGTTGACTGGTAGGATACTCGCAATAGGGTATTCGACTGTATTTAAAATAAATTATTTCACACCATGCATGAAATAAAGCACCAGATAATTATTAGATAAACTAAATATTTTCAAAATCGGGTCAGAAATGACGGAGTTATAAAGTAACAAACATTAAAAAAAAAACATACAACCGAATAGGGTTGTTTCCATCTACAAATCTTAGGGCAGAATTGTATCACAATAAATTCTTTTGGATTATAAGAACATGTTAAACTACTTTTAGGGGACCTGTAATGACCATATTTTTGTAAATATTGAATTTAAAATATCTTTTGGCACACGTCACGTGACCAAACTCGAAACGTCTTTGAAGATTCTGATGACGTCACAACTCTCGGATTGACACTGTTGACAGTTAGGCGATAAACAACAAATGACAAATGTCAGTTGACAGTTCGTATCTTCTACGTGTGTATGTAGTTATGTGTCAAACCGTAAACTGTGACGTCACACAATTTTCAAAGAGCGTTTTGGGCGTGAAAGCATCTGTCAAAATATATTTTGTTAATTTAACATATTTAAAGCCGTTTTTAGTATAAAAGTTGAATTTTAGGGCAACTTTTAGTTAATATAGAATGTAATACAAGCGTTTCAAAAAATTGGAAACAACCCTATTGAGAACCTCCTCCTTTTGAAATCTTCAACTCGGTGAACAAGATAAAGCCATGTCAAATTGCCAAAACAGAATCGGTCTCTGTGGAGTGTATAATATGTATAATAATAATTCATTTGTAAATTTTATCCCTATACGAGTACGACTGCATAGTCATGAACATTAAACATTAGGTCACAACTTGATTACAGCCTGTGGTTTACCTGTTTACTCCTTGTGCAAGGAAAATATCGTATTTAATTAGAATTTGTTCATTATGACTAAAAGGATAAATAATTATTGTTATGGGCTAACGCGTAATAATTAATGACAAGCCCAAGCGTTGGTTAAATAATGAGTTAAATTATAACCAGGCAAAGAATTAATACTTGAAATAATGATCAACGTATAGGGGCTAGATACCAGGTGTAATACTTCATATTGACATAAATACTTTTCACTTAACTACGATACTTCAAAGACAACTGTAGCTTTACCACGTCTAAGCAGTGTCAAACTAACATATTCGCTAACGTCTGCGTAACTTAATTTCTGTACATCTCGCTCGCACTAATATGCGAGTACCAGCGAGATACATAGAAAGTAAGGTACGCACACGTTAGCGAATATGTCCGTGTCAAACTGGTGATAGCCGTAGTGTTAGTTAAAATTAACCTAACTTACGAGTAACACTCCTATGACGTGAACTAACATAGCGAGCGTTTACTTTTCAGTAGTATTTGTGAAAGTTCCGTGGTAAACTTGTAACTGTGACAGTTGTTATTTATAGATTGTGTCATCCACGAAAACGCGTGCCTTGACTCGTATTGTCTGTTATTAAAGGTTAGATTTGACAAATCTGCGCGTCATCGTGGATGACACGAACTATATTCGAATATTCGAAATACTATGCAACTGTAACTACTTTATCGCAGTATTTAATCTGTCTAATCCGATGTAGTGATTGTGTTGTTTTTGATAACTTGTGTTATCGTATGTTTTGCAATGCAATGAAATTTCATAATTTTTAAAAGACAAGGTTTTCATACTTTTATATGCATTTTTTTTTCACTTACTCGTAGTATTGTCACAAATCCGATCCCACAGTTATGTGAAAAAGAGTACTTTTTCATTTTCTTTAATTAAAAATATTAACCCCTGCCTTGAAGAAGAAAACTCCCATTGTTTTTTAATTTATTTATACAAAACCCTTAATATACAATACTTTCTTTAAAGCTTCGCCAAACTGCATGACAGTTTGTAGTCGAAAAGTTTGACTCCATTTTCGAACAAAAAGTAGTTATTTATAAACTTGCAATGAAATGTTGACATGACTTACTTCAAATTAGGTCCGGAAATACTACATATCCGGTGCGATAAGTGAAGAATTTCATACAGCCTTACACACCTAGGTCTGTAAGAAACCTTTTTTGATTCTAAACGTCAAATTGTGACACGTCTTGGCATTCAACCATCAAATAGTAGTAGATTCGTAATTTGTTTTTAGCTGTATAAACCTACCAATGAAACAAGTTGACTGACTGCATTTTTTTATTTCATTGCATGTTTGAGAAAAGCACTATACAAATCTCGGCGAGAACCGGGGTTGCCGGCCGCGTATCCCTATTCGTCTATATCTACTTGGCCTGCAACTCTTCTTTTCCTGGCCTCTATAGTAATGTCACACACACACACACATGGTTGGCCTTTGCGTCTTTTGGTTATATAATAATGTACTATTTCATAAAATACCCAACTCGAATAATGTCTACTTCGACTTCATGCACTACACCCGAAAGTTCATCGTTACTGTCGATATCACCATTACTACTAGTATGAATTCACAAATAGGTAATGTTGTAATATTCGTACCTAGTCATGTTCCAGGAATTTCCGGGCATTTGCAAACCGTCTATTTTTCATCGCTTTCATATTAAATTTGACACGATGTCCCGGATTCTTGGCAGTTGACACGAGGTCCTCGACCGCGCCGTAAACAGCCCACAGCTTGTTTATCCCACATTGTTATTGTTATAATGTTTACTTGGAATTCCAAGAAGTCGATCATACCGGATATCCCAAGATAGGTAATAAACTTCAGCAATGTCAAGGCAGACGATAACTTTTGCGCTATTGTGAGTTAATAATTGTTCAAGAAATCAAGATAAAATCAAGTGGTCCGAATAAAGTTACATATACTAAATAATATCATTGGATTAATAATCCGGCGGGGATCGGAGGACCGGACGAAGATTCACACATAAGAAACCACCATTTTTAGGGTTCCGTAGCCAAATGGCATAAAACGGAACCCTTATAGTTTCGCCATGTCCGTCTGTCTGTCTGTCCGAGGCTTTGCTCCGTGGTCATTAGTGCTATAAAGCTGAAATTTGGCATGGATATATAAATCAACAAAGCCGACAAAGTCGTACAATAAAATCTAAAAAAATAATTTTTATTAGGGTACCTCCCCTACACGTAAAGTGGGGATGAAATTTTTTTTTCGCTTCAACCCTAGAGTGTGGGGTATCGTTGGAAAGGTCTTTCAAAACTAATAGGGGTTTTCAAGAAACATTTTTTGATAAAGTGAATATATTCGGAGATAATCGCTCCGAAAGAAAAAAAAAATGTGTCCCCCCTCCTCTAACTTTTGAACCATAGGTCCAAAAAATATGAAAAAAATCGTGGAAGTAGAGCTTAAGAAAGACATTAAATGAAAACTATAGCGGACATGATCAGTTTAGCTGTTTTTGAGTTATCGCAAAAAGTTTCCCCTTCATAGTAAAAAGACTTAGGTACTTTAATTAGGTACTGATTATGCAAATTTGCCTATTTGTTTAACTCGGGTGAAAGGTACCGTTTCATCCCTTGGTTAACAATTTACTATACTTTAAGCTCCAATTTAGCTTATTGTGACGGAAGAGTAACTACGGAACCCTACACTGAGCGTGGCCCGACATGCTCTTGGCCGGTTATTTTATTCTTTATTCTGGTGGCCTAACGGGAATTTCGGTAATCTAAATTTATCATCTCTGGTGTCACCATCATGCAAGTAGATATAATTGGGGGTGGGATATCTTCTTGTACCACTATTTATACACCAGACATGTATTTTAAAGCAAGGTATATAAGGTCAGTATCGGAAAACCTGACGTTTCCAAAGAACTTCCTGTCTCGCACAACCTAACTATGGAATAAGGTGTCGCCCGCAGTATTTCCGGACCGATACGACCTTCAAACCTTCAAGAAAAGAGCGTACACCCATCTTAAATGCTGGCAACGCACTTGCACCTCTCTGGTGTTGCAGGTGTCCATGGGCAACGGTAATTGCTTACCACCAGATATGCTCGTTTACCTCATAAAAATACTAAATAGTACGTATGGAGATTCTTAGCGAAAATTTCTGTGCTGTCGTGAACGTCTTTCAGCTAATAATGAATGAATGCTCATAAAGTTTAAATGCCGCTTTCCACTGGCGTCTTTGCGTCTCGTTCGTCAAGCAATTCTATTATATGTATCTATTGTAAAGCAGTTAAGTACTGGCACTTCGCAGTACTAGGTATTATGGCGTTGATAACTGATAACTTTATCTGTTTGCTCTGACTTTCCGTTTAGGATGTATCTATTTGCCGACAGGCCGACGTATTTAATATTTATCAGTATATTTGCTGTGCTTACAGCTGCGTGCGTTATATGAGGCACAATAATGTTAATTGAATACAGCGTGTACCTACCTACTCGTAAATGGAATCAGGGATCGGAACCGGTTTTTTAGAAAAACTTTGAAATAAACATATATTTCGGTTTATTTTATACTTCAAATATAAGACTGTTGTTTTTTTTGATAACGACTTCGTATTATGAGATTGCCCAATTAGAAATGAAATAATTAACAAAGAACGAAAAAATACCGTTTTCGTTCCCATACAAAAAACACCGGTTTCCGATCCCTGAATGGAATACGAGGAAATACTGAAAGTAAGGTAAAATATTCTGACGTCCAGTGAAACTTTAGTCAGATAAAGTACGTTAAAGATATGTTTAGGTACATTTTTCGCCTAAAAGTATTACAAAGGAGTATAGTGGAAGAGTGTAAATGTAAACATCTCTACGACTGTACAAGTGAAAGAAAATATAATTGAAGGGAACGGTCAGAAACTTAAGTTTATATGTTCTAATTTAGAAAAATGTAGAAAATGTTTTTTTTAATGAGGCCGCATTTGTTAAAGCATCTCTGCAAGACAACTTCGGATTCTGCAAGACAAAATGGACAAACTTTGTAGTTTACGAAGTAACATTTAAATTATGTATGTTGTAGTATTTTGTAGGTAGTGGATACTGCTTGTAAAGTTGAGTTATTTATTACTTCGTAACGCGATAATATTTGCGGTATCATTTCAAAATTGATGACTGTATTGTTTTAATTGGAATGCTGCGTAAGGCGTACGAGTAAGAGACATATTAATTTTCATATAATTTTCTTATGAATTGCTAATATCGACAATGTTCAATTTAACTTCAACAGTTTGAATCGAATTAACTTCGTTTATGAATTAACGAATTTAATGGGAAAATTACTCACGTAACTCGTATCATTCCCTGCAGAGGAAATTCCTTAAAGGTTTTACATACCTAAGTTGGTATGAATTGTTGCCGTACCAAGTATCAAAATCTTTGCGCAGAGGTTTGCCGAGATATAACATTATGTTCTAAATATGTTATCAGCCATTTTTTTACGAGCCTAAAAGAATATCCCACTGCTGGGCAAAGGCTCCCTCTCTTTCCCGCCATTTAGTCCTCGCCAATGCACAATCTCGCCACTCTTTACAAAATGTATCAAGAGCTTCCCGCCACGCGAGATCCATCTGTGCCATTCAGTCTCAGCCATAATTAGATAAAATAAATTAATTCAGTCTTAGAGAGAGGGGCCCCACTGGTGCGTTGCATTACGTTGTTTCGTCGCAAGTCGCAAGCGTCGTCGCAGCGTCAACGTTGCGTCGTTTTAGATATATTTTTAATAACATACCACATGAAATGCGTTGCGACGACGTGACGCACCAATAGGGCCTGGCCCTCAGCCATTATCAGATAATAGAATAAAATAAATAAATATTATAGGACATTATTACACAAATTGACTAAGACCCACAGTAAGCTCAATAAGGCTTGTGTTGTGGGTATACTTAGACAACGATAAATATAATATATGAATATTTATAAAATACTTAAATACATAGAAAACACCCATGACTCAGGAAAAAATATTCGTGCCCTTACAAATACATGCCCTTGCCAGGATTTGAACCCGGGACCATCGGCTTCATTGGCAGGGTCACTACCCACTAGGCCAGCCGGTCGTCAATTAAAGTCGATTTTAATTTTTTTACATATCCGCTAACTTCTACCTTATTCTACATAGCCCCGGCATGTTCACGGCACAACAAGGCCCCACTTTGTCTGCGCTATTTGATATTACTTCCTCAAATGCATATCGGATTACCGCGAAACGGAGGAAAACATTCCTGTAGGTGCGCCTGTGTGTTTGGCGATAACGTACACGAGTTACCTTGAACGTACAGTACATACAGTGTAGATTGTAGACATGTTTGCAATATTTATGTATGCTTAAAAGTAAGATAGACTGACATACTACAATTTTAAGAGTCCCACGAAGCCGCCGCCAAATAGTTGAAGATACGCTGTCATTTAACAACTTATAAAATAACACGAAACTATGCGGTTTTTAATAACATACATATTATAACATCATACCAAGACACAGGCAAGATCCATGACGCAGCCTTCGTCAATATATATACGTAAACAACCAAAAAACATCCACAACTCGCTTCGTCAACATATTATGCACCTATCCTAAAAAATATATATACAATCCACAACAGGTTTCGTCAACGGAACATGAAACTTGACATGAACATTCAAATATATATATATATATATA
This sequence comes from Cydia pomonella, assembly GCF_033807575.1. Lineage (NCBI taxonomy): Eukaryota > Metazoa > Arthropoda > Insecta > Lepidoptera > Tortricidae > Cydia > Cydia pomonella. Next base: position 5,753,243 of record NC_084717.1, on the reverse strand, counting down.
TATATATATACTACTTTAATCATCCGACCATCTAAACTTTTGTCGACCACTCTTTCTTTTATTATATCTAGGTCCACTCTACATGGTCCTTTGTCCACTTATCCAGGTTTTCTCTCATCATGTGAGTGCGAGTATAAGTTTTACTGATACTGATACTTGGTGTAACTCCAGCCAGTAGATCCTGCTGGGCTAGGGAGGGGAGACTACAAGGAGGAGACGATGTCGATACAAAATAGTACAGTAGTAAGCTCGCATAACTCTGCTGATTCAACCTAAGGGGCAGCGAGTCGGTGGATTATGTCTACGTCTCATCACACCAGCTAAGCCTCAAACGCAAAATCAAACAAAGTACGCTCGCACACCAGCTCGTGACACAACAACGCCTGCCACCCCGCCGGAGGCACCCGCAGCCTGCCTGAGACACCGGAGCACCCATCAGTAGATATAGGAATAGGACTGGAGTGTAGGGTCTGGAGTCGGGATAGTAGGAAAGACGGGAAAGTTTCAGCCGATCCGAATACAAGGCATCGTGCGTATGTGAGTGCAAGTATAAGTTTTACATCAACTCGCCTATACTCGTACGAGTATTCAAATATCTACCGCACTTACTTTCAGAATGAGTTGGTAACGAAAACATATAAAATGTTTCGAGGCTATGGAGTGGATTCAGTTTTTTTTTAATTAGTCGGTAACTCGGTAATGGCTAGAATTTGCAATTAAATTGTTTCCATACTAAATCTATTTTCTACGCTTTTCCGCTCAGCTGCCATGGGCCACACCAACAGTGTATCAGTTATGTAGGTACTTATAACGACGTTATTTGAGGCTCTACCTTGTCTACTTTACCAGTATTCTAGGGTATTAAGTGTTATTTAGACAGTAGATACATCTTTGCCTTATTCCCGCGGACACGCCATACAACAAATGTGAACGTTTATCCCTATTAGCTTTAGCTTATGAGTTTTACTGTCAACTCTATGAATTTCAAGTATACTTAATCCCCCCGCCAAGTTGAGCAAAAAAATGACTTGGGCAACGCATGAAAACTATTGAAAACTAGTCTATTCTACTAGTTAGTGCGATTGCCAAGTCAATCTATTTATTTAAAACATAAAAGATTCTTAATATTGATATGGTCACTATAAGATGTTGTTAGGTTAGCTACTTACGTAATAACTTAAGTCATGGATCTCACAACTTTTTACGGTAGAAGAACAGAGTTGCGAGACTTGGTTTTTTTACATGTTTTTGATGGCATTTTAGTATACTTATCCTCAGTCGCATGCGGCTGTCATCCAAAACCACCCACAACTCAAATTAAAATACCGCTCGAAACGGCAAAAAGCAACATTGCCAACGCCCATAAAACAACATGCGAAACGTTCGCAAAGCAAATTGCATAAACGATATTGCCCAGTCCGTTTTCCCCGTCTAAGAGCGTTTTCACATTGCCCGATCTCATAAACAACCTAAATTAAAAAAAAACTTTTTATATTGATTTATTCATTTAATTATTGTTTGTTATTCAAAACAGACAGTTATTGCAAAAATAAAAGGACCAGATGCCGTGGGCACTCACAATCAGCCGTTTTTCTCTAAAAATCGTCCGACATCCGATTTCTGATCAGACTATGTAAAAGCTCCCTAATGCGGTGTGTTCACATGCGCGAGCGGAACATCATTTTAAACTTGCATAGCGCTGTCTCGCTCACACGCCGGACCGATATGCGGATCCGCCTGTGTGATAACCGCGTTACCTAACGCAGTCACCAATAACACCATGCAAGCAACGTGGGTAAACATTACATAACTACACATACACAAGGGGCTTTATTCATGATATATTCCGAAACGAACATACGCATTCGCACTTGGTCAACATTAGGTGCTAAAGTATGATATTTCCAAATGTAGGTAAGTGTTTAAGAAATGATTTCTCAATACAACGTATGTATTATTTGGGTTACCTATACGTATATATTCAAAATTTTACACGTAAAGGAAACAAACATACATAGATTTTAAGCAAATTGCAAAGATGTGAAATTGCGAATACAGAAATCGGTTGAAAAGAAGCAATAGTAGATTGTCACTGCGTTCGAGCGCCAAACCACCTCGACAGAAATGAGTGCCTTTTACGAGAGTTAAACACTCTACTTTTCATTTCGAATAGGTAAGAAGAAAATAAAATAGATGTCGACATGTGTATTAAAAAAAAACAAGACTACGTATAAACTTGTGTAGTATTTCTAGAGGATGCTTTCAATTAACAATTTAGGTAAAGGTATCGTGATTTATGTAATGGGGAGATAATATTAGAATGAAAACAAATCCATTTAATGTCAAATTTTAATCGCCATATAAACGAAAAAGAACGTACTGGGAAAGTAAAATGCTCTATTGCAGAAACGTATGATTCCTCTGCACACTTTTTAGAACATTAATTTACCCACTTTAAAACGTTGGAATGATAACTAAATTCACAGTGAATCAATCTATAAAAAAAAACAATAACGAATTTACTAAAGTCAAATAGAAAGGAAACATTCTAATGCGTTCTATGGTTATTTTAGTGGGCACACATACAATTGACTAGGCTTGTGATGTATATGGTGCTGGTACCCAGTGTACCTACATGTTTTGCTCATATGTAAGGCACAAGGGTGAACAACTAAACATTACGCTACTTTACGAGTGATCCGACTTATCGACTCATATGGCTTTGCTCAAGGGCATAGCGATTGATAACCTAAGTTATTGATGTCTAATGTCTCTATTGTTCAATGAAAATATTTCATCGATATGTGTACTTGTCATCTAGTTTCGTAACAACTCAAGTCAAAATTTTAGGAAAATAAGGTACTTTCGAGTAACTCGATCGATAACCCTGTAGCCAATACAGTCAAATAAATAAATATTAAAGGACATTCTTACACAGATCGACTAAGTCCCACAGTAAGCTCAAGAAGGCTTGTGTTGTGGGTACTCAGACAACGATATATATATATATATATATATATATATATATATATATATATATATATATATATATATATATATATATATATATATATATATATATATATGTAAATACTTAAATACATAGAAAACAGCCTGAAAAATGAAAGTATGAAGAAGAAAGCACAAATTTTTTGAAACTAAATTTGATAGATACCACTTTTTTTTTCTTATCAAGCAAATACGTCTGGAAGCGAAACCAAAAAATAAATAAAGCTAAAATGGAAAAAGTTTATCGCTTCGGGCAAGACTAAACCTCACCCCTAAGGCGTATAAATAGAAAGGAAGGAATTACTGAAGCTTACTGGAAGAGTGCGAATGTTTCATTCCTCATGTTTCAGTTTGGTTGTTCAACTAAGCTTAGTTGAGTAAGTTGGTTAAGACTTAAAAGCGATTGGACATTGGACCGGCGTTTCAAAAGGTCGCAAGTTCGAGTCGTGCCCGAAGCGATGATTTTTTTAAATTTGAACATTTGTACCATATATGCTAACGAGGTCTAATTTCAAATGTCACTTAGTGGATATAAAAATGTAGAGACTATCAAAACAAGAAATACCAATTACCAACCAATCATGTTGGTATTTTCGTATTGAAACATGGATCGAGACATAACATCTATTTTAATTGGCATGTCATTAGTTTATCAGCAATGCTAGAAACTAAATCTAGCAACAATTTAATTTCGTACACTACATGTTATCGGTAATACTATGTTTCATTTCATATCGACATTACGTAACGACAAAAATACTTAAAACATCATCAATTTACTGAGAATAGGCATCATGATTATTTTAATGTTTTTACAAACGTGTTACTGAACAATATAAAAACAGGCTACGTAACGGCCACAAATCGGAAAGCGCTCACGCTAAATGAATAAATCATGTGATGTAACCAGACACTGTATTTAATAGGGATGTTGACATTGTTTTTTTGCGATTTTATCATTACTCGTCACATTTTTACGGTAAACAAATTAAAATTATAAATGCCGACCTGTTTTCTGCAGATTAGTGTAGACTTTATACATTTTGGCTCAGAAAGTAATTATTATTGACACAAAACGTGTAAAGGATCATTCTACAAAAATCTCATTCCCCTGGCCGTACCTATTCGCAAATTCCCAGGAGATGCCGTTTTATTAGCATCTCATTTTTTGATGAATGTATAACCCGTGCCAATTTCCATCTACAACCATAACTGCTGAGGGGAATCTCCTTGGAATTTGCGAATAGGCATATTAGGCAGGGGAATGAGAGTGCTGTAGAATGACCCGTAAAAAGGACTGGATATAAAATATACTTGTATGAGGCGACAATTATAGCTTAACTGTTAGTGTTTTCGCAGTTTAACGATGTGTTTATCCACTTAAATATAGTAAATATTACCATTTAGAATTTGTGTCATATTCCTAATATTTGTGTACAAAAACCATATGCTAATGTGTTGTGTAACGTTGATAACCTGACATGTAACCGCGATGATAGTGAACACACGAGTAAAGATAGTTTTAAACGTGATTCGCGGAGTCGTACTAATTCTACTACTACTATTTATAGATTACCACTGTCTAATCTAATTACATGTCATCAGTTGGATTAGAGTGAATAAACGTCGAGTCAGCCAGCGGGTCAACAAATCGAGCGACTCCTTGTTATACGAGGAAGGCAATCATTACCAGAAAGATTGGTGATGCTGAATATCCTTCAAGAAAAGAGCGTACTCCCATCTTAAAGGCCGGCAACGCACTTACAACCCCTCTGGTGTTGCAGGTGTCCATGGGCGGCGGTAATCGCTTACCATCAGGTGATCTGTCTGCTCGTTTGCCTCCTCTGCCATAAAAAAAAAATATGCTGATGATGTTTCATGTTTCGCTATAGCTGCCAGTTCAGCTAGAGTCACTAATGACACATGCAGAAAACTACTCAGTGTCTTTCCCTACAAATTCAACGGCATTTGTAGTGGAACAGCTATCCGGACTTTGGTGACATCAGTCACTTTGCCTACCGATGGGCTACAGAAGAATCATCGGGGACACTAGAACTCTTTGTAAACGAAGGCTACCTCCGCACTTGCTTCCTTCTGAGATGCGTGACCGTCTTATGCCATATCTATTGGATCCGTAAACTAATTTGCTACGTTACAAAGTCCAACAGTGCGGATAATCAGTAGCGCCATAAGTATATCAGGTATTAGGTATCTCAGCCGTCTAGATATGGATATATAAAAACACCCGAGTTTGATAGCTTCCATATACGTTACGGTCCGGTCCAGTACGGAATCTGTTTAATACATTTAGATTTTGAAACTATTAAACGGATTTTGAGAAGAATTGCCTGCTTCTTCTTAATCCAGTCAAAGAAAGGCAATAGTCTGAGGGCCTACCGCGAACCACGTTCGACGTGTTGCCCCCATGTCACACTTAGGTACGAATTTATGAGTGCGACAGAGAGGCAACACGTCAAACGTGATTCGCGGTAGGCCCTCTGGGTTCTTCCAAAACTACGTATGAATATGACTGTATGATAGAATAAGAATTTATGGTTCAAGATATTCATTTTATTTTTTGTGCCTCTCTCGTGTATTTACCGGGAACGCAGGGCCCGGTTGTATCCTTGGATATTGTTTCGGAGCCCAAGGATTATTTTTACCCGTACATTACAAAAGGAAAATGGTAATAGGCAGTTCAGTTACAGCTTTAATCCATTATTCTTCACGTACGGCGCCGACGCACGCTGGGCAGGCATGCGCGATAACCTATCTCGCGGAACTTTCCACCGCATATCGTGTTTTAAACTGCTACAGTGTGATTTTACTGACCCGATGTTTGTGACAGATAACGAGCGATAAACGGTGTTTATCTACTAATGTGACAGATTGGAGACTTAATAAGGAGGTATTAGTAGAGACTGTAACGATAAACGAAAATGAGTTGGAGAAATTTGATGTGATTGTTCCTCTAGAATCCAAGTCAGCCAAGTAATCCTGATAATGTCTCCTCCTGAGGAGACAAAAAAACAGCTAGTATGCGGTAGTAACTCTGTGATTGCTACTAGTCCTATGTCCCATCAAGCAAGGGTGAGTTAGAGTACCTACGTCATTCTAAAGCCGACAGTGCACTACCTGTACCCTGAAAACGTCACAATGAATTAAAGTAGGTAGTGAGTGACTGTTTATTTTAGTACCACGATATGCTTATGTATGTGTAATGACAGTCCGCATGGATACATCGACATAATGAGCGTAACAGAGATAGCGGCGTACGTGGGCGTTGATAACATTGTTTACATGTCGTTAATCTAACCGGATAGACTCCAACTACTAACAAAGCTCGACGCGCGAGTGTAAAACTTAGTACTCACTGCAAGCCTTGTTTGCAGTTCTGCAAGAGAAACTTAGTCATTTGTTTCATCGACGAAGCTCGGAAAGCTGCCATCTGACAGGGCTGATCATGTCTGCCGAACGCCGAAGAGCTGTGGGCTAAGATCGTCACAAAGTGGCAGCTTTGTTCAATACGGAGATTTGGCAGACCACTTCGGAGATGGCGATGGCGAATGACCGACGACGGCATTAAACCGGGAGGAAAGGAAAAAGTGGGGGAGGCCTTTGCCCAGCAGTGGGAAATAACGGTTTATTATTCTAGCCGGAAGGTACCTTCAGCTCTGAAAGGTCTGTAATGAGGACCGTGAGTTCTCGGTTTAAGTCTCTTCTCGTTTTCGTTCCTTGATCCAAGAAAAGGATCATCGACTCTTCCACCGGGACGAGAGCATTGTTCATCGCCACCACGAACACCACATTATAGATACTAGTATTTCGTTCAGACTGTTATTCTTCAAAATTGCGAAACGCTTTTGAAGTTAGCCTGGTCCTTCAGCCTTTATCGTTCGTTCATGGCTTGGCGTCGTGGGGTATCCACATAAGGTCCTTGCTATGCACTAAAGCTCTCCAATCCGAACGATTTCCGTCTGTGAAGGACCACTACCTAAAATTATGGTTTGCACCTACAGGCTTACTCATCGACGTTCATTATAAGTTCCATGTAAACATATTTGTCGTGTCTCTACGTGACGTAACATTAATAGGTACGACATAATTATATGTATTGACTTGAAGATCGTCTATTTCATATCATTGAAATGGCATTTACAATAGGATGTACAATAAACGTAAATACTTACAGGTCTTGTAAATAAAATCATTATAAATTATAATTAAGTGAGGAGAACGCTCGATGTAAAGTCAAGGCCAGCGGACAGATAATACTTGTGACAGAATATTTTAATTGTTTACCTACGTGTCGACACCTTTTATATGGAGCTTAAAGCAGTAACCCAACTGTACACAAACATTCCTGTATGTTTACAATCTCCTTTCACAGGCTAGCTGGCACGGTAGCGATTTTGTACTCAGGCGTGGATCGTGATCAAGCAGAGAATATTTAAAATCACTTTTGTGGTAACAGTTCCCATGAATACAGGAAAGATTAAACTACGACTGAGTTTATAGGGTGAACACCATAGACCCACGCTAACACTGCACAGACTTTAACTTGACAAAGTGTGGAAATGCCAAAATGAACGTCACATTTTCATAGAAATTTTACCTTTAACGCTCCGTCATACTTTTATAGAAATTTGATGTTTATGGTGAGTGACATTTCCACCACCATAGAGGAAATGATGTACTCGTACATTAAACGGCCTATTTCAGTAGTCGTGAAAGCCTTAATAGTTGAGTTACTTCATTCAGCAATATGCGAACTACGATATCGATGTGTAGAGCCGCCATTCCGTCAGAGGGCTTATTGCGAAAAACAAAATTTCGTTATCTGACTCTATCACTCTTACATATTGGAGCGGTAGAGAGGCAATAACAAAATTTCAATTTTCGCGGTGGACCTTCTGGTTAAGACTCAATAACCGAGTAGCGATAACACGTCTTATCACAATATTTACAAAGCCGCCTTCGTTTCTAGAACCTGTGAGATGTGTGTGTAATAGTTAGTATGTGTTGGTGTAGGTAATATAAATAATGAATACTACGCAATAGTCGCGTGTTGTACTCGTGTGTATCACGCTAAGTAGATAAATTGCACACACATTGAACTGTCTGTTTAATTTAATATAGGTACATATTACGTTACACTATGCAACATGTAGATGAGGCAGACACGCTTGTCTTCAATGCATAATGAAAATAATGCATGTGCCATAAAAAGATAACATGTTATAACATGTTTTACTATGTGATATCATTTGATTGATTAAAGTTCTACCTTAATCTTACTAGAATAAACTCAACTTTTTGACTGCTATAAGTCTACTGCATAGTAGTTCTATGAAATATTACTATTCTTTACTAAACCTACTTATTAGATGTCTCAATGACATTAATGATGTTATAGATAAAGCTATGTAAGATTTCGTTATTAGAAGTGAAGCACCAAATATAAACCTGTAATATAAGTGCGTTTGCCAGCAAAAAGACAAAATAGTTATTAAAAATGAATAGAATTTGTTATTGTAGGTATTCGATGACTTCCACGAAACGTAACCGTGTAATAGCAATATTTTTCCTCTTAATCAGCTTAAAGAGGCGACGCGACTAAAAATAGTCGTAATGAGCGCGGACGGGTCAGGCGCTTTAATTAAAATTTTCTTGTTTACGTCCAGTTATGACGAAACGGTGATAGCGTGGGACAGGAGGCACTGTTTGACCAAATATTTAAATTATAATGAGAATCGATAATAAGTAGATATCTTGTTATAAACCACAGTTAAGGGTAGAACATTAATGCAAACTATAGACTAAATAAACTGTTAGCAGGTACTTTCATGCAATACAGAATCAACCCGGGTCAAAGTGATGTACTCTGCGAATGTGGCGACCTACAAACAATGCAGCATATGATGGAGTGTTCCCGTCCCTGTGTCCAACTAGTGCACCGCAGAAAACCTCATATAAGCTACCCCCCGGGGGTTAGAGGTGGTAAGATATTGGCAAAATATTATTTAGTTATGATCCCTTCACACGATAAGAAGAAGAAAATCAGTAACGGTGCAGCCTAAGTATTTATAAATTTTGGACACTATATCTCCTACATTTAGGTTTTGGGGTAGAACACGGGTATTTTTATTGCATCCCACTCGGTCTCTTCGTGTCTTATACTTAGGCCGACCTTTTTTTAGCTTTTATTGCTATATATAAATGGTGGTATTTATAAATGATGGGTAGTACCCTGCTTATGAAGCCGATGGTCCCGGGTTCAAATCCTGGTAAGGGCATTTATTCGTGTGATGAGCATAGAGATTTGTTCCTGAGTCATGGATGTTTTCTATGGATTTAAGTATTTATAAATATGTATATATTGTATATATCGTTGTCTACCCGCAACACAAGCCTTATTGAGCTTACCGTGGTACTTAAAATTGTGTAATATTTTATTAATGCGAATCCATCAAGCGGCTGAAGGGTGCCATCTTTCGGCGGTTGCAGCTGCAATGCATCGGAGCCAGACAAGTATGTCGCCGGAATACAATTATAAGCTAAGATATTTTTTATCACACTTGCGCAGTAAGCGTGCTATTTCACGCAAGTGCAGCAGGAGTGAAAGTCTATAGGGAGCGTGCATGAACTGTAGGAGGCAGCACAGGAGCTGTCAGATTTTTGGCGCGAAGCGTAAATGTGATGTTTATTGTTCCGATGTAGCCCACAAGATGGCAGAACCTACTATGCACAAGAAAACACTTGACGTGTAAATGTGCATATTTATGGTTCCGATTCAGACCACAAGATGGCAGACCCTCCAACGCGCACGGTCCCTCTATTTCACTCCCACAGGAGTTAAGAGTTTTTTTAATTATGTCACTAACTCATACGAACCAAGCGGGTTATAAGTAAAATACTTGTTTAAAGTCGCGGTATACATTAACTATATGTACTTTTAAAATACTGACGTTTACAATGTATATTTTTTGTTTATGTTTAAAAATAGGTATTTAATTAGATTAATTTAATAGCCGTTTAAAATATTTTTATGCAATTTTCAATCGTGTCAAAAAATTACAATATGGCGGATGAATGTGAGAAAGGTCACCGTAATTAAGAATTATTTCTGTAAATCCGGTTTTAGTGTAACTCCGGGGGTAAAAATATTTCAAACTCGAGTCTTTAATTCATCTATACACTCTCGTTTGCAATATTTCACTCGTTCCACAATATATAAGTATTATTTATATTATCCTATTGCATTGAAAGTTACGTTAAAGGCTTGCTTTCTTGCCTTAAAATATTTCAATTTTACTCAAATCTTAACAAATCGTCATTGTGCAGTCGCCATCAGATATATCGGAGCGGCCAAGGCGTTCACAAATATTTGAACACAGCTCTATTGCCAAGGATTTAGAGTGCATGTCCAGATATTTTAGAGCACCTCGGCGAATGTCCTGTAAGTGTAAACTGTCTGACTAGCTTTCGTTATTTTTCAACATTCCACGAGCAAATGGGTGTCAGCCGCTATCTACAGATCCTGATAGCGTTATCGAGTTATCAGTTGTTTGTGTAAGAGCATACCTGGCACGGTACCTACTGCGTATCGCTCCGATAAGAGCACGTGGATGCACGTCAGTGCTTTACGTGAGTTATGGTTGTATTGCTGCAATGAGGAGCATGGAGCATTACCAAACCAATGCTTTTGGTTGATTCCCGTACCTCTCCTGTCATCTCCGCCTCTTGCAAAGACCGCCTTAACTCACAATTCGTCAAATTTATTGCAAAAACCTAAAATCCACAGATGGTTATTTGAGTGTTGACGTTAGTATGATTGTATCTCTTCTTTTTCCATGCTTCTTACCATATCATTTGCGGTTAGCTCTCCTATGATTTTTTCGGCATTCAATTTTGGCACAGGAGTCCTGAAATTTCCTTAGATCATCTTCGAATGTTTCTCACTTGCAAACCTTAATAAGAGAGGCACAAATCGGCACAACTATAGGCACAATTGTCACAGGCAAATCTTTAAATTATAATTGGGCGTGGTCGATATCGATATCGATATAACGATATGGATCGAATATGTCAGTTCTTCAAACAATAACGTCACGTTTAACACTGATCTGATCTAATATCCGATCCATATCGTATCTAGATCTAATATTTGACGTATCTTAAAGTTCGAATCGGGCTGATGGTTACGGGCATGATTTTCTTTGTTTCATAATGTTTCAAATCAGTGTACACTGCAGTTAATTAATTTGATCAGTGAGAAAGATTGGGGTTAGTAGAATCATTATCAGTATTAATTATCACATCGATGATTGATATGTCTGTTATCCAAATATTGATTTAAGTAGATGATACGAAGGATCGTACTTTGACACTAAATCACTATCTGATTCGTGTCAATTAAATCCAATCGATTCTACATTTTCCACTGTAAAATTTGACTAGAATATATTTATGTTTTTTATATGTGGTTTTAATGTTTAAGCATTGTACCAAGTTACGATTTTATTCGATAATATATAAAAAAATTGGAGCTTTTATTATACAAATTGTTATCACACCTATCAACATATACACCGCCGTGTTTTTTTCAAGGGTGCATCCCTGAAGACGCGGAGCTTAAATTAAGTAACTTTCTCAAAAAAACCGGTATTCTAATTAACTCCATTATGGAGATAATCAATGATTTATTTATATCTGATAAGACCCCTACGAGCGTGTACACTTGCCTTAGGGCCTGATTACATATTGACAAAGATACATTGATTGAGTAAGATGCGTAAAATGTAAGACAATATCGTGCTTCGACTTTGACAGGTAAACGAGATGGCGCAGGTAGCTCTGATTGTCAAAAGTTGACGTTGGAAAATTCAGTGACCGAAAAACATATGGCGCAGTACAGAGCCAACTGTTTCGGATGTGAAAATAAGGCGCAGGTTTTTTTTTATATTTTACCTCTCTATTACAATCAATTCTCTTTGTGGTGATTAGTGTCTAATGTGAGTTTATACATTTGCTACTAAACGAAAGAACTATACGACGTACGATATTCGAAATGTCATTGATAAGTCATAGTTTTCAATTGCTTGGTGGATTTAAATATAATGTCCGCGTGTTACAAGACTTACAAGTTACAACCACTCTATTAGTATCAATTACTTTTTACGAAAAATTATTATGAAAATTAACTATGCCATTCAGTTTCCTTCAATGTACTTAGCCATACCCCGAAGTTAACGGAGTTTTAAAAAAAACACCGTGTATAGCTTTTTATGTTCAATCCATTAAAGTAACTTTAAACTATAGTTTCCGCATTCTTATATTTATTATGACTTAAACTTACTTTTATTTACATAGCAACATAACTTCTGAACTTGTCAACCTGCTGTCATCTTACTCTTTCTTATTCTGCGTGTCAGTGTAGTTTTATTAGTAAGTAATAAAATTATATCCTGCTGTAGTCATGTGGTTAACTTTTCCTGTTTCGTTTTTGCAATTTGGGTTTTCCAACACAAATATGTAAGGACATCTATTTGTGTGTTTATCACAAATATTTGTTCCCGAGTCTTGGGTGTTTTCTATGTATAAAAGTATCTGTTTATCTATATAGGTATGTGTATACCGTCATCTAGTATCCATAGTACAAGCTTTGTGTAGTTTGGGGCTAGGTCGATCTATGAAGATTGTCCCCAAATATATTTTTTTCTTTATTTTCAGGGTTCCGTACCAAAAGGGTACAAATTAACCCTTATTTTTATTAAGGAAAATTGGGAAATTGACTGGGAATATTTCAAGTGTCGATGTTTTACATGTGCAATCAATAAATTATGGTGAATTATTAGAAAGCTGCTGGTTAGTTGCTGCGGATCAAAACTAGGCAAGAAAGTAAGCTTTTCTTTAGGCAAGAAAGTAAAAATCAGTCAATAAAAATAAAAGTCTAGTAACACCGAAAATGACATGACAACAAGTATATATATTATTTACCAGTATAATAGCATTGCAAGGTGGCAACAGCAAGGTGACAAAACTCAAGCAACCATCGATTCTATATTTTCGAAAGAAGCCAATGTCTCTGGTCACTTCAATTCTTACCTTAAAGCTCATTAATGAGCTAATCTCTTAATTTCCAAGGATAGCGTAATAAATACGGCACAGGAACAGTTCCGTGAAGTTTAAGATAATGTGTATTATCTTAGGTCAGTTAAGGGAAGTACGCCCATAGAAGCCCAGTGGGCTTATTGAAGTTGACACGATAACAAGGTAATTGATGTAGTATCAGGCCAGCTTAGGTGAAGGCTGAAACTGACATTATCGCGATTATCTCCACGTTTTGCTTTGTCATGTTAGTTTTCAGACGCACGAAGCGATAGTATAATCTCCATTTGCGTCATTCGGATCACCTGAATATTATCTAGATCCCAATTATCAGCTGATACTATGCCTTTATTTACAATTGACCCGCTGTATCTGTGTCGGTTGCTATTGATATTCCCACACGGGTCTGGATTATGAATATCATGTTATTATTTGACATAACAGCTTCTACTGTTAATGGTACACCGATAAAAGGCATGTTCCGAAGACATGTTCTCTTTATTCAATATTGTTTTTTTTCGTGAGTTAATAGAAATACTATGAGCAGAAAGGAAATACGTAATAAGATAATGCGAGACAAAGTATTATAAATGTGCCTACGAGGAACCCGAAATATTTTAACAGTGGATTCCTGATCATATTTGAAGATTTTAAAGACTAAAATTTCCTATAAACTTTTCTGGAATTCGCCTAGTTTCAGAGTTTAACCAGTTTAAAAAAAAATATTTTTATTGTTAAGTACCTAGTGCAAAACGCCTTTTATATGGCGATGTTACCACTATAGAACCTAGTCTAAATATCCTTATTGATAGATACTTATAAAAAAGTGACAAGTAACACAGCAAGAACTAGATTTTAGAAAAAAAAGTTAAAATTATTTTTGAGAAACAGTTTCACCAATAAAATTTACTTTTTATGTACAAATTATTATTATTGGGAGCCTACAGTGTCCACTGTTGGGGAAAGGCCTCCCTCACTTTTTCCAGTCTTCCCGATCTTGAGCAGTCTCTGGCCATTCCTTTAAAAAGGAGTACAAATACATTCATGAAATCGAAAATACAAAACGAAAAGAAAAATATTTTTTGGCGAAATTGACCTAAACTTACAGTTTTTCCTTCTTTTAGCCTCAGGAATGCGTGGTTAAAATGTTCCGGGTTCAATGATTATTGCTATTAAATGTTTTTTTAAACATATACTAGGATACCTATTCATTTCTTGACTGACAATGTTAAAGACAGTTTTCGAGGAATCTTTATATAAGTCCTTGTGATATTTTGGATATTGTGCCGTCATGTCTCCCTCGAAAAGTCAAATTTTGTTAAGTATTCAGAATTTATGGCGCGAACAGATAAAATACACGAACGATAACCTAATTCCAAGATTCGATAACCTTATTCCAATGGCTATTTTTAAGGATTAAGATTAAGGTCGTCAGGAACTAAACAGACAATGATAAGATTGCCAAACTCTAGAGAAATTACGTAATTTAATGTAGTCTTTTTATTAAAATTCTTTAAAAAAAGTTGCAACATCATCTCCATATGCCCTCCACCGCAAAAATTACAGACAAGACCTCTCCAGTTGTTGCCAAGCCATTAATGGGTGATAAACCCTAATTTTAGTTTATATAGCTATTAAGAATTACCTTTAATTTAATCCTCTCACCCTCCCCTTGTCACATACTGTGTTATCCCATTTTCTGGTAGTGCGGAGTGCGGATTTAGGCAATATACCTTTCACCCCGAAGTCACCCGTGGTATTTCCTTGAGTCGTAACAAATACATGCCTGTATAATACTCGTACAATACATGCATACAGCATATCAAATATGTAATTACAAAACATTTCCGTCAATAAAATCAATGTTGACCGTGACGTGAATATAATGTAATGTAGTATAAACATTTTCATAGCATCGTTTACTCTGCAAACATACATGCTATCCATCAAAGTTATGTCATAAACATTACGTATTATTCATATAGATATAGCTATAGGTACACATATGTTATGTGATGTATGTAGAATCTACATTGTATTTAGATGTACCTATTTACCTGTCATATTATGGAAAGAATTAGACTTGCTTAACTTAAAACAAATAGATAATTCATAACATTTGCGTATCCTACCAGTGCCAAATACATACAACAACAAAAATGTAAGTACCATGTTATTTAAAAACTAATTTATTTTAGATGATAAAAAAATAACCGGCCAAGAGCATGTCGGGCCACGCTCAGTGTAGGGTTCCGTAGTTACTCTTCCGTCACAATAAGCTAAACTGGAGCTTAACCTTTAACTGCCGACCTGGTTTTTACGTAGCACTTACACCGATGTGGTGTCTGAGAGACGTACATTTTATTTATACTGTTTATAATAATACAATTTAGATGCTACTTTTTTTAGGTTTCTTTTTGCGTGAACACTTATTAAAGGTAATTAATTAAGGAATAATGGAAATAATACCAGCTTTATTTTGAGAATTAACAGACTTTAATAAAGAGATCACAAAATCTTAACGCTAAAATTTAGGAACATTGATTAGTCTCCATATTTCATATAATTATGAAAAATCTAACAAAAAAACATTATTAGCGCTTATTTCTTGAACTAATTAACATACTGAAAACATAAAATCACCTCTAAATAAAAACATTAAAAAAATGACAACAGTCAGACTTGGCACATTTCATGGCCCAATTTGCACTGCATATCTGAAGGCGCACGTAAGGCACATACCTAGATTTGTTGCATTTGCAACAAGAGTACTTCGTACGTCTTTTTAGGCGGCTTGGAGATATTGCACAAGTTTTGCGAACCTCTGGTTCCATATTTATGTCGTTTTTAGCTGGGGGCTCGGGCATATCAGCGGGTTCAATGAGTCGCTCTAGAGTCGTAACTCACGGGTCATTCTGTTATTATATGCCCGTAATATCATCTTAATTTTTTAAGGCCTTACTCGTTTTGGATACCTAGGAGGTGCTCGAGCTGCTTTTCGTTTCCTAGAAATGCTTTGCTTCCTTCTAGGCATTCTGAAATAATAAAAAAATACCATCAAAACCGACGTAACGTCAATAAGACACTATGAGTTTGTGCACTAAAACACCGAGGTGACGATTAACTGACGTGCATATTATTTATACATTAACACCGTACTTACGTCTCCCAGACGGCGATAGCTTCCCTAGAGTCACATATGCACTCGCCGGGCTCGTGGTGTCGACTGCCGGCTAGCAACGCGGAACGGGGAAAGTAGCGGGAGGGGGAGCACCTAGAGTCGCGTAGTTTTAAAGTTAAGTTCAAAATGAAAGTAATGACGTCTGTGAGACGTATAGGTCGTCAGTTAAAGGTTAAAGTATAGTAAATTGTTAACCAAGGGATGAAACGGTACCTTTCACCTGAGTTAAACAAATAGGCAAATTTGCATAATCAGTACCTAATTAAAATAAGTCTTTTTACTATGAAGGGGAAACTTTTTGCGATAACTCAAAAACAACTAAACTGATCATGTCCGCTATAGTTTTCATTTAATGTCTTTCTTAAGCTCTACTTCCACGATTTTTTTCATATTTTTTGGACCTATGGTTCAAAAGTTAGAGGGGGGGGGACACATTTTTTTTTTCTTTCGGAGCGATTATCTCCGAATATATTCACTTTATCAAAAAATGTTTTTTGAAAACCCATATTAGTTTTGAAAGACCTTTCCAACGATACCCCACACTCTAGGGTTGAAGCGAAAAAAAAATTTCACCCCCACTTTACGTGTAGGGGAGGTACCCTAAAAAAAATTAAATTTTTCGATTTTATTGTACGACTTTGTCGGCTTTATTGATTTATATATCCATGCCAAATTTCAGCTTTCTAGCACTAACGACCACGGAGCAAAGCCTCGGACAGACAGACAGACAGACAGACAGACAGACAGACAGACAGACAGACAGACAGACAGACAGACAGACAGACAGACAGACGGACATGGCGAAACTATAAGGGTTCCGTTTTATACCATTTGGCTACGGAACCCTAAAAAATATACTCGAATCAAGTGTAGCTTCACGGGCGGTCTTTTCAACTGTAGCAAATAAGCAAATAGAGAAATAAAACTAAACTTGTTTTCACGGCGACTCGTGACATAGCAAGATTATTTAGCCACTGTGTAAAAGAGAGGCAGTGTCACAATGTGACTTATTCTATGTTACCTTCGAATGAAATTATTTTATTTATTTATATTTATTTCGACCCAAGTTAAGTTGTCGAATGTACGGCGGTACTGGTGACCGATATTCGGAAAGAGCTCTGGTGGCCTAGCGGTAAGAGCGTGCGAATTTTTCAATCCGGAGATCGCGGGTTCAAATTCAAACCCCGGCTTGTACCAATGAGTTTTTCGGAACTTATGTACGAAATGTCATTTGATATTTACCAGTCGCTTTTCGGTGAAGGAAAACAGCGTGAGGAAACCGGAATCCCAATAAGGCCTAGTTTACCCTCTGGGTTGGAAGGTCAGATGGCAGTCGCTTTCGTAAAAACTAGTGCCTACGCCAATCTTGGGGATTAGTTGTCAAGCGGACCGCAGGCTCCCATGAGCCGTGGCAAAAATGCCGGGACAACGCGAGGAACAAGAAGAACGTGACCGATATTCAGAAAATAGAGACGGGGCAAACTAACTCGGTCCATACTTTGCAGTAAGAGTGTGGAAATGCCCCTATTAACGTCAAATTTCTATGAAAATATGACTATACAGGCACTCCCACAATTTGTCACTTCAACGTCGATGCACAGTTAGCTAAGACACAGATGAAATCTAATTAGATGTTAAATTCACAGCACGCGAAATGAAAATTTGGAATTTTACATATCATATCATAGATCCATAGACCATGGCGATTTGTAATGTCACTGCTGTCTAAGCTAAGCTGTCACAACACAGTGTGGAAATGCGCCCAAATAATGATATAACAAGCGTCGAGCGGCGCGACACGTCCGAGAATCAAATTCAAATGTCAAGGTGAAGGCAACGCGAAAGGAAACGCACATTACGTCACAGAGCCGCCATTTGCCGCGCGCAGCGTGACGTCACGCGCCGCGCGACCCGCGACCGTAACGCGACAGCGCAAGGGCGAATACGGCGCGGCAAAACGACAATCGATGTGAAATTTCATTCATTGGCGCTTTATCTGGGAGAGATTTATTGTGGTTCTTCATTGTTTAACAAACGATGTGTCGTTAGAAAGCTGAGCGTAAAAGGTATTTTATTGGGAAATGAAAATCGATTATATTAATCGATTATAATCTTCTGACCTTCGCGACTATATTTTATAACACGCAATAGTAAAAAGGGTTAAATGCAGTTACTAAATGTATACACATGTTTTGGTACATAATCAGAATTTCATAAAAACTTCTCAGCTCAGAGAACAATGACTAATCTTGATCTGCCGGGTTGTCATTTTTAATTAATTTATATCGCTTTATCTAGACGTTAGTAAGGGAATGACAAGAAGCGCAATGTGACTTATTTTAATAACAGCTGGTGATGACGTGGCGTGATGCTAGCAGTCATATTTTTATGTTTGAAATGCTGTGAGCCATACGTAGACGTGAAGTCTTTGAGAGCAACCTAAGGCAACCCTTGTCAGGCAAAAAGCAAGTTTTCGTCTAAAAGTCTACGGTCGATTCCTCGCGTGTACTGGTCAAAAATAGGTCGGACTTGAGATCGGACGGATCGTGTACATCGTGGTGGACATTCTGTACTAATGAATCGAATCCTTTGATGAAAGATTGACAAAGAACAACAAATGTCGGGATGTGAGATGACGATGACATGACATACTCGTACATACGTGCAACATCATTACAGGATATCCTTTTATAGAAATGATATAAAACCATTCGTTCATACAAGTCATATTCAAAGTAAACATTCATGACTCTCGCATTGGTAGTGTTAGGAATATTCTAATTAAATTACTCAAATTCTACTAGTACATAATTCTGTCATTGTTATTGTGAATAGACGTCCAAAAAACTGATGAGCTGAATTCAACCTGTTCAATATCTTCAGAAAGTGCTTAGTGCTTACGTATGACCTCAAGTTTCAAAAGTACTTTAATGTAAAAAGTTGATATATTGGTTTTTATTATGAGGGTGGAGTTTTGTCAGAACTCAAATCTGATGCTGGAAGACTGAATTTCTCGAATATTATTGGCACATGTGGAAATAGTTATTTGGAATTTTTATACTGAAGATTAACACGAATTTGTTCTGGATAAGATCAGATCGATGGGGTGGGATCAGATCGTAATTTGGCATTATGGTTGAAATCAGTACTTCTTTTCCTAATATAGGTATCGGGTACCAAAACTTCTCATAATTCAATACTCAACAGTACGGGGTAAGCACCTGATGAGAGGCGTGGAGTAGGCGTTGATATTTGAATGTGCACTGACGTCAGAATACGGGTGGCGTCAACAATACGAATAATGAAGCGGAACTAACGGTTGCTCAAATAACTGAAACACAATAATACTAGGGAGTGTCATTCTAATAATATGCCGAGCGCGGGTAAGAATTACTAATGTTACCAGTATAAGAACACTTTGCGATCGAGTGAAATTGTTAAGGATCTCGAAGTCATACTATACTGGTTAGACAGGACAGGGCAATGCGCCAGCCAGTGAGAATACACGGCTTGGCATGAAAGATGTGTGTGCTCAAAACATGGACAGAGAGCCGTTATGAAAACCACTATAATTGAATAGGTGTAGAACATTAATAACAATAATTGATTTTCAGAAACAAAAGTACTAAAAACGTTTCAGCTGTTGAGAATGGAGTGGCAAAAATCATGCGACGCTTTACCAGAAATACCAGGCCACTGTAAAACCACTTAAAAATAACCTGGATAGCAAAAGATCTGCGCAAACGCCCATAGTAGGGATAAATAACGGCAGGTATATCCGACTCCTGAACCATGTATAAGCTGTTTTAAGAGTCACAGTATTGACGGTAATAGCGTACCATCTCGTGCGCAGGTTCGACGACTCCCAGAATCCAGAACAAGCCAATTCCAAAAAGTCTTCAGCAACAAATCCATACACTCCGATCGATAGGTTGAACAGATTACAGAAGACTGAAGGGTATTCAGTGCACTGACTATGACTATGTCTACTGAGCATTTGTGCTCTATGAAAGGTCTTTTGATGGTAAGTCTCGAATCTTTTTATCACCAGTAACCTGATTTTTTGTCCAAAGCATAAGCCTCCAAACTATCAAACAGAAAGTAAACTGAAAAGCCTGTCACGTGACTGCTAGTACTACGAGAGAAGCCCGTAAAATGTCCGCACGAACCTTATCAGGGCAAACATTTTGGCGACCTCTGGTCTGAATCTGGATAAAGCAACAACTAGCCATAAGACAGGTGACCCGCTATAGCTAGAGTCCAACTAGTCATTCAATGCGTTTGCTCGAAGATCCCACAAGCATGACCTGCATGACCCAACAGCCATTAGAATGGGCCGATCTAAATGATTTCTCACGTCACGCAAGCCGATTGTGTTAAATGTTACGCCGTTCCCCGACTATTGTGAGAAACAAGCCGGCTGGAAATTTACGTCAATTAGCCGAAACGAACCAGGTTAGGTTTTGCTTTTATCGCCGCTATCATAGTTGGGCTCTATTGCACAAAACCGACAAGATAGGTGATACTGACAATACGCTGTATTTAAATTGCTAAGTAAAGGTTTCAGGATATTAGCTTATTATCTTGAATAGACAGTATATACGTACACCTGCATACATAATTTAGACACAAGGACGGGTTAACTGGGATTCACTGTAAACCATTCCCACGACGGCGGTGTAGTGTGTACAGTTAGCTGCAGAGATAGTCCCCCCCCCCCCTTTCAAACTAATTTCTATGCACGGGGGTAAGTTATCTATCCAGCTGACTGTCCTTACAAATTAGACAAGTTCTAAATTCTAGCCCATAAGTCATCGTTATTCTAGTGAGACAGGAGTAATGGTAGGTTAGTTAGGAAGTGGGGTGGAACAGTGCGCCGTGAGAAGGTTCCCACCGACCCTAGGCTCTCAGGATACTTTTTGTATGGCGAAACCGGTTGCACTGTACACGCGAACCTGGGATGTGGTTCCAAGCGCACCGTTGCAGCCTAGTCGAGCGCTCAAGCGAATCAGTGTAAAGGTGCCTCTTGAGGGTTTACAGTTGAGCTCATAACTTTTAAAGCGCGCACTAGGGGCACGTAAGGCACAATCACTATATCTAGAGGCGCCATTAGGATGAAAACATAGCCCGTCAGTAAACGGAAATAATCGAAACATTTTGATGTTCGTAAGGCGACGCCATCGCCTGTGCATAATATTAAGTTATAACATTTCCGTCAATAAAAGCAACGTTGACGGCGACGTGAATATAATGTATTACAAACATTTTCATAGCATCGTATACTCTGCAAACATACATGCTATCCATCAAAGTTATGTCATAAACATTAGGTATTATTCATATAGTACCTAATTTATTTAGGTGTAAGTACACATATGTTATGTGATATATGTAGAATCTACATTGTATGTCGCTGTGCCTATTTAGGTACTCACAGACAGCTGAAGGGGATAATATATAAGAGTACTACACACCTGTCATATTATTGAAAGAATTAGACTTGCTTAACTTAAAATAAATCGATAATTCATAGCATTTACCTATTAGCACCTGAATCCGGAATTCCAAATTAAATTAATAACTCGAAATGCGGTTTTTGCCAGTATATTTTGGGCTCAAGTGTTCGATACAAAGTATAAACCTGTTTCTAATCTCGTTTTAGAACCAGATTGATGTGAGTGCTAAGCTATTTTCGGAAATAATTTTTATACTGAAGTATTCAACCTCATTTTGTGCCATTGCAAATAGTGATTCATGATGTGCATAACCATGACAGGTATCATTAAGAAAATGTCATTATTCCTACTTGACCTTTGTACTGGACAACCTTCTCGTTGTATTTATTATAAAAATAGAAATTGCTACGTTGCGTAGCACTTGATGAATAAAATAAGAAGTGAAACACGGGGTGAAATGAAGCAGCAGATTGGTAAATACCTTAGTCACATGGTGCTATGAGTAAGAGTTGGAGGTGGGGGTGATCATATAAGTAGAGATATTAAATATAGGAAAAGAACATTCAGCGGGCTGGATCGGCTATATCAGAGGGCTAGGCACTATTGTCGAATACCTTATCTCAAGCCTGAAGAACCAAGTCAGTAGATTCGCGGAAATTTCTTCCACAAATATTAAAAAACCGCATTTGTTATGACATACATTTATTAATGTCCGCTACCTAAAGGTTATCTGGAAGAGTTCGCTTTTTAGGGCATAAGACCGCCTGTTGTTTACTTCTTCTTAATATGCTGTATTCTTTCTGTATTGAAGTATGCAATAAAGAGTAACGTATTTATATTGTATTGTAAAACCGCAATATCGATTAAGATAAGGCAGGTAAGTATTGAGTTGAACCTCAATTGTGAGCGTCTGAGCGAGCGAGCTTACCGTTATCCATTTCCACAAAAGTATAGCACCAAACGAAGAATAATCACCTTCGATAATAGAAATTGCCTCACCTAAAAGTGGCCAAACAGGCTATAATAATCCCCTGTCAATAAACATGTCGAATTTACCTCCTGACAAACCAGTTGTAACGCGTAGAGATATAGAACGCAATTCTATACGCGAGTATATGGAAAAATACCACAGCATGTTTATTAATTTTTTTCGATCCGGCTTATCGTCGGGTTACCGTTATGTCGCGATTTTGAAATGATTGTCACGACATACTCCGTTTGCCATTTGGGTCATACATGGACTGGAAAACATGTTTTTTTTTTCCTGTTTCAGACAGATACTTTTTATCTAGAACGGAACGCAGGAGGCATCTACCGATGTCGAGATTTTTATTGGAGCCTTTTGAGAATTATATTTTAGAACTGTTCATTTTGCACAACCTATTTCATTCTGATTTCAGAATGTATGCAAGTCTTAAAAACAAAACAGAGTCCAGTTTTAAATAGAATATGTACCAGAGATAAAAAACATGAAGCCAAAATTAGAATTCCGCATATTTACCAAGGAAAAATACACGAACTACGGCACAGATTACATATTAACAACGGGCTGGCGTGTCATTTTAAATTAAAGCGCAGATTACAATCTAAATAGTTAATAATCCAAATACCGTGAGCTGTAGCTGTAGACGTCGCGAGCATAACTTGAAACTGAATAATTTGAAAACATTTCATATACCTGAACACATTTTACGAGAATCGGTTGAGAATTGCGACCTGTCGAGAAGAACATCTGGACAAACAGCATTTTTGCCCAAACTGAAATGGAGAGCTTGCGCTAGCTCGGTCAATAGGTAATTTTCTTAATTATAAGCTTCGAGGGCCGAAATTAAAAACCATTTACTAGCAGGCCTATAACCGCTGAAGGCCCCAACCACAGTAGCGTTGGAATAGTTAAACGGGAAGCGGCCCTACGTTAATAATTACGTGTTTTTCTTGAGATCACGGGGCTTTAGCGAATAATATTATGTAATCTACGACCAAGCGTTCGCATGTGAGACTGTTTTGCACAAAAACTTGATCTAACCTTTGTGTACGAAGTTTCAACAACGTGATCTATCGAGCGAGTCGCGATAGCGGCCGGCCTTCACCGACCAGTTTCGGACAAAGCACACATCTCCACTAACCGTCTAAACCAAAAAGCTTAACACAGTATGAAACTCATGCGTAGATATAACCTTCTGGATTTCGATTATTGTATTTGGTGATGTAGAAAAATATAAAAGAACGTGACCGCGCGGAACGTGACGTTACGCCACGATGTGAACGTTACGAATAGTTTTTATGTAGCTGTTTACGGTTTATAGGCAGGATTTGGTTCGCCATTATTGGCATTGTTTGAGCTTCACTGATTTAATGTCTGTCATCGCGAGGGCCGAATTGATATTGTTACATTACAACAGTCTGCGTGCTAATACCAAAATGATGTAGGTAGGATCATCTGCAGGTGTGTTTTGATGGTAGCAGTTAGCAGTTGAGCTGCATTGCAATTATAGGAAGAGTTATCTAATACTTTATGTCACTGTCGCTTTCTTTAAGATTCAACAGGCAGTATAACGCGATTGAAAGTCGCAATGAAAGTAGATGACTTCTACAGTCATCTACGATGATGTCTATGCTAAGGAAGACGTCAACTCAAATATTCGCGATTTCAAGAGCACTGTATCACCTAGTGGATTGCAGGGTCGGCAACGCGCATGTAACTCCTCTGGAGTTGCAGGCGTACATAGGCTACGGAGACTGCTTATCATCAGGCGGGCCGTATGCTTGTTTGCCACCGACGTAGTATAAAAAAAAAAAAGATAACTAGTCAGAGCTATTAAAAAAAATGTCAAATCTGTAATCACTCAAGACACTTCCAAGAATCGCTATTTAAAATGTTATTTAATAAGCCACGTGAGGACGGGAATAGATTTGGGGCCGAAAGTTGAAAAGGGTGCGAAACCGCAAGGGCTTCCTCCATTACCTGAAACAAAAGACAAGGCAAGTTAAAAATGTTAATACAATTACGAGTACAGTAAAAATAAAGTAAAATAAATACAACGCAAATAGGCGAGTTTGTTAAGGAACAAGGTTTCAGTTAGTTTTATTTTTAGAATGTTCGTTATTAGCCATTCTAAATTATTTTATTAAAAAAGGAAACGAAACTTACGAAACCGGTCAACAAAACTATAAATTATCCGATATATTTTTTGCATACCTACTACTCTAAATCCGGTCAGATTATTTGAGAAACCGGTTGGTACGTAAAAACAACTCGAATTCCAATTAAAAGAAAAATAAATACAATACAGACTTGATAAAAACAAACACTTAGATTTCGTCGACGATTTATATTAAGATAAGACAAGAAAGTAACACTTACAAGAACAAAGATCAGTAGGATCAAAGAAAATCAATAGGATAATCCAACAATAAGATTTAACGTAGCAAATCATTAACGAAGCTTAAGTATTAGAAAAGGTCAGTCAGCTTACAGTTATTCTTTTCAGGTCAAAAAAACATTACATTGTTCTTACACGCGAAACAAAAGGTGTTGAAATTTGGGTGGTCTCACAATCCAGTCTAAAAAGTTAACAGTTAGGCGTTCTTGAACGGTACTGTCAGTTTGAGGCTAAACTCGAGATGGTGATACTAACAATACTGAGGCATTAAAATGCTATAAACGGGCATAAAACAAGCTTTTACTTTTGTTGAAAATACCATTTTAGTTGAAAGAATTACGTTATCATCGTTTATGGTTCCAAAACCTGAATTTGTTAACGGTGTTCATAAAGTTTTATTTTTGTAAGGTGTGTCTTTTTGATCTTCCGACATGGTCACAGTGACATTTCTTGCGGATGTTCGTGCGTTAGTTCCGTTACGAGCGTTATTTACGTCGTCTATTTTAGAACTGAAATCGGTAACAGTACGGCTAGGTTTTTTATTGTTAGCTGGAATAAGCTCAGTCTATTTAACGGTTAAACTAACAACATTTTTAGGGTTCCGTATCCGTACCCAAAGGGTCAAGCGGGACCCTATTACTGAGACTTCGCTGTCCGTCCGTCCGTCTGTCACCAGGCTGTGTCTCATGAACCGAGATAGCTAGTTGACAGTTGAAATTTTCACAGATGATGTATTTCTGTTGCCGCTATAACAACAAATACTAAAAACAGAATAAAATAAATATATAAGTCGGTTTTTATTTTATCCTTGAACCGGGAAACTTTTCAACATATCTGTAACATCTAACACACTAAACTAAAGCTTTTCAATCGCATGTAGTGCTAATAATATTTTCATAAAAAGAGCTGCGTTATTTTTAGCATTTGCATGTTCCTTCTTCTTTCAAAACGAGAGCGTTTGTTTATACTCTGCTTTTTTGGAATTTTTTAATCTCTTTAAAATGCCTCATCAATTCCATCATCTTGTAGCGTGTCTAAAGCAGTCCAGAAGCCGTGGCGTGTTATGGCTGGGAACCTGCGTGCCGCACGTCACTGCTGCAGGTTGCAGCTCTACTGACTATTCCCATTACTTAACGGTGATAAGCCTTCCATTTGATTAGACTCGTGTTATGCTAAACTCCGATTATTCACTTCCTTAGGTATTTGATTATTTAACATCTACCTATTCCGCACCTATTTATAGGTATCATGTTTTCTAATCATTATCGCAGCATTTGTTCAAGTGAGTGATCATAACGTGGTAATTTTGTGTTTCGTTATCGTAATCAATAACCTATATACGTCATACACCTATTTACAAATTCACATACTCCTGTGTATGACTCTGGTTGGATTGGTTTTCTTTTGTTTTAACAAAATAATATCATGCTTACTCTGCATATCTGTTTCGTAAACTTCAAAAGCCTACTTGAGCCTAAACGTGCCTAACGTGCCCCTAATTAAGTATTGATATCGTCTATTATCTTTGTATTATCTCCGTCTATGTCATTAATGTCTACTTGATAAAGCGGATAACAAACCTTTCTAATTTAATAACCAGTACAAAGGTTACTGACACATAATTTAAGTCAATCATTTCCTTTAAATCTTTCATCTAAACTTTTCATTGACGATTTGTAACCTTATTACGAAGATATAACACCTACCAAGAGTCAGATAAGATTCTAGCTCCGCTCCGGCTCAATCTCCTCATCTTCAATTGAGCCACATATCGAATGGTTAGAAGGTCAGTTCTTATTGACGTGGGAGTTCTGTGGTTCAACGTATGAGTCTTCAGTCTTAATATAGCGCGGCCAATTAAATCTAATCTGTACTAATTGTTGATTGTAGAAGGGAGGAAACGATGCATAAAGTGTGTGGGTGTCACGGTCTTGCAAAGTTCTGAATGTTTTGGCTATACAGATACAGAATTAATGCGAAACGGTTCCCTAAAATTTAACAGCATACAAGATATTGTATCTTAATGTTCTAAAAATGGTACTGGCTTAGCTAGTAAAAAGTCCTGAACTTTCAGATGTAGGTAGTTATTTGTAGATAGATATTTTCCTATTAATCATTGTCTGCAATGCAGCATAACCACCACATTTTGGTTTAGGAGACAAACGACCAAATAATATCTGGTCGGTGACACAAAGAGATCAATTCCACAAATTAGCCCGGTATAGGGTCGAAGGCCGAAGTGTATAAAAAACTTAGGTATGAAAAGGATTCCCAATGACCTCTGTTAGTATTTTACAGATTAAGTTCCAAGAAGTTGCGTATTGGCTAAGAAACTTGCTACAGTATTGTTTACCCTGGTTTATGAGTACGAGGAAAAACTTGCGTAACCTTTGACCGGTGCAACTACATGCTTTGTTTTTCATTCGTCACATGAACATAACAAAACCAGTCCGGTTAGACAACGAATATTCTTAGTATGGTACTGATTTTGTTTCTACTTTCAATAAAACAAATAAAATAGTATATTTATTTGTTTATAAGTAAATGACAGTGAATATTATGAATAAAAATAACCGTATCTTATATTTTAGACAATTTTTTGGTAAAAATAAGAGCCGCAAATGTTTGATTTTGTTATCTTTTTCTGCAAAATTAAATTACTGAACCGTTTTGCATGAAATGAATGCAGAAATCGTAAGGCTTGGGAATGAACATGACATAGGTTAGGTACTTATTTTTAAAAACATCTCTTGGAGGCAGGGAGGCAATATGACACCGACTGAATCCTACATGGACGGAGCAACGGGCACAATAATGGCCTTTCCAGTGCTCTTCGTGTTCACGCCCAGGGATAGCCCTGCGTGTCGCCGCGCAGCACGCCACACGCCGCACGCGACACGCGACGCAAATTACCCGCCAGTCACGCGACCATTAGAAAGCGTGGATGTGGATGGAGACACTGATAATAGCGGGAGCGAAGAGGAGCTACGAAAATAGATAAATCGGAGCACTTGTTACAGTTTTATTTAGTCTTAATGGTTTTCATACTCAATTATAAACACAGATCTACAATGTACAGTCGTCATCAGATATATCGGAGTGGCCAAGGTGCCCAAAAATATTTAAACACACACTAACACCTTGACCATAGAGGCGTATTTAAGATATTCGTTCGTGTGCACCTTGGCTGCTCCGATATATGCTCTGATGGAGACTGTACAAGATTGCCTGTCGAATATCAGAATTGCGACCAAATCGGAATGACTTTCATTCCATCAGTGTCAGAAATAATATGTGATTGCGTAAATTATACGCTAGAATATTTAATGTTCAATTTGATAGCAAACGCCTACGGTTTATTTGCCTATATAAAAAGAAATAAATAAAACGTAGACTGGTGTCGCATTTATAGGCTTAAAAATTAAAAAGTTGTTCAACTTTCAAGGGCTTCCAAAAAGAGCCATTGTGTGAGACAAAGTTATTGAAGAAATTTCAAGAATAACTCGGCACGTTTTTTTCTTTAGCTCGCGTACTTGTAGTCACAATCAACCAATGCATATATTTTTATTTAGTGATAGAAAATAATGAAAATTTTCGGTCTTTGGTGTATATATTCTACATAATTATCTACGTTTCAAAAATGACACTGAAACTCCTTAAATATTTAAAGCCCTGTAACTAGAGCCATTAACGACCCATAATACATTAAGCTGGCGAAATAAAACAACAACGAATAAACATGAGGAAACCTAAGAGAAAGAAAGAAAAATTAATATTTATTTGAAACTTTCGCGCTTAATCCAATACATAAATTCATATTTTTTGCAGGTCTATCGCGAATTTATTTTGTTTACCATTACTGCCGACGTTTCGACGCACATTAGTCTTGTTCGCGGATTACTGATATCCCAGCAAACTGAAAAAAAGAAAGACGTCGGCGTCGGAAATAAAGGTCAACAAAATAATTTCGCGGATTTTGCGATAGACCCGCTAAAACTTAAGTATGACTTAAAGTTTCCGGTTCACTTGAACTTAAACTCAAATTACTCCATTTCACTATAAGACATAAGGTCAAAAACACATATTCTCATATAAACATGAATTCAAAATAGTCTAACACCAAAATACCTAAGTCCCAAAACACCCTAAATATAAAACGAACTTATCATGATTATGTACTACTCCCGAAACACCTAATGTAATAAGAGTTGAAACTCGGATCAAACTAATCCCATAATACACTAATCCCAAAATACACCATTCTTTAAAATAACACAGTCTTAAAACACACTAGTATCAAAACATCGTAATTGGGATTTTCGTACCGACTGTGAGGAGAGACAAGGAGAACTACCTGATGGTTACCTTACGGTATGTGCGAAAGAGACCACACAATATATAGCTTCTAGAACCTGCAGGCCCAACCCTTCATCTACCAGCTTATGCCGCATCTCTTAAACCACTTAATACAGTCAGTAGCAAAAATCGCTAAGCGGGGAAGGTGTCTAAAATAACCTCGATACCACTAGGACGTTTAGGGTATTTTGAGACTAGCTAGTTTTGAAACTACTGTATTTTGAAAATCGTGTAGAATATGAATGGTGTATTGCAGGAATGGCTTGTTTGGGCCTTCTGCTTTTATGACAGTAGGCGATCGTGGTAATAGTATATAATAGAGATAAGTCCGTTTTGAATTTAAAGTTTTAGGGTGTTTTGGGACTTGGGTATTTTGGTGTTAAGGTGACAGTCCATTTCTGACCGCAGCTGCACTACTGCTCCGACATTACTGCAGCGACTTGAACGCGTTGGTGTTATTGTCAATTTCCATAGTAAAATCAATGACAATACCTACTGCACGTAATATGGTAATTTTAACGTATTTCCGACCGCAGCTGCACTACTGCTCCGACAGTACTGCAGCGGCCTGAATGCGTCGGTGTTATTGTCAAATTCCATAGTAAAATGATGACAAGACCGACTGCACGTAGCATGGCGATTTTTAGTGTTTGGAGCGCAACTGCAGCTGCGGCGTGCCGCACGTCAAATCTTTCACCTGTACAGAAATGTCTTTGGTCACAGATATTAGTAGCTCTAAGCAAAGAGGATATAACCACTACATTCTAAGGAGTTTATTACACCCGCAGATAAACAACCCCGATAGTTTCTGTGTTTCGCGGTAGGCCTTCTGTATCCTGGCGGGGCTCTTATTGTTTTTTTTTTTAATGTTTCCTGATCAATTCATTAAATAAACTGTGCTTTCATTTTTTCGTACTTTTCCGAGGACAGCTATAAGCTCGAAAGGGCAAGAGCGATAGAGAGGCAAATATACGATTTTCAAATTAAGATTTTCATGGTAGGCAATAAGTAGATAGGAGCTATGTATGTACGAGTATGTATATATAAATTATTTACGTGACTGATAGTGAAAAAACTGGAAAACTAGTTCGCATTTATACTAATGATGAGTGTTTTTTTCCTGTTTTGTTTTCATTTTTGTACAATTATGAGTTTTACTACTACTGTACTACTAAATTACAGGACGCACTTATATGTTAGAAAAAGATCAATGTAGGTATAATAGCTGTTATTCATCATACAATCATGTACACACAGCATACAAATGTGACAATATAATATTTCTTTGATGATTCTAAGATTGAACGGGGTGGTCGTATGCAATTTCCTCTCTCTCTTTCTCTCTGAATTTTCCATAGAATTCGGAATTAAAGTAGAAAATGTTTCGAATGAAATAGCTTACTCTGTATCTTCTGTATTTGTGTTAGGATACTACGAAACCATAGTAGATCAATTTTTTTTATTGGCCACAATGGTCGCGCATTGTGCGGCTTATGAGGAATTTCCTCCCCCGGGCGCTCCGACTATAGTTTGAGCTCCCTGCCGAGGTTTTTATGAGGGTCTACAGTATGGGTTCTTCAAAATAGAAGTGTACATACAGGATTTTAAAGGGTCGGCAACGCGCATGTATCACTTCTGGAGTTGGAGGCGTGCTTAGGCTACGGTGACTGCTTGCCACCAGGCGGCGCGTATACTTGTTTGCCACCGACCGAAAAAAAGTTTAAGTTATTCTCGCATTTAACAGGATTAATTACTGAATGCTCGCTGACCATACCGTGGCACAGTGAATTTGGCGTGATAAAATGCGAAAGTGTCGTAATATCATATTATATACATCGTGGGTTGGTAAAACCAGGCAGATTTTAAGCACGCATTCCTGAGGAGCAAAAAAATGTTTAGTCAAATTCGGCAAAAAAAAAATATTTTTTTCTTTTAGCCGATAAAAAAGATATTTTCTGCACACAACACGTTATTTCTTTTTACATCTTGGCGAAAAAAAAACACCACAACGAAGAAGTAAAGTTTTCTTAATTCATCTATAGATCAAAATTGCGAGTGTTCTTTTTAGTTCAGTAATGTTTGTCAGAAGGTATGTCTAACTAAACCAAGTCACATAGAGACAGCGCCCCAGCCAAAAAGGCGTTTTCTCTAAAAGAAGACCGATTTCAGAAAACTTTGTATGATATTTTGGTCTCTAAATGCGATTAAGAATACAAATTTAAAAATTATCAAGTTTTACCAGCCCACGGTGTATAATATCGTTTAACTCGTTTATGGTGACACTTTCTCACTTTGTCATAGCAAAGCCATTCCTGAGCTAAAAGAAGCAATCAGTAAGTTGTATTACCATGTATTATAAATGGCAAAGTTGTTGTTTAACACATGGTAGCATATGGATACTCAATCATAAGAAAGATTACAAAATTGAACCACGAGTGAAGTGACAACGGTTTTAAAAGTAAAATTGTATTGACAGTTGCGGGGATTCAAGGAATGAGAGTTAAATAAACTTTGCTACACGCAACACGCAATTTTTTCAGCACTTCAACACGAGGAAAATATGTATTATTCCAATTAATTTATTCAAAATTCTTTCTATCAGCCCCTTGGCTGACGTAAATAGCTTTCTTCATAAAGGATTTCTTGTCTCGCCCGTCAAGTTTTATAAGGTCTAGTCATACACTGTATCTGCCCCGACCACGAGTGCCGTCGCCCATGGACACCTGCAACACAAGAGCCATTATAAGATTTAAATTTGTGCTTCAGTTTGAAATAGGACACTGGACAATATTAAGTGTAAATTGCGCAATTATAGCTCTTACAAAGCAATTTATTCATTTATTTTTCACTGTTAGGTATCTAAAGAAAGTAAAATTGGTTTAATATGAAAACTCGGAAAGATAAATGTGTAATATTTTACTAACACTGAACGTCTACATTGGAGAATTTATTCTTTCGTGTCGCATTGCCATCTCCGAAACCCACGAATCTCTTTGCAAACCAGCGTACACCGTATCCATCACGACCAACATGAGTTCCGCTCTCGTCGGGTTGCTGTGTGCGCGGTGGTCACGCATTTAGTCAAGAGGATGGGGAAGATAATTTCAAAATGTTAACTTACCTTAAGTTAAGAAATATTTCTCCTCTGCATTAATTTCATTCAAGTAATTTGGTTGTATTTCTTCAATTTGAAGTTAAATTGCTATTTATTTAATCGGCATACAAACGATCACAATTCAATATCTGGTTTTTTAATAATATTGCGTAACTGCTTTGGACTGACTTTGACTCTTGTAGAAAGGCAAATCTGTTCTTCATTTTCGTGTACAATGTAGCATTATCGTCACTTACTTCTTCTCGTAAAATATACAAATAAGTAAATTAGTAATTTTATTTATGCGTCTCACAGTGACATTATTCATAACTCATTGACATTGACAGTCAACTGACGAACGCTGCCGCGACTGCACGCCGCAAGCAGCAGCAGTCGGCCGCTGCAGTAATGTCGCACCAGTAATGTCGCAACGGTAGTGCAGCTGCAGTTGGAAATGGACTGTCACCTTTAGACTATTTTGAATTCATGTTTATATGAGAATATGTGTTTTTGACCTTATGTCTTATAGTGAAATGGAGTAATTTGAGTTTAAGTTCAAGTGAACCGGAAACGACTTAAACAGGAAATTATTTACACACTGAGAAATCCACAGGGAAAAGAATTAGGTACTCTAGGATACATGTTGGCCTCTCTCTCCTCTGAGGTAGGTTCAAGATCTCCTCGCTTTTCATTTCTAAGCTATCACAAAGAACAATTTATGTTGAAACACTACGCAAACTATTACCACTTCCGAATGAATGGGTTCCTCTAACACTAATGCCTTTTGACACGAAACCTCAAGCTGCTCAGCTCTTCCGTGCTTCGTGGCCATCAGCGAGCTTCCTGGGGAGTTGTTCCTATCGCATGTTAAGCGCTATGGCTAACCATAGCAGAACCAGTATATGTACGTGTATTAAAGATACTTAATTATTAAGCTCAGCGATTTTCCAATCCTGAGTTTCATTTTAGCAACCTAAGAAACATTTTCCATTCCCTTGGAACTTAGCGACAGCCACCTCACCTTTCAACTACAAATTCACCGTTAAAGTCACCAAAGCTAGTAAGAGGAGAGCACCTAGTTAATTAATTATACATCACGCACAAGATTCCTGGAACTTATTTAGAAGTTGAGCGACAAAGCTACTAAATAACAAAGGTACCTCAGATAGGTAACTTACTACTATGGGAAATTGGGTGGCCTGAGGCTATATATTCGGTATGCAATGGGAATAGTCCAGGTTTGCATGTCCATGGGCGTTACCTAGGGATTCAAGGATCATGCCCGGCAAAAATAAAGTTAGATCGGCGCTGAAAGGACAGTGCAGGCTTTATTGATCATTTGACATCCAAGTTTCCGGATTATCTTTTTAAGTAAGACTTTCTACTTTGTGAAGCCAAAGCTTTGAACAAAATTTTGAAGCCTCGTTGCTCAAAGTATATAATTGAACAAGTATCTAATAGCAGTTTATTATGGCTTCAGAACTTGACATTTAAAAAAACACGTGCCCATCTAAATTCGGTGACAAAGACCACACGTTTTCCCCTTTAACCTTTAAGCTAAAACCCAAAAATGTCAGGAAAGTTGAAGTTTGTGAAGAAAAAGTCTCGTGCGAAGCGTGACAGCCGGCCACGTTTCAGCGGATCGCGTGGACCCTGAACATAGCTTATAAAGCAGCTCCGTCTTTGTTATCATATAAGACCGGAAAATTATGTTTTCTATGGCAATTTATAAAACTAAATTGCCAATAAACTAGGACCGAGAGGTAGCCGATATAAATGCTACTGGCGTTGCCTTGTATGGCAAGCGATATGCTCACTACATATGCGCCGGACCTGGTGTCGCCACTTTTTGAATACTATATAATAATACCCGCGAAAATGACTATATATATACAGAAAATCGGTTTCAAACCTCGGAGTCTTCAAATGCTATGCGAGTATCACAGAGGAAGGAGGCGTAAATTACATATGTTCAGGGTTGAAACCACGGATGAATAGGATGACATAGGCTCGTCGACGGCCGCGCGTTTATAATTATTCTAAAAGTTTATTAAGTTTCCTTGTAAAGTGGCGTGTCTGTTATATAATCTGCGCCCTGAGACCTTATCGGGCCGGCCTTTCCGCGCCCTTTGGATGACACAGACTACGTATCCTTGACTGATGGCATTATATATGGATGCCACTGTCAGCTTGTAAATAACTGCACTGACTTTGCGCATAGGTTGTGTTGTGATTCCAATTTGCCCTGTCTTAGCCTTGGAATTGAATCTATTTTCAACGTAAAAACCTCAACTGCTCTTTAATGTGAACTACTGTCGACTCCTCAATCTCCTCGAGACAGACACTTGGCAGTTGGAGCAAACATTCTGAAACGGAGGGCATTTTTTTTTTGTTTAAGGGTTAGTGGTTATATAGAGTATTTATGAACGTTTAGCTCTGCGAAATTTTGTTTTGACGTTATTTTAGATTGATACCGCAAGAATAATTGTTTAGTATGACCTCCATATTCAAATAAATAGGATGAACTGAAATCGATGTCATATACCAAACAAAATGTAATTGGTCACTTATGTGACCTTACGGCCTAACGGCGTCTTTAGCCATCTTCGCATCTAAAAAAAGACAGTTTAATAGCTAATATAATTCGATGAAAGTCGTCGTGAAAATAAATACATGACACGAATGAAATGTTATTTTCTAGACAATTATACGGCACGGAAACATTTCGTGTTGCCAATAGTCGGATCCTTACCTTAGCTCATTATCCAGAGGCGCAATTCCAAAATGTTTCTCGACAGGGCGTTACATTAGAGATAATGAGACGTGGCAGTACTTTCAACAGCAAAATAAAACGGGTCAGGTCGGGGGCGAAATCATCAGTTAGGGCCACCCCACAGCCCCACACTAACTAGCGTCTTATGAGCGTCGACGCCTAGTCGGAGCCATGGAAAATGCACGCAGACGCCGACACTCGGGAGACGCTAGTGAAGAGAGAGTAGAGAACAGAATAAGTACGAGTATACAATCGTATTCAGAATCAAATTGGTGATTGTGACTGTTTGGTTTTTGTTTGTTTTTATATTCATAAAAGCTTGCGTGTTCGCTTTACACAGCTTAGTATTAAATGCATAGCATGGATATTAAAATGTATAAATGAGCGCTATCTCGCCAACAAACTGCGTCCGCAGTTTGGCGAGGAATAAAGTGGTGTCACAATGTTAATATGTACCTTTATGATAAATAAACTAAAAAAAAAACGAGTGAATTTTTATAAACATAAACAAATTGCTATAACTCGACTCCCACCGAATTGCCTGATTTCAGACGAAAATTTCAACGGTTTGCCCAACGGCTGTTTATAGGTATATGACGTGCCACCACGTATATAAATCCAAAACAAATTAGGTAGGCATAAAAAATAAAACTAAGGTCACTAAAAGGCGTGGTGGTTTTTGGTGACTTCGGCAGGTTGCCCCTCTGACTGAACCAATGAAACACCATTACACCACACCCTTCATGCACCACAAATAATTATTTCATTTTTATGATATTATTGATATAGGAGCCAAACGAATAGACGCCTTGTAATGCCTGGCAATTACCGTCGCCCATGGTAGCACAGTAGAGGGGTTATAAGTGCGTTGCCCGCCTTCAACATGGGAGTAAGCTATTTTATTGCAGGTTTGAAAATCGTATCGGTCCAGAAATACCGTGGGCGACAGTTCATTCCATAGTTGTGCTGTGCGAGTCAGGAATAACACCATGTCACGAGTATCATTAATACTGGTCGAAATTCTCCTGACATTTCATGTCTCGGTGGCGTGATAGAAACGCTTCAGACGGCGTAACTTTTAGAACCATAATCGATCTTGTGCCACGATTGGGGTTACACTTAAAAAATTAATGCATTGGAGCTATTGTAGGAAACAAGGCCAGGTTATTGTCATGCTTAACGAAACATCGGCGCTGACGAAGAGTTGTTTTTCGTAAAAAAAGTTCTGGAAAACTCGTTAGCAGTCGAGATTCGAAGCCACGGTGTCAGAATTGAAAGTCATACAGCTGAACTACTTGACTACAAATGATTCGCATGCATTAATAAAAAATCATATTGATTTGACAGCCGCGGGGGTTACAGCCTTGACAAAACTCCTTGAGGGCAATATGGAAGCCGTGGAAGGTGGTAGAAAACGGGGCGAATCTCCGAGATCAGCAGCAAGTTAAAACAGATAACATCAAATATTTAGGAGTCGGAAGATAGGAGACAGAAACAAACCATGCTCAGTAAATGCGTCTTCGGACACGAAGGAGTGGCTACAGGTATATTGATATAACTGGTTTTCATGGAGCGAATGCTCGAGAAGCAGTACCAATACTGGACAGACGTCAGAGTGTGAAGAATAAATTCTATAGGCATTGAGTGTACTAAGTTTTCGGCTGAATAAGAATCTTCTTCAAAAGAATACATTACAAGAAAAAAAAGAACTTGTCGACAAAAAAAAATCAACTTGTCTGTTTTCCGGGAATCCCTGTTGGCTCTCCGATTTGGGGCCTAAAACCCATTTTCCAGTATTTCCTCTCCCACATCTCAACAGTCTGGCATCTTCTTTTCTGAGGCCATGAGCACGAACGTCATCATTAGTGACGTATACCTGCATTTCTTCGGCTTCACTTTGCACAAGGAGCCGCCAAACCAGACATTATATTTGTAACTCACCGCTTGATATTGTGGCCTTAATGTCCTCATAAGCTATGTTTAGGTAAGTGACCTACCGGCGCGTTGTTTACTTCGAACCGTCCTGGTTACATAAAGGTCGTAAGTCAATATAACATTGTGTAGAGATACGACGTTCGATCGGCATTGTCTGACCACAATTAGTCAGGCGTGTCACTACGTGACGCACTATATTTAACCGAGTTACAGAGTTACGTGGCAGGGTTGTTACTTGTTAGTTTACTACGAATAGAAATGTATAGCGTCTACCTACATGTTAATGATGTCATACTAGACTAGGAAATAAAACACAATGCGATGGTTTCTTTATTTATTGAAATTACCTGTAGTCATGGCTGATGGTGTATTTACGTAAGTGTTATATTAATCGTCAAACTTCTATGGAATTATGACGTTTACTTAACACTTGCACAGGCTGGGCTATCAAACCGCTGCGAACTTATCTTGGTCTGACTCTAGTACCTAAATCAGAGGATTTCACATAGATTTTCGTTTATTGACCCGCGCGCATAATTATATTGCCTTCTCGGCCATGATGCTAGTTGTCGATGTCACTGCGCGAGTTTGACAGCAATATAATTATGCGCGTGCAATAGAGCGGGTCAATGTACAAAAATGTATCTGGAAAACGCCGCTTCTTACAGATTCCTCTTTTGCGCAAAGTCAACATTAGAATTCTTTTATTACGATAATAAAATTGTCATTCAGTCCTTAACAATAGATTCCTCATATGCATTAATACTTAGTGGGTCTACGTGTAGTGGTTCAGTATCCTCGTTTTGAATAACGTGATATGTAGCTTCAGGGTATTCTGATGACGTTGATAGTGACGGCCTTGGTGAAAAATAAACATTTTTATTGCAAGTATCCGTTTCTTTGGTTAGACGATTATATAATAAATAAAAATCCGTTGAAGACAGTGAGACATAGCAACAACCAAAGCCTCCCTCAAAAACATCAGCACTGAAACTAGTGCAAGATTCAAAACCAAATTTAGAAAATAACATTACAGACGCTCGTTTATGACGTTTAAAATGAGTTTTCTCAAACATTCTCCATGAAGTTGCTCATTTATGGCTCCTTACATTACTTCTTGACAAAGGCCAAGAAGTAATGTAGGGAGTTAGTATGAAACGTACATTATTGTCCGCTGCTCTAACTTTTTAAATTTTCTCACTAAGATTAGACTGACAAAGGAAATATTACATACCGCCAACGAGCACTCTCTCTGTAAGCGTACTTGCGACATTAAAATTAAAAATAAAATAAAACAAAATCTATGGTACTATATTTATAAGCGGTTAAACATGGTGCTGCTCCAATAGCTTTTTCAAATGTCAAGTTTAAACTTATTTACTTTATTACTTAGTAGTTATTTTAGTTATAATATTTTCTTACATTGTTTGAGAAAAGCACTATACAATCCTTGGCCGGAACAGGGATTCCAAGACTCGCTTTATCCGCTCTACCGCAATCTCGTCCTGCAATCCGTTACTTTACGGCCTCTGCAGTAATGTACTATTTATGACTAACATTGCTTTCCTCTGCAAACGGGTAATCCCGACTGGTCAACGAGATGTCAGCAGGCGGTGGCAATGATGTGATTCTCGTAGGCTGTTGTAATAATAACTTGTTACTCTGGTCTGGCGGCTCAGTTTCCTCCTCCTTGTCATCATCCTTTTGATCTTTATTAAAGTAGGCCAAAGTACCGAAGATTTGGTTTATACACTAGCTCGGAGCCTCCACTTTTCCGCGCTTCTGTTACTTTTTTAAGCTCTTTCCAAAACGTTCTTCTCCAGTTTTGAATCTTCTTAGTTACGTTACGAAGTTCCGATTCACCGAAGAGAATCTTATTTTCTTGCAATAATCCACCAAATCATCAAAAGCCATGTTTTTGATATGGCAATTGCTATATTCTCTAGTTTTAACTTTCCATAGACATGGATGTTGTTGGAATAAGCGGATGAATTCTCCAAACCGCCATGCTTATTCGCGGGTTTGCAGGGGTACGGGTTTTTTTATTGGTTGTGGATCTTCACGCTCCGGTGTGCGAGCGGAACATCGCTATATACTTACACGTGCATAGCGCTATCTCGCTTACATAAATACATACCGAAACGGCGGCGTGCGGATCCGCATCGGTGTGATAACCACGTATAGTATAACAAACCCAAACACGCATGACACTAAACATTTGGAAAACCTTATCGCGTTGTAATAAGGTTGAAGAATTGTACGCATGTATCTACGGTTCGCAAGAAGGGCAGGAACAGAAACTTTTGGGCGTGTTGCCCTCGTTCCGAACTTATATAGTAAATAAGTATTTTACTTTGCCACGCACGAAACGTTAAGGGGACAATTGAGTGATTCAAAATATGTAATTTAATAAAGCTATTAATTTCTGTAATATATACACATATTTATAGTTAAGTAAATAGATATGTATATGAAAAACAATACATTGCAATACCACTTAGATTGAAATTAGTTTAACGTCAGTACGTCATATGTCAAATGGCTTCGTTCAAAATGACGTTAGGATGTGTTTTTTCTTAACAGACGTCACTCATTTACGACAATCACCGCTATATTTCCATAAAACAAAAAAGGAAAAACAAATTGTACCTCTATTTCAGTAAAATAGTTATTACTTAAGTATAACTTAAGGTAGTCACATAAACTACTTAGGGCCACTGAACCTGTTCGGCCCGGGTTAGTGGAATGGTGCAAGTGGCGCTTAGTTACTTAAATAGGAACTTGAAAGATCAGTAATTCTCTAACAAGCATCTTATTTCAGCATATTTGCGGTATCGGTTTCAGTACGGTTTAGTTTGGAGATTAATAAACAATAAAATAAATATTAGGACGTTCTAACAAAACTTAACTACGCCCCACAATACGCTCAAGAAGGCTTATATTG
Organism: Cydia pomonella; assembly: GCF_033807575.1. Lineage (NCBI taxonomy): Eukaryota > Metazoa > Arthropoda > Insecta > Lepidoptera > Tortricidae > Cydia > Cydia pomonella. The sequence continues at coordinate 5,713,002 of NC_084717.1, read as the reverse complement.
TGGGTAGTCAGACAACGATATATATAATATACAAATACATACATGGAAAACACCCATGACTCAGGAACAAGTAACACTCATCACACAATTATATGCCCTTACCGGGATTCGAACCCAGGACCATCGCCTTCATACACAGGGTCACTACCGACTAGGTCAGACCGGTCGTAAAATTAAAGATTCACTATCTATATCGTGACTACAGTTAGGTTTGCATTAGATACACCGACAGGCATCGATAAAGCACGTGACAGTAGTAGAAATGATGTAATTACAGTGAGACAGTGACCACGTATCATGACGTATTGATCTGATGAAAGTGCATTTCACATTAGCATTCTATTAGTATTCCGTAGTTTAGACCTGCCAGTCACTTTCGTGCAAAAATAGTCTCTACGCCAGTTAAATGTGATCTTTTCAGCCGTAACCGAGAAGGAGCAAAAAGGTCTAGATATAGTCTGTGATCGTCAATTTACAAACTATTTTGAATTCCGTCAATGCAAGATCAGCAAAATTGTTCTTTGCTGTGAATACTTTTGGACAATATTTGAAATGGTGAGTCCGTTTTCCGAAGACCATTACGTATTTAAGATGGCAGACACCGCCAACTAGCCCTATCTTGAGTCTTTCTTGATCCGCTCCTAGTGATGAGTGATGTAGCCTATCTCTTGGCATATAGCCATTGCCAATCTACGTAAAGAGCTATTCATAATGAAATAGGATCAGGCCACCCATCCTCAGTGATCAGGGGATCACAGACAACTAAATCAAACAAACACAAGGTTTTTAAAGGATACTAAATACATACGGTATGCTTTCATCAAAAAAATGTCCAAAGAGCGCAATCTAGGTTAATTCTTAATCATATCCAGTAACTGTAATGCCATACGATAAATAAACAAAAAAGGCCCTTACTCACTTAGTTTTTTAAAGACAACTCTGCACGAAGTATACTTTTGTGAATCCCGCCTACTCTATGTTAATAAAGAAATTTCGTATTTGTAGTTGCCTACTTTAACTTACGGTTGGGCTTGCTTATTTGCCACCGATGTGGTCTTAAAAAATAAACTAGGAACCAAATATCCCGTATCGGCAGCAACAGACAAAATCGCGCTAATTATCACTCAAGTCCGCCAACCGCAAGTCCGCCAACGTCACACTCGCACTCGTAGTCGCGTGATTTCGTCGCGTGTCGCGGGACATTTTGTCCCCCTGACGGCTTCAGGCATAAACACAATACGACGTAAGGTGGCAGACAGCCCTAGCCCGTTATCGGTCCCGATAGGCGTGACCTCGGGTCGCTGGGAATATTCCGCAGTCGACAATTGACAGGTGACGTTTACCGTATAATGACCTCCATTAGGTAACGGTAACCACTGCAGCGGACAGTGCACACGAATGGTAATCCATTGTTTTTTTTGCAGGCGACTCTACACTTGCCGAAATGTATATACCTCGTTATGTCGCGTTCAGTACGGATCAAAAAAAGGCCAGAGACAGATCAGATCCCTGATCAGATTGTTCAGCGAAAATTAATGAACTCGGAGAACATTTTCATTACATGGGGGTCAATTTACACTTAAGGTCCTCTATCTGGCCTTCGTTTGGTCCCTAATGGAAGCTACACCGTATATAAACTGCATATATGTGGGACTAAATGCAGAAAACGTTTATAAGCGAGGAGATTAGCCAGTTACATGTTACATGACATGTGGTTGGACCATTTAGCTACTCCAAATGTGTGATAGGTTTCTCAGAATTTGTTAAATACGGGTTAATTTAAGCATAAGTAGCTGTCCTTGACTGTAAGCCCTCAAGGCATTGGCCGACCAGGCGTGCCCGTACCCGACAGACAATGGAGTGACGAATGGCGTCCGGCACGAAAATAGTTCTCGAAGAACGCTCGGCTTTACCGTGGACGACCATTCCACACTTATGGTACGACAGTAGCAAAACACTGGTATACAGAACCCCTAGTGTAAATTTATTCGATAGCGAAACGTGACTTACGCCTTTGTTTTAAGTCTCATTTTGAGTTTCCAAAACGTCCCGCTTGGCGCGCTGTCTCTAAATCCCATACAAAATGAGACTTAACGCAAACGCGAACGTCACGTTACGCTATCGAATAAATTTCGGATATACAAAAGAATTTTTGCCCAAGCTGAAACGGAAACTTTGGCTTATGCTCAATGAATAAAGTCTTAAGGCATATTTAATAGGGGAGTTTCATATATCAAAATTAAATCATGAAAGTATGTTATTTATGTAGTATTTTACTATAAGAAATACGAGCTTAATACTATTTTGTTAAAACACATAAGATTTATTTTAATTTCAAAATTTAAATCTTAGTTTTATTATCTAATAATATATCTGTATGTGACGTGACCGCAAAACGCCTACCACCATTTTTTCTGAAGAGTGACGTCACTATAGCAAAACCAAGTGTTCAATTTGCACTTCACATTTGACGTTTCATTGTTACTGCACTGCTATTATGACGTTATAAGCTCACAAGAATGCCGGCTGCCTTTTTTATTGTTTAAATTTATACCATTTTTATAAAATACCAAGTAGATGTCAAAGTTATATATATATATTTAAAAGAATGTAGAATAAATAGCCTGTGGTATATCTGACCGCACGCTTGACGATGCGTCTTGGGTACAAGTGTCACTACTGGCTCTATCCTTACTTACTCACATTTTAGAATTTTACAGTACATATGGTGCTACTTTATAGCACTAGTGCGAAAATTAGCATATTACGTTACTGTGTCGAACATTTAAAGGGCCATATGTATTGTAAAACGTTGTACATAGTGTAAATAGGTAATTCGCAACTCGTGTCAATTTAAAACACTCCCTTCGGTCGTGTTTTAATTTATCGCCACTCGTTTCGAATTTCCTATTTTTCGCACTTGTATCGTAATGTACTATAAAGTAGATATAAATATGGCCTCATAAACTCTGATGCCCTGATTGACCTTACTTGCTCGATATATATTGTTGTGTTTATAATAAGCCATAAGTCATAATATTCCACTATTTACGTTGTCCAGTCTTAATGACGGGTACCAGTAGATTCAGGTTGTCATTGACATTGCTGACGTCATCTCGTTATTCGAGCCATTAAAATGATATCCCAGCCATTATGTTTATCTAATGTTTACGAGCCGTTATGATATTGCACAGATCGACGCATCAGACATTTATTGGTGATAATGATAACATAAATCCAGCTATATTAGTCACAGTGCTTGGTTTATGTCCCTTGGTTTATTCGTATAAATTCCTAAACGCGTTGTCACAATATATTACGCATATATTTGGCTGTTCACAGCATATATATAGAGACAGACAGACCAAAATATGTCGCAAGATATCCTTATTCCTATGGCAAGAAAAGCGTGTTGCAATATTCGGCTACTACATAATAGAATTGAGAACCTCCTCCTTTTGGAATTTTGAAGTCGGTTAAAAAGGTAAGAATAAATATTCGGCAAAACGTCACATTGCTTTAGAAAAATGTGTGGGACAAAGGTGTGCAAACCGTATAAGTTTGCAGCATAATTGCAAAATAACGTATTACATAATATTTTATTACAAGTTATGTAGTTAATTGATTTAATACCTTTACGACAAGTTTGCCACTTTACATAAAACTATCGCTATGTCGGCATTAAGTTTTTTTTTCTATGCCTATAGTTCCGATATCAGTAACACATACAAGTCTAACAGGAAAACTGTTTATCGTTATTTCAACCTACCTACTATTATTTTATGTGCAAATCCCAGGCCAGAAATTACGCTTGTATAATAACTTAATCACATTGAAAGTGTGTAAGTTTGGCATAAATGTAAGTAGGGTAAGCACCGAAATAGAAATATTTGGGTTATGTGACCTCTCCAGTAAAAAGTAGGTACTCGTAATTATCATATTTTTTAATACAGTTGCTCAAAAAGTGCTACTTTACGTAGCTGTTTAGCGTGCGGAAAGTTGCATTTCGCAAAAAACGTCGTTCGATACACGTGCAGAAATGTCATTCTTCACTCGACCCGAGTCTTGTCACTCGCTTACGGCTCGTGGCAAGATATCTCGGTACTCGTGAAGTAATGACACACTTTCCGCACTAGCATCGAAATGTACTATTATCTGTACCTATATTTCTTATCAAATTTTACGGAACATATGCTACTTTACCGCCCTAGTGCGGTAACTGGCCCTATACGCGCGTATGTTGAAAATTTAAATCATATGTCTTGTTAAACGTCATATAATAATAATACACGTGCAAAAAGGTAATTCGCAATTCCCTAATTTTCGCAATTGTATTGTACACGATACAGTAATGTACTAATTATTTACCTATCTAAATAAAGTTACATTACGCAGTCAGATTTTTAATGCCAGTAGAGCTTTATACATATGTAAATTACGCAACACATCAATCACACCAAAATTATCACATTAAAACTAATATTTAAATAACGGTTTCTGGTAAACATTGACATATATCTAAGGACGGGCCTTACGTTACGAGCAATAAGAATGGGGCAGGCAGACAGACATCATGATTGGCTCGAATTCGTGAGCGACATCGCTGAACGAGCACCATTCTTAGTGCCCGTAAGGCCCGTCCTTACGATATATGTCACTGCTGGTAAATTAAAGTTAAATTAACAGAATCATTAAAGACGGCTACGTCATCAAATTAGCGCATATTTCAATAATGGCCATAATCATTAAGCTGTGATGTAAAGAGGTCAATGGCTATCGTAGATTGACAAATATTGCCAGCATTTGATGACGATATTATGTTGTAAAACATGTAACACTTTTTAGAAATATAATTATCTATATAGAACTCTTTCCTACGTCGTTGTGCACAGAATAATACAACACCAAGCTAAGTTGGCAGCGATTTTGATACCCAGGCTATGCAAGTGTTATTTTTATACGTTATAATTTTATAGAAGTTTGATGAAAATCGCTGTCAACTTAGCTTGGTCTAACTCTAATCTTTATTGCATAACTCAAAATTGAACAAAGAAGTTAAAAATCTAAAGTTTTATCTCTAAATTCTAATAAAACAATGGGCGATTTCATCGTTAAAAAGCGAGCTATTTCAAGAGCAACTTTTGGTATCAGATTTCAAGCTAACATGGTCATTTATATGACCAATTTATATCCGTTTCTTCCGAAATATCGGAACTTACAAACCCGGTCATTTAGAATCTTTTGATAGTTGGAAACTTGATAATCGATTTAGAATTTACTCCTAAGAATCACCATTTGACTGTAACGTTCTCTATCGATTTGTTGCAAGTTCGTGTAAATAAAATAAGACACTTCCTAAGGTACCGTCGCCTTCAGATATATCGGAGCGGCCGAGGTGCTCAAAGATTTCTGTTCGGATATTTGTGAGCGCCTTGATCGCTCCGATGTATCTGATGGCGAGTAACCAATACTATTCTAGCAAACATGCCCACATTTAAAATAATTAATAACAATAAAATCATAACAGTTTAATTGGATGTTCAACTGTTCAATCCAAGTGAAGTACTTAGTGATGGAAAATAAGAAACCAGAAGAGATAAGTAGCTAAATTTGTTCGGTAAGAACCACGAAGCCTAACTACATTGGAGATAATTAGAAAAAGGGAAATATAATCAATACGAGAATGATGATCCATATAGTTCATAAGGATACTGCAATTTAAAGGAAATAAGACTACCAGACTACTAATATTGTAAGTAAACCAATTAATAAAACAAGATTCACGATAAGGAAAAAATGGATCTACATTGGCATTGGTACGTAAAGTCACGCCATGAAACGAAAGTGGGTATCTAAAGAGTTAAAAAATGACCTAAATCTAAATCAAGTTATACAACGTGTCCCAAAACTCAACGATAAGCCGGCACCAGAGGATGGAGCTGCTTATGATTAGTCGAGAAAAAATAAGGAAAAAAATATATCTCAATTATTTTAGAAATTACAGAAAAAAAATGAAATTCATTGAAAATCGACATCTCTAATGGTATTTTTAACGACCATGTCTACAAATATTCAAATATTACTGTTTTTTTATTTTGTTTTTGGAAACTTCAGTAGCCCTGCTATTTAACACAGTTCTTAAAAATACCAAAATACATGTAGTTTTTACACAAAAAATAATCAAAATTCATTTTGTCCCTACAATTTTGAAAGATTGTTTCTTACAGTCCACTTTCAATCATCATGGTGTAAAAAAATAGTATCGACACCACTATGGCAATTATTTTCAAAAGTTGACGCAACTAACCAAGATTCCAAAATGGTATAATACTTTGGGAAACCTAGTCACAACAAAAAACAACGAATTTTTAAACAAGAACCGACATTTTTAAATGTTGATATTAATCACTTTTGAAAAGGGTTGTTGTTGCAAGTTTTAAAATTTCAATGGAAAATGTGGGTAGTTAATACAATTTTCAAGTCAGTACACTCTGATCCTTTGTTCGCTGTGCACCGTTCCGTATTAATTGATGTGGCTCTCATACTAACAACTCTTGGCTTTGCTTTTTGGACTGGTGATCTGCAAACTGTACTGACCTGGCATTATTTTGGACTGTGATTGTGTTTTGTGTATTGGACTTTTTCCGTATTCTGGATTGTTTAGCGTTTATCATGCCGCTACCGTACACACCGTTGGAATACGCTAATATGCATCTCATTTATGGAGAATGCCGATGCAATGCTAACGCTGCTAGCAGATTGTATCGAGAAAGGTACCCAAATGTTCAAAGACATCCGGATTATCGAGTGTTTATTAATGTACATCAAGCCTTTGCGGAAGGTCGTTTACCATTTGACAGGAGACACACTGGAAGACCTAGATTGGAACGCGATGAAGAAGTTCTCAATTAAATAGAAAACGATTCAACTACCTCGGTACGTGCCATAGAACTAGCTACGGGAATACCAAAAAGTTCTGCACATCGAATTCTAAAACGTCACAGACTTCACCCATATCACTACAGGCATGTGCAGACGTTACTACCGCGGGACTATCCACATCGGGTCGCATTTTGCCGTGCGATGCTGCAAAAGCACAGGGAAGATCCCCAATTCTTAGACAAAGTTCTATGGTCGGATGAATCAACCTGCAAGAAAGATGGCTATTCAAATCTACACAACTTACATAGTTGGAGCAATGAAAATCCGCACTTGATGAGAGAAGACAAATCTCAGTATCAATTCAAGGTTAACTTATGGACGGGCATCTTAAATGGAAATGTAATTGGACCCTTTGAGTTACAAGGAAACCTTAATGGTGATGGCTATTTGACCTTTTTACAAAACGACTTGCCTGAATTATTAGAAGACGTGCCTTTACGTGATTTACAAAACATGTGGTTTCAAAATGATGGTTGCCCAGCTCACTATGCCCGTGCAGTGCGAGAATACTTAAACCAAGAGTATCCAGGGCGTTGGATCGGGCGACTTGGTCCTATCTTGTGGCCACCCCGTTCGCCCGACCTGAACCCCCTGGACTTCTTCTACTGGGGCTGTCTTAAAGACAAAATCTACTCAAAACCCATAGCAACATTGGACGAGCTTCGCCAAAAAATCACACAAGCTGCGGATCATATCAATGGTAGAAGATATGCACGACGGATAAAACGATCATTTCTAAGGCGATGTCATGTCTGTATTAATGCCGGTGGCAGGCAATTTGAACATTTACTGTAGTATTAATAATGTAGTAAATGAATTTAAAAAAAAGGAAAAAAAATTGTACCATTTCTTTGCATTTATTCAACATTTTTCAACAACAAAAATCCTTTTTTGGGTACAGTAAAAGTGATTACCGCCAACATTAAATAATGTCGATACTTGTTTAAAAATTCGTTGTTTTTTTTTGTGACTAGGTTTCCTAAAGTATTATACCATTTTGGAATCTTGGTTAGTTGCGTCAACTTTTGAAAATAATTGCCATAGTGGTGTCGATACTATTTTTTTACACCATGATGATTGAAAGTGGACTGTAAGAAAAAATCTTTCAAAATTGTAGGAACAAAATGAATTTTGATTATTTTTTGTGTAAAAACTACATGTATTATGGTATTTTTAAGAACTGTGTTAGATAGCAGGGCTACTTAAGTTTCCAAAAACAAAAAAAAAACAGTAATATTTGAATATTTGTGACATGGTCGTTAAAAATACCATTAGGGATGTCGATTTTCGATGAATTTCATTTTTTTTCTGTAATTTCTAAAATAATTGAGATATATTTTTTTCCTTATTTTTTCTCGACTAATCATAAGCAGCTCCATCCTATGGTGCCGGCTTATCGTTGAGTTTTGGGACACGTTGTATGTAGGTAGGGGTGGGCATTAATTATGTAGGTGGCTTACTTAGTCTTAGCTCAGGTTCGACAAATAGTCTTACAAAGTCAAAGTCCGAAGTTCCCAAGTAATCATTTTCATTTTGACTGTTCAAGATAAGTAACTATTCGTTTTGATCTATTAGTCAACTCGACGAGAATTTGCAGAGATTAGTATAAAATGTTTTATTCATTTGATTGCAACGAAAGAAGCCATAATCAAAATAATAAAAAATTCAAATGTCAATCAACTAAAAAATTACTACCATTAAAACACGGACATTGCCAACAAAAACGAAACACAAACTAAAGTAACCTGTACGGAGCACTAAAATCCAAGGCAGGATATCGTAAAATTGGCCCATTCTATAAATATCGTAGGCTATTCAAGTGTTACGAAGTCTGTCGCGAATTAAAGTAATTGGCCACAGGTAATTACAGTGATTCGTGTTCCACCTGCCGTCGTGAGTCATTGTGGATAAACATTGGAGTCGCAGTACACAAATTAGCTGAAACAGTACAACGAATCCATACTAAAGACAGTAACTTCTGAAAGAAACGCACTCACACGTTTAGCGGGCTTATTAGTTTCTCCAAGACCCGTTATGGACAGGTACATTTAAAGCCTTGATCCAGACATTTCTGTAGGCCTAATAAGATTCATCCCGTTATTATTTTTTATTACAATCTATCATCCAGTCCTTGAGTAATACGGCTCCATCGACATTATCGATCATTTCGTCAACGTTAAGGAGGACGGAACATAGCAAATACATATTAGGTTATAATTATTAATTAAGTATTATATTCGTTTTGTAATTTAGGTTAAACAACGAATTTTAGACTGCGCACTTACTAAATAAACGAACACTAATATGTACTTAAAAACCATAAATTATTTCCTCTAAGGCCCAAGCTAGAAACGGTTAAAGAACACCAATACAATAAAAAAAATAAGTAAGATAATGTAATAAGCAAAAATGCTAAATTATAATCAAATTACAAAAGTTTACCCTATTGGGAGCGTGCACGACTGTCACGCAACCTAGTGTCCGCAATTCTAGGGGAAAACGTCAATTCACTACATCTTATAAAACTACTCCAAAACTAAAAACTACTGAACGGATTTTCATACGACTTTCATCTATCAATAGAGTGATTCTTGAGGAAGGCTTAAGTATATAACTTGTTAAGGTTTTGTGTAAATTGTTTGAAATATAACGATGTTGTCGGAAAAAATCACGCTGGCTAGGAGCTTTAATCGAAAACGCTGCCTAATCCGTTTGAGCTATAACAACACAATGTATGGTGGGGTTGTTTCTCATTCATAGATCTACAAAAAAGTCCGCGATGTGAAATGTCTATCTTTTAAGGATAACTTACTATATCCATTCTTAACTTCTAGAAAAAGATCACGTAATATGTGGCATTTGCAAAGCTATTTACATTGATACATTATTAACAATTATCAAAATAAATACGTTAGTTATATTAAGCATTTCATACTCATACAGCTTACAATGGTCCCTTACACCATACAATTTAAATGAATATTTCAGGAGTAATCGTAAATCAAAGTTTCATTTCGAGCCATATAATTGTATGAAATGTTAAAGACGCTATCCGCAGTTAGTTCAAATTTTTACCACCTTACGCGCTGGGATCGCTTTACTTACCCCCACCACGCACTTCGCACGGTCCCAATTTTCGATGCGCCTCTAATACTACCTGTAATATCAGTTACATAAAAAGCCATAAAGCCGCAGTTAGATAACTGGTTTATGTAATATTTGTGCTGTGTTCGGTGGGAGTCAAGATGGCTGGCTACACGTGTACTTTGTTGACCGCCGAATCGGAGGCAAATTGGCCAGTTCGATCAAATCACCTGCAAACAAGTTCGTTGCATGCAATCACTTGCCTGTTTTAGGACTTGATGTTGCTATGTAGATATAAGCAAGTATGATATATACGTTTTTGGCAAAAATTTAGTTTTCGGTACTAGCTTTTATCGCTGACAGTACTTACTTTTCTTCCCACAGGCATCTAATACTCATCGAGATAATTCTAAAAAACGCCAAATACAATTAGGTTGCATTGTTCGATCAGAGAGTTCCCATGGACACCTTCTGTCCCCATCATCAGATCAGCCCAATGGTACAATAATATTGCAATATCACCCGACTTACATATGTATGCAAATTTTCAGCTTCATCGAAAACCGGGAAGTGGGTCAAATGTATCTTGCAAGATTTGACCCGTACATACATAGGCACATAGTTACATTGCAAGTTAAATAAAAGCTTTGTAAAAACGGCGTGACCCCCGTCACAATGGCGGCGGGAGTTTTAATTTTCAATTTAATCTGTGGGGTATGATCAAATTACGGAGATTACATTATTTTCGACTACTGTTAGTAGTAGTATAGTAGGTATCAGTGAATTATATAAAAAGCCATAAAGCAGTTAGATAATTGGCTTGTCTAATATTTGTACTGTGTTCGGTCGGAGTCAAGGTGGCTGGCTGTGGCTACACGTGTACTTTGTTTACCGCCGAATTGGAAGCAATTTGGCCAGTTCGATCGAATCACCTGCAAACAAATTCGTTGGGCGTGCAATCACTTGCCGATTTTAGAACTTGATGTTGCTTGTTGCTACGTCGTAAGAAATTGATGATATCTATATACATTATTATTAACATTAATTCCAGTGCCAGTCACAGGATTACCAGGATCGCAACGATCTTTCCTTCATATCTCTGGGCCCAAAGATTTTTGAAAGTTGAACAAGCTTACATGTCTCAGGAGAAAAGTCATCTATTTGAACTTTTTACAAAGATAATAAGTAAAACAAAGAAGCTTAAATTACCATCCGCAACTGCGTCAGTTGGAGACTAATGATTCGCCATTTACTTGTTCTAACTCTAAGGTAGCACATAATCACGGAAACTTTATAAATAAGTACGAAACATTGGATTTCAAATTATCTACGATTTGTCGGTGGCACGCATCCAACAAGATAACTGATGGTTTCTCCAGTTGGCCAGCGTGTGATAGCCCATTGAAGAAGTTTGACGTAATTTTGTAGACCTAGAACATTACAGTGAACTTCAAAAATGGAACATATTGTCTGGAGCAAAAAGGCTTATTTACTATAATATTTTTATGTGACTTAGGTTAATATTATCTACGTATACGTAATACTCACGTCAATTGGCAGATGCGCCGTTTTATCGCGAAGCTTGAAATGTGTTATTTATTTTTGTTACTACGTGTTTATTATAACGCTGTGCAGAACTGACACGACTCGTTTTTTAAGAGATATATCTACGTCTTGGATTCAACGAAATTGTGCGCTATAGAAGCACCATTGACATGATAAAATTATACAAAAAACCTGATATTATTTGCAATATCTCCTCTGTAATGTTGCTGCCAAATGTGGCAAGGATACCGACATGCTTCCTTGTTTTGGAAGTACATACATTTTTTTTTCTTCAATTTCAATTAACTCTCATGTTCACTGAAGTACACACAGGAGTTACATTCTTATCAATTATGTCCAAAGAATTTAACGTAACAAGATTAGGAACAAAAAACCAGAACGAGACTTTCCCTAACTCACAAGGCCACTCGCAAAAAAGTCGTTCGCAGTTCCAAATATCTACAAATCACGAGTTCTTTAAACACGCATAAGCGGTCCAATATCGGTTCAGATGTCCTTGAGCACGAAATGAAAGGCTCCGGCTCCTGAGAGTAAAAACTAGTTCTAAAGGGGCTCGTAAAAAACTGGGGACAGGTTAGAGACATGTTCTGTTGGTTTGGCAAGTCATGTTCGTTAGAAGGGGATTGAACGAGTTTATAGACAGAGACTATGGGTATAATCGTCTCGAAGTTGTTGTTTCTGGTGTCCGTTGAAAAAAGGAGAAAATACCTAAAATAAACTGGAATCCTTGAGAAGGTCCCATTTTAGGCTAGACATGGAAACACAGGGAAGGTTCACAGTTTGAAAGAAAGATAATACATTTATTTAACGCCACACACAACATAATACATAAAAAAAGAGACACATATAAAACAAAAATAGGGCTCTAGAATAGGATTCCCAGTCAGTCCCACTCAGCATAATACCGCGGCGCTGATATTCAGTGGGGAGGGAGCTGTGCTGTATAAATGCTAAGAAACCTCAACCCTCAGCAGTTGGATGATTTCACACACCTTTTGTACCAATGTGTATAGAATTTCCACGTAAATCAACGTCAAAAGCGTCAAATCGGTGTATCTGTGGTGTTTTCTGGCTTTATTACTTTTTCTTCAAGGATCAAATTCGAAGGGCATAGCCATAGACTTTAGCATCAACAGCATCCCATCTACGGGACTTTACGAAATGCCTAAACTCAAACTTGTATTAAAAAAAATCTTGCTTGTAAAATATAATTAAACGAGCAGGCGAGCTGCTAGATATAAAGTGGCCACCGTCGCCCATGGACATGGAGCTTATGCCTTGTTGACCCTTGAGAACTCTGAAAAACTCCATGTCTTAGCACAAAGGAAATAAAGAAATATCTATTACATTGAAACGGTAAATTCTGCCTATGTTAAGTGTATTTTCGAAGGATATTTAAAGATCTGACGTACTGTTATATTACGTGTGCAAAAACCAGTTTTCCGCAAATTGAAGTATTCTCAAGAATCTCAAGTTATAGAGATGGCGTCACTACGGCCTTATGTTGGATGACTAAACCGAGTGGAAATAATTGGCGTCTATTTTAATACTGTTCTGTGTTTTTTTTTTTATATCATAAATGGCAGCACGAGGTCGCGCTAGGAGCATGATTTCAAATGGGATTTTAAAACGGCAATTAGTTATTGCCACTGTAGATGGAGCCGTATTCAAATGTTTTTGACAGCGCATGATATGATACAAATTATTGTTTATCATGTACAGTCAACCAATTTGAATCCTAGGCCACTATAGTACCTTGTGCTTTAACTACTCTATACATGACATGCATCGCTCAATAAGCACTGTCGTAGAAGTCATTATGACATGGTTCTATAGTGGCCTAGGAATCAAATTGGTTGACCGTACCTACGTGTATATAATTTTTTTCCCGTCGAACTTATAAAGTCCGTCTAAGCAAACTTTTCAATTTGCACCAATTTTAACAGAACAAAGTGAGAGGGGCTAATCGTCATATTTTCATAGAAATTTGGCATTGATGACATTGTCACAGTCACATATTGCCATTGTAAATACCACGCAGAGTTAGCTTGATCCAACTCTAATGCATGCACAAATTATGATCCACGGCGCTTGTCATGTCATGAGATGTGATTAAAACAATCATGACATATCATTGAAAATCAGTAAAAATGTCCCACCCCGTCACTTTAGAATGACCCAAAACTCAAAAAACCTCCCCTCCCTTAAGGATTAACCTCAAGCAGGTAGCTTTATGTTAATCTATATTTTGCTTGATGTTGATGCATGGAGGGAATTTTTCATTCGTCTATTTTTAAATATCTGCCAAAATAATGTTGTTATTATGGTCGTATCCATAAATTGTAGACGTTAATCACTGTCAAGGCAAGGTCAAGAGGTCAATCACAAATCAGTATTTCTTTCAAATTACACGCTTATAGTTACGACTTTGCGTCTTCACGGAAGACCAGTGCCAAGGTAGGTACCTGAATGGTAATTTGAATGTAGACCTTCCAACCTGACCTTCAACCAAAAAGTCAAGTTGCGTACATATAGGCCTTTTCTGGATTTAAAAATTATATGTTTTACATTAATAACATTGTTTTAGTCGTAAGCAATCTATTTTCTTCTTCTTCTTTGTTATTCATTACTTTGGGAAACTGGAGTTATCGTATAAACTAAGGTATATATATATAAATAAATAAACATTATAAGAGAGGTATGGGCATTGTGAATGTCATCTCGCTTTGTGTGGTAGAGCACAGCACAGCGGATGTCATTCCAGATCTAGAGCAGAGCCCAACTGGGGAAGTACCTCCACCTTACAGAAAACCGCAGCCAAATAACACTATACCCTACTCTTGTTGTGTTCCTGCCGGTGAGTAAGGTTGCCAGAGCACAACGAGGGGGGGGGGAGGGGAGTGTTAGGGTCGGTAGCGCGCATGTACCTCCTCTGGAGTTGCAGGCGTATATAGGCTACGGAGGCTGCTTACCATCAGGCGGGCCGTATGCTTGTTTGCCACCGACGTAGTATTAAAAAAAGAAAAAATATATAGGACGTTATTGCACAAATTGAGTAAGTCCCACAGTAAGTATATACGTAGTAGTAGCAGTTATATGTCCGGATATTTCAAAAGTGACGTTGCCTCCTTGGTCACAGGCACAATAATGGTTGCTTTTGATATAAGATATATATATGATTTACATACCAGTCGTACAACATTCTAAAATCGCATGATTATCACATATCATGCTACTGAATACTGATATCTATTTCATTTTTTTTAGTTTTTTGAGCTGTTTGTTCAGCTACAACACGCGTGACACTGACAGGATATCACAATTTTATTATGTAGCTATCATATATTGCTATTAAAATACTCTTCGGTGTGGCAAATAAATTTACTTACCCAAATGCAAGTCGGTTTCACGCCCCGGGTGTTCCGTGCCATCACATATATTTTATACCGTTTTTACGGAGTGTGAAATCAAGGTTAAAACCTAAAAATAAAAATAAAAACTTAATAGATACTACGACATTGAGGCGCTTATCAAATATTGTGCACAGTTTTAAGTAGAAATAACCGGTTTGATGTTTTTCCGGGTAACCTCAAAATTGCAAATTCGCCTTCCTCCCAACAAAGACAAAAAACTAATAAAGAATGTCAGTGTTATAGACATCAGAGAGGGCCTACCGCGAACCACGTTCGACGTGTTACCTCTCTGTCGCACTTATAAATTGGTACGTAAGTGTGACAGGGAGGCAACGCGTCGAACGTGGTTCGCGGTAAGCCCTCTGATAAGTCTCTTTCCTCATCAGTGTTGTATAGTCAGCATCAAAAGTAGCGTATCTGAATATGCGTTAAAAGTATACATTCTCGAATAGCTTAACAATAACAGGGAAAATCAAAGTTCGTCAATTGCGGGCATTTTTCTCTGTCACTCTAATTACACCTTAGTGAGAGTAAAAGACAAAGATCCCCGCAAATTGCGAATTTCGTTTTTCGCGGTAGGCCCCCTGATATGTCTCCATATCTAGAACAATTCGACTGTGGGAGATGTTTCCGCTACTATCGACGCACAAATTATAAATGTGAAAATTTGCAGTTACGTGTCAATCAATCATACTTAAACCGAGGTACATAAATAGGCAGATTATAACTTAGGTTTGTAAATAGGTTACTTTTTATCCCAGAAATATCTTCTAATGAGTAAAAGATTGTCTTCTCATGAGCTATCTGATCTGACTGAATAATGATATATAGCGTAACGTTTTTAAGTAGATTAGAGTCAAGCAATATAAATGAAGGTGCATTCACACCGCAGTTAACTTTTGTGGAGCACTACTGTGCAACACATTATCTTACCTAGTCACTATTGCACAGCGCTCCACAAAATGGATGCACCTTGAAACTGACAACTTGCTAATGTAATGCCATCTACAACACGGACGAGGAACTTTGTATACATATTACTAGTCTTTGTTATTTGTGTGTCTCTACAACTATTAATAAATCTCATAGATAAGCTGGAAGCAAACAAAATACCGGAAAGCCTTTAGAGGTTATTTTGAATGTTTGTTACATTGAACTTTTAACTCGTGGTGGTATTTACGATATTTATATCATTACACGTGTTTGCATAAGTATGAAATAAACTAACAATAAATAAAGCGATAATATTGTATGTATTCGGTAAGATATGTGAAATATGCTTAAGTAATAAATTAATATATGGACATGAGTTTTAACTTAACGTAAAATGTTTGTAGCTGTTAGTGTTACATTGGAAGTATTGGAACTTTATCAGTATTCAAGTATGTACTTTGTTTGTACTCGTAATTCGGTCAAACGACGTCTATTATGCCTCAAATAGGTAAAACTGTTAATCATAACAAGTTGCTGTAAATAAATTACTCCGTACAGCTTTCTTGAGGTGTCTTTTTACAAGATTTTATTTAACCTTGTTAGTATGTAACTATGTATGTATATGTTAGTGTGGGTCAAATTTTGGAAGCTAAATTTGACCAACTTCCCGATTTCCAATTGAGCTGAAAATTTTGCATACATATGTAATTCGGGTGACAATGCAATATTATGATACAGTCAGCGTCAAATACTTCGTAGCAGTCAAAGTAGCCAAATAGTTCGGTACACCATATATTTAGTATGGTGTACCGAACTATTTGGCCACATTGACTGCTACGAAGTATTTGACGCTGACTGTACCATCGAGCTGATCTGATGATGGAGATAGGAGGTGGATACAGGAACTCTGTGATGATTACAGCCTAATTGTGTTTGGGGATTTTAGAATTGTCTTGATGGATATAGGTTGCCTGTGGTAAGAAAAGTACAGTCGGCAATAAAAGCTTGTACCAAAAATGAAATATTTGTCAAAAGCTTATTTATGTAATAACCAGCTAACGAGAGGGCCTACCGCAAACTCCGCCTATTTTTACTCCAATGAAGGCGTAATTAGTAACAGAGGACGATGCCAGCAATTTGCTAACATCGGTGTTCACGGTTATAGTCCAGAAGAGCCGCCTGATGAGAAGCGGTCATCGTCGCCGATGGACTTAAGCGAAGGTATTTTAGGTATACATTAGGTTACATATTACCATCATGACGTTCAAGGTCTATGGATATAAGCTTTCGCGATGTTTTAATACCGCTATGCCAGAAATAGCACGGGCGTCACACTGCCAAGGGCAGATCGATCCTTATCGCAACACCAGGGTGGATACCTAGGTACTGATAACCTACACCGAAGCGATGCGATACGGGATCGTACATACGAAGTGTTACATCATCCCTAGGCGAAATTTTGTGAGGATAGTAGAATCTTTATTGGTACACTTCAGTAAAAAAAAAGGAAAAAAAAACAATTGATTAAATGTAGAGGCAGACAACAGGCAAGTAGATCATGTAGATCACACAGATAGGGATTGCAATCCGGTCCGGCGGATCCGGTAATCCGGCCGGATCCGGCACTTTTCAGGAGCTACCGGATCCGGTAAAAATCACCGGATCCGGACCGGATCCGGTAAAATAAAAAAACGCCTAAATACAGCACGCGCTGTGCGTTTCAGATGAAGAACAGGCGACGGATGCGTGGTATGAAGTTGAAAAGAACAAAAAACGAATGAAAACGTTTAAATTTAGTAAGATAAAAATATATTTGTTATGACAATGACTAGGAACAGAAGAGGATTTCTTCTTCTTTCATGTTGGTGGCACGATTTGACGATTACATAAATACTGTAATAGAAGGAAAAATTATCGGATGGAGATGCCATGGAAGGCATTTGCAATTTATGCTAAAGAGAAGGTTAATGTGGTGTCATAATGTTGTGATAGGAGATTAAAAGTAAACAAATGAGCAGGTTTAAGTCGGCGGTACTCAACTAACTACAGTTGGGCAACCGACTACAGTTGGATCAAGATGTGTGAATGAATATATGACAATATTGATAATCTTTAGTTTTCTCCGATATATGTATATATATGATGAAATATAGATTCTTTTCTAATTCAAATTTAAGAGAGAATCTTTTGTCTTTACAATTTCATCCAATCTTATGCAATTTCCTTCATCTCCTGGTACATGCTACTCTACGTCTAGCCAATTTTTTTATTTAATCTATGTAACTTTTCTTACGGAGTCCCTTTCCGCGATGGTTTTCAATCCTACATTCTATTATTTTTCGCATGAGATCGTCGTGTCGTGTGTTGTTCATTATAATTTGACCAATATACTATTCTATAAATAAATAAAAAGTTATTTATTATTATTATTTTTTTTTAAAGTCATACAGTCTACTACTTTCTCGGACAAAAAAATTAGAGCAAGGTAATATTCTTCTTCTTCTGGTGCCATGCCCAGTCTAATGGGCGTCGGCGGTCAGCATGGCATTCAGCTCTCTGGTCTTTGCCAATCTCTTGAGGGTGGCTGCGTCTTAAGCGAGGTAATATTAGAGCGCATTTAATATCATAATTGGCTAAAAGTAAAATATCTTCTTTTGTTACTAGAATCAAAAAGAAGACCAAGAGTGCTCACTCCATACAACGGTTTTGTTACCAAAACACTAATACTATTATTTTCGTAATTTACATCTAGCGTCACGTAGCGGATCTCTCAGTACTGCTACTCGACAATAGAAATCGCGGCAAACAAAAAGTCTAATGCTCAACGATTTTCAGCTAATATTATAACCAGAGTAAGCGTAGGAGTTGAAAATAGAGTTCCGCTAGTACTGAGAGTTCCGCTACTCGATGCTGGATGTCGTCTACGAAAATAATAAGCGTTTTGGTACCAAAACTGATGTATGGAGTGAGCACTCTATGTATTTCTTATTTCTCTATGCTAGAATGGATGTCAACTTTAGAGTCTGTGCGGAAAGAGAAGAGCCGTGGAATGTATGGGGCCCAATACAGACTCTACAATGAATTCAATCAAAGAACAAGTTACGAAAACTTGCCCTTTCAAGGAGCTCCAATTCCCACCCCACATCCCATCATCGGGCTTTGGAAACTAATCAAATTTATAATTGTAAACGAAGTTTGAGCACTTGCGAACGGTTAAATATAATAAATTACCGATTTCAAATTTTGTTTTTAAAGTGATATTGACGTTATGACACTTTTTACTACCAAGTTCTATTTTATTGTTAAGAAGTTATTTATTAACTTCAAATTATAGATTTAGGAATACGTATTACGCAAAAAACTAAAAAAATGTGTCATTTAATTAACTTTAATATCCCTACACCAAACCGGATCCGGTCCGGCCGGATCCGGCCGGATTATGGTCAAAATCCGGCCGGATCCGGCCGGATTGAAAATCAATCCGGTTTGCAATCCCTACACACAGAGCAACTTTTTCGAAGGGACCAACCTCGAAATCGCATAACGATTCTTGGCTCTTTCATGGAAACCATCGACTCAGAGAGCCTAGCTAAAAATGCTAAAATGCCAATCGTTTGGACCGTAGCGAATGAAACGGTAATGTCTCTCTATCACTTTGCCAAATTAGTCTAACTCCAGATCATATAAAAAGAAGAATCAAAATGTAGGGTAAAACTGAGTCTTAATAACGCACTCAGACATGTTAAAATTGATCAAACGTTTTTTTAAGCTCTGTTTTTCTAGGATGGCACCGCTTATCCATATAGCAGCCATTTCCAAAGTAAATACTCGTAATAGGACTAATATTTTGTATGGAGACGGCCGCAATATCACGGCAGCTTTCCTAGGAAACCAGAGCTTTAGCCTACATTTTACATATTTTCATTGCATCACTGTTGGGAGCCGGTAAACCCAAATTGACTTCAGTTTTTGTGCATAAAATTGCGATATTTGTACCTTTTTTGCAACATATCAAAGAGCTTAAGTAAGAATGCTGTATGTTCCTAGTTTCTATTTTTATGTCATTCACATCTTGTATTTTTCTACATTCTGGTTTTTCCTCCATCTATTAACGTCTCGATATTTGCAAATCACAAAAACGAATGGATTGTTGTAATATTAATATTTTCACAACTTTCAACAGCACATCTTACGGCCAAGGGCGGATCCTTAACGCAAGGGCACCCGGGTGGGTACCGATAACAACTGTAACCCAGACCATTCCCGTGCGATACTGGGTCGTGCATAAGGCTAAGCGTATGTTGAGACGCAGGCGAAGCAGTTTCACGCAGGTCTGAGCAGAGCAGATTTTGTAAAGTATGGAACGTCCTTTAGCTACGCACGCTACGGCATGTCAGGAAATGGGGGTGTTTCATATAATTCTAGGAATTCTAGGAATTTCATGATGTAGCAAATTTTACGAGCGGTCTACGACAGGGAGGAATATAAAAATATAAGGTTTTTACCTAATACAGCTGTATCACAAACAGCTCATCATACGGCCAAGGGCGGATCCTTATCGCAAGGGCACCAGGGTGGGTACAGATAACAACTGTAACCTAGACCATTCCGATGCGATACGGGGATAGTGCATTACTATCGACTCGACTAAAGGAAGGTCACATTTTAAAACAACATTCTCAAATATAGATCGTGTCATTCACGACGACGCTTGCCTTGACTCGTATTGTCATGTTATTAAAGGTTAGATTTGACAAATCTGCGCGTCATGATGAATGACAGGATGACACGAACTATAACATTTAAATTGACGTGAACAATATGAACATTACTAGTTTTAGTTGTGTTATTTTATTTATTTTTTGTTATTTCAGAATGCCGTTTTGTAAATGAGGGCGTAACTTCTATTGTATAGCGGTGGTTATTAGGTTGATAGGTTCGTGTGGCTGTTGAGGCGTATTGGGTGTGGCTGCTTCAGAATCTCTTTAAGTGGAAATACCAGCTGAGCCCTTTTTCAATTTTGAGAATTTTAGTTAAATATTTCCGTCGTGCTGACGGGCCCGGCTCCTAAAATTAGTACGATAAGGAAAACTGCAAATCTTGCTGGAATACTGCGTAAAAACTTCAGAAATCGAGGTTTCGTTCTCGACATTTTCCCTCTCCAAAACTTAACCTATCATAACGAAATTCTGGGACCAGAATGAAAAAGAAATGATCTGTATCTGATCGTTTTAATTTTACCGTTTATGATTGTCGGTTTTGTATGCTAGGCGTATGTTTACGGCGCATTTACTTGACCGTTTTAGCGCTTTCCGAAGTAACCTACTTCTTACTCGTATAAAAACATGAATCTCAAAAAAAGTATAACGGACAGACACAGGTATTGGTAATAATGAACTCATTAAAAAAACATCTAGGACCAAAATCCAGAGAACGTTTGTATGGAAAAATTATCATTCATAAGCGGGAAAGCGGGATTTACTGTTGCCTCCTCCCTAAACTTACTTATTGGTTCGGAAACACATTGACGCAAGGTATTTTATTACATGCGGGCTCATCAACATAATGAATGAGCACATTAGAATGTTGAATCACTTAACGAAATTAGACTGGTGTTAGGTTTAAGTAATTTACTAATGGAATTACAATGCTATGTATATGTATTAGTTTGACCTTTGTTTGTCATTTGATTACGGTCATTAGTCCTTACAAATACCAATTCGGTTATAATACAAATAAGCGCTCCGTGGACTTTGTCTTATATCTAGGAGCTAATTTTAACCTATGTTTAAGTTGTCTGCTCTTTGCCAGTATATATTGTTATAGTTATCTGTAAATATGATCCGAACAACATGGTTCGAGCATATACTTGTATCGGATCGGAGTATTCTGCATCTTATAATAGTATTTTTTCTACTCCAGCACTTTTATTTGTAGATTAAATGACTGCCAGTGAGATCGAGATCGAAAACAGAAACGCGGCGAGTGAGGGGCAAGGGCCATTGTCTATAATATCATAACAGCAGTGTTGTTAGGAATATTCATACAATATTAGGCGACTGTTGTTTTTTTTTAATGCTGACTTCTAGGCAAAGTTTTTACAAACCAATATCCACTTTGATTTTATTTATTATTTTAGTCGTTTGATGCTGTCTACCTTTGACCTATGGTTTTCTTTCGGAGCGATTATCTCCGAATATATTCACTTTATCAAAAAATGTTTTGTGAAGACCCCTATTAGTTTTGAAAGACCTTTCAAACGATATCCCACACTGTAGGGTTGAAGCAAAAAAAAAAAAGATTTTATTCTACGACTTTGTCGGCTTTATTGATTTATATATCCATGCCAAATTTCAGCTTTCTAGCACTTACGACCACGGAGCGAAGCCTCGGACAGACAGACAGACAGACGGACATGGCGAAACTATAAGGGTTGCTAGTTGACTACGGAACCCTAAAAAACAGAGCTAATTCATTCGACGCAAAATAAAATGTGACACTTAACCAGCTTCCATGAATAGCCCGTGCGTGACGTAAGCTTTCAAGCCGTAAAGTACAAAATATCCATGCACCATCTTTTTACCGTTTACAACATAAAAAACGAATTTAACCAATTTTCAAGACTGAAGTGATCCTTTAAGTGTTACATGGAGTTTTGTACGTAACACTAAAAAACGGAAATACTTCAATTGACGCAAGACAAAATTTGACTATTTCTCAACGCTTTCATGAATTAACCTGTGCGTGGCGTGAACTCAAGCCCCAAGGTATAAATATCCGGCATTATCGCACTCCGGAGCGTTCACTGGGCCTTGGCACTGGTCGGGGCCGTGACGTCAGCGCACGCGCCTGCCGTCAATGATCGTGTGGGTACCATTCGAATACAGTCTGCACCAGCGTTACTGCAAGATTGCGTCGCGGTATTGCTGCCGAATGTCAACAATCTGGGCAATAAACGCTGATTTTGAGCATGTATGTTCTGTGGACACATGTAAACTAGTGGCTCCGTAATCTGTTGACCTGGCGATCCTCCATTTCCAAAAACTGAATCGATAAAAATAATCATCTAACCTGCTCACCAAAGAGAATTCACGAGAATTGGTTGAAAAATGAGACTAGTAGATGAGAACATCCGGAATCCGGATATACGAAAGAATTTTAACCAGGATGTGTCAGAGACCTTCGGTTTCGCTCGGTCAATAAAATCTGACGTTTTTTGCAATGATGTAACCGGCAACATTACTGCTGTAATATTTCGGCGTAGCTTCATACTGCGTTGCGGCCGCAAATGTCCAAATCAATTTTGATGCCCGAACATTTGTCATTTACGGCAGCAAGGACGCGCCGCAACAAATACTGCAAAAATAGCGCTGGTCCAGCGCAGTCTAAATTCGACTGGTACTTTATGAGGACAGACATACATGCGACGTTTTACGTGGCTTCTCTTTAAATATCTTCCAAATTTTACTGTCTAATTGACTGTTGAAATACAACGTCATGTGATGAATAGTATCCGGACAATAAAGTGGCTGACAATTGGCCGTGAATGATCGTATGGGAGCCACTTTTAGACATATACATGCGATGTTTTGCATGGCTACTCTTGAAGATTTTAGATACTGTGCATGTAATTTACCTACTGCTGAAATACAGGGATGATCAATAGTTTCCGGAAAATAAAATGACGTGGCTTCTCTTTAAATATCTTCCAAATTTTACTGTCAATTGACTGTTGAAATACAACGTAATGCGATGAATAGTTTCCGGACAATAAAGTGGCTGACAATTGGCCGTGAATGATCGTATGGGAGCCATATGCACGGCTACTCTTGAAGATTTTAGATACTGTGCATGTAATTTACCTACTGTTGAAATACAGAGATGATGAATAGTTTGCGGACAATAAAATAGCTGACAATGTTGAACATAATTTTTTATTGGATTGTTGCCACACAAATTATAATTCAACTAGTACAGTCGGTGCACCAACATAAGTAATTAAGTATCAATTTTTCTATAGGGCTAGTATGACGACGCGAAAACTTAAGTTGGGGTAGGTACAGTCAGCGTCAAATACTTTGTAGCAGTCAAAGTGGCCAAATAGTACGATACACCATACTAAATATATGGTGTACCGAACTATTTGGCTACTTTGGTTGCTACAAAGTATTTGACGCTGACTGTACCTAGGTACTGAGTCTACTAATTGTACTAAGTCATACTCAACCTTAGGTTGTTGTTGAATCACAGAGACAACCTAGCTATTTTTACCCGACTGCGTCAGAAGGAGGGTAATGTATTTGGATCGTAATATGTTTGTATGTATGTCCATTTCTTTGGCACGCCCTACAGCCCAAACGGCTGGACAGTTTTTGACAAGTGAGTTGTCGTTGAATTCGTCAGAATTTGTGGTAATAACATAGGCTATATAAATTTAGAAAATGGCGCCCGTTATATGAAAAAAAAGGAGGAGGGTTGCCTTAGCAATTTAGGTAACAATTGTATCAAAGAAAGCTAGTGAAAAGACCATTTCAAAAATACATGTAGCGGTCTGGTTTTTTGCTTTTTTTAAATTAATTTACTTGGTCTACTCCCTAGTCCAGTCTAATATGTAACTTTATTTTTTTGTTTACCTGTATGTGTTAACAAACGATTCTTATTCTATTACGAAGTTCCATGATAACATTAAAATAGAAAGAGACAGAAAAAATGGTCACGTGACATAAACTTGAGTGCCAATGTTTCTACTGCTCGATAAACCAGGTTTTCTAACACAAAGTTTTCCATGAACCATGTTATTTACGACAAGGCAGTAACTGCCGTTGAGCATTGTCTTCTTGAAAGGAACTCTAATAAAAATAACGAAAGCGTGTCAATGCTAACAGTTACAGAATACGGTCATAAAACAAATCTGGATTGTATCTTCGGATCGTCCTTTCCCTTTTAAAACTCGCAGAAAACAATGTTCAACAGCGAAGGACAAGCGAAAGTTTGACGTTTTATGGCTTCTAGAAATAGGAGAAATGGTTACTACTGTTTTGTTACAATATAACAATGTACGTTTAGAATAAATAAAGGCTTTGTCAGTAGTATCGATTGTAGTGGGTAACGTAAGTACAAAAAATATACCCGGAAATATATTTAAAAAAAAACAACTGACCAACAAACAACGTCACAAAATGTGATGAAAAGACATTCGTACACTTAATTTATGAGTATTAACAATGACTTCAGTAACAGTAGGTACGTTAGATAAACGCAACGTGACCTTTAAAGACGGCAGTTAGTTGAATCCAGTGAAGTCTATGTAGGAATGTTTCTTATTTTAAGCTGCGCAGCAGCAGCAGCGTCTTGTCATTGAATCAATGTAGTATGCCAGTGGATGCTCTTCAATATCTCACAGCCCGGTTACGTGAGGCCAATAATAATCAACATTGGACCAGTGCATTAAGCCATTAAATGAATACATTAAATTGTACATGATTCTATTTCAAGGGATTGACTTATAAATAGGACTGTTTTATTTAGACGATGCCAATGTTAAATTGGTTTTGGTGGATTTTTTTAATGAGCTCTTTATTTAACATAATTTAGTACAATGTAAGTAATTACTTAATCTAGTGTGTACATTTTCATCCTAGACAATAATAACAATAAATTAATACAGTTTAGTTTAGTGAGGTATATGCGCTCATTTTAAACTTGTGTATATCTATTGCTTACTGAAGAGACGAGAATTATGGATTCTACACAAATTCAAGGAAACACCATAGTACAAAGAGTGGGGAAGTAGGTTATCTTCATACAAACGCACCGCGCGCAGCTTGTATGTGTGCGCCATAGTATATTTACGTCACCGCACACACACTCAAACAAAAGCCCCGACTGGCGCACTGACGGGTCGAGATTTTGTTTGAGTGTGCGTGCGGCGACGCAAAGATACTATGGCGCACACATACAAGCTGCGCGCGGTGCGTTTGTATGAAGATAACCTACTTCCCCACTCTTTGCACTATGGAAAAACCTCTCCCGCTCAGAGGTCTTCAGACTTAGATCGCCAAACGATGATAAATTCTAGTGGCTGCCGAAACCTTACACTTCATCCCTCGTTCGACATTCCGAGCGAACCTCGCACGCCCGTACCATAACTCATCTAGCCGACAAAGTGACCCAAGGATAACGGTTAATAAACGGTTCAAATTTACATTTTACGATACCAACTTTTACTTTTAGTTAACTTTATTGTTCCCGAAATTTGGGCCGTTTTATGGCGGAAGAGTTATGGCCGGTTTTTAAATGGGGATGTAATGTTAGATTTGAGATTGTAAAATAAATGAGTTCAGTAACCGTTACAAGGGTATTGTTTTTAGCTGACAATATTCTTATCCTTACATCGACAGTGTGAATTCGAATTGAAATCAATCTCATTTCGGGAAAACTTGCAAATTTTTGATGAATCGAATCTGAATTAAATTAAGAATTATACAAATCAGGACATATTGTTGTCTCGTCACCTGTAGCAGTAATGTCGCAACTGTAATGTACCTGCCTGCAGTAGCCATCTGAACGTCACCTTTACTGATTATAAATACATATAAGATTGTTTGGACTATCGAAGCTTCCTTACGTGTTAAGCCTAAAAGTCGACTGATGTTAAAATGCTCTTTATTATAAATTAAAGTCATCTTCCAGAGTGTCGCTTGATTGATTGAAAATTAAGAGGAATCCAATGATTAAAGCTGCACGCGTAGAATAAAGTAAACACCGGCCCAAGCACTTGCGTTGACTCAAAACGTTGCATCAACTCAGTGTTTTCGTTTCAGAAGCGTTTCCAAACGGTAACTACAACTACTCACTGGTGCTGAGTCACCTCCTCCACAATAAACTACTGTGGTATGTTCTCTTGTTGACATAGTGGCGCACAGGCACTTACTCCAGTAGGTCGGCTCTTAAGATTGATTAGATTGATGGAGTTGACATCAGAAGGGCAAAAACACTTGGCTGTCCGCAGAGTGCAGACCTTTTCTGCAATAAACTACCTTTTGACAGTGAAGTGGTTCGCCAACTACCGCTAATACAGTAGTTATCTTCAAAGGCAGAACGTATCACTTTTGGCGATCATAAGTTAGAAAACATACCTAGCGCTTTTTATACTTCTCTCTGTTTCTTTCGAACATTTTAGATGCCGAAATAGTGCTTACTAGAAATATACTTACTAGACCCCTAGGTAATTGACTTACTTATCCCAATAACCCTTGGATCTCATCAAATCATTTATCATGAGGCTTCAGTCACGACACATTTTTTTAATTCTGTGTTAGTGTATTTATTACTAATTAAATCACCAGAGTCAGATCAAGCTTAACTCTGTGATTTTGATATACTGTGCAAGTATTATTTGAAACATCATAATTTCATAGAAGTTAGACGTTAAAATAACACTTTCAGTCTGTGCTATCAAAACCACTGCAGAGTTATCTTGGCCTGACTATCACTATCGACTGTCGCTATGTAACGTGAACGTGGCACTTTTTAAGAAACCCCACTATACTCCTGTTTACTACATCGTACTTAATTTCCATATGAAAGGAAAAAGAGTGCACCTACTGTATAGTGGCAAATATGGAGGTACATTGCGTAAACCGCACCTGAGCCAACATCCTTGTTTGAGTTGTTTGCGCGAAACCGTGTCACGTGGTCGCCGGCCGTATGTCAGCCTAACGGCGTCTGTGCTGCCTATACGAGTATACTATCTAACTCTGTTTTACAATATTCGTCGGAAATGACAAGAAACACTTTCAGATTTATATAATGTAATTTTTTCCAGGTTGTATTAATAAATTTGCTATGAATTTATATATCACTAATATCATTATATATGTATGTTGTTACTATAAATGTTGTATTGACTTGTAAAAGAGCCCTTGAGGCCTACTTACAGTTCAATTGTTTGAATTTGAATGTAATCACTTATCATGAAAAAAGATTACCTCATACCTACTATTGCTCGAACATTACATTACATGTCAACTACACATGACACTTACACATGACTACTTAGATAAACTAGACTATTACTAGAGGAAGGACGCACTTGAAATGAAGACATTGGAATTACAAGATAATCTGGAAGCCTAGGAAACCATCTAAGTCTCATCCACAGCACATGAAAGTGATTGATTTTAAATTGGTGTAGATAATGAGAATGTACCAAGCATCATATATTTTGATGATGATGATTAAGGCAAAATATACAAAGAGTAGGTAAGCTGGTAAGGTAAATTACGGAATCAAATGTAAGAATAACAATTAAATACTGCACGAAAACATCAAAAAGGAATGTACTAACATAAACAAAGCAGTTTTACTAATAATTTGACAAGGTTTCCAAGAACTGATCGACAATTTCAAAGAAACATTACAAAGATAACGTCAAGAATTGGTAACGCTTACGGACTTCATAACAATATTAAAAAACCTAAACAGACAATACAAAAACAACATACTTGGTTATTTACGCTTTTCATTCTCTTTCGGTTTACAGTTAGTTACATTGCGTGTTTTCGAACATAGCTCATTTTGTATCTGTTTGAATTGCAATCAGAAGTCATCACAACCTTGATTGTTGATCTTGATGTCGATTTTAAATGGCTGTCGTGATCGTGACTAAGTTGACGTCATCATGAGAAAACATGCTGGGCTCTTCACATCGAGGCCATCACACTATCGCTCACCTGTCGAATAAGCGCAGCACTCACCTTAATTTGTGCACGAAAATATGCCCGTCATACGTAAAGGCCAACGTACTGTAATCTTTGATGAATTGCCCAAATCTTAGAATGTAAAGGTTCAATCACTTCCACAAAGACAAGATATGATTTTGTGATGTAAATAATAATAAAAAAGTTCTTTAATTCTAATCCTGTGTCGTGTAGACATCTACCATGCATCTACCTAACATGGGCTAGCGTGATGGGACTAACTAAGCCCAATCCCTATAAGCAAGAAAAGGCCTGTGCCGAGTAGAATGATATTGTATACCGTGAAGCCACCCAACTATAGTTCAGTACTACAACTATGGTCAACAAGTTTAATAAGTAATTAAGAATCAATGCCTATCTTCGTTTTGGTATTGTCCAAGATTTTGCCTTAAAACATCGACTTTCAAATAATAAGACTAATAAGCAAATCTGAACGTAGATATTAGAGTTAATTTTGGACGATAGATGGGAGCTTTTGGACTAGTTGGGTGGTTTTGGTAGCACTGGCATGCTGACTTATGAATTTATAAGATAAACGTGCTACGTTTTACGCCACCTATACTTTATTTTTACAATCTTTTATTTACTTTCACCTGACCGTTGTCTGTTTGTAATCAAATCTTGCAAGTAAATTTGACCCACTTCCCGGTTTCCGATGAAGCTGAAAATTTGCATACATATGTAAGTCGGGTGACAATGCAATATTATGGTACCATTGAGATGATCTGATGATGGAGACAGGAGGTGGCCATAGGAACTCTGTGATAAAACAACGTAACCTAATTGTGTTTGGGGTTTTTAGAATTGTCTCGATGAGTATTAGTTACTTGTGGAAAGAAAAGTACAGTCAGCGATAAAAGCTTGTACCAAAAATGAAATTTTTGCCAAAAACTTATTGTAAAATTATGTACGTACAGATGTAGTGAATAATCCTTTACCGTCGTATTTTCTCGGAGACTATTTGTCATCCTACTTCAGTCAATCTCAGTACTTTTTTTACCAAGACTGACTGAAATAGCATAACGCGTTCGTGCGTTTCCGTGAAAATACGATGGTAAAGGATTATTGACAGTTTGTGTCTTTCTTTGTTGCTGCGCGTTCGTCGCTCCGCCAGGACAATGCCTTAACAATCACTGCCAAGACCCGATAACACCTCGTCACTCACACGGTGGCACAGTGACATGTTACAAAACCTTATACTGATGCAATTAAGGCTCACTTTGGTGATTACGTTACGCTTGCATCACTTCACGCGTCACAGATAAATGCAAGATGCATAAACAATGCTTGCGTCAGTTGGAAATTATTTAGCAGGGCAGACGGATTGGTGTGAGAAAGTAGTGAATTACAAACAGTTTGTATGGCACATGAAACACAGGGTGGTTTAATGTTAGGCATTAAGATAAAAAAGATTGATGCTATCCTGACTTTTACATGTATATACCTCATATCACGATTTTGTGTTTTTCCGAGTTTTCTATATAATAAACCAACTACTGATATGACACGCTAAGCTTTCACAAACTTGGCAGTAAGAATGTATAGATATCCCTACAAGCCCCACAATTGACGTAACCCTTGGTATGAAAACTTAGCGTGGTCAGACTCTATTGTATTGTACTCAAATACTCCTTAACAGGTACTTAGCGGTGGCATTTGATACTCAAGTGTCAAAACTCACAGTAAACATGCATTTAAATAACGTTTTATTTAAAGTTCAATGACTAAATATCTCCGAGAACCAATATGTCCAAAATCAATTATATTTCACACGCAATAATACTTCTTTTTGTTAAAACACTATAGCCTATAACGGTGTAAAGTCTCAGTTGTACTTCAGTCAGTATAAAACGGGGCACAATGCAGAGAATTATTAATAAAAGGGTTATACATACAGAAAGTGTAAACTTTGACTCAAGTAAAGGTAATAGGTATATTATTAACACCCCAAGGTCGATAGCAAGATTCCCTTGTATTTGAGTAAGTATTAGTTGAAGGCTTATGAGGCCTATGAGAAGCACAAAGTTATCTCTCTTTTATGAGATCAAAGTTATAACTAGAATAAACCACTAAAAAAGTACAAATTTTGAGGGTCGATCAACAGCTAGTTCTTATCTTCAAAATTTCTAATTCTACTAAAACCAAGTTGTTTAAATGTACCATTTTATATTCGGCATTTTATTACACTTCAAATATGTATAAGCAAATACTATGTAAACTAATAATTTCACAATATACAACGTGTCCCAAAACTCAACGATAAGCCGGCACCAGAGGATGGAGCTGCTTATGATTAGTCGAGAAAAAATAAGGAAAAAAATATATCTCAATTATTTTAGAAATTACAGAAAAAAAATGAAATTCATCGAAAATCGACATCCCTAATGGTATTTTTAACGACCATGTCACAAATATTCAAATATTACTGTTTTTTTTTTTGTTTTTGGAAACTTAAGTAGCCCTGCTATCTAACACAGTTCTTAAAAATACCATAATACATGTAGTTTTTACACAAAAAATAATCAAAATTCATTTTGTCCCTACAATTTTGAAAGATTTTTTCTTACAGTCCACTTTCAATCATCATGGTGTAAAAAAATAGTATCGACACCACTATGGCAATTATTTTCAAAAATCCTTTTTTGGATACAGTAAAAGTGATTACCGCCAACATTAAATAATGTCGATTCTTGTTTAAAAATTCGTTGTTTTTTTTGTGACTAGGTTTCCTAAAGTATTATACCATTTTGGAATCTTGGTTAGTTGCGTCAACTTTTGAAAATAATTGCCATAGTGGTGTCGATACTATTTTTTTACACCATGATGATTGAAAGTGGACTGTAAGAAACAATCTTTCAAAACTGTAGGGACAAAATGAATTTTGATTATTTTTTGTGTAAAAACTACATGTATTTTGGTATTTTTAAGAACTGTGTTAGATAGCAGGGCTACTGAAGTTTCCAAAAACAAAATAAAAAACAGTAATATTTGAATATTTGTAGACATGGTCGTTAAAAATACCATTAGGGATGTCGATTTTCAATGAATTTCATTTTTTTTCTGTAATTTCTAAAATAATTGAGATATATTTTTTTCCTTATTTTTTCTCGACTAATCATAAGCAGCTCCATCCTCTGGTGCCGGCTTATCGTTGAGTTTTGGGACACGTTGTATTATACGAGTAAGTGGGTACTTAATAGAAATGAGAAATAGGCTTTCAAATCTTAAGACCAACAATTTATCTTTCAAGGAAAACAACTAAAACAAGTATAACAAGTCTCGTCTGACGACCCCTTCTTTTAAGCCCTTTCCGGTACAATCCCAAAGACTGTCATCTGCCGCCAGTTGTCCCCAAGGTCAGGAAGGCATAAGTAGGGGTGGCATTGGCATTGCCAGGTAAATTTTTTTGCTTACCGTGGGAATAGGGTCAATGTGGAAGATTTCACCTGCCTATTTAACTGTTCTTTGTCAAGGGTTTTTTGTTATTACATTTGGTGTTGGTGTTTATTGGAGTTTTAATTTTAATAACAACGTTATAGCAGCGCTTTTACGTTTGGATTAGTAGTAGTTATACTAACAACACGTATTTACTGGCAGACACGCACAACAAGCGAATTGGGCATAAATGTAACTACCTATTTGAGAAATTTGAGATCTTTGGTAGGTAGTTTTTAAAGGAATTTTAAATCTAATTTCAAAATTAACGAGTATCGGGGTTGGGAATTAATACTAAATTGGATTTAGATCCAAAGGACATGATTTAGCTTTGCTTTATAGTAACTCTTAGACAATTAACTTAAGTAACTGTTTTCAATTAAGTATTCCATTATCATTTCAATCTCAAAGCATTTCAGTCTCGCCCGAGACAGTGAATTTGTCCATTTTTAATTTATTTCTAAGCCTTTCAGAGTCCGTCAAAACTTAATAAAATGTGTCAACTTTTATGATTAGCTTTTATTTGTTAGCTGATAAACATTTCGCTGATAACCGAAATTGTGTTTATCAGATTCACGATATTAAGCAACGGTGTTGCCATGTAGCAATTATCCGTACGATTAGATAAAATGGTTAGAACTTTGCCGAGGATTTAAGTGTTTTATTTTGTTTTGCGTCACGTTCACATGACATAATTAGCATGTCGTAAGGTGACAAGCAAAACTCACTAATTACTAAAAGATAATTAAACAAAAATTAATCTTATTTTAGAAGTAATATGGTTCTTTATGGCTATAAACTTGTAGTGGTACTTCGTGAGTTTTGCTTGTCACCTGACGATGTGTTACTCGTACTGCAGCGCTATCTTTCAAATTTCTGCAGCGGGGCCATAGCCGATGTAAGAAAAAGTGAACGATTTTATTTAAGTGAGACTAAACCAGGTGCAGAGGAATGCAGTTATTCTTTAGCCCAATTTTATTAGGTTTACGTTGTGAAACAATACGATTATTCTAACAGCTCATTATGGATCTCACAAAGAACTATCTACCAAAAGATGGCGAAGAACTATCTACCAGGACTATATGGCCTATAATCTTTGAGGCAGCGGAAAAGGAGATGTCTCTTGATGCGAGACCTAATCGATTATACACCTAAGGTTTATTCCTGACTCCTTGGCGCGCAATCGGTGAAGCTTAGGAGGTTGGTGTGGAGGTACACCATATCGTACCGATACTGATGACACGCCAATTAACTGGTATAACAGCTCTCCAAACAAAGCATTCCATAACCGAAATCAAAAGTCACAAATCATAATCAATTGCGAATATCTCAAGTCCGGTAGGCCGTTGATCACTGCTCATCGGTATGCGGCGCACGGCGCGCACGTACGGCGCTCGGCGCTCATCAGTATGCGCTGTGCGCGCCGCTTGGCAGTCACAAAACGTAGCAGCGCTACGTCATTGCTGTGCGGAGCGTGTCCGAGGCAGGGGCGGATTGGACTGGTGGTGGTTTTTGTTTCGACATGACGGTTATAGAGGGAAAAGAGGAAGAGAAAGCAGCCAAGAAGACTTATATTAACCAAGTAAAAGAAAACGTCGTGTCGTATCAGGCAGTCAAAGAAACGACAAAGGTATACATAAAGGACAGAGAGAGACATGGAAACCGCACCACTGACTGACTTGCTTTTAATGAATGTACTCGTATGATGACGATGAAACGTTTATTTAACTTATTTTATGATATATGAGGAAAAAGAGCAGACGGTAAGCGATTACACCAGAGGGGTTGTAAGTACATTGCCGACATTTAAGATGGGAGTACGCTCTATTCTTGAAGGTCTGAAAGTCGTATCGGTCCGGAAATACCGCAGGCACAGTTTAGCTATGTGAGGCAGTGCCACTGCAATTGTAACGCAATGTAGCGCCGATAAAGTTCTAATGATGGACTTGAAAGATCGTCATTACCCTCACAGTCAACTGGCGTCAATTGGCAAAGATATAGAAAGAAACTGGGCAATATTTTGTAGGCTTTTATTATTGACTCTACGCTACTGAAACGGACACCTATAAATACCCAAGAAAAAACATAAATATCGCATGCTGTTTTAATACCTTTAAGAAGATTCAGCAACAGTTATATACACGTGCATGTAACCGTAAAAGCACAAAAAGGTTCTGAAAGCACATTTAACAGTAATTGACCAGTCATCACATTTCAGCAAAAACAAATTTGCAAAAGATGTTAAGCTAGTTCGCATCGAGCCGCTAAAAAGTGGCAACACGTAACAACTGACGCAAATCGTTTCTTGGCAACATTTGCTCTGCTAATAGTAAACATGGTTGCGGGTCTATGCCTGAGCAAACTAGTGGCCAATTAACGTATGTGTTAAATGACAGCAGCCGATGACATGTGATTGAATGACGAATTTTCGATAGCGATTTTAATTAACAAGTTTTTGATGGCAGAGGGGATATGTAACACTTATGGTTCGGGGGAAAGTCCAGCTGAATCAAGCGAGATTTATGCAATTAGTTGGAGGATGCCTGTTGTAAAGTAAACGTGACGTTATGGGAACGTAATTCTGGATATTGATACATTCGCAGCACCTAGACCATATTTTATTTTGAACGGATATTATAAATCATACACAATTTTACATTACTGTCTGGAACTCTGGACCTACTGTCTGTGACGGCCTGACGGCTATGAAAATACTTACTAATATTATAAAGTACGAGTAACTCTGTATGTCTGTCTGTATGTTACCTCATGATGATTACATAAACCGCAGAACCGATATCGATGAAAATAGTTTGAAGTCCGGCGAAGATCATAGGGTAGTTTTTAGCGATCATCATCATCATTCTACGCAGACGAAGACGGGCAGAAGCTAGTTTATACCGTAACGTAACGAGCAATTGGAAAATTCTTATCATTCCTTCCAGAGAAACTACTGTCTCATCTAAAAATACTGCCAATAATGAGATTGCCATTTCCTTGGTAAAAGTTCATAATTCATTATTTCACCTAATCTCCGGCCATCAGATAAATCACAAAGTTTAAATACCTCTTTCTTAGTTTTTATGTGAGATCCGCTTGTTTTTGTCTGGCACGCAATCCGAGTATCTCATGACATATTTTATGAGTCCATTTTTAAGTTTGGGTATAATAATAGTAAGTGGCCAACAGCGTCTGGCGTATTGAGATGAAAAAGAATTAAAAATAAATGCATTTCAGATCATTGCGAAGTTGGCATGAAACATTTTTAGAATTTTCTGAAGCATAATGATTCAAGGTTGTCCCGTTATTGGAACAAATGTGAAACCAAAATTTCAAAGTCTTTTATCAGTTTCTTATTAGGTCAAGGAACCACAATTTTTATCGTCGCTATGTCGTTTTTTAAATATTTTAAAATATTTTTGTCTCAAAAGTTAATGTAGATTCTTAGTTGTCGTATACTGTTACATAAATAGTTATGATGTTTCTCTATTTAGATTGATAGGTTTCATAAATTAATCGCCATGGCATAATATACATATATTATATTACTGTAGGATTTAATGTTACGTTGGCTCGCATGCTCGTATCGTATCACAGCTTGTTTAATTGTTAACATAGCTTGAAATCAGACTGATTTGCATGCTTGAAATGTGTCGTCGCAATGAACTGTCGCTGTTCCGGCCTACGTTTGTCGGGATTTACCCGACATCTGAACACCGCAGCACGCCGTGCTATCATCAGTATCATCACCGGATGAACGTGGGCGCATTGTCGACGATACGGAAACCTGCGTTCACTCACAACGACGTAACCGACAAGGACAGTAATCAAAACTCCGTCATTTTGAATCGCGGCGTTTTCGCGACTGCTGAATGGAGCTTTTATTGGATGTTTTATGTGGTAGAAGTTTATTAAGCGGTTACGAGAACCACGTGAAGTAATAAACGAATTTAAACGCTCGATTTGTTCGCGGCACATATTACAATACTTACAATAAGTACAATAATCTATATTGCAAATCTCACACAGTTTTAAAATACATGTACAGATACATGAGTAGATTAGTTGCTTAAAATTGTTTACGCCGCTTAATCATTTAGAATAATATCAACTGTTCAACTGTATTAAAAAGAAACTTTTAAGGCAAGCTCAGTTAAAAACACTAACTTATAAATCAGTTTACAAAATTGCCGTCCTCGTCCTGGCTTGGCTTGGCTGACCATCAATACTTAAGAGCTCTATGCTCTTCTCTATAGAGCAATCACCACTCTTCTTTATTATTTGCCAGTCTCTTGGCTTCCGAGCAGGACTTGGCAGCAACTTTCTTCTTCACCTCTCTAAGGTATATGTTTTGTTAGCCTTTGCCTCTGTTCAAATTGCTAAAAATGCTGTCGTGTCATATAAGGTGCTCAATCATCTTGCCTCTTCTATTTTATTTTCACACAGAAATAGCTGTATATTTTGTTCGAGTCCTTCCCTGTGGCCCTTGGTACCGGTATTCCAAGCGCGTCGCCCGAAGGCCGCGCGGGCAGATGCCCCGGGGAACAAGCAGAGCCTTCACTTTAAACCACTTGCAATATACATATGCATATAGTCTGGGAAACCGATTTGGCCCGTAAAACTAGAACAAAAATAAATTCAGCTTAACTAAGAACTAAATTCAGCAGAGCTTAACTGAGAGAGCCCCCTAAATTTTCCCCTAAACTAAGAAATGGTTGGTACTACGTCAAACGGAGAAAAACTAGGTAGCATAAGAAAAAGACAGTACCTATGATTCTCTCTGCATGCGCTCCACTGACAAGCGACTCTTGCCAAACTATAAATCAATTGGTAAATATCAACACAACATGGAGAACAGTAAACAGCCTCTACGCCATACACTTTGGTTTACAATTTACAATGCTTGCGCAGAAGCTCTATGCATTGGCTCTTATAGTTTTGGCACGCAGAAGGGCATACAATTTGCCGTTCCGTCCGTTTCCGTATACAATCCGTTTTGCAAAAAGGAAACAGAAGAGCCTCAGGTAAAAAAATTTGGAGACCCAGAAAAAAACTGCTAAATTTGTACCTGATCGACGACCTAAACTGCTAAATTTAATGGACCAGCAGCACTATCACTAACTGCTAAAATTCTATAAACATTACCCATTTGTTTCTTGGGCATACATACTAGGAGGTAGGTATGTAAAATATGTATCTGTGTTCGTGTGTCTTGTTCAAAATAAGGGGATATTACAGTTACAGTCTTACTAAGAGCACTGCAAACTTTGTACTTCTCAGTTCCCATTAATTCTAGAGAACTATTATTTTACTTTCAACTTTGTTATCTTGAATGCACTGCTCTACGAACTCATATCCCGCCGTACAGTTTGTGCACTTGCTGCTGTGGTATTCTGTGGCACTAGTTCCCTCCCTTCCGCCCACATTCACACGTTACTCTTAAGGACAGCAGTTACGGGGAGGAAATTATACCCCGCACTAGTTTCCCGAATTCAGGATGCCACCGCATGCGGAATGGTGCGAGCTTTGGTACGGAGAAGGACGGTAAATAATGTTATTTTTGAACTCGAAAAGTAAACAGTGGTCGAGTAGTTGAGGCGTGCGACAACTGGAGGCTATATGTCCAAATGTTGAACTTGCAAACACAAGTTTTTCAGAACAGATGCTTGTCCAGGGTCTTTAATTCGTCGATAGTTCATAAGACATACTTTGCACAGTTGCTATAAAATGTGGGTACTACGGACTACTATTTGGGTTTCTATTTGCAATTTGATATTAGTTAGTGCTAAGATGATGCGAAAAGTTTAGGAGTTTGCTAAAACCGTAATCAAACTTCCAAGATTCAGTGTCAGGCAGGAGAATAAAAAACATCAACACACGCACACGCACAGACGGTGGCGAATAAGAATATTGTCCATTTCGGTTTTGCGACATCCAAGATAACACAAACATCAATGATGCACCGTGTGATATTTGACTCGAAAAGACTTTTCAGGGTAAATAAGCGAAAGCGAACATATCAATTTATAAATTTCGTGATATTGGAGAAAAGTACTCAGTATGTTGTCACTGTCAGTCTCTTCATTATAAAAGCCCGGGAATTGTAATTCTGAATATACTACATGACTAACGAGCTCAAATCTTTTGACTGCCGTTTCATTCTGAAAGATGTGTTACAATAATGAAATGAAACCTATTCATCTAACATTGTGGTTTCAAGAGCCAATCCGGGAACGAGACAAAAACTCAATTCCTCGAGGCAAGGAAAGGCGCTATAAAGGCGTTTCCCCACGTCGCGCACCAACGACTCTCGGTCAGTGGCGTGCACGCGTCACGCTCCGTCCGAGCGACACGGCGCGCTTTCTAGACACGCTCGACATAAGCTCGTCTGCGGTACCCTTTACAAACAAAAGGTTTTAAAACACTACTCACCAGTATGAATATAGGACTTTATGTTCCTAAAGGTTGGTACCGCGCGATAATTGGTTATGTCAAGGAAACCATAGAATCGCATGTGAAATGTGTAATTATTGCTATTTTGAGATTTGTTTTGTATATTGCAGCATTTGCAGCGACAAAAGCTAAGTGTAGTTAATTTGCAAATACTGATAAGCCACCTTTCGTAATTAGCAAAACTTTGCATAATTAAGGGCGGATTCTTCTCTTGCATCACGCACAAATGACAAACTAATAAACGTTTAATATGGCGCCGGAGCTGTCGTTACATAAAGAGCTGTCAAACATTCCATACGAGCGGTTTTAATTGCATGCTTGCAGTGCAATAAAATCAGGGTATCTAGGTTAATCCATCATTGTTTGGCGTCACCATCAGTATATTTATCATAGCAACAACGCAGCGGAACAAAGACGTTTCGAAAGACAAACGGACCGTGGGATATAATGTATTCTATTCCTTCACATACAGGTCACGCTTGGTACCCGCCGTAATTACGTCTAATTAGCAATTTCGTATTAGAATCTTTCATTTCGTATTCCTTATGCTAATGTGTGCAAATCATAAGTGTGAAGTTGTAAACAGCGGCAGCGTGCAATATTGTTTAGTGAACTTACATTCACTAAACAATATAGCACTAAACACTTTTCCAGAAAAACGTAGTTCAGTTCAGTTGCAAGTTCAAATAAAAACCAAGATAAAAACAGAAAGCGTTGTACAGCGTAGCTACCTTGTGCGAAACAATGCAAAAACCGAGCTTGCGGATTTAAAAAGCGAGATGTACGACCGTAATAACGCCGGCGTAAAAAATGACCAAGAAACGAATGGGAGTCATCGTGCCGGCGAGCGGCGGCGGCCGAGCGTGACGCTCGCGTCATGGAACGTGACGCCCGCGATGCTCCGCCGCACTCGTGTGAACGGGCCTTTACATTTGCATAAGATGGATACGATTGGAATGTTTTCGTTGAAGTTATTAACGTTGATGATTTAAATTAGATAACTGTAGACTAGTCATACATGTTATATTACTTAATCGAAATTGACTGTTCCCAATTTTTAGTAAACGGTCAATAAAAGTAAATTCATTACCATAAGTGGGTACGTTAAACAAACACATAACACATCTGGCCACGCTACTCGTATGTCTAGCATGTCTTTGTTTTTCTGATTTAGGTACGCTACATACGAAATAATTTTATAAACAAACCCAAAAAACATGAACAAAATTCAGATTTTGATGAAATTTGGCATACAGATAGCTTATTTAGAACCTGCGGGCTAAGTACTACTGCGAAAGGGGGGGTCGCCATCAGATTTATCGGAGCAGCCAAGATGCTCACAAATACCTGAAGTTCTGAACACGCCTCTATTGTCAAGGCGCTAGAATGCGTGTGCAGATACTTGTGAGCACATCGGTCGTTCCGATATATCTGATGGCGAGGCGACTGTACAGCAAATTTAATACGAACGAAGTCGCGGGTAAAGTTTAGTTCTTACTAACAACCCAATAGTAATGAGTAAGACTTGATGTAGTCACCGGAATTCGCAAAGCAAATATTGGTCTTCCTTCGTCAAACATTACTACTGCTGATGAAATATAATCAACCGTTTTTATTCACACTTCACATTCTGCTGAATATCGTTGACTTTTTCCTTTTGCAGATAAATTCATGTAAGTATTATACATACTCGTTAAGTTATAAACTTTTAAGACTAAGCAAGGAGTTATAATAAAAATACCCGTGATAATAACCATCGCTATAATCTATATTCAAGGATGCTTATTTACTTAGAATAATTATTAGTGTGATGCTTATGATTTATTATCACATTTTATTTTCTCTGGCATATTCTCATCATAATTTATGTTTCTTGTGTTCACATAAACACTTTCACTTATATACAACTTACTGAGACCTTTTTAACTAACTAAAATCTATGTATTTAATTAGATAGTCATAAAAAAATCTTACATGTGTATAATATAGTAGCTTTAACATTAATAATTATATTCCGTGAAAATAAGAGCCGCAACATTTAGATATTACTCTGAGATTCGCACGTTACAGGCTGAGCTTAGTGTAGGATCATTGTACTGCTTTTCTCGGAATGCTAAATTCATTAAAGAAATATATATGTAATATTTTTTACTAAAGTGATGTCTTGTTCCAAGACGATGCGTACAATCAGCAATAAATAGATACATAAACACGATTTGTCACTAAATAAGAACAGAAAACTGTACTAGCCTAACTAACTAACTATTTGATCCTGATACTGGCTATGCGTGTATCATCTTGCAACAAGATATTAGGTACTTTTAACAACAAGAGGAATTATTATAATAAAAACAAAAAACCCGACCCGACTAAGCAGTCGGGTATGTAAGCACATACCTATATTTTTGAAATGGTTTTTTCACTAGCTCTATTTTGATACCCATATAATATTGCTATGCTGAGAAATCTTGTAGCCGCCGTGCAGGCCAGGATCTCGACGAATCAAATAAAAAGCTTCGATTCTTAATAAACTGATATATGTATTTTTCAAATAGGTAATGATTCACAAAGGGGTTCTTGCCAAAACGTTTAAGTGCAGAAAGTGGTGGTTAATTTAATAGTATGGAAGATTATGAAAGAGTGAATTAGAAAAATTGAACAGTAAAAAAGGTAGTTTATATTTAGGTGCCTCTAATTGACCGCGATACAAAATATGTGGAGCGCTCCTATTGGTGCTTTTGAAAAAGCCTCCGAATACTTGCCGAGCCCGACGGCTGCGTTTAGCTACTGCATTAGTAATATATCGATATAATACAAATAAAAATTTGCGTTCGCAAAAGAATTGTTAAAATAGTTGCTGTGATTACAGTTTTTACCCATTGTTTGGCTGATGTAGTGTAAAACATTACCGCGCAGGGATAGGAAACCGGTATTTTTTGTATGGGAACGAAAACGGTATTTTTTCGTTCTTTGTTAATTATTTCATTCCTAATAATCGGGCAATCTAATAATACGAAGTCGTTATCTAAAAACACAACTGAGTCCTACATTTTGAGTATAAAATAAACCGAAATATGTGGTTATTTCGATGTTTTTGCAAAAAACCGGTTCCGATCCCTATTCCCGCGCTTAAAACCCCGGGGATAAGCTTAATAAGACAACTCGCTGTCATGACACCACACAGGCGTTATCGTACTAATTTAGTATCGGAGCGCGACCGCTTATTTCATGAGCAGCCGAGGTATCCAATATGATCTTGACACTTAACGTAGGTGGAAATATACCACTGAGGCGGAGATGAGAGACGTGCGGAAATCTACCAATAGCATTGCTCCACATCTAGGGTTTGCACGACGAATCTGAAATGTATGGGAAGATTCGGGTACCGGGATCTGGATTTGGATACATTTCGTTTCATACATTTCGGATCCGGATTGCAAACCCACCCACATCTCTTCTCCGCTCCGCTGGATTTCAACCAATGCTGTTGGTTGGGGTCTCTATTGTTTCCCATAAAGTTTTAAGTCATAATGTATTGTTTGTCCGCATTTTCGTTAGTCATAATTTGCTTTTTCTCGGAAACGAGTAACTTTTCATGATTGCCATAAAACAAACCTAACCTATCTATAGGATAACCTTACGAAAATCCGGAGAAGTTAACGGTTTCAGAATTATGACTAATGATAATCTGACTAATGATAATCTGACTATCACTACATTATATATGACTTTCAATAATTATGTCAAACAAATAGATCCGTTTTGGTTGATTCCCGCACGTCTCCTCTCTCATCTCGGCGTCAGTGGAAAGGTAGCCTTATAAGATAGTAGAAGCATGTTAAGATAATTTTGAGCACCACGGGCGCTAAGCCACTTCTATTGCTTTGCGCTTCGTGTCTGTTCATGTGTATGATCTTGACGCGCCTCTAATACCGTATAGATTATTTTGAGCACTATGCAGCTCAGTTATTTCTGGTTAGCAATTGAGCAGCTTGTCTGTAGTCTGTAGATATTTTATATTTGTGTGATCGCTTGCATCGTCCGTGGCGCGTGGCGCTGGCGTCGCAACTGGGTCGATGAACGGTGCGCCTGCGCCTAACTTTCATCGCCCACGTTGTTGCCATTCAGAGGATTTGACGTTTCAGACTTTTCCTTCTCGGACCAAAGCGTTTTAAAGAATAACTAATCGTGGTTATGTCACTGTTTTACTGTTTATTCTAAATGAAAACTTATACAAACAGGTAAGTCGCACAAATACTTCTATTAACACGTTCGCTGCGGCAACCCAAAACCATGCCCTGAATTTCAGTGCGTTACGAGGCCTAATATACCCCGTAGAGGGTTTCACTATGTTGCGTTACGGGTTTCAATATGCCCCGTACACCTACCTTCATTGAGGATGTTCTAAAGTCCCCAAAACATATTTATAATGACACATTTTTATGCCAATTGAAAGATTACGAATGCTGCTATGTTACTCTGCCCCCGTATCTGGACCTGATGAAAACTTATCAAGTTATTGAAAAAAGAAAAATACGGGGTTGCTTTAACCCCATGCCGCACTAGAGTTGAAGAAAACAGGGGGTTTATCGAACCCCGTAACGCACACGCCGTATTTGTGTCGATAAATTAATAGTGATGTGAAAGAAAACAAACGATATTTAAAAGAAATATATTTTTGAACTTTTGTTATGTAAATAAACACTAAAAATAAAATAAAACAAAAACCAAAGCAACATTCTTAAGTAACTTTAGAAACGTTATAACACACTAAAATATAAAATAAACACAAACAACAATCTTAACAAGCTTTAGGAACGTTTTAACGATATACGATAATTCTAACATGCGTCGAGATCGCTTCATTGCACTCGAACTTGTTGCATTGAATTAATAATTACCGATACCGATAACAGCGTATTGCACTAATGACTGCACTAGAGGCACTAAGCATAAACACTCCGCACGGGGTAATGAATCACGATACGGGTTTTTTGGACCCCGTACCGCACTAGAAGGCAATTTTTGCTTTGTGGTCGGTACGGGGCTCATAAGACCCCGTTCATTTTTTAAATGCCATCTGATTAGATTTTAAAACCGAATTATAAAGATATATTTGTGTCTATTGTAGGCGTAAAAATACCGAAGTTACAGGTTCCGCACCTGCGGGTAGACGGTAGTTTTCTGCCCCGCACTAAGTGACGACACCGTACGGGGCTTAAAAGCCCCCGTAACGCAGTGAACCTGTTAAACATAATTTTTTTTTGGTATAATAATAATATCTCGTTGTATTGTATTGTAATATTTTTTAATGCTATACGAGTCGAAAGTTATTAATACATGAGTATAGTAAGTAAAACAATGTAAAATCTATCACAAGATAATTGTATATAAAAGGACTTGTAAATGTAAATATTTACCAATAAATATCATATCATATCATATCATATCATAAATTTAATTTGTACTTTTCTTACCGCAGGCAACTAATACTCATCGAGACAATTCTTAAAACACAATTAGGTTGCGTTGTTTCATCACAGAGTTCCTATGGCCACGTCCTGTCTCCATTATCAGATCAGCACGATAGTATGTCACCATTATATTGCATTGTCACCAATCAGCAACAATCAATCATTGCATTAATACATTTTTTGCATCAATTTTCAATTCAATCCGAAATCGGGAAGTGGTTCAAAAGCTTCGAAGATTTGGCTAACACTAACATACAATACTTACAGGGCAAATAAAAGCTTGTAAAAATCAGTCCTAGTCACTTCTGATACAAAGGTCTTCTTGCAAAGGTTCATGATTCTAGACTGTCGTATACATCCACTGCTATAGAGGTGTTTTCTACTGGCTACGGTTTTCGGGTTATTCTGAAGACTAAAGGGCAGTTTCACTAACCACAATTGACGGATTGATCAACGCCTCTCAGGAGAAGTGAACTGTCTCTACCTCTGTTTTAGCCAATGTTGTTTAAGCCAAGGTAGAAAGATATACATTCTATGTGCAGCTCACAGCATTGTCAGGCTGAGTTCTACCTTAGTTCCGCGGTATTCAAACACGGGAATAGAAAATCTCATTAGCGCCCAAATCTCATTACTTATTTTAAAATACTAACAACCGTTCAAGAAGTTTGAAAGAAAAGCTTCCAAACGTGCAACTCCACAATTCCCTCGTCTCGATTCGTGGAA
Source organism: Cydia pomonella (assembly GCF_033807575.1). Classification (NCBI taxonomy): domain Eukaryota; kingdom Metazoa; phylum Arthropoda; class Insecta; order Lepidoptera; family Tortricidae; genus Cydia; species Cydia pomonella. The sequence goes on along the minus strand of NC_084717.1, from coordinate 5,668,218 downwards.
CAGTTCGTGAAATAGTTAGTCATTCCGTCTAAAGTTAGAACCCATTGAGACGGAACGACGGCCTGGAACGCAGTTAAACCTAATTGAAAATGTTCCACTCGAAACGGGTAAAAATAGTCGAGGTAACAGACAGTGAGAGCAGTTTGGGCCTATTGAAAATAAAAAAATATAACTGGAGCAGAAATACATGAACTCATCGGTGCTTTTTTTTTTAATACTACGACACTAGCAAACAAGCATACAGCTCGCCTGCTGATAAGCAGACTTGAGCCTCGATATTCACTATAATCACTGCGAGTGCTAATTAGAAGTTCCTTCAGGTGATTTATTTCAAAGTAGTCCTTCCACTACTACTGTCTAGGACAATCTCCTAGATGACTTAGATAAACGTAGTGGATAGTGGACAGACCCATTAGGATTCATACAAAAATTAAAATGACTTAATATCTATTCAATAAAATCACCCAGGGGATCATGCTAGATTTTTTAAGGCAGAATGTTTAACAAGAACTTTTATTCGTTAAATGAAATCTAATTAACCTTAGCGCTTAGCACATATAGTGAGATATTGGGATGAGTTTACAAAACAAAATGTTGAAGCGGAAGTAGAGTAGTGATAAAAGTTTTATCTAAATAAGTTGCGATAATCATGTTGAGATAAAAAGAAAACTTTCAAAAAGGATGCCCAAAGAAGCCGCGCCATAATCCGTGACTTTTCTTATTACCTAATTGCTATTATTAATAAGAAAAGATCATGAGTGGACAGTGGACATGACACAGCATGAACAAGTACTAACAGTATACTCAACTCACCATCGATAGATCTTACGTTTTTGCAATAACGTCTACAAAAGGTCAGTTAACACTACGAGTAGTGCGACAGGACGCAATTGTTGTAAGTGGGTATCTATTTCCCATTAGTTCTAATATCTAATAGAACTGATGGCTTGATTTCCGATCTAAATTTATATACTTGGCTACGTGATGTGGCAGCGATGGCGACGGATATACCGAAATGGAATAGTGTCTATTTATGGATTAAGTAAATATATGTACCTACTATACATTGAATATACTGAGTGGTATGTGCCGGGTTAATTAATTTGCGGATGTTTCATCTTGTTACAGATTTGCAATAAAATAGACTCGACCCCAAAACTACAATATGGGAAACTATCTTGCAACTATTTCCCAAACCGTCTTAGTTAAATGTTAGGGCACAGCTACGAATGACTCGTAATAATCGGGATTACAACTTCTCTTCCCCGAGTCTCTCACTCTCTTATTTTAATAGTTAACGGGGTTGTAAATAGACGGTTACCTTGGATTGCAATGAGCAACTGGATGAGTTGAATATGCTTTGAACACCGTTGACGATCATCGACTACTAGCTAAGAGAACTGTAATGATGAGCAAACTTGAAGGAAAGAAGTCTTAGGCTCCGAACACTGGAACGTGTAAAAAAATGCCTGCACCCTAACTGAGGCTTCACGAGACCATGCACTTCGTGAGGGACAGAATCATATAGGGGAACGTGGTCTTCAAGAAGACATGATGTCACGATCAAGACGACGAGACGAAGAGTGACTAAGACCGCTCATGTTAGATAAAAATTAAAAATCTTCACGAGGCCATGTCTTTTGCGACGGACAGAAGTATCTGAAGAAGTCTGGTCTTGAAAAGGATATGTCACCAGACTCAGCATCAAGGGAACAACTAATGATGATGACAGTGAAGAGCGACTAAGACCGCTCATGTCAGATAAAAACTAAGAATCGTGACGAAGTCGCATGACGCGCGTGACGTGGCTCGGTCACGTACGCGTCCTCGTTTACTAATGCGATCTCCGTTTATAGAACACGCTTTATATAGGATTTAACAAGGAAAAGATAGACAAGATAAAGACTTATTTAATTTGAGACTTGCCTTAGATTTATTTGCCCTCAATAAAGAAACTAAAATCGATTCGTAAGGGCTGACGCGATTTGTCAACATTTTGATAGCTCATATCGATAAATCTGACCCCTCAATTATACTAGTAATAGTCAAATTGGCAAAATAGAACCTGTGCTAGCATTTATACTATTATGAGATCAGAGTGAAGGAAAAATAATCCCAATCTGGAACGTGTCAAATCAAACTGAATATAATTCCGATCCTCATCACGGTCACGGTTGCACGCTATTCCTGTAATAAATCTTCCACAACTTCAGTAAGAAAAGGCTTTTAATAAGAAGTACTACAGAAATTATTTTCAATTACAAGCAAAGGTATGTCGATTTGTAGGTATCTTCGAAATCAGAAATCATCACGCGATAGATGATAAACCACTAAATAGGTTGTAGGTGTCTAAGAATTATACATTTCGTCAGAAACGTGACGAGGTATTACGATTTCATAGTTTTTAATGCGATAAGGGCGTAGCAACAGTCGGATTGAGCAATAATAGATAAGGTTAAAATTGTACCAAAACAAACAAGTCCATCCGGGAGCAATGGCCAGCTTCGGCGCAAGCCACCAGTATAAGTAAACATATGATTACATTCTTATTGCATTGGGAGAGGGTTGTTAATAGCTTGGGTGGTCTGCAGGTGTGGTGGACGGACAGTGCGGCCTTAACCAAGATGCCGCTGCGCTGACGTTGTCGTTAGAAAGTTGCTGCTTACGTCACGGCGCATCGGGTCGATGGCCTCGCGGGTAGGGTTGTCGATTCAAAGTTAAGACGCCAAGCGACGACAGAAGGTGCTTTGATCCGGAGCTTTCACTGATGGCACGGATGTCTATTAAATTAGAATCATAGATATCAACATCAAACAACAACATTCTTAGTAATTTGGAAAATTTGGAGTTAATAATATCCATTGATTTTGTTGAAACAACACATTGAGTACTTAACACATCTTAATTTAAATAGACCAGGTTGCAAATTTGAATACCACATAATAAAAGTGATACCAACGTTCAGTTATGCTTGTGGTTTCTACGTCAATTTGATGGCAAACTGGCACACCAATATAATGGTGTCAGCGTACAAGCCTGTTGATAGAATCCTGGAGTGATCATTCATAAATGCAATATGAAACAGTTATCCTAAAACGTTACATTACATTACTGTAGACCTGCAGAGACCATGTAAAGAGGAATATCACATAGATTTGAGAAAATAAAACTTTTGTCAGTTCTCACATTTGGGAATTTTCACTTAACTGTGTAGTTACCTTTATTACCTTTAACCGCCGGTTAGCATGCAGTAGACACCACGTCACAAAAGAGACGGTCAATCCACCGTGACGTAAACAGCTTGAGTCGAGCTTTAAAGTACAAGTTAAAATGAAAATGCCCATTTACCAGGGTTGGCAACCATAACGCCGCGGCCCCGTTCTCGACACGTTCGCCGACGTAACCAGCTGTTTCACCTTACCTCATTGCCCGAAACAGGACGCATAATGCTTACGATCACTTACAACGGCGACGCGAACCTTGCCGACTCCCTTCTGTTTAAGGCACGTTTAACCAGGTTAGAATAACTGAGATTAAAAGCTTAAAATTATTTTTATTCAATATAGTTCTCAGAATAAAGTGCAACAATTTCAGGCATCACAAATGCTTTAACGGAGGAAAAAATCATGACCTAAAATAGTTCCCTGAGGCAACCTGGGGTGGTTCTAGAAGGTCTATTCTGTATAAAATCCATTTGTAAATCTTAACTAGAATCTCCAAGAACCGGTGAAAGTATTTCGTTTTGACTGTAAGCTATACTTTGAAATGAAATGAAATGAAATGAAATGAAATGAAATCGTTTATTCACAATGAACATATGGTAACATAAGATCTTAAATTACAAACATTGTGTCCCATGATATATTCAGTCCATGTAGACATGTGAACAGTTGTCAGTGATAACTTGATTAGATCACTCGGTCAATTAAAATGAATTATATTTATATGATTAAATATAATTTAACATCAACTAATAAGAAATAATTTAATGAGGAGTCAATAGCATGAAAATATTAAAATTACAAAAAATAATAATAATAATAAATAGGATGAAATAATTATAAAAGATTTTCAGATATATTAACATTTAAAACGTATACAATAAAAATTCGTTTATACTGTAAAAACAACTTTAACAGAATCTCTCTTTTTTTGTGTAAGTAGTCATATTGTTAGGGTTAGTGCTGCGAGTCTTTTTGTGATTGCGGCCTGCTACATATAAATGGCTCCATAAATAAACAACCCTATATCCCACTAAAAAGAAAATTATTAACGTTGTAGTGTCTAAATCTCAAAGCAGTACAGGATGATGCAATTTAGCATGAACAGCTACGTGATGAATGTATTCATGGCACTTAGCCGCGTCACGAAAACAAAAGGATTCACGACAGCTTCTCGGAAACCGCTAAGTGTTAGACCAGACGGCACAACTGAAAGGAATTCGATGTCCGTCTTATAAAGTCGATGGAATTTGAATCTTCAAACCGAGGCAGTAAAATCGGTATTTGAAAGGGTCAACTCAGCCAACTCATCTGTACAGTTTCGAACGACTGGTCAATAAAATTTGCATAAATGTTATCAGTGCATTCGCATAAATGGACAATATGGTTCTAACGTAGTTGTCTCTGCTTTGGAACATTCAATTCCAGGCTCGATGGACTATTATGTTTGAATGGACTGCGATAATGTTTTAAAAGTTTACAAGTTCAAGAATGGACAATGTTAAATTGAGTCATGGCCTCATGGGCGCAAATAAAGAAAAAGATCGCACCGCTTCCTACAGTACTTTTAGGTGCCTATACTTTTAATCTGACATTTTTATTTCGCCGTCCTAAGAAACCAGCTGGTTTTTCATGTTTTCCTGTTTCATCTTCCACCTCCGAATGAGTGAATGAACGAAACGAAACTTAAGTGCTATTTTCACAAATACGGCCAAGTCAATGGCTGGCCTGAAATTACCAATTTCCTTAACGGAACGGAACAGTCACCCATCGATGACGCCAAGCTCCTAATTAGTTTCCAAAACAAACGTTACGATCAGCTCAACGTGTCCGACCGCTTTCCTTTCTCTTTTGCTGGTTCCTTTCACGGCACGCATTTTAAAAACACCAGTCACTGTTCAAGACCAAAATAATGAGACACGTACGGCGGTGTACGCTTAGAAGAAGTGTGAGTGCTTTTTGAGTTATGTGGTGCTTTGGAGGTCTAGAGTGCTTGGTGGGGTTGGCCCGGGCGGTCGTCGGCCGGCCTTAGCCCACTTGAGTGACATGACGTGAAGGGGCTCAGGCTCCCCTCTAAATGCCGATCAACGCCCGACGCTAGTTCAATGAAATAAGGTCACTTGTATCGTACGCGGGAAACGAATGTGTTGAGTAATCGATGACACAGTAAACGATTACCCGTAGCTATTGATTGATGAGCTGTCACGAACTTCAGCGGGCCGTAAATCATAGCTTCAACCATGTGATCTGATATGAGTAAATGCATATGCCATAGGATAGGTATTGATAGATAAGAAAACCATAATAAGCGATCATGATCAACTAAGATTAGATTCTTTCTGTATCGCTAGGAAAACCTCAGTTTACAATCGAATAATGCAAATTAGCTTTGAAATATTTCAAAGCACATATGTGCACGTAGCTGCCATGTATTTAAAATAAAAATATAAAAACAACCTATTGGTATTCAGCGCAAGTTTCACTTGGCAATTACTGGTGCCTTACAGATAAAGCAGCCTTCGCAAATGGCTCTTTGTTTTATTTTCCTACTGCTTACGATGTGCTCGAACGCAAATTTACATACAGCGCTCAGTGTACTATTTACATCGTCAATGAGCATATATTCCAATAAATAAAGGTTAAATTCGCATGTTTCTAGTTTTGCTGGTCGTATTCATGAATTTGCGGCGGCTCTTGATATAAAAGTATGGGCCCATGAGTCACACCTGCGTGACCTTGGCCAAGACAAAGAGGCTAGCATTGTGAGACGAACAATACCGTGATGGTGATAAAAGCATAACTAAATAAGCCACGAGCATGCGTTGAGAATCACAAATAATAGTTACAAAACACACGTGGAATGCTAATATAGGAGCGATAGCTGTTCGCCGAAAACGAGAAACCACAGCTACAGGCGTGCTGGACATTGTTTATTCACGTCCTCAGAAGTTATTGTATATGTTAATTACATGAATTCCGATATTAAACTTAAGTATACGAAACCTTAAGTATTCTGTTCTCCTACCTGAGCATTAATCAACATGTCCAACCGGCATTTTAAGACGATGGATGTTCAAAAAGGAACAGATTGGTATTTATGATTCTTTCAACATGGACAGTTAGGAATGAAGGGCAAAGACGTTTTTATGTTTATGAGATTATTAAATTAGAGATAGAACCTAAATTGAACCACTAGCATATAGCAGAAAGCATTAAACTTGGCAGACATGTAACTTTCAAAGATACATTAAGGGTCGGTTGCACCAAACCGTCTTGTCACCGTTAAAGCGTTCGCTAAATTTTATTGTATGGCAAGTTTCATACCTTACTGCTGTCTGACGTTGATCAGGCCGCTAAATATCGTTGGTGCAACTGGCCCTAAATAAAGATAGTCAAATGGCATTTTTATCCACCTCTGTAGATTTACACGTACTTACAAAATCACCAGCATCTCAGGGCAAAAAAGTAAGGAAGGTCATATCGTTAAGAATCGACCTCAAGACAATCTTTGGTTAGTGAAAACTATACACAAAAAGGGTCCAACAAAGTTGAAGCAAAATTAGGAATCAGAAAACACTACAACAATATACTTATCTATAGTTAATACTTGTAAACGATAACAGAAAACAGGTAACATACATAACATAACAAAAATCGATTCCATCCCATTAATTAACAATTGCTCCATTGGAATGTATTACGGCAGTAGTTCTAAATAGCCTTCCCCAATTATTTGGAAGTTACATAATAATACTTGTCAAATAACAGTTTACAACTTCGCGGACCACTTCAAGTGATTCCAGGGATCACTAGTGGTCCGTAGACCACCGGTTTAGAACCACTATGTTATGGCAAAGAAATTTCTATAAAAGCTACAGCTCCGAAAATGATACGCGTTTTAATAGCAGCTGGCACGTGGATACATGATCTATGATAACGTCGAGTGGAATTTAGTTTTATAGACGGTAAAATAGCACGTGGTTGCGGTGCAACAAGTACGGATGCACTTTATATTCAGATCAGACGAGAATACTTGACGAAATCCACTGAACATGTTGTAAATTTTATGTAAGATGATACCAATGTATTTAATAGTCTGGGAAATTATTCAGTAAGAAAGTCTGTTAGTTACCTATTTAAGTAAGATTGGGTAAGAAGAACAAAACCAACACCATGACGATTCCATACAGCGTCCTTCTTGCCACGGTGTTCGTCTCACCCCATCTCACCTTAGGTATATGAAATGAAATGAAACCTTTTATAGCGTTCAAATATCAAGTTGATTACAATGACACGCAGCAATAGGTCACATTTTTTCTATCTCTTAGAAGGGAAAGTAAAAGAAAGAATGTACGAGGTTATCGAATAGAAGGCTAAGGACAGTCAGGACAAGGTTTTGGGACTAGGGCAGAAAATCATGGAATATCTTATAAGTTTCACAGAAATATCGAAGCGTATGAACGTGTCGCACTTGACCGGTATCATTATCTAAGTGACTAATAGCATGTTTCCGTTGAGCGAGTTATGTATGCAAATAAATTCTAACAACGTTTTACTTACCGCAAAGTAATTTTATTCATTTAGGTATGATTACATAAACTAGTTCAGTTTATTATTCAAAACAAGTTTCAAGGGGTAGAGGCCACCAGCAAGAAGACATACATAGTTCATGGTATGGCAAAAGTCTTCAGGCACAAAATCATACATATAGCAATTAATCGAAGGATTCTTAAAAAATGGAATATATGAGCGCCGCGGAATCGTGCTTCACTCTGTGTAGGTACCACAGAAATAACAGCAATATAAAAACGACAGTTTGCATAAACTCTCCAGTCTTCAAAATAATTAAATCCCCTTATTTATAAACTATTAATTACCTCTGGTAACTCTGGTTCTGATCGTTTAGATCGGCTGTATCTCTTTCAAGCTAAGACAAATGTTTTAGTGAATGTATGAATACCGGCTTAAGACAATCCAATAAAACAACAGAAATTAGTATAGGAAACCGCGCATTGAGGAAAAGGAAAATTACCAGACCATTAGCGAAGTAAACAAATAAAAATGTTAGCAACAGTTGTTAAACTAAAATGCATATTTTATGTATTTTTTGCTACGCAATAGGCAACGGCGTCGTAGTCCTAGTAGTCTTGTCGAGTTCGAGAATTTACGAAGTTAGAAATGTTCCGCTTGATCATATAAGATTTGGAGCAATATTTTTACTGTGATTTTGACTTTGTTTTATGGCAAATCGCAACTGCCGCGTGGCGTACTGGAAAAGAGGCCTATGCTCAGCAGAGGGCGATAATGGGCTGATATGATGACGATGATGATGATTTTTTTACGAAGTAACTAGTCATCTCCGTCAGGCCAAGATTTCTAAACTTTTAACAAGTTAGGCACCATGTTTCTCCTCAATTTTTCGATATTTCGCGTCCTTAATCAATCAATTTCGCGGTATTTGCCGTTAAAGCAAAGTAAGACATAGAAAAAGTTGGGAGCCCCCAATCTAAACCAATATTGTAGCAAGGCAGGGTGATTACAACTGGGTGCGTAGACAAGATGCCAATCGTTAACGCTCCGTAGCGAACGAAATCCAACTGTCTCCGTTTCACTAATATGAAAGAGTATAGAGACTATAGAGAGATAACTACGCTACGCTACGGAGCGTAAACGATTGGCATCTTGTCAACACACCCAGTTATTATTCAAGTGACCCAAGCAGGCCACGTCTGATTATATCAAATAATGTCTGCCATACGTATAACGCATGACTGTCTGTCTGAATCTACCCATCGCACCCCACTAGACTTTGAGTTTGTTATTCCACCTGTGTCATTGTCAAGGTCGGCGATAAGGCGGTCGCGCAGAAATTGCATCGCATTCCTGCGATAAGGTTACATCATCATCGCCACGTGATTGCTTGGCTGTGATGAATGCTCAGTTTATGCTTGGCTTGAACGAATGAGAGATAACGAACGGTTTAAAGGTTTGTCCTTGTCTGGATCTCTTTAGAATCTATGTTCTACACAGATTACATACGTTTACATCCAGAGGGCCTACCGCGAAAATCGAACATTCAGTATCTGCCTCTATCACTAGCATACGATCATAGCAAGAGCGATAGAGGCAGATAACGAAGTATCGATTTTCGCGGTAGGCTCTCAGCTCAGACACTGCCGTATGATCACGAAGATGACTAAGATGCCCAAATAAATATAGAATAACTGTAAAACGTTGCTTACTTCTTAAACATTCAGGAAAACCAACAACAGTGAAATAATAAAAATAATAGAACTGATTTATTTAACTGCAACCATGTCAAATTCTACCAGGAAACAGCAGTATAGAAACATCATGCATATCGTTTTAATAGATTAATCGCATTAACTTTATTACTTTCCTATAAACAATACCTACTTAGAAACCGAAGGAAAGTCACCTTGGGATTATGTGACAGCATTCCGATTTGGTTGGCCGCTGCTTTCTGCGACTTGATGTTAAAACGAAGTCATAACTGAATTTTATTACCATTTCAGAACCTGCCTGTAATATGAGCAAAACACAGCCATTCAATTTTAAAAGTGACTATTGATCCTGGCCTCTCATGACTATTCTGATTTACTTACATACGACTCACATTTCGTACTGGTATAAATGAAGGCTGGTTTCGACCTAATGAATAGAGTAAAAAAATCGGCCAAGAGCATGTCGGGCCATGCTCAGTGTAAGGTTCCGTAGTTACCATTATGTACGAATCATGTACATTACAAGCATAAGGGAGTACCTTCGCAGCGCTTTGTACGTCTTTTTACTAAGAAGAAAAGACTTTTTGCAATATATAATAAAATATAAAGTTGCACCGATCATGTTCGTTATAGTTTTCGTTAAAAGTATTTATTAAGCTTGATTTTAACGGATGTTTTATTCAAATTTTTTGGACCCATGGTTCAAAAGTTAGAGGGAGAAGGGGGGGGGAGCCAAATTTTTTATTATTTTCGAAATATTCACTTGATTCAAAAAATGGTTTTCGAAGACCCTTATTCATTCACCTATCCAACGATACCTCACACCATCATTGGGTTAAATCGAAAAAGAAAAAAAAATCATTTTGTATTGGAGCTTCCCAAAAAAAAGTTTTTTGTACTTTATGTTTTACCGTTCTGTCGCCAATGATTTATGTATCTATGCCAAATTGCAGTTTTCTAGCACTAACGATCATGGGGAAAAGCCGCGGACGGACAGACAGATGGACATGCGAAACTATAAGTGTAAGGCCTGAGTGGACGCTCGAAGCGTAGCGTTCAGCGGAGCGTGCAGTGTGGCATCGTGCTCACAAGCATTTATAGTTTAACACGCACGCTACACGCCCCGCCCCGCTGCACGCCCAACTCGAGCGTCCAATCAGGCCTTATACTTAGGATTCCTAGTGGACTACGGAACCCCAAAAACTATTTTGCTATAAAAAAATATGTTTTCTCGAGATAATCACATTATTTTGCGACGCTTTCACTGTACCTACAAGTGAATGTCAATATTTTTATAGGAACGTAAAATAAATTATGATTGTAGAATATAAACGTCAAGAAACCAGAACTCAGATATGAATTCATCTTTGGTTACATAATACATATACCTATGTATAACATAATAACATTTACAGTGTTGATTTGTCCTCAGGAGTGCATCGTTTATCAAATATCTTAATCAGTGTCACTACTGTCACCTTACTGTATGTAAGTATGTAAGAAACTTCGACAATAACAATCGAGATTATCCGACACAACACACTACCAATAGGTAATACTACTAATATTTAATAGACCAACATTTCTATATTCTAATCCAGTGTCCACTCGCACTGTGGGCATTTCCAGAAGCAATTACGGATCCTCGGAAGTGTTCCCACTCCTGCATAGCAATGGGCATCCTTTGCGCAACCTTCTGCGCCTGTGGCATCCTAATGTGGACTTCGGACATATAGATGCCAGTTCGATGTAGCTAAGCATATACGTATGTCTACCTAGTGTGTGATAGACTTGGTTATGGTAGAACCATTTTATATTTAGGGATTAACAGCAAGGGAATATAGATTCCGATAAAACATGTTTTTGACAACATAAACTACGAATTCGCTATGGCTGGACCTATGGGGCTATGGCCCTTGTGAGCAAGTACAGCAAGTCGTTGCTTATGATTAAAATAAAAGCTACAACGCGACACGACAAGGCGACAGCCACCACAAAGGCAGATTGTCTTTATATCGAAATGTCACAAGATGTTGTTCTTTGGTGTCAATTGGAGACTTGCAGTTTTACTAAGTTTGAATTATAAGTTGAAAAGTTGTACCGTCTGCAAGAAAACTTATGGGGAGACTTTCACGAGACTGTAAACACTCGTGACCCGTCTTTACATACCTAATAAGTCTTGTTGACGGATGTATTTTAACTCGCAGACTTTACGATCTGGAAACGTTATTTTATGAAACAGAATACTCCAGAACAAACATGATCGTGCAACATAAGTTTGAAACAAATAAAATTGGTTTCACGACATATATAGTTAAAGAGGTATAGAACCAAAAATAGCATAAAAACCCACAGGGCATTTATGTCAGCAGCAGTACTTAAAATGTATAGGTACTTAAACACTTTAAGTATTCTCGGCGGGTACGCATGCATGCGACGGGACAATAGTGGCGAACCGCACTATCCTTCAAGGACCGGCTTTTGGCACCGGTGCCAAGTCCGGGCCCGATGCAGACAGGCGCAAAAACATGCAAAAATTGCAAGAAAGTTATATTACGTTGGAAAAATGCTATTTTTCAGACAGACCAATTATGTAGTCAACTTCGGAAGCTATCACATTAAGGAAATTGCAACAGTACGTGACAATACTTTCGAATGGTGGCTGCACATCCGCATTTACTATCCTTCTCTACCCTGAGTGTTATCATTACATATTACTTATATACTTAGACGAGCAGTACGCTCAGGAGAAACAGTTAACAAGTTTTCCCGAGACATGTGATAACTATATGCTATCGCAGCTTCCTTAAAATGGTTTGTCCGAGCGGACGACTCGGCTCGGCTATTCTCAGTAGGTAAATTGGTAAAACACCCTAGCGGTCGTCCTCGGCACTCATCGGCAGTCTAAAGACACCCAGCCTACGTGCCCTCGGTACAAACGCTCCACGTCAGTGTCCATTCGTTGAACGTATTCCTTGAATATATAAGACATAAGACCTTGTAGGTACTGCTGTAGAACCGTCTATTGGTATTCCCCCAACTACACCAGATTGTCTGCAAGCGTGACGCTTTCAGACTCACGATTGCGACTTCACCTCGTCTTAAAGCACAATATCGTAGCTCAAGAAATATCGCAAAAACTGCGCAGAAATTCTACGTCGCATTAAAGGTATAATTAAACGTCTATCTTTCACACTGATCTTATGATTAACACTATATGATTTGAAAACAAAGTGGAAGTATTGCGTAACGACTTGTGGAATTGTAGCACCGCTTGTAACAATTTCTGACTTCACAAATAGTTGGTACAACTGGCTGACAGCATAGCAATTTTCTGAAAGTTGAAGAATGATGGGTATATAATCACATACATATATTGTAACTAGCCCTAGCACAGGCCCCGGTCTTTTTGGGCTGTTACTGCACACTATGTGTTTAAACGCTGGTTTCAATTAAAATGGATAATTAGATATAATGAAAAGTTTGCTGTACATAATTCATGAATAATAATTAAAAAATAGTTCCAAAATATTTTCTGTTTAGATATTTTCATCTAGTACGCATAACACAACCCCTTTTCAGCCAGCTGAGCTTACTTCATACTATGTACATTTTTGTATGAATGATAGAAAATGTATAATATTATTTTATTGCCACCATTAATAAATGATAATGACATGATATACCGGTAATATTCTGATTGCTTATGGGATCGCTTCCGCAATCTTACCCTAACATGTGGCGTACACAATTTTTGTAATGTAATGTTGCCATCCAAAACCACTGTCACTCGAAGAAAAAATCAAATTAATTGGGATCAGATCAGCATAATTTTCAATCCAAATAAATACGTACTATTATTATTAATTTATGTACTTTACTACCGTTAAAACTATAAGAATAAATTGAATGACGGTCGATTAACAAAGATGGACTGGCAATTTCTATGCTATTGAGTTTCGATTAAGGAACAATGGTTGACATTGAACCTCCATGGGAAGTCATTGATCACGTTTTTACTGATAAGCCCGGAATGAGAGATTGGTCACAGCGCAGGTTTGCATGCAAGTAATGCCAAAGTCAAGGTCTGGCGGGCAATAATATGTACATAACGATACGCAATGCGCGCGTGTAAGTATTGTTTACTGAATAAGGTTATGTAATGATAATGCGTATGAAGTTGGCTTAGAATTGGAAAAATCTTAGTATCGATTCTAATGAAAAAGGGGTTTCTAAAACAACCTCAGTCTTTATCTTTAGAAGGTATTCTAGTCAAGATAATATACTAAATATTACCTATTTATTATAGTCAAGGGTGACAGCCGCAGCAAGTACATTATTTTGCTTTAAATTGCTAAACATTTTGGTGTATTCTCATTTGTGCCCGCCCCACGTGACCGCTACATTCAAGGCGGGGACAGATGGAACTGATCAATATGAATGCACCTCTTACCATCTGTGCCCGGCGGGAACTAATGGAAATACGCCAAAAAATTATCTGGAAGGAAAAGCATCAAATTATTTAGCTAGTTTATAAAACAACTTACTTTTCATCTCCATTGACCAGTCACCATTGTCACCAATAGTTTCTATTAATAAGTAATGTAACCAAAGTTTTGTCTTTTCTTAAAGATACTTTAGGGAGAAATACCAGTTCTAACTAATCCTGATTTACTACTGTAATAATCCACTTAAAGCGCCGAGCGTTTTCCCAAAACATACATAAACTTGCCGTAGTCTAATTTAATGAAATGGCTATTTTCGTGGCTCTAGCGGAATATTTTCAGTTTACATCTTGCTAGTCCCACATTTCCAATTATACTCGGTTGCCGTTGAAATAACTAACGGAACAGTACGTGAGGCAGAAACTGCTTTGAGTTCAGATGTAAATATTCGTCTTGCTGTATTTATCTTTAATTAACAGGGAATTTATCAAATTTGATTTGCTCCCTTGTTGTATAGAGCCGAGCGAAGTAGCAGACAATATTTTTTGCCAAGAGTTCCTATAACTTGATAGTATTAGTTCAGTACTACAAGGTAATAAAATATAGATTTGATTTGATCTTTGAATCCAGAAAATCCTCCTCCTTGCACTGTCAAACTTTTGCAAATTGTCTCTGTTAAATATGTCACAAGTTCACAACACAACAGCAAAAACAGCAAGGCGCTACAGCGTATGCTACTTTCAAATATAAGCTACTGGCCTGAAGATTATAGGCAACGGTAAGTTGTGATAGGTTTTATTTCTGAAAACATATAGGCATCGAATTATAGAAAACGTAGGTACCTACACGTTTTGGCCTTTTACCGCACCGTTGCAGGAATTATAATTGGCATCATTTCGACGGAAGTTGGTCACGTACTCACGCTCACGTACCAAAAGCGCTATCAGTTAATTATTTCCATTGTTTACTAGTTCATTAATTAGTTCGATTCAAGTATTTCCTTCCCGTAGCATTAGTATGTATTAGTACGCCGGAAATCGACGAGACGGCAGCCTTGGCTTTGGCTCACATTTTAACACTCCAGAGGAAAAAGGAACTGTTCTTGTACAAAATTCGCTTGTACTTATTGCTTTTTGCTTTAAAGGCATTTTGCTTTGATAACAATGCCTGTAGTTGTGGGTGCCTCGTGTTTAAATTTACGATAACATAACTTCCGTTACAAACTAAAAAAAAACCCGCAGGGTTTTATTTAGAAATATAAATAGCCGGTAAATTTATCCTACAATATTGAAGAAATAATTTTAATCGAATAAAAATGTGTGTTGGTAGGTATACATACAATAAAGCCAATTATGAATTGTGTAAACATGTATTTTGGCAAGAAAAGTGCGTTTATATTTTCATAAATACTCGGTTTCTCAAAAACGTGCAGAAAGTACCCCAATTGAAACATTACAGAATTTAGGATCCTACAGTTTGCTTTAAAATAAATATTACTACAATAATGTTATATGTATGTTCTTTAGTTCGTCAAATGCTAATTGCATGGGGCATGAAAAATCCAAAAATAACTAAACTTTCCCGTATCCAATCTCACACCTCAAACTCGTTCGTCGTAACATTATTCGTCTAAAAACTAGTTACAGGCATTTATTTATTTCACGTCCAATTCAGGCGTAACTTTGAATATCTTGGAATGTAAATCGATATGCCATAGTTGGAATGGAAACATTATTGATACATACTATAAAAAGTAAACAGTGAATAACAAATTAACAATATTATAAAATTATTGTTTCTCTATTTTTATTAAGTAAACAAGTACTTAATTCATATTTTTGAGAAGAGTAGAAAAAAGAAGTTAATCTTGATAAACATAACAGTATGAGACAGGCTACCTAAGATAAACAATATTTTAATATAAAAAGAACATTTTCAATTTTTTTACTTTGTGTTCGGCCAATGTAAAATCAAGTACTCCTTACAGAAACCAATACCAAAAACTTACTATTTATAAACCAATACATGTTTTGTTATAAAAACAAGGTAGTTGAGCCAAGTGAAAGGCAACATTCCTGGTCGTGACCTCCCCATTGTAGTTATCTAACCCGCCACGATTATGATTTACGATGCATTCGGTAATGACACTGTCACGGAGCAGGGCACATTCCCACCGCTTAGCTCCTGGACCAATATAAGTGTGACTGCAGGATTTAATTTCGTAGTAAGCAGAAACGCCCATAAAGATACGACAATGCTAAGAAATAAAGGAAAAGTGGAAAAATTTACTGACCCGGGCGAGCCTCGAACCCCGGAGTCCGGGATAGCAGCCCGCCGCTCTGTTAACTGACTACTTATTGTGAATATTGTGATGCCCCTGGTACCAGTGGCGGATTTGCCCTAAGGCGGCAAGACATTAAGGGCGGTAGCAAGGCTAGAGTTTATATGATTGGTGCTGAGAAAGAGGCGGCTAATATTTACTACTAGGGCCTAGGGGCAAAAGCTGCAAGTCAGCCACTGCCTGGTAGGTTTATTATTTTACTCAAAGTACGAATCTACAGCTCAAAATATAGTAGGGACGAGCTCGAAGAAGTAAGATACTGTGGATTGGGAATAAAAGAGATGGATAAGGCGTCGTGCGGTGGGAACTCTGATGGGAAAATAAAGTTGATCAAGTCCGACAAGCACATCGCACAAATATATTTTGGTGTATTTTAGATTTGCTTCTGCATGAATGATGGGTTCATAACATAACTGAATTAACAGCGTGCGGAAAGGC
The DNA here is from genome assembly GCF_033807575.1 of Cydia pomonella. Lineage (NCBI taxonomy): Eukaryota > Metazoa > Arthropoda > Insecta > Lepidoptera > Tortricidae > Cydia > Cydia pomonella. The sequence continues at coordinate 5,651,528 of NC_084717.1, read as the reverse complement.
TGGCTGAGTCACTCGTTTAGAAAGATATCGATATATTTGTATGTGTACATTCTTTAAAATTTGGGATTTCAATGTCCGCATATCCCGACCTACAACGAGGCGAATAACACAGTGAATATTTTAATTGCCAAATAGGTACAGGGTGCACTCCCAGCACTAGTTTTCTATACAAAAACAGTCCAGAAACCAGAAATTTACGGTTCTTGCCAAATAAATTCAGTCCCAGTGCAGAGGATGCTCCCGTCCACTATAAAATAAACCGTTTGAGCCAAGTATCGCAATTGGAGCCCTGTAAACGCGCCATCAACACAACATATTGCGTACAAATGCAGTCACCTAAACCCAGTCCGATCACATTCAGCGAAAGAAATTAAGGGACTAATCAAACTTCGCCCATCTTCATTCACCGCGCGCCGTAGCAGTTCACCAATCTACATAATAAAGTCGTAACCACTAACAAACTGTAAACACATCCGACCTTTCTTTACTAAACACTGGTTTCCAGGGCAGTTTTCAGAGCACGTGGCCCTACGTGAGAGGACTTCTGGCAAGTTCGCCCGAATTGTGTTACAGTGCAAGCCGAAAAAGTCTCATATCGTAATAAACTAGGGGCTTTAAGGTCGTTTTGGCTCAAAGCAGCCGCAGCACGATTCCCAAAGCTGCACCGTAAATAGAATTAGAATAACGTGACGGGATCCCGTATGGATCAGGCTTTAAATAGCCATCATTTACCATCTTTCCGAAGCTGTTGGTTTTTTCTTCGGGAGTGAAACAATTGACTGAAAACTTTTGGCGCGGAAAACTAGGTATCGAATTTCAACTACATTGTGTTACAGATTTAGATAAACACAATGCAACACGTCCTGATATTAAAACTGGAAATACGATTGATTCGTAGAATGCTATTCAAAATGTAACAGCAAACAAATTAGAGTCTAATTAAAAGCGTTACTGGAGGAAAAGTTAAAAATAGCGGTCAAATTCGTACAGCTTTTATCATTAAGCACATACATAAGAAAAATAAAAATCGTACATCTTATTGTATTGTAATGTATAGTACATTAATGATCCAATAAGAGGACAACGCCTTCTTTACAAAGCATATTATATACCAAAAAGATTTTTAGACTGAAAGCCCACAAGGCCCTAGAAGGTAGACACAACAAGAAAAAGGCCAGCCTCCAGAGGCCGGCGACCCGGTCAGTGACCGCGCCCTTGGCTATTGTTGCTCACGCGCACCCTGCCTGTATTCCCGTTGTTACTGCACGTTGGCGCCTTTAACGCTGCAAATGCAAACCAGTGTAAATTTGGTCAGGGTGACTGTAACAACAACTATTGTCCGTTATTATGTCGCACTTACTTCTTAAAAGAGGTTGCTGGTGTTGTAGAGTTCCAATTTCCAATGTCACAGGATCTTCAATAACCCGAAGACCGCAACTAGAGGAGGGAACTTTACCAAAGCTTCCATCGACATACGATCGTCAGCAACGAGGAATCAACTTAAAGGTACCGTAACAAAGATAGTACACAGTGCTGTATTGTCTTGTTTGCCAGTGCTATTGCTATTATATTAATATGAATATTACCAGATATATAAGAAGCAGCTATAAAGAACCTTCACTTAATGTTATTTGGAGCCTCGTCTGCCAACAAACCATACTCTGGTTTGGCGGAAGTTGTGATTTAGTTTTAAGGTTTGTCTTTTCAATAAACATTTATTTAATTTTTCATTACATCTAGCGAGCGACATATGTATACTGGTTTGCCTTAAGATGTGTCTAGCTCTGCATGCCACAAGCTGTTAGAACATCGCCCCTGTCCGGTCCTGCGCACTATGCCATGTATTCCCATTCCCATTCCTTATGTAGCCTAAAGCTAACTAAAAGCTAAAATTGATCTCCGATTCTACTGGTTTTTGCAGATCTCCATCAGAGCAAACCTATGCCGGTTAGCCTCAGGCGATGCATCTCTATATTCTTAAAACACGTAGTGAATAATTCTGCGTAATATGCCGTCGGAAAATTGACTCCTGCGGTTTAAGAGAGCTTAAAAAAACTAATCGTAATCGAGACATGCATTTTAGGTATTACTGAGCCATTTGTCGTTTCATATATGACAGTGTCAGCCATCTGCAAGAATACTTATACGAACATATGACACGGCAAATAGCTAAGTGACAGCAATTTATTCCACAATAATTCTTCCATAGTAGGCAAAAACCATTAACTCTGTGACGTTCAAGAGTACGTGAGTGTCTGTTCAAGTAATTAAGATTACACAGACTTAGACAGGTGGTCAGCGAGGAACCTGATTAACTGGTAACACTATGTTGTATATCTGGTTATAAAACGGATGCTGGTATTAAAAATGCAGTTTTGTTGAGAGAAACCTGAACTATAGGGGGTTCACAGAACTTTATTACTACCAGCTTACTTAAAAATATTTAAGCGTTTTTACGTTCGTTTGATAGACTCATCTTAAGGCGGGTTGTACAGTCAGGGACTTTAATTGTCGAGCCATTTAGAGTTTCCTTTATGTCGTAGCGATAGTATTGACAACCAAGCTTGAACCTTAGATGGGTCAACAAAAACAAACATTTAAAAAGAAATTAAGCAATATTCTATATAAAATAAAAGGTAAACTACAACCTCTATAAACTGTACACATGCACTGCATTTCTATACTGTATGCTCAGATTGTAGCGTTAACCCCTTACTTCATGTCGCAAATAAAAGTACTTATATCTGTTTAAAAATAAATTTTAATAGCTATCAATAGAATTGAAAATTATAACTGCCATATAGGGCTACGTATGCGGCAAGGGGTTAAATATATAATAATATAAGTTTAATTTACGTATAAACTACCTAACTTATTACACAATTATTACAGGAGCCTCGTCTGCCAACAAACCACTCTGTGGTTTCGCAGAAGTATATTGTAAATAGTTATAAGGCATGAAACGTGAATAAACGTTTATTTATTTTTTATTTTATTAAAGTCTGTGACCGTGTGTAAATGGCCGCGGCAGCTATCATTCCATAGCGAACTGTCAAGCTTTTCATAGCAGCAAATGACGTTAACAAATGGTGTTGCAACTGGCCCTTAGTGCCTAGATACTAACTGTTGTTATCGTTATCGCAACCTCGAAACATTTTTTGTCTGATATTTCACTTGCCACTTTTTTATATGACAGAAGGCGCTTTTTTTCAAAAAGCGCTTTCGGTCATTCAAGCGGACCCCAGGCTCAAATTAATTGATTTTACAAATGATCTTAATTGTTAATAATAAACACAATATATTTATACACATTGCTTCAGCCTTACCTAACAGATCCAACATTACCTCCCATTCTATTTCACAAAGAACTCATGTCCCGTGAAACTACCTATGTCTCAGGTCCTTTTAAAAACAAAATACATAGTAATGTGGACATTTATGTTCATTTTCTGTGACGTGGTATTTAAGTGGTCTATTATGCGTTTATAAATAGACTAGTTTATATGGCGTAGGTATGTGTGGTATAGTGGGTAAACGTTCATGAGATACATCTCATGCCAGGCCATGTACATGATATCTTTTTATGTCTGGTCGAGGGAAGGTGGAACACATTTTATTTCAAATTGCTGCGAGTTAATGTGCTCTGACGTTACATAAAATTGTCGTGTGTCGAGTTTTACGTATTTACTATATTTACCTAAAATGGAGACGTAAGTTCGTTCCATTCGAAATACATAGACACGGACAACGACAGAACATTACATTTCTTTTCTATCTGGGTTTAAAAAAATAATTAAATTGATTTACAATACGTATAAATAACAATGACAGATGTAACTAGTAAACATAACAACCAAACACCGAAATAAGTTTCTTTTTATAATCTTAAGAATCTACGCCGCGAACATGGGATCGTATTTCGAAAACAAAATTCAATAATAACGTAATTCGAGATATCAGTGCATTGCGCTCTCACATATATGATATTGCTTTAGAGCAAGCGGGATCACGAAACCAATACCGATATCGTTTTGAGATGCACATTTGCAAAGAGACCGACTGAGTCATCGTCCGAATATATATCGGCATTTCCTCGCCAAATTCCCTCTCTCTCTACCACGAATAACTGACAGAGACAGAGCACAAATAGTTCATATTTACGCTCGGAATGACGTCAAGCTCATTGAACGTCAAATCAATGAATGTGCTAATATGGTAAGTTGTAAAAGTTGGCAATAGGACGCTAGTAAAGGGCGCCAAGGGTCTACGCATACGTAATCAACGTATTATTAACTTGTCGGCGTATGATGAGGATCGTGACTAGGGTATGCATATGCAATCCAGATCCGAAATGTATTAAATTATCCGGATCTGGATCCGGTTCCGCGGATCATCCCATACATTTCAGATCCATCGTGCAAACCCTAATCGTGACCGAATTTTTAATTATCTTTTAGCATTTTATTCGAGGACGATTATTCCTACTCTATACAGCACAACAAACCAAATTTTTTAACCACCACACACACATATGAATGGTTAAACAAGAATAGGGCCCGATTTTATAAAACTACACGATACACTTGTACAACACAAGTCTAAAAGTCGCGGCCAACATTATCATCATGAGTTGTTTATGTACGCCTATAAATTTCTAGATAACTTGTAGTTTTATAAAATGGGATTCAGATTTAAAAATGCCATCTGTCGTTTTGGATTGGAGTAGGTATTTTATAAAGATTAAACTAAGGTCTATTAACGAAAGATCTAAGATTTACTGAAACACTTTGTCCTGAGCAGTTTTCTGTACTAGAGAATTGACAGTTTTTAACCCCAAAGACGAAAAAACAGAAGTCATGCTATTCTGCACTATATACGTAATTCTAAACTAGACTAAGTATATTTTGAGTCTTGAGACTTTTGAGACGTTGCCATGACAAAATCGAGATGACGACTAAATAGTCTATTTCTAGATGTCCCTTATGACAATGTAAGGGGCAAGAGAAGACCCCGATGCAGCAGTGTGGCTCGACAGCCCGCGGTTATTGTATTATGCGATAAACGGAGCGTTGAACGCATGCGTTAACTAAATGTATGAAAAATGACAATGCGCTTACCGCTGCTTTTATCGCGTAAAACAATATTGTGTCATTAGTTAGATTACCTAATTTAAAATGGCATTTTTCGTACATTCCGAACAACCGCGCGCTTAAATGTTAACCTATGTTTCTTTACTGTATTTTTAACCGACTTCAACATTTCAAAAGAGGATATCAATTCGGTTGTATTTTTTTTTGTACCAATTTTATTTTTCGCTATAAAATTGTTTATATGAAATTGCCTATTTTGTGACATGCAATACGACGAAATAAAATGACAATATTGAAAAAAACACTTAACGAATCGCTGTCATTGGCAGCAATCGCGAGCACATGCCATGTTGCGTATTGTAATTAAACAAGTCGAATTTGCCAGGCTGGACGCGTGCCAGCGGGAAACGGAAATGACGCCAGACACCATTAATCTCGCTACTGTTGTTTTGTGCAATCACACAGTGGAAGTATTTTAGCTAACAGAAGTACAATAACATGAATCAAGGGGTGTTAGGCCCTGGGTACGCTGACTAGTCACCGCGGCGGGTAGGGTTGCTCCCCTGACATGTCAGGATTTTGGGTCCTTTATCAAGATTGCGGGAGGACTTGGCCAGTGTCAGGGAATTTTTGAAGACATGATTTTTAAGGTGATGTCCGGACTCCGGACTTTTGATAGGATATTCAATTTTTTCATGTCAACCCTAGCCGCGGGGGACAGGCGACGGACGAGCTTTTGCGGCCGATAACGTCATACCCCCTTATTCATACACGTCTACTAAAGTTACGATGCCGCTAATAATCGTTTGTCCCTTTCCATCATACCGATACGTCGGAAAGGGACAAACGATTATTAGCGGCATCGTAACTTTAGTAGACGTTTATGAATAAGGGGGCTAATGTTTAATACTTACAATACGTATTTTGCTCGGAAATAATTATCAATGCCAATAGTGTCATAGACAAATCGCCAAATTACCTATCGTTCAGCGATTATGAATAAGTCAATATCCCCGTCAGCCAGTATAAATTCGCTTTGGGGTTACACATATTAGCCAGCCATTTACGCTGTAGATACATCTTCTGTACCCCTAGTGTACATTTAATGGACATCATAACGTGACGAACGCGTTTGCGTTAAGTCTCATTTTGTATAGGATTTTGAGTTTCCAAAACGTCCCGCTTGGCGCGATCTTTCTAAATCCAATACAAAATGAGACTAAACGCAAACGCGTACGTCACGTTTCGAAATCGAATTTATTTACACTAGGGGTACTGTACCCCTAGTGTAAATATTTTCGACAGCGAAACGTGACGTACGCGTTTGCGTTAAGTCTCATTTTGTATGGGTTTTTGATCAGCGCGCCAAGCGGGACGTTTTGGAAAGTCAAAAATCTCATACAAAATGACACTAAACGCAAACGCGTACGTCACGTTTCGCTGTCGAAAATATTTACACTAGGGGTACTGATCACAATATTTAAAACTATAAAAAAAAGTGGCTCCGTAGTAAAATTTCTGGCTACCCTATAAATTTATATATTGTGTATGGGCAGTTTCTTTGGTTTAGACTGTTTAGAGTTACATTACCTTATTCAGAGTAAATAATGTGAAATCAAAATACTGCTCTTAATATTTAAATTGTATCAGCGCCGTTTTGGCCCGACTGGCCGTTGATGTGCTGTGGAGATTGACTACTACAGTGCCCTTATTGTATGATTGATTTACCTCCGGTTTAGCTTTCGACGTTTGTATTACAATACTGCTGTTAATATTTATATTGCGACAGTGCCGGTTTTGGCTCGACTCTAACCGTTGATGTGCTGTTGAGATTGACTACTGCAGTGCGTTACGCAGCGGCTTACGTGAGCGAATAACTCGCGAACGCGAAGCGGCGCGTCGCATTCGCGAGTTATTCGCTCACGTATGCCGCTGCGTAAGTGTTTGATTGATTTAGCTCCGGTTTAGCTTTCAACGTTTGTGTACCATGTTTGTCCATGAAACTCGGTATGAACATTTACGTAACATATATGTATGTCGTTTCCAAGCAAAACGTCCCAATTTGACGCTTGCCATAAGGACACTTTGAAAGGTTATTCGTATAACAGCAAGATACAAGCTAATCTCGACCTTTGACTAAACTTCGACAATGTCTATATCTGGTACCAGATTTTGTTGCTTAAAAATTGTTATACAAAAAAAACACAGCAATTACAAGCTTTGTATGTAAAACTAGATATACCTATGTACAGATATAAATATTGCTAATTACGGCTTAATTAGAATTACAGTATTACAAACACAAATCATAATAAAATCTTAATACACATATGTATGTAAATAAAAAAATATATATTTATAATATAATATTTTATGCCTCCTAATTTAAAATAAGGAAATCTTGAATCCTGTTAATGACATAATATATTTTATTTTATTTTTCGAAGTACCCATACGTTATAGGTTTGACTTATGAATTGGTAAGAAATAATAAATTAACTAATTGAGACTTGTAGCGCGTTTACGAATAAGGGGGTTAGTTTGAACTAAAATATTTTAGTATGCATAATTATTAGTATGCATACTAATATATTTTGCACGCTAAGTACAGTGCCCTGGAACCAATGTATGATTTTGTGCCAATTGCAGTGGAGACTGCGGGACCCTGGGGAACAGAGGCTAAGGCTTTTGTAACTTTGTAAAAGAACTTGGTCGCCGACTTAGGGATAGGGGCTGTGATCCACGCTCCGGGTCGTATCTGGTGCAGGGGATTTCATTGGCTATACAGCGTGGAAACGCTGCTAGCGTAATGGGAACTTTTGGATCGGATGCGATTCGGGGTGGTCCTTTTTAAATGAAATGACTGTGTATTAAAAATGACGAAGCCTGTTGCGGATAGCTTTATTATTTGTGTGCAATGACGACGCCTGATGCTGATTTATGGTTGAAACCTTCTGACGAAGCCTGCGTTGCGGATATGAATTTGTCATTATTTTATTAATGCTTAATTTTGATAAAATTAAGATTTGTATTTAGTATGCATATGTTAACACTTATTACAATTGTTCAATAAATGTATTCATATCCCAGAAAATTGTTACATATTAGCATTCGAAGGAACATCACAGAAGTAAGCCAAAGAAGGCTAGCGATTTTGACGTGTCTTTTTATTGAAAAACAGTTTTGAAAAATAATTGACGGCAAATATGTAACAATTATAAATCATGTTCGATCATTTACATTCTTTTGCTTTGATATGTAATAGTAACTGATTTTTAAAAAGCGTTTTTATTAAAAAGACGTCTAAGTAAATTGTTTACTTACCTTTTTCTAATGTTAAAAAACGAACTATAAGCATGTAACCAAAATTATGTTATCTGCCTCTCTATCGCTCTTCCTCCTGCGAAAGAGAGACAGATAAAGACATTTCGATTTTATAAATTGTGTAAAAATATTTTCCATAAAGTTAGATATCCAGGGAGGAAAATTAGGACTACATTCCTATAGAAAACATACTTACTTGCGTGTTTTTGCATGCAATTAATGTTAACATCCTCCCGCCGCGATAATAATCTGATTATATGTATCTCTAACCCTATTATTATTATTAATTCCTAACTTAAGGTGGTTCGATTTTCATACAAAATACAATCGCTATTTATTAATTAATTACACAATATTATTACATAAATTGTTGCGCATCTATCTACTTTCGAATATTCATTTGCGCTAAATTAATAGAAAAACTTTGTTTCATACAGAAATCATGCAATAATCAACGTTATATTTTTATAAATTTTACTCATGTGTGTGTGACAAATGTCGTGTACAAATACATTGCGACGTTGCCACTCCATGCCTCGGGCGGCCATCGGCGCGACGTTGCGATGTTTGACGCGTTTTTAGCTGACTCTGTCGACACTGACACTCAGTGTGACCAGGCGTACGATAATTGTCGTACATGTACGATAATTTGGGCCCCGGTATGACGTAATGTTCCAAAGAGCATTATCGTACACTAAAGTACTATAATTTCAGCCCTTGGATGATGCCACCTTAAAAGTCTAGTAATTTGAAGCAAAATATGACACTTTCTCTCAGAAATAGGCTAAAATTACTATCTTTTGGGTGTTCGGCTCCTTGGTGTAAGTTTAAAGTTTAAAATGTCACAATTTCCTGTATACCGTTTGAGTCTATCCCAAAAATACACAAACATAAACAGATTTTTTGCGCAATTTAGACGAAAATTGTATTTTTTTTATTATTAATTCGAAATTTAAGCTTATTTTGCTAGACATTTTTAGGAGCTGCCTTTTTGATTGGCGTACGATATTTTTTTCAACGGTACAATAATATTGACACTCAAGTACGATAATTCTCTTCCGCTCACCTGGCAACACTGCTGAAACTTGACAGGACCTGGGGCCTACCGCGAAAACCGAAATTCGCAAATTGCGGGGATCTTTCTCTTTTACTCTCACTAAGACGTAATTAGAGTGACAGAGAAAAATGCCCGAAATTGACGAATTTCGATTTTCCCGGTAGCCCTGGTGCTTGAGGTACTTGATAGAAAACAACGCTGCCGCGTGTTCTGAATTGTGATTTTATGTGTTTTTGGTTTGAAAATGATAGCAACGTCTAAATCAAGTTACAAAAATCATCGATATTCTGGTCCGCGAAAAACCAAGAAAAGTGTAACTGTAATTGGAGTCTACAAAAATGACCAATTCATAGAAAATATGACCTAGAAACAAGTTCACTTTTATAAAACTCAATTTTGCCCGAGATTGTACTTAGGCGAATACCTAAGGGAGCTAAGTGTATTGATCTTGAATAATTAGTTGGCTAATACATATATGAATCCAACATGAAATGGACATTTACATCATAACTATTATACCTAGTTGGTTACTAAGTTCTGTTACTCGATTTCTTTCTTTCTTCCTAGCGTTGTCCCAGCATATTGCCACGGCTCAATGGAGCTTGGGGTCCGCTTTGACAACTAATCCCAAGATTTGGCGTAGGCACTAGTTTTTACGAAAGCCACTGCCATCTGACCTTCCAACCCAGAGGGTAAAACTAAGCCTTGTTGGGATTAGTCCAGTTTCCTCACGATGTTTTCCTTCACCGAAAAGCGACTGGTAAATATCAAATGATATCTGTTCTGAAGTTCTGTTACTCGATTTGCAACCTCTTTATTTCCGTTAAAACAAATGCTACCGAAAAAATAAAAAATGACTGTTACGAATCGTTCAAAAATGGACTCATTTTTGATCCTTCATTCGTTAGGTTAAGTCATTAATGTTTGCAATTAAAAATCAATATTTTTTTATATAATTTAATTTAATGTATCCAAATATTCTTATAATTAATTTCATTCAGATTGCATATTTTTTAATTAAAATATTCAATGAAATGTATAAATTCAATCGTTATTCAATATCTCTATGTTCTAATTTTACTATGGTAATTTTATATTCAAAACTTTGACAGTTTACAGAGCTTTTAAAAACTTACGGTTGCTATCCAATTCCCAACGACTGTTCACTTTGCCACTTTTTGTATTCTTGTATTTTTTTAAGTAAACCAGCGTCTATACTACAGTCCACTATTATTTATCACCTTGACAACACCTGAGACCAGCGAAGATTTTACAATGACATAATGTGGTGGATTTGTGAGCTATAATTATATACCACACATAACGCTTATCTCGTCGTATCTATAATGAATTGGGGCCTAAAAGAGAATCGTATTCCAATTTTTTGAAACGCTTGTATTACTTTCTATATTAACTAAAAGTTGCCTTAAAATTCAGCTTTTATACTAAAAACTTTAAAAAGCTTTAAATATGTTAAATTAACAAAATATATTTTGACAGATGCTTTCGCGCCCAAAACGCTCTTTGAAAATTGTATGACGTCACAGTTTACGGTTTGACACATAACTACATACACACGTAGAAGATACGAACTGTCAACTGACATTTGTCATTTGTTGTTTAACGCCTAACTGTTAACAGTGTATGTTAATCCGAGAGTTGTGACGTCATCAGAATCTTCAAAGACGTTTCGAGTTTGGTCACGTGACGTGTGCCAAAATATATTTTAAATTCAATATTTACAAAAATATGGTCATTACAGGTCCCCTAAAAGTAGTTTAACATGTTCTTATAATCCAAAAGAATTTATTGGGATACAATTATGCCCTAAGATTTGTAGACGGAAACAACCCTATTGCGATACACAAATGTGGGCACCCGCCAAACATGATTTTGGGTGTGTCATACTCAGGGCTAACACAGATTCATTTCTGTGAAAAAGGTGTGAAAACCGGAAACTGGAAACCGTTCTCGAACCAATAGTGAAGCCCTTAAGCCACACCCTATTTCAAAACCAGCCATGGATCTTTGAACAGGACTCAGCTCCTGCACATAAGGCAAGAACAACTCAAGCCTGGTTTCGAAGGAACAAAATTGACTTTATTGCCCACGAAGACTGGCCGTCCTCCAGCCCGGACCTTAACCCCCTGGATTATGCCATATAGCAGGTTATTGAGGAGAAAGCCTGTGCTAAACCCCACACAAATCTTAACTCCATGCGGGCCATAGTTAAGACAGTGACGGAATTAGACATGACAATCGTGCGTGCCGCTATTGATGACTGGCCTCGTCGTTTGAGGGCCTGTGTCAAAGCCAGAGGAGGCGATTTTGAATGATATTGTCATATGTAATTCCTGATTTTGTGTACTTTATTTTAATATATACTTTATTAAACTTTCGTTGGTATATTTTATGTAGATAAAGATTATTGCAGTAACAGAATTTAATAACCAACTAGGTAGAAAACAATGCAATACATAAACACATAAATTGGATATGATGTGATCCGTTGAATGAAATTGACAATAAATAAAATAAATAAATAATTTTCTATCTCTAGGCATTGTGTGAAACTTCTAGTTGTGTCAAAATATCGGGAAATCAATAATATAAACAAACATGGTAAATATCTCATTTCTTTTTATAATGGTTATACTTAAATAGAAGGCCATGCAATTTTGTAACTCACTGTAATTTAATTAAATGTATCGTAATTTTTTTTTATTCTACTGTAAAATAGTACCTACTTTTTTAAAGGCTGGGCAGTAAGTGATTGCTTTAATTTTAGAACAAAACAGCGTTTTTTTTTTAAATACCGGAAAATCTGACTTACAAATTTGGACTTTCTTAGGTTTATTCTACTTAGAATCTTCTCCACCCTAGCATTAAAAAAAGATATCCTAAAATATTCATACCATTACGTCACATTTTAGTGTGAAAGAAATTTCAATGTAAAACTAAAATTTCAATACAAATTTTCGGGTTTTTTTAGCACGAGGATTGATTATGCTAGTGATTCTGAGTTGGAAGAACCCAAAAATATCATGATGTGTGAGAATCAGATTTTTAATATTTTTATGGAAAACGCTCAGATTTCTCATAAAATAATTTATTAATAATAGGTACTTGATAATACTGATAACAAAAAAAAATATTAATGAGTCTCGAACCCACATCCTCTTGCATGTATTTCCACGTACATACCGCAACGCTATTGAAGCCTACTCACGCTGTGCCAAATTGTCTACTACAAGGATCCCAGTAAGACTGTTTGAATGTGTGAGTGATACTTAGAAATATAGTCAAGAAACATTCTGTCGACATTAAGGGGTAGTTTTTGTACAATGAAGTGTTCAATGTTTGTTGTAATAGTTCAATATTTATTTAAAGAGTGCGCTAAACATAATTTACAGTATAGAAATACCAAGACTACTCCACAAAAAAATTAAAACTCAAAATTTGCAATTGTGGCGCCATCTAGTGAGGTTTAAGCTTTGGGTAACCTAGTCGAACCACCTTAAGAAGAAATATAAATAAAGAAAAATAGAATGCGCCTGCATGTTATACTCGCACAACAGAAAACCAACCGTTTGGAGTAATCGTTGTATAAATATGAACGATAATTGGAGTCCCTGCCGAAAGTAACGGACGTGTTCAGGTAAAGTAACGGGACGGGAGTACCTGTACAGTTACCCTGTGGGGCCGGTTCCAAAACGGGTAAACGGCGAGATAAGTGTACGACAAGTTATGAAATACATAATTAAAAAACCGGCCAAGTACTAGTCGGACTCGCGCACGAAGGGTTCCGTACCATTACGCAAAAAATGGCAAAACAATCACGTTTGTTGTATTTGTTGGTATAGCGGCAACAGAAATACATCAACTGTGAATTTTTTAACTGTCTAGCTATCACGATTCATGAGATACAGCCTGGTGACAAACAGACGGAGAGTGGAGTCTTAGTAACAGGGTCCCTTTTACCCTCTGGCTACGGAACCCTAAAAAGGAAGCTCAATGTAAACGCGCATTTTGAGAGTTCCGTGCTGTCATACAATCCCTACTTAACCTACTAACAATATTATAAATGCGAAAGTTACTGTGTCTGTACTGACAGACACAGTAACTTTTAACGAAGAGGTAACAGACAGACTGCTGTCTGTTACCTCTTCGTAACTGAACGACTGCTGAACCAACTTTGATGAAATTTGTCATGGAGATAGTTTGGAGCCCGAGGAGGAACATAGGATAGTTTTTATTAGTCATCATCATCATACCACGCAGACGGGGTCGCGGTCAGAAGCTATAATGAAATACATAATTTATAAAAGCAAGCTCGATGTAAACGCGCATGCCGTCATAATTTTTTATAATAATATTTTTATAAAACACCGACTCATTCATTAACCACGCTACGTTTGAGGTTTTTATAATTAACCGTTTTAGAGATACTTACAAGAAAAAAAAAACACATTTTTAATGATAGCCTTATATCATTTTTTTTATAAAACTTGGTATGGTACAGTCAGCGTCAAATACTTCATAGCAGTCAAAGTGGCCAAAAAGTTCGGTACACCATACTAAATATATGGTGTACCGAACTATTTGGCTACTTTGACTGCTTCGTAGCAACGCTGACTGTACAACAGCAAAGAAAAATCGTGCAAGTGTCAGTCGAACATAAGAAAGTCGAAACGTTATCAAATAGTGCAATTGCTTGGTACGGAATACGGAACCCTATGTACCTAGTCAGTCCCGTTCTTAACCATTTTATTAAATATAATTTTTAAATCTCTTTAATAATACATATTTTATTACAAATCGCATCTGAGAAAAAAAATGAAAATTATGGAACTAAATATGTATACATATTTATATAAAATAATTGAAAATATTTATAGCTTATATTAGTGATCATAAAAAAACGCAAAAAGACTAAATTCGCGATGCCTCCTGTGAGGATTGAACTCACGACCCCTGGTTTACGAGACCAGTGCTCTACCACTGAGCTAAAGAGGCGATGATTAGCGTCGCCAAATACACGGTCCCATTCTATAAGCTCATCCGATAACGTAGAACGACGAATATCACGAAGTTCCGTTATTGTTTTACATAAAACAAAGTCAATAGAAAAGAGAGATATGTAATATAAAGACATATGACAGATTTTATTAGCATTTAACGTATAGGTAACCTAGAGGTTTTTCATTGAAATATTAATAATTACAGTAGGCGCTCGATAATCCGGCACCCGATTTTTTCCCTCTATGCCGGATTGTCGGAACTGCCGGATTGTAATTTATATTTTAACTAGTAATTGATACATACATTAATTAATAAAAAGGTTTATGTATATGAACTGTGTATAAAATCATGATTGTCCACAAAAAGTGCGAAATAACGAAGATATGTTAAATTGGTTTGTTTACATTAGTAGCAATTTTTATTTAATTCCACTTTAGTACAGTGAATTAATTGGAAAAAGTGTTTAGGTTGTTTTACCACTTAAGGCCCAGCCATAAAAGAAACAGATCCAAAATTTGCCAGTGAAATATGTATCTATAATGTAGGAAATAGAGTTAATTTTGGTTTGGGTGAAAATGAGACAAAACAAAGCAAATGCAACTCTATTCCTATTAAGTATGATTTAAATTTCATCGAACTTATTAAGTACGAAGTAGGTAGGAAACGTTAAAAGCGTTTAGTAATCCATAAATGATATTATTTATTTGGCAGAGATGCAACCAAAAGTGGGAAAATGATGATTATTCTTAGAATAATAAGAAGTTTGGGCAATATTCAAACTTCCACGTCGAGCGCAGCTTGTTTCTTTCTCTAAACACTTCGCTCATAGTCGTTATGATACGTGAATAAAGTGAGTAAAAAAACTTACCTTGAAGACGAAATTTCCTTTTCTGAAACAAAAATAAATAAATATTCAGGAAGAGCAACAAAATAAACTGTGTACTTATGTAGTTAACATGACAAGAAAAATACAAAATACATGCAAAAAGATTGCCGAAACCCGG
Source organism: Cydia pomonella (assembly GCF_033807575.1). Lineage (NCBI taxonomy): Eukaryota > Metazoa > Arthropoda > Insecta > Lepidoptera > Tortricidae > Cydia > Cydia pomonella. The sequence continues at coordinate 5,636,031 of NC_084717.1, read as the reverse complement.
GATCGAACCAGGGACCTTTAGATCTTCAGTCTAACGCTCTCCCAACTGAGCTATTTCGGCCAGTTGATGAGACGCCGGAAATAACGATCAGAATCTACAGTCCTATACTTACCAGTATGGTCTTTTTTTTTTAATGAACTGGGTACCTTATAATTGATAACACTAACTGTAACTAAATAAAAATAAAATATTCCTTCAGTCAAAAACTATATATATATGCGTAACAAAATCAATGTGGTTATTGCAATTACTCTTCTAACAATGATACTAGAGGCGCCATCTATGTTTTAGTAGTGGAACCACCAGAACAAATAGTGGGCTAGAAACAATGGGTTTGAAAGTCTCAATTTTTTACATCTGAAGGTGGGCGTAGTTCCTATGCCCGCTACAGTTAACATAGCATGCTTGTAGGGGCCAAAAAAGAGAGAGTAGTGAATGTGTTGTCAAATTCGAAGCAAGAATTGTCTTAGATTTTTTTTTTTTTTTATGATACAGGAGGCAAACAAGCCAGGGATCGGAAACCGGTATTTTTTGTATGGGAACGAAAACGGTATTTTTTTGTTCTTTGTTAATTACTTCATTTCTAATTAGGCAATCTAATAATACGAAGTCGTTATCTGAAAACACAACTGAGTCCTACATTTAGAGTATAAAATAAACCGAAATATATGGTTATTTCGATGTTTTTGCAAAAAACCGGTTCCGATCCCTGAAACAAGCAGATTTACAGATCTTATTCAATGTATCTTTTTGTTTTGTGAAAGAGTCGAAGCAAGTTTTTATCAGTAGGTTAAATCAATCATGACCCGATGGGCACAACAGGGTAATACAAGGACATACCTGGTTCGGGGTCAGCCTGGACCGCCTTGTCTTGAGCTACATTCCCAACATCATCTAGCACCACACCGCAGCTCTTGTAAAGGTGACTACGTATCTTCAAGAGTTTATCTGTCTCACGGAAAGCTTTTATTTCATCCTGAAATACAAAATTGGCCTATAAACAGTACTGAATGTTTAGTGGGATGCTAATCTTTATAATTTTAAATAGATATAATATTGTTATGTAATTTTTTTATAAATAACTACAGTGAAAACTCTATATAGATGCCACAGAGGGGTAAATTTTGAGATCTAGGCCTGTGCCCATGTGTTATAGGCAGTGAATTGTTATATTGAGTGACAATATTTATTAGCGGTACACACAGAGCGAGCTGTAAATATTTCTTAGTGTTCTGCAGGAGAACAAGATATTTTGAGGACAATTGTGTGGGAATGCCGCCGGCTGAATGAAAGCGACATGCGATCAACAGCCCACCTGTTTCTAACCGGGTATCCCTAAACTACATCTACACATAGACATAGCTGGCATACATCATTTTGATTTTAACTTTCGGTCAATTAATTAAATATCAATTCTGCATTCTCGCTGCAGTCTCCGTAACTCGACGTTATATTATCGCGCCTATTTCGCGACGCGACGAATCTCGCAAATTACGCAAAATAGGCTGCTTAGATGTGTTTTTAATGATTGAAATATAATTTATGATGCAGTTACATAAATATTCTCACCTTCAATTCCTTCAGTCTGGTGTGAGACCTGCTACTATAGCATTGTCGAACGTGAGACTCCGACCACTCCTCTCCGTTGTTACTCAACACCGTAGGCACCGAGCTGCGAGCCCTAATATTACTAACATTAGCACTTCCGCGCGCTCGAGATGTTCTCGACGGAGACTTAGCTTTACCAGGGTCTAGAGACTTTAAAGTTCTTCTAGGCCTTACTAACGGCCTTTTAGCTACTTTTTCTACGTGCACTTCGGGCACATAGTCATTTAACACCGTTGGAAGTTCACTAAAAACACTAGAACTCACGGCCGAAACAGATGGTTTCGCGCCAACGCGCACTGACGACGGTACTTCGTGTCGTGTCACATTTGAACTAGGTCTTAGACTAGTATGAGACCGGTTGAACACGCGAGACATCACTCTGTCGTAGTTAGGTTTATTTTTCTTATGAAAATCCATAAAAAGAGCGTCTAATGGCACTGTTCTATGGATTTCAAAACAGAAGTTGTGTTGTTGTGACTTGTGACAGCACTGACAGACAGACGTGATTGTGGTCATTGTGGAATTGGTGCTGTCAAGCGTGAAATACAGAGAACAAAAAAAAGGTACAAAAAGCAGAAACTAAACGTTTATTTATAAATTATAATGAAATAAATAATAATATATTGAATACTAAATTGTCGAGATAAATTGTTTATAGGGACCGTGCGCGTTGGAGGGTCTGCCATCTTTTGGCCTGAATCGGAACAATAAACATGTAAATTTACACGTCACGTGTTTTCTTGTGCATAGTAGGTTCCATGCCATCTTGTGGGCTACATTGGAAAAATAAACATCACATTTACGCCTCGCGCCAAAAATCTGACGGCTCCTGTGCTACCTCCTATAGTTCATGCACGCTCCCTATATACTTTGGCACAGATATTTTGTCATTAAAAAAGGCAGACAATTTAAAAAAATGTAGACGCGAAGGAAGGTATCTTCTTCTTCTTCTTTTAAGATATGGCTTCCATCAAATCTATGATGATTTTGCCAATGTCAAGTTTCGTTGTAAGTTTTAAGTGTGCTCGTAGAGCATGACGGAAGGTATCTCCCATAGAAAATTTGAATTTCGCGCCTGTTTCTACTGACAATACGTCTACCCCCTCTACACTCCATAAATTAAGCAACATAATAAGTTTCAGTCGCCATAGACAATTTCGTCCGAATTTAACATTTTTGCGGATAAAGCTTTAACAGACGGGCGTACCGGGCTGCGATCTTGGTCCGGTCAGCATACCTCTTTTCGCTCTGACTTATAGCCGCGTCCTTAACGGACACACGGTGGACGAAACGATGGAAGACGCCTCGGACCAGAGCAAGGTCGCTGTACGGTACGCCCGTCTACTACAGTTTTTAATGCCTACCACACTGTCGAAACGAGTCTGCCGACCAATATGACCAATGTTACCATGGTAGTTTCCGATCGTGTACTAAGTACGTAAGTGTGACAGGGAGGCAACACGTTGAACGTCACATTTATCGGAAACGACCGACCGTAACCGAGTAGTATCTACGGCCTGCCTTTTTGGGAGATCTTGGGTGGGTGAAAGGAATAAAGTTTGTAACAACAAAGTAACTTCATTTAAACGTGTGTTCGTTAGCTATTCGCTTAATCAGTATTAATGCTTTACGAATATCGCATTAAGAAAGTTTTCATCCGATTCTGATTCATACAACTTGGCCGCCGTCCTGAAATGTTTCTTTATATTTTTCCCTAGATCAGGAAATACAAGAACAGAGCAATTTGAACTGTGATTAAAAACATCCTGCACGCACATTGGTGTCTCTATGTTGAGCGACTCACACAATTTAAGTCTCAGGTTGCCTTCATACAAAGTAAAATGTTTCGAAATACTGGAAACTTTTCTAAAACGTTTCCGTGGAATAGAGCACCCAACATAAGGAGAAATTACGTTTTCTTCAAAGTTGTAATAGCTGAAGAACTTAAAGAAGCCCCCCAATAAATGTTTGAGGGAAGTCTGATTGTTATTTGGGTAAATGACCTCTTGAAATGCTATATTCCAGACTCGCCAGGCAACATACGGGACGTTTCTTTGCAGGGCATGAATGGTGGGTAACATTCTTAATTGCTGTAAGTAAAAAACTACCATCAGAAGTAATGCATAAGTTCTCAGCAGATACGGCCCAATGAAGTTGTGAATTTTTGCCCAGTATTTTACAAGAATTGCTAGATCCAGCGCTCTTTTGTCTAAATGGAATAAATACCACAGTAATTTACTATTACTGACTCCAGGCGGGCAATCAAAGGTCAAATCACATTCTCTGCTAGTTGGTATATGGACAAATTTTACAATAGGTACAGGCACATTTATTGCGGTGGATAATTGTGCAAATAAATCAGAACGGTGGCTGAGAATATCCCTGGCAGTGAGCACGACTGTGTCTCTTCCGGTCTTGTACAGGATCGGGATTTGGATAAAGCAGTCAACATCGCTGGTCTTGAACGCCGTACCTTGGTAGAGAGAGCCATAGGGCATTAGCTCACACCCTGGAATAAATATGATAACATAGACTTAGAATAATGTTCCAAAAATGTCTAAGATATTTTGTCAGTAGGATTGTATGTCATGACTGCCAAGTTTAATGTAATGTACTAAGATTGGTTTGATAGTTAACAGTGTGTATGTTGCTAGGTTTAGATATTAAAAATTGCATTATGTTATTGAGAGATTATTGGGTAGGTATATAAGGTATAATATCTAATCTGCAACCCAAGACAACTGTAATAACCATTGAAAAACTGTATTTAACAAAATTACAAGTAGCTATAAACTGCAGTTTTTCAATGACATAGACATAGACATAGAAATTTTTTATTCAACATCACATGAAATGGCAGAGTTAACAGACAGTGACATTTAATACAAAAGTTATGTTATTATGTTTGAGTGTACACTATATGTACAATGAAACTCTAAATGGTTTTTCATATGGCTGTTATTATTACATATTTTCCAGCGCTGCCCACTCCACTCATATCCTGGGCCTCCTGAGGACCTAAACACCGTGACACCTGACTTAGTTGCCTGGCTTAGCAACCTCAAGGCTACACTCTGATTGCCCTCAATATAATGCCATACGATTAAATAAATAAATTTATTATACATATTACACGGCTTTTAAACGTGGTGGCGCCGATATCAGATATATTTATGATGTGTTTATGATCATAACCTGGTCATATTATCTCCGAATTTATGAGCCGCGGATTTGGGCCTTTTGTGCTCAATATTATGTAAACATGTAATATTATGTAAACTTAAAGCTCAAAAAAAATGTGTCTGTAGATTAACAAACAGACAGCTGCAAACCATATTTCACATGACTTAAAATCTTGACTCTACCCTGCCTCTACATATTAATAATCTCAATTTTGTTAGAAAAAAATACCGAACTATTTGGATACTGTAAAAGCGTACGCCGAAATAATAACCTCATCGCCCCGGAACCAATATTAGAAATGTACAAATAAGGAAATGTAAATAATGTAAATATAAATACAGGTGTACAAAATTGCCCAACACAATAAAAAATATAGAAAAAATAAACCCTTTCATATCAAATCTAAAATCATTTTTAATAGAGAAAGCATAGCACTATTTCCAAAAATTTATGGGAGGTAATTTTACATAATAAGAAATATTAATTAAAAGTAGTAGTTATATAACATAAATATAAAAACAAACTAACTTTGATCTCTTCCATAGGTTAAGTAAAATTATAATTATTATATATTATACTTATATGTATTTAAACCCAAACCTCATAAATGGATACTATATTAAAATAACTTTACCTAGCTAGGTATAAGAATATATACTTGCAATACCCTTTTCAGGGTGCCATGTGTTCCTATAATTTAATTATAATAACTATGTACCACGATTCGCAATAAACGATTTCTGATTTCTTAACATTACCTGGCCAATAGGTCCTCAATGTGTTTTTCACATCCCTGAACAGCCGGAGCAGATCTTCCTCTACTTCATCTCTGGTCAGTGTTACGTGGTAAAACAACTTCACGACTTGCTCGTCAAATGTTCCCTCCAGTCGCATCCACGACGGATCCAGTATGTCGTGTATTGTACTCATTTTGTAAGGTCTTCTGGTACAAAGGGTTATTCACACTGGCCAGTAACTGGAAAAAAATAAAGACGTCTCGCTTGTCTTTATGAGGGCGGTGGAAAAATAAGACTGACACGATTTGTAGCTTCAAGTGTCAATGATGTTCGCGTAAGAAATTCGGGGATTCCCCGCATTATCGGAACAACGAGTAGTTGCATCTTGATAATAATGTAGCCATATATTGCTTATGATTTATTTTCGATTTTTTCATTTTGTCATTACAAAGTGCATAAAAGTAGTGTATAGTAAATAATTTATACATGTAACATTCAAACTCTAAAATCTACAAATATGTCTACTTGTGTAGCACAAGCGACTGACACGTCTCTGAGCACAACATGGCTGACTTTTTTTTTCTAGTTGCACAGCCATATCACGGATTTCCACAAGATAATTTTGGGTTTGAACCTCATAGTATTTAAATAAAGTTATCACACTAGAGTCAGACCAAGATAAATTGGTAGCGATTTTGATAGTCCATGCGGTGGAATTGTTATTTTAAACGTCAAACTTCTATGAAATTATGTCGTTTAACACTTTCAACGTGTGGCCTATCAAAACCGCTGCTAACTTACCTTGGTCTGACTCATATCGAACCATGAAATACTACTATCTACTACTAAATAGTACCAATCGGTCCTACCGTAACTAACACATTTCTAACCTTTTTTTTTTGAACGATCTCAGAGCTGTTGAATAATACGACCCAACTCGGTTTCAATTCGGTTACATTATAAAGAGCATTCATTAATCTCTTTTGCAATTCATAAGTATTCTGGATCAAGTGGATATTGGTCTTGAAAACTTTTTAACATGAGCACGTAATATGATATTCTGAATGCAACGTGGATGTGTTTGGAGGTAATATACGACGAGCACGTGGTGCAAGCCGCCATACCCGGCTGACGAAAGACCAAAGTAGAAGGTGACCTACTCCCAGAGGCGTATATAAAGATTTGGCGCCCCGCGCGCCCCGGATCAGTTGGATTCGGCGCCCCATGAAGTGATGATAGTGTATTTCATTTAAGAAAAAATAACCCTGTTTTGTCACGCCTTGCAGCCTGTCGCCCCGGGCCATGCCCCCCTTGGCCTTGGAAAATACGCACCTGCCTGCTCCAGCTGTTCAAGGATGTAAAAACCACCTTAAGCAGTTATTGGCCAGGTAAATATAAAACTACAATGATCTTAATTTAGAGGGAACAGTACTTACAGTTCTTGTCCAGTCTTTGTATGACTTCTACAAGTGAAAATGACTTACTTCTACAATTATATTTAAATTTCCCGTATAGCTCTTTTAAGGCATGGCATTCAAAACCAGCGATGTAGACTGCTTCGTCAACCTTGGTAGTTTCCGACCGTGTAGTACAGTGATGGTGGGTAAACTTTTTTTCTTCGAGAAAGTTTAAGAAATTTTAGAGGAGGGCCACACTTGCAGCAAAAATGTATTTTGATTTTCGATTATCGTGGGCATATGCCATATACTAATTATTTCATAGGACCGGCGGCGGGTCGGATAAAATCCTTTCGCGGGCCGGAGCTAGCCCGCGGGCCGTTTTTGCCCACCACTGGCTCTAGTAGGTGGTTGGCACCCAAATTGTATTGATTCCCTGCCAAGGTCAGGGTGATCTTGGTTCATCGCAAACTTGATTGCTAGCCGTGTAGTAGCCGCTTAATAGTTGAGCGCAGTTCACAGAAATACGCGGGGTGGGTCTGTGGCGCACGGGACGGGCGTACTGGACCGTGACCTAGGTCCGAGGCCTGTTCAATAAAGTGGAAGGTGGTTGTGGTACCATACATCTAAAAAGGATTCAGCTATTAGTGATAGCGAGAAAGAGGTGAAATGACAACTGACCGGACCAAAGTCGCGGTCCGGTACGCCCGTCTGTTAGCACTATTCCTTTGAATAAATAATGGAGGGAAACTCAAAACTTATTACATACAAACTTTTAGCAATGGGTGTTATATTATAATGAATGTAACTTGTAACAACTAAAATAAAAATTACACAAATTGGAGGAAGCAGGAAAACGATTAGAGCTAATGGATGCACTGTGAACATGGTAAAGCACCTCAAGAAGTAAGTAAATTGTAACAAGTTAATAACCCATAAAAATAATATAATTAATGAATAGTTTACTTTTATTTATTTATCATATAGCAATATGGCATATGTTCGTAAAACACAACTCTCAATAATTATTATTAGTAACTAAATGGTCAAAAAATACAAAATGTAATACATAAATTTCATATTATTTTACAGTAATGTTGGCCTCTCAACAACTGGTGGGAGGCTTAAATTATCTCTATTAAATTTTAGACTTAAATGCATTTACAAAAAGTTGCTGTTACAAAAATCCAATATGTACATTATCATGACAATCAAACACAAGAAACTTTTTTAATTCATATGGTCTATATTATAGTGTAGTGGGGCACGCCCCTTGTGTGAGGGAAAATTGATTGAGGGTTGGTGCCTTCCCTCATAAAATCACCAGCTGTGGGGCTGAGAGGGTAAACAAACATGTAGCCCATTCTAAGAGATTATTAGATCTATCCCTTTACCAGACATATTGTGCTATCTTGCTGTTAAGAATGACAGGGAAATAACATGTGCCTTTCTCTGTCCCTCTCAGCAGAAACTTTCTGGCGACCATATAGATATAATAACCCTGTATTAGAGTTGGCAACCACAAAGATATCATGTGCACTGCCAAACTTAACGCACTTGCTACGGAAATTGGCTATTCAACTAACAATAACCATACTTGTACAAATCAACAAGTGATTAAAATGAAATTTAATATTAAAACAACTTACTATTTGTTAAACATAATATTATAATATTTGTGGGCAGAAACATGGTCGCCCAAAATTGGACAAGAGCTGGGTGTGTTGGGGATGGGGTGGGAGAAGATTACCCAAATTGCCCAGGACCAGAGTCAGTGGAAGAATATGATTCGAGCCCTACACCTCAGCAGAGGGTAACAGGATGAAATTAAAAAGAAGACTATTTGTGAGGCTCAGGTATTGTTAATATTATTGCAATTAATAAAACAAATTAAAATTAAAATTTATTTATTTATTTACAAGGATAAATGTTTCTCTTTTAACTGTGACATAAATGCTCCTTATACTTATTTTTTTGCACAACTAATTTCACTTTTCGCCAAGTAGCTCTCTTACCTTGACATCATAGATACCTTTAGCTTCAACATGGAACGTCTCACACAATGCCGTTATCTGTTTAGTCACACTGAAAACTAGATCTTCAGAGACTCCGGTTTGCTTCTTCGCCTTTTTAATAAAGTCATTTTGAATATCTTTGATGGCATCTCTACATTCTATGAACAGAGCTTTGGCATTCTTGGCTAGCTGCTCCCGATGCTCTTTAGTCACCTTCGGTACTGGCACAAACAATGTTGTACCATCTTGCTGAGGATTCAAATTCAAACCAGATGATTGTATCGCTTTTAAAGCGTCAGGGATGGCTTGAGGAAACGAAGCAAAGTTTATTACTATAGTTTTAGGATTTTTCCTCACTATCTGCGCCAATTCCTGAAGCTCATATTCTTTGCCATCAAACTTCACGGGCATAGATTCTATGGAGCCGGTCGTAGAGCGTAGTGATAGGTTTTTGGTAAAGTCCTCTTTCATATTTTCAATAGCTGCTTTACATCTGTCTTTAAGCTTGTCCACTGCAATCAGTTCTGACATCATAAGCGGGTTGATGTCCACTTTGCCTCCTTTAACTTTCTTATCCTTTCCTTTATCTTTTCCTTTGGCATAATTTCGAATTGCCGTGAAATTATAAGTGTTCGCCGTGATAATTCTTTCATTTAGGTTAGGGAAATATTTGAATGAATTTATATAAACGGGTACAATCATTCGTTGTAAAATCCGTGCGTTCATTATATATGCAACTCCTGTTACTTATTTAATCAGATTTTTATTTTTATTTATATTATTACTGATTAGTTAACCTCAAAATAGTGTTTTAGAATAATAACTAATAATAAGCGAACAAAACGCAGTGACGTTTTATGAAAATAATTTTTGGAAAAATTTAGCTTAGGTACATTTTCTGGTGCAATAACAGTAATTTACAATGGTTCATTATTATTTTTAAAGACTTTTCGATGAAATGTAGCACTTCATTTTAAAAATCTTTAATAGTTTGTATCATAGTTTGTATGTCTATGATAAAACTAGAGGATTGATCGAACTACTAATCAAAACGCATTTGACAGAAGCGCTCTGAAACTAAGTTCAGTGAATGCTTCAGATATTTTAAATGGAATTATTGTATTTATATCAGAAAAAGTCAATTTAATTTAATATCCTAAAGTATTAATTTATTTATCATAAGAACGTTCTAACACTAGTTATAGTTTAGTCTGAGGTTTGACTGCTTTGACATTTCACTAATTAACGTTCTGAATGATCATAGTTCAAATGGCCAATTAGATTTTTTTTCCAAAAATGTCTGTGTTATTTCAAAAAGTTATCAATACAGGAAGACTTTGTTCATACAGAAATTTTATAAAATCTGTGTCCTCGTGCAGATGTTTAGCCATAAGAAAACTCTCAGGTATTTCCTACGACGCGAAGTATAAATATTTTGTTATGAATGATGCGTTAAGGTTATGTGTACTTTTTAGATGTTCCGCGAAAGTTTATTAACTTTGAGGAGGTCGTGGCGGCACGGCGAGCAGAGGCACGGCGTAGTGTTGTAGTTCAAGTAAACTCAGAGGCATCCTTTAGTGAACTACACTCATATTGTTCGAAATATGCAGATGTCAAGGGAATTCATCACTATCGGAACTCAAGTGGAGAGGTATTTAACTTAACTAACATCGTTTTGGATCTGCAATACATTTTATTTCAGCTATAGTTATGCATACAATTTTTAAGGAATATATGTATACACTTATTATAATAATAAATATGTTTTTTAAATTATTTTCGTTTTAGCACTTTATGCTTATAGAATTTAGCACAGAAGATAATCTCAAAGATGTACTACGGAGTTGTAGCTCACACCAAAAAGACATTGATGTTATGTCCCTCCGGTCCCCATTCCTCTGGTTCCGCGCTGCTCCCGGGAAAAAGGAGAAGACTGAGCCATGTCTTAGTTCTCTTAATACTAAGGATGGGAGCTCAGACCTCAGTGAAGACACACTATTTCAGGAGTTGATGAGTGCACAAACAGTGTCTGATCAGATACAGCTTTTGTATGATAGGACTATATTGAATGACCTTGGTGTTCGGTTACGATTTATAGTGGCTAGAGAGGTATGTATTCAATTGTTCATGTAAATGAAGTTGTAATTCAACTAACCGTAAATAGTTTTAATTATTATTTCAATTTTATTGGAATAGTCTAGTTAACCTAACCACAAAAAACAGTCTAAAACCTTTTTGTATTTCATACATTTTTGCCTTACTGGTTGTGAAAGAATTCTCATTGTCTCTATATTTCTAGCTTATTTTTAATACTAAATCTTATTTTCTGAATGATTTCAGTATATCTTAATACATACTATTATTGATATTCCAGCTAGAGGTGATGTTAGAGAGCTTGTATGCAAATATTGAGGTCCATCCCTTTGGATCTTCCGTGAATGGTTTCGGCCGGATGGGTTGTGACCTGGATCTAGTACTTACTAATACACTAACTAATGATATGGTAAGTAAAACCTAGTTAAAGCATATTACAACTCTATGCAATGCAGAACCTTAGCATAGGCTAATTTTAAGCTATATTTCAGAGAAACATCATTTCTAATAAAATGTGAATTTCTAATGAATAGATTTTACACTCTGTACAATTAATTCACATCTTGCAGATGGATCCATCAAAGCGTCTAGTATACCAAGAGAAGCGTAACGAATCCCGCCCAGCAAGGCAGCTAGAGTTGCTAGCTGAGCTATTGGACATGCGCGCAGTGGGCGTAGCGCGCGTGCAGCGCATATTACACGCGCGCGTCCCCATCGTCAAGTTTGCGCACCACATCACCGACGTGGACTGCGACCTGTGCTACAGTAACATGTGAGTGCAGCCATTATTTTTTTATTATATAGCCCTTTGTTCTGAACATGATTGTTCTCTTTGATAGTCTTGAATAGTCATATGAAGTCTCTTAGCCTGTCGGCTAAGGCCTCCTCCAACTTCTTCCAGTATCTTCTCTCTCTTGCCACCCTTGTCCAGAGTGGTCCCACTGTATGAATAATTTCGTCTTCTCATCTTGTTACTTGAGGGCCTTGCGATCCTGACCCGTCTGTAGAGTGCAGCCATTAATGTAAGCTTAATCCAGATGGCCTAGCTGGGAAAAAGTTTAACTATCTACCAAATTGTTAATTCTAATTTGTAATAATAGCCTTTATCCCATGCTAGTAACGTGTGATGTAGTTTACTGTAGCATTACCTTACCTATATTATGTATAGTTCTCAGTGAGAGCGTTTTTAGGAGGTAGGTGCACGTCTATTGCAATGTATAACTTATCATTTATACTATTATTGTACTTGCTTCTGTTGTTTCTCCAATAAAGAAAAAAAAAAATGTGTAAGCAACGTTGAGGAAGCGTTTTCTATTGAATAACCTTCCCGCTCCACTAGCCATTGAATCTAGGAGCAATGTCCCCCTTACTGCCACTTAAGGCCTCGCTATATTGGTTGTTCTAGTCGATCTTTTTGTCTTTAACTTGATCTTGCTGCTTGAGCATAATTTGTTACTTAATTTTACCGAAAAACTCAGAGCACAGTTCTGTGCAATTGCTCTTTGGATTGAGTTAGAGCCTTTCTAGATTTTTTATATGTATACATTTTGGTTGTTTTTTAGGGTTCCATAGTCAACTAGGAACCCTTATAGTTTCGCCATGTCCGTCTGTCTGTCTGTCTGTCTGTCCGAGGCTTTGCTCCGTGATCGTTAGTGCTAGAAAGCTGAAATTTGGCATGGAAATATAAATCAATAAAGCCGACAAGTACGTAGAATAAAATCTAATTTTTTTTTTTGCTTCAACTCTACAGTGTGGAGTATCGTTTGAAAGGTCTATCAAAACATTTTTTGATAAAGTGAATATATTTGGATATAATCGCTATGAAAGAAAAAAAAATGTGTCCCCCCCCCTCTAACTTTTGAACCATAGGTCAAAAAAATATGAAAAAAATCGTGGAAGTAAAGCTTAAGAAAGACATTAAATGAAAACTATAGCGGACATGATCAGTTTAGCTGTTTTTGAGTTATCGCAAAAAGTTTCCCCTTCATAGTAAAAACACGTACTATCCACAGTGCATCCGTTGGTTAATAATCTACTATACTTTAAGCTAATTAAGCTCCAGTTTAGCTTATTGCGACGGAAGAGTAACTACGGAACCCTACTCTGAGCATGGCCCGATATGCTCTTGGCCGATTTTGAAATGAAGTGTACACTTGGAAGAGTTTTACTAAGAGCTGGTTGCTCAGGTCCGGAGTGTACATGTCCGAGCTGCTGCACCTGCTGGGCTCGCTGGACGCGCGCGCGCGGCCGCTGACGCTGGCCGTGCGGCGCTGGGCCGCGGCCGCGCAGCTCACGGCGGCGGCGCCCGGCCGCTGGATCACCAACTTCCCGCTCACGCTGCTCGTGCTGCACTTCCTGCAGCAGGCCAAGGTGCTGCCGAGCGTCAAGCTGCTTGTCAGCAAGGCTGGTAAGTTCGTTCCAGCTTGGGAAAAGTATGTTTTCAGATTCCTCTTCGCATTTCTCAGCAGATTCTCGTAATATTTTGTATATTTTGGAAAATTTTCAAAAATATTTTAATGTAAGTATGCTTAGACAGACTCGCGAGTCGCAAGGTCTACAGCTTAAAGTGCCACTAGTACCTATTTATGTGCTGATGAACGTAATTTAGTAACGTATTCTCTCTGACTTGCTATTTTTGATGGTTTATTTCCGCATTCACGAACCTTAACCCCTAAAATATAATTGTATTTATTAAAAAGTCATGCTTTAAATTTCACTTAACACGTTCACTGTCCCAATCGGAATTGTTAACCTTACGGCTTTGTACTCTATACGGAAAGAGAAGAGGCGTGGAATATAATGGAACCAATACATTTTATGACTCGTGTGCAAATTAAATTACAGGGCACGGACAGGTCTCATAGAGTACCAATTGTTTCCTCTTACATTTTTGCATACTATAATTTTATGGTTTCTTCTATCGCATTTTACATTTTTTTCGCTAAGTTGTGCTTTTTAAATTTTCAGAGAAAGAAGACATCCGGATAGCAGAAGACAACCTGAACTGCACGTTCCTCCGCGACGCGAACAAGCTCCCTCCCTCCAGCTACTCCCAGAACGACGCGCCGCTTGAAACTCTCCTTCTACAATTCTTCGAATTCTACGCGCAGTTCGACTTTGCTGACAAAGCTATTTCTTTAAACGAGGGCGCTGCCGTCAGAAAACCGAACGCACTGCCGCTGTATATCGTGAATCCTTTGGAGCAGGTTGGTTGGCAGTTTTCTAGCTTCCCCTCTCGTCTAGTTTCCACTCTGGGTTGGTGAGATGGCAGTCGCTTTTGTCTGGTGTCTGGGCCAATTCTTGGGGTTACGTTGCCAAAGCGGGCCCGGGATTTGGGTTGTAACGAGCAAATTGGAATGGGCTGAGATGAGAAGGAAATGTCTCGTTTCTTTCTGGAAGCGCACGAAAATATGCCGTCACATGGGTTGGCAACGCTGAGTTTCCGCCGGAGATGTGCGAGAATGCGTAGAGAGTGAAATGTTTGTTAGGAACCAATAAGTGTATGTATTTGTATCAATATTATTTTTATATATGTATGTTTATTCCTTATGATTTTATTGTGTTCGTACATGTACCTAATTTTATCATCTATACCTCATGTTTTTGCACTGCCTACAACTGCCTTATCTGTTTTGCCTAAAGGTTGACTGGTAGAGAATGCCTTATGGCATTAAGTTCGCCTTTTGTACAGTGTGTTTTCTTATGTGCAATAAAGATTAAATAAAATAAATAAATAAGTATAAGTAGAATCACTTCATTTATTTTCCTCGTTCAGCGTGCAGCGATTGTATCGGTTTTGAAAACACATCGCTTGCTACGCATCCTCGTACATCTCTGGTGGAAACGCAGCCTAACTAGCTAAGCCAACTCAACTCATATTATAAAATACAAATTGCTCCACCCAACGCCATGTTCGATTTCACATGTCTACTTCTGGTGGTGTTGGATTTACGTAGGTAGATTTAAAGGTGGTATAAAATAGATGCTTAACACACATTTAGGGAGGTTCTTGGTTCACTGTGGGAGGGTCTTCTCTCACTCTCACTGAGCGTAAGCATGAACAAGACGGTTGTGCATGCCCAGGATCGCGGATATCATGTCTTTGAATTTTAATTTTTTGTAATTTTTAACAAGAGTTCAGTGAATTTTCATATTTTTAGCTTTTGTACAAAAATTGTTACAAATTTTTAATGTGCGTTTTAGACCTATGTTCGATTTTTTTTTCTATCCAGTGAAAGTCAAGAAGTCATGTTTCGAATCAATGAAGTTAGTAACTAAAGAAAGGCCTCAAAATCACTATTTAATTTTTTGGCAAACATACTGTGATCTAAAAAAGCATTACGATTTATCAAATATTGCTGTCTGAACACTTACAACTAAATTTTTACGTTTGCAAATTAAATTCTTTCGTTCCAGGCATTGAACGTGAGCAGAAACGTCAGCTACGAAGAATGTGAACGCCTGAAAATGGAAGTCCGCAACGCGGCCTGGCAGCTAGAAGCCGGCCTCGAAGGGGACAAAACAGACGACTGGGGCCTACTAGGTCTCATAGAGAAGAAATCCACCAGAGGCCTCAAGAAACTGCTCCGAGTAGGCAACTCACAACGACTAGTGTCAGTCAAGGACTTATTTACTAACGAAGAAGACAACCAGCCCGTTGGTAATGATATCAAAGATAAGTTGGACAGACTGGCAAGTAAGGGAAGGAATGAGAAAGTAGATAAGAGTAACGTGAAGTTCAAGAACAGTCAAGTTGCTAGCCAAGTGTATAGGATACGGCGGGGTAAGTTGTTATGAGAGTTTGATGATTAGTGGGTAGTTTCAAAGTGTTGGCTTCGTATTCGCTTTAGAGAACGTTAAATCGCGTTAAGGCAGGCGTGGCTCCGCAAGTACATGCGGCCGGCACCAATTTTGGTGTCTAGTAGTGGTTGCTGCGCATCGCTACGGAACGGATAATTTTTGGTACATATTTGTATAGCTAAATTTGATAAATTTTGTATTAGGTAAATTACCTATGTATTTGACATTTCCTGCAGTAATGCAGTCGAATGCAGCATTATTGCAGAACGACAATACTGCCGACTGTATTACTTCCGCAAATGTCAAAATCCTGGGAGCGACATCAATTTTGACATTTTGCAACTATAAGGCAGTAACATCGCGCTGCAATACTGCTGCCGACTGCGATATTACCGCCGACTGCATTACTACCGCAAATGACAAAACCTTGCAGCACCATATATTTGGCCATTTGCAATAATAAAGCAATAATATCGCGCTGCCGTACTGCTGCCGACTGTATTACTCCCGTAAATGTCAAAAATCTGGGCAGCAACATCGATTTTGATTTTGCTACAGGAATGCAATACAATCATATGCGTTGTTACTGCAGGAAATTTCAAGTTTTTCGAAAGAGTTCGGTCCAATCGGCAACGTTTAGGAACTTTCGGTATACCTAAACAGGGGTTTTGTGATACAGTGAACCTTCTGTACGTAGTACTACTATTTATTCTGTGGTTGAGGCAGTCTTCACATTTGGCGGGTCCACACAGGACGAGCCGCCTCGTGAGGACATTGCCGCGCGAAGCTCGGTCGGTGTAGACGCGCCTATTGGATGCGGATCCACACACCGCTCCTGTGTGCGAGCGGGACATCACTATATACTAACACTCTTTAACTGACAATAAGGCTTACCAAATGGCCAATTAAGAGTGTGAATGAAGAACAAGAATGAAAAGCTTGATTATATCACTATTGTATACAATACTTTTTTTACGAGTCATCTAAAATAATACTTTTCTTACTATAAAACCTTAATAATTAATGAAAATTTAGTAGACAAAAATTTAGTACAAAATACATTAACGCGTGGAAACAGCGCCCGCCCGTCCTCCGTTTAGCCTTTTCTATGGGAGCGCGGCGGCACGTGGTTGGTCAATTTTTTTATAGTTGACTACAGCGTATCGAAAAGAATCTTATAGTTGAGTTGGGAGCCGATACATGAAAAGTACGTAATTATGATTTGCTATACGAAATCTTAATTCAAGCATTACAGTCGACGAGTAGAAAAACAAATTAAGCCTTTCATTTATTCTATTAAGGTTTACTTTGGAGTGTCATTTGGCGTTAAAAAGCTTAAACTAGAAGTCAACGCTTTTATAATGGACTTGCAAAGTGTGATGTGTGATCGTTGAAATTATGTATTAGATTGACACAAATTGGTTAAGTTTAGTAGTCGTCCCTTAATGAGTAACATTTGATTTGAACATTGTATATGAGAACCGAATGCGGATATTATAAATAGGACGTGATAGTTCAAAGGAGTTCAACTTAGGTTTTTATTCGATAGAAATTGCGAAAAGTGGAAAGAAATCAATTTACCTTTATTACTTGGATCTGCACGCAGCTCCGGTGTGTGAGTGGGTCATTACTACATACCGCATAACTGTCTCGCTCACACACCGGGAGCACCGAGCGCTGATAATCGCATTAAGCACATAATAAACGGACATGATACAAACAGGTCTGTAAATTGACATTTAACAGTGTGAACAATGTTATGCTTATAAGCATTATATAAGTTGTGTAACTTATACAAAATTTAAAATTATATTCTTCAAGTAGGCCTCAAGAGCTCTTATTCTATTAAACTGTAAGTTTCAATAGCAGCACTATTTGTTAATAGGGGGTATTACTGCAATATTCTGCCGCCAGAGTGCATCGCTAGCACATATTGATCTAAATTCTAAACTTATACATACTACGCCTTAAACAGTTTTTTGATAAGTTTTCATTATGACTTTAATGCATCGAGGCGGTTTACAGCTGTAGGTCCTCAGTTTGTGCTAGTAGCGCCCTCTACGCATAGAGTTTTGCGTAATATTCCCTATTGTACATATTTAAGTAAAAAAACTTTGTAAAATATGTTGTTACGTCTAGGCCGCCATATTTGGTTACCTTTTTTGCTACTTCTATTGAATACCATTACATGTTGAATTTATGAAGTTCAATCTATCTATAACTTCTGCATCTTTAGGTATTTAAATAAAACAAACAATTAGCACATTTTCGGGTAGTTATAACATTTATTGGTTAACCAACCAAATACAAAACCGCCTGGATTTGTGACCGAACGTTCTGATTTTAACCTACATAATTTGATCATGTAATGTTTTCATCTACCCTCAACTGCATTAAAGAGACATTTGAGGGTAGATTTTGTTTCCTCTTATCGAAATACCTAAAGATACAGAGTATAAGAATTGTTTTGACATGTAAATAAAAGTGGATGTTACCGTTTCTCATCTTTTATTCATATAAAATTTTCAGAAATAATATAATTTTAGGATTATTTGTCTTCATTTGACCCATCAAATATTCAGCTACATTATCTATACAGAGTTTCCTTATAGTTTCCTTGTAGTCTGGATTTGTTAGAAGAGCATGTATGTATTCCTGTATTGTGTGGTTGGTGTCTGTTTGTCTATATATCCGCTTTAGCTCGAGAGCGCAGTCTCTGGTCCATATAAACTCCTCGAGGTACACGTTGTGAGTTTCGTTTTGATCGAACACTCGACACTGAAATTGTATAATTATGGTTCAAGACAAAGTGATTGTTATTGAAATTTAATATTAGTTGCACTTATGGTCAAAGAGATACCGTGTCCTGATAAGTGACACATTTTGTCGAAACTACATTGGTTGGCGTTGCCGTGTTTTTATTGCAGGATAAGGCAGTAGCCTTATCGTTCCTAGTAGTAACTAGGTACGAAAGAGCTTGAGTACGAAAGGTATTAAAGAGCAAATAACATTTTGTTTTTGTAAGTTACATTGAAGTTAAATATAACTTTAACCTTTTCGCCGCCACGTCAATGAGGTAATAAAGTGGCATCAACGCCACGTAAAAAATTGCACGTATACAAACCTAACCAAAACCACGACTTGATATGAAGTCGTGGCGTGTGGGGCACGAAATGTACTGACTTCATATCAAAAGCTGTCACAGACGACACGTTACCGAAGTGTATGTTGGTATGTGACGGTTTGATCAATCTTTGGCGTTAGATCTACGGTGCGGATATATCCGTCATTGGCGTCAAAAAGGTTAAATGAAATGACCTTGATAACAATTTCAAACCAGTCCCGATTCTCGTCATATAATTTGAGTGCAGAGATCATTCCTAATTTTGCCATTAAGTTGAAAGAAACAAATTCAACAGAGATTTTCTAATATATTTAATGTCATTAACGGGTCTAACGATTAAATTTCATTATTATACATTATATCCGACGTTTCAGCCAGGTCGCATTAGATGTGGTGGTGTGGTGTGTGATTAAATATGTGTATAAAACCCGAGAGTTTAAAGTGTTACAGAGATTTGCTAAGTTTCAATAAAGGGTTTAAAATACAGTAAGTACCTCTTCGCCGAGCTCGTCGCCGGTGTGGACGTGTGCGCAGAAGTCCAGACCGGCCAGCAGCAGCTGCAGCGCCGGCGCGGCGCGCGCGCCCGCCGCGGCGCGCCGCCACTGCTGCGACGCCAACGGGGACGTCGACTGTTGGCAGGCTTCTGTGAACGAAACATATACAGGCAGGATTTTTTAGTCAGTGAGGGCAGCTCCTAGATGCCAAATACAGAAATGCATACAATATATGTCGGGAATCGAGTCTAGTAGGGCTATACGAGTTTAAAGAGCACTCAGTTTTCAAGACAAGGAAGCTCCTACTGAAAAACATGATAAGCCTATCTTATGTAGACACCGAAAATCTATTAAAGACGACATCCTAACGAGACCTAAACACAAACACACACACACACACACGCGCTTGTGCTATAATACAACTTCATTTTTCTTAGCATGTTACTTATCTAGGTCATAAGTCTTATCTGTTTTTAATTGCTACTTAAATTAATTATATGTATTACCTTTAGAATAAGTACTTACTGTTGCTACTAGCCGCTAATGCTTACAATATGTTAATCTTATTATTTCCTCTACGAGACAGGCTATGCCTAGTGTGGAGGTCAGTATAACATGTAACACTGTTTAAACTTATATTTGTGAAATAAACAATTTGTATTTGAATCGTGGGCGTATCATACTAGAGGCAGCACGTCAGAACCTTCAATAGTGGATGACGAGGGCTTTCAATGAAATACGATGTTCAACTCACACAGTCTTTCGAGTCTTTTCTGGACAAGACTGATTATAAATCATAGCACACGTTACATTTCTTATCTTAAGCAAGCAGCTCAACCGACGCATCTTCTCCCGTTCTCGTCTGAAGAATGATTGACAGCATAACTTCAATTGTTGCCGATTTCAATTGTTTTGGCAGTGCACACTATGACGCATTGGAGGAACTGCGTCGAACACCATTCAGGTGTAACGTAATACCCTAGCTAGCTCTATTTGTCAAATATGGCGTGATGAAACGCCTCTTGAAGTCATTCTCCGACATTATATATATATATATATATTGACAAAAATATCTATATATTACTGCTAAATATACATGTACAAAGCAGGTCTCAGGGTTTGGAATGCTCACTAGCACCATGTGAATGGCGCCAGTTTGAAAACATTCCATTACCAAAGCTAACATAAGTTCAATAGCACACGATTATGACCTTTATGGTGTAGAGACGTGAGCACGGCGTTGGCGGCACGTTGCCGCACGGCGGGCGAATCGTCCTCCAACAAGATTGCTACCGTCGCAAACAGCAAGGCAGACCACTCGACTAAAAAAATATAAAAACTTTTTATATCGATGCTAGGGTCTGGCTAATGAAAGATCCCACGACGGAACGGAGACGGTATATGCGTTTGGGGTGAGAGGATGTTTGTGCAAACCAATGTTGCCATTTATCTTAAAAACTACTAGTCCGATTTTGATGCGGTTTTCAGTGATGGGTTCGGGTTTGATTGGTGCATGTTCTTAGATAGGTGTTACGGTGACAACTCACCAGAGGGCGCTGCAGTGAACATTTATTTGTGCATCCTTTTTCACCTATGTTTTAACCGTCGTGGGTTTAAAAAAAATAATAATTTTGTTTTATATTATTTTCAGTAGTTATATTATTTTTTCCGGACTTACACTTGTAAGTTTTGCTTACGTAAGGACAAATTTGAAATTGCCGAGTTTTTGCAGAGTTCATATTTCGTTAGCCAGACTCTAACCCATATGACTTAGATAATAATCAACGTTGAATATATGCATAAGCGAATTTTATACGCATGGGATCTACACCTACGAATACATTTATTGAGAAAGAAAATAGCTTATAGAGAGACGCTTTTTCATTGCGCACGAGCTGCCCTTAGCTTACCTAACATAGATTCAACAAGAATGACATATACACCAGATAGTAATTATAACCCTTTTCCAGGCCACACCAATCTAGGTTTTCTATGATGATTCATTTGAAGACAAGTCCCATTTCCCGAAATTGATATCTAATTTGAATCTTAAAATCGGAATGCTAAAGTTGAAATTCTATTGACGCGCATGTAGTCGATAAATCTTTACTATGTCTAGAAAAGGGTAAACTGAAGTTATTAGCTCCGTGCACAATCGGTGCGGATATATGACAAACAGTATAAACGAAAAGGTTTATTGGAAACTTCGGTTCTTGGATAAGCCTTTATTAAGATGCCATAACTAAAAATGTAATACTTACACATCTCCGCTTTGTTCGCACTCATTTTTGCCTTCACCAGCGTCATCAAATGCTTTTCCAAATACCCCACCACAATTTCTCTAGTATCCTCCTCATTCCCTGCCGAGCTACATTCATATAGCACTCTCACTACCTCCAAAACTGGCTTTGATACGAAACTCAACAAACTGAGCAAGTAAATAGAGCTCAAACTCGTATGGCCATTCCTAATAGAATCTATCAACTCCATTATCACAGTTTCTTCAGTTAATTCTACGTTATTTCCAAGCTTTAGCTTTACTATTTCTCTTTGCGTGTCTTTAGTTAACGCTAGAACTTTTAACGCTTTTTGTTTACATTCTAAATACCCATTTTTCGTTACTTTGCACAGAATTCCAACATAATTTATATCACGCTCTAACTCTTCTAGAGTTTCTTTATTTAAAATTTTAGATAAGTGGTCTAAAAATGGACTGGAATCTTCTTCATAGCCATGTAGGATGAGTAGGTAGTTGAGAGCAGCTAAGTTGACTTCGTAGTCGGAGTGTTGGAGGCACCGTTTTGTCAGCAAAGCGGGTACATTGCTGATAATTAGTGACAGGTATGTGGCGTTCGTGAGGAACGCTTCTCGACCGCTTGTGATGGTGGGGGCCGGGCTGAATAAGACTGTTTCGAGAAGAGATGACATTGATGGGAGATCGTCGTTTAGAAGTTTTGGGAACCTGAAATAAAATTGTATTCTGTATAATTTTCTTGTAAAATTTTGAGATGACTGTGTCTGAGCTCTGATGATGCATTTCGTAGCAGAAGTAGCTATGCAGGCACGGTGTTCGAAGTGACCTAAATATTTCTTTACTTTTGTAAGAATAAGACCGTGAGCAGATTATTTTTGAATGACCCGTTTAGTCACTTCGCTTTTGACTATATTTACAAGTAAAAAAAAAATGGTCACATGACTTGGCGATGACGCTACCGACGCCTATTACCACCATACATCGGTGTAAATCAGCATATATTTAAAATACCGACAGAAGAGGTTCTATGTCTTCTAATTGGAACGTAGAGTAAGGTTCAAAATGGTCAGTCAAGTGTTAGTACCTTAGCAGGATTAAGTTGATAAACTCGAGCCACTCGTCAGCGATAAGGAAGCACGGTGCGTCGTCCGCCAAATGTTTGGGAATCCAGAACGTTTCACGAACAGCTGCCAGGAGTGTGGGTCTGGAGTTTTCGTCGATGGTCACATCGGGTTTAAGCTCCAATAGGACAGTCAACTGAAATATATTAAATAGGTTAACTCCTCAACTCGTCTCTGGGACCCGGAGTGTTTGCCAGGCAAAAAACCGACTTTATGTTTATTTATTTATTGAAACTTTATTGCACAGTAAAAATATACAGTTACAAAAGGCGGACTTCATGCCACAAGACATTCTTCATGCCAGTCAACCTTTGGGCAAAATAGTTTGCGGGGTATATAAATTTAGATTTGAATTTTCATACTCTTGTTGACCAGATATTGCATCGGTGGGGAGCTAGGAGTTAAGATCCAGTTTCAGTGAAACGTAGTTAAGAAAGTTTGACGATGATCTATCTGCATCCAAAATTTTACTTACCCCCCTCGTTGCACAATGTACTATTCATTTCTCAAAATCACGTAGGCTGGATCATCATCAATTTCATCTCATCACATATAATAAATAAATAAATATGATAGGACATTATTACACAAATTGACTAAGTCCCACAGTAAGCTCAATAAGGCTTGTGTTGAGGGTACTTAGACAACGATATATATAATATATAAAGTACCTGGGCGACCGAGCTTTGCTCGGTTATAACTATTTATCGTAATATGGTGGTGTATAGGTGATAATCTTAACTAATTTTTTTTACTAAATTAAACTTGTCTAAAACAATAAAAATTAAAAAATTATATATAAACATGAACATATAAAAAAAAAACAATAGTTAGTCACCGGGCGAGATTCGAACCCGTAACACTCGTTTCTAGCCGTCCGCGTCTTATCCCGCTGGACCAGACGGACAGTGGCCGACAACACGAAATTAGCGACCATATTCTGCGTCGAAAGAAAAACGCATGAAAACTCGAAAACACGCGTTTTCCCAAACATAAGACTAATCTAGATCGATTGTATACCCCCAAAAACCCCCATATACCAAATTTCAGCGAAATCGTTAGAGCCGTTTCCGAGATCACAGAAATATATATATATATATACAAGAATTGCTCGTTTAAAGGTATAAGATATTGTATAAATACTTACATACATAGAAAACACCCATGACTCAGGAACAAATATCCCTGGGTATCACACGAATAAATGCCCTTACCAGGATTTGAACCCGGGACCATCAGCTTCGTAGGCAGGGTCACTACCCAGTAGGCCAAACCGGTCGTCAAAAATAATCAACGAACATATCAATATTAAATATAGCACGGCATTTGTCATCACTTGGCTCACAGAGAATTGTCAAACTTTTCATACACGCACAGTTTGAGCACTAGAAACTAATATGGGATCGACAGATGGTTTGGTGCTGCTCGTCCTAAGACTTTGGTCTTCCATTGACTCCGTACGCAGCGTTTTAGCGTTCAAAGATCTTCCTGTTTTCACTTATATTCCGACTGTACGCGCGTGGGAATTTAATCGGAGACCATGGTTTCAAGCGGGTCAACTTTTAAATGTGTACCTGGCACAAAAGTCCGTGGCAGAGATTCCTCTTGATCTTCGGATCGCCGAGTGTCACGAGTAATGACTGCATGTGAGCTATGCATCTGTAATTATAAAACAATTTACACGTTTATGTTCGTCAGGTTTATCTTTATGTAGTGTTATTACCTAATTTAAATGTATTATAAGAGTGAATAAAAAATTAAGCCTTTTTAATTTATTTTATTATTTAATGTCATGGTCAAAGTAACTATGTATATTGTTTTATTTTTTTGCAATCGAGTTGATTTGTTTTATTGCTCAAATAAGTAACACAGCATTACAGTAAAACCAAGGCACTGTAAAACTAAAAATAAAATAAACGGAGACAGAGAAAAATACATACACATAAAAATTAAATATTTTTTGGATTTGGGCGACGACGTAACAGCGTGGCTCCGTTGCGTCGTCTGGCTCGGCTTAGGATTCAGCGGGTTGCCCCGGAGCCGCCGACACACCACACGCTTCGGCCAGAAGTACGCGCTTGCGTTGGTGTCCTGCAGCGGCCGCGGCACGCGCACCACAAATGAGTTGAAGTGCCTCTGGAGTTGCAGGCGTCCATAGGCTACCGTGGGTGTGACCACTTACCATCACGCAGGCCGTATGCTAGTCTGCCATTATTAACTTTCTATTTAAGAAAATGTACCAGTACTGTGGTAGTACAGTTGGTGCTCGTTGTGGTACCTGTGCGGGGGCAGCAGCGGCGCGGCGGCGCGCGCGGCCAGGCGCCGCGTGCCCGCGTCGCGCGCGCCAGCCAGCGCCACCAGGTGCGGCAGGAAACACTCCAGCTGAACACAGGTACAATAATCTAGCTCACATTTTTGTAAAAGTCTCGATCGATCCTGCCTATACAACGTGCTCACAAGGAACCCGAAAGAATTTAAAAATGTATTCAGAGCTAATACCAATAAAAAAATTTTTTTTATTGTTAATTAACAACCACCAATAACATGTGCTTTTTATGTACAAATCTACAAATACTGTGTAAAAACAAAAGAAGAGAAAAAAAAAACATTGCGAAATTGACTCAAACTTATAATAAATTTTTTTCTTCTTTTGATCTCTAAAATGCGTAGTTAAAGTCTTTCGGGTTCCTTGAGCACCTTGTATTAGGTAAATGATTATAATATTGTAGGGACGACGGTGGCTTGATGAATACTCCCGTATGAATAGACCGTATCTGATGACTCATTAACAGAGCCCGGAATTTTCTTGAATTTTTGCTAGTGTCAGAAACATTTATCGATATCGATAGTTGTGTAATCGAATTAAAAAACGGGCCACCGAATAAAAAAATAATTTAACAATAAAAATTACATGAAGTTTGTATAAAATTATATATGTAGAAACAGACGCAATTTCTTCTTCGGAATTTACGCCAGTACACATAGCAGCACATGATATTATAGACATGTCGTATTTGATTTTGTCAATCACTCTATTTTGCCACAAAATCTCCTGTCTGTTGATGAGTCATTCCGTCATATTCAAAATTATTATCGTGAAAAATATTGATGAAACTTTATTTTCTTGATTTTTTATTCATTGTTTTAATCAACTTTAAGATTTCAAAAAGAGGTTATCAATTCTGTTGTATGTTTTTTTTAATGTTTGTTGTTTGTTTTTTACTGCAGAACTCCGATTCTGAACTGATCTTAAAAAATATTTTTTAATTGAATTTATATATGTACAGATTGTTCCCGTTTTTGTCAAAACTCAGTTCTGATGATGGGATCCATGAGGAATCGAAGGAACTCTTCAAATTGTATTTTCATCAACAAATCAAGCATGTACATTTAAAAAAGTGACATTTGATGAAGTGGAACTGCTGATGATGATCAGAATGGAATTCTTCAACGATGCTTAGTTTACGTTTGGCGATTTGACCACTTTGCTGTGTTTGTTGAGCAAATTAGATTTTTAAGACAATTTTTTATTTATTTTATAGTATGAAATCCAAATCAACACTAATCTTTCTTTAACCGTTCTCCCTCGGCTTTTTTTTTCTTAAAAATTATTATATGTCTGGTCCTAAACTTAGTGAAAACACATTATGTTCGACTTTAGAAACGATTATTTTTAAAAGCATAAAATCTAATCAAAACACTCTTTTAGATACCTTAACCATATAACTATAAATATATATATATATATATATTTCAAATTTTAACTTCTAAACTTAGTAGCAGCTAACAAAATACACCTATTTTATTTTTAGCTTAAGTAACTAAAACTAGGTCAACATCACAGAACTATGTCAACATAGATATGTATCAGATAAACCAATTACAGATTTCCACAGACAGGATACAAAGGTATACTGTAGGCTAGCATAAAATTGCGATTGGTTTCTGTTTTTTTCACCACACAAAAAAAAAATGACTCAGCACTCCCCTTCTTTTTTAAGAACTGCGAATCAAAAATTTTGTTCTGGCTTCGAGTATGCGTGTGCCAACTGGGCCCTCGAGACCGCAAATTTATGTACAGTTTAGCCATTTGTAGGGGAGCATAAAACCCTATAAATGTCTAAACGGTACATAGATTTGCGGTTTTTCTTTGAAATTGAGCTCGTACGCCGTCCACTAAGAGTAATATTTTACTTTACCTTCAAATTGGAGACAGTTCCTTCTAGAGCAGAGGGGTAGAGCCTCGCCAGAAGCAGCAATGTTGGGAACAGCGATGGACGGAGCGTTGAATCTGGTGACACGGATTTCAGTTGATCCTGAAACAATTAATAATTCTATACATACAACTTCTAAACTTTGAATGAATGAAAAAAATCGGCCAAGTGCGAGTCGGACTCGTACAGGAAGGGTTCCGTACCATTATCTACAAAAACGGTCACCCATCCAAGTACTGACCCCGCCCGACGTTGCTTAACTTCGGTGATTGGATGAGAAACTCGAGATTGGAAAGAAATATTTATTTAATTCTGTTTTTAGTATTTGTTGTTATAGCGGCAACAGAAATACATAATCTGTAGAAATTTCAAATGGCTAACTATCACAGTTCATGAGATAGAGCCTGGTGAGAGACGGACGGACAGCGGAGTCTCAGTAATAGGGTCCCGTTTGACACTTTGGGTACGGAACCCTAAAAAATTAGGTTTCTGTCTAATTCTTACCAGTAAGAAGTCGTAAAGTTGCGGGTAACGCAGGAAGAAAATCCGGCCTGTCATAGTGTTACGTGCGGACAGCTTATGGCCGCTAGAGCGCGCTACGCCGAACACTCGCACGGTCAGGGCACTGAACAGGAGAGTCGATGAGTTTCGCTCCTGGAAACAATAGTCAATTAACACAAGCTTGGGAAATACATTATGTTATTAAATATTTTGATTCTTGTTTTATAAGCAGTCACACTATTAAAACCCGACCAGAAATATATGATCTTGATCATCGTCAAGAGAGCGCTGTTATTCTCATGTACAGGATGACAATTTAGTATGAAAAATTTAGTTCCAATGAAATTCCGCAATATGGCGCGTGATCATATATTACTGGTCAGGCTTTAAATATATATGATGTCAATCACAATGAAAATAACGATGATGAACTCTGGCTAACGTGGGACTCAAATTCTTCTTCCCTCGAGTCCCTCATGACATAGCCCAGCAGTGGCTGAGGCCGGATTTCTTCTTTAGTGTATGACATCTATTTCAGTTTATAAGTATAATCTGTGTGTAAGTCGTTTTTGTTTAAAATCCCTTATATACATTTCAACTGTTTATTATAACAAGTATATTTTGCCTAATGGTAAGCGGTTACCGTATATGGACGCCTGCAACTTCAGAACTGTCAATGCATACTACCGACCCAATAGACACGCATATACTTATTTTTTGAAAAAAACACGCACTTTAGTCTTTTTAAACCTCATGAAGGATTTCATTCCTCAGCCGGAGCGATCGTGGAAAGAAAAACATTTTGAAATATTTTATACTACCACCATTTAAGTGTCAGTGTGTGAGGCTACCATAATATTTATCATGTTAGCTACTCACTGTCCAAGTGTCGGCTTCGAACCCGCGCACCGCTACCATGATGGCCTCGGCCGTGTGCGCGGCGGGCGGCGCGGTGTGTCTATACAGAGCTCGCAGCACTAGGTGCGCGCGCGCCGCCGCGGCCGGGCCGGGAGGGGAGCGCGCCGCGGAGAGGCAGAGCTCGAGGCAGCGCCGCAGCAGGCGGCCGCGCGGTACGGTGGATTCCGCTGCTAGCTCCGTTGTTACTAAAGCCTTTATAAAACACACGGGTCTTAACAGTCTGAATTTTTCTTTTCACCACACTTGCTCGTAAAAGATCTTATTTCGTGCAGGTGTACTGAAGGACAAAGGTCTATTTTGTTCCCGAAAAGTTAAGGATGGTGAAATTGTATCATCATACAAACCAAGTAGAATAAATGAGTTTTACTTATAAAATACCAACGTTTATAATTTACTATTTTTGTTTATGGTTAAAATTATTTAATTTGATTAATTTAACAGCCGTTTAATTTTATTTTACATCATTTTCAATCGTGGCTGAATACCGAATAGGTCTGGGCCTTCGATGCCTAACTTGTCAAGAAATTACAAAATGGCCGACGAATGTTTGATATGTCACCGTATTTAAGAATTATTTCGCTTAAAATTGAGTTTTTTCTTCACAAGTGTGATAAAAAATATTGTAACTCCGGGGGTAAGAATATTGCAAACTCGGGTCTTTAATTCCCTCGTATCCAAAATTTCACTTACCCCCCTGGTTGCATAAAGTACTATTTTCTACTCGTCGACTTGAATGGTTGACTTAAGACTTTGTATACCCAACTGTAATCGAATACTTTTCACTATGGACTCCCGTTTTAACTACAATGATTTCTTACGAAATGCTTTCATCACGTGTTGCTAAAGGATAGAACAAAAGACATCGACGCGCTACTATTTAATGAATAAGAAGTGTGTTGATGTCCTCTGTACTAGCTTTATATCTACTGAAATAATTACGACCTATATACGGGGCAAACGCAGTGAACGTATTACAGCTTGTTATAGAGGCTTGCCATGATCTATATACGGGGCAAAAGCAGTGAACGTATTACAGCTTGTTATAGAGGCTTGCCATGATCTATATACGGGGCAAACGCAGTGAACGTATTACAGCTTGTTATAGAGGCTTGGCATGATCTATATACGGGGCAAAAGCAGTGAACGTATTACAGCTTGTTACAGAGGCTTGCCATGATCTATATACGGGGCAAAAGCAGTGAACGTATTACAGCTTGTTATAGAGGCTTGCCATGACCGATATACGGGGCAAAATCAGTGAACGTATTACAGCTTGTTATAGAGGCTTGCCATGATCTATATACGGGGCAAAAGCAGTGAACGTATTACAGCTTGTTATAGAGGCTTGCCATGATCTATATACGGGGCAAAAGCAGTGAACGTATTACAGCTTGTTATAGAGGCTTGCCATGATCTATATACGGGGCAAAAGCAGTGAACGTATTACAGCTTGTTATAGAGGCTTGCCATGACCGATATACGGGGCAAAAGCAGTGAACGTATTACAGCTTGTTATAGAGGCTTGGCATGATCTATATACGGGGCAAAAGCAGTGAACGTATTACAGCTTGTTACAGAGGCTTGCCATGATCTATATACGGGGCAAAAGCAGTGAACGTATTACAGCTTGTTATAGAGGCTTGCCATGATCTATATACGGGGCAAAAGCAGTGAACGTATTACAGCTTGTTATAGAGGCTTGCCATGACCGATATACGGGGCAAAAGCAGTGAACGTATTACAGCTTGTTATAGAGGCTTGCCATGACCGATATACGGGGCAAAAGCAGTGAACGTATTACAACTTGTTATAGAGGCTTGCCATGACCGATATACGGGGCAAAAGCAGTGAACGTATTCGAATGCGTTGAGATGTCACGAATGTGCCGTTAGCGCGTCGTTTACGCATCGCTCGCTCACTGCAAATACGATGCACGCATTACTTAATGCTCACATGCATGCATGCCTTTTGCGAACAAGCGCACTGGAGACGCGTTTTCCAGATCTGGATGTACCTTTACACAATTTTAGGTCAAAGATTAAATAAAAATAGACCATTTGTCCAAGCCGCAAACATTACTGTTGACTATTGTCATTGATTAATTTGACGTTAGGATCGAATGCAACGAAAATAATGCTGCGACATCCGTTAATGTTTAATCTATCAAATAGCCTATTTATTAAATATATTTATAAACGTTCGTATAGCTTTAATAGACAACTTATTATTTCCTGAAAATAATCTATTTATGAAAACCAATACAGACAAGCAAATACACCGAGAAATTAAACATTTCAAAAAGAACAGTATACTTGTATAAAACAAATGAAATTGAACAAGATAAGATGTAAGTGACATCAAACTTTTGTACTGCACAGCCTGTTATCCTCGCAGAACTTTCGTTTAGACCTCCACGTCGCACAGACGCCCATCTCCACGCAAACAAGTCGCATTCAGGTGGCGATGTTAAGAGCGCATTGAGCAGAGTGAGAGTGGCCAGCAGTGGGCGCGCTCGCGGTCCCCAACTGACTCGCGGCAGATCCGGAACGTACAGCTGTAAGACTCGAGCCACAAGCTCCGGAGTCGGACTCGTCACGTAGTATGCGACTATCGGTGGTCAGCAATTTATTGTTGCGCCTTACCTCTAGAGAATTATATCCGAGGCAAGTATAAAATATTTCGTCGGATAGCAAAATGTATAATACCCAAATCATTTTTCAAACAATAAGAATCTCAGAAAAAAATTAAACGATAAGTGTTCGCGTCAAAAAGGCAGCCGCCATTCTTGTGTCGTCATAAATAAACGTCTAATGCGCAGTGCAAACTTTTCGCCGTTATTACAAATTTAACACTTCAAATGTTTCTGCTATAGTGACGTCACTCACGACAAATGGTAGTCGGCGGTCACGTGACATACAGATAATAAAATTACGATTTTAAATTAGAAATTACAGATAAATCTCATGACTTTCTAACAAAATAGTTAGCATTTCTTATGGTAAAAAGACGACCGGTTTGGCCTAGTGGGTATTGACCCTGCCTACGAAGCTGATGGTCCCGGGTTCAAATCCTGGTAAGGGCATTTATTCGTGTGTTGAGCATGGATATTTGTTCCTGAGTCATGGGTGTTTTCTATGTATTTATAAATATTTATATATTATATATATCGTTGTCTAAGTACCTTCAACACAAACCTTATTGAGCTTACCGTGGGACTTAGTCAATTTGTGTAATTATTTATTTTATTATTATTTATAAGTAACATATTCTCATGATTTAATTTTGATAGATGAAACTCCCCTGTTACAAATCATACTTCGTTACCTGAATCATGAAGGGCAGACCGGCCCCGCGCCGCGTCGCGCAGTACTCAGTCGAGCCGTCGGCAGGTATCACGAAGCCGCGCTCTATGGATGAGAACCACTGCAAAGGTAGCTGGTGCAGGGCACTCTTGCATTTCCATAATCTAAGAAAATTGTTAAAAAATATGAACTTGGAGATATGGTTTACCAGAAGCATTATTAAACAATCTCGTCCAAAGAGTTATTGTTATTGATTGTGAAATAATTGTATAGATAATGAAAAGTGCCCAGAGTTAGACAGCTGTGCGGCTCCGACTCTGTACGGATGTGCAATGCACTTTAACCCGTGGTTCGGCCTGTTGCGGCATGTAAGCAAAATCGTTGAATAATAGTTATTTGTTTTACAAGGGGGCAAAGTTGTTGTTTAACCGCTCGTGCTAATATTGATACCCGAGCAAGCGAAAGATTTCAAAATTGAACCACAAGCGTAGCGAGTGGTTCGAGAAGTGGAATCTTGAGCGTTGCGAGGGTTTCAATGGACGAGGGTTAAACAAACTTTGCCTCCGAGTGAAACACAAAAATTTTCACCACACCAACAGTACCAACACGAGAAAACTATCAACTATGAAATACCAAAAAATTCAAATGAAATCAAATCCAAATGAACGTAATAAAAAATATTAATCATTCAAAATCATCATTCAAAAGTCAATTCTACTAGCTAACATAAGGAAACAACTCAAAATTTGCATCTGATTACTTTGCCCCACATGTGGATAAAACGCAACTTTCTCATTCGTCTTTGAACAATCAAGAGGGAGGGGTTTATTGTGTTCCTGCCGGTGAGTAAGGTTGCCAGAGCTCAACGAGGGTGGGAGGGGGTTAGGGTCGGCAACGCGCATGTAACTCCTCTGGAGTTGCAGGCGTACATAGGCTACGGATACTGCTTACCATCAGGCATCCGTATGCTTGTTTGCCACCGACGCAGTATAAAAAAAAAAAACAGTTGGTGTGGTGAAAAAATACTTGATAATGTGGTTGACAGCTTTGAGGTGAGGGTTGCGGCGTTTGAATAAGAAGAAGTTTGAAGGAGAGTAATATATAGAGTCTCAACAGGGGGCTTCGCCCTCCATACAGAGGCGAAATTAAGCTGTCCCGAGAATAGCGTGAAGCCGACATAAGCCTGTTCAAAGGAACCGCGGTGCTTGACCGCAAATAGTAATATGAGGAGATGTTCTCCAATGTCTTAAGATTTGCTTTGCGCTCAGTGTCCACGAGGGGGCTTCGCCCTTCATACGGGGGGACACTAACCTGCCCAGAAGTAGTGTGAAGCCCACATAAGCCTGCTCAAAAGCCCCGCGGTGCTTCACCGTGGACAGAAGCATGATCAGATGTTCGCCGATATCTTCAACTTGCTTAGCGCTCAGCGTCCACGTGGGGGCTTCGCCCTCGAGACACAAGCGAGACACGATAGAGCCAAGGAGGAGTGACGTCTGTGAATACAGAGAAATCGTAAGGTTCTTCGCCAGTTACTACCTGCCAGTTACCAACGCAGCACACACACACACAGTAGCACACGTGCACATTGACATAGGTATAAAATAAAAAATAATAAACTAACACACTGGTTTTTAAATAGTTTTACCTCTTTGACGGACCGCCAGGCGCACAGTAGCAACATTTGCGCGGTCACCGCACGTCCATCCGCCAGCCGCGTGCCGCTGCGCAAAAAAAAAAGGGTAAGCCGACATAAAAACAAAAAAAAATTGTTAGATAGCGTCGAACGTTAGGAGCGCGAGTCCTACTCAGACTTGACTGTTGGAGCTTTTATATTCTAAAATTGGCAGGTGTTTAATTTCGGAAAATAGCTCGTTTAATTATATTTAAAAGCTTTACCCAAAGCTATCGGAGCTGGTGTCTTCAGGCAGCAGACCCTCGGGGCTGGCGGCCGACACCACGGCCGATACGCGGCTGTTGACCACCTCGCACGTCGCGATGATGTCAGCTACCAGGGCAGACCACCGGTCGTTGTTGGCTATGGCACTAGGAAAAATGTATGAAATATCTTTATTAATAGATTCTCATGCGTTTAAGCTAGCTTTGCACCGATTTGAATAAACTGAGGAAGTGCTATTATAAACGACATATTTTCATAGACATTTGACATTAACCATGACAATGCAGTGTTAGCTTCGTCCGACTCTAGATAAAACACAAGAGATTCGACAAACGAATGAAGTACTGTGCGACTCTTAAATTGAATTGCTTTGATCAAAAATTTCATAGCCAGTCTTTTTCTGGGACCACGAGAGCGACGTCGGTTTAGAAACGCCGTCGGTTTATTGATGAGGATGACGTCAGAATACTCGTCAGCGTCACTATCCCAGTACATGGCATATCAGACTTTAGACGTTGTTGACCGGGCCGTCAGCGAAGGTCACAGTTCCAGCTTGGACAAAAATATTTTCGTATTAAAACAAAAACATTACTTTGCTTTGCTTTAGCAAAGAAATATCTTTGTTTTAATTAGACTGGATTTCCGCAAAATAACGCCTAATTCTAATTCATTATTCTTTCGTATGTCAATATGCTCTCCTCTATAGGTCGCAATTTTCAACCGATTCTCGCGAAATTTTGTGAGCAAGTTCGATTATTAATTTTTTTTCGCGATTTAGTTTATGAATTTTTTCAAAATGGGGGTCAAAAGCCATGCCAGTTTTAAGTTACGGTCTCGAGGTCTACAACTCACTGAGCCACTAGCAAAGAGAATTGGAAATAGAGGTGGATTGCCAAAGAAAACTTTGTAGCCACATGATTAAAACTTTTAGAACGCCATTTGATTTTGATCCTTATTCTTTCACTGATATGTGTTAAATATCACAAAATAGCTTTTTTTCACAATCCATAACTCCCGCGGGAACAAAATAGGGCTTTGTCCTTCAGCACACCTTCTTAATAAGATCTTTTTGAGTAAGTGTGATGAAAATGAATAAAAGTGAATGATATAGCTCACCTAGCGTCGAGGCCCCCTATCAGCCTCGCGAGGCAGTGCACGAGCCCATACATGGGCGCGTCTCGTGCCGCGCGCAGTATGTCCTGCGCGCGAGTACATTGCTCTCTCAACTCGCTTAGAATCTTGTGTAGGAGGCCGAAACATGCTGGTGAGGGCACATTACTAAAAAATAACAGGGTAATTTCACGGTCCAGTTTTACACACGAGTAGGGATTAAATTTGCACCATTTAGATTGCACCGTGACTGGAACCAGTGCACCGATACGATACGATAATTTATTGATAAAATATATTTTACAGTACATATGGGGCTACTTTATAGCACTAGTGCGAGAAGTAGCATATTATGTTACTGTGTCGAACATTTAAAGGGCCATATGTACTGTAAAACGTTGTACGATACATGTGCGAATAGGTAATTCGCAACTCGTGTCGATTTAAAACACTCCCTTCGGTCGTGTTTTAATTTATCGCCACTCGTTTCGAATTTCCTATTTTTCGCACTTGTATCGTAATGTACTATTACATGTCATGTCTTAATACTAGGTACCACCACGCACTTTATGTCCGTTCTTTAGCTCCGCGGTGTATTTATGAAATTTCCCAAACAGTATATTTTAGCGACGGTTTTTAAGGTTCCGTATCCAAAGGGTAAAACGGGACCCTATTACTAAGACTCCGCTGTCCGTCACCATCATATTTTTTTGGATTGTTCGTTAGGAACAAGTGTTCTTTTATAAATTATGAATAATGTTCGGTTAAAGATAGTGTGATACGAAACAAATTTGAAATACAGGTGTTAAGCGTGGGTGAATATTGATGGATAGGCCTGGGGCACATTTTGCAAGCTACATGTCACAATTTTATAGGTTTATTGCAGCAACTCTTGAAAAGCCCTGGTGGCCTAGCGGTAAGGGCGTGCGACTTGCAAACCGGAGGTCGCGGGTTAAACCCCGGCTCGTACCAATGAGTTTTTTGAAATTTATGTTTTATAAATATCACGAAGGATAACATCGTGAGGTAACCAGAATAATCCCAATAAGGCCTAAACTAGTTTACTCTCTGGGTTGGAAGGTCAGATGGCAGTCGCTTTCGTAAAAACTAGTGCCCTCGCCAATTCTTGGGATTAGTTGCCAAACGGACCCTAGGCTCCGATGAGCCTTGGCAAAATGCCGGGACGACGCGAGGAAGAAGATAGCGGCAACACTTTGCTCTTTAGAAACCAACGTTTGATTCCCTGGAAGGGCAAATTTTCGCGTATTATGTCTACTTTACATTATGACAAGTCAACTTTGTTACTAGGAAAAGACGCGAAATTCTAACCCAAATTTTTGCTAGCTGTATCTCATGAACCGTGATAGTTAGGCAGTTGAAATATACACAGATGATGTATCTCTATTGCCGTTATAACAAATACAAAAAAATATACAAATACAAATACAAGAAAGTACGGAACCCTAGGTGGGCGAGTCCGACTCGCACTTGTTCGGTTTTTTTATTAGGTACTATAACTTTTATTAGGTACCTACTATAACAGTTTAGTGCAATTGGCCCTTAGACAGAAGCGGCTGGAAAAAGTGACGGGTGTAGTGGCTTCATCCTACGAAGTAATAGCTATAGGCTAAAAACAGGAATTGATTAATAAAGGTTATATTTGAATATAAATAACATTTCGTAACACTTACTGCTCTTTATAATATGGTTGAAACTCCTTAGGCAAAGACAGCAGTAGCAGCAGTTTGTAAGAGGCGGCCACGCAGTCCGTCGGCCGCACCGACGAAGCCTGAGTTATCGCGTCCGCGACGTAGCCTGTAGAATGCACTGGCTGGAAACAAGTATCTGTTAAGATATATTTTATGAAAAAACATTTATTATTTCCTTTATTTCTATCTCTATTTATTATTCTCGCCGCTATAGCGAGACAGGGCCCAAGCTGCCGGTGGTCAGGGCCGCAGAGCGAGGAGCCGACGTACTATTATATATGCGCCGTGTCCAAGGTTACCGCCTTCTGCATCTGACCCTTGATCCAGCCACCCAGCGAGAGTCTGTCTAGGTCTGGGACTCTTCGCTATGAGACCGTTCGCTTTTATTATTTTTATTCGAATTATTTTAATCATTTTCACGATTTCAGAATCATGGTGCTAAATGGCATACCTGGGACGCTCAGTGGGCCGACACCCATATCGAACCACATTGGTGGTATCGGACGATGCTGTTGAAGCGGACTTGGCGATCTCGAGACTGCGCAGGACCGAGACCACCGGCGTATACTCGTGTGGGAGGCCAAGGCTCATTTTGGGTCAATAATGTTCGTGATAGGATGCAAAAGTAACGTTATTAACTTTAAAAGTGGTGTCAGTATTATTTAATTGGATATTTATTTTTTATTTATTTATTAAGGTTTGCCAACAGGTGTAATACAAATACAATTGGACTTAAACAATAACCACAAAAATCATACCGTAGTATTCACCCAATTATAGGCAAACACAACTTGCTAATACTACGCGCTTACATTTTGTACTTATGTTAAAATTCTTAACCTAAGCCAAAACAAAACAAAAAAAAAACCGCCAAAGACGTCATATGACGCGCGTGGCTACAGCCCAATATCAACCTTCATGCGTACCGACAAGGTTCACGATTACGCGCCGCGTACGATAGGCGTGGCGTTCAAAAGGTTAAGATACAAAAGCAAAATGAAAAATAAAACAGATGTAACTATTGAAATGGATATGCTAAACAATGCTGAAAGACTTTAGCAAACATACACCTACTGCTAACGACTGGTCTCTGCTCTTCGGGCAATAGGATTCCGTTGATTATTAGCCCCCGACGCAAAAAAGGGGTGGTATATGTTTGACCGCTAGGTGTCTGTCTGTGGCACCGTTGCTCTTAAAAGTGTGAACCGGTTTGGATTTGGTTTCTTAAATTTAAACAGGTTTCCTATTGGTGGTCCTTAGTCATGTTTTATCAAAATCGGTTCATCGAGAGTTTTAAAATTTTGAAGTTTAATGTTATATGTGTTTTGGTCATATAGCCCTTATTGCACAATGTACTAATATTCAATAGAACCTTACCTTTATCAATTCCGCTGGACAATTTTGGAGCACTTCTAGGGCAAGCGCTTTGTTGTTCTCATAGCTGTCTTCTAGAAGGTTGTACAATATTTCAGCCTGCTCCTCCGTCCATGTCCTAAAAGAAAAACAAAAGTATCACGACACCTTAGAGTTTCCATTCAGTATTCTGCCATCGCTCTGCGCGACATTTCCATCTGTGAAGATGAGATAAGTTGTGAAACTTAGATGGCTGGCAGTCCTCAATTGTGCGTTTCTCCAGAAACTTCTTGACTCGCACAGTGGAATGAATGTCGCGTGCGGTATTTTCAAACCGATACAACCTTCAAGAAAAGAGCTTACTTTCATCTGAGGTAAGGTCCGATCGAGATCTCGGTATATATCTCGGTAATATTATTCATAATTGGGTACTTGACACATGTTGAATATTATAACAAAATTTAGTTAAATGAATAGAAAATGAGCCATCCATTATAAGAAAGTGGAATTTAATTTTTTTTATTGAGGTTATAAAAAATACAAGGCTCGGAAAATCTCAAAAAATATATTTTTTTGTCTTTCAGAAGTAGATAAGAAATTGGTACCATTCGATTCCTTACATTTTATTAAAAATAAATTGTATGACAACTATACACATAAACGCAATATTTCAGGGTCAGAATGGCAATTTCTTTGATCTTCCATACATTTAGGACAGACTTATATGATGTGACGTCACATCACCTCATCATTTTGTTAGAGGCGTTTCAATCGTCGAGTGCGAG
Organism: Cydia pomonella; assembly: GCF_033807575.1. Classification (NCBI taxonomy): domain Eukaryota; kingdom Metazoa; phylum Arthropoda; class Insecta; order Lepidoptera; family Tortricidae; genus Cydia; species Cydia pomonella. The sequence continues at coordinate 5,597,415 of NC_084717.1, read as the reverse complement.
CGTCAGACTTTTACTCTCATTTCTAATCTTTGTGTTGCTTAAATACCATGAGTCCTATATAGACATTTGATCTTCAGTAAAATCAAGATCGTTTGACATTATTTACAAAAAACAGTCAAGTAGCCCATTATAACTACACACTACGCTGGCTTCGGATCGATCGAGGTGGAGACAACTTCATCAAGCTGCACCGACAAGAGCCCTGCTCTTAAATTAAAGACGAAGAGAGCTACACAGTACAAAATTACCAAAGAAATAAATTCATACATAGGTACTATTTACTATTATTGAAGCCTGATTTTTTCATATTTTTTTTTCTATCGTAATTTCTTATACTTAATTCTCTCTGTTTATTGTGTAATAAAACTGGATGAAACAACTGTGGCAGCAGACTTGAGCTATTTCTATACACTACACTATTACCTATTCAGTAATAATCTATAGATACAACTATTTTTGTATTTTTGAGACTAGTCCTCTAATGTATAAGTTTTAAATACATGAATGAAGGATCATTGTTGCTTACTCCTGAAACTTATGAATGGTCATGGTCAAATCAATCATCCAACTTGCTTTAATGAAGTAGTAGTAGTAAAACACTTTATTGTACCAAAAGAAACATAAAACAGGAAAGAAGTCTCGAGTCCGATACCTCTCCCAGACAACGAGCTGCAGACGTTCCAGCCACCTTAGTAGCTGGAGCAACGCCATCCGTAACTAGAGCCACCTGCCGATACACTGACGAAGCTTGAAGCTCAGAAGCAACATGCAAAGTTTAAGTAGTACTTACACCTCACACTATATTTATACCCTGCTGGTATCCTATGACTAATATAGAATACTTTTACAGTCTGTGTCTCGTAGTCCACATACAAAGTTTAAAGAGTAGACTATAATTGTACTCTGCTGTTTTTCTGTGACTAATATAGTATAGTACTTTTTCTGCCTGTGTCTGAACATACCTATCTTCTGCGAGTTGTAGATGTCCCAGCCAGCTAAGTAGCTGGAGCGCGATATAACGGCGTCCGTAGCTAGCGCCCCCTGCCGATACACTGGCGAAGCATAAAGCTCGGAGCTCCGATATAAAGTTTAGGTAGTAGGCTATTTCTGTTGAGTGTTCTTTCGGTTTTCTCTTCAGCATCTTGTAGCTGTCTTCGAGACGTTTTAATATCTGGAATTTGATTAAAAATATATGACAAGTAAAGCTAGTCCCAGTAAAAAATTACGCATGTTAATTTTCACAAAATCTTACACAACAGTTAAACCAACTGTTTTATTGTAAATTCTTGTTGGACATTTAATAAATAATAGGTACATGTACGCATATATTTGCAGTTTAAGACTTTATTTATCCAGAAATTTCGTAATTTTGTTGTAATGCCTACCATTAGGTTTTGTCAAAGAGAATTTGAAATAGTGGTGTACTGTCAAAGAAAACTTCGTAGCGACGACGTAAATTTATTGCCATTTTTCGACACACAATTAAAACTTTTAGAACGCCATTTGACTTTGAACCTTATTTTTTCACTGATATTTTGTGTTCAATTTGTTAAATATAAAAAAGTGGCGTCATCTTGCCGGGCACTACCTAAAGGTTATGGCGCTATCGCTCGAAACGGTGCTGCTGTGCCTATGGAAGGTAGAGGCAAGGAACAAAATCTCCATATACCAAAGTGTCCGACAAAAAACCATAAATAGGTGGCGCTACAATACCTAGAATACTTGAGAAAAAATCTAATCATAGACAGCGCACTTCACTCCGTCAATAACGCCTAGGTTCTTAGCTACTCCAGCGCTACTCCGGAGAGATTTGGAACTATTATTTATAGCTGACAGCTGGACACTTTTACAACAATTCTGCCTAAGGAGTTTCTGTTCCTTGCCTCTACCTTCCATAGCTATGCCTTTGGCCTTTGATCTATTCAATATTAAAAGTTTGCATTACCGCCATTTTGACGTTTAATTCGTTTATAAGTATAAAACTACTTTGTTATTTTTTGTCCTCAAAAACACATATTATATTGTAGAGTCAGACCACTTAACACTTGCACAGGCTGGGCTATCAAAATCGTTGCCAACTTAGCTTGGTCTGACTTTATTACTTCTAAATACCGCTATCAAAGATAGATTGATTAAGTTGTGTAAAAACTAATACAATTTCGTGTTCGTCGTTCGACAAGAGATGACGCTGTACGTCTCCATACATTTTGCGGTAACTCTGATTGCCAAAAGTTGACGTTTGACAATTCAATGACCACAAAATATATGGCGCAATGCAGCGCCATCTGTTTTGGATGTCAAACTATAGCTCGCCAGAATCAGTGCGGTGCCGCACCGACTGGACCCAACCATTTGCAGCGCCCTGCAACACCGTAGACGCTGCTGTATGTGTCCAGTTTACACTACCTTACGAAGGTCGAGGACATCGCAAGGTAGTGTAAACTGGACACGTATGCACGAGCCAAGTTCGGAATCGCCCCGATGGTCGCGAAGTTGCGAATTTCTCTATTAAAATCAATTCTCTTTTCCGCTATCTTTACCGACATATACAGAGAGCAAAAATATGCACTCTCCATTCAAAAATTAATATATAAATATTTGTACAGTTACTGTAATACTCTACTGTACTCTATTATGTAAATAAACAAAACACGAGAAGTAAACGAAGCTACTTTAGTATACTGCGGCATCATACCATTCGCTAGTTTGCGGTAAGCAGAGCGATATCTAGTGGGGAATTTGAGAAACACGCTGAAATTCCTTTTATCCCAAATCCCATGCAATATCGCGCTGACAAAAAGGTTAGGTTAGGTTAGTATATTGTATTCTTCTATAATTTGTTAGCGACTCATTTCACTAATAATACAGGTGTGGAAAATATGTGTGTAAATATGCTTTTTTAAGATGACTGTGTTTTCCTTACAATTACTTGCACTGAGTGAATGATTAGAGTTAGGCATACCTTCTTCATGTTTGCGTAGTATTCCATCTGTCCAATTTCTTGGTCCAATGTGCATTATTTTATTTTATTTATCGCATGGCATAATTATGTACATGTCACTGGATTACATAGAAAAATTTCGTCCTGTCCAGGTACGCGACTGCTTCTTCTGACAGGATCTTAAAATCGTCTACATGGCCTGTGTATCTGGTATGGGGGCACTCCAGAATGATGTGGTTGATGGTCTGATCTGGGTGCCCGCAGTTACAGGAGGACAGGAGCTCCTGCCCCATTTGTACCAGTGGTGGCCGCAGTTGCCAACTCCTGTTCTTAGGCGGTTAAGAGCGGACCACACCCGGCAGGGTTCCTTGAAGCCTGCTGGGGGTACTCGCAGGGGTAAATCAGAGAAGGGGTTCGCTTGGTCTCTGAGGGCTTCCCATTCTGCGGTCCAGGCCTCCTCCAGGGTACGGATGGTGAGAGAGTTTCCCATCCGTAATGCACACAGTGCGCTGTCACTAGTTCGCGTTGAAGGCATTTTTCTCTTCGCTGGTGCGCAGGGGCTATGTTGCTAAGAGCAAGGAGCCAGTGGATGGGTGTTGGCTTAATGCATCCAGTTATCAGACGAAGAGTCTGGTTAAGCTGTCGACGGCTGAGGTATGAACACTATTTATCCAGACTGGAGCGCAGTACTCGGCTGTCGAGTAAACCAGTGCCAGCGCTGTGGTTCGGAGATATGAGGCAGAGGCTCCCCAAATTGATCCTGTTAGTTTTTGCAGTAGACTACTCCTGGTCTCCTGGCCTGCAGTTTAGCTGATACTTTTTGTATGTGACACTTGTAAGACTTCTGTCTCTAGAGTAACTCCAAGGTACTTGGGGTGAAGGTTATGTTTAAGTATTGTGCCCTTAAACTTGACGGTCAGTGTTTTTTCTTTAAGCTTATTGTTAAGATGGATGGATGTCTTACTTGGGTTAGGGCAGAGGCGCTAACGGGTGAAAAAGTCATCCAGGGCTTCCAGGTCTTCTTGTAGAATTGGTTCGGTCGAATCCATTTTATTAACTAACACAAACGGGACTTAATCGCGTATTAAGTTTTAAATTTACCTCCGACGTTTCGAGGACGGCGTTGTCCCCGTGGTCTCGGAGAAGACTGGCTAAAGTTGACATCAACATCTTCTAGCCGCGCGTGTTTTTCGAACTACCCGCACTTGATCTTGTATATTGACTTGAACATTCTGCGCACACAACAGTAACGATATTCGATTTTTCGACTGTCGATATTCGTTCTCGCTTAAATATTGTTGGAGAATGCAGAAGCATAGCGCCTGACAAAAACATCTCTGCAAATCCGCCCGCACTCCTGTGCGCTTCAATTTATTATAATAGGATTTTTTTAGTTTTAAGCACTTACACTTAAGCTTTTGTACCGACTGGTAATAAAATAGCCATGTCCTAAATTAAATTACGCTAGTTTCCATTCTCCTCCTGAAAGACCCAAACATGGTCCTTCGAACCGGATAGAAGACACCAGCGACTAAAATAATAATACGGTCAAGAGGAATGTGGAATTGTTGGAGAGTTACGTATCAATTGGCATTTGGTGGCACCATCATCGAACCAAAGAAGAAACAAAGGATCGTCTAAAGTGGTCGAGATTTAAAATAATTATAAGACTTTAGTAGAGAAAAGTGGTAATCCTGTGCTAATTGTGTATATTAAATTTAATCCAGCACTCTACAGGTATTATTTCAAGTGTAATTTAACTCTGTGACAAGGTTAGTATCCACGTGTTAAGCTTTGTTCTTTAACTTTAGATTTAATTTAAGTGTACCGATCTGATTTAATTACAACTCATTAAGTTAATCAAAATACTTATATCAATTACTAGTTTAAAATATAAGTAATTTAATAATATTCAAAATCAGAACGCTTAATATTCACACTTGAATGCCCAAAGCTTACATTGCACTTGCCATCAACATTAATTGTAATTAGTTAAAAATCAAATGTACAATCAACATTGTTTTAAATTTATTAAAAGTGCTTTAACGTGATTCATATACCCATATAATTAGAAACTGTTAAATTAACCTCAAACTTATAGTTGTAACTTTAATTTTGCTTGCTTATTGCTAGGGCACTTTAATTGATTGTTATTTCTCCTTTACAAATTTGTAACCTAAATATTCCAGGTTGACTACACTCGCTTCCCAAAATGACTGAAGAAAAAGAGCTAATCGCCAGGCGGGCCAGCTATAAAGGCCGACTAACCATTTTTGAAAAATATATGGAGGGTTTGAAAGTTGCTTCATTGACATCAGCTGAGGTAAATGAATTGCAGTTGCGTATGGGCAAAATTGAAGCGTTGTATGTCCATTATGATGAGGTTCAATTAAAACTTGAGTGCAGTTCGAGTGACTCTGACAGTCAGTTAACTGAGCGAGCAGAGTTTGAAAGTAGGTATTTTAAATTACTTTCTAATGCTCAAGATATATTGGCCAAATACGCCAAAAAGCAAGACTCGACTTTCAACTCGGCCGCAAGCGACCAATCATCGCATAAAGGAAATAATAAGCTTGTTCGGTTACCAACTATTCAATTGCCAAAATACAATGGTTCCTATGAAAATTGGTTAGGCTTTCGCGACACCTTTACTAGCCTCATTCACTCTAACGACGATATAGACGACATAAACAAATTTCATTACCTTAGGGCTTCCCTGGAGGCATCCGCTGCAGTCGTCATACAGTCGGTAGAATTCTCGTCTGACAACTATGCCTTGGCTTGGAATCTTCTATGTGATCGCTTCAATAACAAGCGCCAATTGCTGCAGAATCATGTATCGGCCTTGTTCAATATTGAACCGATTGCACGAGAATCTTCTAGTCATATTAAAAGGGTCATAGATCAGGTTAACAAAAACCTTCGTTCTTTAGAAACACTAGGCGAACCCGTTAAAGAATGGTCAACACTTCTCATTCACATTATTTCACAAAAGTTAGACACAAAATCATTTCGTGAGTGGGAGGAGTTCAAGGGTGGTTTAGACAAAAACAAAACTGCTACTTTCGAGGAGTTCCTAACTTTCCTACAAAGCCGTGCTGATTTACTCGAAATACTAGAATTATCATCGAATCAGTCACTTCAACACACTAAAAGTGCAACTAAAATTAAAACTATGATAGCAGTGCAGGACAAAATAGGTAATAATAGCAATAAAACTCAGCCGCCGGCGACTAAGCCGTGCCCGAAATGTAAGGGCGATCATTGCTTATCAAACTGTGCACAATTTCTTGCGTTAAGTAATACGGTTCGATTGCAACTATTACCTAATTATAAGGTTTGTTTTAACTGTTTTAGAGGTGGTCATTATGCCAATCACTGTAAAAAACCTGGTTGCAAGATATGCAAACGAAAACACCATACGTTAATTCACGTATCTGAGAGCATACCTAGATCGACATTAAATAGTGATAATTGCACGGGCGTTATCAGTGGTGTCGACCAGAGGACTGCGCCCGCGCTCCCGCTCCCCGCCAGTGCCGTGCCGGCTCAGGTTGCATTGTCAGCAAATGTCTCGCCGAGTACTTCGTCTTCATACTGACATAGGGCACAAGACGTACTGTTATCAACTGCACTTATAAAAATATACGATTCGAATAAACAGGAGCACATCGCTCGCTGTGTTTTAGATAATGGCAGTATGTCTTGTCTCATGTCTCAAAAAATGTATAATAGGCTAAACCTGGCAACCGATTTTGTAAATAAAAGTCTTATAGGTGTAAACAAAAAGTCGTCGCCTATAACTGAAATGTGTCGAGTCGAAATTAAATCGCTCAATGAGAGGTTCGCAAGTGATTTGCACTGTTATATTTTGCCTTCAATTACGGACGTTATTCCCTCTCATCGAATCGACGTGTCAAAATTAAATATTCCATCTAACATATGCCTAGCGGACCCGTATTTTTACAAGCCGTCTAATGTAGATATGATAATTGGGGCCGAACTATTCTGGGATTTGTTAGGATATCAAAAAATTAAACTGGGTCACGGTTTGCCGATCCTTTGGGAAACTCAACTTGGATGGTTGGTTTCCGGTCCTATTTATAGACGCAACGAATCGACAATGCCGTCATCATCATCATCCATTAAATGTAATTTCGTAACAGTTAATTCAGGCAACGCTCTCTCCACCGTTGATGACGACCTTCAAAACCAATTAGCGCGTTTTTGGCAACTGGAGGAAGTTAGCCATCAGTCGTCTCAATATTCTCACGAAGAGAAATTATGTGAGGAGCATTTTCAAGCTAACACTGTTCGTTTGAAGGACGGAAGTTTTTGTGTTAGGTTGCCTTTAAAGCAGAGTCCTAAATTGTTAGGCGAATCATTTCAAAGAGCCAAACATTGCTTCTTATCGTTGGAGCGTAGGTGGAAAAATAGACCATCATTCAGGAAGCTATACATCGAGTTTATGTCGGAGTATCACGCTTTAGGTCACATGTCCGAGTACGTACCTACCGATTCGGGTACAGGTACCTACTTTATACCCCACCACGGAATTTTACGGGACAGTACCACTACCAAATTAAGGACTGTCTTTAATGCTAGTAGTCCCACTACTTCCGGTGTTTCGCTAAACGATTTGCAAATGATTGGACCAACTGTCCAAGATGATCTGCTGTCAATACTCATACGTTTTCGGCAGCATAAATACGTAATATCTGCTGACATTGAAAAAATGTACAGGACCGTATTTCTTCATCCTGATGATCGCAAGCTACAGCTGATCCTATGGCGTGAAAATGAGTCTGACGCCTTAAAGACTTATCAGCTAAATACCGTAAGTTATGGGACGGCTAGCGCAGCATTTTTAGCATGTCGATGTCTTAAACAAATAGGTTTAGATTGTCAAGATAAACCGTTATCTGAAATAATAATTCACGATTTTTATGTCGATGATTTACTGACCGGGGGAGATGATTTTGACGAGGTTATTAGATTGCGGCAAGGAGTCACTGATGCTTTAGCTGCCGCGCGCATGCATTTAAGAAAGTGGAAGTCTAATGATCCACGCTTAATTGACTCGTTCTCTCTTGAATCAAAAAACTTAAACATGGGAACGTCCGAGTCAGGCAAGATATTAGGTCTGGGTTGGCATCCAGACGCGGACCAGTTATATTTCCCAATCGGCATTTCGGTTCCTAAGGGAACCACTAAAAGGGATATATTGTCAACCATTGCTCAGATTTTTGATCCCTTAGGGCTTTTAAGTCCTTGTGTCATTACAATGAAAATTCTCATGCAGAGGCTGTGGTTACACAAACTTTCTTGGGACCAGGAGCTTCCTCCTGAAACTTTAAAACAATGGGCCGATATAGTTTCAAGCCTGCCTCTTCTTAATACTATCCGCATTCCGCGACGAGTTTTGTGCGACTCCTACGAGAGTCTGGAACTACACATTTTCACAGACTCCTCAGAGCGAGCTTATGGTGCTTGTGTTTACGCCCGTAGCATTAACGATGCAGGAGAGGTTTTCGTGCGATTACTTATAGCCAAAAGTCGAGTTTCTCCCTTGAAGCCTTTAACCATTCCGAAACTTGAACTTTGTGGCGCGCTGGTCGGTGCTCGGTTGTATCAAAAGGTTATTAACTCACTTCGAGCCCAAGTTAGCAGCGCAACGTTCTGGAGCGACTCGACCATAGTTCTCGCGTGGCTCAAAACATTGCCAAGCAAGTTGCAGCCATTTGTTCGCAACCGTACAGCCGAGATTCTCGAAATATCAGGCCATAGTTCCTGGCGCCACGTTCCGACTAACGAGAATCCTGCTGATCACGTATCTCGCGGTGTTAGCTTCGAGGAAATGAATTCCCTTGATTTATGGTGGTCCGGTCCTAGCTTCCTAAAGCGTGATGCTTCGACGTGGCCAAAGAATCCGTGTACAGAAGTTTCTAATTTACCTGAGGTTCGAACAGAAATAACCTTGTCTGCTTGCATTCAAGACGAGACTTTCATTGACTTTGAACGATTTTCAAACTTCTTACGGTTAAAACGCGCCGTAGCGTACGTTTTGCGCTTCATATCGGCTTGTAAAGGGATGGCAGTAACTACTCAATATTTAAACGATGTAGAATTAAAAAACGCATTAAACCTCCTGATAAAAATATCACAAGCCGAATCATTACCTGAGTATAAACTACTATTAAAATCTCAAACTTTACCTAAGGGTAGTCCACTGTTAAAGTTAAACCCCTTTTTAGACGAAAATTCAATCATGCGTGTTGGTGGTCGCCTTGCAAACTCGGAATTTCCATATGAGCAAAAGCATCCCATCATCTTACAGTCCACTCATAAATTTACAAAGTTGCTTTTCTATTTCGAGCATAAGCATTTATTACATGCACCACCACAGCTTTTATTAGCCACTATTAAAGAGCGATACTGGCCGATAGGAGGACGCAATTTGGCTAAGTTGTGTTACAGACAGTGCGTCCTATGTATCCGAATGAAGGGACGCGTACTTAGCCCTTTGATGGGTAATTTACCTAAAACTCGGTTGTCCCCCGAAGGCCACGTATTCGTCAATGTAGGCGTAGACTATGCAGGTCCTATCAACTCGGCTAGTCGTTAGGGCAGAGGTTGTAGGATAGTAAAGGTGTACATCGCCATATTCATATGCTTTACAACGAAGGCCATACATTTAGAGTTGGTTGGTGACCTAACAAGCAATAATTACTTGATGGCTTTGAATAGATTTATGTCGCGCAGAGGTAAGCCCGCTAATATCTACTCAGATAATGGGACCTCGTTTGTTGGCGCATACAACGAATTGTCAAGGTTCCTCAAATCCAATTGCAATTCTATTGCCGAAAGTGCGTCCAATGTAGAAACGAACTTTCATTTTTTGCCAGCTTACGCGTCACACTTTGGTGGTCTCTGGGAAGCGGGTGTAAAGTCAACAAAACATCACTTAAACAGAGTGCTGGGCAATTCTAATCTTACATACGAGCAACTTAATACTACTCTGGTTAGGATTGAGGCAATTTTAAATTCTCGGCCACTCACCGCTCTGTCTACGGAACCCGACGACCTGATGCCGCTAACTCCTGGACACTTCCTCATCGGCCGTCCACTGACCGCGCTGCCAGCTCCTGACTACCGAAACCACTCCTATAACTATTTAACGCGCTTCCAACGGGTAGAACAACTGCGCCAGCACTTTTGGACTCGTTGGAGCAAGGAATATATCTCGGATCTGCAGCAAAGGGTCAAATGGCAAACGGCCGGAGACTCTTTATCCCAGAATACTCTGGTTCTTCTAAAAGAAGATAATCTTCCCCCTTTGAAGTGGAGGCTGGGCCGCATTGTTGCAGTTTTCCCTGGACGAGATGGAATCAATCGCGTCGCCGATGTGCGCACTGCTAATGGAGTCGTCAGAAGGGCATTCTCCAAGATATGTCCATTGCTGAATGCTGATGTTCCCACATAAAAGGCCAGCTTTCAGCGCGCGGGGGCATGTTGGAGAATGCAGAAGCATAGCGCCTGACAAAAACATCTCTGCAAATCCGCCCGCACTCCTGTGCGCTTCAATTTATTATAATAGGATTTTTTTAGTTTTAAGCACTTACACTTAAGCTTTTGTACCGACTGGTAATAAAATAGCCATGTCCTAAATTAAATTACGCTAGTTTCCATTCTCCTCCTGAAAGACCCAAACAAATATACTAATGACTAGATTCCATGTGGATGAGATCCCCAAACCCTCGTCCCGATTGAAATTGCAATGTTTTTTGATTTCAATGGCTTCCCGCACTTTTCTGCTGTAGAAATGGCGATCCGTGGAAAGGATTTTAGGGTTATGCAGCTCGATCCAGTGGTTTGGTCCTGACTCCAGTAAATGCTCAGCCACGGCAGACTTGTTCACCTGACGATTTTTGACAGCTGTTATATGTTCCTTAACTCTTTCTGCTATGGTGCGCTTTGTTTCCCCGATATCCAAAAACCCAATCCATTTTGTCAAATTCGAAGCACGAAATTGTCTTAGATTTTACGCATCTTCTCAATCAATGTATCTTTGTTCCTACTAAAAGGCACAAACACGTAAAGTGCAGTCTTATTGCTTTTTTCGAGTTACAAAGATTTTTTTTAGCTCTTCACAAATGAAAGTAAAAATAGTCAAAACATAAGCATAAATAATGATCTTTACATATCTCAGTAAAAAATAAAATAAAAGAATAAGATACATACCTTCTTCATATTAGCCAGTACCAGTTGCCTAAAGCTTGGGGACTGTGCGTTGAAATTATAGTCCAAGAAATGCAGCACGAAAGTAAGTTCGTCGTCCGTTAATGGTTGTGTGGAGCGAGGACTCTCCGACACTAGCGAGAGACTTAAGATAAGGGTCTGTGAACAATCATAATAACAGAGATATTGACGACCTGTCTGAGTCATGGGTGTTTTCTATGTATTTAAGTTTTAATAAATATTTATATATTATATATATCGTTTCTATGAAATTATGACGTTTACTTAACACTTATCTTGCAACTTATCTTGGTCTGACTTTACATATGTGGAAAAGTTGGCTTGTAAAGATGTGTGTGAACTCGACCGTACGAAAAGGCCACGTAGTAAAATAGTAAAAAAAAAGGTGTAACTTCGGAGAAAATGGAGGTGGCTTTTCATACTTACTATTCTCCCCAGTCGACAAAAGGTACACAAAGAGTAGACATTGAAATATATACTCATTTTGTATTAACGAAAGATAAGACCCTTACAGAGTTGGAGATTAATTTTATCATTCGTATACCTTGCAGCGATGTACGGTTAAAACGAAGTTAAGAATCGTGACAGAAACTTGTGACGGAATTCAAGTGTTAACGCCCAAGGTAGAAATAATGTTGATACTACTACTGTAACACATACTGCTTCTCATGTCACATATGAGGAAATCATTTCCATGTTCATGCTCATGGAACACTCGTTTGGAACGAAGTTAAAAAAGGATCATGACGGAAACTCGTGACGGAATTCAAGTGTTAACGCTGAAGGTAGAAATAATATTGATATTACGTGACACATAATGCTTCTCACGTCACATATGAGGAAATCATTTCCATGTTCATGCTCATGGAACTCTCGGTTGGAAGGAAGTTAAGAAAGGATCATGACGGAAACTCGTGACGGAATTCAAGTGTTAACGCCGAAGGTAGAAATAATATTGATACTACGTGACACATAATGCTTCTCACGTCACATATGAGGAAATCATTTCCATGTTCATGCTCATGGAACTCTCGGTTGGAACGAAGTTAAGAAAGGGTAGTGACGGAAACTCGTGACGGAAAATTCTTACACATTTTTTCGCCTAGCCCCCATCCGCCAACTCCGTGACGTGCGATAAGAAACTTCGTTCCAATAAATTGTATGACACGTTAACAGCAATTTAGTATCATTACAAAATGTACTTTATCAATAAAGCAATATGATACATTACCTCGTCATCGGCATCATATGCGCAGTGCCTGAGATCGTCGAACGTAACTCCCTTGTACGGGACACCGGATTTTCTAACTACGCCCAGTACTAATAAGATGCATTTTAGATCGCTCCCTTGGTATGAGCTTAGTGCGCGCTGCTCGGGTAAGCTGAAAAAAAAGTAATAATTACTAGAGATGCAACTCAGGAACTCCAGCTCCGTTTAAAAGTTCACTACCCACTAACAAGGAAAGGTACCCAACTGTCTGGCTCCAATTTGATGTTATTATATGTTATAGAGTAGTCTAAAATAACAGACACCTATTTTTAAGCTGCCCAAATTCGACCACAAGTATGAAACTTTAAAGTGTGTGTTTTTTTGTAAAATATGGTTTGAGCGGAAATAATAAAACGAGTGTATTTTTTCATATTCTCCGACATATAATCAAACCAGTAATTAACTAGCAATTTACTTGAACAAAACTCTACAGAACTAAGAGCATTTGGGCAGCTAAAATAAATACGTGTCTGTTATTTTAGACTACTCTATAACATAATTTACCAAATTATGGGTCGCGACCCATTAGTGAGAATATTAAGTGGGCCCTGAAACTACTAGGAACTCTGAACGTTACCAATAATATTGTATGCCTCCTTTTAAAGGCGTTCAAGTATTGGGCCCCAAAAATGACAGTTTTGTTAGGCGGGTCGGAACCCAGTCAAGTTTGGGAACCACTGCTCTTATAACATATATAAAAATTAATCAAATCGGAGCCGGACAGTTGGGTACCTTTCCTTGTAAGTTCTGTTTTTGTACTTATTTGTTTTTTTTTTTGGAAACTAAAAGTCAATTAGATAATGTGTTACCCAATTATCCCGCTTTTGTACTAAAAAGACAACACAAAAGTTTACACTAATAGTCAAACCGATTTATCTTTTGGCCTGGACGCTCGAAGCGGAGCGTTCGGCGGGGCGTGCAGCGTGGCGTCGGGCTCACGAGTGACGTGAGCAGCGCGCAGTGCGGCCGCTCCTATAGGGACCGTGCGCGTTGGAGGGTCTGCCATCTTGTGGTCTGAATCGGAACCACAAACAGGCACATTTACACGTCAAGTGTATTCTTGTGCATAGTAGGTTCTGCCATCTTGTGGGCTACATCGGAACAAAAAACATCACATTTACGCCTCGCGCCAAAAATCTGACGGCTCCTGTGCTGCCTCCTATAGTTCATGCACGCTCCCTATACGTCAGCACTTGTTGAACACGCACGCCGCACGCCCCGCCCCGCTGCACGCCCAACTCGAGCGTCCACTCAGGCCTTACACTTAGGCTGCGGACTCACATGTATCGTAGTACACCGCTATCCCACTGCACCGCTTTAGTCAGAATTTTCTCCAGTATACTAAGCACCGCCGGGTCCGACTCGCATTTGACCGCTTCGAGGATTACGCTGATCCACTGTTGATAGATGGTATCCGGGTCCGATTGTTGCATGTGCTTCTTTAGAAGGGTTTCTAGGAATGTTGTGGCCTAAGAAACATATTTAAAAAAAGTTTATAAACTAAAAATGAAAAATAACGCCCTCCAAAAAGTATTTACAAGAAAAAAACCTGTGTTTTTTTTTTGACGTAATACCTTCCATATCATAAAGGACTCATATCTAGAAATGAATATAAATATGAGGTCAATGACAAATACAGAAAGTTTTAATAAACAATCCTAATCAAAAAATCGTTACCGCGTTGTAGAATTCGCCGCACTCGGTACAGCGCTATCTAGTGTGGTAATGGGAAAACCATTTTAAGGTACTGAACAGAACAGACTCAGGGTGCGAAGCCCGGCAATGGACAAATTTGCTTGAAGGTGTGCTCCGAACGTCGGGCTGACTTTTATACTGTGAGGGCGCCACAGGCCCAATATTTAGCGCTGAAGCGGGCAGCAATATGGTGATCAGGTACAAGGAGCAATAAGATAAGGTGGCCTAGTACTCACGCAAGCCTGCACCGCTTGGGTGCTCAGCGCGTGTATGACGTCACGGATGACGTCCGGCCGCCGCGCCAGCACCGCAGCCCCCGCGGCCTCCGCCAGCGCCGTCAGAACCACGTAGAAGGTTTTGCGGGAACTGTCCACTGTATATAGTGAAGTGAAGAGATGCTCTAGGGTGGAAGGATCGCCTGAAATGGAAAGTTATAATTTATCTGAGAATAAGGCAGTAGACGAGACGGTTAAATTTAATTTTAAAAGGGAAGAGAAGTGAAGTTTAAAATAACCACCATAGAATAAGCATAAATCAATTAAAAATAATCAAAATGTGACAACTATAACTTTTGTTTCATCCTAACTGGGTCCATGGGGGACTTAATGTAATTATATTGTAGTAGACAACTTGTAATACCGTGGTTGGTAATGAAAAACCGGCCAAGTGCGAGTCGGACTTGCGCACCGAGGGTTCCGTACAAACCTGTAGGTATATAAGTAAAAGTTCACCCATCACGCACGACAATCGAGTCATATCAATTATTAAAAATATTTTTATTATATGATGTAACACAAAAAATTACGGTTATCGCAATTTTTCCTATATCTGTGCTATAAGACGTTGCATCGTACCAAATTTCAAGATTCTGAGTTCACGGGAAGTACCCTGTAGGTTTGGACTCCCTTGCGAGTTTCGAAAATTTGCGGCATAAACGGCTGTACCTTTTGATTGCGTTGGTTTAAAAGTTTGATTTTTTCATAGCTCCAAGGGACAGTAGACCTGAGTATTTGATATCAATTCCAGCTTGATACCTCCACGCGTTCCTGAGAAAAAGGGTCTTGACAGACAGACAGACGAACGGACAAATAAATTATAATTATTATAAGATATGTTAGATATTTTTTTGACTTTTGTGACCGTCTCAAACTACAATCTCAAGCCTGCCCCATAGAAATAAAAATTTTTCGCGTCAATTATTTTTCCTTTAACTTTTTCTTAATCAGAACACACCACCGAGTATGTCCTTAAATTTCCGAATTCCCACTATTTTTGTTACATCCTATATGGTGCTCGGGTAGCATCGCCGCTAGCATTACTCCGCCAGTTGAACCTAACTTCACCTTCAACCTAACTTAACCATCAACCTAACCTAATAACCTTCTTTCTGCAGGTATACGGCCGCAGCCACGCTGTTCATGTGGTACTTCGCGTGAGCTTAGCCCCAGCGCGCCAGCGCTTAAACTCCGGCAACAACCCTTGCCATGAGCTGCGCGGCCAGATGCCTCACGCTGTCCATGTGGTGCTCCGCGTGCGCCCAGCACCAGCGCGCCAGCAACGCCGCCAGCGCTTCAACTTCGACTGATTGAGAGTAGGACTCCTAAAGGCTTTGATACTAACCTTCTTTCTCTAACTGTACAGCAGCGGCTACAACCCTTGCCATGAGCTGCGCGGCCAGATGCCTCACGCTGTCCATGTGGTGCTCCGCGTGCGCCCAGCACCAGCGCGCCAGCAACGCCGCCAGCGCTTCAACTTCGACTGATTGAGAGTAGGACTCCTAAAGGCTTTGATACTAACCTTCTTTCTCTAACTGTACAGCAGCGGCTACAACCCTTGCCATGAGCTGCGCGGCCAGATGCCTCACGCTGTCCATGTGGTGCTCCGCGTGCGCCCAGCACCAGCGCGCCAGCAACGCCGCCAGCGCTTCAACTTCGACTGATTGAGAGTAGGACTCCCAAAGGCTTTGATACTAACCTTCTTTCTCTAACTGTACAGCAGCGGCTACAACCCTTGCCATGAGCTGCGCGGCCAGATGCCTCACGCTGTCCATGTGGTGCTCCGCGTGCGCCCAGCACCAGCGCGCCAGCAACGCCGCCAGCGCTTCAACTTCGACTGATTGAGAGTAGGACTCCTAAAGGCTTTGATACTAACCTTCTTTCTCTAACTGTACAGCAGCGGCTACAACCCTTGCCATGAGCTGCGCGGCCAGATGCCTCACGCTGTCCATGTGGTGCTCCGCGTGCGCCCAGCACCAGCGCGCCAGCAACGCCGCCAGCGCTTCAACTTCGACTGATTGAGAGTAGGACTCCCAAAGGCTTTGATACTAACCTTCTTTCTCTAACTGTACAGCAGCGGCTACAACCCTTGCCATGAGCTGCGCAGCCAGATGCCTCACGCTGTCCATGTGGTGCTCCGCGTGCGCCCAGCACCAGCGCGCCAGCAACGCCGCCAGCGCTTCAACTTCGACTGATTGAGAATAGGACTCCTAAAGGCTTTGATACTAACCTTCTTTCTCTAACTGTACAGCAGCGGCTACAACCCTTGCCATGAGCTGCGCGGCCAGATGCCTCACGCTGTCCATGTGGTGCTCCGCGTGCGCCCAGCACCAGCGCGCCAGCAACGCCGCCAGCGCTTCAACTTCGACTGATTGAGAGTAGGACTCCTAAAGGCTTTGATACTAACCTTCTTTCTCTAACTGTGCAGCAGCGGCTACAACCCTTGCCATGAGCTGCGCGGCCAGATGCCTCACGCTGTCCATGTGGTGCTCCGCGTGCGCCCAGCACCAGCGCGCCAGCAACGCCGCCAGCGCTTCAACTTCGACTGATTGAGAGTAGGACTCCTAAAGGCTTTGATACTAACCTTCTTTCTCTAACTGTACAGCAGCGGCTACAACCCTTGCCATGAGCTGCGCGGCCAGATGCCTCACGCTGTCCATGTGGTGCTCCGCGTGCGCCCAGCACCAGCGCGCCAGCAACGCCGCCAGCGCTTCAACTTCGACTGATTGAGAGTAGGACTCCTAAAGGCTTTGATACTAACCTTCTTTCTCTAACTGTACAGCAGCGGCTACAACCCTTGCCATGAGCTGCGCGGCCAGATGCCTCACGCTGTCCATGTGGTGCTCCGCGTGCGCCCAGCACCAGCGCGCCAGCAACGCCGCCAGCGCTTCAACTTCGACTGATTGAGAGTAGGACTCCTAAAGGCTTTGATACTAACCTTCTTTCTCTAACTGTACAGCAGCGGCTACAACCCTTGCCATGAGCTGCGCGGCCAGATGCCTCACGCTGTCCATGTGGTGCTCCGCGTGCGCCCAGCACCAGCGCGCCAGCAGCGCCGCCAGCGCCGCGCCCGCGCTCAGACTACGGCTGATTGAGAGTAGGGTGCGGGCTACGGCTAGCGTGTGGCTGGGGTCTGATGAGTACCTGTTAAGTTTAATGACAGACATTCGTTCTACATGACAGGCTTTAGAAAAGGGAATAAGGATAAGGTGGAAGTCATTATGTCATTAACCATAAACATTGTTATCAGATCTCGTAATATAGAAGAACCTCGATTATCCGAAATAATTGGGATCCGGTACTGTACAGTATGTTAAAATTTGACGTACAAATTAACGTTAAAATATAAAACACAAGAGAAATCTTCGGTTAATTAAGGGTTCGAATAATTGAGATTCGGATAATTAAGTTTACTGTACCAAATCTTTGTATTCGACATTATAATTTGCTCAAACAGGAAGTCTTAGTTTTAAGAAACTGTTGATCATCCCTTTGATTCCTTATATTTAGCATATATTATGTTTTGCTACTTTACTTCTACTACTACTTTACTACTGTGGCACAATGACCCGACACCAAAGACCGTCATGTTTCTCTGAAGCCGTTTCTGTCCAGTCGACGCCGCGGATTTCGCAAAGTTCTTTTAGCACTTCGTCTCTCCAGCGGTACCTGGGACGTCGAGACGGTTTCGGCCATTTGATATTATGGAGGAATTAATCACCTGTCTCCTATCGTCAGAATCTTCTCAGTCAGGTCTAGCACAGCCAGCTGACTATTGACCTTTGTGACCGACAACTCAGCAGGAGGCACTACCGTTGCCACAGCGGAGTAGATTGACAGGTTGACTGTTCCATTATCAGCACTTCGGTCTCTCTCTAATACCTGAAGGTGTGTTCAAAGTTATATATTGGGCACTGTTCAATAGCGAGAGAGTGGACTGTAATTCGAAAAAGGGGGGCGATAGGGAATGAAATTTAGGGGCCGGTTGAGCAAGAAAGTTGTGACATATTAAAATTAGAATATTAAATTAAAACTAAAATGTGAAATAGTGTAGGGCGAAGTTACCTTTCAGTCCGGGAGTTGTGGGGCTGAATCGTTGGTCGCCGTTGAAGACCGCTGGTGGTGATTCTGGCTGTCCTTGTCGCCAGCTAGAAGTAAGCTCAGAACCGTTACCTTGAGTCGTCCAACTTAGACCTCGGATTTTCCACTTCGCGGATGTGCCTGGTGTCCTTCGTCCACACAACACTGAGTCTAAATGCTAGAGACGTGATTGGCAGTAGTGCTTTCAATAAGTTGCGAAAATTAGCGAGAACGACGAAATACGATGTTAACTAGTGGTAGGTTGATGACACACTGACTCTGACGTGTCTATGACAGAGCAATATTCAAATTTCAACTGTGAGCTGGTGTTGCCACAGTAAATACGAAAAAATCTTGTAGAATACAAGGCCAAAGCTGAACATTCCGCCCACCAAAATGCATTTGTATTTTGACTAAGCGAAAAGAACAATAAAAGTGAAACAAGTGCGATAATATTAAAGCTAAACGAAGAATGGACAACACAAATGTAGCGCATTAAAGCGACTACGCAGGTAGTGGACACAGCTTGACCACAGGCCTTTTGTACAACCCTGTGGCAGTGCGCACAGTAACCACACGACAGATCCCGTCAGATCCGGAGTGTGTGTCGATAATGCGACCCAGGGGCCACTTCATTGGGCTCGTCTGCTCGTTCACGACGAGCACAAGTGTGCCAACTTGGACGTTAGGATGTCTGTCGTGCCACTTCATCCGCTGCTGGAGAGTATGCATATACTCCTTCGACCATTTGTTCCAGAAGTCCTGGTGCATCTTCTGAAGCAACTTCCAGCGTTGGAGAGGGCTAACCCGAACGTCTGAGAAGTCTTCCTCAGGTACGACCGATAGGGGTTCCGTGGTGAGGAAATGACCCGGTGTCAAGGCCGACAGGTCGTTGGGGTCAGTGCTGAGAGGAGTTAGTGGCCTTGAGTTGAGTAAAGCCTCGACTTGGGCCAAGATCGTCGAGAACTCCTCGTATGTCAACCTTTGGTTCCCGACGACACGCGACAAGTGTGTTTTAACGGCCTTAATTCCAGCTTCAGCGAGTCCTGAAAAGTGTGGGCTACCCGGCGGGTTGAACTCGAAGTTGATTGTATGGTGTGCGGCAGCATCCTTCACTAAGCGTTGCAGGATGTTGTTCGCACCGACAAAATTTTTACCTTGGTCGGACACTAACCGGCTGCACCGACCACGACGAGCGACGAAACGCCGAAGTGCGGCGAGAAAAGCATCCGAGGACAACTCGGTGACGAGCTCGGTATGAATGGCCTTTGTTGCGGTACAGACAAAGACGCAAATATACCCTTTGTACGTCTTGTTACCACGTCCGCGACCGAGAGCGATGTCGAAAGGCCCACCAAAGTCAACCGCTGCGCTCGAGAAAGCCTTCAGCTGGGATATTCGATACGATGGTAAGTCGCCCATGAATGGCGCAGGAGCACCCGGTGGCCGCACCCGAAAGCACTTCATGCACTTCGATACGACTGCATAAATAGCCCGTTTCGGACACATAATCCAGAAATGTTGCGCTAGCAAGTTATGAAGTGTTTGGATGCCTGGATGCATGAACCGCTTATGATAATCATCGATAAGAAGGAAGGTCAGCCGATTGTCGCGAGGTAGAAGCAAAGGATGCTTTACATCGAAGTCGAGAGAAGCTCGCGACAGGCGACCGCCCACCCTCAAGAGACCCGCGTCATCCATGAATGGGGACAGTTTTCTGAACGCTTTTGGGAGAGAGTTCGAATGATTGTTCAAAATGATTTCGATTTCCTGAGCGAAGCTGCGCTGCTGCACGAAACGTACAAGAATCATGAGTGCCTGCTTTATTTCGAAAGATGTTAAAGGACCGTGTAACAACTTCCCGGACGTTTTTCGGTTCTTCGTGTTGTTCGCGAAGCGGCAACAATACGCTAAAACACGTTGAAGTGTTCTTAACGACGAAAACTTCTCCACTAGGTTGTCGATTAATGCATTGTCATTGGACACTACGAGGACTGTAATCTTTTGCTCATCATGGAGAACGTCCCTATCTGGCATCAGCACTGACTTAGGCCAGCTCTCAGTGGGGTGCCTGAGCCAATCAGGCCCGTTCCACCAGCAAGTTTGGTTGACTAAATCTTGGGGAAGCAAACCACGCGATCCGCAGTCGGCTGGATTGTCAGTGGTTCTGACATGATGCCAAGAATCGGGAGGAATAACGTCTTGGATATGACTCACACGGTTGGCCACGAACGTTTTCCACCTGGACGGACACGACTTAATCCAGGTCAACGTCACACTTGAGTCCGACCATGCAAAGACTCTGTCTACCGAGTGGAAAGGCTTCAAAGCCTCCACGACCGAAGCCATCAAGTCAGACAGCAGAACCGCTGCGAGCAATTCGAGACGCGGCACCGACAATTTACGCAATGGCGCGACCTTGGACTTAGCACACACCAGCTGGACGTCGACGTCACCCTCCTCAGTTACTGTACGGCAATAGATTACGGCACAGAAGCCACGTTCTGACGCGTCGCAAAATCCGTGGAGATGTAGCACGTCGAATTTCCCGACTAAACGGCGTGGCACAGCTACAGCACTCAGCGACGAGAGTTGAGTTTTGAATTCCTGCCATTCCAGCCTGATGCTTTCCGGGACATCTCCATCCCAGGAAACGCCCGAAACCCAAAGCAATTGCATCAGATACTTGGCGAGAAATGTTACAGGCGAGAGGAAACCTAATGGATCGAAGATTCTAGCTATCTCCGACAGAATGGTGCGCTTGGTGCACCGACCGTTAGGAGCAGCGGCGACACGAAACCGGAAAGAATCTGATTGAGGTTGCCATAGCAAGCCCAATATCTTTAGAGAAATGTCAGTCATTTCTTCGAAATGTTTAAAGTCTTCCGAGTACAGATCAGCAGACGGAAGACTCTCCAAGAACTCACTACTATTGGAGGTCCACTTCCTGAGGTGGAAACCCCCCGACGACAATATTTTCGTAAGGTCCACCTGAAGTAAACGCGCCTGCTCGACAGAATCCGCTCCGGTGACGACGTCGTCGACGTAGATGTCACGAGCGAGAACAGTTGAACCACTTGGGTATGCGGCTGCAGAATCACTGGCAAGTTGAGCCATTGTACGAAGAGCTTGGAATGGCGCAGCAGAAACCCCGTAGGTTACCGTTTTAAGACGGTAGTCGCGCACAGGACCGACAGCAGAAGGGCGCCACAAAATGCGCTGAAATTCAGCGTCTTCATCAGAGACCAGGATCTGCCTGTACATCTGTTTCACGTCACCTGTGAAGACGACGGCATGCCAGCGAAAACGTGTGAGCAGATCGAAAATGTTGGTCTGAAGCTTGGGCCCAGCGAGAAGAGTAGCGTTCAAAGACACCTCGTTGGCGTCCTTAGCGCTTGCGTCGAAAACCACGCGAAGAGGAGTGGTGACGGAATCGCGCAGAATTCCATGGTGAGGTATGTAATAGAAGTGGCCTTCACTTGTGGAAGGAGGTTCCACTTCTTCCAAGTGACCACGAGCCTCATAGTCATCCATAAATTCCACATACGCCCTTTTGAACTCGGGGTTGGAGTTCAACTTGCGCTCCAACGACGTGAACCGCTTGAGAGCAATTTCACGCGAATTGAGGAAGGTAGGTTTGTTCGCGGGATCGACAAATGGTAGTGGAACTACGAACCTGCCTTCTTCATTGCGATAGTATTTTTCAAGAAAATAGTCCTCGCAGCGTTGGTCCTCCTCAGATACGAAAGGTTTAGTCGGAGAACTAACGTTTTCTAATTCCCAAAATTTTTTTATAGAATCATCAAGCGACAAAATCTGCGAAGGACTCGACACGAAAAAACAATGATTTTTATTGTTACGATACGATACGAGAGCGCTTGTTGTGAGCTGACTCCCGTCACACTCACCCATAACGACCCATCCATAGATGGTTTTCAACAGAGTAGGCTGTCCAGGCTTCCCGCGCCGTATACCGGGCAACAACGACGAAACGAAGACCTGTGCGTTAAGTAACAGGTCCACCGGCGCCGGACGGGCGAAACCAGGATCAGCCAGCGATAAATTCCTGATGTGCGACCACCCCGACGAATCGACAGGTTGAGGAGGTTGGTCGGCACATACCGGCGACAAAACGAAAGCTTCGAGTTTAGTACTCAGTGAAGAGGGTTCATTTCCCATTGGCTTGACCTCACATGATAGTGCGCCAAATGTTTGATATGGCGAATTGCCAATGCCAAACACAGTGTGTTGTCCAGAAGTTTCAAATCCTAGCATTTCTGCACAGGATTTTGACATGAAATTGCATGCACTAGCACCATCCAAGAGCGCCCGCACTGGGCGGAAGACACCAGAACTGTCCCGAATTAACACCTGGGCAGTAGCGAAGAAGATTGTATTATCTCCCGCCATAGCAGCTAAAACCGTGTTACTACTACTACTGCTCATGCCATTGCTAGGCGGTGCAGTAGCAATCTCTGTGCCCGTGGGTGCTTCCACACTCTTTGTGAAATGCAATAAGTTGTGGTGCGAGCGATTACACACACTACAGCGAGAAGCTCGACAAGTTTTCACCCTATGTGCATTTGAGAAACATAAAATACACAAACCCTTCTCCTTAACAAAATTAAACCGGCCATCATTATTGAGATTTATAAACTTGTTACATTTATCGAGACTATGTTGACCCGAACAAAAAACACAACTTGGTGTTGATGTAGTCGAAACGACAAGGGCCGTTTTGTTTTTGGTTAACGGTTTAACATTCTGAACTTGAGGCCTAACACTAACACTGGAGTTTTCCAAAGCCCTGCTCCGCTTTTCAATAAAGTTTTTTAATTCCTCAAACTTTGGAACTTCAGTATTGGAAGCGAGTTGTAACTCAAATGCTTCTCGGGTAGCGACATCTAACTTTGCCCAAAGCAAATAATATAACATAAAATTCTTATCGGGGAGGTTAAATTTTGACAAAATAGTTAAATTCTCATTAAAAGTTCTAAAAACCCTTTCCAAATCTATTTTGGTTTTGACTGGCTCACAATTTAGCAGTTTTTCATAGTACATGACAGCAATTTGCCTCTTCCTATCATAATAGTTGGACAGTGTTTCATATGCACTGCTGTAATTGTCACCTGACAAAGGAAAACTTTTTATTAAATCATGTGCGGAACCCTGAACGCTTGATAGAAGGTAGTGCAATTTCTCCACATTACTAATATTGCTCCGACTATGTATAAGGGAATCAAAAAGCTCCTTAAAAGACACCCAACTTTCCAGTTTCCCATCAAAAGGCGTAATCGATATTTTTGGAAGCTTAGCTAAATTATTCTCAAGCGTTAAAGATTTCACTTCAGGCTTATCACTTATTTCACTTCTAGCCATTTGTCTCAACCTACATTTTACGGATTTTAGCTTACTTTCAAATTCCTTGGTGACTTCATACTCCTCCACACGTTTTTCAGGTTTCAGTGGACGTAAAATCCGTAGTTGTGCTTTGTGAAAGTCCTTTTCTATATCCTTGATGTCTGATTCATCATACCCTTTCAAGTCGGAACCCTCAATATTTTCTAACCGAAAAATAGCGTAACCTCGCGCGACATGGAACATGTCTACTGTCGCGGGATCCGTGTCACTATCACCATGTACACTCATATTGTTTTAAGTGCAATTAACAACACTAAAACGGCGAAAAACTCAAACTTAATTGCAAAATTAATTCAATAACAACGAAGTACTACTGACTGATACTAGTGACATTGACAGTTGACGTTAACCCTTGACAACTATGAGAATGTTGCCAGCAATATTAACCACGAGTGAACGAATGATTTACTAAAAGCACTACTACACGGCCACCAACTTTCTTGCTTACCCTCGACTTTTTTATAAGTGTACCCTAAATTTTGAATTAAACAAATGATATGACCAAACAAATTTGAATAAGCAACAAACAACGAGAAACGAAAAACCAAAGGTCACTTTTCAAATTATGCGGATCGAAGGCCAAAATGTTCAATAGCGAGAGAGTGGACTGTAATTCGAAAAAGGGGGGCGATAGGGAATGAAATTTAGGGGCCGGTTGAGCAAGAAAGTTGTGACATATTAAAATTAGAATATTAAATTAAAACTAAAATGTGAAATAGTGTAGGGCGAAGTTACCTTTCAGTCCGGGAGTTGTGGGGCTGAATCGTTGGTCGCCGTTGAAGACCGCTGGTGGTGATTCTGGCTGTCCTTGTCGCCAGCTAGAAGTAAGCTCAGAACCGTTACCTTGAGTCGTCCAACTTAGACCTCGGATTTTCCACTTCGCGGATGTGCCTGGTGTCCTTCGTCCACACAACACTGAGTCTAAATGCTAGAGACGTGATTGGCAGTAGTGCTTTCAATAAGTTGCGAAAATTAGCGAGAACGACGAAATACGATGTTAACTAGTGGTAGGTTGATGACACACTGACTCTGACGTGTCTATGACAGAGCAATATTCAAATTTCAACTGTGAGCTGGTGTTGCCACAGTAAATACGAAAAAATCTTGTAGAATACAAGGCCAAAGCTGAACAGGCACGGATGAACTTAAAATACTTGTTATTTTGTAACTATAACTTGTTCAATATTGTCTGGCTGAAAGATAATAAACAATGATTTTCTACCAAATCTGTCTCTATATTTTTTTTATACTACGTCGGTGGCAAACAAGCATACGGCCCGCCTGATGGTAAGCAGCCTCCGTAGCCTATATACGCCTGCCACTCCGGAGGAGAGGAGGACTATGAGTAGGATCTAATAAATAATAATGGTCCCCTTTCTCCCATATTAGGTACTAGCTTCTATCCGCGACTTCGCCTGCATGGAAGGATGATGATGATAATTGATATAAACTATCTTATGTCCTTCCCCGGTCCTCAAACTATCTCCATACCAAATACTATCTAAATCGGTTCAGCATTACTTTCGCATTTATAACATTAGTAGGGATTAGATATAGTTAGGTTTTTTCCTAGAATCACCGTTCCACAAGGCAGGAAGTGTTTAATATGGTAGCCAGAGTTGAAAAAGTTTACAATAGGTAGGGTTCCAATTGTACATCCTTCATAGTGACTTATTCCCGTAAAACTTTATTGTATCAAACTAGGTAAGTAAGTACGAATTTTTAGAAATATTTCTCTTAATTACTGTCATTAAAAATTCAATTAAAGTTTTTTGCAGAAGTCGCGAAGCGTCTGGTTGACGTAACTGGTGACCGAAGAGCTGGCGGCTTCCTCGCGCAACCTATCAGTATTGCGATACAACGAGGAAATGCCGCCAGCATCCTTGGTACAATACCTCAAGGGCCTATTTTAAATTTAAGCTAGTTATAGTAATCCTCTGTATATATCCATTATGTATATTGTTATTGTAAATAAATGTAATTAAAATAATTTAACTAAACCAAAAATGTAATATCTTCAAAATATTCTCATTTAGCTTCAATACCCAAACACAAACATTTGTTAAAATAAACAAGAAAATGCCACAATAAAAGTTTTTGTCAACATATTTTAAGGTGATCCTGTATCTATAAATAAATAATAATATAGTTAGCCTTCATAGAACTCACCGCAATCCAAGACCCAGGTTCTTTCTCAAATAAATGCAATGTTAAATATATAATCCCACTCACAGACTTCGTATCCATGGGCACTTCTTTGCCCAACATCAGTGCAAATATAATGGACCTTATCCTTTCGAACATAGAGCTCAATTTGGTTGTGTTATCATTTGTCACTTTCTGTATCATGTACAGGAGAAGTCTTAGAGTGAGGTGGACCAGGTCATATATTTTGTTTATTTCTGTAGGAGCAAGAGGTTCGGATTTTACTTCAGTGCTGGAAAAATATGACTATAATAAAATACTTTCAATTCAAATTAATTATACTAATCAATGAAGACTACTCAGTAAATTTGAGCAGTTTTTTCATGTTACTTTATTGCACAAAATATATTACAACAATGTACAAATGGCGGACTTAATGCTAAATGGCATTCTCTACCAGTCAAACATAGGGCCAAACAGAGACACTTACAATTGGTGCAGAGGGAGAAGAAAAAAAATCAATGAACTTGTATTAATTTAAGAATCAATAAAGTAATCAGACTAATCAGAGTATTTACATTGCAACTGTAGCAAATGGTTTGAGCAGTTTCTTTCACAAAACATTTATTTTTTTCAAGGATTTATAATCTGAGTGTTTAAATAGCTTTTTTCATTATTAATAGAATATATAGAGTAAAACGCAGGCAAACTTCTCACATTATGTAAATGAGAAAAGGATTAAATGGAAGTACACATTTGTGATGATTATGCATTTTTCGCCTCCTTGTCTACTCACTATACTGTACCTAGAGGACTAGTACGAACTGCAGGAAGCATTGACATATATCTAAGGACAGGCCCGTAGGCACTAAGAATGGTGTTAGTTCAGTGGTGTCACTCATGAATTTCAGCCAATCCTGCATTATAACACAACTAGTTGCGACCAATCGTGTGCGTGATACGAACTCTTCAACCAACCGTTTTGTGGCATTAGACTACAGAATTGGTGTGCGCAACTCAGCTGTACAGACCCCATTAAGAGGCCCATCGTTACATATATAACAATAGTAGGAAGTTCTGGTCTACACGAAAAATATAATAAATACCATAGAGGAACTACAGTGTTTTCAGTATAAGCTAAACTTACCCAACACTATCTCCTGCAGCATTATTCTGCAACTCAAGTGTTTTAACACAGGTCTCCAAACACCTTACATAGTAAGCACTAACAGCAATCTCTAAGCACCTCACAGCCTCAGCACCAGGTGGAAACTTATCTATAGCAGTATCCAGCCGAGTTACGGTGTCTATGTAATCCCCATATAGGAGGGTAGGTGATTCTTCAGTCTCCGAGACAATTACTGAGGTTAAGGTTTCAGTGAATGGTTGGCGGAGTGTTCTGGAGTCAGTTATGTGCCTGGAATAATTACATTGAAGTCAATGACTTTAATTTTTTTCTGTATTAGGCGGGTCTACACAGAGCGAGTATACCCGTGAGGCAATTTCCTTGCGCACAAACCAGCCAGTGTAGACATGCCTTGGCCGAGACAGCGCGCTCAGGCGAAGAAAACGCGCGCGCCGCCTATATTGAAATCAAGTTGTTTTGTCATACAGTGACAATAAGATCAGAGTTGGTGAGATCATTTATATTGTTTTTCTTGGGCTATGTAGTTACTATATTGATTCCATATAGTTTGTGAATACAATATCCTGGCTTTGTCAAAAGCTGCTTCATAAAAACTTAGCATGAAATATATTTCTAAATTACTCTGGTTTCCAATATTATTTATGATTTAAAGTTTTTATTTGGGATCTGGGGTGTACTGTAGCAGCAAGAAAACTATTTACTTTTTTTATAATTTCTCAAAAACGGCTTTAGCGATTTTGATGAAATTTACAATATAGGGGCATTATGAAAACAATAATTTAATCAAACTAGGGTTCATTTTTAAAAGGATTAGTTTGCCAAGTTTTCGTGGTAGCCCACTAGGTATTAAAAGCACAGTGGGACACAAGTATTCATATATAGTTGTGATGATAATACAACAATTATTTGATGACATGATATAGTCTAATTTTCCAATTATATGATAGATTTTTTACCACTACTGTACATAACTTAGACTTGGTTGAATTTAGTTCGACCGAATCATTTCATACTTACTTTTTTAAGAATCCCTTAATAGGATGTTTTGCATCTGCATGCCAGAAAAGCAAAACAATAAATGTGACTGTTTCCTGGTCAAACTCATCTCTGTGGCTGTTTAGATACTGCTTTAATAACTTTAGCTGGTTATCAGCACTGTTGCAATTTAAAAAATTATTGAAAAATTCACTAGGAACACCTAAAACAAACATAGTGATCATTGATTTCCTAACAAAAAATATTAAATTCATTATAATTACAATACTATCGTTATTGCACACCACAACAAAGAACAGGTATAGGTAGCAGCAGGCGGTGTTATCGCTTTATTAAACAGTTATGAAAAACATGAATTTGTACAAATCACTGAGTAAAATTTATTCAGTATAGGAAGTAAGAATAATCATACCTTTCCTTCAGGTATATTATACATCAGAATTCATACTTAATTGCATTACTGAATAAAATATTACAAAATCAGAAAGTAATTACACTTTAAAACTAGAAATTATAAACTTTACAAACCAGTGTTCCAATAAGGAATAGATAAAGGCGCAGCGGGTTTTTTGACCTTTTCGCCTATCCCTCCGCTAACTCTCAAGTTTAACTCATTCATAATAAATATAATTTCAGTTCATACTCTGATATTTAAAGAGAAAACGTGAACGTTTCAACAATAACATAACCTCAATGTTTAGATAAAAACTTTGGACAAAACGACCACAGACAATATTGATTGACAGTTGACAGGCAGATTTATTACTATGGTGTGTGTGAAATTATAATAATATTTTCTTGATATTGTTTCTAAAAAACTTACTATTAAATAAAAAAAGTGCCGAGAAGCGTAAAATGAATTTGATTTACTTTTTGGTAATCGAATTCCAACTAGAAATTAAAATAAAATGTAAGTGTATCATAGACAAAGTATTAAAAGTGTATCGATTTCCGGCTTTCATTTCAAAGAATTTTCAAAAGTGTCTTACTATTTAAACGACAAATTAACAAATTAAATTATTCGTTAATAATCAGCGCTTAAATAATTAGAAATGAAATATATTCTCAGTCTCAATGCACTGAAACGAGAAGTTATTTTCTCTGTTGCAAGTTTAAAAAATGTTTATTTCCGGTGTGATTCAGTTCTAGAAACATAAGAAAGTGTACATTTTCATTTATTTTCTGTCGTCATTTTTAGCCACGGTAACGTGTAAGCGATTGTTGAAAATTAATTTTACTTTATGTTCGTTCGGAGCCGATCGTAAACCGCGTTCTAATTGCGTGCGATCTCCTTTTGGAGAGGTTTCACGAGGTGCTTCGTCATAGATAGTGGAAGGTACGTAAAATCGAATTCGCACACCATGTTGCTATGGTAGATTATTTATGTAGGTATTCTAGATCCGTAGACCACGTTTTTGCCAGCTGGTGCGTACATTACGGGAGTAGAAATTGGTTAGAATAATAGTTTATAGTGTTAAGAATGCTAAAATTGAGTCATTGAGTGTTAGAAAGTGTTTACTGTGGCTGTAATAGTGATTTTGTGTGCACTGCGGCAGGTTCGCGCGGCCGGCGACTGCGGAGCCGTGTTTTCCTGGTGCCAGCTTCAGTGAAGCCAGGATCAACGATTCATCCAGTCTGTCAGCTCTCGTCCAGTGGGGCGTTACCGTTTTATATGACTTTAGCAAGATATATAGGTGAGTACAGCCATAATTAATTAGTATTCGCTTATTGGAAATCGTATACGAATTGTTGTTGCTAATTTTATCAGTCGCCGCGAGTCGTGCACTAATGATATTGCAGTTTCACCATTGTTTTGTTTATGGATGTGTTTATTGATCATATCTATGCTCTAATCTAAGAACAAATATAAATTTGAAATTATGAAAATGTTGCTCAACTATAGAATATTATGAAAACTTAAGACAGTTCCAGTTGTTCCAAAAGGTATTATATCATAATTAAATTATTTCATAGGAATATCATGGCATAATGCATATTTGTGTATTTAAGTATTTATAAATATTTATATATTATACATATATGTCATTGTCTAAGTACCCTAAACACAAGCCTTATTGAGGTTACTGTGGGACTTAGTCAATTTGTGTAATAATGTCCTATAATATTTATTTATTATTTATTTGTATTAAAATCACAGTAAATACTCTGAAATTTTATTTCTTTAATTATACTCCTTTTTTTTTCTTTATCATGATTAAATCAGAGTCGTCCGGACAAACCTGGTCCTATTCTTCTTTACCCTAAAACCTCTTTAGCATCAGTATTTTACTCAAGTTAAAATAGCTTAATGATAAGTATTGTATTCTGCGTAAAAATTAGAACAATAATTTTCAGTGTATTATAGTGAAAGCATTAACAAATTTTTCGTACTTGAGTGGATACTTCTACAATGTGAAGAACTCAACAGAATGTAACAGAGTTCTTTCAAAATTTAGTTCTGTGACAAAATGGAATTCCACCCAAAAAGAATTGTTTTGATTAAAAATCCGTTCAATAAAATCTCCTATTTCCATTTAACATGAATACTAAATTTTTGCAACAGTTATTGTTTATACAATTGTTAATAAATTACTTTGATTCTGATCATTTTGAGGTTCTTTTATTCTTGAAACTAACATTAAGGGTTTTCTGTGCAAATCGGTCTTTATTTACTGAATAGTATCATCATCACTTCATCTTAATGTCTCATTTGTTTTACATTCATTTCTTATTTCATATCATTCTGTATTTGTCACTTGTTCTTTATTTGTCTCGTTTGTTTTGTCATTATCTTTTTGGTCAAAGTCTGTAACTTCTCTTTAATATGTTGTATTTGTTTTTCTTCACAAAGTCCTAGTCCTATTTATAAAAACATATTTATAATAAAACATTAATATCCATTTTGCTAAAGCTGGTGGATTGCCTCATTACATATTCCATACATGTTCATTAGCATAGCCTGCGGGAACACAGGCTTGGAAAATGTATATTTATGGGATCATGCTAATTTTCCTCTCACCAATCACCGAGACATCTAATTTGCTTTTTTACAAAAATGTAAAAAGCCTGTTTAAAGAGCTTTATACATATTTTCTACACTGTAAGTTGAGTAAGCTGTTATTTTATATCTGGTGTATATGGGCTGAATAATTCCAAGTGCTTCAGAATGTCAGGTAAATCCAATAATTGCCCATAATTACTTTATTTCAACTTCCCATTTCCTCTTTTTCCTTTTGATCTGGAAAAGGCAGAAGTGGAAATGGGCAGGTCACATAGTCTGAGGAAAAGACAAGTGGAGGAAAATAGTCAAGCCTATGGTATCCACAAACAGGAAACAGAAAACAATGCAGGCCCCAAAAAAGATGGGTTGACAACAAAAGAGAGGTGGCAGGTTTAACTTGGGGCAGAGTAGCCACAGACAGGCTAGAATGGAGAAGACTGGAGGAGGCCTTTGCCACTTGGCAACCAGACAAGTAACTATGGAAAAAGAATGAAATGTATACGAATATTAGACGGCATCTGACTAAAAGGCTTATATAAAAAAAACTTTATTACTTGACTAATCTGAAGTATTCGGACCTAATTTCGCTTTCCACCCAGCCTATGCCTCTACGAGAATGGTCCAGTATAGGCAAAAAGACGAATAATGGCGCTATTCATAAACTTCTTTCAAATGCTCAAATGTAACATTCTGTTGATAATTGTTTGTCCCTATCTGTCATTGTTTGTGAGAAAGAGACAAAATTAAATTTAACGAAGTTAATATGCCTAAATTGTAGAATATTTTTTTAAATTTCCATATCTGTGTTTTCGGTGAAGAAAACATCGCGAGGAAACCTGACTAATCCAATAAGGCCTAGTTTACCCTCTGGGTTGGAAGGTCAGATGGTAGTCACTTTCGTAAAAACTAGTGGTTACCCAGGCCCCCATGAGCCGTGCCAAAAATGCCGGGACATCGCGAGGAAGGTGATGATTATAATTATTATAATCCTAAGAATTGACACCCAAAGGTAGATTTATGCTCCGTTGATTCCGTATTAAGAGTCATACGAACCCACCGCCAAAAAGTAAGACGGCGGTTGGGTTCTTAAAACTTGAAAACTAAAACGTGACATAGACACTTCGTGGCAATAAATACGAAGCCTTCTGCCCCCTACAGCGCCACGCACGCTATGTTGGCTCGGCCTAGACAGGCCTGGAT
This sequence comes from Cydia pomonella, assembly GCF_033807575.1. Classification (NCBI taxonomy): domain Eukaryota; kingdom Metazoa; phylum Arthropoda; class Insecta; order Lepidoptera; family Tortricidae; genus Cydia; species Cydia pomonella. The sequence goes on along the minus strand of NC_084717.1, from coordinate 5,564,985 downwards.
GTCGCGGATGCGTCGCGTATCGATCGGCGCGAGGATGCACCCTCCGCTTGACACTGCTATGTTTCATTTGGCTTTTGTCCCCGCTACGCAATTTTTTGCTTTTGATGGATGAACTTTGGAGGTTTCACAGAGAAAGTTGTATTTGTTGAATGTTCTTTCCATAACCGTATCATGTCCGATTTTTTTTCATAGATCTATGATAACTTAACTATATACATATAACAAAGTATATATTTTTTAAAAGCTAGATAAAAATTCTTTTAGTAGTTATTTTTCTTTTCGACTTTCAAAGATACTGATATATCGGGTCATTAGTCATTACCTATGAAATTGGCGTTTTTGTTCATAAGTATTAGTCATGTCATAGTTTTTTAATTTCATTAGTGCGTTACATAACAAGGATTTTACATACAATTATTTGCTACTTTTATTGTTTTATGTATTCAGAATACCGCCCTGAAAACAGCTCTTTTCATGTGCTGCCGGCTCGAGTATTTAAATGACTTATATTTTTCAGACGGGACAGGTTTAAAAAAAAATGTGATAGAAAATGTGCCTTAAAAATGTCTCAGATTACTGGCAAAAATTTGTTTGGTTTGAAAATGCCTTCACAAAATAATCCGCAAAATTCATTGTATGAAAAATCGAATTTTGTTAAAGTTCTCCATACAAAACGCCAATTTCATAGATAATTACCTAATATTATTAGCCTATATGGTGTCCTACTGCTTCGATCCTCCTTCGGTCTCCATCCGTCTCGGTTTTGAGCAATCTCCGGCCAGCCGTGGAGATATGCGCCCAGGTCATCCCGCCATCTCCGCCTGGGCCTGCCAGGCATCTCGCGGCACCCACTCCGTGGCTATTTTTGCTCATCTGTGGGTGCATGCGGCAGACATGGCCGGCCCAGTCCTACTTCAATTTGGCCATCTTAGGTCCAATATCAGTGATGCGCGTTTTTGAGCGCAGCGTAGACTGCGTATACTAATTTACTGATAGTTGAATAAAAAAAATAGCAAACCGATTTAGATTTTTCGTCAATATTTTCCTTTTTTTTATATTAAACTATTTAAAAAAAATAATTCCTTATGCCCTATTTATCAGAAAATGACATCACACTCGAGGTGCGTGTAACTTTGGATGACTGGACTGTGGACTTTACCAAAATTCGTACACATGTTAATCGATCATTTTCCCTTCAAGTACACGTAATGAGGCATGTGTGCCACTTGTTACGCTGACAGGCGGTGATATGACTCTACCACAAATTAATAGAATTTCCCAAAACTCGCTGTGTTAATGTTAATCGATCATGTTCTCTTGAAGCAGACGCAATGAAGCCTGTGTGCCACTTGCTAGGACGCTAGACGAGAAAGGCAGGTCGTTGACCGCCGTGACATAACAGCGATTCGGTGACTGTAACATTTTGTAGGTCCACCTAGTTCATGCCGAATTTGAACCTTATTTAATGCTGATTAAGGTTCATAGTCTGACGCTGAACTCGTTGAACTGATCCTAGAGAGGCATAAGTATTCGGCAAACTTACATGCTTTGAGTTTTAACCGAATGACGAGAACAAGTATCACTTTCGCTCCAATGCACTGAATTGATGTCTTTGTAAAGTTTATGACTTGTATACAAACCTATATTTGCTGCACCAAGCATTTGCATTTAAACGGTGTTATTTGATGAAATGGAACTGCTCATGAAGACCAGAATGGAACTCCTTGACGACAAGTTAACGCCTTGGGACTAATTTGTAATTGTTATGAGATGGACTACACAAACTGTTTTGTGAATTCGGTTTTCTATTAAATATTATTTTTCTCATATTTGAAAAGCTGATTTAATTAGGTACTCTGGACATCTGGAGGGTGTGATGCGCTACATACCTAGTTCATGTACAGTGAAGACTTTGGAACGTGAACTGTAGAGATATAATTATTTGGAAAAGTATTTCGGTATGGCATGGCAGATACTTTTGGCGTGTTTGTTGATGCTGTATGTACTTGTCATATTTATGTCATTGACACGGTAAAAAGTGTATGTAAGTGTATGACCGTGACTGTAGATACTGGCGTGCCTTTGTCGCCATTGTTGTTTGTGACAATAGTCGGTGGTAATATTTGGTTTCCAGTTGCGGTTCTTGATGCCGTGGTGTGGGATACATGCTTTCAATTTTTATTTTGTTTCCAGAAGGAAGTTTCGTTTTTATATCGCAAATCAAATACTAAGGGCGTCCGCTAGCTGGTGCGGGTGGGTGCACGGAGCGGGCGCACGCACGCGGGGGTGTCTTTGTAGGTAAAATCCGTCGCACGCGTCCGCGCCAGTTACCGTTGCTCATACTATTCTTCGGTAACCCGCTCACCCGCTTCGCGTAACCGCATCAACTAGCGGACACCCTAAAATGATAGCTGGGACCAATTTACTAAAAAAATGAACAAAAATACGGCTTTTCTAATCCGCGAAATAATAACGTGCATTTCAATCAGTGCAAACTCGTTATTTACTTGCGTATTTTTACGCGCTTACTATTCCCACCCGCCCACTGCGGGGAAATAAATATAACAAACCCCTACCAAAAGTACGAATCTCGACACGTGTTTCGCCTCTCTACGAGGTATCATCAGGAAATGCTAGAGATGTTGATGGTCTTGCTTCCGACATCGGAAACGGTTCATCCTGCTTTCGATACTAAAGTGGACTGCCCGAATAAATAGTGGCAATCGAACTCTCAGTTCTGATAAAAACAAAAGTTATGCATATGTATGTTTTGGGACTATTGGGTATTAAATTTCATGATACTTGCGTTCACTTGAATAGCGCGCCCAATAAAACAATGAAATAAACTATAAAGAATAAAGAATAAAAAGGTACCCAATGCAGCAGCTAACTTCGCAATGCAGTCCCCGTTTCTCAGGCTTCATCGTACATACTGTCACTGATACATCTTAAACCTTATTGCAAACATATAAGGTGTAAAACCGATGGTCAGTGTCACTGTTCAACAAGTTGGAAGTTGTGCTGGCCCAATTTGCCGCGAGGTTAGTGGGCAAACTTGGAACTGTTTTGTAACACAAGTGAACTTAGTGAGAAGCCTTTAGACAGCAGTAGTAGACGCTCCTATGATGGATGTAACTAAAATAGAGCGCGTAATTGACTAAAGCCCAAAGGTTACCTTAATGAAGTATGAACTAATTTTAATATTAGTCATAGTTGGACATTCGTACTAGTGTCGGTAGGAACTCAAGTCTTTTGAGTCTAAATTGAAGAACTCGACTTGTTTTTACGAGACTCGGAGCGTGTCTGTGAACCTAGCATATCAAGTGCTAGCATCTCAACTTTTCTTGAGAGTTCTAGTAGCATCCCTAATAGTTCTATAGTTCTAGGTAGTTTTTTTTAATAGTTCTACTTATTTACGCGAAAAAAATGAAAATTGAAAATGAGATGCTAACTTCCCATTTTGACACACTAGCATCCCAGCCGTTATCCACTCCACAGCCTCAAAATAGCATTTAAATGGAAGCTAGTAACATTTCTAGGCGATCTATAATGAGTTCTAGTCAAAACTGTAAAAAATTTTTTTTTCATATATGTATGGAATACGAACATCAAAAAAATTTTTAGGTTTCTTCTAACTAAAACTAAGTTCGAGCTGAAATCCAAGGTTTGACAGTCAGCATCTCAGGAGTTCTGGATAGCCAGCTCCCTAGTGCATTAGAATACATACAGTTCTATCTTCTAGAACGAAATTTGACAGAGTTTTGATAGAAATTGTCCGAAAATAGTCTTGAAATCCAGTAAATGCTAAGCTCTGAGCATCGCATCCCAGCCGATGCAGATCTGATACCCAGCATCTCAGCAGTTCTAGATAGCCCGCTCCCTAGTGCATTAGAAAACACACAGTTTTATCTTCTAGAATGAAAATTGAAAAAGTTCCGAAGGATTTTTGTTCGAAATAGTCTAAAAATCGAGTAAATGTTAAGTTTTGAGCTAGCATCCCAGCGAAAGCTGGTCTGATACATAGCATCTCAGGAGTTCTAGATAGACAGCTTCCTAGTGCACTAGAATATACAGAGTTTTATCTTCTAGAACGAAATTTCACCGTTTTTTGACAGACTTAGTCCGATACTACTCTGAAATTCGTGAAATTGCTAAGTTCTGGGCTTAGCATCCCAGCGAATGCAAGTCTAATACCCAGGATCTCAGCAGTTTTGGATAGCTAGCTCCCCAGTACATTACTATCCACACAGTTCTGTCTTCTAGAACGAAATTTAGCAGAGTTTTGATAGACTATGTCCAAAAATAGTATCGATATCGAGATATTGCAAAATTCTGAGCTTAGCATCCCAGCCAATGCAGGTCTGGTACCCGGCATCTCAGCAGTTCTGGATAGCCAACTCCCTATTGAACTAAAATACACACAGTTCTATCTTCTAGAACTAATTTTGGCAGTTTTAATAGATTATGTCCGAAAATAGTATCGATATCGAGATATTGCTAAGTTCTGAGCTTAGCATCCCAGCGAAAACTGGTCTGATACCTAGCATCTCAGGAGTTCTAAATAGCCAGCTTCCTAGTGCACTAGAATACACACAGTTTTATCTTCTAGAACGAAATTTCACCGTGTTTTGACAGACTTAGTCCGATACTACTCTGAAATTCGTGAAATTGCTAAGTTCTGTGCTTAGCATCCCAGAGAATGCATGTCTAATACCCAGGATCTCAGCAGTTTTAGATAGCCAGCTCCCTAGTACATTACTATCCACACAGTTCTGTCTTCTAGAACGAAATTTGGCAGAGTTTTGATAAACTATGTCCGAAAATAGTATCGATATCGAGATATTGGAAAGTTCTGAGCTTAGCATCCCAGCCAATGCAGGTCTGGTACCTGGCATCTCAGCAGTTCTGGATAGCCAGCTCTCTAGTGAACTAAAATACACACAGTTCTATCTTCTAGAACTAAATTTGGCCTAGTTTTGGAAGATTGTCCGATATAGGTATCGAAATCGAGGTAATACTAAGTTCGGAGCTTAGCATCCCAGTGAAAGCTAGTCTGATACCTAGCATCTCAGGAGTTCTATATAGCCAGTTTCCTAATGCACTAGAATACACACAGTTTTATCTTCTAGAACAAAATTTCACCGTGTTTTGACAGACGTAGTCCGAAATTACTCGGAAAATAATGAAATTGCTTAGTTTTTGAGCTAGCATCCCAGCCAGTGCTGGTCTGATACCCAGCATCTCAGCAGTTCTAGATAGCCAGCTTTCTAGTGAACTAAAATACACACAGTTCTATCTTCTAGAACTAAATTTGGTAGAGTTTTGTAAGACTACGTCCGAAAATTGTATCGATATCGAGATATTGCAAAGTTCTGAGCTTAGCATCCCAGCCAATGCAGGTCTGGTACCCGGCATCTCAGCAGTTCTGGATAGCCAGCTCCCTAGTGAACAAAAATACACACAGTTCTATCTTCTAGAACTAAATTTGGTAGAGTTTTGAAAGACTGTCTGAAAATGGTATAGAAATCGAGGTAATGCTAAGTTCTGAGCTTACCATCCCAGCGAAAGCTGGTCTGATACCTAGCATCTCAGGAGTTCTAGATAGCCAGCTTCCTTGTGCACTAGAATACACACAGTTTTATTTTCTAGAACGAAATTTCACCGTGTTTTGACAGACTTAGTCCGATACTACTCTGAAATTCGTGAAATTGCTAAGTTCTGGGCTTAGCATCCCAGCGAATGCAAGTCTAATACACAGGACCTCAGCAGTTCTAGATAGTCAACTCCCTAGTACATTAGCATCCACACAGTTCTGTCTTCTAGAACGAAATTTGGCAGAGTTTTGATAGACTATGTCTGAAAATGGTATAGAAATCGAGGTAATGCTAAGTTCTGAGCTTAGCATCCCAGCGAATGCAAGTCTAATACCCAGGATCTCAGCAGTTCTAGATAGCCAGCTCCCTAGTACATTACTATCCACACAGTTCTGTCTTCTAGAACGTAATTGGGCAGAGTTTTGATAGACTATCTCCGAAAATAGTATCGATATCGAGATATTGCAAAGTTCTGAGCTTAGCATCCCAGCCAATGCAGCGAATGCAAGTCTAATACCCAAAATCTCAGCAGTTCTAAATAGATAGCTCCCTAGTTCATTACTATCCACACAGTTCTGTCTTCTAGAACGTAATTGGGCAGAGTTTTGATAGACTATCTCCGAAAATAGTATCGATATCGAGATATTGCAAAGTTCTGAGCTTAGCATCCCAGCCAATGCAGGTCTGGCACCTGGCATCTCAGCAGTTCTGGATAGCCAGCTCCCTAGTGAACTAAAATACACACAGTTCTCTCTTCTAGAACTAAATTTGTTCGAGTTTTGAAAGACTATATCTGAAAATGGTATAGAAATCGAGGTAATGCTATGTTCTGAGCTTAGCATCCCACCGAAAGCTGGTCTGGTACCTAGCATCTCAGAAGTTCTAGCTAGCCAGCTTTCTAAAGTACTTGAATACACAGAGTTCTGTCTTCTAGAACGAAATTTGGCAGAGTTTTGATAGACTATGTCCGAAAATAGTATCGATATCGAGATATTGCAAAGTTCTGAGCTTAGCATCCCAGCCAATGCAGGTCTGGCACCTGGCATCTCAGCAGTTCTGGATAGCCAGCTCCCTAGTGAACTAAAATACACACAGTTCTCTCTTCTAGAACTAAATTTGGTCGAGTTTTGAAAGACTATATCTGAAAATGGTATAGAAATCGAGGTAATGCTAAGTTCTGAGCTTAGCATCCCACCGAAAGCTGGTCTGATACCTAGCATCTCAGAAGTTCTAGATAGCCAGCTTTCTAAAGCACTTGAATACACACAGTTCTGTCTTCTAGAACGAAATTTGTCAGAGTTTTAATAGACTATGTCCGAAATAGTAACGATATCGAGATATTGCATAGTTCTGAGCTTAGCATCCCAGCCAATGCAGGTCTGGTACCCGGCATCTCAGCAGTTCTGGATAGCCAGCTCCCTAGTGAACTAAAATACACACAGTTCTATCTTCTAGAACTAAATTTGGTAGAGTTTTGAAAGACTATGTCTGAAAATGGTATAGAAATTGAGGTAATGCTAAGTTCTGAGCTTAGCATCCCAGCGAAAGCTAGTCTGATACCTAGCATCTCAAGAGTTCTAGATAGCCAGACATAGAGTTCTGTCTTCTAGAACGAAATTTCACCGTTTTTTGACAGACTTAGTCCGATACTACTCTGAAATTCGTAAAATTGCTAAGTTCTGGGCTTAGCATCCCAGCGAATGCAAATCTAATACCCAGGATCTCAGCAGTTCTAGATAGCCAGCTCCCTAGTTCACTAGAATCCACACAGTTCTGTCTTCTAAAACGAAATATGGCAAAGTTTTGATAGACTATGTCCGAAAATAATATCGATATCGAGATATTGCTAAGTTATGAGCTTAGCATCCCAGGGAATGCAGGTCTGATACCTGGCATCTCAGCAGTTCTGGAAAGCTAGCACTCTAGTTAACTAAAGTACACATAGTTCTGTCTTCTTGAACGAAATTTTATATAGTTCTGTTTTATATACTATGTCCGAAACTACACTGAAAATCCAGTGAATGCTAAGTTTGGAGCTAGCATCCCGGCCAATGTAAGTTTGATACTCAATATCTTAGCAGTTCTGGATAGCCAGCTCCCTAGTGAACTAAAATACACACATTTCTATCTTCTAGAACTAAATTGGGCAGAGTTTTGAAAGACAATGTCCATTAATGGTATCGAAATCGAGGTAATGCTAAGTTCTGGCCTTAGCATCCCAGCGAATGCAAGTCTAATACCCAGGATCTCAGCAGTTCTAGATAGCCAGCTTCCTTGTGTATTGGAACACACACAGTTTTATCTTCTAGAACGAAATTTGACCGAGTTTTGATAGACTACGTCTGAAACCTTCTCTGATCCTTCTGTACTTTTTAATTTTCATTCTAGAAGATAAAACTGTGTGTTTTCTAATGAACTAGGGAGCTGGCTATCCAGAACTGCTTAGATGCTGGGTATCAGATCTGGATTGGCTGGGATAGCTCAAAACTTAGCATTTAATCATTTATTCGATTTTCAGAGTAGTTTCGGACATAGTCTATCCACATTTCGTCAATTTACGTTCTAGAAGATAGAACTGTGTGTATTCTAGTGCACTAGGAAGCTTACGATCTAGAACTGCTGAGATTCTAGGTATTAGTCCTGCATTGGCTGGGATGCTAAGTCAGAACTTGGCAATTTCACGATTTTCAGAGTAGTTTCGGACATAGTTTATCCATATTTTATCAATTTACGTTCTAGAAGATAGAACTGTGTGCATTATAGTGCACTAGAAAGCTGACTATCTAGTACTGTTTAGAAGCGAGGTATCCGATCTGTATTGGCTGGGAAGCTAGGCTCAAGACTTAGCAATTTCCCAATTTTCCGAGTAGTTTCGGAGTTAGTCTAATAAAACTCGGTCAAATTTCATTCTTGAAGATAAAACTGTATCTATTCTAGTGCACTACTAAGCAGGCTATCTGGAACTGCTGAGATCCTCGGTATCAAATCTGCATTGGCTGGGATGCTAGCTCAGAACTTAGCATTTACTCGATTTCTAGACTATTCCGAAAAAAATCCTTCAGAACTTTTTCAATTTTCGTTCTGGAAGATAAAACTGTAAGTTTTCTAATGCACTAGGGACCGAACTATCCAGAACTCTTGAGATGCTGGGTATCAGACCTGGATTAGCTTGGATGTTAGCCCAAAACTTAGCATTTACTGGATTTATGTATGTATATACTTTATTGTACATAGAAATAAAAACACGAAAAACACAGTTACAGAGTAAATTAAATACAACAAAGGCGATCTGTATGAGATCTCTTCCAGTTAACCTTTGAGGAAATGAGTAAAACAGAAGTAACGGTGAATGAATGACAAACACAAACTAAAGTGTACAATCACTGAAATTAATGAAATGCACGTTTTACAGTGTAGTTTCGGACTTAGTCTATCAAAACTCGGTCAAATTTAGTTCTAGAAGATAAAACGGTGTGAATTCTAGTGCAATAGGAAGCTGACTATCTAGAACTGTTGAGATGCTAGGTATCAGACTAGCATTGGTCGAAATGCTAGCTCAGAACTTAGCAATTCCTCGATTTCGATACTATTTTGGGACATAGTCTTACAAAACTATAAAACTATGCGATTTCTACTGCACTATGTAGTGAGCTGGCTATCCATAACTGCTGAGATGCTGGGTATCAGACCTGCTTTGGCTGGGATGCTAATTTCATAATTTTGTGGTTTAAGACATTTATTCTCATAAGAATATACATTATTCACTTAATATGAGAATTTAAATTTACCTTAATGCTATACAATAACTTGGTGTGTATGTTTTGGCATCCCAAGGAAACACGAGTACCTAAATTCGAATAGTTACTTATTTGAATAGTAGTAAGGTCGGTATTCGTAGCGCACCCGCGGCTGTGCGATGAAAAAACTACAATATTAATTAATTAAGAGCCCGGTAACGATTTTAGAGCAAAAATGTAAAATTGATAGATTTAGTTGTTGAAATTGTACACCTTTTGTTAGGTACGTAATATCTAAATAACACGTATTGGTTACTATTAGCACGTTTTATCATCTAGCCTTTTAATAATGAGGTCGTTTGTTGTATAATATGTAACGAAAAGGGACAGTTTTTAAAAATTCATCAAAAAATATGGTAGTATATTATACAAAATGATGTATATGGACAGTTTCAGCAAATGTTGTGGATTGTTTAAGTATCAAAAGTACGTTGAAATTAAGTCGATTTTCAGAGAAATTGTCACTTGTTATGAAGTAATTTCTGGAAAAAATTGATTTCGTCAACTTTCATTTACACTGCTTCAAATTTATAATAACAAAAATGTAGTTTATTAAAGTTAAAGTACAGGATATGTGTAATACAAAAATACCATTTTTAGCAGTGCAAACTTTACGAAATTTACAAATAAGCTGCGCTGCTGCACTGCTTTACGCACGTTGACCTAAACGTCCATCAAAAAAATAATCATTACTAATTAAGTGACTCTGTTTTTAAAAAAATGATTTGTTATAATGAAAGATAACAAGACGTGCTAATAGAAACTAGTACTTATTATTTATAATAATTAACAAAAGGTGTACAATTTCATACGCTAAATCTATCGATTTGACTTTTTTATGACTAAATTCACGGCGTCTTAGTATGCGAGTGCAGTATTTAAGAATTAATAGATTTAGATCGAAATATATCATGGTTCGAATGTAAAAGTATTTTAGGGGCAGTTAATTTTTTTTTTATGTTAGTTAACATGGTATAGCGGGTTTGTATTTGAAAACATTCGTTCAAGCTAATGGGCTGATTTTGTTTTTACATATTTGCAATTGTTATATTTAACTATATAAGCGAAATGTTTTCACTTTTAATAACATATCGTTTAAGTTTATTTTTTAATATTTAGAACGAAAGACTATTTTTAATACCCGGCGTTAGTTTGTTGCACAATTTTGCACCTTCGTTTAACATATTTCGTTTTCCGTATAATTTGTTCTATGAAAGTGTAAATTTAAACTATGTTTATATCGAAGATTATATTTATTCTGCTTATATATAAATAAAAGTTTCGTATGCAGTTTTTTATGTAAAATTTTATAGACCAAGATACAGGTTTTAAAAACGTAAATTTGTTTTCTCCAATATACTCGGAAATGTTCACCTTATTGTAGCAAAAATAGTACGAGAAGTTCTTCGTTATAGTCAAACACAAATTAAAGAAATTCAAACCATTATTGTTGTGTTTTAGCCGACGGGAAAGTTATTACTGTATTGTTTTTTACTTTTTAAAAACATGTATCCACTAAGAAAAACGCATACAGCCAATTAATATAGCTGCGGGCCGCGTCTACACGACCCGGTCAGCATCATTTCAAGATATAGGATAGAGTCGTGTAAAACCTACGTGTATGATCGTGTGAATACTGCTTAATAAAATCAAAGACTATATATAACTTTTATATTTTTTAATGATTTCATTTGTGCAAATACAGCTTATATTGCACAATTATATTGAATGAGCGAATATTGAATGGTACTGAATGGCAGAATAGTTGTGCCTTTAACTTTTCAAAACTGCTGAGATGCCAGGTATTTTCGGACATAGTCTATCAAAACTCTGCCAAATTTAGTTCTAGAAGATAGAACTGTGAGGATGCTAATGTACTAGGGAGCTGGCTATACAGTACTGCTGAGGTGCCGGGTATCAGACCTGCATTGGCTGGGATGCTAAGCCCAGAACATAGCAATTTCACGATTTTCCGAGTAGTTTCAGACGTAGTCTTTCAAAACTCTACCAAATTTCGTTCTAGAAGATAAAACTGTGTGTGTTCCAATACACAAGGAAGCTGGCTATCTAGAACTGCTGAGATCCTGGGTATTAGACTTGCATTCGCTGGGATGCTAAGGCCAGAACTTAGCATTACCTCGATTTCGATACCATTAATGGACATTGTCTTTCAAAACTCTGCCCAATTTAGTTCTAGAAGATAGAAATGTGTGTATTTTAGTTCACTAGGGAGCTGGCTATCCAGAACTGCTAAGATATTGAGTATCAAACTTACATTGGCCGGGATGCTAGCTCCAAACTTAGCATTCACTGGATTTTCAGTGTAGTTTCGGACATAGTCAATCAGAACTATATAAAATTTCGTTCAAGAAGACAGAACTATGTGTACTTTAGTTAACTAGAGTGCTAGCTTTCCAGAACTGCTGAGATGCCAGGTATCAGACCTGCATTCCCAGGGATGCTAAGCTCATAACTTAGCAATATCTCGATATCGATATTATTTTCGGACATAGTCTATCAAAACTTTGCCATATTTCGTTCTAGAAGACAGAACTGTGTGGATTCTAGTGAACTAGGGAGCCGGCTATCTAGAACTGCTGAGATCCTGGGTATTCGATTTGCATTCGCTGGGATGCTAAGCCCAGAACTTAGCAATTTTACGAATTTCAGAGTAGTATTGGACTAAGTCTGTCAAAAAACGGTGAAATTTCGTTCTAGAAGATAGAACTCTAAGTATTCTAGTGCACTAGAAAGCTGGCTATCTAGAACTCTTGAGATGCTAGGTATCAGACTAGATTTCGCTGGGATGCTAAGCTCAGAACTTAGCATTACCTCGATTTCTATACCATTTTCAGACATAGTCTTTCAAAACTCTACCAAATTTAGTTCTAGATGATAGAACTGTGTGTATTTTAGTTCACTAGGGAGCTGGCTATCCAGAACTGCTGAGATGCCGGGTACCAGACCTGCATTGGCTGGGATGCTAAGCTCAGAACTATGCAATATCTCGATATCGTTACTATTTCGGACATAGTCTATCAAAACTCTGACAAATTTCGTTCTAGAAGACAGAACTGTGTGTATTCAAGTGCTTTAGAAAGCTGGCTATCTAAAACTTCTGAGATGTTAGGTATCAGACCAGCTTTCGGTGGGATGCTAAGCTCAGAACTTAGCATTACCTCGATTTCTATACCATTTTCAGATATAGTCTTTCAAAACTCGACCAAATTTAGTTCTAGAAGAGAGAACTGTGTGTATTTTAGTTCACTAGGGAGCTGGCTATCCAGAACTGCTGAGATGCCAGGTGCCAGACCTGCATTGGCTGGGATGCTAAGCTCAGAACTTTGCAATATCTCGATATCGATACTATTTTCGGAGATAGTCTATCAAAACTCTGCCCAATTACGTTCTAGAAGACAGAACTGTGTGGATAGGAATGAACTAGGGAGCTATCTATTTAGAACTGCTGAGATTTTGGGTATTAGACTTGCATTCGCTGCATTGGCTGGGATGCTAAGCTCAGAACTTTGCAATATCTCGATATCGATACTATTTTCGGACATAGTCTATCAAAACTCTGCCAAATTTCTTTCTAGAAGACAGAACTGTGTGGATAGTAATGTACTAGGGAGCTGGCTATCTAGAACTGCTGAGATCCTGGGTATTAGACTTGCATTCGCTGGGATGCTAAGTTCAGAACTTAGCATTACCTCGATTTCTATACCATTTTCAGACATAGTCTATCAAAACTCTGCCAAATTCCGTTCTAGAAGACAAAACTGTGTGGATGCTAATGGACTAGGGAGTTGACTATCTAGAACTGCTGAGGTCCTGTGTAGTAGACTTGCATTCGCTGGGATGCTAAGCCCAGAACTTAGCAATTTCACGAATTTCAGAGTAGTATCGGACTAAGTCTGTCAAAACACGGTGAAATTTCGTTCTAAAAAATAAAACTGTGTGTTTTCTAGTGCACAAGGAAGCTGGCTATATAGAACTCCTGAGATGCTAGGTATCAGACCAGCTTTCGCTGGGATGGTAAGCTCAGAACTTAGCATTACCTCGATTTCTATACCATTTTCAGACATAGTCTTTCAAAACTCTACCAAATTTAGTTCTAGAAGATAGAACTGTGTGTATTTTTGTTCACTAGGGAGCTGGCTATCCAGAACTGCTGAGATGCCGGGTACCAGACCTGCATTGGCTGGGATGCTAAGCTCAGAACTTTGCAATATCTCGATATCGATACAATTTTCGGACATAGTCTTACAAAACTCTACCAAATTTAGTTCTAGAAGATAGAACTGTGTGTATTTTAGTTTACTAGAAAGCTGGCTATCTAAAACTGCTGGGATGCTGGGTATCAGACTAGCACTGGCTGGGATGCTAGCTCAAAAACTAAGCAATTTCATTATTTTCCGAGTAATTTCGGACTACGTCTGTCAAAACACGGTGAAATTTTGTTCTAGAAGATAAAACTGTGTGTATTCTAGTGCATTAGGAAACTGGCTATATAGAACTCCTGAGATGCTAGGTATCAGACTAGCTTTCACTGGGATGCTAAGCTCCGAACTTAGTATTACCTCGATTTCGATACCTATATCGGACAATCTTCCAAAACTAGGCCAAATTTAATTCTAGAAGATAGAACTGTGTGTATTTTAGTTCACTAGAGAGCTGGCTATCCAGAACTGCTGAGATGCCAGGTACCAGACCTGCATTGGCTGGGATGCTAAGCTCAGAACTTTCCAATATCTCGATATCGATACTATTTTCGGACATAGTTTATCAAAACTCTGCCAAATTTCGTTCTAGAAGACAGAACTGTGTGGATAATAATGTACTAGGGAGCTGGCTATCTAGAACTGCTGAGATCCTGGGTATTAGACATGCATTCTCTGGGATGCTAAGCACAGAACTTAGCAATTTCACGAATTTCAGAGTAGTATCGGACTAAGTCTGTCAAAAAACGGTGAAATTTCGTTCTAGAAGACAGATCTCTATGTATTCTAGTGCACTAGAAAGCTGGATATCTGGAACTCTTGAGATGCTAGGTATCAGACTAGCTTTCGCTGGGATGCTAAGCTCAGAACTTAGCATTACCTCGATTTCTATACCATTTTCAGACATAGTCTTTCAAAACTCTACCAAATTTAGTTCTAGAAGATAGAACTGTGTGTATTTTAGTTCACTAGGGAGCCGGCTATCCAGAACTGCTGAGATGCTGGGTATCAGATCTGCATTGGCTGGGATGCGATGCTCAGAGCTTAGCATTTACTGGATTTCAAGACTATTTTCGGACAATTTCTATCAAAACTGTCAAATTTCGTTCTAGAAGATAGAACTGTATGTATTCTAATGCACTAGGGAGCTGGCTATCCAGAACTCCTGAGATGCTGACTGTCAAACCTTGGATTTCAGCTCGAACTTTGTTTTAGTTAGAAGAAACCTAAAAATTTTTTTGATGTTCGTATTCCATACATATATAAAAAAAAAATTTTTTACAGTTTTGACTAGAAATCATTATAGATCGCCTAGAAATGTTACTAGCTTCCATTTAAATGCTATTTTGAGGCTGTGGAGTGGATAACGGCTGGGATGCTAGTGTGTCAAAATGGGAAGTTAGCATCTCATTTTCAATTTTCATTTTTTTCGCGTAAATAAGTAGAACTATTAAAAAAAACTACCTAGAACTATAGAAAACTGTAAGTATTCTAGTGCACTAGGAAGCTGGCTATCTAGAACTCCTTAGATGCTAGGTATCAGACCAGCTTTCGCTGGGATGCTAAGCTCAGAACTTAGCATTACCTCGTTTTCTATACCATTTTCAGACATAGTCTTTCAAAACTCTACCAAATTTAGTTCTAGAAGATAGAACTGTATGTATTTTAGTTCACTAGGGAGCTGGCTATCCAGAACTGCTGAGATGCCGGGTACCAGACCTGCATTGGCTGGGATGCTAAGCTCAGAACTTTCCAATATCTCGATATCGATACTATTTTCGGACATTGTCTATCAAAACTCTGCCAAATTTAGTTCTAGAAGATAGAACTCTGTGTATTTTAATTCACTAGGAAGCTGGCTATCTAAAACTGCTGGGATGCTGGGTATCAGACTAGCACTGGCTGGGATGCTAGCTCAAAAACTAAGCAATTTCATTATTTTCCGAGTAATTTCGGACTAAGTCTGTCAAAACACGGTGAAATTTTGTTCTAGAAGAACTGTGTGTATTCTAGTGCATTAGGAAACTGGCTATATAGAACTTCTGAGATGCTAGGTATCAGACTAGCTTTCACTGGGATGCTAAGCTCCGAACTTAGTATTACCTCGATTTCGATACCTATATCGGATAATCTTCCAAAACTCGGCCATATTTAGTTCTAGAAGATAGAACTGTGTGTATTTTAGTTCACTAGGGAGCTGGCTATCCTGAACTGCTGAGATGCCGGGTACCAGACCTGCATTGGCTGGGATGCTAAGCTCAGAACTTTGCAATATCTCGATATGGATACTATTTTCGGACATAGTATATCAAAACTCTGCCAAATTTCGTTCTAGAAGAAAGAACTGTGTGTATTCAAGTGCTTTAGGAAGCTGGCTATCTAGAACTCTTGAGATGTTAGATATCAGACCAGCTGTCGCTGGGATGCTAAGGTCAGAACTTAGCAATTTCACGAATTTCAGAGTAGTATCGGACTAAGTCTGTCGAAACACGGTGAAATTTCGTTCTAGAAGATAGAACTGTGTGTATTCAAGTGCACTAGGAGACTGGCTATCTAGAACTCTTGAGAGCTAGGTATCAGACCAGCTTTCGCTGGGATGCTAAGCTCAGAACTTAGCATTACCTCGTTTTCTATACCATTTTCAGACATAGTCTTTCAAAACTCTACCAAATTTAGTTCTAGAAGATAGAACTGTGTGTATTTTAGTTCACTAGGGAGCTGGCTATCCAGAACTGCTGAGATGCCGGGTACCAGACCTGCATTGGCTGGGATGCTCTCAGAACTTTCCAATATCTCGATATCGATACTATTTTCGGACATTGTCTATCAAAACTCTGCCAAATTTAGTTCTAGAAGATAGAACTGTGTGTATTTTAGTTCACTAGGGAGCTGGCTATCCAGAACTGCTGAGATGCTGTGTATCAGACCAGCACTGGCTGGGATGCTAGCTCAAAAACTAAGCAATTTCTTTATTTTCCGAGTAATTTCGGACTAAGTCTGTCGAAACACGGTGAAATTTTGTTCTAGAAGATAAAACTGTGTGTATTCTAGTGCATTAGGAAACTGGCTATATAGAACTCCTGACATGCTAGGTTTCAGACTAGCTTTCACTGGGATGCTAAGCTCCGAACTTAGTATTACCTCGATTTCGATACCTATATCGGACAATCTTCCAAAACTTGGTCATATTTAGTTCTAGAAGATAGAACTGTGTGTATTTTAGTTCACTAGGGAGCTGGCTATCCAGAACTGCTGAGATGCCGGGTACCAGACCTGCATTGGCTGGGATGCTAAGCTCAGAACTTTGCAATATCTCGATATCGATACTTTTTTCGGACATAGTATATCAAAACTCTGCCAAATTTCGTTCTAGAAGACAGAACTGTGTGTATTCAAGTGCTTTAGGAAGCTGGCTATCTAGAACTTTTGAGATGTTAGATATTAGACCAGCTTTCGCTGGGATGCTAAGCTCAGAACTTAGCATTACCTCGATTTCTGTACCATTTTCAGATATAGTCTTTCAAAACTATACCAAATTTAGATCTAGAAGATAGAACTGTGTGTATTTTAGTTCACTAAGGAGCTGGCTATCCAGAACTGCTGAGTTGCCAGGTACCAGACCTGCATTGGCTGGGATGCTAAGCACAGAACTTTGCAATATCTTGATATCGATACTATTTTCGGACATAGTCTATCTAAACTCTGCCAAATTTCGTTCTAGAAGACAGAACTGTGTGTATTCAAGTGCTTTAAGAAGCTGGCTATCTAGAACTCTTGAGATGTTAGATATTAGACCAGCTTTCGCTGGGATGCTAAGCTCAGAACTTAGCAATTTCACGAATTTTAGAGTAGTATCGGACTAAGTCTGTCAAAACACGGTGAAATTTTGTTCTAGAAGATAGAGCTGTGTGTATTCAAGTGCACTAGGAGACTGGCTATCTAGAACTCTTGAGATGCTAGGTATCAGACCAGCTTTAGCTGGGATGCTAAGCTCAGAACTTAGCATTACCTCGTTTTCTATACCATTTTCAGACATAGTCTTTCAAAACTCTACCAAATTTAGTTCTAGAAGATAGAACTGTGTGTATTTTAGTTCACTAGGGAGCTGGCTATCCAGAACTGCTGAGATGCCGGGTACCAGACCTGCATTGGCTGGGATGCTAAGCTCAGAACTTTCCAATATCTCGATATCGATAATATTTTCGGACATTGTCTATCAAAACTCTGCCAAATTTAGTTCTAGAAGATAGAACTGTGTGTATTTTAGTTCACTAGGAAGCTGGCTATCTAGAACTGCTGAGATGCTGGGTATCAGACCAGCACTGGCTGGGATGCTAGCTCAAAAACTAAGCAATTTCTTTATTTTCCGAGTAATTTCGGACTAAGTCTGTCAAAACACGGTGAAATTTTGTTCTAGAAGATAAAACTGTGTGTATTCTAGTGCATTAGGAAACTGGCTATATAGAACTCCTGAGATGCTAGGTTTCAAACTAGCTTTCACTGGGATGCTAAGCTCCGAACTTAGTATTACCTCGATTTCGATACCTATATCGGACAATCTTCCAAAACTTGGCCATATTTAGTTCTAGAAGATAGAACTGTAAGTATTTTAGTTCACTAGGGAGCTGGCTATCCAGAACTGCTGAGATGCCAGGTACCAGACCTGCATTGGCTGGGATGCTAAGCTCAGAACTTTGCAATATCTCGATATCGATATTATTTTCGGACATAGTCTAGATAGATAAACTCTGCCAAATTTCGTTCTAGAAGACAGAACTGTGTGTATTCAAGTGCTTTAAGAAGCTGGCTATCTAGAACTCTTGAGATGTTAGATATTAGACCAGCTTTCGCTGGGATGCTAAGCTCAGAACTTAGCATTACCTCGATTTCTGTACCATTTTCAGATATAGTCTTTCAAAACTCTACCAAATTTAGATCTAGAAGATAGAACTGTGTGTATTATAGTTCACTAAGGAGCTGGCTATCCAGAACTGCTGAGTTGCCAGGTACCAGACCTGCATTGGCTGGGATGCTAAGCTCAGAACTTTGCAATATCTTGATATCGATACTATTTTCGGACATAGTCTATCTAAACTCTGCCAAATTTCGTTCTAGAAGACAGAACTGTGTGTATTCAAGTGCTTTAAACAGCTGGCTATCTAGAACTCTTGAGATGTTAGATATTAGACCAGCTTTTGCTGGGATGCTAAGCTCAGAACTTAGCATTACCTCGATTTCTGTACCATTTTCAGATATAGTCTTTCAGAACTCTGCCAAAGTTAGTTCTAGAAGATAGAACTGTGTGTATTTTAGTTCATTAGGGAGTTGGCTATCCAGAACTGCTGAGATGCCGCGTACCAGACCTGCATTGGCTGGGATGCTAAGCTCAGAACTTTTCAATATCTCGATATCGATACTATTTTCGGACATAGTCTATCAAAACTGCCAAATTTCGTTCTAGAAGACAGAACTGTGTGGATAGTAATGTACTAGGGAGCTGGCTATCTAGAACTGCTGAGATTCTAGGTATTAGACATGCATTCTCTGGGATGCTAAGCCCAGAACAGCAATTTCACGAATTTCAGAGTAGTATCGGACTAAGTCTGCCAAAACACGGTGAAATTTCGTTCTAGAAGATAGAACTGTGTGTATTCTAGTGCACTAGAAAGCTGGCTATTTAGAACTCCTGAGATGCCGGGTATCAGACCTGCATTGGCTGGAATGCTAAGCTCAAAACTTTGCAATATCTCGATATCGATACTATTTTCGGACATAAGCCATCAAAACTCTGCCAAATTTCGTTCTAGAAGATAAAACTGTGTGTATTCTAGTGCAGTAGGAAGCTGTCTATCTAGAACTTCTGAGATGCTAGGTATCAGACCAGTTTTCGCTGGGATGCTAAGCTCAGAACTTAGCATTACATCGATTTCGATACCATTATCGGACATAGTCTTTCAAAACTCTGCCAAAGTTAGTTCTAGAAGATAGAACTGTGTGTATTTTAGTTCACTAGGGAGTTGGCTATCCAGAACTGCTGAGATGCCGCGTACCAGACCTGCATTGGCTGGGATGCTAAGTGCAGAACTTTGCAATATCTCGATATCGATACTATTTTCGGACATAGTCTATCAAAATTGCCAAATTTCGTTCTAGAAGATAAAACTGTGTGTATTCTAGTGCACTAGGAAGCTGTCTATCTGGAACTTCTGAGATGCTAGGTATCAGACCAGCTTTCGTTGGGATGCTAAGCTCAGAACTTAGCATTACATCGATTTCGATACCATTATCGGACATAGTCTTTCAAAACTCTGCCAAACTTAGTTCTAGAAGATAGAACTGTGTTTATTTTAGTTCACTAGGGAGTTGGCTATCCAGAACTGCTGAGATGCCGGGTACCAGACCTGCATTGGCTGGGATGCTAAGCTCAGAACTTTGCAATATCTCGATATCGATACTATTTTCGGACATAGTCTATCAAAACTCTGCTAAATTTCGTTCTAGAAGATAGAACTGTGTGGATGCTAATGAACTGGGAAGCTATCTATCCAAAACTGCTGAGATCCTGGGTATTAGACTTGCATTCGCTGGGATGCTAAGCCCAGAACTTAGCAATTTTACGAATTTCAGAGTAGTATCGGAGTAGATCTAAGTCTGTCAAAAAACGGTGAAATTTCGTTCTAGAAGATAAAACTCTGTATATTCTAGTGCACTAGGAAGCTGTCTATCTAGAACTCCTGAGATGCTATGTATCAGACCAGCTTTCGCTGGGATGCTACCTCAAAAGTTAATATTTACTCGATTTTTAGACTATTTCGAACAAAAATCCTTCGGAACTTTTTCAATTTTCATTCTAGAAGATAAACCTATATGTCTTCTAATGCACTAGGGAGCGGGCTATCCAGAACTGCTGAGATGCTAGGTATCAGATTTGCATCGGGTGGGATGCGATGCTCGGAACTTAGCATTTACTGGATTTCAAGACTATTTTTAGACAATTTCCATCAAAACTCCGTCAAATTTCGTTCTAGAAGATAGAACTGTATGTATTCTAATGCACTTGGGAGCTGGCTATCTATAACTGGTTAGATGCCAGGTATCAGACCTGGATGGGCTGGGATGCTAGCTCAAAACTTATCATTTACTCGATTTTTAGACTATTTCGAACAAAAATCCTTCGGAACTTTTTCAATTTTCATTCTAGAAGATAAAACTGTGTGTTTTCTAATGCACTAGGGAGCGGGCTATCTAGAACTGCTGAGATGCTGGGTATCGGATCTGCATCGGCTGGGATGCGATGCTCAGAACTTAGCATTTACTGGATTTCAAGACTATTTTCGGACAATTTCTATCAAAACTCTGTCAAATTTCGTTCTAGAAGATAGAACTGTATGTATTCTAATGCACTAGGGAGCTGGCTATCCAGAACTCCTGAGATGCTGGCTGCCAAACTTTGGATTTCAGGTCGAACTTAGTTTTAGTTAGAAGAAACCTACAATTTTTTTTGATGTTCGTATCCCATACATATATGAAAAAAAATTTTTTTACAGTTTTGACTAGAACTCATTATAGATCGCCTAGAAACGTTACTAGCTTCCATTTAAATGCTATTTTGAGGCTGTGGAGTGGATAACGGCTGGGATGCTAGTGTGTCAAAATGGGAAGTTAGCGTCTCATTTTCAATTTTCATTTTTTTCGCGTAAATAAGTAGAACTATTAAAAAAAACTACCTAGAACTATAGAACTATTAGGGATGCTACTAGAACTCTCAAGAAAACTTGAGATGCTAACACTTGATATGCTAGGTTCACAGACACACTCGGAGCTTAAAAAACTTCTGAGTTTTTTAAATCCCGAGTTGAGTCCTTTATTGAGTCTTTTTTAAGCGCAACTCAAAAGGACTCGAGTGTCCGAATAAAGACTCAGTCAACAATTTTATAGGTTTTACCTAAACAACAGTAAAGGAAATAGGCGTTATTGTATGATTTATGTACATCCATGAATTTTACATAAAGACAACGCATTTCGAAGTCATTTGTAATAAAATTACAAATGACTTCGAAATGAAAAAGTTCTCCGAAAAAGACTCAAGTCTACAAAAGACTCGGGTCTCTAATAAGTTGAAAAGAACTCGAGTTTCGTCTTAATTATACGAGTCTGGAAAACTAAGTCGAGTCTTAAAGAAGAGGACTCAAAGGACTCTAGTCTTAACCAACACTAATTCGTACAGAGCCTTAAAACTCATACGTGCGCTCATGACCGTCGTCCGAATCTAAGGAATCGTGATAGTTTGTATGATAAAAACTATATAATTAATTATTTTTCCCCTTGTTGGTTATATAATACTGACAGGTTTAGATAGACGTGTCACAATTGATGTAAAGGTGTGACACAATTGTCCTCTACGTGTTAGGTTGCATGTTTCGCTTCATTGACAATCGCGGTGATTAGCTAATAGGTAAACATTATACATTAGTAGGTATGATAGTGTAGTACAGTTCAGTCAGATTAAGAGGCACCAGATACATTTCAACTCTCTAATCTGGAGTAGCGCGACCGGGCTTCTTATTTTAGTCTGTGAAAGCGATTATATACGTGTGCATCAAATGATGGTCCCAGCGACAGTATAATTTTTATATAGAGTAGCTGTCGCGCAAAATGTTTGTAGATATTTTTTGGAAGTTTAGCACATTCGTTTATTTAGAAATGTAACATTTGAGTAAGATAAACATATTTCATTAAGTATTATTTCAATTAACCCCAAAATACACTTCAAGAAACTATCATAATGGAAGAGATCTGGAAGAGATCGCTTCTTAGCGAAAAGACCGCCTGTTGTTACCTAACTTTTACGGGTGG
Source organism: Cydia pomonella (assembly GCF_033807575.1). Lineage (NCBI taxonomy): Eukaryota > Metazoa > Arthropoda > Insecta > Lepidoptera > Tortricidae > Cydia > Cydia pomonella. The sequence continues at coordinate 5,542,518 of NC_084717.1, read as the reverse complement.
AAAAACAATTAAAAACTTAAATTAAAAACTTATAAATAAATAAATTGTCCCAGATCGAGACCGCTTGGCAGGGTGCCCAGAAGGCTGGCTGCATTGCCCCTCTGGATAGCAATGCTTATCCGCTGGGCGAAGTACAGGCCAGCCCTCTGGTCACCCGAAGCCTCTATGAGGCGTTTTGCTAACTCCTTATAGAGGCGGCGCGCGCTAGGCCCCCACGGCCCTAGGGTTTCAACCCCAAACGCCGCAAATATGTAACTACTGCCGAGGTTGACATACTTGCGACGCTTGAGGCTTTTACGTGTTTTTTCATTTCCTGTCTATTTTTAACTGTATGGTGCACAATAAAGAATATTTACTTACTTACATAAGGACCATGATTCGACGTGAAAGGTGTAGGGATCAGCATTTTTCCCTTAACACTTACTAACACTGAATAGTTTGAATACTTGTAATATAACAAACGTTTGGTTGCCACCGCTGTAGCATAAAAACGTGTAATGCCAAGAATACTTTATCATAAACAGGAGATAATTATTATGTGATACTAACGCAAGCTAAATATAACAGTTGAAATTATGAAATTTTAAGGCGACTTGCGTGATAAGCTTGCTTGAAAAAATATCCGGTGAAACAAAGTCATTAACTAGACGCGTGAATGTCAGTTATGCAAGTGGATTCTTGGCTGATTCTGCCTCGATGCAGCACCAGTGTCATTAACGCATTTGTCGTCAGAGTAGACTGCCCACTGATGAGGCGTTGGAACCAACTGCATGAACACAACGGCCCAACGCATCATCGAAATAGATTATATTAATTAGTCTTTAGGTATTTATTGTTTTGTTTATATTGTATAAGAATAATAATAAGGATAAGAAACCATTTATTGCCACACAAAATACCCCTTAGGTCGCATGGTCCGACTGGCTAGTCCGATCAATCGGAATACGAATATATTTTTTTCCCGCTGGCTCGATTGATCGGAGTATAAGGACTTCTCTAATTCTCGTAGTCCTACTATCGGAGTAACGGGATTTTAAAAGTTCGTCTAGTTCGATCGACCGAACCACGAGGTCGTGTTTTCTTCCTGTTGGATCGATTGATCGGACATAACTGTAGACTTGATATTATTGCTAAGTCCGGCTAATGACACATAAACGTTATCTCATCTTAACTCACTACTAGACACTGGCAATTGATAAGTTTTCTATATGTTCTCTGATAAATATGTAAGATTTTAAATTAAAATAAAATTTGGGTTAAGAATATACCTACAGGGTGGAATTAGATTTTGGGTCAGTAAGGGTAGCTACCAGATCCCGTGCTGCTAGGTAAAAATGGCCTTAAGAGACCATCCCTCGATTTCAAATTGATGAAAATTGGCGGTAACAGATTTCCGGTAAAACATACAGGGTGCGAGAAAAAGGTCATTTTGTTGTTGTTTTTGATGCCAATCGACTCCATTCCTACCCAGGATCACGTCGAAAGTAAGAAAACACTTTTGTTACCAGAAAAGTGTTAAAAACCAGATGTTGGTAGAGTACAAAATTAACCAAAAAATATCGGTCGGACTAACAGGAAAAATAAAAGTTGTGTGATCGGATTAAGAGGATTTTTCAAGGTCTCGTGGTTCGATCGATCGAACTAGACGAACTTTTAAAATCCCGTTACTCCGATAGTAGGACTACGAGAATTAGAGAAGTCCTTATATTCCGATCAATCGAGCCAGCGGGAAAAAAATATATTCGTATTCCGATTGATCGGACTAGTCAGTCGGACCATGCGACCTAAGGGCAAAATACAATGTTCCACTTAAAAATAATAATAATAGGCATGCGCGGCAAAAGGAACGGACTCAGCGTACGCTGCGTCAGCCATTTTATTACAAATTGATTGCGCAGCGCTGATTTTCAGTCCGTCCCCTTGTACACTAACTTAGATATATACATAGGTACATAAATAATAATTGTTGTATGTACTAACACTATATGATTGTTTTGCTCGAAATAAAATAATTTCAATTAGCCGGGTCAATTTCAATTTCAATTGTTTTATAGCGCCGTTAGAAGGCAATAATGTCGCTATCGTGTTATTTCGTCATGCCTAAACTTAAAGGTCTCGCGCCAACTTGTAGCGGTTGAGAGTTTGACCTAATCATTAGATGACCTAATGATTCGAGTGTAACGCAACATATCTAAAGGCTACGTTTGTAAGCTATTAAGAACAGGAAAGTTAAATAATGCGATAAAGCTTATACCAAAAATTAAAATTTAGTCAAAAACTACAGACATAGAAGTTTTTGTGGTACAAACGAATGTTTGACAAAATGAAACATCGATAAATCTGTTATCGATAAGTCAGTCATAAACTAATAATTAAAAGGTGTAACTTTTACTTGCTGTAAATTACCGAGAAATAACAAGAATGAACATCATTTACAAATCCCTTAGGTCGCATGGTCCGACTGACTAGTCCGATCAATCGGAATACGAATATATTTTTTTCCCGCTGGCTCGATTGATCGGAATATAAGGACTTCTCTAATTCTCGTAGTCCTACTATCGGAGTAACGGGATTTTAAAAGTTCGTCTAGTTCGATCGATCGAACCACGAGACCTTGAAAAATTATCTTAATCCGATCACACAACTTTTATTTTTCCTGTTAGTCCGACCGATATTTTTTGGTTAATTTTGTACTCTACCAACATCTGGTTTTTAACACTTTTCTGGTAACAAAAGTGTTTTCTTACTTTCGACGTGATCCTGGGTAGGAATGGAGTCGATTGGCATCAAAAACAACAACAAAATGACCTTTTTCTCGCACCCTGTATGTTTTACCGGAAATCTGTTACCGCCAATTTTCATCAATTTGAAATCGAGGGATGGTCTCTTAAGGCCATTTTTACCTAGCAGCACGGGATCTGGTAGCTACCCTTACTGACCCAAAATCTAATTCCACCCTGTAGGTATATTCTTAACCCAAATTTTATTTTAATTTAAAATCTTACATATTTATCAGAGAACATATAGAAAACTTATCAATTGCCAGTGTCTAGTAGTGAGTTAAGATGAGATAACGTTTATGTGTCATTAGCCGGACTTAGCAATAATATCAAGTCTACAGTTATGTCCGATCAATCGATCCAACAGGAAGAAAACACGACCTCGTGGTTCGGTCGATCGAACTAGACGAACTTTTAAAATCCCGTTACTCCGATAGTAGGACTACGAGAATTAGAGAAGTCCTTATACTCCGATCAATCGAGCCAGCGGGAAAAAAATATATTCGTATTCCGATTGATCGGACTAGCCAGTCGGACCATGCGACCTAAGGGTTACAAATCGGTACATAATTTCTTTATTAACTACATATATTTAGTTACTTTTAGTACTTAACAATAAAAACGTAAACTGTAGTATACAATGCCAAAAGAATAGCAAACTACAAATATATCAAAGAAGATATCGAACATGTTGTGTATTTCGCGGTTGCTATCTTCTCATACAATATTTAAAATATCTATAACGTTAAGGTAACATCGATAACGGACATATCGATATTTCATTTTGTCAATCACTTTATTCTGCCACCAAAACTTCTGTCGGCTTATTAAATATTAGTCAGTAATTAAAAGTGTATGTAATTTTTTTTATGGAAAGTTTTATGTAGATGATTTAAGTTTAACATTTTTTGCTATTGGCTGCCGTTTACGAGTTCTTACGAAAAACTAAAACAGGGACCTTATAGAATTGTTTATAATTAACTTGATTGATCCTAGCGAAGAATTTTACTGAATCCTTCTTGTATGCAGATTACATAAGTATAAGAACATTTTTTGGTATGCGCCATCGAAGTGTTTAGGAAAAAACTAAAAAGGGGACCTTTACACCCTCTGAAAAATCTTTCTGGGTCGGTTAGTAATAAAGACTATACTATTTTTCACATATCTTGGGTACGGTGACAGATGTCATATCAATACATATTTGGCGTTTAAAGGTTGCCTATAAATTGTGTGGAGACGATAACCGTCAGCGTACCTAAGGTGTGTGAAAAAAACTATGAACTTACATCTCCAACATGTACAAAATCTCGGAGCTTGTTTGTTACCATAATGTGATCGATATTGGGCATATTAATCCGTGTTTCCATCCCATTTGTAGTTAGATTTAGAGTAACGCGTCCAATTTCACGCATCGCTTGCCGGCAGAATGGGTTCAGTATAAAGGTCACCCTGCACAAGGATGGTATTCCGATCGCTGTTCTCTCAACTCATCGCCGCAGTACCTCTATACCAGGAGTTTCCACTCCCTACTCCTCGCTACTCCCTATAACACTCTAAGCTACGCCTTCTAAACTATGCCTGGCCAGAAGGAAGCAGAAGAAATGAAAGAGTTAAAGTAACAGCAGCCGAGAAAACAATTTTTGACACGCACGAATTTATCTAAGGAACTCGGGTGCAAGACGGCACGAATATCGTGAAATGTCTTGTCTACAAGTTAAACGTTAAAGACTATCGCTTATTTTGGTATCGGATTGGAGCTTACTGGCATAAGCATTAAGCATAAGTAAAATTTAGGTCCAATAAAACCAGTAGCACGAAATCGGCTCAGTAGTTACGTCGCTTCGACGGGTCTCACTTAACAATACACATAATAGCTAAAACTATAACCTTTGTCTTTTTTAGACTGAAACTGATAAATTCTGCATAAAACACAACTACAGACCTCTTCTCATACTAACACAGACGGTTTATAAAGCATTTGCCGTCTAGTTTTTTTTAGTAGGTTGCTGGAAGCCTGGTTTGGGCGTTTCGGAGATCGCAATAGACTGGTCCGAGGGACCGCCGCTTGGATAGCGATGGAATTACTCCTGCACTCTGCAAGTCACGCCGATCGATCATCGAGATCACTGGGAAGGTTACGGAGCAGTTACGTTTCTGACTGACACTTCAAATTTGATTTGAACGAACTTTGAAAGTGTACAACACTGTACAAGCATTCGAACGAACAGGCACAATTCTTATTAGATGTTAAATGACCCAGTGCTGGACCCTATAGAGCCCACCTTTCTTAACCTTATAACCGCCGTAGACTGATGTATAAGACATAGGTACAATTTGCAGCGCATTTCGCCGTAGTCTGATAAATAAGACAAAACTTCGTGTAACTTATAGTTCCGGCGGCAACACGAGCACGCTCGATGTAAAATTCTAAGCGGTTAAAAAGTTATTCTTCTCTTAATCCAAGCAATACAAATAGGTGACAAACGGGCTGTCGTCATATATTCATATTCATTCTGTCACTGCAAAATTGGTACGGAGTAAACTTAGACGTATTATTAAAAGGGGACGCTAAATAATCTCCCATTTTCTCTTTCTTCAGATACTTGACATAAAATAATGTTTAAAGGGGGATATTACATACCTATATCATGCGCAAAAAAGGAAGAGAAATCTTGCGTTGAATTTTGATAATTATGTTATGCTTTATTTCAGTATCGATGCGTGCTACTGACACTAACGGTCTAAATAGCGCTCCCAAATAAACGCGATCTATTACGTTAGTCATATGCGGGACAAATTCAAGCGTAGCATAGCACATAAAACTAGCACATTTCTAAATAGCACCAACACGGTTATTTCCACTATTTCTACCTGCTACCTTCTAATTTGTTACCAGTACTAAAATTTCTAGCTACTGAAAATAAAATAAATTTAGTATTCATACTAAATACTAACTGACCACCGGTGGACCATGTCTTTGCAATATGGTTTAGGAAATAAAAATTGCCCGGCTGTTTCTTATGCTCTATTCTATGCAAACTTTTGCTGTTGCACCAGTTTACCGCGACTGTTAGTATCAGGCGACTCCAGTCTATAGTCCACATCTTTAACCTCCTAAATCCCAGAATCGTTACTTTCGCTTATGAATTTGGAACCTTGATTTATTTAATCAAAGTTAAAATTACGTTTTGGAATCTGGGGCTCAGGAGGTTATGTCATGTCGCTATTCTGTTTTTGACACAGTTATTACGTCGAAGCTTGTGTCCTTTGACAGAAGAAACAAAAAAATATGTACAGACTTCGGGTCTTGTCAGGAGTGTAAAATTTTTAACAACAATTTTCAAGGTCTTAAAGAGAACTTACTCGGCTCAAGGCTCGATTTTCTTAAGCTCGGAAAACTGTGTCGAACTCGGTCTCAAAAGATTAGTGATCTTACCAACTTCGGTGACTCTGATGTTAGTCTACTGATCTGATCTCCGAATGCGTGGTAAGGGTTTTGAGGTTATTCAAAAACTCTGAAAATTTGGTAAGCAATTGAGATAAAATCATGTCTTTCCCTATTGTGAGCCGCTCCGGCCCAGCCATAAGGATATCCGGGCTTATGCGATTAATCTTATGGCTCCATTATTTTGCGGATCGCATTTTGGTAATCGCATAAACGTTATAGAGCTATCATTTAGAAATTCATTCTTTAGGGCTCGTTTTCATCCATTTGAGCTCTGCTTTATATTCGTGATGCTAAAACAACCCGATTATCCTGCTTTAGTTCCAGTTTTGTGCTGATGTGAATTAATGTGGAAGGAATTTGATCAATCGAACTGTGATCAACTCATAAGGGATATAAAAACGAGCTTTAACATTAGGGCAAGGACCCAATGATGAACATTAATGTTTATTTGATTATTCAATTTATAGATGTATGATAATTGAATAAGAACGGAGTGTCCATCATTAGTGCATCTCAGCTTAAAGTTTCCAAAACTCGTGCCATCAGTTAATAATTGTCCAAACGCAGTCGAGTGTAAATGCGCCCTCGGTATTTTCAGGGCTTAAAACTTTTGTTACATTTTATTCCGTTTCGGTGAATTTTAATTAAAAAATTTCGAGTATTATGTGCGGTTTGTTTCTCTTGAATCCGTTTTGTTGGGGGTGGACCCACAGTCCTGTTTTTACCCCTGACTTAAACAGACACAGGCCATTTTTATTGGTATTCTTGAAAAAGTGTTTCTTCGAGAGAAAATAATTTTGCAGACCAAATGACAAATAAATATGTAGAAATATAAGAAACAACTTAGGCATTATTTCAACACATTTAGCACCTCTTGCTGCGTATAGCGACTTTTTTATAGCCAAAAAAGCTCATAGACGTGCGTGCCGGAGGTGCTAGTTTATTAGTTTACTTGCTAATCTCGCTATACCTAAATGAAATACCTAAACTGTCTTGTAAAACTTTAAATTTTTTAGTAACAATTTTGACTGAACATTGCCCCCTTCGTTAATTTATGTTAACTTTTCCACGTAATTTCTTAATACAATAAAGTTTTACTGTCATAACTAGATATAGGTCAAGTTCCGTTTACGAGGGCGTTATTTTTTTTAAAGTCTGCGACGGAGTAAAGTACAGCGTCAATCGATAGTTAGCACCGCGCATGCTCCCCGCTGTGGGCCTTAGGCGTCCTAGCGCTGTGTTCAGTTTTACAGGCTTTAACCGCATAGGTACTCGACCTAGCCAATATAACTGGGACCTAGGACTCATTTCATAAACAGAAAATTTACAAGTTTACAAGTCTAAACGGTGGCACTGATGCGTCAAGCGGTCAAGCGCGTATCACTCGCTGTTTTACACACTTGTAGCTTTATCATAGTTATAAATAAATAAATATTATAGGACATTATTACACAAGTTGGGTGACAATGCAATATTATGGTACCATCGAGCTGATCTGATAATGGAGACCGGAGGTGGCCATAGGAACTCTGTCACTAAAACGCAATGTTGTTGTGTGTAGTATTTGAATTTGTTAGAATTGTGTTAATGAGTATTAACTGTTGAAAGAAAATTATTAATTATTTATTGCATGTAGTCAGCGATAAAAGCTTGTATCTAAAATGACTTAAACTCTTCTTCTTTGTCGTTGTACTCTTTGCAGAGCGTCGTGGTTAACTGCTGACATTAGGCGCAGATGTTGCTTGCCGAACTATTACTCGCCATTATTAAACTAATAGGTATTTTATTTGGAAAAATATACACAAGAGGAAAAGCAGGGTCCCCTAATTCGTTACATCTGTTGTGCGCATTCAGATATCATTAATTGGTTTGCTGTAAGCGAAAACTCGGTAACCATTAGGAATACGTAGCCTGAGTCCTTCCAGGCCCCAGAGGCTTCAAGAATAATTTCAAGTGTCCATTGTTCGCTTATGAATATCCCTTTTTCCAGTAAAAGGATTGTGGTTTTACTTACTGGGTTTTACAAACATTTTCTATTGTTTGTTACCTGACCGTGTCTCTTCAAGACAGTTGAATGGTTTCGTCTGTCCTAATACTTTCGGTTTTGTTGTCAAATATTTACGTCATTACTTCTTTTAAATTTATTCGGAGATCTACTTTTATTGCATGTGGTGAAATAAGTTTTTTTATGACGTTAAGTCGAGCAGAAATCTACCGAAAATACAAGGAAATGGGCCTAAACCCAATTGCTTTTCGCCCCATTCTAAGGATTTCAAATTCTATGTGTGATGACAACGGCAATAAGTAATCAGGGGTGTGTTCTTTGTTGCCCGACTAGTCAATTTACACCCGATTAGTCGTTGACACGTTCTCTCATCGCCATTACCGGTACTGCATACACGCCACTGTTGTATGGGCAGAAACCTAGTTTATTTATTTATTTATTGAGAAACAAACGGTCACTCATTAAAGTCATTAACATTAAATAGTTTCAGAAAAATTTAAAATTTCACCGCTTTGAATTTGAATCTGCGACCTTTGAAAACCGTCCAATCGTTCTTAACCAACTGAACTACGAAAGTTAAAGACTGTTACTTGTGAATTCTCAATATAACTTGAGACTCCGGTGCTGTTAAATGGAAGTCTTTCGGTAGATGTCGCTAGGCGCTACTCGAAGCGTGTATACATAAAGGAAGGAATGGATAGATTCGCGCGCTTCTGGTTGGGTTCCGTAGCTCAGTTGGTTAAGAGCGATTGGACGGTTTCTAAAGGTCGCAGGTTCAAGTCCTGCCGGAAGCGGTGAATTTTCCATTTTTCCTTTGATGGAGGCGTATCTGCTTGATAAAAATTTGGTATAGTTTCCTTAATTTTCAAGGTTTGGGCTGTAAGCCTCCACTTAGTCTAATTCGTATTTAGAATGTTATAATACGTACAGTCAAAAGATTTCATTTGTGACCCATTTCGTATGTCACGGTGACAATAGCATGAGGTCTCTAGCGACTTTCATGTGGTTTTTCACTGTGACAAGGTACCAAATGGGTCACAAATTAAATCTTTTGACTGTACTTTCAAAATAAATTGTCTAATATTCTTAATATTCAGAAGTTCATTTATGATAGATAAACTAGAAGTTTCATTTCATAATAAACTGCTTATCAAAACAGCCACAAGTTAGATTTACCCTACCCTAAGACCCTGACTAAGTTAGCACGGGCTGTCAACTTGTCAACCGATAAAATTATATTGTTGTTAAAACTTGTCAGATTCACTTTCATCTTTTTAACCTTATTACTGAAGCGATTCGAAAACTAAAACAAACCGGTATATGTAGTCTTCCTGATTACATAAACATTAAACAAAGTATACATTTGTATACAATTTTTACCGTATTTGAATGCATTAACTGGACCTTGGCCATTTTATTTATAGTTTACCCTGCACTTTTAGATTCGAATATATAGAATAGGTGAAAAAATCTGTACCAAAAATTCCATACATTTTTCGATTCTTCCATTCCGTTACCGTCATATAAAATCTATGAAAAATAGTAAGGAAATGGAAATAAAAATATTGGTACACTTTTTTCCTATTAGGATCGAAAGAGCTCGTGTTTCAGAGTAGAAATAAAAGAAATATATCCAAATCTAAAAACAGTGTAGTGTACTCCTTAATAATGTTCGCTAAGATCGCGGTTCACTGGTTTGGCCAAGTGTTCGTCTTATGCGAATACCGGGCATGAACCGGATTTCTCCACCACTTAAAACTCGAGCCCCAGCTAAGTGCTCCCGCCCGCCCTGTCAATATTAATACGACCAGCAGGATGCTTACGATGTTATCCTAGTAAGCAATTCTATATTATTATTGAACAGGTTCTCTAACATATAAAAGTACATCCTATCTCCTCCTACACAGGTAAGAGGGGATGCAAAGCCAGGAAATTAGAAGGGGGCAAAGGAAAAAAGTAATGGTCATCGTGCGGGTTTTTGCCAATTACTCTGAAAATATACTTCTGTACAAAATTTGGTTCATCCAGCTCCCTCTGCAATATCACTAGCTAGTTTGTACTAAAATTATAGGGCTGTGGTATGCAGGGTAATGATATACCACTGAAAATAAATAAAAATTAGACATGTTTTAAATCAAGGTAAGCATCTAAATTCGAAGGATCTGACTCTCTTTTTCCAAATGGAGAATGAGGATAGACGGTCTCTGATTTAGCACGTCGCGGGTCCCATTACGCAGTTCCGGCTGGACTCTGTGTGCATTGACAATAGCAACCCTGATGAGTTTCATGTCGCCGACTCGGTATCAGTATCCGGCGGGTGTCAAAACATCATTACCTGTCAACTGCCTATTTTGCACCTTATTCCATCGACTTAAGGCATACCAATGGTCAGTGCTATGTGTGTTGTTAGTTTTAGCTTCCGGGCAGCACACAAAGCGACCGTCTTCAGTGGGGCTCGATTACTGTTCATATGTCGAATTGGCAGGAAATATCGGAAACATGAAGCGTGGAAACGCTACAAATGTACTGGTATAAAAAAATATATAACATGTTTTAAGTCGACGAGGTCTTAGTGTCAAATTGGGGTTGCAGTTTCTTCTTTGTATGTTCTAAACTGCTTCTCAATGAAGCTTAGTTGCAGTTTTTTTTATTCAGTTTAAATATTAAAGCTTCTTCGGCAATCTATATTGTGCGAGCCGATTTTGTAAAATGAGACGCTTAGTTATTCTCTTCACATATAAAGCGTAAAAATGTTGTCAAAGTTATTTATCTCATTCATATACGTGACTTTTTTACTAAGCATTATCCGATTTACGCGCAAAGAGACGATTCATATCGAGCAGCGAGTTTACGCGGGGCGAATACTTGCTACATGTTTTATTTAAGGGCAAGTCCCAGTGGAACGTCTTGTCGAGCTTTGACATGGGCAGAACATGCGAGTAATATTAGAAATGAAAAATAATATTACTCTTATATGAATGTCTCATATCACCTTGAAGAAACATGCAGACAGTAGTTAAATACGTCAAAAACAGTAATATTCATTCCTCAATTCTTCAGGACCTGTATTTATATAAATATTTAACCTAAGCTACCAGAAATCTCTCACAATGAACAATGTAAACTACCTACATCAATTCCCGATCGATGGAAACCTAAGACGGGATTTGCAAATGGATTGTCGATTATGTCAATCCATTACGGCTTAATGGAGAGTCCATTAGGTTCTGTTGTGGACAAGTTTATTATTTGCTTGTGATTGGTAACTTCAATAGATACATACAGTATTGGGGTCGGGTGGATCTGTTTGTTGCTACTTATGTTGCTCAATGCTTAGTGCTTGGATTTACGCATTACGTGCAAATTCTCTAAATTAAACTTGCATAAAATATCAATATTATGCAACGTTCTTGTACTTATAATACCTGGGTAAATCAAATTTTGAACTACGCTGCATACTTTTAGTGTCGACATCGGCAATGGCGCCCGCCGGGCCGCTATGGGTCAAAGTCAAATCATTTATTTGCTAAAATACAGTCAGGTGGGTCTTAAATACATTTTTACGAACAGTGCTATTGGGCATGCAAATATTGTACAAAAATTATCTTATTTAATAGAGATACGGCTTGTAATCTAAATGGCATGGCGAATACATTGTATAACTTATTATACAATGTATTCGCCATGCCAAATACACTTTTTTAACGCAGGGCTGTGTCTGAATTTGTGCAAGTAATTTTGTGTCGTTGACGAATACTATTAATGACAGTGAATTTATGTTTATTTAACTTTACATACATAACTTCAAATATATATAGACATTTTCAGGTCAATATAGAAACGTTTGCAATCATCACTTTCCCTTAGCCCGCAAACAGATCGTAAACATTTTCTTTGTGCTTTAAAAGCCAAATTTCGATCTGTCGAATTTCCCCAGAACATAATCTATAGCGCAGTGTGGGAGTTACGTATGCATGATAAGCAGTGAGTACTGCTGGTCGACTTACTATTTAATTTAATTTGAACAATGCATGTGAAAATGAACATACATATGGGACACTAATCATTTTACAATTGTCAAATAATATGAAGAGTGAAGACTTGGGCGCTTGAAAGTTCACGATTTTGCCACTGCAAATTTTGCATATAGTTCCCACACCACCACCACATATCGCACCAGGCCATAAAGAAAATTGCAGCTGATTTCTGAAACCAAAATTAAAACACACTATTAGAAACCAACGGTTTAAAACTAGGTATGATTCCATTTACTTCTTGTGGCGTGTTACTCTTCATTAGGCGGTTCTCCGCATCCATTGAGCGGTTTTCCACTTTGTTCCATCTTGGGATTTTGTTCTAATCGCTAACCGAGCTCGGGCGAATCAAAGGCAACGAGCCAGAATAAAAAGGTGTAACTTCACGTATACTTGTTATGGATCTTGGAGGGATGGTATAAAAAGGTCAAGCAGGTAAGTGTTTACGTATTGACCTTACTGGAGTTTGTGATAACTCTTAAAGAATATTAAGGCATATTCTTAATTACAAGGAGAATTCATGCCAGCTCCACAAGACTCAACACCTGTAGGACTTGATTTTTTGAGGCTTCGGGCAAGTCCTTTTAGACTGCGGGACTCAATTGTGATTGAAATTTGATGCAAAATTTCGAGTCCTCCAGAGAAATTCTCGAATTCCATCAGGAGACCAAGTTTCTACCAAGTTTGAAGTCAAGTTTCAAAACTGAGTCTATTCCTTAATATTGACCTCAAAATACACTGGTTTGGCCAACAGTCGTCTCGTGCGACTAACAAGAATGTTCTGCCTGGGCGCCGCAGTGCGGCTTCTTGGTTGCTCCAGCTAATTGGACTGCGCTCGGCTCCAAAATAGAGTCGTTGAAAGATGGGCTTGACAAACGTACCTAACACGAGTTGTGTTTTCTCGTGTCCCTTTAATGTTGCGTTAAAGAGATAAAAGACTGGTCAACAATTAAGTGTCAGTTATAATATCTTAACGCTTTCCGTGCGCTTTCCTAAAGGAGCCCGTAAATATTGTTTACGGACATGACTACCACTCGAGTCTGACCTGACCTTATAATCAATTATTAGATGTATTAGATATTTGTTTACCTGAATGTCTATTGCCTTATCGAATGTCATTTACCACTGAAATCCCTCAAAAGCAAGTAAAACTTGATTGCATTAGATACTCGACTCTAAAGCCGATATTCGTACGAATAATTTACTCTTAAAACTGTTTCGGCTCCGAAATGTTGAAAGCATTAGAAGCTTAAGAAATGTAGCTGTATTTATTATCTCCGTAAACACACATTGACAATACCTAGTCTTTTCACGTCCACCACGTGACCCATGACGTCACATATTCAAGTATCCTCCCCTATGTCTGTTTTGTCACCTGCAATTGACTTTCCGTGTGACGTGCCCCCTACAATAGGCGGGTCCACATAGAGCGAGCACACGCGCGAGGCAATGTCCTCGCACACAAACCGGCCAGTGTAGACGTGCGTGCCGAGGCGGCGGCGTGCGTTTTCCTCGCCTGAGCGCAGCGCCTCGGCCGAGGCACGCCCGTACACTGGCCGGTTTGTGCGCGAGAACATTGCCTCGCGCGTATGGTCGCTCTGTGTGGACCCGCCTAATGGCGTACATTATAATTTCTCTGTTGTAGTATTTGTTCAGCTGACACGCGTGGTGTGTAAACAGCGTAACGTAGATTCATAACAATGATACATTATTTTCTTTATGTAATATCTAAACACGACTTTGTCAAGGCTATAGAGTGCTTGTTTAGATGTTTTTGAACACCTTAATATACAGTTATAAATAGGCCATGTTACGGAAAGTTGTCCACACCACTTTTCTTTTTAATTTGGATTTTTAATGTGAATCTATTATATTTTAGGACATTTTTCCTTCTGTAAAGATCGACAAAGCTCGTGATAAATTAAAAACTTTCAGCTCACATTTTTGACAGCTATAATCTGCAAGTTACTAGTTGCGCCACAGTTGGAACAATTCTCGCATCGCCATAAAACGCGTGAATTTCCTGCGTATCAAAACGCATGCACTTTAAACAGCACGCCGCCCAATCACGAGCCTTCCACCAAGGCTGCCGCGCGATAGCGACGTTTGACAACACTTTTTAATTTAAACAACCACTTGCTACTCACAAGTACGGCTATACCACCTTTTTGTTGTTTTTAAATTGCTTTTTTAATCCTTCCTGGATTTAAACTTGTTGTGAAATCTACATATTCTACATGAAGGGTGATATAGCCGGCACGGTATAGCGTTCGGTAGCTAATAATATACTTACACTTTTATTTTACATATACTTACTTTAAAAGTAAATGACTTGTTAGCTACCGGAGAGTTTTTGGTTGTAATCCGAACCTATACCTTTCGCCGTGTTGACGTCAGTAGTGACATTATCAGATTATATGGAAGCTCCATTCACTATCAGGTCTGTCAACATTTGCTTACACCTACTTACTGGCTTTGTGCGGATTTTTGCTTGCGTCAACATTTACGTAGTTGCCACCGAAGTGAGTATCGGGATGAATTATCTTTTTAGTATCACGCGCTGCCATGGTTACGGTTAACTATGCAGGGGAGCAAGAACTTATAAATCATAATTTTATGGTATAGCATTTTTGTGGTCGTTATAAAGCCATTTCCAAAATATAGCATAAGTATAAGCGCGTTAGTTAGCGATTTCATCCGCGCAGAAAGATAAATACCGTGATAAAATGTAGGTATATTATGTCCTTCCCCGCGACTCAAATGTCATATAAAATTTCTTCTAAATTGGTTCAGTAACTTAGGTGTAAACAGAGATACTTTCGCATTTATATATTAGTAGGGAATTAGGGATATCACAACCAATGTTGGATTTTCTTTTGAAGAAATTATATTTGTGGTTTATCACGACAACAAGGAATAGTATGTTGTATTTATAACTCGCACGATAAAATTGAACTAGAACGTAGTTAGATAACGTAATCTCGTAGTAAGTACAAAGGATGGATGCAGTGACCCAATGACTGTCAAGTGTCATGTCACAATCAAGCTGCAAGATGGTGATTAGGGGTCAACGAATGATATTATAATGATTGTTTAATAGATTATATGTATTGTTTGTGTCTTTGTACCTTGCAAGGAGACTAAAAAAACATTCTTCACTATTTTATTCGACTTATTCTACCAACAATTTTTCAGCTAAATTTGTCTGTTTCTGCAATCTGCGGAAATGTCAAAAATTTCACCAAGGTAGTAGGTAAAGTCACCATCAAAAGTAACCGATCAGACTTCGCGTAAAAAGTATCTCTAATAACTTAACAAAATGAGATGTCTCTAATTTCCTTACTGTCAAATGACATGATCTTAGAAAACTTCCAGTACAGTACAGTCAGCTGCAGAGAAAAACAGGGGGGGTACCCCCTGCTTAGAAATTTTGTATGCACGGGGGTACTTATTCTCTGCAGCTGACCGTACATCCTTTACTTACACTTCGCGGCAACATTTCGGACAGTATGTAAACGACACGTATACGAATGCTTTGCGGTGGGCTCAATGAGGCTCCATAAGTCACCGCCACAAACGTTTAAGTTAGTTTGATATGAAGCGGGAAATTTCAAGTTCCAATGCATTATTTAAGAGTTTTCTGCAGTTTTATTTAATGGTCGTTTTGCATTTGTTACAGAGACATCAGTACAGTGCGAGGAGAGCGGTCGGTGCGGCGCGACGAGGAGAGCGGCCGGCTGCCGTCGAGCGTGCATGACTCACACAACACTTAGCACTACTGCTCGCAGGTACAGTACTGACCGACCCGCATCTGTGACTGTAGCACGACAGAGAAAGCGGAATAGTGCAAGGAGACTCATCAGTGCTTGCCTTCACTGTACATCGAACCAAAAAATAATAATACAGGAATTGGTTGCGACAAAACAGTCTATGCTCAGCTCCCAGTTTCGGGTCGTATAACCGTCGAAGAGGTTGGTAGAGGCATGGGTGTTGGGCTAGCATCCAACTAACTCAGTGTTTGACTGGAAAACACCAGAAAAGAATGACACCATCCCTTTGTTGCATAAGTCATAAATATGGATACTCTTTGGCTAAAGATGAAGAACGTCCAATAATACTTAACCCTCCGCGCTGATAGTTCAGAAATGACAATCAATTGTCAATCTTACTCATTGAATATAGACCACATTATATGTGACGCATTTAGCCGCTAAATCGCCCCTGCCATGATAAGGGCTAAAGTACTTACTTTTAGTCGTCTAAGGCAAGAGAGAAGCTCCTCATTCAGCTTTGGAAAGAACCAACAAAAAGCCATTCTCGTCCGCCTCAAAGACGTTAATAGGTTTCGCGTTTTGAGAATTAATTGCACAGAATACCAGCCCGCAATATTTTTACCGGCTAGGTCTCATTCCGAGCGCATCTGCCGCAAACTTCAATTTTAGAAGAGAGGTAAGAATGAGAGTCAACTGCAGCGCTATACATAGGGATTTTAAATTTGGCCCATCAAATTAAGCCCCAAAACAAGGGGTCAACCTTGGAATTAGAGATAATAGGGAGCTGTAATTTTTTTTAATTCTTTCAAAAAGAGAATCGTTCTTCACGTGCTATCAATTATTTATGCCACTTGTGATAGTTGTATTTTTCTGTGTGCATGCATGATTCATAGTTTATTCTATAAGTTAATCATTCGATTTTGCTATCATCATCTAAGAATGAGAGCAAACAAATATACACATATTAAGAGAGAGCTAAGTTACAGACTTTGAGTAAAGTCGATAATGAATAATGACAATAACCGAACAAGATGAATAAAAAACGAGTGGCGAATATAGAATAATACACAATAAGAAATAAATGACGATGTGATGATGTGAATGATGATACCCCAAATCCTACAAATAAAACAGCCATTTTCTCTGCAGAACTCAGGTTTTCTTGCATTTACCAAATCATAGATATGGTGTGATGAATGAAGAAGGAAAGCGAGCATGTTAAAACTGCCATAATTTAATTTTTTTATCTGTTTAGCATTACCAACAATACATCTTAGATATATGCTCATAAATCTGATGTAACAATCTATGTAACCACAATAACTAAAAGGATAAACTAAATGTCCAGACAAAATCTCGTCAAGGACTCTCGTCTGTCTTTGATCCATTGTACATATCAGACGCCACACCCGACCTTCGCCCGGTCGCCGGGCGTCCAGTAGCCGTTGGAAGCACCGTTGGTGCGTGTTCTGTTTCAGAAGATCAAAATTTTGCAGTAACCGCCATCGGAAGCTGCTGCCGCTGCGGCAGACGTGACTGCAGCCCGCTGTCGCGCCCCGCGCCCCCGTGACGCGCCGCGCCACATGCCCCGCTAGCACTCCCAGCCCGGAACAAGGTATGTCACATACACATACTTACTGTACACAATCCATTTTTAAAGCTGCTTTTTGGGCCGAGACTCGCGACTCGCATGCTACTCTTTGCAGGCACAATTACGGCTCTTCAAGCCAATAAAAAGAACACTTGCTCTAAGAACACTGAATACAGGATTTGCGGCTCTTTGAGATTCCAAAAACGGGTGATGCCTATTGAAATTGGCTCTTAGCAAAAGTTTGAAGACTCCTGTTTTTGGTGACGATGTCAAGGGAGTAAGCCAAGCCAAATTGGGAAACCCAAATTGTCCAATCAGGGAGGGAGTGTGTAAGATCCAACAAAAATAGTATGAATATTGTACAAAAATTGTATGAAATTGCAAATTAGTCAGTAGAAAAAAGGCACGAAACTGGAAATTCTTGTGAGACGAACCGGATCTCACACTCAAAACCCAAAATAAAATTACATTTTTTGTTTGATTCCAAACTGGTCCTGAATAAAATTCAACATAAATTGACACTGATTTGCACTGTTACGTTTCAGAAGCAGTGGGTACAGCCCGGTTTAGTTAGTTAGTTGTATTCATAAGCACCAACCATGGGTTCGCTCAACGTGAACCGCAATGTCGCCGACGCCTTTTACCGCTACAAGATGCCGCGCATCTGCGCCAAGGTCGAGGGAAAAGGCAACGGCATCAAGACTGTCATTGTCAACATGCCTGAGGTCGCCAAGGCTCTTGGCCGGCCAGCTACATGTGAGTTTCTTTGCGCTCGTTGTACTACAAGATACCAAGGTCAAGGGCACGGCATCAAGGTCATGGTCAACATGCTCAAGGACGCCAGAGCACACTGTCGCCCTGCTACATGTCAGACTACCCTCGTTGTTACTACAAGTTGCCAAGGTCAAGGCAAGGGCGTCAAGGTCATCATGTGAGTACCTCCATATCCTAAAGCAGACAAGTCTTAAAAACTAATCAAGAAAAGAAAAACAGGACAAGGGAAGAGAAACAAGAAAATATATAAATAAATCTTAGGAATAACAGTATTTAGTTTAAGTTGACCCACGGGATAATCGTCATGAGGGATATAGGTAAGGCGGTAATTATAACGAGTGTAGTCAAAATTCGAATAATTCTTGTGATGAAGAAGTTCGACCTCTTGAGGCTGACGGTTCAAAAATGACAATCGGATATCTTACTCATTGAATATAGAAACACAAGAAAACTTGACGGGGAATATAGAAACGGGGTCAAGGACGCAAAATACGTTTTCGCATGAAATACCTTTTTTTTAAATTACAGACCCGACGAAATACTTCGGGTGCGAGCTGGGCGCGCAGACACAGTTCGACTACAAGAACGAGCGCTTCATCGTCAACGGATCCCACGACTCGGCCAAGCTGCAGGACCTGCTGGACGGGTACGTACCTGAAATATGACTTAATGATATTTAAGGTACAGTGGGCAGGGCAGGACCAGCAGAGCTTTTGAAAAAAAAAATATCGCTGTTTTAGATCATATTACGGTTGACAAGAAATATAAATAGCAATCTTGAGGTCTTTCTATAGTAACTTTATCGATTCGAAACCTGATTAAACACAACTTTCAAAACGCGAACATAGGTCTAAAACATACCATCCGTTTTTGCTATTTTAGGTTACGGAACCCTAAAAATGAAAATTCTGACGCATCTAGGAAGTGAATTGTGAATTTGTCTTTGTCCCAGATACAAAGAAAGTACAATTAATATTTCTGTTTTTTTTTTATTCAAGTCAATTTTAGGTGGCTGCCCCCCCAGGTGAGCCTGGAATAGATATATAACATTGCCATCTGAACGTTACCTTTTTTAAGCAAATTCATCTTGTGTGTGGCCGTGAGCTACAAGGCAAAACCGACTTTGTGGCCTTAAAAAAGTTGATTATGGCTGGTCTAGACATTTAAAGAAGTGAAATATGTTGTTTGTTACAGGTTCATCCGCAAGTTCGTCCTCTGCCCCGAGTGCGACAACCCGGAGACGGAGCTGATCGTGTCTACCAAGCGGAACACTATCTCGCAGGGCTGCAAGGCTTGCGGCTACCACGGCACGCTGGACTTCTCTCACAAGCTCAACACCTTCATACTGAAGAACCCGCCCACCAAGGACCCCAGCACTGAGGTATAGTAACTTACTTGGGGTTGAGGAACACCTTCTCGCAGGGCTGTAAGGCTTGCGGCTACCAACTATCTCTGGCTACTCGGTACGTTCGTCGTACGTATGTATTTATTTTCACGGTTATTTTTACATTTGGAAAAAATACTTTGGAGTAAAAAATATATGAATCTCCTTGGATTCCACGGGCCTCTAAATCCCAGTCTTTTGGTAGGCATACGTGGGGATATAGATCCAACACGTAGAGTCCCCTTGGAGAGCTTTATTGTCATGTATGCGCCTGCTGGAGCCTGTTCACAGGCGCAACAATAGGCACCCATGAACCGGTCGCAGCAGGCATTGGGACTGTTATCGAGGCAGGCGGTGACTGGCCGCCCACGCCACGTGGCGCCACTTTTTGACTTTTAACAAATTTAACACATCACTGAAAAAATAAGGATCAAAATTAAATGGCGTTCTAAAATATTTTATAATGTGTCGAAAGGCAGGCAGTAAATTTACTGTGGCTATAAAATTCTCTTTGTTTCCGACCGACGAAGACACGTCGGAGACGGAGACCTTGATCAGCGCGATCAGTTGTAGCGCGTTTTTAATAACGCCATTAGTGTGTGAGTTTCAAAAGCCGGTAATAACGTATGTATGTTTGTGCATTGGATAGGGCTCGTCGCTAACCGAGGGCAACCGCGGCAAGCGCTCCAAGCGCTCCGGGCCCGGCGCCGCCAACGGCAACCACGACGACAGCAGCGACGCCAAGCCTGTGAGTATGCCAACTAACTCTCAACTGGGGCTATTCTGAATACATTTTTGAGTAATGGGAGTTGATTGTTGAACACGAGCTTAATAAAATTACTGTAGAGCGTTCAGAAATCAATTCCTTATGGTATAAAAGTGATGATCAGTGTTTGCCCTTGATTCAAAGTAAGAGTGCCGGGAATTGTCATTTTTGGAACGACAAGTATAAAGAAAGCTTAGTGTCTATGCTGAAGAGTCACACGAACCTATCCGACGCCATACAATCATTGTATCGTCTCATTTTAAATTTTCCACAGGTTTTTCCTTATGGGTTTGGTTGGGGGACAGTTACTCTATTAAAAACGACTCTCTAATACTGTGATGCTACGCGATGTAAGCGCCAACCGCCATAAGATACCTTTCCCTGTGGAACGTCATGTTTAGATAAATAACAGGATTTTATAAGTTACCATGCGAGGATCTACCATGAAACAATAAAGATGTTTCATTTATAATATTACAGGAAAGCGAGACGCCAGTCACCCCAGTGGCGCCAACGCCGAAGAGCAAGAAGGAGCACAAGCATAAGCACGATGACGACGACGACGACGGCACCTGGACCGTCGACGTCAGCGACGCGGCCGTGCGCGCCCGCATGCAAGGTTCATGTTCTCTCACTCACACTGCACCCGTCCCACTCACTCCGCGGCGCGAGAAGGACAGACGTCAACGCGCGCATGCAAGACAATAATGTAATAATAATGTAATATGTGTTTTCAGATCTAACGGAGGGCGCCAAGTCGATGACCTTAAGCGAGGACAGCGAGAAGAACGAGAAGCAGCGCATGGACCTGTTCTACGCGTACCTCAAGCAGAAGGCCGCGGCCGGAGACGTGACCTCCACCAAGGCCTGCACCGACTTGCTGCACGAGGCCGAACGGTCAGTATTGTGTGTGCTCCGACACAACAGCCACAGGTACGAGGAGCAGATGGACCAGTTCTATTGAACCTCAAGCAGAAGGCCGCGGCCGGAGACGTGACCTCCACCAAGGCCTGCACCGACTTGCTGCACGAGGCCGAACGGTCAGTATTGTGTGTGCTCCGACACAACAGCCACAGGTACGAGGAGCAGATGGACCTGTTCTATTGAACCTCAAGCAGAAGGCCGCGGCCGGAGACGTGACCTCCACCAAGGCCTGCACCGACTTGCTGCACGAGGCCGAACGGTCAGTATTGTGTGTGCTCCGACACAACAGCCACAGGCACGAGGAGCAGATGGACCTGTTCTATTGAACCTCAAACAGAAGGCTGCGGCCGGAGACGTGACCTCCACCAAGGCCTGCACCGACTTGCTGCACGAGGCCGAACGGTCAGTATTGTGTGTGCTCTGACACAACAGCCACAGGCACGAGGGGCAGATGGATCTGTTCTATTGAACCTCAAGCAGAAGGCTACGGCCGGAGACGTGACCTCCACCAAGGCTTGCACTGACTTGCTGCACGAGGCCGAACGGTCAGTATTGTGTGTGCTCCGACACAGTAGTCATAGCAAGATTTCCAAGTTTATAAAAAGGTATGTGGAATGTTTTTTTGTTAAAGTAGTCATTTCGTTTACTCATTATTATAAAACGAATTAATGAATGTAATTGTTTTTTTGTTAGTTTTATAAAAAACAAACCTTCGATAAACGTCTGCTTCCGTTTCAGGTTGGAGGTGAAGTCGAAGGCGCCGCTGGTGCTGTTCGAGGTGCTGGTGCGGCCCGGCGCGCTGGCCGCCGACGTGCGCAAGCACCGCGCGCTGCTGCTGCGCTTCACGCACGGCGACGCGCGCGCGCAGCGCTCGGCGCTGTCCGCCGTGGACGTGCTGTGCGCGCTGCACCCCGCCCTCGTGCCCAAGGTGGCCGGCGCGCTCAAGGTACCGCCCCCCCCCCCCCCACTATACTGTTTACACCTTCATCAAGGTCACAATCTCTACGAGAGCGTTTCTGTCGTACCGTCCAAAATCAACAGGATTCATACTGTCCCACAAGCTGTATTATATGCCCACGAACGAAGTTTAGAAATTTTCGAATCGTGAATACTGGTATATTTTGACAGTTGCTGTACGACCTGGACATCGTGGAGGAGAAGGCGATCGTGGAGTGGTTCAACAAGCCGTCGCGCAAGGCGCTGAGCAAGGAGGTGGCGGCCGAGGTGCGGCGCCGCGCGCAGCCCTTCCTGGACTGGCTGCAGCAGGCCGAGGAGGACTCCGACGAGGACGACGAGGGCGAGCTCGAGGTGCGGCCGCAATCATTTTACTACACCGAACGTAAAGGGCGTCGGAAGCCTTTAAAGTTTGCATATATGTTACCACCGAGACCCCGATGGCTCAGTGTTTACGGTGATCGTCGCGCCGATTCGACTCTGCTCCGGGCACCGGTGGACTCGATCACTTTTTCTTTTGTGTGTTTAAAGTTGTCTACGAGGTGATCGCCCCAGGCTGACAAATTCATTCTATAATCGATATCGATCCGTTGATCATTGATTGTGTCGTTAATACCGCTGTGTACGTTTGCAGATCGAGTACAACGACCGCGCCGCGGCGACGCCGATGAAGGCGCAGGCCGCGGCCGCCCGGGCGCCGCGCGACGACGACGACAACGACCTCGACATCGACGCCATCTAGCCTGCCTGCTGCTGCTGCTGCTCCGCCCCCGCCCCCGCCTCCCCTACCAGCCTCCAGGGCGGCCGGGTGGACGCCCTCCCAAACGCGACAGACATTCTAAAATCATCCGTTGAGTATCGGTCCCGTGATACCTTATCTCTATATCCATGACGGTAGCGTCAAATATATTATATGCGACTTTCGGTAGTTTGGATGTCGATGAATTAATGGTTCCCCCCTATTTGACTCTTATTCGGTTCACCGGCCGGCGGGACGCTCTGAAAGGTCGCAATAGAAGTGCGAGTATATCGCTTTTATAAAATATTCAGCATTTTCCTTCGTCTTAATCGAGTCATTACCTGATTTCTTAATTTCTCGCAATGTACAGCTGCCGTTTAATTTAATTGTTCCTATAAAAACGTAAACCTTAAATTAAATATCAAAATAACTTCAAATACTAGTTCATCACGCGAATCCCGTGCATTTATTTATCTGGGATTCCCATTGTATGAACTCTTTCCAGTTTACAATTTTAAATACACTCATGTGATGAAAATGGAGTTTTCGACCCAAATACATTACATACATTTGGTAAAAAATATGTTCTTTATTGAAGTGATATACAAGTTTTTACCGATGCTAAAAATTAAGTTTTTTTTTTTAATTTTGTCTTAGTCCTAAAACTTGTTAACAAATACCTAACGAAAATTTAATATAAGAAAAGACCCGAGACTATACGTTAAATCAGCCCCAACTCTCCAGGTAAAATAATGTACAGGAGGCTAACATGAATATTCAGCTCGGTTACGTATTTGACGGGTCTTTTGAAATGCTCGAATCAGCAATTCGTTCAGGGTTTTTGTTGAACACGACCGTTCATCTACTACACCCGTGACTATAGTCGACTGCAAATTGCCCCGTCTGTGGTGATTGTTTATTCTCGTCACATATAAAACAAGATCGTTTAGACATTATTTATTCGCTTGGATTGCCGAACCGTATTCAAATCCATATTTTTTACCTACAATTTATTTGTATGCAATGAATCGTTTCATTTTTGATGATATTCTTGTAAAAATATATTTATGAGAGTCGAATTATGTTATTAAACCGTCGATATGGATGTACGTGTGCGTCTCGTGGAGCATTTCGAGGAGTGTGCGACCTCGCGCAGGCGCGGCGCTAGGCTCGGGTAGGACCTAGTGCCCGGCTTGGACCTAGCTAGGCTTAGATCCGGCTTGGACCTAGCTAGGCTTAGATCCGGCTTGGACCTAGCTAGGCTTAGATCCGGCTTGGACCTAGCTAGGCTTAGATCCGGCTTGGACCTAGCTAGGCTTAGATCCGGCTTGGACCTAGCTAGGCTTAGATCCGGCTTGGACCTAGCTAGGCTTAGATCCGGCTTGGACCTAGCTAGGCTTAGATCGCTACCGTTTTCTTTTACCGAAACCTCGTTCCTGTATCTATGTAGATAATTTTATTTGATATATTTAATATTATATTCTGATTTATACACGCGGATTGTCACAAAATGACTGCAAATAAAATGGGATCGAGCATTTTAATGGAATGTATAAAATTGATAGACATTGGTTTAGATTTAATTGTACAGGGAAATGGCGCGCGGGGCTCGGCGAGGAAACTAACGCATTGTCATTGGAAAATGGACTTAGTTTACAAAAAAGTGCATTACAGGTTTTATTTCCTACAAAACATCTATAGTCGCTGGCAGCTAAGGAGTTATCGTAACATCTGTAATTTTAATACATTTTACCCCCTATACTTAACAATAAAACGTGTCGAAATGATCAGATTCAGTCCATATTTCATGTTTCATCACATTGTAAGCTGAAGCGTTTAAGATCTGATGTTATACTCCAAGTAAAGGTAACTCTAATGTTGGTATCGCAATACAGTTTCCTGGGCACCGCTCGCACTTTAGCACTTGTATGTAACTTAGGTTAGTTTATTTCCTATCAAGCCTCGAGTACTGCGTTACTCGGTAACTACATCTATGTTTTTATATAACAAAAAATTAATCTGTCTTCTAGGCAACTTATTAAAAATACAATACATTTAATTTACATTTTTAATGCCATGTATAGGGACCGTGCGCGTTGGAGGGTCTGCCATCTTGTGGTCTGAATCGGAACCATAAACAGGCACATTTACACGTCAAGTGTTTTCTTGTGCATAGTAGGTTCTGCCATCTTGTGGGCTACATCGGAATAATAAAAATCACATTTACGCTTCGCGCCAAAAATCTGACATCTCCTGTGCTCCCTATACGTCAAAAACTTCGCTTACACAACTTGACAACATACGCCATAATCATTAGCAATTTTGGCGTTACACTGCACTGTATACGACTTAATTTAGTCCAAAAGGTTAAAGGGAAGGTTTTTATATTCTCATTCTTGCTGGATGTGTGTGATCTAAAAACTTTAAAACGTTTAATTGTAGAAACAGAAACACGCTTAACTGTCCATCGGTGGACCTTATGCCTTTTGTAATAAGGTCCACCGATGGACAATTAAGTGTGGGCGATGGTACTGGAATATCAGTTTGCATCACATGCACAAGGTAACGATGAGAACAGTTGAGAATCGGAAGCATACCAAGAAACACGTATTACTCGTAAGTTATTCTAAAAACATGGATTTATGTTCGAAAGTATTTGAAATGAGCATAATTTACAATTAAAATATACCTTATAGTCTAAGTAATAAGACCCGAATTGTAATGAAAATGATGTTCATCTCATGTCATTAGAAATATACTGAGTAACGCAGCAGTGTAATATAGTTTGGTAAAGCGGCCGTGCGTAGCCTGCCTCTACTACTATCTAAATTGCCACCTGACAACTATGCGTTTGTTTTGTATTCAATACATTTTTGGATTCTGAATATTGGAGTTTTATTTGCTTATTATTAAATCCCAAATTCAACCTGTCTCCATTCGCTATATATAGACCACGGTCCAGGCGCAAATTTCGTCGGTCATCGCATCCCGGGCGATAACTCGGTAAAGTGGTTAAGGGCGATGTGTAATGAATCCTCATTGACGTCAGCTGCCGCACCATTGGTGGGTGGAGGAACGGTAGCCAACATGTAAAAAAAAAGTCAATGCATACAAATTGAAACTGTCGCGGTGGAAAGACAGGTCAGCTGATGCAGTCATGTTTGTTTCACTTTCACAAGCACAAACTTTCAAATATCTACTGAAATAAGTAATGCATTTTTGACACTTGATGTTCAAATAGTGTTTAAATATAATATGTTGGAGTGCGTGACATTTCTAAGTATTATGGCGGTTCCCAATGTTTTTTTTTATCAACTTATCCTCGAGTTACGTTATATGTGGATATAATCAATGGGTGTTGGTTGAATCGGTGGGCATATAATCATTTACTATTTCTACTTAGTCAACCGGAGGGAAACCGCCTACCTAAATATTAGATTCCGCTTTAGTCAGTAAAACAACAGGATATAATTTATCCTGACGAAAGCGGAATTTGATCAAAAGTCCGTTTTCGTCCGACAAAAAATAGGCTATAATTTATTCTGGCGAAAAAGGAATCTGACGAATGTGTCTCGAATTACCAGGCCCCGAAGAACCAGCGTGTCTTAATACGTACTTTATATGCTGTTGCAACCGTATTGAACGCCTTGTAAAAAATGTATTTATGAACGTCGGAGATCTTCCTTTAAACCAGAAATAAAAATGTGGGTTAAGGTTATCCCATCGCCTGTCTAAGTAATGAACTGTCATACTAGATTTTGTCTTATTATATTCTTGATCAGGCCAAGGGATATATTCCACCCACATCTTATATCGGTTATAATAGTCAAGGTTTAACTCCAAATCTCCTACGAAACATTATATCAATCACTGAAAAAAAATCACTTACGTGAGTTTTTATGACATGACAAGACAATTTACCGGGCCATGGGAAATATAGCTCCCACACAGTTAAACTCTAATAAGGCCATGGGATAATGTCAACCCACATCCTAATTCTGGTCATACACAATAATGCATGAATATTTAGCAATGTTTCCGATTACATTAGCTTTCAACACTCAAAATCTACAAAATATCAAAAAATTGTTCGACCTATGTACTTCTGTTTCATAGAAATTATGAAAAGTGTTCGAATTTATCCGTAGTTTACTGAAATTAGCGTTCAAGTGAATTTAAACGGCTGCCAAAGATATATTACGCAATTTAGAAGCGTGTTGTGAATGAAGATCATAAAATAATATTTTCAGGGATTGACAAAATATTTTGTAGGTGGTTTGGAGTTAAAACCTGACTACGGTAACCGATATAAGATGTGGGTGAAATATATCCCTTGGCCTGGTAAAGGGTTAAGTAAAGCACCTATGAAAGCTGCAATCAGTCAAATTGGTTTTAAGTTTAAATGCTATAATTAACAAATGCAAATTCTAAAACGCTGATAAGCGGCATGCGAGGTTACTATTCTTATGTTATGTACCTAACTTTTTCAACCTTACGATTTTCAACAATTTAACAAATATGTCCCGCACACGCCATAATAATCAGAAGGCCTACCCGGAACCACGTTCGACGTGTTGCCTATCTGTCGCACTTGTAAATTCGTACGTAAGTGTGACAGAGAGGCAACACGTCGAAGGTGATTCTCTGTAGGCCCTCAGTATTGAAGTTAGGTTCGCTATATACACGCATAGCGTTGTCTTGCTTACACACTGAAGTGGCGTGCGGATTCACATCGGTGTCATGGCTATAACCGCGAAAATCGAAGTTCGTCAATTGCGGGCATTTTTCTCTGTCACTCTAATTACGTCTTAGTGAGGGTAAAAGAGAAAGATCCCCGCAATTTGCGAATTTCGGTTTTCGCGGTAGGCCTCCATAACCGCACGAGTCGGACCGAATTGAATGACGACAGTTGGTCCTTCGAGCCGGATACCAATTTTAACGATAATTCGCTTCTACCTATTATAATACAGTTATTCCAGCATGTTATACGTATGTACCTATTTAACTAATCGTTTAGAATATGTCTTAGTTGTCAACTAACTATGCGTTATGCATAATTAGGTAATTGCATACTTAACGAATGAATCAATAATCACTCGATGATATAACACGCGCGAGTTATTTTTAGCGATCATCTCACTAAATCAATGGAACTATCTTGTCTACCATCTTAGTTCAGAATAAACGTCCTTACAGTGTGGGAGCAAAGCTCATTATCGCTTAAAGTAATTCTTAACAGTAACCCGTCCATACGCGTATGTAGGTATGCTAATCGTTTTAAACTAAACACTGAGAACCAACGGTTTGATTTGAACCGGAATGAATTTGTGTTTTGATTATAAGTACGCATACCTATACCTCTCGCGACGAATGATGGCCCCTATGACCGTAGGTAAATTTTTAGTTTGTGCGGAAAGAGTCGTGGAATGTATGGGGCCCAATACGTTCCATTACTCTTCTGTTTCCGAACAGACTATACCTATATTATGGAGTACTTAGCTGTCGCGCAAAATGTTTGTAGCCCTTTCTTTTGGAAGTATAGCACATTAATCTAATATTATATATGTAATATATAGTATTTAAATAACAAAATACGGTAAAAACACATTTCTTCAAATATTTTTTAAATTAAGCCTAACCAAGAGACTTGAACGAATCATGCGACGTAAGAGGTAATTTATATGTAAGACATAAATTCCTATATGTTGGCTATAAAAAAGTTACAAAAGACAAGAAATTTTAGCTATAAAATTAAATTTAGAGTCTAAAGTCTATTACAACTACGTAGGTACGAGTCATATTTGTTCTGATTATCGTAGCCACTGCCACTGGTTGCATTGAGCGTACGAGTCTGTAAAGCGATGAGAATCCGCTAGCGGTCAGCATCCACGTTGCGTTGGTCATCAAATTAAAAACAAAACTTAAAAGTAAAGTAAGTAAACTGCAGTGTTGCTACAACATCTGCGCGAAGCGCACGTCTCGCGCTCCAAAATTTACGCGATCTAAATTGTAAATAAATAAAAACTTATTGACTTGAATTATTGGTGTAAGTGGATAATATGGCTACGGAAACAAAGTTGGACATAATTTCGGAGTCTCCGAAGCGATCGCCGAAGTTAGTGAGCCCGTTGGACCATGAGGCCGTGGAAATGGTTTTTGGGAAGCCGACATCACCGAAAGTAGAGCCGGAAGTGCATGTTAAGAGCGAAAAAGATAAGCACCCGGTAAGTTCTTTGATTCTTACAAACTTATTTAAGTTTAATGTTCGCATGTAAAATTTCTTAAAATTTTGCAAGCCATATTCATATTCATATTCATATTTATTATTAATAATGTACACGTACATTACATGTCAAAATTACAATTTAGTTAATACCAACAATACACCGTGTTTTTATTGAATTTCGTTAACTTCGGGGTATCGGTAAGTACGTTTAAGGAAACTAAATGGCATAGTTAATTTTCAAAAAAAAAAATTTTTTTTTTTTTTTTACTATTTTTATAAAAAGTAACTAAATGTTGCATATAGCGTTGTTGTAACACGGGTATTGCATTTAACTCAACGAAACAATTGAAAACTGTGACATATCAATGTCATTTCGAACGTCGATCGTCCGAGATAGTACTTACGTTTAGTAGCAAATGTATGAACTCGCACTAAACACTAATCAATAAGTAAACAGGCCCTAAGGCAAGTGTACACGCTCGTAAGGGCCTTATAAGATAAAAATTAATGATTGATTATCTCCGAAATGGAGTTAATTAGAATATCGGTGTCTTTGAGAATATTACTTAATTTAAGCTCAGGAATGCACCCTCAAAATTAACGCAAATAAAAAAAAAACACTGTGTATAAAAATATTAATAATTAAATTTAGATAATAATATCAAAATATTCACATAATGCGTTCAATAAAGTTACAAATTATTAAAAATTATAATATTTTATCATATTCTACATTTGCAATATTTCATCCATGTCATAAAAGGCGTTGTCAATTAGACATTTTTTTAATTTATTATAAAATGAATTATCATTTGATATAGTGGCAATTTGTTCAGGAATGGCATTATAGATTTTTGGGCCCATAGCATAGGTCGTTTTGGTAGATTTAGTTAGTCTGAATCTGGATGTTTCGAGTATACCTCTGTTCCTATTCCTTAAACATCTTAGGTTACCCGTCCTATGAGGAAATGTGTCAAAGTTGGATCGTACGAACTTTATGATGTTGAAAATGTACTGCGATGGTAATGTCATTATTCGTAATGATATAAATAGTTGTCGAACTGGTGAGCCGGGAGCGGCGTTGGCTATTCTTACAGCTCGTTTCTGCAGTACGAAGACGCGACGCCAGTCAGCGGCGACTCCCCAAAATTCGAGACTGTAGTTTAGCACAAAATGGAAAAGGGCAAAATAACTGCTACGCACTTGGGCCTGTGGAAGAATAATAGACAGTCTTTTTAGTGCAAAACAGATTCCTGCTAGCTTTGTGCAAAGTAATTGAATTCGGGTGTCCCATTTCAGTGATGATATCATATTTCGACCACTTGTTGGTACCTAGGTATTTGATTAAGTTGATATTTATCATATAGTCTGTTAGGCGTGAAGGGTTATTGTCCCATAGAAAATTTGAATTTTGCCCCTTTTTGCTACTTACAAAGTGGTTTGACAGACTATATTTAGCATATTTATGTAAAAGCGGCGACAATACGAGACGAGATAAAATACTACGCTGCCTAATTAAATCTAATACCTAATTAAATTTATCCACAGTTTTTATATGGTAGGAAGCTACTAGTAGTGAGTCACAAGGGAGCAAAATGATATATTTTCGGCGAGGGCGTACATTGAATTCTGAATGTCGCGAAGGATTGTACAATAGAGTCCCGAGCGTAGCGAGGGATTCAAGTGTTAACGCCCAAGGTGGAAATAATTTTGCTACCCTGTGACACATACAGCTTTTCACATCACATATGAGCAAATTATTATGTTTCAAAATATTAATTAAGCTAAAAAACAGAAAGCTTAAAAAATTGTGTCCTGGAATAGAAAAGTGCCACTTTGACCCCTCCTAGCAGGGAGAAAAAGTGCCACTGATCCCTTCTAAGCAGAGAAAAAAACCTTTTCCGAATAGATGATGTAAGAATAATGTTGTATTCAGTAAAGATGACTGCTACCGATATATCATAATGTTAAAAACATCGGAAATGAAGGAAAATGGGAAAATGTCTCAGGCAGGGGAGTCTAGAGTTCGAGTTTTGCCCGAGGCAGTGGATTTTAAAAGCTTTTATATAGTTTCACCTGTCCCGTTCTGTCTGTAATCAAATCTTGCAAATTAAATTTGACCTACTTCCCGGTTTCCGATGAAGCTGAAAATTTGCATACATATGTAAGTCGGTTGACAATGCAATATTATGGTACCATCGAGGTGATCTTATGATGAAGACAGGAGGTGGCCATAGGCACTCTGTGATAAAACAACGTAACCTAATTGTGTTTGGGGTTTTTAGAATTGTCTCGATGAGTAGTAATTGCTTGTGGAAAGGAAAGTACAATCGCTTAAAATAATACTGTGGTTATTCAAACTTATTTACGCTCAACAGCGCAAATTTTAATTTTCTTGATACGCAGGTCCATGTAAAGTTCTTTCTGAGATTGATAGGTACCTATACGCTATAATAATAACCGAGCTTTCAAAAAGATACGTCATTTCTCACAAGAAAAATAAATAATCTTCTCGAGATATAAGGTAGAGACAATATTACTCGGTGCGTTATTTTCTCTTCGTTGCGGGAGAGTTTCACCTAGGTACACTTTTAGCAAAAGACTAAGTAAATTTCATGTGTCTGTCAGGGATATATCTAATCATCATAATCTTTGCCGGCCGCTTCACTAAAATCAGACCAGTGTACCTACAAACCCTCGTCAATAGCCGGGTCCACACAGAGCGAGCATACGCGCGAGGCGTGCACATGCTCGCTCTGTGTGGACCCGGCTAATGATTACACAAAGTTAAACCACGTTTCGACTGAAACGAATCACGAGCTTTATTTATAGCTAAGTACAGTCGCCATCAGATACATCGGAGCGGCCAAGGCATTCACAAATATCTGAACACACCTCTATGTCAAGGCGCTAGAGTAGTTCAGATATTTTTGAGCACATCGGCCGCTCATCTGATGGCGACTGTCAATCGTAAATGTGCATGGCTATTTTAGCAATGAATTTATACATAATTTCTCCGTGCAATTTCGCGGCTCCCTGTACACAGGTAAAGAGTTAATCTATCTGTGTTGCAATAGCAATACATACATACATAATTTCATTAGAGCTTACTTATAAGTTGTATTTAGATACTTACACAAATACCCACTAACACTGATGAATAGCTTACCTAAGGTAGATACCTATCTACCTAACCTAATGCATCTTGGGTGATCAGAGTAAACGAATAATGTCTCAAATTTGACAATGCAGTAAACGTAAAGGTGAATAAAGTGTATTTTAGTTGCGAGGAAATCTGAAAAAGGGGACTGAAATAGCACAATTTCAAAGGTAGAGTGCTAAGTAAACGGTTAATGGTTTAAAATAAAAATAAGACAAGTTACCTGACGATGCTTTAAGATTACCCTTGCCACAGCTCTTAAGAATTACTTAAAAAGTCATTGATGTTGAAGGCTTATTACAGAGTCGAGGACTACTTGACAGACAAACATGCATGGTCCAAACCAGAAACTGTAAAAACAAGTAGCAGTTAAAATCATTGTATTATGTGTAGAGTTATTATACTCGTACGTGACACAGCTCAGGTCAGAAAGCACATCAAATATACTGTGTAGGTATAGCAACCAGTCAGATTTATATAATGTATATTCTCATTTCTTTATATTATATTTTATTTTTCTTTTCCTTTTGTAAGAATTCGATATGTTTTCTGAAAAAGCTACGGATTTCTATGATTTGATATGACACATATATATATATTTTTAATCAAATTCAGGGCCGGATTTAGGGGAGGGCAACCGGGGCTACAGCCCCGGGGCCTCCACAAAAGAGGGGCCCCCACAATAGACTTTACCATTTAATTAGGAAAATAATTTGGGGTCAGGGGGCCCCCACAAAAGAGAGGCCCCCACAATTGAGTTTACCATTTAATTAGGAAAATAATTTGGGGTCAGGGGGCCTCCACTCCTTTATTGCCCGAGGCCTCCAGACCTCTAAATCCGGCATTGATCAAATTTCTATAAAGAGAAGTAGCTACTGTATGTAATTGCATGATTTCTATAGTAATTTAAATTGTATTTTTTCTTATTTAATGCATGTTAATTATATGATGTTGAAAAGATGTGTCCCGCCGAGTTTCTTGCCGGGCCATAATTGGGATACCCTCCTCCAATAGAGGCGGGATTTAAATCTCGGGTCAGAGGTGTAGGGTTAGAGCCGGTATAGCTTCATTTGACGTTCATAAGCGCATTGTCATCAAATATGCCTACTTGAATAATAAAATATCTTTATCTTAATAATAAAAAATAAGTATAATAAGCCATACTAAGCTTCATCATAACGCCAGTCGAATTAGGATAATTTGAAGTTCTGATTCACCGACCGCTATCCTTGGACCTCCGGGTTAATGACTAACTATGTTGTCCCTTTAAGCTTGTATTTAAGGCGGTGAGGCTTAGGTACTGCAGTTTATGACACTGGTATTACCGTTACCTTGAGCTTCTGTACTTTTTGACCGTCGCAAGTGGAGCATGCTGCATAATCCAGCAAAACTTAAATTTAGTAAACTCTGCCATGCACAACCAGGAATATTACATTTCTAAAAATGAATGCTGATATCAAAATTTAATTTATTAAGCCCGGTCTCGGTCAAAATGTTATTTGGCGAGTCTTCCCTAATGGACATAACATAAAAGTGGGGATCCGTGCATATTCGGTATCATCATGATACCGAATATTAATAGAACCTATACAACAGGATACATGATACTATCATGTTCTAAGGTATTGTTCTCACTGGGAAAAGGTAGAAGAAAAATTTTTTAAACGGATTTTTTTTTTGATATGTGTATGGAGGGTTGGCTGACTTGGACGACCAGCCCCGTAATTTTTTTTGTAACACCTTGCAAACCAAGCCAAGTAAATATGCTACTACTACATTCTTTGCCACAAAAAATATTCGGGGCTATGATAACTTGATAACCCCTGTAGGAGTCGTACGTAAGTCACCTTTTATACCAGACATAGTGGATCCATTCATTCCGTCTACATTGTAATATAAAATGACGCGTAATGAAATTATGTATCTAATTTGAAACACGGCATAAGTGGTTAGTTTGAAAGACTTCTTTTTCTTGGAGATATTGGAGTGATTCCAAAGTTATTTTTACTTGCAACGATTTTTTCTCAGAATTTTTATATTTTACTAAACATATCATGGTTAAGATTAAGACCTGAACCAAAATAATCGTAATAGTTGTGCATTATAATTAAGTATAACTATGTTTTACCTAATATTATCGTTCTAAATGAGACGGTTATTCGCAGATGTCCCGGCTCGATCCTACATGGAAAAGTGTATACCCATTTTTTCCCCATCCCGGTGACCGCCGCCTAACATGAGGCGGGGACATATGGGAATGATCTATATGAAAACGCCTATTCCCACCTGTGCCCAGCGGGGACAAATGGCAATGATCTATATGAAAACGCCTATTCCCATCTGTGCCCAGCGGGGACAAATGGGATTAGACCCCAGCTCATGGGATCAAAACACACTTCGCCACTGTTGTTCGCGAGTAAGGCCCTAATACAAACTACGATATTCAATCGCGGTTCACTGTTCAGCTGGATGAAGTAGCTATAAAGTTATTTTAATAAAGCAGTCGCGCACAAACGCGTAAAAGTCAAATGTGTAAAAGTTTATCTATACACATACCATAAATCGTCTATAATGAGTTAAAAACCGCAAATTACGGCGAGCATAAAGATTAACTGTTTTGTTATACAAGATGGCTTAAGTATCTGTGAAAATTAATTATTATTATGTATTATTATTTTTTAATTTTTAAGTACTATCTGTGAAAATGTACGAGTAATTAATGCGTAATCAAATTCGATTTTATAATGACGTTAAAATTTCGAACATCTCTGAAAAACAAAGTAATTTGTATTTGACTTCAATTCGAATTTAATCGTATAATACTGTGAAGTTATCGTTATTTACGAATCAAGTACAAAAAATTCCTGTGCAGTAGAGTTGATGAAAATCCATATTAAACCACACCCTGAAAGGTTAACACAGGTACATACCGACCTTATCGTACCTAATACCCAATCAATACACCTGTTAGCCGTTTAACGACAGATTGCAATAGAATAGAGAAGGGTCCTAAGATGCGCCTGCGCGGGTGCGTGCAGTAATCCGCGCGTCGTGTGAGCGTGCCCATTTCTCCGCGCATATGCTCGATATCGAGAGAGTGGAAAATTGCAACCGAGAAATCGGCGCTCGA
Source organism: Cydia pomonella (assembly GCF_033807575.1). Taxonomy (NCBI): domain Eukaryota; kingdom Metazoa; phylum Arthropoda; class Insecta; order Lepidoptera; family Tortricidae; genus Cydia; species Cydia pomonella. Next base: position 5,506,830 of record NC_084717.1, on the reverse strand, counting down.
TGAGTCGAGGAAGATTTATTCCACCAGGGTAATGAGAATGTACAACATTATACTTAAATACCTTAAGTCACGGTTCGGCAAAGTTTCGAGGAGCAATGCGGCTGAAATCAGAAATATCAGCAATCTGAAATCTTAAAAAGTCATAATTATTAGATGACTTACTAAACAGGAAAACGTTTCCTCACCTACTGTTTGACCTCCGGATACCCAGAAGAAGTAATCAAATCAAAACATTTTATTACAGTTTTTTTTTTTAATTTAAAATTGAAACTTTTTGTTATTCTTTAAAAGATTCAAAAGATAAAATATTTTAAAATATTAAATCTGAAGATTGCACAATATGTACCTGCAAAACATTGTACACAAGGTCTCAGGGTTTTTTTTTTTTATTATGCGTTTATAATTTTGGTCTCAGGGGGTTAAAACAATGTCATATAAACAATTTCTAGAGAGATTATCAATAAAGTTGAAATAGCCACAATATGTATGATGCCTATAAGACAATAATGATTTAAAGTTCCTCACTTCTGAACCAATTACATTGAAGGTTGAGCAGTAAATTAAAGTAACTAATATTTTCGCTTGCCACTCACTTCTGATACCACCACCTTGGAGGCTTCCAAGAGATCCACAACCAGTCATCTTACAGGACACACTGACTCAACATCGCTATGCCAAGGGTATGCACTTTGCTAGTCCACTTGTATTATAACTTTAATTACTCAGAACTAAGGGCTAAGCCCTTGGCAGCGAAGAGACTATGACATACATCAATATTAATTAGAAATATCTACTTTATTGTAAATGTAATTCGTCCTAATTAGATAACTTAAGGAAAACTTTTTTTACGTCATAATTACCTTTTTATAAGTAGTTAACTAATTAAACTAATTAGTGTGTATAGTATATGTACAGTAAGCTGCAGAGATTACTGACCCCCTGCATATAATCGCGAGAATTGGCGTAGTCACTAGTTTTTAAGAAAGCGACTGCCATCTGACCTTCCAACTCAGGGGGTAAACTAGGTTCGGCAACGCGCATTTAACTCCTCTGGAGTTGCAGGCGTACATAGGCTACGGAGACTGCTTACCTTCAGGCGGGTCGTATGCTTGTTTGCCACCGACGTAGTATAAAAAAAACTAGGCTGTAAGTAATATTTTATTTGTGAAACACAGGTTATAATACAGATGACAGTGAAATGATATAGTACTCTGTGATTTGTGTATTGGGGTTAGTTTGGTTTCCTCACGATGTCGAAAATACGTAAAGCTGTATTTAGGAAATACAGTGGGTGCATTGACATGTATATCTAAGGACGGGCCTTACGGACAATAAGAATGGGGCTAGTACAGCGGTGTCACGCACACAAATTCGAGTCAATCGTGCATAGTCTGACGCCGCAACGCGATTGGTTGATGAGTTCGCATCGAGCGCGCGATTGGTCGTAACTAGTTCCGTTAGACGGCACGATTAGCTCGAATTCGAGAGTGACACCACTGAACTAGCGCCATTCTTAGTGGCCGTAAGGCCCGGCCTTAGATATATATGTCAATGAGTGGGTGTGATTATCATACCCCGCACCCGAGCCAGCAAATCTGTGGCAGTTGTACGTCAGGGTTATCACTACTACGAAAAAATAAAAGGACTAAAAATATTTTCTTCTTTGTTTTCAAACACACCGAAATTTCAAGGAATAAAAATTACATTCCAATTTGAAAGAAATACGAAAAAAACATGAATATATAAACAAAATAACAGACACATTGAAACGCATTTAATATATATTTTCTTTGACAGCGAATTAAACCCAGTTTAATATATCGGAAGAGGGTCAATGAGGTTCTCGTTCAATTGTATTAATCTTACGTACAATAAAGTGTCAATCTGCGCGTCATTGTGGATGACACGAACTATGGTAAATAAATAAATAAATCTTTATTTACTTGAAACCTAATAGTAGAATTGAAGTAAGTATATTCTGTACTTCTGCAGTAATTCTCATGATACTCTCACGTCATAACGCCTTCAATGTTATCAATTCCCAATAACAACAATAAGAAGCTTCCAATAAGGAAGTGTATCCTCCGTTGGGTGAGTTGGCAACTCGTTGATATGATTCATTAAGTTGAATGGAACAATAAACATTGTGTTGGTTTGCTTGATGCGAGCCGACTGATAGATGGTAACCTGCGGTTAAATCGAGTGGTTTGCCGTCTGGTTGGACACATGTCGCAGACCTCTACATAATAGTGAGAGCACTTAATTTACATGTGTATCATGAGTACCTACGAGTATCATGACTGAAAAAACAACACCTTGTTGATAACATATTGGGTATTATATTTTCGTCTTTTAACATCAGCCTTATTGAGCTTACTAAATCGATTTGTGTATGATTATCCCGTAAAATTATCAATGTATTTATTTAACTTCACATAATTAAACATATAGTTTTACGCATGACCACACCAAACCATCTCACTTAGTGCATTCAACTCAAACGTATGGATTGTGACCCCTTTGGGCCTTCTCTGTTTCCTAAATACAAAAGATTTAACTGTACGTTCTACTTTTGTTAAACTTGTGTGCCAAAGGTTTGTATTGGTGTAGAATGGGAACTTCTTTCTTTTTATTTATTGATGTAACTAGAGCTCTATTCACATTCAGATTTAAGTTCACCTCAATTGTAAACATAGGTTTTCACAGATCATACAAATGTAAATAAGAAAGTATCACTATGCTTAGCCATTAGGCATACAAATATTGTCCAGATGGTGCATGCATATCTACAAACTTAATCTATAAATTATAATTTAATGTAATTTAATAATGATTGTTACCTCAATTTGAATTTTACTGTATATAAGTGGCGCATGGTGGTATTATTGATATACAGGGGGCCTATTTGACTCGAGAATGTGATAGAAGGTGGACTTGACAACATAGGGCTTCTATATGGCTATACTTACACAGAATATAATAATAAGGTAATTTATATGTTCTGTGTAATTAATATCTACTTTCGTGATATGTAGCGAATTGAAGGCTGAAATGTATCCAAGTAGCCAATTGGTCAAGTCACTTTCTGTCACTTTGTAGAGTTAAAATAATAATTATAATAATTTGGCTTTAACCTCAACGTTAACTTGTTAGTTAATTAAAATTAGTAATCGAGATTTTTCGTAAAACTGAGATATCAGAGGGCCTACCGCGAACCACGTTCGACGTGTTGCCTCCCTGTCATACTTACGTACGAATTTACAAGTGCAACTGAGAGGCAACACGTCGAACGTGGTTCGCGGAAGGCCCTCTGTGCCCTAAGAATAGTTATTATTCGAAAGTATGTGGTTTGGAACCGGTTGCCATATTGTCACATAGCGTCATCTCTCGTTCGCAGCAATCACAGCCTTTCGCATTTACGTAGAGCCCTGTGACGCGAACTCCGGTAAAACCTCGTGAATAATTTAATACATCAAATATTTGGTATCGTGACTCAGCGACTGTTCTTATTGTACCCAAATATTTAAAAATGATAATCTAATAACTGATTTGGTTTCTTAATTTTGACGACCGGTTTGGCCTAGTGGGTAGTGACCCTGCCTACGAAGCTGATGGTCCCGGGTTCAAATCCTGGTAAGGGCATTTATTCGTGTGATGAGCATGGATATTTGTTCCTGAGTCATGGGTGTTTTCTATGTATTTAAGTATTTATAAATATTTATATATTATATATATCGTTGTCTAAGTACCCTCAATACAAGCCTTATTGAGCTTACTGTGTAATATAAAAAAAAAAAAAAAACAAAAGTTTGATACCGTAACAGGTACTTAGTTTTTTCAAACTGGTGTTTATAAATTATTTAATAAGGTGTGTCTGAGTCGCTGGAGCCCGAGAGAAACTATAGTCTTTAAACTAATTCATAACTTTGCAATTATGATTATAAGATTATCTTGGTCGTATAAAATTTGCTCTTTGGAAAATTGAATTGTTAATATGGGACTCGCCCCAACAAAAATCAATAAGTACAAATTTGTTGAGTTGTTAAGAATGGGTATAAATATATTAAATATGTTAGGTACTAGATACGTAATCGAAACTAAGGACAGAAAAATGCGATTGCATTGCATGCTCAAGTAATTACGCCTTTACACGCGTTTATATACTAACACTTCACTTGCGTTTACTTCTGTTTTACTCATTTCCTCAAAGGTTAACTGGAAGAGATCCCATACAGGGATAAGTTCGCCTTTGCTGTATTTAATTTACTCTGTAACTGTGTTTTTCGTGTTTTTATTTCTATGTACAATAAAGTATATACATACATACATACATACATATATTACACTACTTATAGCGTTTGTGGACTTTGCATATCTAGGTTGCCTAGGTACAGCACGACCTGCATGCCATCCAGGCATCCATGCCATGCTATTTATATATGTTTTTATTTTATTTGAAAGGTTTTATTTGGCTAGAGTTTTAAACGCATGTAAATAAACAATGTTATAGGTATGTAGAACTTCCAGGTACCATACTTGCTCAATATGGTGACCATGCCAAAAATTAGATAGAACTGTTGCTTACTCGTAATATGGTTTGGTAGAGAATCCCTGTTTTTCTTAAGCCTACCATTGTTTACCATTTTTATAATGGTAAGGTTAAGTTGAGTGAAACCGTACTTATTCATTATCGATTTATGCTAGGTTTGCATCTTAACCTAGCCAATGAACCAGTTGAAAAAACCTAAGAAGAAGGAGGACATGCCTATCCAGAAGACGCCTGTTATACTTATTCCAACAGTGCATGAAAGATGAAATGATTGATTGATCGTCATCATTTACCTACCTACCAGCCTTAATTAAGATCGTGAGATCGAGGCGGTAACTCAACATACAGCTTAGCAATTCTAAAAAGACAATGGACTTTTGCTGGCATTTGAAAACTAACTAATCTATTCGTGATATTATTTTTTTCATCGTTATATTTCAACAATGCATCAAGGATGCAATGATTGATTGATCGTTATCATTTACCTACCTACCTGCCTTAAATCGTGAGATCGAATTGTTAACATACAGTTACAGCTTAGTAATTCTGTAAAGACAATGGATCATTTGCTGGCATTTTTGCATTTTTTGCATTTGTAAACTATAGCGATTCGTAATAATATTATTTTTTATCGTTATATTTCAACATCAAGGATGAAATGATTGATTATATAATATAATATCATTTACCTACCTACCAGCTACCAGCCTTAAATCGCTCCATGAAATCGAGGAGTTAACATACAGCAATTCTATAAAGAGTAAAGACAATGGAACATTTGCTGGCATTTTTACATTTTAAAAATATCGTGACAAAATTATTTTTTATCGTCATCTTTAAACTGATTCAATGTCCGCGGTGCCACCCACACCACTCAAGAGTAAACCTAAGTACCTTGCACGAGTACCTTGTATACCAATAATGTAAATAAATTTCATTCTCTGCACCTAATGCAACGTCCAGAAAGGCTAGAAAAAGTATCTTATCGCTTGAATCTTCAGGACGCTCGAATATGGGCACAAACATATACCTTATTGAGTATTCTAGAAATAAGTAATTCTACCTAAATATTTCCAAATGATGTGAAACGCTGACGCAACAAATCTAAGCCTACTTACAAAAGTCTCGTACAGTTTTTGCTAACCGAAGGCCGCTATACAATATGATAAACAGTTGAGTCAATATGTGTAGGCGGGGTCGATGTACTGCCGCGGATCACCTTCCGAAATATTAGAAATAGACATGTTTTAGATACTAATCTTTAGTAACTATAAACATAAGCATATATTAGCTCTTAGTGTATCCCTTGCCGCGTAGCCGTGGGTCCATTGGAAACTGCCGAATCCTACACCAGAGGGCCTACCGCGAACCACGTTCGACGTGTTGCCATCCTGTCATACTTATGTACGAATTTACAAGTGCGACAGAGAGGCAACACGTTACGCGGTAGGCCCTCAGAACAGGTCGCGCAGCAAAATACTGTTGTGTCCCCAAAATGTTTTTATTTTATTTTATGTAAGTATGTTAGTCTGTAATGTATTTATTTATGGGTCTTTGTTGCCCGAAATAAATAATTTCTGTTTTTACAAGCTTTATATTAACTTGCAATGTATCTATGTATGTATGGGTCAAATCTGTGTATGAATGCAGACCCATATGTTAGATATAGACGTTTTAAATATTGGCCGTGAACAAGACGCTCGAGTGTATGCTATTTTTTTTTGTATGATATACGTAGGAGACAAACGTGCAGACGAATCGCTTGATGGTAGAGACAGGAAGTTTCTGGAAAAACGCTCAGGTGAGGACTGTCAACCACCTGAGTGGTAAAGGTGTACATGTTGTCGCGTAGAGCGATGGCGGAAAGAAGCGGCAATGGCAGATGTTGGCGATCAATTACTTGGAGCACCTAAGAATGACGAAAATAAATGTGTGATAATAAATGTTAGATACAAAACTGTCTCTGTTTCTGGCTAATATGCAGCTGTGGCAATAACTAACATTAGCCGCTGTGACATATAGCCATGAAAACAACCGGCCGTGACCTCTGTCGTTTGTGACTCGTCAAACTAAACCAAATTTAGGAAACAATCGAAAAATGACTCTTAATGGCTTTACAATAAGGTCATTACGTATTTACTGTTGCCGTCTCCGTGTCTAGCAGATGCTAATTAAAACAGTTAAATACAGAGTTTTAATTCTGTTTTCATTGGAAGGTAATGTCTAATGTATCTATAATACTTTTTGCTTCAATACTTTTCATATTGGTTCTAGGGATAGTAGTTTTTGTTTATTCGTTTTATGGTTTGATTTAGGTTTGTTTCCATTTATAAAAAGGAATACGGTACCTTATTGATTAGTACCTATTCGTACACAACGAAATCCAAAAACGTTATAAGTACTTTTATTTTCATCAATATGAATTAAAATTTTGGTCGCTGATTTTAAAGCCCTAAGGCCAAGGTTTATCGTTTTCGATGAGATATTAAGTACATACCTAAGATAAATATCTAAGTACCTATGATGTATTATAATGTAGGTATAATAGAAGCAAGTTTTCCAGTTAAATAATGCCGCTTCCTACAGTGTCAAGGCCGGACAGCCGATAGCAAACTATGTCAGATCACATGTATTTTAAAGACTTTAATGAGGTATTTAGACCAAATGATAGGTAATTAGGACACACGGGGTAGAGAGGATAATTCCTGGGAGCCTAGCTAAGTATTAACCGTTTATAAAAAACACAAAACGAAACTTCTACGAGTATAATGTGTGGAAATGATCACGTCACTGTAGATAATAAATGATCTACTCAGTTGGGAGTTTTTTTCTTTAATTGTAGAAAATATAGGTATTTAAAAACTCTTAGATACTTTTTGTATGTATGTGATAGATAGGTACGTATCTATCACTACTAATATGCTTCGCGATACGATACGCAAATCATTTTAACTAGTTATAACTAGAGGTTAAAGTAGTTAATATGTGCGAAGTGGGGCGGGGGAACCAAGAGCGATGTCAAACACATGGTGTAGAAAAAGTGTAAACTTTCATCCTGGCATCTTTTCGTACCTACTCAAATAGGAATAATATAATAAAAGAATAGAATAACTACCTACTTAATCTACTTACCCAGTTATAGCGACAATTGCTACATCCCACCGGGACCCATTGTGAAACTTTTCATATTTGTAACACCTATATGACCTTATGACATATCAGGTTTTTAAATAAAGATTTACTTTCATATAAATAAATAAATAAATATTATAGGACATTATTACACAAATTGATTAAGTCCCACAGTAAGCTCAATAAGGCTTGTGTTGAGGGTACCTAGACAACGATATATATAATATATAAATATTTATAAATACTTAAATACATAGAAAACACCCATGACTCAGGAACAAATATCCATGCTCATCACACGAATAAATGCCCTTACCAGGATTTGAACCCGGGACCATCAGCTTCGTAGGCAGGGTCACTACCCACTAGGCCAAACCGGTCGTCAAATACATTATAATACCTGTTACCAACGCGTTCATTAAAATAAATATATAATGTAATGAGTTCCTCGAACTATTTGGCAAAAGTAAAATAAATTTGCACTCAATGCGTTGACGTTCGAAAATAAACAGAAATTCTTTCAACGCGGGAAACCCCGCTTTCTTGTGCTACGTCACAGCGTAACTATAGACAGTTCTACATCATTTCCTGATAGTAACTAGTAATCCTCCGTATATATCCATGATGTATATTGTTATTTTAATGAATTCTAAATTCAGCTTAGCTAGCTGAATAAACTAAAGATATCACGAATACTCTCTTTTAACATTTTTAAATGTATCTCTTTGTTATGAAAACTATATCCCAGTCCATAACTAAGTATTAAATAGTGTCCCAATGATCAAGTCTTTTTTACTCGACAAATGTAACACAGGTTTCGTCAAACGCATCACAGGTTGCGTTAAATATTTGATGTTTTTGTTAGTTTCTATTACTTGGATGTTATTTACTTGTTCAGTCAAACAACTACCGCTGAACGGTTTAAAACCCGGATGAAAATATATGCTCATTTTTATCCCATTATTTATACGAGAACACTACGGGATGAAGGAAGGGGGGGGGGGGAGGGGGGGTGCCGAAACGATTTCTACTCGGACTAATCGGTACGAAAGGTTAATTTATTAAAAATAAAATTTAAATTTAATCGAGGAGTTTTCCTTTATTGAAGGACTTAGGGATCCAGGAAGATATATACTGTATGGATAATCCAATATTAACCGTTGTCAATAACGTTTCCAGCACGTGACCCACAAGGATAAGGACTCGGAACCTTCGCAGCCCCTGCTGGAGCCACATCGAGAAAAGCAGCAACCGCCGCTAGCCGGTAAGTCAGATTGACAACGGTGTCTTATTTTGTCCCCTCGGGCACAGATGGGAATAGGTGCATTCATCATATGAAATGAATCATTCCCATATGTCCCCGCGTCATGTATGACGGGGACAAATCGGAATATACATTAACAACGTTTAAAGTATAAAAAAAACTTTAACTTATACTGAACATCCTCTATGTGACATTCGGATGACGACTTACCCTTTCAACCAAAAGTTTTGAAACTATATTCGTTAGAATCGTTAATAACAATTGAAAAGCCTGATGACTGCACTTGGTGCATTATCCTGGATTCTCAAGTATGCGGTTATTACCGACCTGGTATTACTTGAACATTAACAAAGAGCTAATGAGTCACATAGTCGTCACGACATAGTAATTAAATCCTTGCACGCATATCCTGTCCACGAAGTATAGTCAATTAACTATATTTAGGTAAGTACTTTACTATTTTCAATAACTTATGGCTTAGTTTTTTTGTAAATTCAAAACTTATTGTTTCGGATGCCCAATGGATGTATTGAATGTTTAATTAGCTTGTGGACGGCTTAAAACTTTACTTTAAAGCCTTATCGCTACAATTTAGGTCAGTATGGTCGTATCTACGTGAGTAGGAATCTACGGTATGTAAGTGCTACTGTTCCTGATGGGACCCGCATAACAATTAAAAAGGACAATTTATTAATCCTAGACCGCAGGTACAAATATGTTAGGTTAATTTATCATTGGCCATGATAAGTAATTAACAGCCCCTGTCAAAATTGTATGCGTAATTTCCGCGCGTGAGTGCTAAACAGTTACAGCAGCAGTTTAGATCGTGTCATTCACGACGACGCGAGCCTTGACTCGTATTGCCATGTATTTAATGGTTAAATTTGAAAAATCTGCGCGTCATCGTGGGTGACACGAATTATAGCAGTAAAAACTCTGTTGCCTGATAATATTAAAGTGATAAGAGCGTAATCCGTACACATTTAAGTAAGGCTAAGTATAGGTATACATTTTGAACTTCTCGATCTATATAAGTATTTAGTTACTTCTGTTGGTGATTGTACTAGAATATCATCTCATTTTTAGGGTTCCGTACCAAAAAAAAAGGTACAAAAGGAACCCTTATGGTGCTGTCCGTCCGTCTGTCACATCGCTAAATATCTCGAGAAAGTCGAGAACCAACTAAGCTAATGATTTGAAATAGTTATCAATAACGCTAACCCAGACACATTGAAAGTATCATTTGGTTTTTTATTTTTATTAACTATGGAAAATTCCCAATATGAAGAGGGGGCAAAATTTTAAATTCTAGTGACTAGGTCAAGTAGGGTATCATTTGAAATAGCTCAAATCGTACTTTCCAAAACATTTTTTTATTTTATTTTCCATAGAGATAAATAATTGATTTATGAAGGAAAATGTGAAAAAAATGACCGTGTCCCCCCTTATCTCCGAAGTTTACCGACGAAAAATTATGATATTTTTACATGATATTAACATTACTATAAATTTTGCAGGAAAAATATACTCAGATCTCTATCTTGCTAACTTTTTTTTAATTAAGTAACTAAAAAGCTTTCCGAAATCAGTTTGCAATTTAACCAACTTTACGTGTGTTTATTACGCTTGAAATTTCTATGAAATTATATTAAATACACCTCCTTTCAAATAAAAGAAGAATTTTTGAAATCGGTTCACATGATAGAGAATTATCCTCGAAAAACCAACATACGTGCATTACATCACGCAAATTAGTTAGACAATTTGCCGATAGATGGCGCTGTACACAATTATACTTAGTATAGGTACTTCTGTTCAAAAGTCTTTCACCTTTATAGTTACACGAGATAATTCATAGTTTGTACGGAACAGTGGCGGGGCAATACCAAAATTTTATGTGGGCATGGTACATTTAGCGAGGCGCTCTGGTGGCGCAAGAAATAACGAACACTTTTACGTTGTGTCCGAGGTATTATACTTATTTGAGGCGCGAGGTCCCTCGGACCGCGAGGCCGTAGGCGGAGGCCCACGTCGCCCACGCCTAACGCCGCCTCTGGTACGGAACCCTCGGTGCGCGAGTAAAACGAACTCTCACTTGACCGGTTTTTCTTCCTATGGAAAATGGAACTTACATTACTTATAACCTGACTGATTTTAACCACGTATTCCTGAGGTCAGAATTAGTACTTAAGTAAAAAAAAAAAATGTTTCCAGCAAAATAAATGATTTATGAATAAAAAATTTAGATATTATTTGCTTAAATCAATATTTCTTTTTTACAATTTACTATCTCAACTCATTTTAGTGAGCTTCTCAATTTTATTTGCTTCACGCACGCTTGTTATGCCTTCGCGCAGGTCCCGAGGTGGATGACCTGGACGAGACCCCAGCGGCCCCCGCACCGTACCCCGGCATCGATGACGGGCTCCTGGAACCCAGCGACAAGAAACCGGAGCTTGATGCAGGTTGGTTCTACATAATATTTTTAACCCTCATACCTACGGGGTGAATCTGTGGGTCACGCAGAAACATTTTCATTATTGGTCAAACTTCGTAAAGTAGATGCTTTCTAGGGATTGTTTTTTTTTTTTTCGTGATTTTGGGGTAGTTAAGTATGACTAAAAGTCGCAAAAATACAATAAATGTCTGATATTGCCGTTATGCTATCTGTCAGCACAGAGACGACATTCATATTTGACAGGGTTGCATCTCATACATACCCATACCCATAGTTGCCAGTCTTAAGTCTTAAGATATTTTGTTACGGTTGCAATTTTATTGTCTACCGAGTCTATAATCTTGTCACGTCAAGTCTCACTTAGAGTCGGACCAAGCTACTTAACCCTGCATTGCACTTGCAATGATAAAATGTGAAATGTTATTATTAATGTTTAATTTATATGAAACTTGACGTGTATAATGACATTCCCACTGTTGAAAATGCATAAAAGAACCCATACTGATGAAAGACCCTTTACTTGTAATGCATGTGCTTGAATCGAATGTGCTATTTTGTGACAGTTATATATTTGTCGACTCCGCTCTGGCAAAGACCTTTAAGGAGATACAATCATGTTTGACTCACAAACAAGGCTGTTATCTATTTGGTCGTTGCCGCAAACCGCGGCGATAACATTGTTGGTTTGAATTGAGCTCACCTCAATACATAAGTACAATAATTACGGCATTGTTTAATTGATGCTTTTGATAAGTGCACCAAATGTTGCTACATTTAAAATCGGAACCTACCTAACTTACTTACGTACTTATTGAGTCTTACTTCCTTTTTATTTGCCCGAGGGATATTAAATAGTCCACCGAATCTTCAATCTATCGAAATTGTCGACTGCTTATATGCACCGAATATTTATATGGGTTTCTAGCCACGTATGTATTTATATTGATGGACACCACATTAAGGATGACTCACGCCAGGCCGGCCCGGGGCGTCCGACACTTCGTTTTCTATATAAAGCATACGTTACCATCGATCACCCGTCGTAAGAAAACAAATAGTGTCGGACGCCCCGGCCCGGCCCCGGGCCGGTCTAACGTGAGTCATCCTTTAGTCCCTTAGGTAAGCTGGTAACAAATCGAGAAAAACTTAAAAGTGACAATCGTGGAGTTGTAAGGGACCGAAAGTACCTCAGAGAAATGACTAGAACCCTTGTCTTTTTTGCCACTCCCTTCTCGCTTCAAGCGAAAAGCCGTAGAGCCACTCTACGAACTAATTGTATCAATATATTGAGATGAACACCATTATCCCTGCTCCCCCTATACTTATTATCACTACCATAGGAATAGCTTTTATATATTTGAGATGAGATTGTTGTCGGCTTGGCAACCTTGATGTCGGGAAGTGGTGACCCGTCGCCTATCCTTTGGATAACGGTGTCCTTAACCAACATAATGTGACAATGCAATGGCTACTGATAATATTGCATTCAATCTTTATGCACACTGAATGTCGGGCACTCTGTATGATAATTTTATTACACATCATTAATAACTTCTTTGAACTTAGAGGAACTTCTTAGAGACAACGCTAACATGACTTGATAGCCACGAATCATGATCATCATCATTATGATCATCGTGTCGTGAAGGCACGACACGATGATCATAATAAGTATATATTGTATGAAGGCAACGTTGTTATTATATTTCAATAAACAGGTTTCATACCTCAAAGTTAAAAGGCAAGGATAAGGACCATTTCTTTGTCCGTCCGACCGTGATTTTTCACCCCATTTGGGCCGTCAGTTACATAGGTATGCAATATGTAATAATGTAGTAACTTTAAATTATTTAACATAAATATAGGGAGCGTGCCTGAGAATGCAGCTAATGAGCCCCCTATTTATGTGCTTCGCGCCCATAAATATGGGGCCTCTTGGCTGTATAATGTTCTTCGATATTTCTTTTTCGATTTAGAGCCTTCAACGGCAAGGGGGCTACCGTGAATTAAGGAGGAGGGCGGAACACCTGCTAATATAGGCATTAAGTTTTCGGTTTAGGTTACGTGGTAGCAAACTCTTGAACGAGTACGGTCCCGTGCCTTAATACGTAATAATAACCGCGCGCTACAGCTCGGTCTGTGTAGACGTGCCTCGGCCTCATTACCTCGGCCGAGGAACGTCTCCACCGACCGAGCTGCTTCGCGAGGCAATTTCCTCGCGAGGCGGCTTGTTCTGTGTGGACCCGCCTATAAATGTATCTATTTTATTGTAACTACAATTAGACTTTGTCTACTTGGTGTTCCAGACAGCGAGAACTCTCATAAGGAGCCGCCGGACTCGGAGCACGACGAGGGTAAATGGCTGTGGACGTCCGGGGACGACGTACCCGACTATCCTGGTGACTGGACGCACTGTCAACAATGTAGTTGAACGATCACTCTGGAACGTTCTTAGTTGATTGAGCGGCACGGTTTTTGAATAAGTACCAACTTTGGTAATAGCTCCTTCGACACGAATCATAAGACGTATAACGAAAAAAAAAGACAATTTTTATTTATTAATGCACGTCCTTTATAAGGGAGTAAGGGGTGTATACCATAGGTTTAGCAGAAATATTATTGACTGACCTTACAATCTTTCATTCATCTGGTATTCGAATATCTGATATTCGAAGTTCCCGTGATCGCTCCGAACGGCTTGGGCACGCTGTCGCTACTGGCAAAAAATAAAATAGGAGGTACATATTTAGAAACTACATCCACTGCCAATTGTTACCTTTTCTTATATTAGTTCGAATCAGTCGGTCTCGGTCGGTATTTGGTGCCTATTTTATTAAGTACTTATTTTCCAGAGTGGTCTTTCAGTAGTGATATATACCTACTTATGTGACAACGATTGTAGGCTTCCTACGTACTTTTAAATTCAGAAATCAATAAGGACGACTGTGAAATATCTTGGCATTTACTCTCATAACATAAGAATATTTTATAATGTTAGATGATGTAAGAGAAACAAGAGAAACACGTGTATTAGGGAATCCTCATACTGTTTTGCTTGCCCCGAGCATAATAAACTATGTTTCTCTCACCCTACATGACTTTACATCACTTACTTAGACAGTTATCCTTGTTTGTGAAGTTGCACGGATAGAATGGCTGCGGTTTTATCACATCGTGTCACTATCAACCTTATACCTTGATACTTAGAACGTGACGGCCATCATGAGACATCATGATGACAAAATGCAACCATCAATCATAGGCCCGCTGAAAATCCCCTTTTAGCATTATCTTACAACTTATAATCAAGATTAACTTGCAAAATTTAATCAAGTCAATTTACTGTTCCTTATAGGTTCGAATTATGATCGATGTCACGTAGGTTGGTGTAATTTGCATGTTGTTAATTGTCTATGTTGTTGACTACAAATGTACTATGCGCCACTATAGAATAATTACTTTACACAATGGAACAATTGAAATTAAAGCTAGCTTCGTTTAATTAGCTTGGAACCAAAGAAATATTTTCCAAAAGATACCATACCTACTAAACATACCTATATTTACTGTAGAAGATCTGCAAAAAGACAAACTGTTTGGAATCGATAGAATTATAAGCTATTTTAAGAAAGGCCGATTTAAATTGTTCCTCGCGACACATTACTAGCATGGCATGTCGCATGTTACAAAGAATCTAGAATTAAGAATTGCAGGGCCACTTATGATTGAATTCCATTCATGATGTGTCCAATGTGTCCATGCAATACCCTGTCAAATTTAAGATCGATTTATTTTACCTTTTATCCGGAACAGGATATTTTTTGTGTATTTTGGATGAAACTTATGCATGTTGTTAAATATTCTTGCATGATATAACCTTATACTTAGTAGGTACAGTCAGCATCGATAGCAATGGATCAAACTACTCGTACACGTACATAACTACAGACACACTACGTGATCGTAGTACTCAAAATTATGCAAATCAACATTGCCTTTTTTTGTTACGTACTTTGCACTTGGGGGCTTCACCTCTAAATTTCTTCGCTGTAACTACTATTTAGCGGAGTTTAAATCCTAGTTCGTCTTAAGGCCTTTTAAGACTCATAAAGTTGATGTACCTAGAGCATGCAAAGGGTGGGTTATTGTAAAAGTATTTAATACTGATCATGTCACTGTGCGATTTCAGATGGCGTTCACGGTTTCAGCAATGGTCTGGACACGCGGTTTGGTGTTGACCGTCCTGGGTCTCCATTTCCACCAGGGGTAAGAATATAAGCTTATCAATTACAGCTTAACTAACTGCCTGCCGCCTGTTGTCGGAATTGTTTATTTTCTTGTAACTTTTTACTGAGGTGTGCCAATAAAGAGTATTCTATCTATCTATCTATGAGAAAGAAAGGAGTGAGTGCTGAGGTGACGAAAGATAGAGAAGAATGGAAGAGAGGAACATGAGGGATAAGGGCAGGAAG
Organism: Cydia pomonella; assembly: GCF_033807575.1. Taxonomy (NCBI): domain Eukaryota; kingdom Metazoa; phylum Arthropoda; class Insecta; order Lepidoptera; family Tortricidae; genus Cydia; species Cydia pomonella. Next base: position 5,490,955 of record NC_084717.1, on the reverse strand, counting down.
AAGGAGAATTACTTACAGCTTAAATACTGCAGAAGATTATATAAATCATTTTATTTTTTCTGTGTAATATATTTTTTCCCAGGCATTGAAGCTCGTCTCAGAAGAGACTCAACCATCTTCCTATCATGAGCTGTTGTTGATGATGGTATCGGACTGGATAGCTTTAGTATACGCGCAATTTACGTGTTAATTCTTCGTCGTCTTTTTTTCTAGATACTAATTGGTAAAGACACAGCTGGGAATATTTAAGATAGTCTTGTTTTAGACTTTTGTACATCTGTCATCTTCAATAGATAGATAGATAAACCATTTATTCGCTTGCCACAATACACACATCTAAACAAAAAAATAATACAAACAATAGCAACACCAAAATAAAAATTAAATAAAGAACAAAAAGCATCAATAAAAGGTAATGTGTGCTGTGTGCGTTGCAGCAAAACAAAAGGGTTCTGGCTCAGTAATACGCTCCACTCTTATATACCATTTCTTACATTTACTATAATGTTGTACTTACCAATTGTTACCAAATCGTGTTCCAGTCCATCCCCGATGTGAACACCTATCAGCAGAAGAAGAACTTGGCCCAAGGCATGATGGACTTGGCTCTGCTGTCAGCCAACGCGAACCAGCTGCGATACGTTCTCGAATCTTCCACCGCGCATCCATACTTCTACCCGAGCCTGGCGTTTATATCCATCAGCATCCTACTGCAGGTTGGTTATTTATACTACAAGCCTACAAGTACAAGGACTGGGTTGTTCTGTCAGCCAACGCGAACCAGCTGCGATACGTTCTCGAGTCTTTCACCGCGCACCCATACTTCTACCCGGGCCTGGCGTTGATATCCATCAGCATCCTCCTGCAGGTTGGTTATTTCTACTATAAGCCGTGGTGCAAGCCTACAATTACAAGGACTGACAGCCAACTTCAAGAAGTTACGATATGTAATATATATATACAATACTTTTGGGATGGGATGATGACCGATGGGGCCAAAGAGTACTGTTCTGGAGACCTCGACTGGGAAGCCGAGGTGACGGAAAACCACGAGCCAACACGATGCACGATGGTCGGACGATATCAGAAAGACGGCAGGGCCGACCTGGCATAGAACCGCCGCATACAGAACAACATGGAAATCCATGAAAGAGGCATATGTTCAGCAGTAGACGCATATATGCTGAGAAGAGAAGAGACAGTACTTTTTCTACGAAAGTGAAAATGTAAGTCCCGCCCAAACAAAGTCTAGGGCTAAAGACTAATATCATTGAATATGTCCTGTGCTATTGTTTTTCTTTGGTCTTGTACCCACTGTGCTACGTGATTGTTTCATTGTAGTTCACCAAAGTGTCGTATAACTGAGTCAGGAACTCCATAAAAAAAGTATACGCGAATATAATTTTAGGTTTAGGTACGAATAGAATCAATAGTGTTAACGTTTTCAGGTAGCAGTAGGCGTAGGGCTGATAATGAACAGCCGTTACGACGTGAACGACAAGAAGGAGATCTGCAAGGCGGACAAGATCAACAACATGACGGTGCTGGGCGTGTTCCTCGTCACCATAGTCAACGTGTTCATCACCTCGTTCAGTGTGGCTACGCCGCAGGTTACGGCTGTAAATGGCGTTTAAAGGTTTGGAGGAGTTTAGGTTGATGAGCACAGGCAATTCCACAGACCATCTCGACTACCAGACGGAGCATGTAAGACAATCGAGGTCACCACACATTAAGCGCTCCAGCTAAGGGAGCGCGACAGCTTATTCCAGCTGTGCCTACCTACGAGTACGATAACTACTCGTATATAATTAAAATATTTCCAAAAACCTAAGCTTTAGGGGTGTATCTCGGTGCGTAGACAAGATGCCAATCGTTCACACTCCGTAATAGCGTAGCGTAGTTATATCTCTACCTTCCATATTAATGCAACAGAGAAGTTGCATTTCGTTCGCAACGGAGCCTTACCGATTGGCATCGTGTCTACGCACCCTGGGCTGTTATAGAATGGTGTAGAATACAACTCAGTCGCGCTGTTAAAAATCATAGCATTTTACAAGTAAAATTTGCCACTATGTGTGGTGACCTCGTGCTCTTTGTAAACGCTTCATAATGCGGTGGCTGTGTAAGTAGTCTGTGGGCAACTCGAACGCTCTGTAAACCCCGTAGGCATAAATGCGTTCTTCGATTCCGCATAGTTACGGTTACGAGTAACGACTTTCAGGGTCATGAGATAGTTAAGTACCTACTTACGTTGTTTTCTGCAGTTCGAGTTCCCTGCTATCGGAAATACACGGTCCGATGTCACAACTTAACAATGGCCCTTTACACATACAACAATTTCATTGCAATATACAGGTGTCCAGCGGTAGATTTCCAAATTTAAATTCAAAGAATTTTCGAACGCGAAGTGCGATAGACGCGGGGAGGTGTTTTAGTTTCTTGAGTGTTGCGGATTGATTAGTAAAGTAACAATTGATCGCTGGCCAGCAGACCATCGTGCTATGCTACTGAGGCATATTGTACCAAAGTTTTTGTTTCACTTAGTACCCCACTGTGAGGTACTTAAGTTATGTATAATTTAGGAATATGCGGAAAAGTTTGGAGGAGCGCGTACATTGCGAAGGGCGACATATATTTTTCAGACGAAGGGTAATTTTCAGTAAATGTAATCCACATTCATCTTCTTTTCATAAAAATAAATACATAGTTCTAGTTTGTCTGTTTTAGTTTTTTTTATGCAACAAATTTTGTCATCGGAAATCTGCTGTTGGCCACCCTTTCATTGCATACCTGTACCTACATATTGTTGGTTCAATCTATCTGTAGCCAATGATATTATATAATCTGTAACCAGATTCGTATATTTGGAACCCCTGTGTACCAATGTACAGTTAGCACAACTGTGACAATTCGGTAAACCAATTAGACCATACAAATATGTACATATATGGAGGTGCTAAACTAATAGTTTTACCTGATTGAACGAAAAACCTCAAAATTGCAAATAAGATAGTAGCTAACTAATTATAATTAAAACAATGATTATATGTATGCAATTCTAATATCAAAACGTATTCTTATGACCCAGATCTAAGTTAGTGTAAGTACCTTGTACTTAAAGTACATGTATGCAATTTAACTTATGATAAATTCACTTAAAGTGCCTGACAAAAATAGTTGTAGGTATATAAAGTAGGTACTATCAAATACTGTGAAACTGGTCAGAATATTATTTTTAGCTAATTATTTTACCGTCATACTAACCTTATTAAATAAGGAACAAGCGTAGATCTTTATGCTGCTGTGTGGCGCATAGTGATTTCCTGTTTTGTATACCCGATCGGGACAATTTTGTAAAAGATAGGGTAAGTAGCTACTTGCCTAAACATTGGCAAGGCAGACATGCGCTACATTATGTATGTAGCGCGTATCACCTACACTACGCGATCTCCCGAGCCAGATTGATGAGACCCCCGTCTTTCCCTGTCCCTGTACTCTCTTTACACTGCTTTAAGTTAGGGTAAGGATCTCTTGAAATTGGATAATTTAATATGCATTTAACCGTTCATTGAATCTAATGAATCTCAGTTACGATATTTAAAACCTGAGTTGTTTTAAATAATTTCAAATAAGCTCATATATCTTGCATTTATACTTTTTTAAGGCAACATAGTATATATTTAAATAATGATTAAATTTTCTTCTTTTTGATATAAAGACATGAAAAACTAAGAAAAACTACTCAAGCTTTGATCTGATTATTCATATTTAGTATTGTTACTTAATTATAGGTTAAACTTTAAATTGTATGTATAACGAGTAAGTTCTATGTAAATATTAATTATATTTAAAATATGAAGTTGTGTAATTTATTCAGTCTTCGGTACATGGCCCGATTTTTATCTATTTGTCGTATTAAGTTTGGTGCTTAAATTAAATAGTAGAGCTCCCCATAGTAAGCGCAATTTCACTTTATCTTAACTTATGATTTTCGAGGGCCCTGGCGGATTCGAGTCCCTGAACCATCCTCCTCCAGGGATCTTTTGTGCACTTGCCCCCTTAGGGAAGACCCGTCAGCTACTCAAGAGCCTTTTGAACATCTCCAATTTCACCTAGTCCGAAACATCTTTCACTGAGTGGTGTTTTCGTAATTCAACGGAATATTGTATACATTATTGTTTGTCCCAAATTGGGATTTCGTATTTATTCCATCCACAATGGGGAGCTTTTCAAACCAGCAGCATTTTATTAAATCTAACTGAAATAATTCTACAACACAATAAAAATCGGGCCACATAGTCGGACCAAGCTAACTCTGCATAGCATAGCAAGTATGGAATCTCATCATAAACGTTGGTTTACACTTTGATCTGTCAACGTCGGTTGCATAGTTAGCTTGGACGGACTCTACCAACATTAATTTTGTCAACCAATATGGTATAAACCAAGCATATTTTCGTGTAGAGAACTAATCATTGTAATTTATATGACTTGAAAGTGCAATAAAAAATGTTTATATTTATAGCAATGTGTTTCAGATTAAATGACCCTCTATCTCTACTCCTATCTCCCAATATCTCTACTCTATCTTTCTATTTTATTTTTTTATAAAAAAATCAACTTAGGGAATAAATTAAATCTTTTTATTAATTATTTTGATTTATGTTTTTATGTAGTCACATAAATTAAAAACTGAAATAGATGTCATATAGTAAAGCCAATAAAGGGTGGGGCTCCTGTACTGCCCCCTACAGTTCATGCATGTTCCCTATCTCACACGAATCTAAATTAAGATGAGTATATAGCTATTACCATAGCAACCTTATCTTTAGAATACTAAAATCAAAACAACCTCTAAATTTGGGCAAAGCCACGTTTAATAAAGGCAATATAATTGAAAAATAAGCGTCTAACAATTACACGACCATACAACTTAACATTTTAACGTTATAAAGTAATGTGCAAAATCACATCAAACAGATTTTTTAAGTCTCTCATAAGTTTTTTTTTGTAATGGGGTTATGTTACACGCGGGGTTATTCTAAGCAGCTGTTTTTACTACAATTAAAAGTAAAAGATAGAAAAAGACCCTGCGACATGTACAGGTAGATCGAAAAGCATTTCTAAAAATGAGTAGTATTTCCATTGCCTATAGCAACCCCGCGTGTTTCTCAATGCCCTATTTCTGAGTGTCAATTTTAAATCGTGTGATGGACTTATTAAAAATATTATCACTAAAAACGTAAATAAATTTACAAATTTTGGTCGTATCACTAGCATCGCAAATACGAATAAAAAGCCATTTATATAGAATATATGTAGTTATTTCTTCACTTATAAATGCAATAAGGGCTTCTCGTTAAATGTACATAAGAAGATACATGTAGAATTAGTAAATTGTATAACTAGTAGACATAATTTTATACTTTTATTCCTTTTCATATAGGTATTGTAATATTTTACAAAAGGCGTAGAAAGTGGACGCAACGATTGTGATCGGTAACTTTTACTTGTTTGTTTAATGTCACTCTCAGTAGGTATAATATACATGTCGGCAGCCGTTCGTAAAATCAGGCCGATCGTAAAGTTCCTGTGTAATGTTTTGACGGTAATAATTAGATAAGTAGGATAGATTCTTTAGGTTGCTTCAGTTGCCCGAGGAAGAAATAGGGGCCCCGCAGTCGATAGCGGGGCACCGTCAACTCAGAGACCGAGACAATGGTTTTTACTATTCACCATATGCCTAGGAAATTCATAATCTGCCTGATCATCATCATCGGCCGTCGACATGTATACGAATTTTGGGTGGATGACATTTTAAGCACATCGATATTATTTAGGGTAGATTTACATGAAACGTTTTTGAAACATGGAATTCTGTTTAAATTACTAAGGGTAGGACAACCCTAGAATCTTCACAAATCCTTGGTATATAACTTGGTAATTTGACGATCACCATCTCAAACGATCCGTCAGAAAAAGTTTTTGTAAATTCTCATTTAATTATTAACTTTAGGTGTTATTTAAATATTTAAATAAACAAAATGATTGTTAAAATTCGAATACAAGAACATTATAAATTCTATGGCAGTAGAGATATATCACCGTGAGATAGTGTAAAATTGGCAAATAGACTCTGGTTGGTCAGATACAAAGTACTTTTCGTATGAAGGCGCTTTTTTGACTAGGTCAAATAATAAAAATACGTAAGTACGTTACCATAATTATATAAACTATGTATGTATACGTATTAGGTTATATTTTATAAAATCAAATAATTTAAATATAATCTGTTAAGTCTCTTTCGACCATTATATCTCTATCTCTCTTATTTCCTTGCATATGTGTGCAAAATTTAACCAAAAATAAGACATCGTATTATAAAATTTAACGTAGCTACCAATCGCAATATTGGCTGAAATAATATTGACATAGAGTATTACTGAAGTTTACAAGAATTTTGAACTTGAACACTTATTTATACATATTAAAGACCTTATATCGCTCCAATAGACAATTATCCATATATATATTATATATGTGTTAAGACTTAAACTAAGTACAATATTCATAAAAGCAATTTATTTATTAAGTGTAATTATGCATCCAGTCTTTCAAACACGCATTCAGTGCTTAACATTTATTATAATTATATATATATATATATTTTCTTACGTACTAATATTAAAATTCCCATAATTAGAGTAATCCCATCAGAGAAATACACTTTATAATCGTAATTACCCCGAAAAATAACTACTCCTCGAAATAGCCGTCTATAAAATTAAATATAGGTATAATTTTATTTACTTCATTTGTAATAAGCGCTTAATCTTTTTTATTATCTGTAGTTAACCATATCTCTTATATTTATACTGTTAATCACTCTTATAATGATCTTAGTTTCAAAGGAGTTACAAATGAGCTCAAGATGAGACCAACCCAGCTAGGATCCTTTCCTTACATTATATTTAACTTTCATAAGTAAACATCTATTGAAGCACTGCGACGGCTATATAGGTAGCTGCCGAATGTCATTTATTAATAAAATCCTGCGCGTCCTTACATCTATGAGGGCCATAAAAAATAGCTAAGAAAATGTGTCGAAATCATTCTGTAAAACCCTAAAAAGGGCATTTCACGAGAATGTCGCTTGCTTAATGAAATTCTTATCATACTTCTGAAATTGTTGAGAAAGCGATAAAAATTTTTGGGCTGGTATATTTCTAGCTTTAAACATGGAAGTTGCCGCCATAAAAGGCGAAAACATTTCGGAAGCGATATTAACGAGGAATGCCCCAAAACTAGCTTTTGTTTTGCTGCATACAATCATCGAAAAGAGGCACATTTTAGCACTATTATCGGAGAGAATATTTATAATACAATTATTTTGAAATAAATAATAAAAAATAAATATTATGGGCCATTATAACACAAATTGACTATGTCCCACAGTAAGCTCAATAAGGCTTGTGTTGAGGGTACTTAGACAACGATATATATAATATATAAATATTTATAAATGCTTAAATACATAGAAAACACCCATGACTCAGGAACAAATATCCATGCTCATCACACGAATAAATGCCCTTAGCAGGATTTGAACCCGGGACCATCGGCTTCGTAGGCAGGGTCACTGCCCACTAGGCCAAACTGGTCGTCCCAACCCCACCCTATGTATTACTTTATTTCGTTATAAAACTGCACATTGTTCCAGAGATATTCTGCATTTTTCTTTTTACATTATTGGTGTATAAATTACCGGTGGGCAAAAAGTTAGGAAATCGTCAATAATGCAATGGGAATGAACATACCCGTATGTAATTATGTATTGTAAATTCGAAATATGGCAATATATTAAGGGTTCTATACAAACAAAAATTTGCATTCATTAGGTTCGTCCTTAGAAAGTAAACGCTCGTATCTAAATATTTAAAGCATGGCCACTTACATCTTTGTGAACTTACAAGTTCTATTACACATTTAACAGTCATTGAGATTTCGACCATGGAACTTTGTTTGTGCAAGGATTGCAGTGGCGGGCCTTGACTGGTGGCGGGGCGTAATATATTATGCAAAGTCGGATAATTTGGCTATACGCAATAACATGCCGTTTGAACTGAATTGGAGGAGTAAAACCATTTATTAGGGTTCTGAAGCCAAAAATGGCAAAGAGGAACCACTATAGTTTCGTCATGTCCGTCCGTCTGTCCATATGTCACAGCCATTTCACTCGGAAGCCGCTACGCTATTTTTAAGGGGGGGGGGGGATCTCTATACATGTAACTAAAAGTGTAAATAGTTTTTACATCACAAACTTGTATTGGGTTCCTATGATTATTAACTTTTTATTGACCAATAGAAAAAAACCGAAACAACTTTGCTAAGCATGGCAAAGCTGATGGGAATTCTATGAACGCCCAGTCGCAAGGGGATTTTAAGATTAGCACAATAATAGCATAAATGTGGACCAAACTATCCAAATCCCCTACTGAACAATTTTTTTTAACCTACCCCCCACCAACCAAGCCTCCAACATAGACGGCTAAAATTGGTTAAGGTAGATCCTCCACGGGTAGCAAGATATCACTTATTATCTTAATCAGACACGGTACCACAAAACCCCTTGCCCTATTAGGCAAGATGGGTAGTTTTATGGATGCCCCGCCATTAAGCTGTGTGTAGCTGTGTACCTCCACATGTGAGCGCTCTAATAAGCCTTGTTGGGTCCTTCCATGTCGTCCGCGCTGCGCAGCATCAGGTAGTAGCTGTGCACGCACAGGATGCAGTACGCCAGGAAACCTGTGAGGAAATAGTGTTATGATAGGGTCTCATTGTTCCCCATAAAGTTTTAAGTCATAATGTATTGTTTGTCCGCATTTTCGTAAGTCATAATTTGGTTTTTCTCAGAAACGCGTAACTTTTCAGGATTGGCATGAAATACAACCAAACCTAACCTATCTATAGGATAATAATACGACAATCCTGAGAAGTTAACGGTTTCAGAATTATGACTAATGATAATCTGACTATCATTACATTATGCCTTTCAATAATTATGTCATACAAAGGGATCCGGTTATGATATTAGTGTTAAAAGGAGGCAATTGTGTGCGGGTGTCGAAATTGTTAAACACCGAGCGAAAGCGGTTTTATATATACTAATAATGACACGAGTTGGATAAAAATATAAAAAGGACGCTTATCACGAGGAATTTCGTATATTGACCCGCCTGTTCGTTTCTCTATTGCTGTCCCGCCCATGATGACGGCGGTCAATGGCACTGTGTGAGCGGGATAGCAATATAATTATGCTACAGTGATAGGAACATGTTGGATAATGTACGAAATTCCTCGAGCTAAGTGTCCTTTTTTAAGTAAAATGCATAAGGGTTTATTTAAAGAATAAAAAGGACGAGTTGAATGATTTTGGTTGGACACAAATGTCATTGATTACGATCTTTTCCTTAAAACTGATTAAATTAATTGTCGTAATTGTTTAAAAGCATATGTTGATCAAATCTTTAACCCTTTAACCTTTTTGAGCGCCAAGAACACCTAAAGCCGTCGATACTAGTCATGCCCGCAGCGCCAAGGACAACTATAGATGTTATGACGGACGCTGTCAAAGTAACCTTCTCACTTTCAAGTAAGGTTTACATTAGCTCCCTTGCGCCCGGGAGCTTGGCGTTTGAGTCGTGTTTGTGTTTATGATGTAAAGCGTTCAAAAGGTTGAGAAAGTACAGCTCAACAGGAACTTTATTTTTACCAGAGACAGGGTGATTCCTAAAAATAGCAAAAATACTTAATTTGTATGTTTTATGAATTAAGGTGCTATGTGCATAGGACGCAAAAACATACATAGAACACATACCTACACATAAGACCAATGTCCAAACAGCAGTTCGCTCGAAAATTTGATCACACGTTACAAATACCAAATGCTAGGAGGTAAAGATTCTGTTCTGCTAACGAGTTTGAAATTTAAACTAAATTTTGTATACTTAAATAGTTAAATAAGTATGAGCTCAAGTGAATGCTATTAGGCACTCACCAAAGACCAGCACAGTCATCAAAAAGGCCAGGAAAAATCAGAGCCAGAGCCGCTCAGGCCACGCATCGCCGCCGTTGATGATGTAAAGCAGAGCACACACCCACAGTATGCACATGATGTGGTAAATAAGTATGAGCTCAAGTGAACCCTATTAGACACTCACCAAAGACCAGCACAGCCTCCAAAAAGGCGAGGAACACATCAGAGCCCGAGCCGCTCAGGCCGCGCATCGCCGCCGTTATGATGATGTACAGCACAGCGCACACGTACAGTATGCACATGATGTACACGTACGCGCGGAGGATCGTGATGTGTCTCTGAAAAAGATAAATAATAAATGAGTTTTTTATCGAAAAAATCGATTGATAAGTACAAACACATTGTACTTTACTTTTCTTTTATACTCATCGAGACACTTCGTTTTGACGTAGTCGGTAGTGACCCTGCCTATGAAGCCGGTGGTTCTGGGATCGAATAAGGTAAGGCCCGGTAAGGGCATTTATTTGTGTGATGAGCACAGATATTTGTTCCTGAGTCATGGTTGTTTTGCATGTATTAAGCATTTATATACTTTATATATCGTTGTCTGAGTACCCACAATACAAACCTTCTTGAGCTCTATAGCGACCCGGTACCAGATGCAGTGGAGATAGTCGCCTTCTTTACCTTACACACAGCGTATAACAAGGCCAAAACCACACGTGCACCGTCGTCCGCACGGCCGCGTCTAACAGCGATCCGGCACAAGATGCAGTAGAGATGGTCGCCTTCTTTACCTTGCACACTGCGTATAACAAGGCCAAAACCGCACGTTCACAGTGGTCATCACGGCCGCGCCTACAACGATCTGGTACCAGCTGCAGTAGAGCTGGTCACCTTCCTTACCTTACACACAGGGTACAACAAGGCCAAAGCCAGTAGCACGTGCACCGTGGTCAGCACGGCCGCGCCTACAGCTATCCGGCACTAGATGCAGTATAGATGGTCGCCTTGTTTACTTTATACACCGCGTATAACAAGGCCAAAGCCGCACGTGTAACCTGGTCAGCATGGCCGCGCCTACAGCGATCCCGTACCAGATGGAGTAGATGTGGTCGCCTTCCTTACCTTACACACAGCGTACAACAAGGCCAACGCCAGTAGCACGTGCACCGTGGTCAGCACGGCCGCGCCTATAGCGATCCGGTACCAGATGGAGTAGATGTGGTCGCCCTCGTCTTCGATGGTGCCCACATACGAACCAGCGTCGTGCGCCATTAGTGACGTCACAATTAAGAGGCAGCCTGAGGCGATCTGCAAAAATAGATCGTGAATACTTATATTAAAATACAAAAACAAAAATGACAGTTTTTTATACAACCTTTCATCGCCGACTGTACTTTTTATTATTTCTTTCAACAGGCAACTAATTACTCATCGAGAAAATTCTAACAAATCGAAACATATGCAGGCAGCGTTGTTTTATGACAGAGTTCCTATGGCCACCCCTTACCCCCTGTGTCCCATATTGCATTTCACCCAACTTATATATTAATCTGATGTTTCAGCTTAATACAATAATGGGAGGTGGATCTAATTTAGCTTGCAAGATTTGACCCGAACACACATAAATCCATATAATTTAAAACATTGCAAGCTAATTAAAAGCTTGTAAACAAGTATGTATTTTATAAACACAGTGACATTTATGAACAGTAGGACTTCGTCTGCGTAGAACATTGATTTCCGTGATAAAAAACTAGGCCTTCTTCGAGACTGAAACTATATCGATAGCACATTTCATCTAAACCGGTTTAGCGTTGGCATAAGTTTCAAATCGTTTAGGGATCGCCTGGGCACATCAGACAATGAGATTCTCCGCACTCTGTCAACGTCTGGACTGCCGATTTTTTAAATACTGGGTGGGACAATGCATCGCGATTATTATCGCGAAAATAAGTGACAGACAGTTGTATACATTGTAAGAACGTTTCTATTTTATTCTTCTTACCTTTTTTACATTTTAGCTTATTGTATTTTAATGTGATATTGTAAATTTGTAATTTGTGATATGGGTACATTGCCTGAAATAAATAAATAAATAAATAAATAAATAATATTATAGGACATTATTACACAAATTGACTAAAGTCCCACAGTAAGCTCAATAAGGCTTGTGTTGAGGGTACTTAGACAACGATATATATAATATATAAATACTTAAATACATAGAAAACACCCATGACTCAGGAACAAATATCCATGCTCATCACACAAATAAATGCCCTTACCAGGATTTGAACCCGGGACCATCAGCTTCGTAGGCAGGGTCACTACCCACTAGGCCAAAGTGGTCGTCAAATAAAATGAAAAATAAATATTATATTATATTATTATTAAAGGAAACTGCTTAATGTTGTTTTTTTCGAGTCCAATCACGAACACATCAATAAACTATCGGAATACACCTAACATGGCTTACATTACATAGTAAGACTTAAGGATTTTAATTCGGCAAAAAATGTATGTGTGGGTCAAATTCTTTTTGTTGTCTTGTTTCTGACCACTCTGTTGAATGAAGATACACAACATTTACAATTTAGAGGGTCAGAGGGTCAAATAATAAAGTCGGACTCTTTATCAATGTCGGCCTCTCTTTACAAGCGTCGACAGAAACAGGATTTATCACATGGCAAACACGATATAAATTGGCATACAGAAAGCTGAAATCCTTCACATATTATATTACATCGAATGATGATGATGCATGATGATCGATGAATCAGAATAATGAAAAAAACTACCACTAAAAATAACAACGAATATGCTCAGGTTTAATTAAATACCATAATACTAGTATATCATGTTTGCATCAGAAGTCGTATTGTGTATGTAGACCTAATAAAAGCATCTACGAAAAAAATCGAGTTCCAATTCCAAGTAAGCGCTGTTGCATAAATATAGTATAGTTATAAAACCTGTTGCTTTACACATGATCTTGACAACAAGGAGTTTTTATTGAAGGATATCGCAAGGTCTTACAAGAACGGTGTACTATTTATTTACTGTTTATTATTATAAATGTTTATCACAAAAATATGAATATATGTTTATAGTAAGCGAAAAATAAAGTGAGCCGATGAATGCTGTCTCTAATGGCTCTTACAATAATTAACTCCCGGTATTGCTTACGTACCTACTTGGCCTAACTAAACACAAGATCACACTTACTTTTTTAAATTTGAATTTCTATGTTCTACTACTGGTTCTACTAGTATTCCAACTTTTCAATTCGAAGTCTCTTGTTTAAAAAAATAAAAGATTTATGTAAATAAACACTAATTTCAAAGTAAAGTGTGTCGAAACAGTCTTTTTTGTTTTTGTAAGGTCCTGGCAGAATATCAGCGATGTTGCTTGCCGCGTCATCATGCTGAGCCAGCGCCTATTCTCTGCCACGACACATGGTTTTGCATTCAAGAATTGTAAACTAGTTTTAAGAATAATTCTAAGCTGCATGTTCTTCTTATTGTATATACCTACCATGTATATTGTGGAAACGAATAAAGTTTTTATCTATCTATCTATCTAAAAAGGTTTCATTTAACTAATAGTCGAGACTCGTCTTCGCTATCAGACCGTTCGCTGAAACGACTATTATTTGTATCTCCTTGGATTTCACGAGCCTATAAATCCCGGTCTTTTGATAGGCTTGCGTGGGGATATAGATCCAACACGTAGAGTCCCCTTGGAGAGCTTTAATGTCATGTAGAACGCCTGCTGGAACCCGTTCACATCAGCCGCAACAATAGGCCATGAACCGGTCACAGCAGGCACTGGAAGTATTGTAGAAAAAGTGAACAGTATAACGGTCTTTGGATTGAAATTTGGATGGACAATGAGACTGAGTTATTGCAAAGACGTCCGGGCACCTGCCATAACAATGTTTTCACTAGTTATCGTGGCAGGCGGTGACTTGCCGCCCACTGGATGGGCCCCTGAAACTGCGGTCTTATAATAAAGTGTGGATATTATCCCAAAAACACAAAGTATCATAACTATTTATTCCCGCTATATGGACGAGACGTGCGGCAAAGCACTTCACACCTCTTTTGTGTATTCGTAAAGATAAAGTTTCATGACCAATCGGCTCATTTTATATTTCGTCTACCATACACTATATTTGGGATTATTACAATCTTGCAATTTGGATTGAGCGTCACTTGGTGAAACAACTGCTTAGAAATACATAAATAAATTCCTACAGCAGTGTATTTATCATCCTTATATTTTGCTTAATTTTTTGTGGTCCGTAGCGAACTTACTTTTTGGAACAGTTATGACATCACTTTAACTGTCCGACCTCCCATATTTATTTTGCATGCATCTTGCATGAATATTAAATACTATAGGTACTATGAAATGGTTTCGAGCACACTGGAATATAAAAGATAAAGAGTCAAATAACACGAGAGCGTCGCGACAGTATTTCGCGAACTAGTTAGGCTTTTTTCTTTTTCTTACTATGTATATGAATTAGAAACAGACGGGTAGTCTATATCTACTACCGCGGTATACTCATGCTAGCTAAGCCTACTGAACACATTCTGAGCAAAGTTAATAAAATTCTTGCCCTCCGGTCCTAGCCGCCTTGTCCTTGTATCTACGAGTAGGTATGTATAGGCATAGACAACGTAGAGTATAATATATGTGACGTTTTCAACCAAAAAGTGCCACGTTGTCGATTGTCGATAAGGTTGATTTCAAATTGAAGCTTATGGAAATAGCAACACCAACAATACCCCTTTGGTTGAAAATGGCACATATAACTTCATAAGTATTCGAATATTGAGAAAAGAAAAGATGACTGAGTGACTGACTGTTGTTATAAAACTGTTATTCCATCTGTGTGCCCAGTACGTCGTTGCCAAGTGGTTGCTGTTTTAAAATTTATGCCTGATTGATATTGACTATCTTAAATCAATTGTTACGAGTATTCATTGACTGATTGTTACTCAGCGTAATTGAACAGAATATTTAAAAGAGGATGACTCAGTCCCTATTTATACATATGGTGAAGGCAAAGGGCGATTCCAGACTTTCCTTATTATGTCTCATACAAAGTTTTACCGCCGTCTTTCAATGAACAGTACCCCTAGTGTAAATAAATTCGATTTCGAAACGTGACGTACGCGTTTGCGTTTAGTCTCATTTTGTATTGGATTTAGAAAGAGCGCGCCAAGCGGGACGTTTTGGAAACTCAAAATCCTATACAAAATGAGACTTAACGCAAACGCGTTCGTCACGTTATGATGTCGATCAAATTTACACTAGGGGTACAGATAAGGATGACTCACGCTAGTCACGCTGGATCGGGCCGTGCCCAGGCCCAGGCGCCCGACACGTCATTTTTTTATGAAAATGATTTATTTGATAAATTTGGAGTGCACATATGACAACAAGGTTGGGTCTTCCAAGAAGGTAAGAAATACCTGTGCCAGGAAGTCCCGCTCCTCCATAATAAACAGTGATTGTTTGTAACTATTTAATTACTTATCTATAACTTAAACACTAGAAGTTCTTTTACGACGACAGAACAGTTGTTAGCCTTACGGCATAATAAGAACCTGTAGTTGGGTGCGTCTGTGTGTGCGTGATAGTAGAAGTTCAGTGTCTACATACTCTTCATAGCTAAGCATCTCCACTACGGATTTTTTCAATTATATATCCACTGTTCGTATACATATATTAATTTTTACATTCATTTTGTTGTAGAGGTATGCGAATTGTGTCTTATGCTGGGGCACAGAACTACGGTAGAAGGTGTTTTGAAATTTAAATCGAATGATAAATGCTTGATAAATGTATAGAATCAGACACAAAAATAAAATGGAGATATGAATTCTAAATTTAAATTTGATGCTGATAGTTTCATGTAGACACGTCTGTTATTACTTATTGTGGTCACTTTTCACGATTCACGATATTAGGTAGGACAAAATAGAGAATAGGTTCCTATTACTCGTAGGAACATTATTCTCACAAACAGAAAATCACGTTATCCCTCTAATGCATGAGTCGCATGACGCGTCCCATTCCTCCCTCACTAGACACAATTTATAATATGAGGCACAAGCCTCACTGACTGCTCGGAGCAGCTCACTTGAGTGAAACACCACCGCCTGTAGGAAAATGTTATAACTCACCAAATGCATGGCTCCAACGACTTTAGCGCCGCTCTCCAGGCCCATGCACCAGCAGAACGATGTGATGTGCGGGAGACCCATGTTCTCTTCTTTGTGCTCCCTGGAACACAACAACAGGTTATTAGGATATCTTTTCTGCGGGCACTAGGCACTTATTTTATTAGGCTATATTTATAACATAAGATTCGAAGTTGGCCATGAAGAATCCAAGAAAACCCGGGAAATCTGCCGATCCTAATTCGGGACAATATCGAAATATTTGAGGACGACAGGCCCTGACATGAAGCAAAATAGAGAAGAATGTCGCAAAATGATACGGAGAGCAGACCTCAAAACCTAGGTTATGGGATAAAAGCTAAAATGATGATCATGATGATTCACTTAATTATTGTATACATTAATTTATTTACTTTTAAAAGTAAGTATAAAAACAATTATTTTAATTTTTGTTTTGAAAAACTAAACTCACTGCCTAGCGTCCGCGGCCATTGTCGAAGATGCACTAAAATGCATCTGCATCTGGGCAATTATTTGCCATATTGTTACCTACATACAAATTATAAAAGACTGCAAAAAAGCCCTTCGCTCGATCTATCTTGTGTTGACTAGGGTTAAGTTACGAGCGGATTGCTAACTAGGTTCCTACTCTAACGAGAGAAAATCAGGTATTTTTTTATACAATGACCTTTTCAAAAGTATTAATTTTCAATTCACATTTACTATCTTGCGACAAACCAGACACCCTCAGGAACGTGTATAAGAATCTTCAAACTTGCTATTAATTACGTTGATTTTTTATTGTGAAAGTTACAGAGTAGTTACCTATTGTACAAAATCACCTAGCAGGAAGCTTAGGCAGGAAGTATCCTCAGACGTAACAAAATAACCGTATCTATACTCGCCGCGTGTTTTCCAAATCTTATCCATCCCTGATTGCGATTTTCGATATTTTCCATGGTGGGAGCCAATTTTCCCCATTACTATTGGGTTTTTTTCGTCATTTCGGGGTTGGTCCCATAGTAAAAGCTAGCGTGACCTATATGTTAACCTCGCAAAATATGGTTTAGGAAAACCCACTGTATACAAAAAGCTCTGCGAGGAAAATAACTAAGTGTAATATGATGGTGAATCTGGATCACACGCATGCACGTCAGCGAGCAGGTAAAAATAGATCTTCACTTTGCTGCAAAATATTTGTTCCTTGGGGAAAATTTGGGGAAAACCTGATCTTAGTCATAGGAATTTGTAACATAAACACCAATAAACCACGGTCATATACATATAGATATATATGTATATGAAAAAAACCAGGCGTCTTACAAGTAATTCAGGAGTTCACTTATGTCAACTATGTAGCTGTATATCAATCAAACAATCAATAGAATAAATTAATTGCCATTCGGCATAGTGACAGATAAATGTATACGTTTGTTAAATCAAGCATGTATTAAGAGCAATTCCTAGCTGAGCAACTTTTCAAATCTCGAATTTTTGAAGCTATGTTTCTGTCGCGCTGCGGTGGGCGGGAGCCGGAGCTATCTAAGTGTGAGTGCGCGCACACAGACGCGAGACTCGTGCGCTCGCTCATTGCGCGCCGTTCCGTCGACATCGCCCGCGAGCCAGACGGAATTTATTCTGCGCTGCCCGACGCAAGTTGTTTTTGTTGTTACCACGTAATATTGTTTTTCATTTTTATATTATACTGTATCTATTACACCCTAATACCAAACACCCTATCACCTGTACTAAATGTATTTTACACCTATGATGACAAAATAATAAATGATTGATTGATATTAATTACCATATAGGTAAAAACTGCAAAAAAGAATGATGTCTCAGCTTCGGTTGTCGTCGTACAGTCAAGTGCAAAAATATGTATCGAAAGAATCGTCTCATAAATATGGTACTACGCTCTTATTACACTGGAATAAGATGCTATGGGACATATTTTTGAGTAAGATGTGTACACCCATATTTTTACACTTGACTGTACCTATCCGTATCAGTAAGTTGGGAGTGATCATGGTGTGTTGTGAAATTTTGTAAGTAGGTATAAATATACCTATGGTTAAACTACAATCTATTTAACTTGTAGTACGATGGGGCTAAACTTGGGCCGCCTTATTGAAGAACGTATCGCAATGACA
Source organism: Cydia pomonella (assembly GCF_033807575.1). NCBI lineage: Eukaryota > Metazoa > Arthropoda > Insecta > Lepidoptera > Tortricidae > Cydia > Cydia pomonella. Next base: position 5,472,566 of record NC_084717.1, on the reverse strand, counting down.
ATCTGGGTAAAGTGTGTTGGGATAATGCCGGACAATTTTGGGACTAATTGAGAGAACTCGTGAAAAAATGTTTTTTCGAGATCTCAACACGTGACAGATTCTTGAAGTACGTAGCGAATCGTTAAATAATAACCGTAGATTCGGCCTGAATTTTGGTAATCTTCAATATAGAACGGTTTTAGTTTTGTACCTGTGTAAAGATGAGACATACTTTTTTTTAGGGTAACGAGTGTTTTGCCATCAAGGGAGAACATTGGATGGTGAAAAAAAGTTGCTTCTAATGGAAAGAGAATAAGGTATCACAAAGAAATAGGTCCGGTGTCTACCCTTTTGTATCCGATCTTAACCCTGATACAAAAATTGATAAAATTGTGGCTCTCAAACTTTGATACCTATGTCATAAGGCAATTTGATAAGTAAACAATGTGCTAAGAAACCGCTTATTGTAAGGTTTACCCGAAGTAATAAAAAAAAAACCACTAAAATAATAGATACGTTGCGAACTTTTGACAATTTAAGATTTCGTGAACTGTACAGGTTTAGGGAAAGTGTAAATGTACTCGTATTGTTTATTGAATGGAATGTACTGGAAGATATTAAGTACTTAAGTAGGAGGGACAAAAATCAAAATAAAAAATAATCGTGCCCAGTCATTTTTAATGAAGGTCGCCAAAAAAATAAGAATCAAACTTAGAAATCAAAAAGACTAAGTAGTTCTTTAAAGAGGTCAAGGTCACTGAGAGCCCATCTTGAAGTATGGAAAATAATTAAAATTGCGATTTTGTTGGTTTAATTTTGCAATTATGTATATATATATATAGTTGATATACAATCTTTTTTTTTTGATAAAATGTAAGGATCGTATGTAAAGAGTAAAGTAAATATATAGGAAAAGAAAGCCCTCTTGAAGCATTTTAAGGAAACTAATTTCGAAGCCCTATCTCTATTTTGTATCCGAAACTAGCAATGTATGTATGCGTGCACATCTACATATGCATCCGTATGTGTAGGTACCTTATTGCGAAAAATTGCTCATTTATTTTACTCGATTTTGTTATAAATTTCAACATGTATCATCATCCCTATACAATATAAATACTCTTTATTGCACACTTCAATAAAAGAAAACAATACAAAAGAAAATTTAAAACACATAAGCACAGGTAAACAACATGCGGTCTTATCGCTAAAAGGCAACCTTTGGGTTGCGGAAATTAAAAGAAATACATTGTCAGTAACCGTCGCGCTGGTAGTGGTACTGGATAAAAATAATGGTACGAAAGTGTAATCAAGAAAACAATAAATGTGATAATTAAGGTCAGTAGGTAAATTGAAGAAAATTTAAAGTTTGATAATCACTGCTGTTTTTTAAATAGGTAAAGATCTGATTGTTTCTGGTCCGATCTTTCCTGGAAGGGTCAAGATCGGATATCGGTCTACAGCAGTGCTAGGTCTGTTAACACAATTACAAAAACAAACACAGTTTCATCACAATACGCAAAATAAATTACAGAGCGAAGATCGGATAGAAGGAAGAATTCGCGAAATTTACCTTGCTCTCTGTGATTGCACATAGCACAAGCCCGACTCCCTGAGCAACGCGGGGACACTGACAGTCGAGGCGCAATGAAATGGCGTCTTACACAATGTTGCCTACATTAAAAAATAAAGCCAAATTACGTTCTTCACCCGCATCCGGTATTTACCCAACATACCTTAATCGTTGAACCGCCACATTTCAAAATGGCCCTTATTTTAATATCGGCTAGCCGTAATGTAATACGGCGGATTATACAATACGACTGCGATACTTATATATAAATCCCCTCGTCAATGTAATAATTTCATTAAATTTGCTATCTAGTGGCAAACATCAAAGTAGTTATCTTTTACTTGTGACGCACGAGTGTGAGCAATGTAAAATACTATATTTCTAAAAAAAAAATTGCCTACTACTACGTAATAAAAGAAAATATGATTATTAAATTATAATACGAAAGGTGGTCAAATCGCAAAATGCTGTCGTTTTATTTAAAATAATGAAATAATTAGACCAGTTCCGAAAGTACCGGGAAATCCCGGTTCTTTAAAACAGTACCGGTTCTGCAATCCCTAATAAGGATGTTATGCCCATCACTATTCCTTCTGTGTACGTATATTTAGAAACTGTCTCCGCCTCCAATTCGTGCGATAAGGACAACTGCAGCTCGGACCGAAATTCACTCGCAAAAAACTCAAAAATCGAGGTTTCGCTCTCGACTGTTTCCTCCTCCAAAACGCAACTAATCATTATGAAATTTTGGAAATTGCAAGAGGAAGAAATAATCTATGCCGCTATGTTTTGATTTTTTGGATATTTTTTGTCATATTTGTATACTGTGCCTTTTTTTACAGCCAATTCAATTTAGCCGTTTTTGCGATTTTCGAGGCGCTGTATCTTTCTTCAAAATAAAATAATCCAAAAAAGCAAAACATAGAGGCACAGATATTGATGATATTGATCTTATTTGAAAAAATCACTGCTCTAGGTTAAAAATCCAGGGAGGAATCAGTCGAGAGCGTTTGTATGGAAAAATCGCAACTAGGAATTCCTCTTAAGCAAAACAGGTTGTTCATGATATTATAACCCTACTGTAAAAGAATAGTCAAGCCATTTCAAGCGATAACATACGTCGATGCAAATAATATTTCTTCAACTATACACACTGCAGTGTGTCGCACGACTTGGCCGGACCCACTGCCGTATGTCTCGTTATAGCCCTTCAGTGGCGAAAGCTGCGCTCTATAGACTTGGACCACAGTTGCACCAATTAAGTACCGTTGTACAGGAGCCGCGTAGCCCAAGGTCACAAGTCTCGTTAATTGACAACAGGACACGAACAGGCTCCGGACTCCTCACAGTAACCACAACGTTAACCTACAGAAATGCTTTTCAATATTTTTGACATGACGCTCTTGGCGTGTATTTTTTGCGACAAATACGTAATAATTAAGTAATACAATTAAATAAGTACATATATAGTGTTTCAAACAGAACGGCCACGCATGGCACGCATGCACACCACCCGCCCCAAATAGAATAACTTCGCCCCGCGCGCGGTAGATCGACTTCAGATTCAAAGACCGCGCCTACCGCGAAAACCGAAATTCGCAAATTGCGAGGATCTTTCTCTTTTACTCTCACTAAGACGTAATTAGAGTGTGTTGGCGACAAGCCCGCCGCCGCATCGAGTTAACTCCACAGCAACAGCGATGACGTCCACCGTCACGTCACCGGACCGGTTAGCCAGCGACGGGGACCGGGGCCGGTCCGCGACGTGACGGTGGACGTCATCGCTGTTGCTGTGGAGTTAACTCGATGCGGCGGCGGGCTTGTCGCCAACAGAGTGAAAGAGAAAAATGCCCGCAATTGACGAACTTCGATTTTGGCGGTTACAGCTCGGGGACCTAGCGAACCGAAGATGACAATCATTGATAGAAAAAAAAATCCTGTTTAGATTTTTAAAACCCATAAAAAATAAATAAATAAATAAAAAGTACTTAAACTGAATTGGTAGTTTTTTTTTCGCAAAACCTAGTTATTGTAAAGTGTTACTTGTCACTTTTTGATAAGTCAATAAGGATATTTAGACTAGCCCATAGATAGGCCATAGTGGGATCGCCATCAAAAAGGCGTGTTGCACTAAGTAACAATAAAAATAAGTTTTTTTTTTAATTGGCATTAACTCTGAAACTAGGCGAAATCTAGAAAAGTGTATAGGGAGCGTGCATGAACTGTAGGAGGCAGCACAGGAGCCGTCAGATTTTTGGCGCGAGGCGTAAATATGATGTTTTTTGTTCTGATGTAGCCCACAAGATGGCAGAACCTACTATGCACAAGAAAACACGTGACGTGTACATGTGCATGTTTATGGTTCCGATTCAGGTCACAAGATGGCAGACCCTCCAACGCGCACGGTCCCTATAGGATATTTTAGTCTTTAAGTATTATCAGTGACATGTACGAGTAACTATATGCATATATGCCATACGATAAAAAAAACCTGCTCTTGCACTGGAAACAATGATAACTTGATAAGATAAATACAGTTTACTTTGTACTAATTAAGTGTAGATAAACAACTGCTCAGGCACATTTTTTTCTGTTGCAGTGTTGTTGTTTTTTATGATTTTAAAATTAGTGTAAAGAGGTATACCTATATAGATATGTATATCTATATCGATATCTATCCTTTTGCCAGACACTTTCTGCTGTCTTTTTGCTAAGAGGGAGACACAACGTATAACATATACCTTTCTCTGTTCCTCTCAGCATAAAATGTCCTGAAAAAGGGTAGATATATGCTACTGGAATTATAATTACATGTTTTTCAGCCGGCTTAGCCAAGTTGACAATCGTTATCGCTACTACAACAAAACCATCGACATATATCTAAGGACGATCTTTACGGACGGCCTGTCCTTAGATATATATCAATGAACGAAACGCTTTGTGTCTCTATCCTTCCGCATTAGTGCAGAATGTCGTTTCACAATCAGAGCGTAGTATCGATTGTATAGCCACGGCTAATAGATTCGTGTGACTTTATTTTACTTTTTTTAGTTAGGGCGTTATAAAACTAAAACTAGTGCCTACGCCAAATCTTGGGATTAGTTGTCAAGCGGACCCCAGGCTCCCATGAGCCGTGGCAATATGTCGGGACAACGCAAGGAAGAAGACGAGAGTTAGCGCGTTATAGTGTCCCACTGCAGGGCGAAGGCCTCTCCCCGTGATCTCTACAGCTCCCGCTGTTGTGCTATTTCTGGCCAGTTACTGATGAAGGTGTCTAAGTCGTCCCGCCATCTCCGTCTGGGCCTGCCACGTCCGCACTTAACTTACGGCACCCACTTGGTGGCTATACTAGCCCAGTTAGCCCACCTATCCGAATGCATGCGGCACGGGAGACGTGAACGTGACCCGCCCGCGTATTTTACTATTCTCTGTTAATATAGGTACCTAGTTTCACACAGCCATAAACATTATAAAGAGATTTAATTAAGGCTAATGTGTCGAAGACCGTCAACAAGCTATTTCGTCGCTTTTAACACTTGCCGTGTCAGTAACAGAGTTTCATTCCTTCTGCTTCTGCTTTGCCCTACCTGTACCGACCTTCTTTACCTATGTAAAAAGGTAAACAAACAATCAACAATTGACATGTCTTTTTATTAAAAAACACTTTTGAAAAATACCTAAGTCACAGCAAATATTTAACAATTATAAGTCATATACGATTATTTACATTCTTCTGCTTTCATAAGTAAAATAAAATAAAGTAATTCTAAGAAGGTGTTTTTAAATAATTTTCAATAAAAAGACACGTCAATATTGTTTATTTTTTTACTTAGGTAAAGAACGTTGGTAGAGGTAGAGCAAAGCAGAAGCAGAAGGAATGAAACTCTTTCTTTCTAGCCAGAAAGAAATTTTACTCTTTGGGAAGAACACAGCCGCGTGTTTGACTTGGTACGCACGCAAATGTGCAAGTTCATGTCTTATGACGGTCTTCCCTGAAATACATTTTGTCTTCCCCACATTGACCTTAAGTCATCAAGTCTTTGAGAAGATTTCATAAATTTTCATATACCCACATACTTAGCATTTGCACATTCCAATGCCTTAAGGCATTAACCTATGTGACCTACAAGAATCCAACTCCAAACTTAGACAATGCACTCTGTTATAAAGCCGTAAGGGCAAAATTCGTTTGTCCGTTGGTGTCCTTTGGCAATGTGTTTGTCTGCGATTATAATTCAACCTTGAGACACTGCTGGTCGTTATGGTGATGTGGATAGCCTAAATTACAATTACTTAGGAACACATTTACAATGCCATTTAAAAATACATTTCCCTTTTTAGGGTTCCATAGTTTTGCCTTTTGCTTGTTATGTACATAATACTTACCAATAGCACCCATTCAAGGTCTATTGTGACGGAGGGGTAGCCATGGAAGCCTATACTGAGCATGGACCGACGAAATCTCGAGAAATTTGGCCTTCGTCAAGACGGGAAACAAAATCTCAATGCCTCGAGAACTCGATAAATAAATCTTTTGCGATAAGTGAATAAAAAAAACACGCGTATCGATCGCGTCACGATGTGCCTAGCCAAGATGCCAATATTGCCAATCGTTTTTTCCGTGGAGAATGAAACTGTAATCTCTTTCTCACTCACTGCACTCATCACTCTTCCAGATTAGTGCGACAGATACACATTAGATATCGTTCGCTACAGAGCTGGCAATTTGGCTAGGCACTCTATACCCGCCCGTGGGAACTTTTTGACTTTCGCGCACGCGCAACCTTCCCTCCGCGTGGCTCAGGTTCTGAGGGCTTACCACGAAACACGAAAATCGTTTTTTTTATCGCTCGAATAAGCAGGTACTATAGACAGGCAGATAACGATACCTATTTTAATTTTCGTGTTTCATGGTAGGCCCTCTGATACGAAATCAACGAGGAAAGATGTGTTAGCGGTGTGGCGTAGTGTCTTACGGCGTTTAAGTTATGTAGTAATGAATCTAATGAAGCAAAAAAATTAAAATATGGTGTTATTTTTTCACCTGTCAATCACCTGATGGTAAGTGATTACCTCCGCCCATGGACACCCGCAACAGCATAGGGGTTGTAAGTGCGTTGCTGGTATTTAAGATGGGAGTACGCTCTTTTTATTCAAAATTTCTTGAGATACTCAAGAAACTCTAGAAATCTGGGTCGAGAATTTCCCTATCACGAGAAATAAAAAAGGTTGAGAAACCAGGAACCCTACCCGACATGCTCTTGGCCATTTTTAACAGTAGGCAGATATTCCAACTTGCTAAAGTAGGTAAGTAACTAACCCATTGTTATCTCTAAATATTTTTACCTAAATGTGGTAAAAAAATAACAACAGACTTGAATGGTCAATTCTGCATGACAACATCTGAAAGCTATAAACATATTTACCAACTTCTTTCTTGATTCTTAACCTGGTTATCAGTAAAAAGATACAATGTACTTAGAGTCAGACCAAGATAAGTTGGCAGTGATTTTGACAGGCAGGCAGTGTGTTATTTTAAACGTCAAACTTCTATGAAATATGTTGATTACTTAACACTTGCACAGGCTGGGCTATCAAAATCACTGCCAACTCATCTTGGCCTGACTCTAGTAAACAAGTATAATACATTGCACTAGTCCCGTCCAACTCTAGTTTTTGTCCACTTGACAGAGTAGTAACTAATATATTTTATTTTTAATTCACTTTGTTTAGACATTAGGAATGCAATAAGTCCTGTGCGGCAGGGTAGGTTTATATTTAAATTTTATGATACGAAGACTAGAGATAGGCGGAAACTAGCGCAATGATCCTAGTAAGTAATTTAATAGCATTTGTAATTAGCTATTTGTGAGCTCCTGTTTTACTTGAATATCTCAACATGATGCTGTAGTTTGAATTATTCTCATTTTTTTTTAAGTGTTCTGGCAAATAACATTAATAACAGCTTATAATGCTTATATTTGCTTATCTCAACATAAACCAGAGTTCAGAAATAAATAATGTCTGTCAATTTATTCTCAGTTCTTTGCGTCTGATGAAAATGCGATGAAAACAGTGAGATAACATCCTAGACACGGCCGGCCGGGTCATAATAAAGACAAAATTTACGCAATCGACTAAATGCAAATGTAAATAACATTTTAAATTACTTACTTTTTCAAAAATGGGAACGAAGTCCGTTCTAATCCAATTGTTTTGATGTAAATATCACTTTAACAGTTCACTTAGGCTTTATTAGTTTCTAATTTCACTGTTTTTATTCACGCAAAATTCACGTAAACACACAAAAACATACAAAGGAGACGAACGTTTGAGTTCGACTGCACCGCGAGTTTTCTTTCATTGAACACCTTCCCGCCCCGTATTTTGGTACAGAGCGAAATAGAAGATAGACGTAGGCCGTTGGGTGAGAGAGAAACAACAAACAAATCTTGAAATCCCAATGACGTCAGCTTGATAACGTGTGACGTACGGTGCGTTTTGTTCGTTAAATGCGTTTGGTTTGCCCTTTATGAATGACGTTTTTTATAGACTAATTTGAAACTTGGAAATTTCAGTTTTAATTTTAGCCCGGGTCATGGCGTAGAAACATAATATCGATTTTAGATGTCTGTACGCTAGACAAGATTATTAGCCTAGCCTTGGCCTAGACCGTGGCTTGGGGTTGGAGAAGCTGGATTTTAATAGGTACATGTAGGTAAGTACTACCCTAGATTTCATTTTGGTCAGCTCGTTGGCCAACCTTGTTGGGGGCCTTATCCTCACGCTACGGCTTCCGGTAAGTAATCACCAAGTCACCTTCATCATATTTATATCGGGTACTTTATGCAATTTCGTACTGCAATAATCTCAATTAGCACGTTAGCTGCTAGCTCCGCAACCAGAGAGTTCTGACGCTCTTACGATAAAATGGGACTTAGGTACCTATGTACAAAATGGTGATATGATTTACCAATTTGCGGTTTAATAGTAAACCGGACTAATCCCAAGGAGTTGTAGTTTCCCTTCTGATTGGAACTTGGAAGTCAAGTGCAGGCCGTCGCTTTCATAAAAACTAGTGCCTGTGACAATTCTTGGGATTAGGTTGCCAAGCGGACCCAAGGCTTCCCAAATGAGCCGTGGCATAATGTTGCGACAACACTGGGAGGATGATGTTGGTGACGTTGTGTATACCACGTGTACGATATGTAATTTAAAAACGTCTTCATACAATCTCATACATTTAGGTACCATTCATTTATTATATAGGTAAGAATCTAAAGTATTATAGTAATTAATAAACATCTATTTGTACCTACAAAGGTAACAATCACTCCTCGGCACTCGCGCCCTCCCCTTTTTCAAAGCATAATTTTAACTTTGCGCGTCTTTGTGATCTTACGAAGAAACATCAAGACTCCGTCCCACCCCCTTGAAAGAAAACATAAGACATGGTCCCCCCATAAATCATATTACGTAGTAATAAATTAATGGCGCCTTACTTACGTCCCCCTGTTTCACCGTGACGGCCAAACGTGCCTTTATCGTGGAAGGACAAAGTGTAACGGTGTTACGGTGTATTCCCATCTGTGCCCGCTCCACGTGACCACCGCCATACAAAAGGCGGGCACAGATGGGACTGATTTGTATGTAGCGCCTATTCCAGTGAGAGAACACACCAGTGTAAAAGCGCATATTTAATGCCTGCTCTAGATAAATAAATAAAAAGTTTAGATAAATAAAACTATTTATTTCTTAACTTTAACATTAAAGGTAAAACAGCATGCCTGGGACTCGTTATCTGCATTCCAGAGCTTGAACTTCACTGGAAACTTTGCCTGAAACAGAATTAAAATTTGTTTGATTTTTTTGATTTTTTTATCTAATCAGGTCAACATATTACGGTCCATATTCTGTTCTATAGCAGATTCAAAGGCATGCTAAGAGGTACATAGCCCCTTGGTTTTACGAAGTAACTAATTAATAATCTGTGCCTTGGTTGCAGACAGGCTGGCCCTTGAGGCCTGAACAAATATTTATACGGGTTTTGGGTTGGAAGGGGGCTTTTGTTGGGCTTGAACCGAATGAGGGTAGGTTTAGGCTCCCTAAAAATTTCATAGAAGGACTCATATGCTTTTGGGGGGGAGGGGGGGGGGACTGTGCCCCGTAGTTCCCCAACCTTTGAAACTGCTCCAGTAGCCCAGTAGTAGCGTAGCAGTAGTGACCAGACACGTCATCAGGTCGCAGAGGTCGGCAACAGTCTTGTCCAACGCAAAGTCTTGTCAAACGCAAAGTCTTGTCCAACGCAAAGTGCAGGTTGAAGAACCTCCGTATATTCCTTGTCAACAGGATATGTCTGCAAGTCGCAGGGGTCGGCAGCCCTCGACAATAAGGTCTTTAATATTTATAGCGCTATGCCAGGTTGCAGGGCTCGGCAATTGTTTCTAAAGTCTTGTTTTAATACTTACAGTGCCATGAGTCTTGTCCAACGTAAAGTGCAGGTTGAAGAACCTCGGTATGTCTTTGTCGACTGGACACGTCATCAGGTCGCAGGGGTCGGCAACAGTTTTGACAGCCTTGTCGAAGCTTCCGTCGTTGTTGTCGTCGCCGTACATCGCTAGACGGAGGTTCTGGGCTGCGAACCCTGGAATCAGATGTAAATCACGGTAAGGAATAGGCTAAGTAAGTATGTAGTAGCTATGGGCGTCGCTAGGGCTTAGTATAAGGGAGGATGCAGCTGCCCCCCCCCCCCCCCCCCACCCCCCCCCCCCCCCCCCCCCCCCCCCCTACAATACAATGTATCCCCCCGGTATTGGTATAAGCAGAAATAGGTGTAGATAGAAGTATAATTTAGCTATAGAATCGATTCATTCTTTGTTACATACACGCATATGAGAATTTTGAAATACTGCAAAACGACCATCAATAAGATAATTAGCTATTCATATTAAAAATAAAATACCTAAGGGTAACCAGCTGACAAAAGCCAAAGTTGAAATAAGCATTATAAAATGTCTGTTCCTGACTAGAAAGTGACACAAAGCAATTAGAACACGAGGCTGGTTCATTAAACTTTATTGATATGTTATAATTTATTTAGATAAGGTAAGTAGGTATTTAATGTACATAATAATTCATATAAACACACCTAAATTGCTTGCAATTCAACCTTATCGCAATGAAACCAGGTCAAGTTATAATGACAAGGTTTTAAACATCTGCTTTCAAAGTCCAGCAAATATAATGACATGTGCATCCGGGAATGCAACCTGTGACCTTTTTAGTTATAAATCCACTTTAGGTTAGCGGCCCATGCTCAAATGGGCGTTTACCAATTGGTCGATTTCAAGAAAATTACGTTTTTCCGGCGTTTTTACTTACATAAGAGATTCTCGAAGGGACATTTGGCATGATTTTAAATAAAATCTTAATATATTCTTTTATCTTAATATCTTATTTTTTTGAAAACGATGGTGCCACATGGTGCTCCTTTAAAAACACCGGACGAGTGCGAGTCGGACTCGCCCACCGAGGGTTCCGTACTTGCAGCTTTTTCTACTAAAACCTATGCTGGCGCGATTTGTAAAATACCCGGCCAACCCCATTGATAGATTCTAAAATGGACGCGGCTATTGTGTGAAAGCCAAATGTCAACTTACTTGGAGTGAAGTCGACGGAAAGCGTATAGGGCTTGTTCCTGTAGAGACTGCAGAAGTTGATGCCCTTAGGGCAGGGGTCCACGTCTACACTGTGCACCGTACAAACCACCGGATTCACTGGAAATATGTTCAATATGACTTTTATATAGGTACCTATTTACATAAACACAGGAAATCACTGAAAAAATAACTAGCCGAACACATTGATTATTGATTAATTAAAAAAAATAACCGAACTTAAGTAATAAGGAACTAAATTTTCCTTAATATCCTACAACCGATTTTGTAACCGGTAACACATGGTTCTCAAGCCCCATATTTAGGGTTCATCCATTAATTACATCACACGTATAGGGGACAAGAAAATGTGACATGTTGTGACAAGGGGGAGGGGGGAGGGGAGTCACAAACTTTATGACGTTACTTAACTTCATAACTTCATCAGTAACCGAAATTTTTATTTTTATTCGCTGTACTGTTAAATAACGAGTTTTTGGAACGATAATCGTTTTTATTCGTTTCTAATCGGTTTTGTGTTATAAAATTACTAATATTTCCTTTATCAAAAATATTTTCAAAATATATTAATGATACCTAATTTGATTTGCCGATTTCGTTGAAAACTAAATTGCCAAAAATGTGACGTCACACCAGAGAGGGGAGGAGTTTGCCAAATTTGATCAAATGTAACAAGGAGGCGGGGAGGGGTCAAAAAACCTAGAAATTCGTGTGACGTAATTAATGGATGACCCCTTAGTGTAAGTGGTAACAACATATTTTGTAAAGTTGTGCAAACATTTCTTTCAGTGTAATAAAACGGGGTCACCAACATTTTTCGGATTCCGTATTTATCGAAGATTACTCAGCATGTTTCGCTCGGCGTCAGTCAACAAGGCGTGTCAGTCTCGAGTAGGGTGATCAGATTTCCCGTATTTTACGGGTTGTCCCGTATTTTAGGCACGAATTTTTCACTGTCCCATAATTTGGCGAAACTAATACGGGACAGTACATTGTCCCATAATTGTATGATTCAATGGCAATGATAAAAATACCTAGGTATTTTGATTATTTCACATTTTCGTTTCCAGATAATGTAAAACTTGTTGTGTTTTATAATATTTAATATTGTTTTTTAAAGTCTTTCATTAAGAAATTTAACAATTGTATATGTTATTTATTTGTTTATGCCAAATCTGAGTAATAAAAAAAAAGAACGTTGCTTTATAATAAAAAAAATGTTCAGGCCCGTATTTTAACCTCGAACCCCGTATATTCAATGTAGTTGTCGCGTAAAACAGGAAATCAGATCTGGTCATCCTGGTCACGAGTCACTCTCGATAAAAGCTCCTCCTTATAGAGCGACAACATGATCCCGCTTTAATATACTTATTTAATAGAAATAAAAAGCATAAATAATATAAAAAAATCTGAAAATAATTCACACTGATCCAGTTGTTACTGATCTCCACACTCCACACTAACCAATGCCTTAGGAGAGATTGGCAATCTTAAATATCTAGAAAACAATAATTTAACAAGTTTAAATGAAAGTATAAAAAAAATTTAAAGTATTTAGTATTATTAGGTACAAGGTTTATTAGAAAATTGACTATTTGGATTTAAAATTAAAACTTGTGCTGAAACAACAATAAAGTAGGTATACGGGTGCGCTCTCTTACTAAATTAGTAGCCCCAAATGAATATTATTACCGCTGGTGATGGTGGTGGACGTGTTGGTGGTGGTGGCTGGTGGCTGGTGTTAGCCACTTTTTGCTACTAGAGTAGAGACTCTAGTAGCAAAAAGTCTTACTAATCGACTTAAGTAGATCGAAGTTTGATTTTTGGCCAATACCTATCAGTATAAAGCCGCTCCCGACGCCGTTTTAGTTTATTACAATTTTAAAAGATAGGTTTTAAGCCTTTCACAAAAGAAAGACAATCACGGACATAATTTTCGCTTTAGAATATAAGTTCAAAGACGTCTACAACCAACAAAAACAAATTCAGGGTATTTTTCAGGGTGACTTTGTATGTAGACTCAATGCTAAGTGACCTTGTTGATACAGGTACCTATTAGTTTATTTACCTAATAACTATCTACCTACGCCGTAGACGCTCTCCCCTCTGTCTCCTGATATTTCGTTTATTTTTTCATCAGTACGTACTGCATTAATACTTTTGCAAGTTATGCACGACAGTGTACCTAAAGTGTTCAACTCACCATCATCGCAGAACTTTTTAGTGACAGCTTCGCAGGCGGCTGCAGTCACACAGATGAGCACACACACGGCGCGGGCCCACATTTCGACGGCCCTCTGCAAACTAACCGAGTATAGTTATACGCACCTTTAGCATACATGCCGATTTTATGTTCGCGTTCATTGGTTACCTACCTACAGAGACGAGCAACCAGCATAAAGTGCGCTCTACGATTATAACAATCTGACCAGCAAACTGTGAAACTGAAAACTTAAAAAATAGTGATGCGAGTAGGTAGGCATAGAAACTGGGATAACCCGGCCATCTTGATACTTTATTTAAAATGCTGAGTTTTAGTACGGTAATAATAGTTGTACTTTTAGTCGTATTTCCTGTCATGCTCCACTCTCGAATTTAGGTATTCTTCTCAGAAAGTGCCTCGATCACGATCATGATCGCTGATCACACTATACCTACACGTTAAAGCCCGACCAGAAATATATGATCATTGTCAAGAGGTCGCTGTTATTCTCATGTATAGGTTGACAGTTCAATAGTTCCAGTGAAATTCCGCAATATGGCGCGTGATCATATATTACTGGTCAGGCTTGACGTACAGGGGGCCTAACCAAAATTACTAAATCATTCATGGAACGACTTTTCGAAGCATCTGTCATCTGTTCCGATACCTACACTTCATCTTTTCTTATGACTTTTGTCGACGTACGATTGTCATCTTGGCTATTATTAGGCACCCTATTGTTACGATTACGAATAGTTTACGCTACGACTGTGTACCCGCGACCGGGTAACATTGAACCGCAGGGTAACATTGAACCGTCGGAAGCTTGGTTTGTCCCCGACGTCCCCGAGCAATTGCTTGTACGGACTTTATACAGAGATTGTAAGCAATTACCATCGCCCAAGAACACCCGCAACAGCAGAGACGAGTGGCCGGCCTTTAAAGTACGCTCTTTTCTTGAAGGTACACGGAAATACCGCAGGCGACAGTTCATTCCACAGTTTAGCTATGCGAGGCAGGAAGTTTCTGTAAAAACGCACAGTTGAGGACTACCTACTATCTAAGTGGTGAAGATGGGAATGTTGTTATGCTCCATTACCTACTTCGTAAAGAACCGTCCCTACACGCAGCACGATGTGGGCCAGTTCGTTGGTGCGCAAATCGCGGTTGTGGAGGTATGTTCGCTAATCATTAGTTTTGATATCTTTGGTTGATTCTGGTTTGCGCTCGACTCGACCTGCGTTTGGCAAGCAATAAGAACACACATCCTGGCCAATAATTCATCTTTCAACCGTTGTTGTATCGTCGTTTCGTCGAAGCTCCTAACCCCTTCACAAAAAGCCTAGAATCGCTTGTCCCATGTTCAAGTTTACTTGGTCGTCTGTGTAAACACTCCGTGCCAATAATTACTCTGTTTCACGGGCAATTTAATAATAGTATTACGAAATGTAGTAATTTTTTAGAAGCTCTTAGGCACATAGTACGTTTTTTCTAGAATCGAATTTACCACAAAACATTATTAGGAAATAAGTAGAAACGTTCTTAAATATTTTTAAGTGTAAAGTACTTATAATGCAGTAAGTATATGAAGTTCTTAGTTGGATAATACCTTTTCGTTTTAAAGATGGACTTGACCAAGAAGCAGGTGTAGATTTATATGTGTAGGTAGTATTTTACAACGTAAAGTTATACCAACTTGTTAATTTTAAACAGATATGAACATGAAACTAGGGACACACTTTAGCCCTCGTACGTAGTCATCTCGAATTTCGCCAAACGCGGACAAAGATTAAAAAAACCCGGACATTTGGCGTAAATCGCATTTTTTCCCCGGACGAGTCCGAAAATAATATTTTTAAAAAACAAGACCTTTAATTTTACATGTAGTTTTAATGTGCTTCCTTACATAAGAAGTGTCCGGGGAAAACCCGGACACCCCCCCCCCGGACGGCCCCCGGACGGCTTCCAAACTAGGACAAATCCGGGAAAACCCGGACGGATGGCAGCCCTACTCGTACGCAACTTATAATGCATCGCATTATGAAATCTGAACCCTGAAATGTGTATATGCTTAAGTATCTAAAAATATAAGTAGGTACTTGTCATGCGTTGCGTACGACAAATATGTTTCTAATTTCTAAGCATACAAATTTCATGAAATTTCAGGGTCCACATTTCATAGTGCATTGCATACATTGCGTACGTGGGCTAAGTGTGTGCCTAGATTGATATATTAACTACTATTTCTCTCGCATATTGCCCCCTCGTGATACGGGTATTATAATAATAATAATAATAACGCCACGTGTATCCCTTGCTTTTACATTAATTTGTCTTAAAGGGACTCTGCGCTGTTGGCTTCGGCCCCACGCATGCCTCCCAAAGGTCCGGGACCCCATGGTCCCGAGATATGGTAAGACAGACAAATAATAATAATAATAAAGACGTTTATTCAAAAAGTTTAAACATAGGTACATAATAAAAGTACACAATAATGCTTACAAACTAATTGAAAGGGAAAGTGGCTCAGCTGATGTCTGCGCCAAAAGGCCTCGGGGCACAGCGGCCCTAAGGACTTCCAGCAACGGACGCTGTTATTCTGCCACCGCCGTATTTGTACACTAGCTAAGGACAGCAGAAACATTAACACTATTACGGATCTTTCACAGAATAGGTATCTACGACTAATAGATATAAAGTATAACGCCCATGCGAATCAGTTAGGTACTTAATTTTTATTATAAAGTGGAGGGCATGTCGTATCAAAAAGTCAAGCCGGTGAGTAAGGTTGCCAGAGCTCAACGAGGGTACGGGGACCGGGGTGTTGGGTCGGCAACGCGCATGTAACACCTCTGGAGCTGCAGGCGTCCATAGTCTACGGTAACTGCTTAGCATCAGGCGGGCCGTGTGCTTGTTTGCCACCGACGTAGTATAAAAAAAACCCAGCGCAAGTAAGAAATTAAGTAAGTCAATATTCTTTGTAATAACGAAGTAATCAACTAATAATTAAACTAGTAATTAAGTTAATGATGACAGTAAAAAACATTACCTCTAAACTGTAATAGATGTTATAATAAAGGAAAAGTGGCCAAGCGCAGCAGTGGCCGAGGCTGAATCGATCCGACGTCTTCAGCTAACGCGGCTGACATTCTTGTTCCGAGGGCCTACCGCGAAAACCGAAATTCGCTAATTGCGGGCTTTCTCCTTTACTCTAAGGCGTAATTAAAGTGATAGAGAAAGATGTCCGCAATTTACGAACGTCTTTTTTCGAAGTTATAGCCCGGCCTGGACCCGTCCTAGGCGCCTTTGACCAATTTTAAGAGGGAAGAATTTTGCGTTGCGAATGTTGCGACCCTAACGATTAACGAACTAACGGTACTTTTTCTATGAAATTCCATTTCGGGAGAAAATGGTTCCCACTGACTAAATCTTAACAAATCACTTTGATGTTGATGTCAATCGCTTCAGCATAATGTATTCTAGGTTTAAAGATTTCGCTTTGTGAGAAAATGTTTTGCAAAATTTGAAAAAAAGGAAAAAATTTATAAACCTTATTGTGCCAATAACATACTAAAAATCATGGAGAATAGAAAATATTTAGAAGTGAAAAACATTTTCTCTTTTTGTATGGACGATATCAAGTTGTATAACTTCCGTCTTAAAGGGCTTGTTGTATGTGCACCTTAGGTTTACGGTTTAGCTATGGTGCTGCCATCTATATAAGTAGGGAACAAATCAAATTATTTTTATTAAATTTTTAGATTCGTGTTTTTAAGTAATTAGTTGTGAGTTTTTTTTAACAAGTGTCGATGAAGTTGTTACAGCGGTTACAGCTTATTTGATAAACTCCTTTGTTCTCGAACACGGATGCTATCAGTAAACACGATGGACTGGAATGCTCTTATTGACCCGCAGTTATCATACATTACCCAGTAGGAATATTATCACATTATACCGTTCGAAACAGACGGTGAAAGATCGTATGAGAGAAACTGATGTCCTGCGGGCCTACTGCCGATAGAGACACAAATCGAAAATCGTTATTGTGTCTCTATCGCTGTTGCATAGGTATACGAGCGACAAAGAGGCAAATAACGTAGGCCTACTCATGAGTATAGTCCTGCTTCTAAATTCATAGTACTCGTCGGTACTCGCACAGTCCCAACCGGGAGAAAACATGAAAGTCTGCATGCCTGTAGCTTATTCTTTCTAGCCTAAATAATTAACATTTTAGGTTACAAACATATACGGTGTGGTACTACAACTTTGAATAAAAATGAATAAAATCCCTTTTTGGATAATAAAAGGAAATGTAGTTTTATTGACAATCAAAAGTTATTATTCCACATATGACATCTAACACCAAAAACATATAATTGACTTAGCGGTCTGCGTTCGCAGGCGGAGGTAAGACAACCAAATAGGTTCGCCACAACGCCAAGTTTCTTGCTTTCTTTTGTGATAGGACTTATACGAGTATACTCATAAAATTTGTTAGACTAATACTAAGTGTATTGGGAAACCGTGGCAAGAAGAAAGATCCCATCTACGTCGCTAAATAGCATCTGTTGGCATACCGCGAATCACGTTCGAAGTGTCGCCTCTATGTCGCACTTGTAAATTTGTACGTAAGTGTGACAGAGAAGCAACACTCAATTCCTCTGGATTCTGAACTGCTCAACTTTACTAAATTTAATGATCTCCCTTTGATTTTAAAATATAATCTTCGTTTCAAAGTCTCAACCGATATGAACGGCTGCCGGATGCCCGGATCTAGTGCTAAGGGTATTTGCTCCATGCATGATTGTGGCGCCGCCCTGGCGGGTATAGGAGATATTAGTTGTTTGACAGTGTAACAGTTGACAGCTGTGTAGTCTGAAGATTTCGTCCCATGGACTTTACTTACCTGCAGTACAATAAAAAATATAAAATATGAGGCCTGCGCTATTAGATGAAATTATTTTTTAATTTCTAATGCTCTAAAAGTGGCGGGTCGTTGTTATTCTAAAACCTGTGCAGAAAATGATACGTTTCTGCTCTAGAGCACTGTACTTTATAAGGACGTTTTTACTTTTTTTTTATACGTTCAGTTAAATGGATTTGTTGTACGTTTTCCATTTTGATAATTAAGTCCCCATTACATAAATAATGTTTTTTTTACCTAAATTGTTAATTGAAAGTACCCTCAAGAAATACTACTGAAGTTTATACTTAGCCATATTTTTAGGGTTCCGCACCCAAAGGGTAAACGGGACCCTATATTACTAAGACTGGTGTCCATACGTCCGTCCTTCTGTCCGCGTCAGTTACCAGGCTCTATGTCATGAAACGTGATAGTTATACAGTTGAAATTTTCACAGATGATGTACTTCTGTTGCCGCTATAACTATACTAGTACCTGGGCGACCGAGCTTTGCTCGGTTATAACTATTTATTGTAATATGGTGGTGTATAGGTGATAATCGTAACTACACTTTTTTACTAAATTAAACTTGTCTAAAATTAAAAAAAAATATATAAACTTGAACATATAAAAAAAAAACAATAGTTAATCACAGGGCGAGATTCGAACCCGTAACACTCGTTTCTAGCCGTCCGCGTCTTAACCCGCTGGACCAGACGGACAGTGGCCGACAACACGAAATTAGCGACCACATTCTGCGTCGAAAGAAAAACGCATGAAAACTCGAAAACACGCGTTTTCCCAAACATAAGACTAATCTAGATCGATTGTATACCCCCAAAAACCCCCATATACCAAATTTCAGCGAAATCATTAGAGCCGTTTCCGAGATCACAGAAATATATATATATAAGAATTTAAAGGTATAAGATATAAATATTTAAGGGGGCTGACTACCGGTCTGGCCTAGTGGGTAGTGACCCTGCCTATGAAGCTGATGGTCCCGGCTACATATCCTGGTAAGGGCATTTATTTGTGTGATGAGCATGAATATTGTTCCTGAGTCATGGGTGTTTTCTATGTATTTAAGTATTTATATATTATATGTATCGTGGTCTAAGTATCCACAACACAAGCCTTATTGAGCTTACTGTGGGACTTAGTCAATTTGTGTAATAATGTCCTATAATAAAAAATTAAAAAAAATAGGGGGGTTCTCATACACACGGGTTTTTTTGCCGTTTTTATAAATAATGGTACGGAACCCTTCGTGCGCGAGTCCGAGTCGCACTTGGCCGGTTTTTATTTTAAACACATGTATTTTACATTCCTTGTACCTATTCAAAATGAACAGTAGAGTGTTTAACTCCGGTGAAAGGCATTATTTCAGCCTCGGACTATTGGCGCTCTCACTGCGTTCGAGCGCCAAACTACCTCGACAGAAATCCCTTAGTTAACAATTTACTATTGGTCAGCCTCAGCCGTGGCTCAGCCCTAGACTAGAAGGATACGGAGTAAAAGTACTGTCAATTATTATTGTATCTTGACTCCGACCACTTTAGTTATTGTTTGCATTTCCGTCTCGAGTGGCAATGGACTCCTGGGGCCGAGCGAGGCCGCGTAACACAGTGTATATTATTGATATAACCGCAAACTTAACAGAGAAAACGTTTTCCACTATGTTAACAGCACCAATTATGGGACATTTAAGAGATAATTTGGAGTATTTTCGATATTTCACCGACATCTGTAAAATTTCTACCGCTTTATGCTTCAAGAGTTAAATGTCCAATTCGTCCTTTATGTATTCTATGTATTTAATGAAAGCTACTGCAATTGGTTTCAATATTATTAACCAATATTTTAAAACTAAGATTTTTGCTCCAGTCATGGGATGTATGGCTCCATTAATTTTCTTTTGCCAATACTGATCAATAATAATAAAACCGTCAACAGCATGTCGGGCCCAAGCTTGTTGGGAAATTAAATTACTTAAATTTTAATTTCTTCATCCTGTTCGGTATAATACTTAAGTTTTGTGAACCATTTGAGAGTTCAGCCCGCGTAATCAACATTACAATCGTTAACGCTCCTTGGGGTAGCGTAGTCATCTCTCTCTATCACTCTTCTAATATTAGTGCGTTAGTAACAGTTGCGTTTCATTCGCTACGAAGCGTTAACGATTGGCATGTTGGCTACACGGGCAGGTCCTTCTGCAAACGCAGCTTGCTGAGCACTGAGATCGCGTGCCTGGGATCTCGGATATCATTGTTATTCTTAGTTAATTTTAACAAAAAAGTAATCGATTAATTCGATCAAAAATAAAATTACAAATTTTTAATGGTGCGTTTATAAACGACATGTATGTTTGTGATTTTTTTCTATCGTGCGAAAGTTGTTTAATCAGGTTTCGAATACATTATTATGTCGAACAGTCGCGATCATCTTATTAAACGTAGGTAAGCTTTGTCGAAATAAAGACACTATAGTAATTAGGGACAGGTAGAAAATAATAAATAACAAAATTTATTAACATTATTGAAGCCTGATTCTGGTGATGAAGCAGCACTTTTGCTCACGCTGGGCCTTGTTCCACAGCTCCCATTTGATGTCGTACGAACCCTGGAAAAGAAATAATTAATTATAAACTGAATTAGATGTCATAATATAGAGACCGAGAGCCGCCGAGACCTTCGCGAGGGAGCTCTTTGCCTTCGGCCTAGGTGGAATACACTTGCCTATTGTTCCAATTTCAAGGTTTGTTTTCCTGTAGCTCGGCC
This sequence comes from Cydia pomonella, assembly GCF_033807575.1. Taxonomy (NCBI): domain Eukaryota; kingdom Metazoa; phylum Arthropoda; class Insecta; order Lepidoptera; family Tortricidae; genus Cydia; species Cydia pomonella. The sequence goes on along the minus strand of NC_084717.1, from coordinate 5,451,451 downwards.
TTTGGCCTAGCACCTACTGCGCTGATCGGATTAGCGATTAATAAAGTTAATTATTTAATTAACGTTGCCCAGTTATGCTTAAATCAAACTAAATAGGCGGCCCCGTGAACGAATGTGCATTAGCTAAATATCATTCTTAAAGTTTCCACCCTAGAGTGTTACAGGAAATGTTCGCGAGCTATGTGGTCTAAGATAAATTTCCTCCCATGGACGCTTTGGCTGTGGAATGTGCTCCTTGCCGAGGTTTTCTCGAAGAACTACAGCATGGGTTTCTTCAAAAACAATTTTACAGGTATTTATAGGGTCGGCAACGCGAATGTAACACTAACACCCTTGGTAACACCCCTAGAGTTGGAGGCGTCCATAGTCTACGGTGATTGCTTACGATCAGGCGAACCGTATGCTTTATTTGTGGTATATATGTCGTGGCCAGATTATATATTTTTTATCATTTCATGAAATTCCATTTTAGAATTGATCACTTCATGATATGGTTAGATTATTAGGTTTTAAAGATAAAGTAGCCTGCGCTTATGAACGTCAAATAAATTTACGCTGGCTCTAACCACACCTCTGACCTCAGAAGATTTAAATCCCTCCTAAATTGTAGGAAGGTACCTATCCCAATATGGGACCGGCATGAAACTCGGCGGGACACATCTTTTCAAATCATTACATTAAATAAAAGAATACAATTTAAATCAATATGGAATTAAAAAAAAAACATACTTCCTTTTAACATCAAAAATGCGCCAACTAAGTTCGCTTTCAAAAAGTCATTACGTGCTTTCTTTACTAGCAGAATGAAAGATTCTTAAAGTATTTATTTATTAGCTTCATATGTATCGTCTTTTTAGGGTTCCGTAGCCAAATGGCAAAAAACGGAACCCTTATAGATTCGTCATGTCCGTCTGTCTGTCCGATTATGTCACAGCCACTTTTTTCCGAAACTATAAGAGCTATACTGTTCAAACTTGGTAAGTAGATGTATTCTATGAACAGCATTAAGATTTTTACACAAAAATAGAAAAAAAAAACAATAAATTTTGTGGGCTCCCCATACTTAGAACTAAAACTAAAAAAATATTTTTTCATCAAACCCATACGTGTGGGGTATCTATGAATAGGTCTTCAAAAATGATATTTAGGTTTCTAATGTCATTTTTTTCTAAACTGAATAGTTTGCGTGAGAGACACTTCCAAAGTGGAAAAATGTGTGTCCCCCCCCCCCTGTAACTTCTAAAGTAACAGACTGAAAAATCTAAAGAAATATATGATATACATTACCATGCAAACTTCCACCGAAAATTGGTTTGAACGAGATCAAGTAAGTAGTTTTTTTAATAGGTCATAAATGGTACGGAACCCTTCATGGGCAAGTCCGACTCGCACTTGGCCGCTTTTTTATTTTATATACAGTATATAAATAAATAAATAGATATTATAGGACATTATTACACAAATTGACCAAGTCCCACAGTAAGCTCAATAAGGCTTGTGTTGAGGGTACTTAGACAACGATATATATAATACATAAATATTTATAAATACTTAAATACATAGAAAACACCCATGACTCAGGAACAAATATCCATGCTCATCACACGAATAAATGCCCTTACCAGGATTTGAACCCGGGACCATCGGCTTCATAGGCAGGGTCACTACCCACTAGGCCAGACTGGTCGTCATATGTGTATATTATATTTGTATGTATATGTTATTGTATGTATTTTTGTTTGATTAGCTTTTGCTGTTGTAATTGTAGCACCGCTCACAATCTCTCTGCTTAGCTTTAAGGTTAATTGACTGGTAGAGAATGCCTCGTGGCATCAAGTCCGTCTTTTGTACTGTAACATATTTTCTTTTGTGCAATAAATATTAAATAAATAAATAAATACAGTAGGTACTTTCTAATAGACAATTAGCAATTTGATACACTACATTGCTACTGCAGGACGTTATCGTTGACAAACATATTCATGATATATTAATCGCTTATTTTATAGTATGCTAGCAAAATGAGTTTTTTCTTAACAACATTTTTGAATTTAGAGTCTGTACCCCTAGTGTAAATTTATTCGATAGCGAAACGTGACGTCTGCGTTTGCGTTAAGTCTCATTTTGTATGGGATTTTGAGTTTCCAAAACGTCCCGCTTGGCGCGCTGTTTCTAAATCCCATACAAAATAAGAATTAACGCAAACGCGGACGTCACGTTTCTCTATCGAATAAATTTACACTAGGGGCTCTATAAGCTCGGCGATATTTTTTGATAACTTGTTATATAATTTTTTTTCTTCTAGCCAGTCTGTAAGATGTTACTTTAAGCTTTCTTATGTTTCTTGTAGACCTACTGCTAACGCAGTGCGCAGAGCTCAACCTGTTAGATAATGAAGTCATGGGAGTCCCATTGTAATTAGGAGTCTAAAATTATTCCTAGAAAAACAAAAGTTTGACCATTAAATTTAATATTAGAGGCTACATTTTCAGTTGATGAGTTAGCTAGTGAGAACCGTATACAATTCGTTTTACTCGGATTCAGTACTATTTAGATTATTGGCAGCAAACCAGTCGGATATCATGGATAGGGTATTGTTTGGTTCAACAAGCTTAGTATCTTTCCTCTTAACTTTGAACAATAAAGAAGTATCATCAGCAAACATAACAATGCCTGATATTCGGCTCACTATATATGGCACAGGTCATTCACATACACAAGGAATAAAAAAGGGGCCTAAAGTAGATCCTTGGGGTACTCCCATCTCCACTGCTATTTCGGAAGAAATTACTCCATTCATTGTTACTTTTTGATTTCTCTGTGCTAGATATGATCTAATAAGATTTAATGCTAGGTATGACTTCTTCATGATGAGGCCAACCAATAATTTCATGGAATGATTGCCATATCATGAAATGATTAATTCTAAGATCTGGCTACGACATACATATACGTATATATATTCGCTATGTGCACGACTGACACGCAACCTAGCGTCCGCAAGTCTAGGGGAAAACGTCAATTCACTACATCTTATAAAACTACTCCAAAACTAAAAACTACTGAACGGATTTTCTTACGATTTTCATCTATCAATAGAGTGATCCTTGATGAAGGTTTAGGTATATAACTTGTTAAGGTTTTGTGTGACACGTGGAGATGATGGAACCTGGAGACTCCGCAGGAACCAGGAAATTAAAAATCCAGTGTCCGAGCTGAACATCAATCCGCGCGAACAAGAAAGCCGCCAGACTCCGATGGCTTGGGCAGGTAGTCCGGATGAGTAAGGATCGTGCAGTCTGGAGGGCGTACTCCGGAGTTCCAAATGGCCGAAGACCGTCGCACGCCCTATGCACCGCTGGAGAGACGAAGTGCAAAAAGACCTTAGCGTACTCGGCGCCGTCGACTGGACAGAAACGGTTTTGGACAGAGAAGCCTCTTTGGTGTCGGAGGCCAAGATCCTCTTCGGGTCGCTGCGCCACCCACAGCAGTAACTAAGGTTTTGTGTAAAAATCACGCTGGCAAGGAGCTATAATCGAAAACGCCGCCTAATCTATTTGAGCTATATCAAGACAATGTATAGTGGGGTTGTCTGTCTTTCATGGGTCTACAAAAAAGTTCACGATGTTGAATATCTATCTTTTAAGGATACTGTACCCAATGTACCCATTCTTAACTTCTAGAAAAATATCACATAATATGTGGCATTTGCAATTTATATTAAGCATTTCATGCAGATAAAATGGTCCCTCACACCATACAAGTTAAAGGAATATTTCAGGAGTAATCGTAAATTAAAGTTACATTTCGAACCATACGAGTATAACATGTACGAATACGAAATGTTAAAGACGCTATCCGCAGTTAGTTCAAATTTTTACCACCTTATGCGCTGGGATCGCTTTACTTACCCCCACCATGCACTTTACACGTAGCCAATAGGGTGTTCATCCTCACGCCCTAGAACCAAAATGGTCGCGTACTGTGTGGTTTAAGAGGAATTTCCTTCCGCGGACGCTTCGGCTGTGGAATGAGCTCTGACGAGGTTTTCCCGAGGGGCTAAAGTATGGGGTTCTTCAAAAATGGAGTGTACAGGTTTTTCTAGGGCCGGCAACGCGTATGTAATATCTCTGGTGTTGCAGGCTACGGTGACTGCTTACCATGCCGTATGCTTATTTGCCACCGACGTGGTATAAATAAAAAAAACTAATAAATATTACCTTAACTACTTCAGTCTTTTTTAACTGCAGGTTGTAGCTGAATGTCTGCTTATTGCCAGCCGAGACGGGGCACGTGGTTGACTTGCAGCCGTCCTTCTCCAGCCCGGGGAAGTTTTGGTTGACGCCCGACACCAGGGTTGATACTTCAGTCTCGAGCTCTGTGGCGTCGAATGCTGGAATATTAAGCAACGTATTGTAAATTTTGGCGTTAGGTATCTTGATTTATCTCAGCAATTACAAAACTCATGAAAGTATTGTTTGTACTGGAAATTCATGGCGTCGACTTCATTTCTGTAGTTGCCGTTATACGATTGGTTAACTTAAAATCGTATCAAAGATGTTTCTTTTGTACAGGCAAACGGGAACAATTGAAAACTATGACATGTCAATGTTACGAGTACCAATATCAAGTGTAAGTTACTTATTATGTAATGACATGATATAAAAATGCACTGTTTCTGAATGTTTTAGATATAGGTATTATTTCTATTTTACTTTTATAAAAATTGTACAATTCCTCGATGAACTGAACGTTGATCGAAGATATTTCATCTTGGCGCTGGATTTCGGATACCTTGGACAGCAAGGCGTACTAATCAGTCCATACTGGAGGAGTTACGCATAAAACGACGGTTGTCAACGACATATGCCATTAAGAAATACTTATATACCTACTTGGGACACTTCTTACGCGTGACGGGCAAAGTAAAAACCATGAGACCTCAGAGCCAAGGCCCTCTCCCTGGTAGATGGTGTGCTCAAATTACTGCACCAATGCAAATAGAACCGCACGAGGCCATGGCCTCGCCAATGCGGATGCGAATAGGACAGAAGCCTATGGAGGAACCTGGGTGCCTAGCAAATATGCCAATCGTTTACGCTCCGTAGAAAACGAAACGCCAATGTCTCTGTCGCATTAATATTAAAGAGTGATAGAGACAGATCACCGTATCGTTCGCTACGGCGCGAACAATTGGCATCTTAGCTAGGCACTGGTCTTCAACAGAAGGACATGATACTACGAACCTCAGCATTGAGGGAACGGCTGAAGAAGAGGAGATTCATCTAACAGAGATATATTACCTACCTGGGGTAAAATCAAAGCTGATTGAGGCGTTTTTCCCAATCTTAAAAAGGCATCGGTCCTTTTTAGAGCACGGAGTGATCTGCACGTTGCTTACTTCGCACTGGGTCACCTCGCCTGTAATTAATAAATTTAATATACTTACAATCAAATATACCCCACACTATTGGGTCAAAGCACAACAAAAAATGTATAGTTGTTATTTCACCGTACCGTCGAAATGCATGATTTATGTATCCATGCCAAATTGCAGCTTTATAGCACTAACGATCACGGAGCAAAGCCTCGGATGGACAGACAGACGGACATGGCTAAACTATAAGGGTTTTTAGGTGAATACGAAACCCTAAAAAATCAGACACTTGGGTGTATTGGAAAAAAAGTTAATATTTGGGGATGCAGCAATGCCCTCGCCAAGCAAGTCGAGCATATCAAACAAAGCGGACACAGCCTATCCTCTTTTCTTTACATAAATTCTGCCCTGCTAAGCGAAAAATCAGTATTTTAAATGAAAATTGAATGCAAACCTTAAAATATTAATACCATCAAAAACATTTTCATGTAAAAAAAACCAAGTCGAAACCATAAGGCTCGACTGTCAAACAGTTATCAGATCTCTTGTAGAGCCAAGCTTCTAACTCTACAAGCCCTAACTTCACAAACTCTACACGTTAGGTAAAATATATGGCTTGGTCGGTTTTCTGTGCTTGGTCGTTTCGCTACAGTACCGTCACATGGGCGTAGCGTAGCCGTAACGTGAAAAATGTATTCACTATTAATAATTATGTTTTATTATACAACACTTTGTCATTGAAAATGCCATGCAGAGTTAGCTCGGTCCTACTCTAAGTCCTTAATTTATTTAATGACGGGCGTTCGTTTCTCAGCGTCATCGGAATCTCGATTTTGATCATTGATTAGGTACACAAATTACACAATCGACTATTATTAGTATGTGTGACGGGTGTCTATTGTTTCCCATAAAGTTTTAAGTCATAATGTATTGTTTGTCCGCATTTTCGTTAGTCATAATTTGGTTTTTCTCAGAAACGCGTAACTTTTGAGGGTTGGCATAAAATAAACCTAATCTAACCTATCTATAGGATAACCTAAGGAAATTCCTGAAAAGATAACGGTTTCAGAATTATGACTAATGATAATCTGACTATCATTACCAGCGAACGAAAAAAACATAGAAGACTAACGTCAAACAAAATATCAGCGTAAAAGTGGCCCCACTATTAAAACACGCAATAATAATAACGGACCAATTGCAACTCGTCAAAGTTCAGGTCTTGTTTTCTTCGACGAAACTTCATTTGACCATGATTAGCCAATTTAAACCACCCGAACTACGATTGGTCTATTATAAATAGAGGCGCTGTGATTGGCTGTAGCGCAGCTCTAGGTAGACGGTTTCATGCAATATATGTAGACTAGTTTTAAATGCAATATTTTTGTATGATAATTTATTATTTTATTTTAAAGGCTTATTATTTGTTCGTTTATTGTACGTGTTTAAAGGCAATTAAGCCTTCGAACCAATTAATACATTGTGTCGTTCATCTTATAGGGCACCTGCGACGTTTAGTTAGGTGGCATAGAAATATGTCAGATGTAAATGAATGTAAATTGGAATTTTGCATTTTACTCTGATCAAGATGGAAACCGATATCTGAGGATCCGAGAGGCCTTTTATTTACGAATTTGAGATCAAAATAAATAAAAAATGCCGCGAGTTGAATTTTAGAATTTTTCATCCGATCAAGGTGAAAATCCATATCTGAGGACCCGAGCGGCCCTTCATTATGATTCTGAAGTCATATTTGGTAAAAGCACCCTCCATTTTGAATGAAACGCCCGATATCTTGAATATCGCCATTTTTGCTCTTATCATGATCATCATTCATCATATAAAAGCAAACACGGAGAAATTTAAGATGTCGGGCGTTTTTGCCAAATTTGACCTCGGAATTATAATGAAGGGTCGCTGGGATCCTTAGATATCGATTTTCATCTCGATCAGAGCCAAAATGCAGAAATCCAAGATGGCGGGCGTTGGTTTAATTTTGACCTCGTATTCATTGTAAAGGACCTCTAGGATCCTCAGATATCGATTTTCATCTTGATCAGAGCAAACATGCAGAAATTCGTTTTTTTTTTTTTTATACTAGTCGGTGGCAATCAAGCATACGGCCCGCCTGATGGTAAGCAGTGTCCGTAGCCTATGTACGCCTGCAACTCCAGAGGAGTTACATGCGCGTTGCCGACCCTAAACCCGCCCCCCTCGAAATATATAAAAAAAAATTGGATGATGATGATGATTGTTATCATCCCTTTCGGGTTATCGATGGGGGAACGAAAATTTGATCATTTTTACGCTACGACGCACGGTTTAGGAGATACAGCCCTATAAAGATTTCTGCATGACTGTAAAAAAAACTTTATAGGGTTGTATCTCCTAAACCGTACGTCGTAGCGCAAAAATAATGAAATTTTTGTTCCCCTTTGAATCCCTAAAACAATATTTAACAAACACAAGAAAGAAAAAAAAACACGAAAAAGACAAAAAAAGAAAAAAAACTTAGTGGCAGAATTTTGCTTATAGGTTTTTTTTGGTTGAATGCCATAATTTGACGTTTAAAAACAAAAGAAGGTTGCCTTACAGGCCTAGGTGTGTAAGGCTGTATGAAATTCCTTTACATATCATTTTCACTCATCGCACCTGATATGTAGTATTTCCGGACCTAATTTGAAGTAAGTCATGTCAACATTTCATTAAAAGTTTGAGAAAAATAGCATTATTGTTTTTACTATTTTCCTCGTATTCTTTCCATAATTTTTCACCGTTCAAACCTTCCCTAGACCTAGAAATATTCCAATACCAAAATTTGCCAAATCGTTCCAGCCGTCCGCGAACTTAACGAAAGGTTATAAATAGCAGCCAGATACCGGGACTTAGTAAGAAAGTACACATAAAAACCCTCCACCTACAACGACGACTCGTATTTATTATCACAAATTTAAATTATTAAAATAAAAACCTGAACAAATTAAAAATGAAAGTTTCTTAATATCAATGGTTGTTTAAAATGCATAACATCATCCCCATATAAAGCCGGTTGTGATCAAGAGAAATCAAATTAATATGATCCTAAAACTATACGTGAAAAGTAATCCCATATTTTTTCCAGTATTTGTTGGAACAATAAGGCATAATTCTTTCGTTAAAGATATAATTTGAATACTTCTTACTATGACTGTCACAACGGGCCGCCATTTGCGAACTAAATAGCTCCGCGGCACAAAATTGACGCCCCGCCCGCTTCGGCACAATGTGTGTGGGGTAATTTTTCAGAGCTAGTTCGACATCTATGTTTATTATCAATCGCTGATCATTACATTATGACTTGTAATAATTATGTCAAACACAGGGATCCGATGTGTGACATACGGTCATGTCTGAATATATAAATACAGACGACAAAGTGCCAAACATATATTATACACCTTAATATATGGACAATAAAGTCGTGTACCTATACTTATTAAAATATATATACATATATTGAAGACCTTTAAACCTGATTCTCACAGATCCTGGCGTTTTGGGGTTACTAGCACATTCAATCTTGATGCTAAAAAAATGTCCCAAATATTTGTAAGGAACTTGTAGTTTCCACTACGTCACGCTCATGCAAGTGAATTTTTTTTGACACAAATTTATAAAATTTCGGGTCATTTTTTATGGTAGGATGGAGCATGCTAACGTTCATGACATACCACTCACTATAACGATTCTGAGTAGAATGAGCGCAAGAAAGTCCAGATATGTAAGAATCAGGTTTTCAATATTTATTATATTTTAAGACGTGACTGTACATACCTAAGTACGTACGTACCTACGTTACATATATCTTCACTTCTGAAAAACTTGTTTACAAAGGTTGTGTAAAAATGCAAAAACAAATCTCTTCAAGAAAAAAATCAAATTCAAATACTTTAATAAAAACTTGAGACTTCGTCGGAACCGGATAAAGAAAAGTCGTTAAAGTACGATAAAGTACGCAACTGTAGTTTATCGCGCTTGACCCGGCTGATACGGCATCACACGTCAGACAGATCAGTCCGTTTGTACCTAAGTAGGGTCGCTATTGTTTCCCATAAAGTTTTAAGTCATAATGTATTGTTTGTCCGCATTTTCGTTAGACATAATTATTTTTTTCTCAGAAACGCGTAACTTGCCAGGATTGCCATAAAACAAACCTAACCTGACCTATCTATAGGATAACCTTACGAAAATACTGAGATTTTAACGGTTTCAGAATTATGACTAATGATAATCTGATTATGACTTTCAATAATTATGTCAAAGGGACCCGATCTAAGTATTTGAGAGGATAGTGGACGGCCGTTTCTCCATACAAACGTAGTCCCCATTTTACTCTCTGGATATTGACATTATGGATAATATAGACCCGGGTATGTCCTTAAACTACGTCTAAAAGAGAGGTATGGGCACTGTGAATGTCATCTCACTTTGTGTGGTAGGGCACAGCACAGCGTATGTCATTCCAGATCTAGAGCAGAGCCCAACTGGGGAAGTACCTCCACCTTACAGAAAACCGCAGCCAAATAAGCAAATAACACTAGACCATGGTATTGTGTTCCTGCCAGTGAGTAAGGTTGCCAGAATTCAACGAGGGTGCGGAGTGTTAGGGTCGGCAAGCCGTTGGGGGCCAGCTACAAATCTAACAACTATAGTAGGTAAGGTAGGTATCGTAGGTATAATCGTTAGATTTGTAGCTGGCCCCCAACGGCTTATCCTTTGTCTATTGTTAACTAAAACGGTGCGTGCCACTACCTGCAAAAAAAGAGCCCGGTCACTTTAACCGGTTATTTAATTACCACTCCTATGGTAATTGAAATAAGATTCAAAATGAACAAATGGTAAAACCATTTGCGATTTCTTGTGTGGTCCCTATACGGTTACTGAGTGCCGGCGAGTAGAACGCTACCGAACCAATCTAAAACGTGTCCTCGATACTAAATATGTGGCCTCCAATTTTTAAGAGTGTAGCTTATTGTAATCCTAATACATTGGTTAAAAATGTTTCAGATGCCAAACAATTAATTGATCAAGAGTTCGCAGCAGTATTCAGCCCGGGGTGGGGTGCATTCAAAGGTGAAGCAATTTCATTAAAATTAAAAAAAGATGCTGTACCAAAGTTTCTGCCTGTTCGTCGTGTTCCCTATGCACTTCGAGATAAGGTAAAACATGAAATTGATAGATTACAACAGAATGGTCGCATAGTGTCCGTCGAACAGAGTCAATGGGGTACACCTGTAGTACCCATTATAAAACCGGACGGCTCTGTAAGACTTTGTGGGGATTATAAAGTCACTTTAAATCCAAATTTGGAAATAGACCATTACCCCCTTCCACACGTGGAGGACATTTTTGAAACCTTAAAAGAGGGAGAATACTACTGCGAGCTGGATCTTCGGGAAGCTTACTTACAAGCTGCTTTGACTGAGGAGAGACAATTATTAACCACTATTGTAACAGAATTTGGGACATATAAATACAAATACTTACCCTATGGAGTTAATACTGGCCCTGGGTCATTTCAAAGAATAATGTGTAAAAAACTAATAGGTATACCAAACACAATTGTGTTTATTGATAACATCTACGTGGCAGGGAAAAGTTTGCAAGAAACTTATGAAACCCTTGTCAAAGTGCTTAATAGACTACAAGAATGCAATTTCAAATTAAAGCCCGAAAAATGTAAGCTTTTCACAAGCCACATAGATGTGTTTGGTTTTCGCATAAATAAAGAGGGAATGAGCCTAATAAAATCAAATATTGAGCCATTGTTAAATGTTCCAGCACCAACCAATCTAACAATGTTAAAATCATTTTTAGGTAAAGTTAATTATTACTCTAGGTTCCTTAAAGACATGGCTAAGATTCTTAGTCCATTATATGAATGTACCAAAATAAATAAATTCAACTGGACAGCGGATTGTCAAAAGTCTTTTGACACAATAAAAAATAAATTAGCCTCTGCAAACAATTTAAGACATTTCAACCCAGATCTCCCGATAATAGTAACTTGTGATGCTTCAAATTATGGACTAGCTGCCGTCTTATCGAACCGGGACCAAAATGGTACAGTTAGGCCCATAGCATATGCGAGCAAGAAATTAAACACAACTGAACAAAAATATGCTGCCATAGACAGGGAGGCCATGGGAATAGTGTTTGCGGTCACCAAGTTCTACAACTATATTTATGGCCGACAATTTGAATTGGAGACAGACAGTTCGGCTCTAGTCAGGATTTTTGGACCAACTAAAGGTATACCAAAAATGGCTGCAAAGCGGCTACAACACTATGCTATTTCTCTCAGCGTTCAACTATAAAATTAAACATATAAAAACTAACAATAATCCAGCAGATTATTTGTCCAGAAATCCTGACAATAAAGAATGTCCCAGTCAACATGTCCATCCAATTTTTTATGTAGATAATTTGATGCATGTACTATATGCCAACAGTTCTGACATAGGCTATTTAAATTTTAAAATAATACAAGAAAATACAAAAAAGGATCAACTTTTGAGTAAAATAATTGAATATTGTAGAACAGGCTGGCCCAATAAAAATTTAATTAAATCAGAGCTTTTACCATTTTATAATAGGAAAACTGAAATAAGTGTGGATCAGGGCTGTTTACTTTGGGGACATAGAGTAATAATTCCAGAAACAAATCAAAAAGCAGTGTTAAAAAGTTTGCATAAAACACATTTTGGTATTATACGTATGAAAGAAGTAGCACGGTCTTACTTTTGGTGGCCAAATTTAAATTCAGAAATAGAAAATATAGGAAAGTCATGTCTCATCTGTTTATCAAATCTTAAAAATCCCATAAAGTCCCCACAATCATGGCCAACGCCACCTACGGCATGGTATCGACTTCATGCGGACTTTTTGGGGCCATATTATAATAAGATGTATTTAGTAATTATAGACAGCTATAGTAAATGGCCAGAGGCTTTTGAAATGTCAAACATGACAGCTGCTAAAACAATTGATGTACTAGATAAGTTATTTAGCCGATTTGGATATCCGGACCAACTAGTTACAGATAATCAGACTACGTTCACAAGTACGGAATTTAACAACTATTGTAAAGAGAATAGCATTAAACAAATATTTGCGCCACCGTACCACCCAGCGACCAACGGAGCTGCGGAGAGATTTGTACAAACTTTTAAATCAGCTGTTACCAAAATAAGAGAAAGTGGATGCAGCATTAATGCTGCAATCAATTTATTTTTGTTTGACTATAGGACCACACCTCAACGGACTACAGGTGAAACGCCGGCCCGTTTGTTGCTGGGGAGGGAATTAAGGAATAGATTTAGCTGCCTGAAACCTCCACCTATAATTGAAAGTTTATCTGAAAGGGAGGGGAGAGAGGCATGTAAAAGAAAAGTTAAATTTGTAACAGGACAAAAAGTGATGGTTAGAGACTATAGAAAGGGCCATAAACCTTGGATAGTAGGGAAAATAGTATCAGAATCTGTTCCAGATTTAACTTATATAATTGAGGTACAAGGTATGATGTGGAAACGTCATATTGATCAAATGGTGTATTGTAATGAGGATGTCGAAAGTAATTAGACTTAAGTTATATGTCGTAGGCCAAGTTGAACTTGTATTTATTTATAAATGATGCCAAGATATATGTACTTGTTTTGAACAACTTAGTAACCAATCTAGGGTGATTCAAAGCATACTATCTAATAACTATTGTTGTAGTTCTTTTAGGGCTACAGTAGGATTAATTAATAATCCTTTGCCATGTATGTAGACCTAAGTAAAACTAGATTAGTTTTAGGATTAGTCCGGGAGAGTGTAGTATGCGTGAAATGGAATGGCTCTCTGCGGTGTGTCGTGTCTGTGTATTGTTGAGTTCCAATAAAATAAATCTACAAAATTAAGTAGTTTTAATCCAAGATATAATACTCGATATGCCTAACAAAGGCGCGTTATCGAAGAGCACACCTACACTGGTTTATTGAGCGTTGGACTAGCCCGCGCTCAGGTGCCAATTAGAATTATACGACCCTTGTTTTGCAGGTAGTGGCACGCGCGGTTTTAGTTAACAATAGACAAAAGATTAGCCGCTTCGGGCCAGCTCTAAATCGAACTACTACATGTCATTATTCGAATCGGGCCGTTAGCCTTTTTTACATTGTAATATCGCTATAGTTTATGAAATGAACACCAAAACCAAGATATTATCGAAATTTAGTTCTTAACAACTCATGCTAATTGGGTACACTATTTTCTGAAAACTAAAAATAAATCGAACAAAATCAAAGGGGCATATCTGTGATTAATACTTATACTTAAATCAACCTGCATAAAAATATTTTTTACAATTTTAATATCCAGAGAGGAAAATGGGGACTAGGTTTGTATAGAAAGGCGGTCGTCCACACTCCTCTTCAGTGCACAGAGTCCGTCCAACGAAGCTAATTCTGCAGCGATTTAGACTAAACAACGTATACAGTGTCTACAAACGCCATATTTTCATTGGAATTTAAGAGTCACACGATCCTGCCGCCTAAAAACCGCTCCCATACAATTCAAGATACGCTCTCATTGTAAAACATTCGGAAATAACATGAAATTTGACATGGACATACGTTGTAATACAAAGAAGAAAAAAATCTTATTTTTTTAATTGAAAATTTGTATAACGATTTTTAGCAACGAAAACTACTTAATAAGTACCAGACATTGATATATGTTACGTTTTTTTTGCCAAGTTTCATATCTCGGTTTTTTGGCGGCGGCTTCGTTTTTCGCTTACTAACACATACACGTGGTCCAGGGACTCCAGGGCCCAATTACACTTAAGAAAGAAACTCTGTGTGCAATAAATATTAGGTACATATTCAAAAATGTATCATAAACTTGACTCGAAATATTTGGAATATATATTATAAATAAATAAGAATATAAATTATTTATTTTCAGACAATACCAGTCCATAGTTGTTAGTGTTAAGTTTAACTTACAAGCTATTGTTACGTTACACAATAATGGATAAATAAAATATTAGTTGCTGATTTTTTGTTACTGATATACCGAACTACCTGTGTGTGAACATGTAATTCGATACAAATATATCGTCTCAAAATTACATAATTCCAGTTATATATTCCAAATTCAAAATAATTGTTTGTGGAACTCAGGCAAGAATTAAATTAATACATACCTAGACAAGGCAGTTGCGAAGCTGGGTTCGCGAGGCTCGCCGCGATAACGCACACGAACACGAAGAAACACACTGTACGAGACATGGTGACCATCACACCAGCAACACCCCGACTGCCGGACCAACTCTGCTTATCACTTTTAAATAGCCTGTATCTGTGACGCTATTTCTATAGCTTCATATTGCTTAACAAAACAGCGTGAGCTCACAATCTATAACAATCTATACACAATCAGATGTCTGACTTGTTTTGGTTCGGTAGAAGCACTTTGTAAGCAATGTTTATAACATCGTTGATATTCGCGACCTATTTGAACTTTAAACAGTTCGTATTGCCGTCTGTTATCAACATATCTTTAAAGAAAGAGATCGAATTACCGCGAATCTTAGTGGTAATTAATGTATTAATATTAATGCTCCCATTATGTCTATTTTGATTTAGTAATGTACGATATGACAAATGAGTTTGTTTGCTTGATGGTACGAGTATGTCAACACTTCCTAGTATTGACTGTGAATTTATTTACTTAACTTATTTTCGTATTTTAGCATTCTAAATACTCTCTTATCTACACTCTTATTCCTGCTGATCCATGAAGGTTCCACTGATGAATTCTCTTCAGACGAAGCAGACGAAAGAAGAATTGGTTACATTTATTATTTTATTTTGGACTAGCTGTGCCCGCGGCTCCGCCCGCGTGGTATTCGGTCTGTGTCAGCAACCGGCTCATTCACCGCTAATTTCTCTGCCTCTCCCCTGGAGGTGGAACTTGAAGTAAAGTTGACAGATGGATACGCTAGAGAACTGTAGTCTAGATAAAATATTTTACAATTAGGTACCACTTAATAAAACTACACTCCAAAATCAATTGGTATTTTTTTCAAATTCGTCCTTATTCAAATTTTTGACGTGATTTAAACGACATAGAGTAGTAGATGTATATCGGACAATACAGTTCCACTTTTGTATTTTTTTTACGTCCTTGACTGTACCTATCCAAATCATGTCCATGGAAAATATCATCCAAATCGGTGCTCCAGACCAATCAGTCTAAGCATGAAAAGGTAAGAAATATACCCATAGAAATCCATACTTCCGAACACTATCGAATTTAGGTGTAATACCTATTAGTTAGAAGTAGGATTAGAGGAAAGGAGAATACTCGTAGATATCAAAAACTTGAGGCCGAGTATTTACATTTTGTTTACAGTTATGTTTATGTATGCACAACTAAATGTATACATATAATTATATCTACAGTTACATACTAATAATTAGGTAATACTAATAATAGGTATGTAATAGTAGGTTCCGTTGCATAACTTCGGAGGCGACAAATTCCGAAGAAGCATGATTGGAACTCCAACTTTCAGGGTTAATGTGTGTGCTGGGAGTCCTGAAGCACTCAATGAGCTAAGGAACTAAGAAACTCTACCACCCGGTAGAGTTCCTTAGTTATGTTGTGACATTGCCTTCATCCAAGACAGTGTTAATGGAATTATATACTGCATGTTCACCTTCGATTTCCGCCTGCTCATTTTTCTGCGTGAGCATGGACCGTTCCTCTATGGGCGTGAGGATGGATCTCTCACAAACCCAAGAATGGCTCAGGTCTCCGTACACGCTACGAATGAAGTTTTCAATGGATGGAACGATCCTGCATAACGTCTGTGGTAGTTGTGGCTACGCCTAAGATCACGATCGTCGCTATAGTTTCGTAACGTCAATGCGTTGTGAGACTTTCGTGAAAGGTTCGCTTTTTTTCGGGAAGGCATTTTCAGTTTTTAGTTCTTATGGCATTTTAACGCGTATGAAATGCGAGTCCCAAATCGTTTGACATTTACACCGCAAACATCAGAGATTTTTTTTTTCATAGTACACACCTTCGTAGCCATTATTAAGTGCTAAAAGAGGCGATACGTATGAATATGGATACGATAAAATGACGATTAGGTATAATTCATGACGGAGAAAATTTTTTTTTAAATAATTATGCAGTTATACGCGTGTTGATATGTGTGTTGATTTTGCCACTACTTAACTATGTAAGTAAACTCATTTTTAACCGACTTCAAGATTTCAAAAGGAGGAGAATCGAGGGAACTCTTCAAATATGAAAGTCATACATATAATGATTTTTGTATTTTCTTTAACAAATCTAGCATTTACATTTAAAAAAGTGACATTTGATGAAGTGGAACTGCTGATGATGATCAGAATGGAACTCTTCAACGATACACAGTACACGTTTGGCGATTTGTCCTCTTCGCTGTGTTTGTTAAGTAAATTAGATTTTCAAGACAAATTTTTGTCAGGTTCGAGTTCTGACGATGGGGTCCATGAGGAATCGAGGGAACTCTTCAAATGTGAAAGGCATACGTATAGTGATTTTTGTATTTTTATCAACAAATCAAGTATTTACATTTGTAGAAGTGACATTTGATGAAGTGGAACTGTTCATGATGAACAGAATGGAATTCTTCAACGATGCATAGTTCACGTTTGGCAATTTGTTCTCTGTGCATGTTTGTCAAGTAGTTAGGTTTTCAAGACACATTTTTATATTTCTATCCTATTTAGTTTTTTTAATAATTATCTGGTGCTTTATTTCATGCATGGTGTGAAATAATTTATCTTAAACTCGACATCGACTACAGTCAAATACCCTATTGCGGGTATCTTACCAGTCAACCATAGGGCAAATCTGAAATGTGTCTAGGTGGGTGCAGTGACAAAAAAAAACATGTTACCTCCTTTTCTACATAATTAGGCGTAGGACCTGTTTTTTTAATTTAATTGTATGAAATCAAAAATCAACAATAATCGTTCTTTCACCGGTCTACCTCATTGAAGTCGGTTTTTTTTCTTAAAAATTATTAGTTTACTTGATTACTAAATTTTTACTCAGTTTCCCAAGAGATGGCACTCTGCAATGTATGGCAATTAATTTACTGTCGTTTAATTTCGTTGTATTATTACATCAACACAATTGAAATTGAATTGATATCCGTACCCCCCTCTTCTAACTTTAGAGTTATTTTGGCAAAATCCTTCCTCGGTCGCTTAATTTCAGCACCATATCTGTTAGTTTAGCAGGGTACTCGATGCTCGTAGCACAAAAGTTTGCACCTCCTTCCTAAGTAGCGCCATAAGATTCAGGTGCAAACTTAACTCAATCGAGTGTAGTGGCTACCCCCCATTCTAGGGGTTGAATTTTTATAGCCTATAACTTGGCCGGGCATTTTCTCGACAGATTAGTAAAGTTTGCATCAAAATCCTTTCAGCCGTTTTCTCGTGATGCGAGGTCAAATAAACAGACAAACAGAAAAACAGACAAACAGACAAAAATTCTAAAAACTGTTGGAACGTGTTCTGTTAACGATTCTTAGTATCCCCAGCCTACTTTTTTTCGAATATCTTCCATGTACAGACTTTCGACCCCCTTCAGCTTTATTATATGTATAGATATTATTCCATCTTTAAAAAATACGAATAATAAATATATCCAAAGTTCTTAGTTACATTTAACTTATAAAATAACGTTACTGGAATTATTGTGTAAAGAAGCACATTAAGCAGTTTAATAATTTACCTATAGGAAATCCTATTAAGATCACCCATAAATTTCCGTAAACAAAAGATCCAACTTTATCTATGTCTAATGACTAATTAAAGTACGTCATCACCCGTTAAATTCTGGATACTCAATGAAGAGTTTTGGATCACGTAATATTCCTGGCTCAGTCGAAAATAGCCCGCGGGATAGCGACGTCGCACGCGCAAATAAAACAATATGGGTTGCGGTACTTGTGTTAAAGTCATAGTTTTCATCACCAATATATTACTTGCAGTGAGTACTTGCAGTGTTCCTTATTCTTATACTTACGATTGTAAAGCTCGGTGAATAAAATACTGGACAGTTAGCAACAATAGCAGCCAGGGCCGGATTTAGGGGAGGGCAACCGGGGCTACTGCCCCGGGCCTCCACAAAAGAGGGGCCCCCCACAATAGAGAATTCGGTAAATTTACCATTTTATTTGGAAAAAATTTGGAGCCAGGGGGCCTCCACACCTTTATTGCCCGAGGCCTCCAGACCTCTAAATCCGGCATTGATAGCAGCGGATAGAACGCGCTAAATGTATTCTGACACTCTCTAATTGATTTACAAATACATAGAGATAATATTAATATCCCTACTGTTCGTATTTAAAAGTATATGCATCGGCAGAATTATCTCTTTATGTAAATCTAATATTAGAGAATAAGGTTATGGAGCTTTCTGGCTGCGTTGCACCAACATTTATTTATTTATTTATTTATTTATTTAATCTTTATTGCACATAAGAAAACACACTGTACAATAGGCGAACTTAATGCCGTAAGGCATTCTCTACCAGCCAACCTTTAGGCAAAGCAGATAAGTTGCAGGCGGTGCAAAAACATAGGTATAGGTGATACAATTGATACATGTACGAACACAATACATTCATAAGAAATACACATACATATATATTAATAATATTGATACAAATACATACACTTACATATACATACAACATTCATTAGTTTTGGGAACAGAAAAGTCAAAAGAGAAACTAAATTTATATTTCTTATAATCCCTGTGTCGGACCTTTTACCACCTTTATTTATAAAAAATTGCAAAGCCTCAATTAGTTTATGTTTTACTTTTATCCCTTTGTGTACATAACTCAAAATAACAGATTAAGACAAACGATTAAGTAATTGCTAATTGAGGCTTGTACCGCATTTGTGAATAACGCCATTAAAAAATATATTAGGCATTTAGTATGTTTCGGTTCAGCGTGTTTTGTTTGTTGTTGATTTTGATGGATGATCTTAGTAAATCAGGGCGAGGTCGGGAGAGCAGCTTGGCTTAAACATGTGCGTATTTATGATTTTCTGCTATAGGTAGAGGTACAGACCGAAATATTTTATACCATAGGTACCCGGCTAACTAAGAGAAAAACTATAATAATCAAATTACATTAATGGTGTCTTTAAAATTTTGGCGCAAGACGACACCCCACCTCGTACCGCGTTTTCTTTTCAAATAAGACAAATGAATAGACAATTAAAAGGTCTTTGAGACCCAGTATAAGCAAGCAGCGGTATCATGGTCGCATTTTTATCACTTGTCACTATGCCTCTCACTTTCGCACGAACATACTTGTTAGAACGTGACAGGCATGGTGACAAATGATAAAGAGCCGACCATATTAGCCCTACAGATATATTTATTATTTCGTGACTTTTCATGACATTGTCAAAAAAAATAATTCACGACGCCTCATAACCATTATGGTGATTTTATTCTCACTCGGTACCTTGACACTGGCTAAATGGACAGAAGCCACTTCATTTTAACGACTGAAACTGAACTGAACAATCATATTATTTACATAACATTTCATAAATTTTGATAATTTCAACCAAACATTATAACATATAAAATTTCATCATCCGACAAAAACACGTTGTATATAATACAAACGCTGTGCCACTATATTCTCATACAATGTAAAAGCTTAAATGACTCATATAAATATACAGAAGGAACCATAGCAAAGCTCACACATCCCCTATAGTTCGTGTCATCCACGATGACGATAATGTAGTGCAGGGACGCCCGGCGTCGATCGCTCGTTGCGTTCACTCAGCCCAATTCCCTGGAGTTGGAGCTGCAGGTTACTGTCCCGACGGCATTCCCCTCACTATTCTCGTCAAATCTTCTCATTTCCCTGCAGAACAGGACATCTTTAAGTTCGACATCCTTTAGTTCGCTCTCTTTTAGTGTATCATATCGCGGTGCCGCATACATACTACATTCTGCTAGTAAGTGCAAGCTGATCTCCTCCTTACCACAGTGTGGACAGGAGGCATCTCTACTTATGCCCATTATCTTCAGATGTCTATTAAGAGTCTTATGAAGAGTTATGATACCAGTCAGTAGTCTCAGACTACTCTTACCTAGTTTGAGAAGATAACGATGATTTCTGAAAACAGTTCTGTACCCCTAGTGTAAATTTTATCGACATCATAACGTGACGAACGCGTTTGCGTTAAGTCTCATTTTGTATAGGATTTTGAGTTTCCAAAACGTCCCGCTTGGCGCGCTCTTTCTAAATCCAATACAAAATGAGACTAAACGCAAACGCGTACGTCACGTTTCAAAATGTGTCGAGTTTTGTACTTTTGGTGGTGGGTTGTTATATTTATTTGCGTATTTATTTTTGCGGTGGGAGGGTCGGAACATTAATTGTATGTATGTAATACGCAAGTAAGTATAACGGATTAGCACTGATTGACTAACACGTTATTCTCTAGCGGATTAGCAAAGTAATATTTCTTGCTTTAATTAGAATGGATTTCCGCAAAGTAACGCCTGAAACTATTAATTATTTGACGATGATTTGTTAAATCTAACCTTTAATAACATTACATTACAAGTCAACGCACGTGTCTTCGTGAATGACACGATCTATAGTATACATAAATTGAAGCTTACTAATCCCCGAGTAATAATAGGAACCCAAGGCCAACCTTCTAAAATGGCGGTTTTCTATAAATTGCTTCATAAAAAAAATCTGCTAAAAGCGGAGCGTCAACTTTCAACAGAGATTATTAAATAATAAGACTGGTAAAACTTCTTGATCGTGGTTCGCGTCGCATCGTGGGATCATATCGTTTAGTTGCTATACTTTTCAATTTAAACAGAGCACTCACTTCAAACAACAAGTTAACAGCAGCGTTTCAAATAAGAAAGAGGCGCTACTTTTTTGTTTCCAAGTCGGTGGTCAACGAGCATACATCCCATCCCGCTTATTGTAATCGGTTGTTGTAGCCAATGGACACAAATTCACCACGTTGCCGATCCTTTAGAAACCTATAACTAACTAACTGTATCCTGCCAGTGGGGCGACTCTCCTTTCGGCTTTTCTCGGCTCCGTTCGGCTCAGCATTGCTCCGAGCAATTATTATACTCGGTATCTTTAGGTATTTAAATAAAAGTAAACAAAATCTACCCTCCAATGGCTCCTTAAACCAGTTGAGGGTAGATGAAAACATTACATGATCAAATAATGTAGGTTAAAGTCACGTCGTTCAGTCACAGATCCAGGCGGTTTTGTATTTGGTTGGTTAACCAATAAATGTTCTAACTATCCGAAAATTTACAAATTGTTTGTTTACATTTATTTAAATACCTAAAGATACAGAGTTATTGTATTTAAATACCTAAAGATAAAGATACAGAGGTTGGCACCACTTGACGTCCCTATACATGCACGATCACAGATAAGGTAATTGCTTGAATTTTGACAACCCTAAATGGCCTAAAGGGATAGTGCCATACATTAGAAAGGGACAGCATAATTCGTCCCTGAATCGCTGTCAAACTTCGGTTTTGGAGGAAGTTCCTTTTCTGTACGATAGTACTATTACTTATTCTGTGATCCAGTCTTACTAACGATAAAGCTTATTACTCACTCACTACATAGATGGCGTTGTCAACGGCGCGGACTTAAGATTTCTAGGCTTCTATAGACGTTAGAAGTTTAGATAATTGCAAGCTAAGTAGTGGTAACGAACTCAATCGTCCGACCAAATGCCGCAATGTATTGCAAATCCCATACAATTATCTCTGACGTTTGGAGAGGCTCTTAGGAGAGAAATGGCGATTGTGTGTGTTTACAACTTTACACTCGCAACTATTATTGCGTCCATTAAATTAGTTTAAATGTGTCACATTCATTAATTGTCTCTAAAGTGGGATGACCTCATTGATTTTAACGTTTCAAGAGGAATAATTTAAAATTGTTTTTGACCGCTTGTGTTTCACTTGGTAGCAAAGTTTGTTTAATTGAATTGAAACTGTCGTGAGACATAACTAACATTAAACTAATTCTACGGAAACACGTGAAAACACGAGAGTGGAATGGAATCCGTAGTTAGTTTAAATTTGTTTAACTCACGCCTTGAAACTTTCGCAACGCTTAAGATTCCAGTTTTGGAACCACTACCTTGTGATTCAATTTTAGAATCTTTCGCTTGCTCTGCCATCAATTTTAGCATGAGAACAACGTTGCGCTCTTGTAAAACAAATAACTATTATTAATTATTTATTATTGAAACTGCACAAAATACAAAAAATATACAAATGGCGGACTTATTAATGCTATAATGCCTAATAGCAATATAACTATCCGGTGGCCACTTTCTGCTGAGCACGACCGAGTCAGGTATATGTTATTTCCCTATTGCTCATAGCAGAAAGTGTTCGGTGACGTTACCAGATAGGGTAAAGGCACCAGTAGTCAGCCTTATAACGCATTTTTAAAGTTTGTACTCTCGACGTTTCTACAGGATTAGTCAGATAAATAAACGCATAACATGGCTAGATCAATTGTTTATTATAGTTTTAAAACAAAGTATGTCAAAAAATAACAATCCTCTTTATAATATCTATAATTAAGATTAAACAAAAAATTGCACTTTTCTCCAGTAGTCAGCCTCTAAAATCCAGTAAGCAGCCTTTGTGTACCCAGTACTCAGCCTTTATAAACTATTAATAACAATGAAATAAAAAACACTATTATTTGTATTAAAGTTAACGATATTATAATATTTATCATTCCTAGGTAGGAAGTTAGAGTATAGGTGGGTACCTATACTCTTATAAGTACAATTCATATGCCACGAAATTTGTAGGCCATAGGTGCTTAAAATTATTCTTGCAAACTAATAAACACTGTATTTATCTTCTTATTTTTTATTAATGAATCTGTTTATTTAATAGAATTCATTATTTTTAAAATCAGTTTAAATGCTGGTGAAACCCGTGCAGGGGCCCGTTAGATATTGGAATATTTGTCAACAAAAGTATGTATACATTTTTGAACCTTATTTAAATGAGTTAAAGTTCATAATATTTGGCAGCGACGTACCAAGGAAGGTAATGGCTGAGTACTGGATCCGAGAAACCCAGTGGTCAGCCGCATTAAAACGTTATTTCAAATGCGGCTGACTACTGGGTTTTACTTTAAATTGACTGAGACATGCCTAACTAAATTTGAAAATGTAAATGTAACGGTCCTAACGGTCGTATTGGATCGAAAATAAAAAAAATATCTAATAACCCAAAAGTCAGCCGCGGGAGGCTGGGCACTGGATTTTTTGTAAAAAAGTGGTATCCAGTGGTCAACCTCCTCAATTTATAAGTTAAATATTGATATTTCTATTTAAATATAACGCAATTTAATAGATAAACTAACCAATAAACCCATCATTAACAAAAACAGTAACTTTTTATATTAAAACATATTTTTTCTCACGCTTTAAAAGAACACCACGTGCAGTAAAAAATATGGCGGACATGACATTCTAGCTCTCGTCAACAAACATCACCTTTATGAACGAGTATATTTCCTCTCCCCGATACCTCACCGCACCTGCCGCGTTACGTATTGACGAATAAGGAATCAGAGCTCCTATTTGACTACTCGCGATTTGTTTAATCGAATATACCAGATATTTATGACCAATAAACGACTTAAAAGGCTGACTACTGGTCCCTGGCTGGCCACTGGTGCTGTTACCCTAGATGTAGGTAATAAGGTCTGTAAATGGTTTACAGGTGTGTTTTTTTCGCAGTTGGCAAGCTTGGCGCTGATCGGCGTCGGCGTCGCGGCGTTATTGATCGTACACGGCGATGGCCCCATCGTTGTCATCGTTGTCGGCGCCATTGCCTTCGTCATCTCATTCCTGGGCTGCTGCGGTGCCTTAATGGACAGTCAGTGCATGTTGTTCTCTGTGAGTATAGTTCATCACTATTGGCGATGTGAGCTGTAGACCTCGCGAACTGACTACGACAATTTTAAAAATGTCCAAAACCTGGATCGAAAACAATATCAGACGGAATTTTATAGTTCCAGTTGTTTTTTTACACAATTGATGAGTAATATCCCTCCATTGCCTGCAGTACTCAATCCTGCTGATCATCCTGATGAACCTGAAGACCGCATTGGCGACGGCGATCGTGGTGGCCCAGGACTCCATAAAGTCTACAGCTACGGCTCTGCTGCAACAGCAGTTCGAAGCCGACAACACGTCCATCTCCTGGCTTGAGGACGCGGTGAGTTATAGTTATTATTGATATCTACTACTTTGGAGTATGTATGCCAGGGAATGCTAATGATATTCCCTATATATCCTTATTACCAATGTAGCTGCAACTTATACTACCTATCGACCTAATTTCTTCTCTTCAAGCCCTGGAAGGATAGCCCTGGGGTCTTGTAATTCAGGCTGGATCCAACATTCAACCCGCTAAATCCGTTGAGTGAGCAGGCCTGTTAAGCAGTGAAAACATATAGGTAAATAGAAGCACTGTTCAAATCAATCAGACATTAACCCAATCCTTTTTTCTTCCAGTTAAAGTGTTGCGGCACGCATGGTGCCCGCTCGTACCCGTACCTGCAGCTGCCGGCGTCTTGCTGCAACGGAGACAACTGTACCATCGTCAACGCATACCCCGGCTGCAATGGTGCGCTGAACGAGTTCGTCGAGGACTTCGGACTGGGCATCGCTGGCTGCTGCGTACTGCTGATCGCCATTGAGGTAAGTTGCACTCACCGCCGTAAGTGCATTTTCTGTACGATGGACATGGAGTGAGTGGGTTAATAACAGAGCGTTTTTCCCCTTAATTTCTTTGAACACATTATTGATTTCCACATTTTGATGACATTGTTGGTTGTCTGATAGAGGTCCACTACACCAAAGGAAACAGAAATATCATCAAAGACACTTCTTCAAAAATATGTTCTAAAAATATGTTTTACTTTAGACATATTTGTAAAAGGCTGTTTGTTTTCTAAATAAATTAAAAAAATTATATTATATTATGCAGTCGTTTAGTAGGGATCAGGGAATCTATGGCAAAAAACGTTGCACGATAACTAGATGCTGCAGGAGACTGCATGATAATGTGCAATGTGCAGAGCATATTACAAAAGATCTGCTCTGCATCAAAAGTTCTGGTCAATTTGATCAAACCGAATACACTCAATGAACGGGTCACTGCCCTGAGATTGTGCGAATCACGTGCCTTTATTGATACTACATAATTTGATACCTACTCTCATAAAAATATATTACTTTTTTTTGGAAAAAGGTAAGCATTTGACCACAATCTCACCTGATGGTAAGTGCCGATGCAGTCTAGGATGGAACATGCTTACCTAAAAGATGTATATTCACTGTCGATTTTAAAAGATCCAAGTTATAGTGGACTGGGAAATCCGGGAATAGATTTGCAGGAAGTGAATTGCACTCCTTAGCCGTTCGCATGATAAAGCTGGATGCGTAGCGTAGTGCGAATCAGAGTAACGACGATGTAAGGGTGCGACGTATATTTGAATGAGACCAATTAATTGATGAAGTTTCGAGAAAATTACTAAATTACTGAATTAGTCTATACAGTGTCAGTGTTAGATTATGTTTATGTCCGACTTGGTGCATTCATCCCTCCTGCAATTGAGGTTTTTTTAATGTTGCTTGACTACTGTATGAGCCACTATTAAGCCGCAATTTTATTTAAAAAAAGGTCATCAACCCTTAGCTTTTAAGGGCCAATTAGGAGGAGCCATTACTCTTGCTCGGGCCCGACGTGGACTGACATCGGGCGATAGATAGCGAATGTGGATGAAATAATTAGCTCTTGAATCTAGCCGTGGGCGAAGCGAAGTTGCATTTGCGAGGCCTTTTTCTTTCAATGTCTATTCCCAAGTTAACTGCAGCGGGGTAGGTGATAGGGTTTAGGTGATAGACCGTGGGTGAGAGGCCGTTTAAATTTTAAGGCAGGCTCTGACTCTGACCTGTAGGATGCAACGGTAAAACACTATAATAACAAAATTTCTCTGTTTCAGTTGATCGCAGTGATCTTCGCCCTCTACCTGGCCAACCACGTGGCAAACAAGTATAAGAGTCGCTACTGATTTGGTTGGTAAAGTGCTTGGTGGGGGACTGGGGGAACTAGAAGCGGTGACCATCGTGGCACAAATGTGAACTTTAGCGGGCCAACATTTTCATACCGTTAGGGCACCACTCACCACTACTCGACACTAACTAGGGCTAGTTTAGTTAGCTGGACAGTCGTAGAGCTAAACTAAGTGACTAAATAGGTAGATAATACTATTTAACCACTTGACGGGTTAGTTGTCTTTTACAAGAGTCAAGCATTTCACTTTATGTAGGTAAATAAGGTAGGTATGTACTTACGTTAATGCTTTTAAATAGTTATTTATGGTACAAGTTTGTAAGTATTTCGTGACTAGTGACTTTTTAGTAATTAGTGACTTTTGCTTGTCACCTGACGATTTGTAGGTACTTTATTACGCGTGAGAACCTTTACGAGCTGGTGTGGTGAAAAAATAATTGTACTCTTTGTATGTCTAATATTTTTTATGATTGTAAGTAGGTATTATTTTTTCATTGTCAATGATTAATATTATTTTTGTAAAATAAGTAATTTGCAAATATATAAGTATTTTTATAAAGGTATGTGTTTTTATTCAAATCCCACTACCTATAGGGTGATTCATACATAAAACAAAACACTTATTCCTTATATCCGGTAGTTATACAATATACATATAACAATTACATAGAATACCGTAAAATGGGGTGAGTAGGGATTACGAGGGCATTCGGGTTATGAATGGGGTGAGGAGGGATGCAAGAGGGGTGAGTTGGTTTTTATAGGCTACCGCTCCGTAAATTATATATTCTAATAACAAATCAAGCTATTATAATGTTCATAATTCCAAAGTGTCGATCCAACAATTTTCAAAAATCACCTTAGGAAATCCCTCCTCATCCCTACTACGGGGTGAGCTGGGATTTCCTATTTATCTTTAAAGTTATGAAATGGAACTACATAAAATCATAAAAAAATAATAGTTCAAACGACCGGAATATGTATTGTGTATAAAAATTATTATAAGTATTGTGTTGTGTAGTTTGCCACATGTAAAAATAAAGTTTTATCGAGGTTTCAATGTCAGTTTTGCCCCTACTCACCCCATTTTACGGTACTTTAAAACAATTTTACAGTTTTAGCAGCTTTCTGCTGTGCAGCTTCTTTCCTGTTTATCTGAAGACAGGAATTACCGGATCATGGGCCGGTATCATGGATTTCCGATGGCTGGGCTGAGGTTTCCGTTTCACGAAATATCACAACATCGTTAACAATATTTGAAATGATAAAAAAAACTTTGTATTGAATTGCTAAATATATTCACTGTTTGATATATTTACACTTACATTTTATTTTTGCGTATATTGTCAACGGTGTCCTGATATTACGTGGAACGGAAAACTGCTGTTAGGATGCTAATGAAAGAATCATACAGTCTAAACTACACCCAACTACTAAGAACTGAACTAGCACCCAAAAGAAAGGGATGAGTATATAGTTTGTCAAAGGGCTATCTCATTTCAAACATAGACAGAGGGAGTCATACTATCTTTGTCTTACACTAGTACTAGCATCCAAAAGAAAAGGATGAGTATAGTTTTTATTGTTCTTATTTACTGACAAATTGGTTTGACCAACTATAGTTTTCTTTATTTTTACTGACTGACAAGTTGTGTTTGCCAGACTATAATAACCGCTACAACCTACATTTGTCTATGAAATGTGAAATTTAATAAAAAGTGCTATTAAGTCTATGGGAATTTGACAGTGACAGCTGATAGAAGTTCATTGACATGAGTGACAAGACAAAACAAAATGTCTTTCGTGTTTTCATTTAGGAATATTTAAAATATTACAATGATTCCTAGCTTCCAATAGCTATATGAGTATTTCCGCATTTCCATACAGTACAGGTTTTTTGGTTAATTGTTTTGAGGTTATCCCGGCCGCCATGGATTCTTGTATCGGAGTTGAACAAGATTTGGACAAAGCATTAACTAAATTCAATGGTTTACAAGAACACGCAAACAAGTGCCTCGAGGATGTTATTAAGCAGGTTGAAGAGCTAAGGAAAGAAATAGCTAATCGTAAGTTTGATCCAAGCAATTACGTTTTCTTTGTTCTCCTTGATGTGACCTATTGGTGTATACTTGGATGTTTGTATAATAATAGTTTAAACTCTAAAGTAGACTGATACTAAACTGGGTGGTTTAATACTGCAAGCATCTTTCTATAGTATTTTGGTGCTGTTATGCCTGTTTTGTTACACCGATTGTACAGGGTTTATGTCTATACCTACATGCAAAAGCAAAAGTGAAAGGCTGATTTAGTATTCTTACTCTAAACTATGGTTCAATGCATTAAATGTATTTCAACCACAGATTTTATATTTTTTGGGAGATCCTTTCAAATGTAGCCCGTCAAAACAAAACAATTTCATTATTTGCAAACATTTATACTCTGCTTAATATGATGTATATGATGGGTGTGGGTATATGTGTTTATACTACACACACAACTACAAAACACAAACTAATGTTTGTAGATATACATGCTACAACAATAATATATTTTGTTTACCCAAAAATGAGGTGCTTTAACATACTCAGAACCTCTGTAATTCTGTCAAGCTAATCTTTTATGTGAGGTTTATCTTAAATATGTTGTATTTGGTTCCAGAGCCTGCAAACTCAGCGCTATCACAAGAACAGTCCGCAGCCGTGTGCGAGCTAGTGGCCTCCATCAAGCAAAATGTTTCAAATCTCTCTACAGGTACCTAAACATTTTTCTTGAGATGACATGAATACACTTTCACTATGTTGTTCAATTTTGGTGGCAGTATAGCTAAAGAAATCAGTACAACAATTTCAGGTGAAATTATAAAAATTTAAAAATGTGTTTGTAATCCAATTCATTTTACACTTTTTACCGTAAACCAAATTGTAGGATTAGGTGGGTCCACACACCAAGGTACGTCTAAACTGGCCGTTTGTGCACGAGGAAATTGCCTAACGCGTATGGTCGCTCTGTATGGGCCCGCCTAATAGCTAACATTTGGACACCAATAAAATCTGCTATACCAATGTGTAAACAAAAGTCCCAAGTTAATGATGTTTGTGTGATATTTCAAAGTTATTTGATTGATATGCTAGTCATTAGATGAGCCAAATTAAGAAAATTTGTAAACCTGTTTATAACTGCATTTAGATTATGACCCTAATTATAGATAAGATAATTAAAACGATAAACAAGTAGTGTTAAGTTAGAGTCATCAATTATCATGTTGTAACACTGAAATGAGGTTGTGATAAAGTTATCATATATAAAAACTGTTGGAACACAATTCCCCAGTGGGAAGGAAAATAGGCACATTTTACGCTAGTTTCATATCTAGCTGGCATTTTTACCCAGTCCCTGCATCATACAATTATCGTATGCCACCCAACAACTACCATACTGTTATAGATAATTTACCTTGAAAGATTATTTCGTGTTTGTTATGTAAGTAATCTGAATGTTTTGATCCAATGCTTTTAAACTTGTAATTTTTTTATATTAAATAAAACTGGTACAATTAAATCAGATCACAGAGAGCTGCATGCGACCGTGTCCCGCGTGGGCAAGTCCATCGACCGTCACTTCATCGCCGACTACGCGTCCGTGGCCCCCAAGGCCGAGAGCTTCTGCAATGATGCCAATCGGCCTATCATGGAGCAGGCCATAGCGCAACATCTATACCGACAGGTAGGCTTTACCGAGGTCTAACAGCCCATAGACCTAAAAGTGAGAGATTCTGCAAAGATTCCAATAGGCATTATGAAGCAGGCCAACTGCAGACCATAGCGCAAAGTCCATGCAGACAGGTAGGTTAGGTCTTGTATGCCACTGCAAACAATCTATCATTGACTCCTGTAGTTTCTGCAATGATGCCAACAGGTATCATGCAGCAGCCTTTTGTATAATATCAGTACCGACAGGTAGACCACTGGGGTCTATTCATGTAAACTAATCCGTCAAAGTCATCATAGTTCGCTCGTTCAAGTTTGCTTGTATGAAAGTTATATTTTAATCTGCAACCGCGTATCATGCGTATCATCGTTCGCACTTAACCGTCGATTTATTAATATGGTGTTCACAAATATCTTTATAAAGCCTCTATTATCAAGACGGTAAGGTGTATGTTCGGTATTTTTGAGGACAATGGCAGCTTGTATATATTTGATGGCGACTGTACGTGGGTTAAACGATGATCAGTTTCTTAATTGTGTTTTGTAAATTTTTATTGTATTCATGAACAGGGTCTTGAAGAGGCCGGTGACGCATTCGTGGCCGCCTCCGGCTGCGGGCCGGTGGCCCGCGCGTGCACGTTCGCGTTGCTGCAGCGCTGCGCCGCTGCCCTGGCCGAGGGCGACCCTTCCGCCGCTCTAGAGTGGGCGGAGCGCCATGCGGCGGACTTACAGCACAGTCCATTGCCCTTTACTTTACATCGAATGCAGGCGCTCAAGGTCAGTTCAAACTAGATTGCACTCTCAAATCAATTCAGTGGAAAACGTGGCCGTGTTCAAGATTTAGAGCGGACAGAGGCATGCGGTCGATTTACAGCATAGGTTCTTGCTTTTTAATCTTACAGGCACTAAAGTTGAGTTACGCTTAGTTCTCTCTTTCCTCTCCCTTTGTTGTCATTCTGTGGTCTAGTGCGTGTAGTAAGTAAGTAAATATTCTTTATTGCACCAACAATTATACATTTTACATACATGTAAAACTACAAATACATTTTAAAGGAAATTGAAACCAGGTAACAATGGGCGGTCTTATCGCTAAAAAGCGATCTCTTTCAGAGTATAGTTTGGCATTAAAATGATAGCTATCTAATTGATGTCATTTAGTTATCATTTGTGCGTACATTACGCTCGTATTTGTTCGTACATATATTAGCGCGAGTGAGACGCACGGGCCAATGAGAACAAATATACGTTATTCAGGTCTCGATGTCAATATGATGTTTCAATTGGCTTTGTGGTAAACCGTAATATTTGCAATTTTTTTTATCTAATTTTTAAATGAGACTTTGGACAGGTGAACATGTTGGCTTCATGGGTGTTTTCATAGTTCCCTGCGCAAGGGAGGGATCAATAAAGTGGTATACACTGATTGGTATGTCTGATGAAGGCTCTATAGAATATTGTAAGTGAGTTTTGTCGTCAGCTGGGGCGCGAGCAAGGCGTGGGCGCGGCCATAGAGTACGTGCGCGGCGTGTTCCCGGCGCACGCGGCGCGGCACGAGCGCGCGCTGCAGGCGGCCGTGTGCGCGCTGGCCTGGTGCGCGCCCGGCGCGCCGCCGCCGCCGCCGCACTACCGCGCGCTGCTCGACCCGCGGGCGCTGGGTATACCTACTTGAATATACTGTACCCCCCTCATTCATAAACGTGTGCTAAAGTTACGATGCCGATACGTCGGAAAGGGACAAACGATGATTAGCGGCATCGTAACTTTAGTACACGTTTATGAATAAGGTGGTACATGTACCCCACGTGTATCGCTCCACGAGCAATTCAACTGTACAGGGCGCAGTTTGACAATGTCAAATACTGTAATGCCGCGCAAGATAATTTTATTTTAGATAATCAAAATTTTTCTTGAACACTCATTTTTTTTTTAATATTGGGATATGGTTTATTCGGTAAGACGGATTGACATTTAATGTGAATTTGCACGTCCCTTCGGTGTGCGAGCGGGACATCGTTCAAAACGTATAGTCAGTAAAACTTAGTACGCTTGCATACAAATATGTTTCAAGGGATGCCAAGCTAAGCTTGGCTGAGTCTACATAGCGTTATCACGTTCATACGCCGGAGCGACGTGCGAATATGCATCAGTGTGATAACTGCGTAATACTCAAACTGCGGGCGGGGTATGTTTATGGAGAAGGAATAACTTTCAGCGATAAGTCAATTATGGACCGTTGTTCGAAGTCATGGATGTACTAAAAGCTTCGTCTATGGATATTCCGTCGCTACCTATAGCCCGTAGGCAACGTGTTCGCAGTCAGCAACACAAGCTATAATGTCGGTGTCTGCGGCCAGGCGCGGAGGCGGGCGAGCTGTTCGTGCGCGAGGCGTGCACGCTGCTGCGGCTGGCGCCGCTGTCCCCGCTGGCCGGCGCCGTGCTGGCGGGCGCGCGTGTGCTGCCCGCGCTGCACGACCTGCGCGCCAAGATGACGCACCCGCACGTCGTCGCGGCCTGGGCCGACGAGGAGCTGCCGCTGGAGGTGAGCGTGTGTACAGGCGCGGAGGCGGAGCCGTGCGTGCGCGAGGCGTGCACGCTGCTGCGGCTGGCGCCGCTGTCCCCGCTGGCCGGCGCCGTGCTGGCGGGCGCGCGCGTGCTGCCCGCGCTGCACGACCTGCGCGCCAAGATGACGCACCCGCACGTCGTCGCGGCCTGGGCCGACGAGGAGCTGCCGCTGGAGGTGAGCGTGTGTACAGGCGCGGAGGCGGAGCCGTGCGTGCGCGAGGCGTGCACGCTGCTGCGGCTGGCGCCGCTGTCCCCGCTGGCCGGCGCCGTGCTGGCGGGCGCGCGCGTGCTGCCCGCGCTGCACGACCTGCGCGCCAAGATGACGCACCCGCACGTCGTCGCGGCCTGGGCCGACGAGGAGCTGCCGCTGGAGGTGAGCGTGTGTACAGGCGCGGAGGCGGAGCCGTGCGTGCGCGAGGCGTGCACGCTGCTGCGGCTGGCGCCGCTGTCCCCGCTGGCCGGCGCCGTGCTGGCGGGCGCGCGCGTGCTGCCCGCGCTGCACGACCTGCGCGCCAAGATGACGCACCCGCACGTCGTTGCGGCCTGGGCCGACGAGGAGCTGCCGCTGGAGGTGAGCGTGTGTACAGGCGCGGAGGCGGAGCTGTGCGTGCGCGAGGCGTGCACGCTTAAATCGGGCGCGCACAAATAAATACCAGGATCGTACCCGGCTAGGCTACGAAGCCGTTAAAAGTATGGTAACGACGTTGTTTTTTTTAATATCTCATGTTTCTATTGTTAATATTGTATACTGGTGACCAAAAACTAACATTAGACAACCCCAAATGATTAAAAATACACCCTAACAATTAAAACATATATTTTAAATAAGATAAAAAAAGAAATTTTGAACATATTACATTATCAAACTTTTTTAAATTGCTTTACAAATCGTTGAACTGGCAAAGTGGCATATAACCAGAATTTGATTTATTTACTATAAAAATGTTCTATTAACATTTTTACCGGGCTTTTTAATGGGTCATTCGCAACATATGTTGATTTAAAACATTCCCTTCGGTCGTGTTTTAATTTATCACCACTCGTTGCGAATTTCCTAGTTTTCGCACTTGTATCGTCATGTACTATTACTATTTTGTTTTCTAATTGTAAATGAGTAATATAAAAATACATCGCATGAAAATCACAGTTTTATTGTCACATTTTAAGATTGATTCCGTACTGGCCTATAGGCTTAGCACATGATTGGCGCGACAGTATCTCGCGGCTGACTACCCGTCCCTATTTAATTAACATTGTTAGAAAAAGACGGGTAGTCTTATCTTGTGCTAGGCCTATAGGCCATTACGGAATCAATCTTAAAATGTGACAATAAAAACTGTGATTTTCATGCGATGGATTTTTATATAATTAATCATGTGCAGCCCGGCGGGGGAGTATGTCATATATCATACGCGAGTTAGGGCCAGCTGCACCAACCAGCACCAACCGAATGAACAACAACATTTAGAATACGTTTTATTTTAACGGCGACAGACGGTTCCGTGCTCCCGACCCTAAAAGAACACTCGTTTATTAGGATTCACTATGCAAGATTTTTTAATAATTATTAATAGAATTTGTGGCGTCTCCTCTGTCTCTACAACGTCGTGCCACAATTTTCTAACAGATGGCGTTAGCAAGCTAGAACGCAATTACGTAGAACCCTACATCGCGCTTACGGATTTTCAAATGTCAGTTGCAATATACATACATATACAACTTCTGACCAACTCTCAATGGACTTCGGTCCCCGGCAATAACACAGCCTGTTCATGAATACAGTTCTTTCTATTGGCCCTCTCTCTATTTACCTCAAATCTAACTATTATAAACGTTACAAAATGTTCCAAAACCATCAATTTAAATTAATACGTTATTGATTAAAAAAATGTTTTAATTACACAATTTTTTGAGGATCACAAAGGTTCTTATAATAAAATGAAATTGAATGTTGTGACATAGATGAATCTGAATCATGTTTTGACTGAGACATCTAAAATGTACTCGTAACTACCGGTTTAAAATATACATAAATACCTACCAGTAAAATACTATATCCAAACCAATTTGAGATGTCATCGTATAATGGACGCGGTTACAGCGCAATAATTACACAAGAATGCAATTTTCTCTATTTATTACATACTTCGCTTAACCGTGTCCATCATACGCCTTACGCA
Source organism: Cydia pomonella (assembly GCF_033807575.1). NCBI lineage: Eukaryota > Metazoa > Arthropoda > Insecta > Lepidoptera > Tortricidae > Cydia > Cydia pomonella. The sequence goes on along the minus strand of NC_084717.1, from coordinate 5,416,385 downwards.
GCAAAATTGAACCGTGTCGAAGTTCATAAACCTGCAGGTGGACCTTGGTGAGGACGGCGGCGGCTACCACTCGGTCTTCGCCTGCCCCATACTTCGCCAGCAGGCATCGGAGCACAACCCTCCCATGCGGTTGTTATGCGGACATGTCATCTCCAGAGACGCGCTTAATAAACTCGCCATGGGCGTCAAGTAAGTAACTTTACAATTACAAAACTGTTACTCTGTCTTCGCCTGCCCTATACTTCGCTAGCAGGTCTCGGAGCACAACCCTCACATGAGGCTGTTATGCGGACTTGTCATCTCAAGAGACCCGCTCAGTAAGCTCGCGATGGCCGTAAAGTAAAAATCACTTAGCTATCTATTGTTAGGGAGTGATTAATTTATTTAAACCCGCCGCCAAAAAGATATTAAAATAAATAATAAATAAATATTTATAGGACATTATTACACAAATTGACTAAGTCCCACAGTAAGCTCAATAAGGCTTGTGTTGAGGGTAATTAGACAACGATATATATAATATATAAATATTTATAAATACTTAAATACATAGAAAACACCCATGACTCAGGAACAAATATCCATGCTCATCACACGAACAAATGCCCTTACCAGGATTTGAACCCGGGACCATTAGCTTCGTCACTACCCACTAGGCCAAACCGGTCGTCTATATTATATTAGGTTTTCATTTTAAAGTGACATGCATCACAATTACATGTAACATAAAAAACCGGACAAGTGCGAGTCGGACTCGCCCACCGAGGGTTCCGTACTTTTTAGTCTTTGTTGTTATAGCGACAACAGAAATACGCCATCTGTGAAAATTTCAACTGTCTAGCTATCACGGTTTATGAGATACAGCCTAGTAACAGACGGACGGACGGACAGCGGAGTCTTGCTAATAGGGTCCCGTTTTACCCTTTGGGTACGGAACCCTATAAGAGCAAAGAAAATAGAACGAGTTGCATTGCATGTAGAACTTCTAATTTATTTATTTGCAAAATATATTTTGCGAGTGGGTCGTTATGCACCCCAACCAGTCAAACCCAACACTGGGTTACTCCTTTCAGGTTGAAATGCCCGTACTGCCCGATGGAGCAGTCCCCGTCGGAAGCCCGCCAGATCTACTTCTCCTGAACGCGCGTTGTCTCCACAATAAAGTATGCAAACTACTCTTTAACCACCACTGTCGGCCAGTTTTGCCAACCTGACAATTGTACGGAATTGTCATTGTCATGTGACAAATGTCAGCATGGCAAAATAGGGATCTGGTCAGTACTAATTAGAAGTAAAAGTCTTTTAAACGCTTCTAATATGTAAGACTTGCAATATCCAGCTCATTTCGCGGCAGTCTGATAAATAAGACACAAGCACGCTCAATGAAAAATTCTAAGCGGTTAAAACTTGAAGAATTTAACAACAGGAGACGCCTTGTCTGTAATTTTCTGTACAAAGCAGTCTGCTGATTTTTGCGGGGGAGGGGCACGTCAAATGTATGGCTATTTTCGTACATTACGTACAAATAGCCATGTCCATACAATACATATGACCATTGGCCGAGGTTTTCGGCAGAGGGGTAAGCTCTTAAAGGCGACCAGCTGTTAAATCCTCCAAGGGTTAAAAGGTTAAGTGTCATTGGTGCAACTAAACGCAGCTGATTTGACTTATCAGTAAGATATATTGTTAGTCGTTTTTGTAGGACGCTCTTCAGACGCCTTATACGAGCTAACCTTTGGCTGCCATTTCGATTTTAAATTGCGCTGTAGCTATTATATACACTTAGATGCAAAACTGTCCCAATAGTAGCATCTTAGTACAATGTGGAGAAGTTGATGTTGATCAAGGGGAGGGGCACATGGTTAATACATAACAGTACTCCTAATTTTCTACATATCGACCTAACATATGATGTGCTTGGCATTTACGGTTATTTTGTAATTTAGAATCGAAAAGTAGAAAAAAAACATTTTTATTTTTTACAATATTTTTATTTCTTCGCATTGAAACTCCAAAATACATAATTTGTGCCTTTATAAAATCATCATGAAATTATTTTAATGGGGCGTATTTTTGAAGTTACTTTTAGGTGACTTATAGCTCGGTGCAAAAATGTACCATTAAAAACAGTTATAGAAAGTGTCTGTTAGTTTAATGTCAAAGACGACTGTTATTCTGCCATAACTACAAAACTATGTTCATGATTCAAACAGTTGATACCTCATTTTATATCATATGTTAGGTCGATTTGTAAGAAATTTTAAGGAGTACTGTTATGTATTAATCATGTGCCCCTCCCATTGATCGACATCAACTTCTCCACATTCTAATAAGATGCTACTATTGGGACAGTTTTGTACCTAAGTGTATGGAATCTAAGAAAATGGTGGAAGATGAGACTTGAAATTATGAAAAAATAGTCATACGAACGAAGAAAATTATCTAAAAAAGATATGGCTTAAATATTTTTGTAATAAAATTAAACTTTGTAACTTAGCAGCGTACATGTTTGTACCAGTTTAAGATTATTCATAAAAGAAGCAATGGAGTCTAGGCTCTAGTTGGCTAGAAATTTTTGAATTTTTTTAATGTTTTGGCACTGATATTTAGGGTAGCCTACAGCCAAAGAGAATTTGAAGTAGAGGTGGATTGTCAAAGAAAATTTTGTAGCCACGTAAATTTACTTCCATTTTTCGACACATGATTAAAACTTTTAGAACGCCATTTGACTTTGATCCTTATTTTTCACTGATATGTGTTAAATCTGTTAAATATCAAAAAGTGGCGCCATTTAATACATCAAAGGCCAAAGGTATGGCGGCATCGTTTCGAGCGATGGCGCTATAACCTTTGGGTTATGCCCGGTATTACGTGGCTACAAAGTTTTCTTTGACAATCCACCTATATTGCAAATTCTCCTTGCCCCAGCCAGTGTCGTATAGCGGCCGTAATTACAGCGGTCAATGACGTCACTAGAACGTTGTCTGTGTAAACAAAATGGCGCGGAAATCCTAGAGGGCGATGATTGAAGGATCATTATTTTTGCGTCCGTAATATTACGGCCGGTATATGACGGCACAGCTATCCTAGGAAACCAAAGCTCTACTCATGAAATTATGATATAAGCCAAATTATGCTTGAAAATTTTAAATATAATATTTTTAAATAAACGGCAATGTCTCCCTTATTCATGAAACTTAGCAAACTTTTGTTAAATTTTGCCCCTTTCTAACAAACACAAATGTCAAAATGACAGATAAAGACAAAGAATTATCGTTTATGAATAACGCCATAAATCATTATGGTGTAGTTTAAACTAGTCAGACCAAGCTAAGTTGGCAGCGATTGTCTGTGCTATCAAAATCATTGGTCTGACTCTATTGCATGGAGTGTTTCATATTTATACAAATTATTATTATTTATTTCATTTTAATATATCAGTTAGAAGTGAAACAATTCAACATCAAAACATTGCAATATGGCTTGTAATAACAATGAAGTATTTAGGTATTAATAGGTACTCTGTTCTTTTAGTTATTCAAAAAGAAAACAGGCAATGACTTAGTCAAACACTCAATAAAATAAGACCGAAACTTACAAAAGACTTTTATATATTCTCTTGTTAGCCAAAAGAAAAAGTCAATAGATTTTGTTGACATCGCTTTAAATGCCTAAAATAACAGACGTATAATAATAGAGACAGTCTATGATATATGTATAATATTTTAATTAATCATAGATCTTTTAACCATTGACCATAATAGCTGGAGAGCCGGCGATATATACTAAATGTGTAGTTACTCGAGCGCCGTAGAGACCTATTGGAATCGAATGATTAGATGATAGGATGTAAAAAAGGTTGTATAAAGTTTTCGTTTCCAGCGAGCAGCAAAGCGTCCACAGATTTTTATTAATTACGGGGGCTGGTGGAGGGTTAAAAAAATCTTTACGTAGATTATGGATTTAGTCGTCTTGGTCCACGTTAATGCTTCTTTCTATGACTTAATCTGAGAGTTAGTTATTTAGTAATAGCACAATTATAGCATTAACTTGGACTAAAATGACCAAATCCACAATCTGCTTAACGATTTGTTGAACCCCCACCAACCAACGGATAAACATAGACGGCTAAAAGTGTTTATAGTAGGCTCTAAGGGGTAACAAGATATCACTCATATCTTAATGTAACGCGCTCGAGTAACTACAAAAATCCCCTCTTGGGCTCCCCAACCATATGTCGTCGAATAACAAAATCGATGATAAGATGATTTTCCGTCGGGGTGAATATTATATTTGCGCCCTTCGTACTCTTAAGAGTGGTAAAATCATATTATTTTTATACTTATCGAATCGATGTTTTAATAATAGGGAGTATTACTTCAAGTTCTGCCGCCAGAGAGCAGCACTTTCACATCACCATAAACCATGGAGTAACTTATATATACTATGCCTTAAACAGTTTTTTGAGAAGTATGGAAGGTGGAGGTAAGGAATTAAATCTTCATGTACCAAAAAGTGTCATCAAAAGCTATACCTAGAATACTCGAAAAAAAAAATCAAATCATAGACAGCGCACTTCACTCTGTCAATAACGCCTAGGTTCTTAGCTACTCTAGCGCTACTCTGGAGAGATTTGGAACTATTATTTATAGCTGACAGCTGGACACTTTTGCAACAGTTCCACCATAAGAGATTTCACTCCTTTTCAATCCACACTCCATATTGAGAAGTTTTTACTATGACATTGATGCATCAAAGTGGTTTGTTTACAGAGGCCTACCGCGAAATGCGAAAATCGAAATTTCGTTATCTGGCCCCTTTATCGCTCGAATATGCAAGAGTAATAGAGAGGCAAATAACGAAACGTGGTAAGAATGTGGTAATGGCGCCCTCTACGCAGCGTTTTGCGTAATATCCCCTATTCAACTATGAATCGCGCCGAAACTTAATTTGTATAGCAGATAGATGTATGAAGCCAATTAAACATTAATAACTGAGCCTAGTTTAACTGTAAGATATTATACTATGTGGTAGTTTATAGCTATTTGTTTTTTTATATGAAAATGGTGGTAGCAATGAAAGGACAGTTAAGAAAAAAGATATATGCATTAGGTGTACACTGGGTTTTATTTGGAATGAAATTAGGCCGAGTTTACACTTAGCGTATAAACAATTTATAAACGAATTTTATAAACAGACGGATACAAGTTTATATACAGTAAGGTTGTGGAATTATATCTAGACATTTTATTGTAATGCAACAAATGTACGTAGAGAAGCGAAAATAAAATATTGATGCCTACTCAAACGATTGTTTTATTTTTTTATTTCCTAAATCCTTTCGCACACTAATATCATATCGAATGTCATCTCGCTTTGTGTGGTAGGGCACAGCCAGTGGATGTCATTCCAGATCTAGAGCAGAGCCCAACTGGGGCAGTACCTCCACCTTACAGAAAACAGCAGCCAAATAACACTAGACCCTACTCATAGTGTTGTGTTCCTGCCGGTGAGTAAGGTTGCCAGAGCTCAACGAGGGGGGCGGGTTTAGGGTCGGCAACGCGCATGGAACTCCTCTGGAGTTGCAGGCGTACATAGGCTACGGACACTGCTTACCATCAGGCGGGCCGTATGCTTGATTGCCACCGACGTAGTATAAAAAAAAAATCGAAATCAGACATGATTTTAGCGAATTGACGTAGAATTTAATATAAAATTAGACATGTACAGATATCGTCAGGTGACAATCAAAACTAGCTAATTACTAAAAAATAATTAAACAAAAATCAACCTTATTTTCGTAGTAATATGGTTCATTGTGGCTATGAACTTGTGGTGGTAATTAGTGAGTTTTGCTTGTCACCTGACGATATATTGATGGCGGGATTCCACCAGTAGGGCTAAGATGGTCGGCTCCTTATCATTTGTCACCACGCCTGTCACGTTCTAACAAGTATGTAAGCGCGAAAGTGACGGGCATAGTGACAAGTGATAAAAATGGAACCATGATTCCACCACAGTATGCAGCACACGCATATCGAGTGTATTTTTTGTTGTTGTTTAGGTTAATTGTCTGCAACCACCTGAACTTGGCAAAATCTCCACGCTGCAATTAACAAGAAAATTAGTTACAGTTACGGCGTTTTACCTGTGCAGTTGATAAAACTGCGCAGGCATACCCGTGTGTGTATGGCCAGCTTTACCGGGCACAACCTAAAGGTTACGGCGCCATCGCTCGAAACGATGTCGCCATACCTTTGGCCTTTGATCTATTGGATGGGGCCACTTTTTGACACATATCATTAAAGAATAAGGATCAAAGTCTAATGGCGTTCTTAAAGTTTTAATTATGTTTCGAAATATGGTAATAAATTTGCTGTGGCTACAAAGTTTTCTTACACCTCTATTTCAAATTTTAACATTGAGGCTACTGAGCTCCGGTAAAGCTCGAACTCATGCTTTCATGTTTGGTGTCAAATGAAAGGCTAACGAAACTTCGTCTAGAACTTAGACATCGGGGCTATAACCGCGAAAATCGAAGTTCGTCAATTGCGGGTATTTTTCTGTCATTCTAATTATGTCTTAACGTGAGTAAAAGAGAAAGATCCTCGCAATTTGCGAATATTCGGTTTTCACGCTAGGCCCCCAGGCCGCGTAGCCAACGTTACGATCGTTAACGCTCCGTAGGGTAGCGTAGTCATCTCTCTCTATCACTCTTCCATATTAGTACAACCATAAAGTAAATATTATATATATCTAATCTGTGGTACAACTGTGACAGTTGCATTTCGTTCGCCGCGGAGCGTGAACGATAGGCACGTTGGCTACGCGGGCAGTTAACCCAACCAGGCCGCACCAATCTACAATGTTTTCTCAAAATATCCAAATATATTCTGATCAATTCAGTTTGATGATTAATTTGATAAAAGTGCAATCTAATTTGAAGCTTAAATCGGAATGCTAAAGTTGAAATTCTATTGGCACGTTTGTGGTCGATAAATCGTACTGTGCAGTAGGTCTGGAAGAGGGTCAAAAAAGTTAAAATTCTTGGGCACTACACTCGTATTGTTGTAAAAATTTACAACTTTTATATGTGTATAATAGACGACAAAATGAAACAAATAACATATGTACAGAATCGAACACATTATAATATTGTAAATATCTACATTGAGGATAGTTTTGTGCTGTTCAGACAGCTCAAGATTTATAATAAAGATACATAAATAAGGGGTACATTCATATTATAAATAAAACAACAGATACATCTAATAGGAAAAATATCTACACATTCCTAGAAATAAAATTGTGTAGATTTTTTGAGCTCTGTCCTTTTAGATATATTTGTTAAATCTGAGAAAACAACGTCTTAGTTAATTCTAAACTTTAGTCAACCCACTTTTATTTGGAGGTACTTCGTCGCCATAGTTACGTATCTTTGACAACTGTTTATAGGACATTATTACACAAATTGACTAAGTCCCACAGTAAGCTCAATAAGGCTTGTGTTGAGGGAAACATTATACGCCCATTATTTAAAGAAGAATTAATGTGTAAGAATAATTCTCTTAAGAAAGTATACGATAGCCCCTTGACGTAAAATAACAACAAGAAAACTCTAAAATTGAGAATCTACGTCTATAGGTAAACAAGATTTTTTTTTTATAATTTTCAAACCATTTGTGCAGCATATTTAAAACAAACAATGTGTATTTCAAATCGACAACAAGTCATTTATGAGTTCATCTCAATTAATTACTATTTGAAGACAAATTTAAATCTTAAAGCTATAAAAAATGATACATGAATGACATTAACTACACGAATATCTCGACGTAATTTTATGATATCACAGTGCCGTCTACCTTCGTCCCGACAATTTCACTGTACGCATTTGAAAATTATTTCTCCGTATTCTTTTTCAATTCAAGTAAACAGCAGATATAAAATATTAGTATGTTAAGGTGTCACACACTGTTTAGTTACAATACCCGTGCGATAGCTTAAGATTTATTCCATTTTGTATCGGATATTAGCTGCACCACTGGGATCACACACACAAGGATCTTACGATATATTTTGTATGTTAAGATATATTTCTTATCTTAAGATGACATCTTTGCATATCTTGGTATCTTAACAAACTTTAATTATATTTCCATATTGCTGAATAGCTTAAGTTAGTGTAATATGAAAATATATAGTATCTTAGCTGTTTGTGATAGTTCATATAAACTGTATAATGTGCGATATTTTAGGACAGTGACGAACTCGCGTACGTCCTTACTCATTTCACAATTATTTGTATCGATCAGAAATAAATGTCTACCTAGTTTTATCGCTATAAATAAAGATGTGGAGAAGATCGGCATATAGAGTTTTTTGCGGGTAAGACCGTCATGTCATGGGACAAGAATATGCATGCGTACGTCGCTGACATAGTCAGAAACCACGAGATCCACTCCTGCTCTACCGACCTTCTGTAAGTAGAGTATGTGTACAAACACACGAGTTAATAGCGACGAAATATCTTGAAGACGGTTTTCTCCACATTGACCTTATTTTCTTTGCTTTTGAGTGATTATGTATAAAAGCATGTGTTCAGTGAAATTGTCAGATGATTCAAACACTTAGGTACTCAGTCATTGCAAGATTTAGATCTTAAGCCTCTAGTGCATACAAAGCCATATCCATTGACAGCTATTAAAGTTTAAATTTAAACAATTTTTTTTTATAATGTGCACTAGAGGGTTAAGGATCACAAACCGCACCAGTCTCGCTAGTCTATCCTAGGAAAGGTACAACATGAAGAAATATGCAACTGTATGGCAAAAAACAACGTTCTAAGCATGTTTTATTCCTATCAAAACATGACATGGAAATACTCCACGTTTGGTGAAAAAAATCAACCAAATACTTATACTATTTTGTATCAACTTACGTATATGGAAATTGATTAACTTATTAAGGTCAATGTGGAAAAGACCGACATATTACATTTATTGCGGATAAGACCGTCATGGGCCAAGAACATTCGTATTTGTATACGTCCGTCGCTCAGATAGACTGAAAGGAAGAGCCTCACTCTTGCTCTACCGACCTTCTGTGGGTGGAGTACGAGTACAAACACAAATGTAGTAGTTACAAGCGACGAACGAGCTTGTATACGGTCTTGCCTTATATACAGTCTTCACCACATTAATCTTCATTCATCGACATTGATGTAAAATATTGAGAAAAACGAGTTTTCTTAATTTACTAACAGAACCTTTTCTTTGAAACTAGGTGTACGAACTGTTCGTTATTAATTATTCTATTTTATTTATTACATGGACTTGGCATACTCTTAAATATTTTAATGGAACCGGCGTACCATAAGAGGGGGCTAAAGCAAAATTGTAGTTTTTATTAAGTTTTAATCAAGGGAGAATTCTATGAAAAAAAAGACGGATCGTAGACTATATTTTTAAGGGCAGACTCCAACCAAAACATTAAAAGGATAAAGTTGGCTCTAGAAAAAATCATGAAAACATGTCTAATTTTTTTTTCCTTACAATTTTCTGCTTTTATGCCCCCTCGTACTGTCGCCATCAGACATATCGGAACGGCCAAGTCGCTCACAAATATCTGACTACGCCTATAGAGACAATAGTGTCAAGGCGTTAATTCTAACTCGCGTGTTCAGATATTTTTGAGCACCACGGCCGCTCCAATATATCTGATGGCGACTGTACAATAATATAATAAAAACCCATCTAATAATCTAATGAAACAGTCCTCCCTTTGAATCTCTCCTCTGAAACTCCGTTAGATTTTTAACTTTAACATCAGTATCATAAAGTGTAACGAGCCGAGGTGCTCAAAAATATCTGAACGCGCTCTAACGTCTTGACAATAGAGGCGTGCTCAGATATTTGTGAGCGCCTTGGCCGTTCTGATATATCTGATGGCGACTGTACAGATTGTTAGTACAAATAACTTCATTTGAAAGGCGTTAAAGTAAAAAATCGAATGAATTAAAATAATAGTCAGGTGTCATATTGTAACCTACACTCCACAGCACGTTCCGTGCCCACAATCTCACTAAGTATAACTGATATAATTTGACTAGAAATATCTATATTCCTTAATTTGGCTACAATTATTGAATCGTATTCTTAATATTAACCATTGAGACTAGTGGCGCGGAAAATATTGTCATTTTTACTCGATATTTTACAATAGTTTTAGATCCCGCACTATTTGATTTGGGAACACAAGAGGTATTTAATACGGACGCTCCGGCTGTGGAATAAGCTCCCTGCCGAGGTTTTCTCGAGGGACTGCAGTATGGGGTATTCCTAAAAAAAGTAGGTATGTATACAGGCTCTTAAAAGTTTTAAACGCGCATGTAACACCCCCGGAGTCGTAGACGTCCATCGGCTACGGTGATCACTTATCATCAAGCGGGCCGCATGCTTGTTTGCCATCGACGTGGTAAAAAAATAAACAATTGTTTTAGCAAAAATAAACTTGGAAATACATTAAAAATAACTCCAGAGACAAAAAAGTGGGTAGACAGACAAGTTGGCAGCGATTTTGACAGCTCAGACTGTGCAAGTGCTACTTTAAACGTCTAACTTCTATGAAATTATGACGTTTACTTAACACTTGCACAGGCTGGGCTACCAAAATCTCTGCCAACTTAGTCTGACTAAAAGTATTTTGAGTGAAAATGACAACATTTTCCTTGAAATGAGATCTAGACACGAACAATATCAAAAACGGAATTAGAACAATAGTAAGGCTAAAGAAGGCTCTATGATCACAACTTTAGTGTTCATGTATACTTTATATAATTAATAATTATTAAGAGAAACTATCGAAACGAATTACGTCAATTGATAAAAACATGCAGATTTCTGTAATATTTTGATATATTTTAATTTTAAAACGTACAGGTCGATTCACAAGAGCTGGCACGAATGGAATAAATGAATGAAAATATCTAAGTGTGTATCATATTGTGTGTCAGAGGGAAGTGTTTGCCAACAGTACCAGCCTTAAAGTTGAATGGGAGTCCCTTGAAGCTTGTCAATCAGTTTAAATACTTGACCTCTCTCACCTCTGACCTCAAGGACGGTGCCGACGTCGATAGGGAGCGCAGGGCGCTGGCTGTTCGAACAAATACAACAACTGCCGTAAAGGTCACATTACTCAGAGCATTATGTACCTCATGTTATACGAGTAGCCTGTGGGTGAACTACACGCAGAAACAGTACAGCACTCTGCGAGTGCAATACAACAATGCTTTTAGGGTGCTGATGGGGTTGCATCGCTACTGCAGCACATCGTTAATGTTTGCGGTATGGAGTGTGGAATTAAAAGGAGTGAAATCTCTTGTGGTAGAACTGTTGCAAGTGTCCTGTTGTCAGCTATAAATAATAGTTCCGAGTAGCGCTAGAGTAGCTAGGCGTTATTGACGGAGTGAAGTGCGCTGTCTATGATTTGATTTTTTTTTCAAGTATTCTAGGTATTGTAGCGCCACCTATTTAAGGTTTTTTGGACACTTTTTGGTACATAGAGATTCCATTCCTTACCTCCACCTTCCATAGTCCCATCTATGATGCCGGTTGTCAATGTTACTGTTCGAGTTTGACGGCAATATAATCATGCGCGTGCAATAGAGATAGCAACAGGCGGGTCAATGTACGAAAATCTATCTGGAAAGCATCTCTTCTTTAATAATAATAGGTTCGTAATATGAAAGCAGAGTAAAAAATGTGTTTTACAGAACATCTGCTTAACTTTAAGGGCATTAGGGGAGTTGTGCAACGGTTTAATTATGTAAGTATTATGATTTAAAACCATTTGGTGTTAATGGCCCAAAATATATCTAAATATAATTAGAATCATGTTTTGTTGCCATAGCTGCATGTCGCTATCAATGGACACAATTATTTAATACATAAAAAATACACACAAAGAGAGCATCACTTAAAAAAATATTTACATGTTATCATTAATAATATTCAAGTTTAAAAAGAAGTAAATTGTAAATGATATTACTGTAGGCCTAGCACAGGAGGGGCGCGTCAGTATCTCACCCGCGAGATAGACTTCCCGTCTTTATCTCACTGTAATCATTAGAGAGGGACGGGTAGTTTATCCCGCGGGTAAGGCACGGGGCCGGTTTTAAAAATAGCGGTGAAAACCGGTTTATTTTGGTTTTACTCCGATCTTTCATAAGAACGCGAACGTTTTAAGAACTTTATTGTAACCAAAATAAACCGGTTTAGTCGACGAGCGACGAGACGGCCGTCTAGCCTGGTGGTGTGCCACGTAAACAAAGACTCCGATATAAGAAGAAACCGGTTTTTATTTCTCTAAACCGGTTAATTTGCCAAGAACTGTTCTCATAAAAACCGGTTTAAAAATAACGGTTTTACGAACGAAACCTTAAAAGGTTTTGCGCCAAGTACATGATAACGGCTTGGAAATTTAACCGGTTTGCGAGATACTATCGCGCCCCTCCTGTGCTAGGCGTACTGGAAAATAGATTATCTTAGTCAATACACACACTCAAATACTTCATAAGTTCCATGACTAGAGTTTAAAGCAGCTTTAAATCACAATATTATCAACAAGGAAATTGTTATTGTGCTAGCTTATTTTAAATAAATTCTAACACAATAAAATCTGAATAACACACAAAGGAATGTATAGGCCACCTTATATGTAAACATATGTTTTTATGTCGATTTGTGCGAATTTACCTGCTTGCGACAATTTTTTTTCTTCATTTTTCTTTCCCCCCCCCGCTCTAAACTAACTCAACATTGCCTTCAATGCTAAAAATATGCTACGCTTGAAAAAAAAGTGTTTCTTTACTATACCTATACTATAAGTTACATTTAGACAGCCGTTTGGTATTGGGGTCAAATTTATTTTCTTCGTTTATGTTTCTGACCACTCTGTCATGCTTGTATCTATGTATTCTATCAAATAAATAAAAAAAGTCGAGTGCTATTATCTAGCTATAGATTATATTTTACATATGAAAAATTAAAAACAAATTTTCATCTCATACAAAAAGCTTCACTTCGTCACATTTCTTGGGGACAAAAAACAAGATTACGAAAAAAATGTTGACCCATAGACTCACATCTTTTTTCATTACAGGCAATGTTGAGCGCGTTTACATAATATGTATCGTTGAAGTAACTTGAAAAAGCAGAGGGCCTACCGCGAACTACGTTCGACGTGTAGCCTCTTTGTCGCACTTGTAAATTCGTACGTAAGTGTGACAGGGAGGCAACACATCGAACGTCCTAAGGCCCTCCGGTCTCAACCAATCAGATTTTTCTTATAAGGCAATTTTTATGAGACATCCAGTTGTGGTTCTAATTGCAGATTTCCATGAATTTCATCATGAACCTTGTACAGTCGCCATCAGATATATTAGAGCGGCCAAGGCGTTCACAAATATCTGAACACGCCTCTATTGTCAGGGCGTTAGAGAACGTGTTCTGATACTTTTGGGCACCTTGGCCGCTCCGATATATCTGATGGTGATTGTACACCATGACAATTAATAAGAAATAAGTCCACGTTTAATTATTTTACAGTTAGTGACCACTTTCTAACTACTGCTGTATGTAATTTAGGGAAAAGGATCCTGTTTTAAAACATCTATTGATTGGCATCCAAAATATCCATAGCCTCCTAAGACCCAAGGTACAGGTAAGTACTTTAAAATTCCAATCAATTAGTTTCCTTCCGTTTTCAAACAAAGCTAAATCAACTCTGTTCCAATTGAATATGATTTAAATTTCATCGAACTGAATAAATCCTATTGGTAGGGCCTTAGGAGGATAACTAGTTAATTTGCAGATGTCATTTCTTCGAAGGCGACATTAGGTTTGTCTTCTCCATTCCTTTGACTAAACACGCCTCTTTAATCCTTTTCCTACACGCTTATTACGTATTTTGGTCTAGCACAATTAATTATTCTTAAATTCAGGAATGTATGATACAACTGCAGGTTGATATTTAATATCATATTTATATTTGAGTCTTGGTCTCTATTACTATTTATTTTCACGTGTTACACGTCGTATATCAGAGTAATTGATCAACTCAATAATTACTCAATAGTACGTCGAGCGCAAGAAAAGTGCGTTGATAATAATTCAATACAATTAGCTGAAAATTTGGCATAATGAATGGAAAATATTTAACTATCAGGATATGTACGTTACAGAGTAAAGTTAAATTTTATCTACCCCCCCCCCCCCTCGCATATGTCCCGGAGCGTGGTATTTTCCACTTTAAAAAGGGGGGGGGGGGTAGATAAAATTTTACTTTACTCTGTAACATACATATCCTCCATTAATTATGCTAAATTTTCCATACATTTGAATCAAATTTTCCTTAATTATAAAGATTCACATAGATTTCTAAAAGGACTATTCTTTATTATTACTGGTCGGCCAGGCTTATAGTGCTCGAGAATGTTTTCCGTTTTGTATGGGGAATGTTCTCCCGCGAGAACATCCCCCTTAGTAACGGAACGGCACAACTATAGCCAGGCTACATATTTACATATTTGGGATTACCAGATCGAGGTGCGTAGCTAACGTGCCCATCGTTAAAGCTCCGTAGCGTAGCGTAGTCATCTCTCTCTCTATCACTTTTTTTTTCTATTTTATTTTGGCACAAACAGTCATTACTGAAGAGTTACATTTGAAAATAATAATATTGACAATACAGTGCCGAAAACGTTATAGACTACAGTTACTAATTTTCCATATTAGTACAACTGTCACGCGTTTCGTTCGCTACGAAGCTATAACGATTGGCACGTTGGCTACACACCCCGATCTGGTATTTTTTTTTAATTTATTGAGAAACAAACAGTCTTAAATTAAACATATGAGCAACTTAGCTAATACATTGATTTCGTTATAGACCTAGTTTCCTAATTTTCAATTTCGATGTACAATTGAAAAAAAAAAATAGTGTAAACTTATAGTGTACATAACAAAAGCGTAAATGTATAAAAAAAAATCCAAATATGTAGCCTGGTCGACCAGTAATAAAATTAAAGAATAGTGTATTTTTCTAGTGATTAGGCGCGAGGCAATTTCCTCACGCACAAACCAGCCAGTGTAGACGTGCTTCGGCCGAGGCGGCGCGTGCGTTTTCCTCGCCCGAGCGTGGACTGTGTGGACCCCGCTATTCATATCGTTGTCTAGACTGCAATCGCAGATCTACACGTAAAAAATAAATAGCCCTTCTAATTTTAACAACATACAATAAGATGTCCGATTGAGCTAATTTTGATATTAACATCGTATTATTTTCAAGTGAAATCTTCCAGATTTCACTAAACCTTAAGCACAACGTGTTCTTTTTATATCGCAACAGAACTACTAAACGAAAATTAGCTTTATCGAGCCGCAGCGGCGAGCGGCGGCCATAGGTTGGAGCGAGACACAGCGATCCGACCTTTCGTTCTCACCTATGGCCGCCGCCGCCGCGCAAAGTGACAGGCCGTAAGAGCGGAATCAGCTTGGTTTGTAGCAAGCGCGGAGCGTCAGGCCATCTCTGTCACTCTAATTGTGTAGTAAGCTTTATCTCGACGACAGAAGAGCGGAATTAGCTTGGCCTAGATACGATGGTTACGGTGTGGTTGCACTCAAGCGCACAGACTGCGGGTCCGTTCAGCCATCCCAGTTTCATGGTAACCTTATTTCGACGACATAAGAGCGAGTTTAGCTTGACCGGAGAAGCGATGTTATGGTGCAGTTTGCAGCCAGGCGCGGAGCCCCCGGGCTCGTTCGGCCACGCCGTCGGAGTTGTCTTGCAGCGACTGCTCAGGCTGAAACAATAGTTTTTATTATTTATAAATAGTTTGGGATAAAGGGATACCATAGGGATAAAGAATCATACTATTATATCGTATGATACTATTATGTCGTATTTTTCTTATGCTAATACACTAAAAAAGACGAGTCAAAGTTTTGCAAACTACATATATCTTGTGAGGGCTCGCCGTGAGAATCTCAAATATATGTTTTATAATTTTACGAGCGACCCGCCCTGGTTTCGCACGAGCTACACAAAACCTTAACAAATTATACACCTAAACCTTCATCAAGAATCACTCTATTGATAAGTGATCCGTATGAAAATCCGTTCAGTAGTTTTTGACTTAATCGCGAATATACAGACAGACAGACGTGGCGGGGGACTTTGTTTTATAGGGTGTAGTAATGTTTATACAACACTGAAGATTGTATTTAGTGCAGTAATAAAGTACCATTACGAGGGAAGAATAGCTTTGCGATCCTAACGAAGTAACGGTACTTTTTCTATGAAATTTCTGTTTCGGGAGAAAACGGTTTCGACTAACTAAAATCTTAACAAATCACTTTGATTTTAATGTCGATCGCTTTAGCATAATATATTCTAGGTTTATAGGTCTCGCTTGGATTATTTTTGTTGTATTACTAATTTAAAATAAAATGAAAAACCTATAAACCTGGTTTTTTATTGTGTCAATAACGTACTAAAAATCATGGAGAATGGAAAATATTTAGAAGTGGAAAAACATTATCTCTTTTTGTATGAACGAGTACGTGGTATCAACTTCGAACCTGCACCTTAAGTGACCTTATTATGCAATAAATCTTTTGTAGTCTACCAAACCAATTTATCAATAATAGTAGAATATTAAACTATTTTTATGTCTTATTCCACTAAAAGAGGCAGTTAGCAACCTGGAAACACTGCTAGGTTTCGTGGGTAGCGCTACCGCTACCTCGTTTCACGCAAAATAGGCACAATGGTTGTCGATTTGAGGTACGGGATCCTAAAATATACTTACAGCGGAGAGAGTCATCCGAGTGTGCGAGGTTGTTGGGGCGTTGCAGGAGCTGGACTCGGGGGAAGCTGTTATGGCTGCCATAATAAAATAGACATGGAATAAAATTGTATTAAACATGAAAACGGTGAAAATTAAAGATACTACTCCTAGAAATAGGTTTGATACCTCATTAGGTTTGAAATGATGTCTAGAAAAATATATTATGTTATGAGAGTAAGAATAATTCATTGTAGTACTGTGTATAGTCACGTCTGAAAATATAGATACGGACAAATTGCCAAAAATAGATATACACGACCTTATTGCCCATGGTGTATACATATTTTTGGTACTTTGTCCGTATCGATATTTTCAGACGTGACTGTACATTTCTAGATAGTAATCCTGATACAATTTATTAGATCCAACAGTTATCCATTTTGGGACGCAAACTTAAATAACACGCAATGTTCAAAATATTATTTTAGACTATAATATAGTACATTACGATAGAAGTGCGAAAAATAGGAAATCCGAAACGAGTGGCGATAAATTAAAACACGACCGATGGCAGTGTTTTAAATCGACACGAGTTGCGGATTACCTATTCGCACATGTATCGTACGTTTTACAGTACATATGGCCTTTAAAATTTTCGACATAGTTACATAATGTGCTAATTATCGCACTAGTGCGGTAAAGTAGCGCCATATGTGCTGTAAAATGATTTATCAAATAACCAGTTTTTCAATCTTACCCGGTAGATAGCGATAGCGTTTAGGAATTAATATTGTTGATCTACTCTTACATTGATGCCAGATGACCACAAAGCCTAAATCTCTCATATTGGTGTTAAAATAGTTAACTAAGAAATACAGCATATACATTTTTCATTATTATAAGAGTTAGGAGCTTTTAAAAATTTGTATGGAATGGTTTTCGCTCTTAACTCTTACGTTTACGTTTGTACAGAGAAGCGTCAACTATCGTCAGTTGACGAATGGAAAATATGATTTCCTGATCTAGGTCTCGATGGAACGAGTGAAAATCGACGCCTGAATGCGATTTATTTGCTTGGCGATGGGCGGCAGTGTATAGTGAATGCTTGAGATTCTATGAGGCGATGGATGCTAGGTGCTTAACTGTCCCAATTTAATTTGTTAATGTGCCATTATTGTTTTATAATTGTTAATACTTATAATTATTAGTTAGTTTAAGTTTCGTGACGCATTGGTTCAACTGTAATGTCATGTAAACATTTTTATCAATAAAATAAAATAAATAAAAATAAAAAAAATAAAAAAATATGAGTAACCTGGTACTCTCGGGTCCCTGGCGTCCAGTGCGCGCCAGATGTCGCGCACGTCGGCGTGCAGGGCGCGCAGCGAGCGCAGCACGGCGCCGCCCGCCGCCGCCGACGACGCCGACGAGCCCGACGACGAGGTTTCCTGGCGACACAGGCATAGGTGAACTCGAGCCTGTTCACCAGATATGGACGCAGCCTGAAGGCCCTTCGGAGACTAGAGCGGGTTCACGAAAAATAATACGCGCGTACGCGTGTTTTAGCGCGTTTGTTACATTGTTACAAAAGGAAATGTAATAGAAAAAAACCGGCCAAGTGCGAGTCAGACTCGCGCACGAAGGGTTCCGTACCATTATTTATAAAAACGGCCAAAAAATATGTTTGTTGTATGGGAGCCCCTTAAATATTTATTTTATTCTGTTTTTAGTATCTGTTGTTATAGCGGCAACAGAAATACATCATCTGTGAAAATTTCAACTGTCTAGCTATCACGGTTCATGAGACAGCCTGGTGACGGACGGACAGCGAAGTCTCAGTAATAGGGTCCCGTTTGACCCTTTGGGTACGGAACCCTAAAAAATCACGCAAAACTAGAATCTATTTCCAATCAAAATCATAGTAGGTTAAAATTGGCTCCATAGAAATAATCACAAGAATGTGTCAAATTTTTATTAATTTTCAATAATATCGTTACAATGGACACCACAGCAGTATAATTTTATTTTAGTATAAAATAGTTAGTGATGTAGCCGAGGTACGTGACGAGCAAAATTTTAAAAAGAAATCATTATCATCATCTCCTAGCCGTTTTCGGGCACAGCGACTGCGTTCTACCGCTGAGAGCAATTAGTAAGTGAAAAAGTATAGTGAGAAGTTACAGAGCTATTGAGGTAAAACGTTAAAGCCCGCGCGATGGACATATTTTCAGTCAGATTTGCGCAGCGCGCCATATCTTTCGGTCCCTTCTATTTTTTTCTTTATCCCCTCTTACAGAAGTGCTACGGTAATTTGAAAATGGGGACTAAATGAGCAATTGGAGCAAATATTTATAAGCAATATAAAGAAAGAGCAAATTAATATGTATTTTTTGAAGATGAAACGTCAATATGCACCATAAGGAAGAAATAAACGTAATTTTAACGTTCCGCCTATAATCTGGAGAAATTAACCAGTCACAGAGCTTGACAGTAGAAACCAAAAAATGACTAAAGAACTAGATGAAGTAAGAAAAATCAAACTAAAATGCAAAACTGATTCAAACTAACCATCGCAGCTTGAAAGTAAAGATCAGAATAAAACTTAGGAGAAAAATATGAATAGCGGATGAACTATTCAAAAGTGAACCAAAAGGTAAATGCATCGTTCTGTCTCAAGCACATTTAAAGCGAAACTGAACCAAAATACTAGAGTGACAGTAACATGAATGAATGCGATGATGTTTCAAGTGAAATTGAACCAAAAACCTGCACGACGAGCGGCTACTGCCCGAACTTCTTACCCAACACGGACGTGTGTGTGCAAAACTGAACCAAAATACTAAGCGGATAAATAAAAATGAAAAGGTGACGATGTTTGCAACCGAAACTGATTCAAATTACTACGCGAATGAATGAAAATTGCAAGAAGATGTTTCAAGCGAAACTGAACCAAAAATCTGTATAAACACGATAGATTATCGCTCGACCTGCACGGCGACCGGCGGGCGCGCCGCCAGCGCTCGCAGCGCGCGCTCGATGTGTCGCAGCCGAATCTCCTTCTCCCCCAGCAGTGCCCGCGCTCGGTGTAGAGCAACCTCCAACTCGGTGGACTCACGCTCCTCCTAGCCCGTTTCATAGCACATCAGACACAAAACAAACAAAAATATATGCGTTCATAAAATATCAACTCGATAAGTGAACGGTCATTTTGGAACTGGCTTACACCATAGTTTCACCATCGACAAAGGCCTCTCGAATGCGCAACTTTGACGATACAAAAGCAAACTTACCCGCAGGGTAGCCCGGATCCAATGTTGGAACTTCCAAATCTCCAACGTCTTCCCGATATTAAGTGGATTGGCTAGCCAGAAACCTCATTTACCTCGTTACGCGTAGGTATTTTTTTTATTATTACCATTAAGAGTACGCAGCAAGCTCGACCGAATTTCACCTTCCCATGTAAACTTCTCATTTTAAAACTACGTGTTGTATTGTAATGAAATGCATATACAATGATATCAGGTATATCCTGTAATGCGTTTATATAGCTCCAGCTTATAATAAAAAAATCTTTTATTTCAGGCAGAGTCCTTAAACACATTAAAATAAAAATTACAAATTAAATTAATAATCACAATTACAAATTATAACACAAATAATTACTATTATTACATTACGATATTACATACACAATTTATATATTTCACTATTTATAGATAAATATTCATTAATCATCAATATCATAAATACAATACAATACAAATATACTTTATTGCACACCTCAATACAGAAACAGTACAAATAATACAACACATAAAGAAGAGGTAAACAACAGGCGGTCTTATCGCTAAAAAGCGATCTCTTCCAGACAACCTTTAGGTAGCGGAAATAACATAACATTTTAATAAATAACATTTTTATTAAGTTGGGTCATGCAACAATGGTTTACATATGGGCAGTCGAACCTGCTCGCAATCATTGTCAGAATGCTGTTGGAGCTGCCCCTCACCGGGCGCACCAGGGAGGCGCAGCGCTTGCGCATGGTGGCATGGAAGCAGTCTACCCTGGCTGTCGCAACCATCCCTGACGCGCTGCAGTATCGGGGCAACCTCATCAGCACTCTGAACGCATCATTGTACTGTTTCTGGGTATAATCACTCCACAGGCTGCTGGTATAAAAGGCTGTACAACAATGTAAAAACCTGCGGGCGATCATATTACTTTAGCCCGTACAGACAATGCTCTGCGCTCCCGCTCGATGTCGATGTGATAAAATAAACGAATAGAGCAAAAACAAGTTTTGTATGAAAAACTTAAATTCGCTGTATTTTTTTAAACTATGGCATCTGAAGCTACATAAACTAATTACAGGCATAGATATACCTTATCCTATTGTAAGTAAAAAGGTTTAGAGCAATCTAGCTAGTCGTGTTAAAATGAGAGCTTAACTACGTTTGCATGGAGAACCGAGCTTGCTGCGGATTCTTAACGGTTACTAAATTGTGTTAAATCACACAGCTGGTTACCTCCTGGTTAGTATCATCCATCCATAATATATAAAGTTAACAAAAAGAATAAAAATTATAACTTCGATAAGATTTAAAATTATGTAAAAATATCTTCCATAACTTTAATATTCAGGGAGGAAACGGGGACTACGTTGGTATGGAGAAGCTCTCGTTCACTATCGTCTCCAATTTCTGAACGTAAAAAATAACTTACGCTAGGGGCTCTATGTGGTTCTCTTTCGCTCCTGGTCTGTTTGAGCGCCGCTCTGCGCCGCTTCAACACCGCTCTCGCTCTGCGCATGCCTTCTCGCTCTATCAAGGCGCGGTGCCGTACGAATTCCAACTCGGGCGTGTCGGCGGTGGCTACGGCTCCTAGTTACAATAATAAAATAATAGTAGTTTATGTGATTGCGACATAATGAGAGTTTATAAATGAGAGTTGCTGTCGTAAGGCCTAGAGGGATCCGCATCTGGATACAGCATACCTGCGAAGAGGTACAGCAGGCTGTAGGTAGGCTGGCGGGTTAAGTCCGGGAACTGGTCTTCTAAGTCGTTTAGTTTTCGGAGCTACTGTAAGGACATTAGAGGGCTGGATCTCTGCCTCTGGATACAGCATACCTAGTTCTGCGAAGGGGTACCGCAGGCTGTAGGCAGGCTGGCAGGCTAAGTCCGGGAACTGGTCTTCTAAGTCGTCTAGTTTTCGGAGCTGCTGTCGTAGTGATTCTAGAGGGCTCGACCAGCCTTCGCCTCGTCTGGAATGACACAAGTTTATTCAAATATTACAAATACGTAGTTCTTCCAGAAAATATAACAAATCATATAAAAACCCATAAATCTCCAAGGGCATCAAACTTAGAGGATTTTGTCATTTATTATCTATGGCTGGAACTCGAGGGGTCAAGTAGTCTATTCTGTACATATACGATCATACGTACTTCGGTGAGTAGTTGAGTCGCGAAGTGGACGCGGACTTCAGTCTCGTGAAGCACCTGCGCCGCCCGTGACCTGCAAGGCCACGCACCCTGAATTAAATCTTACGACACAAGACACAAGGTTCAATTCGGGATGTTGACTAACTAAATTCTAGGGTCTTAGGACAAACTAGGGGTGCACGTTCATGTTTCTCACTTATAGTTCGTGTCATCCTCGATGACGCGCAGATTTGTCAAATCTAACGATTAATAACATGACATTACAGTCAATGCATGCGTCATCGTGAATGACACGATCTATAGACGCCATCTTGAGTAATCTTCAAGTATTTAATGGTGTTGAAATGTAGTCCATATAATAGTACATTGTGCAACGAAGGGGGTAAGTGAAATTTTGGATACGAGAGTGATTATTAAAATTAAAGACCCGAGTTTGCAATATTCTTACCCCCGGAGTTACAATGTTTTTCAACACACTTGCGAAGAAAAAACTAAATATTAAACGAAATAATTATTAAATACGGTGACATATCAAACATTCGTCCGCCATTTTGTCATTTCTTGACAGGTTAGCATCGAGGGCACAGACCTATTCAGCATTCAGCCACGATTGAAAAACTAGTAAAAATATTTTAATCGGCTGTTAAATTAATCAAATTATTTATTTTAAAACATAAAAATATATATTTAATTATAAACATCAGTATTTTAAAAGTAAAACTCTACTAAAATGCTACTTGGTTTGCATGAATAATTTTTTTTTTCACAATCCATAACTCCCGCGGGAACAAAATAGGCCTTTGTCCTTCAGTACAGTCAAGTGCAAAAATATGTATCGAATAAATAGTCTCATAAATATGGTTACTACGCTCTTATTACACTGAAATATGATGCTATGGGACACATTTTTGAGTAAGATGTGTACACCCATATTTTTACACTTGACTGTACACCTGCATGAAATAAGAACTTTTTCGAGCAAGTGTGATGAAAATACATTTTTTGAGTTAGACGATGAGAAAGTCAACGTCAACCTAAAAAGGTTAAATAATTAGACTGATCGAAATCTGTCGCAAGGTCTCTGTTGTGGAGAACTACTAGTTTAAAGTGCAGTTGACATCCCTAAATCCGTATTGGTTGGCGCGGGCACAGTATTACCGTTAATGGGCTCCTTCGGCTTGTCGTCAGCTGTCGTTGCGTCGGATGAATCTTGAAAGTCCGTGGTAGCTGTGAAAAAGTCTCATTTTTAATGAATAAGTTTTAATAGAGTTATGATTAAAGTAATAAACAGTAGTTGAGAGAAAATCTCTTAGTTGCGTGGGTTTTTAGAAGATGTTGTTATGATTCCTTGCCACATTCGAAATCACATTCGAAAATTCAGGTTAAATAGTAAAAGTAAGCGCGATCAAGTTCTGTTTTTCCGGCTCGCGGAAGACCTCGCGCTGACTGTACCTGTGTCTCGGTCCCCGCGGCGCTGACTGTACCTGTGTCTCGGTCCCCGCGGCGCTCCCTGTCGCGGTCGCGGCGGCGGCGCGGCGGCTCGCGGAAGGCCACGGCGCCGCGGCGCTGACTGTACCTGTGTCTCGGTCCCCGCGGCGCTGACTGTACCTGTGTCTCGGTCCCCGCGGCACTGACTGTACCTGTGTCTCGGTCCCCGCGGCGCTGACTGTACCTGTGTCTCGGTCCCCGCGGCGCTGACTGTACCTGTGTCTCGGTCCCCGCGGCGCTCCCTGTCGCGGTCGCGGCGGCGGCGCGGCGGCTCGCGGAAGGCCACGGCGCCGCGGCGCTGACTGTACCTGTGTCTCGGTCCCCGCGGCGCTGACTGTACCTGTGTCTCGGTCCCCGCGGCGCTGACTGTACCTGTGTCTCGGTCCCCGCGGCGCTCCCTGTCGCGGTCGCGGCGGCGGCGCGGCGGCTCGCGGAAGGCCACGGCGCCGCGGCGCTGACTGTACCTGTGTCTCGGTCCCCGCGGCACTGACTGTACCTGTGTCTCGGTCCCCGCGGCGCTGACTGTACCTGTCTCGGTCCCCGCGGCGCTGACTGTACCTGTGTCTCGGTCCCCGCGGCGCTCCCTGTCGCGGTCGCGGCGGCGGCGCGGCGGCTCGCGGAAGGCCACGGCGCCGCGGCGCTGACTGTACCTGTGTCTCGGTCCCCGCGGCGCTGACTGTACCTGTGTCTCGGTCCCCGCGGCACTGACTGTACCTGTGTCTCGGTCCCCGCGGCGCTGACTGTACCTGTCTCGGTCCCCGCGGCGCTGACTGTACCTGTGTCTCGGTCCCCGCGGCGCTCCCTGTCGCGGTCGCGGCGGCGGCGCGGCGGCTCGCGGAAGGCCACGGCGCCGCGGCGCTGACTGTACCTGTGTCTCGGTCCCCGCGGCGCTGACTGTACCTGTGTCTCGGTCCCCGCGGCGCTCCCTGTCGCGGTCGCGGCGGCGGCGCGGCGGCTCGCGGAAGGCCACGGCGCCGCGGCGCTGACTGTACCTGTGTCTCGGTCCCCGCGGCGCTGACTGTACCTGTGTCTCGGTCCCCGCGGCGCTGACTGTACCTGTGTCTCGGTCCCCGCGGCGCTGACTGTACCTGTGTCTCGGTCCCCGCGGCGCTCCCTGTCGCGGTCGCGGCGGCGGCGCGGCGGCTCGCGGAAGGCCACGGCGCCGCGGCGCTGACTGTACCTGTGTCTCGGTCCCCGCGGCGCTGACTGTACCTGTGTCTCGGTCCCCGCGGCGCTGACTGTACCTGTGTCTCGGTCCCCGTGGCGCTCCCTGTCGCGGTCGCGGCGGCGGCGCGGCGGCTCGCGGAAGGCCACGGCGCCGCGGCGCTGACTGTACCTGTGTCTCGGTCCCCGCGGCGCTGACTGTACCTGTGTCTCGGTCCCCGCGGCGCTGACTGTACCTGTGTCTCGGTCCCCGCGGCGCTCCCTGTCGCGGTCGCGGCGGCGGCGCGGCGGCTCGCGGAAGGCCACGGCGCCGCGGCGCTGACTGTACCTGTCTCGGTCCCCGCGGCGCTGACTGTACCTGTGTCTCGGTCCCCGCGGCACTGACTGTACCTGTGTCTCGGTCCCCGCGGCGCTGACTGTACCTGTCTCGGTCCCCGCGGCGCTGACTGTACCTGTGTCTCGGTCCCCGCGGCGCTCCCTGTCGCGGTCGCGGCGGCGGCGCGGCGGCTCGCGGAAGGCCACGGCGCCGCGGCGCTGACTGTACCTGTGTCTCGGTCCCCGCGGCGCTGACTGTACCTGTGTCTCGGTCCCCGCGGCGCTCCCTGTCGCGGTCGCGGCGGCGGCGCGGCGGCTCGCGGAAGACCACGGCGCCGCGGCGCTGACTGTACCTGTGTCTCGGTCCCCGCGGCGCTGACTGTACCTGTGTCTCGGTCCCCGCGGCGCTCCCTGTCGCGGTCGCGGCGGCGGCGCGGCGGCTCGCGGAAGGCCACGGCGCCGCGGCGCTGACTGTACCTGTGTCTCGGTCCCCGCGGCGCTGACTGTACCTGTGTCTCGGTCCCCGCGGCGCTGACTGTACCTGTGTCTCGGTCCCCGCGGCGCTGACTGTACCTGTGTCTCGGTCCCCGCGGCGCTCCCTGTCGCGGTCGCGGCGGCGGCGCGGCGGCTCGCGGAAGGCCACGGCGCCGCGGCGCTGACTGTACCTGTGTCTCGGTCCCCGCGGCGCTGACTGTACCTGTGTCTCGGTCCCCGCGGCGCTGACTGTACCTGTGTCTCGGTCCCCGCGGCGCTGACTGTACCTGTGTCTCGGTCCCCGCGGCGCTCCCTGTCGCGGTCGCGGCGGCGGCGCGGCGGCTCGCGGAAGGCCACGGCGCCGCGGCGCTGACTGTACCTGTGTCTCGGTCCCCGCGGCGCTGACTGTACCTGTGTCTCGGTCCCCGCGGCGCTCCCTGTCGCGGTCGCGGCGGCGGCGCGGCGGCTCGCGGAAGGCCACGGCGCCGCGGCGCTGACTGTACCTGTGTCTCGGTCCCCGCGGCGCTGACTGTACCTGTGTCTCGGTCCCCGCGGCGCTGACTGTACCTGTGTCTCGGTCCCCGCGGCGCTGACTGTACCTGTGTCTCGGTCCCCGCGGCGCTGACTGTACCTGTGTCTCGGTCCCCGCGGCGCTCCCTGTCGCGGTCGCGGCGGCGGCGCGGCGGCTCGCGGAAGGCCACGGCGCCGCGGCGCTGACTGTACCTGTGTCTCGGTCCCCGCGGCGCTGACTGTACCTGTGTCTCGGTCCCCGCGGCGCTGACTGTACCTGTGTCTCGGTCCCCGCGGCGCTCCCTGTCGCGGTCGCGGCGGCGGCGCGGCGGCTCGCGAAAGGCCACGGCGCCGCGGCGCTGACTGTACCTGTGTCTCGGTCCCCGCGGCGCTGACTGTACCTGTGTCTCGGTCCCCGCGGCGCTGACTGTACCTGTGTCTCGGTCCCCGCGGCGCTGACTGTACCTGTGTCTCGGTCCCCGCGGCGCTCCCTGTCGCGGTCGCGGCGGCGGCGCGGCGGCTCGCGGAAGGCCACGGCGCCGCGGCGCTGACTGTACCTGTGTCTCGGTCCCCGCGGCGCTGACTGTACCTGTGTCTCGGTCCCCGCGGCGCTCCCTGTCACGGTCGCGGCGGCGGCGCGGCGGCTCGCGGAAGGCCACGGCGCCGCGGCGCTGACTGTACCTGTGTCTCGGTCCCCGCGGCGCTGACTGTACCTGTGTCTCGGTCCCCGCGGCGCTGACTGTACCTGTGTCTCGGTCCCCGCGGCGCTGACTGTACCTGTGTCTCGGTCCCCGCGGCGCTCCCTGTCGCGGTCGCGGCGGCGGCGCGGCGGCTCGCGGAAGGCCACGGCGCCGCGGCGCTGACTGTACCTGTGTCTCGGTCCCCGCGGCGCTGACTGTACCTGTGTCTCGGTCCCCGCGGCGCTCCCTGTCACGGTCGCGGCGGCGGCGCGGCGGCTCGCGGAAGGCCACGGCGCCGCGGCGCTGACTGTACCTGTGTCTCGGTCCCCGCGGCGCTGACTGTACCTGTGTCTCGGTCCCCGCGGCGCTGACTGTACCTGTGTCTCGGTCCCCGCGGCGCTCCCTGTCGCGGTCGCGGCGGCGGCGCGGCGGCTCGCGGAAGGCCACGGCGCCGCGGCGAGGCCCGGGTTTGGGCGGCGCTGGTGTGTCTGCTGACGGCACCGACTTGAACAATAATTATATCCAAGCAATACTTAACCACATAAATAATAAAGATTACGCTGTCGGTATTTTGCTTGACATGTCAAAAGCATACGATAGAGTGCGCCATGACATACTCCTAGATAAATTGTATGATTCCGGAATTCGGGGAAACATTCACAAATGGTTTAAATCATATTTAGAAAACCGTAGACAATGTGTACAAATAGACCATTATAATGAAAGCTTAAGAGAAATATTCAATCGGATATCTGTTACGCCAGAGGTTCAATACCACAGGGTAGTGTGTTGGGATGCATACTATTCTTGATATATATCAATGAATTGCCAAAATCATTAGACACGACGTGTGTAATGTTCGCGGACGATGTGTCTCTGATGTTGTCAAAAGTCAAAATAGCAATCAATGTAATGATAAATTAGAAAACACTCTCCTGGCAGTAGACAATTGGCTTATGGATCACAATTTAGAAATTAATTTTAAAAAAACTAAAATTATTCAATTTCGACCATATCAAAAAAGTCCTTTAGATCTTAACTTAACATCAAGAAATGGTCAAATAGAAGAAGTGGAACAATTTACTCTATTAGGCATCACAATAGACTCAAACTTAAATTGGAAAATGCACATTATAAAAACGAAAACAAAATTGACAAGATTTAACTATGCACTCGGTATTTTAAAGGCTAATACTAGTTATGAAACGGCACTTACAGCATACTATGCGCACGCATATGCCTGGCTCCGTTACGGAGTAATTTTGTGGGGAGCTAGCACAGATGCCGACGACCTGTTTATATTGCAGAAGAAGTGCTTGCGCATTCTCTTAAACTTGCGTCATGCTGAACCATGTGGACCCTATTTCAGAGAGTATAAATTTCTCACTCTTCCATCCATTTATATTTTAGAGGTTGGCATGTTCGTCAGGGAGCACATGCACTTTTTCCGCCAGATTAAAGATGCCCCAAATCGAAGAATAGCAACTCGTCATGAAAACAGACTATGCCTGCCAAAATCAAATTTAATAATGCACAGAAACAGTCCACATGTTAGGTTTATAATAATTTATAACAAAATCCCTGAAAGTATAAAAGCCGAAGAAAAACAACATATATTTAAACGTAAATTAAAGAACTTGCTTATAGAAAGAGCGTATTACACTATTAATGACTTTTTAAATGATAATAATTTGACAAGGTAATTTAATTTTCAATTGTAATTTATTCTTCTTATTTTTATTTTTATTTTTATTTATTGTTTTGACTTATTTTGCTTTTGTATTAATTCTGGAATTATGGTTAAAATTTAAATATATACCTAACTTGACATGAAATAGGATCTAGATATAAGTGCAAACAAATCGCTGTAAAAATGTAAATGGTGAGTGTGACATAATGTACAAAATTAAGACCAGATATGTGATTGT
Source organism: Cydia pomonella (assembly GCF_033807575.1). Lineage (NCBI taxonomy): Eukaryota > Metazoa > Arthropoda > Insecta > Lepidoptera > Tortricidae > Cydia > Cydia pomonella. The sequence goes on along the minus strand of NC_084717.1, from coordinate 5,387,537 downwards.
AAAAATATATGCATGCATGATAGGTGCCAAATAAGTAGATTCACGAATAACGATTGAGATAATTGTAAATTAAAATATGTATGACATTGCAATGCCCTGCCAGAGCCCATATGACTCTGAATGTACTTAGTTATTAAGATCTGTACTAAACTATGGTTGCAATAAATAAATGACTAAATGACTAAAAAATGACAATCACACAGGTTTAAGAGGAATTCCTAGTTGCGTTTTTCCATACAAACGCTCTCGATTGTTTCCTCCCTGGATTTTTAACCTAGAGCAATGATTGTTTCAAATAAGATCAATATCATAGACTATTTTATTATGAAGAAACTTACAGCGCCTCAAAAATCGCAAAAACGGCTCAATTGAATTGGCTGCAAAAAAAGGCGCAGTTTACAAATATGACAACAAATATCCAATAAACCAAAACTTAGCGGCATAGATTATTTCTTCCTCTTGCAGTTTCCAAAATTTCATAATGATTGGTTGCGTTTTGGCGGAGGAAACAGTTGAGAGTGAAACCTCGATTTTTGAGTTTTTGCGTGGGATCCTTATCGCACGCACGCACTCCTGCCCACCGCAGCGCGACAGAAACATAGCTTCAAAAATACGAGATTTGAAAAGTTGCTCAGCTAGGAATTGCTCTAGAGGGAAGAATAGCTTTGCGATCCTAACGAACTAACGGTACTTTTTCTATGGAATTCCATTTCGGGAGAAAACTGTTTCCACTGACTAAATCTTAACAAATCACTTTGATTTTGATGTCAATCGCTTCAAGTTTCGCTTAAAAAAAAAATTAAATTGTCTTGCGAGATAAAAAAAAAGGAATGCCTATAAACCTAGTTTTTCATTATATCAATAACATACTAAGAAATCATAGAGAATGGAAAATATTTAGAAGTGGAAAAACGTTTTCTCTTTTTGTAGAACCGGTCAAGTGGTATACTTCCCTAGTAGGCCAGCGTCTTTTCTATACAACTTAATATTGTACGTACCAGACCCTATCGCGAAAAACGAAGATCGAAATTTCTTTATCTGCCTCTCTATCGCTCGTATATGCGAGAGCGATAGAGCGGCAAAAAACGCTTTTCAATTTTTCGATGCTGGTGGTAGGCCCTCAGACGTTAACCGGGGCCGGCCTTAGGCCGGTCAGTAAATAATTTCGTTCATATTTAATCCCATACGTACGCCCATAATTATTGTATAGTGTATTGTATTTTGTATCATTGACCGCCGGCGTCATGGTCGAGAGAGATATATACACAGTGTAACATGAGGAAACCGAAAGATTTTAACAATGTTCAATTCAAGTGTAGTCAATTTGTGTAATAATGTCCTATAATATTTATATTTATATTTATATTATATTTAATGTATTCCTGATCACATTTAGAGACTAAAATGTCATATAAACTTTTCTGGATTTTGCCTAGTTTCAGAATTAATACCAATATAAAAAACATCTTATTGTAACTTAGTGGAAAACGCCTTTTTGATGGCGATGATGCCATTATGGGGCGTAGTCTAAATATCCTTATTGATAGATGTCAAAAAGTGACAAATAACCTTTGCAAAAACTTCATTTTCAGTGCCAGTTATACCATAACATTAACGTTTTATGTACATTAAAAAATTAAAAAAACCCATAAAACATTTTTCCCTTTTGGCCTCAGAAGTACGTGGTTAAAATCTTTCGGGTCCCCGTGTTACACCGTGTATAATTACGCGCGTGCGATAGAGATGGAAACAGGCTTACAAATAACAAAACGAGTAGACAAAGTTGCTAGTATAGTATATACTCACGTGTTTGCAGTGGTCGTTATTGTTGGCGTTGTTTTCCGAGCACGAGTCGTTGTCGTTGTTGCGAACGACCAAATTGTTGTTCACCCTGGTCGGCTCAGATTCGATCACGGCGCTCACCGACGTCTCATTTAACTCTTTGCACCTAAAGAGGAAATATATATATATTATAACGAGCCCATTGTGTCCCACTGCTGGGCAAAGGCCTCCCCCCTCTTCTTCCACTCATCCCGGTTTTGAGCAACGACCGACCAGTCCCCAGTCGAAAGAGGAAATATATTAAATAAAAATTATGTTTTACCGTATTTTTATTACTTAGTTATATTTTTAAATAAATTAAAGTGCTAAACATACATAATTATCTGTATCTGCCTCTCTATCGCTCGTATATGCAAGAGCGATAGAGCGGCAAAAAACGCTTTTCGATTTTTCGATGTTGGTGGTAGGCCCTCAGACGTTAACCGGGGCCTACACATACATAATATGTCTACAAACGTTTTACATGACAACTAGTCCATATATAAAAAAAAACCGGACAAGTGCAAGTCGGCCTAGCCACCCGAGGGTTCCGTACTTTTTAGTTTTGAAAATTTCAACTGTCGGACGGACAGTGGACTCTTAGTAATAGGTTCCCGTTTTAGCCTTTGGGTACGGAACCCTAAAAATATAAAACATGAGCTGTCATAGGGACCATCATTCGAGAGGAATAGTGACCTATCATTCAGGGTTCAAATCCCGACGGTGCTATAAAATATTACTTTATGTACTTTCTACTGAAACAAACTTATAGACAGATAAAATGACCTTTCCAGCGACTGGTTAGCTCTGTGCGAGTTAGATTTCTCTGTCTCGGACCCCGTCGTCATGCTCATTTCCCGACGCTTGTTCCGCCGCTCGATGGACATCTGTAAATAAAAAAAAAAAAATTTTTCCTACTCCTCTACTGTTATCTGTCATTTATACATTTATTAACACGAATATAAGAACATACATAAAAGGTTTCAAGGTGAGTCTATATTGTCTATTCCTCATAACAGCACTTACAAATTATTAATTTGGTTGCATAGTAGAAACAATTGCTTCATAAGTCAGAAACACGCATGTGACACCCGTAATATAGCAACACCCATAGACTACGAAGACCGCTTAGCGTTGCTTGTTAGTCTCCATAGGCTAGTGTGGCCAAAATCGAGAAAAAAACTGTCCAACAATTTAATTTAGTAAAGAGCAAGTACCAGGGCCTCATGAGTTACGAGGAGGTGTCGCCGACCGGCCGGGCCGCGGCGGGCCGGGCGCGGATCAAGGTATGCTCGCGTATCTTACAAGGAAAGGTACCCAATTGTCCGGTTCCGATTTGATTTATATTTATATATGTTATAGAGTAGTCTAAAATTAACGGACACGTATTTTTTTTAGCTGCCCAAACTCAACCTATTGGGAGAAATTGTCCTCCAAAGTACTAAAAAGTTGCTAAATCTTCTAACTCCTATAGAATGTGATGCTCAAGCAACTTGCTAGTTAATGGCTGGTTTAAATATATGTTTGAAAGCAGCAAAAAATAATGAGCACGTGTTTTGTTATATCGGCTAAAACTCATTTTTTCCTAAATTCCTTCTATAGGAGTTAGAAGATTTAGTAACTTTTTAGTACTTTGGAGGACAATTTCTCCCAGTCTCGTGTGACATGTGATGTTACCTTGACGTCGTGTTTGAGGCGCGCGTACTTCTCCTTGAGACAGCGGTATTTGTCGGGTAATGTGGGAGCGAGACGGTCGGACGCCAGTCGTCCGCGGAGCTCTTCTAGGTGGCAAGCGTGTTGGGTGCGGATTCGCTCAACCTGTGACAAAATAATATCTAAAATTGTAGAAAATGTCATGAAAGGATCGTAATAAAAAAGGGAAAATTTTGATTGAAGGCAGATTTGGAGCAAAAGCTTTGCCCACGCCTAGCTACGCCACTGTCGGGCGAGAGTCGAATTCACTGAAACGTTTACGAGAAATATGAGAAATTTGAAACATTGCCCTACCTCTGCCCTATAGTCGTGTCGCAGTTCTGCAACCCTGTTGCTGTGCTCGTCCCTGAGGGAGTCTATAGTGGCCCTGTTCTCTTCCATCATGCTCGCGCGCTCTCTGTGTAGATTGGTTGATAGTTGCTCGCGCAGCTCGGAGAGGGCGCGTTCGTTTTCTGTTAGTACAGTAAAAAGTTTAAAATTCGCTGATAACTTATTAAGCTTAAATCTTATTATAAATAAGCTTTTAAAACTTATTAGAAATGGGTTTCTATCTTTTCAAGGAGTGAGCACTCTATCTAAGCTTATTTATTTATCTATGATTAGATACAATGACATAATTAGGTCCACACAGAGCGAGCTTACGCGCGAGGCAATTCCCTCACGCACAAACCGGCCAGTGTAGACGTGCCTCGGCCGAGGCGGGGTGCTCGGGCGAGTTTAACATTGGCCGGTTTGTGCGTGAGGAAATGGCCTCGCGCCTAATGGTTAAGAATAAACTATAAAAAAGACTGAATAAATTTAACGGCAATTATATTATATTTATTATGTTATTCATGTATTAACATGAAAATGGAACACAAATAATATATAGTAAATATAAAATCCCCATTCAGTAAAATGCCGCGTCATGCAGTTGGGCTGATTTTATTGAGCCTAACTTAAAACTCATCCCACATAGGAATATTGTGCGTTCTAGGAAAAAGCAGAAAAGTTGCATTGAAATATTCCCTTTCCCAAACTGAGAAAAAAAAAAGATAAAAAGAGCAAAAGTATTACACGTTTGACAGTTTTTTGTTGTGAAAACAAAGTGGAATAAACCAAAGGGTATATGTAAGCCGGCAAGTATGGGTAATATGCTCCACACGTCAAATTGATTGCCGTTTTACCGATTCATTACACTCAACCCTCTCCAACCTTCCATACCCTCCTTTTCCGACTCTCTTAATATACAAACGGTTTGCAAAGCTTTACAATTTTTTTACAAATTTCAAGTTTACGCTGTTGTTCCCTCAGCTTGGTTCTATACTGTTCTCGAAGTTTCTCCATGGCGGCTTGGTATTCGCGCTCAGCCGCTTTCGCTCGGTATTTAATATTAATATATATCTATGGATCATACCTATTTCAAGTTCACGCTGTTGTTCCCTCAGCTTGGTTCTGTACTGTTCTCGAAGTTTCTCCATGGCGGCTTGGTATTCGCGCTCAGCCGCTTTCGCTCGGTATTTAATATTAATATATATCTATGGATCATACCTATTTCAAGTTCACGCTGTTGTTCCCTCAGCTTGGTTCTGTACTGTTCTCGAAGTTTCTCCATGGCGGCTTGGTATTCGCGCTCAGCCGATTTCGCTCGGTATTTAATATTAATATATATCTATGGATCATACCTATTTCAAGTTCACGCTGTTGTTCCCTCAGCTTGGTTCTGTACTGTTCTCGAAGTTTCTCCATGGCGGCTTGGTATTCGCGCTCAGCCGCTTTCGCTCCGTATTTAATATTATCTATGGATCATACCTATTTCAAGTTCACGCTGTTGTTCCCTCAGCTTGGTTCTGTACTGTTCTCGAAGTTTCTCCATGGCGGCTTGGTACTCGCGCTCAGCCGCTTTCGCTCCGTATTTAATATTATCTATGGATCATACCTATTTCAAGTTCACGCTGTTGTTCCCTCAGCTTATTTCTGTACTGTTCTCGAAGTTTCTCCATGGCGGCTTGGTGTTCGCGCTCAGCCGCTTTCGCTCCGTATTTAATATTATCTATGGATCATACCTATTTCAAGTTCACGCTGTTGTTCCCTCAGCTTGGTTCTGTACTGTTCTCGAAGTTTCTCCATGGCGGCTTGGTATTCGCGCTCAGCCGCTTTCGCTCCGTATTTAATATTATCTATGGATCATACCTATTTCAAGTTCACGCTGTTGTTCCCTCAGCTTGGTTCTGTACTGTTCTCGAAGTTTCTCCATGGCGGCTTGGTACTCGCGCTCAGCCGCTTTCGCTCCGTATTTAATATTATCTATGGATCATACCTATTTCAAGTTCACGCTATTGTTCCCTCAGCTTATTTCTGTACTGTTCTCGAAGTTTCTCCATGGCGGCTTGGTGTTCGCGCTCAGCCGCTTTCGCTCCGTATTTAATATTATCTATGGATCATACCTATTTCAAGTTCACGCTGTTGTTCCCTCAGCTTATTTCTGTACTGTTCTCGAAGTTTCTCCATGGCGGCTTGGTGTTCGCGCTCAGCCGCTTCAGTATCGTTTACTATTCGCTCCTGTAGTGCTTTAGCGTGCTCTTCTACCGCTTTTTGGTGATTTTCTTCTGCTGCTGCTAACACCTGCCACAAATTACTGGTTAAAAATTCCTTAACCCTTTGACCGCCAATTTAAACTAAGTTACATTTTTGTGAGTGTAAGTAATTCTGAATTAGCAAAATACGCATTATGTCATTTGTAATGTTATGTATAAGTCGCCGTGAGTTCAGGGCCTCCTCCTTTCTATCAGATTTAGAATTGATGAAGTTACTATAGAAAGGCATAAAAATGGCTATTCATATTTTTGACATTCGTATTATGATCTAATATGGGACTGAACCCACTGCATAAAGGCCTTAAACTTACCTCCTCCATCTCTCTCTTATGCCTTTCCGCCTGCTCCTCCAACCTCGATTTCTTCTCCGCCAAAAATTTCTCCTCTGCCTCCTTTAACTCCTCTTGCAACTCGGCCTTTAACCTCTTCTCCTTCCCCACCCACTCCATTCTTATTGTCTCTATCTCTTTCTGCAACGACAAGTCCAGTCTTCTCCTCTCATCTCCTTTACTTCTCTCAATCATCTCTTTACCCGGATCAGGCAAAGGTGACTTAATTTTCGGAAAACTATCTTCCTGCTCAAATTGGTATACAACTACTACGTTATCTGTACTTGATTTGCCTTGAGATAGTATAACACCATCTAGGCGAGGGCTTGTTAAACTTTTTCCTAAACTGTTAGCAGAGTCTGAAGATTTCAATGGAGATGCAACAGGTTTCGGTTTAAATGATAAACCCGACCACGGTTTGTTTAAATCTCTTGGAGATCTATCAGGAATACTGGGTGCCACTTTTAACTGAGGGCTTTTTAAGGGTGCCTCTAAACTATCCGACCTAGATTTAAGTTGCGGACTTTTTAAATCTACACTATCCGATCTAGAATTCGTTTTCGATTCGTCGTTCTTGAACTCTTTGAATTCTGATTTAGGGGAGCGGAAGAAATCTAACTTAGGAACTTTTATATTTGGCATTGGAATGTTATCTATTATTCTAGGGGATTTGGACTGCTTAGAATTAGTGGAATGTTCTGATAAGTCTTCTTTTACAATATCTTTTTTATCTTCTTTTTCTGAAACGTCCTCTTTCTGGTCGTTGGAGTCGTCAAGATCGTTTAAGTCCAGATTGGCAAATTCTCTGTCGGGAGAATCGATGGAGGTTTCGGATTCTATGCTCTCCATGAGGTTGATGGATATTTTGTTCTTTTGAGGTATCATTGGGGATCTGAAACAAATGTTTAAGTTAGCTAGTATGCATGCTAATGAATATGGGTCTGAAACTAACAGGCTTGGGAAAGTAGATTTTGTTTTTAACCCTTTGATCGCCAAATCGCACGGATATAACCCAACATAATACTTTCGTGCACTTCGACAAGGACGCGCCGCACAAGTTAGGCGTGGCGTTTAAAGGGTTAAGAAAACATATTTTTAAAAACAATTTCGTATTACACAATATTACAGAAGGTCTTTCTCGATTAAACTACTTCGAACATAGCTTCATTTTATGAAAATAAATTCTTTACAACAGGTTTCTTTGGAAAAAGTATCATCTTTTTATGTTGTTGGCTTTTCCGATGGCCACGCTAATACGCCGTTACGAGCCGATTCAATGTCAGTAGACTTCACCGGATCTGCAAACTTCTGGAAGTCCTGGAGCATTACCTTGGTCTAACTTCCTTCTCACCCGAAGGCTCTTCCAAGCTGTTAGCTGAACCCACACTATTCGCCGAAGGTTCTATATCAGTAGACCGCACCAGGTCGGCGATCTTCTGGAAGTTCTTCTGGAACAGGTCTTGCTTGATGTAGTCGGCGGCTGGAGGCCGCAGTAAGCGCCGGCGGGGAGACGCACCGCGGGAATCGCGAGTTTCGCTCTCTGCTGGACATAAATAGCCTATTTTTCATATTTTTTTTATTAGGTTGAGCGATGGCGTCATAACTAATGGGATAATCCATTAAGATGGCGCTACTTTTAGAATTTTTAAAAATTTAACACATATCAGTGAAAGAGTAAGGAGCAAAATCAAATGGCCTTCTAATAGTTTTAATCTTGTGTCGAAAGATGGCAGTAAATTTACTGTGGCTACAAAGTAAGAAGTCAGTATGAAAAATGACGGTGGCGTCACAATTAATCCATCTCTTTTAAGAAGTGGTCGTTGATTTTAAAGTAATTGAAAGCGTTAATTAATATAAAGGATTTTTCTGATTAAATCCGTAATTTTAGGAGCACTATGAAAAAATTTCTATTATTTATAGGAAACTATATTATTAAGTGCCCCTGTTGATGACCTTTGGAATGTAAACAAAAAAATACTCTAAAGAAAAGCTAGTTTATTATTATTTTTCTTGACGATTTGAATACCTAAATACCAAATAACATACCAAAATACCAAGAATAGATCAGCAACCAAGATACTGATAAAATATGACAGAGAAAACATTTCAACCCTCTTACCGACATAATCCTTGTCCGGACACCCTATTTCGAGGCTATTACGCTCAGCATGGAACCAAAACAGACGCTAAAATATGTCAGAAAAGATTTTTTTGCGGACTCACCAAGAGAATCCTTGTCAGACCTCGGGCTATCGACGTTGGGCCTCGGCGGCAGCGGCGGCCTCGCGGCCAGCGGCGCCGGCCTCGCGGGGGACGGCGGGACGGGGGGCACGAGGGGGTTGCTGATGATGGAGCCCTCGTTTTGTTCTGAGGAGCTGTTCGAGCTTGGGCTGATGGTCGGGTCTGGGAGCGTTTCCAGTTTGAATCTGAAACATGTTACCGTCAAAAATATTTTTGATATACGCTTTTATTGCCAAATGTATTTTCTCTCCTATTACCGCACTGGCAGGGTCGCCATGTAACGTGGCACGTAAAGACAAACACGTAATTAACAAGTAAATGTCATTATATTAGCTATGCACGTATGTGGGTAAGGCGTAGTACACACACTACACTATCAAGTGCTTTTCGAGATGTCTCTAATGAGCCCAAACTCAATGTCGGAGGTAAATTTAAAACTTAATACGCGATTAGGTCCCATTTCTATGAGTTAATAATGTGTATAAATCGTGAGAGTTTAAATCAGTGTTAAACTCAATGTATTTATGTTTTCCATCTAATAGTTCCTTTGTTTACCTTCCGACTGCATAATCAGATCAGCTCCATGCCATATTAGCATATTATTAGCCGGGTCCACACAGAGCAAGCATACGCGCGAGGCAATATGCTCACGCGTATGCTCGCTCAGTGTGGACCCGGCTATTGCATTGTCATCGGAAATACGGAAGTAGGCATACAAATTTTAGCTTAGTCAGACACCAAGAAATGGTTCAAATTTAAATTAACTCTTCACATTTAAACCGCTGAACCGATTAAGATGAAATTTGGTATGGAGATAGTTTGAGGCCCGGAGAAGGAGATAGAATATTTTTTATCAATCATCATCATCATTCCACCCAGACGAAGTTGCGAGCAGAAGCTAGTATGTGCATGTGGACAAATATATATACGCGGTGAAGCTAAATATGTGCGTAAAAAAGGATAAGATTTTCACTTAGTCTCAATGAAACATATTATAATATTTAACTTTATTGTTTTAGTTCTATAAAGTAGGTCACGGTACTTTCAGAAATCGTAGAAACGGCTTGCAAAAGGAAAATCGTGGTGAAATCCAATTATCTTACATTCTTTCGATAAGTGTATGCATATGTTTATGTTATTATTACCTTCGTACTTAAATTTATTGTTTTGATTAATTATAGAGTTTAAACGTTTTTATAGATTACAGAAGGTGTGGATCATATCGAATGGTATGGATCGCAATGGACGCAGATTGGTATTTAATCATGTTTTTGAGATAGATCTATTTTTATTATGCAGTGCCTACCGGAATTTAACTTAACTTACCTACCTTACCTACCTTTTTCTTACCTTGGTTATTTTCAAGATTTTCTAAGATATACCCTGCAAATGACTAACCTGACACTCTTCCGATCATCGTCCAAACTAGCGGCATGCCTTCCGAACACGGCGCTCTCGGCTTTCCTCGACAGCTCCGGCTTGCCCTCGCGCAGGATGCCCTTCGGGGGATCGCTCTTGGTTACAGACTCTATGGTCAACGACTTGTCTGTGTCCGGACTGGGGAGCTCGGACTTTAGTTTTAGAAACATGGTGCCTCTTCCTAAAATTACAAAATATTAGAATATTTATAAAAAATATATATTAAAATTATTTTAAACAGGTTACATTACAGGGCATCGAATTTGTAATGGTAAGTCATCATCTTAATACCCAATACAGTTCAGTTCGAGCCTAACATTTGTTTGATTTACATCCTCAGCGCCATCCGTACATGGCGACCGTGACAGTTTTTCAACCGTCGTTGGTCTACGTGGCGTAGTGTAAATTTGAAACCATTACCATCTATAGACCATACTTTCTATTTGTTGTTTGTTGCATCCATACTTTTGGGCTAGGGTGTGGGCAAATGAGAGTTATATCTTACCTGACAAAGGTAAAGGTAGTCCTTTCTCAACTTTCGCCGCCGCCAGCAACGGGTTATATTTCTCCTCCTCTGGACTCAAAATACTCATTTTCAAGTCAATAATGTCCGTTTTAAAGGACGTGGGTCTGCTAAGTAGCTCTCGGTCTGACGTGTTTCGGAAGAGGCTGGGTTTGGGCGAAACTGAGCTTTCTGCGCTGCGCCGTAAGGGGGAGATTCGGAGCTCACCCAGTTTCTTGTCAAGTCTGCCTAGGGGGGCGAGGGGTGGTCTCCCTGAAATCCATACTAATACTATAAATACGGAAGTGTTTGTCGGTCTGTTACCTCTTCACGCTTAAATCGCTGAACCGATTTAGTTGAAATTTGGTATAGAGATAGTTTGTGTCCCGGGGAAGGACATAAGTAGTTTCTATTCCAGAAATCATCCCTTAAGAGGGCGAAAACTTACTTCCACTCCAAAAGTGAGATAATTGATGCAATATGCTCAAATTAAATTATTGCCTTAACTAAAGTTAAGTAAAGTATTCATGTTCAATCCTAGGTATTTCTCCGCGTACGTTGTAAGTGTATTTAGGAAACTTCTACTGCTACTCGTCATAAATCGGTAATTCTGATACAAAACCATGAATAGCGTCTAAAGTTACAATCAGTTTGTAATAATTATAAACATTACAATACATATCTCTTGGCATTTTGTCGCAGATTGCCATAAAATGTGTCTACTTTACTCCAGAGTTTGCTCCAAAATAAGTAGTTTTTTTTAAAATTATATATACTATACTATGTGTTTGTCTACGTATAGTCGAGCCGTTAACCACGTATAGAACGATGAATTTTATCAACAAATCAACCCCCATACCTATGTTTTTTCTCAACCACTATAAAACTTAAGCGCCGTCAGTTGATGAGGCGGTGGCGTCTTTAAACTCGTCGATCTTAAATCTTTTTGATAGACACGCGCCGGTCCGAAAAGTCCAACTTAAACGCCCACCTGCGCCGTGGATCACCCGAGTCGTCCGTATTGCGATGACGCAGCGGGATCGGGCGTTTCGTAAATTTAAGCGCGATCGTTGCGAAGAAAATTGGTGTGCATTTAAAATGGCTAGGAACAAGTGCAACCAGATGGTAAGAGCAGCAAAACGGAAACACATTCATGACAACATTGCCATGTCATCCCCTGCCGAAACATGGAAATTTTTAAAATCCATTGGTGTGGCCAAGTCTAACAATTTTTCTAATAACTTTTCTTTTGCAACTTCTTCGTTTTCCTTAAATGACTTAAACGTGCACTTTGCCAAGCCTTCTTCACTAGATCCCGCCACTAAAGTTCACAGTATTTCACATATCAATGCCTTGCCCTGTATTTCTAATAAAACTTTCTCTTTCACCCCGGTCACAGATGATGAAACTCGCAAGGTAATAACGTCTGTTAAATCCAACGCTGTAGGTCATGATGAGTTAAGTAGGACGATGATTTTGGGCATTTTAGAATGTATCCTCCCGGTTATAACCCATGTTATTAACCTTTCAATGTCTTCTGGGGTTTTTCCTTCGTTATGGCGTAATGCCCATGTCATTCCATTACCTAAAGTTTCCAATCCCAGTTCACTTAAAGATTTTCGTCCCATTTCAGTTCTACCCTTTTTGTCAAAAATCTTGGAAGCCACAGTTCATAAACAGTTATCTCACCACATATTCTCTAATCAATTGCTTTCACCTCTTCAGTCCGGATTTCGTCGTGGCCACAGCACTTCTACCGCCTTGCTCAAAGTGGTCGAAGACGTGAGGATCGGTATGGACTCTTCGCTGCTTACAGTGTTGGTTCTTATCGACTTCTCTAACGCTTTTAATGCGGTAGATCACGATTTACTTTTGGCTTCTCTTAAGAATGTGAACATTTCATCATCTGTGGCTGAATGGTTTGCTTCCTATCTCCGGGACCATCATCAGTTAGTTCGGGCTGACAGATCTTCTTCGGACTGGTGTGAACTCCAATCTGGGGTTCCACAGGGTGGCATTCTATCCCCACTGCTTTTCTGCATTTTTATTAATCTTATTACCGCTAAGATTAAATGCTCCTACCATTTGTATGCCGACGACTTGCAGCTATACACTCAAGCAAGCACCGATGATTTGGATCGAGCTATTGCTGATTTGAACGCTGATCTTAACTTCATATCTACCTGGTCACGTTGTTATGGCATTGCAGTGAACCCCACCAAATGTCAGGCCATCATACTTGGTAGTGCGCGCTTGCTGTCTTTGACGGACACGACGTACTTAGCCCCTATCCAGTATGAGCAAGTAGATATACCTTTTGTGCCGCAAGTGAAGAACCTGGGGTTGATCATCGATAGTGGGCTGACCTGGGATCCTCAGGTGTCTGACGTTTGTCGTAGAGTGACCAATACTCTAAGAGCACTTTATCGGTTCAAACATTTTCTCCCGACCTGCACCAAGACTCTTCTTGTCCAAGCCCTCGTTCTGCCCATCCTGGATTATGCTGATGTGTGTTACAGCAATCTCTCACAAGCTTACCTAACCAAGTTCGATCGGTTACTTAACAATTGCATCCGGTTTGTCTTTGGACTCCGAAAATACGACCATATCTCCGCTTATCGCAAAAAACTTAACTGGCTCCCTATTCGTGAACGTCGATCCTTGCGTATTCTCTGCACTTTTATTTAATCCTTCAGCCCCTGATTACCTTCGTTCCAAATTCAAATTTGTTACTCCGCGCCCCGGCACCGATCTCCGAACCTCCCGTAGCCTTCAACTTATTGTCCCTCGACATCGTACAGGTTTCATGTCGAATTCCTTCAACATTCAGGCAATCCGTCTGTGGAATGATCTTCCTCTCTCTATGAGACAAGCCCAGAACAAATTCTCCTTCAAGCGCATGTTGCGCAAGCATCTGTTTGACAAGGTTCAAAGGTCGTCCTCATGATGTTTCACAATGGGTATATATTTGTATATGTATGTATTTATATTTATGTATCATATTATTTATGTACGTATAATTTTATATAATTTTGTGATATTTTTTTTTGTCATTTTACTCTGTATTCTGACCCTGCACCAATTAGGATCTTTCGGTTTGGCTCATGGTTGACTGGTAGAGAATGCCTTCTGGCATTAAGTCCGCCATTTGTACTCTTCATGTATTGCAATAAAGTTTAAATAAATAAATAAATAAAAAATAAAAAAACTGCACTCCTTCAAAGTTTCAAGCTGCCAAACACGACTGACTGCACTTGGTTAATGTACCATTATCTGTCCATTTACCTATCGCACATTAAAAAAATAGAAATCATTCAATAGCTTATGAATTATGGCATTAATTTCAAGCATAAATGTTACAGAAAATTTTCTACAAATACTCGAGAATTGATAACAAAGATAAAAATTGTCTTCATAAATGTACATTTTTTAAAATTTTATCTTTTTTTTTGAAAACGAGGTCATTGACCTGTACTTTTTTTATTGTTAAATGATAGTACAGGATATCAGCTAAAAGTTGACATCAAAATTATAGCCCTAGTTAAAACATTTCACAAGTTACACGAGTCCAAACACTGTAATGTGCGTCGAACTAAGTTGCTATAGTTCCAAATGATAATTCGGGCAGCGGGAAATGTTTCTTTGGAATTAAGGTAGGTAAATGGACAGATAATGTTACATTAATCGAGTGCATTAGTGTTTGGCACCATGAAACTTTAAAAGGGTGCATTTTTAAAATGGTTGGAAAAACATAGGTAAGTATGGGGGTGATTTGTCGATAAAATTCATCGTACTATACGTGTATATATGCTATGCCAATTTAAAGTAGACCATCACTACTATCATCATATTGTCTCTTGAGTGCAGTTATGATATAGTTTTAATGTACGTATGAAAAGTTTTGGAGCACAATTACCCAGTGGGGAGCACAGTAAGCACATTTTACGGTACCTAAGTGTGCTACCAGTAGTAACTCACCTAACGGTGCCAAACGTCTACCCGGCATAAGAGTTGAATCCTTAACATCCGATGGATGCTCAGCGCTGTCCGTCGATAGATCTTCGTCGCTTTCTGCCTTTGTTTCCACTCGCTCTAGGTTTTTCGTGTTTTCTTCTGATGTTAGAAGCTCCTGAAAGTGATTGTAAATCAAATAGTGTTAAACGCGACTCGATTTCCTCTTAATACGTTTAAACGTTATATAAGCGTCTCTTTTTTTAAGTCATATTAAACACAAATATTTAAAAAATATACTCATCGAAAAAGGAACTGTAAATTTGGTAGATAACCAATCAATCATCCCCTATTTTTATACCCTCAGAGGAAAACTTTTACTTTTTAATTAATAGGGGCAAAAGTTTTGAAAACTAATATTTTCTTCAAAAATAAAGCCTCAAATAGACGGTTCAAGAATTTGCATGCATTGCTAAACTACACAGTAGGTATAGGTACAATGAATTCTATCGTTCGACCAAAAACCGCATGCAAGTGAACCGTGCCACACCAACCGAACCGAGTCCCAAGATACAGGCTCACAGCCTAGTTTGGGGCTCACGACACCTTTTGTGTAAGTATGCTATTGTATACTCAGATATTCTACAAATTTATTCTATTCTATTTAGACCCGTTTGTGTGAGTGACCCGTTTTAATTAATGTCTTGGGTCTCACACAAGTTTTGTTATTCAGATTATATCTAATCTTTAATTTTTTTATGACTTAAAGTTATTATTGTTTACGTTGCTCCATACCTTCTTCTTCCATACCTATTTTTTAATGTTTACATAAATACGTATGATTAAAAGAGTTTTCGACTGCCGTCATTTTATTCATAGATTAATTCTAGATATCAGTGTACAACGAAAAGGTCACAAAAGGTCGACGTGTTCTATAAAAACAAATGGCGGTCATAAAATAGCGCTAACGGTTTTCGCCTCCTCATTAGTGGCGAGTGTCATCGGTAGGGCCATAAAATTGCTGATTTACTTTTGATTATTAGCTTTTCTGTTTGTACTTGTTTTAGGTCATGTTTTCGTGGCCTATTTTAGGCGAAACCTCAAAATAAAAGTGAGATTTGTTGGGATTTAGTTAGTGAAAACAGTTTTCTCTCAAGATGGAATTTCATAAAAAAATTACCGTTATTTCGTTACGATTCGAAAAGCTTCTTCCCTTTTAAAGGTATTTTTTTAATGCCATTATTGTTTAACATTTTCAGTGCCAAGCGCCCCATTTCCGATACAAAAATTACAAAATGAATCCACCTAGTGGGTTCTTAGTAGTGAATAATTGGATTAGATAGGATATATTAATGATGAAAGTACTGTTCAAAAATACTATTAGGCGATTTACAAAATGTAAAAAATATGACTTGTGGACGAGCTCGCGGACGCGTGTAGCGTGTACGTGGCCCAGCGTGCTCCCGTTGCGTCTTCTTTGTCTCGTTTTAGTAGTAATGGGTAGCTTACCTGCACGGACGCACACGTGTCGTCCATGGCGGAGGCGTCCCGCGCCTTGCGGACGAGCTCGCGGTACACGTGGTCCAACGGGTGCTCCCATTGCGTCTTCTTTGTCTCGTCGTTGTAGTAGTAATGGGTTTGGAGCTTTTCGTCGAAGCTGTTCAAAGAATGGTCAGTCAGTTTCCAGTAGGTATGTTGTATTTATAAATTGCCAATAGTGATTATCGAGGTATCGACCGAAGCAGCGCGCTCAGGCGAGGAAAACGTGCGCGCCGCCTCGGTCGAGGCACGTCTACACTGGCCGGTTTGTGCGCGAGGAAATTGCCTCACGCGTATGCTCGCTCTGTGTGGACCCGCCTACTGGGTTTTGTAAAAATTTTGTACTGTAAAATAACTTCGTTATTCATTGGCATGGTCACATTCATGGCATAATATATTATAACAGTAAATACAACTTACTATGCCTTCCATGGTGCAGGCAGAGCTTGCATCAAGCCGTCTCTTGCCAGGGGCAGAAGGTGGCTCTCGCTGTCTGGGTCAATGCCCAGCTGCTGGGCATATTCTGATACCTCTGTCAACAATAAAAATAAAAAGGTTTTTTAGTTCCGGGTAACCGAATAACAATATAACATATTTGTAACTTAATTCGTAACTTAACCTAGGATTTATCTTGATATATATTTAAAGAAAAATTACACCAGAACCCTCTTAAGAGGTATGGATAGTGTTGGTAGGAACTCGAGTCTTTTGAGTCTAAATTTGAAGAACTCAACTCGTTTTTACGAGACACAGTGCTTAAAAAAATTCCGAGTCTTTTAAGTCTAGAGGTGAGTCCTTTATTGAGTCTTTTTTAAGAGCAACTTAAAGGGACTCGAGCCTTCGACAATTTTATAGGTTTTACCAAAATAACAGACATTAGGCGTTATTGTATGAAACGAAATTTAGCAAACAAAAATTTTAATTTCTATTCAAGTCACTACAAAAGACTCTAGTCTCTAACAAGTTGAAAAGAACTCGAGTTTAGACTTAATTATGTGAGTCTGAAAAACTGAGTTGAGTTTCAAAACAGAGGACTCAAAGGACTCGAGTTGTTACCAACACTAGGTATAGGCCTCTTACAGATCCATATTTTGCTGTTATTGGCCTTCCAGATCCAGTTGGCCACTACTACTACTACCAATCTTGCACTAGCAACACCTCATCAGAAATCTCGTGCGTATGGTAAATCTTTTGTGGTACGTGCGGTTCAGCTTTGGAATGAGTTGCCTACCTCCTTAAGGCAATCGCGGTCCGTAGCATCGCTTAAGGGGCAGTTAAAGAAGCTGTGGCTATCTGACCAGATTTAACATGTTTGTGACTATAAATATATAATTATTGTATATAATATATGTATTCTATATATTTGTTATACTATAGCTTCTATTTTTTTTTTCGCCGTCTTTTATAATTTTATTGACTTTCCTCTAGTCTATTGTACTCAGTGCTATATTTGTCTACTATTCTTCATCAACTCTCATCTACTCAAAGGTTAACTGGAAGAAATCCCTTAAAGGGATAAGTTCGTCTTTGTACTGCTTATCCTGTGCCATATTTATATTTTGTCTTTTGTACAATAAAGAGTTTATACATACTTTTATTATGTCATCAGCTCAGTGTCAACAATACATACATCAAGTTGAAAAGTCAAATCTTATTGAGATGAAAACTGCAATAAACTAGCATTAACCCTTTATAGGGCCTAGATATTATGAGGCTTACATTGTGTATTTTTTAAAATCTTGACTGTTAAAGGGTTAAATAAAATAAAATGTATAAAGTTAAACAGTCAACTAATACCTAGACAGTGATGGCCAAATATATTGTAATGAATACCTCTGTTAGGTGCCATAGAAACAAGGATGGTACATATCTAATACTTTTATAATACCTTTAAACAAGCAATTCTTGTACCTCATCTGTTCGTAAGTTTTGAGACTTACAAAAAAAACCTTTAATAAATTTTTAATAATTTTTTAATTTTTTGCCTTTAATAAATGTCCGTAAGTTAATAAAATAAATATAGTGGACTTCTAAGTATTTGATAAAAGAGTGTTTTTTTAATAGGTTTACATTTGGTCATCTGAAAAAGTGCCAGTTCTGGCACGCCCCTTATTTTAGGGAATCATTTTGTTTATTTTATAGTGGCTCATTTATTAACGTCCAAGATTTGGAGGAATATTACATGAGGTTTAGGCCTTTTTCGCCTGTTTAAAAAAAAAAGGTAATTTTGTCCTCAAATGACAATTTGGAAAATTTGGTTCAGGGCTCGATGAAGACACTAACCGGAACTAAAAATCTAAGGAAAAAAATTGTGACTCTTATAATGTGAATATTTTTGCTGGAAAAATCGATCTAGCTAGGACATATCTCTGGGAAAATGTGCATTTTTGAGTTTTTATATGTTTTGATATTTTTTTTTTTTTTTTTCCATAAATGGCTTTTACTCCTCGCTAATTTAGCAAGGTGAATTCTGCCAATGTCGAGGTGTGGACTTTTGACTTATGTGAGCAGAGAATGTTCGGTTTAATTTTGATTTTTGTGGAAGGATAGACTGGGAACCTAAAACAAACAAATATTATGGACAACACAGACAAACACATGACATGACACATTTGACATAATACCAACATTAGTAAAAAGAGCGGAAAGCGGATGACAGATTGTTAAGGCAAGCAACATAGCGGATGAAATGGAGGAAAAAACATAGAAATTAAAATATATAGATAGATAGAAATATAGTAAGAGCAAAAATTAAAGTTTTATATCATGCTCCTGTATATACTTAATAAGAATAGAAGTTAGAGGCGGGTCCATTAGAGTGAGAAGTGAGTAGAAATTTATAGGTCGTGGAATATTTTCAGGTAGCACATCATACAAAGAGTAATTGAATCTCGGACAAGAAAAGAAAATGTGATCTACGGTGCCTTCATCGAACCCGCATTCGCACAGTGAGGTATCCCGGACCCGTATCTTAGCAAGAAATACTGGCGTACAAACTGGCCCTAAGCGTAAACGACAGATTGTAGACGTAGCCCATTTAGGATAAGCTCGGAATTTAAAAAACCATGGTTTACGGGGGATGTTGGGTTGAATGTGGCCATAATGCTTTCCTACCTCCAATCTGGAAGAATCCCAGAGATTTTGCCACGTGTTAAACAGATCAGTCTGTGCATGGCTCAGAAGGTCAGAGCTGTATATCTTGTCGTGACCTGGTGATCCCATCTCAATAGCTTGCCTTGCCCATAAGTCTGCAGACTCATTTCCAGCAATACCACAATGGCCTGGGATCCACCCGAGTACTATTTTTAACCCCTTTAAGTCACATTTTCTTAATAGGGTTTTGATCTGAAGTATTAAGGGAAATTTTGTCTTCATTTTAAACTGATTGCCCATAATAGCTTGCAGACAACTCCTGCTATCTGTAAATATTATCATTTTTGTTATATTGTGAGAGTCAGCATACGTTACAGCTTCTAAGATGGCAACAGCCTCGCCTGTAAAAATTGATGATTCTGGAGGGCACTTAAACATCAAGACAATGTTATATTTTGGAATCACCACTGCGGCTCCAACACACTTTGTGGGATCACTTTTTGATGCGTCAGTAAACACTGGTAAGTAGCCTGCCCACTTTTCTAAAAGTTTTTTAAATTTGCTATTAGCTCCCGGATCATTTTTAAATATTCCTAGGTCTAGAATAATCCTAGGAGAGTAAATTAAAGTTTCAAATTTTGTTTCAAATATGGGGTTTGTTCCTGATTTATATAATATAGGGTTTATACGATTTAATTTAGAATAAGTAATAATATTTTTTGGAAACTCCTTATGCATCCAATATGGGTTTTCAGTGACCAGTGAAGCAAGAGCCTGCAAGCGTGGAATCAGCAAGTGATTGGAATTGGAGATAGCTCTTATGAGGAACCTGTTGGCAAGATATTGTCTGCGCAGTGCCAGTGGAGGCTCCACACATTCTACTTGCATTGCGTTTTTTGGAGAAGACCTCATGGCACCAAGTACGATTCTTAAGCATTTAGCCTGTATTAAATCTAACCTTTCTAAGGCTTCCTTATTACATGGTTCTAATATGAAGGATCCATAGTCCATGTGGCTGCGAATAATAGCATTATAAAGTAGCTTTTGACAATATGGATGAGATCCCCACCAAACTCCTGATAGTGCTCGCAAAATGTTGATTCCTTTTTCACACTTGTCTTGTATGTATTTCAGATGCTGTTTTCCACACATTTTCCAGTCCAAGACAACACCCAGGAATTTGGTTGATTCTTCATTGGGAATGTTTTCCTCACCAAAATGAACATCTGCGATGGGCATGTTCCTTCTGCGACTGAAAGTCACGGCACAGCTTTTGGAAGGTGACAAAGACAAACCATGCTCTTCAAGCCAATCCTTGAGGTAACTAAGGCCCATGTTCAACCTGGTAGCCGCTGTATCAATGGATTTTGCAGAAGCATAGAGGACTAGATCGTCTGCATACTGTAGAATATTACAAAAGGGTAACACGGACTGCTCTAGGTCATATGTATAAATAAATGCTATAAAGTATTGGACTCAAAACGGATCCTTGAGGGAGGCCCTGCCACAATGTACGAGGAGGAAGATATGAGTTACCATCACGGATTTTGATGGATCTTCCTATGAATAGTTTGGAGACAATTTGTACAATCTTCACGGCAATGCTCAGATGTAGCATTTTTGCTCTGAGCACCGGAAGAAGGACATTGTCATAGGCTGCCGAAATATCAAGAAAACATCCTAGTAGCTCCTCATTTTTAGAGAGTGATAGTCTTATATCCGTGGTTAGTATGTTTAAGCTGTCCATTGTGCTCCTACCTTTACGGAATCCGAATTGAGTGTTTGCTAACAGTCCCCTGCTCTCAACGTACCATTCCAGCCTATTCTTTATTAAATGCTCAAGAATCTTGCCCATTGTAGCGGAGAGCGCAATTGGTCGGTACGAGCTGGCCTCTTCTGGATTTTTAGCCGGTTTCAAGATTGGGATGACAATTTGGGTTTTCCAATCTTCTGGGACCTCTCCTGTGTCAAACACGCGATTCAAAATGCCAAGGAAATATTCTTGTGAGAAGGAGCTAAGGTTTGCTATAAAACAATAAGGAATACCATCTTCCCCCGGTGAAGTGTTGCGTAGTCCATCCAAAGCTATTTTGAGCTCCGCAAACGAGAATGGTTCGTCAAGGGTGGTTGACGGACGAGGGAGTGGTGGTAATACTACACAGGATAATTCTGGGGCAGTTGGGGGTGCCAGTCTGTCAGCAAAGTCCAAGAGCCAAGCCGATTTGTCAACAGAACACAAGATATCTGGACTAAAGGAGCCTCTAAACCGCTTTATGTTTTTCCAAATAATTGATGGAGGTGTTCTAGGGGACAGGCTCTCACAGAACCCCTTCCATCCCTTTTTCTTGGTTTTGGACAATAGGCGTTTTGTGCGGGCCGAGGTTTTCCTAAAATTGATAAAGTCCTCCATGGCACCTGATTCATTAAATCTTTGTTCTGCTTCATCTCTTTCTTTTACGGCAGCTGTGCAGTCGGCGTTCCACCATGGTGGCGAAGAGATTTTATCCTTTTTGTGTTTTTTCCGGGGGAAATACTTATCAGCTGCTTCTAAAAGTAAATTTTTGAATTTTGAGTAGTTTTCCCTATGGTCATTTAAGTTCGTGTCCCATTCTTTAATTTTTGTTTCAACATAAAGAGAAAATTTCGACCAGTCAGCTGATTGCAATCTGTATTTCAGAAGCGGTTCAGGAGCCGGAGATGGAAGAACGGAGGAGGGCTTGGAAATAATAATGGGGAAGTGATCGCTGCCAAAGGACTGACGAAGTACTACTACTACTACTTAATGGCGCAGCGACCCAAAATGAGTCTTGGCCTCCGACACGAGTACACGCCAGTTGTCTCGATCCTGCGCCATCTCCCGCCAGTTATCGGCCTGGAGATCGCGCAAGTCCGCTTCAACAGCATCACCCCAGCGATATCTGGGACGTCCGATAGGCCTCCGCCCTACCGGGCGTCCCAGGTATGCCCTTTTAGCGCCGCGATCCTCCTCCATTCTCAAAACGTGGCCAAGCCAGCGGAGACGGTGAGCTTTTGTTTCGCCGACAATATTGGCCTATTGGACGAAGTACGGTCCAAGATAATAATGAGGCCAAATTGGGGGAGCAAGCTGATAAGTCAGGAACGGATTGTGGGTTTTGTCCTGGATAGACTCGATGTGTGGGCGTTCCATCGTTTATAACGCAAACGTCAATCTCATCGAAGATTTCCAACAAGAGTGATGAAAACCTGTCCGAATGGTATGATCCCCAAGAAATGTTATGTGAATTAAAATCACCTAAAACTATAAGGGGAGGTGGGACAGAGGTTAGGATAGAAGATATTTCAGGAATAAGGTCAAGGTCAGGATGAGGAATATATATTGAAATGAAATTAATGCCCATAACCTTAGCGGCTACGACATTAATTTCATCTCCATGAGGAGGGAGAGGAATTTGGGAAAAGGGGTAAGATTGCTTAATCAATAAAGCACATCCTGCACGTCCGTCAACGCGGTCCTCCCGGAGGCATGAGAAGCCCGGGAGCCGAAACCGAGATCCGGGTCTCAGCCACGTCTCCGAGATGGCCGCGACAGACACAGCATGGTCATTGATCAGCTGGGTGAGTTCTGTTTTTTTTGGGATTAGACTGCGGCTATTCCATTGTAAAAAGGTGACCTGGGGGGCCGTTAGGGAAAGACAATTTCTCGACAAGGGTCAACATTAAAGGTGCAACGTCGTTCGGTAAGCAATCACTCCATTTGGCGATGATATTAGTTAAGAGTTTAAGGAGGAGCTCCATGAGGTCCTCATTCGGAGTTACTCTATTGTAAGGGTTATTAAGGGCCTGTCCGTTGGGAATTTCAGATGGAGGGGGTCGGACAATATTATTATGGGCCTGTCTGTCGTAACCTGGGGACAGGGAAGGCCTTGGCCTAGGTGACAAAAAGACTGTCTTGCGGTGAGAGGTTCTAGGAGGGGTAGAAGGTAAATCTGTTGGGTCAAAGGGAGATTGTGATGGGGGGGGTGATTCCCTTGTGGGGCCGAACATTATATTTGCAACATCCGCATAGGGCCTACGATTTACAACTGGCACTTGTGCGGCTGCTTCAGCATATGAAATATTTCTTTCAGACATTATCAATTTTATGGACTTTTGGCGGTGATGTTCTGGGCAGTTTCTATCAGTGGCATAGTGTCGGGCAGTGCAGAAAATACAAGAGATGTGTTCGGGAGCTACATTACAACCATCACCCGGATGCTTCTGGGCACACTTGTAGCAGCGGGCATCTGAGCGACATTGGGTCTGAATGTGTCCAAATCTGAGGCATTTCCGGCATTGAATTATTGGCAGTTGGTATACCTCCACCACTAGAGAGGTATAATAAGCAAATATTCTAGATGGCAAAGATTGGCCTTCAAAAGTGACTACCACTGTCTGGGTTGGTACCCAGGATGGGGAGCCATCTTCTTTGGTCACCTTTCTCTGTAGACGGCGCGCTTTCAGAATCCTACCTTTACCTTCTTCTAAATTCGTACCTTTTACAAAATCTGTCATGGACCAATCAGTTGGAACTCCTCGAACTAGCCCCATACGAGATATGTTGTATGTTGGTATGTTTGCCGATAGTTTGTATTTGTCTAGCATAGGGTTTTTTAGAATGGAGTTG
The DNA here is from genome assembly GCF_033807575.1 of Cydia pomonella. Lineage (NCBI taxonomy): Eukaryota > Metazoa > Arthropoda > Insecta > Lepidoptera > Tortricidae > Cydia > Cydia pomonella. The sequence continues at coordinate 5,363,708 of NC_084717.1, read as the reverse complement.
GCATCAGCAGCTTTATCAAAAGTTACTGAAACTCTATTACGACCTACAGATTTTATCCCGTCCTTCTTAATATTTGTGACATTTGCCTGTGTTAAGAGCATACCTACGTAGATAGCTTTTAGTGATGACTTGGAGTCAGCAGAGGATTCCTTTGAGATGTGAACCACAAATGGGCCATCGTCGTCAGCATTGTATCCGCGGGCTTCTGTGCTAAGATCAGGGTGTTTATAAAAAAGTGGGTTCGCAGCATTCTCATCGGGTTGTTTATCTACGTGGGGGATGACGACATTCTCACATACTGTCGCTACCTGGTCCGAGATCTCTTTGTGAACGTGGATTGTAATTTTTTTAGGAGCTGGTTCTTGTGGGCTACCTACCGGTGATAAGCCTAATGTTTGCAGGTTTCTTTTTCTAGTATTATTGTCAATGTCCATGCCAACATTAGAGTTACCATCGGCTTCGTCAGGGGGCTTTTCCTTCTCATTCCCGTCCATTGGCCTAAGGGCCAAAAAGGCCTTACCCTAGCTTTATATCAGAGCAAATGTATATTTAACCTAATTTATATAAATAAACCACAACCAAGTTAATAAAAAAAGGATGAATTTGTTATTTATAAAGGAATATAACCTAAAAGTGAACAGACTCACACGGCGCTTCTGTCAAAAGTCCATGTTTTGATATATAAATATTTTCAATTTTGCCACTTTGGCTGTCACTATTTGTTTGATGCTGACTGTACCTGGATATAGGTATCAATGTCAGCAAATAAAATGTCAAAGGAATAATAAAATAAATAGAAGTGGAAATTATCCCTGGATATAAATAAAATAATTAAATTATGTTTTGTAAGAAAAATGAATGTTTGATTTCAATGACTTTATACTCAAATATTTCTTGCAAGTCTGCTATTTAGAAACAGTACCTTTACAGTACCTTTTTAGAGTTTTTTTCTGAAGGGTACTGTTTATTATTATAATAAAGTGTTTTTCTAGAACAGTACAATCATTAAACATCAAATACATATACCTACTGGTTGTGATGATGTGATAATAAAATAAAATATACCTACTTCATAACAAGCAGACTTAAGTAAAAACCCTGTGCCCTCCACGCGTTAGTATAGTACTTCATCAGTTTTTTTATTTATTTTTTATTGCAATTTCGAAATCCAATAAGATTTCGTTTTCTGTATTAACATTCTGAGTCTGTAAGGGAAATACTGTATGTGGTGTACTTTCCCATAAGCAGTAGTGTATGAACACTAGTGTCGATCATATGAAGTATTTAAATTTCTTAATAATTAATACTGAACTGTGAGCGAAACACCGAAATTTAAAGGGTAGCTTAAGAATTGTTAAGACTGTAAAATAGGAATTTAGCAACACCAGCTAACATCTAGATGTATCAGGCGTGCATTATGATCTATTACTGATATACTTTATGATAAATTACACAAAGTATTTAATTAATTATAAAAGGTACAAACCCTCTGCAGATGGTTGACTGTTCTCATCGAAAACTTCGCGGCACACGATCGCTGCTGGAGAGCTCATGGCTTCCAGTATCACATTTTATTTAACTCTGAACGAAAACGGCTTCACATAGCCAAAGAATTTCAAATTCGGTAAAAAAATCATTATCTTATACGCTAAACCCAAGAAGAGCAAACAAAACCGAGCAAAATCTCGATGGAAACTTTGACACTGACAATAGATCAGCGCGTTTGAGTAAATGGTAATAACGACCACCGACTGTGGGTCGTAGGACCATCACCTGTGTTGCCGGTCCGAATCAAGTCCGAATCCTGTGATGATTGTCTATGGATTTTGCAATTTGACAAGTCATAATGTACGTTCAATTACCAGCCCGAAGTTGTTAAGAACTGTAATAATACATAGTCAGAACGCTTTAGTAAATAAATTTATGATATAAACAATAAAACGATTTGAAAATATCTTATTCAAAGGTATATTATTATTTTACACATATATAAAAAATAATTAAAACCATGCGACCTTTCAGTTTTTAAACAGACTTCGACAACCTCAAATTTGTTGTGGAACGGGAACGAGTCAGCGTACATTTTATTTCTCTAAATAATTCAATTGCATATATAAATCGAAATGGCTTCTATGACAGAAGTTGCGTCTTTATATCAAAATCTGAAAACCGAATGGGCAAAGAAGCCACGCAAGCTGGACAAGTGCGGGGAGCTGCTGAACAAAATCAAGGTACTTTCCGTTGTTTGGAATGACTTGTCAATTTTTAGATGTTTTTCTTCTAAAATCCGTTTGTTTTCTAGATTGCGTTGACGCAGTTGACTTTCCTGCCTAGTAATAACACAGCGGCTAACCAAAAGGAGTTGATCTTGGCGCGGGATGTCTTGGAAATTGGAGCACAGTGGGCCGTCGCCGCAAAAGACGTAAAGGCGTTCGAGCGCTACATGTCACAGCTAAAATGCTACTATTTCGATTACAAGTCAGTATGGTTTACATATTATAAGCTAATTTATCTTCAGTAATATGGAAATCTAGTTGAAACGATTACAGTATGTGCAAATAACATGTTTCTTTCATGGTTTATCTGGAGTCCTTTAGTATTACTGGCTTCTTGTAGAAATTATTTCTTTGCTTCTCTTTCTCAAAATGAATAGGACATTTGATATCTAGGTGGCTCCATTGGTGTTATAATGTAGGTAAACCTAAAATGACTTATATCTTAATTCCAGAGAGCACCTCCCAGAATCAGCATTTATGTACCAGCTCCTTGGCCTAAACCTGCTGTTCCTACTGGCTCAGAACAGGGTAGCCGAGTTCCACACAGAGCTAGAGCGCCTGCCAGTGGATGTGATCAGGGCTGACCTATATGTTAAGCACCCACTTGCATTAGAGCAGTATTTGATGGAGGGGAGCTACAACAAAATCTTTTTAGCTAAGGTGTGTGATATATGACTTTTATATTGAGATAGTAAGACTATAAAAGGGAGAAACTAAACTGGGCTGGAAGGTCAGGTAGCAGTCGTTAAAACTAGTGCCTATGCCAATTTTTGGGATTAATTGCTAAGTGGACCCCAGGTTCCCATGAGCTATAGCAAAAAGCAGGGACAACATAAGGAAGATGATTTAATACAATTCAAATAGTTTAATATGTTCATTTGTTCTAATTGTATTGTTGATGATGAGTAAGACTAAAGTATTACATGGCTTCAGATCAGTATAACAGAATCTTAAAGTAACAGGGAAAAGTTTCCTGAATGAAGTAGAAGAAGTACAATTTCCCTGCTAAATTTCTGAGGCAGGGTACTTGTAAAACAGGGAAGATTTTTGGAGCATCATAAAAACAAATATCAAGCCTTTGGCATTGGGAAACAAAATATGTTTTCTTTATATCATCACACTAGACTTCTGGCAGAGCATTTCTCCTCAATGACAAAATCAGAGTCTAAAAAGAATTTGCAAAATGTTACTTGGCTAGCCACCTGGACATGAAAATTTTGCCAAGGTAAATACAATTATGATTTGTCAAAATAAAGATGATGACCTGTCTGGCCTAGTGGGTAGTGACCCTGCTTATGAAGCAGATGGTCCTGGGTTCGAATTCCGGTAAGGGCATTTATTTGTGTGATGAGCAAAATTGTATATTACATATATCATTATCTGAGTACCCCAACACAAGCCTTTTTGAGCTTACCAAGGGACTTAGTCAATCTGTATAAAAATGTCCTATAATATCTATAATTTATTTAAAGATTCAAATTAGTATTGAATTGCAGCCTTTTTTATAGGCAGCAGCTAGAAGTGAAATATGAAGTAAACAGCTCATTATTTACCCTGCACAACCTGTAAAGATTTTAAATTAGAATTTTTAATCATTCCAACTTTTGATGACAGGGCAATGTACCGGCAGAAAGCTACACATTCTTTATGGATACCCTCCTGGATACTGTCCGTGGTGAGATAGCTGCCTGTATTGAGAAGGCGTATCTGAGCATCACATGCACCGAGGCTGCGCGGAGGCTGAACCTAGCTTCGCAGCAGGCGGTGCTGGAGTATGGAAAGAAGGTAAAACCAGGGTTTTTAGATTTAAAGTCTCTTCATAAATTAACATAACACTAACTACATTTTTTTTTTGCAATTCACCCAATGATATAATATGCCAACAATGTCGAAACATATTAACTGGCAATTACATCATTATGCGTCGTCCAATACGGATTGCATTGATAAAAACTAAATCAAGTTATACTGCCACATAACCAGGGTTCAAAATTATCCAGATAATTATAGTCTTTGATAATTATCGCGATAATTGGATAATTATCCCAGGTATGGATGGTGTTATATATATTTTCTTTGAATTCTTTGATAGTAAGAAATATGGTTGGGGGTCTTTGCTATGTACAAATAATAACTGACCTACTATTGATTAGTTTTTTATTAAGGATTGCAATATAAGATAATCACCATGTAACAATCTAATTATATTTCGTAAAATTTTAGGTTATTATCAAATCAATAATTATCAGGCATAAAAATCACGCTTATTATCAAGATAACTATCATTGATAATTATCCTTTCGAACCCTGCAGAAAACATCATACTTTTAAGTTTTAATATCATATTTAATTCAAATATCAAATATCAAATATCAAATATCAAACATTTATTCAGCAAATAGGCCACAGGGGCACTTTTACATGTCCATTTTTACAAACAATAAATAAAAAAAAATAAAAAAACAATTACAAATATCGAATCTATGAAATAATAAATACTTTATTAGAGATGTATACTGTCTCTAAATGTCGAATTACACAAAAAAAACTATGATAAAAAATAAAACCATAAAATACTAAAATTCTTTAGAGATGTATAAGTCTCTACGTGTCAGAGATAAAATATAAAAATATATATTAAATTATCCTTAGAGATGTAGTAATTTACGTGTAGATCGTAAGGTTTTATATTTTTTAAGATATTTTGGTGAGGAAATGTATGTCGTCATTTGACTGTGGCGAGTCAAAGGTCAAGTCAAGCTAACTCCTTAATTTGATTTCTTTAGCGTGGATGGGTGCTTGGTCCCGACAACTGCTACCATTTCAACGCTGCCGAAGAGACGTCCGCCGCGGCCGCCGGCATCCTACCCTCTGCTGAACTGGCCGAACAGACCATAGAGTATGCTAGGCATCTTGAGATGATTGTGTAAATTGAAAGTATTTTAATCATAGATAATAAAGATTTTTTTCTATTCTAAGTTTTTTTTTACCTGTTGTAAACGTGAGATCCGAAATGTATGATTTACTAATGTAGGTTTCTTTAAATGTCTGAAAAAATATAGAGAAACCTAGTGTGAACATCACATTAGGTAAGTAGGTATAGGTTCAATTCAATGAAACAAACATAAAACCTTAAAAACTATTCTTATTTAAATTACATTTTGTAAAACCCCTTGTTACGACGCCTGTGGCGCCGGCGTGCTGTCTTTAGGTGACGACAATGGTGCCAGATCGTTTAGCTTGAGAAGCATAATGTAGTAATCCAGCGCGCTCCGAAGATCCCAATTTTTTAGCTCCAAGCATCTGAAATCAAAAAGACCATAAATGAAGTACTGACTTAATATTTTCGCGATTTTCGTATGATTATTTACTTTATTGCACGCAGATGTCTCGAGGACGGCATGGTCCACGTGGCCTCGGAGTTTGGCTAAAGTTAATATCAACATCTAGCTGCGCGAAGTTTTCGAACTACGCACTTGGTCCTGGGGGCCTACCGCGGAAACCGAAATTCTCAAATTGCGGGGATCTTTCTCTCACGAGAATGTAATTAGAGTGACGAGAAAAATGCCTGCAAACTTAGGTTTTCGCGGTTTTAGCCCTGTTTATCTAGGAAGGGATGTCACTCTGTTCAACACACAACACTAACGTTATTCAGTTTTTTAACCGGCGACATTCGATTCCGCTAATAAAGGGTGTAGCAGGATAGCCTAGGAAAAACTGCCCCCAGCGATTTTGGGCCGAAACTGTAATCAAACGATGCCTTTTGGGGAGGTTATACTCTGCACAAAGTTTCATCCCTCTGTTACCTCCTGGGGGTGAAAAACACCCGATTAACCCCAAAACTGTTTTAATTATTTTTTCCTAAACTATGAAAGTGACGAATTTAAAATTTTGTACAAATATTAATAAGACTAAAAGCTATGTGCAAAAAAAATATTAACCCCCTAACCATTTAAATTCTTGTAAAAAAAAACAAAAATAAAAAAAGAATCACCCTGTATATCAAGTTTGGCTCATGGTACCACACCATTTTTTTTTTCAAAAATGAACCAGTTTATATTCTACATGATACAAAAGTTTCATGGACCTACTCCAGAAGGAACATTGCGAAATTAATATGTATTGGCTCTTTGGTGCGTACTATTCATTGAACTCCCACTAAGAGCCTTGCATTATTAATAAACAATGGCTTGCGATCGGACCGCTGCTCGTGCCCGATTTGAAAAAGGTGGGGATAAAGAAGTATGAATCAAACTCATTTGTACATGGATCTCAAGTTTGGCTCATGGTACACACACCATTTTTTTTTTCAAAAATGTACCAATTTATATTCTATATTATATAAAAGTTTCATGGACCTACTCCAGAAGGAACATTGCGAAATTAAAATAAACGTACTATTTCGTAGCTACTAATCATTATACTCGTATCATGCTTAATACGCAACGTCTCGGACCCGAAAACAAAATAATTTAAAAAAACCGGCCAAGAGCATGTCGGGCCACGCTCAGTGTAGGGTTCCGTAGTTACTCTTCCGTCACAATAAGCTAAACTGGAGCTTAAAGTATAGTAAATTGTTAACCAAGGGATGAAACGGTACCTTTCACGTGAGTTAAACAAATAGGCAAATTTGCATAATCAGTACCTAATTAAAGTATGTCTTTTTACTATGAAGGGGAAACTTTTTGCGATAACTCAAAAACAGCTAAACTGATCATGTCCGCTATAGTTTTCATTTAATGTCTTTCTTAAGCTCTACTTCCACGATTTTTTAAATTTTTTTTGGACCTATGGTTCAAAAGTTAGAGGGGGGGGACACATTTTTTTTTCTTTCGGAGCGATTATCTCCGAATATTTTCTTTTAATCAAAAAATGTTTGTTGAAGACCCCTATTAGTTTTGAAATACCTTTCCAACGATACCCCACACTGTAGGATTGAAGCAAAAAACAAAAATTCACCCCCACTTTACGTGTAGGGGAGGTACCCTCAAAAAAATTAAATTTTTAGATTTTATTGTACGACTTTGTCGGCTTTATTGGTTTATATATCCATGCCAAATTTCAGCATTCTAGCACTAACGATCACGGAGCAAAGCCTCGGACAGACAGACAGACAGACAGGCAGGCGGACATGGCGAAACTATAAGGGTTCCTAGTTGACTACGGAACCCTAAAAATGTTTTTATAAATACAAATGAGTTTGATTCATACTTCTTTATCCCCACCTTTTTCAAATCGGGCACGAGCAGCGCCAGCGGTCCGATCGCAAGCCATTGTTTATTAATAATGCAAGGCTCTTAGTGGGAGTTCAATGAATAGTACGCACCAAAGAGCCAATACATATTAATTTCGCAATGTTCCTTCTGGAGTAGGTCCATGAAACTTTTGTATCATGTAGAATATAAACTGGTTCATTTTTGAAAAAAAAAAATGGTGTGGTACCATGAGCCAAACTTGATATACAGGTTGATTCTTTTTTTATTTTTGTTTTTTTTTACAAGAATTTCAATGGTTAGGGGGTTAATATTTTTTTAGCACATAGCTTTTAGTCTTATTAATATTTGTACGAAATTTGAAATTCGTCACTTTCATAGTTTAGGAAAAAATAATTAAAACAGTTTTGGGGTTAATCGGGTGTTTTTCACCCCCAGGGGGTAACAGAGGGATGAAACTTTGTGCAGAGTATAACCTCCCCAAAAGGCATCGTTTGATTACAGTTTCGGCCCAAAATCGCTGGGGGCAGTTTTTCCTAGGCTATCCTGCTACACCCTTTACTTATGATTGGATTTCATGTGGATGAGGTTCTGAAACCAAACCATCGTCTCTAGTGAAATTGCAATGTTTTTTTATGGCTTCCCGCAGTTTTCTACTATAGAACACTATAGAAACAGCGATCTTAGGGCCAATCGCAAACATAAAAAATTCAAACATCGTTGACTGCCTCTCTATTACTTATGCACATTTAAGCGTCATAGATATCTTCTGACTAGTTAATTTTAATTCTTATAAGTACGCGATCAAGGCTGGCCACATACATACGGAATTTTGACTCGATTTCCATCCGCCATGTTTGAACGGGACGTCGCTATACACATTCATAGTGCTGTCTGAGGGCCTACCGCGAACCACGTTCGATGTGTTGCCTCTCTGTCGCACTCGTAAATTCGTACGTAAGTGTGACAAGGAGGCAACACGTCGAACGTGGTTCGCGGTAGCCCCTCTGCTGTGCGTTTCCGACCAGGGTAAGTCCCGTTAAAGTAAATAATAATACCATAAATTAAAACTTCCATTTGGCTCATTTTAGGAAAGAGATGCAAAAAGAACTAAATTTTATAATGGATTACCTTGCCCCGCGTTTTTTGTCAATATCGGCTAATTTCACGAATATGTCGGTTAGTTTAGACTTCAGCTCTTCATCTGGTGGCGACTCTAGTTTGAGACTTAGTTGCTTTGGCCGCACCTGAAACAATACATTTTTTTTATTGATTTTTTTTTACAGAGAACTAATACACTATGGAATTTATAATAAACAGTATTTATACAAACTAGGTACATGATACAGTCTAGAAAGGACAAACAAAACAAAAAAAAATATTGAACACATGTTTAAAATTGTATTTAATTATAGATATAGATCAAAGAATATAATACTCACTAGGAGATATAGATAGATGTTTAATTTTACTTTGAACTCTGATGACGTTTATTATTGTGACTGGAACAGCATGAGCTTACACCATAGACAAGCACAAAAGTTTGAGTCTGACAATTTCCATCGATTCGGCGACGCACGCACGCACGCCGCTGTCAAACGTTGCGAAGGAAACAAAATAGAAACAGTTTTCGCGTAATCTCAATTGAATTAAAATGAAGAAACATCAAGGGGGTCAGATGTTTAATGACCCGGTTATGGTGTCGCGGGTCAAGAACTATCTCGCGGAAAATGTGGACAAGACCTTCGTTGACGTCCGGCAAATGGCGCACACTCTGAAGGAACGGTATCGTGAATACGCTAATAGAAGCGACAGCGCTTTCCGTAAAAGCGTTGGCAGTGCTTACAAGATGGTTCTACAGAGCTACGGTCTCGACGACGCGTTTACGTCCGAAGGCTCCGAGGAGGAATCCGATTTGGAGTTGCTGGACGAAAACAACAGTGCGCTTAACAACCGTCTGCTACAAATGTACAAAATGCAAGACAAAAAGCGACCGGCAGTAACAGGAACCCGCAACAGCGGCAAATCTGGCGAACCTATCGACATCCTGAGCAGCGACGAAGACGGCTCCGCGGCGCCCAAATTGCCGAAAATCAGCGACCAAATCACAATAACACCACACATCCCCACCCGCAAGGCGAACAGCGCGGCGGCCGGCGACTCTCCGCGGGCGCAACAGAACCAAAATAGTTCTAAAAAACGTAAACCAGAGGTCAATAAACCTGCAGTACAAAAATCAAAGTCTGAAGTTGGCACATTGAAGAATGTTAAGGTTAGTTTTGAGGACATAGGTGGTATATCAGATATTATAACGCAAATATGTGATCTTGTCCTGCATATGAAGCATCCAGAAGTGTATAAAGAGTTGGGTATCAAGTCACCTAGAGGGGCATTGCTCCATGGTCCACCTGGGACAGGAAAGACCTTACTAGCACATGCTATTGCTGGTAAATTGCAATTGCCACTAGTTGCTGTGTCCGGCACAGAGTTAGTTGGGGGCATGTCTGGGGAGTCAGAAGAAAGGATCCGGGAACTCTTTGAAAGAGCTATTTCTTGTGCACCTAGTTTATTATTTATAGATGAGATTGATGCCATATGTGGTAACAGAATACATGCTCAGAAGGATATGGAAAAGCGAATGGTAGCTCAGTTACTTGCTAGCTTAGATAATGTGGGTGAAATCAATGCATCTATCTTAGTTCTTGCTGCTACTAACAACCCGGACACCTTAGATCCCGCTTTGAGAAGAGCTGGGCGTCTTGAACAAGAAATTACTCTAGGAATACCAACATTAAAAGCTAGAAAAGAAATCCTTGGTATATTATGTAAGAACATGACTCTCGGCAACGATATTGACATGAACCATCTAGCTCAAGTCACTCCTGGTTTTGTTGGTGCTGATCTGCAAGCACTTGTGAATAAGGCAAGTACTTATGCTGTAAAGAGAATTTTTATGGAAATTCGTGCAGCAGAGGATGAGGAGATTGAAAAGGAAGAGGAAAAAGAAAAAACAAAGGCCAGAGAGGAAGCAGCAGCTGCTGCTGCTGCTGCTGCCGCCACTACTATTCCTAATGGAGAGAATGAGGGTGAGGCACCCGCAGCAACGGAGAAGCCTGAAGAACCAACTGAAGCTGAGCCTAAACCGGAAATTGCGGAATCAACCACCCAAGAAGTCAATGGCGAAGTTATTGCTGTTGAACCTACTCAGCCACCTCCAGAAACTATTAAAGTAAAACAACCTCTAGACCCAATGGCCGAAGTGCTGAGTCTCCTAGAGGATAACATGCCCTACACAATTGATGAGTTAGCTGGAGTTTGTATAAGACAAGAGGACTTCCTTAAGGCACTGAAAACGACTAAGCCATGTGCTGTACGAGAAGGTATTGTTACCGTTCCAGATGTGACTTGGGAGGACGTAGGATCGCTGAATCAAGTTCGCAAAGATTTGCAGATGGCTGTATTGGCACCAGTGAAGTATCCTGAACAGCTGAAGAAGCTAGGATTATCTGCGCCGAGTGGCGTTTTGCTCTGTGGCCCGCCAGGTTGCGGTAAAACATTGCTAGCTAAAGCTGTAGCTAATGAAGCCGGAGTGAACTTTATCTCTGTGAAAGGACCAGAGCTACTGAATATGTATGTGGGTGAGAGTGAGAGGGCAGTCCGTACGTGCTTCAGACGAGCTCGAAATTCTGCGCCCTGCGTAATTTTCTTTGATGAGTTTGACGCGCTCTGTCCGAGGAGAAGTTCGCACGACAATAATGGCGCAGCGCGAGTTGTCAACCAGCTACTTACCGAAATGGACGGTATTGAGAGCCGGGAGGGGGTGTTCGTGCTTGCTGCATCTAACAGACCTGACATCATAGATCCGGCAGTGCTGCGACCGGGCCGCTTAGACCGTGTCATGTACGTTGGAATGCCGGCTAGAGAAGACAGAGTTGACATCCTACAGAAACTAACCAAAAACGGCGTTGAGCCTCAGTTAGGTCCGGATGTAGATTTGACAGTGATTGCTGGCTTAACTGAAGGTTACACAGGCGCTGATCTAGCTGGCTTAGTGAAAGCGGCCGCTACTAATTCTCTCACGACTCACATTTCCAACGGTACCCTAGATGGCGAGATATACGTAACGTTCGAGGACTTCCGAATGGCCTTGTCTAAGTGCAAGCCGTCTGTATCACCAAAGGAGCAGTTACATTACGAGAAACTGCGATTGAAATATGCTTCTGGGCCCGATGAGAAGGACATGGAGATGGAAACTGAAGCGACGAACGAAGAGTCCATGGACACCGTGTGAGAATCATTCAGACGTTGGATGATACAGACTTAGTAGTTTCTTTTAAGCCCCTTTTGCTGTGCCAAGTTGATTTTAAAAAGCATCATTATTTTATTTCTGACCGGTCTTCAGTTCCTGTCTTTATTAAGTTTTCTTTAGTAGATTTAAGATGTACCTATCCACCTAAAGGTGCTTTTAAACGGGCATTTTTCACAGCAATATCTCAACGGCAACTATTGGCACCTTAATAGCGAGCCTTCTATAGTTGCCGACCACATATATTGTCGTAAAACAATGCTCTTTTAAATGTGCCTTAGTAATCAATCGGCTCTGTATATTCTTATGTAAAAACTGTAATAAATTTTCCATTCAAAAAAGCCTCTAGTGTTTCTTTAACTTTAGTTTTAACTTATGATATGACCATGTATTTCTTAGTTTTAAACAGCATCAGAACAATTGTAAAGGGATTATTTAGCCCTAACGTATAAATACAGTGAGTGATGTAGAATAGGTAAGCTCTTAAAGCTATTTCAGAAACAAACCGGCACATTTATCTTTTGGTCGAGTAAATAAAAGGAATATTTTCTCTTATGTCTTGTTTTTCTTTTATGTTGTGTACCTATTTCTTTGATTGTTTGAAATTACATGTCATTAGCATAATCTACAAAATATGTCTACACAATTTCAGTATTCTCATTCCCGTTTGCTGGAAAAGTATACATCGTTTAACTATTCAAATGGTTACCTATCGTTTAGAAATTAGTACAATTAAGGTTACCTAGTTATTACATAGGCTGGCCCAAAAATAAGTAGACAAAGAATTTGTAGGAATAATTTTCTTACTGGTACACGTCTTTTAACAAAAACAAAACTTATATTGTTTATAATATTCTCCTTTAGCTCCGATACACAAAGACAAACGCAAGTTAAAATTTTCAACAAAATGCCAACATGTTTTTAGGCCGCCCTGTACAGTCATGTCTGAAAATGTCGATACGAACAACGTCCAAAAATACGTATACGCGACCTTATTGCCCATATATTAAGGTGTATACATATTTTTTGCACTTTATCGTCGGTCACTATTTTTTGCAGTGACCGTACAGTTGTGCAAGTCGCGGAAAAATTTCAATTACTGACCACTGTTTAATTACTGGCCACCGTAAACTAAAATTAATTATATTCACCTAGTTTACTGCACTGTAAAGCCCGACCAGAAATATATGATCATTGTCAAGAGGGCACTGTATTTCTCATGTAGAGGGTGACAGTTCAGTTTAGTGTGAAAAATGTAGTTCCAATGAAATTCCGCAATATGGCACGTGATCATATATTACTGGTCAGACTTTACCTACTTAATAGGTACGTTGGTTAAAGAAATAAAAAATCGAACAAGACCATGTCGGGCCATGGCCACGCTCAGTGTAGGGTTCCGTAGTTACCATTCGGTCAGAATAGGCTAAACGGGGGCGATTAATTAATTTATTTAAAACTAAACAACATTTGGTCAGCAACTTTTAAAAATAACTTGTATATTGATTTTAATAGTAAAAATAGTCTAGTGGCTGAACTTAACATCAGGGGACAAAGCCCACAGACTCCGTTGGTTGAGCCACCTTGAGAGAATGGACGAAGATCGGAACGTAAAAAGAGCGTGCCTGGGTCGCCTAGCAGGAGGACGTGCTATCGGACGCCCTAGGTATCGCTGGAGCGACATGGTGGAGGCGGATCTGCGCGAGCTTCGAGTCGACAATTGGCGAGAGGTCGCACAGGACCGAGAAAAGTGTCGCTGTCTTGTGTCGGAGGCCAAGTCTCATTTTGGGTCGCTGATCCAACGGAGTAAGTAAGTATATTGATTTTAAGAACGTTTTAAAGTTTATTCTAAGACGAAATGTATGGTGGATTTTGTTATGTTTCAAGTCGTCAATCAATTACACTAATGTCAGTGTACATTGATTACATTGAAGGTATTATTTATTTTGTATGAAAAATAGGAAGTCGAAACACTTCAACTTTTTTAAAAGACGCTGAACAAATGTTGGTTAGTTTGAGGAGTACAGCCTACATTTTTTTTTCTCGTGTTACAGGCCACAACCGGTACACCTTATCATTACCTTATAGACTAGCATACATATTATAAAGGACCATGGGCAGAAATGTCCCCACCCACCAACAGAAACAAAACATGTCTCATTCAATAGATCTTGGCAATCTGATGATTTGTTACTATGACGAGGATCGCCCTATGTATTGGGTTTTCTTGGAAAACTGTATTTTGTTTTTATATATTTTTCGCTCATTTAATTGAAAGTTGCAGGCAGAAGGTTATAGCAATAATGTTCCTACTATATACTATATATTTAGGCCAGACATCTTCGATTTTCCATAACAGTCCGAGACAAAAAAAAAACCCGCCAAAGGAAAAAAACGGCAAATGCAAATGAATGTCAAACCTAACTTTTATTCTAAATAGTACCCGAACGACATCTATTTCTGAATTTTCCTTATCAGAGTATTATTAGGCATACTGATTTTATTCTGCCAGCAGAACTCTTAAGTAATGTAATATTAGATGAATTTTGAGTTAACAATGTGATAAGTGATAATATGTCTAATATGTAAAGTAGTATTAGATATTGTAGATATAAAAAATATACCAAGCGAATTTTTGTTTTTCTTTTTTTAAAACACATAGTTTGTTTATTATTGCCAGTAACATAATGTTTCTATAACCTTCTGCCTGCAACTTTCAATGAAATGAGCAAAAAATATATAAAAAGAAAATACAGTTTTATAAGAAAACCCCATGCATAGGGCGATCCTCGTCATAGTAACAAATCATCAGGTTGCCAAGACCTATTGAATGAGACATGTTTTGTTTCTGTTGGTGGGTGGGGACAGTGCCCATACAAATTTGCCCATGGTCCTTTCATAAACTTAAAAAAGTAAAACCGACTTCAAAAAGGAAAAAATAAAAAATCATCCCGTTTTATACGCGCAAGCAATTGATACATTTGAAGTCGGCGCTCAGCCAAAAGTAAGTAGTATGCAACGTTGTATAAGTAGGTAAAAAAACCGGTCAAGTGCGAGTTCGTTTACCTAGCGCACCGAGGGTTCCGTACAAATTTAACTTAAGTATTATTTATTTTATTTTTTACAAATTTATAGTTTTGAGATTTTTCTCTGTATTTGTAGTGTAAGATGTTACCTACTTGCCAAATTTCATAGTTCTAGGTCAACGGGAAGTACCACATGAATTCAGTACCCCTAGTGTAACTTTGATCGACATCATAACGTGACGAACGCGTTTGCGTTAAGTCTCATTTTGTATAGGATTTTGAGGTTCCAAAACGTCCCGCTTGGCGCGCTCTTTCGAAATCCAATACAAAATGAGACTAAACGCAAACGCGTACGTCACGTTTGGAAATCGAATTTATTTACACTAGAGGTACTGATTCCCTTAAGTGTCAAAACATACGTTTATTGCGGCATAAACGGCCATATCCTTTTTTACGTTGACTTAGAAGTTTGATTTTTTCAGGAGGTCTCCGTCTTCGGCCAAAGAGCTTGAGGACTTAAATTGGGCTTGTAAAGAATATGACCTACTTGCCCAAAACATGCAAGATATCCCATATGTACGATTCCCCACTTGTACACATTGTACGAGTATGTCGCTCAGTGTCCAAATGTAAGAGTGAAAAGCGACGAAAGAGCTTGTGGACCGTCTTCCACATTGACCTTACTTCCCCAAGGCGTAGGATTGTTCGGACCGTGGTTAAATTGAAGGCAGTCCTAGTCACCTCTTCTCTCGGCACGTCCCAGTACAGCATCTCGTTAACGAATAAAATCAGGCGTTACTTTGCGTAAATCCATATTAATTAAAACACAAAATATTACTTTGCTAATCCGAGAAAAGATAACGTGCTAATCAATCAGTGCTAACCCGTTATATATATTTGCGTATTTTACATGCAATTAATGATAACTCTGTTGTGGATGGAATCATCAGAAAAAAGCGAAATAGTATGGTCAACAATATGTTGTATGCTGCACGATCCTCTGCACCGATTAAGAAATACAAACCGAGCATAACTTATGTTGGCAAATTGTCAGATGCAATTTAATTTTTTTTTTTAATTTAACGACATTCCTGTTGCCTTTCGGACAAACAACACCTGTCACTCTTTGCAATGGGAAAGATAAAATCGAGAAGCCTGGAGTTTATAAGCTAACTTGTGAGGAATGTAATAAAGTGTATGTGGGAGCATGTTGCGTCATAAAGACACAACCATCCGGAAAAATCTAATTTTGCAAAGCACTTAATAGAGAGTGGCCACGTTATATCTTTCTGAGAACCATTTCATATTTTACATGTTTGCGAGAAAGGATTGCGTTTAAGTGTTCTGGAACAGTTAGAAATAATTAGGTATAACAATAGGGGGATGATTCTTAACGAACAGATGAATGTTGCGTCGTCGCCGTTATTACGATTTTTTTCATCTAACTTGCGCTTGCACAGTAGAGGCCAAGGTACGAGTATAAATATGGCCGACCATTCTAGACAGCTCATTCAGTCGTCGGACTTCGGACCGTCAACATCTCCTGAAGATGCCTCGTAGAGAGGCGAAACACGTGTCGAATTTTGTACTTTCGGTGGTGGATTGTTATATTTATTTTCGCGGTGGGAGGGTGGGAACATTAATTGCATGTAAAAATACGCAAGTAAGTATAACAGGTTAGCACTGATTCACTAGCACGTTATTTTTTCGCGGATTAGTAAAGTAATATTTTGTGTTTTTTATCAGCATCTCGTTGGTGATCTTATACTCCGCCCCGTTCTTGGAGTGGAAAACCACGGTCCTGGTGAAGGTTAGGTAGTTATAATTATGTTCCTTACCATGGTAACGTTGAAGGAAGTCCTAGTGACCTCTTCTCTCGGCACGTCCCAGTACAGCATCTCGTTGGTGATCTTATACTCCGCCCCGTTCTTGGAGTGCAGCACCACGTTCCTGGTGAAGGTTAGGAGGCGTTCGTCTTCGGCTAAAGACTTGGCTGCGAGCTTGAGGACCAGGTTACTTCGAATTTGGCTTCTAAAGAACGTGACCTATTTACTACTTACTCAAAAGATGTAAGATGTCCCTTAAAGTATATGTGTTCAAATACCAAATCCAAAAGAGGGTCCATGGCTATGATAAGTAATACATACCTCGCAGCACGTCAGTTGCTCCGAGAAGATGGCATGTGCAATTGTGCCGAAATATCAGGCACTCATGAAAACAAATATACATGGAATGAAAATAGAAAGTTATATGTTGCTTACCGTGGTAATATTGAAGGCAGTCCTAGTGACCTCTTCTCTCGGCACGTCCCAGTACAGCATCTCGTTGGTGATCTTATACTCCGCCCCGTTTTTAGAGTGCAGCACCACGGTCCTGGTGAAGGTCAGGAGGTGTTCGTCTTCGGCTAAAGACTTGGCTGTGAGCTTGAGCACGCCACCGAGGCGGAGGATCGTTGTGAAGTCCTGTTGAAAATCAGAGTAAGAGGAAAGGTGACGACCTGTTCTCCATACAAACTTAGTCCCTATTTTCCTCTCTGGATTTTGACATTATCGAAAATATTTTCATAAAATTTGATGCAGGTATATTAACCATAGCTTAACCCTTTTAAGTAAATGTATGGAATTAGTTTTTCGCTCTTAAACAAAAATCTAAAAAATTAATTAAAACGTGTAAAACTATTTTCCATAATGTCAATATCCAGGGAGGAAAATGGGGACTACGTTTGTATCGAGAAGGGGTCGTCGACTATCGTCTTAATCATCAGTGGGGTACTTTAAGAATTAAAGTTTTTAGAAGGATAGACGGTTCTAGGTTTACTTTCTTCTTTTACTTCGGTTGAATTCTAGTCTTCACATTGAACACTGGATCCTATAACATCATGCACATCTAAAATTATGTCATAATTGACATAATTGTAGATGTGCATGTGGGACATTTCTGTTTTTCGATGATAACTTTTTACAGTGCAAACAAAAATCGATGAAATTTTATAACCATATTGGGAATCTTTTAAGGATTATCCCTCCCGAATTTTAAGACTGTTAAAACAAACAAAAAAATCGTAAAAAAAGTTTTAGCGTGACTTACGTCATGATGTATGACGTCGACGGAGATGGTGTATCTGTCGTGCTCGATGTCGGGCCACTTGCAGATGAGCGAGGTGATGGAGCCGGCGCCCACTACGCTGTCCTTTTCTCCTTCTTCGAGGCTCCGGGCGCGGAGGAACAGGTTCCGGAAGTACCGGAACGCAGTGCCGTAACCTGTTGATGAGAAGTTTTGAATTTTAGTCGTGTTTTTTTAACAACGCTAATTTAGTAATTGTTTTTGATCGAATTGCCAATTTATTGTCCCGTCGCGGGTTTTAGAATGATGTTTCATCGTAAAAAGGTCAGTTGTCACAAAAATCTCACAAACAATCAATACTCACGTAATTTATATCTAAACGTGATAGTCAAGACAGCGTCTTTGTCATATAAGTCCTCGATGGCGGCTCTGTCGTCGTAAGCCGCCTCGAGCAGGGGGAAGAACGTTTCTAGGAACTTCTCGACGACGGCCGCCGCGGCCTCCGGGCAGTAGTTGCGTTTCATTGATGGCAGGTCACCTTTTAGAGTGATACGGACGCCATCCTATGGGAAAAAAATAAAAAAGTTTACTAAACAGTTTAAAATCATATGTATCCACCATAGTGCATCATAATGTGCGAAACTGTGCTATTAATTAGGTACAATAAGCCCAAAGGCGGTTACGATACAATGCTTCAATATGGTGTCCGTTGATAATTTTATGGTTTTCGCCAGGAGAACAAATACACGAGTTACTGAATTACCCCGAAGGCACTATAGGTAGGTAATGCCTATTATTTGAAGAGCTTCCTTGACTCCTGAAATACCCCAATAACACATCCTGACTAGGTCGGATCAAGGGAAAATGTATTTTATTAAAGCGACGGATGGGTGTATTCCCATTTGTCTCCGCCGTATGGGAATACATCGGCAGATGTAGTTATTTAACTATTAGTTTGTATGAAAAATAGAAAATATCACGACTTTGAAAACTATCTGATGCCATTTCGTTTCCGAACGGAAGTTCAACTCGAACACTACGTAGGTACAAACATAGAGTATTCATTCAAGGTGAAATTGTCCAAAAAATGTGGAACGCTTCACGATTTTGCGTGTCATCCTTGCGCAGGGGCCATGCTAATCTTCTCTGTATCGTTCCAATTTTAGTATATGTACTGCCGAAGCAAGTACACTTAACATGGACATTAACTTCTATATATAGTAACAGACATCCAAAACTTCGTAAGCGCGAGTTACGACTTACCGTTTTAAAATATGTAAATATCAATATATCGGAATTGTATGCTATAAAATAGGAAGTATATCTTCATAGCTATCAATACACAATTTATTCATTGAATTAAATAATAATTTGTTGAAAATTTTAACAAAACCGTAATAATTTCAGTGTTTGGTGACAGTGGCGCCATCTAGTGGTAGGCCGAGCAATCCAAGTTGATGACGTCAACCCTTATAGAACCCTTGTATTTAATGCTAATTACTAAGCCTTGCCAAAAGATGGCGGTAAAGTCTAAAGTTTGCTTAGATAGAGAAATAAAAATAACGATGGTTTTTGAAATAATTGTTACACTTTGGATTGATAAGTACGTCAGTGTTAAAATAAGCGCAAAAATTAATAAATATAGATACAGAAGCAACTTGATGGAATGTTACGAGTATTAGTAACATGTGACGTCATATTCAGTTGAATAATTATGCAAACTCGTTTTGGCCATGGCAATTCGAAAAACCAAGTAATATAATATGACTCACCAATCCAATCCCTACAAAAATACTACCAAACATCAAACTGTGGTTTTATCAAAATTTTCATTTATTTGTCTTCTATTGTTTATGGTGTCTAGCCTATACAGGATGTTATTTAGGCACATGCAACAATTTACGGGCTGAATATATAATTTTTTACTATAGAACCAACTCCGAAAACGCGATAAAAAAAAACGGCTGTTTCATACATTTTGGCTGTCTGATCTTGACATTTTATATGGAAGAGTAAAAAACTTTTTTGTGAAGTAGTCGCAGCACAGCGGGTTAACCTCAAGTCTGATATAAATAAACTTACCAACTCCATGACCTCATGGAACATCAGCCTAACGACCTTGACATAGTGGCCTGCATCGATGTAGTCACGGCACAGCGGGTTGCCCTCAAGTCTGAAATTAAAAATGAACAAAATTTAAATTGTTTCTGCGAGTAGGGTTCATTAAAACATTTATAAATACATAATTAACATAAATAACTACTGTAATAATAATATAACAAATGTTTAATCTCTTATCATTAATTTTGAGTTTGTTAGAATTGTCTCACTGTGTAATATTTGCCTGTTGAAAGAAAAGTACGGTCAGCGATAAAAGCTTTTATCAAAAATTATTTTTTTTGTCAAAAAACACACTAGCCACCCCACACTACCGTCTTTTAAGCGCCGGCGTCTAGATAGCGCTATAGAAAATGGCGTCGCTGCGCAGTGGCGCCAACGTTGCGTCGAGCAGCAGCCATAGAGTTGACTAGACGCCGGCGCTCGGGAGACGCTAGGGTGGCCATAACCCTGATAGCTTTTGGTCTACCTGAGCGAGCGGAGCGGTAGGTCGCGAATAGGTAGCAGTAGAGTGACTTTATCCAGGTAGTTGTGGGACAGGTCGAGACGCTTGAGGCGGGGCGTGTTCTTGTGGAGGTCGAACCCGTCGATGGAGCTGGAACAATAAATTTGTCCGATAAATGGGTGAATCAACTGTTCAGTGTCACTCGTTGCCATGATTACGATACTCTGAACAACTCTTAAGATTCATATTTTACAAGCTTTTATTTAACTTGCAACTTAACTATGTGTGTTTGTACGGGTCAAATCTTGCAAGTTAAATTTGACCCACTGCCCGGTTTCCGATGAAGCTGAAAATTTGCATACATATGTAAGCCAAGTGACGAGTGCAATAGTATGGTATCATCAAACTGATCTGATGATGGAGACAGGAGGTGGCCATTGGAACTCTGTGATAAAACAACGCAACCTAATTGTGTTTGGGGTTTTTAGAATTGTTTTGATGATTTGCCTGTGGAAAGAAAAGTACAGTCAGCGATATAAGCTTGTACCAAAAATGATTCTTTTGCCAAAAACTTATTATGGTATTTACATTTATTTGTGGTAGTTATGAGCGGGCCGATACGACGATCAAACTTTCAAGAAGAGAGCGTACGGGGGTCGAGCAGACGAATCGCCTGATGCTAAGAGATTAACGTTGCCCAAGGATACTCGCAATACTAAGTTTTAAGTGCGTTGCAGGCCTTTAAAATGGTATTAGTACACTCTTTGATAAATCGCGATTTCCATCATCAAGCTATATTTTCATCCCTATTTGTGTGTATTTGTATGTACGTTATTGCGATGGTTTAGTGCTGTTGGTATCAGGGATAACACGAATGTCGCATTCATCTCATTCGCGAATGCGAATCTGAATGTCCAGGATGCGAATATCCGAATGTGAATATGAATGTTAGGGAATATGTAGTTGTTCTTATCATTCCTAATTAGAAAAAAAAAAAATCTTTTAGTACATAAAATATATGTAACCTTAGAACGGGATGTTATAAAGTGTTGAGAAATGCTGTCTACTGGTCAAAATGCATTACTTGATAACATTTTGGGCGCACTGCCCGTACGCGAGTCGACGAGACAGGACACGACCTGCGCATATTCGCAAAACATTCGCTTGATGCGAATGTCGATGCGAATGTTTAAAATGATGCGAATATTCGTATAGGTATTAGAATATCATTTATTGAAATATAAGTACACAGTTATATAATACATACAGAGAAAGAAAGAGAAAAGAAAGACTTATAACTAACTTGTACACTGTATATAATTATACTGAAAAAGGTGAACATAATGCCAGGTCCTGCTGAAGTAGTACGCTGACGCTGGTCTTCCTGTAGGGAGCGTAGTTGCGCGCAGCTCCCAACTACAGTTAAGTTACTAAGATAACTATAATAATTAATTATTACGTCAGTAAACAACGGAGCGGCAATGAAGCAGTTGACATCAAATATATATATTTGATGTCAACTGCTTCATTATATATATATAATAGTATCGGAAGAACGTCATCGGGAGAAGGGTACATCTCTAACCTAACATTAAGTTTATTTTTAAATAACATCATTTGTATCTATATGACGAAAATTTCGTATTACACAATTCTTTTACCGAACTTTTTGTACGGGATTGTCTGCGAAGTTATCGCTTTAATTAAGATGGATAAGGTAAACCAATGGTAGATAACTTCAATATTCCATGTGATAAGTTTTAGTTTGTCTCTACATAATATGCCAATATTTTTTGATTGCAAGGCACTAAAGCGTCAAGGAGTTCGTTATGTGTAATTTATTGGATTTGTGTCCATAACAAGTGTCAGGTCTACGAGTATAACCTATTTGAAATAAAGTAAAATTAGGTACACGAACGCGAATATTCGTGACATATCTAGTTGGTACTCACGTGAGCCTGTTCCGGGACAGGTTGAGCTCGGCGAGGTGCTCCCACGTCACGGCGCTCTGCAGCTGGATCAGTTCCACCTGATTCGTAGGTCGGTTTAGAGGGAAGTACACGAAGTGGCTCACATCTAGAGAAAATATAAATAAATACTTAGAATAGGAAGTATTACTGCAATGTTCTGCCGTCAGAGCGGGCCGCACTATCACATATTGTAAACTATAGAGTAGCTTATACATACTATGCCTTAAACAGTTTTTTGGAAAGTTTTCATTATGACATTGATCTACCGCGGAACGCGAAAATCGAAATTTCGTTAGCTGCCTCTATCGCTAGAATATTTATTGTTTTCGAGGAAAATTACTGTTTAGAGACACGAACGGATTTGAATAGTCCTTAGAGCTTACTTGCAGAATAAATATTTAAACTATGAAATTTGGAATTGTGTCGCAATAAATTTCAAGTACTTACCCTTTTCGACGAGGAACTCGGTGAGATCCACGTGGTTCTCATCTGACATGATCATCAGTCTTCTGCGTAGGACGAGGCGAGGGATCAGATCTATTTGGTTCAGTCCTGTGTCTGTGAGCGATATGCTCAACGTTAGCTCGACGTCGTCCTTTAAAAAAAAGAAAATAATATTACTGTCACAATAATTAATGCAGTAAAGAAGCAAAAAGAAGACCCTGGGAGATAGTTGCACACGATTAAGCATGGCTTAAACTCCTTCACACTAGGCGAGAACTGAGACACCAGCGTGCTGTTCTCCCACCTTCGTCACCGGGCATGACATTCTCCTGCCCGCCATGCGGTCGCGGCTGCCGCTCTCGAATTGGACTTACTAGTCATTTACGTAAGTGCCGCAATGTTATGGGCGCTGTTTAAACCATCATTTAATTGATGTTAAAGGCCAATGATGAAAGAAGCAAAACGTTTGAAAAGCTTTTGAAGTATAAGAAAGAAAGTTTTTTAAAAAATCGTAGCTCTTTTTCAGACTACATTATGGGTGTTTGGTCTAGTAACATCATCGATTTGAAGCCTAATTCACACAAATAATCATAAACATAGGTTTCTAAAACGCACCTTTAAATTTTTTAACAATTTTTGCACAAAACCTAAATATATGAAAATTGCTTCTAAAAATGCGCAGTTTTATTTTTGATTGAAGTTAGTTAGTGATAAAGTTTTTTTTTTAATCGTAGCTCTTTTTCAGACCACATTATGGTTGTTGGTCTAGTAACATCATCGATTCGAAGCCTAATTCACACAAAAAATCATAAACATACATAGGTTTCTAAAACGCACCTTTAAATTTTTTAACAACTTTTGCACAAAACCTAAAAATATGAAAATTGCTTCTAAAAATGCGCAGTTTTATTTTTGATTGAAGTTAGTTAGTGATAACTTTTTTAAGCTTACAAAAAATTATAATTTAGAAACATGATGTCCGCGATCCCGGGCACGCACAGCCAATACAGCCATCTCGCTTGCATTTATGGTCAGTGAGAGTGAGAGAAGAACCTGAACCCTTAAACCCGACTAAGATTGTTATCATAAAAAAATCCTAGCGTAGCGTAGGTAGCGTGAGCTTGGTGCGACGTGCGCGGGGCGCCATGGCGTGGCGCACCAGAGGGCCTACCGCGAAAACCGAAATTCGCTAATTGCGGGGATCTTTCTCTTTTACTCCAATGAAGGCGTAATTAGAGTGACAGAGAAAGATGCCCGCAATTAGCGAGCTTCGAATAGAATAGAGTGTATCCATCTAGCTCGCGACCGCCGCGCGCCATGTTAGCGCGACCAAAGCAGGGTGGTAGCGGGACGTATGCGATACAACATTCAAGTGTCTATTGAGAAACTTTTTAAGAATAAGAATAAGAATAAGAATAAGAAACCATTTATTGCCTCACAAAATACAATGTTTCACTTAAAAAAAAAAAAATAGGCATGCGCGGCAAAAGGAACGGACTCAGCGTACGCTGCGTCAGCCATTTTATTACAAATTGATTGCGCAGCGCTGATTTTCAGTTCGTCCCCTTCACTGAACCACATTGATATGACATGCGGGTTAATGGATTTTTTGTACTGGATAACCCATTATACAAGTGTATAATTTATATTCGCATACCTATATGACATTGTCTTTGTTTATTATTGGTATCATTTGACGATCCTTTTCAAGTGAAATTTATCATATTATGTATAATTAATGAAATTAATTTATTTGGATTATCTTGCTATTATTTAAATTTAGTTCAGACGATCACAATATAGTATCTTATAAATGGAAATTAATGTAAACTGTACTGTAATCATATGTTGTGAAATAAATAAATCTAATCTAATCTATACTTCCTCGCTACCACCGCGTTGCAGTGTGACGAAACCTTTATAATCCATCAAAATACAAATTTAAACTTTTTTTTTCATTCTATATAATGTATCTTTTGTATTTTATGTCTGATTTTAAAGATGTTTTCTTAGAAAATTACTTTATAAATAAGTATAACATACCTTGCGTATGCAGAACCCGACTTTATGTATAGCAACCAACGCAGAATGGCAGCGGATGACCAGAAACCTGCATTTTTGCGAAGTAAACTCTATGAATAGAGGTATGAAGCTCTTGCCCTTCACGCATTCTAGGACTGCGTCGAGAACGTCTTCCTTCGTCCAGGTCTTTGGGTATCCTGTCACCTAAAACAAATAACGGAGTAATGTAAAAGTTGACCGTACATTGACGGTCTCCTATATAATTGTTTCTGAGTTATGGAGGTTTTCTATATATTTTTATGTATTTATCTATATATATCTATTATATGTTTACTAAGTTAGGTCATAAGTTCTGTCACAAACTTTTTGACAGATAAAATGTAATACAAAGCTTTTAATAAAAAGAGTTTGCACTGATTTGAAAACTTGTTTTATACCGATCAAAACGGAATATAATAAGTTTAAAATTTAGATCGCGTCTTTATTTACTACTTGTTTACTTTGGGATTGTCGTTAGACGGGAATACGCGGCTGGATTGTGATAAATTATACTTTACAAAAGGTAGTAAAAATCAGTGACACATTAATAAAATATGTATAATTGTTTATTTGTATGTATATTTGTAACCTACTTTATTAGAACTTTATTTTATCACCAGCATTTCGTTTTACGACAAGTCTGTACTACAGCCTTCAAACTTAGGGTTTTCAGTGACACGCAAATTTTTTACTGTCATCGTACGAGTAGGTTTGGTAAAATACGTACAGTTGCAATTTTGGCAATACCTACACACATGAATTATATATTTTAAGAAAGATAAAAGATCCAGCTTTTGTTTTATGTAGGATACAACCCTATAATAAAGAAAAATAAATACATAGGGATCAAAATCACCTTGAACAGATCCCGTACTTTTTCCGAATATTACTTAGAATTATGCGAAACTGAGACAGATAATCGCGTTAAATTATATTGTAAGTAATTCAGCATTAAATAAGCATTCAACCCATATACCGGGTGTTTCCTGAAACAGGAGCAATAAATTATACTGTAGGCTGTACTCCTCAAACTGACCAACATTTGTTCAACAACTTTGAAAAATAACTTATGTTTTGATTTTTATTACACATTGAAGTTAATTCTAAGACGCAATGTATTGCGCATTTTGTTATGTTTAAAGCGTGACAAGCAACGTCACACTTACTGATGTCAGCGTACATTGAAAATAATATTAAATTTGTATGAAAAAGTTAAAATCTATAGATTTCATAATTTTTAAAAGTTATTATTCAAAAGCTATATCGTTTTAGGAGTACAATATATGGTTTAATTATTTGCTCGTGTTACAGGAAACACCCAGTATATGAATAATAAGGGATTTACTTCTAGCTTTTTACAAGCTTTTATTTAGTTTCACCTTTCCCGCTGTCTGTCTGTAATCAAATTTTGAAAGTTAAATTTGACCCACTTCCCGGTTTCCAATGAAGCTGAAAATTTGCATACATATGTAAGTCAAGTGACAATGCAATATTATGGTACCATCGAGCTGATCTGATGATGGAGACAGGAGGTAGCCATAGGAACTCTGTGATAAAACAACGCAACCTAATTGTGTTTGGGGCTTTTAGAATTGTCTCGATGAGTATTAGTTGCCTGTGGAAAGATAGGTACAGTCAGCGATAAAAGCTCGTACCAAAAATGATTTTTTTTTGCCAAAAACTTATTTATCAATCAAAACCTTTTTACAGAACTTATGACCTGACTAAATATATATACAGTGCCAGCAATAAGCCTCATTGAGCTTACGGTGGGACTAGGTCGATTCACGTAAAGATTTTTCCACGATATTTATTTATTCAAATTATGTTTAAAGAGGTTTTTGTAATTTGTAACAATTACAATTTTCGACCGAGCGAGGTATGATGAGGTCTTAGGATCAACTAGAGGTGCCTTTTCTATTATGTTTGTTAGCCAATATCTTGAGCATTATTCACTAGTGTACATTATGTACTTGAGCATTGATTAGGAAATACAATTTTTAAGTTTCGATATGACACGGATCGACAGGTATATTCAGGGTGAACTACTTATTTAACGAATAAAAATAGTTATCTGTGTTGTGTGGGAAAAAAATGAAATTTCACTGAAACCGCTGGGATTTTGAACTTTTTGCCGGCGACAACTTTTATTATTTATCTTAAGATTAGTTTTATTCACTTTGAGATTTGGATCTTAAGTTTTATAGGTTACTTAGTTATATAATTCTATTATTTATTTCTTAATTTCGTGTTAATAAACATAAAATTAATTTATTATTAAAAAAAATAGAAAGTTGATTAAAATATGTATAGAATGTTGACTTACCACGACTTGTATAAACAGGTTGTCCTTTTCATATCCCGCCTCCATCTGTTCTTGTTCCAAAAGCATCACAGACTGAAAAAAAAAACAATATTCATCAAAATTATTAATCTCAGCGTCATTGTCAAGCGTTGGTAGCCTAGCGGGTGTAACGTGTAATCCAGATGACGGGTTCGATCTTTCCACGTAATAAAATTAATAGTGTAAAAAACACTAGAAAAACACGCTTTTATATATGTGAATCCTGATCGTGTTCAAAGTTCATTACGTGACCTTTCTCACAAGTGCAAACACGACTATGATACGATATTCCATCATGGAATGCCAGTGCCTATCTTCCGGCTTCATCATCAGACCTTGAAACCTAATCGTGGACAAAGTTCATTACAAGTCTTTTCTAACAAATCCAAACACAGCTATGATACGATGTTTCATCATGAAGTTCCAGTCATATCTTCCGGCTCCATCATCAGATCAGTTCGACAGTACCATATTATTGTATTGTCATCAGAACTACATACAGCAGCCAATTTTCATGACTCTACGATACTTGGAAGATGGTTAAATTAGTTACCTTAGATTCCATTACATAGTTAGTTACATACAGGTCGACCTAATATAAGTTTTTGGAAAAAAATTCATTTTCGGTACAAGCTTTTATCGCTGACTGTACTTTTCTTTCCTCTTAACTAATACTCATCGAGACAATTCTAAAAACCCCAAACACAATTAGGTTACGTTGTTTTATCACAGAGTTCCACCGTGGCCACCTTCTCCATCATCAGATCATCTCGATGGTACCATAATATTGCATTATCACCCGACTTACATATGTATGCAAATTTTCAGCTTCATCGGAAACCGGGAAGTGGGTCAAATTTAACTTGCAAGATTTGATTACAAACAGACAACGGTCAGGTGAAAGTAAAAATAAAAGCTTGTAATGAAAGTAAATAAAAGCTTGTAATTAAAAGCTCGTTAAAAAGTATCATTGCGTGTTTAATGATGATACTTTAAGTGTCTAGAGTAAATGTTACCTACAAATATATTAGAACTTACATCTACATAATTAATAAAAGAAACCAGCAACAATATGGTGGGTTACGTTACTCTAGTTGTGGCATGACTCACTTGCCCTTAGGAAAGGAAAAATATAAATTAAAACAAGCAAAAACCCCTGCTAAGCGAACCATGCTATTAAACATTAATACCATCATTCACAGACTTCGAGGAATTAAGAACTGGAGTCGTTTTTAAGAGCTTACCCCTCTGTCGAAAACCTCGGCTAATGGTCATACTTATTGTATGGACAAGGCGTAGCCAGCCAGTGAACTAGGAGGGGGGGGGGGGGGGACAAACGCCGCAGAGGGGCAGACATTGTATGTAAAATTTGACATGGCTATTTATACGTTTGTACAGAAAATAACAAGGGGTCTCCACTTGTTAAATCATCCAAGTTCACAGACGTTAATGCTTGATACAAATTTAATTTAGTAACTGGTGAACTTCCAATATGACTTGGAACTCCGGTTTAAGTGTAATACTCCTACGGTAGATGTCGCTAGGGTGCTTCCCTAAAAGGACCATATGGTGGAAATATTCGCTGTACATGGATGAGGTCTTGGTAGCTCAGATGGCAGAGGACTAGGCTAGTGATCCAGTGGTCATGAGTTCAAGTCTCATCCAGGACAGTAAATTTATCCACTTTTATATTTATTCTAAGGAAAAACATGAAGGGAAAGTGAACTTGTCCCAACAAGGTCTAGTTTTTCCTCTGGGTTAGAAGGTTAGATGACAATCAGTGTCGTTTTCGTTTCGTAGTGATTGATTCTGCAGAATAGAATACTTTTCTACTCGTCAAATCACTTTTTGCCGAACTGTCAAAACGATTTGCCAATATAGAATTCATATGAAAACTGTACAAGTGACGTAACGACCAAGTCATCTACTCTTTATAGTTCTATTTGATTTATTAAATAGAAATAGTGTCAAAAAATAATTGCTGTCTACGTTTTACTATTAATTTTCTAGTAGTCTAAAAATTTCACACCATGCACAATTATTTTGCAGTGAAATAATTTATTTTAAATACGGGAAACATTTATTTATTTCTTTATTGCACAAAAGAAAACCTTATAGTACAAAAGGCGGACTTAATGCCATGAGGCATTCTCTACCAGTCAACCTTTAGGCAAAGCAGAGAGATTGTGCAACATTGCTGGAAACAGCTTTATTGCAAACCGAATAGTTGCGAACTCTACAAATGTAAATCAATTTAAAAATAGACTTGACCAACTATCTAAGCTGTACAATCAGGCTAAGTAAACTATGATAGACGTAATAAAAATTCATATTCTTGGAATTACCTTGGATAACCTAGCGGAGACAGTCTTCCTAAGCTGCAGGTTCCTCTTCCACGGCCAGGAAGGCAGGTATTTCTTGACGATCTCGTCTTCGCTCTGCAGTATGTCCTTGCGGAGGTGAACCGGTACGTAGCGGAACGAGTCGTCCGTTCCGTCCACTACCTCTCTGGTAAATGAAATATTAAATATGGTGAAAACGTGGTCGGGCAAGATTATTGGGTACTTGACACATGTTGAATATTATAACAAAATTTAGTTAAATGAATAGATAATGAGCCATCCATTATAAAAAAAGTTGAATTTAAAAAAATATATTAAGTTTATAAAAAAATACAAGGCTCCGAAGTCTCAAAAAAAAATTTTTTTTTTGTCTTTGAAAAATAGAAAAGAAAATGGTACCATTCGATTCCTTACATTTTATTGAAAAATAAATTGTACGACAACTATACACATAAACGCAATATTTCAGGGTCAAAATGGCAATTTCTTTGATCTCCATACATTTAGGACAGACTTATATGATGTGACGTCACATCACCTTATCATTTTGTTAGAGGCGTTTCAATCGTCGAGTGCGAGCGTCAGACTTTAACTCTCATTTCTGACGTTTGTGTTGCTTAAATGCCATGAGTCCTATATAGACATTTGATCCCCAGGAAAATCAAGATCGTTTGACATTATTTACAAAAAAACAGTCAGTAAGCCAATTGTTGCAACAAGTATAGGGAATTCTAGTTTACAAATTGCAAAGAATTATTGAGGGAGCGTTAACGAAGGTTACCGTTTAAGCTTGGCTAAAAATGCATACAAAAGCATCCGGATGATCGCTACAGGTCGCATTTCTAAACCGAGTTACGTGAAATTTCGTGAACATGTTCGATAGTATTTTTTCTGTCATTCCATTTTTTTAGGACTTATTGGCAGTAGGGTCTATGGCGCCTAAGACCATTGTAAGTTTGCTGTTATTGAAGGTAGAGGCAAGGAACAGAATCTCCTTAGGCAGAACTGTTGCAAAAGTGTACAGCTGTCAGCTATAAATAATAGTTCCAAATCTCTCCAGAGTAGCGCTAGAGTAGCTAAGAACCTAGGCGTTATTGACGGAGTGAAGTGCGCTGTCTATGATTAGATTTTTTTGTCAAGTATTCTAGGCATTGTAGCGCCACCTATTTATGGCTTTTTGTCGGACACTTTTTAGTATATGGAGATTCTGTTCCTTGCCTCTACCGTTCATATTTGCTGTGATAATGACCCAACGAAGCTTTTAAGCTTATCGCGAGGTCTACAGCGCGAGTCATTAGTTAATAGTGGAGACAGAATAATAAAAACATGTGCTTCGAATTGTGCACTTGAATTTTGTGGTCAGATCTCTTTGAGCGCCTCGTATTGACATGATGTACCTGACAGCCTGGTCCTTATTCAGCTGCAGGTTGATAGTGAGTTTGGGCTTCTTCGGCTGCGTGAGGGGGCCGAGCCGAGAGAACGCGCTCTGCCGTTTCTGGTGCGACTGGAGGAGGTCCGGCGACTCTGAGCCTTCTCGGAGTTCTGAAAGTTAGTATAGATTTAAATTAGTATTTTCCAAATATTGTATACACGTTTTGGAGGTAGGAAATCTCAAATTCCCATGCTATGCGTCTCGGCGCCAAGGCACGGAACCGGTTTTAAAATTACGATTTTATACGACGAGCGACAAGACGGGCGACCGGCCTGGTAGTGTGCCGCGTAAACAAAGACACAAACATAGGTAGAAACCGGTTTTTATTGTTCTAAACCGGTTAATCTGACAAGAATTTTATGGAAATGTTCTCCTAAAAATCGGTTTCGAAAATAACGGTTTTACGAAGGAAACCGAAACTAAAAGGTTTTGCGCCAAGCACATGATAACGGTTTGGAAATTTAACCGGTTCCCAAGCCTTGCTCGCAGCACATTTTCATACCGAGAATCAGATTTTTAATCGTCTACCACTATAGAAAGTTAAAAGAAATTTGGGATTTTCCAGCAATGCATATTCACAGTTACATAAAAACGTCGTTACCTTATATTAAATACTAACAATTCCCTCACAAAAATAACGTCCAGTTTTTCATAGGTTTTGTCAAATTCAAGGGCCACTCCACACACTAGTGCGCTCTTGAGCGTTGTCGTCTAGTCAGCGTTACACGAAATGGCGTCGCAGTTGTGTTGGCGTTGCGTCGAGCAGCAGCCACAGAGTTGACTAGACGCTGACGCTCGGGAGACGCTAGTGTGGGATGGCCTAAGGGTTTCAAGAGTATTGCTCTCTGACCGTGGTAAATACGGTCGTTCTACGTGCTCCTGGTGTACAAATGTAACATTGGTGGGACTGACGTTTAGCGATAACTTCTCATAGATTAGACCTGTTGTGGAGATTCAATTAAGAGATAGATACGGAAGTTATTTAGCGTTATCAGCCATCTGAGCCTCTGAAGACACGTCAGTAATACAGAATACGGTCGTTCTATATCTCCTTGCTGCACAAATGGTAACAGTGGTGGAACAACGTTTGGCGACGTTGTTGTTGTTTTCTTAGATCTGTTGTAGAGATTCGGTTAAGAGTTGGTTAGTTAAGCGAGTTATTTACCTTCATCAGCTCTTTGAGCCTCTGAATACACGTCAGTAAAAAATATGGTCGTTCTATATCTTTCTGCTGTACAAATGGTAACATAGGCGTTTCAACGTTTACCGATAAGTTTTCTTAGATCTGTTGTGGAGATTCGGTTAAGGGTTAGGGGAGTTATTTACCTTCATAGCTCTCTGAGCCTCTGAGTACACGTCAGAAGGGGAATAAGGTCGTTCTATATCTTTCTGCTGTACAAATGGTAACCTTGGTGGAACAACGTTTGGCGATAAGTTTCCTTAGATCTGTTATGGAGATTCGGTCAAGAGTTAGTTAAGGGTTAAGGGAGTTATTTACCTTCATCAGCTCTCTGACTCTCTGAATACACATCGGTAGGCGAATACGGCCGTTCTACGTGCTCGTGCTGTGCATATGGTAACATTGGTGCACCAACGTTTGGCGACAAGTGATCGTGGATCTGTTGTGGAGGCTCGGGCGGTTGGCTCGGCAGGATCCAGCTCGGCAGGTCCACGTAGGTTGGTTGAGGATGGAAATTGGGGGCTGGAAAAAAACATTCTGTTATTTTATGTCTCACATGGAGACAGAAATTCAAAATTTATTCCGTAAGGCCTCAAAGGCTCTTTCAAAAGTCAATACAACATTTACAGTGACATCATATAGTGACATAAAAATACATAGCAACATTTAGAAACACAACAGCCAAAAACACAGGTAAACATAACACTGTAATAATTTTAGAATAAATATAACAGAGATGTATAGTCATTATGGTTAATAAAACATTAATTTTGGAGATGTAAACTGTTTCTTCTGATTCCAGGCTAGAAAATAAAAGTGTCGCCTACTTCAGCTATCAAACTCTAAGTAGGTACATTATTTTGTAATACTTACTTAGTTTACGCTTTTGAGTAGGTGTTTCGTTGTTATTAATTTATAGCTAATACGTAGGTACAATTTAAGAATACGTCTGCAGAAAACAAATTTTACATTGTTTGAATTTGTAAATTTTCAATTATTAGAACGAGTGTGTACAGCCGTCATAAAATAGGACCGATTTGTACCTATTAAACCGATTTTATGAACAATTGAGTGATTACAAGTTTTTTTTTTTTTGTCCAATCGACTTAAAAGCGTAGGTACTTAAGAAAACAAAGCAATTATTACCCGTATGTTGAACGCAAAACACGGTAGTACAAAGTCGTTGGAACTATCTTGAATGTCCAACGGATTATCGACTCTATCTCTATGCATAACAGATTAATGAATCTACTTCTAATCTAGTGTTCATAGAGAGTCTATAATCCGTTGGACCTTTAAGACAGTTCTAACGACTAATTACTACAGTGTTTTGGGGTTAATCTAACAATTGTTTTGTTTTCATAAGAACGCTGTTAATTCGATGTAACAAAAATAAAAATGAAACTCTATATTGGTATTTGACGACCGGTTTGGCCTAGTGGGTGGTGACCCTGCCTACGAAGCTGATGATCCCGGGTTCAAATCCTGGTAAGGGCATTTATTCGTGTGATGAGCATGGATATTTGTTCCTGAGTCATGGGTGTTTTCTATGTATTTAAGTATTTATAAATATTTATATATTATATATATCATTGTCTAAATACCCTCAACACAAGCCTTATCGAGCTTACTGTGGGACTTAGTCTATTTGTGTAAAATGTCCTATAATATTGATTTATATTTATATATATAGGGTATAGATGTGATGCAACTGGCTGTTAAGGGGCCCACTGATTACCAGTTCGCCGGACGATATCGGCCTGTCAGTTATTCGCAAAAGCTGACAATCGCGAATAACTGACAGGCCGATATCGTCCGGAGAACTGGTTATTAGCGGGCCTTTTAAGAGTGTGTGGAGAAGATTTGGAACACCTCGCCCGCTTAGCTACTTCTGCTACTGTACCTCCTGGGATCTGTAGAGGCGTAGGCGACATCTCTTGCAATCTTTGTTGTTCTTGGATTAAGAAAGATCGAGGTATACCTGGCGACGAAAAAAAAAAACATTAAAAAATATGTATAGTTCGTCTAACCTCCAAGTCCCAGACGCTTATGTTTTGAATTTGGAACTTTGTCTTATTTAATAAAAGAGAAATTTTTTTTTTTGAATTAAGCCTTTATAAGCCGGGATAACGCGAGGAAGATGGTGATGAGTACATATGAGATGCATATGAGAGACATTTACAATTAGAGGAATTTATTTTCGTTTTGACGAGCAGTTAATAGCACTATTTAAATAAAAATACTTGGTTTCTAGAAAAAAAGCGGCCAAGTGCGAGTCGGACTCGCCCATGAAGGGTTCCGTGCCATTTATGACGTATTAAAAAAACTACTTACTAGATCTCGTTCAAACCAATTTTCGGTGGAAGTTTGCATAGTAAGTTTTTTTTTTAGTTTTATCATTCTCTTATTCTAGAAAGTTACAGAGGGGGGGACACACACATTTTACCACTTTGGAAGTGTCTCTCGCACAAACTATTCAGTTTAGAAAAAAATGATATTAGAAACCTCAATATCATTTTTGAAGATCCCCAACACGTATGGGTTTGATGAAAAAAATCATTTTTTAGTTTCTTAAGTATGGGGAATCCCCAATTTTTTTTTTCTATTTTTGTGTGAAAATCTTAATGCGGTTCACAAAATACATCTACTTACCAAGTTTCAACAGTATAGTTCTTATAGTTTCGGAAAAAAGTGGCTGTGACATACGGACGGACAGACAGACAGACAGACATGACGAATCCATAAGGGTTCCGTTTTTTGCCATTTGGCTGCAAACCCTAAAAATAATGATATCAGTGTGCTTATAAGAGTTGAGGGGTTCCCTCAGTTCCTCATGAACTCCATCATCAGAAGTCGAGCTACCCACTGTATGTAACTAAGTACGCCGGGTGATCGACAGCTGAACAACCGACATAATGTCCGCCTGTTCCGGGCCGGGCGTCCCTACACTACAACTACGCCGTGTACAGCTACTGTTTGTAATTTATGTGGAATAAACAACTTACCTGCTGGCAGGCCATAAACTGTAAAAAAACAAGAAATTAATTCTACAGGAATAAAACAAATACATGACGGATAAGACAACTCTCGGTTACCACACACAGGCGTCCTAGTACTATTTTAGTATGGGAGTGCGTTCGTTTATTTCTTTATACATTTTTTTATTATATACAAAATTGTGTTTCTATGTGTACGTCGGCGGCCGATCGAGAAAACCGCCAGATCATGAATTTTCTAGGCATATCATGAAACGCCGCCATTTCATGATGAGCCTAAGATTTGCCCGGGAATATCGTGATGTGCGTTACAAATAATACAGCAGATCGATGAGAGCAATGTATTCGTCGTTAAGTGGTTGCATGACGATGACGTAAGCAGTGTTTCTGCGTGAAAAATATCGCGTCACAAAAACACAATTTTGTAAAAAAAAGTTATTAAGCTTCTGTACCGTTATTTGAAGCCTATTTAATATTTGAGAGTGCGATGCTGTTTGACAGATGACGTAGCGGTTCACTATAGGCTGACACCTACCCCCTTTGTACTTGTATTTCAAGTTTTAACCCCCTCCACCAGGCGCCCGTGGCCCGCGGCCGCGGAGCTCTTCATTGGCGTTCTGTTTGTCGGAACGTTCGGTTCACTGCAAAAAATTCTTAGAAATCCTTAGATTCTTAGAATTTTTTGTAAGTACTAATTAAAAGTATTGTTAACGGTTTTACCGTTCGATTGTTAATATTACTTCAATGATTTGATGGACAGCTTGTGTTCGTCAATGTGTTTAGCAAAGCTGACACCTCATCGATTCACATCGCGAGCGCAGCGAAGCTGTCGCGTAAGTAAGCGATTCTTATTTTATTTTGTTTACAGCGAATCGAATCATTTTAAGCACGGAGCAGGTCCTTGAAAAAGTGTAAATGTGAATGGCAGTTTATAGGCCACAGATTTATTGTCCTCCGAAAGGGAGGTTATAGCGGTTCCTATTACAGTATAGAACTGCCTAACTTAGGAATAACTAAAAAGACGCGCTCTGCGACGTCGTAGTTTATGCTAATCAACTTGTGATTTTGCATTAAGTAACCTTAGGGTAATTACAATAATAATGATCGTAAGATATATATGACCTGATATTTTCCGTGCATTTCCGGATTTTCTGGTACTGTGCTGCTGTGATACAAATTATTTTATTTTGCATTTAAATCGAAATATCACAATAAAGGCTGGATTTGGAAGTACCCCCAATTTTAGAATGCTTGCGAGCTGGGGATGCTGGCTACCAAATTAGGGGCCTATCCGCCTTAAAGTCGACGAAGCCCCGCTGTCGCGGGGCTTCTATTTCCGCTCTGAGGGACGAAAGGTAACTAACAAACCTACATCGAAAACCTCCTTTTCGATCTTTTTGTTTATATCCTTTGGAAAGTTTTTTCTTAATAATACCAATTTTGGATGCACAGTACCGTCAATATCTTTGTGAATTTTATTTTCAATTAAGGTATTTGTACGTAATAATAAATAGTGCAACTGCTAAAAGTGCCTTCTAGTTAAAGCAAGGGATTTAAAAGTGAAACTCTTGGATGTAAAACTGACATATCCCCATTCAGTTGTGTTATTTTGAATTTCGTTTAAGGAGTTTTATTATATTTATATACGTATAAAATTTTAGTTTTGACATGTATAACTGCATACAGGAGGGGCACTATTTACCCCTTTGCTATAACTATAACCCTTGTGAGAAAAGGAGGTTCGAAGTATCTTTTCATGACTTAAGAACGTAATTGAGACTGGGAGGTCGGGTGGTTACAGACCGCCGCTGCCTGCACAAGGCATAACACATATCCTGCTGCGTAAGCAGAGTTGAACAATATTGCATTATGTTAAATTAGCATACTGTAACCTTTCCTACCTGCGCAAGGTGTGGAGAAATTTACTACCATTGCGTAACTTATTGTACCTATACTACCGGTACCTATTATGGATATCCGCCATGGCCTACTACAATAACTATCCTGCTACTTAGCAGAAGGTTTATTAAAATATAAATATGTGCTGTTAAGCATACATACATAACGTACCTAATATTTCCCGCCTGCGTAAGGCGAGTGAATATTACTATTTAGCCAGCTGAAGACCTGCCGCCTGCGCAAGGTGTGCGATTTTCATTATCCTGCTACGCTAGCAGATGAAGCAAAATGGCTACTATAAGACCAGTATACTTAATACAATGAACATGGTTCCAAACGCCAAGACCTTTCCCGCCTGCGCAAGGCGTGTGAAAATGATTAGACACTGGGGCTAAAAGTCAGACATGGTTTTGATACTGTTATTAGATAAAAGTATATTAAGATCATACAACATGCCTGCGCAAGGCGTGCAACATCCATTTGCCTGCTGCGCAAGCGGGTATCAATTGGTTCAAGGTATCATTAATCAAATATTGGTACTACAAAGCAATTATGATACAAGTACGTACCTACTTAACATGTATCTATTTCTATAAGCCAAGATTTCAACTCCCATGTAAATCTCCGCCTAATTCACAATAATAATTCATAATCATTTATTTGCACATAAAAATCCTACGCAAGGCATTCGAGAAATAATTATTACTATCGTTTTGCTGCGAAAACACCCCCCACTAAACATGAGACTGGCCCAGGAAGACCAACCCTAAAAAGATAAAATAAGCCTTGACACACTCACTGCCAGCGACCCGCTAGGCGTATTCCCTTTTAGTAGGCGCTTTGCGAGACATACTGTTTTCTCGCGTTATCAACTTCGCTCGTAACGCGTAGCTCACGCTGGCACTGAATGTGTTAACTGGCTTTCCGGTGAGTAATATTAAAAATCACCATAAGTGGTTCATACTTCATACGTGGCCCATTCAGTCATGCTAATAATCTTGATAATCTAGAGTTCATGATACTGATCGTTGAATTAAAATTTTTAAATTTGTTTTGAATTGCCTTAATCAACCGGCCGCCCCGCCGCTACATAGTTCTAATGGTTTAAAGATATAAATATATTACCCTGGACTGGTTCAAGGTTCTTGGCCATTCATCATTTAATCCCATTTGGGTCAAACACAACAAAGGTTGGGAAAAATGTATCCCGCCCGTAGCAGCATAACAAGATTGCAGCAGCATAGCGTGGCTTGAACTCCGTTAACGTTGCGTTGTCTACAGGAAAGACGTGAAGGACTTAATAAAATGTCTATGACCCACAACTGGTATATAATCATAGCTCAATGCAACTCATCATCGCAGTCCAAATGAAAGAAAGCCATTTCGGTTATTAATCTCGTTAAAATATATGTCCTAGATGTCGGGACGACTTCTTGTTAATAGCCAAAAGTGCTTTTTTGGATAACGGATACAAACCCTTAAGGGTTGAGATACATACATTTACCTATTGGTTCGAATCTACTTTAAAAGACTGTGTGGTTATGATATTCAATATAAAACATTACAAATTTCCCGGATGGAATTAAGCAGGCGTACATAGGCTACGGAGACTGCTTACCATCAGGCGGGCCGTATGCTTGTTTGCCATCGACGTAGTAAAAAAGGCAAGCAACCTCGAAGGTTATTTCTATACCAATGTTCATTAATTGGTGTCCTATGAAATTATTCCCATAAGTATTCAGTTTTTGGCAACAATAATGTACAAGACAAAGTTCTGTATTGTATACTGTATGTTACAAAATATATATGTGAGAATCAGTGAGTTCACTGAGATAACATTAGAATTGCTTTATATCACCGTTGATACAATGTAAATGCTAGACAAGTCTGCGCCATTGGGCATGGGCATGCCACAGGTTGAATTACCTACTTAAGTATATATATAGTTCTCAAATCTCGTTTAAAGTAATGTAACATTAGTTTTTCTTCAAAAACATAAAAATAGGAAGGCTACTTAATGCCAAATGATTAAATACTGATTATTTTAACGAAGGTCTTTGACCTTACTATCTAACCCGTCAGTCAATAACATATCCTTGGTAAGATAAATAGTTATGTCCATACATCTCGCGCTTCCTTGAGCTTGCACCAGGTAGTACAAGTAGGTAATCCTGAAATAAGGTACGAGTATATTTGTGGACAAAGCTGGGACTACCAGTTAGAATGGCTATTACATATATGTGTTAAATTATGCGAATTGTAATTTATTCAAACACTTTAGCGAACGTAAATCTATCATCTACGCACAGGCCTAACCTTGGCTTATCAGGAACGCAGACATTGTAATATGTGAAATACCAGACGATACAAAGAACCAAGCGGGAGAGCACTCTCCTGGCAGTTTTCAAGATTAAATTGTAGCTCACTAACTGAAATTGACGAGCTTTTAGTGCCAATAATACAGATCTTGTTTAAGATTTTAATCAGTCACTTTATGTTTTTAATATGTATGAAACTAAAGACCAAGTAAGTATATTCAGGTGAAAGCCTTAAATATACCTATACATCTTGCATGATGGTACATAATTTCAACATGATACTCGTAATAATGATACCTCCAAGAGGAAAAATCCTAGTATTATTTTTGCTGTATTACAGGCATTGAATTGATAAAGGTCATGTTCTTACCATACTGGCCCTAATTATTGTACATGTAATAAAATAAAACCACATTATAGGCTGGTTAAAGTATGGGCTTAGGCCCAAAAATATTTTAGAATACTCTCTGGGGTAAGACTACCATCGTAGCGAATATCAAAGAAAAATTAAAATGGTTACAGCAAATAGGATTTGTTGTGTATTATATAATATAATATAATTCAGCCTATATACGTCCCACTGCTGGGCACAGGCCTCCTCTCATGTGCGAGAGGGCTCGGGCTATAGTCCCCACGCTAGCCCAATGCGGATTGGGGACTTGTTGTGTATTATGATTGAAAATTGGATATTCTACGAGCTTATTTACATTCTGAATGGCTATGCACTGTACACAACTACAACGGTGAGAGTGGTAACGGGTTGAACTCTTTTGGATGAGTAACATAAAGCTGTTAATAGCGCTACCAAATTAACCTACTATATCACTTACTGTCTATTTGTTATTTAAGAATGTTCAAAAGCGGGAAAATAAGGACAGCTTATGTTAATCCATGAATTAATTGTCTGAGAGCTTGATTACTTCTACAATATAATAGACAATATTGCATGTTGTGATAAGTGCACTTTTCATATGATTTACTTTGCCCTTAAGACTGTAGGATTTTTGGAAAACAAACAAGCGAAGCTCTGAAAAATGTATATAAAAATCGTTTTTGTGAGCCTATAAGTTAAATTGTATCCTGCCTCATAAGTAAATACCAATATTTGGTAACCATATCTGGGTAAAAGACACTTTAAAGTGTCAATAATCAAGTTTATTTTCTTTTTGGCAAGGTAATATAAGGTCAAATATGAGTCAGTTTGTTAGAATGTGGACCTTGAAATCAATTGAAAGTATTGAAACACATATAATGATCGCAATGTTATTGTTGGATGGATAAAATAAAAAGTATAATTATGTTTTCATAATTTATTTTAATAAACATACAGTTTTCCATATTTATAGGTCCTATCTATAAATAACATTGTAAAGTAAAATATGTCACTGCACACTTTAAGCCTTTTCACATTCATCCATGTACCCGGATTGTTAAGTACACTTGTACTTGTTGTCTCCACCATTTTCACATATCAGTATAAATTAATCACATTGGCGTTTTCTGACCACCAGGCGATCACAGACACGTCTCAAATATTAAATAGGCTTCAAATAACGGTACAGAAGCTTAATAGCAGCGTTTTACCTTACAATAAAACGCTTATTAAGCGAAATACCTTATTTGAAGCCTATATTTTTAAATTCGCCTGTGGCTACAACACTCAGTTGCAATAAACCAAATCACTTATATAATGCCCGTCGAGGGTATTTTTAACTCACTGCGTTTTCTCCTACCATGCAGGTTGCAATAAGCAACATCTATAGTCTATACATACAAGTCAACTGGTATGTCTCTTCATATTGAAAACGAAATAATAAATAATATCAAATGCAATCCTTTTTCGAATGTGGTATATTGCAACTTCGTTTTATTTATATTTTGAGACCCAATGAAGAGCTCCGCGGCCGCGGGCCACGGGCGCCTGGTGGAGGGGGTTAAAACTTGAAATACAAGTACAAAGGGGGTAGGTGTCAGCCTATAGTGAACCGCTACGTCATCTGTCAAACAGCATCGCACTCTCAAATATTAAATAGGCTTCAAATAAGGTATTTCGCTTAATAAGCGTTTTATTGTAAGGTAAAACGCTGCTATTTATGGGAATGGCATATCTTATGAAAGTTATGAACTTAAATTTTCGTTTGACAATTTTATTGCAAGGATTTACATGGTTTGATTCAACCAATAAGAATATGTTTATGTTTAACTAGGTAAATTAAATATTTTCCCAAATTATTATCAATTATTTTTATTTCCTACAGCTTTGGACATGCCTAATTAATCGTCGCCAGGAAAATCGTTATCGTTTGACGATTTTCGTAGCCAAAGGCCAACTTAAATTCATTTGTTTATCAGAGATGTTTTTTTTATTTGTTTATTGCAGTCATGTACAATTGTTCTAAATTTGAATATAATTGACAACAGAGGGGCTCCTGTAGATTACAAAAAAATAAATTTTATATATTTTTTACGAATTTTTGTATTCATAATCTCTAAAAATAGTTAAAACGGAAATTGACGTCACCCAGCTCCTTCAGTTCTGCCACTACAAGCAAAAAAATGACTTCCGATTGGGTTGACATTGTCATTGTCATTGAAAACGGGATGAAAATGAAAACCATCGTTTGACTTGAGTTTTGACGTTTGTGACACTTGTTAATTTTTTGATTTTATTTTTAACGTTTGAGGTTATTGTCACTCGCACTGTTGTCTATGCTCAAACGTAAATTAATTCAACGTTTTTTCCAGTGTATGAAACAGACCCGTGACGTCACGATTCTGACAAATGACGTGTGTTACATACGCCCTTTTGTTTCAAGTAACAATATAAATAGATTTTATGACCAAAATATAGGACTTAAGCAAAATAAAAAAAATACGGGTACCTTAAATTAGTGCGTTCTTTCGATGTAGACAATAAAAAGTAGCACTTAAAAATATGAAATGTTTTAAACTATCGGTTATCGATAAAGTAAAGTTAAAATTACGGTGCACCTACAGATACATTCGTTTATCGTTTCTAAATATTTAATAAGGTATTTGACTACTAATCAATTACTTTATTATATATTTAGAAAATATAAACTTTTGCCACTATGGAATTTATATGAAATATCAGTTATCACGGTCAACTTACCTACTCTTTATAGTTCTATACAATTTGTACAATAGAAATTGTGTCTAAAAATAACTTCTGTCTACGTTTTTCTATGAATATTATGGCGCTTTATTTCATGCATGGTGTATAATAATTTATTTTAAATACATTCAACATCCCTATAGGGAGATTTATGATATAGATTTAGACAAAATATTTTAAATTATAAAGTGAAATAGATGTCATATAAATAAGAAAATATACTCGAGAAATTTCACCCATACCGCCGTGACTCAGGTATTCTAGTGGATAGTGGTCTTGCGTATGCATGAGCCGCTGGTTCTATACCAGCCTTAAGCACTGGAGGCCTTGTCCACTTTTTATTTCGTGTATGCCATATATTTAAAAATAAAAATAAAATAAAAATATTTAAGTTTATAATCAAACTATTTGTGTAGGAATCGTACCTGCGATCGGATGTGGAGCAACAGGATTCTTTTCTTGTGGCAAAAATGATTTCGGTATACCTGGAGAAAATTTTAGATTACTGAGCGTCGTCTTTAAAAAAACAACTTTGTCTACACACCTATCATAAATTCTCTATGATGCCTTCAAAATCCATAAATAACAGCCAACATTACGATAAACTGTTTTGTTACAACAAATTTATTATCTGTGAAAATGTTGTGATTGCTTCATTATTATATCAAAATCGATTTAGTAATGACATTCAAATTTCGAACATCTGAAAAAAAAACGATTTGATTTGACCTCTATTCTAATATCAGTCGAGATGACGTTTAATTCGAAATGAAATGTCAATTGCATACAATTTTGATATATCTCTTATGTTAGTGGATATAAACGCAATCGGCCCCGTTATCTAGTTTGTCTATGTGTAAAAAAAACTACGGATGCGTGACGTGCCTGAAAAAGTTTTCATTTACCGCCATTTGCGTACAGTTTATTTTTTAATTAGTTTGTAAATATAAAATTAATTATTTTTGTTAAACTATAGCAAAAGTTACGTGTAAAATGAGCGATAAAGATATTTCGCATACGCTAACTCCGCGAGTTCCGCCAGAGAGCAACGATGCCCTAATATCCGCTGTAATATGAGTTTAGTGAATATATCATAAAAAGGTTATAATATGTGTGTAGATAAAATAGTGTACGTAACTGTACATAATTAGGCATTAAAACACTCGTGTAGACCTTTTAAGAAACTCACTTCGTTCGTTTCTTAAACCCTCACTCGTGTATTTTGAGGCCTTTAATTATTTAACAGTCACATAAACTACTGTGTTACTTATTGTGTTACTGTTAAGGTGGCGAATCAAATAAATTAATATAAAATCATGTATAATTTTGAAGTACCTGTTATATCTGCTTTTTAACACATTCATAGCTGAGCTACGGTCGTAGCGCCACGTCGTAGCCGATAACATGGGTTTCCCGGTATGAAGCGAATATGCTTCGTAGAGGCAAAGATGAAGTACTGTCCATTAGGAAATAGTATGGAACGCTCGTTAGTTTCTTGCGTAGAAAATGTATGACGTATTGGCGTAGTAGGTACTTTAAAGTAAAAAAAACAGACTATAGTGTAATATGATAGGTAAGTAACATGATCTCGTTTTCTTGTGTTTAAGAATAAAAGAGTTTTTTTTTATTAAATTGAAAACATTGTACCTATTAATAATATTACCCTGTACGTCGCATAATGTAGGTATTATCAACTTACCCTTCGGATAGTTTTCATAGGCTGAAACAAAATTAATAATTTTATTTATAAAACATTATACTATTACGGTGACCATATCAAATAAATGGATTATCTTAACAAAGATCTGGATATAGCATAAGTACATGTTTTGTAGCTCGATCGACGCTCCGATTAGCTTGTAGGGGAGAAAAGTTCTACTTTGATCCCTCTAAGCAGGGAAGAAAAAGATATTTTCCGAATAGTTGGTGTGAAAAAATATTGTAGAACATTCGGTAATTTAACCGAATAATTCGGCAGAATTCGAACATTGAAAAACTTGCCGAATATACCGAACAATTATCGATTACCGAATATTCGGCCCATCTCAGTTAACCCTTTAAACGCCACGCCTATCGTCCGCGGCGCGTCATCGTCCACCTTGTTGGGATGCATGAAGGTTGATATTGGGCTGTAGCCGCGCATCAGTTGACGTATTTGGCGTTCAAAGGGTTAAGAATGTTGCTGTTTAGTACCTACCCAGGTTGGCCAGATGAATATTACTGTGCGTAGTAGGTTGGGGCAGGGTGTAACCCGCGTTCGCGTTCCGCACTCGCACGTCT
This sequence comes from Cydia pomonella, assembly GCF_033807575.1. Lineage (NCBI taxonomy): Eukaryota > Metazoa > Arthropoda > Insecta > Lepidoptera > Tortricidae > Cydia > Cydia pomonella. The sequence goes on along the minus strand of NC_084717.1, from coordinate 5,318,862 downwards.
ATTGGCTTCAGAGCTGAAATATCAATAAAATTTATAAATACCAAAAAGTAATTTTGCATTTTTAATTACAAAATTATTAAGTGGAGCAGAGGTGGCCTAACGGTAAGAGCGTGCGACTTGCAATCCGGAAGTCACGGGTTCAAACCTCGGCTCGTTCCAATCAGTTTTTCGGAACTTATGTACGAAATATCATTTGATATATAACGGTCGCTTTTCGGCGGAGGAAAACATCGTGAGGACACTGGACTAATCCCCAATAAGGCCCAGTTTGCCCTCTGGGTTGGACCCAGTTTGCCCTCTCAGATGGCAGTCGCTTTCGTAAACACTAGTGCCTACGCCATTTCTTGGGATTAGTTGCCAAGTGGACTCTAGGCTGAAGAAGATGAAAAAAATATTAAGTCCTCCACTATTGTAAAACAGGCATTATAATTATTATTTACTTTAATGAGACTTAATCGCTTACACTTGAGTTTTTTTTTTTACTTTAATCTTAAAACTTAAGATGAAAGGGGACGACGTCACGTGACCGCCGTAGGCCCCATTTTCCTCTGCTCACAGGCCGGAGCGTTTGGATTTGGAGTACTTTCCGTAATTCCGATGTCAATGGAGTCTGAAATGGAGCTCTGATCTGATGATATAGTCGGGAGCAACCAAAGGAACTCCTCGATGGAAAACCCAAAGACATTTAGTTTTGGTTCGTTAGGAAGGTCTCGAGAAGTGATATACATGCTAATGTGAGAAATACAGTCAGCAATTTAATTGTGTCATTATAGTAAATTGTGTCCCAAGGGAGCAAAGCTACATATTTACGACGAGGGCGTACATTGAAACCTGACCGTAGTGAGGGATTCAAGTGTTAACGCTAAAGGTAAAAATAAAATTTTGCTAGCATGTGACACATACCGCTTTTCGCATCAGACATCACCTATGAGAAAATTATTATTTCAAAATATTACGTAATAAACAAAAACAGAAAGAAAAGTGCCACTTTGATCATTGCTAGCAGGGAACAAAAAACTTTTTTCCAAATAGGTGCTGTAAAAAATATTTTTTTTTGACAGTAACTTGTAGAAATTCTGAACAAGGAAACCTACGTATCTCTGATGACTTCTGAGTTGTTGTTTTTAGTTCGATTTTCGGAGTGACTGCTGGTTTCTGTTGTGTGGCCGTTACTGTTTGCTGGCTGATTGAGGGAATCTGCGTTCGAAGGTTGGTATTTGGTCCTGAAACAAAAAAGTGAGGTTAAAAACCCACAGATTATTATGGAACCGTGCGGTTCGGGTTCTAGCCCGCGGTACAGCGCACCTCGATCAGTAAAGGTGCAGTCGGTGCTCCTAGACGAAGATCCCCAAAAATTGGATCGAAACATGTCTAGCGTTTATTCGACTTAAATTCGCCGATGGTCCCGGGTTCAAATCCTGGTTAGGGCATTTATTCGTGTGATGAGCATGGATATTTGTTCCTGAGTCATGGGTGTTTTCTATGTATTTAAGTATTTATATACTTATTATATATATATCGTTGTCTAAGTACCCTCAACATAAGCCTTATTGAGCTTACTGTGGGACTTAGTCAATTTGTGTAATAATGTCCAATATAAAAAAAAAGCTGCGCGCAGTACAGTTGAGTCGCTCGCGGGACAATACATGTGGGATCATTTTTCAGTTCTAAATAGCAAACAAAATTTGAAATAGAGGTGGATTGTCAAAGCAAACTTTGTAGAGTCTGTGCGGAAAGAGAAGAGTCGTGGAATGTATGGGGCCCAATACATTCCACGACCCTTCTCTTTCCGAACAGACTCTAGCCACAGTAAATTTACTGCCATCTTTAGACATATGATTAAAACTTTTAGAACGCCATTTGACTTTGATCCTTATCCTTTCACTGATATGTGTTAATTTGTTTAATATCAAAAAGTGGCGCCATTTAATAGATCTAAGGCGGCATCGTTTCGAAGATAAGATTATCATTTATTTGATAAAACATGAGTTGATAAGCTGTTAGTATACAAATTCAGTTCTTTACATGTTCGGCTGGAATTTCAGCATTCAAATATTAATCACAAAAATAAATTACAAATATAAAAGAAGCCGTACTGAAAAATATTGGGAAAAAAAATGACAATGTGTGTCAATGTCAAATTACTACCGAACTATAACCGAACGAATATACGAACGATGTTATGTTATGTTAAAATAAAAAGTCTTATATATAAAATAAATCGTTTAATCAAAAAGTGTTATACACAATCTAGTTGCGCAAATGAAAGACGGACATCTCATAAAACTTAAATTAGTCTTATCAAGTGTTGATCAGAATGTATTGAAAATGAGATTACATTTATCATACATCATGCTATTGTAGAATCATTTAGCAGCATCCGGGCTAGCACATGATTGGAGCGACTGTATCTCGCAGCGAGATAAGACTACCCGTCCCTCTTTGATTAACATAGTTAGAAAAAGACGGGTAGTCTATGTCGCTGGGCCAATCATGTGCTAGGCCTACAGAACATACAAATAAAAAGGCGAAGTTTCCAAAATCGTCATTACACGATCTTATTTTTAAAAGAATAAGTGTGTAAATAATATTGAACACTTCGCCCGCTTAGCAAATTTTGCTGCTGCGGACTTTATGTATCATTTCATTTACATTCCAGCAAAATGTTTTCAACACAAGTATCATTGAGAGCTTAACTTACTTATTATGTAAAATCACAGAAAAACCATTATGATCATATCATAAATCATTTTGAGATCTTTTTACGATAGCTTATGACTTTAATTCTAGTAACAAAGTCTTAAATAACTCTAAATAAAATAAACTTTAAAAATATAGCAGCGCCATCTGGTATCTTATAATATAACCAAATAACCGTCGTTTCACAAGAACATACCTTTTTCAGAAGAACATTCAGTCTTGTGTCTAACACAAACATACAAACAGCCTCTCGATCTAAACGCATATACCATCTATGTTCCATCTTACCGCTATATAGACAGACCAAGTTAACTTTGCATGACATTCGCAATAATAAAGTGAGGGAAATGACATCATTAATGTCAACTTTCTATGAAAATATGACTTCATAATGACTCTCTCTCACTTTGTCGTGTTCAAATCGGTGTACATAGATACTGTTGAACAATGTAATGTAAAGAGGTTGCTGGCCAACCAAAATTGAGTTCATACTAGACAGTGCAATGATTCCACCTCTGTCTTCAACACTTAGGCTATAGCCAAATCAAAACAAATTATTTTATAACAATACTTGAAACAGACATACACCAAATTTTTGTGTCTCTATCAATCATCAAATTGGCAGAAACTCAAATAAGGCAGCCCGTCCATTAAAGCTACATTTCCACGAGAGATGTGCGATCCTTTATCATTATAGGTAACAATACAATCACTGCATTTGTTTTACTCGCTCAGCGTATAGTGATTCTATTGGTTGATCCCTCACTACTCATCCTCGCACATGTCTGGTAGAAGCGCAGCCTAAGTAGGTAAATTATGTCACTATAATCTATAATTATTTATTGTCATTAGTGTGCAATTGTTTTGACTTGTCAAGTCTATTTCAGTTTGGTTGGCCGGATTTAATTATTTACACTGACATTACTTTTAAGTTAAGTATAATATTAGGGCACCGACTGTAGATAATTTATAGTATTAAAGTTTCAATTTCATTATAAAAAAAAAGTTTACATTTACGAGAATACAGTATACATCCATGTGCCATTCCCTACTTAAAAAAAGTTAAATCTTAAAAACTATGGTTAGCCGGGTCCACACTGAGCGAGCATACGCGAGAGGCAATTTCCTCACGCACAAAACGGCCAGTGTAGACGTGCCTCGGCTGAGGCGGCATACGAGTTTTCCTCGCCTGAGCGCGCCGCCTCGGCCGAGGCACGTCTACACTGGCCGTTTTGTGCGCGAGGAAATTATCTCGTATGGTCGCTCTGTGTAGACCCGCCTGTTGAGAATTGAGATGACATTTTTCTAGTACAACAAAAATCATGGTTTTCTTAAGGCATAAAAGACATGTGTACTCAAAAACACAGCATAAACTACCTAAACATTTCTCAAATTTCATATAAAAAACTTATACTAAAGTAGTAGAGATCACGTTTTTTTATTATCAGTTTAATAAAATACTGACAAAAAATTTAAATAATAAAAACTAAAACTCTCACTTTCATTATAACCCTATTTTAAAAGCAATTTATCTTAACTTATAAGTTTATATTAAATATGAATTCTCACAAAATTCCACAGCCATCAAGTTAAAATCATTCTATTTTAATATCAGCCTTTACATAGCCAAGTAAAAACGAAAGACGGCAGTATTTCTCCTTAACAAGCCGTATGTGCTTATGTGGTATATAAAATACACACATAAGGCCATTAGACTTAGCCTCCAACCGTGTTGAAAACAGCGTCCAAGAGTCCACATCGCACCAAGGATTCTGTCTTTTTAGAACTTTTAAAATAAAAGCTCCGTCTTCGGTGGTTGGTATGGACACGGTCATTCTAGCTCTCTGCGGTACAGCACCTTGCTGTTTGATAATCAGCTTAGTACCAATAGCCGGTGAAACTATAGATATAACTGCTTCTCTTAGCCATCTCAAGTCTCGGTCACTTTCACACCAAACCTTCAAGCCGCCTTTGAAATGTCCCGGACAGCCTCTGAAAGCTGGTATATATTCAGTCTCCGAATAAACGTCCTTCTCTAACTTATACACTAATGCTAGCCTGATCATTTCTACTTCTAACACAGTCAGGTAGCGAAATGGCTCCGTTAAGACACATACTTGTAGATGCATGGCCGCATTACGGTATTTGAAAACCTTTTCGGTATCTATAGTGTTATCGTCTGAAACTATAGCAAAGACAGATCCTAGTGAATAAGCTACACGTCTATCCCTGTTGTCAATAATCATAGCTTGCATCTCCGGAACGCGATATTCTAAAGTGTAATTTGAAGGATCGTCTCCTTGTTTCTCACTTTTAACAAGCATCCATGTACTCATATTATACCAATGGTTTTGCTTCTGCAAAAGATATTTCAGCTCTTCCAAATTGCCTGAGAACTTAGGCACAAATAGGTTGACCTTTATCATGTTTGGTATTTCGCTCTGAGGTTTGATCACTAAATTGACATTTGGTATCAGTGAGGCTATGCTTGAAAGTGTTTCATACAGCCAAATTAGATCTTTAGGTCCTTGGCAATTGAGTGGTAGATGGCCTAAATTGTGTACAGGAATGTCTTGGAAGGTTGGGATGTATGATAGCTGTTGATTGAAGATCGCATCCTGGATTTTATTCACTAGGGCTTCATCAATATCCTTGACTTGGTCATCATTGAGGTAGACGTATGGTTCGGTGGTAACGGCCACATTCAGCTCCTTCATGTTGATGTGGTGGGTCGGGAGTTCCTTCATCTCAACATCTTCTTCGAACATGTATCCTGTTAGAGACAGTTTCTACTACATTTCCATGTTGCACAATTGTTACAAATTGTTAGTTTCAGTTATGTCATAATCACTTGCACATTTTATTAAATGTTTAAAATTTTTACGATTTTTATTCATTATTATTGACTAAACAGGACTGTGTTCATTTATAAACTTATTTTAGGCTATTAAGTCTCGTTTAGTCAATAAAAATGATTGATTCGTTAATATTCCGTTTTTCTTATAATAAATCCTGTTTTACGTAATATTTTATTTATTTAGTTATTTTTTTTTATTCTTAGGCTATAAACAACAATTAAACAGGTAGAGTTTAAAATGAACCTTCATGCAATGCCAACGTTTTATGATTATGCGCTATATAAAATGTACCAAAAGGTAACACTTTATTGCTTGTCCTTAATGTTGATTTCAAAATGAAGCTGTATGGAAATAGCACCTTATTGACAACCAACAATAAGTAAGTCCCTTTTTGGATTAGAATGGCACAACCAGTTAAGGTGGTCAAAATAATTAAAACTCACTTGTAACTAAACCAAACAAAAAACAAACATGGTGGATAAAAATATCCTATAAATTAGTAAAAAATTATATCATTTTCACGCAAAGGGTTAATCATTAGACAATAAGAAGTCATGACATAGCCCTTTGCCTGAAAGCTCCATGGTGTACGTACCAGTATTCACAGACTGGTCCTTATTGGGTTCCTGTTTGACCTCCTGGCTGCCTTCATCCTCATGGTCTGGAGAGGCTCCCCCGATCCGTTTGAACTTGTTCTGGTACTCGGACCAGTCTGGAGTCTTCGTTTGGGTAGTTCTCTGGAACCTGCAACATTAGAAAAACTTTATTATAAGCATAAATAAATGGAACTATGAGATGATGAGATGTTGTCAATGTTACATAAATCAAGCTAGACCCATAGTAAGCTCAATAACGCTTGTGTTATAAGTACTGAACAGAGGAAAACATGCACAATCTGTCTTGGAATTTCTATTTAAAGTTATTTTATTTTCATCCCCCTACTTGAATTTTATATTTTGATTTTTTTTATTAATTCCACTAAGAATAACAAGCTCTTTTGATTCTAATAAGAGAAAATATCCCCAAAATTCCATAGATTTTTTATTTGTCCATTTTGTTACGGTCTTAGAAGGCTGTAATGAAAATGTAACAAAATCATAGATGGTAGATAGTTTAGTGCTATATCCCGTAAGGGACTGAACATATGCAATGCAACAAAATTAAAAACACTTAACATTTCTGACAACATACCAAAAACAACGTGTTATGTGGTCGGGTTAATTGTTACCCACCATAAAAAACAGTGGGCACCAAAAAATGTCTATGTCATTTAGGACTTTTTGAAGTAGGCAGAAAGGACAAGTGAGACTATGGTACTAACTTAAAGTTTAGTTTATTTTCTGCAGTCACAGGTAGGGTCTGAGTCCCAGCCTGCTGCTGCCCCTGCCCCATTTGCGGGGCCAGATCGTCCGAAAGGTCCTCCGGCTCGTCTTGGTGTGGGGCTTGGAACTGGCTCCTACTACCCCCAGGGTTGTAAATGTTAAACACTTGCACATTCTGCATAAGCTTGGCCTTATTTTTGTTTTTCTTTGCTCTGATTCTGAAATAAAGTTATAATAAGTCACTGTCTTATTATTTGATATCTTTGGTACATGTTGTCATTGATATTTATAAAAATATAATAGCATAGTAAAATGCTAAATAATTTTTTTTAACTCATTTGCTCTTGCTTGATGTATGAATTTTAAATTATCGAAGATCTCAAACTGTAATGAGTTTTTGAACTCAATTTTTTTATTTATTGTTTATTTAAAGCAATGTTTTATAATAAAACATTTCATAAATTTACTTTACAACAGTTTCAGACTAACGTATAAGCTTTCTTTCGCTATAAATTACGATGGCCTGTAAATATTCTCAACCAAAAATTGCGTGTTGTATACGACTGTTTTAACCCTTTTCATATTATAATATTTTATGAAATTAGTAAAACAACTAAAAAAAACGTTTCAACGCATTATTTTCTAACGACTGTTTCAAAATAATACGTTGAAACGGTATTATTTCAGAAAATGCAGGTACAACAAAAATTACAAGTTATGCCAAAACAGGCAGCTACATCTACAACCTTCTGCGTATTGTTTTTTTATTAACCTCAAAGTACTTACTTTTTAAAATGATACATTTTTAACGATTAACACGTAATTCAATTTATATTTGATCTTGATGGCAAAATGAATATAAACAATTTTCTTCAACAAACGGCGATTCTACAAGCAATCAAAGCAAAAGCAGTGACATGAATGACATTTTGACAATGACATTGACGTATCGGTAGGGTTGCTATTGTAGAAAAAAAAATATCCGCGAAAAATCTACGGGGACTTCGTGGTTGTTGCTGCGTCACTTTTGTTTGACATATTGAAGAAATAGATGCAATTAGCGGTCATAGCGGAATATAACACAAATTCGCAAGGATTAGCTTTATAAAACGCGACAAACGACTATGAGTTCAAATATGGTTATCAGAAAGAGAGGCAAACCTAATATCAATTGCAACGTCGATTTTTAGGGTTCCGTAGCCAAATGGCAAAAAACGGAACCCTTATAGATTCGTCATGTCCGTCTGTCTGTCCGATTATGTCACAGCCACTTTTTTCCGAAACTATAAGAGCTATACTGTTCAAACTTGGTAAGTAGATGTATTCTATGAACCGCATTAAGATTTTTACACAAAAATAGAAAAAAACCATAAATTTTGGGGGTTCCCCATACTTAGAACTGAAACTCAAAAAATCTTTTTTCGTCAAACCCATACGTGTGGGGTATCTATGGACAGGTCCTTAAAAATGATATGGAGGTTTCTAATATCATTCTTTTCTAAACTGAATAGTTTGCGCGAGAGACACTTCCAAAGTGGTAAAATGTGTGTCCCCCCCCCCCCCCGCAACTTCTAAAATAACAGAATGAAAAATCTAAAAAAATGTATGATATACATTGCCATGCAAACTTCCACCGAAAATTGGTTTGAACGAGATCTAGTAAGTAGTTTTTTTTTTATACGTCATAAATGGTACGGAACCCTTCATGGGCGAGTCCGACTCGCACTTGTTTCACATATCCAGTCCCTATTAAGGTCTGTGCGGAAAGAGAAGAGTCGTGGAATGTATTGGGCCTCATACATTCCACGACCCTTCTCTTTCCGCACAGACTCTACAACCAAAGCGCTTATAGCCCAACCACTTCGTATTTTGCCCTGAGCAGGGAGGGAGAAACTGCAGCATTCGGGCTCAGCATTGCTCCGAGCAATTATTAGGGTTGGCACCTTAGATCACCATAGATCAGTGTTGGGCGTAATCAATTACTTGTGTAATTTTAACTACAAATTCGATTACATGTAGTTGAATTATTTTTACCGTGGTCCTTAGGAGGGTAATATTTGTTTTCTATGATTTTTTTCATACATTTAACCTCATGCCATATAACTTAAAAAAATGCTTGGGTGCCGCTTCATGGAACTGACCACCTGACAAGAACTCATTTTTGCCCTAAAATATTCATATTTTTTAATAAGCCCCTTTAAAATCTTGTAAAACTAACATTCCTTTTTTTAACATTCATCGAGTTATTATATTATAAAGTATTCATTATCCATTAGCATTTCTATGATGTTTATTTTTAGTGAAGATATAGAAGCTTCAATTAATCGCTATTCCGTTCCGCTGTGTAGAGATTATCGATATATAACATGATTAAAATCGACAAGTCTACATCCCTCAAAACATGCAAAAAACCCACATATACACATTTATAAGCACACATACACATCTTGCCTACCACCAAATGGCTATGGCTTGAGTATCTGGGGATATGAGTATCATGGTAGTGAAACCGCCAAGACGAGCAAAGCTACCTTTTTTCGAAGCGCTTGGTCTTTTTTTTTTAAGTTATCACTTGGGTTTGGTTTATACCAGATAAACAAATTTCTCGGGATGTAATGTCAATAGTGGACTTATTAAGCATAAAAATTTCAGTTGCATAGCTCTCATACTTTAGATTTTAATAATATTTAAAAAAAAACCGATTTCGTTACTGACTGACTCACTCACTCACTGATGATCATCAAAAGCCTTAGGGTACTTCCTGAAGTCCTAGGAAACTGAAATTTGGTATGTAGGATAGTATTAGTACACAAGCAACAAAAAAATATTAAAATCTTGAAATTTTTTACCCCGGGGTCAAAAGGGGGGTGGAATTTTATATGGGGAATCAATAACCGCTGAACCGATTTAGTTGAAATTTGGTATGAAGATAGTTTTTGTTATGGGGAAGGATATAGAATAGTTTTCAACCCCAAAATCACCCCGTACGGATGAAAAGGGGGAGGAAAGGGCGTTAAGGGGAAAAAGGGGTTGAAGTTTCTATGGGCAATCAGTAAAAAAAGCAGATTGTATAAAATATGCCCCCGGATACATATTTCAGGATTTTTAATAGTAAATCACCCCCAACCCTTTAAATCAGGGGATGCGAGATTGTCATAAGCAACTTACAAAAAGAAGTGAAATCACATCAAAAACATTTTCGTGTAAAATGTTGCCAAGACGAAACCATAAGGCTCGCACTGTCAAAAAGGTATCAGGGGGCCTACCGCGAAAACCGATTTTCGCAAATTGCGGGGATCTTTCTCTTTTACTCTGACTAAGACGTAATGAGAGTGACAGAGAAAGATACCCGCAATTGGCGAACTTCAATTTTCGCGGTTATAGAGCCAAGCTTCTAACTCTACAAGCCCTAAATTCACAAACTACACCTTGATCAAAATATGTGGCTTGGCCGTTTCGTTACTACAAGAACTATTGTATAAAAAAAAAGAATAACGAATGAAACCTTACGCCCATGTGACAGTAGTGAAACAGCCAAAACCCTTAGCTTGTGAAGCTCGGGCTTGTAGAGTTAGAAGCTAGAGCCAAGCAAGCAAACAAGAGATCTGATAAGCCTTAGCTCGCACTGTCATAAAGTTGGTTTCGTCTTGGCAACATTTTAGATGAAAATGTTTTTGATGGGATAAAATTTTCTACGGAGTGCAGACAACTTTGTGGCCTAGGTCAGTACCGGTCATGTCACTAATTAATACAGTTAGAAAAAGGCCGGTAGCCTATCTTGCGGGTGAGATACTGTCGTGTCGCGCCACTGCTGTGCTAGGCCTACAGGAATCATACCCGATTTTACTCTGGCAAGCCCATTTTTCATACTAAACTGAACTTTCACCCTATACATGAGAATAACAGCGCCCTCTTGACAATAATCATATTTCTGGTCGGGCTTCACTATGGTAGCTAGAACCCTTTATACCTACTTACTTTACTCTTTGGATGGAACTTTTGCGCCTACATATAAAAAAAGCGGCCAAGTGCGAGTCGGACTCGCGCATGAAGGGTTCCGTACCATTTATGACGTATTAAAAAAAAAACGACTTACTAGATCTCGTTCAACATTTTACCACTTTGGACACACATTTTACCACTTTGGAAGTGTCTCTCGCGCAAACTATTCAGTTTAGACAAAATGATATTAGAAACCTCAATAGGTTTTTTGATGACCTATCCGTAGATACCCCACACGTATGGGTTTGATGAAAAAAAAAAATTATTTTATGACTTATTAAAAAAACTACTTACTAGATCTCGTTCAAACCAATTTTCGGTGGAAGTTTGCATGGTAATGTATATCATATATTTTTTTTAGATTTTTAATTCTGTTATTTTTGAAGTTACAGGGGGGGGGGCACAGTTTTTTTCACGTTGGAAGTGTCTCTCGCGCAAACTATTCAGTTTAGAAAAAAATGATATTAGAAACCTAAATATAATTTTTGAAGACCTATCCCTAGATACGCCACACGTATGGGTCTGATGCAAAAAAAAAAAATATTAGAATTTTATGACGTATTAAAAAAAAACTACTTACTAGATCTCGTTCAAACCAATTTTCGGTGGAAGTTTGCATGGCAATGTATATCATCATATATTTTTTTTTGATTTTTCATTCTGTTATTTTAGAAGTTACGGGGGGGGGGGGGGACACATTTTTCCACTTTGGAAGTGTCTCTCGCGCAAACTATTCAGTTTAGAAAAAAATGATATTAGAAACTTCAATATCATTTTTAAAGACCTATCCATAGATACCCCACACGTATGGGTTTGATGAAAAAAGATTTTTTTAGTTTCAGTTCTAAGTATGGGGAACCCCCAAAATTTATTGTTTTTTTTCTATTTTTGTGTAAAACTCTTAATGCGGTTCATAGAATACATCTACTTACCAAGTTTGAACAGTATAGCTCTTATAGTTTCGGAAAAAAGTGGCTGTGACATAATCGGACAGACAGACGGACATGACGAATCTATAAGGGTTCCGTTTTTTGCCATTTGGCTACGGAACCCTAAAAATGCCTATGGCGTACCAAGTACGTTCGAATTAAATTATAAATCCGAGGTTTGATATATGGTTGAAAGGTAATATTTAAAAATAATTACTTACGGATGTACATTTCGTTTGATAACATAGGACTGGTTATGTTGCTGCTGCAAACTTTGTGTTGGTATCACAATGTCTTGTGCGAAGTCGCCACTGCAAAAATGGTTATTTATAATAGAAGTATAGAAAGATACTGATACACAAATATCCTACTAAAGAAATGACGCTTACCACGAAGAATTTCTTACATTCACCCGCCTGATATTGCTGTCCCGTGTCAGTGTCATTGACCCGGGTATTTACGCGGTGAATACCCGATATATATCTAACCGCGGGTATTTTCGTTTTTCTTCTAAATGTGACGTGTTAAGTGGTGTGTCAGTTTGAATAAGATTAATTTAAGTTAATTCTTGCAATGGTACATATAATTTATATTCAAATTAATAAAGAAAAGTTTGCTATGAGGCGAAGTTCGATTATAACGTGTCAGTCCAATTATGAAAATCGTGTAAAATTATTCTCTAACCTCTGGAGATGTTTTAAACGCTTTTTATATACATTAAATATTAATAAATAATAAATATTAAAGGACATTATTACACAAATTGAATAAGTCCCACAGTAAGCTCAATAAGGCTTGTGTTGAGGGTACTTAGACAACGATATATATAAAATATAAATATTTATAAATACTTAAATACATAGAAAACACCCATGACTCAGGAACAAATATCCATGCTCATCACACGAATAAATGCCCTTACCAGGATTTGAACCCGGGACCATCGGCGTCGTAGGCAGGGTCACTACCCACTAGGCCAGACCGGTCGTCAAAAATTCATCAGGTCATTAGAAAGTGAAAAATAAAGACTACTAGTGAATGAAAAAAAAAATGTGTACTATCACAACTTGGGAATGGGAAGCTCATAAGTCAAATATAACAAAAAGGTACATTACCTTTTTAGGGCCGTAACCAAAGGGACCCTATTACTAAGACTCCGCTGCCCGTCCGTCCGTCCATCCGTCCGTCTGTCACCAAGCTGTATCCCATGAACCGTGATAGCTAGACAGTTGAAATTTTCACAGATGATGTATTTCTGTTGCCGCTATAACAACAAATAGTAAAAAGTACGGAACTCTCGGTGGGCGAGTCCGACTCGCACTTGTCCGGTTTTTTGTAGGAAATTATGTCCTTTTTAATTTGTACATACAACACTTTTCGATAACCGAACCACACCCTCCCACCGACCGAAATCTGAATGTTTATTATCAACTTATAAGTGCGATAATAAATTATCTTCACCGAAAAGCGACTGGTAAATATCAAATGATATTTCGTACATAAGTTCCGAAAAACTCATTGGTACGAGCCGGGGTTTGAACCCGCCACCTCCGGATTGAAAGTCGCACGCTCTTACCGCTAGGCCACCAGCGCTTTTACACACACACAATAATTACTTCCATTATATATCCACTATAACACAAATCGACATGTGCAATAAGATATGAATCTACCCGTCCATTTGGGTAGACACGGGTAAATTATTAACCCAATACCTGCGACTCATCTCTAGGTGGGCCATACGCTATCGTGAAATACGAAAATAATTTTTTTTTATCTCATTTATATTTTATTTTAATATAAATTTCTATCGCTCGCGGTATAATATAACGAAATGTCGATTAAACGCGTCAAGGCAGATAACGAAATATCGATTTACGGTTTTTCGCGGTAGGGCCTCATTAGTATAATTATGTGCGTGCGAAAGAGATAGTAACAGGCGGTTCAATGCACGAAATTCGTCGTGGTAAGCGTCCATGCTTTAATAATATGAAAGATGGAATATTCCGTATATTTGTTCCTCCTTAACACCAAAAAGGTTGAACGGATTTTAATGAAAATCGCCACACTTCGTCATGTCGTTGTTAATACCTTGCAGAGTTATCTTGGTCCCATTGTAGATAGAGGATGTGGATGAAATGGTGGGCAAACTATTGTATTAAAATAAATATATATTAATCTTACTTCTTTGTTTGTGCTGTTGTAATTGTCTGTGGATTGAGAGTAGTTCCTGTGCGGTTTTTCCGAATTTGCTGGTAAATCTTAGATAATTTTTTGTATTTCTTTACTTTCGAGCTTAGTTGGTCCACTTTACTTATCTCACACACTATTCTTCCTTTTTCTTCCTGGTCAGCAGCAGCAGCAGCTTGCTGTATCAGAAATGGCAGTTTCAACAATCTTTTAGCCCTTTTTTTTCCAAGTCCTTGTGGATGTGGCGCAGACTTAGGATTCTGTCCTATCATATTCTGGTATGGCCAAGGTGTTGGGTATAAACTTTGTCCAACCACATTCTGAGCCAGATTTGGAGTACCAAAGTAGTTTGGTCCGTGGTGTGGAGCGACAAACTGGGCTGGGGTTGGATTATTAAAATTAAGTAAGTTATATATCTTGTTTTTTTTATTTGATGTTTGATTTTGTTTCTTCTTTCCTTTAGGAGGTACCTTGTAATTTTTATTTTTAGGCCTGTAAAAAAAATTTTTAGATTAAAAAATTAAATTAGTTCACTAAAAAAAATAAATAGGTATGAAAGTATTCAAAAACTAACTTAAATGATTCTCAACTTAAGTCATTAACTTAGTAGATTTACTTCACACTCAGAAAATCGATTGTTTGTTGTTTAGGTTTTTTTTTGCAAAAAGTTACAATTCTTTGTTATGGACAAACCTCAACAAATCAATATTTTACATAATTATCTAATACGTAAGTCCAATTAGTGAGCGGTGTGGCCCGTAAAAGAGATACAAAACATTTTAGAATCCTGGAGAGTAGCTTTAGAGGACGGTGGACTTCGAATCAGCCAACAGAAAACTGAAGTAATGCACTGTGACTTCAGCAGTTCTAAACTCTACAGCACGATTTACTTGGATGGTAACTCTCTGAACGAAGTAACAACCTTCGAGTATCTTGGTTCGAACATCCAGAATGATGGCACTATTGATGCTGATGTTATTAATCGAATCAACACTGGATGGATGAAGTGGCGTGACCTTACGGGAGTTCTCTGTGATAATCGAATACCGGTCCAAGTTTATAAGGCAGCTGTATGGCCAGCAATGAGATACGGCTCTGAATGTTGGCCTCTTAAAAAACAACATGCCGCGGAGCTGAGAATGCTAATGAGAGTTTTAGAAATCAGTGAGAAGCCTAGGGGGCGCGGAAGATCCAAGACAACAAGGATGGCGCTTATCCAAAAGGACCTTAAAGAAGCAAATATGCCAGCCGAGACAACCCAGGACAGACATTCCTGGCGACGCCGTATTAGGAGAGCCGACCCCAAGTAAATGGGATAAGGGTAGAAAGAAGAAGATAAACCCAGTTAGTAAGACCTAGAAAATAGCTATAATCCAGCCTATTAGGCTGAAAAGTTAATGCTGCTGGATAAAAACCATCTACAGCTAACTCAATCTTTAAAATTTCTTAGGGCTAGGTAGGTACAGTTAAGTTCACAAACATCTTTACATTTCAAAAATATATTTACACACCTCTAAGGCACCTCTAAGGTTGTGTAAATATATTTTTGGAACATTGGCTTGTTAAAACATTTGTGACCTCAATTATACACTCTATTTTCAATCTTTAAACTATACAGTTCAGTGACTTAAGTTATTTTTTTATTTATTACTTAGATATTTCATATAAAAGTTTACACACATTTATTATAAAAAGGTAATTAATGAGTAAAATCCGAACACTAAACAGGGAAGAGATTATCAATCTCATGTTGGTATCACGGGTAACGAGGAGGTGGACCGAGCGGCAAGACTGCAAAAATCTACGGTATTCCGGTACTGTTGTCTACCAGAACACAGCAAGGTACTAGGTCAAGTACTAAGAAAGTTGCAGCCAGGTTTGGAGGGAATATTTTAATGAATAGTATTAAGCAATAAGGGAATAAAAAAAATTACTTATTATTGGTATTGGTGCATTGTCCAGTCAATTGTATATTAATTACATTTGTGGACATTTTTAGTTCGGGGGATAAAATATAAACGAAACTATTAGCGATGCACTACCAGCTGAAATTGTTTGACATGACAGCGTGACATTGACAGACAACGGCTTTGACGTTTATGTAGACTTGCCATGTGTAGCTAATTGAGCTTTCTAAGTCTTTGCACCAACTTTGCACATTGAGCCAGCGATTGAGCATATATAGTCTGTCAAGCAAAGTCTGTCAGTAGCAATGTAAAGCAAACTGAAGTATGGCAACACTCACATAGCAGTATTGCGCTAAGAAAAGCAGCAATGTACATCGAACCGAAACATATTTTTTTCCGCTGAGCGCGCTCTTCGTACGTCAACTAAAATTGCCGCTCGCGGTTTATTGAAGCATTTGGAAATTGTTATTATTATGAGAGGGACAATTTAAACTGGAGTAAAAACGATGTCAATCAATATGATAAACGAGATCAAAAAATACCTATTTGCAAACGGACTATGCTGGAGAAAATAATGTTTGAATCAAATCATTGCTTCCGCAGGTAGCTGGATTTTAATATATTATCAGATTTCTCGGTTGGAATTCAATATTAAAGATATATCACGATAAAATGCAATACAAATGCTCCTTTATGCAACCTTCAAAAGCTAATTAGACATATTTAGGTAGGTACAATCGAAAAATATATCAATATATTGAATTAAAATAAAGGTTTGTATGCTTAGTAAAAGGTGGACGCAAAAGGCGAGCGCTCGCATTCTTAACCTTTGGTATGCTTAGGAGCAGATCTGCTACATATATATTCAACTTAAACATGAAGATGTCATAGCTAAATAAATGTAAAGGTTAAGGCATTTGCACTTGAGTACTTTTTACCAAAACGAGCTGTTAGTAGGTACCTATACCTACTACTGAATTTAACTAGAATAAAACAATCCATTGTTTTAATTAGGTAAATATTAAAACCTAGGTAAGTAACCCCTGAGCCATCACTGGCAGCGGTAGCCCTGGTAGGGTATCACTGTAACTATTCTTGTCACAATTGCAGGGCTTATAGACCAGCGGTTGAACAAAAATGGGTTTCGATAATATTAAAGTTTTTTCTTTTTTGATATGTCATTGGGAGTATGTTAAATAATACTTTGGTAAAAAGTTAGAAATTTTAAGGTTGAGCTTTCGGTTATATTTAAATATTTTATTTTTTGCTAATAACTAAGTAAATATAGAATTAAAGTTACAGAAAACTTTAGCATATCGAATAACACTTCAATTTATGTACAATTTTCAGTTTTTAGAAATCTGGAACAGCTGCTTTCTGGTAAACGTAAAAACACGAGTTATTTTGTAAATATAGAATTAGAGTTGCTGATATTGCAAAATTACGATATTATCGATCAACTTAGTATTCTAGTAAAAAGTTAGACATGTAGACAATGTGCTTGTCTAGATATTGATTTCAGGTTAAGCAGTATAGCTAATATTGAATTAAAGTTTGTAGAGTTAATAATAATCGATCATCAACAATGATCTCAGTTACTAAACAAAAATTTAGAAATATAAAATCACGGCGATACTCATTACTGATATGTATGCATTCCTTGCTTATATAAATACGTTACGTTTCAAACGCGCGGCAAGTTTGCGCGCGCCGCGCGCTGTGGCAGGAGGCAGCGAACAACGGTAGTGGGGAGCGGGGTGCCCTTGACTGCGTCTACGGTCCATCAAAAAAATTCCTAAAGCGTGTTTTAAATTAATAGCAATAGAAAATTGTTATTTTGTTGTTACTATAATAGGTATTGCCCGCGGTTTCGTTCACGTAGAATTCGTTATCGCGTTACATGAATATTATTTATTTATTTAAACTTTATTGCACAAACAAAAAAAAACACAAATGGCGGACTTAATGCCAAAAGGCATTCTCTACCAGTCAACCATTGGGTCAAATAGAGACAAAAAAAACACATTCTCATACAGATGACCACCCTTCCTTGTACCATTTTAAAAGCCAGTTGCAGCTTTTCTTTCCCGATTTTTTTCAGATGTTTGGACTTGGTATTTTCCTCGCGATAGTTATTTGTTTTAAGGGGAATGTTGTTGTTAACCGCTAATGCTAATATTGATAACCGATAGTTATATAGAGATACGTTATAAGGTATGTGCACCCTCATGTTATTTATTTCTGATAAGAAATAAATGTAAGACAAAATTCACAGTGATACATTTCAAGTAGGTTGCCTTGTAAGATTGCGTACGGATAGTTTTTTTGTTTGTTATTTCATCGTATGATATATCAAATGAAAGCTTATTTGAAAGTTGCCGTATTAAAAAAGTTGGTCCAGTTAATGGTCGCCTAGATTAACCGATTTTTATGTAGGCAACCATGGACTGGACCAACTTGTTAAAAAGGCAACCTAGTACAGTTAGTAATATAGTACCTGGGCGACCGAGCTTTGCTCGGTTATAACTATTTATGTAATATGGTGGTGATAATGTACATAAACTTAAAAAGTAAAATGTGAACTGACAATTATTATTATTTACAATCGATTTTAACCTTACAGCACTTGTCACAGAGTAACGCCATCTATTGTCGATTTCTCTTATTACATAGGTCATTTTTTTTTACTAAATTAAACTTGTGTAAAACAATAAAAATTAAAAAATTATATATAAACTTGAACATATAAAAAAAAACAAAAGTTAGTCACCGGGCGAGATCGAACCCGTAACACTCGTTTAGCAGTCCGCGTCTTAACCCGCTGGACCAGACGGACAGTGGCCGGCAACACGAAATTAGTGACCATATTCTGCGTCGAAAGAAAAACGCATGAAAACTCGAAAACACGCGTTTTCCCAAACATAAGACTAATCTAGATAGATTGTATACCCCCAAAAACCCCTATATACCAAATTTCAGCAAAATCGTTAGAGCCGTTTCCGAGATCCCGGAAATATATATATACAAGAATTGCTCGTTTAAAGGTATAAGATAATTAGGCATTAAAACACTCGTGTGATCTTTTTAAGAAACTCACTTCGTTCGTTTCCTAAGCCCACACTCGTGTATTTTAATGCCTTTTATTATGTAGCAGTAACATAAACTACTAATATATGTTGAAAGTAAGTACAGGCGGCTAACACAATGGTAACAAAAGACGAAAGTTTTGAAAATGTAATTTTCATCATCGTCACTTGGCTGTACATTTGAGGGCCTATCGCGAACCACGTTCGACGTGTTACCTCTCTGTCGCACTTGTAAATTCGTACGTAAGTATGACAGGGAGGCAACACGTCGAACGTGGTTCGCGGTAAGCCCTCTGATGCCACCTCCATTAGTCTTTTGTACGCCGGTATAGCCTTCGACTCAATGTATAATCTACACTTTTTATGGAAACGTAGTTCCTCCTTCCCGTAGAAATATTTAACTTTCCCATCACCAAGAAAGATTATTTGCTCGCAGTTATTAACTGCTCAATTCCTCGTTTTTTCTCTGTTACTAAGTCAGTACAGTACAGTACACATATCAAACATTTTTCACTCATTTTGAAGTCATAATAACTTTTATTCTATAATTAAATTCATATAATGTCCGCATCTAATTTATGTGCACGATAAACAAACAAATGAATGATTTGAAAGAAAAGACAAACAGCGCTTGCGAAGCTGAGCGGGGGGCGCGGGCGGGGCGAGGTATCTATCGCTCACTAGGTCGACTACGATAGGCTCCCGCGCGCCGAGCCGACATGTTGACGGACCAGCGCGGCGTGGTTATGAATTTCGCGCCTTTTTAAGTTGATTTTACTATTACAATGCAAGCTACACACAGATATTTCTACCTTTCCATAAAATAGCTGCATATATTATTTTATAGTAATAGACTTATCTCTACGGACTTTAATTCAATATTAGATCTTACAGGACAAAAAACGCATATTAATTGTAAAGCACATATCCTATTCTTCTAATTTTTTGCCTTGCCTATTAACTTAAGAATTTAGATATGATATTGTGGATTTTTCAAACTTTAATTCAATATTGACAAAATAATAAGCTAATTTGAGTTTGACAAAGTAGCACGTTGATTTTTTTTCTAAAAATTTGATAGCATAAAGCCTCATACATATTATAAAAGACGATGCTTAATTTTTGTACTTTAATTCAATATTCAAAATACATCAATAAAAATACATAAATACCTTATTTATATCTAACGCTCGTTCTAAATTTTCTTCATATATTACAAATATGCTTAAAAATATGTCCCATACGAGATAAACATCACTTTTCACTCTTTAGAATTATCGAAACTTATAGGGCAAAAATCCGGTCCCACTATTGGTCTATTATTAAATATCAAATATCTGGACTATTTACATCATTTTGATATGGTTTTATTCTGTTTTAGCAAACTTAGAAGACAAATAGGGAGCAAAGAGAACATGAGCACCACGGTAGAAAGCTGTTCAGAAACTGAAGAAGCCCAAAGAAAATAATTATGCCACTTGTTAATTGTAAATTAGTGTATTTCTCTTGAACAATGTCACATTCACATACCAGTGTAATTTTGAAATGGTTTTACAATATACTTATATAAATATACAGATTAAAAATAAATAAAACACAACTGCAGATATTTTGGTGTTCATTTAATTTCAAGGCAATTAAGATACGGATCACTTTAGCTTACTTACACTTAATTCAGGCCATTCATTGAAAAAATATCATTAAGTTACCAATGTTACTGGTCCACTCCAACCAAGCATCAGAATACTTTGTACCTAGTCACTTATTGCATCTTAAGCATAAAACAGATCTGTTTGAAAATTTGTAATTTCAAGTTTAAAGTTTCCATTCCAAGTTTCAAAATTTATTCAGTAGTAGTTACACATAAAACTTAGTCTTAAGCAATTTGCCTAATTTATAGTACAGAGATATTCCAATATCTCTGAGACCACTCTTACATGCTAGCTTGGTAAGGTTTTGCTCACACTACTGTTTTTATACAGGCTAAAAATGTTAGATATTTACATGTATCGGCTAGATCATATTTTATATGTAGATAATTAAAAAAGTCATTTAGATATCAGGAGAATGCTGTTAAGAAATTTATTAACTTTCACATTAGTCTATTCAAGACTTGTCAGGAACTGACACAATTTCAGGTACTCAAAATATTAATAAAAGATACCTTGACAATGGAAACTTAACAACTTCCACTCATGTGAGTAATATGGAGTTATATTGTTTCTGGATAATAGAAGGTATGATTTAAATGTTAAAATATTTTTCTAAAATTATGCACACTGAATAAATTATTTTAATTTATTGAACAAACAGGTAAAGCGACTTAAAACTTCTCTTAAATAGGTACATACCGACTTCAGAAAGTATAAACTAGGATTTTCCATAGGTATACATGTGCAATAGCTGAGTGCATGAAACAAATCAGCCTAAATAATATATTTTCGTGATGATTAACAAACGGACAACTTTTACAATAATAATCTAAACTATTGTACCAATTTTTTTAGTTTTTTTAATTAACAAGTTTATTTTTCGTCTTGTTTGCGTTGTACACGTATGTACGTAAACCGCCGTAGGTAAGTTTTGTATGAAGAGAAACTTTTACGAACGCCTTATATTGGGAGAGTTTTAATCCTGCAACAAACATATGGAAGTATTAGGTAGATGTTGCGAAAGAAAGTAGGTATAATCAAGGTTCTTAAACGTCTTAAGATTGTTTAAAAAAGTTACCTTTGAAAATATTTGAGGACTTCATCTGTTGATATTGGGAACAATCGAATCAGTTGCGGTTTCGAGGGCACAATTCGTGGTCTTATTGGATATATTGAGGCATACGTTTTATCTTTATTTAAGCCTTTTAACCCTGAAACAGAAAAAACTGCACATTATCTTAAAAATTCTCCGGGATCTTGCAGTAATTATCATAACCTCAAAATTTTCTAATGGTTAAGATCAACGAGCATGATTTTACTTACATTGTAGGCATCTTGACTTTGCTTATGGTCATGCACAATATTATTTAATATATTGATATTTATTTTAATGCTGGGAGCAGAAATTTCTCTTGAATTAGCACCGATTCGGAATGTAAACAAACAAGATGGACGATCCACATTCTACAGATAAAACACAGATTACACGCGATTTTGGAATTATTCGAACACAGTGTTGCTAGCCCGCGATTTTTCAAATTTGCCGCGTTTTTCTACTGACAAGATTTGCTTGACCAACTATACGTCAAATATACGTTAAGTGCCAATTACATCCACACTTTATCAGGCCTGATATCAGACCCGATGTTGGACCCGAGAAAGAGTATTTTTTTGTTTGACCAAATATCAGCACATCGTTTACAATATTTTAAATGTAAAAAATGGTTCATATCCAAAAATATCAAAGATCAAACATTTTTGGCAATTAGAGATGAAGTATTTTTTACATTTCAACGATGTGCTGATATTCCGTGAAACGAAAACGATTATCAGGCCCTTATTCGGGACTGATTTCGGGCCCGATATCGAGAAGTGTAGATGTAATGGGCGCTTCACACATTTCGAGTGTACAGTATACCTTGAATACTCATTTTGAGGCACTTCTGTATAAATGTATTGCATCGTCAAAAAGCAAGCCACTTGCTTGTAACTAACATAGTATTTGACTGGAGATTGCGGACGCACGGAAATTTAATAGCGTAAGAAAATTAACCCGAATATAGGCAATCAGGGGAAATAATTCGTCTAGTTTCGTTAATTGGTACAATAGGGTTGTTTCCCTCTACAAATCTTAGGGCAGAATTGTATTCCAATAAATTCTTTTGGATTATAAGAACATGTTAAACTACTTTTAGGGGACCTGTAATGACCATATTTTTGTAAATATTGAATTTAAAATATCTTTTGGCACACGACACGTGACCAAACTCGAAACGTCATTTAAGATTCTGATGACGTCACAACTCTCGGATTGACACTGTTGACAGTTAGGCGATAAACAGTGATCGGAAGTATGGGAGTAAAACTTTAACAAAACTTATCAAGCGGACGTAAAAAGAGTGCTTATAGCCTTAAAAATATTCGAATATCTATGAATGTAACTATTTTTATGTCTGTAAGTACTATACTATTCCTATCCCTATGGACATGAATATTTTTAGGGCTGTATGCACTATTTTATGTCCGCTTAACAAGTTATGTTAAAGTTTTACTCCCATAGTTCCGATCACTGGCGATAAACAAGAAATGACAAATGTCAGTTGACAGTTCGTATCTTCTACGTGTGTATGTCAAACCGTAAACTGTGACGTCACACAATTTTCAAAGATCGTTTTGGGCACGAAAGCATCTGTCAAATATATTTTGTTAATTTAACATATTTAAAGCCGTTTTTAATATAAAAGTTGAATTTTGGGCCAACTTTTAGTTAATATAGAACGTAATACGAGCGTTTCAAAAAATTGGAAACAACCCTATTATACCTTGTGGTATCCAGATGAACGAGATGAACATACTAAAAGTCCCCGAGGGTGGGGGTTGTGCGGAGGGTGTAGGGGAGGGGAGGGGTTTGAAAATACTTTTTTCAGATTTTTTGCTCATATCTTGAATATCTTTACAAATAGCATTATAATTACTTCGGACAAAACATTAATAAAATTTTCGACAAATTCAGATATGTTTATTTTTACTCTACAATCAATACTTAAGGAGTTACAGGTTGTTTAAGTTAACAAAGAGACATAGATGATTTAAGAAAACATCGTTTTTTCGTAATTTTTCTTCAAGACTCAAATTTTTAGTTTAGAATAAGCAAGCAAGCTTAGTAGGTAGTTACCCTTCCGTCAATATAGACTTTTTTCAAAAACTCTTCTTTCTCTAGTCTTTAATTTTTGGACGTATGGTTCAGAAGTTATGGGAAGTATTAGAGACGGGAAACATATGTTATTTTTCTTTCAGAGCGATTACTTCCGAAATTATTACGTTAAAAAAATGATTTATAAAAACCCGTATTAGTTTTGAAAGACCTATCCAACGACACTATGTTTTTCTTGTAGTTTATATTTTAACCCGGGTAAAATAAAAACTACCCCCTAAATTAAAAGCTACACCACCCTTCACCGATAAACATTGAATAGAATAGAATAAATTTTAATCAGCGTTTAGACAACAAAAACTTAACTATTTCACACATTCCACAAAATTTATATTACGTAACGTCACTGAGGATCTACCACGAACCACGTTCGACATGTTGCCTCCCTGTCAAACTTACGTACGAGTTTACAAGTGCGACAGAGAGGCAACACCTCGAACGTGGTTCGCGGTAGGCCTTCTGAAAACCTACCTTGTAGTCAAGGTAGCGTTTGGTGTTTGGATACTTTGATGTTGGTCTTCCATGGAAACCTTTCTAAAAAGCGCGATTAGTAAATATCAAATGTTATCTCGTAGTTCCAAGGAACTTTAAATATAATCTAATAACGACTGGGAAACGCTTCAATTAATTACTCAATTTATACTCTTTCGACCATAACTCTCAAAATACCCCGACAGACTTTCAATAGATAAAATCTATGGCAAGTTGTTATATTAAATTTCGAGTTGAGAATAAACACAGCTCCTTAATAACGACGCCTGTAAACAGCCTCATAATATCGCCAGAGACTATGTTAATAACTGATAATAGATACACCACTCTTGAAAAAAACCTTCCGGCAATTACAAGACTAACTAACTTTTCACCGGCTTGGCAGCACAGTATGAAGCTTTACATAAAGTGAGTTTTCATGACGAGTATCCACACCACACAGTAACCACAATACATTAGTTATATTAGCATACGGAAAACACAGTGTGATTCTCTCTGACTATACCATACCAATCACACTATACCAATCAGAAAAGATCTTGGCCAAACTATACATTCCAACTTATCCTAATATCCCACATACATATGACTTATGGTCACCCTAATTAGAACGAAATGCAATGCTCTAGTTCGACTTCTCATGTGGACACACTTTTTGGCCTGTGTACTCGATCCGGCAGTGACAATGTATGGCCGAGAAATACTTCACGTTAAACTTGACGGGTAAGACGGGGGACTCATTTCGCCGCGGGGCGCGGTTTGCAGATTTATTTGGCTCTCCATTTATATAAGATACTTGACGTTTGTTTTTGCTATCGAAAGAAATAAAAAACATAAATATCATTATCCTCGTATAACAGGCAAGTTTTGTATTTTTAATGAAAGCTTTAAGGATGATTCACGCTAGAACGGCCCGGGCCGGGGCAACTGACACTCACGGTCGGTGATCACGTGATGCTTTCTATAGAAAACGAAGTGACGGATGTCCCGTCCCGGGCCCGGGCCGTTCTAACGTGCGTCATCTTTTAGCTTTTCAGTCTACTGTAAGTCTAAGCTCTGAAGAATAGCAGGGTAACCCCACTTACCTCGTAACTCCCAATGTTCTCATCAGACAAAAAATATCTTTCTTTTTCTGTGGTTCCCGCGCTTGGTGCAAGCCCACAAGGTGCGGTGGCGGTGCACACAGTTGCAATTAAACCTGCTTACTAAAAACAGAATAGTGTATCTGCTATCCTTATGTAATCTATAGTATCGTCGCGATATTTTGCGTTCCAGTTTTAATAAAATTGATTTAAGGCCGGTATACACTAAAAGGGGTTCGGTATTGACGGCAACACTTGGTAAGAACGTCGTATTGTTGGAGCAATAATTATGGCACTTGATCCCTTTTGTTCGAGACGTCTTTGTTACACTTAAGCACAATTTAAGTTATTATGTAGGTAGCTAATTTTGATTAACAATTTGTAGGTTCGTATTTCATAAATAATCAAGTTTAGTATAAGGTTAGATGGCGTAAGAGAAACACTGGGACAAGAAAAACACTTCAAGGGAATCCTCATACTGGAAAGGACGCCCCCTTAAAGGAATTAAGGGGGCGTCCATTTCCATTAATTACGTAAGGGGTTTTTAAAGATTTAAAAAAAAAACATCATTGAAACAAATTTCCCTACACGATGGCTCAGCGTAGGCCAGTCTAAGGGACGCAGCTATATCACTGGGCCATGAGTATAGAGGAGCCATTAGACCTATGTTACTGTTTTTAGGGTTCCGTAGCCAAATGGCAAAAAACGGAACCCTTATAGATTCGTCATGTCCGTCTGTCTGTCCGATTCTGTCACAGCCACTTTTTTCCGAAACTATAAGAGCTGTACTGTTCAAACTTGGTAAGTAGATGTATTCTATGAACCGCATTAGGATGTTTACACAAAAATAGAAAAAAAAACAATAAATTTTGGGGGTTCCCCATACTTAGAACTGAAACTCAAAAAATCTTTTTTCATCAAACCCATACGTGTGGGGTATCTATGGATAGGTCTTCAAAAATGATATTGAGGTTTCTAATATCATTTTTTTCTAAAATGAATAGTTTGCGCGAGAGACACTTCCAAAGTGGTAAAATGTGTGTCCCCCCCCCCGTAACTTCTAAAATAACAGAATGAAAAATCTAAAAAAAATATATGATATACATTGCCATGTAAACTTCCACCGAAAATTGGTTTGAACGAGATCTAGTAAGTAGTTTTTTTTTAATACGTCATGAAAATAAAAAAAAAATTTTTTTTCATCATACCCATACGTGTGGGGTATCTATGGATAGGTCTTCAAAAATGATATTAATGTTTCTAATATCATTTTTTTCTAAACTGAATAGTTTGCGCGAGAGAACCTTCCAAAGTGAAAAAAAGTGTGTCCCCCCCCCGTAACTTCTAAAATAACAGAATGAAAAATCTAAAAAAAATATATGATATACATTGCCATGTAAACTTCCACCGAAAATTGGTTTGAACGAGATCTAGTAAGTAGTTTTTTTTTAATACGTCATGAAATTAAAAAAAAAAAAAATTTTCATCATACCCATACGTGTGGGGTATCTATGGATAGGTCTTCAAAAATGATATTAATGTTTCTAATATCATTTTTTTCTAAACTGAATAGTTTGCGCGAGAGAACCTTCCAAAGTGAAAAAAAGTGTGTCCCCCCCCCTGTAACTTCTAAAATAACAGAATGAAAAATCTAAAAAAAATATATGATATACATTACCATGCAAACTTCCACCGAAAATTGTTTTGAACGAGATCTAGTGAGTAGTTTTTTTTTTAATACGTCATAAAATTAAAAAAATTTTTTTTCATCAAACATATACGTGTAAGGTATGTATGGATAGGTCTTCAAAAATGATAGTTAGGTTCCTAATATCATTTTTTTATAAACTGAATAGTTTGCGCGAGAGACACTTCCAAAGTGGTAAAATGTGTGTCCAAAGTGGTAAAATGTTGAACAAGATCTAGTAAGAAGATTTTTTTTAATACGTCTTAAATTGTACGGAACCCTTCATGCGCGAGTCCGACTCGCACTTGGCCGCTTTTTTTTATATCGTGCGAAAGTTGTTTAACCAAGTTTCAAATCGAGGAAGTTAATAGAGAAAGGTCCCAAGATTCCTATTCATATTTTTGGCACTCAGTTTTTTTGGTCATATCATGCGGTCTAAAAAGCTTGACATGACCTAGAGAGGCAATTTATCTTGGGTCAAATGGATGGCAAGCGTGCGCAAGGAAGAGCACCCACGAGATGGTCTGATGCTGTGAAGAGGGTGGTCGGCGGCAAGTGCGGCAACATGAGGTGCGTGTCCCATATGGCTTATGACCGCGTACTACGGAGACGGAGCATACATGGTCGTGATCCTGAGCAATGAGAGACCGAAGAAGAAGAAGATTATGATCTAAAAAGGCGCTACGATATTCAGAAACTGCTGACTGAACCCACTGCACCTTATATGATACCAACGGTATGTAAAATCTACCTATCCCTTATACATAAAACTTAGCAACCTTTACAAACCTTTTTCTACTCGTCGACAGTAAAGAAGCCCACTGATTACCAGTTCGCCGGACGATATCGGCCTGTCAGTTATTCGCGATTGTCAGCTTTTGCGAATAACTGGTAATTTGTGGGACCCTTTATGGGTGAATTAAGACTTCGTACACTAAACTGAAATCCGACTCAACTAATATGTATAGGTACTCGTATTTATATCTAAAATTTGACCAATCACGTGCCGATGCCGCCGTGGTCAAGAGGACGAAACAAAACGATAGCCAAAATTAATTATTTATTTTAGAATGTATAGTAGAAACAATGGCTTCACAAGTCAGAAACGCGCATGTGACACCCTTAATATAGCAATCTCCATAGACTACGAAGACCACTTGGCGTTGCTTATCTCCATAGGTTACCTACTGTGGCCAAAATCGAGAAAACTGTCCAAACATTGAATTTAGCAAGGAGCAAGTAGGTACTAGGGCCTCATGAGTTACCTATTGACCAACCGGCCGGGGCGATTATTATCGACAGTTAGTTACATTTGACAAACGTTTATGAATAACGCCACTAGCGTGCATGGCGTTTTGGAGCACCATCGCTGCTCCGATCTCTGTCAATCTAATTACCCCTTAATTGGAGTAAAAGAGAAAAAGATGTCCGCAATTTTCGAACTTCGGTATTCGGCTCCC
Source organism: Cydia pomonella (assembly GCF_033807575.1). Taxonomy (NCBI): domain Eukaryota; kingdom Metazoa; phylum Arthropoda; class Insecta; order Lepidoptera; family Tortricidae; genus Cydia; species Cydia pomonella. The sequence goes on along the minus strand of NC_084717.1, from coordinate 5,290,281 downwards.
TGATGCGGACATATACCTATTAAAAATTCTCGAGTTGTGAGAGGATAGTTATTCCATAACAAAGATTCGTTCACTTCAGTCTTAGTCAGCCAAGGAATCCCATTAGTAATCCTTAATCATAATATTATCGGGTTTGGTATGCGATGTTTAGATAGTATGCTAGCACGCGGTGCGAGTTCCAGAAGGCAAAATGAACTTTATCCCCCTAAAACGCGACTTGCCAAGTCTAGAAAGTGTATGCACACGGTAGGGCCTAAAGTATATAATAAAATACTACTCGAGTTAAAACAAACTGCGAGCGACGAAAATTTCAATAAAAAACTTAAATCTAAACTGTACCCCTAGTGTAAATATTTTCGACACCGAAACGTTACGTACGCGTTTGCGTTAAGTGTCATTTTGTATGAGATTTTTGACTTTCCAAAACGTCCCGCTTGGCGCGCTGTTCAAAAACCCATACAAAATGAGACTTAACGCAAACGCGTACGTCACGTTTCGCTATCGACTAAATTTACACTAGGGGCACTGGTGTCTGATGCATACTATTCTGTCGATGCCTTTTTCGAGACCTAGCACTGTATCAAGTGAGTAAAACTAGGTACATATGTGTATATATATATATATACATACAAAACAACTGGTTCGTTAACTCAGCCTTGCCTCTCAACTATGAGCAATATTAAATAATAAGACTTAGCTATAAGCACAATGTACCCGACATGTAAAATTTTATTTTATCAATAAAGTATTGAATTGAATTGAATTTGCTAGAAGTTGAGAAGTCTATTGGAACTTTTTAAATATATAGGACGTATGGTAACCCTGAGTATAAGGTTTACCTGCTGTGTCTAGTTTTGTTTTCATTTCATTTCATTTATTTGCCATAAATTGTATGTTTACATAAGATGGTACATTTTTATAACATGTTGTTTGGTCTCAATACAATTTTACCAGATCGGTGTAGTATAATTTAAAATAAAATATTTACAATAATAAACTACCTAGCATGCTCAGATTTGAGATTTTACATAAAATATATTAACACAAAAAGCCTGACAAGTGCGGGGCGGACTCGCCCACAGAGGGTTCCGTACAAATTGATCTTATTTTTAGTTTATTAAAAATTTATAGTTTTTAGATTTTTCCCTGTACTCTTAGTGTAAGAGTAATCTTAGTTTTTTATTTTTTAATTTTTATTTATTTATTTACAGTTTCAAGAGCCTGTAGACCTGAGTAAGTATATGGTTTTAATTTTAACTTGAGATACCTCCACGCGGACAACAAAGTGATATTATAAGCGTTCCGTTTTTTCCTTTTGAGGCACGGAACCGAGAATTTGACAATATTTATTCGTAGAATTGACAGGCAAAAACTATGTTGGCGCCATCTGTAAAAACCACCTTTGAAAATGTATGATATCTAATTTAAACAAAACCACTTTCATTTATTTTTCGGACATAACTGTAACCGAAACCGGTTAGTCATACCAAGATAAGTTTGCAGGGATTTTGGGAGCCCAGGCAGTGTAAGTGTTAATTTAAACGTCAAAATTCTATGAAATTATGACGTTTACTTAACACTACCACAAACTGGGCTATCAAAATCGCTGCCAACTTATCTTGGTCCGACTTTATGATGTTTGGCCCGTTATTGCATTCCCTAGTCCAGGGGCCCATTTCTCGAACGGTATTAGACTAATATTATTATTGCAGTCGAGTCGTATGGGTTACCATGGCAACACACTAATAATATTAGACTAAAACCGTTCGAGAAATGGGCCCCTTAATGTGTCATCCTGCACCTGCAATCTACGTTCCTAAAGCCTTGATTACAACAATCACTGTGTGTAAATGGGCCATTTTGTTCGTTGGTACATATAATATATGGTTGATGAAATAAAATTTGCACCAATCTCTTAAACAACTTGAAAATATGGCGATTCGGTGCTAATTATACACATATACACAGCATTTTTTTCATTTGATTTTTTTATAGGTATCTATAAACATATATATATATATATATATATATATATATATATATATATATATATATATATATATATATATAGATGAATCGTTTAATAAATTGTTTGCTGCAAATACACACAATTTACAAACAGGAAAAACTAACGTACACGAATAAACAAATATTAAACACAAAAACATGAAATTTAGTTGTTTGTTTATGTTATTTCTACTTAGTTTTTTTTTTTATATACTACGTCGGTGGCAAACAAGCATACGGCCCGCCTAATGGTAAGCAGTCTCCGTAGCCTATGTACGCCTGCAACTCCAGAGGAGTTACATGCGCGTTGCCGACCCTAAACCCCCACCCCCCTCGTTGAGCTCTGGTAACCTTACTCACCGGCACTTAGAATCACGATCCCTTTCGATCCAAATAAGAGAAAAAAAAATCCCAAAATGTCAAAAAAATTTTCGTTCCGTCCATTCCTTTATAGGTATAACGTCATCACAGATTTTGATCTAGGAAAAATGGACAGGAGAAAAAAACATGGGACACTTTTTTTCTTGGACCGAAACCGTATGACCTCGTGATTCTAACATAATAAAATTGTAAATTAAAAAAAGTGGCGTTTAAAAATATTTAAAATATTTAAACACGCCACTGTTACAATGAGGCCTTTTGAGATCAAACGTCTGTTCCTGTTTAGGCCAGTCCAGACGGAAACAATTTTTCGGCAATCTGATTAAATTGTCTGAAAATCAGGTGGTGTGGACGCAAATGCCAAATTGGCTCGCCGATTTCATTGTAAGGTTATGACCGATATTACTGATAATACCAATTTGTGACGCTATTCGCGTTTGGGATATTTTAAATTAAGAGCGCTTAAATATTACCATCAATCTAAAATTGATGATTAAATAGGAGATTGATGCCAAAAGGGTTGTTTCCTGTGTTTAAAATAAATTATTTCACACCATGGACGAAATAAAGCACCAGATAATTATTATAAGAACGGAGAGAGCAGTCATTTTTTGACACGATTTCTACTAACTAAAAAGTAGGTGAATTGACTGTGACGTCACAGTTTAGTTTTGACAGTTCGAAAAACGAAACTGATTTGACTAGTAGGAAACTAAAACTACCCATTTCTTTTCTGATCAAATCGGTCAATTTGATCATCGCGTCGGGACTGTCTTTAATGGACCTTTATTGGGGTCACGAACTAAAATTAAGATATTAATAGCCATCGAAATGTCCTTTGATTCGATTAGCTCCATTGGCTTGATTCGTGCGGTCAAATGTCAGTGCCAAGTCAGTACATTTTAAATGCCTCAAGTGTACGCGCGTTCAATAGGTTGTAATTTATATCTGTGCACAGTGGCTTAGTAATAGTTGACGGAATAAAATTTCACTAATTAGTAGCAGAACCCGCTTAAGAAGATTTTTAAAGAACGACGCAAAAACGCGTCTTAAATTACAAAGCGTAATTACTAATCGTATAAAGTGGGCTATTACGCGGGAAATAACTTTCGAACTAAAACGAAAAAAAGTAAAAGTATCTAATTGTCCTTTCCGGAACGTCACGTTTAGTTTTTGTGTGACGATCTGGAAACTAAATTTTATACAAGTACAAAAATGTCCTATTTTTACGTACTACGGAAAGATTTATGATTTTAATAGTCTATTGTATTGTAACAGTAAGTAAGTATGTATGTTAGTATCATGTGTTCCATTGTCACATCAACACTACTGAGCCGATTTTGGTGGATGAGTGATTTTAACCGATTTTGAGATCTTCTTAGGTGACACAGTAGTAGGCGGATCGTAGTCCGTTTTTTTTCAAATATTTTTAGGATAAGAGACAACGATTTTGAATAAAAAATATGAAAATAGCAACTAAGTAGGGAGAAAGTACCAAATGCAGGCATACATTTTACTAAATTTAAAAGCTATAATTATCAACCCGTAAGGTATTAAAAAACTGCAGTTTAAATGTGCGCATATTTAAATAATTCAACGAACTGAAAATTTGCTTTTTTTCCGTCTGTTCAAACGTGGAACCACATACGATACGATAAAGGAGCCCTTTCAGTTTGTGTATTTAGTGTATTTGCGAAGCAAACTAGAAATGTAGGAATCGCACTCGGCATACAATGGGCCATCGAGCCGGCATGGGAAACGTCACACAATGTGTATTCCTATAAACATAAAATATCGTTACCTAAGAGTCTTCGGTCGTCTCGTGTGGAGTGCGAGGAAGAAAAAATATAAGAAGTTTGGCGGCAAAGTGTCATGGCGGCGAAGGCGGTGATTGGGTAATATTTCTTTTCTTTTCCGCCGATTACATCATTGCGGTACAAAAGTTTTGACTTGATTTATGTTGGAGTTTCTTGTAACTATTGAGTGAGCGCATAGTCTATGGAGGTAAGTAAACGTACACCTTAAAGATCGAGTTTGTCTTTAAAGTTAGCCACACGCAAGTGACACCCCTGGAATCATTATTAGATGAAATGGATATTTCAATATATGGTGTATATTAAGGTACTTTTGTTGTTGATTTGACATATAGATTTTATTCTAGACTTTTCTTTATGTCTGACATCTGTATAATAATTTAATATTTTTTAGGAACAATAATAATTGCACTAATAAGTTGCTCTGATACATAATTGTGCAATATGACGATTTAAAAGTGCTTGTTGCTAGGTTACGCTACTTGCACAAATAATACTTTGACTTGACTTTGTTACTAGTATCTATACATATAATAAAGCTGAAGAGGGTCGAAAGTCTGTACATGGAAGATATTCGAAAAAAAGTTGGCTGGGGATACTTAGAATCGATAACAGAAGACGTTACAACAATTTTTAGAATTTTTGTCTGTTTGTCTGTTTTTCTGTTTGTCTGTTTATTTAACCGCGCATCACGTTAAAACGGCTGAACGGATTTTGATGCAAACTTTACTAATCTGTCGAGAAAATCCCCGGCCAAGTTATAGGCTAAAAAAATTCAAGGGGGGGGGGGGGGGGGGGCGTAGCCACTCCACTCGATTAAGTTTGCACCTGAGTCTTATGGCGCTACAAAAAAGGAAAGAAGGTGCAAACTTTATTGGTTTTTTTTTGGTTTGAAGGAGGTGCAAACTTTTTTCAAATATATGCTACGACTATCGAGTACCCTGCTAAACTAACAGATGGCGCTGAAATTAAACCTCCGAGAAAGGATTTTGCCAAATTAACTCTAAATTTAGAAGAGGGGGTACGGATATCAAGAAATTTAATTGTATTTAACAGTAAATTGATTGTCACACATTGCACAGTGCCATCTTTTGAGGAACTGAGTAAACATTTAGTAATCAAGTAAACTAAAAATGAGTTTACTTAAATACTTACGAATTAGTGGTAAAATCAACAAATAAGAAGAATATAAAAAGAAAAAGAAAGAGATATAGAAGAATTTAAGGAGATATCTATTTTGTTTTTATTTATGAAACAAATAGAAGTAAACGTGAGCTATTTAATTATATTTCAATTCGAACAATGTATCTAGAGCCATTTATGTTGTTAAATAGGAGGATAATAAATTTAGAATAAAAAGAAATATTACTGGAAATAAAACATATTTATTTAAATTACTTACATGTATTCTGACACTGCCAATTTCACAAAATCCAGATCACCACGTATTACATAAAATCCGCTTTAAACAATATCACAATGCGATACAAAGGTAAAATAATAGATTGAAGGTGTGGAGTTTAACCTCCTAGACTTCCGTCTCCAGCTACGGTCAGAGCAAGAATGTCCCCTCCACTGGTGGACCGCCCATTCTGTGCTAAAATCCCCACCTTCATTCGAACTAAGTTTGTACAAAACAACCAAGACAACTTCCGGTTATCTATATTAATTAAACTTACTTTAAACTACTGTTATAGCAATTCATAATTACTGTTATAGCAATTCATAATTGAAGATAATTCATTTAAGATTTATTCATAATTTATTACATCACAATACTCTAATCGAAACTAAAATATACAAAGTGTACTTCCGGTTATCAAAATTAATTATCTATTAGTTTAACTACTTTTTATTACTGTTCGTATTGCCGAAAAATATTATCTAGGTCTCTCTTTGTCACTTATTATCTAACACGGCCATTCTGATAGATACTTCGTTCTCGAAGTATCAACAAATAATACTAACCATATACAATTTTTATATAAATACATATTACCATTTCAAAATCATTGATTCACTTGTAACTCATAATCGTCATAATCGTAAATAATCATCGCATATCATACTGTGTACGGCCAATCACCCGCTGTCGGTGAAGCTTAATCACCCGCGACAGTGATTCCGGACATCAGCTAAAGTAATACTCATAATCGTCACATTATATTTCCACGTATAATCATTTAACCACTCAATCGTATACAATCATATTCGCTTATAATGTAATTATTCAAAATTTATTCTACAAATTCACCAGGCCATAGCCGTAGCTTGTCTTTTGCTACGGTTATGTTCCTTAAATAGCCAATACCTCTTAATGAATACCTATCATTATCCTGTATGTTTATTATTTCATAAGGACCTTTATATTTAGGACTTAATTTATTATGACGCCTGTGGTCCTGATTAACATAAACAGTATCTCCTATATTATATTGAATATTGTCCCTACGAGTAGAATCAAATCTGTCTTTTGAGTTTTGAGCTACAATTTTTAAACGCTGTTGTGCTAGTAACCTATCAGCCCTAACATCTATTATTTCATCGTTATCGTGTAATATCTCATCTAACCGAGCCTGCACAGTGGGAATATTAGAGTTCCTACCAACAAGTAACCGCATTGGTGAAAATCCCGTTGATTTTTGCACTGTGGTGTTCAAAGAAAGTTGGACTTTACTTAAAACGTTCGGCCAGTCTGACACGTCAACACAGGTGGTACTTAACATGTTAGTTATTGTTGCCACATAACGCTCAACCTGCCCGTTTCCACGGGGCGTACCCGTGGAAATCAAGTGATGCCTAACCTGCCATTCTTCGAATAGTTCTCGTATTGGCCGAGAATTAAAATTAGTGCCGCGATCAGTTACAATTAAGGAAGGAGTCCCAAATATAATGACAGAATCACGAACTTTGTTAACTAGCTCTTGAGCACCCATTGTTTTAAGTGGTTTTAAGATACAAAATTTGGTGAATCCATCAATTATTATTAGCAAGTACTTGTATCCATTGCTAGATAGAGGAAATGGCCCCGTACAATCTAAATGAACCGTATGAAACGGAATGGGAGTCTTATCGATCGGGTGTAGCATTCCTTGTTTTGGTCCACAATGGCTTTTCTTTTCGATGCAAATTCGACAGTGATTTATATATTTAATTACAAATTTAGAAATACCCGGAAACCAAAAGTACTCAAATATTTTTTGAAGTGTCTTTTCGGAACCAACGTGACAATTGTCATCATGGAACAAACGAAGAATGCTCAACCTACTTCCTTTGGGTACATATAATTTCGGTGCGGATGTGGGGTCTGCTTTGTAATATAAAATATTATTCTGAATCATGTACTGGTTATTATCTAAATCACCCGACCGTACTCTTTCAACTAAAGCCTGAGTCTCTAAATCCTGATCCTGAGCAGTCTCTAACCAAGAACGAGGCGAGATTATAAGATTAACAGATTCCGTTATTAAAGTTTCCGATGTTACATTTGCAGTTTGGGAAACGGCTTCTGACTTTTCACTTAATTCTGGGTTTCGACTAAAATAGTCTACATGACTAACATACTGGCCTTTCCTGTACTCGACTTCAAACGTAAAATCTTGCATATAACTCCACCATCGCGCCACTCTTGGGGAAATATCTCTTTTATTAAACGTAGATTTTATTGCAATACAATCAGTAATTATTTTAAATGTAATTCCCAATAGGTATACGCGAAAATGTTTTAAAGCATTGTATATAGCCAAAGTTTCCAACTCGTAGGAATGGTATCGTGACTCACAGGGGCTTGTTCTTTTACTGAAATATGCTACAACTTTATTTAAACCGTTATTTCTTTGTAGAAGTATCGCACCATAGCCTATTGAACTCGCGTCAGTATGTAATTCCGTCGGCAATTCTGGATTAAAAATGGTTAATAACGGTTCTTTTGTCAAATGGTCAATCACGTAATCACGAGCCTCCTGTTGTTCTGATCCCCATTCCCACTTTTGGTCATTCTTTAGTAGTTTAGTTATACAAGCCGTTCGATAAGCAAATTCCGGTATGAAACGTCTAAAATAACTAGCAAGACCCATAAACTGCCTAACCTGTTTAACGTTTGCCGGGATAGGGGAATTAACTAAAGCAGATATCTTTTTTTGACTCGGCTTAACACCCTGGTGTGATATGGTTCTGCCCAAGTATTCGACACTAGTTTCAAAGAATTTACATTTTTTTATATTAATGGTGAAACCTGCATCACTCAAGGCCTTAAGCGTTTGGTCTAAATAATCAAGTCCCTCTGATATAGTAGTAAACGGTATTAAAAGATCATCAATGTAGACCAAAAGAAATTTTAATTCTTTAACTGCTTTTGTAATGGCCTTTTGAAAAACTGACGGCCCATTGCAGATTCCGAACGGCATTTTCAAAAACTCATATTGATTATCATTAGTTATGAATGAAGTGTATTTTATAGCTTCCGGTGCCACAGGAATCTGGTAAAAACCGTTTTTCATATCAATAGAAATAAAATAATGTGCTTTTCCTAGACGATCAATCTGGTCTTCGATGAGGGGAAGAGGGTAACGTTCCTTTTCTATTATTTTATTTAATGATCTGTAGTCAACACATAATCTGTCACTACCGTCAGGTTTCTTTACCAATAAAACAGGGCTAGCAAACTCTGAATCACTTTCTCGTATGATATTTTTACGAAGTAAATCATTAACAATGTTTTGCACCTTCTCCCTCTCAATCGGAGCCATTCGATAAGGCCGATAATGAATTATTTTGTTACTTTTTAATCGAATATTTAGTTCGCCTGTCTTAACTGTGCTCATATGATTGTCTGTTGGGAAAATAGAGGGATATTTTTTAAAAACATCGACTACCCTATCCTGCAAAGGTTTGTCCAAGTGTTCAAGTCGCAAAAAGAGATCATTAATGCCGGGGTTGTCTTGAACTACGCAAACTTGGGGCTCAATACTTTTGGTTGGTATCAAAACACTGCCAGTTGAATCTGTTACTAACGCTGCGTCACCACTCTGTACCGCATTACGCCCGATTAAACAGTCATAGTGGAGATCGTCATCTTTAACAACATTTAGTTCTAATTCTAAACATACATCACGGGACCGAACTGTAGTTTTTATCTTGGCAAAAACATGAAGCTTTCCTTTACCTACACCATCATAATATAAAGAACAAGGTAAGAAGGGACACCCAAGACGTTTCGCCACCGATTCTTTAATAACACTACAATCAGCTCCAGAGTCCAACAATGATTCCACTACAATGTCATTAATACAAATTTTTGTTAGTTTCTTGTCTAGTCACTTCGATTCAGATTCAGTGTTATTAATGTTTTTGTTCTGCTGTTGCCAAGTACGTTGAAAACACCTATCAGAGGAATGCCCCATTTTTTTACAAACTGTACAAGCCACACGATGAAAACATTTATCAAACGAGTGACCCACTTTGTTACAAAAAGAACACGTGGTCTTAGTCGTTTGAATGTTTTCATTTGCAGATTCCTTGTTATTGGACTGCGAAACATTTTTTGGGCAGCGAATCATCAGGTGTCCATTCTTTCCACAAAGAAAACACGTTTTTTCTTCCCTACGTAAATCGTTATTTAATTTAAAGCGTTTCAAATTATTTGAATTTGTCGATTGTGCAACAGAATCTAAAGGTCTTTTTTTTGACGCCTTCTCATACGAAGAAAGCAATGTTATCAAATCTTGAGTTGAACCTACCGCATTGTTTAGACTCGATATCCTTACATTCACTTCACTTATACCTCCACATACAAGTTCGATCAGCTGAGTTTCCGTAAAAGCTACCTTAGTGTTACGTAGTAACCTTATCTTTTCCCTAGCGTATTCACAATAGGTATCGGCTGATTCGGAAGTATACATAACAGCTTTAGATAATCTTTCAGAAAGATTCTTTTTCTCAGGGTATAAGTCTATAATGTCTTTACGCATAACTTCCCAAGACCGTTCGGTCTCCGGCTCCCATGTCTCAAACCATAATAAAGCAGAGCCCCGAAGGGCCTTACCGGCTTTGGCGGCTTGCTGAATGCTGCTCCATTTCATTTCAGCACCAAGCTTCTCGATTGATCTGCACCATGCCTCTGCTCCGTTGTCGTTCTTCTCGGGGTCGTATAACGGCAGCGCGACATCATCGTGCCGCTGATTTGATGTCACTGCCTCGCGAATAGCTTTCACGAGGGAGTCCAAAATTGGAGTTGGCTCCATGGCTTGTAAACATAGAAAAAAACAGAAACAAAAAAAAATTAGGGGCGTGGTCTTATATATTTTTTTTTATGATCCCACTTCTGATGATAGAAGAATTTAAGGAGATATCTATTTTGTTTTTATTTATGAAACAAATAGAAGTAAACGTGAGCTATTTAATTATATTTCAATTCGAACAATGTATCTAGAGCCATTTATGTTGTTAAATAGGAGGATAATAAATTTAGAATAAAAAGAAATATTACTGGAAATAAAACATATTTATTTAAATTACTTACATGTATTCTGACACTGCCAATTTCACAAAATCCAGATCACCACGTATTACATAAAATCCGCTTTAAACAATATCACAATGCGATACAAAGGTAAAATAATAGATTGAAGGTGTGGAGTTTAACCTCCTAGACTTCCGTCTCCAGCTACGGTCAGAGCAAGAATGTCCCCTCCACTGGTGGACCGCCCATTCTGTGCTAAAATCCCCACCTTCATTCGAACTAAGTTTGTACAAAACAACCAAGACAACTTCCGGTTATCTATATTAATTAAACTTACTTTAAACTACTGTTATAGCAATTCATAATTACTGTTATAGCAATTCATAATTGAAGATAATTCATTTAAGATTTATTCATAATTTATTACATCACAATACTCTAATCGAAACTAAAATATACAAAGTGTACTTCCGGTTATCAAAATTAATTATCTATTAGTTTAACTACTTTTTATTACTGTTCGTATTGCCGAAAAATATTATCTAGGTCTCTCTTTGTCACTTATTATCTAACACGCATAACTGCATAATTATTTTAAAAAATATTAATTTTCTCCGTCATGAATTATACCTAATCGTAATTATATCGCATCCGTATTCATACGTATAGCCTTCTTTAAGCACTTAATGATGGCCACGAAGGTGGGTACTTTGAAAAAAAAAAACTGTTTTCTCTGACGTTTGCGGAGTAAATGTCAAACGATTTATAACTCGCATTTTATACGCGTTTAAATGCCTTCCCGAAAAAATGAAATCTTTCGCGAAAGTCTCGCAAATTAAGGCTACAAGGGGCACGGTCTCAGGAGTCTGAGGAAGACCACGGTAAGAGACTCAGTGGCGCTCTAGCCAGGCAGGCCGCTTCACTTTCGGCTGAAACGGCATGCCAGCGCGAGTCTCCGTTGCGATCCCAAAGACATCGTACGCAATCTGTGAGATCGCTCGAAACTAGCGACGATCGTGATTTCAAACGTAGCCGCGACTACCAGAGACGTTATGCAGAATCGTTCCTTCCGTCCGTGAAAACCTCATTCGGAACGGAGACCTGACACATGTGACGCAGCGTGAGAAATCTTGGGTTTGTGAGAGAGCCATATTCACGCAAAAAAAATATATAATTCCTCTAACACTGTCTTGGATGAAGGCAACGTCACAACATACCCGGTGGAGTTCCTAAACTCATCGAGTGCTTCAGGATTCCTAGCATACGTTATGCAATGGAACCCGGCTAAAAGTAGTGCAACTGCAGCGAAATCTCATCGAGGCGCAGATCCTGACGGGGTGCGGCGCCGGAGAAGCCGTGTTCATCCCGCGCATGCCCCTCATCCTGAGCAAGTTCCTGTTCCGCTTCAAGCACCTACAGTTATCCTTGAGCGTCTGCTTTTCCATGACCATTAACAAGTCACAGGGGCAGACATTGCGCGCCGCCGGCATGGACTTGCGCACGGGTTGCTTCTCGCACGGGCAGCTCTACGTGGCGTGTTTGCGCGTTACCAGCTGCACGGAGCTATTCGTGCTAATACCCGCCAGGGAGACTTACAATGTGGTGTACAAAAAATATTGTAAAATGTCAATGTTATGTAAATATACTTTACATACCTACTTATTTGTATGTAACTGTAGATATAATTGTATGTATATATTTGGGTGTGCATACATAAACATAACTGTAAATAAAATGCAAATGCTCGGCCTCAACATTTTGATATCTCTTCTCCTTTCCTCTCATCTTACTTCTAACTAATATTACACCTACATCCGAAAGTATGTTAGGAGGTATGGATTTCTATGTGTATATTTCTTACCTTTTCATGGACCGATTTGGATGATATTCGCCATGGACATGATTTGGATAGGTACAGTCAAGCACGTAAACATACAAAAATGGTACTGTATTGTCCGATATACACCTACTACTCTATGTCGTTTAAATCACCTCAAAAATTTGAATAAGCGCGAAAAAAACTTTTGATTTTGGAGTGTAGTTTAAGTGGTACCTAATTGTAAAATATTTTATCTGGACTATAGTCCTCTAGCGTATCCATCTGTCAACTTTACTTCAAGTTCCACCTCCATGGGAGAGGGAGAGAAATTAGGGGCGAAATAGCCGCTTAATAACAGAAACCGAATTCCACGCGGGCGGAGCCGCGGGCACAGCTAGTTTGTTATAAAGGTAATCCCTGCCTGTCATGCAGAGATTACGCTTGTTTACTTGTTTGGTAAAAACTCAAAACATTTGCCCGTCTCGCGTTCAATTGCTGACGGCTAGCTATTAAGAGGATACGGTAGCTGATATTTAAATATTTTAGGTGTATATATCCGTCTCGTTAACGGCAGTGGCTCCTAAAACTAGTGCGATAAGGATAACGCTAGGTTAGGTGAAAAATTCTGCGTAGAAAAACGATGTTTCGTACTCGACTGTTTCCTCCTCCAAAACTTAACCAAATGTAACGAAATTTTGAGATCTAAATGGTAATAAAGTGATCTGTGTTGGGCTGTTGTATTTTTTAATCTAATTGATGTTAGTTTTGAATACCATGCTTCTCTTTGAGGCCTAGTAAAAGGCCGTTTTTACGAATATTTGAAGTGCACAAGCGCCTTAAGCAACAAAAATATCAATAAATCAAAACAGTCCGACACAGATATTAATAATAAAAATTCTGTGTTGAAAAAATAATTGCTCTAGCTTCAAAAACCACGGAAGAAACAGTTTCTCCCTACCTAAAGGTTGTCTGGAAGAGATCGCTCTGTAGCGATAAGGCCGCCTGTTGTTTACCTCTATCTTCATGTTTTTTATGTGTTTCCATGTACATTATTTTCAGAGGTTGTGTAATAAAGAGGATTTGTATTGTATTGTATTGTTTCTCCATACAAACCTACTCTACTACGTTTCTACGTTTGTATGGAGAAATGACCACTCCTGCTGTTTCTTAAAATCTTTTTCTAAACTCTCATGAAGATATATTGTGAAAATGAAATGGAATAGGACACTAAGGTTCACATTTTTATACTTGGTGGTGCAGAGGCAGAAGGACTACCGCGAAAACCGAAATTTCGTTACCTCTGTCTCTCTATCGCACAACTATGGTAGAACGATAGGGTCAGATAACGACTTTCGGTTTTCGTGTTTGGCGGTAGGCCCTCAGATCGTGATGGTCTTAGAAACTTTCCAAGTTATAAATCTTGGACTACGTATCTCTTTCCACTATGCATCTACTTAATAATAAAAACAAAAGCACTTACCTATATGATTTTTTGTATAGGCATGTTCCAAAGTTTGTGTGATATATTTATGGTACCGGCACAGAAAGGTAGCTAAAATAGGATAGATACTAAATAAATTGATCTCTTTGCCATTGTTCACTATTTACACTCAGAATATGAATTATCTATAAGGTACTAAGTTTGATATAGATAGACAGCTTGGCGTTAGCAAATAGCGAAATTTTTTCCAAAGTAGCCAAAAACAGCCAAATTGTTCTATTCGGATACTCGTTTTACTTATATTCCCTTATTAGGGATTTTTCTGTTAAATTGTGCATGACGCACAGGAAACAATTTCCCGTTGGAAAAATCTATGACTTTTTTTTATCAGAGATACTATTTTTTTAATTACAGAAGAGGCCTAATAATTATACCCTAATTTATAATTAAATTCCATCAAATCTACCAAGAAATGTCACTGTCACAATGACATCTGTCAACGTCAGTATGACAGACCAGATGCCACCAACCTTTTTGGAATCATAAAAAAATATTATTACGATATGTTCGCAAAATAGTTTAAATTCAATATTAATTATATGGGACTGCTTTTTTTAATAAGTCTAATTATTTGAACTTTGCATATAAATGTTGTAGTTCAAATTAGTAGTAAATTATTTATTTACGTGCATTCTTTCGCCAATAATATATTTATTATTTATGGAACGTTTCATTTTACTGGCAACCACCACCACAGGCCTTTGCGTCTATTGCAGACGATTTAAGCATTGCTGTTTAGACAACGGGTTTGGTGACTGTGGAGGCCGATGCGTGAGCGGCACGACCTCCCACATTTTTGGCAGAGAAAGCTCATGCCACCTGAGGTTCCAGTCCCGATTTGCTTTCTGCGACACCTTCTGCTATCTAACGTAGTAAACCAGGCTTGGTCGCATAGCTTTCTCCCCTCCACAACACGCTTGCGCCATCCATCACGGTCCTCAGCTAAAGTTTCCCGGGCATGGTGGTCGATTTCAAATGCTGACATGTCTCGCTTAACACAGTCTTTAAAGCGCAGCATCGGTCTTCCAACGTTCCTTTTAGCATACGCAACTGCACCAAGCAAGACACGTCGAGGTATTCTAGAGGATTCCATCCGGTGCACATGCCCCAGCCACCGCAAGCGTCTCTGTTTGAGAAGAGCGGCAAGACTGGGCAGCTGCGCTTTTTCAAGAACCCTCTGATTTGTCACTTTGTCCTGCCAAGTTATGCCTAAAATGTTGCGTAGACAGCGCATGTGAAAAGTGTTGAGCCGTCGCTCCTGTTTTGCATACGTCGTCCAGGTTTCTGCTCCGTACAAGAGTATACTTAGAACGCAAGTCTGGTATACTATCATCTTGGTTCTAATAGTGAGGTGTTTGTTACACCAAACCCTTGAACGTAGCCTCCCGAACATGGTCGCTGCTTTGCCAATACGAATATCGATCTCTGCATCAAGCGAGAGATTGTTTGACACAGTCGATCCAAGGTAGCAAAACTTATTGACGACTTCCAGAGCGGTGCCATCCACCAGTATTCTGACAACACAGTGGTAGATTTGATGGAATTTAATTATGATTCAGGGTATAACAATTTTACGTATTTTCGACACATTATAAAGTTTTTTATTTTATTAAATTGCATTTTGTAAAGTCATTAATATTATAATTAAAATTAATTTATCAGGTAAAATAATGATGAACATGTTACATGAGTTAGCTACAGCAGGGGTTAGTAAATAATAAAGACTGACAGTCACCGGCTGCGAAGGTGCGATTATTTATCGAAGTCTCGGTTTTATATTATATTTGATAAAAATGACATGTTTAATTAATTATATTATCTTTATTTAAATGACCATAACTTACAAAAATCCGTTTAATCCTGTTATTTTTATACTATAATACTGCTTTAAATATTTAATTAAAACTGGATCCTCACGTTTTAAAATTTCTTTGAGTGAAATTGTAGTATTCTGTAGTATATCTTTAGATATATTGAAAAATAGATCTTTTGTGACAAAACATTAACATTTACAGTCTTTACAATGTACTTGTCTATATCTAGGTCATAGTTTGAAACGTTATTGTATTAAGCTTTTGGATAAGTTATCGGCCGGAAATTTATTACGACTAATGAATACCCATAATTATGTGCCATTATTAAATAGGTTATAGTTTTTGCACGTTTTACCTCGTAATAGTGCAGTAATAAGTGCTAATTTAAGTGGGTCTAATAGTTACGTTAGAGCGTATTTATATTGTCAGATCCGATATAAGATGTCGGATGATCCTTGGGGATAAGCAGCTGCTAGAGGGTCTCCATACAAAATTTTAAATGCTCCAAACTCATAATAATAAAAATTAAATAAAAAAAATCTAACGTAAGGGCATAGCTGTGTTTAATATACAACAACTTGTGTCAAAATATTTTCAATAATGCTAATATCCAATACCCCTAGTGTAAATAAATTCGATTTCGAAACGTGACGTACGCGTTTGCGTTTAGTCTCATTTTGTATTGGATTTAGAAAGAGCGCGCCAAGCGGGACGTTTTGGAAACTCAAAATCCTATACAAAATGAGACTTAACGCAAACGCGTTCGTCACGTTATGATGTCGATCAAATTTACACTAGGGGTACAGATGATAAAATGAGGACACTTTCGTGAATGAATAATAAAAAAAAATTTTTTTTAATTTTTACTTCTTTGTAATCGTATCCGACATCCGATATCGGATCACAAACGCTCTTATTCATTTCAGATTCATTTTGCTCCGAGTCATCTCAGCACAAGTCCTCTATAACGTCACGACGCCCGGCAACGGAATCTGCGGCACCATACACTGCCGCACGTTGCCGTGTTTGCGCAGCATCGACTCGTGCGTCACTATAGTGGGAAACTTTACGTTTATATACTTCGGTCGGCCGGAGGAGGCCATTTTTGAGAATATCACGTTCTGGAATCTTAAGGAGGTAAGCACGTCGAGACTCATTATTGAGCTTCTGTATACCGTCACCTGTGTACGTTTTCTTAGTAGTTGTGATCGTCACGTAGTTTCTGCACTGCTGAGTTTTGTTGGGTTTAAGCATTGACTCATGTATAGTGGAAAACTTTACGTCCATATAATTGGCTGGAGGAAGCTATTTTTGAGAATATCACGTTCGACGGGCTAAGCTCGGTCGCATTTTTTCACCTGTCACCATGCCGTCACGTTCTTACAAGTATGTAAGTGCAAAAGTGACAGGTATAGTGACAGCCGATAAAAATGCAACTATGCTGCCACTGCTGGAATCTTAAGGAGGGGCGTAGATAAGGGCGCTTTCTTACTCACTACGACGCACACCCATAATAGCCAGAAGATAACTATGGACTTTGTAATTTATTGCGCGGGAATATAATTATAAAGAGAGGAGAGGAGAACTTCCTCTGGCATACTCGAAGTCTTTCCAGTCTATAAAGAAGAACTCATGGCGCAAAATCGTCTTAACGAGATTATGCGCTTAAAAAACTTTAGCTTTAAGTCGTTTGTTTAATTATTTCAGCTCAACTCAAAATGACTCGAACCTCGGAATAAAGATTTAGCCAACAGTTTCAAAATTGTCAGTGAAAGAAATTAGGCGTTATTTTATGAGTTGTGTAAGTATCTGAACTTAAGAAGTTTACGTTAGCCCTTTAGAATTTTGTTGTAAAAAAAATTATACTTCTTTGAAAAGGATTCAAATCTAAAGAAAATACTTGGGTTTCTAACACGAGCTCTAAAAGAGCCCAAGTTTTGGTCTAATTACCTATTGGAGTTTTAAAGTTGTTTTTAATTACTTATTGAAAACTGAGTTGAGTCTTATGACAGAGGACTCAAAATGAGACGAGGTTTCAAAATTTGTTTCAGTTTATTAAATAAGTCTTACGTAGGCTTGAGTCGGTCAGGACCGAAGAACTAAAAGGAATGAAATCCCACCACGGACCGAAAGGAACTACTTCATCTTAAGCGCTGTTAATCGGTCTCGGTCTTTTAGTTCAGTAGTCGGCACGTCGGTACAGATAACGGCAGCCACGGACCGGATCGATTTAGCTAGCTCCTTCCTTTCCTTCAGATCTCGAGATTTGCTCCTGAACTAAAGGAACTAAAAGAGCGAACTAGTTCCTTTGACCAATTGACCGAAATCGGAGCGCTCTTTTTAAAGACCAAGCCGGCACAACTCTAGTCATACGTCTTAATTGCTTATACTTTTTAGATCACGGGCTACATGGCGATATACATGGTCCCAGAGCTGGACTCCATCGGGCAGCTGTTTCCGAGCCTGGCGCGCATCCGCGGACGAGACCTGCTCCACGACTACGCGCTCATCATATACGACATGAACCAACTTACTGAGGTCAGTCTACCGGGCTACACGGCGATACACATGGTCCCAGAGCTGGACTCCATCGTGCAGCTGTTCACGAGTCTGGCGCGCATCCGCGGACGAGCCGTGCTGCATGACTACGCCCTCACCATATACGACATGAACTAACTTACTGAGGTCAGTCTTCCGGGCTACATGGCGATGGCGATACATGGTCCCAGAGCTGGATTCAATCGAGTAGCTGTTTTTTAGTAGCTGTCATTTAAGTCTTAAGTACCGGGAAAAAATATCTCGCCTGTTAGGGTGCCACATAAATGTTAGCTTTGTATTCTCTCAAGTTTGCGATGCCTACACGAAACGCGCGAAAGAGTTAAGATCCAATAAAATGTGTCCCCTGGGGACTATAGCTCAAACTCTCTTGTGCCACAAAAATGCTTTTTATTCATGAATTCAACTGACGTATTTGTATCTGACGCGATTTTCCAGATCAACCTATACAGCCTGCTCAAGATCGATCGCGGCGGCGTGATAATCTATGGCGGGCCAAATACGTGTTACGTCGACACAGTGGATTGGAAGAGCATTGCGCCGCATTACAGACACGTGCTCAGCCCGACCAGCAATAACGTCGTGTGCAAGAATATTTGCATGTGCACTGATGATGCTAGATTTAACAACTGCTGGAATAACAGGTGAGTGTGGGGACCTACATTTAGGGTAACGAGTGGTGTGTGTTGATAGGACCAACTTTTGAGGCGACTAACGGGTGTTAAAATGAGAGCGAATGTAAAACAAGAGAGGGACCTAATTCAAAACGAGTACGATTAAGCCATCACGTGCATGACCGTTGAATTGAACGACTAAGGAGCTTAGAGCTGATACCAACGTAATATTTTTTTCCTACAAGATTTTAGAAACACTATTAGTCAATTAAGTTTAACACTGTGTTCAAAAACCCGTATTTCTGTTGGAGCTGGTCGGAAACCGGCAAGAGATTGCTAGACGAGTGAAAATCTAGGGATATGCTCAGTAATCTTATGTCTAGGAAATGGCAGTGACATACAAAAGGTCCGAGGCGATAAAATGCCACGAGCGATGTCTCCTGACCGAGCCCACGTCCAGAAATATGTGAAAGTTCTCCTTGCTCCCAGGAAATGTCAGCGGTACATAGAAGGTCCAGAGGCGATGACATGCCACGAGCAATGCCTCGGCTGTCGCCTGACCGAGGCTACGGACTGCACGCTGTGTCGCCACTACACGTACAAGAAACAGTGTGTGTCCAAATGCCCAAATAATACGTAAGTTCCCATTACTTATACTTCTGCAATGTGCGCATGTTACTATTATTAAGTTGTGTTTAAAATTTGTAAACCATTTTACGATTAAGTATTTTTCAGGTTATACGTTTATCGTGTCATTCACGGACACTGCCTTGACTCTTATTGTCATGATCTTTTTAAAGGTTAGATTCGACAAATCTGCGCGTCATCGTGAATGACACGAACTACGAGTATACACTGTACTGTATAAACATTGAACTATTATTACTACGTATAGATCCGGCACAGGGACCAGTTTTTTGCGCCATCAGTTCTTGTTGTTTTGACAACAAACCATAGAGGGAGCGTGAATCTCGCGATCTAAACGCGTAAGCGCCATGAATTTTACGGCACCTACGACGTTTTGTTCGCTTGGTACAGGTTGCAATTGCAACAATTTCATTGTTTGGTATAGCTTCTCTATATTATAGTTATAATAACACAATGTGTATAAACCGTTCACTTCGAAGGCGGCCATAGAATAGTACATTACGATACAAGTGCGAAAAATAGGAAATTCGAAACGAGTGGCGATAAATTAAAACACGACCGAAGGGAGTGTTTTAAATCGACACGAGTTGCGAATTACCAATTCGCACATGTATCGTACAACGTTTTACAGTACATATGGCCCTTTAAATGTTCGACACAGTAACATAATATGCTACTTCTCGCACTAGTGCTATAAAGTAGCCCCATATGTACTGTAAACTCTGTTACAAAGCAACACAACCGCATCATGTGTTTGGGTTCGTCTTGATGATTGTTGAAGTAAAGCCGGTGATAGAAGTATCGATAATAAATCTTCGACAAACCACTTACTTTAACATTGTTTTAATTTACTTTTTCACAGAATCATCTTAGAAGAAAACCAATACTGTATCACAGAAGAAGAATGCTTAAGCCTGAAGCGATGGGTGTGGAAAAACAGATGCGTGATCGCATGCCCGGACAACTACATCCAGAAAAACATAACGACTGACAAGGGTGACAAGGTTACCTGCGAATATTGTTCTACTTGTAAGGAGGTCAGTTGATGTAAAACTCTATTTACTTCAAAACGCTTTTTGCTATCACATTGCTAGAAAATAGTTTTATACCTTATTCGCTAATTTTCAGATTGTCCTACATAAAGAGACAAAACATAAGGCAACCTGCTCCTTTCTTGTTCTACATTCAATATTTAGCATGTTTCCGATTTTTCGACGTTTTCTTGCCAATTCTATGAAATTATGACGTTTATAATGAAACCCCTCACTTTATAGGAAAGAAATCTCCATATACCAAAAAGTGTCATCAAAAAACCTTAAATAGGTGGCACTACAATAAAATACTTGAACTAGAGTACTTGAACAAAAAAATCAAATCATAGACAGCGTACTTCACTCCGTCAATAACGCCTAGGTTCTTAGCTACTCTAGCGCTACTCTGGAGATATTTTGAACTATTATTTATAGCTGACAGCTGGACACTTTTGCAACAGTTCTACCATAAGTGATTTCACTCCTTTTAATCTACACTCCATACCTCACTTGGTTCTATTCAAATCGGTGCAAAGTAGCTTAGATCGTTACGTGGCGTGATGTGTAGCATGTCCCGAATAACACAATGGCTTTTTGGATCGACACTCAATTCGATAGACATTTTACAAAATAAACGATAAATTTAAACTTATTATTATATTGATAGCTACTTACTTAGATTTTTATTTTTGTCCCCACCAGTATTGCGGAAACATCACTATATTATCATTGGGAAGTATTCAAGCAGCCCATCGATGCGTATACATCAACGGATCTCTAACTATCCACATACCAGCCGTGCCAGAAGTCCTTGAAGAAATGAAAATACATCTCAGCAAAATACAAGAAGTGTTCCATTATATCGCCATACACGACTCACTATCACTAGCAAGGATCGATTTCCTCCCTTCCCTTAAACGTATTCACGGCAAAATACTTAAAGACAATAAATACAGCCTTTTGATCCGCGATAATCCAAATCTACAAACAATTTTTCTTCCTAATGTAACAGAAAATCTCCAAATAGATAAAGGCTCTATAAACATTCTTCGTAATCCAATGCTATGCATGAGTGAATTGGATAAAATAAAGAAAACATTTCCACAACTGTTTAACGGTACAGAGGATAAGCCATATGGCTACGGCTTAAATGCATACACTGGGTGTGAAGAGGTCCCACTTGGCGTAAATGTAAAACAAGTCAACCAAACATCTGCAATCGTCAACTTCACACCCCTGTTTAGTAATAATATGCACTATACTATTCTTTACGTGCGCATCCCACCAGGGGAATCTACATCAATCGTTCCTGAGATTTGTAGCAAATATGAGTGGCGTGCTATTAAAGCTCCTGACAACACCAATCGAGTACAACTCACGAATCTCCGACCAGCTTCCACATACCTTGTTTGTATTGAATCATATGACCTCGAGGAGAAACACCTTAAACGTAGTTCCATTCTCAATTTTACTACGACTGTTGGGAAACCAGAACCACCATTTTTAATGGAACTCGTAGCGGATAACCCTCACTTAGTCGTCCTTCATTGGGCGGATCATGTGGATTACCTTCCTCATATCACACGATATGAGCTCAGTGTCACGCTTGTAGAAATATACCCCGAAGATGTTACAGCAAGAAATCAATGTGAGCATTTAGATGATGCATTGGAGGAGCTGGATGAAATCTGGCAACATGCGGTGGTTATGAGACCACCACCTAATTACGGTAAAGGCTGCGAATCGATGTGTGGTATGCTATCGAGCACCCCTCATGGTGCTATGGTAGAAGAAGATTTTGACATCTGCAGTTCCATTGGATCTGCGTGCAACGAAGTAGAAGAGCTACCAGTGACTAATACTTCTTTGGGCTACTTCGTCCGGACGTTGTCTTTAAATATCAGTGCGCCAAGAAACGCTTACCAGGTCGGAGACTTGGCTCCGTACAGGGATTATAGGTTTCGATTACGCGCCTGTACAAAGGACTTTTGCAGCAGATCGACTAGAGGCGTGGTGAGGACTTTACCTTCGAAGAATGCTGATATGCCTTCTATCAGCACCATCGAGCTGATTAAGCCTGGACTTATATCAGTCTCTTGGACACCACCAAAAGTATCTAACGGTCCTGTACTAGCGTATATATTGAAAATAATGCCTGATAAAAATGTGAGTGACTTGGGTACACTACAAACTCAAAGGTTGTGCGTACCCTCAATTCAGACAACGGCAGTTGTACAATTTGAGAAAGACCAAAACTACACTGTTCAAGTATGCTCATTGACACTAGCATCTCAGTCTGGGTGCACTGGAAGAAAAAAGATGTCTGGAAGAGAGTATTTTCTTGAATTCACATCTTCATTTCACTCACCTGATTTGACGTGGGCAGGAGTGTTTTTTGCTGTTTGTCTGTGCATGTTGTCTGTACTAGTCGGGTTTTTGTGGACGACGTGCCGAGTACGGAGTGACACTGTACCTCTTGTGGACATAACTTCGAGTTATCGGACTGATAGTGAGCCTCCAATATTTTCCTTATTAGATTTTACGCCTTCGTTACACGTGTCTCGGACAGATTTAATTGATAGTTAAATAATAATAAGGTCATACTGCATTTAAGAGAGAAGTATTCCACGTGATCGCCCATATAAAAGGAGAAAACATTTTTCCACTTCTAAATATATCCTGAAAGGATCGACATCAAAATCAAAGTGATTTGTTAAGATTTGGTTAGTGGAAAACGATTTCTCCCGAAATGGAATTTCATTGATAAATTACCGTTATTTCGTTAGATTCGAAAAGCTATTTTTCCCTCTTAAGCTATTTTAATATTGTATTAAAAATTGCATTAATTTATGACGTTATACTGAAACAAATATTTGTTTTGATTGAATTGTTACATATATAAATTAAATAAAAAATAGTACTCACAGGATTACATTGTAATTAAAGTTATATACTTCACTTAGTAATTTTGACATTATTAGTTTATTCTCTTGGTCTATTGACATTTTGAGTTTTCACACGACAAGGTCGCTTCTAGGTATTGACTTTTTAAACTTCTTACCTATACATTTTTGAGTATTTGACATTTGACGAATGACAAACAACAAGATATGACCTATTGATTATAGACGTAGGGGGTAAATGCTAAAAAAATAACTAAAACCGAATTGACATTATATATGTTATTTAGTATATAGTCTTTTGTAGACAAAACAAGAACAACTTCCGCTAAATTTGTTCCTTGTAAGTATATTATAGTAATTTACAGTATATATGGTGCTACTTTACCGCACTAGTGCGAAAATTAGCATATTACGTTACTGTGTCGAACATTTAAAGGGCCATATGTACTGTAAAACGTTGTACGATACATGTGCGAATAGGTAATTCACAACTCGTGCCGATTTAAAACACTCCCTTCGGTCGTGTTTTAATTTATCGCCACTCCTTTCGATTTTCCTATTTTTCGCACTTGTATCGTAATGTACTATTACGACACAAGTGCGGCGAGTCGGAAATTCTCAACGAGTGGCGATAAATTAAAACACGACCGAAGGGAATGTTGTACATTGACACGAGTTGCGAATTACCTATTCGCACGTGTATCGATGTTATACAGTACATATGGGCCTTTAAACTTTCCCGCCCGAAAGTGCTCATTCCCGCACTAGTGTGGGATATGTATTGTAAAATTTAATTAAGCTTAACAAGTAAACCAGTGATGAAAGCCAAAGACGGAAAACGTTATAAAAAGAATTTTAATAGAAATAAAAGTGTATTTTTTATAATCCTTTATGAAGCCTTTTCTTGATCGTAAAGATTTTACCCGAAACAATAGCTTGGCTTCCAGTCCAATGGACAATAAAGATTTTAAGGAAACTCGTTCTATCAAATGGAAGGAAATGAGTAATATTGAACAAAATGTTTCTTTTAACGTTTTGTTTATTGCTTTTTAAATTAAAAGTGTTCATCGTGGGACGTTATTAACAGAGTTTTGTGGTCTGTTTGGTTCAAGGCTAGAGGGTAAACCGGGCGATACAGTATGAATACTTACTATTGAGGTCAATGTGGAGAAATCCGGCGTATACAATTTATTGCAGGGAAGGCAGTCATACAATAGGCAAGAACTTTCGTCTTTGTGTACATTACGTATATGAATACGTACATACGTATGTTTGCTCAGAAACAGCCAGAAAGGTAGAACTCTTTCTTTCTGGCTGTTTCTGAACTCTTTCTGCTCTGCCGACCTTATGTATTAAGTGAGGATGTGTACAAACGCAACAGTTAAAAGCAACGAAAGAACTTGTAGACGGTCTTGCCTTATATACGGTCGTAACACACATTGACCTTACCAAACCCTGTTATCAGTATTGCAATTGGGTCCTTGACACATGTTGAATATTATAACAAAATTTAGTTAAATGGATAGAAAATGAGCCATCCATTATAAAAAAGTGGAATTAAAAAATATATATTGAGATTATATTTTCTTACCGTTACTTCTGCCGTTAAAGTTTTAGTTTAGTTCAAAAATAATTCCAGTGATGGGAGGATCCATGTTTAAGCGAATTAATTCTTAATTACGGTGACATTTCAAACATTCGTCCGCCATATTGTCATTCTTTGACAGGTTAGGCATCGAAGGCACAGACCTATCCGGCATTCAGCCAAGATTGAAAATTCTGAATAAAGTTAAACAGCTATTAAATATATCAATAATAAAAATAAATTATAAACGTCGGTATTTTAAAAGTAAAACTCATTTATACCTACTTGGTTCGTATGAATTAGGAACACAATTAGATATGGCAAGCGAAAAAGTGGGACGTTTTGCCGGCCGCGGTGACAAATTGTGATTTGTGATCTCTACAGCCTGACTGGACTATACGGCATCAAATTTCCTGCTATTGGCAGTCTAAATTCTGAATCAGTCTAGTAAATATTATAGTACTTAATACTCATAACAGTCATAACTGTACCTAATAATAACACAGCAGTGTCTAATTTGCGATATCGTAGCAGCAACTACCATTTCTACTGTTGCGTGTATATTATCACCCACTAGATGTCGTATTTTATTTATTTATTTATCCTAGCGAGCCACGCCCCAATATTATACTATTTTACACATAGCACGGGTACGAATGACAGCTGTCGTTTCAATACATAATATTGCATAATTTAAAATCATTTTTTAAAATTTATTTGGAATAGAGTTGTATTCGTTTTGTTTCATTTTACAACAAAATCAAATTAATCTTTTTATCTAATATTATTGATTACAAGTACACCGTCGTAAGTCGCTAGAGGTTATATCTCATTTTAAACTCTGTTTTATATCCGCAACCGCGGAAATCTCTGAACCTGAATCCCTGGCGAAAATGACTCCTTGGTGAACTCGATCACTATCCTCATGGTACTCTAAAGGATCAAAATTAACCTTGTGGTATGTAAAATATGAAATATGTGAAATATATCGAACGATTTTCGACTTCAAATATTTTTATTTATTTTATTTTTTATATCATTTAATATGACTGTGTCCCACAGAAGTTTTGTTATAAAAACTAGTGTGTGTTCTTTTTACACCACGTAAACAACCATACTGCCCCCTTACAGGCAAGCGGTACTTATAAGGCGTGTTGAGATAAGATAAGATAATATTTTATTGTCAAAATTGTGTATATAAATATAACAGTATCAACAATTTTGCCCATTTCGAGCGTAAAAAATATCTTGTATTACTAAATTTAATGTCTAAGAAATAATTATAAATAGCTGGTCTAAATTACAAAAAATAATCATTTAAATCGTAATAACATTTATACAGCAGCCAATCATTGCATATTTTTATTCCATTAACATAAGTGCTCTTTTTTAGAATATAACTTGAAGGGCGAACTGTGCATATGTCATATCTGTGTTGAGATCGTATATTTTCTTTAGAATTACATTTGTTAATAAAGATATTGTACACACATTTTTTACAATTTGTAGTAAACATATTGTATTGGTGTTGTGTGTATGGTACCAACCTTTTAAAACCCTGAATAAATATCATTACCTAAGTAATCTAATCTAACCAATGCATCGCTAGTCCTGATATGCTCTATCTTGTAACAGGTTATCAATGTACAGTTCAATTCCCATTTCATTACAACTTCGTGTAATTGTAACACAGACAGTTGAATAGAGGACACAGCCAGATTAATTTGAGCCACCGTGATGCTTGCATTGTTCGCAAGTATAAGCTTTTGTGCCAGTAAAGAATCTATTCAGAGAGCAGGTTATATTGGTCTTAGATATGCAACGGTACAGTAAAGTTTTATATCAGTAGGGCATTGATGCGAATTATTGGATACTTTAGAGGTAAATACGTTTCTTCCTGTTATGAATTTTGCATAATCGTGTTGAAAAATGCAGCAATTGTTGTTTCGATTATGACGTTAGTGGATGACCGCTTCTCCATACAAACGTAGTCCCCATTTTCCTCCCTAAGTATTGACATTATTAAAAATTATTATTATAAAAAATATCGGAAGTCTTGACTAGTCTTGAGTTCCGAGTTAAGGATAACTTGAATACTTATTACTTACAATTAATAAAATCCCTGGCTGTCTATGTCCTTTGCAAATACATTTTTTGTAGAAAATTTAATGTAGATTATTTCTGTGAATAAGAATATTTTTTGCTATCCGTCAATATTTACAAATTATTTACGAAAAAGTAAAGAAAAGGAACCTTGGAATTGATTTTAATCAACTTTCCCTCTTTAATATCTTTTTAAATATTGATCCGTGCAAAAAGTGTACTTTTGTGTAGATTATTAATGTTTAACAGCATTTTTACTATTGGCTACCCTTTGACCCCTTATTCACGAAAAAAAAATCTTATCATATTATTTATTTTAATTAACTTTCCCGCTTTAATATATTTTTAAATATTGATCCTAGCGAAAAAGTGTACGGAATATTTATTGTAGAAAATTTTATATAAATTATTTTTTTATATCTGCCACCGTTACGAGTTATTTACGAAAAAAGGGACCTTAGTGCCACCCCCATTCGTCAGTACTTTTAGTATATTGTGTAAGGCACCTTTACCTACAACTATACCAAAATTCGTTTATACACGAATTATTTCACCAGTGTGTAGTGTGCCAACGTGGTGGCGTTATAGTACTGTTATCAACATGTTTACCGTAACAACGATGTCGCACCTTTGTTTCTAGAAATTGTAGCGGAGTTCCTACTGTTTCTACTCGTCTGTACATTGTATGAATTTGTTTCAAGCGTAACTTATTGTTCATTTTGCATTGTCTTTTCATGGAGCTAAGGAGCTCAGACTGCTGGTGTGTGTGCGCCTTAAAACAATGAGTCGGTTCAGTCAGTTGAAAAATACTCGGGTCCCTGGGAAAAAGCTATCGGCACTCTATTAAGTCATTTACATCCGTATATATTAATTAAGTATTGAGTAAAATTGATATTCCGACTTCCCCGCAGTCAGCTGTAGAGATTTAACCCTTTCTCTGCATGGAAGTTTATATGCAGCTGAGAGTACCCATACCAACTTGCCTGTGATAAAGAAACTTGAAAAAATAATAATTTAATAATATATCTTCCGTGAGACAGACATGAAAATGAAAATGAAAATGAGAAATATCTTTATTATCTATTTACAAACATATAGTAAGCATTTTATTAAATATATTAAAAAAAAAAATAAAAAAAATAAACGTTTATTCACGTTTCATGCCTTATAAATATTTACAATATACTTCTGCCAAACCACAGAGTGGTTTGTTGGCAGACGAAGCTCGTATAATATGCAAGCTAGGTAGTCTATATGTTACTTATATTTTTATCTATTTAAGCCCTTACCGCATGCGCAGCCCTATATGGCAATTATAATATTCAATTCTATTGATAGCTATTAAAGTTTATTTTTAAACAGATATAATACTTATGTTTACGACATGAAGTAAGGGGTTAACGCTACAATCTGATCATACAGTATAAAAATGCAGTGCATGTGTACAATTAAATAGTTATTTGTACAACAAGAGAGCAAAGTTTGATATTTCTTCGAGTGCTTGTTTTGAGTCCCGTGCAAGCGACTCAAAAGCGCACGAGATGTAAATAACTTTGATCTCGTGTAGTACACAAAATTTTTCACGTCAGTCAGCCATCAAAAAATACAACCTGAAAAAATGTAATCCGTCTTCATCACTATTTCACTCATGTTTTCTGAAGGTATTCTAACAATTTACTTTAATTACCGCTTTAAAACAAAACGAAAGAAATTTCAATAAAATGATACGAAAATAATGTAATAACGAACATCAATTGACAGTTCAATCGTCAACTTTTTTTGTTAAAAAAACTTTGTAAGATACGGTCCGAATTGCGGATACTACTATTTGTCAACTATAGTACAGATCGTTAAAATTCGATCTAGAATTATTTACTGCGTAACAATTGCGTAAATTTGTATAAGTTTTGATTGTATAATAAAATACGTAGAATATGGTATTTTTATTAAATTTGAAACTTTTATTTCATTAGTTAATTATTACGAATGAAGACTCGTAGGGCGTTTTGGAACGATGCGGTCTGACTTATTTCGGGGGTCTATTATAAACCATCAATATATCGTTGAATTACGTATGCTTTTTTTTGTCTCTTTCTTTCTGCTAATGACGTGAAAGGGACAAAGACAAAAAAATCCAAATACTTCGAACTTGTATTAGGCCCCGCACGTTGAAATGACATTCGAATATTAAGGTCACTAGAATGTTATTTTGTCTCACTCAGTGAGCAAAATGCGATTTTGCTCACTGTTTTTAAGCAGCAAATTACCCTTGTTCCAGCTGCTGACGTGAAAAGGGTATTTTAAGTCGAAAAACGCTCGACATGTTTCAGTCCGTACCGAGAATTGTCGTCAGGAGCTTGCGTTGACGGACCGACGCAGACGGCGGCGGCGGAGCGTTTTTCGACTTAAAATACGCGAGTGACCCGTTTTAATATATTAAATTTAATTTCATTTAGTACTAAGCATAATTTCGCAAATCTAAGAGCCTTCTTAAGGCCTGAGTGGACACTCGAGTTGGGGTTGCAGCGGGGCGGGGCGTGCGGCGTGCATGTTACTCTAATACAAACGTAAAGGAGCGGCCTTAGTGCACGCTGCTCACGTCACTTGTAAGCCCGACGCCACGCTGCACGCCCCGCCGAACGCTCCGCTTCGAGCGTCCACTCAGGCCTTAGTGTCATAATCCGACCCTAACCCCGTCATAGCTACTCTAAACTTAAATGCACCTTAAGGTGCAGTAGATTCACCCAACAGGTTTTGAAAAATCGTAGCGCTTTTTTTACATCACAATACATACTTGCCAAAACTTTAATTAGCAATCTTTAGGCCTTTCTGTAGTAATTTCATCGATTCGAAACCTGACTTCCTGACTTTTTCTCCATAGAAAAAAATAACGAACATACGTCTGAAACGCAACTTAAAAATTGCTTCTTATATGGTCAATTTTAGTTTTAAACGAACTCATTGATTAGGTATACACGTACGTAACATGATATCCACGCTCAATGAGAGTGAAAGAAGAAGCTGAACTCACGGGGCCTTAACCCGGCATGCCGCCATTTTGTCAGCTAAGGTGAAGCACGTTGTTATAACTTCGCTGTAAAAAGCCATCGAGAAATAAATACCGTGTCGCCGTCAGGTCCAGGGTCTTATTAGGTATTGCTATGATTTGCACCTAAGTGTTGCCTTTGTGTGGTCAAATATTTCTACGAGTAGAATATCTATAGCAATAAATAAACTAATTCACGAGGGAATTCGTAAATTGTTTTAAGGATAATTTGATAAAAGTAATTTAGTTCTGACATTTAGAGATATCTACACCTCTAAATAATTTTAGTTTTTTTGTATCTGTTTTTTTTAATTATTATTATTATTTTAGTTATTTTTTGTAATTCGACATTTATAGACTTTATACATCTCTAAGTAATAATAATAATTCACTTACTTTTTCTTTAAACAATAATACTTTTAAGTAGTTTGCATTAATATTTTCAATGAGTAGTATTTTATAATTGTTGATGTGCTTGTTTTTGCTTGAATGTAAATTCCATGTTGACGTGTAAAAGTGCCCTTGTGGCCTATTTGCTGAATAAATGTTGAAGTTCAAGTTAACAAATACTTTTTTCACGTCAGCAGCTGGAACAAGGGTAATTTGCTGCTTAAAAACAGTGAGCAAAATCGCATTTTGCTCACTGAGTGAGACAAAATAACATTCAAGTGACCTTCATATTCGAATGTCATTTCAACGTGCGGGGCCTAATACAAGTTCGAAGTATTTGGATTCAATTGTCTTTGTCCCTTTCACGTCATTAGCAAAAAGAAAGAGACAAAAAAAGTGCATACGTAATTCAACGATATATTGACGGTTTATAATAGACCCTCGAAATAAGTCAGCCCGCATCATTCCAAAACACCCTACGAGTCTTCATTCGTAATAATTAATTAATGAAATAAAAGTTTAAAATTTAATAAAAATACCATATTTTACGTATTTTATTATACAATCAAAATAATGTACTTATACAAATTTACGCAATTGTTACGCAGTAAATAATTCTACTTAACGACTTTTAACGATCTCTACTATAGTTGACAAATAGTAGTATCCGCAATTCGGACCGTATCTTACAAAGTTTTTTTTAACAAAAAAAAGTTGACGATGAACTGTCAATTGATGTTCGTTAATTCATTATTTTCGTATCATTTTATTGAATTTTCTTTCGTTTTGTTTTATTGCGGTAATTAAAGTTAATTGTTAGAATACCTTCAGAAAACATGAGTGAAATAGTGATGAAGACGGATTACATTTTTTCAGGTTGTATGTTTGATGGCTGACTGACGTGAAAAATTTTGTGTACTACACGAGATCAAAGTTATTTACATCTCGTGCGCTTTTGAGTCCCTTACTTTCGCTTGCACGGGACTCAAAACAAGCACTCGAAGAAATATCAAACTTTGCTCTCTTGTTGTACAAATAACTATTCTTTCTGAAGTCCTTTTAAGTGTTATCTTAACCAGGGGCCCTAGCCAAGAAGAGAATCGTACAGCCACGGACTTTATTTGTTGATTAGGGTTTAATTTATTATATTGGACATTTCATACAGTTAGTTTGACAACCAATTAGCTTGAACCTGAAATGGCTCAACAATTAATGTCGGTGACTGTACATCGACAAACGCCAAACAAATAGAAAAATGTATCGGGATGACATATGCTACTTAAGTCACGTGACTATTTCCATACATAATTTAAGTTTCGATTGGAGTGTTCTAACAACGCTTGTCATCTTGGTGTGGAAAATGAGACGAAAATATATTTTTCCTGGTATTTTGCCACTGCTGAGCAAATGCCCTTGGTTCCAGGACTCCTGATGATTTGCTTATTCCGGTCTGTTTAAACTTTACTGATCTATTTTTGACACTCGTAGCGGCTTTCATTTCTATGCCTACAGGTACCTACATTTTAGTTACAGAGACTGCCCTCCGAAACACTCAGCGTACGGCATCAACATGAGTAGTTTGTCACTGACATATTCGCTAGCGACTGCGTAAACTAACTAACAATGTATCTCCGTCGTAGTGACATTGGTGCAAGCGAGATGCACTGCCTATTAGTTGACGCAGTCGCTAGCGTTTATGGCCCCGTAAAACTCACGGTGAGGGTATCAACTGATAGCGATACCCATAGCAATATCAACCACCTAACAACACCCAACGTTTATATTTAGTTTACGTTATAATGAAAATCTCGGGCCGTCGATGCGCGTGACAAGGGTCGCGTATTTTGAGCTCATTGCGCGTTAATCGATCCCCTGATTCCGATGAAACGGGTCACATTATGTAGGGTCTGGAAATGCGCAATTTCCCTTTTGTAGGATAAGGCCAGTCGCATATTGCATGCGGTTTAGTGCGAACCCCTACTAAATCTAGTAATATAAGTATTAATATTAGAAATCCAAAAGTAACACTTTGGCCAATTCGATGTGCAGCTGACGTCAAACTGATAAAGGTCGGCTCGGACAGCTGATGAAAGGTAACGATCGGCAGCGACGTCGTGTACCTAGTGACGTAGTTTCAACGAATGCAAAGGTTACGACCTGATTGAGGGACCTGAGGGAGGGTATCAATGCACGTAGATGACTACTATATAAACCCTGTATATCTTTAATAAAGCAGTTAGTATTGTACCGATTTTCTGAGTATCAATTAGTACCTTTAACGCATTTCATGGCGACCCTGCCAGTCATACTGCTTCTCAGCAGTCCTGGTGTTAACCGGATGACTGCGAGGGCTCTAGTCACACCTGATGGAAAGTGAAGACAGGGCCTAAGATGGAGCTCACCGGTTCAGTAGTAGCCTATTCACTCTAGGTTTAAAGAGACCGACGTCATATTTATCAGGGAATACATATGGCGGAAGCGCATTCCATTCTTTAGCCGTCCGTACCAAAAAATAGGAGGCAAATCGTTTCGTGCGAACAAATAGAACGTTTACCACTAATGGGTGCATTCGCTCCCCGCGCTTGGATGTCTGATGATGGAAAGGGCTCCATTTAATAAAAAAAAATTAAATGAAATTTTACTCGTGAGACAACTTACTAAGTGACGGGCACTCGGACGTCTAACTTACGAAATTAATTCATATCCAAATCCAATATGCGCCCGGCCTAACGTGCGGATATTGAATTTGTCTTACGCCTATAAAAGCAGTGGTCATTTTGGTACACATGGGAATACAATCCTAATTTGCTAGACATTACCTCTAGTAACTAGTAGAGGCCAGGTAGGGGAGATCGGTACCCCTAGTGTAAATATTTTCGACAGCGAAACGTGACGTACGCGTTTGCGTTAAGTGTCATTTTGTATGAGATTTTTGACTTTCCAAAACGTCCCGCTTGGCGCGCTGTTCAAAAACCCATACAAAATGAGACTTTACGCAAACGCGTACGTCACGTTTCGCTATCGACTAAATTTACACTAGGGGTACTGGTATGGTTGTCTCAGCGGCCATAATAAACCACTAAACGAACATCGATTTCATAACGTAAAGAAGAAGGCCTCTTGCGATCTTTCGACACCGGTAGATAACTTATTCGTTGGTTTAGTTGTTTATTTATGGCTGCTGTGACAACCAACCCCTGAGACAACTATGCCCGGTTTTCTCTAAAGACTAGTGTCTACCGTTGAAGATTTGGCTTACTTATATTATTATTTTTAGGAGGCGCATTTACCATCAGGTAAAAAGTTATGAATTTGATCTGGATTTCTTATGGTTATGACATGTCAGTGTCAATAGTGACATTTCTGGTTGAAATACTGTCACATTTGATACTGAAATATCCATATCAAATCCAGGTCAAATTTTTAACCTGTTATTACAATCAGAACACGCCTCTATGACTGTCATTCGTTTTTTTTTAAAGTAAGTATATTTATTCAGGACTATAATTCTATTTGGTTTTTAAGTTTTGGACTGAAAGCGTTCTAATCCACAACTTTAACCACGGTTGAACCTGTAGGAAAGACATCATCTGTGAAGAACCTCACAAACGTTTATTCCATATTCAATCTTCAGTCTGTGTATAAGCATCTTGCTTACTGATTGAGAGCTTCCTAGGTACTGTATATTTGTATCAGGCAAAAAAAGTCCTTAGGTATAATAATGAGGTAAGTTTATTAAAAATCACTGTAAATCTACCCCCTTGATCCAAAAATCAAACCCTTTTTGACTTTCCGCCAAAACTAATTGTTTCCCTTCCCTTATAATCCCAGCTAACCCGTAACTAATAGCACTGACTACCCTACCTGGACCCCTTATTACTGAACCTCTAACTTTATCGCCCCCCCACATCAAAAACGACTTGAGCCATACACTATCCCTATCAACATAGGCTTTTTATGAAGAACTCACATTTCAGTGTACCAAAAAGACGTAGGTAAGTGACAAGTTTTTCGTAAGAACAAAAGGTCTTTTTGTAGAAGTTTTGTCAACTTTAGTGCTGCCACACGTTGCTGGCGGTTATTTGAGGAATTTAGCACCGATCCTGTTTTGTGATGGCGATGAGTGTGAATAAAGCATAATGGTCCGATTCGAAGA
Source organism: Cydia pomonella (assembly GCF_033807575.1). Taxonomy (NCBI): domain Eukaryota; kingdom Metazoa; phylum Arthropoda; class Insecta; order Lepidoptera; family Tortricidae; genus Cydia; species Cydia pomonella. Next base: position 5,255,453 of record NC_084717.1, on the reverse strand, counting down.
ATGTTTAAGACATATTAAAATATTGGAAAGATCTTTAAAAGATCAATAACAAATATAAGTATGTATATTTATGTATGTATGTATTATGTATGTATGGTATGTTATTGTATTATATTTGGTTGTTGTTGTTAAAGTAGCACCGCCCACAATCTCTCTGCTTTGCCTAAAGGTTGACTAGTAGAGAATGCCTCATGGCATTAAGTCCGCCTTTTGTACTATAAGGTTTTCTTTTGTGCAATAAAGATTAAATAAATAAATAAATAACTAAACGACATGTCACAATTGACGTTTATTTCCATTCCGCTGTGATCCCAATAAGATCTATCTACGATATTTCTAACGTCAAAGTGACATTGGTTGCCCGAATCGAGCTGCTTCTGCCAATTATAGGATAAATGTGACCTGTAAAGAAACTTAATAAATCTGCACATACTTGGAAACGACAAATGTTCCTTGCCATACTTGACGAAGCACTTGGCATGAAATTTAGATTGGCTAAAGCGTAGCTTGGCCAAGCTATCTCTGCACTGCATACATTGCAGTTGCAGAGAGTACAAGTGCCATTAAAACGTTAATTCATGAAAATACGACTATGTGGTAGTAGTAGGAGGTAGTAGTAGTAAAACACATCATTGTACAAAAATGAAAATAAAATAGGAAAAAAAAAACAATCGTCATTAGTACAAAGGCGAACTTATCCCTTTAAGGGATCTCTTCCAGTTAACCTTTGAGCAGTATGACGTTTATAGTGGCACTTACATATTTTGTCTCTGCCACGAGAGTTCACGGATAAAAAAAAGATCTTGAATACTATATTATAATAAATAAATATTAAAGGATATTATCACACAAATTGACTAAGTCCCACAGTGAGCTCATTAATACACAAGCTTTAAAGCTTTTTATCGTCTTTATAGATGTAATAGGTATATAAATACTTAAATACATAGAAAACAGTCATGAACATGACTCAGGAACAAATATCCGTGCTCATCACACAAATAAATGCCCTTACTAGGATTTGAAATATTATTTTATTTTAAGATCATTTAGAGTTCGACATATGGAAATTAACTCGAAAATTTCTTCGTCCAAGAAATAAAATGTCTTGTAGGTATTGTAGATCTTGTGCAAATTACTATTACTTACTTTTTTATCAAAAAGACAAATTGTAAAATAATAAAGGTCAGTTGTGAATGTTGTGATTCAATATTATATCTTGACCCAAGTAATATAATTCTTGTCACAGGACTTTCCTATCTTGAATTTTAAGAATTTAACATCCCAGAATCGTTAGTGAGATTATTGAATATATCTTGTTCTTATTTCAAAATATATTTTTATCTGTGTTGACTTAGACGGATTCCAAAACCGCCCGGCGGCCACAGCGCATTAACTCGAAGAAGCTCCATTACCCTAACGACAACCATAGTTCAGGCTCAATCGCCGGCTTAAGCCGCTATTTGTAAACCTTCCTCGCAGATAAAGAAACGGTTTGATTGCCGCCATTACAGATACAGGATTAACTGTTTTAAGCTGGATGGCTTGAGATCGGACGTCGACTCTCATAAATATAAACCTTGGGGAGCATCGTAGGATAAAGATAGTTTATTATTCAAGTAGGCATATAACCATGCGCTTATGAACGTCAAATAAAGTTACACCGGCTCTAACCCTACACCTCTGACCCGAGAAGATTTAAATCCCCCCTCAATTGGAGGAAGGTATCCCAATATCCCTTATTAACGGCCCGATTCGAAGAATGAGATACGATAACGATAAGTTCTGGTTTAGATAAGTTCTCATTTAGATATCGTTTGTATGTCGTGTAATTGACAGAAACAGCTCGATTCGGGTAACCAATGTCACTTTGACGTTAGAAATATCGTAGATAGATCTTATTGGGATCACAGAGAATCGTAATAAACGTCACTTTTGACATGTCGTTTAGTTATCGATCTTTTAAAGATCTTTCCAAGATCTTAAACGTGTTTATTACTCTTAATCATTCTTCGAATCGGGCCGTAACTATTAGCTCGGGCGAAATGTATTCGAGTCATGCTACTTTGCTCCACTTTAAGGAAATTTTGAATATTTTTTGAAGTATTCATTATTAAATATTCAGACGAATTGATATTAAGCAAAACATCTAGAGTCAAACCGAGATAAGTTGGCAGCGATTTTGATAGCCCAGACCCCAGACGGTGCACGATTTTTATGAAAATATGACGTTTACTTGACACTTGCACCCGATGCACGGGTTATTTGAAACGTCAAATTTCTATGAAATTATTTATTTTTTTATTGCACAAAAGAAAACCTTATAGTACAAAAGGCGGACTTAATGCCAAGAGGCATTCTCTACCAGTCAACCTTTAGGCAAAGCAGAGAGATTGTGGGCGGTGCTACTTTAACAACAACAAAATATAATACAATAACATAACATACATATGTAATACATACATATACATAAATAACGACAAAACATATAGAGCTTACGAGTACGCATACATTATGATTTTTTCATTCAGCTAGCAAGATTTTTAAATGAAAACTTATTTTGAGCATTTATGCAGCAATTATGCACACTTGCACCGTATCAAAATCGCTGTCAACTTATCTTGGTCTGACTCTAATCTAGTATTTTCATCGGTAAATCGATGTCATCTATTGTTTTATATATCTAAAACAATGAATAAATACCCAAAAACATACCCATTGTTTGGGGTATTTTTGCTCCTACCTATAGTTTACTTAGGGGCGCAAAGTTACCCCATTGTGCTCACAATAGATAGGGCTCGCCAAAAAAGAAAGATTATTTTATGACTAACGTGGCAATTCAAAATACATATTCAATTTCGTTTATCTGAGTAAATAAACAATAACATACAACTATTATATTAAAACTAAACTAGCCATAAAATAAAACTACTTAAAAATTAAACTAATATTAAATAAAACTAAAACTAAAAGATATACTAATAAACAAATTAGTTATAAAAAGAATACCCCTCAGCGTTATGGGATCTTTGCCGCAGGCGGAGGCTTTAGAAGGGGTATTCTTTTTATAACTAATTTGTTTAATATTATATTTATACAATAACATAACATAGAAATATATATTTGAATATATTAGACGTTAACCTCATTTTACTGAATTGGAGCATAGTTACCCAGCGGGGCGCAAAGTAGCAACATTTTACGGTACATTAATAAGCCTCTTATTCATAAAACTATACGACCCTGAATTAGTTAAATTTTGTTTTATCCCTTTCTTACAAATACATAAGTCAAAATGACAGATAAAGATAAACTATTCATAGCTAATTCGGGCTTGTTATGTGTTTATGAATAACGCCATACATTTTTAGTGTTCATATTGCTGTTTTCTGTAACTTAAAATAAAAATATTTGGAATCCCTGAAAGATTATTTATTACGTTCCTTTATATTGGCAAGTGTGATGAATGAATAAGGTACCTTATACCTATACCTATAAGCATACCGGGCGGGGCCCATAATAGGAGCAATAAATTAAACTGAAGGGTAAAGGCTGTAGGAACTCCTCAAACTGTGCAAAATTTGTTCAGCGAGTTTTAAAAATAGCTTGTTTTGATTTTTAGTACACTTTAAAGTTTATTCTAAGACGCATGTAAGACGCAATGTATTGCGAATTTTGGTATGTTTAATGTGAAGAAAAGAAAATGACAAGAAACGTCAATCAGTACCCCTAGTGTAAATTTATTCGATAGCCAGACGTGACGTACGCGTTTGCGATAAGTGTCATTTTGTATGGGATTTTGAGTTTCCAAAACGTCCCATTTTACAAACTAATGATTATCTTCAAGATCGTATATTATAATGACGATCTTGAAGATAATCATTAGTTTGTAAAATGGGACGTCTGAAGACTTCATAATTAGTTTGAGGAGTACAATATACATGTTTTAATTCCAATATCCACTAGTTATTATGTCAGCACTGTTATTATCATTATCATCGTTAGTATAAGTATTTTAGTTTAGTGTGTATTAGCTCTTGCATTATTAAATATCAAATTAAATTAAATATCATTTATTTTCAGGCAACTATGGCCCATATATACATACCTTACAGACTAACATACATACAATAATAAAAATCTTAAAATATAAATATCATTTTGACGACGCAGTTTTCGACGCATTTTATACCTCAATGGTAATGCCACTTAAACATTCTAAATATATACATCTTAGTGGGCAGTGGCGGGGCAAGACCAAAATATTATGTGGGCAAGGTACATTTAGCGAGGCCCTCTGGTGGCGCATGAAATAACGAACATTTTTACGGTGCCGAGGTACAAGTACTTATTTGAGGCGCGAGGCCCCTCGGACCGCGAGGCCGTAGGCGGTGGCCCACGTCGCCCACGCCTAACGCCGCCTCTGTTAGTGGGAATTGTCTCAGGGTGTAGGTTGCACCTATTTATGTATAATTAATGCTGCCAGCGTCTTCGGTAATATGCCGCAGGGGCCATTTTTAGATTTATTTTAGTTTTATTTTAGATTTAATTTAGTCATATTTTAGTTTTAGTTTACATTATTCAAAATTATATTTTTATTTTTTTAATTAAAACTTTTAGTTTATGTACCAATATCTTTTTCTTTGAACTATCTGCCTATGTCAGTTTTTTCCCAATAAAGAAAATAAATAAAATAAAATAATTTTAAATCACAGCTGAGCTATGGAATGTGATCAAATGCCTTATTAGAGTTATTAGAGATGCATCTAGATTCTAGATGTTCAGCGTGTTAAGGCACCTGATCACATGCCATATCTAGATCTAGATTCTAGAATCTAGACTTATAGAGAACGGATCTAAAGCATTATTCCTGGGCGCGTCATTTAACATCCTTTCAGCAAGTATTTCATTTTGTAGCGTGTGTTTTATTGCATTTCTGCAGGAAAATGCGAAGTTAAGACAAAGTACAAACTACTTACGTTTGGGGGCGTCCATTAAATACGTGAGACGTTTTTGATAATTATTATTAGGACTAGTACTTAGTATTTGAGATTGTTTAGATAGTAATCTATTAAGATTACACAGAGATAACATTAGAACGACTAAAACCATGTTTAACTTTAAATTACTCTGACATTCTCACTTTTTTACACAATTTTTTGACCGTGAATAAAATTAAGTGATATTTGTCGAAACCTCCCTTACGCTAGACTCCCTACACTCCTGATCTCCTTACGTAATGAATGGACGCCCCCTTTTCAGAGTTTCACTTCGCGTTTTGTATGTTCTTATCTGTCTCTCCATCACTCTTGGATATTCGAGCGAGACAAAGAAATTTTGATTTTCGTTTTTCGCGGTAGGGCCTCTGCTCCACACGCGCTAATAAGGCCAGTTCAGTCCAATACAGTTTAATATGTATCTACTGCCTAGGGCCATAGAGATGATATTAGATGAACATTAAATAGCTCTTCAAATATTTTAATAGGCGCCTTCTGTTTGCGTTTTTTAGTACAGTCGAGTTCATAAATATGTATACAATTCTTCACCTTAATCCTTATGCAATAAGGTGAAAAAATGAATACATATTTATGAACTCGACTGTACAATAGACATTAGATTTTACAACTCAGCTCAGCTTGAAAACTATAAAGACAAACGGCCTGATTCGAGCTTTAAGATTCATCAAAAACTGGCTAAAGATACGATATGGATCGGACATCGTTTTTGTTTGAAGAAACGTAACTTTTGACATTCACATATCCGATCCATCGTATCTGTAGCCAATGTTCGACTTACTTATCTTAAAGTTTGAATCGGGCCTTATTGTATTCGGATATTTCGAATAATTTCGTATGTGGTATAATTCCGACAACCAGATGAAAATCACCCAAAATCCCATCATAATAAGAGTCCCTTTTCGGAATTATTCGACAGTTTTCGATATTCTAAATTACCCGAATATACCTATCAGACATACAATTACCAGGCTCAGCAGCCAGTAAAATGTAAACAGTGGGCCGACACTCCTCCTTTCGGCTTTTCTCGGCTCAGCATTGCTCCGAGCAATTATTAGGGTTGGCACCACTTGACGTCCCTATACGTGCACGACCACAGATAAAATAATGACTTGAATTTTGACAACCCTAAATGGCCGAAAGGGATAGTGCCATACATAAGAGGGACAGCATAATTCGACCCTGAATCGCTGTCAAACTTCGGTTTTGTAGGAAGTGTTATTTCTGTACGGTAGTACTATTGTTTATTCTGTGGTGTAAATAGCCGAGTGTACAAGCAGTGTGTTATCTTAGTTCAAGTATAAAGGTGCCACATGTTGCCGCGTTCCGTAACTAAATATGATCGTAAAGTATATATTTTCGCGGAAAAATTAATCATAATAAAAGCAATAGCGCAGTAGAAGGGAAACAGTATGACCTTTCAATTCAGTAATTTTCTTTGCAACGATAGTCTGTTATTTTTAACAAATAAGTACAGTCCATTGGAAATTAGTATGGAACGGTTATTTGTTTCTTGCATAAGATGTATGGCGTAGTACTTCATACTTATAAAAAAATAATACTAGAGTAAACAATACCTTATAGCGCGATCTGGCGGCTATAGGACACATTATTTATTTGACATTTCATTTGACGGCCGTCAAACAAATGGTATAGGTATCGGTAGGAGAGTTGAGGTGAATTATTACACACACAGCTACAAAGAGTAGGCTAGCAGTAAAAACAATATTGAATGTATGAATTAGTAAATGTGACTTATGCGCACGATATCCAGCTAAATAATATAAAACCTTGAAGAAACTTTTTGGTCCATCTTGCAACTGGCGATTCAACTTGCTATCAGAAGGTCTAGTGTAACATGAAAGCAAAATATTCGTTAACTATTCGATGACGTTAGGTGAGAAAACTACTCGGAAACTAAAAACCTATACTTTTTAGTTAACATGCGAGTGTGACATGCAACCTCAAACTCGTCCTTTACAAAAGATAGCTAATTTTGACAGTAATTTACCTTTTTCGTATGTTGGTAGAACTGGGTGTTATAGGTGGCCAAATTACGAAGTACAGCCCATGTGGGATCTTCGAGCGTATTAAGATCACCACTTAATTGGTTCGCGTTATATTTCCGTTGAATAAATGCAGTGGTCGGCAACCTTTAAGCAGCCAATGCACTTTATTTATAATTTGCAACTTTATCACTATATCTGATAATTTATTATTATGCAAAGAGCACTCGACAATGTCAACGACGACTGAAAACGACAACAATTGTCAACAAATACCTATTTTAAAGGATACAAAAAAAGTTCCCGACAGCGGCAGTACTCTCAAGTTCAAATGCCGCACGGGCTTGCGCTTGCCTTTTACTTGATAGTAATACTTTTCGATAATGAAAATCTACAATCAAGCTGTTTAAAAATATGCACCCTTTCTTCGTGGTTCGCGATACTTATTTAGTAAATCTGAATAGACCATAGATTAAGTACAGATACAATTATAATATGTTAACGGCACCAATCATGGAACATTTAAGAGAAAATTTGGAGTGTTTTTGTAATTTCACCGACACCTGTAAAATTTCTACCGCTTTACGCTTTAAAAGTTAAATGTCCAATTCGTCCTTTATGTTTTCTATGTATTTAATGAAATTTACACTGCAATTGACTTTACACACTTCAATATTATTAACCAATAAAAACTGTGGTTTTTTGTGGCGCCATTAATTTTCAAAATAACAAGTATCAATGAAAAATTAAACTTAAGCAGCTCTTTGGCTCTTGTTTATGGAAAAATGTTGCCAGCGATTAAAAACTGATGGTAAATACTTGTTTTACAGGATTTGTCTATACCATTCCATTACTAGTGCCTGTTCCATTATAGGGGTGTTTACTATATGTAGTACTACGAACAAAATCGATGTTTGTAAGCGCGAGGCCACGAATCATGTTGGCCCTGTCATGTCATGTTATGTCATGATCATTTGCGTTCCGAACGCGCCGACTTGAGAGACGTAGACCTGATATAAATTTTATATACAAAATAACCAGGAAGGTTCGCTGGCCGCCTGTTGCCGACCCCTGAACAAGAATATTATGTATCCGTTTTCAAACGCGCTGACTGCGGGCGAGTGTAAATTCAAATATGACATTCGTAAACGTTTCGAAACCTAAACTCAATAGTTAAATTAGTCACTCGAGAGTTGTCGAGTGAAATGTTGCGTTTGGAGTTTCGCCCTCAGGTGGCAATTCCATTTTTTACATTTTCTAACATTTATGAAATATTTACTATTAAATTGTCTCTAGTTTTGTTCTGAAATTTGGCTTAAAGTGTTTTAAAGTACAATAAAACCAAGAATCTGACACTATTCGTTAGGACTGACAAAACCTATGCTGGCGCCATCTGTAAAATACTTCGACCGGTCAACCCCATTTAACGTGGAGTAAGAAAAAGTTCAGACGTACAAGGCCACGGCATGTCGCATGTGCTGCTGTCAGAGAGGAGTGCTGCTGTATCTCGGTTTTAACCAATTTTTGAGGAGAGCAAGAAAACGTAATTTGTAGGTATTTCGTCTAAAATATATCATCTGTTGATGCCATAGTACAGTCAGCATCAATAGTAGCGGATGAAACAACGCGCCAAAAGTATCTGATATTCCGGATAACTTTTCAAAATATAGATAAATCTCTAAAATTTACATTCAAAAGTATATCTTTTACCGTCTTTATTGTTCTACATATAGAACCACCACATTTTGTGAAGTTGTTACAGAATGGTAGATACTTTTGAAACCTTGTTTGATCCGCTACTTTTGATGCTGACTGTACTAAGGGCGATAATATTCAGTTTAAGCAGAGCTTACTTTTTGATATTTTTAGATATTAAACTTTGTACAGGCAAAAATAGTTTTCTGTGTAGATTACTGCCCGAAAATCTCAGAAGCATTCTACACAAATTCAAGTATCTCTTGTTTAGCTTTGAAATAGCAAGCACTTTATCTTCTTAAATACTTCACATATTTGGTTCTTCACTCAATAACTTTTCCAATTTTCATGCCACTCTGAAGAAAATGGTATCAAATGAAAGCTAACCGTAAAACATATTTTTATTTTTCTTATTAGACACTGTTTGACAAAAATCATTTGAAAAAATTCCTTGTCTTTTAAAAAACTGCCATCCTCTGACCTTCTGACATATGTGAATTGGTACCTATTTCATTGAATTTATTACATTCTAGAAATTATTATGTGACATGATGACACATTCCTTCAGCAAACCCGTTTTAAGTCCTCGTGGATGGGTGGTGCAGGATCATGCTTACGAACTTTACTGTTCTTATAGTCCCATTTGACAGACGTGTTCGAAAGGAATGAGGCTGGTACGTGGTGAGAGCTCGTGAGTCCATAAAAATCTCACACAGGTCGACCTAGTCCCATATTCAGAAAAAACTTGTGCTTGGGGTATTAGGCGACGATACACAGACTTGTATAGATAAATTTATACTTAGGTGCATAGATAACATCCATAACTCGGGAACAAATATTCGTGATGAACACACAAATAATTGCCCATACCGGGACTTCAACCTGGGACCTCTTGCTTTGTAAGCAGGGTCACTACCGTCTAGGCTAGGAGACAGTTGAATTAGACTTTAATTGACCGGTTTTATATTATTTTTATGGAGCTCCCGATATTATTAAAACAATATAAAAGGTAATCATGGTTTATATCCCGGTCAATTTAAGTCTAGTGAAACTAACCGTGACCGTTAAATTACTTATATCGGAAGTTTCGTAGTAATAATATAATTAGATCTCTCCATTCCGTATTACCTATTTTTTATATAGCCGTATCGATCTAAAACTTTGCTTAGGTATATATTGTTTACCTTTACCATCGATGAAAATACAATAGAAATAGAGGTATACCTAATAAAGGTAATCGGTGGATCTATTCGGTTGCTATTTTTTTTTTCACAATCCATAACTCCCGGGGGAACAATATAGGCCTTTGTCCTTCAGTACGCCAGCATGAAATAAGATCTTTTTCGAGCAAGTATGATGAAAATGAAAATTATACATAATGTATGTGATGTGTACCTATGTGAAACACCATGGATTACCGTGTTGCAAATTGCCTCCAGCATGGAACTTTTCATCAAAGTAATTGTTTACCTACCTGTCTTGATCTACCCAAAACGCTTACAAGTGGATCAGGAGGACGAAGATTTACTTCCCAGCATTCAGCGGAGAGAAGTAGGCTACGGACCGAAGAACGGTGGATAGGCTTGACTTATTCGGTCAATTTTTATCCCTAGGTACCTTGTAAGACATTGTTTGTAGATGTACATAATTATTATTATGTTAATTATTAAAAAGTTGAAATAAAATATACGCCTTTTTTAATTGATCGTTCGCTACATTACAATATTTTTACAGATCTTGAAAGTAGGTATCAAATATAAACAATACAGTTGGTATTTTGTTTTGTAATATAAGTATAGTTTATCTATGTGTACAAAAATTATGTGCACTCAAAAACAACTCAGCAAGATGTATCCTGTAGAATACTTTACTTGCCTCTGTGCCGCCGCTTCTCGAAGCTCATTATGATATGTTACGCTCTTCATGCTTGCTTTGCACTGGCCACGTAAAGTGGTAAGTAGATATGCAACGAGCGATCTAAGATGATGGGATTACATCTTAGCCGAGATGACAATAGTTTGCTACGATAACGAAATGCTTTCCGTTCTCTTTCTCTTCCATATTAGTGAAATAGAGATACATAGCTACGTCAGCACAAACGATTGTCATCTTGAGTAGGCCCCCAGTTCAGTTTTTGATGCGTGCTGAAACTGTTGAAAAAATATCGGACTTCAGGTAGGCATCGGGTAATATTAGTAGGTACTCAGCTATATGACCATTATTAAGGGTTTTGCTGTACATACTGGCATGGCATCCACGTTAATGTAAAGTTTATTGCTTGTTCGATACTCTAAAACTTCTCTTTTACTCATTGGCCTCGTACCTATAGCTTGAACAAATAAAGTAGCGGTCTTTATACGCCGGAAGATCCCACATGCACTGTACTTCGTAATTTGATGATTACCACCCAGGTCTGCCAACATGCGAAAAGAATTTAACTATGAAAGTAGTGAGCTAACTTTCAGAATTGTCAAGTGTCACGTTGCGCAATACACTCGCATATTAAAGTAAAACGTATCGTCAGTAGTTTGCTCGATTAACTTTTTACATGACAAGTGTCAAACTGAATGTCATCCGAGTCTGGTTACTTTGGAATAATCGTATCTCACCCAATTGTGACATTTTTTTCTTCATAATCAACGTTCTTAAAGAGGTTTTATCTTCATCGTCTTTGGTGATGTTTTGATTCGATGTTCATTTGAATATCATCCTTAATACTTTATCAGTTAGGTCAATATTAATTTGTGTTGTATTTCTACCATTTTTAATGCGAGGGCTTGTAAACATTTTAACATGTTTATGATACTACTGCTTACTGCTGATGATGGCTCCACAACGAGTAGTAGATAGGAAAAATCAATGATATCATTATAAAATAGAAAATGAAACAGTCATTCTATTATGCAGATTGATTAGTTAAATACTTGAACGGCACTTATAAAATTAGAATAAATAAATGTCACTTATAAATTTAATTTAATGAATTTCTTGAATGTATAAGTTTAATTCTGCTCGATATTGTCTGGACCGTATAAGTCATATCTAGCACAGATGAAATCAACAATCAGCTACTAAAAGTTTGAGCTCACTCAATACCATATTTAACAAATTTACATGCCTACATTTTTTTCATCATTTCGCTTCGGTATAATGTGCAAAACACGTTTATTCGTTTTTTAAATAGACCATAATAAAATTAACGTTAAATAAAAATATTTTATTATTTATGTCCAATCTTTTCAGAAATTTATAAGTAGGTATATTTAAACATGACTTATCTAAGTTTTATCATTTGTGACCGGTTTATTGATTGAACATGAACTAAAAAACTTAGTTCTCTCTCCTTATCGTTAAGAAGGTGGCAGAAAAAATCATAGACCTCTACGAAGATGGGAAGACGACTTCAAAGCTCTTGCTGGTGCCACTTGGCGGAGGAAAGCCCATGGTCGGGAACTTTGGAGAAACTTGGGGGAGGCCTATGCTGGAAAGCAAGACAATCTCGACTCCGATGTCTGAAACTGAGCATTGATATATAATAATAGTTTTTAAACTAATGATAAGTGAAACTAGGAAATAAGATGATTATTATATTTTGTAAACTAGTTAATAAGATTGTTAAATAAAGGCTTATTGAATTGAATTGAATCGTTAAGAAGAGATTATCGTCAGTGTACTTGTACTAATATTAGTTTAGTACCTATTTTACCTCAATCCGAGGACAATGCCACTTAAATATGTTTATAAATCTTAGTGGGAATTGTCTCAGGATGTAGGTTGCACTTATAATTTAAAAACCAATAAGTACCTATCCTCTTTTTTGTAACATCTGCCTATGTCTGCTTTTTTTCCAAAAATAAGAGGAAACGAGCTTTTGTGGTTCGCCGGAACGATATACCTAATATTTGTTACTCTCGACAGTTTCGGAGACACTCAGTTAAACTCGTTTGCATGTATGTTAAAAAGATAGCAATATTTGCCGTTGTATCTTGTAGATATATTCAATTTAACCGGTTAATTTCTTTCCACAAACACAAAATAAAACTAATTTGCCATAAACTGGTACCTCATTAGAATAGTTCTTTAACCGGTAACCGCAAGCGGAAACGAAAACCTTTTCGTTCCCGAGTAATTGTACAAAAACGGTTTAAAACATAAAACGGTTTGCGATCCCTTATAAATACGATACGAAAAGTAAACGTGAGCGACACTTTGAGTAAACGTACTTATAATTTACACTCGCTCTTTGAGTTTCCAAAACGTCCCGCTTGGTGCGCTGTTCAAAATCCCATACAAAATGAGACTTAACCTAAACGCGAAAGTTACGTTACGCTATCGAATGGAAGTTACACTAGAGGTACTGTACGAAAAAAGAATAATAGTCTGGCAAACACAACTTGTCAGTCAGTAAGATCCAGTAAAATTATACTCTTCCCTTTCTTTTGGGTGCTAGCACCAGAGTAAGACAAAGATAGTATGTTTCAAATGTGACAGTCCTGGACCCAACTATAATTTCAAAAACTCTCCGTCATTACATGATTTTATTGTTGTGTGCGTGATTTAAAGTGTAGTGCCCATAATATTACTTATATGAATAATTGCCTCTGCCTCGCATGTCGCTAATTTGAAAACAGGTTATGGTCAGTGTACTTTAAAGCAAATTAAATAATTCTACATTAGACTGTCTAATAAAGAAAGTAATTAGGTACCTTATCGCAGAGTATTTTTAGTATTTGAAGAACATTGAGAGTTACTGTAAGTGTAAGTTTTAAATATTTTATTGAAATGCAAACGCTTTATCGTGTTTATTACTTTATTTTTATTCACAAATGTATGATAAGATTTTTTGTCACAGATAATGAGCATCGGGTTAAGTTAGTTTAGTAAGGGTCTCTTGCACCATTCCACTAACCCGGAGTTAACCGGTAACCATGGTAACTCCAGGTTTAACCGGTTAACCTCGAGTCAGCGATTGGTGCAAGTGATTGGTTAGTGACGGGGCGTCTATAGAACTCAATACCCACCGGCTTGCCTACCTTTGAAATAGTTGAATACTTTTCTTAGCTTATATACAAAAGAAAGTCAAATTGCGCCCGGCTTGCGTACGAACATTTTTAATACGCCGCCACGGTTCGGTATAAATTTATTTATACTAGAGGAAATTTAAGAGTAATAAAAGAAAGAAGACGCTCGATGACGTACTACCGTTTTTCTACTGTGGCAATACTATTACGGCATAGACGCGCACATCTCATGCGATGAAATGACCTTCTCTAGTGATGGATGTCTATATATCGATGTTTTATTTGTCAACTTTCTTATGACATATTTACGTCATACATACATACTCAAACACGGTGAAGGTATTAAAAATAGTATCTTGGATACATATTTTTTTATAGGACATTTACACCCCAATCTTAATAAGGCTCGTGTTATGGGTACTTCGAAAACGGTATATATATTAATTTGTGACTAAATTATAAATGCATAGAAAACACTTAAGACTAAGGAACAAATATCGGTGTTCATCACACAAATAATTGCCCTATCTAGGATTTGAACCCAGGATCATCGGCCTCATAAGTCTACCAACTAGGCCAGACAGGTCGTCAGGATTATTTGTAAAACCATTTAAGAGCTGAGCTGAGCTGGAAAAAAAAATTTAAGAGCTGGAAATCTTTAGTTGTAGTAGTTAAGATAACGTTGTATTTAAACACTAGTTAATACGGAAGAAATTATTCTAAATTTAAACTCAAAAGGAAACTTTATTCTAAGTGCGTATATATTATAAAATAAGTGCGTTAATACCTATTCTTTAACCAATTTGTTTTTCAAATCTATCCGTAGGTAACGTTTATATCTTTTATGGACAACAAATCAAAGAAGCAACCAACGTTTTGGCTCCCATTCCCAGTAACCAAAGCATAAAATGCAATAACTAATAACACGACATACTCAGTGCATTTATACCACGGCTTTCAGCAAAGTTCCACTTTACCAGTAAGCCAATTCTAATGTAACAATTTGTGATTTAGATTTTGAAAAAGTAAGCAAAAGTTTTTAATTATAAAAACTTATAGGTACAAAAAATATCAAAAATACCTGCCTTCAACGGCAACGATATTGAAATACATCTAAAAAAGGCATCTGCGGCATTGTGTTCAAGATACGAAGAAGATACGATACTGCTTGCCGTCGGTACTGTCGATAGGGAACGGTTCATTCTCATACCCTAGAGCTAGAGCCTAAATGGTCACGCACTGTGCGGTTTAAGAGGAACTACCTCCCGCAGACGCTCCGGCTGTGGAATGAGCTCCCTGCCGAGGGTCTACAGTATGGGGTTCTTCAAAAAAGGAGTGTACTAGTTTTTAAAGGGCCGGCAACGCGCATGTAACAGATCTAGAGTATCAGGCGTCCATAGGCTACGGTGACTGCTTACCATCAGGCGGGCCGTATGCTTGTTTGCCACTGACGTGGTATAAAAAAAAGATCTTTGGCACGGCTCTCAGTGCATCTCACGCGCACCAAAAAGTGCGAGAGAAATACCTAATGACACGACGATGGTGCGCGCGCGGAGACTAATCCGCTTGAGCAATTGTCATGCTCTTATCAAAACAAGATGGACCATATCAAATTGATAAATCAGAATCGGTTTCTAGATCCAAGTGCAAGCTTATTTAAAGTTAAGCGTAATTTATACACTGGCGAATGGCCAAGCAACTTCTTAAGGCCACATGTGGATTGCGGGTGGTCTTAAGCGGAAGCGTGGTTGGCAGTTTGTTTGTATTAACTTATAGCTTTTGGATTTTAGATACATGTTTTACAGTATGTACCTATCTTTAGCCTATGAACGAAATTAAAAAAAATCAATGCCATTTTCACTCCATAAGGGTTAAATTTCAGAAAATCCTTTTGAAAAATACATGCTTTTTGGAAGTTAACGCATAAATTCTTATACCGTAACTATGTCCATGTAAAAGGAACAATTTTTATTAAAAGGGCAAACTTAATTTATCTCCTTACTTAGTGTACTACCTCTACCTATGAAAAACTTTTACTTGTGGCCTTTCTAGTACCCTGACCCCTGACCTAAGTTATTCACTAACATGCATTTAATTCTCGACATAGATTGACATAAAAATGTCAAATTTAACGAGAGACCACAAGTCGACTGTAAAGTTCTTCAAAATCTCTGTAAATAACAAATCAAAATTGTTTGCAGTTACTACTTAGCGTCGTTCCCAATGCCCACTCAATCTAACTTTCTTCCCCTTTGACTAATTTAGAGAAGCCGCATTTCCTCTTAACGTAACGAATCTTGCGGTCAACATGAAAGTTTCTAGTTCTTTATTTTATGAGCCATAATCGATAAGGCTCGCTAGCTCGAACGTAGGGGAAATAAAAGGAAAATTAGTTCTTGCTCCACTGCTGTTGCCAAGATCGTTCTTAACAACTTTCAGCGGTTTCCTTCCAATTATTTGTAACCAATTTGCGATATGAAAAAGTAATGATTTTTCCAAGACGTAACAAAAAAAAAAACAGTCACCTTCAATAATAGTAGATAGAACAACGCGCCAATAATATCTGCCATTTTCTTATTGCTCAAGGGCGTCGCCAGGGGGGGGGGGGCACAAGGGGCAGCTGCCCCTAATTTGTAACTCCACGCCATCGGCCATAGCAACTTAGCAACTGCCCCCTAGTCCAATAGCTGGCGACGCCCTTGCAATTGTTTTACCACAGAAAAGTGTACTTCTGATCTGAGATATATCTCAGAAGTCTGTAGCTGAAGATATATCTCAGAAAACGGAGGATAGTTTTGAGTCGTAGTTCTTATCCGCTCCCACTGATGGTGACTGTACATACCTTCCATATAACTTATTGAATAGAGAAAAGGCTAGTATATTTGCTTTAAAATGTAATGTTGCAGATAATATTGTTTCGCAATAGCGGATAAATAATATTAGTGTAATCTAATAGCAGCCGACAAATTAGCAGCAGAAACAATATTATCTTTCTAACCCCTAAAGCCCGTATTTATAAAACTTAGAAGATCTTTGTTAAATTGTGTCCCTTTCCAACAAACGCAAATATCAAAATGACGAATAAGGACAAACGATTATCAAGGGCTTCTTAGACTTAACAGGCGTTTATGAATAATGCCATTAATGTATACTAATTATATCACGCATTCTTTTATGTCTGTCTATACTGTTTGTGTGTTTATGAATAAAACAGATTCTATTCTATTCTATTCTATTCTATTCTATTCTATTCTGTTCTATTCTATTCTATTCTATTCATAGTGCGATATGAATGAGTAGAAATGAAATAAAATGAAACTGAAGAATTTCCAAACAAAAGTATTGCCATATTTAAGCATTTTACGTGAAAAATGTTGCAGTTATGAAGAAAGTGGCGCCCTCATTTATTTTCTACTATTTCACTGTAGTGCCTATTTGTTATAAGTAATGATTTTCCGCTAAGTCGAGTACTCAGTAAGTCAAAACATTTTTAGTAAATAACTAACGGTATCTGTTATGGTTTAAAAAATCCATGGAGTTAACTTTTAAATTTTCAAAATAAGGATATCGATATTTCAACCCCATCACTGTGTCCCGTTCTCCCGTTTAGTCGCACATCAAATAGAAAATATTCACATAAACCAGCCCACTGGCTCCATATCGTATAACTTTGTTCATTGTGGGACCGATATCGGTATATTACAACTTATTTATATTTTACTGCGTAAATTTTACCCATAACACGGTTATTACATAAAACGGGCTTGAACGTAAATGGACGTTTGGATTTCGTTGAATAATTTTAGTGGCTTATTTTTCATTAGTGTCTGGTGAGGTGAGGTTTTTTTCTGTAAATTGTGGCTGTGAGAGAGACACAACACAAACATAAGACATATGGGTAAACATATTTTAGAAAAAGGTCACTTCTGTGGACAATGCAATAAAAGTTAACGACTCTGGTACATGTCCCGTGTATATATCCTGGTTTTCTTATTTGAGTTGCAATTACTGAATAAATGTATCCCGCCCGCCTGTAAGTGTACAGTGCTATAATTATCTTTAGATTTCTTTGACTTTGCGATGTCTACAGGAAAGACGCGAAACAGTGTGTCACCAATACTGTTGTAAAATACTTAAAAAAATCATCCCTGTTTAACCACATTGTTTCTATACCTACTCAAAGCCATCGGAATATGTATTTCCACCCTCCCCCCACCGTGACGCCATCACTACCCAATTGTCATGGCAACCCTACTTATAGGTATACATAACCACTACCCAGTCTCTTCAATAAGTGTAAAAAACCCAGCCAAAAACCTCCATCGAGAATTACTTCAAAATCTGCTAAAAACAAAGGCCGTTATCGAAGGTCCGATCTAAAAACCGTCCCGTTAAGGCCCTTAATGGCTCTCCCTCAATAATAAGGCAATAGAAGTGTAATGAACAACGTTGTCGGTCAAGTATTGTATAATCTTACTACGCAGCTGGCACGTTTATGGATCCATTGGCACTTGGAAATTGGAGAATTTAAGAGATTATGACATGAACTTGATGCCAAAATATTCATTCAATTAAATGTTAGGGCTCCTCTTCACGATGGCCCAGCGTAGGTCAGTCTAAGGGACGCAGCTATGCGGTGGAATGAGATCGCAATATCACTTACTTTCTCTAACGCATAAATGCGTCCCTTGGACTGGCCTGCGCTGGGCCATCGTTTAGAGGAGCCATTATATTTATACCTTTAAATGACCAATTTTTGTATATATATATATATATATATATATATATATATATATATATTTCGGGCACCTCGGAAATGGCTCTAATGATTTCGATGAAATTTGCTATATGGGGTTTTTTGGGGGTGAAAAATCGATCTAGCTATCTTTATTGTAGCTATATTATCTCTGGGAAAACGCGCATTTTTGAGTTTTTATATGTTTTCAAGCAAGCAAAAGCAAAGCAAGCAAAGCTTGGTCTCCCAGATATTATTCATTCATTTCTTATAAGTGGAGCTCTTAACTGATAGATTTAAGTAAAGCGTAAAGTAAGGGTAAGCCGTACTTAATCCTTCTTGTCAAATGTGAAATAACTAACTATATTATGTTTATTTTATTTCATTTTTAGGGTTCCGTAGCCAAATGGCAAAAAACGGAACCCTTATAGATTCGTCATGTCCGTCTGTCTGTCCGATTATGTCACCGCCACTTTTTTCCGAAAATATAAGAGCTATACTGTTCAAACTTGGTAAGTAGATGTATTCTATGAACTGCATTAGGATTTTTACACAAAAATAGAAAAAAAAACAATATATTTTGGGGGTTCCCCATACTTCGAACTGAAACTCAAAAAATCTTTTTTCATCAAACCCATACGTGTGGGGTATCTATGGATAGGTCTTTAAAAATGATATTGAGGTTTCTAATATCATTTTTTTCTTAACTGAATAGTTTGCGCGAGAGACACTTCCAAAGTGATAAAATGTCTCCCCCCCCACCCCCGTAACTTCTAAAATAACAATATATATGATATACATTGCCATGCAAACTTCCACCGAAAATTGGTTTGAACGAGATCTAGTAAGTAGTTTTTTTTAATACGTCATAAAATTAAAAAAAAAATCTTTCATCAAACCCATACGTGTAGGGTATCTATGGATAGGTCTTCAAAAATGATATTTAGGTTTCTAATATCATTTTTTTCTAAACTTAATAGTTTGCGCGAGAGAAACTTCCAAAGTAAAAAAAATTGTGTCCCCCCCCCCCCTGTAACTTCTAAAATAACAGAATGGAAAATCTAAAAAAAATATATGATATACATTACCATGCAAACTTTCACCGAAAATTGGTTTGAAAGAGATCTAGTAAGTAGTTTTTTTAATACGTCATAAATGGTACGGAACCCTTCTTGGGCGAGTCCGACTCGCACTTGGCCGCTATTTTATCATGCTTATTATTTAAATCGCAAATTCAGAAACAATATCATAAATGTGTAAGCCGAGCACTTTCATTTGATACCAAACTCGATTCTACTTTCTTGCAAATAAGCTGACCAGAAAAGCAAGACTCCTCACAAATAGCTTTTTAGCCTTCTAGGCTCTTCTAGGTCCATAACCCCTTGATCGAGCCTGCTCATAATTTTAATGACTAAAATATAATGCCCTCAACTACAGGTTTGCCAAATTTCATTTAAATTAGAACCAATTTACTTAAGTAATTGTCGATCAAACTATCCTCTGATAGTTCAGCTTAAAACATCCAAATGACGGGACGTGCCCCTAGCCAGCCGTGTGTTCCAAGTTCAATGCAAGAACTTTGCTTCGCTTTGCTCGCTCGTTCGACAAATGAAAATAAGACATGTGTTCGTAATTCTTTTCATTTTTAATTTTTTACTGACAATTTTTTAAATTACTATTCATGTTTTATTTTTATTTTTGGGCTATCTATTTGAGCGGGCGATTTATTTGAATTAGTTTTAATATTTATTTTTGAAATATTTTTTGTATGCATGTGCCTAGATTTAAGATTTTTCAAACACAATGTAATATTGTTATTGAATAAAAAATGATGATTATGATGATGATTTTCTATGAAACCAAAACTTTACTTTTACCTTTTAAGGTTTTGGTTGGTGTTTGCCGTTCCAAATTATAGTCCATTTACCGTGTGATTTTTTTCATAATATTTGCCCTTGATTAAACTTGGTAAAAATCTAATATAAAAACTAAAATTTTGCGTTAGCTCCCTTTTAAATAAATTTAAATAGAGACGTTCCGAAAAATTGTAGACACAAGTATACATGTTTTTTGTTCGACTTACTCTAACCCACGTATGCGATGCGAGATATTCCGCTGTGCCCTGCTACCCTTGCATATAAACACAAAGCCTTAGAAAGAAATCAAAACGCGAAAGGCATATATCTTCCGCTCCGCGGAACGAACACATGTTCAAATGTAATGCGTGTAGCCGCAATTCCGCCACAGTAAACACTTAAACCTGCAACGTGAAATACTCTTATCTTATCATCTTTGGCACTCTAAATCAAACCTTATGTGTATGCTTTTAAGTTTAAATCGCAAGTATATAAATGAATTGATAGGTTTTTGAGAGCGTTGGTTAAGTTGTCACCCTTCTGCGATTTTGATAAATGAGGACTTGTCCGCACGTGACGAGGCGAGGCAATTTTTGGAACAATAATGACGCTTTGGGTGACGAGTATTGGATTCTGAGGTTTGTGTTGTATGATGTTTCGAAAAGGGACTGTTTTTGGGTATTTTAGTAAGGTTGTATTGTATTTGACGACGTCCTAGCCTAGTCGGTGACTGCTTACTATCAGTGTGACATATGCTTGTTTGCCACCGACGTGGTATAAAAAAACATCGGCTACGATGTCTGCTGCCACATTTAAGGGTAAGTAAGTTCGGTTCTCAATACTAACTTAGTTACGCTCTAGATTGCTCTGATACTTTGTACTCACAATCGCATAAGGTATCTATAGATGCCTTTTATTAGTTTTCATCACACTTGCTCGAAAAAGATCTTATTTCCTGCAGGTGTACTGAAGGACAAGTGCCTATACAGGGTATTTATTTAGTCACGTGCTGAATATATAGGTCGTATTGACCAACTTTTACTATGGGACCAATACCGAAATCGCGAAAGAATAATTTACTCTCCCATAGAAAATATCAAGGTCAGACAGCCAAAATTTATGAAACAGACATTGTTTTTCGCGATTTCTGGGTTGGTCGCATAGTAAAAGATGCTCATTATAACAAAAGTTTCTCACACTAAGTAATGAGTATGCGTATGTTACATATATTTCTTGTACCACCTAAATATTCTCTCCGTATTATGGCATGAAATTAGTACAGAGTGACATTAGTACAGAGGTGAGGGACGCTCTATAAGGAATAGTTAAAATATTCAAATAAACTATTGTTTGTTTCAAAGTTTCATTGTTGTGTAAAGAGCATTGCAAGTCAAACGTAATATTTTATTGTCGATGAATAATGCTATTCTAACGTCTCGACACAATTTATGAATTTCAACTTAAAACTCCACATAATTTCTGTAAAGAATAACATTTCAAAACCTTACTTTTAGATCTCCTATCATAGCTTCGAACCACGAGATAAGTCGGCGGCACAAATTCGTCCCAAACATTTTTCAATAATACTCAGTATTTCTGTGAAAACTCTTACCTTTCTTATTCTTTTCCTGTACATGCATGCATTCCGGACGCCATTCGAACTTCGCACATTGGTCTTTATTTGATTGTGTCCTATAGTTACTTAGCGTTTTAAATTAACTATGCTGCATTTAATAGTACATTACGATACAATTGTGAAAAATAGGACATTCTAAACGAGTGGCGATAAATTAAAACACGACCGAAGGGAGTGTTTTAAACCGACACGAGTTGCGTTTCGAATTACGTATTCGCACATGGCCCTTTAAATTTTCGACGTATGTAGTTACGTAATGTGCTAATTATCGCACTAGTGTGGTAAACTAGCGCCGTTATGTACTGTAAATAGTATTATTATTTATATTAAATATGTATGTTTGTTTAACCCTTAGAACGCCAAGAACACCTAAAGTCGTCGTTACGAGTCGTGCCCGCAGCGCCAAGGACAACTATAGGTGTTATGGCGGACGCTGTCAAAGTAACTTTCACACTTTCGAGTAAGGTTTACATTAGCTCCCTTTCGCTCGGGACTTTGGCATTTTTGTGTGATATTTGTGTTTATGATATAAAGCGTTCAAAGGGTATTTCGAACCCGGTCATTTATAAGGCGTGCATGGGGACGTACATCCAACACGTAGATGCCGTTTGGGAACCCTTTCACGGGCACACCATTATTTTGACCCACAATCACATTTAGTCGTTCGCCGCACTCAAGTAATGCCTTGCAATCTCATTCTTTGCGTTCGGCGACTAATTAATGCTATAGTACCCAGTGAAGTCAAAATAAAGCCTATTTAATGGTGACTCTACCTAGCATGCGAAGAAAAGCAGAAACAAATCCTTACGTCCTCAGAAAGTGACTTACCTCGAAAGTGACGTCGTCAGAACGAGACCTAAGTGGCCTCTTAAGTGGTCGTTAATTTCTTAATCCGTAAAACAATTCAGGGCAAAAAGGGTAGTAGAACGGCATTATATGAATATGAATGAGCAGGAGTGCATTTCCACTGTCAATGTGACATCACCGCCTTGGGGTCCATATTGGGTTGCATATAAGTTTAAGTCATATCTTTGATACGCATAACAACTTGTGTCATATAAAAAGTCATATTATATTGTGTCATACAATTTTAGCCATAGTATTTGATAACATGCATTTTCATATATTTTTTGTTTGTTTAATTATGTCTAAAGTTTTTTTTTTTTAATACTACGTCGGTGGCAAACAAGCATACGGCCCGCCTGATGGTAAGCAGTCTCCGTAGCCTATGTACGCCTGCAACTCCAGAGGAGTTTTTATGGCTTAAAATTTTATGTGTAAAGTGTTATGAGTATGATAGTTAAAAATATTACGAAAGTTGTTATGCGACTGGAGGGAATCCCCACCGCCTTGCTACCGACCGCCCCGCTCCGGACCGCTCCGGAACGCTTCCGTGTCGGTGTGACGGAGCCTTTAGAGTCGGACGTAACCTAACTCTGCATGGAATTTACGACAACAAAGTGTGACAATGTCAATTCAATTCAATTCAATTCAAATATACTTTATTCATGTAGGCCTAGCAACAAGCACTTATGAATAGTAAGACAGTATTACATATAATTATCTTAATCTAATTATCAGAGCAATTTATTGATGTTGTAAATATTATTCCATATATAATACTAATGAATATAATTCATAGATCAAATTTAATACTAAAACTTTCACAAAATACAGTCATACAAAAAAATAATGTATAAAAAATACTAGTCTAGATTGTTTCTAGAATAAATTCTAAATGTCAAACAAATATAATAAAAACAACAAAGGAAATGTCTTCATGAATGTCAAATTTCTATGAAAATATGACGTTTGTAATGTGCCCTCTCACTTTGTTTTGTTCTTGTCAGTACAAAGTTAGCTTAGACCGAATCTAAGGTCAGTTTAACCAAACGTTTGTCACCACTTTGTCACGCTTGTCTTCTATCAAATAAATAAAAAAGTCGAGTGCTATTGTTTTTTTTTTGTACAAAAATTAAATATTTTATTCATTATAAAAACACAATATAAATTAAAACTAAAATAAATCTAAAATAAAATGTATGTCTTTCTAGCTGTAGATTATATTTTACATAAGAAAAATTTATTCCGTCACATTTTTTGGGAACAAAAAACAAGACAACGAAAAGAATGTTGATCCAAGTTTGCTAGAGTTTATTGTATGGAAATTTCTTAAGTTCATAAGTAGTTTAGTGCTGTGTAACGTTGTTCAGCTCATCAATTATGGTTAGTACAGCCTGGCCCTTAGTTGTAATTATTACTCGCAGTAAGAATCAAAATGAGATGAAATTTAACTGAGGTTAAATTCGAATGGCGCCCGGTCGGAGATCGCGATACTTTTGGCTCAGGATTTACAAAGAACTCCGTATTCCAACGAGCGCACTTCGACTACCGAATACCAGATATTGCAGGCCATTGTCTATTATTTATAATTGTAATTATTTATCATTTAATTTGTAAAGTATTTTAAATGATTTTTTTTCTGCCAAGCGATATTGTACTTCTTTAGATTTATTTTTATGTAGCAAGACTAAAGTTAGTTAATATACTTTCGACACCAACTTAATACATATATAAGTTGTGAAACAGCTGCAAGTTTTCAAGCAATGAAACAGCTGTGCGTAGGCAGCGCACCGAAACAATACAAAAATGATTAGTGAATTTTTCTGAAATATTGACATATTAGTTGATTACTACTCGCTTTTCGACGAAAGAACATCCTGAAGAAATTTAGCTAATTCCAATGAGATAAGGCCTAGTTCTCCTCTGAATTGGAGCGTCAGAAGGTAATCGCATTCATAAAGAAAAATGCTTGTGCCACATCTTGGGATTAAGTTACCGATCCAATCCGAGGCTCGTTTTGTGAGCCGTGGCGCCCGTGGCAAAAAGGGCAAAAAAGGCAAAAAGCTTTTAATCAAGGGTCTCTTCGTCTGCGTCTCTACTGTTTCCTTTTCGAGGGTTCGATAAAAAATGAACTGTTTGTTATAATTTGGGTTAGTACAGAAATTTTCTTAAACTTATATAGGTAGTATCTTATACATCTTTAGATAAATAAAATTGAGATTGTATGGCTTTTGGCTTTTCCGTTTCCTTGCTTGACTCATGGGTGGGATGTGGCCCGCATGCCGTGGTTTGAAGACCCCAGTTTATTGAATAATGCCAGTTTATTGCAGTTTTACTGAATAGGCTGATTTCTCTGCGCTCATAAGGTACTTGAGCGCGTCCTTATAATGCAGTTTTGCCGACTCAAACAAAAGCTCCAGCGAAGGAGATCATGTAGAAAACTAGCCTAACAAGTAAATTTAATATTCAACTTTCAGGTGAATGATAAACAAAGCTCAGGTTTATAAAAATATCAAGCCGAAAATAAAAAGTCAAGCCTGCTAAAGCAGATAATGGAGAAGAAGTGGGAGTACGCGCAGAGCGTCCACTCTTTGTTTGTGGACTTTGCCAAACCCTACGATAGTGTGGATCGGAGGGCTCTATCCATCCATCCTCATTACTTTTGGCATACCTAAAAAACTAGTTTCTTTGATCGCCATGGCAACCAAGGAGAGCAGGATGAGAGTCAGAGTTGGGGGAGAACTGACGGACGAATTCGCGGTAATAACCGGCCTAAAGCAGGGTGATGCCCTGTCGCCTGTACTCTTGAAGCATGTCCGCAAGGTGATAACCCTTGACATAGGAGTAGAGCTGGGTAGGCACAAGGTGATTGGGTACGCGGATGACCTTGTTCTGTTAGGGGAACGCCGTGAAGAGGTGGTGGAGGCGGTAAAGGTCCTCGAGCAGGAAGAAACCAAGATAGGTCTCAGGATCAATCAAGCAAAAACCGAATACCTTCACATGAAACGGTACAAAAACACGCGAGCTCGCCGTGACATCCTTCATGTGGAGGGTACTGTCTATCAGGGTGTTGACAAGTTCCGCTACCTCGGATGTACAGTCACCGATACAAACACGCGGAAGGAGGAGATTGCACTTCGCATTCAAAACGCACTACGATGTAGTGCAGCCCTCCATAAAGTGTTGGTGTCCGGGCTTCTCAGTAAGAGTACAAAATTAAGAATCTATAAAAACCGTCATCCGGCCTATTCTTATGTACGGCTATGGGGTCTGGACACTAACTCAAAAAGAAGAAAGTCAGCTCCTGATAGCGGAAAAAAAAGTGTTCAGGAGGACCTTGGGACCGTCCGAAGTCATGATGGCTCCTGTAGAATCCGGAAAAATGCCGAGATCGACGAGTTGGTGGCTGAGCCCAATATCATCGGCGTAACAAAATTTCACAGACTTCACCGGCTCGGTCGGGCGACCAACCGGCCTTCAACTGATCGGGCGCCCCAGGTACCGCTGGTGTGATGTCGTGGAGGTGGACCTGCGTCGGCTGAATGCCAATTCATGGCAGGAAACCGCGCTGGATAGGGACAGATAGCGTTCTCTCGTTTCGGAGGCCAAGATTCTTTTTGGATCGCTGAGCCAAAACAGTTAATTTAGTTTTTTTTAAGTCAAAGGGCACTTGGCTCCTGTTTCACCACTGTGACAATTGTCAATTGACAATCAGAATTCGCCGTACATTGCTGGTCCAACAAGCAGTAAATATGTAGATATTGACGCTGCGTGGGTATACTGTTCTTACTTATCGACTCAGAAAATTGTCAGTGTCATGTGCCAATTGTCAGCGTGGTGAAACACGATTACGAGGATTTAAAAATCAACTTTGCCATCTTGTAAACCAAATAACTATGGTACTTATTGTGTAAATGGTTTTACTAAAAGCAGTATGATTTATATGATCAAACAAATCCAACAGCGTTCACGTAAAACATTGATAAACCCGAGCATAATACAATGGAACTAATATTCCGTTAGATATGCCCTAAAATTATCGGTGCTATCAACAAAGCTTCGACTCAGTTTATTTAAGACTAACCAGTAACCAGAATCTACCTAATAATTGTGTCATAATATCCTTTAGTTAACTCTGTGCACCCAGATCTGATCACCCAAGCCAATAAAAAAAAACTAAAATTATTCTTTGTTCATCTATTAATATAAAAACTTCTCGCCCTCTTTCGTGACGAAATTATCCTTATAGACCCTTTGCCTAGCAGTGGCCTCGAATGATACGTCTTACAATGGCTGAAGTCACTAATCACTAAGGACCTAATTGAATACAAAACGCTTAGCGAATCGAAACGCTGGCAATAATTCCTGTAGCCACCACAAATGCCTCGATTCCCGTAATTTGGACAGGCTAGATCAATCGAAATTTTAGTCGAATTTAGTTCGGAATTATGCCGAATCATTCGCCAATTAATTGCTGTGTTCCATCCATTCCATTCATCCCATTCGGTCGATTTTCCATTCTAACGCTCTTTGAGTTCCTATTTTATATTCTGTTATGTTCGAATTGTGTAGTGTGTGCGGTTAACAGATGTTCACTATAATGTTTATTTATTTATTTATATAAATAAACTATAATGTTACTAACGAAGCCTAGCTTTTTCATAAGTAGGTACGTTTTAAAACGAACAACTGAATTGAGAAACGCCTTCTTTAAAAAGGTTGATAAAAAGGCTGTGATGGCGCTGGTGGCCTAGTGGTAAGAGCATGCGACTTTCAATCCGGAGGTCGCGGGTTCAAACCCCGGCTCGTACCAATGAGTTTTTCGGAACTTATGTACGAAATATCATTTGATATTTACCAGTCGCTTTTCGGTGAAGGAAAACATCGTGAGGAAACCGGACTAATCCCAACAAGGCCTAGTTTTACCCTCTGGGTTGGAAGGTCAGATGGCAGTCGCTTTCGTAAAAATTAGTGCCTACGCCAAATCTTGGGATTAGTTGTCAAGCGGACCCCAGGCTCCCATGAGCCGTGGCAATGTGCCGGGACAACGCTAGGAAGAAGAGAGAGTTGATAAAAAGGCTGAGTAGCCGATTTTTGGTCTGATGATATTGGTATGCTGTGGCTAGGTTTCTAAATGTAACATTGAACCAAAACTAAGCTTTTAAGCTATAAGAAGAGCTGTTTATAATTAGACATACTAGCCAGTAGGTACATCTTGCCCTCAGTTCATTTCAGTGATCCTTCTCGCTCGAGTTGCAGTAAGATATACTAGCCGTGTTGATGAACCAATAAGTCAGATCTGATCTGAGAGTTTTTTTAGGGTTTCGGACAAAAAGGCAAAAAGGAACTTATATATGGAGTGACTCTGTCGATTTGTCTGCTGTGTAAGTATGTAAAATTTATAAACCCCGCAGTGTAGACGAGCTCTAACAGATTTCTAGTCCATTATTGTGTCCCTGCTAGTTTAAACGCATTCAGCCTATGATGAGGCGATAGCCATAATAATTGGATACTAAATGTGGATGAAATACGGCAAACATGGTTCCCTACTCTGCCTCGAACAAAGCTTGATTGAATTAAAGCAGTGTACTTTAGATTGAACATTACGCTCAATTATCGAATCGTTCAACTAACGAATGAAATCAAATTAAATTTCCACGATATGTCATGCTTAATAATAATCAAGTATCCATGATGTGTTTTGTTTACTCGTACCTATATGTATATTAACACTAGCTCTGTGTCTAAAGCTCCACCCGCTATTTTGTTCAGTCTTTGTCGTTTCTTTTTCTTCCTCTAATGATTTTAAAAACACAGTAGGAAGCATTTTTGTATATGCCCGATCAAAGTATTTTTCTATTTATAATGACTGATCAATTTACTTCAGGAGCTTAGTATTTGTGAGAAAGAGCTGCTTTCACATTCAAACAAACAAAAAAACAATTTATTTGTTATTATTTATGGAAATAAATAACGCCAAGGAATTGGATTTCACGGGCCTGTGAATCCCGTCTTCTGATAGGCTTGCGTGGGGATATAGATCCAACACGTAGAGGCCCCTTGGAGAGCTTTAATGTCATGTAGAACGCCTGCTGGAACCCGTTCACAGGTGCAACAATAGATACCTGTCGGCAAAATAAAATAAGATGATCTATTGACCAAGTTGAGGCCAAGGTGCGCTTCAGTCTGGATGGCGCCACCTAACGGAACTTCGGAGCGGTGCGGTGACAAGCAGTGAGAAGGCATAAATACCGGTACACTGCGCCCGCGCCGGCATTCTGTTGCGAACCTCCGATGGATCGTTGTGCCTCTAGTGATTTACTTTGAATATTTGTAGTTAATGATTGTCATTGTTAATTATTTAAAGTGATTAATGTGTTATTTGTTCTGATCAATATACCGCATATTAAAAGTGTTCCATTGTTTATTTACTACTGTTAAAGTCGTCTTACACGCCCACATGTCAGATCTTGACCAACCTGGAGAGCCTAACAACGGCACTAAGCCGTCATCAGAAGTGACAAACGAACCCAGTGACGGCAAAAACAAATGTGAAAGTATAAAAGGCAAAACATCCGTGAGTGCAAACAATAATGACGCTGATATTTTTATGCGAGTATTGCGTAATATGGCAAGTGGTTTACAATCTCAAGTGACACCTAATTTGGCGCCTGGGCCGCCACTGAAGCTCATTCGTTTTGACCCGGAGGATGCTGACGCTGACATTGAAGGATGGTGCAATATAAATGAGGTTATAATAAAACAAAGGAAGCTTGAAGGTACCGATTTATTATTGGCTTTAACACATGCATTACGTGGTCGTGCAGCTTCTTGCTTAACGAAAATTAAAACTGACTGCATCACGTGGGACAGTATAAAGGAATTGTTATTATCCAAATTTGCTAAGCCAATGCTTATGCAGGATTACTTTGATAGTATCATTAAATTCCAAATAAATAACAAAGAAACTGCTGCTGATGCTGCTGTACGACTATGGCAATTAATTGAAAAGATTCCTAATGTTGATTTATCTGAGAATGTGATTACTGGCTTTGCCATATCGATTCTATCAAATACTGACCCGATTATTCGACGCGAACTAAATGCACACATTATAACTACTAAATCTCATTTGTGCCGAGTTTTGCGAGGTGTATCACTTCTAAAAAGGAAACATGATGATTTCGAGCAACACACCGATAATAAACGACCACGGTATTTTGATTCTCGCACTTTTAGCGGCACATGTCATCGATGTGGTGAAGTTGGCCACAAAATAATGAACTGTCATCTGAATCGACCCACCAGTTCACAGATTTCAAAGCAGCCCTCCTCTCGACCGGAAGAAAAACGCTCTGTCACCTGTTTTACCTGCGGCAAGCCTGGACACCTGTCATCAACATGCCAAGCCGCCAAAGGAAAAAAAGAAAATGTGACGATCAAGGAAGTCAACCTATGTTCCAAGCAAGCGGTAACTGGTGAGCTACATATAGCAGGTAAAAGCTGTCATTTTATTTTTGATTCTGGTTCTGAAATTTCAATGGTTAAACGAAGCGTTGCGCAACAAATCAAAGGTACACCATTTCACGAAACAGTTCTTTTGAAGGGTGTAGGTGAGGGTGTAATATGTAACGAGCAATTGCGTTGTGTTATTAACGTGCAACAGTTGACATTAGAGATATTGCTGTACGTCGTTAGTGATAGTAGCCTAGTAGAACCTGTATTAATAGGTCGTGATATTCTTAAAATGGGGGTACGTGTTGAGATCGATGATGAGTCAGGGCTCACTTTATTTAAATCAAAATTTGCTCAAGTCTGTAATGTACTTCCAAAAGTTGATATGTCAAATATCGATACTGACGTTACAGGGTCAGATCAAATTGCCCTTTTAGAATTGATAACCAACTTTTCTGATAGTTTTGTCGAAGGTGTTCCCACAAATAGAGTGAATACTGGCTTTATGAAAATTGAATTGATCGATGAAAACAAAACCGTACAAAGACGACCTTACAGACTTTCGGCTTCTGAAAGACAGGTTGTTAGGACTAAAATATCTGAATTAATGGAAGCAGGAATAATACGTGAAAGCAATTCACCTTTTGCTAGCCCCATTCTTTTAGTAAAGAAAAAAGATGGTAGTGATCGTATGGTAGTCGACTATAGGGAACTAAATTCTAATACTCGTGCTGATAATTACCCACTTCCTAGAATAGCTGACCAAATCGATCGGTTACACGGTGCCAAGTATTTCACCTCACTTGACATGACCTCTGGTTTTCACTGTATCCCTATTGAACAAGAATCCATAGAACGAACATCATTCGTTACCCCTGATGGACAATTTGAATATGTTGCAATGCCGTTCAGCCTCAGAAATGCTCCTTCCGTTTTCCAAAGATGTATTCAAAAAGCCCTCAAAGGTTGCGATTTTGCACAAATTTATATGGATGATGTCCTAATACCATCTCAATCTATTGCTGAAGGAATGGAAAGATTAAATCGTGTTCTTAATGCTCTTACTGAAGCTGGTTTCTCGTTGAATATGAAAAAATGTAGCTTTTTAAAGACACGAATTACTTACCTCGGTTATGTCATCCAATCTGGAGAAATCAGACCCAACCCAAATAAAGTGCAGGCCTTAGTAGATAGCCCTCATCCTCGTACAGCTACTCAAGTTCGGCAATTTATCGGTTTAGCTTCCTATTTTAGGCAATTTATACCGAAATTCTCGCTGCTGATGGCACCTTTATATCCACTAGTTCAACAAAAGGGAACCATCAATTGGACAGACCAGCATACTGATGTTTTCAAAAAAGTCATAGAAATTTTGACTTCTGAGCCTGTGCTGGCCATTTTCGACCCCGATAAGGATATAGAGCTTCATACGGATGCTAGCTCCCTTGGCTATGGTGCAGTCCTGATACAGCGGCATAACAAAGTTCCCCACGTGGTGGCCTATTTTAGCCGCCGTACCACGCAAGCCGAATCGCGTTACCATTCGTATGAGCTCGAAACTCTTGCTGTAGTTCGGGCTATAGAGAATTTCAGACATTACTTGTATGGACGTCGATTTACAGTACGTACAGACTGTAATGCACTGAAAAGCTCTAGTTCAAAACGAGACCTGACGCCACGAGTCCACAGGTGGTGGGCTATCTTACAATGCTATGATTTTGACATACAGTATAGAGAAGGTCGACATATGTCACATGCTGATTTCTTGTCAAGAAATCCTCTCCCTACCGAAAGTACCTCTTCCGATACTGACGTAAAACACAAAATCGTCCAAAATGTTGAGTTGCAGCATGGATGGCTAGCTGTAGAGCAGCAACGTGACAGCGAAATATCTGACATAGTTTCGAAATGGAGTAACGGCGACCTTCCCCAACACGTAGCACAGTCTTATGATGTTAGGAAAGGAGTATTGTATAGGAAAATCCAGCGCAATAAACGGAGTTCGTGGTTACCCGTGGTACCCCGTTCCTTGGTTTGGTCACTCATTAGTCATATTCACGTAGAACTCAAACATCTTGGTTACGAAAAGACATTGGATAAGCTGTACGATTGTTACTGGTTTCAGGGCATGGCTAAAGCCGTAAAAAGATTTGTTGACTCGTGTTTAATATGTAAAACTTGTAAAGGAACTTCCGGCGCGCAACAAATTCAATTACATCCAATCCCTAAGGTGTCTATTCCCTGGCATACCGTACATATCGATATTAGTGGTAAACTTAGCGGTAAAAGTCAAAGAAAAGAGTACGTTTTCGTTACCATTGATGCATTTACCAAGTACGTTTTGTTGCGTCACACACTACATTTAGATTCCGCCAATGCAGTTCACACCTTGGAATATGCTGTAAGTTTATTTGGACCTCCAAAACGAGTCATTGTAGATCAAGGGCGCTGCTTTGTCAGTAGTGAGTTTAGGGCCTTTTGCCTCGAAAATCACATAGATTTGCACATCATTGCGACCGGGGCTAGTCGAGCAAATGGGCAGGTAGAAAGGGTAATGCAGACTCTTAAGAATCTTTTAACAATAGTGGAAAATAATGATGATAGTGTCTGGAGGGATGAACTTGAAGAAATTCAGTTAGTTTTAAATACAACAAGATGCCGTGTAACAGGATTTACGCCCATCGAGCTAATGTTCGGTATTAAGAGCCAACCATTAGGCATTGCAAAGATAATACACGATGTAGATGCTAACGACAATAATAGGAATACTTTGGAGGAAGACAGGCAATTTGCGGCTAATAATATTCTTTCTTCAGCTAATTCCGATAAAGAAAGATTTGACAGGGGCAAAGCTCGGGTAAAGTCATTTAGTGAGGGTGATTTTGTGTTCTTGAAGTGTTGCGAGCGTAACCAAACTAAGCTAGATCGAAAGTTTAAAGGTCCTTTTAAAATTACCAGAGTTTTGGAAAATGACCGCTATGAACTGCAAAACATTGATGGCTCAAGTAGGACCTACAAATACCCTCATGAAAGCTTGCGAGAGGTACCTAAAGGGCGAGCAGGGCTGACTGAAGTAGCAGAGGCTATGTGTGATGAGATTGATGTGGAGGATGAGACCGTGTCGGCAAGTGAAAGCGACACAAATGCGAATAGTCTGATGGTAGTAGATGTTGAGGTGCATAATAAGATGGAAGACACTCCGGTAGTCCCTGGGACTAGCCGAATGTGAGGCTGCAGAATTTAGTGTGAAGGTGAGCTGCATATTTGTTGACTGGCTGCAATCTTCTGGCTTGCCTCACTCTATATGAGTGTCGGCCCCCAGATAGAGGCGCAGAGCTGTAACAAGTGCAGGACGAAAGCTGTTGGAGTGACATAAGTGTGATGAATTGATTTGTAGTCAAAGTGATGTTATGAACGATGTCAAATTTAATTAAGATTAAGATTAATGTGAAATTTATGCTAAATGTTTACAGATTAAGCGCCCGAGGACGTGCGAAAGTCAGGAAGGCCGTGTCGGCAAAATAAAATAAGATGATCTATTGACCAAGTTGAGGCCAAGGTGCGCTTCAGTCTGGATGGCGCCACCTAACGGAACTTCGGAGCGGTGCGGTGACAAGCAGTGAGAAGGCATAAATACCGGTACACTGCGCCCGCGCCGGCATTCTGTTGCGAACCTCCGATGGATCGTTGTGCCTCTAGTGATTTACTTTGAATATTTGTAGTTAATGATTGTCATTGTTAATTATTTAAAGTGTTGTGTTATTTGTTCTGATCAATATACCGCATATTAAAAGTGTTCCATTGTTTATTTACTACTGTTAAAGTCGTCTTACACGCCCACATGTCAGATCTTGACCAACCTGGAGAGCCTAACAACGGCACTAAGCCGTCATACCCATGAACCGGTCGCAGCAGGCATTGGGGCTATTGTAGAAAAAGTGAATAGTATAACGGTCTATGGATTGAAGTTTGGGTGGATAAAACAATGTTTTCACTAGTTATCGAGGCAGGCGGTGACTTGCCGCCCACTAGATGGGCCCCTGAAAATGCCGCCGTGAAGACGACCAGGAGCAACACCGGTGTGTGATTATTTGCAGAAAAATATTAGTGTAAAATATTGTTTCATATTATTAGAATGGATTTTCTGGGGCAGATTGGAATTGGAACGTGCTGATTGATGACAAATTGTTGTGATAATTATCCCACTATTTCACACTTGTAGGTACTAATTACTGGGATAATTTTGCTGTAATTAGTACAACAGTGCATATATCAAAAGTCTGTTGCAACTAAATCTTCCACGTAATTAATATAGGTGTGAACTAGCAGGTTATCGATAAAATATTAGCGCTACCCCATAGCAAAGTATTTCCCGCTTAAAGGCATACATTATGCAACTTTCTGGCACATTCCTTACAATAAAATTGCGGCAAAAAAATGGCTCAGTCTAAATATGACGTGATATTCTTGCATATTGAAAGCAATTTGATTACAATTCTGGAATAGACATAAACAGAGCTAAAACTAAAAGCATCAGTAGAAGTGGTACGACATAGAATAAACCTTTTTAAACTTTCTTCTGTGCCGTGTGTAACTGGTGAATTTTGAATAATTGAAATATATTTCGTTAACATTAACCTAGTTTAAATAGGTTAATCTTAATATTCACCGTGACAAAACCCATTAGGTGAGGCATTGTACCCAACTAAACATAACAGCCATATCAGCCATTGGAAACTCATTCAATTGTCAACCTTATTATCCCGCGAAAAATTCCTAATTTAAACTGGTTTTGTAATTGCTGTTACGGCGTGAAGGGGCGCTATTATCCTTGCGAAATATCACAAGAAACACGTTTTCACATTTTCGGATTAAAAGTGCGAGTATTTTTCCGTAAAATTATGGATTGTTA
Source organism: Cydia pomonella (assembly GCF_033807575.1). Taxonomy (NCBI): domain Eukaryota; kingdom Metazoa; phylum Arthropoda; class Insecta; order Lepidoptera; family Tortricidae; genus Cydia; species Cydia pomonella. Next base: position 5,220,279 of record NC_084717.1, on the reverse strand, counting down.
TCTGGAAATAATCTATTGCATTGTCATGTTTTATATAAAAAAATATTTTTAGTAAAATGGAGTCTATGATTATCTATAGTCTATGAATTGGGTGAGTACCGGGGGCATCATTTGATTAAGATTCCGTAGGTACAGTACAAAGAGCGGAGTTATTGAAAAATTGTACCACTTTTTGAGACACAATACGGTTGCCAAGAATTTAATTAGCAATCTTGAGGATTTTTTAGTGACTTCATCGATTCGCATCGTGATTTTCTTTCGTAAGATAAAAAAAAATGACGGACATAGGTTTAAAACGCACTTTAAAAATTTGTACCAATTTACTAACTAAAAATATGACAATTGTTTCTAAAAATGCGTAATTTAATTTTTGAGGGAACTGATCAATTTATTTTTTCGTTAAATTTTACAGCAAATTAAAATTCAAAAACATGATATCTGCGGTCACGAGCACGCACTTCCATATAGGTAACTCACGCTTACGCCTTACGCTTAGTGAAAGTCAGGGGGAACACGAACCTACGGGGCCTTAAAATCAGTTATTGTTATACCCAAAAACATCCAAGCGCGCATCGCACATCTAAATTTGATCAAAATTCTGAAGAAATGCAATGTACTCACAAAAAAGTATCTATAACTTTTTACACAATTTTAATTCGGACAACACATTTTTATTATACATATAAACATGTCATATTGTGTCAGGTGTCAAACAAGATATCACAAGACAGTGAAACTCATAGATGAATATTTATGAATTGTAAAATGTTTCAATAGTACAATGATTGCAAAAAGAATATCAGGCCTTAGAGGTTTACAACAAAAATAGCAAAACTATCTCCAAAATAAAAAGGCGAAGAAACAGAAGAACGGCAGAAGAGCCTAAAACTCATCCCTCATGATTCCCATGTGATATACTTTTCAAAAATGGGCAATTCTTGGGGAAGACAGAGCGAGTTCGTCTTTTGGGACAACGCCGACTTTCGGCCCATGCGTGCTATGAACGTCCACGAGCACTGCCTCTACTGTATTCCCGTGAAAGTCGGTTCCATCCTCATTGGCGTCGGCTGCTTATGCTACGGCATCTTCGGCTGTGTCGGCACTGTTTTATTCGCTGTCAATTTCCAGTCATATAAAACAATTTATCAAAACAAGTTAGATCTTCTCTGCTATCTCATGATGATCACAATTATTACCGCATGGTTTTTCATCTCAAGCATTTTCCTATTATGCGGTATTTGCCAACATCACGAACAGCTAGTTCTTGTATTTTTATGGAGTACTCTAGTGTATGTGTGTGTAAATATTGTTATCAATATTTTCTTTTGTCTGTACTGTGTGATCAGACCGAGTTGTTTCGGGGGCTGTGGTGTGGCATTTGTTTTTCCGGACCTGTGTTTCTTGTTGGTGTATAGTTTATTATGGTGGTATATGTTGGTGGTGGTAAATGAGGCTAGAGTTGACATGTGAGTTAGGTTTGTTTTAAGTGTTTTCTTAATTATAATTTTTGTTTGTATAATCTTGTTTTTCTTTTTTAAGATTGCAGAAGCATACAATACACATAATAATGAAAATGCTTTTTTTCAGATCAGCAGCGATCCATATTTTGTTAGTAACACTTTATTTATTTATTTAAACTTTATTGCACAAAATATGTACAAATATGTACAGTTGGCAAATAGTTATTTTCTGATAGGAATATGTTATAGTAGGTTTTAGAGACAAATGCAGGATATACGCAGTAATTACACCATACTCAAAATCTCAGGTAGCTAACCAGGTATTACAGAGAGCTTTTGATATTAACGTAAGTAGATAATAGTAAGACACGTAAGTAAATAAGGTCAAAATCAGAGGGAATCAAAACCACGTGCTAGTCAATCAGTTATTACTCACTATCCTAACCTAACCCGTTAAACTTTCATGCGTATTTTTTGCATGCAATTAATATTCCTATCTTAATATCTACCTATCCACTCACTACACAAAAATATAAACGCAAATAAATATAAGTATAACACCACCCAAAGTTGTATTTGATTTGGTTTTATGACGCGAAATACGTAGGCTACATTTTTGATCGCCTTTGTGAGAGGAAAAGGGTTTTTATTTCTACTGATATACTTTTAGCAAAAACCAAAAAACCTAATAGAATACAATTCTGCTAGGATAATTTTAATTTTAATGAATGCTACATTTTCAGAGATATAACATTAGATTTTTGTGTTAATTCAAAACAGGATTGGACGCAAATTTAAAATGATATTTCATGTAAATGCGATATTTCCAGTGCAGCCACTTTTACAAATCCAATCCAAGGGGTGAAAGATAATTTATTTTATAAATTGGTCTCCCTCATAACCGTGCCAGCCAATTTCGTATAAATGTGAATTGAATATAATATTTAAGGAATTCTATCTATCAAGGGTTATATGAGCTAAGCCCGCGGCCCTGCTTGCTCGGGATTAGGTCTAATTATTTATTTATTCAAATGTTGAGTCAGGCAAACCTAAAATAGAATATTTTCAAAAAATAATTATATTTGTTTCTAATTGGTTTGATTCAGGCAACAAAGCCTATATTAGAACAATTGAACAAACTGTTTTGTAGCCTATTATTTAACGTTTTTACAGTATAGTTCGTTCATCCACGATGACGTGCAGATTTGTCAAATCTAACCTTTAATAAAATGACACTACGAGTCAAGGCACGTGTCGTCGTGAATGACACGATCTATAAGCGTCATAATAATTTTACATTTGCCAATGCCAACAACAACTAATACCAATTAACTTAGTAAATATGAAAATATTTCACAGTGGGTGAGGAATCAAATTGTTCGTTAGTAACTCATAGACTAACATAGGATTATAATACATATGAAATTAATGAAATCATTACTAAACATGTGAACGGCATCAGTGGCGAGCGAGTAGCGGCGCGTATAGCGTGGCGTCGAGCGTCCATAACATTGAGCAGCGTGCACTGAGGCCGCTACATTAACGCCGCGGCACGCTCTGCTGGCCGCTGCCAGCGCGGCTTACGTGGGCGATGACACGCGAATGCGACGCGACGCGACGCGACGCGGCGCGGCGCGGCGGCCCAACGGCATTCGGAGATCGCCCACGTAGGGCACTTCCATAGGTATCAAAGGATTGAATTCACCCGCGCCGCGCCGCGCCGAGCCGCGCCGCTTCGCGTTCGCGAGTTATTCGCTCAGGTAAGACACTGCCTGACGCTCAAGCTCCCATTAAGTTTGCACACATTTTAGCCAATTAGAACGTACACTGACATCAGAATGATATCTAAATGATGTCATTTAGTTATCGTGCGTCTCAATCGCGCAAATACATGTACGGACAAGTGCGAGCGAAATGCATCTGCATGACATCAGTTAGATGTCATTCTGATATCAGCGAACGTTCGAATGGGGCTGATTGTCATTTCCTCAAAATGAAATATTGCCCAACAAATCAAATAATAGCCCAGGGTTACTTACTGTCTTTCTAAATAGGGAAGGCACTTACCTACTTAACTATTGTCGCCCAAACTCCAACAATTGGCAACTCCAACCTTATTTCAAGGCAGCAGCGGTGACTTTCTTTTAAATATGGCGCCGATTGTGAACACTCAAGATTTCCTTTTAATATAATTTTGACTACACCAGCTTGTAAAGACTCACTTTATTCTTCAAAAACGAATGAGTGTTTAAACAGCGGGCCTTGACCCCTCCTACTTTTCAATTTTGGAATGTTTCGCTTACTCGGGTATCAATATTCAGCACGAAATGTTGTACAACAACTTTGTCCCCTTGTAAAACAAATAAGTTGGAGTCAGACAAAGTTGGCAACGATTTTGATAGCCCAGCGGCGGTATCATGGTTCCATTTTTATCACTTGTCACTATGCCTGTCACTTTCGCGCTTACATACTTGTTAGAACGTGACAGGCATGGTGACAAATGATAAAGACCCGACCATCTTAGCCCTACAGCAGCGGTATCATGGTCGCATTTTATCACCTGTCATGCCATGCGTCACTTTCGCACTTACATACTTGTTAGAACGTGACAGGCATGGTGACAAATGATAAAAAGTCGACCATATTAGCCCTACAGCCTGTGCAAGTGTTAAATAATCGTCATAATTTTATAGAAGATCGACGTTTAAAATAACACATGCACTGTTTCACTGTCTGGGTTGTCAAAATCGCTGCCATTTTTATCTTGGTCTGACTCTACAAGATGTAGTGAATAATCCTTTCCCATCGTTTTTTTTACGGAAACGTACGAACGTGTCGTGCTATTTCAGTCAGTCTCAGTGCAAAATGTACTGAGGTTGACTGAAGTAGCAAGACAAATACGAACGATCCCGAGAAAATACGATGGGAAAGGATTATTCACTACATCTGTACATATCTCGAACGTATGTCATTATAAAAATTCATGTCGTCAACATTTCGGGATTAGATCATAAATTTAATTTTTACAAAGTTTTAAATAATACGAAAAATATTTCTAGTTATTAAAGTTCAACAAAGACCCCAATTATAATAAAAAGTGCCAAGTAATAATACAATACCTTTTATAACTTTGTAGACGGTATTGTAGGTACCTTTATTTAAACTAGTTAGTGGGTCTGTGATCTGTGAGCTGTAGACCTCGCGTTAAGCTTAGAAAATGTAAAAGTGAAAAATACTTTACACAATAGTTTTAAGCAAACTGAAGCTATTGCTGGTTTAATGCCAATCTGTCCCTTATGCCAATTTCTGCATTTAGAAAAGAAAAATCCAAACTTTGGATCAAAAAAATCAATTTAATGATCGAATCTTATTATTTTTATGATTTTTATAAACATTGTCTAAACAAACACTATTTTCGTTACTAGATTGCTATGAAGGATCTTACATCATATATGGCGTTCATATATAATTACAAAATGGCGGACCAATGTGTGAAGTGCCACCATATTTAAGAATTATTTCGCTTAAAATTTAGTTATACTCGTATCTTCGCAAGTGTGATGATAATCATTATATGTAACTCTGGGGGTAAGAATATTGCAAACTAGAGTCTTTAATTCACTGCAGCCTGCGGCTTTCGTGAATTAACCCCCTCGTTTGCAAAATTTCTCTTACCACCCTCGTTGCATAATGTACTATTATTTCACACCTCACACAGTTTACAATACATGTACAGAATCAAATAAAGGCAATTGGATAGAGGTAACAACAGGCGGTCTTTTCGCATAAGAACGATCACTTCCAGACAACCTTTGGGTAGCGGAGACACTACAATATCTATTTCAACCCTCCATTTTGTTATATACACGGTAATTTTGTCAAGTCTGACAAAACTTTGAGGGGTGTGTACCATATGGTCAGACATAACAAAATCACCCTGTTAAAGGTTGCCTCCAGTTTTTTTTTGTATTATGTATACCTTGCTAATAGGTTAAAAACGGCACGTTCATACTGGGGAAGTACCTCCACCTTACAGAAAACCGCAGCCAAATAACACTAGACCCTATTCATAGTGTTGTGTTCCTGCCGGTGAGTAAGGTTGCCAGAGCTCAAGGAGGGGGGGGGGGGGGGATTTAGGGTCGGCAACGCGCATATAACTCCTTTGTACATGCGCGACCGACGTAATATAAAAAAAAATTGTATAGCCTGTGCAGATTTATTTTGGTCCGTTTTTATTAACAATGCTAATTAACTTTTCATATTACAAGTATGTGTGGTGTGGTCGTCAAAGGTCGTGGGTTCAAACCACGGTTGTGCTGCACCCGAGGGCGGTTACAAACTAGCGTTTTATATTTGTTTGAGAGAGGTATTGGCCGGCCAGAGAGGAGTCGTTAGAGCTAAATGCTCCAGGGGTGGAAGTGAAAACTTGCATAAGACGCGAGTTGGCACAGTGGCTGTTATCAGCCACTGGGTAGAAAGCGGCGTACACCTCTCGACACCCCTGAGCCGCTCACACCGGTGTTGCTCCTGGTCGTCTTCACGACGGCATTTTCAGGGGCCCATCTAGTGGACGGCGAGTCACCGCCTGCCTCGATAACTAGTGAAAACATTGTTATGGCAGGTGTCCGAACCTCTTTGCAATAACCCAGTCTCATTGTCCTCCCAAACTTCAATCCATAGACCGTTATACTGTTCACTTTTACTACAATAGTCCCAATGCCTGCTGCGACCAGTTCATGGCTGTTTATTGTTGCGCCTGTGAACGGGTTCCAGCAAGCGTTCTACATGACATTAAAGCTCTCCAAGAGGCCTCTACGTGTTGGATCTATATCCCCACGCAAGCCTATCAAAAGACCGGGATTTATAGGCCCGTGAAATCCAAGGAGATACAATAATAATAATAAATAAATATTATAGGACATTATTACACAAATTGACTAAGTCCCACAGTAAGCTCAATAAGGCTTGTGTTGAGGGTACTTAGACAACGATATATATAATATATAAATATTTATAAATACTTAAATACATAGAAAACACCCATGACTCAGGAACAAATATCCATGCTCATCACACGAATAAATGCCCTTACCAGGATTTGAACCCGGGACCATCAGCTTGGCATGGGCATTGTGAATGTCATCTCGCTTTGTGTGGTAGGGCACAGCACAGCGGATGTCATTCCAGATCTAGAGCAGAGCCCAACTGGGGAAGTATCTCCACCTTACATAAAACCGCAGCCAAATAACACTAGACCCTACTCATAGGGAGGTTAGGGTCGGCAACGCGTATGTAACTCCTCTGGAGTTGCAGGCGTACATAGACTACAGAGACTGCTTACCATTAGGTGGGCCGTATGCTTGTTTGCCACCGACGTAGTATAATAAAAAAAAAAATGTAGCGTATAGACCAAAAGTAGCTAAAAGTGCGCGCGTAAGCTTATGAAAATCAAATGTACGGAAATGTGACACACGTATAAGCACATACCGCCGAAACGGCCGTATACGTGCATAAAAGCACGCTAGTCTGGAACTGCCTAAAAAGCAGAAAAAATCGTTCTCGAACAAAATGCAAAGGATAACTAAAAATTCGGTCAGAATCCTTACTATATATGTACAGATAATAGATTAAAGGGGTTTTCGCATGTAATGCTACAACTTAGCAAAGTTTCTGTTTCATTAGTTTCGTAAAGTTTAGTTTAAAAGAAACTAAACGCTAAATGAAATCCGTATAACTTAGGATTTAAAACCTCGTACTCGTGTTGAACCGGGGGAGGCAAAGATTACCTACAAGAAGTATTATCAGAATTCAGACGCAAAGCACCCAAATCTGTCTGCGGGAAATTCCGTACACGAGTGTATTTGTTTTTTTTTATCATAAAATCGGTTTCTCTGCTAAAACCTAAAGCAATTGCTGCTTTTTCGAGGAAGTTAACAATCGTATAGCTGAAACATCTGTGATCAAAAATATCAATGTCCACAATGTTAACCCTTTACCGCATACGAAGCCATACATGGCGGATATAATATTCAACTCTATTGACAACTATTAAAGTTCAAATTTCAACAATTATTTTTTATTGCGGTAAGGACACGTAAAAGAAAATTGGAAAATCGGGCGATATTCGAACTCGTGACTACAATCCTGTAGGATTGGATATCCACCCAATCCAATTTTTCATTACTCTCTGAGTGTTGTCGACTTAGCAAAAACTTGTAATTCTTTCCCGCAGATTCAGTAAGTAATGTTATTTTTCCGAGCAGAGTGGCGTGTCTATTTAGCGTTATGTAATCTGTGATAAAAGCAAATACAAACGAACTGAAACTACACAAGTCATTAAAGCCAATGAAAAAAGGAAGTGGGTAAGTGGAACGATCTGTTTCGATACTTGTGTTATACACCGTGTGCCATGTTAGATACATGGGCATTGACTGATATATTACTTCGTAAAGACGGGTTTTACGGGCAAGAATGGGCCCAGCACACTGCTAAGTACACAAATGCGAGTCCATCGTTTAACGGCCCAATTTGAAGAATGAGATTCGATAACGATAAGTTCTGGTTTAGATAAGTTCTCATTTAGATATCGTTTGTATGTTATATAATTGACAAAAGCAGCTCGATTCGGGCAACCAATGTCACTTTGACGTTAGAAACATCGTAGATAGATCGTATTGGGATCACAAAGGTATCGAAATAAACGTCAATTTTGACATATCGTTTAGTTATCGATTTTTTAAAGATCTTTCCAAGATCTTAAACGTGCCTCAAACATTCTTCGAATCGGGCCGTATGTCCAACGCAACTAGATGCGTCCAATCGCGCGCGTGAATCGAACTCATCAACCAATCGCGTTGTGCCATTCCTCTGGTGCGCACCAAACGAGAAATTACCCTTGTTCGAGCTGCTGACGTGAACATAACTATTTCACCCTAGCTCCCATGTGACGGTCGGTAGCTACCGTCACCTACCGTGGCCGGACAGGTACTTCGTTTTTTTCAACATTAGAAAGAACTTCGCAGTAGTAAGCTTGTGATTCCAAATTACTTGGGCACTTTTGCGGTAAAATGTTGAAATTAATTTTAAGTATTGACTATGCTACATTAGATAATTCCACTATTATTTATTAATAACAATTAAAGAGCCTCATAAAAAGCGCTAACTTACCTCTTGCTCTTTGTAAAGCTAAAAAATTAAGGATAGTATAGTAAGGATGGACAAATGCGGATATAATTTGCTCATGGTAGATATAAACACAAATATGGTAGGTTCTAAAATAAAAGATCTCTTATATGTATGGTACGTGTACGTACAAAAGTACTGAAGCAAAAGATGTATTGCCAAGAACAACTAAAAAGAGTAAGTATTGGTTGCCTCGATCCGAGCTCTCTTAAAGAAATATGCCGTCATCGTGAATATCATATCTTCACGTTGCACTTTCTCTATTAAAAACCTAAATGTGTAATGAATAGAGTTAGTTTTCAAGTAGCACCCTTTGTTTTTTACGAGTTTGCGTAAGTGCTAAAGAAAATGCCTTGCCAATATCTTTAAAATCATATCTTTGCCTTGCGCTTTTTAGACATGAACTTTATGGTCCTAATGTTAAGGTTGCTTTTCATATGTCAATAGTTTGATAAGAGGTTACGTAGTGTAGAAATATAGCATATCTTGGAAGCTGCGAGTAACATATTTAAATGAGCGATGCGGAAATTCCGCTTCATATTTCACGGACGACTTATCGGTGTTTTTATCTAACTTGAAGTATAATAATGCATTGATGCATTGGTTCAACTATTGCATATTTTTTTTATAGAAAGATACAAATAGGAAGGCAGGGAAAAACTAGAACTTTCGGCCTCGCAAGAAGCGCGCCGCGTTCGTACGCTTCGGTCCGCCAGTTCGTTTATAAAGCACCTTTGACAGGTCATGGACAATATCGGTTGACCTACGGTCTCGCATGAAACCACGCTCCGCTTAGACGCTCCTGGCCTTTGAAGCTACGTCGAGTTCGGCCTGGAGACCAATTCAAACTTACATTTGACATAAAAATGATATATAAATGGCGTTATTTTGTTCTCATTCGCTCGTGCATCTCACTCGCGCCAATAGACGTATGGACACTATGAACTAATATGACCGAAAAGCACACACGTTCCGCGCGTTGTCCCAGCATTTTGCCACGGCTTATGGGAGCTTGGGGTCCGCTTGACAACTAATCCCCAGAATCGACGTAGGCCCTAGTTTTTACTGAGCTCAATCACTCAAAGCCAAGGACTCAAAGGTTACGAACGAACGGGGACTTTTGGTATGTCCACCTCCTAACTAGTCCAAACAAAGTCACCGAGTCAAAAATTGTATTCCAAGAATTTAAGTTATTAAAGTAATACATTGATACATGGGTACAATAAATCATTTGCGATTTATATACATACCTGTCTTAAAATTTTGTCTCTATAATCCGTCAACGGCCGGTTTTGTGTCCGTCCGGATTAGCGAGATCTTAGTGTATCTCTTGTTTCGCGCATTTTTTTATCCGCTATCCGCAGGCAAAACAAATATTATTTAAACGAAAGGAAATACCTCAATTTATATTGTCTTAAAAAGCTTCGTGGTATTTTCGCACGATGAAACAAAATGGTTCACAGCGAGAGGCGGAGCTTCAGGCTACACGTTTAGTACTAACATAGTGTAAATAGAAAAGTAGAACTTTTGAAAAACAATAATTTAATAATAACAATAATAAGGCGTAGGGATGTAATAAGGCGTAGGGATGTGACGACCCCATCGCCCGCTGGTTTTACCAGTGCAATCAGGCAACGCAGGGCAGCTTGTGGCGAGCTGTTGGCGAGTAGCGACCTCACGTACTCGAGTGCTCCTGGGGAGTTCTGTTAGCCGCAAGGAGGGTGGGTGGGACAGGATTCTCTGCCTCTGGCTTGCCTTAGCCGGCCGGCCAGAGTGGAGTCGTTAGAGCTATAAGCTCCAGGGGTGGAAGTGAAAAATTGCATAAGACGCGAGTTGGCACAGTGGCTGCTCGCAGCCACTGGGTAGAAATCGGCATACACCTCTCGACACCCCTGAGCCGCTCACACCGGTGTTGCCCTTGAGCCATCCTAGATGTCGCTTTTTGAAAAATCATAGCACGAATATTTTCACGAGTGAGTTCCATTCTTGCAGCGAGATCACATTTAAAACCCGTCAAAAACAAAACACTAGCGTTAATAAGAAAGAAAAAATATACCGGCAAGTACTTAAAAAAGTTCAAATTTTACCATGGAGGTCAAATATACTATTTAAGAAGATTGTAATCCTGGTTTCCGTATATACAATAAATAGCAGCCCTCGTATGTTTATTATCAATTGCTGCATGAAACATACATAGTAAAAAATAACACTGTCTATGATCGTAATATGATGATTGATATACTAGCTATGTCTTATACAACCTCGACATTGGCAGAATCGTCAACATCTATGCATGTGGCTACCACCAGTTCGGCACTGACATAAACGCTACCGAGAACGTAACTTACTTTCTATGCATCTCGCTCGTACTCGCATATAAGTGCGAGCGAGATGTATAGAAAGTAAATTATGTTCTCGATGGCGTATATGTCAGTTTTGACACTGTCAGTGACTCATGGTATAACAAGAAAAATTGATTGATTGACATAGCAGTGTATCATAGGCGCGTGTTGGAGGTTTGAGCTAAGTCTTGAAAACATTAAGGCATGATAGTTCGTGTCATCCACGACGACGAGTCAAGGCATGCGTCTTCGTGAATGACACCATCTAGATTATGGTAACTGATTTAACAATGAATGACCTACTTACATGTTTTCTTTGCAGTGCAATCTTGTGTCATTTGCATAAACAGATTCGCGGGATGCTGAATTATTATGCAACCTGATAAATTGTTCTACACTTTCTACAGTCGCTAGCTGCTTTACTTCACTTGTTACACTTTCACGGTTTAGTTTTTGAGTTAAAGTTTCTGTAAGTTGTTCAACAATGTCGCTTGATGTTTTGTTTCACTTGGCTTTCGTTTTTTAAGTTTTAGTAAAATTTATATTTTAGATATAAGTTCCTAAAATTTGTAAGCTCTCTATTATAATTTAAATATTATATAATTTTTAAACTCTAATAAATATTTATAGTCGTAAAAAAATTGTACAAGTCTTAGAAAAATATGAAAAGTGAAGGAATACTTATGTGTCGTTTAAGAAGTGTAATGCTCGTACGTTAGATGTCGCTAGGCGCCTCCCTAAGGCACAAATGAGTGATATGGTGAAAATATTCGCTGTCATTGAGTGAAGTCGGTAGCTCAGAGCGATGCTAGTGATTAAGAGTCTCGCCCGAGATAGTGAATTTTTCTACTTTTCATTTATTTGCTTAATACAAAATTAATTTTGTTATAAGCCGAAATAAATGTCATATACGAAGAAAAAACGACCAAGTCACTTTGTCTCTTTCTCTTTTCTTAGTGTTGTGTCTTTGTTGTGTTGTTGGTCACTTTTTTCGTATATGACATTTCTACTTGTTCAACACAAATTCAAATATAAAAAAAGGCTAATAGTATTAATTTAGTTGTATTTGGTTGTATTGTATACCAATTTCTCAAAACATTAGTAGGGTTCTAATTCAAATCCCGACCGGTAGTAGGTATTCTTAATTCAAATCCAGATTGTTTTTTTTTTTACCCGTAGTAGTAATTGTTCAATAAGTCATGCGTATTTAACCTGTAAATTGTGGCCGAGTATTGAAAAAATACTAATAATATTTTCATAATTTAGATCAGTAATTTTCCTCAAGTACGGAGCTGAACTATAATTTATTTTACAGTACATATGGGGCTACTTTATAGCACTAGTGCGAGAAGTAGCATATTATGTTACTGTGTCGAACATTTAAAGGGCCATATGTACTGTAAAACGTTGTACGATACATGTGCGAATAGGTAATTCGCAACTCGTGTCGATTTAAAACACTCCCTTCGGTCGTGTTTTAATTTATCGCCACTCGTTTCGAATTTCCTATTTTTCGCACTTGTATCGTAATGTACTAATTTACGTGTAAAACCTAAACGATATTTCATTTATAAGAAAATCGGCTCTGAGCTAAGAAACCCTCGAGTCTCCTCTCATGAGTCAAGCACGTTCTGAAGACCGGGTTTCACTTAGGATTATATTAAATGGAAAACTTAATAAGAATTTATATCGCTAATTCTAGGAAAAGTTGTATTGAAAGATTAAGATTAATTTCTACAACGAATTTCTGAGAATGCATAAAGCAACAAGGGCATAAAGTAACCCATTTAAGCCGAGGCAATTGATACCGATAATTTGCATTTATGTCCAATTTGTAGGTCTGTATACTCTGCTCCTCATTTCGATTGCGAGGAAAATATTTCATTTAATTTACTGTGTTAGTAATGTATTGGTTAGTACATACCGGGTAGGGCATGTAACAGGAGCAAAAAATTAAACTGTAAGCTATACTCCTAAAACTGACCAACATTTGTTCAGCGACTTTTAAAAATAACTTGTGTTTTGATTTTTAGTAATCTTTAAAGTTAATTTTAAGACGCAATGTATTGCGATTTTTGGTACTTAAGGCGTGACAAGAAACGTCAATTATAATGAAGATGGCGTACATTGAAGATAATATTTAATTAGGAAGTCTAAAAACTTCATAATTTTTAAATGTTATTGAACCAAAGTGTCACCGTTTGAGGAGTACAATCTATATCTAAAATTGTTTGTTTGTGTCACAGACCCAATATGTTGGGTGTATAATATGTCCAATGCTGTTGGGTTTCTAAGACCCATAACGTATGGGATCGGACCATTATAAAATAAAATAAATAAAAAATAAAAATCATTTATTTCAGACCGATAAGATCCATAAATTTTGTTAGTAACAGTAAAATAATTCTTACACCCTACGTTAGTATCAATTAACTTACATAAAACTGAATTAAAATTAAATTATCCAGCTCATTTAGCCTTGCCTATCAACACGTCTACCCAGTAGCTCGTGAGATGGCAATTACGAGTATATCTTTTCTTTTGTACCTCGTGCTTACGAAAAACCTGTGACCAAAGGATGGAAAGCAAAGGTAGTGATAGGAACTAGGTGATACAACAAACGCGACCTCTTAAGGGGCCGATAAGCTAAGCTCGTGAGGTCTACAGCTCACAAAGCTGTAGTCACACAGCGCACTCATTAATAAAAGGGGTCCACTGATTACGATATCGGCCAGTTATTCGCATTAGCTGACACTCGCGAATTACTGACAGGCTGATATCGTCCGGTGAACTGGTAATCAGTGGGCTCCTTAAAATTTTCTCGATTTGTCAGGGCACACAAATTGTCTTATATCTAGCTTAATACTAAATTACAGATTATGCATGCTATTGTGTAGTATTTGAATTAATGTAGGTATAATTAAAAATAATTCAAAGCAAATTTTCGTATATGGTATGAGGTATAAATAATTTCAATGTTAAATTGAATGGCAATGTTTGCTTAGTTACAATTTTTTGACAGTTACCTTTCTTATAGTGCGACTAGGTTTCATCATTTAGAAATTCCTCCACTGAGTAGTAGCATTTATGTACGAGAAAAGTTTTAATTTTTTGTGAAACTGTTTCTTTTGGTTCCAATTTGATCAGATCGGGTATTTTGTTTAAGACTCGGATACATACAAAATTTTAGATGACTCGTAGAAAAAATATTGTATACAAAAGTGATATAATCAAGCTTTTCAATCTCGTACCTTACTTGCGCAACTCAGCAAGCTTCGATGCCGAAATACGGAACTCGACTGAAAAGCTCTTTATTATATCACGATTGTATAAAATACTATTTTGGAACGTTGGATTGTAAATATAAAAATATTATAAGGCACTATTACACACATTGACTAAGCCGCACACTAAGCTCAATAAGATGTGTGTAAATTCGATCGCACCGACGCAGAACAATTTTTGAACTTCAATGTTCCTGGTGGCCCCTCGTATTAGAAAAGAATAGAACCAACGCTTTGTTACTTCACCCGAAACTCTTTCTCCATCTCTATCGCTCTTGGATTATAGTGACAGGGACGCAGAACAATTTTCAAATATCGATGTTCACGGCAGCCGCTATTGGCAACAGAATCGCTGAGCACCGCCTTCTAGCAAATTACGGCTTTAAATGATTGAAGAGATATTTATTACGCTTATGAAGCATTTTCTCCGGCTGACCTAGATATCGTGAATAAAGTTAAAATTACACGGTTCAGCTCGACGGGACGGCAAAGGAACATTCTGGCTGAGGTGGTTTGCAATGTATCATTGTACAGTCAGCATCGGCGGATCAGACTATGCGTCAAAAGCATCTACGCGTAGAGTCAGACCAAGGTATTTTTTTTTTATATACTACGTCGGTGGCAAACAAGCATACGGCCCGCCTGATGGTAAGCAGTCTCCGTAGCCTATGTACGCCTGCAACTCCAGAGGAGTTACATGCGCGTTGCCGACCCTAAACCCGTCCCCCCTCGTTGAGCTCTGGCAACCTTACTCACCGGCAGGAACACAACACTATGAGTAGGGTCTAGTGTTATTTGGCTGCTGTTTTCTGTAAGGTGGAGGTACTTCCCTAGTTGGGCTCTGCTCTAGATCTGGAATGACATCCACTGGCTGTGCCCTACCACACAAAGCGAGATGAAATTCACAATGCCCATACCTCTCTTTTGGACGTAGTTTAAGGACGTACCCGGGTCCAGGTAAAGCCCAGATGGTACAAGTGTCAAGTAAATGCCATAATTTCATTAGAATTGTGACGTTTAAAATAACCCATGTACCGTCTGGGCTATCAAAATCACTGCAAACTTATCTTGGTTTGACTACTATTTTAGAATAGCTAAAGATGAAAGTGGAGGACTCGCTCGAAAGCGCCTTTTCATACAAACGTAGTCGGCGTAGACCTCATTTTCCTCTCTGGATATTTACATTTTAGAAAATATTTTCATATAATTTATTGTACCTATATCAACCGCAGCTATAATTTGATTTTTTCGATTTTCTAATTAGTATAAAAGTTAGGAGCATTTAAACATTTGTATGAAATTTGTTTTTCGTCCCTATTTTTAACCGACTTCAAGATTTCAAAAGGAGGAGGTTATCAATTCGGGTGTTCCGTTTTTTGCCATTTGGCTACGGAACCCTAATAAACAATACCTACTTACATGAGGCCTTAACATAGAGAACTCACAATAGTCTTAAGTGTCCTGGACCCTACTAATAATGCCAATAGGCGAATTTCCGATGTTTTGAACATTTTTTAACAAAGGAAACGACAGAAAATATCTAAGGAACTACGGAACCTGCTTTCAAAATTTCATAAGAATCGGTTAAGAAATGCAACCCGTAGGGGAGAACATAATCATAATAATCATAATCATATTTATAGGTAATATCATATTACATGTCACAATACATTTTATACTTAAGTACATATGTACATATTGCAAATAATTAATTAAGTATTCACAATTTCACACAAAAAATACAGTACAACAGCATGTGTATCCTATCCTAAATCAACACAAAATAGCTCGCTATGATTATAGAAAGCCTGCTCGACAAGCCAGTTTTTTAGTTTTGTTCTGAACACCGACGCACTAGGAGCAGCAACTATTTCGCTTGGGAGGTGAACATCTGGACATACTAAAGCATTTTTGTCCAAGCTGAAACGGACACCTACGCTAATGCTCGGTCAGTTAGCCATGAAAATAACAATGGAATCCACGTTCCTTTCTTTGTTCAAGTGTTGTTTTTCAATTAAAATTGGCTTCTTTAGGCATTTTTCCGTTCTGATTTTCTATTTCTTTGAAATAAGGCCGAAAATACAAATCTTCACTTTCCCCTTGTACAGATTTACACGTGCAGTTCTGTTTGTGTTTACTCTTAGGTGTGTATTAAGTGTTCATTTGTTTTAATTTTGGTATTGATATTTATATACGTAATTACGAATTTATTTTTAAACGTTTTGTTTATTCGATACCCAAACTTAATTTTCCTTTGATCTTACATTTCGTCGATTCCTTCTTCAAAGTAAATGGATTATATATTTAAAACTGTGGCGAAAGTTAGGCTTTTCTGAAATTAAAACCTCTCAGTGAACTTTGATCCAATATCTTCCTGGGCTGGGCTGATATACCAATCGCTTACCAGACAAGCGCTTCAACATTAGTGCGATATATTGAATGGTGTGACTTAGTAACCATCCTGTTCCCGTCCTGGTCGGTGTGACTGGATTTGTACTGGTCGACGCGAGCGACGTTGAGCTTGAGAGCTTGAGGGATATTGGCGGAACCCCTGTCTAAAACTGCGAAATACGTGTACAGTTTTTTGATAACTTGTAACACATTGTAACTATAATGTAGAGGCCCAACGGAGCCAACATGTCTCATTGATAAAGGCTCTTTTTAAACATGTAGCTAAAAAAAAGAGCTTGATGGTGGCTGGCATAGCCTACTCGTATTTTAGCAGAAAATGTACACTCCAGCGGCGGTAGCTTGGTCGCATTTTTATCGTCTGTCGCCATGCCTGTCACGTTCTAAGAAGTATGTAAGTGTCGTATATGACAGCTAGGCTTACGTGAGCGATGACTCGCGAATGCGACGCGGCGCGGCGGCCCAACGGCATTCGGAGATCGCCCACGTAGGACACTTCCATAGGTGTCAAAGGATTGAATTCACCCGCGCCGCGCCACTTCGCGTTCGCGAGTTATTCGCTCAGGTAAGACACTGCCTCCAGTGGATCGTCGGGCCTTTAACTCATCATAAGGCAAACTGTCCTAGGCCTACTGTTCTTCGTAATAGGAACTTTTGCCATCACTGTGTGCCTCCACTACGACGCTATAGTGCACGTAATAGCGCGATCGTAGCTGGAACATCCTCAGATCGAAGTGGATTTTCTTGTTAACACAGGATGTTTATTTAGATAGATAGATAATCCCTTTATTTGTTTGCCACAATAAACACAGGAAATACAAATAATAAAATGACAAAAAAAAACAGATAATACAAAATCAAACGAGAGAAATACACATTTATACAAAATAGAAGTA
The DNA here is from genome assembly GCF_033807575.1 of Cydia pomonella. Lineage (NCBI taxonomy): Eukaryota > Metazoa > Arthropoda > Insecta > Lepidoptera > Tortricidae > Cydia > Cydia pomonella. The sequence continues at coordinate 5,202,706 of NC_084717.1, read as the reverse complement.
GAAAGAAAAAATACATTGAAATAATACTGTTCCATACATATAGGAAATATCTATTGTGTGTGTCGCAGCGAAACAAAAGGGTTCTGGCTCAGTATTAAGCTTGACCCTATGGGAGAGGCACTGATATTCTGCCAGGACCAGATCACGTCAACCAAGATACAGTGTAAAATATGCAATATTCAAAGTTAGTACTTACCTAAATACCTTGTTTATAAAACTAGTGAAATAATTACCATTGAAAGTGTGTACTTACATAGTTATGATATTGAAGTGTCAGTGTGATTAGCATGCTTAAGTAATACGTAGTAAGATTTAGTATTTAGTCACCTGTAGGGCTAAGATGGCCTACTGTTTATCATTTGTCACCATGCCTGTTACGTTCTAACAAGTATGTACATAAGCGCAAAAGAGACGGGCATAGTGACAAGCAATAAAAATGGAACCATGCTGCCACCGCTGCAATAATTTACGGGGCTGATATAAAGGTCATAATGAGCAAATTTTACTACGGGACCAACCTCGAAATCGTGAAAAAAAATATTGGCTGTTCATACACTCTGGCTGTCTGACCTTGACATTTTCTATGGGAGAGTAAATTTTTTTTTTCACTATTTCAGTGTTGGTCCCATAGTAAAATTTGCTCAGCATGACCTATATATTCAGCCCGTAAATTATTGCAGGTGACTAAACAACACCCTGGGATTTTTTCTCCCTTCATTCTTCCGGTTGCGACGAAAAACTCGGTAAGATTTATGAATAACGCCCTGTATTAGCAACTACGTATAACTGTAGATATTCGCTTTTGATCTCAGATCTGTTTACATTATTTTATTAATATAAAGCCCTCGGATACTCCAACGGCCGAGGGCAGAGGATAAATATTCGTTAGGTGATTACAGATTACAAACGGACTGAAGATGCTTCGAGGGCTGTTTTGTAAATTTGTTATCGGGATCGGAAGTATTTTGACTTATGTACATATTTTCCACTAAAATCATGAAAAACAATATACATAATGATATATAGAGGATTAGTATAGCTAGCTTAAATCTAAAATAGGCCCTTGAGGAATTGTACCAAGGTTGCTGGCGGCATTTCCTCGATGTATCGCATTGATGCGTATTGCGCTGAAGCCGCCAGCTCTTCGGTCATCAGTTACGTCATCCAGACGCTTTGCGATTTCTGCAAAATACTTGTGCGCGCTGGGACCCCACGGACCTAGAGTTTCAACGCCAAATGTTACAAAATGGTACTCTCTGCCGAGGCTGGCTGGAAACGTTACAATATGATTTTGTGTGCTATTATTTAATTTTATCAGTTTAAGTACAATAAATACCAAGATTTCGTGGCTATTGTCGATATTCACTTTTGTCCTATATCAATTGTAGTATTTACAGCGGCACTCCTTACAAAATTGTTTGTTGTTGTTTGTAAACAATAATTACCTACTGTTGATTTACGTTGTCTCGGATCTGTGGTTGTTTTGAATTGTATCAGTCCCCTCTCCCTATATCTGTTCAGTGAACGCCAAAAGGAGGAAGAAAAATCGGCCAAGAACATGTCGGGACAAGCTCAGTGTAGGGTTTCGTGGTAACCATTCTGTTAAAATAGGTCAAACGGGGGCTATTAGTAAGTATAATGTACATTACAAGCATAAGGAAGTACCTTTGCAGCGCTTTGTACGTTTTTTTACTAAGAAGATTTTTTGCAATATCTTTAAAACGACTGGACCGATTATGTTCGCTATTGTTTTCATTGAAAATATTTTATAAGTTCTTGTTTCACGATTTTTTTGACCCATGGTTCAAAAGTTAGAAGGAACGGAACATTTTTTTTTCATAGCAATCGCTTTTCCGAAAATATTAACTCTATCACAAAATTGTTTTTGGAGCCCTTCGTTTTGAAAGACCTATCCAATGAAACCCCACACCATTGACTTAAAAAAAAATATATATATTTTGTATGGAGGTACCAAATAAAATTTATTTCTACTTTTTATTTTATTGTTCTATCGCCATTCATGATTTATGTATCCATGCCAAATTGCAGCTAGGAAGCTGCAATATATGTATTTTTTTATATATATTATATTATTATTATTATTTTTAGTGGTAGGAACCACTAATGATCACGGAGCAAAGCCGTGGATGAACTGACAGACGGACAAAAAACTTCTGCTGATGACTATAGTACGTAACAGTCACTGTACTGTAATAGGGATCATTCGTTACATCACGAGATATCATCAAAACAATTCCAATTTGTTTTTGAAACTTAGCCACTCTAGAACTGCACTTTCCCAGCTACGTTATTGAAATTGATCATTTCTCCTCGAGTCCAAACACATGAATCAGAAAGATTGTATATTTTTCCGCTTCGTTTGTCACGAGACTCACGAGTCAATCGTATCGATGCATTAGTCTCCGGCAGCGCCTTCGCTGACTTTACTACTGATTAGTAGATTTGGTTAATTATTATTGTATTGAGTGGCCAATTTATCATTCAGCAAAGTGAAATTATAGGACATTATTACACAAATTATGGGAATACTTGGTTGCTAAATGACATTCGGCAAAATAATATTCGGTAATGATTTAGAGAACCATTTTGCCGTTTCCTTTATCACGATTGTCGATTGTATCGTATCAATGCATTACACGTCATACGTTACACGTTATTATAATGAAGCTACCGAACATTAAGATACGACGTATGTTATCCTAGTTCACTTTCGTTCAAAAGATGGCACTGATTACAATCGGTAACAATTGATATTGCGTAGAACTTTTTCCGACACGGCCAACCCGACAAATGTACGTATCCCTTACATTTTCTCCCAAAGATCTCTATAAATCTTCAATACATATCTGAGAATGAGAACAAGCTTTTAAGATTAGCCATTTTTCCCGAGTCCAAACACATGAATCAGTACGATTGTATATTTTCCGCTCCGTTGGTCGAGAGTCAATTGCATCGATGCATTCGTCTTCGCTATCGGACTGCTCCGTAATAATTCAAGTGAAGCATTGCACTTCGGTGAGGAGGCAAATCTAAATGGTTACGAATGTTACGATCTAAGAAACGGGGGAAATCCTAGATAAGATAACAGTTAAGGACTTTTTCGTTGACAAGTAAGTTTGGTAAGAGGCATGTGTAGAGGCATATCGACATTTGTTTTTTATCAGTCTATGCACATTCAAACTTGAAATGATCGACTGTCATAGTTAATTAGTCTATGTGACTAAAGACGATATATATTAGGTACCTACACATAAAACCGGAACATATAAAAGTCAAATAAGTAATATAGTTATTGAAGCCACACAGAAAACGGTAAAATCAAATAAACAAAAGCTTCTAAAAATACAACATAATTTGTATAAAACTCCTCATTTGATGTGTTTTCCCAATATCCTGGTAGATGGCGCTGTTATGACCGGTGAATATCCTACATCGCGTAAACTTTATTCATCCTAAAATCTATAAGATGCTAAACTTTTTTATGTTTTATATTAAATTGTGTAAAGATTTTTCAGATAGAAAAAACAAACGCCTGTTTATAATTTTACTCGGTGTTTTATTCTTACTTCCCTTTCAAAATCATAGTGCCAAATTGTACACCATTGTTTTCTCGAAGTCGGTTTAAAAGAATTAAGTATTTGTCGAATACTTACAAACGAAACTCGAAGTTCAGTCTAAGACTCTAAGTTGTCGCTCGCATCGCATGTCCCATGTTCGTATTTAGAAATCAAAGTACACTACCCTATAATACAAATCCAATACAATCAGTAGCTTGAAACCGTCCTCTTCTTTCCATCGAGCATTTATGAACAAATAGAGTCAGACCAAGTTAACTCGGCACAGACTCTATAGTTTGCAGTGACAGAGTGTGACAGTGGCACCATAACCGTCAAATTACTTTGAAAATATGAAGTTTTTAATGGCACTTCCATTTGTCATGTCAAGGTCGGTGCAAAACTTAAACTAACGAACTAAATTATAGGTACTTAACGGATAAAAATAAGACATCTTTTTGGAGTTTAAATTTGTACTTAGTATTAGCAACTGAGCAAATTAAATCATAGGAATCTAGTAAAAGCTCTCCGAAATAAAGCGTGAAAGAGCGAGAGCGTCAAGAAGAGCCAAGAACTGAGGACCTATCACGGATATAGATTGCACTGCACGACAAAGAGGCTCTGCCTCTTACTAAATTACTAATCGTAGTGAAAGTCTGTGTCTCACTTAAAATAAAGCCTTTATTAATTATCAACAACATAACAGTAAAAAATAAAAATTTTAAAAATATATTATGATAAACATATTTTGTAGATCCTCTTTGGGTGCAGGCCTCCTCCAGATTTCAAGCGCCTCTCAAGTCAATACTCAATGATGACTCAATAATAATGGCAACCCTAAATCTGTGGTTGAGACATCTTTAAGAAGCCCTAGGAGCAAGGAAGAGTCTCCTGGTTGAAGGCTGGTTATATAAATATAGCCAATAGATTTTCAGTATAATTTGAATGTCAATAGCAAAATAAGGTCCTGGAAAGTATTTCCGTTAAATAATTTAACTCAATTTGAAGTTGTGAGTTCTGCGCCCGCACGGATGCCTGCGATTTGTTTGTTTTGCTTGGTATTGATGTATGTACATATTGGAGTACATAACAGTTTCATATCTTGCCAGAAATTCTAACCCCCTTATTCATAAACGTCTACTAAAGTTAACAAGCCGCTAATAATCGTTTGTCCCTTTCCGACGTATTGGTATGATGGAAAGGGACAAACGATTATTAGCGACTTGTTAACTTTAGTGGACGTTTATGAATAAGGGGTTAATGGGTTAAAACTATGGTCTCTTTGTTAGCATTAGAAAATAAAAACCGGCCAAGAGCATGTCGGGCCACGCTCAGTGTAGGGTTCCGTAGTTACTCTTCCGTCACAATAAGCTAAACTGGAGCTTAAAGTATAGTAAATTGTTAACCAAGGGATGAAACGGTACCTTTCACGCAAGTTAAACAAATGGCTAATTTGCATAATCAGTATACCTAATTAAAGTAAGTCTTTTTACTATGAAGGGGAAACTTTTTGCGATTACTCAAAAACAGCTAAACTGATCATGTCCGCTATAGTTTTCATTTAATGTCTTTCTTAAGCTCTACTTCCACGATTTTTTTCATATTTTTTGGACCTATGGTTCAAAAGTTAGAGGGGGGGGGGGGGATTTTTTTTTCTTTCGGAGCGATTATCTCCGAATATATTCACTTTGTCAAAAAATGTTTGTAGAATACCCCTATTAGTTTTGAAAGACCTTTCCAACGATACCCCACACTGTGGGGTTGAAGCAAAAAAAAAAATTCACCCCCACTTTACGTGTAGGGGAGGTACCCTCAAAAAAATTAAATTTTTAGATTTTATTGTACGACTTTGTCGGCTTTATTGATTTATATATCCATGCCGAATTTCAGCTAGCACTAACGACCACGGAGCAAAGCCTCGGACAGACAGACAGACAGACAGACAGACAGACAGACGGACATGGCGAAACTATAAGGGTTCCTAGTTGACTACGGAACCCTAAAAAAGGTAAACAAGCTTGACATGTCGTTTTATTGAAAAACGCTTTCTAAAAACAGTAGCTATGATTTATTAATTGTAACATATTTGCCGTGACTTATTTTTCAAGTGTTTTCAAATAAAAAGATAGGTCAAGATTGTTTACCTTTTTTGTAATGCTAACAAAGGAACTATAACTTCGTACTTTCACAACTTTAATAGAAACGTCCGTTCTAAGTAACTTTTCGAGTTTGACAACTTGACCTCTTTTGTATTAAAAGTTGTCATCTTTTGCATTTATTTGCGATGTTATTTTATATTTTAGTTAGAGGAAAAACTAGTAATCTTTTTATAATTGTCTGAGCGAGCGCGTAGCGTCTACGTTTCAGCTTAGACACAAAATTATTTCTTATATCCGAAAGATTCTCGTGAGATTTCGTTAGTTTTTGATAGTTTGTATGGATTTTTTGTTGATTTGATTTTTTTAGGTGGGTGAGCATTGGAGTTCGTTCATAAGAAATAAGTTATAAAAGTACGCAATCAAGTTAAATTTAAAACATGAATATGTTAATTTTACTAACCTAACCTTTCAAAACAGTAGTACTATAGATACGACTCGAAAAAACAGCGTTTTGATTTTAGAATTTTTAGTCAGAGAATTCTCTCTGGTAATAAATCGTTAGCCAGCTTGTATTTTAGAAACTAAATCCGTCAACTAGAAATAGGGGAGTATTTGGGTTATTCCGGTAGTTTTTTAAATGGGTTCGTGATTAGTCTAGAATGTCATTTTAGCTGCTATTTTTTCATTGAACTGGCATTGTGATTAACACTTAAAAAAACCAATCAAAGATAACACGTGTTTAAATATAATATTTTTCGTTTCTTCTATGAGCTAACCAATTTCAGGAAACAATAACCGGACAAGTGCGAGTCGACGTGAAACACACAAACAAGTGAAACAAAAGAGGATTCGGTATGAATATATAGTATAGGTACTTATTATATATTTTACAGTACATATGGTGCTACTTTAGCGCACTAGTGCGCAAATAAGTATATTACGTTACTGTGTCAAACATTTAAAGGGCCATATGTACTGTAAAACGTTGTACGATACATGTGCGAATAGGTAATTCGCAACTCGTGTCGATTTAAAACACTCCCTTCGGTCGTGTTTTAATTTATCGCCACTCGTTTCGAATTTCCTATTTTTCGCACTTGTATCGTAATGTACTATTTTGTAATCTACAAAAATATTTGGTCACCACAAAATTGTAGTTACAAATATATTGTTTTTAGATTTTTCCTGTAGTAGTAGTTTATATAGAGTAGATGATATTATTTGCCAAATTTCATAGTTCTAAGTCAACGGGAGGTACGCTATTAATTTAGATTCCCTTGCGTGTGGAAATTATACGATTTTGCGGCATAAACGGCAGTATATTTTTTTTTTACCTTAACTTAGAAGTTTGATTTTTTCACAGCTTCAAGGGACTGTAGAACTGAATAATATGGTTTGAATTTCAACTCGATACCTCCACGCGTTTCCGAGATAAAGGGTCTTGACAGATAGACAGACGGACAACAAAGTGATCCTATAAGTATTCTGTTTTTTCCTTATAAGGTACAGAATACAGAACCCTAAACATCTGAAACAACAATTGACTCTGAAGTTTATCACAGCTATCATAAATCTAGTTAGTGACCGGAGCGAACGACAGCGGGCAGTCGGTTTAAAATGGCGTTTGGACCAATGTTTAATATTGTCTATGGTTGTCCTATTATTATAAGATTGTGGTTGTGTTGTGTGAATATTTTATTGACATAGAATGATTATAATGACATACATATAATGAATTTGAATGGTTAAATTTTTTTTACTTAATGAGTATAATTTTATTTAGGTTTTTTTAATCTGTATTTTTCCTTTCACGTAATAACTCCAATACACCTTAATCGGAACGCATTTAGAAGCAGAATTTAGAGCGTAAAAATGTGCTCCATCTATTGAATCGTTAGATCGTTCTATGTTACATAAAAAGTCGTATGTCAATAACGAAATTGTATACAGATACGACTTTTGCTTTTAAATATTGAAATGCTCGGTGCTTGTTAGGCGACACCAGAGACCAGTAAAAAATAAAGAATGCCTATTCTTGCCTATGAATGCCTATTGCCTATACAAATTGGCTTTGCTCTGAATATTGTTGACGAGGCCAATGAAGTAAAAGGCTTCCAGAAAATTGAATTAAGTGCTTTTTACAAACGAATATCTAGCAATAAGTGGGCTAGGTTAGGTTAGAACTGTTACCCCATAAAAAAAGTTTTAAATTTTGTGAAATATTACGTTATATTAAAATATAATATAACAAAAGCCATTATGCAATATGTATTTATACTAGTTAAAAATCAATACAAAAATAGGCATTATATCAATAGCGGTTTAGATTAAATCATAATATAATAAAATCAACGTGTAAAAATAATAATTACATTATAACAAGTAATAATATATGAAATGGCATTATGGCAAGTGTATGAGAGTTTTATTATAATTATATTAATCATAACACACCCTCCAGTCAAGCGATACCTGAGGGGTTAATTTCGGATCATGCCGGACCGGATCTAAACTAGTTTAAATGTAGGGTAAGATCTCCAGTGAATGATGTATGTATTTCAGCATTCATTAATAACTGGAAAAAATATTTGTTATTTAATCAATCCTCAATTAAATTAGCAAGAATGAACATAAAAACTAATGAAGGAACACCGCAAAACCCAGTGAATGAACATTATTTAGGTCTTTTTAATCAGCATTACAAACATTTTTAAAAAGAAAAGCTTTACCAGCTCTTTTTAGGACATAAATCGAACATGTTCATATCTTTTTTACTCATCCATATTGGTTCTAAATAGATTAGAATATAATAAAATGAATGTTTTTCACCAGTAATACAGGAACATATTAAATAATTAACAAGGGAAAGAAAATCTATGTAAAACAAGTAATAACGTGTAAATTTTGAAGAAAAAGGGTCTGGCTCAGCAAAGTCTTTAGAATAATAAACTTTGTTCGCCGTTACATTGTTCATACATAGAATTAGTAGAAATGTAATAAATAAATAAGCCAAATTTTTATAGTTTACTGTATTGTTCATACATAAAAATCTAGTAAATGGACTATAGAAATTTGCTTTGTTCCAAAACTGGCTGAAAGAATCAGAATCGTTTTCTATGCAGAATCACAAAAAATAAGCTTAATACCATTACGTTTACATTTAAATTTAGAATAAAATGAAATCTTCGCGACTCCAGTAAATAAACACACCGTTCATTTACTAATTTGAGAATATTTCATGATCTAGTAATGGAGCTATAAAAAGATTAAGACTTAATCAGAGAATAAGCTAACAAAATTTACATTTACAGAAGGTAATTTAATAAAGTCTTACTTACACGGTAGAATACAAAGGGTTGATGTGAGTGGACAGCGATCACCGGGGTCATTGGTCTCTATGGGTGTACCGCAGGGATCAATATTGGGGCCGTTCCTGTTCCTTATCTACATTAATGACCTGCCTTACCTTGTAAAGACCCACCATGACATAGTATTGTTTGCAGACGATACCTCACTTATTTTCAAAGTCAAACGACAGCAACAAGCTTGCAGTGATGTAAACAATGCTATTTCTAAAGTAGTAAATTGGTTTAATGTTAATAATTTATTGTTAAATGAGAAAAAGACTAAGTGCATTAAGTTTGTTACAAGTCACATAAGGAATGAGCAAACAGGTGTCATTGTCAAGGATGAGGAATTGGAACTAGTAGATAGCACAGTTTTTCTTGGTATAACTTTAGATTCTAAACTACAATGGGGTCCCCATATTGCTAATCTCTCGAATAGACTGAGTTCTGCAGCTTTTGCAGTGAGCAAGATCCGTCAGTTAACAGACGTGAAAACAGCTCGATTAGTTTACTTTAGTTACTTTCATAGCATTATGTCATATGGTATTTTACTATGGGGTAGTGCTTCAGAGATAAATACCATTTTTGTTCTGCAGAAGAGGGCTATTCGTGCAATATATAAAATGTACCATAGAGACACACTTAGAGATAAGTTTAAGGACATTAACATAATGACAGTGCACTGTCAATATATTTATGAGAATATTCTGTATGTACATAAAAACATTGCCAGTTTTAAGAAAAACTGTGAAATACATAATATTAATACTAGAAATAAGCATAAGCTCGCAGTGCCCTTCACTAGGCTCCATAAAATTAAGAAATCATTCATGGGTAATTGTGTAAGATTTTACAATAAACTTCCTAATATTATAACTGAATTGTCTGTTAGTAAATTTAAAAATTATGTAAAACGTAAGCTTATCTCTAAAGCCTATTATAGCACACAAGACTACATGAATGATGAAACACCGTGGGATTAAGTGTGATTGTAAAGAATGAATATTTATTGTTATGTTATTAATGATGAAATTGATAATTCAATGTATATATATACCGTATTTTTTGACATTTAGATTTTATTCTAGAAAGGTTCTAGACTAGTATTTTTATACAATTTTGATGTTTGACGATCTTTTTGTGAAATTCTTATTATTAAGTTTACCATATCTATAATAGTTCAATGTTTTTTTTAGAACAATAATAACTGCATCAATAAATTGCTCTGATATTTAGATTAAGATGATATTTGTAAAATTTGACGATTTAAAAGTGCTTGTTGCTAGGCCTATTTGAATAAAGAATATTTTGACTTTGACTTTGGTAAACCTAATACACGCAAATAACAAAACTTACATTAAATAAGCACTTTATATGTTGCTCCAAACGTAAGCACTTGGGATCTATTTTTTTTCATACGAATCCTCAAAACCAGAATCACACAAACTTCAAAAGACAGTTACTGAGTGTGTGTTAGTCGAACGGGTCGAAATAGTTATTTGTACAACAAGAGAGCAAAGTTTGATATTTCTTCGAGTGCTTGTTTTGAGTCCCGTGCAAGCGAAAGATTGTATAATCTCGCTACGCTCGTGAATCTAATTTAGAATCTTGAGCGTAGTAAGGGACTCAAAAGCGCACGAGATGTAAATAACTTTGATCTCGTGTAGTACACAAAATTTTTCACGTCAGTCGGCCATCAAAAATTACAACCTGAAAAAATGTAATCCAGACGGACGGATCACTATTTCACTCATGTTTTCTGAAGGTATTCTAACAATTAACTTTAATTACAGTAATGAAACAAAACGAAAGAAATTTCAATAAAATAATACGAAAATAATGAATTAACGAACATCAAAAAAAAAAAAAACCAATTGACAGTTCAATCGACAACTTTTTTTTGTAAAAAAAAAACACTAAGATTCGGTCCGAATTGCGGATACTACTATTTGTCAACTATAGTAGAGATCGTTAAAAGTAGTTAAGTAGAATTATTTACTGCGTAACAATTGCGTAAAATTGTATAAGTTCATTGTTTTGATTGTATAATAAAATACGTAAAATATGGTGTTTTTATTAAATTTTAAACTTTTATTTAATTAATTAATTATTACGAATGAAGACTCGTAGGGTGTTTTGGAACGATGCGGTCTGACTTATTTCGGGGGTCTATTATAAACCGTCAATATACCGTTGAATTACGTATGCACTTTTTGTCTCTTTCTTTTTGCTAATGACGTGAAAGGGATAAAGATAATAGAATCCAAATATTTCGAACTTGTATTAGGCCCCGCACGTTGAAATGACATTCGAATATAAAGGTCACTTGAATGTTATTTTGTCTCACTCGGTGAGCAAAATGCGATTTTGCTCACTGTTTTTAAGCAGCAAATTACCCTTGTTCTAGCTGCTGACGTGAAAATAAATTTATTACGTGTTGCCATTGCATAGAAAACAAGTAGTTAGTAAAAAAATATACGGCCAGTGGTAAAAATCTTTAGACATAAAATGTGATTTTGTTAATTCACTGGGGGGTGTTCATTCACAGGAGGGTTCACCCTGTTAGCAGTCCTCATAACTGACTCGTCTGTGGCACATGAAGCTCATGCACGCGGCATGTTCGCTTAGATTACGGTTGTTGCACTAACTGGTACACGGTACGGTTAATATCGTATCGTACCGGACCGGTTCAAAGCTAGTTTAAAAGCTGCAGTTTTAAAATCATTGTAGCTGAATGTTACACACCCGTTTTTTACTAGTTTATAAATTATAAATTGCAAACAGTTTATAGTAACTGTCGGGCCTAGTGGGTAGTAACCCTGCCTGAACCCACTGGTCATGGGTTTGAATGGTTTTAAATATCATACAATCAATCCTAGCATTGAGATACCTGTCTTATTCCTTAAAACTTAGCACAACTGTATTATTTACGAAAACCTATTTATTTAATTTAGTTCTAGAATTAACTCGGAGGCATTTACATATATCTAAGGACGGGCCTGACGGGTAATAAGAATGGAGCAAGGGCTACAACCGCGAAAATTGAAGTTCGTCAATTGCGGGCATTTTTCTCTGTCGCTCTAATCACGTCATGGTGAGAGTAAAAGAGAAAGTTCCCGCAATTTGCGAATTTCGGTTTGCGCTGTAGGCCCCTAGTACAGTGGTGTCACTCACGAATTCGAATCAATCGCGCAGTCTAAGTGCAGTGTTGAGTTGAGCTTACGCTCTGCCCGCGTAACCAACATGCCAATTATTAAGAGGATACGGGAGCTGAAATTCAAATATTTTAGGTGAATATCCGTCTCACTAATGGAAGCGGCTCCTAAAACTAGCGTGATAAGGACAACGCCGGATTAGGCGAAAAATCTCAAAAAACGATGTTTCGTACTCGACTGTTTCCTCCTCCAAAACTTAACCAAATGGAACGAAACTTTGAGGTTTAAATGGTAATGAAATTATGTGTCGGACTGTTTTGCTTTTAGGGCTAATTGATGTCAGTTTTGAATACCATGTTTTTCTTTGTGGCCTAGTAAATTAGCCTTAAGAAACAAAAATATTAAAAAAAAGCATACATCCGACACAGATATTAAAAATAATAATCTGTGTTGAAAAAATCATTGCTCTAGCTTCAAAAACCATGGAGGAAACAGTCGAGTACGTTTGTATGGAGAAATGACCACTCCTGTTGCTTCTTCAAACGTCCGTCAGCGTATCAAACGTATCAATCGTTAACGCTCCGTAGCGAACGAAACGCAACTGTCACTGTCGCACTAATATGGAAGAGTGATAGAGAGAGATGACTACGCTATGGTGCGTGAATGATTGACATGTTGGCTGCGCGGGCCGAGTGTAACTTCAACTGTATGTCAGCGATTAGCTTTATATGATTCTTACTAAGGGCGGAGACAATCCTATCTACAGTTGCTAAAGCAGTATCATTTTTTTTTACAAATTCAAGCGTCTTTTCCATTGCCTAGGAAATAGCTTAGGTATGTCGCCTAGGAAACAGCTTATGTAGTTTAAGGAGCCGCTTCCGTTAGCGATGAGACGGATATATTCACCTAAAATATTTAAATATCAGCTCCCGTATCCTCTTAATGATTGGCATGTTGGCTACGCGGGATGAGCGTTACTTCAACTGTATGGCGGCGATTAGCTTCATATGATTCTTAAGCTAAGAGGGAGGCCGTCCTATCTGCAGCAGTACCATCATCTTTTTACAAATTGAAGCGTCTTTACCATTGACTAGAAAACAGGTATGTCAGGCACAGATTAGGGCACAATACGGAGTTAATAGAGGCAAAGCTGCAACGTTTGGTCGGACTATTAATTATTTAGCCCCGATTACCGCTGGCACTGCAGCCCGCGGCTTGTCCACTAGATACGGGGAATAATATGCCTACATCGGAAACAATATACTACAGCATGCCGAACATTAGTGGACACTAACATAATGTTAGGGAAAACTATTTATAATGGAGGGAAATACCAATTTTATACATGTAAAAATCTATTAATACTCATATAAACATCTATTTGTCGGTCTAAAATGTATTTCATTGACAAAAAGTTAGTATTCCAATAACTCTAAAATGATGTATATGCCACCCGAAGGGTTAATATCGGATTTTCATACAACGCCTACCAAAAAACCTAGAGCAAAAACTCACTTCAAACAAATAACGATTTCCTTAATAAATTCTTCAGGCGCTCCAAACTGTAAGTGCAACTAGTTTACGTGTTTCTACGATTGTTCAACATTTTAATGGTACAATTTACATTCCCAGCCATTCAGCATAAACTTTAAGCCAAATTAGCTACAAGAAAGTTAAGTAAGCAGAAAAATAAATCCTCCTTCTCGAGATCAGAGGAGCAACTTTAAGCGCGAAATCGAAGACGATTTGCATTTAAGAGTCCAAAAGCGACAGAAAAGTAAAAGAGTAATTAAACCCTGAACAGGTGGTAACAAAGTTAGGGATAATTGTACGTTTCTACTGAGTTTTGCATTCCAAACTTGCTCCAGATCTGTGCTAGAGCATATTAGTTCTCAAACTTGATTAGGTTAACGTAAATTAGACTTGGAGAAATAAAATATGAGCACATACGTTTCATTGGTAATATAAGGGACGAGTAAATTAAAAAGGCAAATATTAAACGAATAATAACTTTTAAAAATAGGTACTGTAAAAGGAATGCGTCTAACTGTGGTGGAGAATATAAACGCAGACGTAGATTTCTGATACTATATATATATATATATATATATATATATATTTTTTTTTTTTATCATTCAGCTACATCACAAACATCGACTACTCCTTCGGAATGCTCGTCTGCAGGAGGCCTACCGCGAACAACGTCCGACGTGTTGCCTCCCTATCACACTTACGTACGAATTTACAAGTGCGACAGAGAGGCAACACGTCGTACATGATTCGCGGTAGGCCCTCTGATTTGTATTCATCTGGCAGGGCGATAGTTCTGAATTCAAATCTATAACTGTTACTATTGCCAGTTATCTTCAAACCTTCACAGTAGGAGGCGAGAAACTAACCAAGTTTTCGACATTATTATCCAATAATACGTCACGTACGTCACACACAACACCCGCTACGTCATTAGCTACAGGCCAGACTGAGTATTATATTCTTTGGGCCAGACTAACCACTGACTTAATAGTAAGTACCCAAGAGAGTTTTAGGATAAACCGTTTTTTTTAGTTTTGTAAGGGATATGTCAAAAAATTATGAAAAATTTTTGCATTTTATCTATAATATAACGCAACTTTTCCGCACTATTAGAAAACAAAATTAGAAAAAAAATCTCACATGCGTGCTCGACCCTAGCCAAAGCCCAGCCAAAATCACGGTAAAAACGTGAGTGACCCAATTCAATATTGTCTTGATTTGTGTTAGCTACAGAGTATAGACCCTATAGCCTACGTCGAAGGTCACCAAATGGCGGACCGCGGTTCGAATCCAGACCGCCGACCTATATTACTTATTTCCTTATTTAAGAGGAAAGAGGACGGCCGATTCTTCATACAAACGTAGTCCCTATTTACCTCTCTGGATATTGACATTACGGAAAATATTTTTACATGATTTTATTTATATTAACCATGGCTATGTTTCTACATTTGACTTTTTTCGATTTTTGTATCATTATAATAATTAGGAGCGAAAAACAGATTTCATACAAAATTTTAAATGACTCTAATTCCTATAATAATTAACAATTCGGAAAAAATCAAACGTCCTTTACGTGGATAGCTGTGGTTGATATACAACAAATTATGTCCAAATTTTTTTAATAATGTTACGCAGCGTCTTACGTGAGCGAACGACTCACGAACGCGAAGCGGCGCGGCGCGGCGCGACGCGGCGCGGGTGAATTCAATCCTTTGATACCTATGGAAGTGTCCTACGTGGGCGATCTCGTTGTGAACGCGAATGCCGTTGGGCCGCCGCACCGCACCGCGTTGCATTCGCGAATCATCGCTCACGTAAGACGCTGCGTTAATATCCAGAGAGGAAAATGAGAACGACGTTTGTATGAAAAGGCGATTTCCGCGGTTCCTCCACTTGTGTCTTAATAAACTTAAGTAGAAACGGACCCCGTTGGTCATATTATTTTAAAAACCAGACCCCTGAAGAACCCTTGTGACCCTCGGTGGCCTTGGTCTACGTTATTCACTCGTTTATGCCAATATTATTCTATTAAGTAGCTCTTATGAGATTAGCAGTTTGATATCATCGTGTTCATGTTGTATTCTCTGTGTGACTTGCGAAGTTTAGAGTTTAGAGACGCAGTAATGATCCAATAATTCAATTTATAACTCATTTTTGGTATATAAATATATTTCAATACGAAGGAAAGCATTTTAATGGGTCAGCAACGCGCATGTAACAAACACCTCTGGATTTGCAGGCGTCCATAGGATACGGTGACTGCTTACCATCAGACGGGCCGTATGCTTGTGTGTGTAAAAAAAAGCATTGATATGAGATGGATTGGAATTAAAATATTTCGTAAAAGAGTATTTCGTTATTTAATAAAAAATAGTGGGCCGATACTGATACATTGGCAATACGTGGGCAATAATATTAAAGATTCTGGAATGAGCTACTTAGTGGTCAAGGATTAAAATAAAAGTTTTTGTTTTCATTTCATCGTAAATTTATGTACATACGTACGTACAAACATACAAATGTATGTAAATACATTTTAATTAAGGCCAATCAGTCCATGACGCCCTGTGTAATCATTATAAAATATATTTTTTAATACAGTTGCTCAAAAAGTGCTACTTTACGTAGCTGTTTAGCGTGCGGAAAGTTGCATTGCGCGAACTAGTGCTTTTTACTTTTCCACTTGTTCCAATTCATGACTACTTATTGATGAGTGTTAATGTTAGTTTCCTTTAAAAGTCATAATCAACATAAAAACCTACTGTTAATGTAAATATAATAAATATAAGCATATTTCATATTTTATTACTTACCTCTTCATCATTATAGCACGTTTATTTTTTAATATTGAATATTGAAAAACCGTTCTTAATAAGTTGTCTGAATGGAACGGAATAGCTGCCGAAACGCCTGTCAAAGCAGAGGCGTTTTTCTTACTGCAAGTTATATTGTATGTCTATGTACTGCAAGAATATTTTAAGTTTCCAAAGGCAACATTCGATATTGTTTTTATATAATTTAAAATAATATACGATACACAAATAATCGTAAATAATGATACTTAGGTAATAAATAATAGTATAATATTTTATATTTACAATTGTTTCTGTCTTATAGAACATGCATAAAAAAGTACTTGATGTTTTTATTATTTTTTCGCAACTGTATTAAAAACGTCGTTCGATACACGTGCGGAAATGTCATTCTGCACTCGTCCCGAGTCTTGTCACTCGCCTACGGCTCGTGGCAAGATATCTCGGTACTCGTGAAGTAATGACATACTTTCCGCACTAGCATCGAAATGTACTATTATTATCACGGAAATTAACTAATCTACTCAATTTCCGAAATTAGAAAAAAAACAAAATTTAATTCCTTGTACATTTCTGGAGGTAGGTATAATTTTATTCACTTGTGATGACTTTAGGAAAGCTGAATAATATAGTCAGTTATTTACAGCAAAAAATATGTCTGCATTATAAAGTTAGGTTAGGTTTGTAGTACTTATACAGCGTGTATTTTTGATACGACCGCATAACCTTAGGGTAGTTAACTTAGACTTTAATGAACACACTGTCATAGGTTTTATAAAAACAGACGACTTTTATTTTTCCTTATAAAATAATTCAGCAAGCAATGTATCACTGCTTATTTAACTCAAAACGTCGCACTAATGGATGCGACGTCACAACTGTCACAAGTGACTATGATGGACAAAATACACTGCCGATGCCGCTCGAAAAAAAAAAACAAAAATTAATTATGACTAGAAAAAAAACAATTTCAGATACGTTTTATAGCCCTAAAACCTACGTCTTGTTTAACTTTGCGGTTATATCTAAATTTCATACTGTACGAGTATATTAAGAGCATGCACACCTGAACAACTTCTCCAATTTTCCCATTAATAGCACACTAAACTAACCTTTGTCTCTAGCTTTCCACTAAACAATGTGTTGCATCTCTTCAAAGATCTTGTTCAAATGTCTCATGTTAATACCAAATCCATGGCTCTTTGGCCATTTCAGAGTAAGTTCGTGTGCATTAATGACTTCGTCGCATGACACTGGACGTTAAAGATACATTGTATGTGCTCTTATTGAAATTTAATGCAATACTTGAATATAATAGTGTAGGACAGAGTACCTAAGATGTAAGAGAGCTGGCTTAAAAATGCATATAGGTAACGCAATTGTAACATAACATTATTTTACCTATTTGGGATAATACCGACTTATTCAGAATGTCGGCTAATTTCGAAAATTCTATCACAGCTCACTAATCCACTAGCTTTTTTTTTATGATTGAGCAATGGGCTCCAATCTCAGCATGTGCCAAGCAGAGGGCCTAGCGCTGGTTTTTAGACTTGACCTTTGAGATCGGTCGATCGCAGGCAGGTCTGAGGCTCATATCGATCTCCTTCTCCTGATTATTAAAAATAAAAATATAACTTATCGACGCGACTATAAAAGACGGTTTGTAGTAAGTATGAGTTTATTCTATGACTACGAGTAAGCTGACCAAGTAGAAAGTAGATATATTCTCTATCTCTTAAACATTATATTTTGCTTTACGAGTAGGTACTGGGGTATTGTGAAGGTTGGAAACCTTCACAGTCTCGTGGTAGATAACTGGCAACGATTATTTGAATTCAGAACTATCGCCTTGCTAAAGGAATAAAGATCTGCAGGCGATTCATTTCCTGAGAGAGGCAAGCATCTGCGTGAGTCGATATTTCTGTTATTAGTTTGAAGAAAAAATATATAAATATTACCAGAAATCTACCTAAAGCGTTTACATTCCCCACTTCAGATAGGCCGTATCCTTTTACAGTATTCGATTTCTAGATGCAGCATGCATATGAGATTTATCGGCGTTACACTTATTAAGAGAGACCCCACACTAGCTAGCGTCTTTTAGCGTCGGTGTCTAGTCAGCGCTATGGAAACCTTGGAGGATTTAACAACTAAAATTGGCAATCTGTTTTGCACAGAAAATTAGAAATACAGACAAGGCGTCTTCAGCTGTTAAATCCTCCAAGATGGAAACTGGCGTCGCCGTCGCTGCACTGTTGCGTTGCGTCGAGCAGAAGCCATAGAGTTGACTAGACGCCGACGCTCGTTAGACGCTAGTCTGGGATCTTTTTTATAAAAGTAACAAGCGTTAAGGAAACATTATGCCCGTGAACCGCATGGATTTTAAAACGTAGTTCTAGATTGAATATTTTATGTTTAACCATTTACTTAATAACATCTTAAATAGAAATGGATTAGCGTGAATCCACGAAACCGCTATTTATAAAAAGGCTATGAAAGCCAAACATCGGTGAGTTAGTTTAAGATATATTTGGGTAGGATCGGATTATTTTACTATAAGGTTTTGATTAATTTTTGCTTTGCTCTTGAATTCCCCGTCGATTTTGAATATTTGGTTTTTATAAGTTCATGCAGTGAGCGCGTGCCATCTCATCCTATTCTTATATTATTATTTCAAAACGACATCTAAAGTGAAGCAATCAAAGCCGAAGGAAGCAACAGCATTCCTTATGCCGGTCAAACGTCCATCTACACACACGATTCGAAACCCTATCCCTCACATATAAGGTCGAGAGTCGCTGTAAAATAGTTGAATATTGGATGGCTATTGGACGACACTTGGTTAGTTGCGAAGTTTTCTCATTAATCTGTGTCCGAAGCGATGTGGTATCAAGCCTTTAACAGGCTTGAAGCACTTCACACTTAAGAGTCACACCTACACACCGCCATATAATCGAAATTGCGCTCTACACATTCGTCGAGACACGAGACAGGCCGAGAACGAGTGTGTACTACAACTACTACATACTGTTCTCTCTTCTGGTCTCGCTCTTCTTCGTATCGTCTAGCGCTTTTCCGATGGGGTCGGAACAGTGTCGAGACTCTCGGCGAAAGGCTCTCGACGAGTGTATACAGCCGGAATTACGCTATTCTGACATCATATTTAATATGCTTCATTTTTATTAACACGTGCAGGTGTTATTTAAATGTCACAATTTCATAGAAGTTTCACGTTTAAAATAATACTTGCTCAGTCTGGGCTATAAAAATCGCTGCCAACTTAGCTTGGTTTAACACTAGATTTGTTAAAAACTACTGAAAATAACATTGGAATGGACTTGGAGGCCAATTCAGACTTATATTTCGATGTCGAACCGATATTTAAAGTGCGTCTCGCTTTCGCCGATACATATACGAACAAGCACGAGCGAAATGCACATGATCAGTTAGATATCATTTTGACATCTAAATGTAAGTTCGAATTGGCTGGCCAGTTACGAAGTTTTCTCATTAATCTGTGTCCGAAGCACTGCGATGCGGTATCGTCAACTCTTTAAAAGCCCGTGGCGTTACTTACAGGCCAATTCGAACGTACACTGACATTAGAATGATATTTGAAACATGTTATTAACGGCCCGATTCAAAGAATGAGATACGACAACGATAAGTTCTGGTTTAGATAAGTTCTCATTTAGATATCGTTTGTATGTCGCACTGACTGTCCAATGTCACTTTGACGTTAGAAATATCGTAGATAGATCTTATTGGGATCACAGCGGAATCGAAATAAACGTCAATTTTGAAAGAAGATCTTACCATGATCTTAAACGTGTCTTAATCATTCTTCGAACCGGGCCGTTATTTATCGTGCATTTCGCTTTACCCGTATATGTATTGGCGCAAGCGAGACGCATGGTGGTATCAAATACATAGTGCTTTTTACTCCAGGCAATATTTTGCACTGTGAATATTACTTATGTCAAACTGAGCAATTTTTACTATGGGACCAACCCCGTTATCGCGAAAAATAAATTTGGCTCTCCCATAGAAAAAATCAACATCTGTGATCTGACCAGCCAAAATGTATGGAATACAGCTAACTTTGTTTTCGTTATTTCGGGGTTGATCCCATAGTCAAAGTTGCTCAAATGCCGGATTGGTGACATAGTAAAAATTGCTCAGTATTAAATATATTGCAACGTCACGTATGGCGCTCCTTCGAGTTATCGCCAATTCGAATCGCTCGAAACGATGCCGTCATACCTTTGGCCTATGATCTAGTAGATGGCGCCACTTTTTATATAAGTATAACAAATTTAACACATATCAGTGAAAGAATAAGGATCCAAGTCAAAACAGCGTTCAATTTTTTTTAAACATATGGCAGTAAATTTATTGTGGCTACAAAGTTTTCATTGACAATCCGCCTACGAGTAGCTATTGCGTTATTGAAATATGTTCATTAATAATTGAATCAACTTTAGCCACGAGCTTATTTGGTTCCAGTAAAATAACTGTAGTTTAATTAACAAATGCACTGAGATTAAATACCGAGTTGCATTCAGCGAGACTTTTTTATGGTAAACAGAATAATTTGAATTACTTTAATCATAGATTCCCGGGCATGCGTTGCATATATGTAAAACGCTTAAATTACGAGGTATTCCTAATTTTCCAAATATATCAAGTAATATTATATCGGCCCGATTCGAAGAATGATTAAGACACGTTTAAGATCTTGGAAAGATCTTTAAAAGATCGATAACTAAACGACATGTCAAAATTGACGTTTCTTTCGATTCCGCTGTGATCCCAATAAGATCTATCTACGATATTTCTAACGTCAAAGTGTCATTGGTTGGCCGAATCGAGCTGCTTCTGTCAATTATACGCCATACAAAGGATATCTAAATGAGGATTTATCTAAACGAGAACTTATCGTAATCGTATCTCATTCTTCGAATCGGTCCGTATGCCATCGGTATTATTAAGACCGTTACACGACTTAAAGGGTCCCATTTGATTACCAGTTCGCCGGACGATATTGGCCGGTCAGTTATTCGCAAAAGCTGACAGGCCGATATCGTCCGGCGAAATTTAGATTTATTAAAAACAAATAAACTAAGGAACGCAATTGACTTATTTTGTTCCAAAATATGACAAAGTTAGAATTTGAAAATTCGACGTTTCTTTGTATAAGTAGTGGTCGTGAAAAACTCTGAACTCTGCTGTCAAGGCAAGTATGTAGTACAACGAGATAAATCTCTCGTTCTAGGGACCTTGTATACATAGTCCAGTCAAACCACATGGCGTTTTGATTAGGGTAATCAGGCACGTCGGTCCCCCGGCACAAACGGGGACGGAATAGATATTGTACCATCAACAGCCAACTGACCAGTTGTGATCCTTACTTCAATGATATTAAGGTCTACAATTTTATTATGCATCTACTAATGGTCCATTATAATTTCTAGTACTATTCGTACTGCTATTTCCCTTTAATGGAGGCTTGCAATTGATTCTTAATCACACTTGCTCGTAAAAGGTGTTATTATTACATGTAGGCGATGTGGTCTGTAAATCCTAAATTTCGATCTAGGGTTGTAATGTATATTTTCATCGCCCGTATTAGACAATGCGCTCCGTAAATCCTAAATTTCAACATGTACAGGGAGCTGCAAAATTGCATGGAAAAATTATGAATGAATTCATTGATAAGTCGCCATGCACTTTTACGGCTAATGATATGTCCAAAATAGTGTGTGTTATGGGTGGTACAGAAATTATGAACTCGTGTTAATTAAGCCCTCGCTTTCGGCTACACGCTTCAATATGCGCTCGTTCGTAAATTCTTTTTTACCGCCCTAAATCCACAATTTAGGTACCTACTATTATTTTAGTGAAAATTTTCTGTAATCTGTAGGTTTAATTGAGTTTTTATCCCCAATAATACGACATTTAACATCATTTCTAATGGCTTCTACAATCGTTACCGAAACGTATACGATTTGCTATACATTGCGGCAGTTGATCGATCGATTGAATGCGTTGCTCCTACTTAGCCAGCAATAATCTATAATCGCATGCCATCTGTTGCAATGTTTGTAGAAGCCTTAACATATAATCTGTGCCTTAACTCTTTTCGTCCGGTGGTCCATACTAACCACCTATTTACATACATTTCCTTCAAAATAGACTTAAGAAAAACTAGTGTTTTTAATTATTTTAGTCATAAGCCATAAACTACTGCAAAAATTCGTTACTTACTGATAATTATGTCATTGGTAATCGCTCTTCTGATAACTTACTGAAAATGTCTTAATTTTACTCGACAGCTTAGTGGTTTTCGACAACACCTACGTTTTTAAATTATTGTGACACAAACCAAATGTGAATTTTATTATTGATTTATTTTTAACTTGATGCATTGTAATGCTTTTAGGATTTCTCTGCGTCAAAGTGGATCCAAAAATAGACATCCATCCTGTAGGTTAGAAATTAAGTATCCATCTAAAATTAAGACAAAATAAAGTAAAGTTTGTCGGTTTATCCGGAGTCCGTACCCACGGTGTCAGCGAATATATACCTATCTCACGAAACACCCGTACATATTTAAAGCATATGACATAACTGATAACCTGCGGAAGGATTCCCCTTTGACATGACTCAAACATCAAGTTAATCTATCAATTAAGTTTCAACCTTAAAACAAATGACACAAGGTCTACTGATAGGAAAAGTACCAACGCTCATACGTGAACGATATTGACTAATTTTGAACCTTAAAACGAGTCAAATAAGGTATTTTAATAGGAAATCTAAGTATCAACGCTCACACGCGAACAACTTTGAATTTTCTTTCCAACACATTAAGTCTATATTGAAATTCGTACTTTATATTTATGATGTAAATGTTAAGATACCCAAAGACACTTCACTAATCTAATAAGTACCTTAACGCTAAGTGTTAGAGTTTAAATTTGTTTGATATGTAAGTTGGCAAGGTGCGTATGGGAGAAAGTTGTTCCAATGTCATTACCATTCCACGTAACGTAAGCGGAAACTCGCGTAATACGTTACGAAAGAGTCTGGGGTCGAGTCCTGGGTACGGCTTGTTTTGCACCACCAAGATGGCGGCCAACAAGTGTATGGCCCATGACCCGCCTGATAAATAACCACCGCACTGTATGGAAGCTTGCAAATCATTTCATTATATCTGAACCATACCATTATTTTGTACACATTCCTTATCAATTTACAATCCATTTCTAAATAAAAGGGCTTACGGTACTTTAAGAAAAGTTTAGTTGCGAGTATGGGCAAAAAAAGGAGTGTACAGTTTTTTCAAGGGGCAACGCGCATATACGCGTCCATAGGCTATTGCGACCGCTCACTATCAGGCGGGTATGCATGTTTGCCACTGACGTGGTATAAAAAAGTTTGAGTCAAGGTTCTCGCTATAATTATTTCAGGTTTTTATTCACTCAAAACTGGAAGTCATAGAGCTGCCAAATAAAAGACAAAAATACAAACTTGAACTACCCGCGCCAAAATTAGAAATATACCGTAAAAGCCCTCATTATGCAGCCGTAAAATTTTATAATAATATTCCGAATTATATAAAAGCAGAGGAAAGGGACACAACATACGCGAATAAGTTGAAATCGTTCCTTGCAGAAAAAGCTTATTATTCAGTTACAGATTTTCTCAATGATAAATTTGTTAAATAACTTATTATTGATCAGATAGAATTATAGTTAATAAGTATATTCCATACTGTGTTTAATAATACTTAGTTTAAGAAAATATTTGCTATGCCCTTCTGGGGTCCATGAGAGACTGAATTATTTTGTAACAACGTTTGTATTTTTACCATGGTGCAATAAACGATGATTGATTGATTGATTGATTGATTAAGTACCTATATGATGTGTCCTTTGAAAGGATTTTCGAGTATATAGCTCTCATAATTCGGATTTTCCAAGCTCAATAGGTAAGTACCTACCAATTTTCATGAGTCAGTAGGTACTCAATTTCTAGCTCACGCTGTATATAGTTACGGCGCTCATTTCTCCCAAGAATGAGCAGCACGTTAAACGAGCTACGGCCTCTTGAGGTGTTTCTTTTGCGCTATGACATGAGTACTCAGGTTCTCAAAGGTCGACAACCCACAATTTAACTGGCTCTTTTGACGTTGCTTAAGTCCTTTGGCGACAATGACCGTTTCCCACCAGGCTTGAACAAAAACGTCAATTAGTAGATGCATTTAATGGTACATCGGATTGTCCCACCACTGCAGTGGAGGTGGCAAGCAGTAGTGAGGTCACCGCGGTGTGGAGTGAACGGCGCGACGGTTACGGTAGGTCGTGCTACTGTTTTATATTTACTGTGTTTCTATGTATAAGTGTGTGTTTGAAACGTGTATGAATGAGGTTAAAAAGCCACAGGTTATATTGGTTAAAACTTAGAACTGTCTTCTGTTTTGGAACCAAAAAATCTATAGTCTATATCTTTTCAAGATTAAAGTTGTTTAATTGCATTCATGTTGACAATACAGGTGTTAAATAACAAGTAATACGACTCAAACACATTTAAAAATGCCCACTGATTACCAGTTCGCCGGACGATATCGGCCTGTCAATAATTCGCGATTGTCAGCTTTTGCGAATAACTGACAGGCCGATATCGTCCGGCGAACTGGTAAACATTGCGCCCCTTTAGATTTTTTTTTGTGGATAATACAATAAAAAGTTAACGACTCAGGCACATATACATAATATATCCTGTTTCACTTTTGAGTCAAGTACTTATTGAAAAATGAATCTCGTTTGTAAAGGTGCAGCGTAAAAAATAGATTCCCTTAAGTTTGCTATGTCTACAGGAAAGACGCTAATGGGTTATGCACACATTTAAAATATTGTATGACCCTTACCTATATTTATTTCGTACGTTTTTTAATAGGCGGTTAAACCTGCAGGCAGAAATGGACGGTGTCGCTGTACTGCGATTTACTGGTTTCCCCCGGGTCGCGATACAGACTTTATTTTATGTGTTCGTTTGTGGAAGTGAACATTTATGAATGTGTTTTTATTTTACAAGGGCGTGAGAAATTTTCGTCCAAAAATATATAAATAAATAAATAAATATTAGAGGACATTATTATACACAAATTGACTAACCCCACGGTAAGCTCAATAAGGCTTGTGTTGAGGGTACTTAGACAATGATATATATAATATATAAATACTTAAATACATAGAAAACATCCATGACTCAGGAACAAACATCCATGCTCAACACACGAATAAATGCCCTTACCAGGATTTGAACCCGGGACCATCAGCTTCGTAGGCAGGTAGGTATATATGTATATATCAGGTATAAAGTTAACAAGTCTCATTTATGCAGCCTTGTACAGAACCAATTTAAAAATATCGCGGTCCATACACAAAAAATCTTAAATTTTTAATAATATAGACATTTAATCATTAAAAATTTGATTATAATGTAGGGTCATTGTCAATATTGTCACTACACTGTCAATATTAATCTCATCATTATTCCTGATAGTATCAGCAAGATGTGATATGACATCGAGGACAATTCACTTACATTGTGACAGAAAAATTACATTTAAATTATGTCAGTCGCCCGTGCGTCTCGCTCTCGCTTATATATGTACGGATAAGCGAAATGCACGCGTGACTGACATCATTTAGATATCATTTTGATCTCACAATGTAAGTTTCAATTGGTCATATCGTGTTATTTGGGAACTGTGCGAATAATTTGACAGATCGCCGCGGACATGTTTTCACGTAATATACTTAATTTTCACACGATTTCGAATTTAAAATTTGCATCCGACTATTATTATTCATGCCTTAAAAGCTTTTACAGTACATACCCGCACTAGTAAAACGTTATACGATACATGTGCGAATAGATAATTCGTAACTCGTGTCGATTTAAAACTATCCTTTCGCTCGTGTAGAAATTTATTCGTAATTTCATAAACACAAATAATCGTTTAATCGGACGGAAATAATCGCGCCTCGACACTGCTAAGACTGATTCTTATTTACCTGGACGTTTCCTACGTGTCGCTACACTCATTTACGGACAAGTGCGAGCGAAATGCACTATAACTGAATGATATCAGTTAGATGGTCTGTTAAGTCTATATGTATTATAATGTGCGCATGGTGCCTACCGTATACATAAAACTAACTCACACTTACTCTGAGTAAGCAGAAAGTCAAAACGTTCTTATTAGTCCTCAACAATACTAAAGTTAGTATTAGCAAGGCTATTAGCCAACACACATTGAACAATATGACCTATTGTTGCAACATGTTTCAAGAATTCTTTAAGCAATTCTCGAGATTTGTCACTCGATTGGTCAACCGTGGCATCCTATTGCGTTTGTCGTGCGATTTTCAGTCTTAACTTAACAGAAATACCGTTTATGGAAGTTTTATGATTTGTATGTGATTAAGGAGTATGGTGTTTCTAATATTGTTTATTTATTAAGTCAGGGTCGTTAGTGGCGTCTCCAGTCACCTGCAATAATATGTTACTCTTCGATGGCCGCAAAAATATGTGACACGCTCTTATGGCTCTATAAATGAAAATCACGTCAGATATACAGGTTGAGCAAATAAGAAGTATACATTTAGTTTTTAAATTTTAACTATATTTAGTTCAAAGATTATATAAATAAAATCATGTCAGATATACAGGTTGGGCAAATAAGAAGTATACATTTAGTTTTTAAATTTTAACTATATTAAGTTCCAAGATTATTAAGTATTGTTTTAAAAATATATTATTCAGGGTTGCCAAATACATTTGGAACGTAATGTCTGACATATATTTCACTCAGACTTGTCCGCACAAGTATTAGTGCGAGTGAGACGTCAGCGCGAATGACAGCTAACTGATATGATTCCAATATCATTTTAATATCGGTTTAAATGCACGTTTGATTTGACGTGAAATGTACGAATCGAAATCCATAAGGTAGTTAAGCTCGTCCAAGTTTACTTGACTTTGCTCTGATTTGAATAAGTGCGGGAGTGTCATTAAATCGACATATTTACATACAAATTTGACATTAATCATGACACAAGCTTGGTTCAACTCTAGTCGGATGTGTATAATTAACATTTTTCGGTGAAAAACAAATTGTTTATTTTTTTGTTTCATAACTTCGATATATAGCCCGAGCCCTCTCGCGCATGAGAGGAGGCCTGTGCCCAGCAGTGGGACGTGTATAGGCTGAATTATTTATTTATTTATTTTATAACTTCGATACTAATAAAATAAGAACTTTATAGTGATATTCCCACACTTTGACACTGCAAAGTCGGTGTAGAAAA
Source organism: Cydia pomonella (assembly GCF_033807575.1). Taxonomy (NCBI): domain Eukaryota; kingdom Metazoa; phylum Arthropoda; class Insecta; order Lepidoptera; family Tortricidae; genus Cydia; species Cydia pomonella. The sequence goes on along the minus strand of NC_084717.1, from coordinate 5,174,797 downwards.
GGCGGACTTTAGATTTAAAATACCAGCAAGTGCAATTACTCCGTGAAATAACATTGCGGTTTTTCCACATTTAATTTGTCATTAGCAAACCATTATGAGTGCTGGTTAAATGGGCAGTACTATGTTAATTAATAATTAATGAGCTGTATGATTAATACATTAAAATAAATTACCTGCTCTGTTTTTAAAATCTGTTAAAAGGGTGTAGCAGAATAGCCTTTAAGATATAATTAAATAGAAAAATTGCCCCCAGAGATTTTTGGTCAAAACTATTACCAATGATGCCTCGTGAGGAGACAATATTTCATACAAATTTTTAACCTTCTACTGCCCACTGGAACCTCACGGCATCTATTTAACCCTAAAACGTTTTTATTTATTTTCTCCTAAACTATGTAACTGACGAATTTCATATTTTGTACAAATATTACTTCAACCTAAAGGTATTGTTAAAAAAAACAGCATTCTAAACATTTTCCATCTTGATAACAATATAATAAAGAGTGAAAGAGAGGCAGATTATGAATGGATGGTTTTCATAGGTGGCGAGTAATCGTAGTATACCAATATCAAAAAAAAGAATACCACTTTTATCAATCAGTATCCGGTCAGGGGGAAGCAACTATCACTCCATTTTCAACTATCGAAGGCATTTCGGATTGTCCAATTTACTATTCCATTACTGATAATCATAAGTATAGATAGACGACCGCTCTGGCCTAGTGGGTAGTGACCCTGCGTATGAAGCTTATGGTCCCGGGTTCAAATCCTGGTAAGGGCATTTATTCGTATGACGAGCATGGATATTTATTCCTGAGTCATGGGTGTTTATGTATTTAAGTATTTATAAATATTTATATATTATATATATCGTTATCTAAGTACCCTCAACACAAGCCTTATTGAGCTTATTGTGGGACTTAGTCAATTTGTGTAATAATGTCCTGTAATATTTATTTATTTATATTTGTTGCGCTAATTTAATACTTTTTAACTTGTAAATGCTGAGAGACTAGAGTCAGACCAAACTAAGTTAGCAGCGATTTTGATAGTCTAGTCTCTTACGTCATAATTTTATACAAGTCTTTAGTCTGTTTTGTCAAAACGCTGCCAACTTATCTTGGTCAGACTGTAACATTAATTGTTTAAACGCTGAGCCCTTGCTGAGCCTCGTAAAAAGAAAAACGAGTAGAATTCATCAAATTTAGATTCGAAATAATTGAGACTCCCACCAACACTGCCTCTTAGCACGGCGGTTTTACTTTCCCCATTTATGAGTAAGAGTATGACATAAATCTAGTATGACATAAATCTAGTCCGACAAAGTCATCAAACTTGGCTCGAAGCTAAGACATGCATGCACAGTGAAGCGTGACAGTGAATACCAATGTGTGATCATTTTACGTTACGCTTTCGATAGACTCGGCAAAATATATACAACTAGCGAAAATAAAGTTAGAAACCCTTCAATTTACCCTCAACACAAGCCTTATTGAGCTTACTGTGGGACTTAGTAAATTTGTGTAATAATGTCCTATAATATTTATTTATTTATTTAAATAGACTGTTTGTCTATTTGATGTGTCGCCTGTGAATTTGAAATGAAAATACCTACACCGTTACACTATCAATAATTATCATGATACCGACAACTGCCAATATTGACGCACATTTTATATGCAGGTTGGCTTTTGAAATATACAAGATACCTGTGTCAACAGACATATGTAGGTTTGTTGGGTCTCCATAAAAAAATAGAAATCGGTAAAAAAAATTACAATATTTTTATAATGTAAACTATGTTGTATAATGGTCGTGGATCTCGTGGAGCAACAAAATGTATTGCTCGATTATTTAACCTTAATTTATTGTACCATTTAATGTAACAATTAATATTCATTAAGGTAAGACCAAGATAAGTTGGCAGCGATTTTGACAGTCCAGACAGTGCAAGTGTTATTTTAAACGTCAAAATTCTATGAAATTGTGACGTTTACTTAACACTTAATAAAAATAGTTGCCAACTTAGCTTGGTGTGACTTCTATTCTTTTATTCCTTTATAAAACATACTTTTACATGTCAATTACAGTTTGCCATATTTAAAACCATTTACATCTAAGTTACATATCATAGAGTCATGGAGGTGATCAGTTTTCATTGCACTTGAGTGTATTTTTAACACGTTCAAGGCAGACATGGTAAATAGGCACATTAGTTACGTATTTATTACAAGTGGAGCAATGTCAAGCAACATAAAAATTAATGATAGGCTTATACGTATTACGTATGACCTTTTTGTTGCTTATTGGGTCAAAATTATTTTGGACCCAGGTACGTCCTTAAACTACGTCCACAAGAGAGGTATGGGCATTGTGAATGTCGTCTAGCTTAGTGTGGTAGGGCACAGCGCAACGGATGTCATTCCAGATCTAGAGCAGAGCCCAACTGGGGAAGTACCTCCACCTTACAGAAAACCGCAGCCAAATAACACTAGATCCTACACATAGTGTTGAGTTCCTGCCGGTGAGTGAGGTTGCCAGAGCTCAACGAGGGGAGGGAGGGTTGTTAGGGTCGGCAACGCGCATGTAACTTCTCAGGCGTACATAGGCTACGGAGACTGCTTACCATCAGGCGGGCCGTATGCTTGCTTGCCACCGTCGTAGTATTTAAAAAAAAAGTTTTTGTTGTCTTGTTTTTTGTTCTCAACTGTGACGGAGTGTAGCTTTTTGTAAGAGATGAAATTTATTTTCCAATATTTTACTTATAAATTATAATCTACAGCTAGCCTATAACCTAAACTACATCTAAATTATAACCTAAGCAATGACAATCGTTTGCCATCCACGTGGTGTAAAAAAAAAAACAAAAATAAAGATAGGTAAAAACGACCAGATTAAGAAACAATCTCTTTCGGTATTCACTGCGTGATAACTGATAATCACGAGTAGATATACATTATACACTTTATCTTGTTATTATCACGCGACTAAATATATTGACCGTGTCCATACACTCCTAATAAAAGTTTTTCAATTAAAATAAAGATATCCGACTATATGACTGATTACTATTTTTAACAACTTCACTTTTATATTACACAACATTGTATAATATCCCTCGACCAGCAACTGGACGATATTAAATGTTATCGTACATCGCCCGTCCCCTATGCTAATTAGGTAAACTAGTCATACAGAAGCCGCATTGGTCACGGTATTTATCGATACAGTAAGCATATATTGTCTGAATATTCTCACGCAAGACGAGGCTTCCTTTCACTTTCGGTTAGCTTAAAAGAAGAAGGTTGTAACTGTATTTGAATCCCGTACTTTTGTTCTGCATTTTACTTTTGTAGGTATTGGTTTTTGTGTCGTTTAGTGCGGTCTTTGATCTTTTGGATCGCAACTGTTATCAGTTGTGCAATTTATCTGCTAAAATCTCCGAATAGTCGGAACTTATAACTTCGGACGAAAGGGGTCGACTGTGCCCAAATCACTTTTCTAAACAAGCGTATTCCCCATTTTCCTCTCTGGATATAAACACGAATAAAATACGAGTATTGTGCACAATTCGATGTACATACATATATAAACTACAGCTATGAGCCCTTGCTTTTTTTGAGATTTTAATTATTACCTGATGGTCCCGGGTTCAAATCCTGGTAAGGGCATGTATTCGTGTGATGAGCATGGATATTTGTTCCTGAGTCATGGGTGTTTTCTATGTATTTAAGTATTTATAAATATTTATATATTATATATATCGTTGTCTAAGTACCCTCAATACAAGCCTTATTGAGCTTACTGTGGGACTTAGTCAATTTGTGTTATAATGTCCTATAATATTTATTTTATTTATTTAATATTTTATAAGTTAGAAGCGTTTATAATTTTGACTGCGATTTGTTTTTCGCTCCTCTTATAATAGTGAAACTATCGATAAAAATCAAACAAAGGGGCATAGCTATGGTAAATATACATCAAATTAAATTGAATAAAATAAATAAATATTATAGGACATTCTTACACAAATTGACTAAGTCCCACAGTAAGCTCAATGAGGCTTGTGTTGAGGGTACTTAGACAACGATATATATATATACTAGCTGTGCCCGCGGCTCCGCCCGCGTGGTATTCGGTCTGTGTCAGTAACCGGCTCATTCACTGCTAATTTCTCTGCCTCTCCCCTGGAGGTGGAACTTGAAGTAAAGTTGATAGATGGATACGCTAGAGGACTGTAGTCTAGATAAAATATTTTACAATTAGGTACCACTTAATAAAACTGCACTCCAAAATCAATTGTTATTTTTTTCAAATTCGTCCTTATTCAAATTTTTGACGTGATTTAAACGACATAGAGTAGTAGATGTATATCGGACAATACAGTTCCACTTTTGTATTTTTTTTACGTCCTTGACTGTACCTATCCAAATCATGTCCATGGAAAATATCATCCAAATCGGTGCTCCAGACCAATCAGTCTAAGCATGAAATGGTAAGAAATATACCTATAGAAATCCATATTTTCGAACACTATCGAATTTAGGTGTAATACCTATTAGTTAGAAGTAGGATTAGAGGAAAGGAGAATACTCGTAGATATCAAAAACTTGAGGCCGAGTATTTACATTTTGTTTACAGTTATGTTTATATATGCACAACTAAATGTATACATATAATTATATCTACAGTGACATACTAATAAGTAGGTATGTAATAGTATATTTACATAACATTGACATTTTACAATATTTATTTGTACACCACATTGCGAGTCTCCCCGGCGGGCATCAGCACGAATAGCTCCGTGCAGCTGGTAACGCGCGAGCACGCCACGTAGAGCTGCCCGTGCGAGAAGCAGCCCGTGCGCAGGTCCACGCCAGCGGCGCGCAACGTCTGCCTCTGCGACTTGTTGATGTTCATGGCGAAGCAGACGCTCACGAAGAACTGTAGGCGCTTGAAGTGGAACGGGAAATTGCTCAGGATGAGGGGGATGCGCGGGATGAACACGACTTCTGCGGCGCCGCACCCCGTCAGGATCTGCACCTCAATGAGGTTTCGCTGCAGCTGCACTACTTTTAGCTGAGTTCCGTTGCATAACTTCGGAGGCGACAATTCCGAAGGAGCATGATTGGAACTCCAACTTTCAGGGTTAATGTGTGTGCTGGGAGTCCTGAAGCACTCAATGAGCTAAGGAACTCTGCCGGGTATGTTGTGACATTGCCTTCATCCAAGACAGTGTTAATGGAATTATATACTGCATATTCACCTTCGATTTCCTGCCTGCTCATTTTTCTGCGTGAGCATGGACCGTTCCTCTATGGGCGTGAGTATGGATCTCTCACAAACCCAAGAATGGCTCAGGTCTCCGTGCACGCTACGAATGAGGTTTTCAATGGATGGAACGATGCTGCATAACGTCTCTGGTAGTTACTATTCGCTATAGTTTCGTAACCTCAATGCGTTGTGAGACTTTCGTGAAAGGTTCGCTTTTTTTCGGGAAGGTATTTTCAGTTTTTAGTTCTTATGGCATTTTAACGCGTATAAAATGCGAGTCCCAAATCGTTTGACATTTACACCGCAAACATCAGAGATTTTTTTTTTTCATAGTACCCACCTTCGTAGCCATTATTAAGTGCTTAAAAGAGGCGATACGTATGAATATGGATACGATAAAATTACGATTAGGTAATTCATGACGGAGAAAATATTTTTTAAAATAATTATGCAGTTATACGCGTGTTGATATGTGTGTTGATTTTGCCACTATTTAATTATGTAAGTAAACTCATTTTTGACCGACTTCCAGATTTCAAAAGGAGAAGAATCGAGGAGGAAAACTCTTCAAATATGAAAGTCATACATATAATGATTTTTGTATTTTCTTTAACAAATCTAGCATTTACATTTTAAAAAGTGACATTTGATGAAGTGGAACTGCTGATGATGATCAGAATGGAACTCTTCAACGATACACAGTACACGTTTGGCGATTTGTCCTCTTCGCTGTGTTTGTTAAGTAAATTAGATTTTCAAGACAAATTTTTGTCAAGTTCGAGTTCTGACGATGGGGTCCATGAGCAATCGAGGGAACTCTTCAAATGTGAAAGGCATATATATATATATATAGTGATTTTTGTATTTTCATCAACAAATCAAGTATTTACATTTGTAGAAGTGACATTTGATGAAGTGGAACTGTTTCAAAGTTTCAAAAGTTTCAATGTTTTTATTGTATGTAAGAATCAGGTTACATGATGATGATGAACAGATGATGATGAATCATGATGAACAGAATGGAACTCTTCAACGATGCATAGTTCACGCTTGGCAATTTGTTCTCTGTGCATGTTTGTCAAGCAGTTAGGTTTTCAAGATACATTTTTATATTTCTATCCTATTTAGTTTTTTTTATAATTATCTGGTGCTTTATTTCATGCATGGTGTGAAATAATTTATCTTAAATACAGTCGAATACCCTATTGCGGGTATCTTACCAGTCAACCATAGGGCAAATCTGAAATGTGTCAAGGTGGGTGCAGTGACAAAAAAAAATGTTACCTCCTTTTCTACATAATTAGGCGTAGGACGCTGTCTTTTTAATTTAATTGTATGAAATCAAAAATCAACAATAATCGTTCTTTCACCGATCTACCTCATTGAAGTCGGTTTTTTCTTTTCTTCTAACTTTAGAGTTAATTTGGCAAAATTCTTAATCAGTGGCTTAATTTCAGCACCATATCTGTTAGTTTAGCAGGGTACTCGATACTCGTAGCACATATTTGTTGTAAAAGTTTGCACCTCCTTCCTAAGTAGCGCCATAAGATTCAGGTGCAAACTTAACTCAATCGAGTGTAGTGGCTACCCCCCCTTCTAGTGGTTGAATTTTTATAGCCTATAACTTGGCCGGGCATTTTCTCGACAGATTAGTAAAGTTTGCATCAAAATCCGTTCAGCCGTTTTCACGTGATGCGAGGTCAAATAAACAGACAAACAGAAAAACAGACAAACAGACAAAAATTCTAAAAACTGTTGGAACGTGTTCTGTTAACGATTCTTAGTATCCCCAGGCTACTTTTTTTCGAATATCTTCCATGTACAGACTTTCGACCCCCTTCAGCTTTATTATATGTATAGATATATATATATATATATATATATATATATATATATATATATATATATATATGTATATATATATATATATATTTATTATATAGTATATATTTTATAAATACTTAAATACATAGAAAACACCCATGACTCAGGAACAAATATCCATGCTCATCACACATGCCCTTACCAGGATTTCAACCTGGGACCATCAGCTTCGTAGGCAGGGTCACTACCAACTAGGCCAAACTAATAGTCGTCAAAAAAAATTTGCGTAAATAGTAGATTATTAACCGAGGGTAGTTAGTTCTAATTCACTGTGCGCCAATATTTCGAGTCTGAAATGATGCCTTCCTTGAGAGTACTTTCAATTAACCGTTTAGGTAAAACTATAGTTTTTTTTTAGAATCGGGATTTAAAAATCGGAATGGAAATAGTATACAAAATCCACTTAAAACCAAATTTGAATTGGTTATGGTAATTTAAAAAAAAAATCGTTCCTGGAAAGTAAAATGCTCTAGCGCAGAAAGTTATCCAGGGAGTGAAAATGGGGACTATGTTTGCATGTAGAAGCGATCGTCCCCTTTCCTTTTAATGTTTTATCGGAGGTTGTACCGACGGTACTACAAAAAAAGCTGCCAAGTGCGAGTCGGACTCGCCTATGAAGGGTTCCGTACCATTTATGACGTATTAAAAAAAAACTACTTACTAGATCTAGTTCAAACCAATTTTCCGTGGAAGTTTGCATGGTAATGTATATCATATATTTTTTTAAGATTTTTCTTTCTGTTATTTTAGAAGTTACGGGGGGGGGGGGGGGACACATTTTTTCACTTTGGAAGTGTCTCTCGCGCAAACTATTCAGTTTAGAAAAAAATGATATTAGAAACCTAAATATCATTTTTGAAGACCTATCCACAGATACGCCACACGTATGGGTTTGATGAAAAAAATTTTTTTGTAATTTTTTTTGACGTATTAAAAAAAGACTACTTACTAGATCTCGTTCAAACCAATTTTCGGTGGAAGTTTGCATGGCAATGTATATCATATATTTTTTTTAGATTTTTCATTCTGTTATTTTAGAAGTGACGGGGGGGGGGGGGGACACACATTTTAGCCGCATCGATACCTATGAAAAGACTCTGTAATCGTTGCATTCTACTGTATTTTGTATGTTTAGTTGACCATAATCAAAATTGGATTGAAAATAAAAGAAATAACCCCATTGCTGTGTATGCCAGACACATTTTCACAGAATAAAGAAAAGAAAGCAGTTTTAAAAGCATTTCGAAATATTATTACCCTAGAAAGCTGAAGAGACGTGGAGTAAGTTCTGTATAAGGCAAGTTAGTAGCACTCACACTACACTAGGTTCCAATCTAGGTCATAACACGTCCTAGCTGGCTTTCGTATTGAAATAGTTTATCGAGTTTTGGACTAGTTTCTTAATAAATAAATAATAATTAAGGACATCTTGACATAAATATCACTGCTTATCTTTTATGTCTATTATTTATGCCTAATATCAATTAATGTACTAAATTAAAATTACTTAATTTTACTTTAAATTGACTAAGCCCCACAGTAAGTTCAAGAAGGCTTGTGTTGTAGGTAACGGTCAGACAACGATATAATATATAGGTATATATATACTTTTTACATTACATTACTTTTTACATTATATTACATCAAATATATATGTATTGACAATAACAATATACATAATAAATACATATACTTAAATATATAGAAAACACCCATAATTCAGTAACAAATTGGTATCTATGCTCATCACACAAATAAATGCCTTTACCGGGATTCGAACCCAGGACCATCAGCTTCTTAGGCAGCGTCATTACCGACTAGGCCAGACCGGTTATCTATCAATGTTTTATATATTTGTGAAATTATGGTCAGAAGATTATTTTATTTCTGAATAATGGTGACGTTCGAATGTCAACTGCGGCTGCATTACTGTAGCGGCGTCATTGTTGTCGCCGGTGTATCTGTCAATTTACTTCATAAAATGAGTGACGGAATGAACTTCATAATCGCGCCAGTAATGTGGCGGCGAACGTCACTTATTTTACCAAGGAATTGACAGATACAGCGGCGGCAATAACGACGCCGCAACAGTGATGTAACTACAGTTGATATGCGAACATCAACTTAAAGCGACGGAGCCGCAGCTTACGTTCACGGGGTTTATCATACTCACATTATGGTTATCGCTTGGAAATAAATTTTGTCCCTGGCGACAAATGCAAAATATGACTGTTATTCTTTTGATATTGATACTCGTATGTTAGAATCGCTCGCGCTTGTTGGTGCGCGCGAAATGCACTTGAGACGTGTTATAAGGCATCTCGCTTGCACATATTAGCGCGCGCGAATTTGTGTTAATGTCATACCGTCCTATCATAACAATAATACGTAAAGTTCAGAATTTAAATTCAGAATCGGCATATTATAACGCTACGCTATTGTGCAGAGCAGATAAGTATTACCTAACAAGTTTCACTTATAAAACGTGTTCATAACTTACCTGCTGCCTTGAAGCTTCAAGTTCCGGTACATAATAAATATCACAGCGCTGGCGAGTTTTTAAAGGAAGTACAGAATAAATACAAAACTCGCCCAACTTCGCTATACACTCGTTTTCTTTTCAAACATATAATAAGCTTCCTGCTCGCAGACATTTATTATTTTAGACGTCGCATGTTGATGCCGAAATTAGGCGTGGCGCACGATGGCGTTCATAGGATTAAATAAATAAGTTTTTGTCAAAAATTTCATTTTTGGTACAAGCTTTTATCGCTGACTGCACTTTTCTTTTCACAGGCAACTAGTGCTCATCGAGACAATTCTAAAAACCCCAAACACAAGGTTGCGTTGTTTTATTTAGACCTATGGCCGTCTCCTGTCTCCATCATCAGATCAGCTCGGTGGTACATTCATAGTTATATTGCAAGTTAAATAAAAGCTTGTAAAAATGGAAAAATTCACCGCTTCGCGCAAAACTCGAAATTGCGACCTTTCGGAACACCGGTCCGACCACTATAAACCAACTCAGCTACTGAAGCTTACCTGAGGCGTGCGAATCTTTCTATTCCGTCATTTTTGTTTACTTGCCTTAGGGAGGCCGTATAGCGACATCTACCGTAAGATTGTTCTACCTAATAGCTCCTGTACACGAAGGGCCATCATACTGGTCCACTAAAATGGGCCAACGACTAAAAAGGATAGTGGTGTTGGATGGTTTATGGCGCGGCAAGATGTCGATGGGATGGCCACGATTTTTGTCCCCACATCAAAGGCAGTGGGCCAGCGATGGTGCGTACGCACGTGGCCATTTAATAGTGCGTACTCTCAACCATCGCATTGCTATCTCGCAGGTCCAGCGCTGGGCCATCGTGTAGCGGAACCATAACCATCGCATGGCCATCTCGCTGGTCCAGCGCTGGATTGTCTAGAGGAGCCATTAACGGCTCCGGAGTCCCAAGTTACATTGAGAATTCACCAGTAGCATAGTACTTGCATGCGTTTGATAAAAATTTGTTAAGACATGGGGGTGTTGTTGAGACATAGCTTTAGTCTAAACGGCCTACTAGCCTAGTCGGTAGTGTCGGAAGCAGAAAGTCCCGGGTTTGAATCCTGGTCAGGGCATTTATTTGTGTGTTTATCACAAATATTTGTTCCTAGTTATGGATGTATTCTACGTACATATAAGTATCCATGTATAGACACCGTGTTTTTTTTTATTTCTGTTAATTTCAAGGGTGCATCCCTAAGCTTAAATTAAGTAACTTTCTCAAACACCGGTATTCTAATAAACTCCATTTTGGAGATAACCAATATTTAATTTTTATCTTATAAGGCCCTTACGAGCGTACACTTGCCTTAGGGCCTATTTACATTTTGATTAGTGTTTAGTATGGGATAATACATTTGTTACTAAACGTAAATACTATCTCGGACGATTGATGTTCGAAATGTCATTGATATGTCACAGTTTTCAATTGTTTGGTTGAGTTAAATGTAATGTCCGTGTTACAATAACGCTATATGCAACATTTAATTACTTTCATAAAAAAAATATATTTAAAAATGAAAAAAAAAAAAGCTTTTTTTATATTAACTATGCCATTTAGTTTCCCTTAACGTACTTACCGATACCCAGAAGTTAACGGAATTCAATAAAAACACGGTGTATAACTATATATTTATACTGTTCTTACAGTTACTCTATATGATATTGTCATATGTAGTGTACGTAAACGTATTCCCCAAAGCTTAATTATAATATTTATTAAGTTTTAGTATAGATTTCCGCAAAGTAACGCCTGATTCTATTGATTATCTACCTTCTAATATATGTCTGTATTTGACTATGGCGAACAAGTTTGGCACAAGTTTGTACCTTTAACTCGATAACTTCGATTTCGCGGCATCATAAGGCTAAGTCTAACTAGATTCCACATATTCCTGTACAATAGCTCAGAAATCCGATAGTTTATATGCACGTCTAACATACACGACAACATGAAATTGGAAACTGGGAGTTGAACTTTACAACATTATTATTGCGTGTAGTGTTGTCACAGATCACTTCTAGATAACTCGTGGTCATCACTCAGTACACATTGGCGCCCCCATATTAAGGCTCCGGGTTCAGGTTCTTCTCTCTCATACTAAGCCTAAGCGTGAGCGAGATGACTATGCGTGCCCGGGATCGCGGATATCTTGTTTTTGAATTTTATTTTTTGGAAATTTTAACAAAATGAAAAGTATCTACCCAATCGATGAGTTTTTGAAGCATTTTTCATATTTTAAGCCTTTGTGAAAAAATTGTTACTTAAGAAATTTAAGGTGCTTTTAAGAACTATGTTCGTGTTTTTTTATATCGAGCGAAGTTTGCCTACTAGACAAAAGTTCCGTATTGTGAGTCCGAACGCTCATCATTAGTGGCGTGGCATCCACGTTCACGACCCTCTAATCAAGACGTTTGAAATATAGAATTTTATTTTAGCCAATTAAAACCTGTATCGACCTTAACTTAAAAGGATAACTTTCAGTGATATGTGTCGGATACGTGTCCGTCATATGGAATGTTTTTCGAAGTCAAAAATGTACTGAGAGGTTTGTGTTTATCTGTATGGTATCTACAATGCAAACAGACACGCAGATACATATATCAATGTAAAACTTATAGATTTAGACCAAGATAACTCTGCAATGATTTCGACAGCACACGCAGTGCAAGTGTTATTTTAAACGTCAAACTTCTATGACATGATGACGTATAAATAACACTTGCACTGCGTCTGCTATCAAAATCATATCCATCTTATCTTGGTCTAACTGTAACACTGTTATTTTACCGCCAGGGGTTAAAAAGACCAATGTGGTGAGGTCCCTTTTCGTAAATGCTTTAAATACTAAAGTGGAGTCTGTGGGGGGTGTTCTAAGTGCTGCTGCATTTGGAGAATGCGAAAATGTAACAAAAACGAACCTGCGAAACCTGCATGTTCTATTATCCCAGTTTTGGCTAGGGTCGGTATTAAATTTCAGTAGCAGTCGGTCTGCGTACACCTAAACCTATTCGATACTTTTTACAAGCATTTATTTAGTTTCACCTGACCCGTTGTATGTAGGTAATCAAATCTTGCAAGTTATATTAAGATGAAACAATGCAACCTAATTATATTTGGTGTTATTAGAAATGTCTCGATGAGTATTAGTTGCCTGTTCATATGAAAAGTACAGTCAGCGAGAAAAGCTTGTATCAAAAATGAAATTTTCGATAAAAAGCTTTTCAAATTGCTGTCACTTCACTTTTCCTAATTTTTGATATCAATTATACGAGTAAGTGCAGGAGCTGTCTAATACTATTGCAGTAGTATTACTAATATTGGGTGACATAATCAGGAATTACATTAATTGCATATTAGGTGCCCGATAGACGGTAATATGCATAATTAGTGGTTAATACGTGAACCACTAATGTACCACGGATTTAACGTGATTTGTGGAAAAGTCCTTTTACATAACGCGATGTGATGTCGACGATAGGTATTGTAAATCGTGTCATTTACGGCGACGTGTGCCTTGACTAGTATTAGCTAAGATAAGATAAGTTACATATCTTATCTTAGTCAAGGCACATGCCTTGACTAGTATTAGATAAGATGAGATAAGATATCGTGGATGACACGAACTATATAATATTGATTTGCAATCCATATCTAACCTATGCTTACATACGAGTATATTACAGTACCCGGCGATAAATATATGCACATCCGCATCGAACTAGAGTCAGAACAAGCTAAGTTGGCAGCGATTTTGATAGCCCAGACTGTGCAAGTGTTAAGTAAACGTCATAATTTCATAGAAGTTTGACGTTTAAAATAACACTTGCACTATCTGTTCTGTCTAAATCGCTGCCAGCTTATCTTGGTCTGACTCTAATAGACGAACTATAGAAGTCAGCGGTGGCAGCATGGTTCCATTTTTATCACTTGTCACTATTCCCTACCTACTATAGCCGACTATCTTAGCCCTACAGCCGTGACAGCATGGTTCCATTTTTATCACTTGTCACTATGCCCTGTCACTTTCGCACTTACATAGTTGTTGGAACGTGACAAGCATAGGGACAAATGATAAACAGCCGACTGATTAGAGCTCAAATATAACCCCACATGTGTACTGCGCGCGTGTTGACAACCTCAAATATTGTAATGCCGAGCAGGTTTGATATTATATAATTCTATTTTAGCCAATCTAAACTTTTATTGACCAATCACAATTTCTTTTTTAATAGCGGCCTTAGAGCATTTAACCAACTGAAGACGCCTTGTCTGTAAATTTCTGTACAAAACAGTCTGCCGATTTTTGCGGGAAGTATTTGTACGTAACGTAATACATAGTAAATACATTACATCGCGAAAAACAATTGATACTAACCTTTCGGGTCTCGAACTCATTCTGCATTAGTGCTAAATTCACCTAATGCTATATTATAACCGATATCGTATCGGATAGAGTAAATGGCTCCATATCACTACTTAACGTTATGAGCTGTGTGCTAATAATGAGAATCTATTCACTTAACACTTCACTTATCAGTCTTGCACCCATGCGAGACCGAAGAATGTTACAATCAGAAGATAAATCACTGGTATTATAAATAAATATTGAAAAAGAATAAATGAATATTATAGGACATTCTTACGCAAAATGACTAAGTCCCACCGTAAGCTTAATAAGGCTTGTGTTGTGGGTAATTAGACAACGATATATACATATAATATATTAATACTTAAATACATAGAAACCACCCATGACTCAGGAACAAATATCCGTGCTCATCACACGAATAAATGCCCTTACCTGAACATTTTGAACTCAGGACCATCGGCTTCATAGGCAGGTTCACTATCCACACGGCCAGTCAAATCGTCGTGTTATTTAATCAAAATATAGAAAAACACTAAGGGCCATTCCAAATCTTGGATGTTTGGTGATGAAAAAGGCAGATTTAAGTGAAGTTATATATATCTTCTTTTGAGAAAATAAAGTTCTTAAGCCTTAGATTCCAGATTAAAAATAATCGCGTCTAATATGTATTGAACCATATTGATAATTGAACAATTTTTAACAGATGTAGTGTAGAAGTTTTTATGCAAAAAGTTAAACTCGCCCTATATTCTTTTTATTACAATTATTAACAACGAAAACTAGTACCAGACATAGATATATCTTGAATATCCATGCCAAGTTTCATGACATCTCAGCAAGTCTGTGAGAGCAAATTATGAGAGGGTAACTTCTGGACCCGGGTATGTCCTTAAACTACGTCCAAAATGTATGGGTACTCATCTCGCTTTGCACACAGCACAGCACAGCGGATGTAATTCTAGATCTAGAGCGGAGCCCAACTGGGGAGGTACCACCACCTTACAGAAAACCGCAGCCAAATAACACTAGACCCTACTCATAGTGTTGTATTCCTGCCGGTAAGATTGCCAGAGCTGAACGAGGGTGTGCAGTGTTAGTAGTTAGTAGTAGGGTCGAAAACGCGCATATGATTCCTCTGGAGTTGCAGGCGTCCATAGGCTACGGAGACTGTTTACTATCAGGCGGGGCGTGCTTGTTTACCACCGATAGTATAAAAAAAGCTTTCCCAGAATCCCCTACTTAACAAAGAACACAATTATCATTAGCTAATGTCAGTCGGGGGAAACTACAGCATTCGGGCGTTCTCGGCGCCGATCGGTTTAGCGTTCATAAGATAATGACTTGAATTTTGACAACCTTAAATAGCCGAAAGGGATAGTGCCCTACGGTAGAAAGAGACAACATGATTCGTCCCTGAATCGTTGTAAAACTTCGGTTTTGTAGGAAGTTTCGTCATAGGAAGAATATACGGTAATACTATTATTTATTCTGTGCCAATATCTGATCCATTATGTGGTGTGGAAGAATTAATTGAAGATAATTATGGTTATAAATTATTTACGAACAGAGGCTTTCGTCTTCCGTCGGATTTGGGTTCTAAATACTGTTTTTAAGTGAAGCGTGTCAGGTATTTCGTAAATCAACGGTTATAGCGTTTTCTGTTTATCGATTTCAGCAGGTGCATTATTTAATAATACTACTTGCGGTAATAATAACTACTAAAAGGCATGAAACAAAAGTTATATAAAAATACTTCTGCCTTCAGTAGAGTGACGTGAAGAGGTAGTAGAAGAGAGGGGTCTTGGGGAATTGTCAGTATGATTCCTGCTCCATCTTCGCACTCAAAAGCTTTGATGTGTCGTCTTGTGCCTTATGGAGACAGGTCTAATTACGGAAATTTGGACTCTAACTTTCAACCAGAAAATAATTTATGAATATGCTTTCGCCACTGTTGACTAGTATGCTTTCTGAAGTTATATTATAGTAAAAATATTAACAAGTTTTTCTACCAAACCTGAAATAACTACATCCGTATACGTCATTCCTGGCTTTTTATTTCCCAAGGCCACATTAAAAAGCTCAGAATTACGCAGAATGACTCCTTTCCCGACGATAAATAGTAAAAGGTCATAAATATGAGATACGATGTGTTACAGGCCTCCATTCCGCGCCACTACACCCTGTGAATACACCGGTAATTGTGATGAATGTCTCGTCCATATGAATACACCCTGTAGGGTAAAAAAAATGCCTAGTACTTGGGGGGCAGTCAATGGGCAGGGATTTTATTGTGTGACCTTGGACATTTTTGGTGGACGATATATATTAAGGCACTTACAACAGTAGCTTATTTAATGTACAGTGAGCTGCCAAAATTGCGGAAAATTGTTGAATGAATTCATTGATAAAGTCGCCATGCACTTTTACAGCTGATGACACGTGGGTCAAAATTCTTTTCTTGAACCACTTTGTCACATTTCTGTATTTTATCAAATAAATAAAAAGAGATGAGGGCCATTGCATGTCTTTATAGCTGTAGATTACATTTGGTGGGATAACAACTGATTGTATTTGGTACTTCTCCACAACAATGGTTAAGCTAGAAAAGTAAGTACCTGGCAAACGTGTCTAATAACATCCGTAAAATATTATTCAGCTATGTAGAAATATAAGACCTATATCTATAACAAATAAACTGTAATTTCTTTTGGACGGACAACGATCTGCTTGGCACCCCGGCGTACATATTTGTACGTAGAGGTGCTAAGCGAATAGTTTTGGTGTACGAATACAATCACGACGTACCTGTACGTTTCGGAATTATTTTAAGTCGACATGTTTCGTTCCATAACCGCCGCCGCCGTCGCCCGTTTGCATCGGTCCGCCAAGGCGTACTCCCGTTGAACCTCTCGTTATGAGGCCGACCATGTCGAGAATTACCCGTTTTAATATATTTAATATGTCTCTATCTCACGGTTGTTTTGGTATTAGGGCAGAAATTGTCAATTGCAGGTGTTTCCACGCGTATTATTTTATACATCATAACTTTATAACCGTACCACGTCTTTGTCTTTTTACGTCTCTCCTAACTGTTTGTCGTAAATTTGACACACATTTCAAGTTATGTCGTACATTACAGTGTACAGTGACATAAAAACTGAATTACATCATAACTGCTTTGAGGACACTTCGTTATTACGAATAAAGATAATATGTAGAAACGTGTAATTGAAATGTTTTTCGTGCTGTACTATGGGCCACCCCACACTAGTGTTTCCCAATACGATTAAATTTAATCGGTGATCAGTAGTTGAAAAATATGAAGTACCACGCTGTGAGATCTCGTGCAAATTACTTCACCATCTAATTAATTACAATTCATGATATCGATGAAATTAAAAACGACTGGATACATGGACACCCTAGTTTTATTGAAGGGAAGTAGGTGTACATCAACTGCTTTAGCGGCGAAATTAACAATTTGACAATGTCAAATTGACAGCTTAGTGCTGTAATATTTAGTTTTTTTTATTGCTGTTACTTTGGAAAGATGTTTTAAACTCTTTATATTGAACCATTGCTAGGATATTTGACTTCTAGTCAAATCAGTTTCTTTTTTCAAACTGTCAAAACGATTTTCCACTATGGAATTTACACACACACACACACACACACACTTTAATTTTACACTAACAAATAATATCACGGTCAACTAACCTACTCTTTATAGTTCTATACTATTAATAAAATAGATTTTTTTTTTCTAAAATAACTGTGGTCTACGTTTCTCTATGAATGGTTTGGCGCTTTATTTCATGCATGGTGTGAAATAATTAATTTTAAATACAGTCAACATTCCTTTTAGGTATGTTGAAAATAATAATTAATCGTGTTAGTGCTACATAAATGTGATTGCCATCGATTAGTGAATTAGAAAAGTTGATTCCTGATCACCTATCAAATTTCACCGTGTATAAATACAGTCTCAATCCTGGGACCTGTTGGAGATGAAGATGGAACTTGGAGGCGTAGGAAGAATAGGGAGCTAGAAGAGCTGATATAATTGGCGAGATCAAAGCCACACGACTCCGCTGGCTCGGTCACCTAGAGAGGATGGGAGAGGATCGTGCTGTGAGAAGAGTGTATGTGGGGCACCCGGGTGGAAAACGTCCGTCTGGGCGTCCCAGATACCGCTGGAGTGACGAAGTCCGAAAAGACTTGTTCACCCTCGGAATACCCAACTGGCGCGAAGTGGCGCAGGGTAGGGCAGAGTGGCTCTCTTGTGTCAGGGGCCAAGATCCTGTTTAGGACACTGAGCCAGTGAAGTAAGCATAAATACAGTAGGTAACAATGAATGACCATGACTATGTATAATCTTGATATACAAATTGTGCAGAATTTAAAAATATTTTATCTCCTTACTTAGAAGCTCTTTTCCTAATCGGTTATAAAATAATGCTTTACTTTCGATAGTAAATAAAATTGCTACAATTTTCCGTCTCATTCCACATTTCAAGAGGAAAAGAGAAACCCATCACAGTCCCGGCATTATCTCTTCACGCACTCACACACACGCGTAAAACAATATATCGCCTTCATAAAAATATGAAGTACCTTTTTCCATCAAAGACAATGTTGCTAACTTTGATTTTCGAAAGTTCCTAGATGAATGTTTAATGCTCTAATAGTAGCTAAAAAGTTACTTGCTTATAGTTCGTGTCATCCACGATGACGTGCAGAATTGTAAAATCTAACCTTTAACATGACAATACGAATCAAGCCGCGCGTCTTCATGAATGACATAGAAAGTTAGTTATACATTTTGGTTGCTAAAGTAATGGAAACAGTTGCTAATCGCAAATTATGGGAGCTAGATGGTCACAAAAATGGTATTGGCGAATGCCTTTACCTTCCCGTTGTCGGTAAATAATGGTATAATATGTATGTAGAAAAATGTAATATTTAATTGTTAAACATCGACTTCAAGATTCCAAAAGGAGGAGTTTATCAATTCGATTGTATGTTTTTAAGCTATTGCATAGCTTCTATCGCGGGCCTTGAGCGCGGGGACCGAATCCAGAAATTCCGTAACGAAAAAACCTCACGCTCCCCACTTCGTCTAACGTCGTTTCAGTTCGGCAGTCTTCGACACGGCGTTGTGTGCGTGCGATTAGACGTATTGTACTACTCAGAGACTTGTCATACGCTTCGCTTGACAGACAGATGAAGTGTGCGAAAGGGAAGCCATCACGTATATGAACAAGCCACGAGTGTGAAAGAGGCAGACTACATATGAGAAAACGTAACCATTTTTTGAATTCGAAGGCGGCCGAGGCGGCCAAAATCATATTGCCGTATTTTTTAACGTTAAAAATATACGAGAATCGAAATCAAAAATAAATATTAAGTAAGTAATTTAGTGAAGATGGTGTCATGTTGTGTGCCGGATTGTTGTGTTTCAGGGCCAAAAAACCCAGGGAAATACTCATTTCACAGGTAATTATGATAATCGTAGCGAAATTTTCGTAACGATATTATATCAAATTAACAGCATAAAAAGTGTAAAAAGCCAATTTATACAGTTCATTATAAGTTTTTCTTCAATTGTGTGTTAATATTTCATGATATTAGTCAATAATTTAGAATATTTTGTGTAAAAACCTAAACTGTTACTTTACGCTAGGGCTTGACAAAATGTTCATATGACTGTATCGATAACTTGTCGGTATATTAGTAGGTATGGAATTAGTTGTTCACAAGACATCATTAAGATATTAACCTTTATAACCGACGTAAAATAATAACGATTGTTATAATACCTTTTTTGAAGATGCACATGTTCAGCGATAAATTTAAACTTCACTTTCCAACACATTACTTACATTTTAACCACTTTTCCACGGCTTTGCCGCTAACACAAGGAAACACAAGACAGCGTATACACACCCAACCCAACTTGTCAGGCGAAAAAGGCGCGAATTTCAAATTTTCTTTGGTAAGTCAACTATTTGCGCCTACTGTTAACACTTAGCATGTGTTTGTGTTAACGACATTGCACATGTTACACCACTCACACCCGCATACGACAGAAACCTGCTTTATCAACGCGAGTCACCTGCTTTACCGACAGCGCCGGGTTCCATAATGCTTGATCGGACTACGTTAGTAATTTAGTCAAGTAAAAACGAAAAAACGTAAAAAGAGCGTACCTGGGTCGCCTAGCAGGACGTCCTATCGGACGCCCTAGGTATCGCTGGAGCGACATGGTGGAGGCGGATCTGCGCGAGCTTCGAGTCGACAATTGGCGAGAGGTCGCACAGGACCGAGAAAAGTGGCGCTGTCTTGTGTCGGAGGCCAAGTCTCATTTTGGGTCGCTGAGCCAACGGAGTAAGTAGTAAGTAAGTAAACGTCCCAGAACACCAAACCAGGTGAGAAAAATAAAAAATCGCAATGAGTGGCGATACGATTTTAAGTCGACACGAGTTTCGAATTAACTATTCGCAAATGTATTACAATACATATGGCCCTTAAAATGTTCGATATAGTTACGTAATGTGCTAATTATCGCACTAGTGCGGTAAAGTAGCTCCATATGTACTGTAAAATAAGTAACAATATATATTTGACCATTGTGACACATGTGTACCTATATATTTGACCATTTTGATGCTGACTGAAACGACTGTAACTGTAGCCTCGGTTATCACTATCAGTATTGTTATTTACTATGCGTCCGCTGTAAAAGAAAATTAAAGGCACTAAAGGCGCTAATAAGGTCTAATAGTAGTAATAATACTCATACCTATTACATTTTTTATAAAAACAAACACATTTGAAAAAGTAGTCGATAAAGCAGTTAAACATCGATAGATTATTAATATGTTGTAACATGACATCACTATTTTTGTTCGCACATAGACAATTTACGCACACACTTGCATTTCATTTTTGGTCACACTTTTGAAGTTTGACAGTCGTTCTATACTATCCTATTTCTATGGTACTACTCTACGAAACTCGCACGAATCGAGACGAGCTGCTCCGAAATCGGACAAATACATAAGCAGCTGTTTATAGTAATCTGTATGTATCATTGATGTACGTAATAGGGGTAGATGAGGTACCAGGCGGTCGATCGTGAGCCACAAAATATAGGTTCCGGGACCTATATTGAATTAGTCGTATGGGTGACGCTGAAGTGTCAACATTGTCATCAAATTCGATAAAATATTGCCAAAGAATGCCGTGTTGCGCCTTTTTCCAGTGCTTCAATAGCTCCAAGCACAAAAACAAAGCTCACGGTATCACTTTTCATTCGTAAGTACTATTATAACATTTGAAAACATATTTTTTCTAAATAAAATTAAAAATTTCCTTGTTATTGAGTGAGCGCGACAGCTAAATAATGCATTACCCATGTGAGAAACACGTTTATCCGAGTGTCAAGTAGGCATGCCCGCTTCATGCAGTGCATGCATGCCCGAGTCAGCAATTTTTTTTATAAATAATGCAACTTTTTAAATCATGTGCTCCTATTCCTTGAAACTATAGAATGTAACCGGTTTTTATTTTAATATAAGGTCACTGTGGGCAAGACCGTCTACAAGGCAAGTCCGTCAACACATTATAACTTTTGAATTAGAAAGCGTTTGCCGCTTTGGCGTCGAGTTTATAAGTCAGTTTTTCGTGCTAGTTCCCTCACTCTAAAACAGGCGAAGGCGCTTATTCCCATGACTTACAACTTGTCCAATATAAGTGAATCCGTATACGTATCGTAACTATAAGGTTCACACTTTTATATTGGTTATCTTGAGTCGTGCGCTCGGTGAACGATTGGAATATATAAATACCAGGAGTAACTACGAATTACCAGTGTTTACATTATCTCTTGTCAAGCGTACTTGTCTTTTCCGAAAAACCATCAGAAGTGAAACCTCGAGATCCCTATCAACTGAGATCATATCGTTATACTGGTTTACTGGTGGTTGGTTATGGTGGTATTAATATCAAAGAAAAAGAAATACTGCATAAATAAAATAAATAAATAATTATAATTGCATAAGTTGATACAAAATGCTATGCAATAGCTTTACCGCGGCAGTCCCCGAGTGCCACACGTCTTTTTTTTCGTAATATTTTTTTTATCAATTTATTCAAGAAATTAGTACTCGAGCGCGCGCATGGCCGATTGGGATGCGGAGCGCGCCGGCCGCAAGCTGTAGCAAGGGCAATTTGTATAGCAGGTTTTGGACTTCATTTCTAACCCCCTTATTCATAAACGTCTACTAAAGTTGTCAAGCCGCTAAAAATCGTTTGTCCCTTTCCATCATACCAATACGTCGGAAAGGGACAAACGATTATTAGCGGCTTGTCAACTTTAGTAGACGTTTATCAATAAGGGGGTAAGTCAATAAGAGACTTAATATATGGATTTACTTTATGCACTACTTTTTTAACGTTTAGCCATATTCTACGAGGTGAAACTTCATACATTTCTACTGATCAGACATTGATGTTTTCTAATGAAAGTTATTCAGTATTTTTTACAGTTTCACGGTGAAACTTTAGAACTAACTTAAACTTTCCCCTCACGAAGCTAAGGTTTGGAAAACTGTATTATCGAGTATACAGGTACTATTTCTGAATAAAGAAAATGGTTGCGAGGTAGCTCGAGGAGGGTATCAAATTTTCCATTTGATTATCTATTGAGCGAACTTTATGAATACGGCGGGTGTTATGAATAATGAAGTTTGAAAACCTTCGAACCATACGTTGGTAGGTAGCATATATATATGTACTAGTAGATACGTTATTTATAATAAAAGAAACTCTGTCATATGCCTTTTCTATAGTTTATTCCATCCATGTGATTTTTAAAATAATGAAAAATAACGGAAACAAAAAACCACGAGATTATTTTTCGTATTTTTGTATCTATTATAATTCCATATATTAGGTACGAGTATGAAAACGGTTTAAATTGAAAAGATGTGTCCCGCTAAGTTTCTTGCCGGTCAAATATTGGGATACCCTCCTATAATTTACGAACAACATAAAACTGAAAAAAAAAAATTTCTACTCGTCGACTTTATGGTTGAATTAAGATTTTGTATACCAAACTATAAAGGCGTACTTTTCATGTATGGACTCCCAACTCAACCATAATTATTCATTTCGATACGCTGTAAACAATAAAAAATTTGACCAATCACGTTTTTTCAATCCATATTTTCATGATTTTTTCTATCGATCCAACTTTTAGATTATAAGGTATTTGTTGGAGTCTGGTATTTTGACCGATGAAGAACACGTTATCTGTACAGACAACATCAGAAGAAGCTAAGCGGAAAAAGTGGTCGAAACAACTACACATGCTTTTACTCACTTAACAATAATAAGATTACCAGTAAAATTGCTTTATTAAGTAGAATAATAAATAAAATAAATAAATATAATAGGACATTCGTACACAAATTGACTAAGTCCCACAGTAAGCTCAATAAGGCTTGTGTTGTGGGTACTTAGACAACGATATATATATATAATTATACTTCCTATCCAAATCCAAGACAACAAATATAATTTACTAGCAGCAATACACGTTATTGTGCCGTCCAAGTACACATTTCACTCAGGAACAAATATCTGTGCTCATCACACAAACAAATGCACTTACACTTAAAATCATATATTTATTTGTATAAGCAGGGTCACTACCCACTAGGCGAGACCGGTCATCAAATATTGCTTTATTAAGTAGAAAACTGACATTCTTTTAACAACTTTTAGCTTTTTAGAAGGCGGTTAAATGAAATGTCATCGTGTCCAACTTCAGCTCCTTGGGACTTGTTCCATTCACAAAAATATTCCACGTTATTTAATTGTACCAAACTCCGTTGCACCTGTTCCTTCTAACGCATAATCAAATATGCGCAAAAGCGACGCATAGTTATCAGATTTAAATGGAATTAGATTTGAATTGTATCACACTCTAGCTGAATTACGGCCCCGACCCTGCTTATCCCTTCAGCTGTCACACGTGTTCAATATCTGGCTTAAATATCTTACCTTGGGTAGGCTTTAGGAATAATCTGTGGAAAATAAAAATATGTGCAGGTATGTACCTACTCTTACATAGGGGCCCACTGAATACCAGTTCGCCGGACGATATCGGCCTGTCAGTTATTCGCAAAAGCTGACAATCGCGAATAAGGGCTTGTGCACAAATCAGGCGAGGTTTTTTCGGCTACTTTTTGACCCCCCTCTCCCCCTCCCCCTTAGTGAAAATTGGTGAGGTTCTTGGCTAACCAGGGGGGGTTAGCCCCCACATAATCTCACGTGTATTTTTTATTTTTATTTTATTCGATCTAATTCTAAGATAAATATTATTGTGTAGAGTAAATTTTGTTTAGACTTGCTAATTTGAAGTGCCAAGTGAAGATTTATGTTTAATGAAACCGAGAAAAAGTATGTGGTACAGTCAAGGTATTAAATATCGATACGGACAAAGTGCCAAAAATATGCACCTTAATGTATGGGCAATAAGGGCGTGTATACATATTTTTGGCACTTTGTCCGTGCCGATATTTAATACCTTGACTGTACATATTTTTTCTTAGTTTCATTCACTATGGATAATTACCCCCCTATCCAACCGCGTGATTTGTGTACAAGCCCTAACTGACAGGCCGATATCGTCCGGCGAACTGGTATTCAGTAGGCCCCTTTAGCTATAGACAGTTAAGTTTTGAATAATTTTCGGTAAGAGTTAATTGTATCCTCACCATGAGTTTAACGCTTAGTGACTGCGTCAGTTCAAATGCAGTGCATCTTGCTTGTACCAATGTCAGTACGAAGGAGATGCATTGTGAGTCAGTTTAAACAGATTGGCGCATATTTTATTACGCTGACGTATGCAATATTTACCCGTATTGTCCTTATCATCAATTCTGTGGTAGGGCCTTTCCAATATTGTTTTCTTCACAAAGCCAGGCTTCATATATCTCCCACTGCCGTTGTGTTATATTTCATCATCAATATTTTATGACCTTCGGATTACGCTAGCAGAATCCCAGCTAGTGCTGACAGAAAATGTGCGGTTTTTTCTGTCCACTGTAGTTTGGTCTCTTGATTGGTAACGAACAATATTCCCTGTTTAAAATTTAGAATCTACTTTAGATATGGCAGGGTCAGATTGGTCAAAAATGAAAACAGGGGGCTTATTCGATATGCTAAATATAGGTAAATCTATCGCGTCCACATCAAATCAACATATTAATATAATTCTCTCATTTGTGAAAAAATTAGAGAATAAAGCTCTGGAAAAATCGAAAAAATTGTACAGGTGCGAGTTGGACTCGCCCACCGAGGGTTCTGTACAAATTTGTAGGAAAATAAATAAATTAATAACAAATAATTTTCAGATTTTTCCCCAACGATACCTGTAGTAATACCTACTTGCTACATTTCATAGTTCCAGGTTAACGGAAGGTACGAGTACCCTATAAATTGTAATTTCCTTGAGAATAAACATTTTTTACGGCATAAACGTCCGTGTCTTTTTTTTACGTTAACTTAGAAGTACTTATGATTTTTTCACAGATTCAAGGGACCTAACTATATGGTTTTAATTTCAACTCGATACCTCTACGCGTTCCCGAGATAAATATTCTTGGCCGACAGCCGGACGGACAGACAGATGGACAACAAAGTGATGCTATAAGGGTTCCGTTTTTTCCTTTTGAGCTACGGAACCATAAAAATACTAAATTACGAATTGAAATTGTGAACCATACATTTACTTAGTACCTATTATTGGTTTTACCTAGTGGGGTGGTTTTACTCTATACGTTTACTTTTACTTAATACTACTATTTCTACAATTATTTTTTACTAGTACCGTACCTCTTACGTGGTACCTTCTGTAGTTCACACTTATACTGGCTACTTGGGCGAGTCTGTGTCTATAGTAGGCTATGATAATAAGTCAGCCTATCGTACTATGCCTCAATCGTAAAAATATTACGTGGGAATAACCTTGCTCGTCGTCATCGCCCAGCGGAATCCCAATGAGGCGTGAACATTACGCGACTTTACAGTCACGAACACGTTAACGTCTCCAGTGACCTATTTGACGCATTTCCCTTCGCCATTGTGTTTAATAAAAGTTAAATATTGTTTCTATGGAAGGTAGAGTTAAGGAATAGAATCTCCATATACCAAAAAGTGTCCGACAAAAAACCATAAATAGGTGGCGCTACAATACCTAGAATACTTGAAAAAAAATCTAATCATAGACATAGACAGCGCACTTCACTCCGTCAATAACGCCTAGGTTCTTAGCTACTCTAGCGCTACTCTGGAGAGATTTGGAATTATTATTTATAGCTAACAGCTGGACACTGTTGCAACAGTTCTGCCTATGGAGATTCTATTCCTTGCCTCGACCTTCCATAATTGTTTCCTAATGATGCTGGCATTTGACTGATAAGTTATGGCATTATTCATAAACGCTTGTCAAGTTTAACAAGCCATCGGTAATCGTTTGTCTTTATCTGTCATTTTGACATTTGTGTTTGTTAGATAGGGACCAAAATTTCGAAATAAAGAAAAATAATAACAACGGTTTCCAACGTTTTTTGAATAAGGGGGTTATTAGTCTTGTGAGTAGGTAAATAGCTTTTAACGAAAAAGAACCCGACTTCACAAAAGATTTTATGGTCTTCATCAGTAATTTCTGTTCAAAAATGTTAACTTTCCGAGAGAAAATTCACGAGTCACAGTGACGAAACTCATAAAAGAATGCAATCGTGACTAAATTTTTAGAACATGTGAAAATGAAGATAAAAAATTTATTGAGAATCTCCTCCTGTTCTAAAGTTGGATATAAGTAAGTAGCTAACTAACTTAAGTATAAGCACCCCCGTCTCGATATTCTCTCTTATAACAATAATAATTATGTTACATTGACAAACCATTTACAACTTCTATTTCTACGAATATTTGGTAATTTAATAAGTTTCCGTATGACACAGCCATACGGTTGTTACAAGTAAAAACTAGTAAAACAGCCTAAAACTGTTGAGCGAAACCACACCGTCTGTTATCTGACTTTAAATACCCGGAGTAACCTCATAAAGGAACTTTACTTGGACTTATCAATAGTTTCTGATATAACTTGGTACAATGTTGTGTCAGACGTTCGGGACTTGCTAATGAAGTTGTTAACTAAGTTAAGATTTCGGCATGATAGTCGGTAAGTTCCGTTTTGAGTCACAATTCGGATCATTTGACGTTTCTGTTGAAATCAGCATTAACATTGAAATGTTTTAATTAGTTGGTTAATGTTAGGCAAATAAGCAGTTCGTGAGGCCATGGTTAGCCTCTATATATATATATATAGGATAGGATCTACATACCGGAGAATAATTGAGTAGTAGAAATAAGATAATATTCTATTCTGACAAATTACCAACGGTTGATATATTATGAATAGCATTAGAGAACATGAGATAGTAAAAAATATGTACTTGTTTATCCCGTATTATATAATGTTGTATATTCTTCCAAAGATGTTGCTCGTGCATTGGTATATAAACTGACCAATAGGGAAAAAGATCTTACAGTTCGTAGCGTAGAGCCAGTTTTATTTTTAGCGTTTTACACTAATAAAGTATCTATGTAATATCACTTTGTGCGAATAAATGACTAAGAATTTTTTCCTTTGTTTCAGATAATGAAGCTGCTTTTGTTAATAACTAGCATAGTGGCGATCACTGCGCGCCCAGCTGTGGACGTGGAGAAGACAGTTCTGCAAGTACAGAGCATCCTGCAAGCCAACGCACAGCTGCCGCGCCTCACGAGGCAGGAGATCCTGGAACTGCTCAACGATATCAGGGCTGAAGATGCTAAGAGCACCTCTACTTCTAGTGAGCAAACTAGTACAGAAAAATCAACAACAACAACTCCGAGTTCAAAAGAAAACGAAATAAATTCTGTGCCGACAACATCAACACCGGATTTCAAAGACAATCTTGTACCAGACGAAAGGGAGAGCTATGTGTCAGCTGCAGGCCCGACTAAAACTACAGTCGAAAGTACAACCAAAGCCCTACCAACCCTAACTGTTGTATTACCATATACGCCGAAAGACGGTTCGTCTTTACAGGAGCTTTACACCAGACCTCCCAGGACAGAAGTCGTAGTCCTCCCAAAAACGACTCCAAAACCTAACCCCAAAGAGCTGAAAAATAAAAATCTTGAGCAGACTTTGAAAAATAATCATGATTTGGCATTGGCAAATATAGAAGATTTTCCTGCTGAATTACAAGCGTTCCTTGACTCCCATGGAATAAAAAGTAATTCAGGAAATGATCATTTCTTACTGCCTCTTGATGGATTTAAACCCTTGCCTCCAGCGAAAATCGTAGATGGAACAGTTCAACTTCCAGAAAATATTTTACTAACTTACGACCTAATATCGCCCAGTACAGAATTGAATTCATCAGCCACCACTCGAAATCAGGCTCTAAGCAATTATTTATACGAACCATTACGTCCTGAACCAATATTTGAGCTAGATACATCTGAATCCCAGAAAGTTGATCTGCCGCTAGACATGCCGAAGAGCCGCAAAACGAAATCTTCTAATAGCGATCCGCTGCCACTTCTTGAGCCCCTTGACTACGATTCAATGAAGGTGATACCATTAGGGCAAGGACCCAGCCCGGTCGAAGACACTAATACTGTCCTTGGAAGTGAACAGAGTAAAAGACAGGCGAATAGCACTGAGGAGACAGAAGCCCCTACGACTGCTGCTACTGATTTAAAAAATGATTCAGGAGTGTCAGATAACGCAGCGTCTTCGGCAGATACAGATTCGGGTGCATCAATATCTGACTTGGAAGAGTCGTTTGGCGGCGCTGCCCCTGAGAAGCCAGGGGACTCCGAACTCCCGCCGCCAAGAAAAAACGGATTCTACTGGATGGTCGACTGGAACAGTTTCCTGGAAGTGGGCGACGGAGATACAAAAGTAAACATTCGTTTCGAGCCGAAACTGGGAGATCGGCAAATGTTCCTCCCCGTCAGCGTACCGTGATCAGTTCGCGAATTGCAATACTGAGTTCTAGTCTGTGGTTTTAATTAGGAAGGATATTATTAGTAGTGGGGCCGGATGGGGGATGAATAATATAATTTATATTTAGACATTAAAAAGTCGTTCTAAGGTAATTACGACTTTGGAGTAGATGGAAGTTAGCTAACCATAATGGTTATAGTTTTTATAAGAATAGAACCAGATGTTCTTGTCGTGTTTGAAAAACCCTCCAATTATGCTCATAATTAGTGCAAGTATTCCCGGTTTTCTAATTGGTACCACGATTCTCGAATACTTACGATATTTTTCACTCGAGTGGTATCCACTGCTCGATTAAATGAGTGCTTATGAGATGAGTTGCGGCGTGGAACGGTGACGGAACGCAAACTATATTAATAACAAACGCTGATGAACCAAATCGAAAGTGAAATCGCGAAGTCATGTCGTTACATTACTACCAATTAATTGAAGATTACGCCATTTTCAAATATTTGCACGTAAATGTACGATAGAATTTTTTTTATTATTATAAGTATTTAATAAAAAAACTTGTATTATTTTGTATCAAAATCTCTTGTTCGGAATAGTCTTTACGTGTGTGTTACGTCAGAAAGTTTTCTCCTAAAACGTTAGTACCCGTTCCTGCCAACGACTGACATAAAGTGTGATGTGTGCGCATTATGTCACCTTATGAGTGATAAACTTAACTCTCGCGTAGATAAACTTGTACGTTCGTACGGTCGGGTTAAAATCTTTTAGAACTTGAGTACGGTGACATTTCTTTTTTACTGTTAACGTTATTTATCTACACTGACATAATAATAGTTTCTGTAAACTGTATTTTAAAGAGCAAATCAGCCTTTTACCCTTTTTGTAATGTATCGTCCAAGATACACATTTTTAGGCTCCCTCTACCATCTTGAATGACTATCGATATTCTTGATTAAAATACTCGACAAATTAGTATAATAACCAGCCATAGGCACTATACTCGATAAATTCATTCTTATCATTCAATGTAGTATTAGATACCAGATACCCAGATACCTATATCACTTCCTGTCAGTTGTCATTTTTTATTATATTATACCGTGGCGTCACCTAATGCGATGAGTATGTACAAAAACGCATTTAACCGATTTGCAAGACTGAAGTGATTCCAGAAGAGCAGAAATCAGAATGTATTTATAGCCCAGCTTGTTACTGCTACACGAGGCCCTTCCCTTGAAGTACGAAATAATATTATGTATTAAAATTTATATTTCTATAGTGTCTTAGAAGCAGACACTTTATTAAGCAAAAAGAAAGTGACATTTCGGGTAAGTTTGTAGAAATAATACAATTTCGTGTTGTTATGTGTAAAATGAAATGATAAACATTTTATTTATAAGACATGATTTACTAAGTGATTTGAACTTAACAGATTAAACATTAAAGGTACTAAATCCTGGCGTAATAAAAATAATTGTACCTTAGCGTTTTTTCTTAAAAATTCATTTTCTTAAAAAAAAATGAAGGTACAAAAAAGGTACAAAAATTTAGCTTTTATAGAATTTATCAATAACCACGGGAACATAGCGTAATAAAGTACACCCGCCATTCTGACTGTCAGGATGGCGGGTGACCTGTTTTTTGGTGATAACTTTAAGTACCGTGAGGTACAATTTTTTTTAAAGGAGGTACTAAATAGTACAAAGACAGCTGTCAGGCCAGCCCTACTGTACGGTTCCGAATGCTGGACAGTCAAGAAAGCGCATGAACAGATAGCACATGTAAATGAAATGAAGATGCTGCGCTGGGCGGGTGGGGTGACCAGGATGGACAGAATTCGGAACGAATACATTCGGGGGAGCTTTAAAGTTGCACCAATCACAGACAAAATGACGGAAAATCGCCTTAGATGGTACGGCCATATCATGAGACGTGATGAAGACCATGTAGTGAAAATCGCATTAAGCTTGCCAGAACAAAAGAGAGGGAGAGGCCGCCCGCCATCGACCTGGTGGTCAAGCATCGAAAGAGACCTTAAGAAAGCCCAATTGCCAAAACCGACAACCCAGGACAGATCAACCTGGCGCCGTAGAGTGAGGAGACCCGACCCCAGATAACGGGACCAGGGACGGAAGAAGAAGACTAAATAGTACAAATTAGGTACAAAAATATGGTATGGTTTTCATTTAATTTTATTTAGGTACACCCGCCATTCTGACTCTCACTAAATGGTCGCGTACTTCCTCCCGCGAACGCTTCGGCTGTGGAATGAGCTTTCTGCCGAGGTTTTCCCGAGGGGCTACAGTATGGGTTTCTTCAAAAAAGGAGTGTACAGGTTTTTAAAGGGTCGGCAATGCGCATGTAATACATCTGGTGTTGCAGGCGTTCATAGGTACGGTGACTGCTTACCATCAGGCGGGCCGTATGTTTGTTTGTCACCGACGTGGTATTAAAAAAAAGAAATAGAACTACTTAGATAATTTACTTATTTTGTTGTATTGTCTTTTCACGTGCCGTTTGAAATACGTGGGAAAAGTTATTTACTCGGACCAACCCTGTATTTCATAGTATATGGGTTCAAACTAACACATATATTACTATGAGAGTGACTAGGAGCAGGTACATTCTAACAGCGATATATGACGACAGGGCATAGCTCCAACACAGTTTGAGCACCATCTGTGAATAATTTGACAAACGTTGGTCGTCAGATACGTCAACTATTTTGCACCTTATTCCTTCGTAATAAGGTATAATTAGAACACATATCAGTGATCGTTAGTACTAGTGCGAATAATTTATGTAGGATAGTTGTGAACTACGTACAAATAGTGTTCGATCGAACTAATTTTCATGTTTTGGCTTTCCGCTCTAAGAACAAATTAAATTACTTTCTATGGAAATATTTTTATTTGTGCTATTTCAAGTAGGCACACTACTTTTTATTAAACCGAAATATGCCGCAAGCCTTCAGGAAATTATATACTTGAAAATTTTGAGCCGTCACCGTGACGGGATAGCCGAGCGGTCTAGGCATCTGTCGCGTAAAGGACGCTGGTTCGTTTCCAGCTCTGAACACTGGAGGCCTTTCTAATTTTTCCCTTCGAACTTATATAATATTTATTTCGGATTCGGCTTTAGGAATTTGTTGCGTGACGATTTTTTAATGAGCACTTATTGAAATGGAATATTTATACAAATACAAATATGTCGTGCGTGAATTTTTTAACAATATTTCGCAGACAGACCTTCAAAATAGGAATTGAACTTTAGCTGTTATTGATAAAAATCGATCCAGCACAGTATGAAGACTATCAGCTCTTTTCCAAAATGATGTAAGCCTTTTTTAGGCATAATTGCGTAGGGGGTTTCAAATTTTCGAATTTAATAATTATATTATTAACTAACCTGACACCACGGTGTTTAATTCTTCGTGTACCTATGAATAAATTGTCGGCAACGCAGTTACCTTATGACATTCAGGGAGTTGCAGGCTATGGTCGTATTTGTCTACATGCCAGCGTGATAAGGAGAGTGTCCTTCCTTCATCATCATCTTCCTTGCTTTATCCCGGCATTTTGCCACGGCTAATGGAACCCTGGGGTCCGCTTGGCAACTAATCCCAAGAATTAGCGTAGGCCCTAGTTTTAAGACGACGACGACAGACTGCCATCTGACCTTCCAACCCAGAGGATGAACTTGAGCTTGTAGGGAGTCCGGTTTCCTCACGATGTTTTTGATGTTTTCTTGTGCATGTGTTGGTATTTGTCGATGTGTAGTCCGTCTGTCTGTGACACTTAGGTGTTTTTAAGCTATTGCATAGCTTCTATCGCGGGCCTTGAGCGCGGGGACCGAATCCAGAAATTCCGTAACGAAAAAACCTCACGCTCCCCACTTCGTCTAACGTCGTTTCAGTTCGGCAGTCTTCGACACGGCGTTGTGTGCGTGCGATTAGACGTATTGTACTACTCAGAGACTTGTCATACGCTTCGCTTGACAGACAGATGAAGTGTGCGAAAGGGAAGCCATCACGTATATGAACAAGCCACGAGTGTAAAAGAGGCAGACTACATATGAGAAAACGTAACCATTTTTTGAATTCGAAGGCGGCCGAGGCGGCCAAAATCATATTGCCGTATTTTTTAACGTTAAAAATATACGAGAATCGAAATCAAAAATAAATATTAAGTAAGTAATTTAGTGAAGATGGTGTCATGTTGTGTGCCGGATTGTTGTGTTTCAGGGCCAAAAAACCCAGGGAAATACTCATTTCACAGGTAATTATGATAATCGTAGCGAAATTTTCGTAACGATATTATATCAAATTAACAGCATAAAAAGTGTAAAAAGCCAATTTATACAGTTCATTATAAGTTTTTCTTCAATTGTGTGTTAATATTTCATGATATTAGTCAATAATTTAGAATATTTTGTGTAAAAACCTAAACTGTTACTTTACGCTAGGGCTTGACAAAATGTTCATATGACTGTATCGATAACTTGTCGGTATATTAGTAGGTATGGAATTAGTTGTTCACAAGACATCATTAAGATATTAACCTTTATAACCGACGTAAAATAATAACGATTGTTATAATACCTTTTTTGAAGATGCACATGTTCAGCGATAAATTTAAACTTCACTTTCCAACACATTACTTACATTTTAACCACTTTTCCACGGCTTTGCCGCTAACACAAGGAAACACAAGACAGCGTATACACACCCAACCCAACTTGTCAGGCGAAAAAGGCGCGAATTTCAAATTTTCTTTGGTAAGTCAACTATTTGCGCCTACTGTTAACACTTAGCATGTGTTTGTGTTAACGACATTGCACATGTTACACCACTCACACCCGCATACGACAGAAACCTGCTTTATCAACGCGAGTCACCTGCTTTACCGACAGCGCCGGGTTCCATAATGCTTGATCGGACTACGTTAGTAATTTAGTCAAGTAAAAACGAAAAAACGTAAAAAGAGCGTACCTGGGTCGCCTAGCAGGACGTCCTATCGGACGCCCTAGGTATCGCTGGAGCGACATGGTGGAGGCGGATCTGCGCGAGCTTCGAGTCGACAATTGGCGAGAGGTCGCACAGGACCGAGAAAAGTGGCGCTGTCTTGTGTCGGAGGCCAAGTCTCATTTTGGGTCGCTGAGCCAACGGAGTAAGTAGTAAGTAAGTAAACGTCCCAGAACACCAAACCAGGTGAGAAAAATAAAAAATCGCAATGAGTGGCGATACGATTTTAAGTCGACACGAGTTTCGAATTAACTATTCGCAAATGTATTACAATACATATGGCCCTTAAAATGTTCGATATAGTTACGTAATGTGCTAATTATCGCACTAGTGCGGTAAAGTAGCTCCATATGTACTGTAAAATAAGTAACAATATATATTTGACCATTGTGACACATGTGTACCTATATATTTGACCATTTTGATGCTGACTGAAACGACTGTAACTGTAGCCTCGGTTATCACTATCAGTATTGTTATTTACTATGCGTCCGCTGTAAAAGAAAATTAAAGGCACTAAAGGCGCTAATAAGGTCTAATAGTAGTAATAATACTCATACCTATTACATTTTTTATAAAAACAAACACATTTGAAAAAGTAGTCGATAAAGCAGTTAAACATCGATAGATTATTAATATGTTGTAACATGACATCACTATTTTTGTTCGCACATAGACAATTTACGCACACACTTGCATTTCATTTTTGGTCACACTTTTGAAGTTTGACAGTCGTTCTATACTATCCTATTTCTATGGTACTACTCTACGAAACTCGCACGAATCGAGACGAGCTGCTCCGAAATCGGACAAATACATAAGCAGCTGTTTATAGTAATCTGTATGTATCATTGATGTACGTAATAGGGGTAGATGAGGTACCAGGCGGTCGATCGTGAGCCACAAAATATAGGTTCCGGGACCTATATTGAATTAGTCGTATGGGTGACGCTGAAGTGTCAACATTGTCATCAAATTCGATAAAATATTGCCAAAGAATGCCGTGTTGCGCCTTTTTCCAGTGCTTCAATAGCTCCAAGCACAAAAACAAAGCTCACGGTATCACTTTTCATTCGTAAGTACTATTATAACATTTGAAAACATATTTTTTCTAAATAAAATTAAAAATTTCCTTGTTATTGAGTGAGCGCGACAGCTAAATAATGCATTACCCATGTGAGAAACACGTTTATCCGAGTGTCAAGTAGGCATGCCCGCTTCATGCAGTGCATGCATGCCCGAGTCAGCAATTTTTTTTATAAATAATGCAACTTTTTAAATCATGTGCTCCTATTCCTTGAAACTATAGAATGTAACCGGTTTTTATTTTAATATAAGGTCACTGTGGGCAAGACCGTCTACAAGGCAAGTCCGTCAACACATTATAACTTTTGAATTAGAAAGCGTTTGCCGCTTTGGCGTCGAGTTTATAAGTCAGTTTTTCGTGCTAGTTCCCTCACTCTAAAACAGGCGAAGGCGCTTATTCCCATGACTTACAACTTGTCCAATATAAGTGAATCCGTATACGTATCGTAACTATGAATAAACAAGGTTCACACTTTTATATTGGTTATCTTGAGTCGTGCGCTCGGTGAACGATTGGAATATATAAATACCAGGAGTAACTACGAATTACCAGTGTTTACATTATCTCTTGTCAAGCGTACTTGTCTTTTCCGAAAAACCATCAGAAGTGAAACCTCGAGATCCCTATCAACTGAGATCATATCGTTATACTGGTTTACTGGTGGTTGGTTATGGTGGTATTAATATCAAAGAAAAAGAAATACTGCATAAATAAAATAAATAAATAATTATAATTGCATAAGTTGATACAAAATGCTATGCAATAGCTTTACCGCGGCAGTCCCCGAGTGCCACACGTCTTTTTTCATTTGGACAAAGCCATCCATATAACTCGCCTGCTAAAGTATAAACAGTGAGGGTATTATCAGATGTTTTTTTTTTTATATTAACGTTTGTAATAGAAACTAGTTTCGAATATATATTCAATGTATGCAGATTTGTGCGTAAGCCGATTACGATTAATTGGGGCCGGCTAATTCTCTTAAAGTGAAAACACCGGTTCCTGTCCAATGGTAAAATGAATTTATCGAAATATTTTGTTTACGCTAGTAATTAATGCCCCGATTTTTATTTCACGAAGAATCTTCATTTCCCTTTCAACTTGTGTTATTGTATAATAGAAATAGGTATAAAAATAAAATACCAAAATATTAAGTATAAAAAACCTAACCTACATTGAGTGCCGCCAGCAGCGGGGCAAGGCAAAACAGCTGCCGGTGGTCAGGGCCACCGAGAGAGGAACCGTCGTCGGACCATCCGCGCCGTGCCCACGACTACCGCCTTCTGCATGTGACCCTTGAGCCAGCCAGCTGTTGGTGTTGGTTGGTGTGTTGGTCGAGACTCTTCGCTATGAGATCGTTCGTTGAAACAACTATCAGGACAATGATCGTCGAAACAACATCCCACATGGCGGTTATTTCTTTGTTTGGATAAAATGTTGTACATTGAGGAGCTCCTTATTCTGCAGTGGCAGCATGGTTCCGTTTTTTGCATTGTATCTTGCACTTACGTACATACTAGAACGTGACAGGCGTGGGGACAAGTGATAAAGA
Source organism: Cydia pomonella (assembly GCF_033807575.1). Lineage (NCBI taxonomy): Eukaryota > Metazoa > Arthropoda > Insecta > Lepidoptera > Tortricidae > Cydia > Cydia pomonella. The sequence continues at coordinate 5,137,971 of NC_084717.1, read as the reverse complement.
GCCGATCATCTTAGGCCTCTGGGCGGAATAAATACATATTTACATCACTCTTCTGGGTAAAATGCCTCTACGAGCTGCAGAAGTAGCAACCTGTCACGTTCGAACAAATATGCACTTAAGTACGAAGATACAGATATTGATGATATTGATCTTATTTGAAAAAAATCATTGCTCTAGGTTAAAAATCCAGGGAGGAAACAGTCAGGAGCGTTTGTATGGAAAAATCGCAACTAGGAAGTTGCAGCAACAACTTATTGAGCCTACTGTGGGACTAAGTCAATTTGTGTAATAATGTCATATAATCAGAAATAAATAAAATAATCTTGAACTAAAATCAATTGACGTTCATTTGCGTGCACAACCACATATAATATAATCGCTTGAATTTCGTCAGTTACATGTCATGTGCATGGTGGTTTTCATATCATTAGGTACATATTCAATTTAATTATTACACATTTAACACATTAAATTTAAGTATCTATGCTTTATACAAGTGACTAGATTATAGTAAATAAATAATATTTATATGTTAGGCAGAGTGACGACATGAGGAACATGAGTCATCGTCTCTGAATCGCTATCAAACTTCGGTTTTGTAGGAAGCTGTACGGTAGTACTATTATTTATTCTATGCTATAATATTAAATTTGTTAAATATCAAAAAGTGGCGCCATCTAATAGATCAAAGGGCAATGCTATGGCCGCATCGTTTCGAGCGATGGCGCCACAACCTTTAGCCGATGCACGGTAAGATGGCGCCACTTTTTATATTTAACACATATCACTTAAAGTATAAAGATCGAAGTCAAATGGCATTTTATAAATTTTAATCATGTGTCGAAAGATGGCAGTAAATTTACTGTCTACAAAATTTTCTATGACAATCCACCTCTATTTCAAATTCTCTTTGCTACAATTGATACTGACTGTACAGCTCACAGCTAGTAACTAATATTACTATGTTCTAATTTGATTATATTCCTATTTTGCCTTAATATAATGTGAGGGTAATTAATAACGACTCGATTTCATTACATATAGTGATTAGCCGTGATTAGAGACTATTCACGTGAAGCCAAATTGGTATGTTTCATTGCATTAGATTAGCACGAATGTAATTAATTTGCTTTTAGATGAGCCTTAATTATTTTAGCTTTTCAACTAGATAATGGTTAAGTATTAAGTATATACCTAAACTGTAACGCGGGTAGGTACCTACTTTACAAATTTGTGATATAGAGTTCATATAGGTAGGTTAGGTTAGGTAAATAAAAAGGTTTACTCCCTACGAAAAAAGATGTGTTAATGTGTGTGACACAGTAGCTCGTAAATGGGTAAATCGATTTGGATGCGGTTTTTTATTTGAAAGCAGGTTTTCTAGTGCTGGTACTTAGACATGTTTCATCAAAATCGGTTCATTCGTTTCATTGCATTATTTTCTTTATGTTTATTAAATTAAACGAGTGTACCGGTATACCTCAGTATATATTTAGCAAAATTGTTTGGCAAAGTTGACTTACAAATTGTGATGGTTAGTGCATTCTTTATGAGCAAAAATTAAAATTTCTCAAAGGCTTAATAATGCTACCTATTGGGACCGTGCGAAGTGCATGGTGGGGGTAAGTAAAGCGATCCCAGCGCATATATGGTGGTAAAAATTTGAACTAACTGCGGATAGCGTCTTTAACATTTCGTACAATTATATGGCTCGAAATGAAACTTTGATTTACGATTACTCCTGAAATATTTATTTAAATTGTATGGTGTAAGGGACCATTGTAATCTGTGTGAAATGCTAAATATAACTAACGTATTTATTTTGATAATTGTTAATAATGTATCCATGTAAATAGCTTTGCAAATGCCACATATTACGTGATCTTTTTCTAGAAGTTAAGAATGGATATAGTAAGTTATCCTTAAAAGATAGACATTTCACATCGCGGACTTTTTTATAGACCTATGAATGAGAAACAACCCCACCATACATAGTGTTGTTATAGCTCAAACGGATTAGGCAGCGTTTTCGATTAAAGCTCCTAGCCAGCGTGATTTTTTCTGACAACTTCGTTATATTTCAAACAATTTACACAAAACCTTAACAAGTTATATACTAAAACCTTCCTCAAGAATCACTCTATTGATAGATGAAAGTCGTATGAAAATCCGTTCAGTAGTTTTTAGTTTTGGAGTAGTTTTATAAGATGTAATGAATTGACGTTTTCCCCTAGAAATGCGGACACTAGGTTGCGTGACAGTCGTGCACGCTCCCAATAACTAATATTATAATTTGCCTACATTTCAAATTTTCAAATTTAGCAAGAACCAACAATGCCAACAAACAGACTATCGGTGTTTGAAATAGTTTTAAAATGGCACTAAATGGATTGACATAAATAATTCTAGAAAATGAGTAAAAGTTACATTTACCGTACATATACATAGAAATATGGACGACTCTAAAAAGACGGCAGGGCCGATAATCGCCGCATACAGAACAACATGAAAGAGACATATGTCTGCACATTTCGCGTCCACTGCTGAGGCGAGTATGCTGAGAAGAAGAAGATACATAGAAATAAACACTGATATAGGACTTTTCACATTGCTTGGATCCCGTGGCAGCTATTATCTCCATACAAATTATAACCTTCAAAATCTTAAGCGCAAAAAGTCCTGTTGTTAATTGACAGCTGTCAGGTGATATCAGGTGAATTTGTGATTTTGCACCCACCTGTAGGCCTAAGATGGTCGGCTCTTTGTCATTTGTCACCATGCCTGTCACGTTCTAACATGTATGTAAGCGCGAAAGTGACGGGCATAGCGACAAGTGATAAAAATGGAACCATGATGCCACCGCTGGGTACGGTGCAGCTATGTGAAAAATAGTATAAATGACAAAACATTGTGTTGAATATATATATTCCAGGGAAATCACTACACCTCATACTGAATCCTTGTATCTTTAACTGAAGTGTGCCAATAAAGATTATTCTATCTATCTTTTATTCGAGCGAGATGCATTAAAATATGCGTCAAGTCTAACGATTCTCAAATCACTACACCTTATAAAACACAGCCTCCGCTACGTCTGTCTGTGTGTATGTATTGTCGTGATAAACTCAAAATGTACTGAACGGATTTTCATGCGGTTTTCACCCACCAATAAAGTGATTCTTCAGGAAGGTTTAAGAGTATAATTCGTTAAGGTTTTACGTAATCCATGCGAAGCCGGGGCGGGCCGCTAGTTTAAAGCTAACACTGGGCAAAAGGAACCAAGAGCCACCGCGAACGGCTCTAGATAAAACTCCTCTTTACAATAGATCGAATCATGTCGAGCAGTTTACGACTTAAGGAAAAACGTTTAATTATGTCTTACTTATGTATTACTTATATCTAATTAAATTTCCTTTAAGGAAACAAAAGAACTCTTAAGCTGATAAATAACTTCCTTGTCGGGAACGGGGTCACTGGGTCGCAAAAACATGTGCTTTGTTTATATGAGTAGACTATGACATGAGGAAAACGGATGACATAAATCATAATATTATTGTATCTCTTGAGAAATTTCCAAAACTTTCAATTTCGATTGATCGCTGTGCTCAGTGAAACAATCTCCTAACAAAATTGCAATTGTTGGCTGAATAAAAAAAAACATAAATTATAAACTCCGTGGACTCCGTCATAACATCGAAATCTGCTGTGGCAGCATGGTTCCATTTTTATCACCGGTCACTATGCCCGTCACTTTCGCACTTACGCACATGTTAGAGAGTTACAGGCATGGTGACAAATGATAAAGAGCCGACCATCTTAGCCCTACTGGTGCCTTTAAACCTACGTATCTTATCTAAGAATATCGCCGGTGAAACACTGCAACTCCGTCGATCCATTTTGGTCAAACACAAAAACAGCCTCTCAATGTAAATCATCTCATGAGGAAAATCGTTTTTCGAGTCTTCACGCTGTCGCTGGCTAACTACGGCGGTAAATGAAAACTAGGTTCTTATAGTAAAACAATATATGTAATATTTAAAATATGTACAATAAAATAAAATAATATCCTTATTTCGTCACTGGCCTTAACGTTCTCGAATTCCAATCTTCGTCGAGCCGATCGTAAGTCATTTTCAACAATAATTTAAGCTTTAAATTACATTAAATTAATCTGATTTGTACTATTCGTCTACAAATTGTCCAGAAACTCTTACATGCCAAAAACAAAAGACAAGTGACACTGGCATAGTTTTTTTCATCACCGACCAGTGCGCGCGGTTGTCGCACCATGCAGGTTTGCCATGTTACAGCATACGCAAATAACGCCTGTAGATTTTGTCAGAGTAATTGCGTAGATACCGACATTTGCTGCTCAGCCGGTATACAGCTTTTTTATTTTTTTGACCTACTTTGTATTAGAAAATCCTACTTAAGAAACGTTTTTAAAGTCACTTTAAAATCGGGGTCCAGTTAAAAGTTATAGGTAAGTATCTAGAATATCCCTACCAAAGCGCCGTCCACTAGAAAAATGAAAAGAGCATTTCCTACGAAGCCTCGTTGGCTTTGTTTGAGCCGGGGCTATTCGAGTTTCCGCCTGAACGCTCTTTGATATGTAATCGAATTCGTGTTCGAGGTTCCTGGAATTATTCCGATCGATATTGAGCGTTGGAAAGATGATATAAGAGTCAGCCTATGATGGGCTCGCTTTTGCCATCTGTCATCGTGGCCGTTACATTGTCACAGCTAGATTATGATAATGATAGACTAGGTTGTCGGTCGAAGGTAGAAGAGGAAGAGGAAAACGACGAGCAAGTTACACGCAGCAACTAAAAGGAAAAGCATAGGTATGTCGTGTCTTACACGGACCTAAAGAACTTGGCCGAGGACCGCGAAAACTAGCGTCTACTCCACCGACAAGAGCAATGCTCTAAGAATGGTGATGATGAGATGAGACTAGTTTTTGGACTTCCCGATCGAGCGCCATCTTGATAGTCACGCCTCGTGACTAATTCCTTTGTTTTTTGCTAATTAATATTGTTTAAAGTGTAAAATCGATAGCTTATTATACAGTAAACTGATGTGGTAGTGTGCGGTGAATGGAGAATTAATCTTGAAACACGTTTAACCACCATTTTGGAGTCAACGGCCGGTAGTCCATGTGCTACTTGTAAAGTGTAGCTATTGCCTTGCAAGAGCTGATAAAATCTACAATTTTAGTCGTATTTAATACCTTGATACTGGCGAAATAGTCCCACTGAACTGAAGTCATAATTTTAAAAGAATGTATGAATGAATACACTAATTGTCTAGTTGTTGTTGTTGTAGTAGTGGCTGTTGAATTGCTGAATATGAATATGATGTAGGTTTTGACGCGTAATCTCATCTGACTATTGATTCTAAACTACGAATAAATGGAATACACATATAGTATTCTATATAATATCAATTAGAACTCAGAATAGGATCCCTACTCTCAGCATAATGCCGCGGCAAGCCGTGGCATGGATTTTACTTTAAGTAGAAAGTTTGAAAACTTTTACTCGACTACGGATCTTTTCGTACTTTAAAGTAAAGTATTATCACTTAGACTAAAAACGAATCGGTTCAATATTAATGATAATGACACTGTGCACCTACTAAATGTCTGTATGTTACCTCGTTACGCTTAAGAGGAATTCCTAGTTGCGATTTTTCCATACAAACGCTCTCGACTGTTTCCTCCCTGGATTTTTAACCAAGAGCAATGATTTTTTCAAATAAGATCAATATCATCAATATCTGTGTCGCTATGTTTTGCTTTTTTGGATTATTTTACTTTGAGGAAACTTACAGCGCCTCAAAAATCGCAGAAACGGCTCAATTGAATTGGCTGCAAAAAAGGCGCAATATACAAATATGACAACAAACATCCAAAAAATAAAAACATAGAGGCATAGATTATTTCTTCCTCTTGCAGTTCCCAAAATTTCATAATGATTGGTTGAGTTTTGGCGGAGGAAATAGTCGAGAGCGAAACCTCGATTTTTGAGTTTTTTGCGTGGGAATTTTAGTCCGAGCTGCAGATTTGAGAGAGATTTGAAAAGTTGCTCAGCTAGCAAAATCATCATAAATTTGATGGAGGCCATATTTCAAAAGACGATTCATCACCTGTCATTAAAATCAGAATACACTCGTAAGTCAGAAAGCGGTCCTTGGGCTCCAAAGCAGCAGATTGAAGTGAGAAAGCGAAATTCTAAAGGAAAAAACAATTTACGAAACATTTGTCTCCGGATTGGAGGGACGACATACGTAATGTAGCATTAAACAACAACAGAGCACATATGTTAGATTGGACAATCGATCAATTACAAGCACAACGGCATCAAACTCCGCCGGGACGCAACTTGTTAACTACGACTTACATAAACGGGTGACACACGGAGCGGTGCGGTCCAGTGTTTCATAACTGACCGTAAGTGACATCTTTAAGAATGCTTTACATGAATGAAAAGTTCATGCGATTTAAAGTTAAATTCAGATTGCGACTGCGAGAGTTGCGTTTGCATCGTTAGTGTATTTTTCTTAAGATGAAAGGGGACGAACTCCCCCCCCCCCTCACCTCTCCCCTTGAAGGGGGGAGTCACATGACCACTTCTCCCTACAAAGCTATTGCCCATTTTCCTCTCTGGATACTAATATTATAAAAATACATTTTAAGCAGTTTGATGAACAGTCGCCATCAGATATATCGGGGCGGCCAAAGCGTTCACAAATATCTAAACACGCCTCAATTATCAAGGTGTTAGAGTGCCTGTTTAGATATTTTTGAGCACCTCGGCCGCTCCGATCTATCTGCACAGCTAATAAAAAATTGAATTTGTTTTTCGCTCCTAAAGCTTATAAAAATAAATCGTAAAAAGTGAAACAAAGGGGCTTAGCTATATTAATACTTATACAAACAAATGTGTAAAATATTTTCCATACTGTCTAATCTAATCAAAATTTAAATGTAATGTGTAATCTTGGGAGGAAAATGGGGAGGAAGCAGCCATCCAGACCTTTTCTATTCAAAACTCAAATTGAATTTGTACTTGTGCAAGTACGCCAGAACTTCTTTTTATTAGTTATCTCGGAAAGCGATATTTGGTGAAGCACTAATGAAGACTATTAAATATTAGCCGTTCTAGCGGTGGCAGCATAGTTGCACGCTTATCACTTGTCACTATGCCTGTCACTTTAGCACTTACAAAGTTGTTAGAACGTGACAGGCATGGTGACAGGTGATAAAAACGCGACCGTGCTACTGCCGCAGGGCACGTTTAGGCTTCAACCAAGAAAATATATGATCTTTTTTTAAATAAAAATTCACAGTTGCCGCGTTATGCTGCTCCGTGTGTTTCACGGCTTAGGAACTGATGACGGGAGATTTGTATCTTCGCCGTAGTTGGAGCTATCGCAACATCTTGCCCTGATTTACGGGGGTGGTTCCATTTATATGGATAGAGTGGATAAAAAAGGTCTTATGGAAGGGTTGAATTAATGGCATATAATCTTTAACGGATATAATCTTCCTTAACAACTGGCCGGAAGAGGCATTAAATGGAGAATCGTGCAGATCAAGGGGAAAGGCCTTTGCTCAGCCATGAGACACCAGAATAGACTAGGAAAAAACATTTAACAGAATAAGAATTGACTTAAAAACATTGTTAATAGCATCGTTCGCAGACGTTTTTGCATCTTAAAAAAATAATTTAGTTTGGGTAGCACATCGTCACTGGTGAATTTCCAATATGCCTTGGAACTCCGGTAGCCGTCTAAGAAGTGTAACGTTCTTACGGTAGATGTCGCTAGGGTCCCCTAGACCCATATGGTGGAAAATTTGCTGCCTATGGCTGAGGTCTTGGTGGCTCAGATGGCAGGGCGCTGGAGTATCGATCCAAAGGCCGTGAGTTCAAGTCTCACCCAAGACAGTAATTTTTCCACTTTTAAATTTATTCTAAGCTTAACAGCATCGTTCGCAGACGTTTCTGCTTCTTAAAAAAATTATTGTTAAAAAGGCCATCCTTTTATAGTATTTTATGCAACAGTTGTATAAGAAGGGTCAAAAAAGGCGAGTGGCGTGAGTTACGCCTTCGGCTCCGGCTCACATTGTAAAGGAATACGCCCCGAGAATTTTTTGACCTACTTTAAAGTAAAGTATTACCTACCTATACAACGTTGCATACAATATTTTTCCTACGAGTCAACAAAAATAAATCTTAATTTAGGTCAACAAATTACAGCAAAAGTATATAGCCAAGACGCGCGAGCATACCTTGTGACGCGCCCGGCCCGCCCCGGGCATGCCGCGGCCGGCCGGTCGGCGACACCTCCTCGTAACTCATGAGGCCCTGGTACTTGCTACTTGATAAATTAAATTTTTGGACAGTTTTTTCTCGATTTTGGCCACCGTAGCCTACGGAGACTAACAAGCAACGCTAAGCGGTCTTCGTAGTCTATGGGTGTTGCTATATTACGGGTGTCACATGCGTGTTTCTGACTTATGAAAAAATTATTTTTACTATGCAACCAAATGAATATTTTGTAAGTTGGCATCAATGCACTTAGTTTAAAACTGTATTCGTTTTGATTTTGTTAGGTTGGTAGCCATTAATCGCAGTAACATTATAGCTTATAAAAGCACAAGAGCTTTTATGAGGAATAGACAATATAGACTTTTCTTGAAATCTTTTATGTATGTTCTTATATTCGTGTTAATGAATGCATAAATGACAGATAACAGTAGAGGAGTAGGAAAAGGTATTTAACAACAGCAGTTTTTACCAGGTCTTCTACCCGAGTTATTGTCGATCTATGTTATTTGACACTGTTATTCAAAAAAACATTCATTATTTTCGAAAAACAAAGCACACGCAAATAAAAATAACACTCTAACAGTCAGCACTCAGCAATAGGTATCAAAATAACACCCTAACAGTCAGCACTCAGCAATGGGTATCAAAATAACACCCCAACAGTCAGCAGTAGGCAATGGGTATCAAAATAACACTAACAGTCAGCACTCAGCAATGGGTATCAAAATAAATGAGTATCAAATGTACATACCTATTTTACGCGATTTGTGGCATACGTCTTATGATTGGTTCCACGTGCATTATAGGGGTTGTTTGTTACTATATCAAGTATTATTGAAACACTCAATAGTTATATCTGACAAATATAAATTCTTCTAGGACCTTTCCTATATTTGTATTGGAAGTACTAAATCTCGTTTCAGAGACAATTTAAGCGTTAAACGAGAGGGAAATAACGAAAAGACCCTGTAATATAATGATTAATAGCACAGAACTATCACTTAAAGCAGTAAAAGTACGTAAGTGGATAAACTCCGATAAGTCTGACTAATACCCCAAATATTTCGCCCCATTGCTTGTGACGCCGCCGGGCTGATATTAAGAGTCACATGGATCTAGACGCCGCTAAGGAATCGAAGTTACGCTCTAATTTTTATACAGCTTGCGGAAATGACTTGAAACGTGGCATGGATATTCAAGTATATAATATAATATAAATGTCTGGTACTGGCGTTCGATGCTATCAACAAAGAGAATTTGAAAAAGAGGTGGATTGTCAAAGAAAATTTTGTAGCCACAGTAAATTTACTGGCATCTTTAGGCACATGATTAAAACTTTAAGAACGCCATTTGATTTTGATCCTTATCCTTTCACTGATATGTGTTTATTTTGATAAATATCAAAAAATAGCGCTATCTTACCGGGCAAAAATATTTTTTTCTATTTTTTTATTATTGATGGTAAACATTAAAATATAGTTCAATAAATGTTAGTGGTTAAAAAAAGTGCCAATTAAATCACATGTAAAATTAAACAGGTTTAGAAAATGGCAAATTTAGACGTTAAAATACTTTTGTATATATTAAACCGTATTTTTTTATATAAAAATAGAATTTTGAGAGCAGTATTTCTGGACCACCATCTACAGTAGCGTCAACTGGTAAGCACAAAAACGATAGCCTTCATTGTAATACAAAGAAAAAAGAGTGAGTAAACGTTTTGCATACAAAATTTCTACAAGTTCTATTTTGTTTGTATTAAAAAAAAATTGTAATAAAAACTAATAGCAGGCCCTATAAATATGCTATTTCAGCTTGTCGTTTTAAAATGAGAGCGTAATTTCAATTGTATAGGAGCGGCTTTTTGCTGAGGGTTCGTGAGACTCTTAAATCTAACTTGATTTAAGGACTAATATTTATTATGTATTACAGAGCAGTGGACACTGGGTTACAATATTGTGTCAAAAATAGTATTTTTGTGGACCACTGCCAACTTTTAGCCTGCAATGTGAAAGATGTTATCGAACAGCAATTTTACTTCGATGAAATTTTGCTGTTAGGTTTCGTAATGGAATCGAGTGTCAGGCGAAAACGGACCTTATATTCATCATCAACAGCCGCTGCTGGACAAAGGCCAAGTAAATGTTACTCATTGGAATAATAGGTGTCACCTTCAAGCCATCTTTGACCACAGAATAAATAATAGTACTAAGTAGTTAACGTACAGAGAGGAAACTTCCTACAAAACCGAAGTTTAACAACGATTCACGGACGCATCATGCTGTCGTTTTCTTATGTATGGCACTAGGTTGTCAAAATTCAAGTAATTATCTTATCTGTGGTTGTGCACGCAAAGGGACGTCAAGTTTTGCCAACCCTAATAATTGCTCGTAGCAATGCTAAGCTGAACGGAACCGAGAATGCCCGAACGGTGCAGTTTCCTCTCACTGCTTTGACGTCGCTTTGGGGAGGCCATCTAGCGGAAAGTAAGCCGTATGGTCTTCAAAGAATAAATTAGCACATTTTACGTAAGACACTCGTTAGATATTCGACATTCTCAATAGTCCTTTTTACCCCGTCGGGTGGCCACTTGTTCAGTTATAGCTCTGCGTTCATCCCATGATATGCTGCTCGATTCGAAATTTAAGATAGGTACGTAAAATATTAGGTCTATCAGATACGATATACTGATCAGGATAGGTTAAAGGGATTGGGCTAGACAGCCCTGGAGCGGCGAAAGCAACGCGGTGACTTAATAGAAACATACAAAATACTTACAGGACACTACAACACTGATTTCCGGGGTGTACCGCTAGGACTACAGTGAACTCTTATAGAAACAGACTCGACAAACAATTTATAAATGGACAAAGCATAAGTGCAGGACATTGATGTGCACGTATCAGCTATAAGCTGCCTGTGTATTCATAAATCATAATAAAGTACCTGGGCGACCGAGCTTAGCTCGGTTATAACTATTTATTGTAATATGGTGGCGTATAGGTGATAATCTTAATTACATTTTTTACTAAATTAAACTTGTCTAAAACAATAAAAATTTAAAAATTATATATAAACTTGAACATATAAAAAAAAAACAAAAGTTAGTCACCGGGCGAGATTCGAACCCGTAATACTCGTTTAGCAGTCCGCGTCTTAATCCGCTGGACCAGACGGACAGTGACCGGCAACACGAAATTACGACCATATTCTGCGTCGAAAGAAAAACGCATGAAAACTCGAAAACACGCGTTTTCCCAAACATAAGACTAATCTAGATCGATTGTTTACCCCCAAAAACCCCCATATACCAAATTTCAGCAAAATCGTTAGAGCCGTTTCCGAGATCCCGGAAATATATATATACAAGAATTGCTCGTTTAAAGGTATAAGATAATATTAATAATATGGATCGGAATATTGGACGTGTCATAAAGTTCAAATCGGGCATCGGGAGGGAGTAGCTGCATTGTGTACCTATATACCTACCTACCTCTTACATTTCTACAAACTGTCGAAATAGAGTACGCGTTAGCTTTGACATCTGACAGTCTCAAATAAAAGTCGAATTTCAAAATCATTTCCCTAAATATTAGAAGCAGGAACGTAAATTATTAAGTCATTTGAGCTCGTATCAAAAACGTTACACATACATATTAAACTGTTCCTTTAATTAACACAGATACGATATCTATCAAAATATGTATAGCCTGTTACCCTCATCGCCGTATCCTAATACATCATCCTCAAACCGCGAGCAAGACGGCGCACTTCAGAACTTTGATTACATGTTCGATAGATGTCGCTGCGTTGATTACTTCGGTTTATGGGTTGAATTAACAGCATCCTTGCCTTTCGATAAGACTGAAGCTTCAAGCGTAACAGACGTAACAGCCATTGGTAATTTGTTCAATAGTTTTTAGTAACAAGTTCCACATTCAAACGGGCGTTTCAATGCCTGTTAAGAATATTTTGAGCCATATACTCGACTTGGTATAATGGCTAGCAGTGACGTGACCCTTATGGACATTTTAGTAAAAGGGTTTTTTAAGCACAACGATTGGTCGTGATTCTAAAGATGTGTTATTGTTTTTTTTTTTTATGAAATGTGTTCAAGCCGATACGGAGTGTGTTTAGTGTGTTGTTGAAATTACCTCAAAGATGTCGCTGTTCCCGACGCAAACTAGATAAAGATAGTTTTTGATAGAGCCTATATAAGAGGATGTCATGTAACCAAACAAGTGATTGGTAACAGGAAACTTGCTTAAACAAAATGTGCAGAAAACAACGAGGGGGGCGGGTTTGGGGTCGGCAACGTGTGTAACTCCTCTGGAGTTGCAGGCGTACATAGGCTACGGAGACTGCTTACCATCAGGCGGGCCGTATGCTTGTTTGCCACCGACGTAGTATAAAAAAAAAAAAAACTTACCTGCTGTGGGATGTTAATGGGAGAAAGCTATATTTTTAACTAACTTTCAAAAAGTAGAAGGTTCAACATGGGTAAAAATAAAAAGGGTGAAAATCTTCACAATCTGCAAAATCCAGTTTTCTCTCTAAATCCAAAAAAAAGGTGTAACAACAAATTATAACTTCGAACACGAAACTTTTTTAAATGTGTGTAAATATAAAACTCCTTTTACAAAACTACAAAGAACAGATAGGCCCGAATAACCCTTTAAAGTATTAAAAGGCTATAAATAATCCTTAACCCTATCTGGAAAAGTCGAACGGCCGAACTTGTAATCGCTGGCCACAAATTCCTGGCCTAATGTTCTCATTGCTGGTTTGAGTCGAACGCTTGACCGAGCTCAAGCCAAAAATATTTACGAGAATAGGGGACCGCTTCGCCATACAAATGTAGTCTCCATTTTCTTCCTTGGGTCAATATCCAGTACAATATGTACCAAAAAATCGTTATAAACATCAATTTCATAATAAATAAATACGTAACACATTTATAATGCCTTTTGATGGCAACACAAATAAATATCTATGGGATCTTATTAGCAGGGTCAAAATTCTTTTCGTTGTCCTGTTTTTTGTCCCCAAAAAATGTGACGGAGTGTAGCTTTTTGTATGAAATAAAATTTATTTTTTATTTTTTCTCATGGTAAATATAATCTACAGCTAAAAAGACACAATAGCACTCGTCTTTATTATTTATTTGATATAACACAGATATACAAGCGTGACAGAGTGGTCAATAAAACAACACAAGGAAACAAGAAGAAAAGAATTTCCACCGAGCGATCAAGGTTAGTAAGTAATCACTGGTTAACGACAGCGTTTGACTCGTGAATGTGGAATAGAAACCCTGTACCTAAAGGAGTACAATCTGAAACGGAGGCAACTTAGCGCATCACTTGAAGTTGGCAAGTTTGGGCCGTAACGTAACTGAAGCCTTATCTAATTGTACATCGATATAGGCCCGCAGGCGGTACCATTCGCCAGTTTTGTAGTGACTGACGCGCGAGAGGGTTGAGTTTCATCCGCATAAAGTTTAAACCCCTTAAGAGGCTGTCAACACCCAATGTCCTTGAAATTGATGTTACTTAAACAGTTTTTTAAGAAAGACTATTTGTTTTAGTCAAGTAAGAAAAATATATGTTCATATTAATTATATTTCAAAGACCGTGGTTGTACTCGATACATGATTGAACGAAATCGGCTCGATAGAAAATAATTGCAAAAATTGGTCTTAAAATCACAATTAACCGGTTCTATGTCTTTATTGTTTTGATTTATGGGTCTGCAATTAAAATCATAATTTCAAAACATTTATATCTAAACCGCTGTTGAGTAAAATATTACACTAATAATCCACTTTTTTTATTTACATATTTTTCTTATTATTCCCTTGCCCAGGCCCAGTAACATGCGACAGTGCTATCTCATTTACTCCGAAACAAATAGACAGTGTGCGCGCTTTAGGTATTGACAGCCTCTTAAGAGGAAAGTATTCCACTTGATCGTCCATAAAAAAAGAGAAAACGTTTTTCCACTTCTAAATATTTTCCATTCTTCATGATTTTTTAGTGTGTCATTGACATAATGTAAATATACGTTTATAGGTTATCTTTTTCTCAAAATTTGCAATCTTTTTTTTAAAGCGAAACCTATAAAGCCAGATTATATTATGCTGAAGCGATCAACATCATAATCGTGGAAAACGTTATCTCCCGAAATTGTATTTCATAGAAAAAGTACCGTTATTTCGCTAGAATTTAAAAGCTATTATTCCCTCTTAAGGGGCCCACTGAATAACAATTCGCCGGACGATATCGGCCTGTCAGTGATTCGCAAATGCTGACAATCGCGAATAACTACCATATAATATAAGAGAACTTTAATCAATAGCCAACCCATTTAGAAAATGCCTTTTTAAATTTAATTTAAAATTCCCAATAACTGAAATCAACGTCACGATTAAAACTTAATTACTACGCTGAAAAGCATGCAACAAGGCAACTCCAAATGTTTAATAACTTCGACATATTTTAATGACGGCGTGTAGCCGTTAAGTTTAACGGTGCGTTACATGAGGAGCGCTGTTCTAATTGCCGACGGCTTCGCGAGTCTTTAGCTCAGGCAAATCGGTCTGAGAACGCCACTGATTAACAGTCCGCCGGACGGCATCGGCCTGTCAGTTGTTCGGAACTGTCAACTTTTTGTTGTAACTGACAGGCCGATGCCGTCCGGTCCGGCGGACTGTTAATTAGTGGGCCCTTTTAGATTAAGAGAGTTGTAAGAGAGGTTTGCACGCACACTCAACAAACTGATCAACGTCATAAAGATCTGTCAAAAAATATTTACGAGTCAGTCTGTTTGGTTCATATAACTGACCCTAACACATAGTTGCTAACTTGCTATGTACCGTGTAGTAAGCAGTGACTGGGGCGAATTGAAACAACCAATGTCACAAATGAACCAATATAATGAATAGCTTTAAAATTTTATTTACAATAACAGTATACATAATGGATATATACAGAGGATTACTATAACTAGCTTAAATCTAAAATACGCCCTTGAGGCATTGTACACGGAAAAAATATTTTTGTAAAATTTACAGATAATTTGTAAAATTTACAGAGAAATCTGTAAATTTAACAGATATCTCTGTAAATTTTACATATTATCTGTAAATTTAACATAACTGTTTTTTCCGTGTACAATGCCTCAAGGGCCTAAGCATGCTGGCGGCATTTCGTCGTTGTATCGCAATACTGATACGTTGTGCGAGGAAACCGCCAGCTCTTCGGTCACCAGTTACGTCAACCAGACGCTTCGAATGAACATAATGAGTTAATTCCCCAATGTTTAAATACCAATGGCGTATAATTTTGTTTGGACGATGTAGAAAAGATGTTTAGCGCCATCTGACATGTTCAGGATGACTCACGCTAGACCATGCCGGGGCCGGCGCGAGCTTCCGGCGCTTCGTGTTCTATGGAAAGTACCACGTGATCACCAATCAGCCATTATAAAAAACTCGTGTCATACGCCTCGGCCCGGGCCCGGGCTGGTCTAGCGTAAGTCATCCTTTATTTGGTAAACTTTTTAGTATGAAGCATACTACAGACGTCGCTTAAGGTCATGTTATACTAGTTTGCCCAAGCACTCGCTTATGCTCGCGTAAATAACATGAACAGGCATGTTCACGTTTGACCTGATTTCCAGCAGGTGCCTTTTCCTGAGCGTTCCCTACAATAGGGCTGCAAGTTGCCAGCGAGCTACTTATTGCCAGGCGTTGTGTACGAGTAGACGTATAAGGTCAAGCGGGCCTTTTTAATTACGCCTTTTTTGTATTACACTCAAGCGAAACGAAAACGGGTCAGTTTGCTAAGATATCTTCACACAGAGTAACTCTTTTTTATTGTATTTAAGTGTTTAAAAGAGCGACTTAAGGGTTAAATAAAAGTTCTTACAATGGTCAGAATCAACTCATGATTTTGTTGATCATAATATTCTCTTATGGCCAAGATTCTCTTTTCTCTCTTGACTATGAAATAATTCTTCGAAATCTCTCGATTGAGCTAGTCCAAGTAATCTTGAGCGTATATTTTAAAATGTAACAGTCATTTTAATGCCAAGATCACTTCCTTCCATCTAATAGATGGGGCATTCAAGATTGGATGGCAAGGATGAAAAGAGCTGATCCAAGTGGGCCCTGCTGACAGCCCATTGCAGATGCTAAGCGATGGGCATTGCCATACATATTTGTAGATACTCGTAAGAGCGAATTTTTGTCAGCAGAGAGTCTCTATCAACGGCAACTGCGTGAACAGCAGCTTCGCAGCCGCCTTTGCTGCCAAAACCGAGTTGAAAAGGTTGATTTTTGTGCGCGGAGGATTTTAGAAAACACGCCGAAAGTTAAAGCTTAGACTCATACGTCATATCATATTCCACACAAGATTTGCTCCATGATTCCTAATTTAATCTGAGAACTTTTCGTATAGGAATTTGGCAACTTCGAAAACTTCTTGGTACGAGTAGAATGCTAATTTCCACTAATTTTTTTTTTTAGATTTGCTCTATGATTCCTAATTTAATCTGAGAACTTTTCTAATAGAAATTTGGCAACTTCGAAAACTTCTTGGTTGGTACTATGCTAATTTGAACTATAATTTTTAAAAAACGCTTCCTACGTCTATGTTTCTAAGTCCGGAGTCTACAAGTGGTAGTTACCCGTAATGCGGGTTGACGCGTCTGCGGAGTGCTCTCACGCGCGGTCAATTGACTTTGAAACTAGACTCCGTGAAAGGGGTCCAGGGCTCAAATGCTTTCTCAAAAGCCGAAGGAAGTTGGAGTATACTTGGAACATGCTTGAGGATTTGCTCTGTTTAGATAGCTGGTAAATCCTTCTTTGAAAATGGAATTGCGTTCTGTATAATCGATCGACCGAAATGAAGATCTCATTGTGAACTTTGGGCACAAGTCAGCTAGGGGCTCATCTAGGTCAATAGTATACTGTGTACATTGAATCCTGAACGAAGCAATTAAAGTATTAATTACAATTACCTGGTGCAAAGTTTGTCCATCGCCATTCAACGTGGCAATGCGGCTAGTGTGATGGGTATCTTTGCGCCGGGGATAACTCGGGGGTGACTTATTGACTAGCCTTAAGCTAGTCTTAATTTATAATTGTTTTTTTTTGTACTTATATGAATATATTATTTTAACTTAAAATATTACAAATATCTATAAGCAAGTAAGTTAGTCGGTACGTAGCATAGGAAAAGTCTAAAATAAGTAGTTAAATTTATCACCTAGCTTGATTTATTTCTTGCTTCACAAACCACGCAAAAACTTCGTGTCTACTCAAGTTTTAAATAAGGTTATTAATTAGTTAAGTCTTAAAAATAACGGTAAGTCTTGCCATTAATACCAACGAATTAAATAAAACAGAACCTAAGCGCACCTAATTTTAGAATCCTCCAAAGTAATTAGGTAGGTAAACCGCTTCAATAATCAAAACCCAAGTCAATCCTTCATTTGAATTTCGTTTTGAACCCCAAATAGTACCCCTGCTTGTCGACTTACCTAGCTTAATACCGCAGGCAAATTGGGAAAAAACCGAAAGGATCAGACCCTATTTTCGTTTGTCCAAACAGAGTCCAGTTCTTGTAAAACCAGCAGACATAGAACTTTTCGGGGCTAAAACTGGTGTTTGAGAAAATGAAACATCGATAAATCTGTTATCGATAAGTCAATCTTAGATACCGTAAAACCACCCAACTATAGTCCAAAGCTCCCAACTATGGTCCACAAATAAACTCAATTTTTCTCGTTCAGGTGTGTATTTTACTATATTTTTGTAGTTCTAAGGCAAAGTATGTTTATAAATGGAAGGTAAAACTAGGAGTAAACCACAAGGAACATTGGTATAGATACTTAATTTCCTTTTGAACTTGTGGACCATAATTGCAGTATTGGACTATAGTTGGGTAGTTTTACGGTAAGTAAATAAAAGAAGTGACTTAATTTTTCTGTAAATTACCGCAAAATGCAAATCAATTACAAAAGAGGAAACAACTCGTTTGCATCTTTGTTTTGTGCAAATTTGCATCAGATTACTTTGCCACACATGTGAATAAAATGCATCTTTCTTATCAGTTTTTGATGTACAAAGAGAACCTTTACAAACTATTATGGTGAAAAAATACTTACTGTAGGATTTTATTACAAAAAGCAGAGGAGCAGAACGTCATTTGAAAAGTGACCTTTCATTTTGTGAAAACGATTTTGTATTAGCCATTTTGCGAATTGACGTGATGAAAATTACACGTACCTACGTATTTTTTTTACTTTACCAGAGACGTTTTGCGATAGAGTTCCCTAACTAACGTTTTACAAAAAGGATAAAAAAGACATTTTGCTAATTATTACGCGCTGATGCTGCTGTAACCTGGAGACAAACCTACATTTTGACATCAGAATGATATCATTTTGTTCGATCTCATTGCCCGTGCATCTCGCTCGCACCAATACACGTAGGTATGGAGAAGTACGAGTGAAATGCACGTACGGATGATAATTTAATGACATAATTTAGAGGCCCTCAAAAAGCGGAAATACGGGGGTCTCGACGCCAATTATAACTTTGCTGCTTTCGATGTCAAGACCCTCGGTGCGTGGGGCCCGGGAGCTCAGAGCCTCTTTAATGATTTGGCCAAACGGCTAGTTGATGTTACAGGGGACAAAAGAGCTAGCAGCTTCGTAGCGTAGCATAAGCGTTGCGATTCAGCGAGGAAATGTTGCCAGTATCTTTGGCACTATGCCCCAGGGCATAGGTATCTTTAGATATAGATTTTTAGTTTTTAATTAGTTTAAGTTTGTATTGTACCTATATTTACATTTTATTCTAATTCTTTTTAATTGTAAATTACTTGAAATATTTCTATTTAGATATAATTACTATTATAGATATCAAAGTGTATGTTCAAATTAGTGTCCTGTATGTAAATCATGAAGTTTGACTGGTTTGTTTGGGAATACGTCCAGAGCTTCGGCCGAGAGCCGTTCATCATATATATCTCCACATCTACCCGGGTTCAATTTAGATAAAACTACTCGGCGATTCGGGGTGACTTGAAGGTATTGCCGGAAAATATTATGGCGGTGAAAGTTTCTAGAAATACTCAGGTATAATTCACTGAACGAAAAAAAAACTAAGTATTAAATATATTTCTGTCAAAAATGATATTTAAGTTCAAATTTCAGTTTTAGATAATATCCTTACTAACTCTGTCTGTTTCTATATCATGCTTAAACCACTAAACCGAATTAGATGCATGAGATATGAAAACTATGAGATTATTTTTAGTCCCGGAGAAGGCCATATGTTAACGGCACCAATCATGGAACATTTAAGAGAAAAATTGGAGTGTTTTTGATATTTCACCGACTCCTGTAAAATTTCTACCGCTTTCCGCTTTAAAAGTTGAATGTCCAATTCATCCTTTATGTTTTCTATGTATTTAATGAAAGCTACTGCAATTGGTTTCAATATTATTAACCAATTAAAACTGTGGTTTTTTGCTCCAGTCATGGAATGTATGGCGTCATTCATTTCAAAATAACAAATATCAATGAAAAATTAAACTTAAGCAGCTCTTTGGCTCTTGTTTATTGTAAAATGTTGCCAGCGATTAAAAACTGATGATAAATACTTGTTTTACAGGATTTTTTTATACCATTCCATTACTGGTGTCTGTTTCATTATAGGGGTGTTTACTATAATTATATAGTTTTTATCGCAAAACTTATCACTCACTAGAATTAGCCAATAACGACTAATAAATTCAAGTGAGTGTAACCGTGGTGTCTATAAATATTTTAGAATATGTCTCACAAAAGTTTTATTTGGATAGTTTGACTTTATCAATATTATTATTTAAAAGCCTTTAAACAAAGATAAATTCTATATGTATTATTTAGGTATGATGGTCATAAGTTTTAAAGGATGTTTATAAGTAAGTCAACCGGGATAAATGCGTCATTTGAGATAAAAGCGTGTTTCAAAGATTCCTTCTAAATAGTTATAATATTTTGCGTTTCGAAGATATCTTCAAAATGCGCATTTATCACAAGAAACCCATTTACCCCGGATGACTTTATGGATAATATTTGTATGACATTAGTGCAATTTTGATAAATTCATTTTAATTATTTATTCAATAGGATGTTACAGCTTTCTAACACTACCTGTATTTGAAAAAAATAGTATATACCTCCTACACTATTACTGAGTTCTTTAATGAATAAAAATAACATTATTTGAGATTGTTATATTTATAATTGTTTTAAATGTTGACAGTATATGATCAGCACAAATAAATAAATCCATTCAATCTTTTGTCTATCTATTCAAGCGCACGTATACCTGCGCTTGAACTCCTTCTGACCAAATATAATGAACCCATGTCTATTTCCTATAAATAATTAGACGTATAAGAAAACAGTAAATTAATTAGCTACAAGTAATTGAGTATCCGTCCATTGTACGTAGGGTCAGCAGCGCTGGAACGAACGGAATTTGTTGATTGTTGACATTATTCTAGGAGGGTATGCCTCAGAGATAACCTTCTCTACTAATGGACCAAATATCTAAATAATTTATAAAACATATAACTATTATTGTACAAGTTGTTTAAGTTGTATAAGAACTTCGTAAAATATATTTTTAAACTGTTGGGTCTAAAGTATAATTTCGTACACGGTGGGAGAAGATGATAACTCGAAATATAAAATTGAAGAAATTTAAACCATATGTTATTCTATTTTAAGTTAAAATTTCTTCAATTATATATCTCGTGTTATCAACTTCATCCCGCCGTGTACCGAATTATCGATGTGCAAAAAACAATTAATACATTTGTACATTAGTGCGAGATAGATGGACTGCGATCATATCTACGCAGTTCGACAGTCAAAAAGGCAGACAAGGACCGATTGAAATTCAAGAGCACATTTGGTTATTGTATGAAACTTTCCATAAAAAGTTAAGTAGGTGAGTGATCAATTTGTAGTGTTCTTGATTATTTATTTTCTCTTCTCTTGATCTTATGGACGAAGAAAACTAACGAACCTGCCTCAGTAAAGCACAGTAAAACAATTTATTCATTAAGCGTTTGTTTGAGAGTGTTTCCCACTGGCGTTCAGTTTTTTGTGGGTTCGGTTTTCTGC
Organism: Cydia pomonella; assembly: GCF_033807575.1. Classification (NCBI taxonomy): domain Eukaryota; kingdom Metazoa; phylum Arthropoda; class Insecta; order Lepidoptera; family Tortricidae; genus Cydia; species Cydia pomonella. The sequence continues at coordinate 5,116,450 of NC_084717.1, read as the reverse complement.
AGGATCCAGTTTCCTGTGGTATGTCTGCAGTATCCCTCAAACAGAATGCTCGTGTAAACGTTACTATATTAGCACGTAAGGTAAGTTGGGGTAAACTTGTACGGAATTCTCATACTCTTTGTCTTGCCCCAAGCAAAGTAAGCTATGTTCCTTAAGACGAGCCCCAGCGTACCTTATACTACCTACTAAAACGGGATCCTGCACAAAACCGTACCCGAAAAATAAATGGATGTCAGTGGGAAAGAGCTCTAACAGCTTACAGGGTGCGCACGTTGGCATGCTAATTTTACTGTCTTAATATATTATTATTATTTTACGTCTACTACTTATACTTGTTCTGTCCTTCTAAAGGGATGCCACAGATAAACCATCAGGCGCCACTTAGCTAAAATACATTTTCGGCGTAAAGACGTCGGGTACACATCCATCATATTTACACCTAATGTCTTTTTTATGTCCACATTCGCTGTTTTTTCGTAGTGTAATCTTTCTATATGTATAACCATATCCTTATGGACCATAAAGAGTTACTTATAAGGGCGAAGTGTAACATGCCTGTACGGCCGAGTAAGGAGTAATACAGGATTTTCACATTACTTTCTGACACTGTGTCGATCAAATAGGAAACGGATTTATTAAGTAACTTTTTTTCTACGAGAGTAATATCTAGGTCATGGTCGGCAACATTACGATAGAAAAGCCAATCACTATAGAAATTATTAGTTTTAGGAATGCCAAAGATCCTCAAAAGTTGATTTAAGTGGTCTGAAAAAGTGCCACTTGCACTATCCCACTAACCCAGAGTTAAGCGGTTAAACCGTTAACCCAGTGTCAAATTGTACTGGTAACCATTGTAGCTCCAGGTTTAACCGGTTAACAACGGGTTAGTGGGATGGTGCAAGTGGCGCTTAAGAGGTGATTGGCAGACCAATTCGAACGTGTACTTGAGTTCAAAACAATATTGAGGTAATATATAACAACTTAAATCTATCATTACGTATGTATAGATTTTACCTAATGCGATCTTAGATAAGTGACAATCGATAGACGAGCGAGCGATCATTACCATTAACAATATAAGTTTAGTAATAAAATCATTACTTGTTAAGTAATGATTATATAATCATTACATACGCTTACGATTGTCTATGCAAATAATCGATCATCCAATCTTTGGGATCGGTATTAGTACAATCGGTACAACTAATTACTTAATCTTACAAAAACAATGTGCGAAACTGGAAGAAACTAAGCAACCTGTCGGTACTGAGTCCGGCCACACGGGATTCGAGTTTTTCCAGCGCTCCTAACTTCTTTGAGCTCTTTGTATTTGTGTTACGGCCAGAGATTAGTGAGAATAAAGACTGTGATTGGATGGTGACGCATGACGATTGACTTAATACAAAAGAACGTCTACCAAGTTTACTTAAGAGGAAAGAAGACCAGTTCTCTATACAAATGTTGTCCTTATTTTCCTCTCTGAATATTGTTATATTTTCTATATGAAGACGATGTTTGTATGAAGAAGCGGTCGCCCACTATCGTTAAAACCGCGCAAAGAAAGGCCAACTCTAAGAAGAAAAAAAAGAATGGAATCGCAATTTTCTTGTTTTCCATACTTCAAGACTGCTTTAACTTGATCAAGAACCGTTTAGTAAGGAACGTTTCAAGTACGATTTGTCAGACTTTGACTGTCATTTCTGATTTTTATATTGTTTTAATGCAATGGGTCTCATACAGACATTTGATTCTCAAAACAAACCTGATCGTCTGATACCATCAAAAACTTGTCATTAATCCTATTGTTAGTTAACAGGTGGATCATGGCACAGCAGCGTATATTTATCTCTATAAATGACTCTTCACGCCAAGATACTTTAATAATTATATTAAGCATTACACACCCGCATGACACACTGCATCCGAATCTCACGTCGCGCGTCGCTCCGATGTTTGAGCGAGACAACCCTATGCGCGTATATAGCGCTCGTCGGGTGTGATAAGGGCTTAATCAATCAATAGTCCCCGGCTGCGATGCATCGGCCAATGATAGGCACTCTTCGCGTATATGTCGTGATCGGCAGCCAATGGTGTAGCGGCTCGTCATCCCTTGCCAACTTATCTTGGTTTGACTCTATGCACGTTGACAGTCTACATTATTCCCTCGTTCCCGTTTGTATCTACTAGTATTCCAGCAACAGTAAAAGTGTTGCAATGTTCGCAGTCCCTTATGCGCAATCCATTTATAGCTGATGAGATAATTCCATAATAAGTTCGGGAAAGTTTGGACAACACTGGCTTTCGCTGGGCCTTTCTTGATTTGTTGATTTGTGATGGATTATACACAATAATAGCGAGGCGAAAAGTTTTTATTAGATACATAATAAATTAATGGTTTCTGTATCTTTGGTGTTATTTACAACAAAAAACGTTTTTAGACAGAAGGGCCAATGATGGTGATTTATAAAATAGTTATTGTGACACAAATGCTAAACATATTTTAAAAGATTGACCAGATTTTCCAGTACATATTTTAACTTTGTGAAATATTTAGCTAAATTAAATATTAAGAGAAAAGGGTACTACCGCTTCTCCATACAAACGTAGTCCCCATTTTTCTCCCTGGGTATTGATATTATGGAAAACAGTTGTACAAAGTTTGATGTATATTAACCATAACTATGACCCTAAGTTTGACATTTTTCAAAAAACAGTTTTCATACAAATTTTTAAATGCTTATAATTTGATATTTACCACTAGCTTTTCGGTGAAGGAAAACATCGTGAGGAAACTGCATACATCTGCGAAGAAATTCAAAGATGTATGTGAAGTCCCCAATCCGCATTGGGCTAGCGTGGGGACTATAGCCCGAGCCCTCTCGCACATGAGAGGAGGCCTGTGCTCAGCAGTGGGACGTATATAGGCTGAACTATTATAATATTATTATTATATATAATAATTAAAAATTGTAAAAACCAAACATATGGGCGACTTTCGTCTTAATGAATATAAAAAAGGAGCTGTTATTGCGTGTTAGGTAATTGACTACTGGCTTTTTATTAGGATTAAAACTATTCTATATCTTTCCCGCGACTAAAATATTTGGCTATCCCATAGGAAACATTCACATCGGCTGAAAAAAATTGTCTGTTTCATACATTGCGGCCATGTAGGAAACAGACAATTATTTTCGCGAATGCTGGGTTGTTTCCTCAGTAAAATTTGTTCAAAATAATCTTAATAACATGGCTAAGGGTTTTATAATAACTACATTACTATAGAGGCCGAGAAACGAAGGGTTGCAGGCCATTTAGGATAGGGATACGTGGCCGGCAACCCCGTTTCTCGCCAAGATTAGTATAGTGCTTTTCTCAAATTTTCAATGAAAAAAAAAATTTTAGTAAATTTGTTTTATTCGTAGGTTTAAACAGCTAAAAGCAAATTACCAATCTTCTACAATTTGGCGGTTGAATGCCAAGACGTTGTCACAATTTGACGTTTAAAAACAAAAGAAGGTTGCTTTACAGGCCTGTGTGTGAGGCTGTATGAAATTCCTTTACATATCATCTTTACTCATCGCACCGGATTGTAGTATTTCCGGACTTATTTGAAGCAAGTCACGTCAATATTTCATAGCAAGCTTGAGAAAAAATACTCTTGTTTCCATGTTATATCATGTATTTATATCCTTCAATCAAAAGCAAACCTATAAACTGAAATAAAAACAAATTAAAGAGAGGAAAGCCAAGATGGACATACATGGACCAAGTGAAGGAGAAAGTGAACGTCGTGTCGCATCAGGCTGTCAAAGAAAAGGCCAAGGAAAGATTGCTTCACCGACAAGAGCTTTTAAATTTCTGATGATTCTAATAGTAAAAGTAAACCTATTCAATTTTAGCGCTTTTCCTATTTTTTCTCCTACCGATTTTTTCTATTAAAAGCCGTCAATCGGAACGCCGAAGCTAACTGTTGAACGCGATTCCAAACGTCAGACCTAGCTTAGTGATGTCACGGACGCCATTTCACTTTGATAACGCATTGTCACGACACGTCACAGAGGATGAGATGTGACGTGTCAGTGAAGCTCGAAAATACCGCGCAATTTGTGAGCTTTGGGTAGTTTTTAACGTGGGAAAGTTTTAACAGACTGGAAAATAACTTTTTCATCACACCAGCTCGGAAGGCTCTCTCTATTCTTCTAAAATAGATATGAAAATATGTAGTTTGATGCAAATTATAAGCTGTTTCTTCGCGTTGGCTGGTTGGATTTTAAACTATTTTTACCCGACTGCGTTAGAAAGAGGGTAATGTTTTTCGAGCATATGAATGTATGAGCTTTCTTTGGCACGGTGCCTTACAGCCCACACGGCTGGACGGTTTTTAACATATTAGGTATTGTTGAATTCCTCAGAATTGTGGTAGTTACTGTCTATAAAAAATCGGAAAATGGCGCCCCGATATGAAAAAAATGGAGGAGGCGGGTTTCTTACAATGATGATAAATAGAATATGTATATCAAATGAAAGCTAGTGAAAATACCATTTTAAAAATACATGTAGCAATCGGGTTTATATTTTTATAATTAATTGTTATGTAGATAAAATCGACTCAAGGGCGGACCACTATTGTCCCTTGGACAATGGGAGGAAATAACAACACATAAAAATTGATAGTGTCAATTATAGGCTTCATAGCTGTTACACAAATAAAAAAAAAACAAAAAATCTTTATTGCGTAAGACACACTTTGTTTATAATGTAAGGTGATGGAGCCACCCGGTAAGCAAAAATGCCTGTGTTGGGTGGCGCCGCTCTTCCTTTAGGTTACATAACTATTAATATACAAATGTTTTAACAATATACATTTTTGATGTCAATTAAGTAACTGAATTGCTTCAAGAAATCGAGAAATTCTTGTTTCCCCAAGCAAAACCTTATTCCTAGAAATAACCAAGAGTACTCCATCTTGTTTAGTTTGTTCGGACATCTGAAATGATATGCAAATTTCAGCCAGAATTGCAAATTTGGAGGCCACATTTTACATACATATTAACATACGAACGGGTAGTTTTCAGACTAATTGGTATCAGAATAGTATAATGCGTCTATTGTTTAGTTTATGTGAAATTAAGGATTCGAGTGATATAATTACGGAACCGGAACGTGCTGGGAATTTGATCGAAACGGTATTTTATTGTACAGGTGATTTAAATATGTTTTAACCCTTTATAAGGCTTGGGTGTCAGAAATCTTGCAAAATTGAACCCTATCACTTTAAAACAAAGTTCAAAATCATGCGGGAAAATAGTTCCTCTGCTTTATAAAGGTTTAAATCAATATTCCAGCCACTAAATACTATTCCAATCTACTGGAATTATCAGTAGTGGGTATGTTTTTGTTTTTAGGTAAGTAATGATAGATATATAACATAGTGTAAGGATCATTCCTTGTAAATAGCTTATCAATGTTTTGATTATTCTTACTTTTATTTATGACAAGCTTATAAAAGAGTATCAATTGACTCTTAGGTGTCACTGGTTTCCGCCATTTTGAAATGTTATAAAAAGGCGGGTAAGCAATGACAAGCGGCCAGTTCGAGTACGGAGAAGTTATAGTGAAGACGTCTTGGAATATTTATTGAAAATCGTTTGTAATAAACGAATAAACTCAAAATATTGGTACAAGTATTCGTTTTTATCATCAATATCCTATCAATAGATAGATATTAGATACTCTTTATTGGCAACACCTCAGTGAAAGATACACCTTCTTTACTTAAGGTTATTTCTTTGAAATAAAATTTAGCTACCCTACTGTCATTTTGAAAGAGCTTACAATAATTTTCGCATCACTAACACTCAAGGAATGCGAAGCATGGACACTAACACTCAAGGAAGAAAACATGCTGCTAGTTGCCGTGAGGAAAATCCTCCGTAAAATATTGGGCCCCAAACGAAGACCGGATGGAAGTTGGACAGTCCTTAAGAACCGTGAGATTGAAGACCTAGTGGCTGAACCTAACATCATGTGAGAAAGTAAATCCCACAGACTCCGTTGGTTGGGCCACCTTGAGAGAATGGACGAAGATCGGAACGTAAAAAGAGCGTACCTGGGTCGCCTAGCAGAAAGACGTCCTATCGGACGCCCTAGGTATCGCTGGAGCGACATGGTGGAGGCGGATCTGCGCGAGCTTCGAGCCGACAATTGGCGAGAGGTCGCACAGGCCCGAGAAAAGTGGCGCTGTCTTGTGTCGTAGGCCAAGTCTCATTTTGGGTCGCTGAGCCAACGGAGTAAGTAAGTAAGTACAATAATTTTCAAATAAGACCCTTCTAGAAAAGCAGCTACCCACGACATCGAGTCTTTTTTGGGTTAAAGTTTTATATCTTGAACAATAAATATTTGATGAATAAATAAATATAAAAAGGCACATTATATTTTTTTTATTACATTTTGCTTCTTACTAGTCTTATTCGACATCCGATCCAACCCGTTTGTATAATAAAATACAAGATAGATATATAGATAGAATACTCTTTATTGGCACATCTCAGTAAAAGATATAGCTTAAAGAAAAACAATTGATTAGCTCGTAGTACTATTAGTGATTTTATCATGGACATACAGCTAAGGACAGGCCTTACGGGCTTAGTGCTAGTTCGGTGGTGTCACTCATGAATTCGAGCCAATCGTGCAGTCTAACGTAACTAGTTGTGACCAATAGCGCGCGTGATACGAACTCATCAGTCATCAACCAATCGCGTTGTGTTGTGGCGTTAGACTGAACGATTGGCTCGAATACGTATGTGTGACACTGACACCGGTGTACTTGCCCCATTCTTATTGCTCGTAATCCTTATCTTATAATATGTCAATGGATTTTACAGACAAATACAAAATAACTAGCCCCCTTATTCATTAACGTCTACTAAAGTTTTGATGCCGCTAATAATCGTTTGTCCCTTTCCATCATATCAGTACGTCGGAAAGGGACAAACGATTATTAGCAGCATCGTAACTTTAGTAGACGTTTATGAATAAGGGGGTAATAGTACCTTGTATTTCATTATGAAATTGGCCCCTGACAATGTAAATACGCTTTAACACTCCTTTATGCAAATAAATGTAGGTATTGACTGATACGGTTATTTGGGCCGATTTTCAAAACCGAGATGAATCTACAGACGATGGGAAAAACCCCTCACTTTGACCATTTACGCTCAATTTACGTTTCATAAATATCGCCGGCAGGTGCCTTCATATTTTCCCGTCAGTCCTGGTTCAAACCGTTTTTAGCCCAACCTTCATCAAATCCCGAAACACTACGTTACTCGGCCAACGGTAACGAAATCGAAGACCACAGATTGCTTACTAGATAGAACATGTACTTGCATTTAATAAGTAAAGACGCTTCCGTTTGTAATACGAGTAGGTAGGGGGACCGAGCGACCTGCTCAGGTGAGAGAATTGAACCATAATAATAAATAAATAAATAAATTCACAAGCAGTATTGAACCTTTAAGTCTAAGGAGAGACTTTGCTCCTTATGTGTGTTCTACCGCTTGCAGAATGGGATGTGCACTGAAGAATTGTTTGACATGACGTCCACGGCTCTTTTCTATCACCGCACCATCCGCTGTCGGCAGGGTGTTCATCCGCACGCTCTAGAACCTATGTAAATGGTGGTAATGTTATGTAGAATAGCATAAAAAATCACCTTCGTGAGGGAACTAGCCAGAGTAGGCAAGCGTACGATATTGAAATGAAAAAACTCAGTGTTGATGCCCAAATTTTTGACATTTGTTGCAGCAAGACAGTCGGCAGCAATACTACACCGCAATACTGTAGCAGTAAGTTTCAGTGAATAATGTATTATAACAAAGAAAATCACCTTCGTGGCCTGTACCCGGATTTTTTTTAGATAGGTAGTTGTCATGACTACGACACGTGCGCACACGGGTCGTCTTCCGAGCGAAATGGCCTAATGCGGTCAGCGACGGGCGGCCAGACGGCTCAAGACTGGCTCAGACCTGACCGCCAGACCGTGGTCGCTAGCAGCCTAAGGGCGTCTAGAGGATAAATGAAATTTTGCTGGAAACAACTGTCTACACGGTCTGTACAGAGTTACAGACCAAGGCCACCGTCTATAGCGAGCGCTATAAGTAGGCAAGCAAATTGAATGTAAAAATCAATAGAGTCAGTCTGTGCATGTGTTAAGTAAACGTCATAATTTCATAGAAGTTTGACGTATAAAATAACACCAGTGTAAGGGCCCAGCCAGTGCTGGGCTACCAAAATAGCTTGCAACTTATCTTGGGTTGACTCTATCGATGCCCGAATTTTTGACCACAATACTGTAGCTGTAACGCTGATGTGATGTTGTCTGAATCCGAATGGCACAGGCTATGCCTTAAAATGCGGTGTTTACAGGAGGTACTCTATGAAAAGTGACGAATGGACCCTCGGGGGCTGAGGGACCTTTTCAGTGGCAAATTATGTAGGGTACCAATAATGTAAGTTATAACAAACTGGTTGAAAAGTTTCTTATAAAGAGACACAGATGTCTACGGATATTAGTTGAGTTTGTGGCTTATTAGTTCGGCCCCAATAGAAATAATAGCCGTACGTGACATTGGAGAACTAGTTTGAATTTGGAATTAATTAATTTTTGAAAGACAAAAAAAAATTTTTTTTGGGACTTCGGAGCCTTGTATTTTTTTATAATCTGAATATAATTTTTTAAATTCCACTTTTTTATAATGGATGGCTTATTTTTTATCCATTTAACTAAATTTTGTTATGATATTCAACATGTGTCAAGTACCCAATTGAAAGTACAAATGAAAATATAAAGTCGTCACTAACAAAGTTAGTCCCCTTTTCATGCGCGAGAATGCCGATAAAGGTTTAAATGAGTTTCAATGTCAATGTCACATATATACCTACGGTAGATAATGTGATCAAGACAAGGGTATCGAGTCAAGAGTAGGTAGAATTTGCAAATGAAAAGTATACTTGTATGTCTGCCAACAAACCACTTTGTGGTTTGGCAGAAGTATATTGTAAATAGTTATAAGGCATGATACGTGAATAAACGTTTATTTTTTATATAAAGAGCGTACCTGAGTCGCCTAGCAGGAGGACGTCCTATCGGACGCCCCAGGTATCGCAGGAGGGACATGGTGGAGGCGGGTCTGCACACTCTTCGAGTCAACAATTGGCGAGATCTAGTACTGGCTAGGTGTTACATGCGCGTTGCCGACCCTAACACAACTGACACTCGGCAGGAACACAACACTGTGAGTAGGTTCTAGTGTTATTTGGCTGCGGTTTTCTGTAAGGTGGAGGTACTTCCCCAGTTGGGCTCTGCTCTAGATCTGGAATGACATTCGCTGTGCTGTTCTTGAAAGTGCCATTATCAAAAAATCTAACATATTACCTAGGTAGATGGATAAAACGTTGATTTGAATATTTTGAATGCTACAGAAACACAATTTACAATCATAAAAAAACTAAATACACGATTTAATTAAAGGAAAAGATAACATCATTAAACACGATAAATGAAATTACTTGCTGTACGCTGTGCATTGCAGCAAAAATAAATAAAGGGGTTTCGACTCTACGCTCACTCTTCCAATCAAAACACTGACTGCCGGAACCCAGATCACGTTCACCTGTAGGTAATAATAAAATATTTCCTGTTCCTCCTACTTATTTATTAAATCATTTATTGCAGACAACATTGATCCATATACATATAACATTTATAAAAAGAATTAAAATAAAAACGAAAATTTAAATCGATATTCTAGACATTAAAATTTACATGATTAAGCATTTCATTGGTTAAATTAAAATAATAAATGGATTTAATAAACAAGGATAAGGATCACTTAAGCCGCGCAATCTTGTTGCCTGTAAGGTGTTTTAAGCTCACTTAAGTACATTTAGAATAGAATAGAATATTTTTTATTCGCCAAACACAAACAAGACACATAACATTACATAATATAACAAAAACAAAGAAAGTATAAAGTGCCACAAAATGGCCTCATCTCAGCATGTTGCTGGTGGCTTCCAGCGCTGATCTTCTGATGAGACCATCAAGGGAGAAAAATCACGAAAGGTAATATACAAGAAGAAGAAAGACAAAATAATAAAGAGTGAACAAATTGAAAAATAGATAAAAGATAACGACTAAATTAAGTAAAGATTATTTATATATCAAGCATAGTACACATAACACTGTATCGGTCCGGTCCAACCATACCTTGGCTGAACATTACACGACGACCGGTTTGGCCTAGTGGGTAGTGACCCTGCCTACGAATCTGATGGTCCCGGGTTCAAATCCTGGTAAGGGCATTTATTCGTGTGATGAGCATGGATATTTGTTTCTGAGTCATGGGTGTTTTCTATGTATTTAAGTATTTATAAATATTGATATATTATATTATATATATCGTTGTCTAAAGTACCCTCAACACAAGCCTTATTGAGCTTACTGTGGGACTTAGTCAATTTGTGTAATAATGTCATATAATATATATTTATATTTATTTATTTATTTATTTATATATTTATTACAGCTGCGACTTCATAACGAATCATCATTTACTCATTTACTCATTTTAAACCACGTTAAACCATCTTCAAACAGTCAAAAACGAGCTGTATACCAAAAAGAACAAAGCAGCATTTCGCCTGTCAGTTCCTCGATTGGTTCTTAAACCTGAATCCTTTTAGAAATACGTACACGGTAAATACTTAGCTTCCTCGCGATAAATCTTGAGAGTCAAAAGGCGCGTCCCACATTTTACCTTAAGAAGGCAATTTCCCTTGTCTTTTACCTAATTGACAAGGTAATTTATGTATTTACGTAATTTTCCCTATTTATACTCGGTTGGCATAGTTACAGTTACAGGAAAGTTGAGTTACGAAAATGATAAATACATTGTTTTTATTGAAGATAATGTTTCGGTGCAGGAAAACAGCACTGAAAACAGGAAAAATGTGAAACAAAATATTTACGCTGTGTTACAAGGTAAGATGATAGTATATTACGTAAAAACTAGGGCCTAAGTCAATTCTTGGTGGGATACCAAAAGGATTATCCATTTGGAGACAAAAATAGAAAGAGATTTTTGTCATATTTCTATATAAATTGTACCTTTGGTTGCTTTAATAATGTATAAAATATAAGTTTGATAAAATGCGATATAGCATGAATGCATTCCTTGCAATTTCAAGTAATTTGGTGAAACTGACTATCTCTATGCCACAAACTTGCGAAATACGAATAACCCGACAAGGCGTATTTAATGGCAAGCAACCAAGTGGGACGTTTTGCCGACCGTGGTCTCATATAGTCTGTCAAACTCAAACAACTTTGTCAGTAGAAAAAGGCACGAAATTCAAATGTTCTATAGGACGATAACCCTTTGCGTCCACGTTTTTTGAATTTGCCGCTTTTTTCTACTGACGATAATGGCTTGACAAGACTATCGATAGTAATTTTGATACTTCATTTCAGTAAAGTTTTTTTTAAGAAGTGTTCAAATTTGGTATTCGTCATCTATCTCAATCCTTTGTTTTACAACTTCGACTTACAGAAAAGGTGAAGTGAACCATTTCGCACAGAAACTAAAAGCAAATTCGTTAACATTTTTGTCCGTCTCAAGCACCTCCTAAGACGCTTTATAGCCCGAGTGAAAAGAAGTGAAATAAAAAAACAAATAAAATGTCCCAAACTGTCATCAACTCTTTTTGGCGCTTCGTTTAAGGATTAAGTCTTTGAAATGTAAATAATAAATAAAGGGAATGACATTTTATTTACAATAATAATATATATAATGGATATATACAGAGGATTACTACTCGTATAACTAGCTTAAATCTAAAATAGGCCCTTGAGGCATTGTACCAAGGATGCTCGCGGCATTTCCTCGTTGTTTCGCAATACTGATACGTTGTACGAGGAAACCCCAGCTCTTCGGTCACCAGACATTTCGTAATTTCTGTAATAAACTACAAATAAATAGCTGGGGATAATCTTACTCAGATCCACCTAGGCCTTAACTAAATAAAGCTTGTACTATGGGTACTAAGCGACGAAAATAAACACTTATATATATAGAAAACACCCGTGACTCGGGATCTCTGTGCTCATGACACAAATAAATGTCCTTGCCGGGATTCGAACCCAGGACCATCGGCTTCATAGGCAAGGTCACCCACTAGGCCAGACAGGTCGTCAAATGTGTAAAATGTGGTCGTCAAACGTCAAAATGTGCGAAGAAAAATAAATACGAATCGATCCATCGTGTCATTCACGAAGACGCGTACCTTGATTCGTAATGTCAAGTTATTAAAGGTTAGATTTGACAAATCTGCGCGTTATCGTGGATGACACAAACTAAAAAATAAATTGCACACTTGCAATGGTTTTTAATTTGAGTTACAGACGGACCAAGCTAATCTGCATGGCATTTGTAATGACAAAGTGTGGCAATGACATTATTACTGTCAAATTTCTAAGAAAATATGTCGTTTATAAGTACACTAACTCACTTTGTCCTGTTCAAATCGGTGCAAAGTTAGCTTAGATGGACTCTAGTTTAACAAATAAAAATTAGACATGGGTTATGGGGTTGTTCACGAGTGTGTGATTTAAATGAACTATCAGCCCGATTCGAAGAATGAGATACGATAAGTTCTGGTTTAGATAAGTTCTCATTTAGATATCGTTTAGTATGTATGGGACAAATCTTGCAAATTAAATTTGACCCACTTCCCCCGGTTTCCGATGAAGCTGAAAATTTGCATACATATGTAAGTCGGGTGACAATGCAATATTATGGTACCATCAAGCTGATCTGATGATGGAGACAGGAGGTAGCCATATGAACTCTCTGATAAAACAACGAACCAAGAATTGTCTCGTTGAGTATTAGTTGCCTGTGGAATAAAAAGTACAGTCAGCGATAAAAGCTTGTACTAAAAATGATTTTTTTGCCAAAAACTTATATGTCCCGGATACTAAAATGACAGATAAATTACCCTCAATAATGGACTTGACTGGAAACAAGACTCAGAGATGCAGAAGGTTTTTAAGCGCTGAGCCAGTTAGCCTGGCAAAAACTAAAAACGAGTCGAGTTCTTGAAATTCAGACTAAAAGTCTCGAGTTGCTTCTAACAGTACTTAGAAGCTACACGCCAAAACACAGCTTCAGTGAGTTGAAAAGATTGATTCATATCTTTCGCTGCCAGTTAAATCGCAAGTGAGTTGAAGAGTAAGTGAGGTCAATCAAAACATTCACGGCCCGATTCGAAGAATGATTAAAACACGTTTAAGATCTTGGAAAGATCTTTAAAAGATCGATAACTAAACGACATGTCAAAATTTACATTTATTTCGATTCCGCTGTGATCCCAATACGATCTATAGGATATTTCTAACGTCAAAGTGACATTGGTTGCCCGAATCGAGCTGCTTCTGTCAATTATACGACATACAAACGGGGTCCGTAGCATAATTTCGAAAATCAAATTTCCTACGTACGAAATTCCTAAATACATAACATCGAAAATCAAGATTGCTAATGTACGAAATTCCTAAAAAGTAATGTCCTACGTCTAATTAACCTTTGTTTAAAAATTCTGAAGTACAAAAGTGCTAGTGCACGAAAATACTAACGACATTTTTCCTACGTCCGGTTACAAAGTCCCCCACCGCGTTTGTCTGCGTGTATGTATGTTCGCGATAAACTCTGAAGCTGTATACCAAAAAGAACAAAGCAGCATTTCGCCTGTCAGTTCCTCAATTGGTTCTTAAACCTGAATCCTTTTAGAAATACGTACACGGTAAATACTTAGCTTCCTCGCGATAAATCTTGAGAGTCAAAAGGCGCGTCCCACATTTTACCTTAAGAAGGCAATTTCCCTTGTCTTTTACCTAATTGACAAGGTAATTTATGTATTTACGTAAATTTCCCTATTTAGGTATACTCGGTTGGCATAGTTACAGTTACAGGAAAGTTGAGTTACGAAAATGATAAATACATTGTTTTCGGTGCAGGAAAATAGCACTGAAAACAGGAAAAATGTGAAACAAAATATTTACGCTGTGTTACAAGGTAAGATGATAGTATTATTACGTAAAAACTAGGGCCTAAGTCAATTCTTGGTAGGATACCAAAAGGATTATCCATTTGGAGGCAAAAATAGAAAGAGATTTTTGTCATATTTCTATATAAATTGTACCTTTGGTTTCTTTAATAATGTATAAAATATAAGTTTGATAAAATGCGATATAGATGCATTCCTTGCAATTTCAAGTAATTTGGTGAAACTGACTATCTATATGCCACAAAATTGAACTATGAATTAAACGTTATTTTCAATCGCTTGCCATGAGGACGAGATTTGCTTGAATCTTTATACGAATAACCCGACAAGGCGTATTTAATGGCAAGCAACCAAGTGGGAAGTTTTGCTGGCCGCGATCTTATATAGTCTGTCAAACTCAAACAACTTTGTCAGTAGAAAAAGGCACGAAATACAAATGTTCTATAGGACGATAACCGTTTGCGTCCACGTTTTTTGAATTTGCCGCTTTTTTCTACTGGCGGAAATGGCTTGACAAGACTATAGCTATAATATTGATAGTAATTTTGAAGTTTTTTTAAGAAGTGTTCAAATTTGGTATTCGTCATCTATCTCAATCCTTTGTTTTATAACTTCGACTTACAGAAAAGGTGAAGTGAACCATTTCGCACAGAAACTAAAAGCAAATTCGTTAACATTTTTGTCCGTCTCAAGCACCTACTAAGACGCTTTATAGCCCGAGTGAAGAGAAGTGAAATAAAAAACAAATAAAATTGTCCCAAACTGTCATCAACTCTTTTTGGCGCTTCGTTTAAGGATTAAGTCTTTGAAATGTAAATAATAAATAAAGGGAATGACATTTTATTTACAATAATAATATATATAATGGATATATACAGAGGATTACTACTCGTATAACTAGCTTAAATCTAAAATAGGCCCTTGAGGCATTGTACCAAAGATGCTCGCGGCATTTCCTCGTTGTTTCGCAATACTGATACGTTGTACGAGGAAACCCCAGCTCTTCGGTCACCAGACATTTCGTAATTTCTGTAATAAACTACAAATAAATAGCTGGGGATAATCTTACTCAGATCCACCTAGGCCTTAACTAAATAAAGCTTGTACTATGGGTACTAAGCGACGAAAATAAACACTTATATATATAGAAAACACCCGTGACTCGGGATCTCTGTGCTCATGACACAAATAAATGT
This sequence comes from Cydia pomonella, assembly GCF_033807575.1. Classification (NCBI taxonomy): domain Eukaryota; kingdom Metazoa; phylum Arthropoda; class Insecta; order Lepidoptera; family Tortricidae; genus Cydia; species Cydia pomonella. The sequence goes on along the minus strand of NC_084717.1, from coordinate 5,101,127 downwards.
CCTTGCCGGGATTCGAACCCAGGACCATCGGCTTCATAGGCAAGGTCACCCACTAGGCCAGACAGGTCGTCAAATGTGTAAAATGTGGTCGTCAAACGTCAAAATGTGCGAAGAAAAATAAATACGAATCGATCCATCGTGTCATTCACGAAGACGCGTACCTTGATTCGTAATGTCAAGTTATTAAAGGTTAGATTTGACAAATCTGCGCGTTATCGTGGATGACACAAACTAAAAAATAAATTGCACACTTGCAATGGTTTTTAATTTGAGTTACAGACGGACCAAGCTAATCTGCATGGCATTTGTAATGACAAAGTGTGGCAATGACATTATTACTGTCAAATTTCTAAGAAAATATGTCGTTTATAAGTACACTAACTCACTTTGTCCTGTTCAAATCGGTGCAAAGTTAGCTTAGATGGACTCTAGTTTAACAAATAAAAATTAGACATGGGTTATGGGGTTGTTCACGAGTGTGTGATTTAAATGAACTATCAGCCCGATTCGAAGAATGAGATACGATAAGTTCTGGTTTAGATAAGTTCTCATTTAGATATCGTTTAGTATGTATGGGACAAACCTTGCAAATTAAATTTGACCCACTTCCCCCGGTTTCCGATGAAGCTGAAAATTTGCATACATATGTAAGTCGGGTGACAATGCAATATTATGGTACCATCAAGCTGATCTGATGATGGAGACAGGAGGTAGCCATATGAACTCTCTGATAAAACAACGAACCAAGAATTGTCTCGTTGAGTATTAGTTGCCTGTGGAATAAAAAGTACAGTCAGCGATAAAAGCTTGTACTAAAAATGATTTTTTTGCCAAAAACTTATATGTCCCGGATACTAAAATGACAGATAAATTACCCTCAATAATGGACTTGACTGGAAACAAGACTCAGAGATGCAGAAGGTTTTTAAGCGCTGAGCCAGTTAGCCTGGCAAAAACTAAAAACGAGTCGAGTTCTTGAAATTCAGACTAAAAGTCTCGAGTTGCTTCTAACAGTACTTAGAAGCTACACGCCAAAACACAGCTTCAGTGAGTTGAAAAGATTGATTCATATCTTTCGCTGCCAGTTAAATCGCAAGTGAGTTGAAGAGTAAGTGAGGTCAATCAAAACATTCACGGCCCGATTCGAAGAATGATTAAAACACGTTTAAGATCTTGGAAAGATCTTTAAAAGATCGATAACTAAACGACATGTCAAAATTTACATTTATTTCGATTCCGCTGTGATCCCAATACGATCTATAGGATATTTCTAACGTCAAAGTGACATTGGTTGCCCGAATCGAGCTGCTTCTGTCAATTATACGACATACAAACGGGGTCCGTAGCATAATTTCGAAAATCAAATTTCCTACGTACGAAATTCCTAAATACATAACATCGAAAATCAAGATTGCTAATGTACGAAATTCCTAAAAAGTAATGTCCTACGTCTAATTAACCTTTGTTTAAAAATTCTGAAGTACAAAAGTGCTAGTGCACGAAAATACTAACGACATTTTTCCTACGTCCGGTTACAAAGTCCCCCACCGCGTTTGTCTGCGTGTATGTATGTTCGCGATAAACTCCAAATCTACTGAACGGATTTTCATGCGGTTTTCATCAATCAATACAGTGATTCTTGAGGAAAGTTTAGGTGTATGATTTGTGTGAGAAGCTGGGGCGGGTCGGTAGTAGGTACAATCAATCTAATGTAACCAAGATATCCATGAATATATTTTGAGTACGAATTATACGAGTACGTACGATGTGGGGCTGAGAGACGCATTAAATCATCAAAACCCATTCTACTAAACTACTCAACACGTTTGGATAAGGATAATGATTAATTAAGTCGTATATTATGCAACATATGACGACATATGATACCTATTGGTCACGCTTAAACCGCTGGACCGATTTATATGAAATTTGGCATGAAGATATTGAAAATAGTTACGAATCCTAGGAAAGGACTTCAAAAATTATCCTTTAAGGGGCGAAAAGAGGGGTTGAATAGTGTTGTTTCCATCTACAAATATTAGGGCAGAATTATATCCCAATAAATTCTTATGGATTATAAGAACATGTTAAACTATTTTCGTCAACGGGGGGCCTTGGTGTTACGTGTGTATGTACATAGTTGTGTCAAACCGTAAACAATTTTCAAAGAGCGTTTTGGGCGCGAAAGCATGTGACAAAATATACTTTGTTCATTTAACATATTTAAAGCCATTTTCGGGTAGAATTTGAATTTTAGGGCAACGTTTGGTTAATATAGAACGTATTACAAGCATTTCAATAAATTGTAAACAACCCTATTCGCTACTGTAACAAATTTTGGCAAACAAATTATTATTATTTCAACTATACTTATCCGTTTCTGTAAGTGTCTAAGAAGCTTAAGGAGTGAAGTAAGAGCACGGCGTATAAAAGAAAGTGTAAAGTCTTGTACTTTTGTAACCGCGGGCGATTGTTTCAAACAACTTCAGAAAAGTTCGCGCTAAGAATGTTCGCTTTTGTATTGTTTCAACCTCTACTTTATCCGTGTTAAAAAGGTATAGTATGTACTACGATTAATCATTGAATCATATGATCATTTATTGTATTCATGTACAGCATACTTAATAAGAAACTACAAAGTGACATATACACGGTGCCCATGAGCATTGCGAGAGTTTTATCAGTATATTCTTGATCATATTTAAAGACTCCTATAAACTTTTTTGGAATTAGGCTAATTTCAGAGTTAAAGCCACTTAAAGTCTGACCAGTAATATATGATCACGCGCCATATTGCGGAATTTCATTGGAACTTTTTTCATACTAAACTGAACTGTCACTCTATACATGACAATAACAGCACCCTCTTGACAATGATCATATATTTCTGGTCAAGCTTTACAAAAAAACATTTTTTTATTGTTACGAGGACTAAGAGCAAACGCTTTTTGATGGTGATGTTGGCAGCATGGAACCTAGTCCAAATAATTATCCTCATTGATAGATGTCAAAAAGTGACAAGTAACACTGCAAAAAATAGATTTTACGCAAAAAAAGTTCAAATTATTTTTGAGTAACAAGTTTTACAAATAGCGTTTACATTTTATGTAGGTACATGTAAAATAATATATGTTTAAAATGCCAATATTTACCTTGCATTGAAATTTCTGAGTTTCGTATTGGTTTTGGAAATAAAGTGACGTATATGAATGCAACTAACATCATTTTATATACTCCAACAATGTAAACGGAGGCAAGTCACATGCACCGTAGTACGAGGTAAGTGAAATTAACGCGAAGGAGGATAAAAAAGCGTGGCATCATTGGGTCAACGTAGTAAAAAACTGATAATAAATAAATAAATATTATAGGACATTATTACACAAATCGACGAAGCCCCTCAGTAAGCTCAATAAGGTTTGTGTTGAGGGTACTTAGGCAACGATATATATAATATATGAATATTTATAAATACTTAAATACATAGAAAACACCCATGACTCAGGAACAAATATCCATCCTCATCACACGAATAAATGCCCTTACCAGGATTTGAACCCAGGACCATCGGCTTCGTAGGCAGGGTGTACCCACTAGGCCAGACCTATCGTCATCAACGTGATTAAAACCATTTAAACTACATGTATATGATACATTTTAAATGTTTTGATAGTTAGGTAACGTAAAGTCCCACTTTGAAACAAATTTTATCGTAAAAAATAACAAATTTCGGCATATACTGGTTCAAGTGCTTGATGGCTCCTCTAAAATTCGCGTAAAGAGGAGTAGATATATACTCTTAAATCATAAACAACGACATATTTTAAAATGCAGTTCCATTAATGCAGACATAATCTAGGAGGATTCGTCAGAACAATTTTATGGAAATACATTAACATGTAAGGAAGTAACGTTTAACGTTAAACAAAACGCAATGTATACAAAAAAAAATATTTTATTTTCATTAAACTTTGCAATTTCATTTTAAACTTAAATTAGAAGCCATTGTTGCTCGCAGAAATTCATCTTCCTTGTATTCTTGTTTTCGCTCAAGTAGTAGTTGTAGTTATGTGATCTGAATTGTATATTAAAAGTTAATTATTCCATATGATTGTTGTAATAAGTAAGTGTTATATCAAATGTAGTATATACGAAATAAGTGTATATATATATATATATATATATATATATATACATATTGTTGTCATACTATATACTATAATGTATGATTATACCCTTTAAAAATATACCAAATGTTGTTATATCGAATGAAAATATACTTAAAAAATTAAACCAACCATTACACACCCGTTATTGACATAATTAGAAACTAGGTTTATAGGTTTTCCTGTTTTTCAAAATTTTCAAAACACTTTTTTTTAACCTGGAATATATTATGCTCGAGCGATCGACATCAAAATCAGTGTTTTGTTAAGATTTAGTTAGTGGAAAACGTTTTCTCCAGAAATGGTATTTCATAGAAAAAATACCGTTATTTCACTAAGATCGCAAAACTATTCTTCTCTCTAAAGATTTAAAACTACCTCCAACGTTTCGAGGACGACACTGTCCCCATGATCTCGAAGAAAAACTAGCTAAAGTTGACATTAACATCTTCCAGCAGCGTGAGTTTCTCGAACTACCCGCACTTGGTCTCGATTGTTTATTACTTGATTACGGAATTAGTTCCGTTTTCGTTAATAATGAATCATCAGTACCTATCAGTTCTGTGTGATAATAATAATAATATTATCTGTGCAAGCGCTATGAATTCCGTCTTACATTTTCATGACAATACACTTCGTTGGACACGATAACAATATGGAGTTGCGAGTAACGTTTCCGGTAATATTCAGAATTTTCCAAGAAATCGTGGGAAGTCATTGGGAAATATCCCCGTAGCATTGGGAATTTATTGACGTTAAAGAGGTCTTGGTAACTGTTGAGGGGCTATCCTGGTTTGTGGATGCTGAATATGAACTTCAATAGTTACTATGGGTTTAATAAAAAACCGGCCAATTGCGAGTTGAACTCGCGTTGCAAGGGTTCCGTCACACGATTTTTCTCTCTCTGCATCTCCGCAAACTGTAAACCTCATGATGCGATGGCCTTAATATAACTAAAAATCGACTACAAAAAAATCCGCGCCACGTACCTACCTATATCAGGCGTTGCGTCACTCGTATTACTAGAAGAGATCATCGGATCACGAGCAGAACGCCCTGTAAGTTGCCCCGTTAATATGAGGGTATCTAGGACTTTACGTCGGCCTTCACCCGCTTCCTTGAGTAGATATACTTGAGTAGGAGAACTTGCTCTTAAATACTCTATTGCACGCATGACAATAAAGTTGGCAAGCTGCGTTGAACGTGCACACGTAGGAGGGCTTAGGTCTCTCTTTCCGTAACTGGCGTTTTATGTCTAGGATAGTGAGGCGGTTCACCAACCAACACTAAAACGGCGCGGCGGCGGCGGCGGCTGCGATTGGTTGGCGGTTTCAGGCGGTTTGAGTAGGTATGAGGACGCCGTAGACGCCTGACACTGGTCTGCGCGCAGCGCGTCTCATACGTCAGTCAGGCTTAACAGTCAACAAGCAGCTCAAGCGCTGCAGGTGAGTGCTCCCCAGGACAGGAGCGCTCGCAGCGGGGCTTAGTTCTTTGTTGCATGTGGGCGTCGCGCCGCAAAGAAGGCCGAGAAGTAACTATATATACGCCAGCGGCCCGTAGTTAGAAGACATATCATAATTGAAACATGCTACGTATACCTATATAACTATTTTGCTTTGCCATAATACTTATTTTGCTTTACCAAAATCGGACCACGCGCCAAGTTATTTTAAACGTCGAACTTTTATGAAATTATGACGTTTACTTAACACTTGCATAGGCTGGGCTATCAAAATCGTTGCAACTTAGCTTGGTCTGACTCTATGCCCATGTATGATATGTACAGTGAGCTGTAAAAGTGCTTACCCACGTTATGAATGAATTCCGTACATAAAATGAACACTTTTACTACTGTGTGTACTTTGGTAATCGATAATATCCCGAGAATAATTTGCATCGGAGCCAGGCGGTATAAAGATAACCTAGTCTGGTAAAAATATTAACTACAACGTTGTTTAACACCTTAAGATAAGATATAAAAAGCGAGCCATTCCGGCCGAACTAATATGCACTTTACTGTGTAGTCTCAAGGTTGATATTGTAAGTGCACTGCGAGAGGGTTTTTGAGCGCTTGGCAAGATTACGTAAATGAGATGTAACAACAAATTAGTGGATTGAAGGATAGCGCGATACACCGTGGCGAACCCGACACGATTGTCGTCGGGCGCTGTGTAGTATGTCTGTATATTATAATAGGACGTCATACGACGACGAATTAGTGTTAGTACATACAGTTGAGGACTGCCAACCTTCTAAGTGGTGAGGATGGAAATGTTCTCGCGTAGGGCGATGGCGAAAAGAAGCGGCAGGGATCTACACCGCCTCTGCCTAAAAGGTTAACGCCTTAACTTTGAGAAGCGAATGTGTAATAAAGGCACTGTGCGGTTTAAGAGGAATTTCGTCCCGCGGACGCTCCGGCTGTGGAATGAGCTCCCTGCCGAGGTTTTCTCGAAGGTATACAGTATGGGGTTCTTTAACAAAGGAGTGTACAGGTTTTTAAAGGGTCGGCAACGCGCATGTAACACCTCTGGAGTTGCAGGCATCCATAGGCTACGGTGACTGCTTCCCATATGCCTATTTGCCACCGACGTGGTATAAAAAAGTCGTAGGAAGCAACTTTTATACGGAGAAAGCCACGAAAACGCGGAAAAATAATCTGCTGTTCCATAGAAAACATCAACATCAACTTTGATACTCGGTGTGATAGTAATATCCTAATTTCACACCGGATAGATGAGCATTGTAATGTATGAATCTGCCAAAGAGATGTCATACTGCACCGCAGCAAGCGGTGTGACGTCTCTTATAAATATTCAAAAGTTCATAGCCGGCACGCGCACGGCCCGTGCTCGGCTCGGTGTGGCGACCCGCTTACTAAGATGAAGGGTTCCATTCTCTGATTAAAACTTGGCATTTATTTCAATTACCGTGAAAGGCGAAACCTGAAATTAGGGCCATTTCACTTAATTAATGTTAGGAGGAAAAGTTTTTTCAGCCTGCAGGGGAAGATTTAAATTATAATTTCCAGCCCAGGTGTGAATGTTGCCTAAATAAAGAAGCTAGAGGTTAATTAAGGGGGATGTATTTTTAAGAGAAATTCGATTAATGAGGTTGAAAGGTGACCTTAATAGCGGCACGGATTATTTTTATACAGCAGACCTCAGATCATAGAAAGTACTAGATGGCTGACGGAGGCGTGGCGCGTGTCGCCGCGACATGGCCACATCGTGGCCATACCGGCCCGCCGTAAGACAGTAGCAAATTAGCTGTCATTGAACAATGTGCGCGTCAATTTTATTGAAATGCCGAATTGTAGCGTTATTTTGTGTCGAAATAGGAGTGCATCCAAAAACTATAAGGATCATGGAGTTACATAGTACATTTTTTTTCACGTATTAGTCAATAAAACCACACATTTTAACAAATAAATCCAGTGACATATGATTTTTCTGAGTCAGACCATGTTGTCATACAAACGCGTGGCTTTTTGTCTATGCATTCTACATTGACGCTTTGGCATGGAAAACTATTTGTAGTGTCCTTAGCAACGGCGCAATGCATTAAACCGCTAACGATATTCACAGGGACATTATTGTTTCTTGGTACGACCGCCAACCGCTCCCTTCATTGACGCCGCGAAGTAGAGTGGTGCTCGTGCATATAATTGATCTTTGAGCGTTATCGATAAAAATGTTCGGATATACTGTATACACACATTAAAAATAATTACTTTCATACGAAAGTAATTATTTTTCAAGTAAAATTTTACAATTGTTTTATATGCACCTAATGTTTGATTTAATACTTATTAATTTGGATTAAAAATCGAAAAGGTAAGCCAAAAAATAAACTGATTTAATTAAGTACAATTGTACAAATGTACAAATGTTTTATTTCAGAAATAAAATAATAACAGTATTACATTTATGCTTGGCCCCCACACTAGGCATAGCCTGTCCTGTGGTGGATAATACGGTTTACAAGTAAAAAAAAAAACAATACTACAATTGAAAATAATAATATACAATTATTTAGAGTAAACAATTGAAAAAGAAACGGTGGTGAATGGAATTTACAGAGGTACAGTTTACAGTGAGTCAAAAAAGAAATATGTTCATGATTGCAATTTTTTTCAGTTTCCCGGAAATCCCAGTATTAACGAAAAATTGATAGATGCTACAGGAAGAGGGCCCTAACTGGTTTACGAGCGAGAAAAGTGTTATTGGTTCGGATCATTTTCAAGAAAAATGTTTCCAGTTACAGTTACAGATAGAATATAAATATGTTTAAAATAATAGTATATTGTATACTTAGTCGATCCAAAAGTTCTATCAGAAAGATTTTTACTGATAATTATGATTACTGTTTCCTTATTATTCGTACATATTTTTTTTTTATACTACGTCGGTGGCAAACAAGCATACGGCCTGCCTGATGGTAAGCAGTCTCCGTAGCCTATGTACACCTGCAACTCCAGAGGAGTTACATGCGCGTTGCCGACCCTAACCCCACCCCCCTCGTTGAGCTCTGGCAACCTTACTCACCGACAGGAACACAACACTATGATATAAAAGCTTATTTAATGGTGCATTATACTTACTATATAACATGCTGGAATTGCTTTCAATTGGTGACGAAATATGCTATAATAAACTGAAACTTTTTTTTAATGAAGCGCTCGCGTCTAACGACAATCCCAAAGTAAACAATTTAAACAAACATTACATCAACTAATGACTAAAATGTAAACCAATTTGATTAGTTAAGCATAAACAAGCTTTCGCATCATGGTACATGTTTTTTTTTTTAAATTATAAGCTTTGTGTTACATTTTATCAGTAAAAACCTTTGTGAGAGAAGTTATGGCTCAACTAATATACCTTACACGTACCTTAAAATTCTTAGCTCGTAAATAAGGTCAAAAATTTAAAGGAATATAAATTAAGTCTATGGCAATTATTACTTAAAACAAAAATGTCTAAACTATAAGGTCATTTTCAGAACATGTAAAATATCGATAGCTCTATCGAATTGTCCTCACTCTAGTGCCGCCGCTCTAGGCTCCTACACCGCGCGGTTTGGCCAATCACAGCGCGTGAGTTGGTTGTCTGGCCACGCCTTTAATGATGTGGTGGGGGACAGTTGGAGACAGCGAGACTCGTTGAAATTATGCTTCGTTATAAATCTCCTTACTTCTTATATCTATGCAGCAGACACACCACTGGTATACAAAAATAATAATTATCAAAAATAAAGATTTTTTTGCCAGCACACAAGCTTAGCAAATTTGTTTTTACATGTTTTTTTTTAAAAGACTAGTAGGGATGTCACAGCTCCATTTGTCCCTTAACAATAACATGCATGGATCTTTATTGCTGCATGCGTCCATACACTATAGTGCTTGTCTACCATTAGCGGATCGTGTGCTCCATCGCCATTGTGGAAAAATATGCAAAACAAAAATTGTACCTTAATACTTTACTGGTAAGCAAAGCACTTCTTTCAATAGTAGATTGTTAACCAAGGGACGAAAGGCACCCATTTTTGTCGAGTTTGTAGTTTTCCGAGACTGAAATGGCGCCTTTCACCCGAGTTAAACACTACTTTTCATTTCGAATATGAGGTAGTGTCTTACCTGAGCGAATAACTCGCGAACGCGAAGCGGCGCGGCGCAGTGCGGGTGAATTCAATACTTTGATACCTATGGAAGTGTCCTACGTGGGCGATCTCCGAATGCCGTTGGGCCGCCGTGCCGCGCCGCGTCGCATTCGCGAGTCATCGCCCACGTAAGCCGTGCTGTGAGCAAAATAAAATACATGTGCAAAAAACACGGCTAAGTATAAACTTAAGTTCTTGGGGGTACTTACATTTAACATTTAAGGTACAATATCGTTATTTATAGAATGGGGAGTTAATCATCAGAGTGGGAATTGTACAACAAATCCATTCATCCAATCCATCCAACAAAGCCAAAAATTATTATTTTTTGCTTATAAGAAATAAATATACGAAAAAACGTACTTAGAAACTACAGTGCTCTGGAGCAGACACGCATCATTTTCTGTACACTTTTTAGAACAACAACGACTCACTTTCAGAGCATGAGAATTGAAATAGTTATTTGTTTTACAAGGGGGCAAAGTTGTTGTTTAACCGCTCGTGCTAATATTGATACCCGGGCAAGCGAAATAATCCAAAACAGAACCACGAGCGTAGCGAGTGGTTCGAGAAGGGGAATCTTGAGCGTTGCGAGGGTAACACAACATTTTTCACCACACCAACGCGAGGAAAATACTAACTATAAAATACCAAAAAAAATTAACCGAATTAAAAATGTATCATCCAAAATCAACATTTAAAAGTCAATTCTACCAGCTTACATAAGGAAACGTCTCAAAATTTGGATCTGATTACTTTGCCCCACATGTGGATAAAATGAATCTTTCTCATTAGTTTTTGAACAATCAAGAGGGCCTTTACCAGTTGGTGTGGTGAAAAAGTTATTTTCTAACACACATTGACTGCGATAAAAGAGGAAAATTTCAAAGTTTATTTTTCGTTTCTTCCTCATAAAGTCGGACAATAAATTACTGATTACTCAGCTCCAGGAAAATAAAGCTTTCTTCATTTTGTGAATGAATTGGTTAGAATAGCATTAATTAGACGTAGCGTGGAAACGCAATTTACGACACTTTTTTGCAATAGAATTGAAATCCATTGAGACTACTGTTACAGCGTACTGTGGAAATGGAAGCAGAAGAATTCCGTTATAAATTAATATAAATAAATATTATAGGACATTATTACACAAATTGACCCACAGTAAGCTCAGTAAGGCTTGCGTTGAGGGTACTTAGACAACGATATATATAATATTTAAATACATAGGAAACACCGAGAACAAACAAACAAACTCTCAGCGCGGCGGAGATATTTACCTAAAATTCTCAAGGGGCTTTCCTCTTATCAAAAAGTATTTATTGTAGCCACAGACATCGCCCACGTCACCAGTACAGAAGTAATGCAACAGTATTAATGCTAAAGTCGCCATTGGAATTTCACCCTTAATCTATGGATTATAGAACTTAAACAGGCTCACATCAAATTATGGACAATGTCCATTGGACGTATAGGTAGTAGGTACGTAGGTACTCGTATGGTCAGCATCAAATCAATAATAATATTTCAGCCTCTGTACGTCCCACTGCTGGGCACAGGCTTTTTTTATATACTTACTACGTTGGTGGCAAACAAGCATACGGCCTGCCTGATGTTAAGCAGTCTCCGTAGCCTATGTACACCTGCAACTCCAGAGGAGTTACATGCGCGTTGCCGACCCTATCCCCACCGCCAGAGCTCAACGAGGGGGGCTCTGGCAACCTTACTCACCGGCAGGAACACAACACTATGAGTAGGGTCAAGTGTTATTTGGCTGCGGTTTTCTGTAAGGTGGAGGTACTTTCCCAGTTGGGCTCTGCTCTAGATCTGGAATGACATCTGCTGTGCTGTGCCCTACCACACAAGGCGAGATGACATTCACATTGCCCATACCTCTCTTAAAACATTCCTTGAATTTGAAGGCTTTCTCTCATGCGCGAGAAGGCATGGGCCCACGCTGGCCCAATGCGGGTTGGGGGCTTCACATAAACCTTTGAAATAATGACGGCCAAAGTTTGTAACCATACCCGTAAAAAAAGTATCAGTTCCTTTGTCCTTCAGTCACTTTGGACTATTTGATGCTGACAGAATGTATGTAACATTGCTTTACTTCAAATTCGAACCATGTCAGTAAAAAATAATCTTTAAAACAAGCCAAAAATGAAATTGCTATTTCAAATTCTGGGAATAGTAATTCCAGTTTAGCGTACAAACTGTACAAAGTTTGTTAGGTAGCAGAGTCTAGTAAATAAAGAAGACTGACAGCTCCCGTCCAACGCTGCGAGATTGTCAGTGTTGTAGATGACATTAAATATTATTTTTACAGTACATACGGTGCTACTTTACCGCCCTAGTGACCGTACTAGCACTATACGTGCGTATATCGAAAATTAAAAAGACTGACGACTGTAACTGGACTGTAAACCGTTGACAGGCAGCATCAATAGTAGCGGATCAAACAACACTTCAAAAGTATCTACCATTCTGTAACAGCTTAACAAAAAGTGATGGTTCTATATGTAGAACAATTTAGACTGTAAAATATATACTTTAGGACGTGAATTTTAAAGATTTACCTACATTTAGAAAATTTATCCGGAATATCAGATCCTTTTGGGGCATTGTTTCATCCGCTAATTTTGATGCTGACTGTACAATACATGTGCAACTCGTGCCGATTTAAGGTCACGTTTTAATTTATCGCCACTTGTTGCGTATTTCCTACTTTTCACACTTGTATTTCTTGTGCTATTACATTTTAGCTATTCGCGTATTGTAAATTATGCTATTTATAATCTCAGAACGTAAAATTAGACTCGACTTACCGCAGTTATAAAGTAGATTAAAAGTTTTTTTGCTCCTAATAATCTAAAAACTAGATAGCGCCATTGAATATATGCCTTAAATTCTTTAATTGTACGTTTTGCATTTATTTATATGGCACGGACAGGAAAGTCCGATTGTACGTTGAAAATACATAAACGCAGTAGGCGAGAGATTTTATACGAATAAAGCTAAAATGCCAAAATAGTAAAAGGCACGAAAGGAACGCGGTGTCGTAAGGAGGTTGTGCGTCTTGATTATTTATTAGTCTCTGTCTCTGGTTAGTAAAAATGAATCCAATCTTAAATGTAAAATACTAGAATTTGGAAATTGGAATTTGAGTTTAAGCTAAACGGTTTTCTAAATTGGATGTGGCCGGTTTAGCGCATAATTGGGATACCTAAAAGGACTGATAACTACTCCATTTACCCAAACCAGGGATCGGAACCGGTTTTTTACAAAAACATCGAAATAACCATATATTTCGGTTTATTTTATACTCAAAATGTAGGACTCAGTTGTGTTTTTAGATAACGACTTCGTATTATTAGATTGCCCGATTAGGAATGAAATAATTAACAAAGAACGAAAAAATACCGTTTTCGTTCCCATACAAAAAATACCGGTTTCCGATCCCTGACTCAAACTGTAGGAATTTGTTGTCAGGCAGAGTGACCAAATTTCATAAAATATTATTATACTAATATTGTTAATGTTAAAATTTGGATCTTTAGATATTTGGAAATTTGTCTGAATAACACCTAAACGTTTGTGAGTGCGCTATGTTTTAAAAATAAAACATATTAATATTACGCCCTCTCGCGCATAAGAGGCCTGTGCCCAGCAGTGGGACGTGTATAGGCTCAATTATTATTTATTTTGACCATGCAAAGTTTTCACGTCGAGTGCTCCCATTGTAACTGCAAATCGATGCAAACTTAACATAGTCAGACAGGCCAATCCGAGTTTTAGTTATGAAATCTGATTCCGATATTCATTCATTCTATTAAGATTAAATTGCTTCAGTCCATTGGGACCATTTCGCCAGTGTCAAGGTCGGATTAGGAGCTTTAAATACGACTATAATTTTACGGTTAGTTCAAGACGGTGAACGTAGTAACCTACGGTGATTTTATTACCGGCCGTTGACTCCAAAATGGTGGCTAAACGCGTTTCAAGATTAATTCTCCATTCACTGCACACTATCACATTAGTTTACTGTATAATAAGCTATCGATATTACACATTTATTCACGAGACGTGGCCATCAAGATGACGCTCGAACCGAAAACCTGATTCCTATATGATACCGATCTGATACAAATCTGTCAGTGTCAAAAGTGATATTTTTGTTTGCAGGTTGACATAATGTGCAATGTGCACTCTAAAAGAGACTGGAACTATCTCATATTGGAATTGGAATGAGGAATGTCCGATCCATTTTAGACCAGTATCACATAACATTCTTGAAATTAACCTGTAAATATAAGGGCCGGTACAGACGGACTGCAACTCGACTGCAACTTGTATGGGAACTGCATGCCGACTGCACTCCAACTGCAACGTCGACGTGCAGTTCCCATACAAGTTGCAGTCGAGTTGCAGTCCGTCTGTACCGGCCCTAAAACAAAAGCAAATTCAAATATGTAAATTATCCCTCCTCACTTGTTTGAGAAAAACCTGTTTCTCGAATAGTCGGGCACAACGGTGAAATGGGTTGTACTTGTTCGTTGGGCTCAGGCAAGGCAAGCGCTCAGGTGGACCAGTGAACTAAGTATACGTGGGGTTGCCATATATATATTAACAATGTGGTTAAACAGAGATGATTGTGACCATTTATATACGTATTCTACAGCAGTATTGATATACGGGACAAAACGGGACGGGTAAAAATACGGGACGCGATAAATACGGTAACAGTCCCATATATACGGGACGTTACCGTATTCCCCTATCCCCTACCCTAACTATACAGAAATTTAAGGTCTGCACAGAATAATACTTATTTGTTACAATAGGGGAAAGTTGTTGTTTAATCGCTCGTGCTAATATTGATACCCGAGCAAGCGAAAGATTCCAAAATTCCATGGTTCAACGAGCGTAGCGAGTGGTTCGAGAAGTTGAATCTAGAGCGTTGCGAGGGTTTCAAGGCACGAGGGTTACACAAACTTGGCCTCCGAGTGAAACACAAAATATTTCATCACATCAACGCGAGCAAAATACTAACCATGTAATACCAAAAAAGCTAAACTAAATAAAATCCAAATGAACGTAATAAAAAATGATCATCCATAAGGAAACTACAAAAAATTTGCATCTGATTACTTTGCCCCACATGTGGATAAAATTTCACATTAGTTTTTGAGCAATCACCCTCTTGATACCTTTACCAGTTGGTGTGGTGAAAAATATAGTACATTGTAGGAGAGGACGGAAAACCGCTCAAAGATGGACGAGTAAGTTTGAGGGCCTACACGTTAGTACAGCCAAGTGCAAAAATATGTATCGAAAGAATCGTCTCATAAATATGGTAATACGCTCCTATTACACTGGAACAAGATGCTATGGGTCATATTTTTGAGTAAGATGTGTACACCCATATTTTTACCCTTGACTGTACTAATCTGTTTATAAGCGCCGCAGCAAGCTCGGCCAAATTTCACCTTCCCATACAAGTCAAACGGAGTCTCATTCTCATTTTAAAACTACACATAACCCTATAGTATAGTAGGTACCTGTTGGATTGTAATGAAACTTTGCACATACAATGACATGAGGTATATCTATGCCTGTAATTAATTTATGTAGCGCCAGCTTATAAAATAAGCGAAAATAGGACAAAAACAAGTTTTCTGTGAAACACTTAAATACAAAGTGGCAGAGTCATCTAGCTAGTCGTTTGAGAATGAGAGCGTAACTACATTTGTATAGAAAATCGAGCTTGCTGCGGACCACCTGCGGACCTAACGGGCGACGGTCTCAAAAAAGACCAGCCTGTGAAATTATCTTTATTTTTTTTCTTGTACAAAATTTTTAGGACTATAAGTAGATTGGCGATGAGGCTTGAATTGAGGATTTTTTCAGTCTTGCCCGTTAAAGGGATCATAATAGGCTTGTGAGTATGGCACTCGCCTGCGGCTCGCTAAGTCGGTAGAACGATGGAGCTCATTAGACCTTGCGGTCGCCGGCCGCCGCGCCACTCGTTTGGCTTAAATTCGCACGTTAGTCCCCTCGTTTAATTAAACTGCTATAATATATCGGCTAACTCGCACTATCTAAATGTATATTTGTATATAACTTCTTACAAACGCTTATGTATACGACTCCCACCGATGGCAGAACCGTCGGAATTCGAGCGAAGCCGTCCGCATCCGCGAGGAGCCTGCCGGCTTGCGGCCGTACAAAAATGTGACATGCACGCCGACTCCGCTCGTTCCTTGATCCAAACATATAATGGGTCTTTGCCTTCCATACCTTTACGTCAAATAATATAATAACAAAGTGACGGACCATATCTGTGATATTACCTTATTCATCACTTAATTTACCGAGCGAAAGAGAAGCCTATTTCAGCTTGGGTAAATTTTTTTTCTTATGACCAGATGTTCTCGTCTACAAATCGCATTTTTCAACCGATTCTCGTGGAATTTGGTGAGCAGCCCGCGTAGCCAATATGCCAATAGTTAACGCTCCGCAAACGTCATTGTCGTCACTAACGTCACTGTCGCACTAATATGGAAGAGTGATAGAGAGAGATACACAATGGAGATTGAAGAAAGAAAGAAAAAGAATGGATTTTTTTGTTGATTCGGTTTTTTTGGAAAATCTTCAAAATGCTTTAAGAGATCAAAAGATTTACAAAGAAATTATTGGTTTATTAGAAAACACAATACCCCTGATGAGGGCGCCACTAGATGTTCGACGTCTTAAGCTTCCCCACAAATGTACTTAGTCATCCGCCAAAGATACAGTATATATTTTATTTTAGTTTCCTGACCAGATGTCACTAACCATCAGGTGGGCCGCATGCTTGTTTGCCAACCACGTAGTATAAAAAAAATTATAATAACATTTTCGTGGGCATTCAAGGGTTGTTTTTTTGTTTCAGCTTGTACCGGAAACGGAAATGGAAATTAGGGTTACCTTTGTAATAGTGTTTAGTAGGGAAGAGTTATTATAGTTTTGTTGTTTGGAGCTTTAGATGAAAGAAATAACTTTGCTTTGTTTGAATTAGAATGTTTTAATACTAAGGGTTAAAATATTAAGCAGCCCCAGAGCTTTATGTTGTGAAGTTACTTTTCACTATTATTAAACCTAAATAGTATTTTGTACAATCGTGATATAATACTGCTGAGTTACTTAAGTAAGGTACGAGATTGAAAAGCTTGATTATATCACTGTAATATTGTATACACTTTTATACGAGTCATCTTAAATAATACTTTTTTTACTATAAAACCTAAAAAAAATTAAAATTTGATAAGTATCTCAGTAGACAAAAATATAGTACAAAAGACATAAACGTGCGACTATTTAGTCCCGCTCCGCGCCGGTTTAGTCTTTTCTATAGGAGCGCGGAGGCACGTGTGATCGGACAATTAATTTTATAGTTGGTTACAGCGTATCGAAATGAATATTATAGTTCAGTTGAAAAGTACGCAATTATAAGTTTGGTACCTATACGAAATCTCAATTACGGTCGACGCGTATAAATGGGTATAGGTATTATATTTCGGCATGATGTTTTTTTTAGTTATACAACTTTACAGGCACTAAATGCAATGGAATAACAAATAAATTATTTGTGTCTGACCGTTTTGATTTTTGCGTTTATTGTTGCCGATTTTGTATACTGGCGTCTGTTTACCAAAGAGCATATAATCACTACGTTTTACTGTTTACGGCGCATTTATTTGGCAGTTTTTATCGTTTTTAGGGTTCCGGTACCCAAAGGGTAAAACGGGACCCTATTACTAAGACTCCGCTGTTCGTCCGTCCGTCTGCCACCAGGCTGTATCTCATGAACCGTGACAGCTAGACAGTTGAAATTTTCACAGATGATGTATTTCTAAAAAGTACGGAACCCTCGGTGGGCGAGTCCGACTCGCACTTGTCCGGTTTTTTTAAGTAACCTAGTTCTTATAAGAACAAAAAAATCAAAACCAACATACACGAGTACAGTAGGTACGGGTAATATTGAAGTCATATAAAAAATATTCATCTAGGGCCAAAATCCAGATTTACCTTTGTATGGAAAAATTACAACTAGGTAATGTTTCCTCTTAAAGGGTAATTACTTAGCCATTTAGGATAGCTACTTTGTTTGCTCAACACTTGCACTATGAAAACAAATGTCCAGGCTGGTGTTCTGCCTTTTCGCCGAAGTTTTATTGACCGAATTTCACTTGCCAACCAACTTTTCGCAGATGATTTACTTTGCCAACCAATATTCAGCACACTTTTATTTTTACAAAGTTTTATTAAGCAGATTATTATTATGACATACAACATTTCGAATACATTTTATTCGCCAAATCATGCATTTGAAAATCGGGTTGGGAAATGGCATTCGGTAAAATAATTTTCGGCAATAATTTAGACAACCGTCCAGGCTAACTAAAAGCCCCGAATAAACTGGCTAGCCGTCAAAGTCCGTGGCTGTACATGTGTAATTAGATTACCTGACGTAGGCGTTTTCAATCGTCTAAGGCGCTTCCTGAAGTGCTAGACACGCCCAGTGTGCCGGGACGCCCTTACGTTTAGTCAATTAGATGAACTACTTATAATGAGCTGATAATACCACTTATTTAGACATAAGGACTTTAATTATTAATCCATCTAAGGTTCAAGCTAATTTGGTTGTCACTATGAAAAGTCTTACCCTCTTATTCATAAAACATAGCATTTGTTAAATTTTGTCTCTTTCCAACAAACGGGAATGTCAAAATGACAGATGGGAACAAACGGTTATCAACGGTTTGTTAGACAGGTAACTTTCTACAGGCAATTAATACTCATCGAGACAATTTTCTAAACCCAAAACACAATAAGTTTGCGTCGCTTTATCACAGATTTTCCATAGCCACCTCCTGTCTTCATCATTAGATCAGCTCTATGTCATCATAATATTACATTGTCATCCGATTTACATGTTTGCAAAATTTCAGCTCAATCAGGCATCGGGAAGTGGGTCAAATATAACTTCCAAGATTTAGAAGACCCACACTAAATAACAGGGCAAGTTAAATAAATGCTTGTAAAATGCACCAAGTAATGCATCATCTCTATACCGATCCAGCCACGCCTCACTCCATCCCCAATCCGCAGAAATTACTGAACAAATTCCCAATCAGTAATTTAAATCACGAAACCACTGCAATCTCGTCGTCAGACAGGTTTTGATTGCCAATACCGGATCGAGTGCATTCCATTTGTTTTATTCTATTTGAAAACTCTTTGACAACCTGTTTTGGTGGGAGTTTTTCAATTATGCTAGAGGTAGGTTGTAGTCTTAATATAACTTGTAGTGGTAATTTATGTTATAGATAACACAAGTTTATTTTGTTTAAGAGGAAAGGAGATGACCGCTGTACCAGACAAACATAGTCCCTATTTTGCCCTCTGGATATTAACATTCTAGAAAGTATGTTTACACAATTTCATATAAATTAACCACCGCTATGCCACTTCGTTTTTTTTTTAAATTTTAATAATTATAAGAGTGACAAATCAAAAAAATATTATTTTGTTTAATGATTAGAATTATTAATAAAATCTATAAGTGAACCAAAACTAAAATATTACTAAATTAGATCTAAAATATGTAAAACTAAAATAAATTTAAAAACCGGCCAAGTGCAAGTCGGACTCGCACAGGAAGAGTTCCGTACCATTATCAATAAAAACGGTCAACCATCCAATTTTTTTTTTTTTTTTTTTTTTCTAGGGGGGAAAATGCATTCCGCATACCACCCGGGTGCGAGGGGCGACCCGAGTGGTTATGTGGGACTCCCGTCCAGGCTAATGAGGCCGACGGTATACCCACTAAAAACCCCCCATATGTCACCTCGCCGCCTTATTGGTGGGGTTACGGGAACGCTTGCGCACTCATCCGCGACCCCACCGGCGGCAGCCGCCCGCGAGCGGCTCCCTCGCAAATGCCCGAAGGCCCTTCACGCTAGGCGCGCCAGATGTTTCGACGCGCCTTCCTCCTCGGCCTCCGTCCTGCAGTGTAGCGGACCCCCCCGAGCCCGCCACAAGGAGGCCACGGGCGCCAGAAAACTCCCAGCGCCCGGCGGCAGATGAGGTCCATGGTTCTGCCGCAAACCACAACTCGGCTGCAGAGGACAGGGAGAACGGCTCACCACAATACCGACACTCCTCTTCCTCGACGGTCCACCTCCAACGCGTCACAAGCGGGCTCACCAAGCCCACTTGGAGCGTCCTCCTCGGGCCAGCCCGCACCTCAAACAGGCCGGCCCTGGTTGCCTCTTCGCTTCACCGTGGGTGACCAAGCCACGGCTACTAAGCCCCTCCACCACGACAAGGTGGGCAACCCGCGGGGGGACGGTCAACCATCCAAGTACTGACCCCGCCTGACGTTGCTTAACTTCGGTGATTGGATGAGAACCTCGAGATTGGAAAGAAATATTTGTTTTATTCTGTTTTTAGTATTTGTTTTTATAGCGGTAACAGAAATACATAATCTGTAGAAATTTCAACTGGCTAACTATCACGGTTCATGACACACAGACGGACGGACGGATGGACAGCGGACTCAGTAATAGGGTCCCGTTTGACCCTTTGGGTACGGAACCCTAAAAATGGCCCCTGCGGCATATCCAGAACTGACGACAAGAGACCGGATGGGATGTCCCTGGTTCCGTGGAGTATGGGACGGGTCCTGGTTTGGGATGCAACGTGTGTAGACACAATAGCCCCGTCACATCTCCACCGAACCTCCGCGAGGGCAGCGGCAACGGCAGAGGCGACGGAGAGAGCAAAGGTACGAAAATACAGGGGTCTCGGCACAGAGTATAATTTTATTCCATTCGGTGTCGAGACCCTTGGTCCGTGGGGCCCTGGCGCTCTGTCTCTTCAAAGACCTGTCGAAGAGACTCAGAAACGCCACAGGAGATCGAAGAGCTGGCAACTTCCTCGCTCAACGCATCAGTTTAACGATCTAGCCAGGAAATGCTGCCAGCGTCTTCGGTACTATGCCGCAGGGGCCATTTTTAGATTTATCAAAAAAAAAAAAGAGTACCGAAAGAAGTTGCCACAAAGGCAAGTAGGACTGTTTACGTAGAATTTAATTAGCTTTAATGTTGCCTTCCATATTCTCATAGAACAAGTAGATTGAAAGTAAAACCCTAATTTCTCCAGGAAGGTACACATTTTCCAAGATGGCTGCGGTTCTACGAGGTCCCCTAATATTAAATGGCGTGGACATAAAAAGGGACCTTTAATTAACATACACACCAAATTTGAGGACTTCGCTAGAGATTTCGAAGTTTGTCTCATTTCGATTGTGCAAAGGCTCTCTTTACTCTTCAAAACTGATGAGAAAGTTGTATTTTATCCACAAGAGCGGCAAAGTCATTTGATGCAAATTTTGAATTGTTTCCACATGTTGGCTGGAATTTTAAGTGATGATTTTGAATAATAATATATTTAAATATTATCACAATACCTTATAATGTAATTTTTTTTTAGTGCACACCTCAATAGAAGAAAATAATACAGCAACAAAACAGCGACTGAAAACTAAAATTTAGCTCAGAAGGGAAATTATACATAACAAAGAACATTCCAGGCTAAAAGCATAACAAAGATAATTCCGAGAGCATTTTTTATGCATTTCAAATTGCAGAGACACTTCGTGCCGAACATTAACTTTCGGAATCAAGGCAAGGCATGCCGAAGATAATTTCTTAAAGTGCCGCTTTGCGGCACGGAGCAGGGATTAGGAAAAATACCTCGAATTTTCTGTTAACTTGACAGTAATGCTCAGCGTGCTATGGAGGAGATTGTGCCAGTTTAAGTGTGCTTTTTAACGTAGGTAGCTAAATATGTGGCATTATCTATGAAAAGGGATCTTATTGTCGATGGCGCTTACGCCGCACTGCGTCGCGTAGCGTTGTATTTGTATCAGAGCATCCGATCGTTCATGACGGCGGAAGCGCCATCGACAATAAGGTCCCTTTTCATAGATAACGTCACATATAAGTTTTTTTCCAATAGTTACGTTCCTCATAGTGTGATAAACTTCCTATTTCTACTCCTCTACTGTTAGAGTCTGTTCGGAAAAGAAGAGTCGTGGAATGTATTGGGTCCCATACATTCCGACTCTTCTCTATCTGTCATTTATACATTTTGCTACTCCTCTACTGTTATCTGTCAATTATACATTCTTGAACACGAATATAAGAACATACATAAAAGGTTTGAAGAAAAGTATATATTGTCTATTCCTCATAACACCACTTGTGCTTTAAAAAAATCAAGCATAGTCTCAAATTTTAAATTAATAATTAATTAAGTGCTGCCAACTTACAAAATATTGATTTGGTTGCATAGCAACACCCATAGACTACGAAGGCCGCTTAGCATTGCTTGTTGATCTCCATAGGCTACTGTGGCCAAAATAGAGAAGAAATTGTCCAAAAATTGAATTTAGCAAGGAGCAAGTACCAGGGCGTCATGAGTTACGAGAAGGTGTCGCTGATCAGCCGGGCCGGGGCGGACCGGGCGCGTAAGGTTGCTCGCGTATATCTTAGTTGTATACTTTTGGTTTGTTTACCTATATTATTCTACTAGTTTAAAGTATTATTTTTGTTGACTCGTAGGAAAAGTGTTGTATGCAACGTTGTATAAGTAGGTCAAAAAATGCTCGTGGCGTATTCCTTTACAACTCACGCCACTCGCCTATTTTCACCCTTCTTATACAACGGTTGCATAGATACAACGGTTCATACTATAATGAATACTAATGTTATAGTCTATTTCTCATAAGAGCACGATACTGTGATTAATGGCTACCAACCTAACAAAATCGAAATCAATACAGTTTTCATACTGAGTGCATTGCTGCCAACTTACAAAACTTATTTTTTAATGTCATCATCGTCTAGTGAACATTAATTCAAACACAAGTTCACCATAGACAATGTTTTTCATTTTGACGTAAAGCCCGACCAGGAATATATGATCATTGTCAAGAGGGCGCTGTTATTGTCATGTACAGGGTGACAGTTCAGTTTAGTATGCAAAATAAAGTTCCAATGAAATTCCGCAATATGGCGCATGATCATATATTACACTGGTCAGGCTTTATAACTAAGTATTTTGAATTAATTTTGCATTTTATTCATGTCAGTCGTCGAAAAAAAAGTTGTATCCAACGTATATCTACCTAGGTCAAAAAAGGCGAGTGACGTGGGTTACAGTTACATTGTAAGGGAAGAAAATACTATTATTTATTGTAAAGTACAATAGCTCCCTATTCTATTGTATTACTGCAATGTTCTACCGCCAGAGTGCACCTTTTGTAACCTATAGAGTTACATAATATTTATATAATGTTTACACAGATAATAAAATATGAAATTGATGCATCAATGCGGTTTGTTTACAAAGGGTCTATCGGGAAACGCGAAAATCGAAATTTAGTTATCTGCCTCTTTATCGTTCGAATATGCAAGAGTGAGAGGTCAGATTGTGATGGATTGTAGTAGTGGCGCCCCCTACGCAGAGTTTCGCGTAATATTCCCTATTAGAATATTGTATTATTTACAAATTTATGATGTAAAAGTAGCTCAAAGGTGGTAGGTGGATAATTTGGGTGGAAATATTTTCTTCGATATTTTATGTAGAACTAGGTTTGGACTGTTTGGAGCTTATAAATTGAGAAATTTTACTTGTTGAATGGCCGTCAGATATGATAAGACTGAAGGAAGAACCATTTTTCCTTCAGTCTAATCATATCGGACGGCGTATTCTGATTGTAAGAACAGGTTATGAATTTGATCTGTCTACGTCCGAGTGACGTTTCTGGTTGTAGATATGTTGTGATACAGTAGAACCTCAATAATCCAAACTTCAAAGAAACAATCCCTGTTCTGATTTGCGCAGCCTTCGTTATTACATTATGTTAAAAATAAAACATACGTTTATTCTGAACAATAAAGTGTTTAATGAGACTCCGAAATTACAAAAGCAAAGAAACTCATTAACAAAGTAAATTAACACTACATAATCTCGATTTGAAATGCGAATACATTTTAAAAACTTTTCTAATTTAGTCTGCTGAGTTCTATTTATCGACCAAGCAAAGGCTTTGTCCCTCAAATTACGCAGCGTAATTTTTTCGGGCAGCGACAGGTCATTTTTGTCAGCCCAGTCCAAAAAAGTGGTCAATGCTGATATAGTTACAGTGGGCTAAAGGGCTCACTCGGCAGTTCGGATTACAGCGACGTTCGGATTAGCATGTGTACGGACGGATTAACAAGGCTCTACTGTATCAAATTCATAACCTGTTAATAAAATTAGAATACGCCTTGTAGAATGGAGTATAGTGACCAAATTGGCAATCCCAATGCTAAAAACCCCCGCCTAATAAGGTCTTGTTTACATTGCCAGCCTAATCTTAGTCGCCGGCAAACAAAGATGTAACGAAGAAAAATCGACGAGGGCGGTTTATTTAACGAAAATTATTGCCTACCTTGTATAGGTAGATAGCTTTTGTACAGAAGATCTACTTCTCTAAATAAATAAAAATATCTGTACATTTAAAGCGAACTTCAGATGTTACTTAGCACTTTAAAAGGGGCTGTATAACTGCGATTACAAGGGAACAAATGACTTTGGCTTTCCAATCAAACGTGATTTGGTTATGTAGTTAAAGTAGTTAAAAGAGAAAACACCATACATCATTAAATAAAGGATTTAATACATAAAAACACGGAAAACAGGTCTTAAAGGTAAATCACACTCCAAAGCCGTAATGTCGGACGATCCTCGTCTGAAAGTTCGGGGCCCGCCAATAGTGCTATGACCATCGACACCGATCGTAGGACTGCTCGAGCAAACCACATAATCGGTTATCTGTAGTTAAAGTCAGCATCAAAAGTAGCGGATCAGACTACGCGTCAAAAGTATCTACTCTAATCTAATCTTCTTCTTCTTCTCCTTGTCCTTTTCCCATTATTTGGGGTCGGCTCTCCTAGTTACATTTCGCCAGGCTTCGCGGTCCTGGGTCATGTCAGGTGGGATTTGGGCTTCTTCCATATCCCTCTTCACTGTTGCCAGCCATGTTAGTCGGGGTCTTCCTCGTCGCGACTGTGTGGGGAACATATCCAGCACCTTGCGTGTCATATGTTCGGGCTCTCGGCGCATGACGTGGCCAAACCATCGAAGTCGCCCTTCGGTTATTTTTTCGGGTAAAGGTCTAACTTTAAAACTACCGCGGATGTAGGTGTTACGGATGCGGTCTAGTAAGGTGACACCACCGGCCCAGCGCAGCATTTTCATCTCTGCGACGTGAAGTTTATCCTCTAGCTGTTTTTTGAGGGCCCAGCACTCGGCGCCGTATGCCATGGCCGGACGGACTGCCGCTTTATAAACTTTTCCCTTAATGGTCACCGGCATTCTCTTGTCACATAAGACACCCGTTAGGTCTTTCCACTTCATCCAACCAGTGTTTATTCTGTGGGAGACATCGGCATCAATGGTACCATCTCTGGAAATGACCGAGCCTAGATATTTAAAGCTGTTAACCTGATTTAATGTCGTTCCATCCAAGGGGATGATATGGAGGTTTCGGCTACCAGTGAAGTTACAGTGCATATATTCTGTTTTATGGCGGCTTATCCGTAAGCCTGCACTCTCTAGAGCAACTCTCCAGTCCTCCAGCATTTTTTGTAGATCGTGAGATGTTTCGCTAATGAGGACTATGTCATCTGCATAGAGCAGGGTCCACGGTGGTGGTTGTTGCAGTTTGGCGGTCAAGTAATTCATCACGATGTTAAAGAGAAGGGGGCTCAGAGCTGACCCCTGATGGACGCCGACCTTTACTTCAAACTCGTCACTCAATCCTGCTGGGCAGCGCATGTGACATCATTGTACATATCTTTTACGGTATCAATGTAGCATTCGGGTACACTATGTGCTCGTAGTGCCTGCCAGATTAGGTTTCTTGGGACCCTGTCGAATGCTTTTTCTAGGTCGATGAACGCCATGTGTAGGTCAGCCCTATTGTCCCTGAATTTTTCGATTAGGATTCGAATGGTATGGATTGCGTCCGTGGTCGATCTTCCCGCAACGAAGCCACACTGGTTTTCGGTTATTTCAATAAACTGGAGTAATCTTCTGCTTATTATGCGTTCCCATATCTTAAGTGTATGAGGTATGAGTTTTATTGCTCTGTAATTTTCGCATAATCTGATATCGCCTTTGTTCTTATAAAATGGGATCAGGTGACTTTTCCTCCATTCGCTTGGTATGCCCTCAGTTATGATCGTGTTAAAAAGATTGGTCAGAAACACCACTCCTTTCGGACCTAACTTCTTCCACAGCTCGGCAGGAATATTGTCCGGTCCCAATCCTTTATTGTTGGCCATAGCTTTGACGGCTGCGTGTGTCAGGTATTACACAAGGAATAGGGCCTGCTGTTGAGGGTGTCGGGTCTGTGGGCGTTGTGCTCAGGTATGTTTCATTGAGCAATCGAGAGTAGTAATCTTTCCATCTCATCTGGGTATCGCAGTCTGTTGTAAGTAGTTGGCCCCTTTCGTTTTTTATGTATTTGATGGTCTTCACGTCTTTGGTGTTGGCATTTCTGTGTTTTGCGATCCTAAATAGCTCTCGATCATTACTAGCTGCTTCAAGCTTTGCGTAGAGATCGCTATCAGAAGAAGCTTTAGCTTGCGCTACCGCCCCACAATGTACTATAGACCCCATTTTTGTTGCATGTGCTTTTTCTTCCAGAAATCGAAAGTTTTTGTCATTTTAAGCTTACTAGTAAAACTCCGGCTTAGATATGACGAGTAGATTTTGAGAAAAAAAAAATCAAAGTTTGCCTTTATCCGGGTCCGAAAAAACACAAAATAAAATATTGCAAAAAATTTAAAACATATTTTCTTATCTTTATAACGATTATCAGATATTGCTATCACTCCGGATATATGTGCAAAATTGGGTCCTTCTACCTACTACGGATAACGAAATATTAAATAATTTGTCATTATTCTTTAGATTTTATTTAATCGTCCATAACACAGTATTAGCAGATAAAAAGTGACTTAAACGAAACCTTGGAAATACTTCTATTCATGGTATTAATTTTGTAAGCTAATTCAGCGTTATTTAGAAGTTATTGGTATTTTAATTTATATCCGGTTTATATCCGGGTATTTTTGTGCTAGGGTTGTCACTTCATCATAAAATATATAAATATATATTTTTATTTTTGAAGTATGGTTTTGTATATTATTTTATTATTGAAACTTCTTTTTAATCTTGATTTCAACTCATAAGCTTTTTGTTTAAATTAGCTTAAAATAACAGTTTCGTATTTACAGCGAACAAACTTTCGATGAAATGCTATGTGTGACATGGGAAGGAGTCCACCCTCGTTAGGCGATAGCTAAAACCCCATGTCATTACATGTAGCATGGAGATTATGGAAGAGAGATTGATTTACGGCTTGAGTCCATTACACGCTTGGATTAGAGCTTTAGAATTTGTGCTTAAACTTGGATATAAATCCGAAGTCAAAAAATGGCGAATTCCAGAAAATTCTGAAGGTGGTCGTTTGGTAAAACTGCGCAAAAAAAGAATACAGGATGAAGTCCGAGAAAAAATGGGCCTGCTTGTGGATGTGGTGCAACCAACGTCCGGCACCACTAATGACGGCAACACAGCACGAAGAGCATTCTCCGATAGGTACCGAAGTACATTCGCTGAAATTTTGAATGTTGAAAAGTGGCTTTTAGACGATTTATATATTATATTAACAGTCTTGTCCAGCAACTTGCAAGTTGATTCTGAGAAGTTTGGCAGTTTCTGCAGAAACCTGGCTTCAAAATACGTGAAAACATATAAGTGGCATCCAATGACAGTTACGTTACACAAAATTTTAGTACATGGTGCAAAAATAATAGATTTCACCACGTTACCGATTGGAATGTTATCGGAACAAGCAGCAGAGTCACGTAACAAGTTTTGGCGACAAGATAGGGAACATCATTCAAGAAAAATCAGCCGTGAATCAGCTATGTTTGATTTGTTCCACAGAGCACTTGTTACATCCGACCCATTTATATCGGACTTTACCATAAAAGAGAGAAAAAATAAAACAAAAAAGATTCCCCTACCTACGGCAGCAGTCAATCTGCTAAAACCCATTCATGACCATTTTAAAGTCACGGACGATTATTCATCAGCCGAGATAAATGTGGATAAAAATTTGATTCTTCAGAACGAAGCTGAAGTTTGAATAAGGTGAATAATTATTATCACTAAAATTTTAAAAAGACATTTACACCAGAATAAAAATATTATTAACACCCGGATATACGATTGTGACAACCCTGAACAAAAACTAAAATTACTGATAACTTCTAAATAACGCTGAATTAGCTTACAAAATTAATACCATGAATAGAAGTATTTCCAAGGTTTCGTTTAAGTCACTTTTTATCTGCTAATACTGTGTTATGGACGATTAAATAAAATCTAAAGAATAATGACAAATTATTTAATATTTCGTTATCCGTAGTAGGTAGAAGGACCCAATTTTGCACATATATCCGGAGTGATAGCAATATCTGATAATCGTTATAAAGATAAGAAAATGTGTTTTAAATTTTTTGCAATATTTTATTTTGTGTTTTTTCGGACCCGGATAAAGGCAAACTTTGATTTTTTTTTTCTCAAAATCTACTCGTCATATCTAAGCCGGAGTTTTACTAGTAAGCTTAAAATGACAAAAACTTTCGATTTCTGGAAGAAAAAGCACATGCAACAAAAATGGGGTCTATAATACATTGTGCGCCCTCTTCGCCTCTTTCTTTGCCTCTTTGTACGCAGCGTTATCAAATGCATCATTAGTTTGTTGCCACTGTTTAAAGAGGGTCTTTTTTCGCGCGACCTTAACTCTCACATCACCATTCCACCATTTCGCATCCTTGTCGTTGCTCAGGGGTCCCTTTGACACGCCAAGATGCTCAGCTGCTTTCTGGTTGCAGAGGCTTTGGAAGGCATTCCATGTTGTTTCAGCGTTGTTATCGTTGTTTATTGTTGTCATTTCATCCTTTATTTCGTTGACCAGTTTATGTCCTTCTTCTCGGTCTAATCTGTGCCATCTTATTCTTGGTATTCTATCTTTCTTTACCTTTATAGACCTTTTCATTAGAAGCTCTGCAACTAGAATTCTGTGCTGTGCGGTCAGAGATTCTCCCGGTATCACTTTACAATCTTTGATCATCCTAAGATTCTCTCTGTTTGCCAGGATGTAATCGATTTGCGTGCAGTTTCCACCGCTTTTGTAAGTTATTAGGTGTTGGTCTGCTTTCGTAAAAAAAGTATTTATGATGGCAAGATCATACGTTGCTGCGAACTGTAGTACGGATTCACCTTCTGCATTTCCGCAACCTTCCGAAGCCCAGGTTTCTATGCACTCTTTGGTATGCGGTCGTAGTTCTTCCCATATGTCCGTTTAGATCTGCACCAATGTACGTCGACTCGTCCGATGGTATCGACTGCAGAATATCGTGGATATCATCCCAGAAGAGCTGTTTTTCAGCATTTGAGCAGCCTACTTGTGGAGCGTATGCGGTTATTACGTTCATACATGGTTGGTCATCTAGTGCTAATTTTATACACATAAGTCTATCGCTGACTCTGGTGATATCCACTATTCGATCTTGCAGATCTCTATCCAACACAATTCCGACACCATTCCGTGGTCCGCTTCCATGATAGACGAGCTTATAATTGTTCCCTATTTGTCTCGATTTAGACCCCTTCCATTTTGTCTCTTGTATACAACAAATATTTATTCGTCTTCGGTGGAGAACTTCGCTCAGTTCAGCACTGCGTCCTGTCATCGAGCCTACATTCCAACTAGCGATTCGCAATTTATGGTTTTGGAGTCTAGGTTCGATGTTTCTTCTTCCGTCGCTTTGGGGGGACGCCCTAGTATTTGTTGCTCTACTTTTCCTGGTGCCGTGGTAAGCGCTGGTGGCCTAGCGGTAAGAGCGTGCGACTTGCAATCCGGAGGTCGCGGGTTCAAACCCCGGCTCGTACCAATGAGTTTTTCGGAACTTATGTACGAAATATCATTTGATATTTACCAGTCGCTTTTCGGTGAAGGAAAACATCGTGAGGAAACCGGACTAATCCCAACAAGGCCTAGTTTACCCTCTGGGTTGGAAGGTCAGATGGCAGTCGCTTTCGTAAAAACTAGTGCCTACGCCAAATCTTGGGATTAGTTGTCAAGCGGACCCCAGGTTCCAATGAGCCGTGGCAAAATGCCGGGACAACGCGAGGAAGAAGAAGAAGACTTTTCCTGGTGCCGTCGCTTGAGGGGTACGCCCTAGTATTCGCACTTGTATCTCTTTCTGGACTTTTCATAACTAGGAGAAAGATATCGGCTTTCGTTTTACGGCCGGCTGCCACCAGACGCCAAGAATGTTACTCTCCTGGAGAGCATGAGTGCTACCGTTGGCCTTGTAGGGCTCTTCCGCTACCATCCCTTCTACGTACTCCATCCTAAGCACGTAGCACACCTTAAGCCTCTTCTTCAATTACCTCGAAGGAGCCCAAAGGCGGGGTTTTTAACGAAGTGTCCTTCTTCGGCCTGTTGGTCCGCGAGAGGTATTTAATTTCCCTCTTACCCTGCCGATATCACAAGTCCGCCTTCTGACGTCGGCTGAGCATTCCTCCATCCGCCACCTGAGAACGCGTTCTCTAGGGGTGAGGCTCCCCCGAGAAAAAATTACTCCACAATCTACTCTAATCTAATAACTGAATAAATAGAGATTTGTCTGTACATGTAGAACAATTAGACTGTTACAAATATTTCTGTACACGAACTGTAAAAATATGTATCTATTTGGAAGAGTACTTGAGAATGTCAGATACTTTTGGGCGATGTTTCATCCGCTACTATTGATGATGTCTGTGTTAACCTTGATTTTATTTAATTAATTTCACTTGTGGCATTTATATAACCATGTGACATAATAAATATTTTGTATTTCATTTATGTACGCTAGTATTTTACGTATGTACGTATTTTACAAGCTTTTATTTAACTTGCCCTCATGCGCTGTTAGTATACTGTACCTGTGTTAATTTGTTTGTGTGGGTCAAATCTGGCAAGCTGAATTTGACCTAATTCCCGATTTCCCATTGAGCTGAAAATTTTCATACGTATGTAAATCGGATTATGCTTCTGAAAGGTAGGAACAAGGGCTTAAGCCTGATTAGGTTTCCACCAGAGACGTGCGACAGAGCTATCTGTTAGCTAATTAGTATTGCTAAATTCATGAATTAGCTTAGTAGTGGGTTGAATCAGTTGATTGAGCTAATGTATGTTGTGGTGTATCATACGAATTGTTAATTATCTGCTTGAATTTAAATTTAGAATAGAATTTATAATTTTCAATCGAATATAGGAATATATCTAACCTAACTATATAAAACTAACTTTAACAAAATATCCTCTATGACTTGAAATTTGGCTCAAAATGTACCCTATGTTCTGGACGCTAGAGTATAGTTTGTGTCATCCACGATGACGCGCAGATTTGTCAAATCTAACCTTTAATAACATGAAATTAAGAGTCAAGTCAAGGTACGCGTCTTTGTGAATTACACGATCTATAGTGTATCCTAGCGTCATGAAATCGAATCGATTGACAGCCCGTTCTCCTCACCAATATCGACTCACGCAGCGGCTTACGTGAGCGAATAACTCGCGAGTGCGACGCGGCGCGGCGCGGCGCGACGGCCCAATGGCATTCGCGTTCACAACGAGATCGCCCATGTTCGCCCTTCCATAGGTATCAAAGAATTGAATTCATCCGCGCCGCGCGGCTTCGCGTTCTCGAGCTATTCGCTCACGTAAGCCGCTGTGTCAGTAGTTTTGATGCTACCATGAAAAACATAACACACACAGTCACAGATATCTATATAGACTGCTAAATTCATAATTCATATACCTCTCTGTAGGGTCACACCCCATTTTGATAATTTTGATTGGTAAGCGTTTTGTCTGCGTCACATTTTTTGCCTCCTACATTTCTTAGTTAAAGGCTAATATTCGCGTAGACGCCTTACAGTTATAAGATAATATACTATTATATGTAGACGCCATGTGAATGATTTTGAAAGCTGCCATACAAAGGACTATGCGTCACAATGGTCCCAAAATCAACAGAGGTTAGAATCAGGTCATTAGAGAGGCATTGATATGTACTTCATTTCGTTATAAAGGCACCAAGCGGAATTCCATTGCAGAACTGAAATATTTTTATTTTAGTCTAAATGTCATCACCCTTATTACCTAGGCAATAGAGTCCACTGCTGGGCAAACCATTCGCCGCACTCACACCGGTGCTCGAACATCTACCCTGCATTAATGAAATGACACCCTGTAAGGGCACACAATAGTACCAGTTCTATTCAACATATTATAATTAAGGTAACATAATAAGATTAACATATTATTAGCTTCTCAGTAACATATTTACTTACTTGGACTATATTGCCTAGGTAATAAGGGTGATGATATTTTGACTAAATTACAAAATTTATGTATGTATTTAATAATATATCCCAGTTCTGCAATGGATTCCGCTTGGTGCTCATATAACGAAATGAAGTACATAGCAATACCTATGTAATGACCTAACTCGCATTTCTGTTGGTTTTTGGTCCAGGCTCCATACAAAGTAGCCCATGGTCCTACGTCACTACGGTACGCGATAAAATCCCGTATACTATACAGGAAAATAAAACGCCGTGTGAACCTAGCTAAAGGGTTAAATGAGTCAGCACTTGTGGTCGTTTACTACTATTTCTAGTACCAGGTTTTGGAAATAGCAGGCTCCTTTAAGTTTAATAAGGTAGCGAGGTCAAGCTATGCTGGATGTCATGGCGAGGTTAGTGAATAGAGTGACCTAACTCAGAGCAAGTTCGTGTCAGGACTGTCAGGAGTCAGAAGCAGTAACTTCCAGTTTGGCAACTAAGGTGCTTTCGAGGTGTCGACTATTTGAACATGGCAATTCCATAGACGTCGAACGAATATGCCTGACTGTATGAGACGTAATATAGATCTATAAGACTATTTACCGAGACCATTCATCATAGTATTTTTCAAACAGTGTCATCATAATATAATTTTGCGGTATTTGGCGTTTTTAGGTTATAAATTGTATGTAGATGACATCTATCAGCATACCGTTCTTGTTTGAAAAATACTATGACGGCATAAAATATTGGTATCCTCTAAAAACGGACAGACAGACAGACATGACGAATCTATAAGGGTTTCGTTTTTTGCCATTTGGCTACGGAACCCTAAAAAGGCGATACTATTTATTAGTTCATTATCGATGCCAGACCGATGATCTTTTGCAGTTCTGTCCTGAATCTATTGAAATAAATCTATATTTAACTTTATTAGTTTAAGAGCTAAGTATACGTGACCGTCCATACAAGAAGAGAAAATGTTTTCCCACTTCTAAATATTTTCCATTCTCCATGATTTTTAATATGTTATTGACACAATGAAAAACTAGGTTTATAGGTTAAAAAAATACTTTTGTTTATCAAAAAAGGTAAACCTATAAACCTAGAATATATTATGCTAAAGCGATTGACATCAAAATCAAAGTGATTTGTTAAGCTTAGTGGAAACCGTTTTGTCCCGAAAATTTCATAGAAAAATTACCGTTATTTCGTTAGATTCGAAAAGCTATTCTCCGTCTAATGGCGTTATTCATAAATGCGCTACAGTAGGGTTAAGACGGTGGTCTCTTTATCATTTGTCACCACGCCTGTCACGTTCTAACAAGTGTGTAAGCGCAAAAGTGACGGGCATAGTGACAAGTGATAAAAATGGAACCATGCTGCCACCGCAGGACTTAATAATATAATTCGTGTCATCCACGATGACGCGCAGATTTGTCAAATCTAACCTTTAATAACATGATAATATGAGTCAAGGCACGCGTCGTCGTGATGGACACGATCTGTAACTATTAATCGTTTGTCTCTGTCATTTTGACTTATGTATTTGTAAGAAAGGGATACAACATAAATTAATTCATATAGGCTTATAAAGATTTATGAAGGGACATTTATCATGTTTTAGTTCTGTGGATTGTCTTGGTCTTAGGCGTGTGGCATGTAATTATGTATATTGAATTTGTATCACAGATTGAACTAAATATTTGTGACGGGAATATCATTGATTTACTTAACTACATTATAAAAACTCATTAATATAACAGTAGAGAAAAACGTAACCTACTTACGTACTAAAATCATGGCTCTGTTTCTACTCACACGACACCGCCAACGCTAGAAAGAACTCATAGTCAATTTGTCAATACAATGTGTAACAATTCCACGGGGATCCGTAGCGACGTTGCTAAGACGCGATACGTGGCGTGGATTTGTCATGTCATTCTAGTTTGAGAATATTGGTCAAGTTCAGTTCATGCGAACTAACTGGTTCCGTAGTTATGGGTATAAGTGCGTATGTTGGGTCCCCGCGCTCTGTGTAACTGGACTGGGGGCCTAACTAAGACGACAATCGTACATCGACAAACGCTAAATGAAAAGAAAAATGTATCGTGATGACTATTTTAATACATCATTTACGTTTCGATTGGCATTTTCTATCAACGATGGTCATCTTGGTAAGCCCTCTGGTGGTAGTAACTACTACTACTGGCCTCTATTTCAGACGATCTATGGTGTAATGTCCGAAAAACATCTTTTTCGGTGACTGAAAAGACCGATGTGAGAGCGGCATACTTTGCCACAGAGCTGGCAAGGGAAGTTCGCGGCGGATTGTGACGTTTCGCTACGGTGCCTTTTTTCCCTTTTGTCTGGCAGTGCCGCAAACCAGGCCTCGTCGCAGAACTTGCGACCATCTCCAACACACTTGCGCCACTCCGTTCGCTTCTCCGCAAGCTTCTCCCAGTTTCGGTGGTCGATCTTAAAAGCTGTCATATCCCTCTTGGCGCAGTCTTTAAAGCGAAGCAATGGCCTCCCAACATCTCTTTTCGCATTCGCTACCGCACCCAGTGCTAAATAGTTAATTCATGTACAGCTTGCATTTTTCAGTTTAATCTATTCAAATAATGTGAACATCTGTAAAGATAGACCTTGGTCGTACACAAAAAGTAAGAAACCAAGTACCAAGTGACTTACACTGCGGTGGCTGTCACACTCATTTTCTCTTATATACACAATGGTATGGTGTATCATTAGATGAAAGAACACATGTGCTTAGCAACATTGCAGAATGCACAGTCACTAAAGTTATTAGCTTAGCATTTCTGCATACAAATATGTATTATTCTTCTTCCTCGCGTTGTCAAGGCGGAGCCGGCATTCGTTGGTGGTTTTAGACGGTAGTCCTCTACTGGTTAGTCCGTCATCGCCCCTGGTTTCCCCCGGACTAGGGCATGCGTAAAAGCATTTCCCCAACGTTAAAAAAAAAAAAAAAAAAAAGGCTTATGGGAGCACAGGCTCCCATAAGCCTTGCAAGCATCAGCTTGACAACTAATCCCAAGATTTGGCGTAGGCACTAGTTTTTACGAAAGCGACTGCCATCTGGCCTTCCAATCCAAATACAAATATGTATGCAGTTGATCTTGAAAACAGTTTGCGCCCACTGCCCATACGAGAGTCAACGAGGCAGGACACGACCTGCGCACATTCGCATTAGCAAAACATTCGCTTCATTCGTCAATGCGAATGTTTAAAATGATGCGAATATTCGTATAATAATAATATAATAATTCAGCCTATATACGTCCCACTGCTGGGCACAGGCCTCCTCTCATGCGCGAGAGGGCTCGGGCTATAGTCCCCACGCTAGCCCAATGCGGATTGGGGACTTGACATACACCTTTGAATTTCTTCGCAGATGTATGCAGGTTTCCTCACGATGTTTTCCTTCATCGAAAAGCTAGTGGTAAATATCAATTGATATTTTGTACATAAGTTCCGAAAAACTTATTGGTACGAGCCAGAATTTGAACCCACGACCTCCGG
Organism: Cydia pomonella; assembly: GCF_033807575.1. Taxonomy (NCBI): domain Eukaryota; kingdom Metazoa; phylum Arthropoda; class Insecta; order Lepidoptera; family Tortricidae; genus Cydia; species Cydia pomonella. The sequence continues at coordinate 5,065,188 of NC_084717.1, read as the reverse complement.
ATTGAAAGTCGGACGTCATATCCACTCGGCCACCACCGCGTATAATACGAATGCGAATATTGGTGACAGACTAGTCTGTTAATCACTGCTGTTGACTATATATCAATTTCATATCGAACAAAACACACATGCACAAACAATATGAGTTTTCAGTTCACTGTGGAACCCTAAAACCAGCAAATGTTCCCGATGCCGAATACGTTACAAAATACGTGCCTATGATTTGTCTGCGTATCTGAAATACGCGTTACGATTACATGTTATTCGAGATCTAATTTCACGCAACGTAGTTTAGACACGCAGGTTTTGATGGAGTGAGCAGAAGCACTAATTGAATCGGTGTGGGGTAAGACGAACATCGTTTATTTTGCTCGAGGCATGATAAACTGTATGAGGATTCCATACAAGGGTTTATCTTGCCCCCGAATTTAGTCTTACCTCCCCTTACCTTATTAACCCTTTGCATCACCAGTTAATTTATGTACGTAGTCGAAGATAATTAACTCTTGTGTATACATTAGTTGTTTGAATGTTCAAGTGTGACAGGGGTGATTTTAATTAAATTTGTAAAAAAAATACTTTTTTTTATTGCTCAAACTCATGAACATTTTCATTTGGACAATAAATAAATCCCAAATTTTCCTCTCCGTATTGTACACATTTTCAAGAAACGTAGGCATATATTTCAAAATTGAAATTCAGAATTTAATATGACTCAACGTCGTGTCAAAACAAAATTAAAACCTTAACAATTTTAAAGCAGAATCGGCCCCACGTTCAGTAGAAAACTAAAAACACAAAGGATAAGTAGCAATAAATATAAGCAGCAAAACGATTAACGTTACACATAACAAATTCCCGAAACAAGTATTATTTTTGATACTTGTATCAATAACACCAAAAAAGTTATTGTATCAAATTACATCAAATTTGAAAACTGTGAAAATATCGACGCGTTACTTTAATCGTATTACGATTTTTCAAATTCCACGTCCGAGCCATGACGACTTTAATTAATTTCCAAAGCTCGAAAGGCGAGCTCACGGCAAATGCTTGAAATGTATGTATTATCAAAGGTAGTTAATTTGGCGTAAATTTTAATTAAGTAGCATACTTATACTTTAAACGTTTGGCGTATTTATAAAAAAGTGCATCTTTTTTTAAGAAAACTAGACAAATTTGGACTATTTTAATTAAACCCAATTTAACGTTGAGACGTACAATTTAAATTTATTACCACTTTAAATGATGAAAACCCCTGACGTTGTCATGTTCTTTAGTATCAAAAGAACTTAGAGGAACCACTTTATATACATATTATATTATGACGTAGGTACTGGCTTACCAGCCTGAATATGTTGTATTTGAAGTATGAGTTAAATATAATAATTTAATTACGGGACAAGCTTTCACAAACCCACAGTAAGCTTATTAGTTCAATAACGCTAACGCTTGTGTTGTGCAAAAAATCTATTACCGACTCAAATTTAATTAGTTCAAACTGTCCATACAAACACAAATGAAACCACAATGGACATTACCAAAGGAATCACATCAAAGCATTCTTACATCGCAGAACTTGTCTTAAATGCTAATAAAAGACGCGGCTGCCCAGCCTTCGTCAATGAATATTTCATGATGGCCGCCCAGCTAACTAGACCCCGTACCCTCAGTTTAACCCATTCAATCACTACAATGGCGCCTTGAAATTCTATTTTATCGTAGTTCCGCAGAAATTGGCCGTTACAACCACAGATGCCGTACGTTTATTATCTCATTAATTTTTCATCATTTCTCGGGCTCGCGTTAACAACCGATTGATGGAGATCTCTGGACCGCGCTAAAATTGGCCCGGACCGCCCAACTGTAAAAATATTACGGGTCTTCGCCAAAATTGAGTAAAATGGTTTTCGAGGGAAAAGGAATACTGGGTTTAAATTGAGCATGTTATAAAGTGTAATAAAGCATCAGGAATGTTATACAATGACACCATTCATATTCAATCAGTTTTACCGGAAATTATGTCGCAAAAATTTCTTTATAATCTGGGAAATATGCTTTGTTGCAATTGAGAAAATGCATAAGTTGCCAAGACTTAAGAATGTATTACATTTTATAAACTATAATAAAATGAAAAATATTTATTTTTAGGAAACTAGGGCCCTGATTTTACGGCAATTACTACAACAACACACAATAACAGTACATGCCACGCACACGACAACTATACACATGAACTATAATATCTACTAGCGTATAACCGTATACCGTTTCAAATTTGATACTCCTTAATGATTATGTAACTAAAGTCATGTCTGAAGATAGTCAAGTAGATGTAGTTTACACAGACTATAGTAAAGCGTTCGATAAAATTGACCATAAATTGCTAATCCTCAAGTTAAGTAATATGGGTATTCACGGTGATCTGTTGCACTGGTTCACGTCTTATATTGACAATAGGTCACAAGCTGTTGTCATTAACGACTATGTGTCTGGCTGGGTAACTGTTCCCAGTGGCGTTCCTCAAGGATCGTTGCTGGGGCCTTTGCTTTTCAATATGTTTGTCAATGACATCAGTGATTGTTTCCACACTTCCAAATTGCTATGTTTCGCTGACGACATGAAATTTTTTACCAAAATTAATTCATTGGATGACTCTGCTCTTTTACAAGATGACCTAACACGTCTTGTTGCATATTGCCAGACCAATAAATTAGATCTAAATGTATCTAAATACTTTACTTTAACCTTCACTATACAACAAAGTTCAATTCCAACTTCGTACAAGCTAAATGATCATGTGCTTAAATCTGTGTCATGTATGAAGGACCTGGGAGTCACCCATGATTCAAAGCTTTTATTTGATACTCATATAGATAATATAGTAACTAGTGCTACCAAGACATTGGGATTCATAATGCGTAGTTCTTTACATTTTACCCAAATTAAAACTATAAAAGTTCTTTATTGTACATATGTCAGAAGTAAACTTGAATATGCGTCTCAATTTTGGAACCCCAGTTATAATATTTATATTAACAGAATAGAATGTATACAGAAAAAGTTTGTAAAATACCTCTGCTTTAAAATTAAAACTCCTTATAATTCATCCAATTATGACAATACTTGTAAAAAACATCACCTTATCCCACTACATAAACGTCGACAGATTGCAGATATTACTAATATACTTAATATTTTAAATGGTAACATTGATTGTCCTGAATTGCTCGCTAAGCTCTCCTTAAATACTCCATCTAGGTCTAAAAGATACTTCCCTCCCCACTCAATTCCTTTTTCATCACGTAATTACAGAAAGAATAGCTTTCTACTACGAGCTGGTAAAAGTCTAAATGAACTAACGAAGGAGCGAGATATAGACGTTTTTAATAGCAACATCACAACTATAAGACGGATTCTAACAGACAAATTACTTGAGTGAGCGAGTCGTATGTGTTGGAATATTATTGTATTATTGTATCGATTGACGTATTAAGTTTACTAATAAGTTTTGGTTTCTTTGTTCAGTATATAATATAATAAGTATTAATATTTAAAAATATTAGTGGTAACACGTTGTAAAAAAAAATCTAGTGCTAACCACCAATTATCTGTTAACCTGTTGCTACCGGTGGGAACCTATAATTGGCTCTTTGTTATCTATATATATAACTATTGTACAATTTATAGCTGTTGGTTCTCCGAACAATAAATAAATAACATCAAGAGTGCCTGATTCTAAAATTAGTGTCCTCTACAGTACCTATAGTTTTTAGATTTAAAAAAAAATTAACATGACATAATTGCTTTCCTTCGAATGCGGGATAATTTAAAAAAATGCTAATATTTATTTAACTAGAAGACCCAAATATGAATTTCATACTTTTGAACACTTCGCTACTAAAACGCTTATCAAAACATCTTCAACATGTGAATGTTGCACCAGTAGAAAGTGTGTTTAGTTTAATAGTTAATAAGCGATTTACAAAAATATCCTACTTTTGAATGTATCCCACAGCATTAATCTTAATGTCTATTATTATTATTTGTTTATTGACATCACTGCATTTTTTGATATAATATTTTTATCCGTATTGTTATTATTAGTATAGTTATTTACATTGAATAACTACTATTTACTGTGACTGCAAAACGAATGATCATAATGTATTTTAAATTATTTTCGGAAGTATACGTAGACTACTAAATTTAGATATTAGGCAATAGGTAATAATGTTTTGTAAGGTAATTTTAAGTATTTAGCTATTAAGGTTAACTTGCTATACCCTATTCAGGGTCCATGTTGTCACAATTTAATTTAAGATAACATCTGTATGTACAATGGAATAGAATAAATAAATGAAATAAATTCGTTGTAATACTTTCAGAAGTAGTCAACCAATACTTAAGGAAAAGAATAAAAGTCCTTATTCATACCTATAGCTACTTTAAAATGTACTTTTATTATATGTTTCAATTACCTACACATACTAGATCTCGTCAAGTTTACTACAAGATTTCCTAATAAGTGTTTAAAGTAACTGACCTACAGTCATGTGGACCCCTAATAAACATGCTACGGGGTCCTTGGACCCCACTTTAAGAAACCTTGTCCTACACGAAGCGTAGTTCACGGATCTTGGCTGGCTCTATAAAAACCCCGTTTATAGTTCAGTAATCCAATCGCTCCTCCCTTAAGCACTTAACTTTTATCCGTAAACTTGTAACTTCGGACAAATTCCATCCAGCCTATTTTAAATTCAATTGAACATCAAAGTTAGATCGGTCCACACTTGAAACAGAACTAATTTAAAGTCTGGGTCAAGTAGCACAACAATTGGGTTTTAGGATCGCTATTTAGTATGTAGTTAGTTTTAGTTTTAGCTTGGGCCCGCGGTCAGCCAGCTAACTAACTTCTCAACTTGGAAAAGGTCGACAAGAGAACTTGTTTTGCTTTCACGAGCCTGAAGGCAGGTTCTGTTTTAATACTTTTATTTGGGTTTTCATCTTGTTTTGACACGACGTTGAGCGTGTACTGCCCCCAATCAGAGAGAGCTGCTAACGCTAAGTGGTCATCAAGAACTGCAATTAGGAGGCCATTTCAAACGTACATTTGACATCCAAATCGTATTTGAATGTCATTTATATGGAGTGTGGATTAAGAAGGAGTGAAATCTCCTATGGTAGAACTATTGCAAAAGTGTACAGCTGTCAGCTATAAATAATAGTTTCAAATCTCTCCAGAGTAGCGCTAGAGTAGCTAAGAACTTAAGCGTTATTGACGAAGTGAAGTGCGCTGTCTATGATTCAATTTTTTTGTTAAGTATTCTAGGTATTGTAGCGCCACCTATTTAAGCTTTTTTGATGACACTTGGTACATGGAGATTTAATTCCTTACCTTCCATAGTCATTTAGTTATCTTTCGTGCATACATTTCACTTGTACTTGTCCGTACACGTTGTGTCAACAAACAAGACACACGATCATTAACAAGAATACATCATTTTGATGTCAAAATGTAAGCTTGAATTGTCCTTCAGGAGTCTTCTCAAAAGGCATTTCGTTCACATTTGGCTCGTGTTCTTGTCTGACGACACGAGTCCAGGTTATATTTAAATAAGATCAAAACCTTATCAAATTTTTAAAACTGAATTGGTCTGTCGGTAGCAATTATCATGGTTTTCAATTGGATATTTAGGTTTAATTTATATGCGGTTCTGTTGATTGTTTTGTTTTCCTATAAACTTTGTTCGCATACTCGTATAACCTATACTAATGTCATCCCTTTTCAGTGATTGGCCCCTTCAACCCTATTTTTAGAACTACCTGATATTCGAAAGTGCTCAGGAGGCCCATTTTGGTTTAAACAATTGTTAAGGTTTTGAGCCCTAAAAGACCTGTCTACCCTTAGAATACCCAACTGGCGTGAATGGGCGCAGGATAGGGCAGAGTGGCGCTCTCTTGTGTCAGAGGCCAAGATCCTGTTTGGGTCACTGAGCCAGTGAAGTATTTAGTAAGGTTTTGAATTTGTTATGATTCTTGATTCTGATGGAAACCGCAATCTTGTAGGGTTGGGTTGGGTTAGAATCGTCTCTACGACTATAATAGAAAGATTAGATAAATGACTGTTGACAGTCACAAGAAATACTTGCTCAAGAATATATAACCGTACTCTATTAATATTATATCTATTTAATATTTGTTGTGCCAATATGGATATAAACTTGTATTTGAAATAAACACCAAAACAAAACATTTAGCTTTCATACAATATTTTATTTCAATTTCCACAAAAACAAATACAAAAAAAGGAAAAAAACGAATAACAAAACAAAACGTTGGTCGAGTTACACTTAGGTTAATACCGTCAATACAGTTGACATTATGCTGAGACGAAGATTATCTATACATACATAATATAAAATATGTATGTAATTACAACTTAACTGATTTTCTTAGGTCAAACTAATACTTCTTAGAATACCGAATGAGGTGAACAATCACCGGTTCATTCATTAAAAAGCTGAGTAAACTCAGCTGTCTTAAATCAGGTAGGTTTTTTAAGTTGTTTTTTTTTTACCTTTCGTCTCGATGAATATTCCACAACCGTTATACCAAACCACAAAATATGACTCAAAATTGCCACATAAAAATCAACAAAGGAAAAATGGGCCGTATTGTGGTTTAGGTTAAATGGTTTAAAAAAAAACTCATAATTCGAACGATTTTAACTCATAACAAAAAATACCGATTTAATACAGTTGGTCAGATTTCATCCAGATTTAAGTAAATTAAGGAATCTCCCAAAAGTGTTCGTCATTAAACTGGTGTGGCTTCGCTAGTGGTTCAAATATCTTCAACCTGGTTATGCAACCTGAAAAACAAAATAGTGACGTTGGGACATTTAACATCTCCAAATTTAATATATTATTCGGGTCAATGTGGTGAAGACCCCCATATAATTTTTTCGGCTAGGAAGTTCAAACTGATATATTTGAAGTCGGTGCCAAGCCAAATTTTGAAGCCTATTTTGATATTTGATTTGTTACAGTTGGTACCTTGAAATATTTTGACGTTGTGCAATAAAGAGGATTTGTATTGCATTGCGTTGCATTGCATTGCATTGCATTGCATTGCATTGAATTGCATTGCGTGGCATTGCATTGGAATGCATTGCATTGTATTGTATTGTATATTTGCATACTCACCCGTGATAATCCCAAAAACGAGTGCCAAGACCAGCGTACATATAAGCGCCACCAGTTGCATGGCACCCTGCGTGCCTGTGCTTCTCCCGTGCTGCCAAATGTACCAAACTGTTATGCGTTTATAGTTCGTGTCATTCACGAAGACGCATGGCGCGTTTTAACTCGTATTTTTGTATGTTATTAAAGATTAATATGACAAATCTGGGCGTCATCGTGGATGACACGAACTATATCACATAATGCAGATTCGCACGCTACTCCGGTGTGTGAGCAAGATAGCCATATGCATCCCTGCATGACAATGTCTTGCTCGAACATCACAGCGGTATCCGGATTCAACGTGAAGACCACATTAGTATAAGGCCTGTGTGGACACTCGAGTTGGGCTGGGCGTGCAGCAGGGCGGGGTGTGCGGCTTGCATGTAAATGTTCAAAGTTCAAAGTTCAAAGTTTTTTTATTGTATGTAAGAATCAGGTTACATTGTAGGTCGAATATACAATTGAATATTTAGTCACACCGAAACTTTACCTTTTCAGGTGTACATACATTTACAGTATACACATATAATTATGTTAACATATTAACTTACATACTAGTAACACTCATGAGAAACTTAGATAATCATTTATACAGTAAAAACATTCTTTTATAAGCCACTTTTTTGTGCTCGACTTAAACAGCTTTAGATCCATGTCTTTAAAATGATCAGGTAATTTGTTGTAGATTGTGATGCACATGATATAGGCGTTTTTTGAAGTAAGTGACAGGTTAACATATGGTTTAGGTAACCTGTGTTTGTATTTCGGTCTAACAACACGAGGACCCAATGATATGTTTTCTGTGAACAGATATTTATATTTGTGAACAAAAACAGAAACTTCATAGATATAAAGACAGGGGAAAGAAAGAATATTATTTTGTATGAAATATGGACGGCATGACTCTATTGGATTAACTGAAAATATGGCTCTAATGCAACGCTTTTGAACAATAAATACATTATGCTTATCAGTGCAGTTCCCCCAGATTACTACGCCATACCTTAAAATTGAGTTAACATATCCATTATACGCTATTAGTGCTGCTTGTGTGGAAACAGTTTGATGCAAACGCAATGCAAACGTATAAGAGCGGCCTTAGGGCACGCTGCTCAAATCACTTGTAAACCAGACGCCACGCTACTTGTCCTGCTGAACGCTCTGCTTCGAGCCTCCACTCAATTTTAAAAGCGGAATAATACTAACATTATAAATACGAAAGTTTATCTAAACTGAAAATTTTAGATTTTTTTGAGGAACTAACAGATGTAAAATTATAAAATGTTCATCCTGGAATAGAAAGTAGAAATCAGTTAAATGAGTTTTACGCAGACTAAGTAAGACAACGCGGCAGCAGAGTTAGAGACACGCCACATCATCTTGAGCCGTATTATGCCTGCTGTACATACTCGTCGAGAGCCTGTCGCCGAGCCTCTGCAAAAAACCTACCCAATCGGAGATGGGCGCGATGAGAGATGAGAGTAAAAGCGAGACGAGAAAGGAGCAGTATGTACTCGTTCTCGGCCTGTCTTGGAGTTTCTCGATGAGTGTGTACAACGGACATTATGATCGTAATAACGGGCTAGGAGTTTGATCTGGATTTTTTATGGATATGATTTGTCATTGTCAAAAGTGACTGATTATTCAATCAGAAAGTTACAGAATTATAAATCCAGATCAAATTCATAACCTGTTAATAAAATCAGTATACCCTTGGCACGGTGTCGTTGCTGTGATAGTGCATGACACTGTTGAAAATCGCGCTGTCAACGATTGTCATCTTAACTATGCCCCCAGATGTCAAGCATTACTAACTCCAACAGCTTCAAAGACAGTCTTCAGGCCTTCTGGGCCGTACATATCCTCTGTTGCGACCGCAGCGACTATGATAGAGATGATACCGGAATAGACCCCGGGAAAGCCGTGTAGGTGCAACACGCCGCATGTGTCCAGGAGACCGCACTTCCTTATGAGGAATGGCTGAAAAACAAGGCTGCGTTACTTTTTATAAATAATTTACCCAATCTAGTTCGCAAATGCCGGCGGTCACTTCCACTGGGTGAACGGGATATCAATATAATTATGCGCGTGCGATAGAGATGGAAAATGGCCGGTCAATGTATTAAATTATTTGTGCTTAGCATTATTACTTCATCTGTGACTGTTAAAATATCGTATCTTACGTATGCATACTGAACTAAAAGTTTAAAATGTTCTTAAGCATTTTGTATATGGCCATCTAATCAGACATAAGGATAAAATAAAATGTTCTTAAGCATTTTGTATATGACCGTCTAATCAGGGTCCATGTTTCTGTTGCAAAGAAACTTTTTGGTAAGGGCCAAAAAATTACTAAAACTTTTCAAAAATCGAAGAGTTAAATATAAATACAATCAAATTACATTTACCATAAATAAATGATATTTGATTCGTTACAGTTGGTACCTTGAAATATTTCGAGTTTGTGCAATAAAGAGCATTTGTATTGTATTGTATTGCATTGCATTGCACTGCTTACATAGTTGTCATATTTTAAGCACGAATTTTGTCCTTAGACATGATATACCTATTACCTCCTACAAATACTTAAATCTTAGGTAAATACAATGAATAATACAATTATCGTATGATCATATCATATTTAATATCATCCCATCAGGTTGCCATACTGTAAAAACCTGTCTTCAGCATTGCAAATCCGAAAACGCTGACGAATGCAGCACCCATCTCGATTAAGATAACACCACCGGCGAGTACACATACAGATATAGGTATAGACACAGACATATTAAATTTACATAATCATTATATAAGTAAGATAGAAACTTGCCTTCAGCATCGCAAATCCGAAGACGCTGACGAAAGCAGCACCCATCCCTATTATGATAGCTCCCCCGGCGGTTATATGCATGTTGCACACTGTACCGACACCAACGCCACCCGCGAGCGTCGAGTTCTGGATGTGCTCCATTTCGAACTTGCCGTGGCGAAGCAACGATGATAGAACGAAGGTGACCACCTGCAAAAGTATAATATATAGGCGTCCGTAGAGCGTTTCCCACAGGTTTTTAGGGTTCCGTAGCCAAATGGCAAAAAACGGAACCCTTATAGATTCGTCATGTCCGTCTGTCTGTCCGATTCTGTCACAGCCACTTTTTTCCGAAACTATAAAAGCTATACTGTTCAAACTTGGTAAGTAGATGTATTCTATGAACCGCATTATGATGTTTACACAAAAATAGAAAAAAAACAATAAATTTTGGGGGTTCCCCATACTTATAAATTATTTTTCATCAAATTAAAAAATTTTTTTCATCAAACCCATACGTGTGGGGTATCTAAGGATAGGTCTTCAAAAATGATATCTAGGTTTCTAATATCATTTTTTTCTAAACTGAATAGTTTGCGCGAGAGACACTTCCAAAGTGAAAAAAAGTGTGTCCCCCCCCCTGTAACTTCTAAAATAACGGAATGAAAAATCTAAAAAAAATATATGATATACATTACCATGCAAACTTCCAACGAAAATTGGTTTGAACCAGATCTAGTAAGTAGTTTTTTTAATACGCCATAAATGGTACGGAACCCTTCATGGGCGAGTCCGACTCGCACTTGGCCGCTTTTTTAACTATTCAATTTCCATTAGACTAAGATATTTTTCAATTTCATTTATAGTGGGACACTCACATAATTTAGAGTCAACTTCGCCCGATAGGCCTTTGCTTACGCGCGCGACCAGTGAGGCTCGCCCAATGTGACACAGTTGAGCACTTTAAAATCAGAGTTGACGGGTGGTCGCGCACTGCGCAGTTTAAGAGATAATATTTCCTCCTGCAGACGCTCCGATTGCTGAGGCTTTCTCGGGGGATTACAGTATGGCGTTCTTCAAAAAAGGAGTGTACACGTTTTAAAGGGTCAGCAATGCGCATTTAACACCCCTGTTGCATGCATCCATAGGCTACAAAGATCGCTCACTATGAAGCGGGCCGTATACTTGTTTGCCACCAAAAAAAAAATATGTTGCTTACCGAGCAAGCTGCGAGCGATAGGTAAGTATTGACCACAGCCCTCTGGTAGTCAATGTCAGAGCCCGTGAGCGCGGCATTGAAGGACGGCCAATAGACGAACAGAAATAATGAGCCTGCAAAAATTTACTACAATTGTACAAGTATACACACAGGAGCACTGAAAATGCCCAATGAGTCTATTACCCATTTTCATTGCAAGTGTTTATTAATCATTGTCGGTCCTGAGGTCTAGGAATAAATACTTCTTGAACTCTAAACTTTAGAGTCTAAAGAATTAGTTAAAAAAACTTCAAATTACAATTCAGTCAGAGAGTCGCAAACGTTTGATGCCTAGAATAAAATCACCAACCAATCATCGACGTGACGTCAGTGATGTAGGAAGGCCTCTCAAGCGGATGTCCGTGGTCATCCTGTGTCTGGTCTCGCCGCTTTCTGCAGCACACCCAGGCGCCGCTTACTGCGATCCCGAAGAACGCCCCGTATGCATGGATTGCCATTGAGCCGCCAACGTCTGTTGCCTAGAACAATACTAACGTCACAGCATTTATTTTATTTTATTTTTTATTTTTAACAACAACAAAATTACACAGCATTACAGTATACTGTAGTGCTTTACTAATGCACTGCGAAATTTAGGACATAAAGTATATACATGCATACACATCAGGTACAGAATACAGTCTGGGACTAGGTAGGTCAATATTATTTTTAAGTTAATATCCGTACACAAATAGAATAACAAAACACAAGAGAACCTTAATAACTAACTGAGGACGTTTCCGGTTCACTTGAACTTAAACTCAAATTACTCCATTTCACTATAAGACATAAGGTCAAAAACACATATTCTCATATAAACATGAATTCAAAATAGTCTAACACCAAAATACCCAAGTCCCAAAACACCCTAAAACTCTAAATTCAAAACGGACTTATCTCTATTATATACTATTACCACGATCGCCTACTGTCATAAAAGCAGAAGGCCCAAACAAGCCATTCCTGCAATACACCATTCATATTCTACACGATTTTCAAAATACAGTAGTTTCAAAACTAGCTAGTCCCAAAATACCCTAAACGTCCTAGTGGTAATGGTTATTCCGGACAAGATAAAAGAATAGAACCTATATTAATGACTGTCACACAATATCAGGGCACTTAATATTGAAGTGCCACTTTAGAGATAAATGAATAAAATTATTTTCTGTCATCCTCCGAGATTTTCTTATCCAACGCAATGGCGAGTAAAAGTAAATTAACGTTTATTAAGAATCAAAAAGGCTACGCGTGTTTGCTCTACGATGGGCACAAATATAATTTGAGCCACATAAATAAAAATCAGAGTAACAATTATTACATTACATACAGTCGGTACGAAAATCCCAATTACGATGTTTTGATTTGCCGCCGGTCACCTTTGACCATTTGGATTGCACTAAACTACTAAAGGATATGGTACGACTTCAAGCCGAGCTTGAGACGGTTAAAGCGAACTACGTAACACAAAGTGATCTTGACGTACTAAAAAGTGAATTTTTAGAAATAAATACTATTTCGCCGCCGGCGCGCTTGTCCATATGTAAGGTAAACAATAGGCGCGGAGCCTGGTGTATGAATAGCGGCCCTGTCGGATTGTCTCACACTTCTCATATGAATGAAACGACTGCGAGCGAACAAATAATAAAGGATTATAATACGTCTCCTATTCAGAGTGAGGAAAAACTTCAATATAGATCCGTAGCACGACCGAATGAACGATCTACCCCACAACAAGAAGCGAGCGAAAAATCTACCGCGGCTCCTGGGCCGGCCGGCACGGGCGCAGCGAGCGAGATGAGTCATGCGGCCGATCAGCTGCGTGAACTTGAAACCGCTACAATAACAAATGGCATAAAAACTAGCTGTGTTGATAAGCAGTACGCTATGGAACGGACGGATCAAAATAGGCGAAGTATGAATTTAAATGTTGACGATGACGGTTTTGAAACTGTAACATATAGGAAAAAGAAATCGAAGTATCGCTATATAGGTCAATTTGGAATGGCAAACGAGTTGGATTCGAAATTTAAAGCTGCGGAACGTAAAGTGCCTATGTTTATTTCAAACGTTCACAAAGACGCCCAGGATAAGGACATAGAGGAGTATATTTTCTCTAAAACGCAACAAAAAGTCACACTCGAACGGATTGACATTAAGATAGATAAGGGCCATAAAGCGTACAAGTTTTATGTATATCCGAGTACACTGTCAATGTTTTTGGATGAAAATATCTGGCCGAAAGGTATTGTTTTCAGAAGGTTCGTGCATTTTAAGTACAAACACTCGATTGGAACACATTCCGAGTACGGCAAGGCAAACAATAAACCTACTATGGCTTAGCCAGAAGAGGTAGCAATGAATTAATAATTATGTTATATAGATTTTCTAGTTTTAACTGTAAAGGTGTGAAGCGCTCTGTGGATACTGTTAGAGAGCTGTGTCAGAACTCAGACTTGGTTGCTGTGCAGGAAACTTGGCTTATGCCTGATGATATAGCCTATCTCGATACTATTGACTACAACTTCTGCTCCACGGGCACCTCGGCAGTGGACACAGCGGCGGGCATGCTGCGCGGGCGGCCCCACGGAGGTGTGGGTCTTCTGTGGCGACGTACGGCGTTTCAAAGTGTTTCCGTAGTGCAGTGCAGTAATATGCGTTTGGGTGCGGTAAAGATAATGACTAACGATAATCGTCACCTTATTGTGGTAAGTGTGTATATGCCCACCGACTGCAGTGAAAACTTAGCCGAGTTCACAGACTGTTTGGGCGCGGTAAGTGCAATAATAGAAGAGCACGGCATAGAATCGGTATTTTTAATGGGGGACTTTAACGCCCACCCCAATGAACGGTTTTACAATGAAATGATTAACTATTGCAACGAGCAAAAATGGTGTTGTGTAGACGTTAATAATCTAGGGATAAACTCAGATACGTATACATTTATCAGTGACGCACATCTGTGCAGACGTTGGCTTGATCATTTCGTGTTGACACAGGCTGCGGTACCATCTGTGCGCAAAGTATATGTCAAGCATTGTGTTACCTGGTCGGACCACCTCCCTATAGTTTTAGAATGTGATTTGGACATTATAGTACCTAAAATAACTAGCGAAATAAACAAAGACAATAAAAATGTAATATGGGGGGAAAGAACGATGGAACAAATTGACTTGTATAATAAAGAGTGTCATAAAAGACTACGTTTAATTGAGTTCCCATCTGACTTACGGCAGTGTGGGGATAAGTGTTGCCGGGAGCCTAGTCATAGACATGTGTTGAACGCGTTATATAACGACATTGTTTTTTCTCTAAGAACGGCTGCGACTGTTGGTAGGGAGGAAAAACAGTGTAAAGCTAAGCAACGTATTGTAGGCTGGAATAGGCATGTTAAAGAAGCTCACATGGTTGCCAGACAATGGTTTAATGAGTGGATTGTGTTTGGGAAACCCACAAACGGTATTTTATACAGAAAGATGTGTGAAACTCGTAAGATCTTTAAATCACGGTTAAAATGGTGTCAAGATCATCAAAAGCAAATCAAACTTGATATCATAAGCTCACACCACTCGAAAAAACATTTTAAATCCTTTTGGAAGTCCACAAACAAATTAAAACCCTTGACTGGCCTACCCAGTGGAGTCGATGGTGTGAGTGACCCTAAAACGGTTGCTAATTTATTTAGGGACCATTTTGTAGTCAAGTCTCCCTTAGGTCCTACGATGCCGGAGGGATTCGATGGAGATACCTGTAGTGAGGACGTAGGACCTAGAATTACTGCCAGAAGCATAGATAAGGCTATCAAGTCTATGCACAAAGGTAAGTCCCCGGGTCACGATGGTCTCTCCATCGAGCACCTGCAGCATGCCGGGCCCCACATATCAAGGTTGTTAGCCATGTTTTACACTCTGTGTATTCGCCACTCATACCTTCCTGATGACCTAATGCGGACGATTGTTGTTCCTGTAGTTAAAAACAAAACTGGGGATTTAGCAGACAGGAATAACTATCGGCCAATATCGTTAGCGACAATTATTGCAAAAATACTTGACAGTGTGCTTAATTCACAGTTGAGTGAACGTGTAGAGCTGCATGATAACCAATTTGGTTTCCGGCCAGGATTATCCACGGAAGCGGCAATACTGAGTCTTAAGCACACTGTGAAGTACTATACTACCAGGAGGACACCTGTTATTGCTTGTTTTTTGGACTTGTCCAAGGCTTTTGACCTGGTTTCCTACAAAATACTGTGGAAAAAACTTGAGGACACAGGTCTTCCACCAGAAACTGTAAATATCCTTAAGTATTGGTATGGGAACCAGGTCAACAGTGTTCGATGGGCAAACGCAATGTCTGACGAATATAGGTTGGAGTGTGGAGTGAGACAGGGGGGTTTGAGCTCACCGACACTGTTCAACCTATATATTAACGGGTTAATTGAGACGCTCAGCAATACGCATGTCGGATGTCATATAGATGGGGTATGTGTCAACAACTTGAGTTATGCAGACGATATGGTGTTGTTGAGCGCGTCAGTGTGTGGGATCAGGCGAATGCTGAAAATTTGTGAAGCGTATGCAACTGACCACGGCCTCAAATATAATGGGAGCAAGAGTCAGTATATGGTTTTTGAGACTGACCGCAAAAATACAATCGAGCTTCCATCTATATACCTTAATGACGCTCTTTTGGAAAGAGTTGATTCCTTTAAGTACTTGGGGCATATAGTTGCGGTCGATCTCAGAGATGATATGGACTTGGAGAGAGAGCGAAGGGCCCTGTCGGTCCGGGCGAATATGATCGCTCGAAGGTTTGCAGGATGCTCTATAGAGGTGAAAGCAACATTATTCAGAGCTTTCTGCACTTCCCTCTATACCTGCTGCCTGTGGGCGCAGTATACGCAACGGGCTTATGGGGCCCTCCGTGTACAATACAATAACGCATTCAGGGTGTTGATGGGACTGCCCCGTTTCTGTAGCGCGTCAGGTATGTTCGCTGCGGCGCGCGTAAATTGCTTTCACACGGTAATGCGCGGGCGCACCGCATCCCTGATGCGTCGGGTGCGGAGCAGTCCCAACATCATTCTGAAGATGATAGCCGAGAGGGTGGATTGTGTATATTTATCACACTGTGGAAGATTGCACTCTCCCACTAGTAGTGTCAAATGGTGAAGCCCTTTAATAAATTAAGATTTTTAAAATTTAGAAATTTAGATTTTTAGTTAGTTTTAGTTAGTTTAAGAAGATATGTGTCTCTTGTTACACGAAATAAAAGATTTTTATTTTTTATTTTATTTATTTATTTGATACTAGTGTGTTTTAAGACTGTGTTATTTTAAAGAATGGTGTATTTTGGGATTAGTGTATTATGGGATTAGTTTGATCCGAGTTTCAACTCTTATTACATTAGGTGTTTCGGGAGTAGTACATAATCATGATAAGTTCGTTTTATATTTAGGGTGTTTTGGGACTTGGGTATTTTGGTGTTAGACTATTTTGAATTCATGTTTATATGAGAATATGTGTTTTTGACCTTATGTCTTATAGTGAAATGGAGTAATTTGAGTTTAAGTTCAAGTGAACCGGAAACCTGAGGACGGACGGTCATCCATTGCCTCACAATGGTTTTTGCATTGCTCACAATTTTGCCTTCAATTACTGGCAAAAAAATCGCAGTCTGGAGCCGACTGGAGAAGTGCGTTGATGTAGTGCAAAGCACGAACCAGTGGTGATTGCCTGTACGCCTTCGTGCGCGCTTTAGGAGCTGCAAGTAAGTCGCGATTACGTGGCCTAAAATTGAACTTTGCCACAGACAGAGAAGGGATGAGGAGGCGTACCAGCTGTGAGACCAGCTGAGGGCAGTCTGAATCTCCACGTAATATTCTGCACGCGCCGATCATAAGTGCATAATTACGCCTCACTTCTAAGGAGTTAAAACCCAGAGTTCCAAGTAAATATTTTGTCGGGTAAAGGAAAGGATAATACCCATAGACTTTTTTAAATAAAAATCTCAGAAAAGTCTTTTGGATTTTGTCCAGAAGCAAGGCGTAAGTGACCTCATGGGGGTTCCACACCACAGACGCTGCCTCCAGTTTACTCCTAACTAGAGCGGTATAAACCATCTTGATAACAATCGCGTTGTCAAAATCACGAACGTTACGGATGACAAATCCCAATCTCCGATAGCATTCGGTAGCTAGGGTTCTCATATGAGCATGAAAGTTAAGATGCGGGTCAAATATGACACCTAGGTAAAGACCTAGTGTCAACGCGGTTAATTAATTTCGTTCCTAACATGTAATTACCAACTAGCGGACTACGAGATCGGCTAAAAGACATCACAGCATCATGGAAAGTATTCAGTCGAGCGTGGACAAACCACGTTTTCCCGGCCTAGCGCCAGGGTCCGCTTTCCTACTCAATCTGTTCCACTTTGGCCGGTCTTCGGCATCCTCAAGTGTGAGATTATTCTCTTCCATGATCGCATTCACGACGTCCAGCCAGCGCTTCCTAGGCCTACCGCAGCCGCGTGATTTAGGACCTTGGACTGTGAGGTCGAGGCATGTATTTCCGACATAGACTACTGGGCGAATGATATTTTGAGTCGGGCGTCTTGCGACCCATCGAATTTCATGCTTCAATCGATATATCATCAGAATCACGGCCTTTCGATTTTTCATGTCGCGAAGGCAATTTTGTCCCTCGTCTGGTGTAAAGGGAGCGACAAGTCAATATTAGGGGACAGTTCCGGGGGAGACATATTAGCGGGTTGCGTGTTCAGCAGCTCGTTAAAGTAGCTACGCCACCTCGCCTTTACCCCTTGGAGTGGCAGGCCGTCGACTCCCGACCGATTGTGATGTCATATAAATTTTAAATTTGATTAATTGAAATAAAATCGAAATTCCAACAACTCAAAAACGACTTGACTTGAAGAGTTATTAACTAGGAATACGTCGCAAACCAAAGTGGCGTTGGAGTGATAGGATATCATACTGATATGATATTTTTATATTAAATGAAAAATAAAAAAATAAAGGAAAGAAAATATGGAGATGGGAAGAAATGTAAAGATGGAATAGTAAGATTCGCACGCTTCTGGTAAGCTTTGGTAGCTCAATTAGTTAAAAGCGATCGAACCGGTGTTTCGAATGGTCGCAAGTTCGAAATTCGAATCATGCTCGAAGGGGTGATCGAATTTCTCCACTTTTCCTGTTACCGATTTAAACGATCACCATTGAAATGTAATTATATACTAATCCTTTTACTTACCCTGAAAGTTGAACGACTTTGTTTGATTTTAAGGTATTGTCTTACACCAACTTCGTGAATAGAAAAAGCCAACCCTGATACCTCAATAACTGCTTCTATAAGGTACAAGTTAAGGCTGCCTATGAGCGCCTCCACGATGGCTATGACAAGCAGTTGATTCACACTAGCGCGACCAAGTAGCGCCCCAAATGTGATGAGGACCGTTGCTGACATTATGTCGGCTTCTGTAAATGGAATTAAAAATTACGTTTAAGGAAACTAATCTGTTAGAGATTAAAACGACTTATATTTATAGAGAGCGTGCATTAATTGTAGGGAGAAGCACGGGGGACCCGTTTATGGGCACGAAGTATTCAATCAAGTCTTAGTTTTCGATCTTATGCCAAATGATTATAGACTCCTCCAACTTTGATCTTAGTACCATTAACTGAACTTTTTAGCTAACCATGATTGGAGGTAATATAAAGCCATTATTGACTATAATCCCTAGCCAAATCACTTGACAAATCTATGTTTTATCGAAGACAGAGTAGCAGTGCTCCAAAAACATGATAATCTCACCAAGGATCGTCTTCTTGTTCAGAGGTATAGTCATGTCCTTCATATGGAACAAGCCCTGGGTGATAATGGACCACTGGGCCACTAGTGCGGCCAGCAACAAGTTGATACCGACCGCACCGTAGCAGTACTTCATGAGAAATGTCATCAGGAACCCGAAACCGATGTAGATCATCACGTGGGCGTCTTCGTAACCTGACAGGAGGATTAACAATTTAAAATTTTGCTTTATACATTGCCCATCGTACAAACGTAAATAACTTAATATAAGAAATAGAAAATTGAAGGCAAAAGACGTATACAATTCGAAGTCCGAAAAGATGATCGAGACCAGATAACTGAAAATCAGGAGGTACCAGTCAACACACGGTTCATGAGGCAAAGGACCGCAACAGATGGAGACACATATTTATTGCTAAAAAAGAAGTTACCATCCTCAGTAACAGGCTCAGGGAACCGATTACGAGTAAGAAGAGGAAGACGTTATATACTAGAATATACAAATAGTGCGGACCAAATAAAATTGACGGCCCATGATAGAGGACCTTAAGAGCTACCGATTGCTACCCTGATTATGTGTTATCAAAATGCCATCCATCGACGACATTCTGATAATATCAGTGCACCTTTCTTTCACCAAAATCTCGGCGAAAACATTATTATTATAACCCAATCTCAAAAACGGAGATTCTCAATTCGTTAAAATGACATCAAAGTAAGTCAGTCAGACAATGTGTCTTGTATTTTGCATTAGCTATCAGCTATTTATTAAAAGACACTTAATAAAATACCAATGCTTGGTAATAGTCACAAACAGCTAACTGTCGATTTCTAAAGACCGATGTGCGATTTTTATTGCCGGGTACTATAGATACCCTAAAATCATAAAAAATAATGCTAATATATGTACATATAAGACAATGTGTCTTGTATTTTGCATTAGCTATCAGCTTTAACAATGTGAGCATTTTCTATTGTATATACCTACAATAACAACTAAGTACCTGGGCGACCGAGCATTGCTCGGTTATAACTATTTATTGTAATATGGTGGTGTATAGGTGATAATCTTATCTACATTTTTTTACTACATTAAACTTGTCTAAAACAATAAAAATTAAAAAAAATATATATAAACTTGAACATATAAAAAAAAAAGCTAGTCACCGGGCGAAATTCGAACCCGTAACACTCGTTTAGCAGTCCGCGTCTTAACCCGCTGGACCAGACGGACAGTGGCCGGCAACACGAAATTAGCGACCATATTCTGCGACGAAAGAAAAACGCATGAAAACTCGAAAACACGTGTTTTCCCAAACATAAGACTAATCTAGATCGATTGTTTACCCCCAAAAACCCCCATATACCAAATTTCAGCAAAATCGTTAGAGCCGTTTCCGACATCCCGGAAATATATATACATATAATATACAAGAATTGCTCGTTTAAAGGTATAAGATATGTATTTTAGTAGGCAATCCCTCGTTTTTGCTAGAAAAAAGTCATACGAAAATCAAGTGACTTTTCACATTTGTTAGGCATACTTATAGCAATTTCAGTACTTTTTAAGTAACACGTAGATTTTCTATAGAAAAATAACATTTCATGAAGTACCTGTAGTAACAGGCTGATAAGTATAATAAAATGCTCGCAATTTAAACTGCGTTGTGAAGTCTGTTCTTTTTGTGAACGGTTATGGTGTTACCAGCGAGCGCTTATAAAAAGGATTAGCTCTGAAAAATTCAAGCCGAAAAACAGAAAATTCTCGTGTCCACCTAAAAGCAAGGTTCTATCAACTTTGTGCGCGCCAGTAGTTTTACTAAAAGAGACCGGATATAAAATGGCATTGAATAAAACTGCATTTCATACCCTACCCAGGAAACATAGTTACCTATTGGGAATTCCGTAAAATACAAGAAATACGTCCAAAATCCAGACACCACCGAAAAATCCACAATTATCTCACTCCCGTGCCCCGAAAGCTTTCACACTCCAATGACTAGCAGTGGTTCCCATTCTTGTTTCCAATGAACGAGCGGCTGCCTCGGGTGGGCTAGTATAAATTATAAACTGGAATATACCTCATATAGTAAAGAAACAGTGATCAAGTTTGCCAGTGCCCGATTTCAATGGCACTAGTTCCAAATTCTCGGGAAAGCAGTCTTTGAAATCCTTTGACCAAATCAGAATATTTGATACAGGTAGTAATAAAAAACCAAGAGTAATAAGCGGCTTAAAAGATTTGAAGAACTAATTAGACTCTTGAGCATCAACTTAGTTTTATGAGACTGCTTAAGAAGACTTAAGTCTTTTTAGAATCCGATTGAAGGGTGCTTCTCAAAATTAACTCATTGCCAATCGTCGAATATCAATAAGAAATTATATAAGTACTGAAATAATCACGACAATTGCAAACCAAGAACAGCTAATACATAAATCCAAGACTTCACAAAGAAAGCTTAGAAATAAATAAAAACTATAAGTTAACTGATCTCTGTTACACTGGTTTGTCCGAGATGAGTGTTCTAGAATAACGATTAAAAAAAAAAAGGTAAAGCTCACGCATTCTGCGCAATAAATTCGAGGCTTACATGCTGTTCCGATTTCATACCATTCTCTACCGCTCGTATACCATTGGCAATGTATTAAGGCCTTCATTCTTGTACGCTCGAGTATATTAATCGTATGATAAAAAATATGTTCAACAATTTTAACTGGGCTACTGAAAAAACGCGCTCTATACAGTATGTCACAAGAAAATATTCACATCTGAAATTATTATGTAGATAATATTATAGTATATCTCATCTTCATCTTTTTCGTCGTTCTCTCATGCCTGAGCATCGTGACCAACGACTATGTCCCTCCATATAACGCGATCAAAGGCTATGTGGGCTGCCCTCTGCATGGAACCACATGCTTGTCTAATGGAATCCGAACATCCTGCAGGGGCTTTTCCTCTAGCGTGCTTGCCTTAAACTTGACCCAGTATGTGCTCAAAGAATCTGAGAGCACTCTCCTGGCAGATTGTTGAGAGTCGTTTGGTGATTTTTAGTTCTCTCAGAATAGACTCATTAATAATATAATTAAAAATATCTTTAAACGATATGTAAAATGTGTTGGTAACGCAGCCAGCCTAATTTAAAGTATCTACTAATTTTAAACTGCGCGCCCTTCCAAGATACCTACCGCGAACACCGAAATTCGCCATATTCGGGCACCTTTCTCTTTTACTCCATAAAGGCGTTATTAGAGTGACAGAGTTAGATAATCGAAATATACGAACTTTGATTTTCGTAGTTACATCTAAAAACGCAACGCAGCCAAAAACAACAATACTCGATATTCTGGCCGTGTATGTGTGTTTGAAAGGTCAATCGCTTAACGAGGGGTGGAATGCTAGGGTCGGCAACGCGCATGTGACTCCTCTGGAGTTGCAGGTGTAGGTACATAGGCTACGGAGACTGCTTACCATCAGGCGGGCCGTATGCTTGTTTGCCACCGACGTAGTATAAAAATTAAATACACTTTTGGGTTTATGTGCGTTTAAACTTAAACGATTGAAGATTACTTCTAGTGGACGCAGGTGCTCTGGGAAGGGGCATGTTAGTAAACATATTGTAAATAGAAAAAAAAAATGTTTCTGAATCTGTTTTGTTTCTGAATGTATACAAAAGAAAATTTTCGCACTTACCTCGAACATTGACGTTATTATTGCCATCATATCTAACAAAGACAAAGAAGAGTATCACCAGCACAACTTGGAAAACCAGAATCCACAGATATTTTAATCTCGATGCCATTTTATTGATGGTGCTGAAAAAAAGAACAAGCATATAACTAATTCACCTACTAATTCCACTAATATTACACTAATAATATTAATATTTTTTTACTAATATTCCTCTTCACCGCAATCGGTTCATGTTTAATTCGTTTTCCGTGCAGGCGGCCCGTCTTTGGAACAGACTTCCCTACAGCATCAAAAATGCTCAAAATAAGTATGCATTTAAAAAATCTGTACCAGCTTTTTTTGACGACCGGTTTGGCCTAGTGGGTAGTGACCCTGCCTACGAAGCTGATGGTCCCGGGTTCAAATCCTGGTAAGGGCATTTATTCGTTGTTGAGCATGGATATATTTGTTCCTGAGTCATGGATGTTTTCTATGTATTTATATTTATAAATATTTATATATTATATATATTATTGTCTAAGTACCCTCAACACAAGCCTTATTGAGCTTACCGTGGTCAATTTGTGTAATAATGTCCTTTAATATTAATATTTAAAAAAAACAGTTATTAAACAGCTTTCTTTGCCAGCAGAATGAAAGATCCATAATGTAGAGGTAATCTCTATATGTTTTGTCTTTATTGTATGTGATATATGTATATTTATATGTATGGTAGGTATGTTATTATATTATATTTTGTTGGTGTTGTTAAAGTAGCACCGCCCACAATCTTCCTGCTTTGCCTAAATGTTGGCTGGTAGAGAATACCTCACGCATTAAGTCCGCCCTTTGTACAGTAAGGTTTTCGTTATATATATTTCATGTATGATAATTATATTATTGTCTGCTTCTGACGACTCCTTTGAAGAGTTTTTTGTTACTTCTGTTCTGCAAGTCACTTTGCAAATGTCAAGTGAGTGTTGAAACTTGGGGATTTGCCAAAATGTTAGCTCTCAAAATTTGACTACTATATCTAAATCAGTTGACTTAAACCAAATGTAGGCCAGTTGGCATAAGGACCCGTTTACACATTGATTAGTTTTAAGTGCGAATACATTTTTGAAATAGGGTAAAGGGAGGTAAAGAAACTGATTTGACAAAGCCTTAGTAGCTATTTTCTGTTTTAAGAGACACGAGATAATAAAATAGCCTAAACTTACGTGAAGTAAATTTAGATGATCCAAATATTCTTATCGCGAGCTTATAGTCACCGGCCGGTCGCCCAGTGCCATTGCGAATAACATTTTAATATTTTGTATAGTTCTACCTACCATAATGTATAAAAAAAAATATATACTATCTAAGTACCTACATAAAAAAATAGGAAAACATGTTAATGTGATTTTTATTGTTTGTTAGTTGATGGGGTTAATATACTTAACTAACTATCACTCAATAGGTACTTTTAATTTAAGTTCTTAGTTAACTTTGTTTTATTTTATTGCTTTTCCTGCTGCAACTATATACCTACGCTATGTACGCTCACGAATCGTCATAAGTAACTATTTATTGTGTCTAATATTGTAAACAACCTACTCATTAAGTGAAATGTAAATTTCTTTTGAGTAAATAAATGTCTTTAACCAGAAATAAGTTGACTATGTTTACTTTAGCGTATTGTTCACAAAAAAACCATCAAAAATACTAAACGTAAATACAATATTATTCAAAATTGTTCAATAGGTAGCCCTACTTTTATTTTAGTCTAGAACCAACTTTTCAAATCGGATAATTTGTCTCAGAGGACAAGAAAGATATGAATTGTCGTTTACTCTCTCAGAGTTCCTTTTAACCCACCCAATACATGCGAATTTATAAGTACGAGTTGGGAATATTGCGAGGAAACTGGACAAATAATCCCTAACATGGACTGATGATTTCCTTCTGAGGTTGAAAGTGAGAAAGACCGTCTATCTGGTAAGACGTCTACAAGTACGTCGCTTCTGGCTCTTGCGTTTGTACACATACTCCAGTTACTGAAGGTCAGTAGAGTAGAAGGAACGAAGCTCTTCCTCTCAGATTGTGTCTGAGCGCAGTTGGGTCAAAATTATTTTCGTTGTCTTGTTAATTGTCCCCAAAACATGTGACGGAGTTGAGCTTTTTGTATTGGGTGAAATTTAGTTTTTAATTTTTTTCAAGACAATTATAACCTACAGCTAGAAAGACGTGCAATATCACTTAACTTCAGAAGCGAGACACTACATATACAAATACGAGAGTTCTTGTCCTGCACGTGTATGTGTCCGCTAGGAAGAAGGAAGAAGATGGAGAGTTGTTGTCCTATGTCTTCTTAACCAAAAATGTTAAATTACTTCTCCACATTAACGTTACTAAAACACTAAATATTTGGTATGCCTCGCCAAAGCGGACTTACTTTCGGATGCAACAGAGAAATTGCTAAGACGAAAATATTCTGTCATACAAAAATATAAGTCATAACAAAATAATACTTACAGATACTATTTCAGGTCTCTTTCATTTGAGTTACAATCTTATATTTAAACTCAAGTCAATTCATATACCTATTATTTTACTCACTTTCATTACCGACATTGCATTTACGGGAAAGCAAAACTTAAAGATATATTACTAGATTATTTGTAAACAATAATGTAAGAATTAAAAACTTCAAATTTTGTTGAATTTACTTAAAATGACAAAGTCAAATGTCAAGTCCCATGTTTACAGTATGTTGTCAGAGTTACCAGGTAGTTTATGAGTAGCCAGTTATATTTTGTGGGTATAAATATTTAAAGTCGGGATTACATTACTAAAACAAGACGCGACGCCTCTCGACGTAACACCGTATTGAGTTGATCTAATCGTATGATTTTCTTCTATAAACTCCTTACTTGACTAAAGCCCGACCGATATATGATCACGCGCCATATTGCGGAATTTCATTGGAACAAAATTTTTCAGCCCTCTTGACAATGCTCATATATTTCTGGTCGGGTTTTATTCGCTATGTGCACGACTGTCACGCAACCTAGCGTCCGCAAGTCTAGGGGAAAACGTCAATGCACTACATCTTATAAAATTACTCCAAAACTAAAAACTACTGAACAGATTTTCATTCGACTTTCATCTTTCAATAGAGTGTTTCTTGAGGACGGTTTAGATATATAACTTGTTAAGGTTTTGTGTAAATTGGTTGAAAAATAACGATGTTGTCGGAAAAAATCATGCTGGCTAGCAGCTTTAACTATTCCAAAACGCTGCCTTATCTGTTTGAGCTATAACAACACAATGTATGGTGGGGTTGTCTCTCTTTCAAGGGTCTACAAAAAGTCCCCGATGTTGAATGTCTATCTTTTTAAGATAACTTACTATACCCATTCTTAACTTCTAGAAAAACATCACATAGTATGTGGCATTTGCAAAGCTATTTCCACGGATACAGTATTAATAATTATCAAATTGAATACGTTAGTTATATTAAGCATTTCATACAGATTACAATGGTCCCTTACACTATACAATTTAAATGAATACCTATTTCAGGAGTAATCGTAAATTAAAGTTTCATTTTACCCATATAACTTGTACGAAATGTTAAAGACGCTATCCGCAGCTAGTTCTAATTTTTACCACCTTATGCGTGGGGATCGCTTTACTTACTTTTACGACCATGCACTTCGCACGTTCCTCATAATATCGGGACGCTCGTATGGGTTTATTGGTAGCTGGTAATGAACTAAATAATAATACTATTACGAAGACTATTTAACAATTATTTATTGAGGGAACAGAGTAGACCGCGTTTACGATTGACGTGAAAAGCATGGCATGGCACTTGGCATAAAAAGTTAGCGTGATCCGAACTTTTTATACACGGTGGGGCCTGTATCTAAAGCAAAAAATTAAAATGTACATTCTTCTCCTCAAACTACGCAACGTTTGTTTGACGACTTTGAAAAAAAACTTGCGGTTTGAATTTTGTTACATTTTAAAGTTAATTCGAACACGCAATGTACTATGAAATTGATTATGTCTGTAGAGTGACTAGACTGACAGGCGATGTCAATTAGACGGAGTTTTAAGTACATTGAAAATACTATTTACTTTGTTTGAAAAAAGAACAATCTAAAAACCTTATGATTTAAAAAAGTTGCTACACAAAAGTTGTCTAGTTTGAGGACTAGAATATACGTTTTAATTTTTTGCTTTAGTTACAGGCCCCACCCTGTATATTATATAGCATTAAGTTAAATTGAAATTCTCATTTTAAGTGAATAATGTATTCTTATGAGAATAAATGTCTTAAACCATTATAGCTTCACGGATAAACGATATATCAATACGGCTAAGTTAATCGACATTAAACTTTCGTGAGACATCTTCTAAAATATTAATATATAACAGCTACACTCACTTGACTTTTTTCGTCGCTATTGGCGACGTTTTGTGCACGGAGTACAGCCGACGCGAGGCACTCAAGCCTGAGGAAGAACCCCCGATGGGTTCGAAACATGTCGCCAATAGCGAACGTCAAGTGAGTGTAGCCGTGATATGTAAATATGGCTAAGTTAACTTAAAAAAACCTTCTCACCAACTTTCACATAACTTTGAATGGAGTGTCGCGTGCCATAATAAGCGTCATATAAATTTATGGTGACTTCTTCACTTTGTTATGTAAATAAAATACTATGCAGAGCTAGTCCAACTTTAAACTAGAAGAATCACATTTCAACCCAGCAAATACCTAACCAGTACATATATCCAGCCTATAGATTTTAATCGTAGGTAAATAATGTGTCCTGGAATCTCGGCACACACTGACGTATTTAACCGATCCTTAATTAAAGGCCACCCACACTGGTTCTAATCCCAGATCGATCGCGCACTTAGCGTTCTCTGATGTGCTGAAATAAATTACTAAGTTGGAGAGTCGAACTCTATACCAACCAGTATACCGTAATCTTTACTGGGAATTAGTCAAGCTTGTTGAAAACCACTTAGATGGTTGGCAGTCCTCGACTGCGCGTTTCTCCAGAAACTTCCTGCCTCGTACAGGTAAACTTTGGAATGAACTGTTGCCTGCGGTATTTCCGGACCGATACGACCTTCAAATCTTCAAGAAGCGGATCTTAAAGTACCTTACTTACAACCCCTCTGTTGTTGCATGTGTCAATGGGTGACGGTAATCGCTTACCATCAGGCGGTTCGTCTGCTCGTTTGGCTCCTATATCATAGGGTTCCGTAGTTACTCTTCCGTCACAATAAGCTTAACGGGAGCATAAAGTATAGTAAATTGTTAACCAAGGAATGAAACGGTACTTTTCACGCTAATTAAACAAATAGGCAAAGCATAATCAGTACCTAATTAAAGTCTTTTTACTATGATGAAGGGGAAACTTTTTGCGATAACTCAAAAACAGCTAAACTGATCATGTCCGCTATAGTTTTCATTTAATGTCTTTCTTAAGCTCTACTTCCACGATTTTTTTCATATTTTTTGAACCTATGGTTCAAAAGTTAGAGGGGGGGGGGGCACATTTTTTTTTCTTTCGGAGCGATTATCTCCGAATATATTCACTTTATCAAAAAATATTTGTTAAAGACCCCCATTAATTTTGAAAGACCTTTCCAACGATACCCCACACTGTAGGGTTGAAGCAAAAAAAAACGTCACCCCCACTTTACGTGTAGGGGAGGTATCCTCAAAAAAAAAAAATTTTTAGATTTTATTGTACGACTTTGTAGGCCTTATTAATTTATATATCCATGCCGAATTTCAGCTTTCTAGCACTAACGACCACGGAGCAAAGCCTCGGACAGACAGACAGACAGACGGACATGGCGAAACTGTAAGGGTTCCTAGTTGACTACGGAACCCTAAAAAGTACTCATCGGCAGGGTGAATAGTCAGCGATCCGGAATATGCCTGAAATTTAAAATAATTTAAAAACACAGGCCAACCAAGCCCCAAATTAAGCAAAGCTTGTACTATGGGTACAGTCAAAGAATTTAATTTCCGAACCAAATTGTACCTTGTCACAGTAACAATCAATATGAAAGTCGCTAGGAACCTCATGCTATTGTCACTGTGACAAGGTAATAAATGATACTGTAATGACATTCTTTGACCGTACATAGATACATTGAGTTCTACATTTCCTGCTACCTTAAGGTTGTCTGGAAGAGATCGCTTTTTAGCGATAAGACCGCCTGTTGTTACCTGGTTCTATTTTCCTTTAATATTTATTTGTAGTTTTACATGTATGTAAATTGTATAATTATTGGTGCAATAAAGAATGTTTACTTACTTACATTATTATATAAGTTTTATATCATCTATCAGACATCAGTAACTCAGGAACAAATATTTGTGATGAACACACAAATAAATGCCCTTACTGGGATCCGAACCCGAAACCTCCTGCTTCGTAGGCAGGATCACTACTGACTAGGCTCAGTGGCCGTTAAACTTTATTCGCATTATTCATAAACACGTTACTGGCCTTAATTAGCTATGAATCGTTTGTCTTTATGTCATTTTGACTTATGTATTTGTTAGAAAGGGATAAAACATAATTTAACTAAATCAGCGGTGGCAGCATGGTTCCATTTTTATCACTTGTCATTATGCCCGTCACTTTCGCGCTTACATACTTTTTAGAACGTAACAAGCGTAGTGACAAATGATAAAGAGCCGACCATCTTAGACCTACAGGTCGGTAAAATTTTATGAATAAGGGGGTTACTTTAGGGATAACTCATGCTAGAACGGCACGGACCAGGGACGAGGCTTCCAACATTTCTTTTTCTATGATAGGTGATCACTGATCACGTGATGCTTTATATAAAAAGCGTGAGTCATGCTTTATTATTACTTTTATTTTATTTATTTAATGAAGATAACAATGATATTATTGTTAGTACATTCTTAAAAATAATGTTAGTACTTAAAAGTTAATATATTTCATTAATTACAGGACAACACACATGATGAGTAATCATCTTTAAGATGCTGTTTGGGCTGTCCCTTATTCTGCTCAGCAGAGACGCTGTTTCATTGCGCAAAATCACATTCGCAGACATTTTCTCAGCAACAGAGTGGTCAAAGCGTGGAACAAACTACCAGAAGATGTGGTCTCAGCACTGAATGTCAATCAGTTTAAGAACAGACTAGACAAATACTTAACCAGCGCAAAGAATACATATTAAGTGAAGATCACTCAGATATAGGCAACTATCAGTTGTTTCAACTGCCTGCCTGATTAATAAATAATAATAATAAAATTTCTGCAAATCCATCGACTCTGCGAACATGGTAGATGCGCTGCAGAATTTGGGCAAGGCAATCAACATCCTAAAGGCATTGTTGTACTGCACCCTAATAGCATTGTATGACTTTTGAGTGTATCGGACCCACAGGCTGCCAGTGAGAAAAGACGAGCAGTTTATGACTTTACCCGAGCGTTCGACTCGCTGAACTTGGAATTCTTGTCTGTTGTCTCGACACATCCGTTATTCCATTTGGAGCGGCAAGCATCGCTAATAAATAATCGTCCTTAATGTCAATCTGTAGCGGCTCAAAGGGTACCGTGGCTGTACCCTCGGGTACAAATGACAATATTGACAATGCAGATTGTCATTCTCTAAGACGCAGTATAGAAGGGCAATAAGGTCCAGGACCAAAAGATCTTAAGAGTCATATGAACCGGCTGCCAAACCGCCGCTCCCATACAATCGAAGTTACGCTCTCATTTGAATCATGTCGCTTAAATTACATGAAACTTGGCATGAACATTTACGTAACATACCTATATCTATGTCTGGTATAAGTTTTCGTCAAAAAATGACTTTAAGAGCTGGCAGGGTAATCTTGGCATCGCCTTAGGATAAGCATCGTCAGGTACATGACATCGAAACCGCAAATTTCTTTAGGCGTTAAGACAAAAGTGGAGGACCCGCGCAAAATCACCTATTTTCATACAAACATAGTCCTCATTTTCCTCTCTGGATATTAATTTCACTGGATTCTTACATAATTAGTTGTGTATGAACCAAAGCTATGCCCCAATATTTTCCAAAATGTCAATATTCAGAGAAGAAAATGGGGACTACGTTTGAATGGAAAATTGGCCGTCCCCTTTCCTTTTAATCTACAATGGCATCACCATGTAGAAAAAAAACAGAATTAACAAAAAAATTGTATGAAATTCCTACATTTCATAGTAGTATCCATAATACAAACCTTATTAAACTTACTGCGGAGCTTAGTCAATTTGTGTGATAATGTGCCGTTATAAACATACTTTTTTAAATATATACGTAGAAAACACCCATGACTCAGGAACAAAATGTCTGTGCTCATCACACTAATAAATCCCCTAATGGGATTCGAACCCGGGACCATCGGCTTCATAGGCATTATTACCCACTAGGTCAGACCGGTCGTCACGTCGTCATAATATTTATTGTTTTTTTTTTTTATATTCTGTTTCACGGAAGTTGTCCATGTTTCATATAAATAAACCAACCGTTTAACGATAAGAATTACTCGAAGTACTATTTCCCAATTTCTATCATGTATTTACCTACAAAATAACATAGTTTAACAGACCACAAATGTTAACGTTATAGAAAATATCGAGTATTCATATCTATTGACAACACAAACACGTGGCACAAAATACATCAATATCGCAGATTGGTAAAGTCGTTTCTATATAAGTAGGTAGCTATGTGCCCAACTATTTCTTGCGTAGATAACCACCATTAGCTTCTGCATTATAAAATTGATTAAGCGTAAACGAAATTAATATTTATTATTTATGTCAAAAAATTCAATTTGATAAACTATATTTATTTCATGGTAATATGTACAATATACTAAAATATATCGGACGGCAAAAGGCCTGACGGCTTGACCCTGGTGCCGTGGGAAAAGGGTAAGTGCTTTCTATCATATGGGACGCAAGTGCGTCAGTACTTTTGCCGCCTCGTATCTTAGCCGCACTATGCGGTCGGCAGGAGCGGCTGCTGAGCACGCGGCGTCCCATAAAAAAGATTAATACTGGGCGCTGGATGGGTATTTAATTTATTCGTTCCTCTCGCTGTGGACACTTTGGGCTGCTGGTGCGCTGAAGGTAAGTCCTTCCTCCGGGATCTGGGTTGTCGCCTGCTAGAAAGGGGCCTTGATCCCCGCTCCGGGTTTTTCCTGATGCATAGGCGATCCATCGCAATCCAACGCGGCAACGCAGCGAACGTGATGGGCACCTTTGCATCGGGGGCGGCCCGGTAGTAAGTAGGTAGGTATTTATTTTATACATATTTAGTTTATATTTATATGTAATTTCTGATACATTTAGGTTTAGTTTTTAATTAAATTTATGTTTAGATATATTTTAGTATAAATTTTCTAAACATAAAATCTACTTACAAAAATCTTAACTTAAATTAAAAACTATCAAACACAAAACCTATTCATAAAATTCGCCCTGCACCCCTCCAGATGCAAATTAACCCATCACGCTCGCCGCGTTGTCACGTTGAACCGCGATGGACAACCTTTGCATAAGAAACTACCCGGAGCGAAAGTCATGACTGCCCCTTTTATATTTATATACCTATTTTACGGCATTTTTTTCTTGCTGGCACAGATGTATACGAAAATTATGATAGTTCAGCATAAATCTCGTGCCCGTTCTTATAAGTTATCTGCTTGTATTATCTATTACTAAGCTTTATTAATTTTAATTTACTTATTCTACTTTTTCTTTCTCTGTTCAACATTGTTGCCAATAGCCGCTTATGTAATATATTTAAGTAAATCGTATAATTTCCCTCACGGGACAGGCTTTGCCTAGTGTGGGGGTCAGAAATTTTTTTGG
The DNA here is from genome assembly GCF_033807575.1 of Cydia pomonella. Lineage (NCBI taxonomy): Eukaryota > Metazoa > Arthropoda > Insecta > Lepidoptera > Tortricidae > Cydia > Cydia pomonella. The sequence goes on along the minus strand of NC_084717.1, from coordinate 5,032,473 downwards.
AAATAAATTGTTTGTATTTGTATTTGTATTCACCTATAACAAATAGCAAAAACCAGCCAAGAGCATGTCAGGCTAAGGCCATGCTCAGTGTAGGGTTCCGTAGTTACCCGTCAGTCACATCACAATACTCATAATATTAGGCTGCTTTGAAGTAAGTATCATGTAAGTAGGTACATAACAAGAAAATAGTAATACTTTCGCAACGCTTCGTTCAGATATCATTCTAATATCAGTGTACGCTCGATTTGGCCTTCTAGTGAACTTTGGGGATATAACAAAATATCCGTGCTTCCTCTTGTGGGAGGTGATCTACGGTCTCGTGGTACGCTCTTCAAGTTTTCTTCGACATTTCCTCCACATTGTGTTACGTAGCCTCTGTGACAGCTATTGAATATCACCAACTTGTTTACTCTAGACGAGATGGAACCTTATTCCTATGTAGTAAGATTGATAGTGGCAAATATCTTAAAGTCTCAGGTGTAGCTATTGGCAGAAATTCAAGTGAAATATTCGTGTTTTCGTTACGAATACTGAACGTTGATGTTTTTTTTGTAATCAGGAAGTCATTCCGATACTTTATCCTGTTTTATTATCTATTAACATTCTTAATCTAGCAAGTACAAACTTGATTTAATTTAACCCGAATTATTACTAAAAATCATTAAAAAAAACTCCTCTTTAAAATATTTTTGAAAATATGTATAGTCTGCGTTATTAAAACCACTTTGTACTACACCATTATACTGTTCCGAATTTAGAATAGGATATTCGTAAAATAAAGTGTTTATTATTATTACCTAAGTACATAATAAAAAAAGGTAAGTTTTTTTCACCAAAATGATCAGTAGTTTACGGTGGACACACGTATCCACATAGATGCAAATGTATTACTCACAAGATAGTAGACTGCTAAAGTCGTCCAATTTCAGACGTTTCAGAACATCCTGAATTAATTTAAAGTATTATAGTTGGATAAATAATTTAAATTAGTCAATTTACATTAGTTTAAATGATTACGCCAAAATCCCCTGCCCTGCGCGTCCAGTATAACAATGGGTTCAGGATGCTGTTGGGACTGCCTCGTTTTTGCAGCGCGTCAGGTATGTTCGCGGAAGCGCACAATGACTGCTTTGGTGCAATAATAACGCAAAAGAACTGCCTCCCTGATGCGTCGCGTGCGTGACAGTTCTAACAGCCTCTTGCGCCTAGTGTTAGAGTCGCCTGCTTGCGCCTTCTGGAAACACTGGGAGGAGGTTTACTATAATTTAATATACCTAGTAGAGCATTTATTCGCGTGATGATGACGGATATTTGTTCCAAAATTTTGGGTGTTTTCTATGTATTTAAGTATTTATCGTTGCCGAAGTACCTTCAACACAAGAATTGTTGTGTACTGTGGGACTTAGATTTGTGTTATAATGTCGTATAATATTTATTTTTTATCTATAGGCTAATAGTTTGTCGTCTGAAAATAAAGATTTTAATTCATTCAATACCCTCTCTAAAAATATCTCAAAATTACCAGTCATAAACGCCCAATAAATAAGAAGCTCAACTGGTTCTTATATTCAATTTCAACTTAATTTCACCAGGTGGGCGAAGATACACCTACGCTCTTTCATCGTGTTTCTTTAACGTCAAATTCCCGTTCAAAAATGTAGCATCTTTTCGCAACACCGACTCGCAATGATGCATAACTTGAACATCCTTGGTTGTAACCACCTGCTCCCAGGATCTGATACAATCCGTCTCGCTTACTCCTGATCTTTTGCTACAGGTGAGAAAAGGACAATAAGGGCTATACAAGGTAACACAGATGCGCTGAGTTAAGCATTTGAAAAGATGTTGAAGTTATTATAGTTTGAGGTAAAATTTGCCAGATGGCGTATGGTAATATCCTTTAATTTCGTTAGTGAATGGTAATGACGCAAATTATTATGCTGACCGTACTTGCTATATTAAAAATAATTTAGCATATTGAGTGTTATTAGAATGTGTTTATTATATTGATATCTGCAATATAATTGTTCCTCAGTCATGGGTTTTTTCTGTGTATTTAAGTATTAATAAAATTTATATATTACATATATTGATGTTTAATTGTAAGTACCCTAAACACAAGCCTTATTGAGCTTACTGTGGAATTTAGTCAATTGGTGTAATAATGGCGTATAATATTAATTTATAAAATTTATTTATGTATGTTTTTACAGTAAACTAAGTGCGTATATGACAGCACCATCGTACAAATGACAGATGCCATTTACACCCGTCTACAATAAAAACATAAAATTCGTAATTTAAAAAAAGTATTATTAATATTTAGCTCTGTTTAAGGGAGAATGCAAATAAAAGTCTACATGAGATTTTTGAAAGTATTTTAATTTAAATTTTACAATTGTCCCCTATCCCCTAGTGTAAATATTTTCGACAGCGAAACGTGACGTACGCGTTTGCGTTAAGTGTCATTTTGTATGAGATTTTTGACTTTCCAAAACGTCCCGCTTGGCGCGCTGTTCAAAAACCCATACAAAATGAGACTTAACGCAAACGCGTACGTCACGTTACGCAATCGACTAAATTTACACTAGGGGTACAGGTGCTGCTTTTGTTTTTATATTCACTTATAGTGTTTAGTCTAACTTACAATATATCTTAAAAAAGTAAACAGACAACAATAAAACAAGTTTTGAATATAACATAAAGTACATTTACTGAAAGAGGCTTACAACTGAAAGAAGCTTACCTATTCGAGCTAGACATTTACTTTCAAAGCAATACTTTTGTAATATTACATTGAAGGAATTTGCAGCTAAAGTAAAAGGCTATATAAAAACGTTTTGCGGGCGCGCTTGGCACACGACTTTACTTGGCGCAAAACTAAATGGCGACTTAAATCGTGATGCTCCTTTACCCTTGTTAAGACCAAGCAAGAGTGAAAGAGATGGCATTATTATTGAGTTATGAATTGTTTTAACTAAAACAGATTTAGTTGAACACCTGATTGTTAAAAAACTAATGAGAAAGTTGCATATTATCCATATGTTGGGCAAAGTGATCATATGGAAATATTGAGTGGTTTCTTTATGTTAGCTGGTGGAATTGAGTTTTCAATGATGATTTTGAATAATATTTTTTTAATTACATTCATGTGTGGTGAAAAATTTGTGTTTCACTCTGAGGCAAAGTTTGTTTAACCCTCGTGCCTTGAAACCCTCACAACGCTCAATATTCTACTTCTAGAATCTTTCGCTCTGAATTCAATTTTGGAATCTTTCGCTTGCTCGGGTATCAATATTAGCACGAGTGGTTAAACAACAAGTTTGCCCTATCTTGTCCGAAATAAAAAAAAAATATTTTAATTACGCCCTGAATCGCTACTTAGTTTTGCGGCAAGTTATAGTTACGACAGCTTGCAGAGGGCCTACCGCAAAAAGCGGAACTCGAAATTTCATTATCTGCCTCTATATTGCTCGAATATGGAAGAGCAATTGAGAGGGAGATAGAGTTTGACTAGGTACGGGAAGTTTTCATGCCAAGTTTTTACTTCTAATATCGTCAGGTGACAAGCAAAACTCACTAATTCCTAAAAAAAAATCAAACAAAAATCAACCTTATTTGGTAGTGATGTGGTTCATTATGGCTATGAACTTGTAGTGGTAATTAGTGAGTTTTGCTTGTCACCTGACGATATGGAGCTCATAGGGATATGTAGGTATGTATTCATACTGCCAAGTTATTTTGTGCTAAGTAGGCTTACAGATGAATATATCCGTTTTTAGCCTTTTTAATTAACCTTTTAATTTTTGACTCGTTTTACAATCTTTTCAACCTATTTTTATTTTGATAAATATGGCACTTGGATACTCCTTAGTTAACATAGTCCTCTGGGAGTTTGAATGAATTAAATTCTAAGATTGAACAAGTTTTGGCCGAAGAATCGGACAATTTCTTGAAATATTTTTTATTAATTTAACAAAAAATATGTCCATAATTCATGATTCAGATCATGCTGTATTAAAATCGCCTTACGCACAACAATGATTTTATTACAATACTTGCTTAAAAAATTTATAAATTATCATTGTAACGTAAATATAATCTAAATTGATCTCGCATTTAAAGCCCCATACGGCCCAATTCGAACAATGCTTATAAGATGTCACAGTGATACGATACCGATCTGTCACTCTCAAAAGGGACATTTCTTCAACCAAATATGTCACTTTTAAGAGAGAAGTATATCACCTACTCTTTCATACAAAAGGAGAAAACGTTATTCCAGTTCTAACTATTTTCCAATCTCCATGATTTTTTTGTATGTTATTGGCACAACTAAAAAGTAGGTTTATAGGTTTTTTTCTTTTTCAAAAAAGCGAAGGTTTTAATTTTATTTGGCAAAAAATCGAAACCTATACTTAAATCTATAGAATGTATTATGCTGAAGTGATAAACATCAAAATAAAAGTGATTTGTTAGTGGAAACCGTTTTCTCTCGAAATCAAATTTCATTTCGTTAGGATAACAATTATCGCAAAGCTATTCTTCCCTCTTAACACTGACAGATCGGTATCTTATCGCTGTGATATCTTATAAGCATTGTTCGAATATAGCCGATACTCAGATACACCCAATATGTCTTTTACATAGACATGATACTTATCAAAGAACAATAAAGAAATATTACAGAATTCGTCGTAAATATGCAATCTCACAAAACTATCTCGTAATTACAGGGGCCCATTTCCCGAACGTTATTAGACTAATGTATATTAGTAGTCCACCAACTGTCATGTACCTATTTGTTATAGTCGTTGGATTTGTAGCTGACCCCGAAGGGCTAATCCTTTGTCTATTGTTAAGTAAAAGAGTAAAACGGCATGTGCCACTAACCTGCAAAAAAGAAAGGTCGTATAATTCTAATTGACACCTGAGCGCGGGCTAGTCCAACGTTAAAAAAACCAGTGTAGGTGAGCTCTCCGATAACGCAACTTTGTTACGCATCTTGAGGACACCTTTTAGACTGGTTCTGTAGTGTTCGACTCGCCGGCACTCAGTAACCGTAGAGGGACTACACAAGAAATTGCAAATTATTTTTCCATTTGTTCATTTTGAATCTTATTGCAACTTCCATAGGAGTCGTAATCCAACAACCGGTTAAAGTGGCCGGACCATTTTTAGGGTTCCGTAGCCAAATGGCAGGAAACGGAACCCTTATAGATTCGTCATGTCCGTCTGTCTGTCCGATTATTTATGTAGGTAGTAGCACGTGCGGTTTTACTTAACAATAGACAAAGCGTCCAGCTACAAATCGAACGACTGGACAACCATCGGGGCCAGCTACAAATCGAACGACTATAACGTGACAACACACTAATAATATTAGACTAATACCAATCGAGAAATGGGCCCCAGCTAGGACCACTACGGGAGCTCCCAGTTGAGTTCATCGTTGTACTTGTCTTTTTCTTCCAATGGAGCAAACATCTTCAGCTTCGCTATAAAACCTGTAAGAGAAATAGTTTTAAGAATTACTCACGTTAGAACGGCCCGGGTGCGGGCCGAGGCAACCGACACATCGTTTTCTCTATCATCACGTGATCACTGATCACCTGTCGAAAATGAAGTGTCAGTTACCACGATCCAGACCTGGGCCGTTCTAGCGTGCGTCATCGTTTAAGTACTTTGAAATTTGGAGTAAATAAAAAAGCCCCTAATAATTGTTCACATGTGATGACCTTGCAATCATTGATATAGATGACTGAGGAAGGCTCCATACTTTGCTTTTTATGGCATATAGTTCATGTCATCGACGATGACGTGCGGATTTGTCAAATATAACATTTAATAACATGGCAATACGGGTCAAGGCGCGCGTATTCGTGAATGACACGATGTATAGTGGATAAAAGTAACATATTTTTTTAAGATCAGATCACATTGCCGTGGTAATAGAGTCTACAATCGCCCAAAGCAGTCGTCGGACAGGGGTTGTACAGGTTGCACTGCACGCACCGGAGGTACACACAGAACAGGAGAGCTAATACTAAAATATCTAATTTTGCCTTCGGTTACTGCGATACAACGTATAGTACCCGATACGGCGTATAGTAATTTAAATTGTATTTTTTCTTATTTAATGCATGTTAATTATAAGATTGTTTTGATGTGTCTTGCCGAGTTTTTTGCCGATGTCGTATTGGGATATTTGGGATAGCCTCCTCTAATTGAGGGGGGATTTAAATCTCGGGTTAGAGGTGTAGGGTTAGAGCCGGCGTAGATTTTATTTGACGTTCATAAGCGTACATTACGCCTAATGGCATAAAAGTCATACGCGATATAATTAGTTTCCATGGTTTCATTCTAATTACCTAACCTAAACAAATTTAAATAGGCCCAAATATTTAGACCCACTCCACACTAGCGTCTCCCGAGCGTCGGCATTTAAGTTTATCCTTGACTTATATCAGACCTTGCCTGGCAACTAATACCAAGCCAAAACAAGCAAACTCACTAACTAGGTAGGTATTAGTTTTATTCTTAAGCTTGTCGTTAATATCTACTTGAATTGCTCAATCCCTAAGCCTAGTATCGAGTTTCGTCCCAAATTCAATAAAGTGCGTAACGGAAGTTTTATTTAACCCTTTATTATTGACCCTACAGCGATTCCGGGGGGACACGATTGAGGAAATGTAATTTAGCGCTTTTCGTAAAGGACACTTGAATAGCAACATTGATAGATAAGCAAATGAATGAATGTGTGTAAGAAATCATTGTATTGCATCGTTATATATCAACATCAGACTATTCTACGAACATCACTAGACTAGTCTATTAAGGGCTACCCCACACTATACTCTGTACTTTTAGGTATTAAATGAAAGTAAACAAACCATTTGTATATTTTCGGGTAGTTATAATATTTATTGGTTAACCAACCAAATACAAAACCGCCTGGATCTGTGACTGAACGAACTGACTTTAACCTACATTATTTGATCATGTAATATTTCCATCTGCCTTCAACTGGCTTAAGGAGCCATTTGAGGGTAGATTTTTTTACTTTTATTTTAAAACCTAAAGAGAAACTGGGAACTCATGGGAAAACTAAACAATTTCTCTGTTACTAAAGAAGGTAACTGAATTTTAGAAATAAGTTTACGTACAGTGACGGACTTTAATTGTTGAGCCAATTAGTGTTTACTTTACATTGGACATTTCAAACCGTTAGTATTGACAAGCGGCCCGATTAGAAGAATGATTAAGACACGTTTAAGATCTTTAAAATATCGATAACTAAACGACATGTCAAGATTGACGTTTATTTCGATTCCGCTGTGATCCCAATAAGATCTACGAGTAGGTATCTACGATATTTCGAACGTCAAAGTGACATTGGTTGCCCGAATCGAGCTACTTCTATCAATTATACGACATACAAACGATATCTAAATGAGAACTTATCTAAACCAGAACTTATCGTTATCGTATCTCATTCTTCGAATCGGGCTGAAGCAAATTAGCTTGAACCTTATAGTTCGTTTTTTTATGATTAGAAAAAAGGTAAACAAACTTGACATGTTTTTTTATTGAGAAACGCTTTTTAAAAATCAGTAACTGTTACTTAATATGAAAGCATATTAATGTAAATTATCGTATATGTTAAATAATTGTTACATAATTCAGGGGGAGGAGGGGCGGGTTTAGGGTCGGCAGCGCGCATGTAACTCCTCTGGAGTTGCAGGCTTACATAGGCTACGGAGACTGCTTACCATCAGGCGGGCCGTATGCTTGTTTGCCACAGACGTAGTAAAAAAAAATTGCCGTGACTTATTTAACAAAAGTGTTTTTCAATAAAAAGACGTCAAAATCGCTTAAAGCCCGACCAGAAATATATGATAATTGTCTAGAGGGCGCTGTTATTCTCATGTTTAGGGTGACAGTTCAGTTTAGTATGAAAATTTTAGTTCCAATAAAATTCCGCAATATGGCGCGTTGGTCAGGCTTCAGGCTGAAGGTGATCGCTAAGAGGATGGACAGCCCTATCCTCACTCACTGGATGTCTTTGCATGTGCAGCCTAATTGTAATTATATTTTCTACTAACACACCTAATATAAGTGGTAACACTAACATAATATGGATGTATTTTGTCCGAAATAAATGCTTTCATTCATTCATGCTTTCATTCATTTACATTCTTTCTCGTGCTAAGAAACGAACTAATGATGAATAAACAATTAAATTATCTATATTACAGTCTTACTTTCCGAACTTATGTAATAGTTTCCTTTTACCTCTGTACCCCTAGTGTAACTTTGATCGACATCATAACGTGACGAACGCGTTTGCGTTAAGTCTCATTTTGTATAGGATTTTGAGGTTCCAAAACGTCCCGCTTGGCGCGCTCTTCCTAAATCCAATACAAAATGAGACTAAACGCAAACGCGTACGTCAAGTTTCAAAATCGAATTTAGTTACACTAGGGGTACTGGTTTTCATTATCTTGTCACAAAAGTCAAAGTTAAATTTGTTTTATTAGCAAGAAGACAATTCAACTGTCCAAAATGTAAGTAGAATAAAAAACTTGTAAGGCAATCTATTCTTGTCGCAGTTTAAGACCCTAAAATATCCAACGAATGTTTAAAGCACTTACGTTTTCAAATATTTATAAAAGAATTTATGTAAATCCAAGCAATTAGGATTGCCGGCGGTTGCTTTGGAAAAACAAATGAAATTAATGGGATTTTTTACTTCGTTGGAGAATTATAAGGACATCTGTTTGAATGTTACGATTCAATTAGGAGAATTCGATTTTACATAAATAGTTTAAATTCAAAGTTAAAAGAATATAACAAATAGTATAAATGAAAAAAAAAAAATTAGAGGCAGAACAAGATAAGTTGGCAGCGATTTTGATAGCCCAGACAGTGAACATGTTATTTTAAAGGTCAAACATCTATGAAATTATGACGTTTACTTAACATTTGCATAGGCTGGGCTAACTTAGTTTGGTCTGACTCTAAAGTAGCGTTTGTTACGTACATAATTAATTGCCGTAATCGTTTAGAGAGAATTAGGCGGTTATCATACTACCATCAGGTCCGATTACCGCATCAGTGTAATAATTAATTTACTATTAGTATTAATAAAAGTCTTCATTCTTAAAGGGAAGTATAGCACGTACGAAACGAGATATTGTTTTTCTACTTCTGAATATTTTACGTTGTCCATGATTTTTTAATGTTATTGACACGATGAAAAACTAGGTTTATAGGTTTTATTTATTTGTTTTCAAAATTTGCAAAACATAAAAATGTTTTTTTTTTTCATAAAGGCGAAACCTATTAACAAAGAATATATTATGCTGAAGCGATCGACATCAAAAGTGATTTGTTAAGATTTAGTTAGTGGGAACCGTTTTCTCGCGAAATGGAATTTCATACAAAAAGTACCATTATATCGTTAGGATCGCAAAACTATTTTTTCCTCTTAATTTACTAAGATGAAGTATGAGTATTTAGGTTAAAAACTTGATGGAATCGTATTTGCCTCCGTATTTTATCCAGAAAAAGAGTGACGTACCTAAGCGTCTAACAGCGGAGCTTTAAAACTAGGCACTATTCGTAGGCAATACCTAGGTATTAGGTTTCTGTGTCCTAAAATGCCAGCAGGGATATTTTTTTGTTTTTCAGCCTTTGTGTTTCAACTGTGCCGCAGTTTTTTCACTGGTTCCATTATTTTGAGGTATTTGTTCAAGTTTGTAATTTTTTGACCAACAAGTACCTAAATAAAATTTTATTATATTTGCAATAAAAAGTGACATACAATTAGAAACAAATACACACAAAACAATAATATATAAATAAACTACTAACTTATTCTAAAAGACCTCCGTGGGCTGCACCGGGTGCAAAGGTGCCCATCACACTTGCCGCGTTACCGCGATGGATAGCGATGGCCAACCTCTGCACCAGGTACGAACCCGCGCGGGCATCAGAGGTCTTCTCCCTAATCCTTCGTCCCACTTCCCTTATAAACGCTATGGCGTCAGACCCCCAACACCCTGTCGTCTCGAAGGCGAGAGGTACAAAGTAATATTTCGCTTCTAGAACAGAGTATTGTGCCCTCTTTCTCAATGCTGCCACCTCTGCCGCCGTCCGGCCGAGGTGCGAGGCGGCGAACGTGCTAACGCACGTGGCGTCCCACAGCAGGCACTTCCCCTTCTGCCATAGCACCAAAGTTAACCCGTCCGGCCGTTTGCCATCAGTGCGACAGAGGCCCGGCGGACCCAGAACACACGGGTACCTAAATGAAATAGGGTGAACGCCTATTGCACAATAATATGAGCGCGGAGACGACGGCGTGCAGACCCGTTTCGTGCACCCCGAGCACGCGTGGAGGCGTGCACGCAGTAGCCACTTATAATTTAGAAGTACTCTAGTGCCGTGGGAGAGGGGTAAGTGCCTTTTGTGGGATGCCACCTGCGTCAGTACGTTCATGGCCGCCACGCACCTTGGCTGCACCGTGCGATCGGCGGGAGCTGCTGCTGAGCAGGCGGCGTCCCTAAAGAGGGACAAGTACTCGGGGCTGGCAAGCTACTTGTTTGTTCCCCTTGCCGTGGAGACGTCAGGGTGCTGGTGCGCGGAGGCGAAATATTTTCTTGGGGAACTGGGACAGCGCTTGCAGGAGAGGGGCTCGACCCCCACTCCGGGTCGTTCCTAGCGCAAAGGTTGTCCATCGCGGTTCAACGCGGAAACGCAGCAAGCGTAATAGGCACCTTTGTGATGGGAGCGATGCGGGGTGGGTTGTTTGACTAGTTTTTATAGGTTAGTTTAGGTTTAGTTTTATTTATAGTTATGTTTATTTTTAGTCCTTAAGTATTTTTTAATGATTGTTTTTATTTTATTTTATTTGTGCTAGATAAATAGTAATCATTCATTTTGCTAATATCAGTAGGTTACCTTACTTTTCTAAACAGTTTTCGAAATGTAAAATAGTACCGTTGCCATTTAGAAGTTCTATATACTATAATATAGTTCGTGTCATTTACGATGACGCGCAGATCTGTCAACTCTAACCTTTAAAAACATGACCTTATGAGTTCAGGTACGCGTCTTCGTGAATGGCACCTTCTACATCAATGTAAAATGTACATACCAGTGATCATTCCGCTCACAAAGGAGATAGCAAGAGTCGCGCCAACGGCGGCGAGTTGATAGAGAGCTTGCTGCTGGGCTGTCCTACCGTCCTGTTAACGTTCATGCAAACACTTTACAAATCTGACGACCTTCATATTAATATTTCATTAGTTCACCTGCTAAAATCATGCAAATGTGAATGATATTTATATTGTACCCGATCGTGAGTTTGGTTTATGGAAATTAATATCTATAGACATCACATTGTATAACGGTATTATATTACCTACCTTCATAGCTCCAAAAACACTGTGTAGACCAGTCTCGCCATAAGTACTGGAGGTGGCGAGCGCAGCGAAAAGAACTGACAGTAGGCCGGAATACACGCCCGGCATGCCGTGGAGGTTGTGTACACCGCATGTGTCCAGTAGGCCTACTTTCTCTAACTTAGGCTGAAACAAAGGAGAAAATCAGTTTTTTTTTATTTGTCAGAAGTTGAAGTTAATTTAACTTTACCCGGACCCGGGTACGTCCTTTAACTACGTCCAAAAGAGAGGTATGGGCATTGTGAATTTCATCTCGCTTTGTGTGGTAGGGCACAGCCAGTGGATGTCATAAGGTTGCCAGAGCTCAACTAGGGGCGGGAGGGGATTAGGGTCGGCAACGCGCATGTAACTCCTCTGAAGTTGCAGGCGTACATAGACTACGGATACTGCTTACCATCAGGCGGGCCGTATGCTTGTTTGCCACCAACGTAGTATAAAAAAAAAACGAAATGTGACAAAAGTGTTCACTTTATTAATGATGTAATAGGTATGTATAATATATCAGTGTCTGTTTACAACAAATCGCCATTAAATATGCAACAATATGTATGTACCTATGTCGGCCGCCAATCGTAAAGTTCCTATGTACCTAACGTTTTGAAAGTAGTCACCAATAGATAGTAGAATAGGTTCATTAGGTTGCTTCAGATGTCCGAAGGACAAACTGTCCAGAAATAGGAGCAGGTTCCGTCGACTTGTGAGTCGCCGGAATAACGATTTCCAAGTTTCACGATATTTCATGATCTGCCTGATTTTACAATCGGCCGCCGACATATAAATACTATACATATACTACTAGTAACTAGCTTGATTTTGAACGAACCGTAAGCCATTACCTCAAACCTAAAAGCAAGATTTCTATAGAAATGACTAGGTCATAATAATACCATAGGAGCACCAGAGAAGAAGCTAAATATTATCTTTTATTCTTGTCCCAAGTGCCATGTCAAAATCATGTTGTTCCTTGGGGAACAATTAACCCGACTAAATTACTTAGGTTATCTTTGGTATGTCGTCAGCAACGTTAAAACGTGGTTTTAATTTCGTCGCATTGCGTATAGCGCGTGTGTGTGGTAACTCCATAGTTATACTTGCTTTCAGCCTCAAATCAATTCTCGGATGGAGAATAATGCATATTCATCCTCTATTCCCAACCAACGCCTACCGTTTCAAGTCGCCACAAAGGATACCTTTACGGATATTTGAATATTCATATCGTTTTGTGGGCTGAAATATTGGATTTCGTTAATCTCATTAGTGAATTTAAATATCAAGATTTTAACTTTAATCTTAATTATTTCTTTGTGCAACAGGTACGGTCACGTCTGAAAATATCGATACGGACAAAGTGCCTAAAATATGTATACACTACCTTAATCTATAGGCAATAAGGTCGTGTATACATATTTTTGACACTTTTTCCGTATCGATATTTTCAGACGTGACTGTAAATAGTTAATAAGGTTTCAAAAATTAAAGAGCCGAAGTTACAAAACGAAACGAAGTTGAGAGCGGGAGTGATTTATATATCACTGTCAGTCATTTAATTGACAGATTGAAGTGCTGGAGAGGAAAAAGTTATTATGCGCATAATTGGTTCTATTTTTGAGGTGTCGCTGAAAATTGCCCTGTTTTTTACTTTTCCTTAAGCCAGGGATATAGGGGACAATGTCCTGCAACACGTGTCCGCGACATGTCAAACGAAATCCCTGGCTTAATTTTGTCAATGGGGTTTTCGTGTTATTTTTGTGTTAAATTTAATTTATTTTTTATCAGGTACCTAATTAAGTTCTCGCACGAGTTAACATTCAAAATATTTGGGATAAAATCCTTTGGTTGTATTTTTTCCGTAACCCGAAAATTTTACGGACTGGTGTTTTTTACAAGTTTTGTTTCAAAAATGTTTTCATAAAATTCGTGCCTCTTTACGTTATGATATTCTCGTTGTCATTTTATATTTAATAACCAAATTGATATTCTATAATGAAAGGTGCGGAGCATATTGTGAGTTCGAAAACAAGATAGCTTAAGAATTTGACCCACTTTCGTACAGATATTCCAAATTTCATATCAAGTTCGAAACTCACAACATCGGAGCGTATTTTTGCCTCGTCAGTATTATAAATTAATTAATTAAGATAAGTTTCTCGTAAATTTTCAAAGCTGATGTCATTATATTACGGGGCGGTGGACGCTAGAAATCTTTGCCTCCTCGGAAACTTTCCTTTTCAGGCGAATATTATAAATTCTTTCATCAGAATTTTCAAAGAATTCCGACCACACCGTTCACGTTCGGCTAAACTGGTTTTTGTTTGATGTTGAAGTGAGCACTTCTCTAGATTCCCGATGATTTATTGTGTGAACGTTTGTTTTATAAACATTCCTTTTTCGGAAAAACGTTTTGCACTTTCTGAATATAATGAGGATGTAAAGAAAATTTGTGAGTCAGAAAATTATAGTTACTGAGGCCATGAACCTTTCAAAATTTAAGGAGACCTCAGTAAGTCTATCACAAGTTAATAACACATTTTCCAGTGATAACGTATAGTTTGAACATACATAGCAACAAAAACAAACCAGTCTGTGGGACAGTGACAGTCCATATCAAAAGGGACCTAATAACGGCGTAAGCGCCGACCGCCATAAGGTCCCTTTTAATATGGATATAATGCATGTCGTTGTTGGCTTTGTAGCTGGCCCGCAACGGCTTATCCTTTGTCTATTGTTAACTAAAACCGCGCGTGCCACTACCAGCAAAAAAGGGTCGTATAATTCTAATTTGCACCTGAGCGCGGGCTAGTCCAACGCTCAAAAAACCAGTGTAGGTGCGCTCTCTGATAACGCGTTTTTGTTCCGTATATCGAGGACACATTTTAGACTGGTTCGGTAGCGTTCGACTCGCCGGCACTCAGTAACCGTATAGGGACCACACAAGAAATCACAAATTATTTTTCCATTTGTTCATTTTGTATCTTATTTTAATTACCATAGGAGTTCTAATTAAATAACCGGTTAAAGTTACCCGGCCCTTATTTTAGTTAACAATAGACAAAGGATAAGCCGTTGGGGGCCAGCTACAAAGCTAACAACTATAATACATACATACATACATACGCTTATTATTAAATAATAAGCTTATGTATGTATATATAATGTTTATAAGTTATTCGTATTTATATTATTGGCTTATATTTTTTATTTTATTTTATGTTTTTAATGTTCTTGTCCTACTTTGTGTCTCCAAAAATTTTATATTGTTATATATTCCGGTTTAGTTTTCCTTTCTTCTTTTAGTGTTGCTAATTTTCTCAAAAGTTAGCTGGAAGAAATATCCGTTAGGGATAAGTTCGCCTTCATACATATACTTACATATTTTACTTTGTTATGTTTTTTGTGTAAAATTGTTTATGTGCAATAAGGTGACATACGTTCATGCATAATAATGGATTCTAATGATAGGTACTTAAGAAGTTTCTCGACAAGATACTCTAGTTACTTCACCGAAAAACGGCTTTCCACAATCTGATTAAATTAACCATATTACGACCATACACTCCAAGTGGATCTTTGTAATTCAATATGTAAGCTCACAGCATCAAGACGTCTAAAACGCCATGCACTTACGAGTTCTTCCTAACGTTGTTCGCTCGCGTTTTATTCAATTCGTAGCAATAATTCGTGCAATATACCTAACAAATGGCAACGCCAGCGTTGCGGGTGCCATTTTCGATAACATTTCTCATCGCTTCGTGTCGTTATTTCCAAGGAATTCGTTTGTTGTTCTTCTGTTGTTCTTAAGGGTTTGTTAGCGTTTCTTTTAAATTCGAAATGTAATTTAATAAAAGTTCCCTTGAACTGATTTATTTATCCTAACGAAGGAGTTGAAAATTTTGAAGTAAATAACAATAAATTCAAATTTCCCTGTATAAATTAAGCCTTACTTAGGCTAGAGCGATTAAAAAGCGATCAACGAACGTAAGTGTATTATAAGTAAAACGTTCGTGGTAAAGTATTACTACCCTTATTGCTTGCTAAGTTTGGCGACATGAAAATATGATGATTATGATGGTAATTATTCGGGCCCTTTTAATCGCCTTTAAAAAAAGAGGTTATCATTCGACCGTTTTTTGCACATTCACGGTATTAAATATCCATACGGGCAAAGTGCCAAAAATATGTAGACACTAACTTAATATAATGGGCGATATGCCACTTTGTCCGTGTAGATATTTAATACTAAAAACTGGGGAAGTACCTCCACCTTACAGAAAACCGCAGCCAAATAACACTAGATCCTACTCATAGTGTTGTGTTCCTGCCGGTGAGTAAGGTTGCCAGAGCTCAACGAGGGGCGGGAGGGGGTTAGGGTCGGCAATGCGCATGTAACTTTTCTGGAGTTGATGGTGTACATAGGCTACGGAGACTGCTTACCATCAGGCAGGCCGTATGCTTGTTTGCCACCGAAGTAGTATAAAAAAAAAAACATTAATTGTAGGTTTATCACCTCAGAACTCCGCCATTTGGTACTGATTTGGATTGGTTCCATTTTTGTCAAGTGATGATTGGATCCATGAGGAATTGAGGGAATTCCTCAAATCTGTTAGGCATATGATGTTTATTTTGTATACAACGTGTCCTAAAACTCAACGATAAGCCGGCACCAGAGGATGGAGCTGCTTATGATTAGTCGAGAAAAAATAAGGAAAAAAATATATCTCAATTATTTTAGAAATTACAGAAAAAAAATGAAATTCATCGAAAATCGACATCCGTAATGGTATTTTTAACGACCATGTCACAAATATTCAAATATTACTGTTTTTTTTTGTTTTTGGAAACTTAAGTAGCCCTGCTATCTAACACAGTTCTTAAAAATACCATAATACATGTAGTTTTTACACAAAAAATAATCAAAATTCATTTTGTCCCTACAATTTTGAAAGATTTTTTCTTACAGTCCACTTTCAATCATCATGGTGTAAAAAAATAGTATCGACACCACTATGGCAATTATTTTCAAAAGTTGACGCAACTAACCAAGATTCCAAAATGGTATAATACTTTAGGAAACCTAGACACAAAAAAAAACAACGAATTTTTAAACAAGAATCGACATTATTTAATGTTGGCGGTAATCACTTTTACTGTACCCAAAAAAGGATTTTTGTTGTTGAAAAATGTTGAATAAATGCAAAGAAATGGTACAATTTTTTTTCCTTTTTTTTAAATTCATTTACTACATTATTAATACTACAGTAAATGTTCAAATTGCCTGCCACCGGCATTAATGCAGACATGACATCGCCTTAGAAATGATCGTTTTATCCGTCGTGCATATCTTCTACCATTGATATGATCCGCAGCTTGTGTGATTTTTTGGCGAAGCTCGTCCAATGTTGCTATGGGTTTTGAGTAGATTTTGTCTTTAAGACAGCCCCAGTAGAAGAAGTCCAGGGGGTTCAGGTCGGGCGAACGGGGCGGCCACAAGATAGGACCAAGTCGCCCGATCCAACGCCCTGGATACTCTTGGTTTAAGTATTCTCGCACTGCACGGGCATAGTGAGCTGGGCAACCATCATTTTGAAACCACATGTTTTGTAAATCACGTAAAGGCACGTCTTCTAATAATTCAGGCAAGTCGTTTTGTAAAAAGGTCAAATAGCCATCACCATTAAGGTTTCCTTGTAACTCAAAGGGTCCAATTACATTTCCATTTAAGATGCCCGTCCATAAGTTAACCTTGAATTGATACTGAGATTTGTCTTCTCTCATCAAGTGCGGATTTTCATTGCTCCAACTATGTAAGTTGTGTAGATTTGAATAGCCATCTTTCTTGCAGGTTGATTCATCCGACCATAGAACTTTGTCTAAGAATTGGGGATCTTCCCTGTGCTTTTGCAGCATCGCACGGCAAAATGCGACCCGATGTGGATAGTCCCGCGGTAGTAACGTCTGCACACGCCTGTAGTGATATGGGTGAAGTCTGTGACGTTTTAGAATTCGATGTGCAGAACTTTTTGGTATTCCCGTAGCTAGTTCTATGGCACGTACCGAGGTAGTTGAATCGTTTTCTATTTCATTGAGAACTTCTTCATCGCGTTCCAATCTAGGTCTTCCAGTGTGTCTCCTGTCAAATGGTAAACGACCTTCCGCAAAGGCTTGATGTACATTAATAAACACTCGATAATCCGGATGTCTTTGAACATTTGGGTACCTTTCTCGATACAATCTGCTAGCAGCGTTAGCGTTAGCATTGCATCGGCATTCTCCATAAATGAGATGCATATTAGCGTATTCCAACGGTGTGTACGGTAGCGGCATG
The DNA here is from genome assembly GCF_033807575.1 of Cydia pomonella. Lineage (NCBI taxonomy): Eukaryota > Metazoa > Arthropoda > Insecta > Lepidoptera > Tortricidae > Cydia > Cydia pomonella. The sequence goes on along the minus strand of NC_084717.1, from coordinate 5,014,686 downwards.
ATAAACGCTAAACAATCCAGAATACGGAAAAAGTCCAATACACAAAACACAATCACAGTCCAAAATAATGCCAGGTCAGTACAGTTTGCAGATCACCAGTCCAAAAAGCAAAGCCAAGAGTTGTTAGTATGAGAGCCACATCAATTAATACGGAACGGTGCACAGCGAACAAAGGATCAGAGTGTACTGACTTGAAAATTGTATTAACTACCCACATTTTCCATTGAAATTTTAAAACTTGCAACAACAACCCTTTTCAAAAGTGATTAATATCAACATTTAAAAATGTCGGTTCTTGTTTAAAAATTCGTTGTTTTTTGTTGTGACTAGGTTTCCCAAAGTATTATACCATTTTGGAATCTTGGTTAGTTGCGTCAACTTTTGAAAATAATTGCCATAGTGGTGTCGATACTATTTTTTTACACCATGATGATTGAAAGTGGACTGTAAGAAACAATCTTTCAAAATTGTAGGGACAAAATGAATTTTGATTATTTTTTGTGTAAAAACTACATGTATTTTGGTATTTTTAAGAACTGTGTTAGATAGCAGGACTACTGAAGTTTCCAAAAACAAAATAAAAAACAGTAATATTTGAATATTTGTAGACATGGTCGTTAAAAATACCATTAGGGATGTCGATTTTCAATGAATTTCATTTTTTTTCTGTAATTTCTAAAATAATTGAGATATATTTTTTTCATTATTTTTTCTCGACTAATCATAAGCAGTTCCATCCTCTGGTGCCGGCTTATCGTTGAGTTTTGGGACACGTTGTATACTTATATAGGAGATTTTTGTAATTTTATCAAAAAACGAAGCATATTCATTCAAAAAAGTGCCATTTGTCAAGTAAAATGCTGATGAAAAGCAGAACGGTCAACGGACCTCTTTTTTCGACGACGCGTAATATCACGTTTGGCATATTGTCTTCATTCTTCTTCTTCTTCTTCTCCCGAGCCTATTTCCCATGTCTCTTGGGGTCGGCCCTCCTAGTCCTAAGACGCCATTCTGGGCGTTTTTGTGCAATTTCGGGTTTTAAATCCGTCGTCTTCATGTCCTTGGAAATGGTTCCCATCCAGGTCGTCGGACGGCGACCTGGACCTCTTTTTGGTTCTTCGATTTCCATGACGACCCTTGTCATGTGCTCTTTATTTCGCCTCATGACATGACCGTACCATCGTAGGCGATTTTCCTGGAGTTTGTCAGTAATACACGCTACTTTAAATATTGCATATTGTCTTCATTGTTAAGTTTATTAAGCAAGCTTTGTTTTTAACGATTTTTTTTGTCAAGCTGTTCTGATGATAGGTTCCACGAGCAATTAGGGTAACTTTAAAACTTAAATTTTAATAGATTCAGATCTATTTAGACCTTGAAACTTGAAACGTATCCGAAGCGCCGGTTCCGTATCCGGTTTGGCCAGACCGGAACGAGTCCTGCAGAATGATGGGTCACTTATTACAAACTAATAATGGAATAATAACTGTTACGGACAGCATGGACCCCTGCCGAGACGAATGCTCGGACGGTACAGACCCGGGCCGGAAAGAATTACCTAACGCGTAAAACTAGATAAAATAGCTATAGGGTGCCTAGCTATAGGATAGAAATAAGTTGACACAAGCACACTTTGTATGATTGACTTATCGGTCGATTGACTAGAAACAGGATAAAATTGTAGTCGCTATGAAAATAGCGTTTTTGTGTCAGCTTGTTACGTGACGTCATCACCGCGGGTGAGCGGCCGGTGCGATCGCTGCGGAAGCCGGAAGCGTACTGAGCGGCGCGGTCCTTGCTTCTTTCACACCAAAGTACTTTGGTGTGAGTGGCCTTTCCATCCTTTTTGGATTCTTGGCGGTATCTAGTCGCCGCCCGTAACAACGGGCGGGTCTTTCTTGTGCCCTTTTCAAGGGCGAGGGCTTCTGGGCCATGGCCGACCGGTGGCCGATCATGGCTTTGTTGTTGTTATTTTTTTCTTCTCTTCTTCTAAAAAGGCTGCCGGGGCCATTCCGGGCTGCCCAGGAGCTCGATCAGAGCGTCGACCTCTTGTTCAGCGGGGGACGGCGTGGTTCTGGTGGCTGGAGCCGGCGTTGGCGGCGAAGGAGGAGGTGCAGCGGAGGGTAGAGCTGGCGCTGCCTGTATTGCGGTGGCTGAGGGCACTGGCTTCTTTTTCGTCGGAGACCCGGGCTCTCTCGCCTGCCGCGGTCTTGACACCCCCCTTTGGGTGGGGGGGTTTGCCGGCGCCATCAGGGTTGATGGCGCCGACTCTTCCACCGTGGGCTTCTCGATCGCGGCGTTGGTTAGAGGTCCCGGGCGGGACGGGGCCGGGAAATAGGATTTCCCGGCTTTCCATAGTCTGTAGGCCTTCTTGTACGCTGGGCAATTCTTGTGGTTCCCAGGGTGGGGGCCCCTGCAGTTTTTGCAGGTGGCCTTCATGTCGCGGGGCCTGGTGCACTGCTCCGCGCGGTGAGCGGCGCGGACTTCGGTGCGCGGTATTTATATGTTCGGGCCGAGGCGACCCAATTTCACCTGATTTCTCCCAAGTTAGGCTTTCCCCAGGGATCGTAGTGACCTGTATAGATAGAATATAGGGTTAGCTATCCGTAGACACAAGCATTGTAAGCATTGGGCCTAGAATTATCGAGATATTAAGACTTAAAGTTATTTTTGTATGGAGTTGAACTATCGATAGAGATAATTCTTATATTTATGAATATTTTCAGCTGAAACTAGTATAATAGGGTAGATCTTCGTAAATGCTTTCTAAAAAGGTACGGTTCATCACTGAAAACCTCAGGGTTCCCGAGATAAACCCGAAAAGGTGGTTAAATACGGGGAAAGTTCTACGCCCAATGCGAGAAAGAGATAGCACAAGAAAGAGAAGTCCACGTAACGAGGCCGTTCTCGAATTATCTGGAGTTACTTTCGAGACCTCGTATTCGCCCTATATAAGCAGGCGAGATACGGCCTGCGGACAGTGAGTTAGTACAGTCAGTTCAGTTCAGTTCAAGCGATCGGAAAACAAAAAGGAAAAGTGAGGAAAAAGTGAAAGTGCCCTAAAGTTGTGATCAGTATTAGTGGTAATAGTGGTTTTAGTGCTAGTTACGTGGACCGCTTAGTTATTTTACCTTAGTAAGTACTAGAATAACGTTATAGTGAAAGTGCCTATAGTGTTAGTGTTTTAGTGCTTAAGGTCTAGACTAAGTGTGTGCTAGTGCTAAATAAATAGGAATCTAATTAAGTGGTGTTTGTTTGACGCTCCAACTACGTCCCACCGTGGGAGGAATTGGATTTCCGAACCAGCAGGCTCCGTAAATAAATATTAAACTGAGTTATCGCTGAGAGCTGACTCCAGGGTGTCCTCTGGCGGTTACAATAACATTAACCTTTTAAAAACATTTTGCCCTAACAACTGATATGTTTGAAGTCGACGCCAAACTACAATACTGGTAAATAATACCACCAAACAATGAATCACCTTTCTTTCTTATCGAACCGCACCAGAGCCCGCATACACATGGACATTGTGTTGATGGTTTTAAGATAAGATTTTGGCTCACACAACTGATAAAAACGACTGGCATACTGGTAATAAGACTAAAGGTTAAACTCACCGTAAGGAATCTATAACCTAGCACGCTGATGGTCGCAGCCCCGATACCGATAAGTATGGCCCCTCCAGCCTGAACGTGCATGTTGCACACCGAGCCGACAGCAACGCCTCCGGCCAGCGTCGAGTTCTGAATGTGGACCATGTCGAACTTTCCTGGTTCGTGATTCAAGATTGAGGATAGGATGAAGGTGACCACCTGAAAAATCAATTGAGCAAATCGAAATCGGGTTTGATTTTGATATCTTGCGGTGAACATTAATAATAGTAAGATGAACCCAGACATAATATAACGGCGGAGCGAATATCATGATATAATAGAATAAACATTTTTAACATTCCTAAATCACTTTATTTATAAATAAATAAAAAAATATTTTATAAAAGTAAAACCGGATCGTGTTCAAAGTTCATTACGTGACCTTTCTCACAAGTGCAAACACGACTATGATACGATATTCCATCATGGAATGCCAGTGCCTATCTTCCGGCTTCATCATCAGACCTTGAAACCTAATCATGTTCAAAGTTCACTACAAGACTTTTCTAACAAATCCAAACACAGCTATGATACGATGTTCCATCATGAAGTTCCAGTTCATATCTTCCGGCTCCATCATCAGATCAGTTCGACAGTACCATATTATTGTTTTGTCATCAGAACTACATACAGCTGCCAATTTCCATGACGCTACGATCCTTGGAAGATGGTTAAATTAATTACCTTAGATTCCATTACATAGTTACATACAGGTCGACCTAATAAAAGCGTGTTAAGAACTCCTATTCTTTCTTTTTATAAGCCTCATATAGTGCATAAGATACACACAGAGTTCCGCATTCCCGTTAAAGGCATTATGCAGATACATACACTAGCTCAAGATTTTGCAATTCAATGTTGTTCCTATTAACGAAATAATTTCTTTAATATAAATAACGAAAATTCTTAGGCAATATTTAAATTTAGCCTGCGCGACGCGAAATTCAATTTAAAATGAATTTACTCCAATGGCGATGGTCGTACATTGCTTCGAGTTTCACGTTAGGAACTTTTGTCTTGGATTAATACTGTCCCAAAAGACATCCCTTAATCAAGGTAAAAGCTTCACTCAACTTTGGTAATTAGTCAAAGCTATTTCAATGGAATTAATTTTTGGTGCCAATTTGTGATCAGTCGGACGGTCAGTCGATCTAATTACAACTTTCACTTTTGCCGGAGTGGATTTAGTCATTAATGCTTATCCTAATGTTCACTTCAATCAATACGTATTCAAAACTTCCTTTTCATTTTACAAGTCTGATAAATCAGCTCGTTATATATTTAAGTGAATTTGTATGAATTCGTCGAGTACTTATTATAAATTATTAGGGCTCGTACCCAAAGTTTTTACGGGACCCTATTACTAAAACTCCAGTGTCCATCTGTCTGTCTGTCTGTCACCAGGCTGTATCTTATGAACCGTGATAGTAGAAATTTTCACAGATGATGTATTTCAGTTGCCGCTATAACAACAACTACAAAATAAACATTTAAGCGGGGCTCCCATACAACAAACGTGATTTGTTTGCAATTTTTTTGCGTAATAAACAGAACCCTTCGTGCGTGAGTCCAACTCGCACTTGGTTGATTTTTATTTTCATTAACATCAACGGAAAATATGTAGTACCACTTGTCTAAATAGAGATTGGGTTATGATTTTCAGAGAAAAGGGGCCTAAGGCTCTGCACTTCATTAAAGTCACTTGTTTACCCCTGACGGAACGGAGGCGGTAAATATAATCATTCAGGGTGAGAGGCTGTTTGTGTGTGTGTTTGTAAACACGAATGGAAGTTTCCAATTAAATTGGTAAGTTCGATTTTCTGTAAGGTCTGACAAGGTTTTCTATAAAAAAATATTTTTGATGGACTTTAACTCGCCAGACTGAACTGTTTATTTGAAAGTTTTATCTGAATATGAGACTACAGACAGTTTTAGTAAATAATACATTGTTTATTAAACCGTCAACTCACAGTGCAAGATGCAAGCGAGAGGTAAGTATTGGTGACCGCCCGTTGGTACTCCTCGTCGGTGCCCGTAAGCGCCGAGTTGAAAGACGGCCAGTAGATGTACAGGAATATCGAACCTGCAATCAATATTACGCCGTCAATATCAATTAGTCATTAAAAACCCAAGTAAACTAAGAAAAGGAAGCTACTGTGTGAAGAGCTCTAAAGATTCTAGGGAGAAAACCACCAAGAAGCAGCTCATATCTCAAAAATTTTTGGGCATGGTTCCAAAAAGAGCACATAACGATAAGGATATTGTCTAGCTCTCAAAATTCGACCTGCGAAAGGAATTTATACGAGAAGAAGAATTACTTTAAGATAATAAGTATTATAATAATTTGTTTTACGTTAAATTGATTCTCACGCTGATATTTTGAAAGTTAATTAAATTGCAGTTACATGATAAAAGAGGAGCCTAATTGAGACACGGTGGGCAACATATATATATAGTTAGTTAACCAACTTATTTGTGACGTTTTTAATTGACAAATTCAAATCTGCAACGTAGATTTCGTCAGGAGGGTATAACCATAAATCAGCAACAGGCGTCATCGTTACACACAAACAATAAAGCTATCCGCAACAGGCTTCGTCACTTTTCCTTATAAATAAATAAATATTATAGGACATTCTTACACTAATTGTAAGTCCCACGGTAAGGTCAAGGAGGCTTGTGTTGTGTGTGTCCCATGACTCAGGAACAAATATCTATGCTCATCACACAAATACCCTTACCGGGATACGAACTCAGGACCATCGGCTTCATAGGCAGGGTCACTAGGTCACTACCACACCGCCACACCGGTCGTATTATGTTAATTCTTCTTGCTCGCATTGTCCCGGCATTTTTCCACGGCTCATAGGAGCCTGGGGTCTGCTTGACAACTAATCCCAAGATTTGGCGTCGTAGGCACTAGTTTTTATGAAAGCGACTGCCATCTGACCTCCCAACCCAGAGGGTAAACTAGGCCTTGTTGGGATTAGTCCGGTTTCCTCACAATATTTTCCTTCACCGAAAAGCGACTGGTAAATATCAAATGATATTTTGTACATAAGTTCCGAAGAACTCATTGGTACGAGCCGGGGTTTGAACCCGCGACCTCCGGATTGCAAGTCGCACACTCTTACTAGGCCACCAGCGCTTCCCGTCGGTCGTCTTATGTTAATTATTACAATAAAGTCATTTTAAAGGTCCGAATCGCATGTACTGATGATACACACGACTTACAGCGTATCTTGCTGATTAGGGAATCAGCGCGAATGATCGTATCATATCAATATCTTTACAGAAAACCTTAATAGATTTTAAAACAAGAGTACCGCTTAAGGAAGAGGGAGGGTAAGCGCTGCGGACTGACAAGGCGCGGGGCAAGCGGGAGGCTAAAGGATGACTCAAGGGGCCCACTGATTACCAGTTCGCGCGGACGAAATCGGCCTGTCAGTTATTCGCAAAAGCTGACAATCGCGAATAACTGACAGGCCGATATCATCCGGTAACCTGGTAATCAGTGGGTTCCTTTACGCTAGAACGGTCCTGGTCCGGGCCGAAGCGTCCGATACTTCAGTTTTCTATTAAAAGCATCACGTGATCACCGATAGTGTCGGAATCCTCGGCCCGCATCCAGACCGTTCTTACGTGAGTCATCCTTTATGCTGATTGTAATAACTGGTGATGAATTTGATCTCACCGTGATGTCATCGTGAGATCAAATTCATTCAACAGTGTCATTTTTCAGCAGCAGATTGCGCGTCATCGTAAACCAAGCCAGAATGTACCTTGGAGCATTCCATGAAATTGTCTACCGTTGTCCGGTACAAACGCGAATTTTCGGAAGATTTGCAGATACAAGAGTTTCCTTTTCTGTGGCTAATGGTCAAAAATAGGCACAGACAAATATTCGCCTGCTTTAAACACCGAAAAAAAAGTTGTTGATATTGTACTGTAGCCATGCACGTCAGTTGACGTCATGGCGGTCAAATAGTACAACGGCCAAAAGTCCCACCTATCATAGCAGTAACGTCCGATTTGTAGGTAGGTGCGTTGAAAAAGTCCCACCTATCATAGCAGTAACGTCCGATATGTAGGTAGGTGCGTTAAAAAAGTCCCACCAATCATAGCAGTAACGTCCGATATGTAGGTAGGTGCGTTGAAAAAGTCCCACCTATCATAGCAGTAACGTCCGATATGTACGTAGGTGCGTTGAGCACGTTCTTCTCCGCTTGGTCCACAACCTTCTTGGATTTGAGGGCGAGGCTCACCCCCAAGCCGAAGTAAGCTCCGAAAGAGTGGATCGCGATCGAGCCACCGACATCCGCCGCCTGAAACAAAATAACTGATTAGTATAAAGTAATAAGTAGTAATTGTCATTTTGAACTTTCCATTATAACGTTACAATGAACTGAGATTTTGTCAATTTTAGTACTTTGTCGACTAGCCTAGTTGGTAGTGATCCTGCCGACGAAGCAGGAGGTCCCGGATTCAAATCATGGTTAGGGCATTTATTTGAATGTTCATCACAGATATTTGTTCCTGAGTTATGGATGATTTAAATATAAGGTACCGAACCCATGTAAGGCCTACCTTATTTATTTTTAGACGCAAAATAGGGTGTTCTGCCTTTTCACCGAAGTTTTATTGTCCGAATTTTACTTGTCAAACAACTTTTCGCAGATAAATTACTTTAGTAATCAACATTCAGCAAACTTTCATTATGACAACGTTTTACTTGGTAGAATTATTGTTAAGCAGGTTATTATTATGACATACAACATTTGAAATACATTTATTTCGCCAAATCATAAAATAAACAAAAAAAAATACGATAACGTCTAGTCATTTGACAGAGACAACGTGAACAGCGCGCAAAGTCGAGCGATTGAAGCAAGCATGCCGCGGTAGCGGCCGGCGAGCGCCAGAACCGACTTTTTTTGCATCGAAAATAAACTTTTTATGATTCGTAATAGACTAAAAAAGTCATTCTGCTACTTAAAACACAAGTTTAAAAAAGTGTATTTTTAAGTTGTTATCCAAACATACAGTTGCTAACTGTTAGGTTGGGAAATAATATGAATTATCATGTAGTAAGTACTTAATCATTCGGCGAAATGAAATTATGCGAAAAATTGGTTGGGAAATGACATTTGGTAATTTTCGGCAATGATTTAGAGAACCACAAAATAGAACGATGAATTTTAAGAAAAAACAATAAAATTTATTAAAAAAAAAAAACTCCTAGCAACACGTAAACAAGCACCAAAAGTATTTTCCGAAATATAAAATATATTTAATTATTTTATCCCATGTCTCATATTTAATCCAAGACCATTTTGAGACCCACAAATATAGACAACAAGTGAGCGTGCATTTCTCCGCGGAGACCGCAGCCCGGGCCACTCTAGGTAGTGAGCCGCAGCGCGCTCGAGGCGACATGACATCTGTCAGTACGGTTGTATCAACAACGAAAATGGTTTTTTTACATTAATTTCTACAACAGTTCCTGTTTTCATTAATAAACTACCGAATTTCCGCGACTAAGAGACTATAAATGTGCTAAGTGCCTTCAAGATTCGAGGTGGAATAACTCAAATACTTTTATATCCTTTTCTAATGTTTCTGTTTGTAAGTCGTCACTGTTAATTTTCTATAGATCTCTATTCTATTTAGTTTAAGAATTTGTACTTTTTACTTAAGTTTACTTGTTAGTTTACTGCTACTTAACTTTTTTCTATGCAGGCTACAACCCATTCACAATGCCCCCACTGCCCTAACTCCTCGCGCACCTTCACCGATCACGGGTTGAAGGTTCATATAGGGCGCTTGCACAAAACCCGACCACCCATCGTTTTCACTCCTACACTTACAGTGCAGCCACAGCAGCGGCAGCAAGCTCTCTCAGGTAACAATAGTAGTCTGAATCTTGATGACCTTGCCACCCTAAAGCAATCCGTGCGAGTGTTGCGTCACATCCCTAAGGGGGCTCGCAACTTGGCGGCAGGCAAATTGTGTGAGGCAATCGACCAATGTATTAAGAACAACGGTACACTAGAATGGTTCACTCTGCTGTCATTTGCCTACTCTGCTTTAAAGGCGCCAGAATCTACCAGCGCAGGCAACTTAACCACCAAAGTTAAGCGGAATATATGTTCTGAGGGGATTGATTCCCTTTTTGTGCAAGCAGAGACGGCCGCTCTGAGACCACCCTCGATTCTTAGAACTATAGAGTCCAAAGTTTACGAGGGTGACCTCAGAGGGGCAGTACGGATCCTCATGTCGGATGACGGAATAGCGCCGCCAAATCCTGAAACCCTTGCTACCCTAGTTTCCAAACATCCGGCCCCATCTAGACAGTTGACATTTCCTCCCGAACCAGACAAGTCCTGTCCTGCTCTCTCGGTCAAGCCGGAAGAAGTTTCACAGGCTCTAGGCTCGTTCAACAACAGCTCTGCTGCCGGCCTGGATGGTATTCGCCCATCACACTTGAAAGAACTCACTTCCGGCTCTGCCGGCGAGAACGGACCCCGCTTGCTCGAATATTTAACCAAACTCTGCAATTTTCTACTCAGTGGCCAGTTGAATCCTGAAGTTTCCCCGTATATTTACGGTGCGTCGCTGTGTGCGCTGTCAAAAAAAGACGGTGGTTTAAGGCCCATCGCCATCGGCAGTGTATTCCGCCGCCTGACTGCTAAGTTAGGATGTCATGCTGTGCGTGACGAAATGTCGTCATACTTACAGCCTTGTCAATTAGGTTTTGGTACGAAACTCGGCTGTGAGGCTGCTATTCACGCCACTCGGGCCTTCGTACTCGACCCAAAAAATGCGGACTGTGTTATCATTAAGATAGATTTAAAAAATGCGTTTAATTCTTTAGAGCGGGATGTACTTCTGTCCGAAGTTAGAGACAAAATACCACTACTGTACCCTTTCCTACACCAAGTTTACTCCTCTCCGTCCAAACTTTTCTTCAATGAGTCCCTCATCCAGTCTCAGGTTGGGGCTCAACAGGGGGATCCGCTCGGCCCCCTGATCTTTAGCCTCGCCATCCAAAAAGTAATTTCCGGTCCTCAATCTCCTTTAAATGTTTGGTATCTAGATGACGGTACTCTCGGTGGTAAGCCCGAAGAAGTACACCAAGACTTGCTCACACTTCTCCCACTCCTCCGTAATTTGGGACTCGAAGTCAACACAAATAAATGCGAATTCTTTCCCTGCAGCGCCAATTCTCATGCCTCGTTATCTTCATTTCGCAACCTACTACCTGGTCTCAAAGAGCTATCTAGTCAAAACTTTAATCTCTTAGGTTCCCCTATATTTCCCGATGCTGTTCCTGAAGCTTTTAAGACAAGAGAGCAACTTCTCTTATCAGCAAGAGAAAGGCTTAGTAATCTCTCGGCGCATGTAGGTCTGACTTTGTTAAGATCCTGCTTTGCTGTTCCGAGGATCACCTACTTCTTACGCACAGTGCCTACTTGGCTTCACCCCACACACATGGACTCCTTTGACCTGGCGCTGAAAGAATCTACTGAGTGTCTTTTAAATGTGTCCCTCAATTCGGACCAGTGGGACCAGGCCTCTTTACCAATACGCAATGGCGGATTGGGTATACGGCGCTCACGAGACGTGAGCCTTCCTGCCTTCCTTGCGTCGGCGGCTGGGGTTGTGGATCTTGTCACTAAAATTTTACCTTTAGATGGTGCCAAGGTCACAATACCCTATGCCGCCGATGCTTTGTCGGCTTGGAAGGCTTTTAACTCTGATCCGCCTGTACCCGAAAAACCTTGCCGCCAGCGTTTATGGGACGACGTCGTGGTAAGGAGGCTATTCGATACTCTTATAAATGCCGCTTCTGGTGCTGACAGAGCCAGGCTAATCGCTGCCTCCAAGCCTGAATCTGGGGCCTGGCTACACGCTCTTCCCTCCCCAAACTTAGGCACCTTACTAGACAACGACTCGATGCGGGTGGCCGCTGCTCTCCGCCTGGGTTCTGATGTATGCCAACCCCACCAATGCATCTGCGGTTCCAATGTGGAGAGCAACGGCCACCATGCCTTGAGCTGCTGCCGCTGCGCGGGAAGGTTTCCACGGCACCATGCTCTCAATGATATCATTAGGAGGGCCTTAATATCAGCAAATGTCCCTTGCATGCTGGAGCCGCCGGGCCTCAGCCGATCGGACGGCAAAAGGCCTGACGGCTTGACCCTGGTGCCGTGGGAAAAGGGTAAGTGCTTACTATGGGACGCCACATGCGTCAGTACTTTTGCCGCCTCGCATCTTAGCCGCACTATGCGGTCGGCAGGAGCGGCTGCTGAGCACGCGGCGTCCCTTAAAAAAGATAAATACTCGGCGCTGAGCGGTTATTTATTCGTTCCTCTCGCTGTGGAGACTTCGGGGTGCTGGTGCGCTGAGGGTAAGTCCTTCCTCCGGGATCTGGGTCGTCGCCTGCTAGAAAGGGGCCTTGACCCCCGCTCTGGGTTTTTCCTGATGCAAAGGCTATCCATCGCAATCCAACGCGGCAATGCAGCGAGCGTGATGGGCACCTTTGCATCGGGGACGGCCCGGTAGCCAATAGGTTGGTAGTTTTTTTTATACATATTTAGTTTATATTTATATTTAAGTTCTGATTTATTTAGGTTTAGTTTTTAATTAGTTTTATGTTTATCATGTATATTGTTATTTTAAATAAAGAATTTATTTACGTATTAATAAGTAGTAACTTCGGCTTAGAAAGAAAACAATGTTTAATATTACCTGCAACCGTTTTTTGGATGTTGTATTGGATTTAGAAAGAGCGCGCCAAGCGGGACGTTTCGGAAACTCAAAATCCTATACAAAATGAGACTTAACGCAAACGCGTTCGTCACGTTATGATGTCGATCAAATTTACACTAGGGGTACTGAACACTAGGTACTTGGTGCTTATTGTCATTAAGGTTGCGGCTACTTCGCTAGGTACATCATTATTCAATGACACGAATAACAAGCCAGTGTTTACTGGTTAATATTCGCGGCAACGACAACGCGTTGCTGCATAATGGCACAGCTCCTCTTCAGTGTAAATTATGATCATGTAATTATGCGTGTTAGACATGATGACACACCATGAGGTGATGCTTAAAATTAATGCAAATGCTAATTAATATATCCTATCAAATAAACAAAATATATCGTCAGGTAAAAATATAGAAAGCGTCTTATAGTATTATTTGAACATATACTGTCATCAAGTTATGAATTTGAATAGCAAAAAATCCGTGAGACACAGACATATTAAATATATTAAAACGGGTCACTCATGTATATGCACGCTACGGGTCACTAACGGGACAGTCTGCGCCGGTCCGTTAACGCAAGCTCCCGACGACACTCCTTGTGAAACATGTCGAGCATTTTTCGACTTTAAAGAAGTGAGTGACCCGTTTTTGATATGTTTAATAAGTTATGTACCTATTTATTTATTCAGCCAAATTGTATCCAAACCTTACGAAAAAAAAATCGACAACAAAATATTCTTACGGCCCGATTCGAAGAATGATTAAGACACGTATAAGATCTTGGAAAGATCGATAACTAAACGACATCTCAAAATTAACGTTTATTTCGATTCCGCTGTGATCCCAATAAGATCTATCTACGATATTTCTAACGTCAAAGTGACATTGGTTGCCCGAATCGAGCTGCTTCTATCAATTATACGACATACAAACGATATCTAAATGAGAACTTATCTAAACCAAAACTTATCGTTATCGTATCTCATTGTTCGAATCGGGCCGTTTTTAATGGTTAGGCTAAAAGCACTCGTTAATTCTTTTTGCTTTTCAATTCCAATGTATTTTTCGGTTGGTATCCAAGGAAGGTAGGTCACAGCGGCGTGGATACCTTTCCAATTGGTGCACAATTGTTGTTTGTAAATTGTTGATTTAATTTTTATTCATAGCGTACCCAATTTCAATGTGCAGCCGAGCCAAAAGTCGTGTTTGTTTGTCGAAATACGAATCAAAATGGCGATGGCGGCTCAATAACACTGTACTCGTATCGCGAACTGGTCTCGTATTCTGATTGGTTACACGAGCAATGACTAAATAGTTTTTTTATGATATAGTGCAGAAAATAACCAAATAGGAATTTTCTTTCTGCATGTACACCCTGTATCAATATTAGCGCATTACAACGCGCCAAAAGTATTTGTCAACCTGGAATACTTTTCCAAATAGAGATAAACCTCTACAGTTCGCGTCTCAGTATGTGTTACAGTCTTAGTCACAAAGTATCTGTAGTCTTACAGAAATTGTCGAGTTGACTGTCGAGACTTACAGTATATGCAGCATTTAATTACTTTTTTAGAAAAAAAAGTAAATAAAAAAAGTGAAATTAACTATGCCATTCAGTTTTCTTACATGTACTTAGCCATATCCCAAGTTAACGTAGTTTCAATAAAACACCGTGTAAAGATACATCTATTTTTGTTAAGTTGTTAGAGACTGCTTTATATTCGTACTTTTGACGCGTAGTTTGATCCGCTAGATGTGATGCTTACTGTTTTAAATAAAAAAAACTGATCAACGATTGAGCGTAGTTTCACCTAAAGGAATGTGACGGCAGAGTCTTAGATGTGGCTCATTGGATTGGTTCAGTAACAGCCATCTCGTTTTTTAGACTATACAACTCTTTTAATTCTTCTAATTTTATTGTTCAAATAGTCCGACCAATCAGCCATTTTAGTAAAAAAATGGAACAAAAAAAAATCACCCATCCATAAATAAATCATCCATGGGTAGGTTGTACGCCAATGGAACTTTGATTTTAATATCTGGCATAAAAAAACAAAAATTTCATAACAGTGATATTATAACCACCATATACTCATACATGAGCACAAAAAGTAGTAGTAGTAGTAAAACTCTTTATTGTACAAAAATGAAAACAAAACAGGAACTAAAACACTCAATATTTGTACAAAGGCGAACTTATCCCTAAAAACTTCTATATTCTTTTCATTATCTACTAATGATTCTGTTGCTGTTGACTAATTTTCGCATACCATTTATCTGTTACAATTGCAATCGTTCCTCTCATCGTGAACATGAGCTTGTCTCTTTCTCTTTCGGTGTGCGGGAGCTTGTTACTACTGTTAGCACGTGCACTGTTGTAGCTTGCCTCGACTAAAGAGCAATAAAACGCTTCAATTTTGAAACGCCTGTAACCTATCTGGACTTATAATATAATTGTTTCATAATAGTAATAACGCTTTAATACTGGTCAACCATTGATTTGCCTACGAGTATATTCGTTCAGCAATCCGAATAACACCTCTAGTGTTCAATTTTGTCCAAATTGCTTGTTTGTTTGGCGTACAACATGCGACAAACAGAGTCGATTGAATGCCGTTTGACAAGTGGAACTAACTTAACGTCTCTTTGTTACCCGACCGATGAAGAGGAGAGTATTGTTTTCCGAAATCGAGCAAAATATTTCCAAAGTCTCACGGGGAATTTTTAGAAATAACCAAAAGAGATTTGAAAATTCACAATAGAGCGTACGATTATTATATATTTACGTAGAGATATACATAAATATATTAAAATTATTTACGATACAAGTGCGAAAAAATTCGTAACGAGTGGCGATAAATTAAAACACGACCGAAGGGATTGTTTTAAATCGACACGAGTTGCGACCAGCGCTTCTATATTCAAAGTGATGTTTTTTTCTAAGATAAGATAAGATGTATTTTTTAACTGTGTGTGTGAGTGTGTGCGTGTGGGTGCGCGTGCGTGCGTGCGTGCGTTTATGCGTGCGTGCGTGCGTGCCTGTGTGTGTGTGTGTGTGTGTGTGTGTGTGTGTGTGTGTGTGTGTGTGTGTGTGTGTGTGTGACCCTACTCATAGTGTTATGTTCCTGCCGGTGAGTAGGGTTGCCAGAGCTCAACGAGGGGGGGGGGGGATGTTAGGGTCAGCAACTCCTCTGGGGTTACAGGCGTACATAGGCTACGGAGACTGCTTACCATCAGGCGGGCCGTACGCTTGTTTGCCACCGACGTAGTATTAAAAAAAAGTACAAAGATGTTGACAATAATACAATTAAAAACCAAGAGTTTATAAAAAAAACGAGGGGAGGCCTTTGCCCTAGCAGTCAGACACTAGTAGGCTAAGAAAAAAAGTCTTATCTCCTCCAGTATTATTGAATCCATGGTAATACTCAAGATAGACGATGTCGAGAAGCTGATTAGTTGCCATTGCCCGTGAAAATCCTTAAAGCATTTAGTTAATAGCCGCTCTGAGGAACACTGCTTCGCGAATGAGTTTGACTTTGGAAGTAATCTCTTTAATTTGATTAACGTTCATTTAAATGTAACAGCGCGGCTTACGTGGGCGATGACTCGCGAATGCGACGCGACGCGACGCGACGCGGCGGCCCAACGGCATTCGGAGATCGTCCACGTAGGACAATTCCATAGGTATCAAAGGATTGAATTCACCCGCGCTGTTGTATATTGTACGCTTCGCGTTTGCGAGTTCAGGTAAGACACTGCCTAAATATCGTATACAAATCGATTTTATCTTGAAATAAGAAAAATGTGTGCTGTGTTTAAATCATTAGGAAAGTATTCAATGTATCGGGTAGGGTCTGAAACAGACAAATAATTAAACTCCTCAAACTGACCAACATTTGTTCAGCGACTTGTAAAAATAACTTGTGTTTTGGTTTTTGTACACTTTAAAGTTTATTCTAAGTCGCAATGTATTGCCAATTTTGGTATGTTTAAGGCGTGCAAGCAACGTCAATTACAATGATGTCGGCATACATTAAAGATCATATTTAATTTTATGAAAAATAGGAACTCTTTAATTTCATAATTTTTAAAAGTTATTGAAAAAACGTGTCACCGTTTGAGAAGTACAATCTATGTTTTAATTATTTGCTCGTGTTACAGGCCCCAACCGGTATAATGTGTATTGCTTTGAAATCTAACAGTTTAACCCTTGAAGTGTGCAGAGGTGGCGTTATTAATTTGCCCCTTTTTTAGGGGAAAATTGTACCTACACATATCGGCCTAGTCCCGCAAGCTCGTGTTATTGTACTTTTTTGTGCTTATAACTTTCACATTCTAAAGTTTGATGCTATTTAAATCTTTATATACTTATCTACGCAGTGCTTTTTACGTAAAATTCCAACTGTGTTAGAAAAAAACTGGAGTCCAACCATTTCTGAGCATCGTAAGATTCCAGGTATAATCAACGTTCAACTTTTATTGCTCTTCAACAGACGTCCACTGTGTAACTCGTTGGCTAAATCCGTGCATTGTTCCGCGTTAATAGCCACATTAGTCGTCTCAGATAGAATCGTTTACTTAATGACGGGGCTCTGTCCATGTTTACCGGGTCTGTGGCAGTGTGACAAGATGTTTGGTTAAGGGGTTGTAGTCGAAGGTGCAGCTCATGAAAATACGGTGTTGCGTTAATACAGGATGTCCTTCGGTAGAATTGGTCCTACGAACCCAAGGATGGATTTGAAAAGTGGAGCCACCAAGATTTTTGATGGAATTTTTTAGGGCGGGGGGAGGGCTCAAAACTTTTGATATCTATGTCATTAAAGCTACTAGGGTCAAGTTTGGTATCGTTTTCCTATAAATCAGGGATGCCGAATTCATTTATTGTATCATATATCATTGTATCAAATAAAGAAAACATTTTTTTTAAAACTAACAATCTACGTCTACATCTTTGATTTAGTTGAAAGTGATACTAAACTTGTCTTAGAACCTAAATTTACACAATTATATACCTCAGATGTCCAAAACCCACCCACTTCCCGCCTGCATCAAAAAACTGGGTGGCTCCACTTCTTAATTATATCTTAAGAATACAAAGATTAATTCTGCCAAAGGAAATCTTTTATTCAGAGAACGCCGTATTTAACTTCTTTATGACTTGTGCACCTTTGATTATTGGCAAACTATATTGTAGAAATTTTAATTTTCTAAGAACAGCAGACAGTTTTAAGCAATACTTAACCCTGCATCTGCGTGAAGTATCAACCAACTATTTAAATTTTACTACTTAACACCGCTTCGGTTCAGTAGCAGATCTCTAAAGACGCAGTTTTCCTCGACAGTGCAGTACAGCGTTGATGGATCGCTATTGGTCAAAAATCCCCGGTGTATTTAGTTAATAACGCGGATTCTGTAGTGTTTGCCTACGGGCGGCCATTAGCGCTAGCCTAACTTTTAAGTACTGGCGGATTAAAGCTAGGTTTTAATAAAATGAAGCGAATGGGTTCCATTTAATTCAAAATAAATTTTAAGCATGAGCATAAATAGAAGTTAGATTAGACCTTTAAAAAATGTGTTTTAAATAATGAATAGAATCAGGCGTTACTTTGCGGAAACCCATACTAATAAAAATAAAAAATATTACTTTGCTAATCTGCGAGAAAATAACGTGTTATCCAATCAGTGCTAACCCGTTATACTTACTTGCGTATTTTTACAAAACACTAATTACATGTATCTTTTTGCGGATGAGCAAAATAATATTTTTTTTAAACGTGTTTTAGCGGAAAGTACCGAAGGTTATTGAAATTAGTCGTCACTTGTCATCTGAATGTTAACCGTTATTTTGGTTGGTCGGAGCCTCCTAACTGGAAAACTATTTTGGGTACTACGTCGTCGGTGGTCAGTAACGAACCTTTAGCATTAATGCCAAAAACCAGGGTGGTTTCTAATCTCGCCTCCCCTCCCGCTGCCGTCCATCGCACCGAGCAATCTCCCCGTTATTTTTGCCTTAAAATAGTGTATGACCCATTTTCGTATAAATATATTTTAAATTAAAGAAATTACCTGAAAAACGCTGGTGACGAGGTAAATGTTGGCGCTAGCGATGGCGGTCTCCACGATGGCGATGAAGAGAAGCTGGCCACCGCTGGCGACGCCCAGGAGTGCACCGAAGGTTATGAGAATGGTCGCAGCCATAATATCAGCCTCTGGAGACAACATACATAATGAGCATAGCCCGGTTTTTCGGGGGCAAAAACATACCAGTGAGAAATAAAAGCACGCGATTTGTAAATCATAATTAACAAATGTGACTTTTCCTTGAATTAAACATATTAAGATTGTTGTTTCCTTTATTATCTAGTTGCAAACCTCTTTGATTTATTCTTATTGCAACTGTAATGACATTGAATCTAGTCATTCTGTTAATAAATAAAATTACATCGAATAATGATTCTGTATATTTTATTTTGAAAGCGATTATAATATTTAAAAATTACATAACGTAAGACAGTACACGTCATAATTTTATCGACATGGAGTTATACTCGTAGTCGAGTTAAACCAAATTGCACCCGTCAAATCGGGATGAGATTAATGACGGAATAATTTAGATAATATGATAGCAAATAATACTTTATCGCACCATAATACGTGTATTTTGAATT
This sequence comes from Cydia pomonella, assembly GCF_033807575.1. NCBI lineage: Eukaryota > Metazoa > Arthropoda > Insecta > Lepidoptera > Tortricidae > Cydia > Cydia pomonella. The sequence goes on along the minus strand of NC_084717.1, from coordinate 4,995,591 downwards.
AAAATACTGAATACTGAAATATATGAATCCTGAAGTGCTATAGTCTCCTGGAATGGAAAGTCGTCAAATGTGTACAACAATATCTCTAACATGTAAGTACAATAATTGATTAGGTATAAAGCTCGAAAAACTATCCACCTCTTTCTTGTTATTATGTATAACGCGAGACAGAAGATTTGCTTCAACAAATCAAGATATAAAAATGCGTAAATAGAATAATACTAAGAAATAAATACAATCTAGTCCCCTGAATGCCAGCAATACAGTTGCAACTTTTTTATCGAAATATGAATTTTAATTCTATAGAATTTTATTCGTATTTCTATGGAGCAAATGGTAAGTATCCGTTCGCAGTAAGCATTGCAAAACTGCGCACTATCTCTCGTGGAATTTATTCCTCTAAAATAGAATTTCAGTGCTGGAACTGGTTCCTTGATATATTCTTCTAATTAAAGAAAACGTAGGTCCTACAAAGATTAAGTTCTAGTATTCATCTTCACAGCTATAACAGACGTAGGGATCGATTCTTATTGCTAATTCTTATATTTTGACATTAAATGATATCTAAAATAGGTATGTCATTTTGTTCTCATTCGCCCGTGTTTGCGCTCGTTTTCATGTACGATACAAGTACGAGCGAATGCACGCACGAATACTAACAAATGCTATCATTTAGACATAATTTTGGTGTCAATGTCTACATCCAATTAATCTGCTCGTTCGAAAAACGTCAAAGCCAGTAATGAATGAAAGGATTGTGGGGCGTTTAACGAATAATCAAGCCAATTCCACGTGCATCTGACATGAAACCAATATTAGAATGATATTTTGATCATATCAGTTATGTCGCACGTTCACTACGCTCTGACTTGTCCGTACTTGTATTAGTGCGAGCGAGACACCCGCGTGAATCATAGTTAAGTGATATGATTCCAATATAATTCAACACATTACATCGGAAAGACGTTACTTTTTTAAATAAAAATAATACTATTATAAACATACTCGTACGCACCGATTATAGTCTCCTTATTAAGTGGTATAACCATGTCCTTCATATTGAACCACCCCTGGGTAAGAAGGGACCACTGTGCCACCAAAGCTGCGAGGAGCCAGTTGAAGCCGAGCGCACTGTAGCAGTACTTCTTCAGGAACGTCATCAGGAAACCGAAGCCGATGTAGATCATCACGTGGGTATCTTCGAAACCTGATTGGGCCAAAATGATTGAAATTATATAAAGTCTAAACGGGTATAAATAAAACACTGGCCTGTTTTAACTGAGTGAAGGTCTCGGCTCGGGAATTTTTTTTCCGTATGTATTTGGACAAGACTCGAACTTGCGATCTTAAATATAATAAGTTAGATAAGCTTTGAGTTGAATGTTTTTTTTTTTTTTTTTCCTAAAATGTATAAGGCGTGATAGCATTGTGTGAACTTGCGTGCGAAGTCTGTTATATTGTAATTGGCTTTGTATTGTTACTTAATCTGCATAATGTTTTGTAGCTGTTGGTACTCCTTAAAATAAATAATTACATAAATAAATATATAATGTAGTATACCTCGCAGACTATCTGCTCGATAAAAAATTGTGTATCGTTTATTCAGACATAACAAAATCACCCTGAGCGCTGCGTGATTTTTTATCGTATACATGGTGATTTCGGGGTCGTGGAGCAAGAGAACTATACATCGTACAGAATTCAAAGATGAGCCTAATGATGTTGCTAATTATTTATTATCACCAATGATGATGATTATTTTTCAAATGACCAGTAGAAAAAAACATTTTTGCATACAATTTGGTCACCCTACTCAATGTGACGTCTTGTCGCTTTCCATACAGCGTATGTCAAAAGTCATAGGGTGACCATGATTACTTAGTATAAGATTAATTTTACTTAAAAATAAGAAAAAAATCACTAATTATATTTTAATCAAATACTACCATATGATAATGTGGATCATTTACAGAGTCGGAAAAAGTGGTTCTGGATCACGACCCAGAAATCACTCTGTATTTATATTTACTTCCTATTATGATAGCAGGCTATTAAAAAAATGGTATTTATATAAAAACCTACGGAAATAGAAATAGATTATGGAAATAGTGAAAAAAGGCTATTTCATAAGATATTCTATTCAGCAAAAATAACTACCACACATAAATGGCTGATATTTTCTCACTTATTTTTGTTACATATATTTTCAATTCCGATATAAGCGAATGGGAGCTATGACAGCTCCCATTCATTTGTATTGGAATTTTCTCTCTAAGAAATCAGGTCAATAGTTCAAAGAAGAGGTCAGAACGCAACGTTTATATGGACTTGTGATATGTCAGTATTTTACTGTAGGTACTTTTCCTGTACCCCTAGTGTAAATAAATTCGATTTCCAAACGTGACGTACGCGTTTGCGTTTAGTCTCATTTTGTATTGGATTTCGAAAGAGCGCCCCAAGCGGGACGTTTTGGAAACTCAAAATCCTATACAAAATGAGACTTAACGCAAACGCGTTCGTCGCGTTATGATGTCGATCAAAGTTACACTAGGGGTACTGATTAAACCACAAATAAGAAAAACTTAGTAATTTGGTTCGCTCGTATTATTACAGCGGACACCAGTAGAATTGAATCGAATATTCATATCAAAATGGAGTGAATGCACGATATTCACTTAAGTATTAACCATGTTTGCTCACCATTGACGTATTCAAATAGTCAATATATATAGATAATGAATAGGCATATAATATGTACGGTCACGTCTGAAAATATTGTGTTGTAGTTTGTAACCTTGTGCTGACAAATATTTAGTTTTCTAGTTCTATTTTCTATTTTTGATATATTTTTGATTTGCTTAGTTACCTCTACTTCGAATAAAAAGACTCATGTCATAAACATCTCTTTTAACTCTATTTTTACAAATACCTAATTTCCTAATTTCTACAACATATTGATACGAAAAAAGTGCCAAAAATATTTATATGACTTTATTGCCCATATATTAAGGGAGTGTATACATATTTTTGGCACATTTTTCGTATCGATATTTTCCGACGTACATAACGAACATTACGAATAGATGGTAAGTCAAGTAAGGTAAGTTAAAACGGGTGTTTGTCTCCTAACCCATAGTACAGTCAGCATATTAAAGCATACGAGCCTACCCATAGTACAGTCAGCATCAATAGTAGCGGATGAAACAACGCGCCAAAAGTATCTGCCACTTCATAGTAATTTTATGATAAATATTTACAATTTGCCAATTTTCACCAAAAGTTGTTAAGACTTTAACATTTAACTTTAAAAAGCTATAAAAAATATACATATATTAAAATTAAATTTACAGATATTTTACTTTCCTCGTACCTATCCGAAATAAAAAGTAGAGTGTTTAAGGGTCAAAGGCATTGGTGAGTTTCAAATTTGATATTTTTATTTTAAGGTCGTTTTTCCTAATATTTTCAAATGTAGGTACTTGTGAAAACGCTCTTAACCCTTCCAAGTTACCTATCCCTTGCCAACGCGCACAAAGCCGTATTGCTGTCTCGCTTACGGCATGTTCTATGAGACGCCATCTTGGCGAATCAGTTCCTGAATCGATGCAGATCTAAACGCATCTCTTAGCCGAAATAAATAAAAATGTAATGTGAAATTAGCAAAACTGTTGAACCAGAGTGAAAGTGATACACGTGTGTACTGTAGCTGAGGATCGGGGAAAGTTTTACGAAGTGCTGGCCAGCTCAAGTACCGTACAGCAAGATCATCAGGTATGTGCGCAGGCATTTCCTAAATCCCTTAAATCTAGGCGTCAAGCAAGTACTTTTTTTTCTATTTAATATACAGTCCACTTAATAAAATCCCTCGTGGTGTCTTGAGGGCTCCCATACATATTTTCCCGCGCATATTCATTTCCGCACAAATATAGGTTTAAAGGCACTATCATAATTTTTTGATCCATTCGAACCGGATAGTTAACTATTTGTCATAAATATCCCGCTAACTATATGGTAATTGTGCTAACGTAACTGAAATATTCTGTCAATCACCTTACTATATCTCCCGCATCGGCAGTTATTTCGTTTTATTTCCGCCCCGCGTTGCTAAGTACAATCGATCGTAGGTTATTTCCTAATTTATTTTAATTTTATGACAAACATACTTATACACGTGTTCCACTTTTCCTTTGTTCACATTCCATAATTGTTAGCCATCTTGGAAATAGGCAAAATAATTATTTCAATTCCTTCGTGATAGTTCGGATTTGTTCGGCTAATTTTATTTATTCCGCTCGTTTCATTCCTATACGATTGCACGGCAAGTTAACGCCACACCGCTCGCTCAAGTATTTCGGGTAGAAAAATATTACGTTCACCGTGTAACGGCGTTGACTCGCGGCTAATATTCGTTAGGTATACCTATTTAAAAGGGAACTCATTTATTTAAACCGCATATATTCTATAAAATTCGCATAAATTACGTCTAGTAGAATTGCTAAGCTAAATAGTACACTACACCTTCATACTAAAATAACTCGTAAGTTTATTATTTATTTACGACGTTTTCATTTAGTTTTATTGCAAGACTTATTCGTACCCAATAAAAATGCCAAAACAATCAAAACATAGAAAAGGCAGCGAGGACGTTATTAGCGATGATTACAATACATATAAAAATCAGCTAGCCCTCTATACAGTTCGGCGCGATGTTATATACAAGCGCGTAGAAAACATCTTGGAACTTGCTCATAAGGCGGAAACCGATCCTACTCAATATAGGGCATTTCACACGAGTGCATTAAATTTAGATAAGATGCGTGAAGACTACGAAGCCGTTTTAGAGTCCTATAATTTATTGCAATTGCAATTGCACCCTGACTCTGAAATAGATTACGAGTCATGGACGGCCTTTGAGGAAATGTTTTGTTATATTAAGCAAGTTCTGATAGATAATGAATCCAAGGTTCCCTCTGAACCGGTAAATTCTCAGAAACCAAAATGCCGCCTGCCTAAATTGGAGTTAGTTTCTTTTGACGGAGATGTCAAAAACTGGCCTTTGTTTTACCAACAGTTTAAAAGTATCATTCACGAAAACGCATCGCTGACTGACAGCGAAAAGGTGTACTATTTGGTTGGCAAATTAACCGGCAATGCAGCAAATGTTTGCTCCGGCTTGCCCACAACCGCGGAGAATTATCCAATTATTTGGAACGCATTAATACAAAAATACGATGATCCTCGCTCGTTAGCATCAGCGTATTTTAATCAGCTGCTAACGTTTAAACAATTAACCGCAACCAACGCCGCTGGCTTGGATTCATTCATAAATAAATTTAACTCGTCTGTCGAAGCCCTTAAGCAGTTGAACCTGGATGACTTAACCGACTTCATGTTATTACATCTAGCGCTGCAAAAGTTAGATTCCGATACAATTAAATTGTTCGAAATTACATACCGCAAAGAGAAAATTCCCTCTTATCAAAATTTAATTGAGTTTGTCAAAGAACAAAACAAAGTTTTATCTCGTTCGCCAAATGCGATAATCAATAAATCTGCTGAGATTTCTGCTAAGCAACGCCTGCTGCAAAAAACTAAATCGTTTGTAAACACAGATGCGGCCAACGGCACAAGCGCTAGCGATAAATGTTCACTGTGTAAAATTAAAAAACATGATCATTTATATTCATGTCAATCTTTTAATAAAATGACACCGCACGACAGGTTCAATTTTATAAAATCAAATTCTTATTGTAACAACTGTTTAAGTGTGAAACATAAGACAAATGCTTGCACTTCCAAGCGCCATTGTTCTCATTGTTCGTTGAGACATCATACTATGCTACATTTCGATACGAAAGAGAAATCGCACTGCAACGTTAGTGCAGTTGTATCCGCGCCCGCATCTAATAATTGTTTTCCCGCAACAACAAATAATGTTGTTACTCCCGCACCCGCTACCGCTTATGACTCGACCCCAGCCTCCTCAGGTGTACGGGCCGATAATCCCGCTCAAGCTAATATAGACCCTGCAATTGCTGCAGTTAAGGTCGAAAATAGCTTGCCGCCTCCTCATGAGGTAAATTCCGCATCTATCCGCACTATGGCATGTAAGAACGATACTGGTCCATGCCTGACTACCGCTTTACTAGCAACCGCTAAAATTAAGGTTACTGATTCCTTAAACCGCACGCATATCCTTCGCGCATTAATTGATCCGGGATCCATGTCGGATTACATTACTGTCGCCTGTTGCAAGCGCCTTTCGCTTGCTATGAATAAACCGCAACATATTACGGAAGCCTCTGGTTTGGGAGAAATAGTTCTCAAGACAAAGGGCAATACCGCGCTCACTTTTTCATCTTTAATAGATGATTCTTATCAATATTCGATTCGTCCGTTGATAGTAGATCGTATAACTTCACAGTTACCCGACTCGCGCGTAAATAAAGAGGTTGTAGATTTCGTTCGCGACTTAACGCTCGCAGATGATAGTTTTTCGCAACCTGGACCTATAGATATACTCTTGGGGGTTAATATTTATTGCAAAATATTGCTGTCTAAGAAAATTGAGAGTTCGGATCCTACTATACCTACCGCTTTAGAAACGACCTTAGGGTATATAATAATGGGTGACGCCGCTATAGTTAACCCGCCTACCGCTTCCCGCACGCTTTGCGCGTTTACTAGCGATCCGCTTCATAGGCTCGTTGAGAACTTTTGGGCAGTAGAAGAAATACCTTCTCGTATCTTTTTAAGCCCAGAAGATCAAAAATGTGAAAATATTTACACTTCAACCACGGTCCGTAATACTGACGGCAGTTATACAGTGGACCTTCCGTTTAAAGACGATCCTCAGACATTGGGCGATTCGTTTAATACCGCAAAAAGGCGTTTTTTACTGTTGGAAAAGAAATTCGCTAAAAATCCTGAGCTTAAGTCTGGATACGACGAAGTTATTCGCGATTATCTTGATAAAGGTATTCTCACCCTCGCGTCAACAGATGACGAATCTACTCCTGGATTTTATCTACCGCACCACCCTGTATTACGTAATGACAAAATAAGTACGAAAGTGAGACCGGTCCTGGACGGAAGTTCAAGGACGGATACGGGTTTATCTTTAAATGACATTTTATATTCTGGATGTAATCTACAGGCTAACATTTTTCACATTTTGTTGAATGTGCGCATTTATAAAACCGCATTTTTCGCTGATGTAAAACAAATGTACTTATGCATTTATGTAAACCCTTCGCACCGCAAATACCAACGTATTTTATATCGGTTTTCTGATACCGACCCGCTCGAAGTGCTAACGTTCACGCGTGTGACGTTCGGACTTCGACCTTCAGCCTTTTTGGCAATTCGGACTTTACGTCAGTTAGCGGCCGATGAGCGGCACAAATGGCCGAAGGCAGCCTCTGTGCTCGAAAGAGATGTCTATATGGACGACCTCGCTTCTTCTGCTTCTTCACCCGAGGAAGCTGTTAAGATAGCTGACGAGTTGATCGCCCTTTTCAAAGCAGGTGGATTTGATTTACTTAAATGGTCTTCCAATTCACGCGAATTGCTCGAACACATTCCTGAATCACACCGACAATCTAAATCTATTTCCTTCGATGACGGAAGTACTTTTAAGGTTTTAGGTTTGAAATGGTTACCTGCACGAGACAGCTTTGTTTTTGACATTTCGAGTCCTCCGTCCGTTTGTACCAAGCGCGCCATTCTTTCGGCTACCGCACGCCTGTACGATGTCCTAGGACTCGTCGGCCCAGTTATTTTGTATGCTAAATTAATCATCAAGCAGCTTTGGCTTCTTTCTATCGATTGGGATGAAGAGCCTCCCTCGCATATTGTTAAGCAGTGGCAACAATATTTAGCCGAGCTACCGCAAATATCTCGCCTTAGTTTTCCTCGACATACAAGCATTGAGATGCGGTCTGAAGTTTCGTTAGTTGGGTTTTCCGATGCGAGCGAGTCCGCATATGGGTGTGTAATATATTCCGACGTCGTGAATGGCAACGAGCCGCCTGTGGTCACGTTGCTTTGTTCAAAATCAAGAGTCGCTTCCGCTAAGCCCAAAGTCACTCTTGCTCGTTTGGAACTTTGCGGGATATTACTTCTTTCCAGACTTCTTAAAGAAGTTCACGACACTATGTCTACTAGGCATAAAATAAATAATATTTATGCATTTTCAGACTCGAAGGTCGCCTTATGCTGGTCGGTCGCCTCTCCACATAGATTTGACACTTACATCGCTAATCGCATTTCGCAAATCCAAACCTGACAACTTATACCACGTTGCAGGTTCGCAAAACCCTAGTGAATGTGTGTCACGTGGTCTTACTCCTTCTCATTTTTTAACCACGTCCCCGCTGGAATTTTTACCTGCGGCTGATTTGTCTGATGAACGCCCTAATTTGCTGTCTCGGTTTTCATTAATGGACTCGCTAGTGCAGTCTTATTGGAAACGATTCAAAATGGAGTATTTACATAATTTGCAGCAACGTGAAAAGTGGAATACTCCTTCAAATCCAATTAAAATTGGTACCGTAGTGATATTAGGCGTTGATAACGCCCCGCCTTTACAATGGCCATTAGGAATTATAACCAACGTCTATCCTAATACTCAAGACGGAGTCATACGCGTGGCGGAAGTAAAAACGAAGACTGGAACGTATAAACGGCCAACCATACGGTTATGTCCGTTACCGACTCAATAGGAGTCTAATTTTAGTTAAGGATCTTAGGTTTAGTTCGCGTCTGATATAGACCAATTAATTATAATACTTAAGCTAGCTTAGCTTATACTTACGCTTTACTTATCTTACTTAGATTATTGGCACAATTGTTGTGCATTACCATTACTTTTTAAACCTTTCTTTTTTTTTTGGGTTGAGGTGTTAGGTTAGTTTTTGTTTTGTATTCCTATTACGAACTTAGCAAGTAACTTGGCACAATGACCATATGCCGCGATGATATTTTTCATAGTTTGAGCACTTTGTCTCCTTCCTTTCTTTTCTTTGAAGGGTTCCTTCAAGGCCGGGGGGATGGTGAGTTTCAAATTTGATATTTTTATTTTAAGGTCGTTTTTCCTAATATTTTCAAATGTAGGTACTTGTGAAAACGCTCTTAACCCTTCCAAGTTACCTATCCCTTGCCAACGCGCACAAAGCCGTATTGCTGTCTCGCTTACGGCATGTTCTATGAGACGCCATCTTGGCGAATCAGTTCCTGAATCGATGCAGATCTAAACGCATCTCTTAGCCGAAATAAATAAAAATGTAATGTGAAATTAGCAAAACTGTTGAACCAGAGTGAAAGTGATACACGTGTGTACTGTAGCTGAGGATCGGGGAAAGTTTTACGAAGTGCTGGCCAGCTCAAGTACCGTACAGCAAGATCATCAGGTATGTGCGCAGGCATTTCCTAAATCCCTTAAATCTAGGCGTCAAGCAAGTACTTTTTTTTCTATTTAATATACAGTCCACTTAATAAAATCCCTCGTGGTGTCTTGAGGGCTCCCATACATATTTTCCCGCGCATATTCATTTCCGCACAAATATAGGTTTAAAGGCACTACCAGGCATCATTTCAGCCTCGGCCTATTGGCGCTCGCACTGCGTTCGAGCGCTAAAGTACCTTGGCAGAAATAAGTGCCTATCATCCCTTGGTTAACAATGTACTATATCCCTACGCAAATATTATCCTTTGCATTAATCACTATAAAATATATAAGTACCTAAACAAGTCCCTCAACTCGCAACAAAAATAATAATTTCCAAATGAATTCCAATTCGTTGTTTCCTATCCTGAAATAGACCCCCGGGGGCCGATTCGAATGGAAATGCCTTTGACATCGCCCTTTATGGCGCAATTACACTTGCTGTATGAATTCTGCGGTAATCATGTCTGCGACCTCGTTCCAGGTGATATTGTTAAGGCTTAACAAGTATTTGGTGACCCAGTATATAAGGTACAGTCAAGTTATATATCAACAGGGACAATGTGCCCAAAAATAACGAACCTTATTGCCCATATAATTCGAGTCATCCACGATGACGTGTAGATTTATTAAACACTTGAATGAGATACGATTTTTCAATAGTAACCAGGCTTCGATGACATTCAATTTGCACGTAACCATGATGTGACGTGTCCGTCGTACGAATTTGCAATCTGACGGTCACGTGACCCCTGACGCGAGTTTAACATTTTTTCCCCATCACAAAAACTGCACAGCGCCGCTAAAGAAGTTTTCACTTCAATAGTACATTGTGCAACGAGGGGGGTAAGTGAAATTTCTTACCGCCGGAGTTACACACAATGTTTTTGATCACACTTGGGAAGAAAAAACTAAATTTTAAGCGAAATAATTCTTAAATACGGTGACATATCAAACATTCGTCCGCCATTTTGTAATTTCTTGACAGGTTAGGCATCGAAGGCACAGACCTATTCCGCATTCAGCCACGATTGAAAATTATGTGAAAATATTTTAAACGGCTGGTTAAATTAATAAAATTAAATAATTTTAAACGTAAACAAAAATATTAAACTATAAACGTCAGTATTTTTAAAGTAAAACCCATTTATGCTACTTGGTTTGTATGAATAAGTGGCATCATTAAAAAGAAAAAGTTATAACTCCCTAGGGAGCTTTAGCTTTTTTTGTCACAATCCATAACTCCCGCGGGAACAAAATGGGCCTTTGTCCGAATACTAGCCGAGCCCGACCGCTGCGTTTAGGTACTGCATTGATTTTTATACAATAATAAGTTGCATTCGCAACAAGGTCGCAACCTACATATTTTTGGCACTTATCATGTCGATTTTAATACCTACCTTGACTGTACCTGCGCCAGAGAAGGCCCATCGTTATTTGTATTTTTTATAGCGAACATATACACACTTATAAAAGTATGAAATTTTAAAAGTAGGCAAACGTAAGAACCGTGCCTTTTTTCGTGCAGGGATTTTAAATGTTCTAAGATGACGTATAGTTTTTAATTTCTTTTTTCATACCATATCAGTGGTAAGTAAACAAATGTACGACCTGTCTGATGGTAAGCAACTATCAAAGCATATAATGGTATTCACTTGAAACTTGAGGGGTGTGACAGGCGCTACTTGGTTTGTATGAATATAATCCTAAGCACTCCTTAAGCACACGCCCTTGAGAAAACTTAAGCAAGGAGTACATTTTACAACCGGAGAGTTCACGGAAGGAAATTGCTTTGAGACCGCAAAGTGCGCAAGCATGTGGGCATATTCTGATTATAATACTCGTATCAGGTTATGAATTTTATCTGGATTTGTTATGAATATCTTCAACCAGAGATACTTTTGACAGCTGACAGAGCATATCAAAAATAAGTCCGGATCAATCTAAGGGGCGTATCGCTTAATAAAGCCTAGAGGTAAAAACGTGCGACTTGCAATCCGGAGGTCGCGGGTTCAAACCCCGGCTCGTACCAATGAGTTTTTCGGAACTTATGCACGATGCATTTGATATTTACCATTCGCTTTTCGGTGAAGGAAAACATCGTGAGGAAACCGGACTAATCCCAAAAAGGCCTAGTTTACCTTCAAGGTTGGAAGGTCAGATGGCAGTCGCTTTCGTAAAAACTAGTGCCTACGCCAAACCTTTTGATTAGTTGTCACACGGACCCCAGGCTCCCACGAGCCGTGGCAAAATGCCGGGACAGCGCGAGGAAGAAGAGGAATATGGTCAGAAAATTTCACGAGAATCGATTAAGAATTACGACCAGTAGGGCTAATGGTCGGCTCTTTATCATTTGTCACCACCTGTCACGTTCTAACAAGTATGTACGTGCGAAAGTAATGCATGACATGACAACTGATAAAAATACGACCAATATACCGCCGTAGTAGGGCTAAGATGGTCGGATTTTTATCATCTGTCATCATTCCTGTCACGTTCTAACAAGTATGTAAGTGCGAAAGTGACGCATGACATGTCAACTGATAAAAATATGACCAATATACCGCCGCTGTAGAGGAGAACATCCGGACAAAATACCCAACTTAAAGCGGAGACCTTCGCTAACGCTTCAGTCAATATTACAATATATTACACATAGCCACTCACTTGCTTTTGGTAACTGTGGTTACCAGCTGTCACCCTTATTTTATTATAATAATAGAAGTCACTGAAAAGTATGAAGCAAGTGAGTGGCTAAGTTAAATTATTAAGGATATACATAAGGATACTCGCCCAAACTCGTAAAGGCAATGGGAATAAACGGCAGGTGACTTTAAGTGTTCAAAGGCATAGGGTGAATTTTGGTAGCGATCGTCCTGTATTGTGTACCTGGAAAATCTACCCGATACATTTAGTGGGGATTTCTATTGATGACTGAAAGGTAGATTGCTTAGTTTCAGTAATGTCTACATATAGTTTGAATGTAAGGAGCATAATAGGAACGGGATAAATTCGATTAACTCGAATTAAGGTAATGTATTGGCGTTATTCGGTTTTACCCCGTCTCTACCCAAACCTTGAATAACATTGCATAGGCGCTGATGAGGGTAGTTTTCAGGACCTATATGCCTACGTAAAAATAAATAAATATTAAAGGTTTATTACACAAATTTACCAAGTAATCTCAAAAAGGCTTATGATGTGGGTACTTAGACAACGATTTATTACGAGTATATAAAAACAAAAAAAAAACATAAAAGTTAGAACTTAGGCCCCGGATTAGAACCCGGGACCATCGGCTTCATAGGCAGGATCGACCAGGCCAGACAGGTCGTCAAAAATATATCATAATAATATGACATACCCTGAAGTTTCCTCAACATAAATAATCTATGTACTTAATCGAGCCTTCAATATTCGAGTATAAATTCCAGTTAATTATTACTTATGACAAAAAAATCTCTTTTTATTCCACCATGAATAAAGGTACTGGTATTTTTCACAAATAACAAAATTTTAATCACGCATGTGTATAAGCGAATTTAAATGTAATATTCAATTTCAAATATTTTTGATAAAAATTCAATCACAAAATATAAACTTTTTAAATGCTTTCTACTAACGAGTAAATCAGGGTTCGGTTTTAAAAAACCCTGCAAAAACCAATACTTACAAAAAAATATATATATATATTTTGCCAACATTTCTTTACCTTCCAATAACTCAATTTAAAACCTTTGATGTCGAAATCCCAGCGGCAAATTCCCTAGCTGGATAAAAATGTATTGAATTGTCATGGAATCTACATATGTATGCAGAATTGGGCACAATGGGATAAGGCAAAATAGGTCTGGATCCATCGAGATTGCATTACGGATGGACGGGAAGTGAAATAATGATAGGTATAACACGGTTATTTACGAGTATTTTATACTTGATTGTACACGGAATTTTTCAAATAGGCTTTTTTTAGGTATTGGCATCAGACTTGAATTCACGCAAACATTTCATGTGAGATTTTGAAATATGAGTGATGACACTGATGACACATAAATATATAATATCAAGCAACCAAATATATATTTTATCAAAATAGTCGGCCCGAAGCAGCAGGAAGACGTATAACTAAAGGAAATCCCTAAATAAGGTGTATCCGCAGATATGATAACCGTCCGGTATTAATTCCGTCTACAGATTACTGCACACTAGACGATGCAAATATGTTGTAATTGAATGATGGCATGCGCTCACCACGCGTAGATTTTTCTACTAAGGGACTAATATCTAACGAAGATAAAATGCCTAGTGATAACTCGATGATGTTTTTCGCCACAGTACCTTTTAAGGAGCAAGCGTATCGTAACCTAAAGCACGTAATATTTTTTGCTGAAATATGGCATTCTTGTTCTGGTAATTTTGACCAATTTACCAATATTTATGCGATCTTTAATGCATTTTTGTCTGTATACTAATCTAAAGAAGCGGCAGATGTAGTAAATAAAGTGTAGCAAAACTAATCACCCAGTCTGCTTTATGGTTTTGTGAGAAGACCAAGATGAAAGGGTTATTGAACCCTATATTTTGAAAAACCATATTCCATTTTAGTGAAACCATCTGCCTGAGTGTTACAAAATACCGTGTTAGACGCGTAAGTACCTTTAACCTTTTCTAAATGACTACCCTTTGGTCATTTAAAAACATGTTGAATCAAATTTCAAACCATCAACGGTCTTGGTACTGCTCTGCTTTGTCCGCCTAAAGGCATATAAATAAGAGATGGTAGCACAATTGCTTATACTTATCTGTTGCGTCTAATTCTAAATGTCATCTAAATTTAATTCCAAAGATGATCTTTAAATGCGTTAAATACTTTTAAATGCTATTCAATTGTGCGGCTTGTGGCATTATGCCTACTGTGCAAGCTAGCATTAGGATTTATATTATAGAATTCTGTACCTGTTGTGTCTAATGATGACCCCTATGACAGTTGCTTCAAATCTCTTTTGCTTGGACTCAATAAAAAAAAATAGATGAAATATGTATTTTTCGTACTTTTTTTACAAAAATGTTGCATTTCTAAACACAGGATGTAAAAAAATTAGTGGCGATCAGCTTAAGGGCATATTCGGGTATCGTGTACTGATTAGGAAAATGTAGAAGACAATTTTTTTTTGACGCGAAAAATATTTTTTTTTTCTATGGGGTCTTTCAAGTCCGCCAAATTTCCATCCAAAGGCCAAAAATGAGTCAAAACATTTCTTCTTCTACTTTTTTCTGATCAGATCATGACATCAAATGTACCCTTAAACGGATCCCCACAAATTTTGTTACACGTTGTATATTAATGTGCTAAACTTCCAAAAAATATGTACAAAAACTTTACGCGAAAGTATAAAAATAAACTTTCATATGGAATGCAGAATCCATCTGAGGTCTGTCTGGTCTGTGATCTTATCCCATATTAGTAGTCGTCCGTCAGGTGGGATCATTTGTTACTACCTAATAACGGATGGAATTACTCCTCAAACGGATCATGATATCGTAATAAGATGATTATTTAAGACAGAACTAAAACAAAAATTTTCCTTTGATAATCCGCGAAATAATAACTCGCTAATCAATCAGTGCTGAACCGTTATGATACGTATAATTTCTTGTTTATTTTGCATAAAACTATTATTAACCACCCGCCCAGAGCGTAAATAAATAGTTACGAGTATAACAAAATACCACCAAAAGTACAAAACACGACAGTGTTTACGTGAATAAGCAGAGTCTATGCGGAATTTATGGGTACCCTTACATCCCGCGCCTCTTTTCTTCCCGCACAGACTATATACATTAGTGTCTTCCGGTAGATTATTTTATTAAGAATGTTAAGATATCGGTACCTATTTTGAGTATACACCTCACAGAGACAGACACATCATATCTATGAATTGTACGAAATATTTTTTTTGGTCCCTAATGTGTCAAACAAAAGCCTTTGTTTCTTTTATGCAGAGCAACTTCGGCGCGAGCCAGAGCAACTATCGTGATAGTATTAAGGTTCAGATTTATGTGACAGCTCATTCAGATAACAAATTTAGCCATCATGCGGGTGGTCTTTTTTGGCGATAACAAAACGTATTGTTGAATTCATGAATTTGGATCATATAAATAGGATAGTAAATTTGCTTTTTATATGGGCCTATTTCCGTTACATATTATTATTTTATTTGATACACTAGCAGATCTTGGAGCTGATGCTTGTATATTGCAGCACCTGTGTTTATTTTGCACTTTTTATAGCTCTAAAATGTGTATCTAGTCTATTTTTGAAAGAGTTCACCGACGGTGCATTAACTGTCGCGAACGTATTGCGAACCGGCTAATATTTGCCAACGTCATGGAGTAGATGGCGCTAGTAGTCACGTTTAAGTTAAAAGGTTTTTGGCTGAAGTTGAGAGGGTAGATGAGAACGACAGTAGGAAAAAGGAGGTTGTGTGGAACAAATCTACGGCGGAGTGATATTTGCTTTTAGATCAAGTCAAGGACGTTCTTATGGTGTTATTAGAATAATGATGTGTCTCTTGTTGATTGTGACCAACGTTATCAGTACTCAGAGTGAACAGTGATCCAGTGAGGCTAATATGAACTTAAAGTAAACTTTGTGTGAGGAAAGGGGTCGCTATAAGGGGAGGTTTGGAGGCGACTATTAAGCTCAATAAACCAGGTGGATAATCATGTGAAACTCATTTACATGCAGGTAATAAAGTCGGACACCAGCACAACTCATATCGTCATCTCACTAACGTCCAGGCCTCGTATAGGTATGTAGTATGTTTACATATCGCTTTCCAGTATCTGTAAAAGCATTAGCTCATTCGATAGGTTAATAAGTATGGTGAGCTTGACGACATGGTGGAGCATGCTGGGAATTTTTATTCACATGTACTGTTATTATCATCAAAAGTAACATATGTTTCTCTCTAACAGATGAAAAGTCAATATATTTACGCGCGTACAACTACAAAGCTGCATTTTTTGGTTTATTTAATTCAATTTAATGTTTTATTTCAACCATGAAGCTCATATTTATGTAACCCTTTTCTTGCAAAAAGGTATTCAGTAGGCGAATGTTAGTGGTACACCTGAGCACATAAGCAATTGAGTACCTACATTTTAACTGAACATTCTTGCTCTTTATATAATATAGTTTATAATAAGCAGATATCTAAATACATACTTTCACGATTATTAATATTTTGCGACAAAGGGTAGTCTGAATTAAAAGGCTCTCTTTAATCTTTGAAAACAGTGTGTTAATTAGCCCTAAAGCAGCAATAAGCAGTGGAATGGAATTTCAAGTGATGGTTTTGATATTTGAAAGGATTCATTTATATTTTTTATATTTAAGACCCAGTATTTGTCACTGATTGATGTGATAAAAATGTTTGTGTTTCACCAGAGCAGCAAAGTTTGTTTTCAACTCACGTGACTTGAAACCCTTCGGAACGCTCAAGATTCTACTTTTTTAACCACTCGCTACGCTCATGGTTATGTGTGACGTTACTAAACAGATTCAACATTTCTATGTTAAAAGAATTCTCATTCTCTTATTCGAGGAGTGGCAAAGATTGTCACATCAGAAAATATAGTTACCTCTACCTACTAATAAAAGGTAATCAGTAATCATTCATGTATCTGTAAGTCATTTATCAGGTAGGTATCAGTAAACATTGGTAATTAGGTACAGTTGACACCCCTATTACGGACGTGGCACCAGTATTGGTATGTTTATTATAAATTCTATAAAACAAGTATTTATCATCAGTTTTTAAACACTGACTTAGTAACATTTTACCTTCAAGAAGAGCCAGAGAACTCTTAAGTCTCACATTTCATTATATTGAAACCAAGTACCTAACTAAATATTTCATTAAACATGTCGAAAATAATAAAGGGCGAAATGACATTCAACTCAAATTTTAACGCCCAAAGCGGTAGATTTTTTTTCAATTGTCAGTGAAGTGTCAGCAATTATCCAATTGTTATCTTCAAGTCCTATAATTGGTGCCATTACCATACCTGCTCATACCTAACATGTTTAAATTGAACAAGTTTAACTATAATCTATATATTTAGATATATTATGTTTCGTTAAATTTGATATTTATGTTTGATTATGTAGGGGACAAGGTGCTTTACGTGTTTAGATTTAGTTGCCTGACCAATCTTTGATGTAAATTAAATAAAATCATGCACTAATAAACATTTTGAATTAAAATTTGCTGGTCGATTTGTGTTGTGAACCAGAATTGATCCTTTCAAACAGCGACTTCATCACAGATTCAAATTATGCGGTTGATCAACAATTTAACAAAATAATTAATATCTTAATATTAAAATAATAAGAATCAAAATCTCACATTCATTGTTCTATTTGGCGGAACAGTTGTTATGGGTAATAGTACCAAATTTAAAGTTTATTTATCACGCGGATAGTTGATATTATGGCTGGCGGACTGTTGTTGCCTACAAACCAGTTTAGGTCTGACCTCCGACCTGGTATATTTTCTGTAACTTCGGGATCTAGTTATATTGGTGTAATATAATATTTTGTGAAAAGAACCATAATCTCTTATGAATCATGATGCTTTTGTATAACACGCATTGCTTGCAGAATATCCGCTTTATGACTCAGCAAATTATCAGCTCAGCCCTGATTTGACTCGTCGTGCGCACAAGTGTGGTGTATGGAAACAATTTATACTGCGTGTCTTTATAGAAAACGAATGTACATGTACGTAATGTACATGTTTAACGTATTAGGTAGGAACCAGATTCAACATTCGTTCGTTATACTTATATGATCCATTAATGTTTTCTTAGATTTTTCAATTTATTTTATCATGGTTAATAAAATAATAAAGGAACATAACATACAAATTACGTACACAACAGGCGGTCTTATCGCTGAAGAGCAACATCTTCCAAACAACCAAACTAGGCTATTATAATCGTATGTTTTGCGCATCCATATTTTCACTAGGCTAAAATCAGAAGCATTGCAAGTAATTCAAAATTCGAATTTAACCCATTCACTTCGTTCGAAGGACTAGAATCACCATAACATAAGAGATGTTAAGGAATGACTTGCCTCATTGTTGTTTGTTGTTACAGTTGTAAGGAATTGTTACGGGTTGGTTTCTTACAAGTTGGTATCATTTAGGTGTAGTAACCTGTAACGTGCCTCAGTGAAAATGCAGGAGGCACTTGAAATCAGATTACAATTTGATGTCATAATATGTACATGGCTACCCAAACTCAAAGGACCAGGACCATCATTGAGACCCAATCAGAATCGCGCAGCCACTCCAATGGCACCAGCAACCTGCTGGCATGCCAATAATAGGGCTCGCTAGATTTAACAGTTGGCATGCATGATATTTCTGTCCTGAAAAATAAACGGTTAAAAGGATTTTAAAAGAATAAAGAACTGCCGAATATATTATTTTTAAATAATATTCACTTACTTTTTCTGTTGATGTAACTCAGCACAGTATCTTGATTTAATCCCAATTAACATTCCAATCTAGAGACTGTCATCAGAAAAGCAGTAAATATCAACTTGTATAACAGTAAATTGCAAAGGCAAAACTGTTTCGTATAAGCCACCAGGCTATTATAATATGTTTGCACCTAAGCAATACCCTGTAGGTATAAGGGCTTCTTATTATTATTCAACCATTGATTCATAGTGTGGACAGTCATAGATTTGATATAAACTAATTAGATAAAAATTAACTTAACTTCTGAATTGTGTATGTATCTATGTATGTACATACGATGACCCAAACCTATGGTTAAAAATGTTAAAAATATTATTATTGCGAAGACTCCAAATGAAAGGCATACTAATTGAATGGGCTAGTGGTTTCTTTATTATCTATTTTATTGGAACAAAAACAGGTAAAGGAGTGGCAGATAATTTAAGGAATAGTCATTAGCCATGTATAACTATTTTAAATTTGTTAAATGAAAGTGGAATCGAGCAGTAGATGTTAATTGATGTCTCCAACTCGATCGAGTCTACTCGTCGTAGATGTACATATTAAGTACCTTCAACCTTCATATTCATAGTAATAATTACAAAGCCGGTAGTAAGAAAGCCGGTAGTAGCCGGTAGGAAGGTCTGAATAAGATCAGAATTTCTCTAGTTTTCTGTTATTTTAATAAATGTAATGACAGAAGGAATTCAGATATAATATCATCTATGTTGTATAATATCATCTTTAGAAACAATAAAAAGGACTTTATTATTAATTATTTTCTCTGCAGTCTGCAAAAGCTCAGACCATTAAACCTATAAAAGGAAGAGATTAATTATAAGCCAAATAATTATTGACGTATGATCGAGACACCTCAGCTTATTAGCTTGTTTATCAGATTTAATCAGATTGAAATGCAGACTGGAGCTACACTATGATCCCAAGAATCATAATCACAATTAGAACCAGATGTCATATAAGGAAGTTGGATATCTTTCTTGATTCATTTTAATATTGCCGTGAAATATCGTAGTGTTAAGGCTGCACTAGACGCCAATGACCTCGCGCGTGTGGCCGGAGCTTTATACCCCTCACCGCACCACCCGCTGCAAAAGATCGAGCGCGCAGAGCTATGCGTGCGAAATAGAATATCGCTTGCTCACGCGTGCAATGCAACACAGGTCCGTCTAGCAATACGACTTGCCTCGCACTGCCTCCGCAGAGGGGGGGGGGGGGGTAATGGTAGGAATCTAGACGGGATTCAGGCTTATTTTTTTAGGAATTGAGGTTAGTACATAGTTTTATGAAATTGCAAAAAGCAAGAAAACCAAATCAGTGAGAAAGATTGTAAAGTTCCATATATTTCCGATAAAAATTGCAAAAGTAATACCGATCTAACTGAAAGAAATATAGTTGTGTAAATTAAAATAGATTTCCAGAAATATATATCGCTGGTCATATCTTGTAGATTGTTATATATTTTTTGCTGCTCAGAAAGTATCAATCTTTAATATAAAATATGGTTTAGAGTAACTTAGTTTTACGGTATTTTGCGGGAAGAGGAGCCGTAATTGTTTTATGCACGACTCCTACAGTAGCAATAGTCACAAGACAGATTTATTCGTTGCCGTATCGTCATAAGTCACTGTGGACACCAGTCCTGTGTGGTTCTTCACCAGTGCACTCGAAGCCGCTCTTTCTTGGGCGGTGTATGCTAGCTTGTAATGTGGATTTATCTTTAATGTTATTCTGTTCGCCCAACGACGTGTGACCATACGTCCATCCCTACGCTTCCTTGGCTCTTCCTTTCTTGGTTCGGCCTCGATAGCCGAAGAATTCAGATGCACGATTTGATCCATCACAGAAACGGAGGGTCTCAGAACATTTTTGTAACGTCATCAGAAATTGCACAAAGTCTCAGGCCGTGCCGATTCACGTTCACAAAGTGTGAACCATGCGGTTCGAGAATGGACGGCTCAAACACATCGTTATTCACTTTAAGTGTTCTTATTATCTGATTGTTGATTTATTTATATGTTTGCCTATAGGCATATAATTTCAATTAAGAGGAGCATTTTTCTTTCGGGGCGGGAGTGTCGCGGACGTATTGCGAACCGGCTAATATTTGCCAACGTCATGGAGTAGATGGCGCTAGTAGTCACGTTTAAGTTAAAAGTTTTTTGGCTGAAGTTGAGAGGGTAGATGAGAACGACAGTAGGAAAAAGGAGGTTGTGTGGAACAAATCTACGGCGGAGTGATATTTGCTTTTAGATCAAGTCAAGGACGTTCTTATGGTGTTATTAGAATAATGATGTGTCTCTTGTTGATTGTGACCAACGTTATCAGTACTCAGAGTGAACAGTGATCCAGTGAGGCTAATATGAACTTAAAGTAAACTTTGTGTGAGGAAAGGGGTCGCTATAAGGGGAGGTTTGGAGGCGACTATTAAGCTCAATAAACCAGGTGGATAATCATGTGAAACTCATTTACATGCAGGTAATAAAGTCGGACACCAGCACAACTCATATCGTCATCTCACTAACGTCCAGGCCTCGTATAGGTATGTAGTATGTTTACATATCGCTTTCCAGTATCTGTAAAAGCATTAGCTCATTCGATAGGTTAATAAGTATGGTGAGCTTGACGACATTAACAATAGTCCACACATGTGTGTGAGTGTGTGTTATGTCCGGGTTACTGGCAGTAGCAGTGTAACCGCACCATAAAAGAAATAATAGGTACCTTTTGTTTATCAGTACCCCTAGTGTAAATTTAGTCGATAGCGAAACGTGACGTACGCGTTTGCGTTAAGTCTCATTTTGTATGGGTTTTTCAACAGCGCGCCAAGCGGGACGTTTTGGAAAGTCAAAAATCTCATACAAAATGACACTTAACGCAAACGCGTACGTCACGTTTCGCTGTCGAAAATATTTACACTAGGGGTACAGATTAGGCCCCGAGTAATTTCGAATAATTCATACTATTATTATAGTATATTATCAACCTTAAATGATAAAGTGATAGAAGTTTTCATGACTGGTAAGCCACATCTAATAATAATGTTATGGGAGCCTTATGGGATACCTTCCGCAGGGATCGGACCTGGGTGATCTAGTTTCATATAAAGGGCCCAATATATAATATTGGGCAAGGTCACGTTTTGTAGGTAGGTATTTTAGGTTACATTTCATTCTAAGTTTGCTATTATTTAAGTATGTTTTTGGTTTATTTAAATTCGTCATAGGTACACTAACAAAGGTTACAATCTAGCAGTCGCCACCCGAAACTCAATTCGATGTCACTTTTAAGAAAACATTTTTAACCTATTTGCATAAACAATACAACCCAAATGCAAAACAACTGTACCAAGAATTAAAAGCTTTCAAAGCTTGTCTGACATGCGAGAGCTTTTTGTGATAATGAATTCGCTAGCCGAACGTGATCGAAAGCTTTCACGAAGCTCGAAACGGATCGCGGGCTTTCAAAGTTGTTGACTGATTTAAACTCTGCAGTTTGGAAACTGAATGTGCCTGTTGTTTTTTGGTCAGTATTTTGTGTGTTTTTTATTTGAGGTGAGAAAAATTTAATATCCAGCTTAGGTGTTTCAATACTCTTTCAAATTGGTAAAGGCTTGTAAAAGCTTTTGAAAATGAAATAGCTGGATATACGGTTGGGTGGTAAACCTGTAATATAAATAAATATAGTAGGTACTAAGATGAACTTTGAATGTAATAATATGTTTTTTTTTTTAATAAGTTTTGGCCAAAATTTTTGGTACATGTTTTTATTGCTGACTACTTTTTTTTTTACAGACCACTAATACTTATCGAGTCAATTCTAACAACCCCAAACGTGGGTCATGGCCACCTTCTGTCTCCACCATCAGATCAGCTTCATGTCATCATAATATTGCATTGTCATCCGATTTACATTTATGTATGTAAAATTTTAGTTCATTCATAAATCGGGAAGTGGGTCAAATTTAGCTTCCAAGATTTAATTTTGACTCACACATACATACATACTCGTACATACCAGTGACGGCGCCTTTTGCTTTTTCTTTTCTCCATGAACCGATCGTGAAAGTACTCAACAGGCTGAAATTAGACAAGCCGGTGGAAATCGGGTTCTATGAACGACCCGTCACTGACATACATACTAACAGAGCAAGTAAATAAAAGCTTGTAAAAATATTTTTTCTTATGAAACTTATAACTATAACATTTTCATCAAATAATGTGTGTAAGTACATTAGTCACCCGAGACTAGATTATTTCGTAGCGTCCTCAAATTTAAGGCTAGACACGATTGTTTTTCTAACTAGTGAAACTTGTTTGTTTGTTCTCCTGTGGCTCCTGTCTAGAGGTTTTAGTAACAGGGCCTTAAATATGCAGACAATTCATAGTTTAGATAAACCAAATATCTTATTTTAATAGCGACACTACCACACAAAGATATTTAAAATGAAATATCTAATATGATTGACGGAATTCTTATAGGACTTGAGACTATCACATTCCAAAACGAAAACTTCAAATGAAACACTCTTAATTCTTTTAAATGACGAATGAATTTACTCAAAGGACTTGGGTTATTTTCCAACTCCATCCGCCAGCGGCCTTTCCGTTGAACACCGTTAAACATAGTTTCATGATGGTGGTAATTTTGAGTCGCCATCACCAGACCATTAACGCAGGACTCGTGTTACACCGTAGCCTGCACAATATCCCGTCAATGATATATTTTTCACAAATTCATCCGTACGACACGACGCATGCCGAAAGACGTCAACAATTCATTAATATACTGCTGCAATACTGCAAAGCGACAACATTTGCGGCATTAATTCTTTCTGAATTCTTTCATAACATCAACACGTAAACATACAATTAATACTTATGTGAATAAATGAAATGAAAAAAAAAATACCTGTCTGCAATTTCTTTTAGAATGCTATTGGAGTTCATGACTTAGCACATTTCAAACTTCAATTTTTTCGCAATGTAGTCTGAAAACTGTCCTATCGACATTCTGAAAGTATCGTTTAAGCCGCGTTCGGCACGGTGTTTGCATCTCCCGTAACCCAGATCCCACGATGCGTGAAACGCGCTCCGGTTCCAGTCGCCGTTGCATTCCAATTAGTCTGCTTTCATCTCAGAAGCCTGGATAATAACCAAGGAATATAGAAATGACTATGAACTTTCATAAATGTATAGCTGGCTGTATTATTAGTGAATAAGAGAAGGTCAACAATTATTCGACGTTCTCACGAAAACACACCAATATATATTTTTTTTTTCCAAAAAAGATAGGGTTGGGAGTAAGCATCAGATCAGTCGCAGTGAAGTACTTATGTAAAAGGTCTCATGATTGCTAGTCTTTATGATCACGGCCGACAGCAGCTCGGCCTACGGCTTCGCGTATTTACTGGCTCCTAACACACCGGGTCTCTCCGAGTATTCAATTCTAAGCAGAAGGCCTGTTTACATAGTAATTTCTTGTCCTCAAATGTTAATGTTGATAACTGACAGACCATATCCGCAAAAGAGTGATAATAAATTATACGTTATATATTCAGGCTTTGGGCATTTACATTCTTAACGACATACACTGGACACTTCGAGCCTTAAACTCTAAGAAGAGCTTAACCTTCGGCCTCGTCATTATTATTGTTGAATGCAAAGGTAATTCGCTCCCGTCTTCTGTTTCTCTTTAAAGCCAGATTTATTAGGCTAGGTATTATTAAAACCGAGGGCTTTATCTTAAGATCTGTCGTTAATTTCCATAATACAAATATCACGACTTAAATACAGATTTATGTGTCACTATTACAATGACTAAATTCGCTGTGAAGGACGAACGGTCAGCTGGTATTATTAATTGGTAGCACGTTGGGCTGAAACCCCAGAATTGTGGGTTCGTTGACAATAGATAAATAGTTTATCACAGTTCATTTTTACAAGACTGTCGAAAAATGAGTGTATGGTTGTTTTTTTTAATAGTGATTAAGCATATCTAAATACATAATTATATACATTTCTTTTCCATCACGGAACAATGGTGTTCCAGACCTTTGGGAGGCGTGCGCGGAGCCGAAGCCAACACGTAGATGCCCTTTTGACACTTTGAGGAAATGTAAGCGGTACACCGAGCGTCATGGGACGCACGCAGAGACAGCACCCGCCAGGGTGTAAGGACTATTTGAGAGTTGATCGAATCTAAAATGAACTGGGCTATTGGGTGAAAGCGATGTACTAAATACTGGGCTATGGGATAAAATAGGTATATGCTTCAGACTCAAACACAAAATAAATAACAAACGCTATTTTGTAAATGTATTTAGTATAAACAGTTTTATTATTAGTCTCTATATAGTGTATATCAAATCAGGTCAGCATCAATCAGTTGGTTATGAGGCAATTAGGTATAACGTCTGACGCGAAATCCGACGCTTCTTGATGCATTCCAATTAGGTGCACTTGCAGTTTGCATATACATGCACTTTGCATTTATATGTAACCAGTGTTGAGCAGTTCTCTTTAGTTTATAGCTCTTAGCTTTGTGGCATAAAAAAAATTAAGATTTGCAAGTTTTTAAGAAAGTGTTGAATGTTTATTTTTAAATTTTGTTAAGACCCGCAGGTAATACGTTTAAAATCGTTTTATCAACAATGTCTTTTCTTGTAAATTCTTCTTCTTCTGCTGCCAAGCCCTAGCGGGGGTCGGCGGCCACCTTTGCAAAGTCTTTTCTATGCTTGGCCATTCTTGTTAGCGTGGCCGCGTCCTTGATGTTTGTCCATTTTTCTTGTAAATTAATTTTCCTTTTTGAAGTTGGTTTAAAAATGTATCGCCGTATTCGCAAAATTTAGCAACGTTTGTTAATTTTGTCTCTTTTTAACAAACAGTCAGTGTCAATGTCAGAATGACGGATAGTCGTTGAGGTTTGATAGATTTGATAGACGATTATGAATAACGCCAATACTCTAATATTCCGGGCCGCAAAAATGAATCAATTGACCTCATTTTTCTAAATCAGCTCAGCAATTTTAACGCTACGGGCTTCATACGTGTGTATATATGTGGAAAAAGTTTTAAATTCTGTATCGTGTTCTCATTAGGAAAAAGTATAAGATTTTTATTTTTATTTTTATAGGGTTGGCCAACTCGGACTTGGACGACCTGCCCAATAGAAAAAAAAAATCTTTTAGCAGCAAAAAAAAAAAAACTTTTACTTTTTCATAATCAGAACATGCCCATAAACGAATCCCCACTATATATGTTACACCTGTATATAATGTCATTTTAACAGAACAAGGCGCACCTGGTTCATTCAAAGGACGTTTCAAACTTTAAGTAATTTTAAACTTCTAGTTTTAAACTTCGTATTACAGCACCTTTTTACTGCTAATATTCCTTGGAGTCTGAATCTTGAATTAAACAACTTAGTGTTGGTTTCCTGACGGTAAGGTTGCCAGAGCTCAACGAGGGTGCGGAGTGTTAGGGCCAGCAATGCGCATGTAATTCTTCTGGACTTACAGGCGGCCATAGGATACGGAGACTGCTTACTATCAGGCGGGCCGTTTGCTTGTTTACCACTGTCGCAGTATAAAAACTATATAGACTTGCGTGCATCTGCGCAGCGTATTAAAAAAAAAGAACAAAACCGTGACAAGTTGTCAAATCAGAATAAAGCTCCTGATCTGATGTCATTAAATCCTTAGCGTCGAGATTAAAATGCCTGCGATTTTCGAAGAATCCTCAACGAGCGGTATATTTGCATATTAATAATATGAGGCAATAAAACTACAAACTTTTATTCATGTTTATATATTGCTTACTTGAAGCTATTCATATTTTTTCCTACTCCTCTACTGTTATCTGTCATTTATGCATTCATTAACACGAATATAAGAACATCCATAAAAGATTTCAAGAAAAGTCTATATTGTCTATTCCTCATAAAAGCTCTTGTGCTTTTATACGCTATAACGTTACTGCGATTAATGGCTACCAACCTAACAAAACCAAAACGAATACGGTTTTAAACTAAGTGCATTGATGCCAACTTACAAAATATTCATTTGGTTGCATAGTAAAAATAATTACTTCATAAGTCAGAAACACGCATGTGACACCTGTATTATAGCAACACCCATAGACTACGAAGACCGCTTAGCGTTGCTTGTTAGTCTCCGTAGGCTACGGTGGCCAAAATTGAGAAAGAACTGTCCAAAAAATTAATTTAGCAAGTAGCAAGTACCAGGGCCTCATGAGTTACGAGGAGGTGTCGCCGACCGGCCGGCCGCGGCCCGGGGCGGGCCGGGCGCGTAACAAGGTATGCTCGCGCGTCTTGGCTATATACTTTTGCTGTAATTTGTTTACCTAAATTAAGATTTATTTTTGTTGACTCGTAGGAAAAATATTGTATGCAACGTTGTATAAGTAGGTCAAAAAATTCTCGTGGCGTATTCCTTTACAATGTTCGCCTACGCCTTCGGCTCCGGCTCACATTGTAACTCACGCCACTCGCCTTTTTTGACCCTTCTTATACAACTGTTGCATAAAATACTATATTAGACAAGAAAGAATTTATAATGATTTTAGTTGTAGTATAATACTTGTAATAAAAATATGAGAAAAATGACACATGATATTTATAAAAAAGTGAACTTATCACGTTAAAAGGTTTTTTTCTTGTGAACTTTTGAGCAATTGACGGAAAATTAAATACCTTTCACGAAAACAAGGTAGTTTTTAATCATAAATGAAACTGATTAATTTCAAATGAAAGGCACGCCCACAACTATCACAACTATCTAGTTTAGTTGGAAACTATGTAGATGAGTCGAGATGTGTATTTAGAGAAATAGATGTATGATTAGGTACCACAAAGTACGGTGAACATAGATATTGCCATAAATCTGTAGGCTTAACTCTTAAGGAATGTAAAAATAAATAAAATAGGCGCCTTCAACGCCTGGGTAATGACCCTACTCACATATTTCTTTGGCATACTAAGGTGGGCTCAGACGACTACGCGGACGGATACGACTACTGCTCACCACACACCGTATGCTACCTACACGCTCGTTAGTTATGAGATTGTACATCCCACGGAAGTGTGGAGGTCGAGGCTTCCTAAACGCCAAAGATCTCTATAACCGTGAGGTATGCAATCTGAGGAATCATTTCCTTAACAACGAGTGCGGGATGCATCGTTATGTGGTGGCAGTAGACAGGAACCTCACGCCGCTCTCCTTGGCAAACAAGAAGTGGCTTCCTAAACGCCAAAGATCTCTACAACCGTGAGGTGTGCAATCTCAGGAATCATTTCCTTGACAACGAGTGCGGGATGCATCGTGATGTGGTGGCAGTAGACAGGAACCTCACGCCGCTTTCCTTGGCAAACAAGAACTGGCGCAAACCTGTGGTAGGTACTAAGTACTGCGGATCGCAAAGCGGCATGGGAGAGTAAGGTGCTACACGGGCGGTTCTACAAGGCCCTCACTGGATCCGACGTGGACCTGCTCGCGTCGGTGAACTGGTAACGATTCGGGTACCTCTTCGGAGAAACCGAGGGTTTTGCCTGTGCAATTGCGGACAAAGTTATGATGATGAACAACTACCGGAAATATATCCTTAAGGACGGTACGGTCGACATTTGTCGGGCATGCCGCCGCCTCGGAGAGTCACTCAGGCATATCATTTCCGGTTGTTCTCATCTTGCTAACGGCGAGTACTTGCACATACATAACCTCGTAGCCAGGATTATTCACCAGCAACTTGTTCTGGCCTTACTCACCTGCGCCAGTTCTCGAAAATGGTCGTACCACGCTCTATTGGGATAGATCTATTATCACTCACAGGACTATTGTAGCCAATAAGCCTGACATCGTGATAATACATCGATCGCAACGCCGGGCCGTGCTCGTCGACATCACCATCCCCCATAAAGAGAATCTCGTGAAAGCCGAGAAGGACAAGTCGAGTAAGTGCCTAGACTACCTAGATTTGACTCACGAGATAACCCCCATGGGGGATGTTGATTCAACGATCATTGCCCCGATAATCGTTTCCCCGATAGCGAAGAGTCTCGTACGACACCTTGAGAGACTCTCGCTAGATGGTTGGATCAAGGGTCAGATGCAGAAGGCGGTAATCTTGGACACGGTGCGGATAGTCCGGCGGTTTCTCTCTCTGCAGCCCTGACCACCGGCAGCTTGGGCCCTGCCCCGCTGCTGGTGGCACCCCAGGTTATTTTTTTTTATAATGTAAGTGGTGTTTATATTATACTTTAAAAAGTAATTAAATGTAGGGAAATAATTACCGTATTATACTTTTATATTCATATTGTAAAAAAATAAATAAAGAAATAAAATAAATAAATATTTGGGGACAATCTTCCACAGATCGACTTAGTCCCAAACCGAAGCTTATACTGGTACTTAGCGATGATATACATACGTAGGTATATAGATAAATAGGAACATACTCGTATATGCATAGAAAACACCCATGAATCAGTAATAAATATCTGTTTCCAATACACAAATAAATGCCCTTATCGGGATTCTAACCCGGGACCATCGGCTTCGTAATCAGACCAGTCGTCATCGTATATTATTCTAACATTGGAAAAATATGTATAATACTCATGTATAGGAAGTATGCCACACAGAAAGCGAGCGAAATCAAGGCAAGTGGATTGATTTCTTGAATGTCAGTCATTAGGGTGATTAACTTAATTGTTTTGTTTGTTCGCCGAGACTTTCACAAACAACTGTATTTTGTTAGGAATACCTACAAAATAATGTAGGCTGTGAAAATATAAATTAAGTTGGGAGATAACCTTACATCGTACAATCAACATCAATAAAAACGGTGCACCAAAATATGTGCCATCCTGGAATATTGTTCCAAATGTTCCTCTGTAAGTACAGTTCGCGTTCAAAAGTATCTGTCACACTCTGACTGTTCTACGTATAGAGACTTATCTCTTTTTAGGGTTCCGTAGTCAACTAGGAACCCTTATAGTTTCGCCATGTCCGTCTGTCTGTCTGTCTGTCCGAGGCTTTGCTCCGTGGTCGTTAGTGCTAGAAAGCTGAAATTTGGCATGGATATATAAATAAATAAAGTCGTACAATAAAATCTGAAAATTTAATCTCTCCTACACGTAAAGTGGGGATGAAATTTTTTTTTCGCTTCAACCCTAGAGTGTGGGGTACCGTTGGAGTGGTTTTCAAGAAACATTTTTTGATAAAGTGAATATATACAGAGATAATCGCTCCGAAAGAAAAAAAAAATGTGTCCCCCCCCTCTAACTTTTGAACCATAGGTCCGAAAAATATGAAAAAAATCGTGAAAGTAGAGCTTAAAAAAGACATTAAATGAAAACTACAGCGGATATGATCAGTTTAGCTGTTTTTGAGTTATCGCAAAAAAGTTTTCCCTTCATAGTAAAAAGACTTACTTTAATTAGGTACTGGTTATGCAAATTTGCCTATTTGTTTAACTCGGGTGAAAGGTACCGTTTCATCCCTTGGTTAACAATTTAATATACTTTAAGCTCCAGTTTAGCTTATTGTGACGGAAGAGTAACTACGGAACCCTACACTGAGCGTGGCCCGACATGCTCTTGGCCGGTTTTATTTATTGTTAAGGTAAGGTGGGGTAAGACTATCGCCGGGGAAAGACAAACACTTGTATGGAATCCTCATACTGTTTGTCATGTCCCGAGTAATATAACCTTACCAAAAGTCAGACAGTGACTTAACAAATCATTCTTGTTTTTGACACGTAGTCAGTCATATCCACTACGCTTGATGCTGACTGAAAGGTTCAACTTTTCATGGGTTCATTTTGGAAACATAGTAACTAGAATGTGATATGAATTAGATTTTCGTTTTTGAAAAATCATGAGCTTTTGCCAACATCTCCAGCATCTCGTGAGGATGCCTCGTAGAGAGGCGAAACACGAAACACGTGTCGAGTTTTGTACTTTTGGTAGTGGTTTGTTATATTTATTTGTGTATTTATCTTTGTGGTGGGTGTAAAAATACGCAAGTAGGTATAAAGATTTAGGTCAAGGCAGTTATATTTTAATTTAAAAATTAATATTAATATGGACGTCCTTAAACTACGTACAAAAGAGAGGTATGGGCATTGTGAATGTCATCTCGCTTTGTGTGGTAGGGCACAGTACAGCGGATGTTATTCCAGATCTAGAGCAGGGCTGGTGGGAAGTACCTCCACCTTACAGAAAACCGCAGCCAAATAACACTAGACCCCACTCATAGTGTTGTGTTCCTGCCGGTGAGTAAGGTTGCCAGAGCTCAACGAGGGTGCGGAGTTTTAGGGTCGGCAACGCGCATGTAACTCCTCTGGAGTTGCAGGCGTACGTAGGCTTCCGAGACTGCTTACCATCAGGCGGGCCGTAGGCTTGTTTGCCACCGACGTAGTATAAAAAAATTGTAAAATTCTGACCCTTAAAAGTGTGTAGTTTTCCATTAGAATGATTTTCACACAATTTTCACATTAAATACTTGTGTTGTTGTGTTTCTCGGTAATCCCTTGTTGTCGGTTCATCCGATCCGTGTTGACTGTTGGTTGTTGAGAACGTCAACAAAATGCCGAATTTTGTAAACAATTGACTACTGCTTTTCCTTATTAATTTGTTTAACACCCAGATTAAATAGGGATGATAGCTGTATTTAAAATAAATAATTTTATACCACAGACAAACATAGACCCCGGTTATTTTCTGACACAATTTCTATTTAATCAATCGGGCAGAACTATAAAGAGTATGTGATTTGACCATGACGTTACGTTATCTGCCAGTGTTCACCGAATGTTAATTAGAATTGACCATAACCATTACAAATTGAACCGTACACTGGAACTGTCCGTTAGGGTTTACGGTTCAATTTGTAACGGTTAATGGTCAATTCTAATGAACGTTCGGCC
Organism: Cydia pomonella; assembly: GCF_033807575.1. Classification (NCBI taxonomy): domain Eukaryota; kingdom Metazoa; phylum Arthropoda; class Insecta; order Lepidoptera; family Tortricidae; genus Cydia; species Cydia pomonella. Next base: position 4,963,648 of record NC_084717.1, on the reverse strand, counting down.
AATACTGTTATCTGCCTCTCTATCACTCGAATATGCAAGAGTGATAGAGAGGCAGATAACGAAATATCGATTTTTGTGTTTCGCGGTAGGCGAATGTGCTAGTGGCGCTTTCTATGCCGAGTTTTGCGTATTATTCCGTATTGATGAAAATGTACTTCTACATATTTTCATTTTGTGCCCTACTTTTTAATGACAATTTTCATTATTAGTACAGTTAAAACATTGGACATCTTAAATGTACATGAGTAGGTACTAATCGATATTTTTATATTTCAAATTCAAAATAAAATTTCACTTTAGTACGGACCTAGGTAATGATGTGCCATACTCAGGAATATCGCCCCGGGAACCATGTCACAGATTATATAAATACTAATGCAGATACGCCGCTGTTGAATAAATAGTTATTTGTACAACAAGAGATCAAAGTTTGATATTTCTTCGGGTGCTTATTTTAAGTCCCGTGACTCCCGTGTAAGCGAAAGATTCTATAATACCGTTAATGACCGTTAAAAGTAGAATTATTTACTTTGCATAACAATTGCGTAAATTTTTGTAAGTTTATTGTTTTGATTGTATAATATAATACGTAAAATACGGTGTTTTAACTAAATTTTAAACTTTTATTTCATTCATTAATTATTACAAATGAAGACTCGCAGGGTGTTTTGGAACAATGCGGTCTGACGTATTTCGGGGGTTTATTATAAACCGTCAATTTACCGTTGAATTACGTATAAACTTTTTTTGTCTCTTTCTTTTTGCTAATGAAGTGAAAGGGACAAAGACAATAGAATCCAAATATTTCGAACTTGTATTAAGCCCCGCACGTTGAAATGACATTCGAATATAAAGGTTATTTGAATGTTATTTTGTCTCACTCAGTGAGCAGCAAATTGCCCTTGTTCGAGCTGCTGACGTGAAAAATATGTTCCCAAATAATTGTTAATAGTCTACGGCACTACGACCCCGCTACGGCTACCATGCAGTTGGAGGGAGCAAGCAATAATGCAATCTCTTCTGCAATTAAAGTAATAATATATGTTGTTGTTGATCCATCTAAGGTTTAAGCTAATTCGATTATAAATAGTAACGGAATGAAATGTCCAGTGTAATATAAACCCGTAATGGCTCCACAATTAAAGTCTATGACCGTAATTATTAGCAGATTTTGGATTGTAAATAATCATCGACCCTAAATAACTTTGTCGTTGATCAAACCAATTCCTTCCAGGGTTAGAAAAGTTCATTTTATCGAATTTACGACAAACTAGACCTTAGGCTGAAGTCAATTACAATGGTTGGAATAAACTGTTCTGTCACATACTCAAAAGGTAGGAAACATTTTGTAGCAGAAATCGGAACTGGTGTTTTGCAAAAAGTTCGAAAGAACCATATATTTCGGGTTATTTTATACTCGAACTGTACTCAGTTGTGTTTTAGATAACGACTATGAGATTTCCCTACTAGAAATAAAATATTAAATAACGAAGAACGAAAAAATACCTCTTTCGTTCCCATACAAAAAAATAGATACCGGTTTCCGGGTTTATTATATTGTTACAATTACCGTAATGAATTTTTAAACTAATCTAGTTAAGGTCTAATTTATATTTTCATTCCCAAAACAAACAAAAAAATGTGTGGAACAATAATAGTACGATACGATGATATGTAAATTAACATATCTATATACATATTATCGGCTAAATGTGAGTTAGTAAACACTTTATTATACGAGAAAAATGAATATTGATTACATCAGAACATAATTGTGTAGTATAAAGGCGAACTAATCCCTAAGAGGCATCTCTTCCAGTTAACCTATACCTAAAAGAGTAATTAAAAACTATACCTAAAGTAATTATACATATATTATTACTGCTAATGGGCTGTAAATTATAGTACCACTTACAGATAATAAATTGCATTTGTTCTAGTGGTATATCTGTTTTAGTATCTGTCTAATATAGCCTGGGGAAGTGTCAGCAGCCTGTCTATGCCAGAAAGGCACTTTTTAAATTTATATTCTATACAAATTTAAATGGTAGCTGTGAGAAGGGACTCTTTTTTCATAGTATATAAGTGATGTGTCGTGTGTGGACGATTTTACACCACATAATTGTACAGCTAGCTAAGCTAATTGTACAGTGTGCACTGATTTGAATAGCAGAAAAATATCATTATGGATGTCCTATTTTCATTGAAAATTATGACATTGCCAGACCTAATTATTGTAAATGGCATGCAAAATTAGTTTGATCTGACTCTAAATATGGCGAAAGTGGCTGTCATCTCTTAGAATTCTGCGGTAGCAGCATGGTTGCATTTTTATTGCTTGTCACTTTCGCACTTACATACTTGTTAGAACGTGACAGGCTTGGTGGCAGGCGATAAAAATGCGACCGTGCTACAGCCGCTGTAAAACGTTTTATAAAGCAAATTACTTATATGCAAAAAACGTTTTGTGACGGTCGACAGACGGTTTTGTGGAATCGGTGCCTTTAAAGGACTGTCCGTTATTCGCAAAAGCTGACAATCGGGAATAACTGACAGGCCGATATCGTCCGTAGAACTGGTAATCAGTGGGCCCCTTTAGATTGGTGTTCCTAGGTAGGTGTTTTTTTCAATACACAACTTTTTAATACTAACTTTTTAAGCTGATGTTTATAAATGAACCATGCACGATATTTCATAGGCAATGGCAGCATATATATGTTTTATACGAACAAAACTAGATGAAGTCATAAAATAAGTCCCGTTTTACAACTACACCGAACAGGTGCGCCATCTATCTTACCCGCTCAGTTTTGGTAGCTCTAGTGGTAACTAGACCAGCCGTTGCCCATATCACGTAGACAGTAAAGTTTACTGTATAATGAGCCACACCGACATGAGCGTGCCATGCGAATGTACGTAACATATTTATAGGTTGTGAAACAAAAATACGTTGAAATTCATACATGTTTGATTTTATTAATTCAAAGAAACGGGATTTGATCGCGTATTAAGTTTATATTAAGTTTTAATGAGTCTAGTGCGCAAAATGTTCAAGTCAATAAACAAGACCAAGTGCGGGTAGTTCGAAAAACTCGCGCGGCTAGAAGATGTTGATGTCAACTTTAGCCAGTCTTCTCCGAGACCATGGGGACAACGCCGGCCTCGAAACGTCGAATTTTTTTAAAACTTAATACGTGATTAAGTCCCAGGTTGGTGTGCTTTGAAATATATTTTTATTCATAAAATTAAAAATAACTGAACTGTATTGATGTCATATCATATATTTTTATAATTTGGTTAGTAATTTTCATTTGATACGACACACGATATGTTTCTGAACAATTTTTCCCAATACAAAAAAGATAACGTCATAACTCCGCCCCTTCTTTTTCTTTTTTTGGTTCCACGAATCGAATTGATTCAAATAGCCTAAAGATCAATCAATTTTAACACAATTTGCAGCATTTTACTGAATTTCGGTACCGCTAGGAGTAGTGACAAAAATTGGCATATATTTTAGCATGTCACGAGATACGCCGATATTAATACACCGATGTTACCAAAACCACTTTCCCCTCTTTGAAGATAACTCCATTTTAATTAACCTTGTTAACAACCCCCAGGTATTCATCGGGGTTTGGCTGAAGTTTATTTTGTCGGAGTTTTGATTAAATTATGACAAGTTTTTTTAGCCTTGTAAGGGATCCGATGGAACGCCGTCTAATTTTGCGTGAATAGAGTCCTACTATATTTAAATTTGCTATCGGCTTGATGATTACAATTTGTTATTTTAGATTTTAGAAAGAATAAACCCTATGAAGGTAATTGTTACAGTCTAATAGTAATAATAGTTCTACATGTACAGGGCGTCCCAAGACTATGGGACATCAAGGGAAAGTACCTTAAATATAAGACATAGATTATTTTGCTAAAAGGAGACTTTATTTTATTTTCAAAACTGAGTAATACTGCATTCAAAGATTTAAAAAAATAAGTTACTTTGTACCTAATTATTGTAAATGGCATGCAAAATTAGTTTGATCTGACTCTAAATATGGCGAAAGTGGCTGTCATCTCTTAGAATTCTGCGGTAGCAGCATGGTTGCATTTTTATTGCTTGTCACTTTCGCACTTACATACTTGTTAGAACGTGACAGGCTTGGTGGCAGGCGATAAAAATGCGACCGTGCTACAGCCGCTGTAAAACGTTTTATAAATATGCATATTGTTTCGGCAATTTTATGATTTCAAAGAGAGGCAAGCGGTTGATGTGGCTAAATAAATATAATAATAATATTTAATAATAGTTATGGCTAGTACCACAAAGCTAGTTAGTTTTAACTGCAGAAGTGTTATTCGATCTGTTGAATGTGTGAGAAAGCTATGTTGTAAGGCAGATATTATCGCATTGCAGGAAACATGGCTCCTGCCGCATGATATACCATATCTGGGAAGTATAAACTCAAACTTCGAATACACCGGCGTTTCGGCAGTCGACACATCGACCGGGGTCCTGAGGGGCAGGCCCTATGGCGGTGTGGCCCTGTTGTGGAATAAAGCTGTATTTCCGTGTGTTTCGGTAATAGTGTGTAAAAGTGCGCGACTCGCGGCGATCAAAGTCGCGCTTAGTGAACGCGCGTTGTTAATAATATCAGCCTACATGCCTACGGCCTCGGCCGACAACTTAACGGAGTTTATTGATTGTCTCAGTGAAATTAGTGCGATAATCGAGAGTAGTGATGTGGAAACCGTTTTTATACTTGGGGATTTTAATTCGCATCCAGGTGAGCAGTTTTACTCTGAACTAATGGACTTCAGCTATGAACAGAATTGGTCGTGCGTAGATATAGATTTGTTACCGGCAAGTACCTACACTTTTGTAAGTGAGGCGCATGGCTGCCGCCGCTGGCTGGACCACTGCATAGTGACTAGCGCGGCGCGTCAAGCAGTTGTGAATACATATGTTTTAAATAAAGATGTGTATTGGTCTGATCACTTGCCATTGTTTGTTGAATGTAATATTGCAAACATTGTGCCCAAAATTACTACTTCTCCTCTACCATGTAACAAAGTGGTCTGGGGGGAAAGAGATAGTAAACAGATAAATTGGTTTAAAGAATATTGTAATTCAAAATTCAGAGAAGTTAATTTTCCTTCAGAGTTTACTGGTTGCGCAGATAAATTATGTGGTAATCAACATCATAGATCACTTTTGGATACTATGTACTTAAATATAACATGTGTACTTACCGAGGGCGCGCGACTTTGCCATAATGCGCCTAAAAGTAGGAAACATAAGTACATACCCGGCTGGAATAAGCACGTCAGCTGTGCTCACAGGGAGGCTCGGTTGTATTATCTAATGTGGTTATCGTGCGGTAAACCGGTTTCCGGAGATGTTTACTCTAAAATGTACGAATCTAAAAGAATTTTCAAATCTAAATTAAAATATTGTCAAATTAATCAAGATCAAATCCGAATGGATATTATTGCGCAGCTACACTCTAGTAAAAAATTTGGTAAATTTTGGAAATCGACTAATAAATTAAACCCTAAGGCGGCCTTTCCTGTGAGCGTAGCTGGGTTGCATGAGCCGAGTGATATAGCTAATGCGTTTCAGCGCCACTTTAAGGTTGATCCACCGCTGTCGCCCCCGTCTCATATGTGCGATGCTGATCGTCATCCTGAGGTTAATATTGTGAGATTCTCTGCTAAACAGGTAGCTTCAGTCATTAATAAGATGGTGCGAGGGAAGTCTCCTGGGAAAGACAGCTTAAGCATAGAGCATTTGAAGTACGCGGGTGTGCACCTACCAAGAATTCTTGCATTGTTTTTTAACCTTTGTTTAAGTCACAGTTATCTGCCGGATGAACTTACGCATACAGTAGTTGTCCCAATTGTTAAGAACAAAACGGGCGATGTTTCTGATATGTCCAACTATAGGCCCATCTCGCTGGCCAATGTTATTGCCAAGGTTCTGGACAGTCTGCTCGACAAACAGCTGGCTAAGCATATACACCTGCACGACGCGCAGTTCGGCTTCAGACCTGGCCTATCTACTGAATCTGCCATCTTATGTCTGAAGCAGACTGTCCAGTACTATACGGCAAGAAAAACACCCGTATATGCCTGTTACCTGGACCTGTCAAAAGCATTCGACCTCGTATCTTATGACATGCTGTGGCGTAAGTTACAATCTGATACGGATCTGCCGTATGAGGTTACCTCGTTGCTTAAATATTGGTATGGTAACCAAGAAAATAGTGTTAAGTGGGCTGGAGCGTATTCGGAGACATATAGGATGAAGTGCGGAGTGAGGCAGGGGGGGTTAAGTTCACCCCGCCTCTTCAACCTATATATGAACCGACTGCTGGAGGAGCTCAGTAGTGCCAGTGTGGGATGTTCCATAGACGGAGTGCGCGTTAATAACATCAGCTACGCGGATGACATGGTGCTGCTGAGCCCCTCAGTGGGTGGTTTAATTAGTTTACTGCGCAAATGTGAGTCGTACGCGGAGGCCCATGGGCTCAAGTACAATGCTAACAAAAGCGAGTTTATGCTGTTTAAAGCGGGTAATAAAACCTACAGCGTGCCCCCTGTGACTCTTTGTGGAACTCCTTTAGCACAAGTTCAGCATTTTAAGTATTTGGGCCACTGGGTCACCGATGACATGTGTGACAACATGGATATTGAGAGGGAACGCAGAGCGCTGGCTGTGCGCTGCAATATGTTGGCTCGTAGGTTTGCACGATGTACCGAAAAGGTGAAGGCTACGCTTTTTAAAGCATATTGCCAGTCCTTCTACACGTGCAGCCTATGGATCAGCTATACGCAGCGGGCATACAACGCTCTGCGGGTGCAGTACAACAACGCGTACAGGGTGGTGTTCGGGCTGCCGCGGCACTGTAGCGCCTCTGGTATGTTCACGGAGGGACGGATCGATGGCTTCCACGCGATCATCAGGAAGAGGTGTAGCTCGCTGTTGAGGCGGTGGCGCGCCAGCTCGAATACCATCCTGTGCACGTTGGCCGACCGGTGGGACTCACCGTGGCTGAAGCACTGGGTGCAGCTACATGCCCCTTTATGTAGGCATTTGCAGTAATATCTTGTCATACTAACCCTAGATTTAAGTATTTGTATGTTACTAACACAATATGGACATTGTTCGAAATAAATTCTTATTGATTGATTGATTGATTGATAAAGCAAATTACTTATATGCAAAAAACGTCGACAGACGGTTTTGTGGAATCGGTGCCTTTAAAGGACTGTCCGTTATTCGCAAAAGCTGACAATCGGGAATAACTGACAGGCCGATATCGTCCGTAGAACTGGTAATCAGTGGGCCCCTTTAGATTGGTGTTCCTAGGTAGGTGTTTTTTTCAATACACAACTTTTTAATACTAACTTTTTAAGCTGATGTTTATAAATGAACCATGCACGATATTTCATAGGCAATGGCAGCATATATATGTTTTATACGAACAAAACTAGATGAAGTCATAAAATAAGTCCCGTTTTACAACTACACCGAACAGGTGCGCCATCTATCTTACCCGCTCAGTTTTGGTAGCTCTAGTGGTAACTAGACCAGCCGTTGCCCATATCACGTAGACAGTAAAGTTTACTGTATAATGAGCCACACCGACATGAGCGTGCCATGCGAATGTACGTAACATATTTATAGGTTGTGAAACAAAAATACGTTGAAATTCATACATGTTTGATTTTATTAATTCAAAGAAACGGGATTTGATCGCGTATTAAGTTTATATTAAGTTTTAATGAGTCTAGTGCGCAAAATGTTCAAGTCAATAAACAAGACCAAGTGCGGGTAGTTCGAAAAACTCGCGCGGCTAGAAGATGTTGATGTCAACTTTAGCCAGTCTTCTCCGAGACCATGGGGACAACGCCGGCCTCGAAACGTCGAATTTTTTTAAAACTTAATACGTGATTAAGTCCCAGGTTGGTGTGCTTTGAAATATATTTTTATTCATAAAATTAAAAATAACTGAACTGTATTGATGTCATATCATATATTTTTATAATTTGGTTAGTAATTTTCATTTGATACGACACACGATATGTTTCTGAACAATTTTTCCCAATACAAAAAAGATAACGTCATAACTCCGCCCCTTCTTTTTCTTTTTTTGGTTCCACGAATCGAATTGATTCAAATAGCCTAAAGATCAATCAATTTTAACACAATTTGCAGCATTTTACTGAATTTCGGTACCGCTAGGAGTAGTGACAAAAATTGGCATATATTTTAGCATGTCACGAGATACGCCGATATTAATACACCGATGTTACCAAAACCACTTTCCCCTCTTTGAAGATAACTCCATTTTAATTAACCTTGTTAACAACCCCCAGGTATTCATCGGGGTTTGGCTGAAGTTTATTTTGTCGGAGTTTTGATTAAATTATGACAAGTTTTTTTAGCCTTGTAAGGGATCCGATGGAACGCCGTCTAATTTTGCGTGAATAGAGTCCTACTATATTTAAATTTGCTATCGGCTTGATGATTACAATTTGTTATTTTAGATTTTAGAAAGAATAAACCCTATGAAGGTAATTGTTACAGTCTAATAGTAATAATAGTTCTACATGTACAGGGCGTCCCAAGACTATGGGACATCAAGGGAAAGTACCTTAAATATAAGACATAGATTATTTTGCTAAAAGGAGACTTTATTTTATTTTCAAAACTGAGTAATACTGCATTCAAAGATTTAAAAAAAATAAGTTACTTTGTCTGGAACTCGAACCGACTCAAATGTGAAAAAAAAAACATCCTGTATTTTTATGATGCCAATCGAAAGAATGCATAAAAAATAGGTCATCTCAGAAGTATGATTTCACAAAAGAAATGTAAAAACAGTAAAATTTTTGATTAAAATTTCAAGATTCGGTTTAATTCCCAGAAAAAGTAAGCAATTTTCAATTTTTTTTTAGAAATTCTTTGAATGCAATATTACTTAAATTTAAAATAAAATAAAGTATTCTTTCAGCAAAATATCCTATCTACGATATTTAAGGTACTTTCCCTTGATGTCCCATAGTCTTGGGACACCCTGTATACAAGGTGGCCAAAAACTATGTGCATTCCCGTTGCCAGGGAGGTTTTGGGTTTTGCACATTTTTTTGGCCACCTTGTATATAACCTGTTTGTTAAGCCACTAGAAATACTTTTGATGCATAGTTTGATCAACTACTTTTGATCCTGACTATACGTATCAGTGTTGGCCGAAACACTGGTCCGTTATGGTTTACGGTTCAATGTGTAATGATTAATGGTCAATTGCAATTGACGTTCGGCCAACACTGGTACGTATGCTGGATCTATATCCATATATATATATATATATATATATAGTATAGTATATAGGCCTATCTATCCTTAACTTATCCAACGGATCCCTGAATTTTGAGGGTGATCTGAGTTCGTCAGCTCACCTTGTTTGGGGCTTTCTCATGCGACCTTAGCGATTGCCACTCGAGAAACCTTTCCACCGTAACTGTAATTATATATTTGAGGAATGACAAAGTAAGATAAAAATATTATAATAATAACAATATCCATTTCTCAAATATAGCTACAAAACTGGCGCATGTCAAATAGAGTGGAGCCCACTTTAATAAACACGGCCGGGTGAAATTAGTTAAATGAACTTTTGGAATGAGAAGCGTGGCGTTTCACTGGATTAATTAGGGCGTACTGAATAGGCGTGAGAAAGTTGTATGTACTTAGTCTGTATGACAACATTGTGTCTCATTGTGGAATAAATACTATAAGTTCGCCCCGGTAAAGAGCTCGGAACCAGGGATCGGAACCGGTTTTGTGCAAAAACATCGAAATAACCATATATTTCGGTTTATTTTATACTCTAAATGTTGGACTCAGTTGTGTTTTCAGATAACGACTTCGTATTATTAGATTGCCTAATTAGAAATGAAGTAATTAACAATGAACGAAAAAATACCGTTTTCGTTCCCATACAAAAAATACCGGTTTCCGATCCCTGCTCGGAACACATCCACACATTTTAATTCCATTAACTGGATTTATTGGTATCAAAGTTCCAGGTCATCCACTATCCAATCTTCCAGATCGATCCTTTGTCATGTTCGAAAATAATTTTTTTATTTATCTTTTACGTATTTCAAATAATGAATAGAATCAGGCGTTATTTTGCGGAAATCCATACAAACTAAAACAAAAAATATTACTTTGCTAATCCGCGAAAAGATAACGTGCTAGTCAAACAGTGCTAGAATAAAAGTCATGTGACAAGAAAGGTAAAACGAAGGAATGTGGAGGGAAGTAACGGGAGAGGAAAACCAAGGAAAAGGAATGGATTGTGTGAGAGATGACATGACACGAACGCGAGTGAATGATGAGATCACGAGCGAGAGAGAAGTATGGAAGAAAAAGACATGCTGCGCCGACCCCATATGAATGGGATAAGGGCAAGCGAATGATGTCCTATTTTTTTTAGGTACTTAACACGAAAACTTTTTGGCATTGACTTTCATGTTGTTACGTTTAAGCTGTTTTGCAAATTACCTATATTGATAGCCCAGCTGGGATAGCCCAGTACCTAAAACTCTCTTTATAGTTACCATCGTGCATCTATAATCTATCTATTAAGGTGATTTCGAGTGGAAATAAGCAATCAAAATTTCATCATATGTCTTCATCCATGCGTCCATTCTAAGCTCGGTTTAATTTTCGTTTTTCGCCTATGAATGGCCACGTTCAATGCGGCTTACAATATAAAGAAACGCCACTGCGTGATTTTGGATAAATCGATATAAATATGTACCTACAATATACAATCAGATATAAGGGAGGGATAGCGTGAGTTTTTAAAGAAAAGTAAATCACTGTCAGTTTTGTGATGATAATTATATAATTAAGCATTAAATTTCAATAAAGAATTGGTTTTGGTGTTAATATCATAAACTAAAAGAGATATTACAATCTGAAAAACCAGACAAGTGCGAGTCGGACTCGCCCAACGAGGGTTCCGTACTTTTCAGTATTTGTTATTAAAGCGGCAACACAAATGGACAGCGAAGTCACTATTGACTATGATATTATTTACCCTTTGGGTATGGAACCAAAAGCAAAAAATTTATACCCATAAATAATTCATGCTTAATTGTCGCCAAAAAACTGACAACGATTAACTTTTCTTAACTACTCACCCTAATTTGGGTTGGGTACCTATACTATTTTCTGAAAACTCCCACAAACTATTGTTATGTAGTAATTCAGTTGTTTTTGTATGGAAGGTAGAGGTAAGGAATAGAATCTCCACGTACCAAAAAGCGTCCGTCAATAAAAACCTTAAACAGGTGGCGCTATTCTAGCGCTACTCTGGAGCGATTTGGAACTATTATTTAATACTGGACACTTTTGCAACAGTTCTGCCTATGGAGATTTTATTCCTTACCTCTACCTTCCATATGTTTTTGTCTCCACCACCGTTCATTCCGAGCTCAGTTTTTTTTTCTCTTTTTTCAGTCTATGCCCAGTTAGGTCCAATGCATTCAACAATAAAGAAAAGCCGATGGGCAAACTAGACTGTGACAATATAAGCGCCACGTTTACGGATATTTTCCTATAAACTGCTGCTATTGTTTTGCATGGAACAGTTTTGTGTGAACGGCTCGTAGTGTGTTTGATCGACAAATAGATAGGTATGACAATGGTCGATACCTGCCATCGTAAAAAAAAATTGACGGGAGAGCAATTTACAGATTCTATAAATTTCCAAAATTTCTTGAACTTCTCATGCAAGTTTCCACTTAGAAAGTTCCCGTTAAGAATAGGGATTATTAATAAAAATGGGTAGAAATCTAGTCAAAGGTCCCACTTTGTCGTTTACCATAAGGACGAGATTTGCTTGTATCATCATTATACGAACTACTTTGCTTTACGAACTTTGCTTTTGAAAACTCTTTTTGGCACATTGCTAAACGGAAAAAAAAAACCTTTTTTTTTAAACTGCGTCGGTGGCAAACAAGCATACCGCCCGCCTGATGTTAAGTAGTCTCCGTAACCTATGTACGCTTGTAACTACAGAGGAGATACATGCGCGTTGCCAACCCCAACACTCTGCACCCTCGTTGAGCTCTGGCAACCTTTATTTAGCTGAGGTTTTCTGTAAGATCTGGAATGACATCCGCTGTGCTGTGCCCTACCACACAAAGCGAGATGAAATTCACCATGCCCATACCTCTCTTTTGGATGTAGTTTAAACACATACCGGGTCCATGTTCCTTATATCCAGCTGTTCTACTACATTACAGGTAGCCTTACCACGACTGCCTTAGCAAAGGCAACCTGACATTTTCACAAACGTTTGCGTAACTTACTTTACTTTACGTTACGAGTGAGATGCATAGAAAGTAAGTTACGCACTAGCTAGCGAATGTCAGTGTCAAACTGGTGGGAGCTGTGCTGGTCACATTTCTCATCTAATTATAGTGAAATTTAGTGAGCACGTTCGATAATTAATACGCTTTTTTGGATGGAGTTTTGGATTTTTTCGAAAAGGGTGCAGACATAGGTGTTCGCGGTTAGGTTTACAGCTACCGGAGCTACTGCTTTGGTATATTAATATTTTAACTATTGGGGATCCATATCAAGAAAAACATAAAGAGTAAGATGGTCTTCAGTTACCACGATAATTACTAATGAAATATAAATGTATTTATTTGCATGAAATGTAATGAAATGTTAATAAAACTATAGAAAATGATTGTATCGCGTATTATGAATTTGAAATATATCCCGACGTTTTACGATGAGTGTACTTTGATAAACAGTAAGGTTAAATAAAGTATGTCATATTTGAATATTTTTTTTTTATGAAGAAAGAAATGTCATAATTTGAAAATGGTGAGAACATTTATTTTTAAACTTTGATAGGTACTTAACAAAGGTACTTAGTTAATTTTTTTAGTTTTACTAATTATATTTAATGAATCATACTAATTATAAATAACGCAGTGTCAATGTAATTATAACGCATTTATGTACAATGAATAAATTTGCATATATATATGCACATTTCCAGGACAATAAATAATTTAAATACAGTCGATGCCCAAATCAACAAACTCCAAATTGAGTTTCAGTTCACTCTAGTTAATCTATTCCTCATTAATGTGCTGTTTATACAACCTTCCGCTCGCAAACACAATTGTATAGGAAATTAGGCAAAACATACGCCCCAAAATAGGGCATACAAATAAGTCAAAGAGCTACTCTCCGTGAAATATTTAATAGTAGATTGTTAACCAAGGGATGAAAGGCACCCATTCTTGTCGAAGTAGTTTGGCGCTCGAACGCAGTGAGAACACCAATAGTAAATGGTGCCTTTCACAGGAGTTAACCACTCATCATCATTTCGAATACAAGGAAAGTAAAATACATGTGCATTAAAAAAACACTGCTAAGTATAAACTTATGTAGTATTTCTTCATGGTACCTTAAATATCGTTATTTATGGAATGGAGAGTTGATTATAAGAATGAAAATTGTACAACAAATCCATTTACAATCAATTTTTTTGTTGTTTATCGTAAAACAGAGAAAAAAACGTAGGGGAAGCTGTTCTTCTTCGGACAGTTATTTCTATTCTGATAAAAAAAACTAAAGGCTGCAGAATTGTGTTTATCCGAATATCATAAGATAAAAGATCCCCTACTTATAAAGTTTCAAGCTAGCATGCACCGGGCCCAAGATAGAGCGGCTTGGAGAGCACTGATGAAGAGTGTCCACAGTCGTGACGTCCCTTTAGCCATGAGGATAGGAGGAGGATAAGGAAGAATATAAAATACAGTGCTCTATAGCCTAAACGTATCATTTTCTGCACACTTTTTAGAACAACAACGACCTGCTTACAGAGCATGAGAAATGAAAAAGATTTTACTGCAGCAAGGCCTTTTAACCCTTTAATAGTCCAGATTTGACAAATACATCATTCAGACTCATCACCTCTTTAAAGTCCTAAAAATTTTCATAAGAAAAAATACATAAAGGAAGATGATGTTATACGGTTGAGTACGGCACCTACTCGACTCTTTCAAATGCATAAAATTTAAAAATAATGAGCGATAAGCAGTTTGGCGAGTAACTTTAAAGTTGATTATGTATATATATGTCTGCCTTGATTATTGATAATGCCAGGAAGAGCTACTGGTCCATGAAAGAGCTAATGAAGGGAAACCTTCCATTGTTACTAAAGCGAAAACTCGTCGACATGTGTATACTGCCTGTTCTAACCTCCGGTGCTCAAATTTGGTCACTTACAGAGAATCAGAAGTCCAAACTGAAGGTCTGCCAACGCGCTATGGAGCGCAGTATTTTAGGTGTTAAAAGGACCGACCACGTCCGGAACACTACGCTGCGCTCCAAAACCCGTATTGCTGACGTTGGCCAAAAAACCCCTAGGCTCAATGGGACTGGGCCGGCCACGTCTTTCGCATGCATCCGGATAGGTGGGCTAACATAGCCACCAAGTGGATGCCAGTAGAGAAGTATGGACTGGGCAGACCCAGAAGGAGCCACCCTCCTTTACAACTGGCCGGAGAAAGCACAAAATCGGGAGTTATGGAGAACCAGGGGAGAGGCCTTTGCCTAGCATTGGGACAATCGAATAGGCTTATTAAAAAAAATGCATACGTGTGTATGAAAATAAAAATAAAAAAAAGGTTAGTTATGTTTACGTATAACAACTAAGTGTGCCATATAAAGAGTTAATTGAAACTTCTAAGTGATTTTGTTGAAGCGCTAAATACTGATCTTAAAATATCGGCAGTCTTTGCTTCTCTTAATACGGCGTGATTAAAAAAAACTTGCTATGGGGTTAATAAGAGAGATCGCATGAGGCAATATATAGTGACGAATCTGCCTCCTTTATGGGTTATGAAAACGCAAAATGTTGTTACTCTTTGAAAACCTCGCTCGTAGCTACTAGCTTTTGAAAAGCCCACATTTCCACTTTTCGTAACACTTGCTACGTTCAAGGTGCAATTTTGGAATCTCTCGCTTATTATTATTATTGGGGTGTTGCGGGCCTTTGAGTGCCACGTCGACCAATGCAGTGATCTATGGTGACGGCCCTTTAAAGTTCATTACTAATGCCCGTGGAATCCAGGAAGTAACATAATCTTTGGGCCGTAATCTTTCGCTTACTCAGGTATCAATATAAGCACAAGAAACTTAACAATAACTTGCAAAACCAATAACTACTTATTCCTCGTAGAACTACACTAGGATCTTTAGATATTATAACTCCTGAGGGGATATTTTTTTAATTCTATGTAGTCTAAGTCAAGTGCAGATGCCAATTAAAATTTGCTCCAGTTAGCGTCAATTAATGGCCTGCATTCAATTAATCCTGGCTATTAATTGTAAAGATAATTCGCACTCATTTCATGACGTCCTTGCTAGACTATCTCAAACAGACTTCGTATTCTAAACCGTCTGAGACATGGAGCAAGCGGAAAACTTAAGGTAATTTTTCAAAAGCTAGGGTAAACGGAGGAAAACGCTGGAAGATACTTCAAGCAAATAATGTAAGGCAAATCACCCCTCAGCGTGGGACGCCACCTGCGCCGATCCTCTGGCTGCATCACACGTTGAGGGGTCTGCTCAGACGCCTGGAACGGCCGCGGACCAGGCACAGACACTCAAGCGCCGCAATTATGCGTTCTTAACGAACGAATACGAGTTTGCAGCACTTGCAGTGGAAACATTGGGTCCTTCGTTGGTCGATCGACATCAAAAAAATTGTTGAGGAAGTGTGGGTTTTTACTGGTAGGCGTCTCAGGCGACTTGTTCTTTGTCCAGAAGCTAGGCTTGGCTATTCAGAGTGGTATAGTCGCCAGCACTTTGGGGAGTTTCCGGAGGCGAGTGATTTTGGAGAGGTATTTTAGATTTTTATTTTAAGTATCTGACATCCCGGATAACTTTTCCAACTATAGATAAATTTCTAAAATTCACATTCAAAAGTATATCTTTTACAGTCTTAGTTGTTCTATATTAAAGAAATCACTTTTTGTTATGCTGTTACAGAATGGTACTTATGAAGCGTTATTTGATCCGTTACTTTTGATGCTGACTGTACCTAGATATTGTTTCTTTAGATTTATAATTTATAAATAGTTTGATTTGTGTTTTTCTCTTCAAAACAACGTCTGTAAATTGTATTACAGGAAATGAAAAATAAAACAATAAAAAAGGACGCATATAAGGCAAATCTTATGTCATATTATAAATTTCAAATATGGGATTACTTGAATACTTTACTACTATAAACAAGAGCATATTTGCTCCATCTAGCAGATAGCTCATTTATCTTTGCCATGTTTGCCCACGTCCATAGTTTATAAGGTCCAGTGCCTCCTTTCGGAGGCGCCAGTGCTCAGCGAAAAATTCTGAAATTAATTATTACACACGTCGAGATGGCTGTAGAGTATAAAATAACTGTGACGTAATTGGCATTAATTGGTTATGTAAGTTTGCTAATTGTACCTATTGTATGTCTTTATTTGCTAGAACCATGGTTAACACAGATGTTACATCAAAATATTAGTCCAGCACAATTCTGCCGACTTACGGCGTGCAAATTTTACTATAAATACTATTAAGTATTTACAGACAGACAGTTTCATTAGACTAACATGTATTTTCTCTATATCTACATTTCATGGATTAATTATTACTTAATAATGTCAATATTTATAATTTTTTAGTTAAAAAAAAACCAAATGAGTATGATAATATTAACCAATGTCCTACAGAATATATTACATTGCATTCAACAACGCTTGTTGTTGCCAAATCAACGCTTGTTGTTTTGCCAATTATGTATTATTTTGCTTTTTGTAAACATCGGAAACATATTACAAAGTAGTTGTATACTTTTATGTCATTATTTGTCATATTCCCCTGAATTAGCGCATACCAGGAGGCGTCACTGTCGTGCACGTAGCGAAGAAAAGTAATTTTGATTAGCCTATTTCGAGAGCTGGAATGTCAAATCAAAATATTTTTCATTAAAATTAGAACTATACGTATGTCACATGTCCAATTTCAAAACCTCTTTTGCTTGAGTT
The DNA here is from genome assembly GCF_033807575.1 of Cydia pomonella. Lineage (NCBI taxonomy): Eukaryota > Metazoa > Arthropoda > Insecta > Lepidoptera > Tortricidae > Cydia > Cydia pomonella. The sequence goes on along the minus strand of NC_084717.1, from coordinate 4,946,506 downwards.
ATCGAGTTTGATCCGTCTCCTCGATTTAGAATCAGAGACATCGCTCGTCTTATTGCTACAATAATATTTCGTACCTTGTTACAGTGACAATCAATATGAAAGTCGCTCGGGACCTTATACTATGGTCACTGTGATTAGGTACGAAATGGCACTAAAATTTAATTCCTTGACCGCACCAGCAACCGTTTACGCTGCTATATTCACAATTCCAACTATATAGGTATGGGTTTGGGTTTCACATTATAAGGTTTCATTCTGATGATGACGGCATCAAACGACCCTATAATTAACCGGTCGTCGCACGAGAAGTTCGTGTTCGGTTTAACTGGCCTCGACGCACTGCATGACATTATGGCATTGCGCATGTTTTTACGGAGCGTCTTTGTACTTACTTAAGTCGTTTACCGTTTTTGCATGCTACCTTCTCCTATTTACATAGATTTAAGCAAAATTATTGTTTTCTCAGTATGTGATTTATGTAAATCTTTTGACAAATAAATATCTTAAACCATAAAAATCTGTGCATCAACATTGGTATTGAATTGACATAATAAATATTCATTAGCAATTTAGTCGATATGTTAGCTTTAAGGACTATTTCCACCAAACGGCCCGCATCGCAACGGAACGGAAAGAATTTTACGGTTTATAAACGATACTGAATCATATTCGCACTGTTTTTAAGTCTTTATTACCAAGCTACGCACAACAACCTCTCCGCGGGCGTCTTCCGCGGCATGTGATCGTCACCGAAAGTATCCTGCGACACGCGATCGGCACCGTTTGCTTGCCGTCGTGTCCGTTCGGAACCTTTCGGCTGTCGTCGCGTACGATCGAGGTCGTGGCCTGGCGAGCCCACCAGTCATCAATCATTCTCGAAAGTGCACGCGCTGCATAGATAATTATGCATCATGGATTTAGAGGAAAAATTGATTTGTTTGGTGCATAAGCACACATGTCTTTATGACATTAATTCCCGCTACTATAGTGATAAAATAAGCAGGCAAAATGCGTGGGAGATTATCAGTAAAGAAATCGGAATTTCAGGTAAGAAATTTTGTTTATTTAATATTTTTTACAATATTATGTATGTAATATAGAATTAATAGTTAACATCGATTTATCGATTGATTTTGCCACTCTACACGCCCTCCTTCAGTATTGAAGTAGTCTTTAAATCAACAAATCAATTTTTTTTTACGTCAACTTCAACCATTTTCAAAAATTATAACACGTCAACGTGGTAGGAATGACACTAATTGACTGAGCGCGGATACGCTTGCAAGCAACGGACGTACGGTGCCGATCGTATGCGTCGACATCCTGCCGGCCGCGATCGGCTGTTACCGCCCGACCGTATACGTCGACAAACTGCCGGACACGTTCGGTTGTCGCCGCATCCGTTCGTATTCTTTCCGTTCCGTTGCGATGCGGGCCGTTTGGTGGAAATAGGCCTTTAAGGTACCGTTCCGATTCAGATTATAGGTACACCAGCATTACTTCAGCAGTGTTGCATCGCGATACCTATTATTACCTTGACGATTTCGGCAGTAACGTCACGCCGCATTACTGCAGCGGTAATGCCAATGTAGTCAGAATCCGAACGGTACCTTTACCGTCGCGGCGCGGCGTTAATGCTGCGGCGTTGATACGGACAATGTTAGTGTCAATTTCCTTAAGAAATCATTAATATTTATTAGGTGATGATGATGATGACGTAATCCTGTTACTCCTCATTATAGGGACATAGGGCTCGCAGAAGAATTTTTCAATTTTCCTGAGCGGCTACTTCCAGATTTTTCTAGTAGTCCAGTTGAGCCAGCCTCCTCAACTGATCGCCTCCATGTGGTCCATATTTATAAGGTATATAAATAAATAAACTTACCTCGAAGTTGGTGATGGTTATCGCCGTCATACTTGACGAAGACGAAGAAAAGTGCCGCCAGAACCAGCTGGAACACCAGTAGCGGCAGGTATTTCATTCCGGGCGCTTTGGGCTCCATTTTTGGGGCGTAGGACCTGGCGAACAAAACATTGATTTTTACTAAAACAAATGGCAATTACATACTCCGGCAACATTACTTTTGCTAAGTTACTGCTACATGCTTTACGCGGGCGCTGTATTTTGTGACGACCGATCTGGTCTAGTAGGTAGTGACTAGTATGACGTCAATGGCCCTGGGTTCAAATTCCGATAAGGGCATTTATCTGTGTGATGTGTTCCTGAGTCATGGGTGTTTTTTATGTATTTAAGTATTTGTTTGTCTCGCTAGGCAGTATATAGCAGGTGCTTGAAGATAATTCGTTTGCAAGTCAGCTTGTTTAGGCCTTGCCTAATCGTTAGAGGACTCGTATTGCTTGAACAGCGAAAGAAGACGTAAGAAAACCAGTATGGTGAGGGAGAACAGAGTTTAAGAGAATGGGCAGAGCGCTGGGGGGGGGGGGGGTAATAAAGTTGAAGTAACATTTGAGATATTCTGGAGTGTAGGGCTCGAATAGGATAAAGAAGAGTGAGGAGAACATTCGAAAGGAGCGGCGCTGACGTATTGGAAGCCACTTGAGCTGGCGACGGTAGCTGGATATATGATCAAACTTTCTAATTCCAAACATGAACCGTATTCCATTGTTTACTAGACGATCGAGTTAGTTCAGAGAATTTTGACGTGTTTGTTTTACTTTTAATTATTTGTCAATTTACTTGATAAAACGATTGTCGGTTTGTACGTCGTAATTGCGATAGTAAACCGGCGGGGAACGTAACTTATTATCAAGGAAATTAAAGGTGACGTTCGGATGTGAACTGCAGCTGCATTACTGTTGCGTCTATCAATTTCCGTGATAATTTCGCTAAATGTTGTTATTTAATGTTATTTAGGCACATAAACCTCTTTTTTGGCGTTATATAACGTTATGAAACATTTGTTGTATAACAAAAGTTACGCATTTGTATCGTATTATGTAACGTTGTATAGGTAACTTTTAATGTTATACAACAAAATGAAACACGCTGAACACACACTGAACGCTTGCGAATTGAAAATTGTTGTATAACATGGTAACAACTAATAACTTTTATGACAATTTATGATAGAGTTATAAAACAATAAAATTGTTATACAACTTCTTTTTTTTGTACCACATATTATTTAACATTTTTACCAGTGTGGGAGCATTTCAAACATCTAACAAATGTTATAAAATGTTACTGAATGTTACGGTGTTATATGTATACGTTATATAACACTTAGTAACACCAATGTGAGAGCACCTTAAACCTAAAATGACTTTTCTACTATTAGCATAGCCGAACCGGCCCTTAAAATAATAGCACGTGAACAAAATATTAATATTGCTCTCACGTTCACAACCACGCGGTGTCAGAACAAAGGTTACTTAGGATGCTCCCTCACTCGTAAAGATTACTTCGCGCGGAAGGGAGCGTGCCATGGATCGCTTCCTATGGATCTCACACATAAATACAATTTTGTAAGTACCTACACTCAAAATTCCATAACCACAGAATTCATTCATAATGTGTCCATGCAGTTTTACAGCTCACTGTACCTACTTAGTTGCCAGTTTGTTCAAAAATGCTTTCGATTATCGCCAGTCTGTTTTCTTCGAATTTCTCAACTGATTTTTATGACATTTTGGTTATTATGAGATGGTTCTGTATTTTTTTTTTGTTGGCTTAATTTTTGGGAAATATCTACACCTTATACCTATATCATATGCACTTAGTTATTTATTTACAATGCTAGCCTCTGGTTCGATAATGCTGTCGATAATATTGATACATTAATTAATTCATTTTAACCAATATTTAAAAGACAGCTAAAAGAATCACGGCCTCCTAAACATATGATGTCTTACAGTTAAAAACTGCAAATATGGTAAAAATTTCGTAGGATAATAACCTCTACCCTTGACTTCGTTTAAAATCTCTTCTAATAATTTTGTAAGCACTGAATTATTCAAACTCTATTTTACAATCTAAGTAATTAAAATTTGGGTGAAAATAAAGTTATATATCTTAATTCAGGGTATAAAGTATCTGTGTACATCTGTATATAAAATATGTGTAAGTATAAATTTTTTTTTGGCTGTTCTTTTTTAACTATATGGAGTGTACAGCTCGAAGAAAATAGTATTGACAGCTCATTTATTTCTTGCATAGAAAATGTGTGGCGTCAGTAATTTTAAATATTTGTTTTGCTCTATCTAGTGTTCGGTAGATTGATCTTTGGCAGCACATGGAGCGAAAATATTATACGGGGTACTGGGTCAACTGCGATTGTACAGCAATGTTTACATTCTTCAATATTAAGGCTACTTTTCACATGAAAATTTTAAATGTTTGACTTTAAAAAATAAGAAAAAGAATGCTAAAAGTACGCACGTAAGCAGGGCTCGGAAACCGTTTTATTTTCAAACCGGTTTCGTTCATTCATTCATGGCAGGAAACCGCGCTGGATCGGGACAGGTGGCGTTCTCTCGTTTCGGAGGCCAAGATTCTTTTTGGATCGCTGAGCCAAAGCAGTTAGTTAGTTAGTTCGTTCATTCACTCGGGAATCAAAAGAATTTCGTTTCCGTTTGCGGTTACCGGTCAAAAAACTGTTTTATTGAAATACCAATTTATATCAAATCGTTCACCTTTTGTTTTTGTGGAACGAAATTAACCGGTTCAATTCAAAATATGAAAGCAAGCTAGAACGAGTAAGTTTTACTGTCTCTTTCGCGAAAAACGACCGAGGTTAACCGCGAGTCTCCGAATGCCGGCAGTAATCGTTCCCCATGATTCCGTTCCCTCTTTTTGCCGGACCAGAGACGTAATTTTTTAGTTCGCGTTCCATTATTTAACCAGTTTTTATAATGAACGAAATAATATATGGGTTTTAGAACGGTATTAACAGGTATTTTAATACCGGTTCCGAGTGGTGGTAGGTATATTAGAAGATAAAATGGTTGAAAATAACGAACAGCTATAGAATAAAATAAAAAATTGTTTATTCCTTATAAGTGTCACTTTTCATTATACAGGATTGGTACCTCTTTTTAAGTAACAGATACTTGTATTAAGAGGCACCGCTCTTCCTTAGTTGCTAAATGAATTGGAAACAGTAAACCGACAGTCGCGGACATGTATCTACACCACCCTACTAGACAGTTGAAATTTTTACTCATTACGTATTTCTGTTGCCGCTATCACAACAAATACTAAAAACAGAATAAAATGAATATTTAGGTGGGCCTTTACAACAAACGTGCATCCAGGCATCAGGCATCTCGTATTAGTAGTGTCGCATCAATAACGTCGCATCAGGGATGTCACATTAGTAATGTCGCAATAGTTATGCAGCTGCAGTTGCCATCCCAACTTCGCCTTCAGGGGTTGAAGTTCTCTACACCGTTTGAAGAAAGAAAATATGTTTAAAATTCCAAGGCCGTCATTCCATGGTTTATTTTGCGTTGTCAGTCTGTATCAAAATATATTGTGAGACTGGTTAATATAACCTACAGAATTTAGTTATGTATTTTCATTTATAAATAAAATAATAAATATTATAGGACATTATTACACAAATTGACTAAGTCCCACAGTAAGCTCCATAAGGCTTGTATTGAGGGTACTTAGACAACGATATATATAATATATAATAATAATAATCATAATTCAGCCTATATACGTCCCACTGCTGGGCACAGCAAAAAAAAATGTATAAATACTTAAATACATAGAAAACACCCAAGACTCAGGACCAAATATCCATGCTCATCACACGAATAAATGCCCTTACCAGGATTTGAACCTGGGACCATCAGCTTCGTAGGCAGGGTCACTACCCACTAGGCCAAACCGGTCGTCAAAAATTTATAAATGAAGTACCTACGTGTTCAATCAAGGTCACACGATATTTCATTCAATAATTTACGGACTGAATATATAGGTCATATTAAGCAACTTTTACTATAGGACCAATCCCGAAAACGCGAAAAAAATTTACTCTTACATAGCAAATGTCAAGGTCAGACAGCCAAAATGTATGACACAACACAGCCAATATATTTTTTTTGATTTCGGGGTTGGTCCCATAGTAAAAGTTGCTCAGTATGACCTATATATTCATCCCGTAAATAATAATTGCAGGTGACCAAATAAATATCCTGTATTTCAATGACAGGACCTTGACGTCTTTCAGAAAGATTGGTTTAATATTACCATACACCGATACACGTGGAAGAAAGAGAGCCATTACCCAGCAGTGGGGCAAAATAGACTAACAAATAATTAATAAAATAAAATATTTAAATTTATAGTTTTGGTACATACATTAATCGAATGCCAATAAAATATACACTTTTTCACCTTATATTAACGAATTAATATAAAAAAACGACTGCATATTTATGACCCGTACAACAAAGTTGTTTTTCAAGACAGCGTCTCCATCAGCGGTGATAGCGTGGAAATATTTAACACAGTATCGCGTGCGACCCTCAACTAGAAACCTCAGTAAATAAACAATACCAGCCCTACTACCACAAAGGTCATTTTGGCGTGGGCTTTTGGAGGCGGTTACGATCTTTTTGAAGTAATTGTCGTTGGTGAAATTACGTTTTTCCCGGCAACAAATGTTTTGGTTGAGCGGTGACTTGTGTGTATGGAGGCTGGAGGGTTTCAGAGGGCCTACCGCGAAACATGGAAATCGAAATTTCGTTGTCTTCCTCTCTATTGCTCGAATACGTAATAACGATAGAGAGGCAGATAAAAAAAAACGATTTTCGTGTTCCGCCGTCGGCTCTCAGAATAAGCTACCGAAGTAAGTACCGAACCGAATTACCTATGTAGGTACTCATTTAGAAAGCTACTTATTTTGATTAAAATGAGTACTAGGTACGTAATGAGGATATATTATATTATTATGTGTATATTTTTCTCATAGAATATAAAAGCAACGGACACAAAAATACAATTGGAAGTTATGTTAGGTTAGTAAGTATAGATTTCCATTGCGATGTTTTTTATTTCGTCATCATTTTAAAACATCTCATCATCATCATCATCCTGGACCTTTATCCCTATTTGGGGTCGGCCTTCCTTGTCCTAAGCCTCCAGGTGGCACGATTCCTGGTTAGGTTCTTGTCGATTTTTTGTACTATAAGGTCTTTTCGGACCGTCGTCAACCAAGTGGCGGGGGGCCTTCCGCTTCCACGCTTCGTCGTCGGCAAGTTTAAGGCTGTTTTGACGATATGGTCTTCGGGTCGTCTTTGTATATGTCCGTACCATCTAAGGCGTTTTTCAATAACTTTCTCGTTAATAGGAGCGACTTTAAAGCTGCCTCATCATTTTAAAACATCTACTTTTTTTTTATATCATTTTAGCCTTGCTGTAGATGTAGCTGAGATAACAATATTTAAATATGTAAGTACTTAATTCAATCACGCAAAAAATACGATATTTAGGGCTACAAATATTACAAGACAATTCTCTGAACGGCTTCCTAACCTAACAAAGTAGGTCCCATTGTGTGTTTATCACATTGTGTGTGATTGTGTGTTGTGTGTGGTTCTGAGTTATAGATGTATCTAATGATGTATTTACCTATATGAGTGTGTGTGTTGTCGCCTAATAGTGCAAGCTTCTATTATCTGTGCGTCTTCAAACGCGCCGGCTCAACTGGCCAACGGGAATCAATCGGGAATCTGTGTAAGATTGTCTCCAAATACTTTTTATTTATTATATATTAATCCCCAGGGATTATTCCACAAGGAAGCCAATTAGTAGAAAGGACGATAAGGGACAAAGTCGGGGGAATTAATTGGTTACATCATGCGGTAACTATAGGAATGCCAGGAATGTTTGTCGAGTTGTGTATATAGTAGTCCTCCTCGCCGTATCCGACGACGGCGACTCCTTCAACTGTTTTTATTCGGAAACATGGAAAGCTCTAATATGGCTTGCAAAGCCAAATTTGGTTTTGAAAATGCGATCGCATGGTGCGCAATGAAGCTGACCAGCTGGGTTGTAGGTATAGGTATACGAGGGCCTCGGTCGCGTCTTACGGACGTCTACGTACGCTACATATATTATGTTGAAGTGCATAATACTACATTACGATACAAGTGCGAAAAGCAGGAAATTCCTTTTTGCACGTGTACTGTACAACGCTTTGTTTTATAATAAATACCCACAGTATTGTGCGAGCTACCGCACTGGGGCGGTAAAGTAGCACCATATATTCTGTAATAGTACATTACGATACAAGTGCGAACAAAAGTAGGAACACGTGTATTGTATAACGCTATTATGCACGTATAGTAGTGCTAATTACAGCTCAAGGGCGGTGAAGTGGCACCATATGTGCTGTAAAATATTTAACTCTTTTTTAGTTTTTATATTGATTTTTTACACGTTTTAATCAAAACCAAATGCCGTGAAAAATTCACATGGAAACTAGACTAAATTTGCAAGGACAAACTCTGAAAAAATAGATTGTTTCCTTCATGAAAAAAAAAATATTTTTTTAATGTGTCTGAGTTAGAGTAGAGTAGAGTTCATAACTATTCTAAATTTCAAATCGGTCAATTTGACGACCGGTCTGGTCTAGTGAGCAGTGACCTTGCCTATGAAGCTGATGGTCCTGGGTTCAAATCCTGGTAAGAGCATATTATTATATTTGTGTGATGAACACGGAATATGTTTCTGAGTCATGGGTGTTTTCTATGTATTTAAGAATTTATAATTATATATTATATATATCGTTGTCTTATTGCTTACTGTAGGACTTAGTTAATTTGTGTAATAATGTCCTACAATATGTATTTAAATTTCAAATCTATAGTTTAAGTGATTCTCGAGATATTTAGCGATGTGAGAGACAGACAGACAGACGGACGAAGAGACGGACAGAGTCGCACCAAAACAGGAAAACATGTCTAATGGTGTACCTTGTATACCATAGCTTAGAATTATACTATTTTAGTAGCATAGCCGAGGGATCTAAGCAAAATTTTAAACAGAAGTATACATATATAGTTTTAGAGTAATAGAGATATAAATGTAAAAACCCCCGTGATAGCCATGCCATTTTTCCATCGCAAGTTTCACGGGGCGCGCCATATCAAGTTAGTTATGCTAGGCATTTTCTGCAAATCGACAACCATTGTGCCTATTTTACGTGAAAACGAAGTAACTCTACTCTAGCCACCCCAACTCCTCCACGAAACCTAGCAGTGTATTCAGGTTGCTAACTGCCTCCTTAGTTTAGTGTGCACGGAGTCCCTAGGTATTTGTTACTGTATACTTCTACCTATTTACAGTCTAGGAGAATATTTTTCGCTGTTTTCTCTTCGTTCGCTCTGCACATGGGGCTGTCCGTTTTACCGGTGTTATGTCCTGTAATTAATGCTACTATTTTTCGGTTCAGTAGTATTTTGGTGAGCTTGTGGTTTTAATTTGTTCCGGTAGAATTTCTTTAGTCTGCTTACATGTGTTACTTTCAGCCTAGTACTTAGTGTGCAGTTTGTGATGTTGGTCTAGCTGGTTTTGTATGTAGGATACTGCAGCGGTATCATGGTCGTGTTTTTGTCACTTCTCATATCATGCGTCACTTTTGCACTTACATATTTGTTAGAGCGTGACAGGTATGGTGACAAATGATAGACAGCTGACCATCTTAGCCCTGCTGGTAGGGGTATGATGGGTTCGGGTCCATGTGCCGGTGCTTCTGAACCTTTTCTGGCCAGTTCATCCGCTGCATCGTCCTCTTGATCCGCTGTGCCCCTTATCCAATTGTATTGTTACTTTGTTGCCTTCTTTGCTTACTTTTTCACGCGCCATATCTTTTGTCCCCTTCTTATTTCCTGGCTTCGCCTCTTGTTGTTCCTTTGTTTATCTGTCATAGTAACAAACGTAGCTGGTAATAGATAAGTAAACAGAAGATCCCGTCTGTTAAAAGGGTATCCGTTCTATTTAGATACCAGTAATGTTCTCATTGTTTTGTTTAGCATTGAATTTAAAGGCAAATATTATCGTCATATTGCTATAAATGGCAAGGAACGGCATTGAAGATGAACGTAGACGAGCGTGCATAATAGGAAGTGCTCTCGGTACACTGGTTTGTTATACAAATACAGTACTGGAACCGGGAATTCCCGGTTCCCGCTATACAAACTCGGTACCGGGAACATTCCCTAGCGCGAAGCCACCTTTCTATACTACAATAGTTTTCACGTTCCTCTCAGGATATTAATATTTTAGAACATATTTTTACACCTTTTAATGCATATTAACTACATCTCTGCCGTCTTATCTGCAAAACCGTTCTAAGCTCTATATTACCAGCTTTTATGAATGCATCCAAATTCTAAAATACCAATTCAACTTAGATTCATTTAGTAATATTTTAATTTTGGCGTTGAAAGTCTAGGTCCATGTGGTCCCAGCGCGCACGAGTTTTCTTGCAGAAATCCCGAAGCGTCTGGTTGACGTAACTGATGACTAAAGAGCTGGCGGCTTCTTCGCACAACGTATCAGTATCGCGATACAACGTGGACCTATTTTAGATTTAAGCTTATTATAGGTAGTAATCGTCTGTATATATCCATTATGTACCTATATAGTTATTATAAAGATGGATTATTGTTTTACCATTTCAGGACCAATATTTTGTCAATTTTGGTACTATAAATAAACTACTCTTATCTTAAGTATCATTATCTCTGTTACCTAACAGATAATGTCGTTAACGTAATCTTTATAGCTGTGAATAAAAAATTCAATGTAACCCATTCTTCTATTGTTTTAATTACTCAGTAGATCGTAAACTTACGTTTCTTATTACTGATAACATTAAGAATTCTATTTTTAAAACCTGCTTTTGTAGTTTTTGATTAGTTAGAAAAAATATTCGTGCAAGTAGCAACGAGGAGGCCGATTCGATCGATTCATATTTTGTTGTGAGTTTGATCTTGTCTTGATACGACATTGGCGATAGCTCATGCTAATTCTCGCTTGCGCTTTTTGGTGCGTATGAAATGCATGGTATCATTATAAGATAAAATCATAAGAAATTTGTAAATCAGAATCGGTTTTAAGCACTTTTGAATCACCGTACCAAAGTTGTGTGAAAAGTAGGTACTATATTGAAAATAGGCAGGATTTTTCTTCTTTTTTTAATTTTTTATTTATTTGACATAGTGTTAAATTATATTGTAATTTATTTGTCTTTATTTTTTAGTCGTTTACATGTATTTTAATTTTTATTTGATATTGTTATTATTTTTGTATTTTATCTATGGGCATGTAGCCCGATTTCAATAATTTGAATTGAATTGAATTGAATAACTTAAAAGTGTGGTCACTGGAAATATTCTGGCATTATGTTTTGTCTAGAAAGTAAGTGGTCTGAGGTAACACACAGCCGTAGTCTTTACGAGATAATTTACTAATGAATACCCTTCGCAACTTCACATAGAATTAAAAAAGTACTAGTTAGTACTCATTTTATGTTACTGGAAATGGGTTTAATGCTTCGGTACTAAAAAGAGACTTAATGCCTTTTCTAAGAGTTAAATCATTGGCAATTGGATCAAGCACAGACGTATAATATAATAGACTAAATATAAAGTTACGTAAATAGAAGTTACGTAAGTAGAAGAAACTTATTTTTTTTTGGATGTGAATGTTTCCTGTACTTTAGTAATAGAGCAGGAGCGGGATTTCCTGTCACTAGTATTTCATAGGAAATTCCAACCTTGATTCTTACTTTATAAACGTTATGAACGAAATAAATCATTTTTAGGGTTCCGTAGTCAACTAGGAACCCTTATAGTTTCGCCATGTCCGTCTGTCTGTCTGTCTGTCCGAGGCTTTGCTCCGTGGTCGTTAGTGCTAGAAAGCTGAAATCGGCATGGATATATAAATCAATAAAGCCAACAAAGTCGTACAATAAAATCTAAAAATTTAATTTTTTTGACGGTACCTCCCCTACACGTAAAGTGGGGGTGATTTTTTTTATTAGCTTCAACCCTACAGTGTGGGGTATCGTTGGAAAGGTCTTTCAAAACCAATAGGGGTTTTCAACAAACATTTTTTGATAAAGTGAATATATTCGGAGATAATCGCTCCGAAAGAAAAAAAAATGTGTCCCCCCCCCACTAACTTTTGAACCATAGGTCCAAAAAATATGAAAAAAATCGTGGAAGTAGAGCTTAAGAAAGACATTAAATGAAAACTATAGCGGATATGATCAGTTTAAATAGCTGTTTTTGAGTTATCGCAAAAAGTTTCCCCTTCATAGTAAAAAGACTTTAATTAGGTACTGATTATGCAAATTTGTCTCTTTGTTTAACTCGCGTGAAAGGTACCGTTTCATCCCTTGGTTAACAATTTACTATACTTTAAGCTCCAGGTTAGCTTATTGTGACGGAAGAGTAACTACGGAACCCTACACTGAGCGTGGCCCGACATGCTCTTGGCCGATTTTTAATTTTAATTTTCAACTCAGCAAATGGGATAAAAAAATAAGTACTTAGGTGTATCAACTTTTTTGCACTCATTGCACGGTCACCTGTGTCACTCTTGATCTTTAAAATAACCAAACATGTTATCAAGTCCTTTAATAACGGGCCACCTACTACGTTTATAAGTATAAGTCCCACAGTAAGCTCAATAAGGCTTGTGTTGTGGTACTTAGACAACGACATATATAATATATAAATACTTAAATACAAAATTAACATACATAAATATTTACAACTTCTACTTCTACTTTAGAATGATTTGTGTCAAAATGTCCGCGCCTGTCTTGAACTTGCTCTAGGATTACGATGGAAGTAGCACAGGACCCTCTCCTCAAATTTAACTGCATGTTAAACAACGTGTCTTCCATTGGTCGTCCTGGCCCATTTGTAGTACGATGGGACTATTTTTAGTGGCACGGTCCATAGCTCGTAGTATTGTCCTATGCCCGGTTGGATAAGCTGGTGGGCTGGCGCGTACCTGTTTTGGTATTGGCGTAAAGCCTGGGCAGCATTATAATTGCACTCCAAAAAAACTTAATTTAAATAATCTATAGCATCTAATTGCGGCATTTTTAAACGTAACATGTAACATTATGTAAAAGCATGTCACTTGTTAATTTATTCAATCATCAAACCAAAAACAATTTCATTATAACAAAGGTTCGTTTGTGTTTAAAACTTTTTTACATAAAATAATATCATCCTTCGCGCGAAATGTTACCATAAATAAAATTAGAGTGCTAAAGTTTGAAACAAAAAATTGCAAATTGAGGAGGAAAATATGAATTAACAATTTTATTTAATAATAATCCGTTTTATTTCTAACCATATTCCACAATTTCATGGTACCATGTCTACCGAAGACAAACTTCACAGTGACATGACAGGGTCTTTGAGTTTGTTTACCAAGCCGACGATTAATAGGTCTTATTTCGATATCTAAGAAATACTTAGTCTTAATGACGGTATCGGATCTACTTGATAGGGTTGAGACATGCAAATTTATACATTGATTTATACATTAATTAACGTAGTTAATTGGTGAAAAGTAAAACATGAAGCCTGAACAGTTCCCCGTTTGCATAAAATTCCTTCGTTCTGTTCCACCCGGTATATCGACAGAAACAAAAACAGACGGTCAAACAAATAGCTGCTGTCCATTGTGGAATGTTTTGACATAATTATTTACTAGAGTCAAACCAAGATAAGTCGGCACCGATTTTGATAGCCCAGACGGTGTACGGGTTATTTTAAACGTCAAATTTCTATAAAACTATGACATTTACTTGACACTTGCATCGTCTAGGCTATCAAAATCGCTGCAAACTTATCTTGTTCTGACTCTATATAACCTTTATTTATGCATTTGTATTTTTTCAATTTGTCTAGAAAAAAACACAGTTAAATAACTTTGGATTAATAACTACTCTGACTTACAATGGGAAGGTAAGCTAACTAAATCACAGGGTACTCGTACAAATAAAATACTATCATACTGTGGGTGTGTTTCTGTGATCTATTCCGATGTATGTCTCTGGCACCAGGGTAGAAATTACTGCTCTGCGGCGGTCGCAAATTTCGTTCCGATGTCGGTCCGCGTCCGAACGGTCATTATGCAATTGCCTGCACGCCATTTGATGAAAATTTTAGATTTAATGCCTTAGCAGAAGCTAGCTTATTAATGAGCTTTGAAAGATTTATGAATAGGTTTATAATCGAGGTTTATGATCGATGTCATAAACTATTTATGTTTTTGTGTATATCCTCACTCCAAACTCGGTGTAGGTGCTTATGACGGGCTCTATAAATCTAGGTTAAATCGTCATACTCGTATTTTCATATACTCAGTGTACCACGAGGGATCCGAAAGATTTTAACCACGCATTTCTGAGGCCATAAGTAGGAAAAAATAATTATAAAAAATATTGTTTAGGTCGATTTCGGTTCGATTTTTTTTTAGTTTTTGATTAAATGTGTTTGTACATAAAAATTTTATGTTGTCAGTAAACGTGTCAACTAAAATGATTTTTAACTTTTTACCGTAAAGCCTAGTTTTTGCAAAGTGCTATTTAATATTTTATTACGTCTATCAATGTTGATATTTAGACTACGTCCCATAGTAGAAAAATCCATAAAAAAGGCGTTTAGCACTAAGTAGCAATAAAAATAATTTATCTTTTTCGTTTGGAATAACTCTAAAACCAGGCGGATTCCAGGAAAGTTCATAGGGTCTTTAAATATTATAATAATGATTTGAATTTTAATTTAATTTAATTTATTGGATGTATGAATTGTGTTGATTATTACTATTTTATATTGTTATATTTTCTATTATTTTATTTGATAATTATGACATATCAGAATATTATAATAATAATTTAATTTAATTTATTGGATATTTGAATTGTTTTGATTATTTTTATACTGTTTTATTTTACTGTAGGGTCACCAGTTCAACAGTTAACCACCTAATATTCAAAGCATCACACCGCGTAATAGGTCAATCAGAGCCAACTTTTTTCTACTGTTACCGAAAGGTAAGTTATCTGGCTACAATTTGGCATTTAAGAATATTTCGTATACTTAACAGTTCTTGAGAAAGTCATGTTTTAAAAAAAAATGGGAAATGGCTAACTGTGTCCACCCCCTAGTACACTATTAACCGGGGGGGTATGCTACAATTAACCATGGAGTACACAGTTAATCACTCAATATGAATAATTATTTATTTTGAAATAATAACCCCATTCGTTATAATATTTGGCTTTTATTTTGAAATAAATGGTACATTCGACAAAATCAACAAAAAAACATAATCTTCTTACGTTAGTTAGGAACAAAATAAAGTGTTTATGAATTCAACAATTTAACTTAAAGTTTTGAAACATTAATGATATCAAAAGCGTTTTTTATTATAATTATATCAATATGAGTGAGTTTTGACTTCTTAAATATAAAATTAGAACTAACTTATACGCTTAATAGGACATACGACTATGGAGATCCATTTAGTTTCATTATAATCTTCTTATTAATTATTGGCACGTAATTAGTCTCAAATCAGTGTTTTAAAATACTAATAAGCCTCATATTTATAATAATTGGCCTTTATAAACTTATTAATCAACAAACATATAGCACTGACAGCTAAAGAGATCCAATAGTTTCATTATAATCTAACTACTAATTATTTATTGGCACAAAGTTCACTTTGATATGTCGAAATTGAATTTGCGTTAAAGATTTAGGTTGAAGTAGCCTGCAATACTATGTTTTGTTGATTCTTAAGGTCTAGTCCGTCCGTAAGTAAGACTTTTTTCTATGACACTGATTTGAGACTGACTTTGTGCCAATAAATAATTAGTAGTTAGATTATAATGAAACTATTTGGATCTCTTTAGCTGTCAGTGCTATATGTTTGTTGATTAATAAGTTTATAAAGGCCAATTATTATAAATATGAGGCTTATTAGTACTTTAAAACACTGATTTGAGACTGATTACGTGCCAATAATTAATAAGAAGATTATAATGAAACTAAATGGATTAAATGAAAAGGACATTTGCCTGCGGCTGCTGCCCATAATTTTTGGATCAGGCAATATATATTTAATATCCCGTACTCGAATACCCGCATTGTCAGGTACCAAAGGCTCGCAAAATGTTTGGTGCATCTTATTTTTAAGCCTCAAAAAGCTTACAAAGAAATCGGTATCATCATCGTTGTCATCGATTTTTTCTAAAATTTTTGCCACGTAATAGACAAAGGTTTTCTTCAATGGAAAATAAGACTAGCACGAATTCATTTTCCTTTGGATCCCGAGGTATTGGTTCAAAGTTCCCATCCAGTACTACTTCCCCCACATTCTATAGCCTTCTTCATGTCATCTGCGGAATGGCCTCCTTTCTTTCGTTCTGGTTGCTTACTACGCCCCATCTAAAAAATAAATTAAATCAAAATTTAAAAAAGCAGCAAACAAATAAAGCTTTACAAATAATTGGGGTACACAATTAACCATAGTTAGTACACAGTTAACCATGGTTAACTGTAGAACGTACCGTTTTGGTTAATTGTAGACCACCCCACTCCCGAAGCCGTTACGCAAACCTCATTTTTAAATGAGCGTCACTACGCACACAAGTACTTTACCAGATGGAACATGTTTAGTTAGTCTACACAACGAACATATAAGCATCTATGTGATGCTAAGCTAAAACGAGTAAAGAGAAAAAGTACTCACGTTGTTTTTCACGTGTCTTCATTAAAAAAACACAAAATCGTTCTTCACACAACCGGCGCGCACGCTAGCTCGCGGCAAACTGGGGACGGGGGAGAGGGGCTATTCCGTCATTCATCGCGCGGCGCTGCACGAAGTGGCAACATCGCGTTTGCAAATTATAGCGATGGTTAACTGTGTCCACATGGTTAACTGTTGAACAGGAGACCCTAATTGAATTTGATTATTATTATTTATTATCTTAATTGTACTTAAATTGACACACGGGTTCAAATGGAAGAGGAATGGACAAATTGTCTCTCGAACATAATTTTGAAGAACATAACACGTTTAAGTGATGCTTGCACTCGGCTTGGTCTCCTGGCCCTACGGCCTATGTTTTGGTCGCCGACAGACCGAGTCGCCGGCGACTACTCGACGGTGCGTAACGGCTCTAAGATACATCAATACTTCATTTATTGAACCTAGATCTGTTATACATGCAAAAAATCTTATAATCTTATAAGTATATAACTTTTTTCCCTATATCCGGATAAGAAGTAATTACCAACAAAATAATTAAAAAATTAACTCACACACGAAAAAAACAACGGATTTTCTACTTAATTACAACGTTAAAAGCGCTCGTAATTAAGGCTTAAACGGCGTTTATCGGAAATAATCTACCGGAACAGGATTTGGTTAACGAGACTCCACTTCCGGGAACATCCGGTCCATTTGTTACGCCGTTAATTGCTACTGATAATAATAACAATCCTGTTAGTAATATTGTCCATTCTTTGTTACGCGGGTATTATATGTGTGAGCGAGAAAACACTATGCACGTATCTATATAGCGACATCTCGCTTGCACCTATCCAACCTGAATGCCTAGCCAATGTGATAATCTCTCCGCTCGCTCTGTAACGTAGCGTAGTCATCTCTCTCTATCACTCTTCCATTTTAGAGCGACAGAAACAGTTGTATTTCGTTTGCTACGGAGCGTAAATTAGTGGCACGTTGGCTTAGGTGCCTACAAGCAACATCCTGGTGTCCGCATCCAATGTGAAAGTAGCTTTATAGTCCGTTCTGTAGGTGTATTCCCATCTGGGCCCGGCGGGGACAGATGAGAATAGGCGTTACATACAAATTATTCCCATCTGTGCCCGCCTCTTGTATGGTGGTGGTCACGTGGGGCGGACACAGGTGGGAATACACCGTTCTGGTTAAGGTCAATGCCTATAGACAAGGAAGAGAAGACACTTAATTCTGACATTTAGAGACAATGACACATGTAAAGAATTATAGCGAGGGGTGGGTGGTCAAACCCGATATCTCGAGCCAAAGGGTTTTTGGAATTGGAACAATGGAATGGAACAAATAAGTTATAATTTGAATTAAAAAATATTTTGATTTATCTGGTTTGACCTCTCTGAGGTTTGAGGAGAGAGGAGAGGTTTAAAAATGCCCTTGTGGCCTATTTGCTAAATGAATGTGGCTTTCTGTTAGAGAAGGGTATTTATGCCTCATATGCATAAGGACCCTTCTCTGGTGGATAGCCACAAATGTTTGAGTTAAAAAATAAATAAAACTGAAACTAAAATGTGAAGCACAGTGGCAATACTAAATAAATCACAAGATTATATTGTGTGCCAAATGTCATTTAAATCTGTTTATATTTTTTTGCGTGATGGGGCTATAAATAAATGTCCAAACGTCCAATATCCAAACAAATTAACTTTATATTTAAAAATACGGTGCCATATTTTGTAGAAGTCTAAAAACGTTTAATTTAGGAGATTTATGACTTTGATCCGTAAAATTTTCACAAAATTTCGTAAAGGTCATTGTATAAATTAACATCTACGTTAAGTAAGTTTCGTTCTACAAGAATCATAATGAAAATATTGTTTCACAGAACATTCTATTTATATCACGAGAAAATTTATCCTAAGACAAAAGTTTATGTACAAAAGTTTTAATTTGAAGTAATTGATTTGAATGTACGAGTAAGTGTAAAATATCATTTTAGCTATTTTAATAAAAACTTTTGCTAGCTTTTATATTTCTTTGTTCATAAGTTTCATAACATTCCTAACTTAACTAAACACGATCTAACTAAGGATTCAAAATTAAAGAAAACTATATTGATGTATAATTTAATTGTATTCTCTAGAGGTTCGCAGTCTTAATGCACAAATTACCTGCAATGAAATTTGAATCATTATCTAATTAAATAAATAAATAAATATTATAGGACATTATTACAAAAATTGACTAAGTCCCACAGTAAGCTCAATAAGGCTTGTGTTGAGGGTACCTAGACAACGATATATATAATATATAAATATTTATAAATACTTAAATACATAGAAAACACCCATGACTCAGGAACAAATATCCATGCTCATCACACGAATAAATGCCCTTACCAAGATTTGAACCCGGGACCATCAGCTTCGTAGGTAGGGTCACTACCCACACTAGGCCAAACCGGTCGTCAAATATTGAACATTAATTGAACATTATCACTTTTGTTTTGTATCGTTTAGTTTTAACCCTTTTCCATGAATAGTACGATTTATCGACCACATACACGCCATTAGAATTTCAACTTTAGCATTCCGATTTAAGGTTCAAATTAGATTACACTTTCAGGAAATGTGACTTGTCTTCAAATGAATCATTAAAGCTGGATTAATATTGGAATATATTTGTTTTTTTTTTTGGGAAAACTTTGTAGATTGGTACGGCGTGGAAAATACTATGTTAACGGCACAAATATGTATATATGTCATGGGACATTTAAGAGAAAATTTTGAGTATTTTTGATATTTCACCGACACCTGCAAAATTTCTACCGCTTTATGCTTTAAAAGTTCAATGTCCTATTTGTCCTTTATGTTTTGGATGTATTTATAGATACTGCACTTGGTTTCAATATTAATAACAAATTAAAACAATGTGTTTTTAATCCAGTCCTGGGATGTATGGCGCCATTAATTTTAAAACTAACAAACATCTATGAGAAATAAATGTTAAGCATCTCAACGGCTCTTAATTATGGTAAAATGATGCCAGTCTTTAAACACTGACGATAAATACTTATTTTACAGGGTTAGTCTATAGTATCCCATTACTGGTGCCTTTACCTTTATCATGCTTTTATTACCATATAAATAAGTTCGGATATATTTGGCCATTTCGTCCGTCACTATCTATTTCATGCTGGCTGTACTTCTGTTTTTTTACCAAGCGTTAGTGAAGGTCTCCTTTTCAGCTGGGGATAATTGCTTTCTTATGTCCGGTCCGGATGTTCAATATAGGTCGCATTTCTTACCCGATTCTCGTGAAAATTTGTTGAGCAGGTTCGGTAGTCAGTTAGAATTTTTCTGTCGTTTGGTTTTTAAAATGTTCGAAATGGCGGAAATTGGCCTAAGGGACTTAAGGCGCCAGTAAGTTATATGTAATGGTACTTAAGACTATTGTGAGTTCGCTTTGATAAAAAATCAACGAAGTAGATTGTTTTTCGTTATTTTTTAAGCTTACACTAATTAATTCGTAGTTTTGTGGCAGCTGTCACGCTCAGAGAATCCCTAAGAACCGAATGATAATTATATATAGTACAGAGACCAGTGGATAAGACAACCAAAGAAAACAATTTGGGTTGCAAGTGCTTTGTCATCGCGAAGGGCTGAGTTAAGCTTCCAATTCATTTTTTTCCGGGTTTTCCTTAAGGCTGCGTTTTCGCCTGGCTAATAATTAATGGTAAAACTGTTTTTGTTTATTTATACTATTAAATCATTTTAGTCGGTAAAAATAGTAATTCAAAACCAAACTTATAAATTGTAGATTGACACCACATTTACAAAAATCGCCATAGTTATTTTGATGGTTAAGTTTCAAAACAATATTAATAAAAAATATTCACTTTCAATCTGTCACCGTTATCAAGTTGCATACCTATACTCATTAAATTGCCCCTAAAACAAGTCTAAAAGTCTATAGGGGTCTCGGCGCCGAATACAATTTCATACCTTTTGGCGTCGAGACCCTTGGCCCGTGGGGTCCAAGTGCCCTTAAACTCTTTAAGGACCTTTCAAAAAGGTTAGCAGAAGTCACCGGCGACCGCAGAGCTGGCAGCTTCCTCGCTCAAAGAATTAGTCTTGCAATACAGCGAGGAAATGCTGCCAGTATCTACGGCACCATGCCGCAGGGGGATATTTTTTAGTATTTTATTTTAAGTTTAGTATTATTTATTTTTAGATTTAGGTTTTAAGTTTTATAGTGTATTCTACAAATTGTATAGTCAGTCTAAAATAAATAAATAAAATAAAACACTGTTCACGTACCTTCTCGATACGTGTTGAATCTCCCGCGTACGGCGCTGACTCGCGCACCGCTGTCGATCCCTGCATATGTCACGTACTAACTAATGCTACATCAACAAAACGTCATAACATTTACTGAGTTGTGACACTTCCATGGTGAACTGAGAGCAGGCGAACGTTCGCTTCAGCTCAACCAGTATAACGTCAATAACTGTTAGGTTCCTTCCGTTTTGTGCAGTGCAGTACTTTGAAAACGAGATAATTTTGGAAATCACTTACTAAGCGAGAAGCATTTAACAACCTTAACCAACCCTTACCAAGGCAGTTTTCTTACTGTTGTTACAGCAGAAATAGTTTTTGGTTAGTAGATATGTATTATTTTCAAAAATATCCTATTTTCGAAGCTACTCCAATACATCTTGTTACGTTTTTCAACGCAAACTTACTACAACACTCAATTGTAACTTCTACATATAGGCACGATTTGTGAAATAAAAGTATTACATATATTTTCTAGTATCTTTTTAATAACAGTTTTAGGTTACCCGTGAACAAGATGCAATGTAACTGCATCGAAATATCGGGAGCTCAAAAACAATACAAAAGGCAATCACGCCTCATATCCCGGTCGATCAAGTCTAGTATCTTTTTAATATACCTATCTTTTAAAATGGTATAGTTTAGAAATGCAAGTACGAATTTTTAAGTGCCTTACTTTTTTATCAAAAAAATTTCACTGTCAAGTTGTTTACTTATTCTTTTTATTACATTTATTAGTACAACAATATAACCTTATAAACAATTAATAATGTAAACTAAAACTAAAATATGACTAAATTAAATCTAAAACTAAAATAAATCTAAAAATGGCCCCTGCGGCATAGTACCGAAGACGCTGGCAGCATTTCCTCGCTGGATCGTTAGACTGATGCGTTGAGCGAGGAAGCTGCCAGCTCTTTGATCTCCTGTGGCGTCTCTGAGTCTCTTAGACAGATCTTTGAAGAGACTCAGAGCGCCAGGGCCCCACGGACCAAGGGTCTCGACACCGAATGGAATAAAATTGTACTCGGCGCCGATACCCCTGTACTTTCCTACCTTGGCGTTCTCCGCCGCCTCTGCCGCTGTCGCTGCCCTCACGGAAGTTCGGTGGAGATGTGACGGGGCTAGTGTGTCTACACAGGTTGCATCCCACACCAGCACCCGTCCCATACTCCACGGAATTAGGGACATCCCGTCTGGTCTCTTGCCGTCAGTTCTGGATATACCGGTCGGCTCTAAAAGAGCCGGCACATTAACTGAGGCTAGAGACCGGCGGATGATGTCATTGAGGGCAGCATGTCTTGAAAAGCGGCCAGCGCTTCGTTGGCAGGAAAGTCCGTGGTGCCCTAGTTGGTCAACTTCACTTCCGCAGGGGCAGCGATGGGGGGCGCAGACCGGGACCCCGAGACGAAGGCAAACTGCAATACGAAGTGTGTCAGGATTTAGAAACGTGCCTAAATTTGGGGAGGGGTGCGCATGGAGCCAGTGCACGTGCACTTCAAACTAAAACTCTTTTACCAATTGTAATATTCTTTTTAGATTTTTTTTTTCAAAACAACATTATTAAATTATGTCGACCTACCGTCTTGAAACATGTTGATTCTCATGTTGCACCTTATTGAGCTTACTGTGGGACTTTAGTCAATTTGTGTAATAATGTTAGGTTATTTATTTATATATTTATCTCCCGCGTTCAGTACTGAGTAGTACTGACTGACTAAATGATGTCATTCTGCCAGCATTCTGATAAATTGTACCCAAATCGTTTATTTATTTTTATTCTGTTCACAGAAAACTTGACCGTTTTCTAGAACGTTTTTGACCCGCAATTTTGAATCTCGCCCAAGGCGGTAATTTTTATACGTTATTTCTAAAATCGTTATTTCGTTAGCAGACGGCAGTAAAATTAATTTAGTAAAGTATTATCTTGAGGGCTTTAGGCAGAAAACTCTATAAATATCTCCTAATTTCATGGTTAATGTAAATATTATCTCTCATAAATATGCATAAATAGACCCTTGAGGTTTGGCTGTTGTATTTTTTAACCGACGGAAGAAAGTATCACAAGTTGACGTTTTTGCAAAATTGATTAGTTTTATTCTAGAAAAATAAGTATTGGATAAAAATTAAGGTCGCCTTGGGTCGAATACGACAACTATTCTTGTAAATTTTCTAATCATTTTTTTGTCAACTTTTTTGATATATTATTTGAGTTTTTTGAAATATTCGTGTTGGTTATGTATCACTGTAAAAAGTATAAAAGAAGCTGTTAAGGCCTATTTTATGATCAAAATTTCAATTATTAATCGGTACCTACGTGCACTTCAAACTAAAATTCTTTTACCAATTGTAATAACACTCCACCACATAAGTCTTATCAAACTCTGCACGCTAAATAATCCTAATAAAATAAGACTACCATCCGTCAGTCCATGACCGACTGGTGCATCTGACAGCTAATTTGGCCGGGTTATATCGGACGTCACTAGGGGGACACTTATCGTCTATTTAGCATCGAGCGCCCTCGCTCTTGAGAATTTTATATTGGGATGGGACTGGTGGGATCAGAAGTGCAGTTGTTTTCACACTAAACTGTGCGGCCAGGGGCCTAAAGGTTAATACTGTGGCCTGCTGTTTTATTACAGGACCACAAACTAGATATGCCCGAATATTCGACAACAGTTTGATATTTGACCTATTCGGCTAATTTGAATTAGTTAATGTATTCTTGGAAAGTTGATGTAAATTAAGATTTACTTTGAGAATTTGTGGTTTGCAAATGCTTTTACTTATATCAAATGTTTCATTTCCTTGACTCTAACTACAAAAACCATAATGAGCAACAATACTCAAATCTAACCAAACATTGTTCTTTGTAGGCATCCGGTTTTCATAATAAGTGTGACAAGATTAGTACACATTGTGTTTAGTTTTAATTTTGTGAAATATTTATCTTAAGGTACTTGTAATATGAACCTGGTTGCCAAAATCAAAATTAAAATAAATTAATAACCTGAAACGGAGACACTTTGCTCGTGACTAGGCCTTTCTAAACATAGACTGTATTTGCAAGCTGTACGAGATCGAACCTTCAGTTTTTGACAAGATAAGTAATAAATACAAAGAGATGGGTAAAAAGATAAGTCTTTGCATGGCTCGGTCACCTCAGTAGGTGTACTAGAAACCTTTTCTATCGCTTGTAGTGCCCGAAAGAAAACACCTACCGCGAAAAACGAAAATCGAGGTTGTCTGTCTCGTTACTGCTCTTACATAATCGTGCGATAGATAGACAGATAACGAAATTTTCATATTTCGTTTTTCACAATAGGTACTCGGAATTGTGACGTCTTAGCTCCGTTGTATGACAAGGTGGTGAATAAAATACAAATTGTGATCGTGTGCTTGCCTAGCCACCTGCCCGCCATGATACATCCCAACGGAGTGTCGACTTGTAGCTGCAAACCACATTGATTGTGTAAACGTCACAGGAATCATATTAGTTCCTTGTTATCCCTCCGTGTATAAAAAACCCTAACAGCTAGATCAGGGGTCACCAATTCTTCAGGGGTCCGCGGCGGGCTGGATCGAGTCAGCCATTTGGTGACCCCTGAGGTAGACAGTATATATTTCTGCAAAAAAATACATAATTGAAATAAAATAATTTATTAATAAACTACCTTTTACGGGACTGGCTCTCTTTTTTACCTAAATCATTTATGTTTTACGGTCAATAAGCGTTTATGAAATTAATGATATTTTTCAGATACTTGGTTTATTTATTTAGGATACTTAAATTGACTTACTAACACTTTAGTGGTCAATGGTTTACTTATTTAGAATAAAAGATAAAAGCAAAAAACTTACTGAAACATACCTACTTACAAGTAAAATGCATCTCTAATCCCTTCCAATAGGGTACAAAATCACTTGACAGACGGTATGAAAATAGGACTATTTTATTTACGAACCTATTCACTGTTTATTGATACTCGTAGTTGAGGCTTGCAGAGTTTATACAACGAGTTATAAAAACAGGCTTTAAATCGTTGGTAAATAATGTTCTGCTGCATTCTCGATTTGGTATTCCGAACAATTTATTTATTTAGCCATAGCCGACGTATATATGCGTATCTGTATAACTAAAATTTAAAAGCAGACGATTTTGTGATAATTTTTATTTCGATTTTCTATTGTCAATATTTTTATTTTCTTATTTTAGATTCCTCCCTTTCTTAATATTGTTTTCGGTTACCGCGATAGTTAGTCAGGAAATAAAATAAATGATGATTACAATAGATATGGTGCTACTTTCCCGCACGCGTGCGGGAATAAGCACTTTCCGTGCATATGTCGAAACTTTAAAGAGCCATGTGTACTGTAAATCGTTGTACGATACACGTGCGAATAGGCAACTCATGTCGATTTAAAACACTCCCTTCGGTCGTGTTTTAATTTACCACCACTCGTTTCCTATTCTCTGCACTTGTATCGCACGAAAAGAAAATGTGACTATTTTCCAATATTTTACTATAATCGATACCAATACAGGGTTAGGGATATGTTTTTTTAACTATTAATTATTTACGCAAATACAAAAATTAATCAAACAACCCGTCCCGAGCCCTCCCAGACGCAAAGGTGCCCATCACGCTCGCCGCGTTGCCACGCTGAATCGCGATAGACAGCCTCTGCATCAGGAATGACCCGGAACGAGGATCATGACCCCTCTCCCTCAACCGCCGCCCCAATTCGCCCAAGAAAATTTTGGCCTCGGCACACCAACACCCGGACGTCTCTACCGCTAACGGGACAAACATATATCTCGACAGCAGCGCCGAGTACTTATCGCGCTTTCGGAGTGCCGCAAATTCAGCCGCCGCTCCTGCCGTCCGGACAGTCCGGCCAATGTGCGAGGCGGCAAAAGTGCTGACACAAGTGGCATCCCAGAGAAGACACTTACCCCTTTCCCATGGTACAAGAGTCAGCCCGTCAGGTCTTTTGCCATCGGACCGGCTCAGTCCTGGAGGCTCCATCAAGCACGGTACATTTGCTGACAAAAGTGCTCTCCTTACAATATCATTTAGGGCATGGTGCCGTGGAAACCTCCCCACGCCCCGACAACAACTCAACGCATGGTGACCATTACTCTCAACCATAGTGCCGCAGATGCATATGTGAGGTTCGCAAACATCGCAGCCCAGGCGAAGAGCGACAGCCACCCGCATTGAGTTGTTGTCGAGAAGGGTACCCACATGTGGAGAGGGAAGTGCATGTAACCATGCCCCCGCCTCAGGCCTAGAAACAGCCATAAGCCTAGCCTTGTCTGTACCCACAGCGTTTTCCAGCAGGCCATCGAAAATTCGCCTCACGCCTATATCATCCCACATGCGCTGACGGTCCGGTTTATCTGGCATCTCTGCATTCGGATTGAGAGCCCTCCAAGCCTCCAGAGCATCAGACGCAAAAGGGATTGTGGCCCTGTCACCATCCAAAGATAAAATTTTAGTGACAAGGTCCACAACTCCCCCCGACGACGCCAAGAAGGCCGGCAGACTGATATCACGAGCACGCCGTATGCCCAAACCTCCGTTCCGTATGGGCAAAGATGCCAGAGACCACTGATCCGGATTGAGGGAGACATTTAGTAAACGCTCAACCGACTCCTTCAACACACAGTCGAAGAAGTCGATATGAGCGGGGAGCAACCAGACTGGTACGGTGCGCAAAAAGTAAATTATTTTAGGCACGGCAAAACAGACCCGCAAAAGAACCAAAGCTACGTGCGCCGGGAGATCCCTCAATTTCTCTACAGCCAACAGGAGAAGCTGCCTTCTCTCTTCGAAAGCTTCCGGAAACGCTTCTGAACAAATTGGAGAGCCCAATAGAGCGAACGACTGAGCAGACACCTCCTTGAGACCGGGGAGCAAACTACTGAAAATAGAGAAAGAAGCACGGGTCTCAGCACTGCAGGGGAAAAACTCGCATTTTTCAGGATTGACCTCTAGACCTAGAACCTGAAAACGTGGCAGGAGAGTAAGCAGATCCTGTTGCACATCCTCTGGCCTACCCCCGAGGGTACCATCATCCAGGTACCAGATGTTTAACGGGGACTTTAGCTCAGAAATTGCTTTCTGTATAGCAAGGCTGAAAACCAGAGGACCCAGAGGATCCCCCTGCTGCGCGCCTA
Organism: Cydia pomonella; assembly: GCF_033807575.1. Classification (NCBI taxonomy): domain Eukaryota; kingdom Metazoa; phylum Arthropoda; class Insecta; order Lepidoptera; family Tortricidae; genus Cydia; species Cydia pomonella. The sequence goes on along the minus strand of NC_084717.1, from coordinate 4,919,208 downwards.
CCTGGGAAAGGACAACGGAGCCGTTGTAAAAAAGATTAGAAGGGGAGGAATAAACTTGAAAAAGGAAGGGATAGAGCGAAGGCACCTTCTCCCTGACCTCCGAGAGCAAAACATCGCGCTCGACCGAGTTAAATGCGTTCTTGATATCGACCTTAACTATAACACATTCCTTATTCCTAGAATCCTGCGTAAAAGCTCGAGTTGCGTGTATAGCAGCCTCACAACCCAATCTAATACCAAACCCTAATTGGAAAGGTCGCAGATAGGCCGCCATCTCTTCACGCACCGCTCGACACCCAAGCTTAGCCACCAATCGGCGAAATGTGCTACCAATTGCGATTGGTCTTAACCCGCCGCCCTTCTTCGAAAGCGCGCACAATGACGCTCCATAAATATAGGGGCAAACCTCTGGGTTTAACTGTCCACTTAGCAAAAAGTTACATAACTTCGCCAGGCAATCCAGCAACCGACAACCGCAATCACCCGCAGAGGCCGACACAAGCTCCTTTAAATGTACTGGACGGATTCCGTCCACGCCAGCGGCCGAACTGTTGTTAAAAGTTGCCAGTGCCTGCGCTACGTCCTCTGGAGTAACCGTCAAGGCAGTGAACGACCTGTCTGGCTCCTGAGGGAAGACCAAAGGCCGAGACGGGGCCGGATGCTTCGATTGTAAGATGGAAAGAGTCTCCGCGCTCGACGGGGCCACCCCATCGTCTGACATAAGCACCCGCACTGCACCTGTCAGGTCACCCTCGAACACCTTACACTCGACCGTCTTAAGCACTGAGGGTGGTCTTGAGGCCCCCGCCTCCGCAAATTCCCCAATAACACAACTGGTACACGCAGACTCGACATTCCGCTTAACTTTGGTAGTTAAATTGCCCGTATCTGTTGTTCCCGGTACTTTAAAAGCAGAATAGGCAAACGATAACAATTGAAACCACTCAGGTGTCCCATTGGAGTTAATACATTGGTCAATAATATTACATAATTTCCCTGCTGCTAGATTCCGCGCCCCTCTAGGGATGTGCCGCAATACCCGAACGGAACCTTTTAAAGAGGCCAGATCAACCAAACCCAGACCAGAGCCGTCCGTGCCAGCCTGCTGAGAAGTAGATGGAGCAGGACAAGGGGACGTCCGGAACACACTCTTGTGCATGCGCCCTATGTGCACTTTTAGACCATGAGCGGTAAAAGTCCGAGATGAATTAGGACAATGGGGGCACAATGACAACGAAGGAGAGGAAGACGAGTCACTCATTATTACAAATACTATCTATTACGTCATAAAAGTAAATAATAAAAAAGAAACAAACTTTTACACAATTCAACAAAAAGACAAACAATCTTGTAATCGACTGTAAAACTTAAATTTAAGATTCTACTCAGTTTGAATAATTAAAATATAACATATCAATTAGAAATAAATAAAATAACACAAGTTTCAATAAAAATATTAAAATTAAATTTCAGCAATTTAAGCCACGATCTACTTGACAAAAAATAATATCCTACGGTTAAAAAAAATACATATGTTAATAATGCCTACATAAAAAGTATACAAAAAAAAACATTTCACAATGAAACTAAAAAACATACAATCTGTTCACTCATAAAGAAAAGAAAAGAAAAAAAAAAAAAAAAACTTATTTAACAAAAAATACAGTCAGTCGGTAAAGCGTAAGCTAAAAAAAAAAAAAAAAGAATCATTTTAATAATAATTGATTACAAACATCATTAAAAAAATGCAACTGAATTATAATGGACTTCACAACTATATAATATATATATAAATTATTTAGGTCGAACAATTCAAATAACACATCAAACACATGTCAAAGGAATTAAATAAAAACAAAATCCATAGATTCGATAAAAAACTATTCAATGTCACATTGTAAAAATCAGGTAACTATCTACAAAAGTATAGCAGTGTTCCTTGAATTAAAAAAAAAAAAAAAAACAAAGTCACAAACAAAGTACAAAAAAAACTGCAAGTTCTTCTAGTTAACGCGCTATGCCAGAAAACAGCCTGCCGGCTCCCTCTATCGACGCGTACCAAAGGATATAAATCATCGATGCCCTCACATTCGTACGGTCCTTGCCGGTTATATGCAAAATAAATACAAAAAGTTCACCGTGGTTGAGGATCGAACTTGGGACCTACGTGTTCCACGCAACCAAAAGGAACACTGCGTGCCATTAGGCCAAACAGTTTGACATTTTGATGGCGAATTTTCGAGACTTATTGTTACGGTCTACAGAAGCTGCGCGTTGACGTGGTGCTGACCGTTATGGACCGAATTTAAGGTCACCCTCGAAAAAAAAAAAGATATAATAAAAACGCACGAAACACTTCACTCAATAAACTGAACTCTGTTGCCAAATCGTATATCACAACACTTCACTTAATCTCCTCCAAAAACTCCCCCCGGTGTTGACTTTAGTGTATCTGCATAAAAAGCTCCGTGTTATGCTCCTCAACACTTCTTCTGTCGCCGTAACACTCCGGATTTTACTTAAGTTTTTCCTACTGATACACACATTTTCACTGCGAGATAACAATGTCACCAAAAAATAAAGTACTCTTCTTTAAGTTAAGCCCGCATTTAGCGAAAAGACAGTAGATTTACATTTTTAATAACTGATATTACTTGGAGCTGATGTGTTTATGTTGACAGTAGCGCCATCGCCATACGTAAATAATTATATTGTCATGAATCGTTTTTATTCTGTTTTGTTGCCCAGGATACTATTTCATGCATGGGATTCATAACTAGTGCTTTTTATTTGACGAAGTTAGCAAAAAACATTGCTAATTTCCTCTGAAATATTTTCTCTTCAGCAGTACACAGTATCTAAAATTACGTCGTTTACCTGCCTATATAACCGTGTGACAAGCCCCCGCGAGTAAACACGGTAAATACTATCGTGTCGTGTCGTGTCGGTTAACACGATTTTGTCATTTGTTGACATTGACATTCGGCAAGGCAAATTGGCAACTGGTTGATGCGTTAATTTTGCAAATTAACTTACGGTAAACATGGATTCCTGGGCCGTGGAGCCATGTGTAATTCAGAAATAGAAAGATGATATTTGCCTTATAAGTCGTATGCCATTTATTTGCGAAAGTATACCTTGGCACAAAGTGATATGCAAATTTCAATTTTTTTTTAATAATACTATTTCCATAACAACATTAACATACAAAATAACGAAGCAGCGTAAGTGGCAGTGGGTTAAATAAATAAATATATAAATATTGTAGGGATATTCTTACACAAATTGATTTAAGTCCCACAGGCTCGAGAACGCGAGAATTGTGGGTACTCAGACAACGATAGGTATATATATATATATATATAAATAATTATACAAATACTTATAAAAATACATAGAAAACATCCATGACTCAGGAACAAATATCTGTGCTCATTAAATACACAAATACATGCCTTTACCGGGATTCGAAACCAGGACCATCATCGGCTTCATAGGCAATATTAATTATTTTTTTAATTATTGTCTTAGACATAAAATATAAGTAGTACACAAGAAAAGGGACCCGGGTACGTCCTTAAACTACGACCACAAGAGAGGAATGGGCATTGTGAATGTCATCTCGCTTAGTGTGGTAGGGCACAGCACAGCGGATGTCATTCCAGATCCCAACTGGGGAAGTACCTTACAGAAAACCGCAGCCAAATAGACCCTACTCTTAGTGTTGTGTTCCTGCCGGTGAGTAATGTTGCCAGAGCTCAACGAGGGGAGGGGTGTTAGGATCGGCAACGCGCATGTAACTCCTCTGGAGTTGCAGGCGTACATAAGCTACGGAGACTGCTTACCATCAAGCGGGCCGTATGCTCGTATGCTACTGACGTAAAAATAAGTAGGTATTTATGTATCAAATGTTAAAGTTCCGTACCAATTTTACGACTTCATATTACGCTCTGACAAGTTACATAACGCTTGTGACACTAATGCTAGATCTAATTTCGCGTGGCACGGCGTGCTAATCGGATAGGCACGATTGTCATGATGTTTATTTGTATAAGGGGGGCCTGCCGTATCACGACTAATTGCAGACCAAGAGGCCAATTCGAACATACATTGTGACATCAAAATGATATCTAAATGATGTCAGTGGCACGAGCATTTCGCTTTGCACCAGAAATGACCATGAATGTCGTAAATAAATTAAAACTTTTTTTCAACAGTAAAAAATAAATTAACGTTAATATCACAAATACTGGTAAGGAACAGTTGCTCATAACTTGTTGGTTGCGCAGGCTTGATCCTGTTCACGTTTTCTGAATTATTCTGTCATAACCACCAATACTTAATTATATTATTTTATTATTATTGATTGCTGTCGTCCTACTTTTATGTGTATCCAAAATTCTAATATTGCTACTGTTAATATTGATTTATCTTTCACCTGTTAGTGTTTGATCCTTTCGCATTTTCTCAAAGGTTAGCTGGAAGAGATCCCTTTTAAGGATAAGTTCACCTTTGTACATATATTTAGATAGATAGATAGATATTTTTTTGTTTTGTTTTGTCTGTTTTATGTTAACCTGTATATGTTCAATAAAGTGACATACATACTTAATATAGTAAATAACATTAATCTCACTTACCACTAAGTTAGCCTTCTCTTGCTTACCGCCGCCGGTCAAACAGCCGCTTTAGCAATGAGACGCAAGCCTGTATGGAATCTAATAGCCTCCGGTGAGGTTTGCTACAGACTTATTGATAGGACTGTGTATACAGGTTGACCTCGGAGACGTGACCAGGAATTAGATGTGATCGATACTTAAATACACAACGCTGTTAAGGTCAGAAATTGATAATACGAATATTTACCATACTTACCTTAATAACGCCGTCGAGTCGCTAGCCTATCGGTGTTCTATAGGATACATTTCGGGGATTGCGCACAGGAACTGCACGATCTGATCCCACCTTCCCCTTTCCATCATCGGACATCCAGGCGTGGGGAGCGAATACACCCGTTCGTGGTAAACATTCCATTTGTTCGCACTAAACGGTTTGCCTCCTCTTTTTTGGTACGGACGGCTAAAGAATGGAATGCGCTCCCGCCATCTGTATTCCCTGATAAATATGACCTCGATCTCTTTAATGCAAGAGTGAATAGGCTACTACTGAACCGGTCTTCACTTTCCATCAGGTGTGACTAGAGCCAATCGCCGATCAGTTTTTAATTAAAAAAAAAACCTTCAATGGCCACTGCATCCCTGATGGATGATTGTTGCAACGCTGTGTCAAGCAGTTGAGAAGGCCAATGCATTTCCCCTTATGGCTATACAACCCTATCGCTGCACGGCACTTCTTGCCGCATAAGTCGCATGTATGTCTATGTTGAGAGCCTCTGGATATGAGACCAGGCGCTTCTTGTGACAGGACTCGATGCTCAGATGGCTGTCATCGTTATTTGTTGTGTCCACAGCGCCAATGACAACTATAGGTGTTATGGCGGACGCTGTCAAAGTAACCTTCACACTTTCAAATAAGGTTTAGATTAGCTCTCTTGCACTTTTGACACTGACAGATCATATCCATAACGAATCCAGATCAAATACATAACCTGTTACTTTAATCAGAATACGTCGCAGGCTTACCTGTTTTGCCTTTGATAAATAACAACCGCAACAAATTCCAAGTTCAAAAAGAATGCGCGGGTAAAACTATCAGACCAATTCGAACCTAGGACATCAGAATGATATCTGAATAATGTAATTTAGTTATCGTGCATCTCGCTCGCGCCAATGCATAAGTACGAGCGAAATGCACCATAACTGAATGAACAGTTAGATGTCATTCTGATGGATTACCCTCATCTGGCAGAATATTATTTGTCAGAAATACACTTTGCATAACAAGTAAGTATCGCAAAAAATATTTTAGTCGAATGATACTTTCGCATAAATATATACTTGCCGTAATAGTAATTTCGCATAACATTTATTTGACAGAATTTTCTGTGGGTTAGGTTAGGGTTTTCTGCCAAATAATATAACCTATGTGAAAATAATTTCTGCGAAGTAATGTTATACGAAAAGCCAAACGATATTTCTTCAAAGTAACATTATGAAAATTGTAAAAAACAATTTTTGCAACAAATTAGTTAGTAAACCCACTCTGGCCGCGTAACCAACGTTGCAATCGTTAACGCTTCGTAGCGTAGCGTAGTCATCTCTCTCTATCACTCTTCCATATTAGTGCGACTGTGACAGTTGCGTTTCGTTCGCCACGGAGCGTGAACGATATGTACGGTGGCTACGCGGGGTGATAATTAGAATAGGTACTTTCGAATTGGTATGTAAGGTGTATTCGGATAATTCCGAAAATCAGATGTCCCTTTTCGGAATTTCGATGGTTTTTGACAGTCGAAATTAGAATTAACCGAATAAACCGTATATCAAAGATACATTGATTAGGATATTTGATGATGATGTCCTTCCAGACGTATCCGCCGACGGCGACATCCTGACAAATAAAAAGGGTCTTAACGATTACGTGCATAGGCGCGGACGTGCTTGCGAATCCAAATTTTGTTTTGAAAGTCCGGCAACACGAAATACAGTAGTTTCTCAGATGCGTTGTATGTGTAATGGTAGGAGGCCTTGGGCCGAGTTTCGTAGCTGGCGTTTGACGTCAATATCTTCAAGTCGGGTGTGCTCGAAGTTACCAAGACCTGTGTTGACAGCAGTTCGCCAGTCCGATCTCCGAGATGCAAGCCTACGCCTGCACCTCCAGAGGAGTTACATGCGCGTTGCCGACCCTAAACCGGCACCGGCAGGAACACAACACTATGAGTAGGGTCTAGTGTTATTGGGCTGCTGTTTTCTGTAAGGTGGAGGTAGTTCCCCAGTTGGGCTCTGCTCTATATCTGGTATGACATCCGCTGTGCTAGATGACATTCACAATACCCATACCTCTCTTTTGGACGTAGTTTAAGGACGTACCCAGGTCCAAACCGTCTCTCATGAACCGTGATAGACAGTTGAAATTTTCACAGATTTTGTATTTCTGTTGCCGCTATAACAATAAATACTAAAAACAGAATAAAATAATATTTAATGGGGGCTCCCATACAACAAACGTGAGTTTTTGCAGTTTTTATAGATAAGGGTACGGAACCCTTCGTGCGCGAGTCCGACTCGCAGTTGGCTGGTTTTCTCTTAGACTTTGCTCTCTATTACAATGAATTCTCATTGCTTATACCAAGTATAAGAAGACATTGCTCGAGCTCACTAAGTAAATTAAGGAATATACTGTTTTTCATGGCTATCGTAGGTATCTTTTCGTATTTTCTGTCAGTCTCAATCAGCCTCCGACTAAACATGTTTACAGATCGTGCCGTTACCAGTAACCACATCGCTATTAGTGATGTGCCACTATCGAAAACAAATATTACTGTACCGACGATCAGTGACGGAATATGTATAAATACATATGTATATAGACAAAGCTCTTAGTACATTATATCTTCAAAAAACCTCATGTCTACACATCATCCCTTCCCCATAAATATATCCCGCCCGCAGTTTTGAATATAACCCATTAGCTACAGTACAGTCAGCCAAGAAAGTGGTTTACCACTTTTCGACTCTATTTGCCAAGTAATTGAGTCGAAAAGCGGTAAACCATTATCTTGGCTGACTGTACCACAGAATAAGTTTAGTAATAGTACTATCGTAAAGAAAAGAAACTTCCTACAAAACCGAAGTTTGACAGCGATTCAGGGACGAATCATGCTGTCCTTTTCTAATGTAGGTACATATCTACTATCCCTTTCGGCTATTTAGGGTTGTCAAAATTCAAGTCATCATTATCTTATCTGTGGTCGTGCACGCAAAGGGACATCAAGTTGTGCCAACCCAAATAATTGCTCCTAGCAACGCCCGAAAGGATCCCCCCCACCAATACACAATTTCCACATTTCTGACTTTTGTATTGCTTTAAGTAAGTAAGTAAATATTCTTTATTGCACCAACAATTATACATTTTACATACATGTAAAACTACAAATGAATTTTAAAGGAAAATAGAACCAGGCCTTCAGGTCCTTTAATGCAATGGCTCAATTCAAAACAAACCCGATCGACTCATATTAAGCAAAAACATATCGTCAAGCCCCTACAGGTGTAATCACAGATCTAGAATGCAAACGTAATATCCTAGATTTATTAATGAAATAGGGCCAAACTGCTTGTGTTGCTGTTTGATGTTTTCTTATGTATTATTTTCTTCTATTGAGGTGTAATAAAGAGTTTTTGTATTGTATTGTATGTCACATCACTAGGTGTACGTTTTATTTATTTACTTCGTCGGCGGTGTGTCATGGTGTCAATTAGCCCCATTTGCGTTGTACCTTTATTCTGTGTTTAATCCGGCAATAGGTATGATATGATGCTCAAAATGATACTTAACTAAAGGTTTATTCTTGCTATTTTATAGATATAGATAGATAATCCGTTTATTTGTTTGCCAGAATACACACAGGAAATACAAATAATAAAATGACAAAAAAACAGATAATACAAAATCAAACGAGAGAAATACACATTTATACAAAATAGAAGTAGAAAGAAAAAATACATTGAAATAATACTGTTCCATACATATAGGAAATGTTGTGTGCGTCGCAGCAAAACAAAAGGGTTCTGGCTCAGTATTACGCTTCACCCTATGGGAGAGACACTGATAGTCTGCCAGGACCAGATCACGTCAACCAAGATACAGTGTAAAATATGCAATATTCAAAGTTAGTACTTACCTAAATATCTTGTTTATAAAACTAGTTACATAATTACCATTAAAAGTGTGTACTTACATAGTTATAATATTGAAGTGTCAGTGTGATTAGCATGCTTAAGTAATACGTAGTGTCAAGTGTAATTATAAGAAGAAAATATTCTTTTATACATTGCTATATTTATTGCTATTTTCTACAAAAGCAGACATCAAACGGAGCCTCGCCGATTTGTCGCTAAAATAGTGTTCGTGAAAGGTTGTCTGGTAGGTAAGGTGGGTCTTTAACTCTTTACGGGCTTTTGTTTCATTTTGTATAGGCAAGCATTTGGTAGATATGATGTCCAAAATGAATGTTCCAGGCATTTTATGTCGTTTCATGTGTGTATAAACATGTCAATAAAGGATCTCGACAATGTCACCATGTGGTGCTCGTAGAGCGTGACATTGTTCGGTTGTTGCATTTAGTTGATTGATAGCTGGACTTTACAAATAGCCACGATGGATTGCCTGGTGTTGACTAAGGAGTGCTCCCGGGACTGGTTTTCTGTACAATTGCAGCACAGGAACCGGGAATTCCCGGTTCCCGCCATGTAAACTCAGTACCGGGAGCATTCAATTCAATTCAATACTTGATAAAATAAAATAAAATGTCACGTGTTTTATTTGTCATGTCTAGTGTATGGTTACTAAAGAATGGTTAAACTCGTCTCTAGACTAATACTTCATTAACTGCACACTTCCGTTAGTTCACTGCATAATAAGCCATCAATATTACAATTTCACCGCCAGTTATATGACGATTACTAATCGGTCATAAAAGGTACACAGCTAAGTGAAAACGCCCTTAAGGTGCAGTAGGTTCAGCCAACAGTTTCTTTGAAAAATCGTATATGGTTGCCGCAATCTATTCTCCCGCAAGTTCATCGGTTCGAAACCTGATTTCTTCACTTTCGCTCGATAGAAAAAAGCGGCCAAGTGCGAGTCGGACTCGCCCATGAAGGGTTCCGTACCAATTATGACGTATTAAAAAAATACTTACTAGATCTCGTTCATCACACCAATTTTCGGTGGAAGTTTGCATAGTAATGTATATTATATATTTTTTTAGATTTTTCATTCTGTTATTTTAGAAGTTACAGGGGGGGGGGGGGGGCACACATTTTACCACTTTGGATGTGTCTCTCGCGCAAACTATTCAGTTTAGAAAAAAATGATATTAGAAACCTCAATATCATTTTTGAAGACCTACTATGGGTATTAAAAATATATATTTTTTTAATTTTATGACGTATTAAAAAAAACTACTTACTAGATCTCGTTCAAACCAATTTTCTGTAGAAATTTGCATGGTAATGTATATCATATATTTTTTTCATTCTCTTATTTTAGAAGTTACAGGGGGGACACACACATTTTACCACTTTGGAAGTGTCTCTCGCGCAAACTATTCAGTTTAGAAAAAAATATATATTAGAAACCTAAATATCATTTTTGAAGACCTATCCATAGATACCCCACACGTATGGGTTTGATGGAAAAAAAAAAATTATTTTTTATTTTATGACATCTTTAAAATAAACTACTTACTAGATCTCGTTCAAACCAATTTTCGGTGGAAGTTTGCATGGTAATGTACATCATATATTTTTTAGGTTTATCATTCTCTTATTTTAGAAGTTGGCATTGGTCTGCTTTTAGATATGACTAAAGCATACGAAAAAGTTTCACATACAATTCTTTTGAAAAAATTGTACGGAGTAGGCATTCGAAATGAAGCGCATAGTTGGCTAAAATCTTATCTACAAAACCGAATGCAGTGTGTACAAATACAGCACTACAACGAAACAACTGCTGAACTTAGACATGTGCAATCAGACACAATGAAAATAAACTCGTCAATACCTCAAGGAAGTGTTTTAGGCTGTATCCTATTTTTAATATACGTTAATGACTTGCCCAAGGTTATGAAACAGTCGTGTGTACTATTTGCGGACGATGTATCAATATTGTTTAAATGCCCCAACAACCACGACATAAGCAGTGACATTAAAGAAACACTCAGCATAGTAGACAACTGGCTACGAGACCATTCCTTAGAATTAAATACCACTAAAACAAAATTAATTCAATTTCGGCCATACCAAAAAGATCCTCTTGACCTATCAGCTTTGTCATCGGAAACAGGTATAGAAGAAGTCAGTGAGTTTAACTTATTAGGCGTATTTATCGATACGCACCTAAATTGGAAAAAACATATAGAGGAAACGAGTAAAAAACTATCTCGATTCAAATACGCCTTAGGGATACTTAAAAGAAATACTCAAAGTGAATGCGCACGATCTGTATATTACGCATATGCGTACGCCTGGCTGCGTTATGGAATTATATTGTGGGGCGATAGCACGGATATTGACGATTTATTTGTTTTACAAAAAAAATGCCTTCGTGTCATTGTTAACACCCGTGAGCCTGATAGTTGCAAAAAATATTTCATTAAAAATAATATGTTAACCTTACCATGCATATACATCCTTGAGATCGGACTATTTGTCAGAAAACACATCGAGATGTTCGAATTTACAAGAAGTGAGCGCCGCCGTAATATCTTAGTCCTCCCGCCTCATAGGATAAATATGTATAAGGTCGGGCCATACTATAGGTGTATACAAATATATAATAAGCTCCCAATCGATATAAAGAACGAAACCAAATTTATCATTTACAAGAATAGACTAAAGAGCTTCTTAACCTCGAAAGCCTACTACTCAGTCGAAGAGTTTATGACAGACACGAATTTATGATTTGACCTGGAAATTACGCCTGTATGTTTATGAATAAATGTGTAACTTACCTACTTTAAATAAACTATAATAAAATGTGAATAACTTAGCTAGTACTCATGAACCTTCTATGAATGATGTCTATGTTTTATGAATTTAATTATTAATGAACTTCAATTTAATGTATGTATTATGGTTATTTCTCATTATTACTTGAATCTGGATTTGTGACTAGAACTAATATTTTAATAATTATAGTATTATTGCTTTATTTTAATTGTAAGAATTTCCTAGTATTACGTAAATGCTATTTTGTGTTTGAATATGTATTTATTTTAGTAACTAAGTAGTTTTAGAATATCAATAATGTTGCTATGCCCTGACAGGGTAACCATGCATGCACTCAATACATGTTAACACCTTAATGGCCTTAATGTAACCATGGTTCTGCAATAAACGAAATAAGAAAATAAGAAATAAGTTAAAGGGGGGGGGACACATTTTATCACTTTGGAAGTGTCTCTCGCGCAAACTATTCAGTTTAGAAAAAAATGATTTTAGAAACCTCAATATCATTTTTGAAGACCTATCCATAGATACCCCACACGTATGGGTTTGATGAAAAAATATTTTTTGAGTTTCAGTTCTAAGTATGGGGAACCCCCAAAATTTATTCTTTTTTACCTATTTTTGTGTAAAAATCTTAATACGGTTCATAGAATACATCTACTTGCCATGTTTGAACAGTGTCTTATAGTTTCGGAAAAAAGTGGCTGTGACATAAACGGACAGACACGGACATGACGAATCTATAAGGGTTCCGTTTTTTGCCATTTGGCTACGAAACCCTAAAAATCACAAACATAGGTCTAAATCACAATGAGTAAAACACGAAAGAATATTCTCCAGATGACTCCGCAATTTTCATGATAAACTGCAATCCACATCAACATTTCAACAACTTGGCGCGAGTTTTTTGAATTACCTACACTTGATATTTAAAAATTATTAAATTTTACCCTAGCTGTCATTTAGTCGGCGGCACATGACAACACTGATGACATCCAATGGTATGAAAATTGATATTGTCACTTTTCACGCTTATTTTTTTCTGATTCTAAGAAGTCTGAAGTCGGAACCCCTGTCAATCATTTTAGCGTATATTTTAGCGTAAAAACACTGTCTTCCGTTCAATATTTCATTTACTATTAATAGAAAATGTACCTATTTAGTAAATATTTATCCAAGACTTATAATTATATTGCACAATGTCAGCATTTTTTGAACGTTTCGTCATCGTATTGGTAGTCGGACTATGACACAATCAGTTTCTCCTCAATATGCCATCACGGGAGGAGGTAATTTTATTCGGGGCGGTGCGGAGCGGTCTCTTATGCATCCTGTTGATCATTTCAAAAGTGACATTGATATTTAAAACAATAGATTTAAATTCCCCTGCACGGATCCGTATATAAGCATATGTCATGAGGGGATAGGAGAAGACTGAGGCCGAATCTGATCAATCAATTTGTAAATGTTTTAATAGTGTTATGATACAATCTTGACGATCGCTCCCGCTGATTGGAGTTCGCGCGAAATACGTGCTTACATTGCTGGCATTTATTGGTACGCATGCACTGTAAAGGAGCTCACTGATTACCAGTTCGCAGGACGATATCGTCCGGCGAACTGGTAATCAGTGGGCCCCTTAAGTCATGTCATTGTCGTGTCTTAATAAAATCAAAACTTTAACAAATTGTTACATCAGAATCAGCTTTATGCTTGCTATGCAGTATAGGTGGCTGCAGTTATCTACCTCATCGTTGCTTGTAGGATGTTCTTTATTCAACAAAAACACAGTTATATATGACCATGCTTGGCAAAGAACATTATGCATGATGTCTGATTGCCAATAGACAATAAACAATAGTTTGTGTAAGAGTCTACGATCAGACTAACTTTAGATAATGTTACAGTTAATTAAGGTAGGATGGGGTAAGACGAACATAGTTCATTTTGTTCGGGGCAAGATAAACAGTATGAGGATTCCATAAAAGTGTTTATCTTGCCCCGGTGACAATCTTATCTCAACTTACCTTACCTACAACTTTATGTGTTCTACATCGTTTATTTCATTATGTCGCGGCTCTCATCGTGAATAAATAATGATAATTCAAGTAACAAATTGAGACATCAACATATACATTTGAAAATAAGCGTATTTCTGCCAAAAACTAAAATATTCTGACTTGTTTAATATTAATGCATTTTGTACGTCTCATAACCTAAGAGCCCGGAAAATTATCCGGTGCTGTTTTTCTTCACTGAGACGCTACGTCACATTATGCTGTAGTGGTTTCTCTCATTTTTGTTTTTACTCTTTTTGCGATATTATCTTTAGCGAGTAAACATTATTTTACCACTAGGAAAAAAACTAACACATGTAACGCTATAAGCGTCGGTTTTATTTGAATAAGTTATTTATTTAACGAAAATATATGTCATACGAAAGAAAAAGAAACTAAGGCTACACACACAAAGACTGGATCCCAGTGAGTGACACAGGTGGCCGAGCGGTTTTAGGCATCTGCCACGATTGCAGAGGACGCTGGTTCGACTTTTGACTTAGTTTACGAAATTTATTACAATTTATAAACTATAACGTTGCTACTTAAAATAACAAAAGTTAAAAAAATGTATTCAAATGATTTAATTGTTGATTTTGAGGAACCACTGCCTTTAGAATGGAGATGGATAGGACATACTATTCGAAGAGGGGAAACGAATAACGCTACCATAGCTTTCGCTTGGAAACCGCCAGACGGAAGCCGTGGCTCCGGGCGCCCTGTACACTCCTGGCAACGATCCGTCCTAAGAGAGCTACGAGCGGTCAGGTTGAGCTGGAGCAAGGCCAGAAGGCGAGCTGAAGATAGGAAGGCGTGGCGCGAGCTTGTGAAGGCCCTTTGCACCTCTGGGGTCCCTTAGGGCAACAACAACAACAACTGCCATTTTGGGAAATGCAAGTGTATCGCACCAAGCAAACTCTGCATGGCTATGCATTTAAAAAGGGTGACAATGTCATAAATAATGATAAATATTTCTATAAAAATATACCTCCTTTGTTCCAATCAGATCAGTGCAAAGTTAGCTTAGACGGACTTTACGCACTCTAAAAAAATAATCTAGAACAAAAAAAAATCGTTACGAGAAGTCACCCTTATTCCTAGTTCTATTTTAATAAGGGCGTCCGCTAGATGGCGCGGGTACACGGAGCGGGCGCACGCACGTCGCACGCTGGTGCAATTGTAGGTAAAATCCGTCGCGTAAAACATAAGCCTTACAAAGTCTAAGTAAAACACGTGCCCCTTAGTTTGACATCCAAAACAGATGGCGCTGTACTGTGCCATATGTTTTGTGGTTACTAAATTGTCAAACGTCAACCTATTGATAATCAGAGTTACCGTAACATGTTCCACAATTCGAAGCACGAAATTGTCTTAGACTATACACATCTTATTCAATAAATATATCTTTGCTCATACTATTTTTTCTTAACCGTTCACCCGCTTCGTGCAATCTCGCCGGCTAGCAGACGCCCTAAATACACCCAACCAAAACTAAAAATATATATATAATGCCATGGCAACGAGTACAGTCAGCATCAAAAGTAGCGGATCAAATAACGCTTCATAAGTATATAAGTATCTACCATTCTGTCACAGCTCAACAAAAAGTGATGTCTTTAATATAGAACAACTAACGACTGAATAAGATATACTTCTGAAAGCGAATTTTAGAAATTTATCTGTATTTGGAAAAGTTATCCGGGATGTCAGACACTTTTGACGCGTTGTTTCATCCGCTACTATTGATGCTGACTGTACAACGAGCCAGTCGATGAGATCGACTGACCTTTAACTCGATATAGGGCACACTTAGATACTCTTATTAGACGGCAAAAATGACCACCCTATAAAATCATCTCATTATATTTTTTCTTATGCAGAATTTTTGGGACTTTCAAGTGGCGATGAGGCTTGAATCGTGTATTATATTAAATATGGTCCGTTAAAGGTTAAATACCATTTCTTATTCAGCTAGAGAGATCGAAAAGTTTGTAAGATGGTCTCTGTTAGGTCGATTTACTCGAAGAAGAATTATTGTTAGAAACCTAAATAAAGAACCTGTCTCAAACTTTATATGGTAGATATATAGCTAGAAATAAACTGTATGGAAGAGCAACAAAATGTAACCGAGTTTATAATATCGTTGGTTGATATGGAAATGTTCTTTTATTTTTAATTGGTAAAATTTACCATTTTCAGAGGTGCCAAGGATGCACTTCGTTAGTGCAAGCATTTGTCCCCTATCAATTAACATGCTGAATTAACGTTAAGTTGTTTCGAGATGATCAGACCTGTTATTGTAACAATAAGCGCACCAGACCTGCTAGCATAAATTACGTTCTCGCGCGCGATTTCATACATCTAGCGCTGGCTTAGATTTGCGTTCTTCTCTCACTCCCACTATGAAACCCCTCTGAACCTAAGGCACCTTAAGTATCGCGCGCGAGAACGCAACTCATGCTAGCAGGTCTGGTGCGCTTATTAAGCACGTAAGGTTGACAATCGCAATTGATCGTTTTGAACCTCGACTGACAGAAAT
Source organism: Cydia pomonella (assembly GCF_033807575.1). NCBI lineage: Eukaryota > Metazoa > Arthropoda > Insecta > Lepidoptera > Tortricidae > Cydia > Cydia pomonella. The sequence goes on along the minus strand of NC_084717.1, from coordinate 4,902,982 downwards.
GTTTAGATTCAGATCAAGATAAGTTGGCAGCGATTTTGATAGCCCAGGCGGTGCAAGTTCTTCTAAGTTTTTTTTTCCTTTTTTCCTCAGTTTGGTATAACACAAGGATCACAAACTTTGTAGTATTGATTGAAATTGTATCAATCGTATCTCAAGTATGCTTGTCAAGTCAACAAGTACCTATACTTGCTTAACAAGCGCCTTTGATCGTATCTGGGGAGCTTTAGAAAATGATATATTAAGAATATTTCAGCCTATTTACGTCTCGCTGCTGGCACAAGCTATAGTTACCACGCTGACTTAATGCAGGTTGGGGATTTCTCATAAACCTTTTATGCGGGTGTATGCAGTTTTCACCACCATGTGTTCTATCATAATCTAGTGAAAAATATCAAATGATATTCCGTAAATAACTTCCGAGAAACTTATAGGTGTGAGCCCGGATTTGAAGCCGCAACCTTAGGATGATCTCCTAGGGATTTAAAGCCAAATCCCACAGGAAAAAACTAGATACTCGTACAGGTAAAACCTACGCCAGCGCTATAACCATCCACACTTGCCATCCCCATTAAAAAACCTCCATATTTGAAATTTGTTATACAGAATGTAACAAAACTTGTGGAGATCCGTTTAAGGGCATGTTTGGTAGGTAACGTGTTATGATTAGAAAAAAAAATTTTTTTGCCTCTGTTTGAAGGGTTAGCTGTCTTAGACGACTAGCTCCATAGAAAAGATTTTTTTTGCGTCATCTGTATATTTTCATATTTTCTTACATATTGTACTCGTATACTAAGGGCCTATATCACAATGTCTAAGTAAAGTCCTGAATAAGCTACTCGTCACTTATCTGACGATTAAATTCATCGTTGGCGTTTCACAATCTACAAATAAGCTTAACTGGTGGATAAAAGTTTTGCAGGAAGTTTTATCTGAATTAAAACAAAAAATATTACTTTGCAAATCCGCGAGAAGATAACGTGCTAGTCAATCAGTGCTAACCCGTTATACTTACTTACGTATTTTTACATGCAATTCATGTTCCCACCCTCTCACCGCAAAAATAAATACGCAAATAAATATAACAACCCACCACCAAAAGTACAAAACTCGACGAGTTTCGACTCTGCGAGGCATCCTCAGGAGATGCTGGAGATGTTGACGGTCTAACGTCCGTCTAGAGTGGTCAACACATTCATTTCTTAATTATTTGGAAGTTTTATCTTGCGGTTAGTATATTTGTTAATTAGCAATCCAACACTTTACTTGGACATTGTGAAACGAACCCTTAGTTTAAGGTTTGCAGACATTATTAAACTACCTACCTAAATCACAAAAGAGCGCAATATTTTACCGTAACTTACCTTAATATATAAACAGTTTATTCGTAATTTATACACTGTTCAAATTCTGCTCAGTCGCAGCTTAGCTTAAGCCTTATTTGATTATGTTTCCTTTGGATTCGAGTTTAACGCAACGTCGAACGAATTAAGTTATGTTTGCCATTCCGTTTGCGTTTCAGTGTGTGTTCCATGTTACATTTGTACGGTGAGTAGCTTTTTGCAAATATTGACTTAGATTCATGACGCTGCTTTTAAATGGTATATAGGTAAAAACACAGAATAAGTAATAAGATCGTGTCATTCACGAAGACGCGTGCTTTAACTCGTAATGTAATGTATTAAAGGTTAAATTTGACAAATCTGCGCGTCATCGTGGATGACATGAACTATACTACCGTACAGAAAAGTAACTTAACAACAACGGAAGTTTGATAGCGATTCACGGACGAATCAAGCTGTCCCTTTCTAATGTATGGCACTATACCTTTCGGTTATTTAAGGTTGTCAATATTCAAGTCATAATCTTATCGGTGGTTGTGCAAAGAGACGTCAAGTTGTGGCAACCCTAATGTAAAAATTGCAAATAGCCGATGTCGATAAAATGTTGACATTTCAGAACACCATTATTTAATTAATGTACTGGATTAATATTCAAGCTAATTTTAAGGTTTTGTTAGTAACTCGATTCCATAGTAGATGTTGGATAATATTTATATGTTGGATATATTAGATGTTGGATTAAAGTTTCGATAAGAATAACTGAAAATAGTTTGTATGTAAGTAGATAACAAAAAAGCTGACGCTCTTAAATAATAGCGTTATTCAGCTGTTATTCAAGAAAAAGTCAGATTTGTTATAATGATTTAGATATTACCTCGTATTCATATCGATAACACTTGATTCAATATTTAATAAATCACTAGCACATAAATGTTATTATTCCATTGCAGATTATTTAAATGATGACTTAGAATGATATGTATACAACAATAGACATCTAATGGACATAATATTTATGAATTATATGTAATGATACAAATTTATATTTTATATTTGGACAATTTCAATTCTTATAAACTACCTATGTACCTGATATTCATTATTGAATTGTCATAGCTGTAAGTAGGATTACATAATTACTCGTACTCTGTGAGCATGATAGTTTTGTTTCTAGTATTAAGTTTAATGTTTTTGTACGCCGTTTGGCAAAATATAGTGAAACTGTACAGATATAAACTGACCACCAATGTAACTCTACCTATATTTACAAATAAAACACTTACTTACTTACTTACACTTTTGCAAGTTTGCCCCCGTCAGACCGGGACATGATAATTGTATGTATGTATTAATAATATATATAATGTATGTTTATTTGTATTAAGTATATGTGTAAGTTTATCAATATATAGTTTATATTCATATATGGTCTCGCTTACAAATTCATTTACTTTAAAGCACTGCACCTACTTAATATTTCTGGTTTAACCCATTGGTTTACTGGTAGAGAATGCCTTAAGGCATTAAGTCCGCCATTTGTACCTTCATGTATTGTGCAATAAAGATTAAATAAATAAATAAATGATAACAACGCTTTCGCATTGGTTATAGTCGTTAGATTTGTAGCTGGCCCCCAACGGCTTATCCTTTGTCTATTGTTAACTAAAACGGCGCGTGCCACTACCTGCAAAAAAAGGGGCCGGTCACTGTAACCGGTTATTTAATTACAACTCCTATGGTAATTGAAATAAGATTCAAAATGAACAAATGGAAAAATAATTTGCGAGTTCTTGTGTGGTCTCTATACGGTTACTGAGTGCCGGCGAGTCGAACGCAGCGCTACCGATCCAGTCTGCGGATGCGTAAAAAAGGTGCGTTATCGGAGAGCACACCTACACTGGTTTTTTGAGCCCAGCCCGCGCTCAGGTGCCAATTAGAATTATACGACCCTTTTTTTGCAGGTAGTGGCACGCGCGGTTTCAGTTAGCAATAGACAAAGGATAAGCCGTTGGGGGCTAGCTACAAATCTAACGACTATAATAATGCGTAAAACCATTGGTTTAAGGAAAGTATTTTATACAATCGTGATATAATAGAGAGCTTTTCAGTCAAGTTTTGTTTATGCAACGAAGCTTTATGAGTTACCTGGGAAGGTACGAAATTGAAAAGCTTGATTACGTCACTATTGTATACAATACTTTTTCTACGAATCATCTAAAATAATACTTTCTTAATGAAAATTGTAAAATATCTCAGTAGACAAAAATGTAGACATGAACGAGTGACTCCCGCCCCCCGCCCGTTTAGTCTTATCTGTGGGAGAGCGGCGGCACGTGATTGGTAATTTTTTTTATAGTTGACTACACCGTATCGAAAGGAATCTTATAGTTGAGTGGGAGCCCATACACGAAAATTACGCAATGTTAGTTTGTAATTAACTCTTTAAAAATTCCTATTTATTCCTCTGTACTTTGTTGGTGTAAATAACACAATTCACTTCAATTTTACTTCAATTTTTTTAACAAGCGATACCACACATTTTATATTAAAGGAATAAATTGAAAAATCTACGCTTCCGGCAGGACTTCCCACCCTAAAAAGTGTATACATGTCACGAAATGCAGAATAATTTTTTGAACTTTGAATTTTTACATAAATGTGTAGGCTTTCGTAGCTAAAGGGTTCAATTCAAGTCCTGCCGAAAGCGCAGATTTTTCATTATTTTCCTTTAATATAGAATAATACTCCTGTATTTAGTGTGTGTGTAACCTAAAAAATCTCCCCATAAATTGAAATCAATAGCTAAACGCGTATAACTGCCAAAATTAAGAACTTGCTTTTAAAAGTTAGTAGAAAAATATGATGAAAACATTCCATATTTCTCTTTAAAATTACCTCAGTATCTATAAAATATTAATCATCCGTCAAATTCACATGAAAAAAGACGTCCTTAAACACGAAAGCTGGATAAGTGCTTCGAGGTAAATGATTAAAATTTCATTATCCAAAATGCAAGAGCAAGATTCCTTGAATATTTGAGGGGAAAATGAGCAGATGCCGCGGCCCACGGGAAAGCGTGGATGACAACTTAAAAGTACCTAAGGGTGTATTTAAGATTGTTGGTGGACACCGGCAGCGATACAAGTTTATATCCGATTGAGTTTAGATTGACAGATAATTAATAAATATTATAAGACATTATAGGTAAAAAACTTAAGTAAGTCACCTGTTGTATGTAGTTGTGACGTGTTCGAATAGACAATACATGTTTAAAAGACACACACAAACAAAACAAATGTCTATTCGAACACGTCACAACTACATACAACAGGTGACTTACTTAAGTTTTTTACCTATACACAATTTTTTAAGTCCCACTTCTATAAGGGTTGTGTTGTGGGTACTTAAACAACGACATAGTTATATAATATATAAATATGTAATGTTTGTGTATGTTTTTGAATTTTAATGAATTTATAATTTTAATGTGTAAATAAATTTAAAATCTTAAATAATTTTGTAATTTTTTATATGTCTAGTAAATTGCTATTATTTCAATAAATAAATAAAGTTTATAAATACTACTTAAATACGTACTCATCACAAGAATGAATGCCCTTACCAGGATTTAAACTTAAACCCGGAAGCATCGGGTTCATAGGCAGATGCCCACTAGGCTCACTACCCACTGGGCCAGACAGGTCGTCAAATATATCGTAAACAATGAAGTCCGTCGATATTTTATTTGATTTAAGACAGTAGCAGGATTACTGATGCAACATTGACGTAGCTGTCAGTGTCAATTTACTGATATATTGCGTTGCTGTCGTTGTCGGATTGCTATCGCGGTTGGAACTTTTGATTTGCCAATCATTTTATGGGCGTCCGCTAGCTGGCGCGGTTGCACGGAGCGGGTAACGAAAAATTGTATGAGCAACGCTAACTGGCGCGGACGCGTGCGACGGATTTTATCTGAAACAAACCAAAAAAGCGAAGCGTGAATCTCGCGACCTAAACGCGTAACGGCGCTTACGACGTATTGGTCGCAAGGTACAGGTTGCGTTAGCGACAATTATGTACATTGTTTGGTATTGTTTTTCTATAGTAATAATAACTCAATGGTTTCTACCTGGATATTGATTATTCTTGCCTTTACTTTTAAAATTTTGCTAAGTGGTATACAAAAATACTGATTCTAAACGAAGTAGCGGGCGAAAGCTGGTAATTTACATACTAGGTTAGACAGCACAAAACAGAAACTTTACACTTTGTAGTTACATTTGTCTTCATTAGCGCTAAAATGTTGTATGGGTCAGCGGAGTCCAACAACTTGACGCCCTAACGAATGCAAGGCAAATAAGCTCTTTGAAGTCCTTTTGAAGTTTTTCAAACATTCCCTGTGTTTATTCTGTAATGCAATCATTATCAAACATAATTAAATAAATAAATAAATATTATAGGATATTATTACACAAATTGACTAAGTCCCACAGTAAGCTCAATAAGGCTTGTGTTGAGGGTACTTAGACAACGATATATATAATATATAAATATTTATAAATACTTAAATACATAGAAAACACCCATGACTCAGGAACAAATATCCATGCTCATCACACGAATAAATGCCCTTACCAGGATTTGAACCCGGGACCATCAGCTTCATAGGCAGGGTCACTACCCACTAGGCCAAACCGGTCGTCAAAACATAAACATATATAAACATGCCCGAATTAAACTCTAACGCCTTGTCGCCTTGTGTTGATTTGTAAAGATATATGTGAGCATCTAATTCTAATCCGTTTCAATGTATCTGAAGTTCTAAACGCATTTTACAGCCGACTTATGCACCTTACTCCTTTGTAATAAGGTGAAAAATGTAAACATATCTTTGTTTTCGACTGCACCATGCATTCAGAACCTCAAATCTATCGAAACGGATTAAGATGGTCATAAATATTGGACCACGCACTGTAACGCCATCGCAATTGATTCGTGTTCAGATATTTGTGAGCACCTTGGCCGCCCACACGAGGCAAACATAAAAAAAATATCAAAACATGCCAAAATTGAACTCTAATTCACTTATAAACAGGGGTATGTGCACTTGTACAGATATTTAGTAGCACTTTGGCCGTTCCGATGTATTTGGAGGCATTAAACAGCCCACACGAGGAGTTTAATGCCCGACACACCTTAGGAGTACGTTAGTGAGCAAACTTAGTTGTTTACACCCCCGTGAATGCTATGAAAGGGCGCATCAAACTACTTTACTGAATATGCAGTACATACTCGTACAACTGAATGTTACGTACATATGTAGGTACACAATACCGGAAGTATATATGCAAGTTTAAGACGTGTAACACTCTTACGGTAAATGTCGTCACTAACACTACTAAAGTTCAACTATATGCAACAAGACGCATTATATCATTGTTAATTGACCTCCACCTTACAGAAAACAGTAGCCAAATAACACTAGACCCTACTTATAGTGTGTCGCCAGAGCTCAACGAGGGGGGGGGGGGGGGGTGTTTAGAGTCACCAACGCGCATGTAACTGCTTTGAAGTTGCAGGCGTACATAGACTACGGAGACTGCTTACCATCAAGCGGGCCGTATGCTTGTTTGCCACCGACGTAGTATAAAAAAAAATTGTCAGTGATTATCTGATTGCAATATAGTAGTTCACATGTTCTTTTTTAAAATGTAAGCATTTAAGGGCATACACTTGTGGCCTCCTATTCAAAATATTACTTAGTTAAAACCCATAAAAATGCGCCATTATAGCTTACAGTTCCTCATTTCAGCTCTCAGTTCATTTAATTGCCAAAAGCTGTATAATATAGAACTGTTTTCCTATATCAACCCTTGCAGCAATACAGTGCTGCCGTGGCGATGCATAATAACGTTATTATACAGACGAGAGCTTAATTTTCAGCTATAATAGTTTGGATGTCATATTATAACTCTATATAAATGCTAAAATTACCGACGTGACAATTTTGTGACGGATTTGAAATTATACACACCTTATAATGCAGTTTTGTGCTACTTTGGAAGGCGCATATGGTGGAAATATTAGCTGTCCTCAAGTGAGGTCTTGGTAGCTGAGTTAACATCGATGGGCTAGTGGTTCAGAGTCGCGAGTACGGGCCTCGCCCGAAGTTTTATATACTTTGAATTTTTATTTTTTATTTTTTTTTATACCTCCTCGGTGGCAAACAAGCATACGGCCCGCCTGATGGTAAGCAGTCACCGTAGCCTATGGACGCCTGCAACTCGAGAGGTGTTACATGCGCGTTGCCGACCATTTCAAAAATTTAAAAAAATTTGCCGAGGTACCTACTCAAAAATATATGAACTCGCACTTTAGCGTCTTTACAATAGAGGCGTCTCTGATGGAAACAAGTTTGATTTTTGTGTATTTTTTTTAATTAGCGAGATTCGGTTGTCAGTTGATATTTCTATTTTTATAAGGATATTAAGGAATGCTGTTTATATAACTTAGCTCAATTTCAGTATATTATGGTCGCCTTTTTCCCATTATTAAGGATTACATTATTTTCAAGCCAGGCAATGTATATAAAAATATACTACATTTTTACAGGCCATGAAAGGTCTTAAGTATGACGGAAAGCTGGTTGTTGGGTCATTGCGAAGATTTGTAGAGGACCTGAATTTGTTTTAACGTATTTTAATTATTTGAAAGCAACGAAAAAGTAATGAAAATTTGTAGTTTGGTTGGGTGACCATTCTTAATAAATCAGAAAGAAATATAGCAATAGAAGTCTTATTGTTAAGAGTCACCAATAAATATAAGTGTATTGAAAGAGCTTTCTTTGAAACGTCCTATAAAATTATTTACATAATGCTGAAAATGTTTCAAACGGTGAAAAAATTTCGAAAATTTTCCTAACGCGCTACAATAACAATATTAGTAGTTCTTCACCCAAAATAAAAACAGAAACCCTACAGTTTTCCTTTAAGGGTTCTAAAGGAAAAAACATAAAAGCCTTTTGTTCAGCAGATCACGTCCATCGCGTTAATTCACTCGGTCTCAAGGCACTGATAAGGATTAAATTATTACGGCTTTGTCTCAACATTTTATTTGCAACGACAGCTATAGTTGTATTCTCTGAGGGGTCCGTTAATTGCTCGGGGTTTGCTTGTGTTCAGTGACAATCTATTTAGTACGAATTTGAGGCGGCAGGACCGTGTTGTTTTGATTCGATTTTCTATCGGGCAAACTTATAATGTATGATTGTATCCTCTCGCTCCGTATGACACACGTTGGGCGCTAAAGCTGTAACAGGCTTTTTTTATTTATAGAGCTACGGACTTTAAGTGGATATCTCAGAGTTCCGTAGGTCTGACGCTTTGCTGTCATACTACACGTCTATGAAATTTTAGTATGTAATGTATGTATAAAGCGATTAAGAAGTAGGTCTGGACGCCGCGCACTTGGGTATATTAAAGACCTTGAAACAGGTTTCGCAAACTCCCCTCTATGATAATTTTTTTTCATGTGGGGTAGCTGTCACACAAAATGTTTGTAGGCATTTTTTGGACGTTGAAAAAATACATTTATTTAGTAATGTAAAAATTAAGTTTTTTTTAAATTAAGCTAAACCAAAAGATTTTTGAAGGAACTGTCATAGGCACCATAATTGGATGCGAGAGATATAATAACATGAAAAATCTAAGTCACTAGTGTCACTTTTCATTAAAAGAAAATACTACAGGAAACAGAAAATACAGCCTATTGACTATATTTAGCCCACGTTTTTTAAATCTAGGTTGATCACAAAAAATTAGCTATTACCTACTCGTAGTTTTATTGTATGGAAGTACCAAAAGCGCATAAAATCTTATATATTCCGATCTTTGTAGGGATTTTTTGAGATCGCTGGCTGGCCGCTAGGTAGTCTGTGTTGCCCGCTACTTTCTTTTAGGCTAGTTCCCCACACCTTGTAGCTGCCGCGTGCCGCTGCCGTGCTGTTTAAAGTTATTTGTGATGTTCATTTGTTTTAGTTTAGCAAGAAAGAAATCTTCAAATGTAGTGCCACGAGTTTGTTTTGTTAATGAATCATACATTGTTATAGGAACCATGCGTATTTGAGGGTCTGCCATCTTGTGACCTGAATCAGAAACAAGACTCACGTATGTTTTCTTGTGGATTGTAGGTTCTGCCATCTTCTGGGCTACATTGGATGCTTGACATTTACATTTCGTTCCAACGAACAGGGGGTTCCTTTTGCTGCCCCCTATACAGTTCATGCACGCTCTCTGTATTCCAGTTTTATTTGCTGTCATCTTGTCTATAACTAACAGCAATATGACTACAACGGACGAAGTTTTCCATACATACCTAAGGTCCATATTTTGTCTCTTACTGACCGAGAGAAAATTCACGCGATTTTTTGTCTACTTTCCTTTAGTATAAGACTCATATGGAATAGACTATAAAATAGTAAGTACATTAGTTCCGGCTCTTTATAGTAACATCCTAGTTCTTGAGATTCGTATATAATTTAAGCAGCCCTTTCATGGTACTACGTGTCTATAGAGGAATGGATTAACCTTTCAACACAGCCATTCATCTCGAGCGTTTCAATTTGCGCGCTAAATGTACAGGATATATTCAGAACAACGAATTGGGATAACAATTTGATTTGCTTGTGAAAACCAGGGCTTAATAGACCACACACAGCAGAAAAACTAAACCAACATCTAGATTAAAAACTTATACAACATTAAATAATTAGGAACTACTCTACTCTAGTTGATATTACCTTAAACATCTTGTAGGTTATGATGATCTATGATCATTGATCATAGCTCGGACAGTTCATCGCTAAAATATCGCAAGAAAAATAAAAAAAACCGAAATAAATATTAAATTCGTATTATGTATACTACTTGAGTACTTAATATGTTTCTATAATAAATTATATTACGCAATAGTCTGCGTATAGGCCACTACTAGCACAAACTGAGGGCCTTCCGCGAAACACATCGAAATTTTGTTACATATCTGCTTCTAGCGGCAGATAACGAAATTTCGATTTTCGCGTTTCGCGGTAGACTCTCTATATTATAAGAAAACCGCCTTGATGCATCAACGTCATAATAAAACTTGCCAAAAAACTGTTGAATAGTATTTATATATTACATCACTCGCCATTAATCTCTGGTTTACAGTATGTGCTAGTGCTGCATTCTGGCGGCAAATATTGCAGAAAAATATTCTTAACCACAATCCAAAATTGTCCATAAATTGGCATCTTATTCTAATACTGACCTTATTTGTTTTTGCGACAAGCTGACTCTGACCTGCTAGCATGAGTTACGTTCTCGCTGAAAGTATGGACTCGCGAGAACGCAACTCATGCTAGACGGTCAGATGATGATTATATTTTATATTTCTGAATACACCAAGCAATTCAAACATGAATGCCGTCCGTAAGGGAAACGCTTAAATAAAAATTACTCCCAATAACAGCTCAGTAATGTTTATTCCCTGCTTAACGTTACTCCGCTGTAAGCCTCCCACTCCCTTTTTATAATAACATTTCTTATACATATTATGTAAGACGTGTTCCATATGGCTTAAATTGTTGATGTCTTCTTGGGATAAGTTAAATATCAATTTAGGGGGATTTGGCTTTGTAGATTACATGTGTAGTAGGGATTAAATACTTTTTTGGAACGGCGGAAAATAATTTTGTTGCAAGTTTTTTAAGAGTTCAGGGCTATGGATGAAGTTTGGCTGGAGCCTAAGACAGGGCTTATTGTAAAGAGATCCAGGCACCTGCCATAACAATTCTAACACACGTTATCGAGGGAGGCGGTGACTTGCCGCTGACTAGATGGGCCCCTGAACTGCCGTCGTGATGACGACCAGGAGCAACATCGGTGTGAGCAGCTCAGGGGCTTCGAGAAGTGTGCGCCGCTTTCTGCCCAGTGGCTGATAACAGCCACTGTGCCACTTCGCGTCTTATGCATGTTTCACTTCCAACCCTGGAGCATATAGCTCTAACGACTCCTCTCTGGACGGCCATTATGACTTTTTATTATTTAACCATTTTTTAGGGTTCCGTAGCCAAATGGCATAAAACGGAACCCTTATAGTTTCGCCATGTCCGTCTGTCTGTCTGTCTGTCTGTCTGTCTGTCTGTCTGTCCGAGGCTTTGCTCCGTGGTCGTTAGTGCTAGAAAGCTGAATTTTGGCATGGATATATAAATCAATAAAGCCGACAAAGTCGTACAATAAAATATAAAAATTTAATTTTTTTTAGGGTACCTCCTCTACTCGTAAAGTGGGGGTGAATTTGTTTTTTCGCTTCAACCCCTAGAGTGTGGGGTATTGTTGGAAAGGTCTTTCAAAACTAATAGGGGTTTTCAACAAACATTTTTTGATAAAGTGAATATATTCGGAGATAATCGCTCCGAAAGAAAAAAAAAATGTGTCCCCCCCCCCCTCTAACTTTTGAACCATAGGTCCAAAAAATATGAAAAAAATCTTCGAAGTAGAGCTTAAAAAAGACATTAAATGAAAACTATAGCGGACATGATCAGTTTAGCTGTTTTTGAGTTATCGCAAAAAGTTTTCCCTTCATAGTATAAAGACTTACTTTAATTAGGTACTGATTATGCAAATTTGCCTATTTGTTTAACTCGGGTGAAAGGTACCATTTACAACACTTTAAGCTCCAGTTTAGCTTATTGTGATGGAAGAGTAACTACGGAACCCTACACTGAGCGTGGCCCGACATGCTCTTGGCCGGTTATTTGTTTGAATTTTTGGACCTGAAATAAATGATGTGATATGTGACATCCCGATGTCAACTGCAGCTACATTACTGTGACGACAGCTGCAGTTGCTATCCGAATATTAACTTAAAAATAAATTCAATACTTACGGTTGCTAGGACAACGTTCTAAGTTTTCTCATTCTACAGCTAGTCATATTTATACATTTAGTCCTTCAACAAGTAAATACCTAATAAATACCTAATTAAATAAGATATTAATAAAATAGTACCTACAACCTGACTTTATGATATTAAATTCTTAAGACTCTTGCCTTAATAACATAAGTATGCTTTACTGTTTTACTAATATTCCAATGCCAGTCCTTAATTATTCTCATTTTAGTGTTAGTATAGAAAAAAAAAATGTATTTATCATAGTAGCACTTGGTTTTCAATAATGTTTTTATCGAAAAAATTCTATACATTTTTAAATGACAACTATTTACATACACGTACTTATCAATGAATATCAAAATTCTAAATAATATAGAGAAACCATTACATATACATTATTTATTACCTATGTCATAGTAGCACTTGCGGCCCGATTCCATTGAATGAGATACGATACCGATAAGTTATGGTTTAGATAAGTTCTCATTTAGATATCGTTTGTATGTCGTACAATTACAGAAATTCGGGCAACCATTGTCACTTTGACGTTAGAAATATCGTAGATAGATCTTATTGAGATCACAGGCAGAATCAAAATAAACGTTAATTTTGACATGACGTTTAGTTATCGATCTTTTAAAGATCTTAAACGTGTCTTAACCATACTTCGAATCGGGCCGTTGGTTATCGATAAAAAATTTATTGAAAACCAAGTGCTATAGCTATACGAATATTTAAATGACAGCGAAATTTTTATGCATGTCTTCTTCTTCAGTCGGTCCCTGAATGCTGAGGATCGTGACATCATGTCCTTCTGTTGAAGACCAGATTCCTCCATAGGCTTCTATTCCTCGCCACGCGCATGGCCTCGTGCAGTTTTAATTGCATAGGTGCAGTGATTTGAGCACACCATCTAGTAGGGGGAGGGCCCTGAGGTCTGGTGCGTTCAACTTTGACCGTCATTAATAACTCTCTCTGGGCTATCCGGGGAGCAGCGTGAGAGATGTCCGAAATATATTAGGTCCTGGCATATTGTTATGCATGTATATGTAATGTTTTCTTTAAATTATTTAGAATTTTGACATTAACTGATAAGCACGTGTATTTCAATAATTAATTCGAATCTCATGAGCTACACCGCCACTCACGTTAAATATTATATGTATGTAACACCTCTTTGTATAACACTATCTACTTTTCGACAAATAAATGAATTGTAGAACTGTAATTTTGACCAGTTTTGCCAAGGTTATTCTATCATGAAATGAAATTAGCCTTTGGACATCGCAACAAAACGTTTGTTATGCAAAATAGTTATGTGATGCGAGTACTTTTACAATAGTTTTTTTGAGGTTATGACAATATTGTCGGCCAACCTTTTCGATTTTTTTAGCACATGGTATGAGCATTCCACTAAAATGTCTACCGTTGTCCCGTACTAATGCGTTTTTTATACTATGTCGGTGGCAAACAATGGTCCGCCTGATGGTAAGCAGTCTTCTAACCTACATAGGTATTATGTAAGCCTGCAACTACGGAGGATCCTAATACTCCGTACCCTCGAGAATTTCCTCAAAATTTTCAGGTATAGGAGTTTATTTCTGTTACAATGGGTGTAAAAAATACTCAGATCATCAACTAGATCACTAACTAAAAAAGTTGAAAAAATGTACCTGATGTATGAAATAAAATGCGTTTGTATGGGCAACGGAGTAGTCCATAGAATCCCCCGGTAGCAAGTTGAAAACCTTTGAACCAAATAGCCATTGGTCATTCACACTTCTTCAATCCAGCGGGATTTTTTAAGATCTCCGGATAAATATCGCACCATCACTAGCTGAAATATCTGAAATACATATAAATCTTCACAACAAAAGATCATGGGTCCATTGTGAGATTCGCTTTCCCTATCCGAAACCACCGGATGTTAGCGCAGACATTTACTAAAAATAGATCACGTAAATGGACTCATAGAACAAGCATGATCAGTAGAGAAGTAGCCAAGCGAGCGAAATGTTCAAAAATACCTTTTTTAGGGTCCCGTACCCAAGGGGTAAAACGGGACCCTATTACTAAAAGACTCCGCTGTCCGTCCGTCCGTTCGTCCGTACGTTCGTCCGTCCGTCTGTCACCAGGCTGTATCTCATGAACCGTGTTAGTTAGACAGTTGAAATTTTCACAAATGATGTATTTCTGTTGCTGCTATAACAACAAATACTAAAAAGTACGGAACTCTCGTTGGGCGAGTTCGACTCGCACTTGTTCAGACCACAACTTGACCACGTCAGTGGGAAAAAACATACAGCTCGCTGATCGTAAGCGGTTATTGCAACCTGTGAATGCTTGCAACTTTAGAGGGTCACGATTTTATTGTACAACACTGTGTTTAGATCATTTTGAGCACTTCGTAAAGATAGTTACTTTTATTGCTTACTGTACCGTCTTCATTTGTCTCCATCCAATAGATCAAAAGTCGTAATTTAATTTCAAGACTAACAAAATATTGGCTCCATTCGCTCTATTTTCTTTGCAACGAAAAGTAGTAACAGACATAGTTGTATACTAAGTAAATGTTAATGGAAAGTTTCAAAATGCAGATTTTGTATGGGAGCGGCTTATGGCGGCGGGTTCGTGTGATTCTTAATTGTACATTTCTAATACAGTGCATATACACACATAACAAATATTTTGTTTGATAGGATAGGCATTTTGGGTGTCCACTAGTACGACCGTGTTAACATGGAGATCCTAGACGTGCTGATGTCGCCGGAATAGAGGCCTACCTAATGAGATGACAGCTACAATGGTGCGGTCGCGTATCCCGGATGTCCCGGACCTAATCGCGAAACGCATCTTCTACTGTGATCTGCAATGGAAAGCGCAAGCAAGGCGGCCGGTTTCTACGGTTCAAAAATGTGTTGAAGCGGCATATAAAGAAAATAAATAAATATCATAGGACATTATTGCACAAATTGACTAAGTCCCACAGTAAAGCTTGTGCTGTGGGTGCTTAGACAACGACATTTATAATATAGAAATACTTAAATATACAGCGTGTATTTTTGGTACGAACATACATATAATCAAAGGGCAGCTAGTTTAGGCTGTAATTAATACACTTTCATAGGTTTTATAAAAAATGGACGACTTTTATTTTTTCATACAAAATAATTCCGCAAGCAATGTATCACTACTTTGTTATATCTCAAAACGTCTCATTAATAACGCGACGTCACAACACTGTCACAAGTGATTATGAAATACGAAATACATTGCCGCTCGAAAAAAACCGGCCAAGTGCGAGTCGGGCTTGCGCACGAAGGGTTCCGTACCATTATTTATAAAAACGGCAAAAAAAAAAGTTTGTTGTATGGGAGCTCCCCTTAAATATTTATTTTATTCTATTTTTAGTATTTGTTGTTATAGCGGCAACATCATCTGTGAAAATTTCAAATGTCTAGCTATCACGGTTCGTGAGATACAGCCTAGTGATAGACGGACGGACGGACAGCGAAGTCTCAGTAATAGGGTCCCGTTTGACCCTTTGGGTACGGAACCCTAAAAATAAAAAAATAATTATGCTCTGGTGGTGAAGACTATATTAAAAAAATCTTTCAAAATTGTTTTCTAGCACTAAAACCTATATGTAGTTTAAGTTTGAGGTTATATCAAAAATACGCACTGTATAGTAAACACCCATGACTCAGGAACAAATATGCATGCTCATCACACAAATAAATGCCCTTATCAGGATTTGAACCCGGAACCATCAGCTTCATAGGCAGGGTCACTACCCAAATAGGTCAGACAGGTTGTCTTAGCAAGAGAACTCATATAGAACCAACAACATGGGAGACTAACTGGTGACCGTCCATATTGGAGGCGTATTGTGCAGAAGTGAATTCGAAGCCATGCGATGCATGAAACTCGAGTGACGAGCTGAAGGCTGACCTTTAGCTCGTCACCACACACCACAGACCGGAGGTGGCCATCACATATAATTACGTCGGAGAGGTGCTGACCTGCAGCAGCAAGTGTGGCCGCACATTCGCTGCAATGATTGGCTATGTCAGTCACCTGAGAGCGCCCCAGCGACACTCAGCGGTAGAAAGCAGTCGCTGTGGGCGAAAACGGCTAGAAGGAGATAATTATGAGATAGGATATTTTAATTTTATCAAATTTGAGTGAGGGTGAGCATGATCAGAATGAATAAGTCAATGAATTTAGTTTGTTTATGTTAAATTAGGGAAAATTTTGTACTTTGAAAAGAACATGGGTAGGGTACAAATACACAACGAAGGGTTCCTAATAAACATTCATGATCATTGCCCAATTTAGAATCAGAGCAAGCTACAGATCCACTTAAATATAGTTTTAAATTTATTAAGTTAGTTTTATTTTATTTATTTTTATTGTATTTGATTTTTCCTTTCCAATGTTTAGTTACAGTTAAAACAGAAGTTGACAGTTGCGAACAACTGACATGCCGATACCGTCCGACGGACTGTAAATCAGTGGGCCCCAACGCGCGCTTTACATTTCACAGAATAGGTTAGGTAGGGTCAGCATCAATAGTAGCGGT
This sequence comes from Cydia pomonella, assembly GCF_033807575.1. Lineage (NCBI taxonomy): Eukaryota > Metazoa > Arthropoda > Insecta > Lepidoptera > Tortricidae > Cydia > Cydia pomonella. The sequence goes on along the minus strand of NC_084717.1, from coordinate 4,886,128 downwards.
TGAAACAACGCACCAAAAGTATCTGATTTTTTTTTATACTACGTCGGTGGCAAACAAGCATACGGCCCGCCTGATGGTAAGCAGTCTCCGTAGCCTATGTGCGCCTGCAACTCCAGAGGAGTTACATGCGCGTTGCCGACCCTAAACCCACCCCCCCTCGTTGAGCTCTGGCAACCTTACTCACCGGCAGGAACACAACACTATGAGTAGGGTCTAGTGTTATTTGGCTGCGGTTTTCTGGAAGGTGGAGGTACTTCCTCAGTTGGGCTCTGCTCTAGACCTGAAATGACATCCACTGGCTGTGCCCTACCACACAAAGCGAAATGAAATTCACAATGCCCATACCTCTCTTAAAAATCATCATCATCATCATCATCCCTGATAACTTTTCTAAATATAGATAAATTTCTTAAATTCACGTTCAAAAGTATATCTTTTACAGTCCCAGTTGTTCTCTATTAAAAGCATCACTTTTTGTTAAGCTGTTACAGAATGGTAGATACTTATGAAGCGTTGTTTGATCCGCTACTTTTGATGCTGACTGTACCTAGTTTTCGTTAAAATTTACATAGGTAATCGTGTCGGTGTCTATTAAGATATACATCTGGAAATGCAAGGGCCTCACCGAATCAATTTAGCACCACTCAATAAAGATTTCAGAGAGCCTCTTAACACGAAAGTGTTGTGTGATAATCTCTCTATCTCGTTTACTCTTGAGAAGCGTCAGATGGGAAACGAGCGAGGAGGTAGATTTAATGGAATAGACTCGACGGGGATTATTATGGATATGGCAAATGATGTTTTATAAGGTATTGATTACAGACTTAGAGCATTTAACAACTGGAGCCGGCTTTTCTGTAATTTTCTGTGCAAAACAGTCTGCCGATTTTTGTGAGGGAAGGGCACATCAAGTACATGACTATGTGTATTACGTTACGTAAAGCAGTAAAATAAAAAACAGTAATTTTAACTGATTGAACATTTCTAAGTGTTGAAAAAACAGTCACTACATTTTAGCTACTCAAAACAGTAAAATTTACTGTTTTGTTCGATAGACTCATATGGAACTGCACCCCTAGTGTAGTTTTTTTCGATAGCGAAACGTGACGTACGCGTTTGCGTTGTATGGGATTTTGAACAGCGCGCCAAGCGGGACGTTTTGTAAACTCAAAAATCTTATACAAAATGACACTTGACGCAGACGCGTACGTTTTGTTTCGCTATCCAAAAAAATGTACACTAGGGGTATTGTTTAAAGTATGAAACATTAATGCAGTTTCAATCGTCTAAATGGTTTTTTTCTTGGTCAAACAAATTATTCCATTAAATCTTCCTCAAGAGTTTCTCTATTGATGGGTGAAAACCGCACGAAAATCCGTTCATTTGTTTTTGAGTTTATTGCGAACATACATACACACAGACAGACGCGGCAGAGGACTTTGTTTTATAAGGCGTAGTGATTACCAATCAGAAATGAACGAGATACTTTGTCACAGCACATGGAGCCTGGGGTCCACTAGGCAACTATCGCAAGAATTGGCGTAGGCACTAAGTTTCAAGAAAGCGACTGCCTTTTGACCGGTCAACCCAAAGACAAAATGGCCTTATTTAGATTTGTTTTACAATTCCTTCATCAAAAAGTGACTAGTGAATATATTATGCAATGATATTTTATACATAAATTCCGAAGTAGAAAAGCGGTATGCGAATATAGCATTGGGCATAGAGAAATCAGTAAAGCTTAGAGAGTGCTTACTCCATACACAGGCAAAGCTCCTTTTATAATAAGTTTTAAGTGAATTTTCTGAATAAGATTTAAGCTTAAAAGTATTAAGATGTAAGGCAGTTTCAAACTAATGTTTAATAAGTTTTGTCATACCTCCCATTCGGGTATAAAGTGAGCAGTTGAGCACTCTAACGGCCCGATTCGAATAATGATTAAAACACGTTTAAGATCTTGGACTGATCTTTAAAAGATCGATAGCTAAACGACATGTCAAAATTGACATTTATTTCGATTCCGCTGTGATCCCAATATGATCTACGATATTTCTAACGTCAAAGTGACATTGCTCGGATCGAGCTGCTTCTGTCAATTATATGACATACAAACGACATCTAAATGAGAAGTTAAGAGTTATCTTAAGCAGAACTTATCGTTATCATATCTCATTCTTCGAATCGGGCCGTAAGCTTAGGTACTTATTTCTCAACGGTAAGGGCAGCCTACCAGATTCCGTGCATGCGAAATTGTTCTTAGGAAACTAAGTTCGGTAAAAAGACGTTTCCAGAACAGTGCAGCTATGTAAAACATCCAGTAATCGACATTCTCTGTTCTTGGCATAAATATTGTATGAGCCAGCTGCTGTAAGACGTGGCCGGCGAATGTCCTATATTACATTGGGCTGGAGACATTTTCGACCTGTTGTAATGGAAACTTGCGATGCCGCCATGTGGATGTTTAGTTTTGCGAACTAAGCCACACCATTCAATGCCATACCATACATGCATAACAAACGCAGTGACATTGAATAATCAGTTTGAACATGAAAGTTTCTGCGCGAAACGCTACATGTAGTAATTGAATGCAACTACAGAATATATACAGGGTGAAATTTTAACCACCAGTCATACTTTGTGTAGTGACTTTATAGGTCATACTGATCAACTTTTATTATGAAACCAATGCCGAAAACGCGAAAAAAATTTAAGCTGTTTCATACATTCCGGCTGATGTGATGCCGCTGATTTCAAGGCTCTGATTTCAACGGATTATCTGTCAGTATCTTAACATATGATTTTTTTACGTAGATATATATGGACATAAAACATAAATATGGACCGTAAGAAATATGAAACTTAAAATATGAATATGGATAGCTTGGTACCTAATTCAAATGCCAGAACTATGCTAAAAGAATAGTAGTAAACATGTATTTTCAACACGTGTTTAGTACCAGTAGTTTAGTCCAGCGCGTTTCGCCAGTCCGTTTATTTTGTCGTGTACATATATTATGTAACTTAAGGCCAGAGATCACATCTTCACTAGATAGTGCATTTAACGCGTCGCGCCCAACACACAAAATAGTACTTAGTCCTCCATGTCGTATCCGACAACAGCGACCTTCACAATTGTCTCTGATGAGCACGTATCTCGCAAAACCGAACTTAATTTTAAATGTCCAATTGCACTGTGAACAATAAAGCTCCTGTTGGTATGTGAATGCGTAAGGGGGCTTAGTTAGTTTGAGACTTCCGTTAAAGGCTTGGCCAGGTATTTAAGTCGAGCTTCTTTCAAACTTGCTACACCTTTTCTTATCTTCCAATCGCCATTCTTATTTTTTCAACACACAAAAGCATGGGTGTGAATTGGAGTCATAGCAAATTACCAAGCGTATTAAAAGTTGCAGGATAAGTTGCTCATAACAATATATCATGAAATAGACAATTGTGAGGGAATTAGTCCTATAAATACCCCCTATATCTTATAAACTACTCGTATATATAATATAACAGTCTTATACTAGTTAAAATAACATAAAATCGTACAATCAATTGCTATTTCATCGCGTAATTACAATAATATTTAGATAATTAAGTCTAAAGGTTTTAGGAAAACGGGCATATTTTAAGTTAACAATTTAAGTACATTTTACTAACTCTTTCATTATACAGCTTTTAATAAATATAAGGTTTGAACATGTTCAGCAAAAAAATGGGCTTTAAAGTCCATTTACAATGTGCATCGAAAATAAGTATAACCAGGAAACATACTAAACATTGTTGGGTCAATTAGGACAACACATAGGTAACATACTTATAAATGTGCGTATTAAGAAGGTGTGTGGTGAAAGAATATTATGCTTCTTTATAATGTGGTATCTACCGGAGATGATCTATACTTGAGGCTTTTCGCCTAGGTTGAACGTATGAACGGCGAACCACATATTGCTTGGTGCTTATATTGTTACACTCGGGTGCAAAAAAATGGGCGCTCGTGAAGAAATTTTATGAAGATATGTCCAATAAGTACCTAAATTGGTAAAATTGCTTTTATTTTGCCTTTTAATAAAGGTAAAATAAGAGCTGCTTTAGCAATAGCTGCTTTTATAAAGTATTTTTATATATTATCAGACATTTAAGAATGAAGACACTGTTAAAAAAGAGCTTGCTGATTTAAGCTTATTAATTGTTGACTCACACGTTGAGTACTTATGTATTTTTCACTTAAATTAGTTTCATAAGTAACTTACTTACTTGGGCTTTTTCCATATCATTACCTATTAAGACGAACGAATACCTTAGAAACATTTCTCAGAACGTAGACTTTGTAGAAGACTTAAGTTTCTTTAAAAACTTTAAAACTTAAAATTATTAAAAGCAGAATGAGGCATATTCTGATTGTAACATTTGTATTAACAGGTTATGAATTTTATCTACTTAGATTTATATGGTCTGTCGGAGATCCAGAACAAATCCAGATCAATTTCATAACCTGGTATTGCAGGCAGAATACGCCTTAACAAATCAAATCGAATAACTTCTATACGGTGACTTGTTTAGCTATAAGGAGAAATTTTGATAAAATAAAATTATAATAAAAGAAAAGTTTTTATTTAATAAAAGTTCTGCGAAATGAGTTGCTTGTGAAATGTTTTTTAAACTTTAATCCTTGGGAAATTGCAGTAGTCCTGAAAAAGCAGGATCTGTTAAAGTGAGAAAGTAATATAGATAAGAAGGTAGGTTTTATTCTTTCCCCAGAGCCTCGGCTCGTACAGCCAAGGTATTAAATATTGATACAGACAAAATGCCAAAAATATGTACACTCCACCTTAATATATGGGCATTAATGTCGTGTACATATTTGTCATTTTGTCCGAGTCGATATTTAATACCTTGATTGTACAGTTAGCATCAAAAGTTCTTTCTTGATCAAGTTCTTCTCATTATTTAACAAATTAATAAAAGGAGATATTTTTCTATGTAGAAAAATTACTTTGTGAGAGATACTTTTTACTAACTAACTATTAAACTGTAGGCTGTACTCCTCAAACTGACCAACATTTGTTCAGCGAATTTTAAAAATTATGTTTTTTTTTAGTCTTTCTATTTTTCATACAAGTTAAACATTACCTTCAATGTACGCCGTCATCAGTGTAATTGACGTTGATTGTCATGCTTTAAACATAACATTGCGTCTTAGAATTAACTTTAAAGTGTTCTAAAAATCAAAACACAAGTTATTTTTAAAAGTTGCTTAACAAATGTTGGTCAGTTTGAGGAGTACAGCCTACAGTTTAAATTTTTGCTCGTGTTACAGGCCACACCCGGTATATACACGGTGCTACATGAGGAACCCGAAAGATTTTAACCACGTACTTCTGAGGCCAAAAGAAGGAAAAAATGTTATATGAGTTTCAGTAAATTATCGGCAAAAAATTTTTTTTTTTGTTTTTTTTTTTTTTTCAAATTTTGAACGTATTTATACATTTTTTTGTAAAAATTAGTTCTTGCAAGGGTTATTTGTAAATTTTTGACATCTATCAATAAGGATATTTAGACTACGCCCCATAATGGCGTCATCGCGATCAAAAAGGCGTTTTGCACTAAGTTACGATAAGAAGCTGCTTTTTTTACATTGGTATTAACTCTGAAACTAGGCGAAATCCAGAAAAGTTTATATGACATTTTAGTCTCTAAATGTGATCAGTAATACACTGTCAAAATCTTTCGGTTTCCTCATGTAGCACCGTGTATATTTTATGATTATCATTTTCTGCAAGGGCGTGGGAACACTGGCGATTGAGTTCGCCTCGAACGCGCAACGTGTTTGTCACCTTGGTGATTCCAAAAGCCGCAAGAAAAGACTGAACAACGACCTGCCTCAGGGCTCTGTCCTCGCTCCAAGTCTTTTCAGTCTGTATATCCATTCTTCAGATGTTGTTATAGTTTGCGTCGAAGATTCAATTTTAAATTTAAAGTTATCCGTAGCATATCAAAACAAACAGCTTATCTCCTATTTGTAAGCGTAAATCTTTGAGACTGTTAAGTACACTTTACTCTTTTCTTTTGGATCCCAATACACCCGAATATCTAAGATCTAAATTTAAATTTGTTACTGCTCGCCCTGGTGGTGTTCTTCGTACCTCCCATAGCTTTAAGCTTTCCATTCCCCCTCATCGCACCGGTTTCCTGACCAACTCCTATACTGTTCAGGCGATACGTCTGTGGAACGACCTTCCACTTAATATCAGAAAAGCTCAAAGTATATTTCATTCAAGCTATAGCTCATTTTCAAGCGCATGTTGCGCAAGCATTTATTTGACAGATGTAAGTAGTATTTCACAGAAGGTAAATGTATAATGTATATATACAAAGTAAGTAAGTAAGTATATCATACAAAGTTTATGATTTCAATATATATATATGTTACCGGAAATGTATGAAATCTAGGAATTGTATACAAATCCTAGGAAATTTATACAATTCCGAAGCTATTTAGGAAATGTATAAAATATGGTTTCAAAAACTATTTAATACATACTTGTCCTAGGAAATATGTAAAATTCCTAGGAATTGTATATAATTCCAATATCGGATTAGGAAATGTATAAAAAACAATGCTTTCTGTAATAAAACACTCAACTATTTTACATTTCCGATTGCTATTTAGGAAATGTATAAATTTCCTAGGAAATGTGTAATATAATTTGTTTTACACATTTCCGTGCGATTTTAGGAATTACATACATTTCCTAGGAATTGTGTTACCGGAAATGTATGAAATCTAGGAATTGTATACAAATCCTAGGAAATTTATACAATTCCGAAGCTATTTAGGAAATGTATAAAATATGGTTTCAAAAACTATTTAATACATACTTGTCCTAGGAAATATGTAAAATTCCTAGGAATTGTATATAATTCCAATATCGGATTAGGAAATGTATAAAAAACAATGCTTTCTGTAATAAAACACTCAACTATTTTACATTTCCGATTGCTATTTAGGAAATGTATAAATTTCCTAGGAAATGTGTCTAATATAATTTGTTTTACACATTTCCGTGCGATTTTAGGAATTACATACATTTCCTAGGAATTGTATACAATGACGGATTACATACATTTCCGGTAACATATATATATATATTATTTTAATTAGTATTTAATTTGTAAACAGTAGGTAGTGATATCGGTTAATTATTCTCAATTACAAAGCCTGCACTTAACAAACGTCTCTTTTTGAGCCAATGGTTGACTGGTAGAGAATGCCTTAAAGCATTAAGTCCACCATTTGTAATTAATATTTTATGTGCAATAAAGAATAAATAAACAATAATGTGACTTAAAGTATGATAATAACCTGACGACGCTTGAATTTAATTGCCTCCATGAATAATAATGAATAACATTTGAAACGTAACATTTGCTTACATTTCACATAGTTCCACTTTCCCTCGCGTTTGTGTTTAATTTACATACGCTTCAGTAAAACAGTGTTGCGTAACTCTGATAACCCGAGATATTTACTTACGCGCCATTACGATATTCAATGAGTTTGAACCCTTTGCACAGTACCCGTTTAGCAGAAAACGTTTCTTATACAGGCATAGATAATTTATATTGTTCGAGCTACTGCTAAGCATCTCAGTTTCTGCTTGCTTTCGGCTGTTGTACACTACAGGAGACCAATCAAACTTTATCATATCGGCCTTTTATCGCCCACTGCTGAGCATAAGCCCCGGCACCGGCTATGCCCAGGCCCGCACGTCTTCGCAATATAATCCAGTCTCTTTGTTCACCCAAACTTCAATCCATAGACCGTTATACTGTTCCAAATAACTATAAATCTTTATAGTTCGCGTGCAAAAGTATCTTTTACAGTCTAATTGATCTACATCGAGAGAGATAATATCTCGTTTTGATAAGCTATTTTCAGAATGGTTATACCAAAAGCCAGTACCTAATGGAATTTAGTACAACATTGCAGATCTAGGCCTTGAAAATGCCCGCTATTGTGTCTATTAAATCTTGTGTTCATAACTGGTATTTAAGCTGATGCCTTGTATAGACGCAGTCATTTCGTACCAAAAGCCCTGTGGCCGTGGTTGCTTCAACGCATTGCTCACCAAACACGAACGCCAAAAACTAATGCAAATTGGACCTTGAAAATCTTGAAAACAATACCTGGACAGAGATCAAGTAATACTAGTTCTTATGGTCCGCTTTAACAAAAGTAACAAAAGATCGCTTCAAGCACTTCGACGCTTGCACCGTAACCGTAACATTCTTAATAGCAATTTCAACCCTCCATCAGTGACACAAAGTTGAATTTCGAACAAAGAGATTCTGCGCTGGTAAATGTTTTTTCAAATCAAATATGACTTATGTGCCATTGTAACTGGAACTTATTTAAGATATTTTTGAATTGAAAGAGTAGTTGGCACTCGATTTCGTCTAACATATCCCTGAAAACCACAGCCACGCTTCCCTTGACATAGAATATATTAGTTGCTTGTAGAAATACGAGGTAAAATGGCTTTTAAATAAATGTTCATAGGGTTTATTATCTATGCTATATTGCTGGTAGTAAATAACAGATTTACAAACAGAAGTAAAGGCGCTTGTGATGACATGCTTTTAATCTTGCAATAATATTAAAGGGCGCTTCCTATTTGTACCATGTCACACCATGTGAAAATGTATGAAATACGGTCTTAAGAAGCCGGAGTATGTCGATAGAATTAGTTAGCTATTAGTAATTTGTTTCTTAAAACTGCCACCTATTTTTAAACTCCTGTAATTTTGGAGATGTATAAGGGCCAACACACATAACTACGATACGACGTCCTCTCACATTGCGGTGTCGTGCAATGTTACGGCGTTGTATCGCGGGGCCAACACACAATTACATGCGATGTCGTGTCGTGGCACGATACGACGTCGTGTCGTGAAAATCTACGACATCGCAACGTTACACCACGTCGCAACGTGACACCACGTCATATAGTGGAACTACCAATAATGATGTATGGTGCTTTGAGTGGATTAGTCATGATCTTGGTCTTAGACATGTTCATCTTAAGGACACCCTTCAGAGATCCTACACGAAGCTCTTCGATCATATTACAGAGGTTTGCAACGTTCTCAGCTAGGAAGATGAGGTCATCTGCGAGCTGCGAGTCTTAAATGCTCAAATTTCGCGCCATTAATATCCATACTTCTTTCGCCCAGGTTCAGTCTTCAAGTAAAGAGCTTCGGTGAAAGTGTATCTCCTTGGTGCACACACTGCTGCAAGGGGATGCGGTTGGTAAGTTCGTGTATCCACACCTCCATGGTCACACATTTGTTTGGCTCCCGGAGTATATATCAACGTATCTGCTATCAATGCCACAGCGATGGAGAGAATGGAACAGGGCCCAATGTTCGAGACTATCAAAAGCCTTCTCCTAATCGACGAAGGAAAAACACAAAGGCCGGTTATGTTCTTTACATTTACCCTTCAACTGCTTTACGGTGTGAATATTGTCTGACGTTGAATATCCGCTGCGAAAGCCAGCCGTCGACAGATTGATTCTCATCCAGCGCTCATGACAATTTGGTAGTAACAGACTGATTTGCTGGAAGTTCCTTAACAAGGCTGGGGACAAAGTTTAATTTAGACTGTAGCATTATTAACTTTTAAAATGTAAACATTCTTTCTGAGCTATAGAGTTGTAAACAAGGACAAAATAATCTTATTTATTCAAAAATGGGGTATTCAAAGATAATGGTCTAAAAGACACTCGTTATAAACTCAATACATATTTAATTTTACTCTCACTTCGTTGTCTTGTCGAGATACGGGACTATGAGCAGCATTCAGAATTTAAAAATCTGTTATCGATTAACACGTTCACTGCCAGCGACCCGTTAGGCGGGTTCTCTGTTCGCAGGCGCTTTTCGCTACAAAGCGGAAAAACCGTGTGCACTGAATGCGTTAAATGTTGATACTATTTGATTTTCTATGCATCCCGTTGGGGCCAATAAATAAGCACAAGCAAGATGCAGTAAGCAATGAGGGTAACTTCTTTATCCTCCGTGGATTCCTTTTTGTCCAAAATTTTTTTTTTTTTATAATTCGTTTTTTATTATTATCAATAGCAATATTTCTTAAACATGCGTGGAAAATATGAAAATTGTATCTTTTCGTTTATAATAACAGGCTACGTAATGCTATGTGGCATTACGCTGCGCGCCAGAATACATTTTCGCACAACATTGCCGGCCTAGGACTTTTAGGTGTAATAACTTTGTGTTCATAAAATAGCCTGAATTTGTTCGGTCCTTTGTGCCACACTTGGCTAACAAGTTACTATTTCCCGGCCTTTATAGAAAGGTACCTACTGTTTAAATTCTGATTGCGGCCAAAGTGTATAAGTATATTGCGGCTTTCAGAACATAATCCAGGATTTTACCCATTATCATTAGGTCAGCTTGAAACTAGCAATTTTTAAACCGACTTTTATTAAAGAAGGACGTCTCAAATTCTGTTTTGGTGTGTATTTATGAAAAAAGTGGACATGGCAAGCAAACTCATCCAACCTGTCATTTTGACGAGTGATTTAGGCCTTTGGTTACATACTTAATACTTTACAATACTGCTGACTGTACACACTGTACAGTCAGCATCAAAAGAAGTGGATCAAACAACGCTTCTGTAACAGCTTAACAAAAAGTGATGGTTTTATAACTAGAACAATTAAAACGGTAAAGGATATACTTTTGAACGTGAGTTTTAGAGATTTATCTATAGTTGGAAAAGTTATCCGGAATATCAAATACTATTGGCGTGTTGTTTCATTCGCTACTATTGATGTTGACTGTACAATGTTTCTTGTTTATCTACTACGCTTCACAGACAACCAGTCAAACAGCGGTGGTTTACCACAGAACCAAAAAAAAAAGAAACTACAAAAAAAATATTGAACAGGTATACTTATTTAACAGTAAAAATTAATCTTTGTCCATGTCATTCCTAACTAAAGACAGATATGAAACCGTATGTATTTGAAAATGAACCGTATCTCTTATATTCCAGGTACAAAATTTACATACACGCAAGCCTGGATAAATCATTATTGAATTTATTATTTATTATTATTATTTATTTATTTCAAATAACAAATTGCACCTTACAGCTAATGCCAGAGCGGCACAAATTGGAATACATTAACAACATAAAGCATTAACATTATAAAGCAATAACTCATGAGCAGCTAAGACACAGGAATTCATAACGGTATAGTACTCTCAGGCATCTCTCTTTCTAATATCCTCTTGCATTCCATTATCACTCGCCCCATCGCACTCACAAATAAATCGCACTGTGGCTACGCCTCGAGCAGCCATTCATATAAGAATGAAACTGGAGTTCTTTGACCAGATTCCAGAATTAATGTGGCATCTGAATATTTTGAACGTCAAAGTGAGAAGTTTCTTATAATAACATTATTCACAAGTAGGTACATCAAAGCTTTGCTTTGTAAGGCTTCATGTTGAGTCATGGGAAAACCGAGGAAGTTTCGATTTTAAAATTACTAGGTATTTAATTGACCGAAGCGTTAGAAAAGTCTCTTCAGCTTGGGCAAAAATGCTTTCGTATGGCCGGGTGTTCTTCTCTATTCTCGATTCTCGTAAAATGTTATGAGCAGGTTCAGTAGTAAATTATATTTTTTCCTTTTTTTTAGTATTTTTTGGGTAATGTTCAAAATGGTGAAAATTGGCATACATGACTAAAGTGCCATTAGCATCTTTGGCACTTAAGTTGCTATGCAGTCAGCAGCTATATCATTGATGCTGCCGACTTCCTTGCTGCAACAAAGGTAAGTTTTGGCCGACATTTATATAAAATTTCACACCAGTCAGCGGCATGTCGCACGCAATACTGCAGCGGTCTGCGGTATCTTTATTGAGCTTAATGTGGCAGAAGGTTGACTTAACTTAAAATAATTACTAAATACAATCAATTAAATAAGACACCATATTGATAAAAACCGGTCAAGTGCGAATGGGACTCGATTTTCCAGGGTTCCGTGCATACTTATATCACGAAATTTTAAACAATGTTTTTGTTACGTGAAACGTGAGTAAAACCTCTTTAAAACTCAAACTCATTTAGGATCAAAAACCAGATGTGACGGAAAATGTTATGGCGCGGTGGCTTATACAATGTCTGCATTTATAATATATATGCATATTTTTGCTATCGATGTTTAGAGATTAACAACTTTTACTCGGAATTGAATACCGCTGAGAAGAGTGGTGATGGTGGCGCTGATTTTGTGCTAGAAACGACGCATCTGGAGTTAAAATGACCCTTATGCGCGGTGTTATTTAGTACCTTATTGCTCATCAGTCCATGGACGGACTTACCTAAATAAGTTTTTGCCAAAAATTTCATTTTTGATACAAGCTTTTATTGCTGACTGTACTTTTATCCACAGGCAACTAATACTCATCGAGACAATTCTAAAAACTCCAAACACAATTAGGTTGCGTTGTGTTATCATAGAGTTCCTATGGGCACCTCCTGTCTCCATCGTCAGATCAGCTCGATAGTACCATAATATTGCATTGTCACCCAAATTACATATGTATGCAAATTTTCAGCAAGAATTGATTTGATTACAGACCGACAGGCAGACAACGGGACAAGTGAAACTAAATTAAAGCTTGTAAAAAGTCATTCATCATTCGATAGATCTTTCTTGAAAAAATAAAATACGTAGGTACAATTAACAAGCTGTAATTTTAAACTCAAGTTTAAACGCTAATTAAGGGCGCGCTTTTCTCCTACGCTTCAAGCCTTCAACCCTATGCATTGCTGAGCTTTAGGCCTTCGTAACTAAGGTAGTTTTGGAAGTTGCAGGAAGCATTAACCTGCCGATCGCTCCGGGCCTTCGGCCCTACGCGGAACTCGACATTCGGCCTATGCATTTGAACAGTTGTACCATTATTTTGTCTTTAAGCACTAATCATCTTCAGGCCTCGGTATACTACATGGAACTAGGCCACAAATTAACGACTCGATCTCCCAAATAGAAGAGTCTCGATCGATTATTTTGTCTTATTTAAAAAATAGCTTTAGATTTTAAGTTAAGTATGCTATACGGACTATACTTAGGACGTCCACCCACAAGATGGACAGACGACCTTATTAAGTTCGCCGGAAGACGCTGGATGTGGATCGCTTCCAACCGGTACATGTGGAGGTCCAAGGGGGAGGCCTATGTTCAGCAGTGGACTTCTTATGGCTGAGATGATGATGATGCTATAAAAATGTCTATGACCCAACAACAGAATAATGCTGAATACTCCTAAATAAAACCCTCATTTGCTGCGAATATTATTTTACGAATCTCATTAGATACGAGATACTAGCAAAATAATTATTACTCAGACATTACAAATAACAACCGAGTGGATTAATTAATAAACTAGATATTCAATACTTACATGGTTTTCAATTGGATGGTTTTATGCAGCATAATCTATTATTAGTGTATTGTAGTAAAGTACTCGCGATAATTTAATTATCTCTAATATAATATATTATAAATTATTCTTATTTATATATGGCACTTGCAGACTCTGTAATTAACTATGGTATTTCTAGCTATGGGAGAACATATAAAACATACTTACAAAAAATATATGATATTCAAATAAGATTACTAAAAACTATAGTTCCCTTGAAAATAAAACTTCAATATAAAAATAATTATCACAAATTGTTTAAATACTGTAGAATATCTAGTGTATATGACAAAGTAAAACTTGCTGTAATATTAGAATATAAACACTTGCTGGGGCAGCTGGACAGGTATAGGAGACCATCCCACCTCCGGACCTTAACCAATGAACCATACTTTAAAATAACTAAAAGTAACAATGAATATGGGAAAAGGCTCTGGCCAACATACCTGCCTAATATCCTGAACAGCTTACCCAAACAAGTAGTAGAAACTTTAGTAAAACATCCTGATAAAATAAAGAGTACACTTAAGAAAGCACTGATTAATTGAATTAATTTTGTTACAAATAGTATTATAATAACATGTAAACACTAACTGCCAACAGGACTAATTATATACTTAGTTAAGGCTAAACTTAGTTAACACAATCTCCAAATATAGAGATTATAACTGAGTGCTGACTGTACCTCAACAAAAAAAAACTGAAATAAACAGATTAAATTATGAATTTTTTTTTTTTTTAATTGTACATATTAGAATATTGCATGATCATATGAAATTTTTGAGACTCAAATTATTTTTATCGAATGTTTTGATGTGTTTTTTTCTTAAGTAGTCACACTACTGTATATTAATCAATATGTATATTAATTTATCCGTCCATCTCGAATCCGGCCTTCACCACTGGAGGGCTTCGTCACTTTTTCTTTAGTATTTATTTATTATTATAAAAAAAACAAACAAAAGTATATTTCAGACAGAAGTCCCGTGAAAAGTTTATAATCACATGGAACTTAAATTTTCTTTTATTCGGTCCGTGCATGACTGTAGCGCCGCCCTATTGGGTGTGGGAGATATTACTTATTTGACAGTTGGCAGCTACCAAATAGTATGAAGATATCATCCCACGAAAGTTCATATAATTTTCAACAACTCGCGTCGTGCGTTGGCGTCGCTTGTACTCCTCCCACCACCAACTTCGCCTATAGCCAAACACGTTCGAGTTCACATCACTGTCCCAGTACTTGACATTTTCAAGAAGTCATTGTCAGAGGTGACAGCTTAAGCGTGCTTATCATAATTATATTCTGCCCGTTAGTAGATACAAGCTCGCAACATACAATAAAAAATGAATTGGGTACTTATTTTATTTTCTATTACCTTCGACGAAAAAAATCGACCTGTTAGCAAGTAACCACTTACGTCTTTTCAACTTGCTTCGTGAATTAAAAGACATCTGTCATTATTTAGGTATTTTAGGATGTAATCAGTATCTTTATTGGTTTCATAGGTAATAAATACAAGATGTTACCTTTTATTTGGTTCAGCTATGAAACCCTGTAGGGCACTGCAATACAACTTAAAATCTAACTTAACTATGGCTTAAGGCTATCTTTTATAAGGATCATGCAAGGTATAATATATATCTTATAAATTAAATAGTAACAAAAATTTTGCTTGCTATATCTTAAACTCTACTATAACAAATACTATAACTACACATTACTATCAAAATACTCTTGCAATAAATAAAAAGCAGTTATTTAATACATATTTTGAAAAAAATAAACGTAAATAACCTTTTTTATTAGTTACTTACTGCTTTGCTTATTCGTACCAAGTATTTTTCAATTTTTTTTTATTTAGATGAAAAGGCGAAACGCTTAGATTAATATTTATAAGTATGAATGTTGAATCATTTATTCGTTATTATATGTAGGTATAGTAAATATCTATCTTTTTATTTATACATAATGTATTTACGTCGTTTTAAAAGTTATAACAAAATCGGTTCGGTTTTAACTTCATGTTAATTACGTCTTTTTTCCTACTGCTTGCATTATTTACTTTCGGCCCGATTGAAACTTTGTTGAAGTGACGTTTCTTCAAAAAAACCGACCAAGTGCGAGTCGAACTCGCGCACAAAGGGTTCCGTACCATTATTTATAAAAACGGCAAAAAAGTTATGTTTGTTGCATAGGAGCCCCCATTAAATACTTATTTTATTCTCTTTTTAGTATTTGTTGTTATAGCGGCAACATAAATACATCATCTGTGAAAATTTCAACTTTCTAGCTATGACCATTCATGAGATACAGCCTGGTGACAGACGGACGGACGGACAGACGGACGGACGGACGGGCAGCGAAGTCTGCGTAATAGGGTCCCGTTTGACCCTTTGGGTACGGAACCCTAAAAAACGTCACTTTTGACACTGAAATATCTGATCCATATCGTATCTAGACCCAATATTTGTCGTATCTTAAAGTGCGAATCGGGCCGTATATCCATCACTAGGACGGTTATTTTATCCAAACTACAATTTACGACAAAGCTCGTGGTGTAGCGACATACCAACGTGCAGCGGGGTATAGCTAGTAGCTTTAATAGGACTAGCGTTGGAAGTTGTTTCCCAATTTGGCAACAGAGCGAAGTGCTCAAACGCCAACACACTGTACTTTTCTGTAAGGTTTATTGTTTTTTGCAGTGGAAACAAGTTGAGCTTATAATTAGTTTTGAATATTGCAAAGTAACTATTACACCCAAAACGTTTTTAACTCGACTAAGAGTTACTTCGGTATTTTGGAAGATCGTAAACGCAGTAACATATAAGTTGCGCCAAAAATGTGTTTAATTAAATTTCCTAACCTCCACCCAGCTGACGTATAGTCCACCACATTATAATTCTGGTTCTAATTCGATAAATTCTTAATAAGGAGAAGAAAAAAAATCGTGCATGGAAGGTTACCGCTGCGGATTCCACCAGAGATAAGAATGCTAGTTTTTATTCTAAGTTTATTATTCTTCAATTAAAATGCAATGTTATTTGTGCAAAAAAGAATTTTTACTTATTGCATAACACCATTAAAAGTAATCGAAGAACGTAGAAGTTAGATTAATACATTTTGCACAACAATACAATCTTCAATTGATATTGATGGATTCTGATCCTAGCTATTAAGACAAATGTTATTAAGACAAACAGACCAATTCGAGTTTTAGTTATTTAATCTCATTCCAATATGATACTGATATGATACTAAAATATTTTTTTTTTATGTTTGACGATATTTTGAGAAATTCGTGGTATTAAATTTGATCTGTATAATAATTATGGAATAATATTAACATCAATAAATTGGTCTGATAATTAGCTTATGATTATAAATACCTACTGTCTTACTATTTATAAGTGCTTGTTGCTAGGCCTACATTAATAAAGAATATTTGAACTGAATTGAACTGATCTGATACTGATCTGTCAGTGTTCAAAGTGACGTTTTTGTTTCGAGTTTTAGTTATTAAATCACATTTCAATATCATACAGAGAGCCTACCGCGAAAGCCGAAATTTGCAAATTGCGGAGATAGGGTAAAGGCACCAGTAGTCAGCCTTATAACGCATTTTTAAAGTTTGTACTCTCGACGTTTCTACAGGATTAGTCGGATAAATAAACGCATAACATGGTTAGATCAATTGTTTATTATAGTTTTAAAACAAAGTATGTCAAAAAATAACAATCCTCTTTATAGTATCTATAATTAAGATTAAACAAAAAATGGCACTTTCCTCCAGTAGTCAGCCTCTAAAATCCAGTAAGCAGCCTTTGTGTACCCAGTACTCAGCCTTTATAAACTATTAATAACAATGAAGTAAAAAACACTATTATTTGTATTAAAGTTAACGATATTATAATATTTATCATTCCTAGGTAGGAAGCTAGAGTATAGGTAGGTACCTATACTCTTATAAGTACAATTCTCATGCCACGAAATTTGTAGGCCATAGGTGCTTAAAATTATTCTTGCAAACTAATAAACACTGTATTTATCTTCTTATTTTTTATTAATGAATCTGTTTATTTAATAGAATTCATTATTTTTAAAATCGGTTTAAATGCTGGTGAAACCCGTGCGGGGGCCCGTTAGATATTGGAATATTTCTCAACAAAAGTATGTATACACTTTTGAACCTTATTTAAATGAGTTAAAGTTCATAATATTTGGCAGCGACGTACCAAGGAAGATAATGGCTGAGTACTGGATCCGTGAAACCCAGTGGTCAGCCGCATTAAAACGTTATTTCAAATGCGGCTGACTACTGCGTTTTACTTTAAATTGACTGAGACATGCCTAACTAAATTTGAAAATGTAAATGTAACGGTCCTAACGGTCGTATTGAATCGAAAATAAAAAAAATAACTAATAACCCAAAGGTCAGCCGCGGGAGGCTGGGCACTGGATTTTTTGTAAAAAAGTGGTATCCAGTGGTCAACCTCCTCAATTTATAAGTTAAATATTGATATTTCTATTTGAATATAACGCAATTTAATAGATAAACTAACCAATAAACCCATCATTAACAAAAAACAGTAACTTTTTATATTAAAACATATTTTTTCTCACGCGTTAAAAAAACACCACGTGCAGTAAAAAATATGGCGGACATGACATTCTAGCTCTCGTCAACAAACATCACCTTTATGAACGAGTATATTTCCTCTCCCCGATACCTCACCGCACCTGCCGCGTAACGTATTAACGAATAAGGAATCAGAGCTCCTATTTGACTACTCGCGATTTGTTTAATCGAATATACCAGATATTTATGACCAATAAACGACTTAAAAGGCTGACTACTGGTCCCTGGCTGGCCACTGGTGCTGTTACCCTATTTCTCTTTTATTTCAATGAAGGCGTAATCAGAGTCAAAGAGAAAGGTGTCCGCAATTTGCGAACTCCGATTTTCGCTGTTATAGTCCGGGTCTGATACACTGTTCTGTCAATGGCAAAAGTGGCTTTTTGGTTAAAGGTTAACATAATGCGCAATTCAGCAGGTCCTCTAAAGGAGATTGGAATTATTTCATATTGGAATTATGTCAGATCCATATTAGATCCGTATCACATTTTTGGAATTGGCCTGAAAGTGTTGATGTCATTTGCATACGTTTTATTGCGTCTCACGTTTCAAAAATGATTCGGCTTCGCAGACGATTATTATTAGTTCAAATCATACGCAGGTTGTACTCGTGTGCGTGGAAACTATATACCACTGTAGTTCTCGCGTGAACACATCGGCAATTTATACCAAGCTCTGATGATCAGGGGTGCCAACTTCAACTTAGGGGTTTTACCACTAAATTGAAGAGGTAAAAAAGCAGCCTGGAGTGTTTAGGGCCTTAAACTTTTTAGGGATTTACAGATTTTTACTCCGCCGGACGATATCGGTCTGTCAGTTAGAACAAAAATTTGACAGTTCCCAACAACTGACCGGCCGACATCGTCCGGCGGACTGTTAGTCAGTGGTCGGCTTAAGAAACTAAATTATGATTGGAAAATGAAACATTCTCGATAGTGTATCCCACTCTCTGTTGCTTGAAATCTCAAGTACGACTGAGAAGGAAATACACGTCTCAACGTTCGGATTTACGCTACACAGTAATGATTTGATGTTTGAATTTTTATCAAACAACTTTCTATGGGAAAACAACCTTTCGCGCCTACATTTTTTTAAATTTGCCGCTTTTTTCTTGCTTTGGACGGAAATGGCTTGACTTGACAGGCTATATTAGATGACGTGTAATTTATTTTATTGTTTATTTAGTGGGTTTTAGGCTTGGAAGATTTAACAACCGGAGTCGCTTTTAAGAGCTTACCCCTCTGTCGAAAACCTCGGGCAATGATATGTATTGTATGGACTAACGTTTTTCGGACATGCTATTTATGCGTTACGTATTTGTACTTTTCCGCAAAAATAGGCTGTTTTGTACAGAAAATTACAGACAAGGTGTCTCCAGTTGATAAATCCCCCAAGGCTTTAGGCGTTTTTAACTTGAGCTCTAGGAGTAAAAATGGAGTTGGCAACCCTTCTGATCCTAACAGTTACTAGAAACCCTGCGTTTCTTTATAGGTAAAATGTAGTTCCCATTTCTCTCTATGAAGAGAAAATTATTTTTCATCTCTCCTATTCGAAAAGTTTACCTTTCATAGGCTGATTAGCGTGGAAAGTATTTTTAATTTTTATTTTTACTTACAGCAACGTCTAACAGCCATATATGTCATATTATTCAGTTATATTCTTCCGCATTTTCAAACCAAGTATTATTGAAATCAAATGTCAATTGCATTGCATTATTAAAAAAATATGCTACTTGTATTTAATATTTAAATGTATGATATAAATATAAATTTAATAAATCAATATAAATGACATTTGATCAAGCAAGGAGCCGAATCTTCATATACCAAAAAGTGTCCGACAAAAAACCATAAATAGGTGGCGCTACAATACCTAGAATACTCGAGAGAAAAATCTAATCATAGACAGCGCACTTCACTCCGTCAATAACGCCTAGGTTCTTAGCTACTCCAGCGCTACTCTGGAGAGATTTGAAACTATTATTTATAGCTGACAGCTGGACACTTTTGCAACAGTTCTGCCGCAGGATTAGATTATGTAATCCCATCGCACACTCCCCGAAATGTATCCTGTAGAATACCGATGAAAAGGCTAACTTTCTACGGTGTTCTAGGCTCTGTAGTCTAGCCAATCAATCATTATAATTAAGGTGAATAAGAAGAATTTGTTTAGGTATTGTTTGCTGCTCTTAAATTTATGATGAAAATGTTTTTAACACTAGTTAACAATATTTTCATCATAAGTTTAAGAGCTGCGTTCTTGTCGGTGAAGCAATCTCCAGGCATGCCTTTCTTTGGCCTCTTCCTTGACAGCCTGATTCGACACGACGTTCACTTTCTCCTTCACTTGATCCACGTATGCCCTTCTTGGCTTTCCTCTATTTCTCCTTCCTTCGACTTTCCCTTCTATGATGGTCTTGATGAATTCGTCGTGTCGTAACAGGTGTCCCAACATGTTTCTTCTTCTACTTTCGATGGTTTTCAATAGGCACCGCTTTTCTCGAATTCTATTTAAGACCTCCTCGTTGGTTACTTTTTCTGTCCAGCTTATTTACTCCATACGCCGCCAGCACCACATGTCAAAAGCTTCAAGGCGTTTTCTGTCTCGTTGAAGCATCGTCCAACATAACATAACAGCAGCTTCTTCAGCTACTGCACCAAAACACCTTCTGTAACAGCTTCTGTACCATAACATAGCAGCTTCTTCAGCTTTACATAGCTCAAGTCCGGTCGTGTATGGAGTATTGCAGTCACCTTTGGGATGGATCCGCCAAGTATCAGCTAGCCACCCTAGATTCTATAGACAAACGCGCTAGGAAGCTTATTGGAGATGCGAGATTGGTAGAGGCTAGACTGCAGAGCCTAGAACACCGTAGAAAGGTAGCCTGTTTATCGGTATTCTACAGGATACATTTCGGGGAGTGTGCGTTATCCCCCCATCTCCGTTCTGCCACCGTGGGACTAGACGCGGACTTGCGTTTCACCCTTACGTCGTTACTTTACCACTGATTCGCACTAAACGCTACGCATCCAGCTTTATAATGCGAACGGCTAAGGAGTGGAATTCACTTCCTGCAAATCAATTCCCAGTCCACTATAACTTGGACCTTTTTAAATCGAGAGTGAATAGACATATTTTAGGTAAGCATGTTCCATCCTAGACTGCATCGGCACTTTCCATCAGGTGAGATTGTGGTCAAATGGTTCGTAATAAAAAAAATAAAAAAATAAAATAACATTTTAAAATAACAGTTACATAATCACAAGGCCTACCCTTTTTAGTGTCGCACTGATCGTCGGTACGCACGGCTCGTCGGTGCCGCGGAGCGATCCACGCGGACCGCTGCTCGCTCGTCTCTGCCTGCAGTAAACATTTTACGGCCCGATTCGAAGAATGAGACACGATACCGATAAGTTCTGGTTTAGATAAGTTCTCATTTAGATATCGTTTGTATGTCGTATAATTGACAGAAGCAGCTCGATTCGGGCAACCAATGTCACTTTGACGTTAGAAGTAGATAGATCTTATTGGGATCACAGCGGAATCGAAATAAACGTCAATTTTGACATGTCGTTTATTTATCGATATTTTAAAGATCTTTCCAAGGTCTTAAACGTGTCTTAATCATTCTTCGAATCGGGCCGGATAGGTGAATGAGATCAGCACCATGATATTCTGACGTCAGTGTACGTTCGAACTAGGCGCGTGTATTTCGCTCGTAATTTTCCGTACATGTATTGATGCGAGTTGAACGCACGAGAAAATTATAACATAAGTTAGAATTGGCCCCCTGGACCCACAATAAGTCCATTGTAATGAACATCT
Source organism: Cydia pomonella (assembly GCF_033807575.1). Classification (NCBI taxonomy): domain Eukaryota; kingdom Metazoa; phylum Arthropoda; class Insecta; order Lepidoptera; family Tortricidae; genus Cydia; species Cydia pomonella. The sequence continues at coordinate 4,864,145 of NC_084717.1, read as the reverse complement.
ATAGAGTTTTTCCGTGGTCTTATAAAATCGACGACCGGTCTGGCCTCGTGGATAGTGACCCTGCCTATGAAGCCGATGGTCCCGGGTTCAAATCCTGGTAAGGGCATTTATTCGTGTGATGAGCATGGGTATTTGTTCCTGAGTCATGGGTGTTTTCTATGTATTTAAGTATTTATAAATATTTATATATTATATATATCGTTGTCTAAGTACCCTCAACACAAGCCTTATTGAGCTTACTGTGGGACTTAGTCAATTTGTGTAATAATGTCCTATAATATTTATTTATTTATTTATTTAATTATTAACTATTTTCTATAAAATATATAACGTAAGCATCTTTGCTACCTCATTGATATACGTGTAATTTCGGTAGTCAAACGTTGTCATATTAACAGTAAATTAAATATATTGGAAAAATTCTTATTTATTTTTAGGGTTCCGCACCTCAAAAGGAAAAAACAGAACCCTATAGGACCACTTCGTTGTCCGTCCGTCCGTCTGTCTGACTGTCAAGGCCCTTTACCTCGGGAATGCGTGGAGGTATCGAGTTGAAATTAAAACCTTATATTTTACAGTCCCTTGAAGCTGGGAAAAACCAAACTTATAAGTTGAAGTGAAAAAAGATACGGTCGTTTAAACTGCCGCAAAACACGTACATTTCGACACTATTAAGAGAATCATAATTTAATTTATAGGGTACTTCCCATTGATGTAGAAGTATGAAATTTGGCAACTAATATCGTTTTACACTACAAGTGCAGGGAAAAATCTAACTATAAAATTTGTAAAAAAATTATACGAATAAGAAAAAAAGTAAAAGTACGAAACCCTTGGTGAGCGAGTCCGTCCCCTACTTGTCCGGTTTTTTTTGTATCACATACCGTTTGAATACAAATAACGATCGTCATCAGAATTGTATTTATTTTAATGTGTGTCAGTTATAATAAATACACCTTTATGTTAAATTAGGCTTAAAACCTAACCTCATTTTTTTTTTCACATCACAAAAAAGTCTCTAATGAGTTTTATGTCAACGTTCTTTTAATAAAACTGCAAAAACGGTCTCGAATGGCAAACAGGGGTTAAGTATAAAATGATGACTCTATTCGCTGTGGCCAAGCCGCGTTCAGTGTCCGCCAACTTTTTTTCCAATAGCATTCTAACTAAAAACAGCCGCGAAAATCTCCACCAAACCAAAATCACCCTTGACGTCGTTTAAATAAGCATGACATGTGATTTTACGAACGGTTTTTAAAGTTTGCGTAACTATATAGAGTAGTAGGTTTCATTTCACCCGTTTTGTCAGCCCGCGCTCTTATTACCACGAGCGTTCAGAATAAATAAAGTTGTTTTGATTATATTGTGCGTCGGGTTTCGAAGATCAAACATGTACTTAATAAGCTGTTTGTGGGTGGAGTCGGTGTGTAATAACAGTTCGGGGAGGAAATTGCGTTTAATGGGTTTGGAAGTTTGATGATCATTGATCACTTAACGACTATTTGAAGTAGCAGATAGATTGCAAGAAGATTTTGAGCCGAGTCCAACTTGTGCCAATCAAGTGAATTAGAAGAGCAGAGTGACTGATGATGTAACGGTTCCAAGCTTTTAAATTAGATAGGGACTTAGTTTTAATTATTTAGGCTCGTTTAACATAAACAATCTCCAAACAGTGCAATCTTTTAGACTTACCTATTAATTAGAAGCACAGACTCTGCTTTAATAGTATTTTATACAATCGTGATTTAATAGAGAGCATTCTAGTAGAGTACCGTGTTTAGGCAACTCAGCAAAGAAAGGTACGAGATTAAAAAGCTTGATTATATCACTGTTGTGTACAATATTATTTACGAGTCATCTGAAATAATACTTTTTTTACTATACAACCCTAAATAATTAATTAATATTGGTAAGTATCATAGTAGACAAGAGACATAAACAACGTGACTATTTAACCTCGCCCCGCGCCCGTTTAGTCTTGTCCATGGGAGCGCGGCGCCACGTGATTGGTTATTTTTTTATAGTTGACTACAGAGAATCGAAATGAATATTGTAGTTGAGTTGGGAGCCCATTCATGAAAAGTACTTAGGTACGCAGTTATAGTTTGGTATACGAAATATTGTTTCAACTATTACACTCGACGAGTAGGTAAAAAAAAATGTTATTGGAGACTCCAAAGAGTTTATAAAAAAAAAACTATTTTCTTATCGGGCTTGGGTCAGATCAATGTCGACTTCATAATATATACTGTCAAGGGTTTTTCATTGAATATACCTTATTTGAGGCCTAGCAAAATGCAGATTGGTACAAGCTAATTTTGTTTTCAAGATATAATTCACAAAAAACGAACTTAAAGTCTCTTGAATTTGAATAAAATATTTTGTATGCAGATCACGAATTATTCACGAACATAGGCATACATAGGCATACATTTTAAGAAAGTTCACCCATCAATTATCCAAAAAAACATTTACAAAACATCCCTCGTACTCATATTACCAATCCAATCCACGATTACCAAATTTGCGACGCAAACTCGACTCAATAAAATTGTCTCAATTTTGCATTATACGCGCACATTCCAGATAAAAAAAGATATCGCAGGAGACGTGACGCGAATTTGGTCAAATGGGAGCTGTCAAACATTTTATGAAACGATTTCCTTTTAGCTGAGGCTTTAATGGGAAAATGATTCGATTCGGTAAACGATAGAGATAGTGGCGGTCGGTTTTTGTTGCGTTTTGGAGTGTTCTACGTCATATGTTTATTGATAATTCTAAAAAATGGTAGCGTGGTATTCGATTTAATGTAAGGCCTGAGGGGGCGCTCGGAGCGGAGCGTTCGGCGGGGCGTGCAGCGTAGCGTCGGGCTCACAAGTGATTTCAGCAGCGTGCAGTAAGGCCGCTCCTAAATGTTTGCATTTGTTTAACATGCACGCCGCACGCCCTGCCCCGCTACACTCGCAATTTGAGCGTCCACTCAGGCCTTACACTTAGAAATGTAGGTAGTAACATAAAATTCGACCCATTGCCCGCCTAAACTCAACCGATTGATAGATTAGGTTTTTAGGTCACAACCATATAAGCGGAAACGAATCTAACAATATCTAAAAAAAACATTATTATACCTTGTGCAGAATAATCAAACGTATATTAAAATAATTTACATATTATATTAATACAATCTTTGTAAACGATTTATGAAAATAAACATCATCTTACTTTTACTTTTCACCTACAAATTTTGCATTAAAATGTACTAGGTACCTTTTAATGTTGAACCTACCTAGTACATTTTAATGTTATTGTCATAAAAAAGCTGTCTCCACAAAACTTTTCTAATGATAAATTCGTCCGTATTTGTAATACATTAAACCGCCAATGGTAATGACTACCATAATGGTACACATTTTTTTTTATACTACGTCGGTAGCAAACAAGCATACGGCCTGCCTGATGGTAAGCAGTCTCCGTAGCCTATGTACACCTGCAACTCCAGAGGAGTTACATGCGCGTTGCCGACCCTAACCCCACCCCCCTCGTTGAGCTTACTCACCGGCAGGAACACAACACTATGAGTAGGGTCAAGTGTTATTTGGCTGCGGTTTTCTGTAAGGTGGAGGTACTTCCCCAGTTGGGCTCATGAGTCATAACACATGACAGCAGGGGGCCAATTTTTGAATTTCAATCGCTCGATTTCGTGTCCTCCCTTTAATACTGTCTCCACTAGGTATTAGGCATTTAAATTCTACTAATAGAATAAAAACCGACTAGTCACTACCAGATTTTATTCCCAATTTCTATCGGTCGTATTTCAAAAATAGCATTTGGCGGTTTTCCACAGATTTTCAAATGAAGAAATAAAGCGCTTGGAATTCAAAAATCGGCCCCGACGTCTTTTCCACGATGTCATGCTTCTGTTTAGCGGTTTTTAGTACCTTATTGTGGTCATTTTAGTGGTTTTATTAGAAATGTTATACTTAGTAATAATCGATGAAATGAATGGTTTAAGAAGTCACCGATTTAGCAATGTTTTATTACTGGGAAGATTAGCTTTTTTAGTTTTCACGCCCATGCACTCCCAATTATTTCACAGTTGAAGCAGATGACAATGTAAGCGATCGGGGACCTAGATTTAACAAAATCGAGTCAAGAATTGGCCCAATTTGCAATTTTGAACGGTATGACAGTATGACTCTCGTAGAAACTGCAACGTAAACGTAAAACGATTTGATTCTACATTCGCTGGCATAGTCTCTGCATTCAAACCACACAGAACGTTTTCCTAGACTAGATTCCGTGTCTAGTTAGTTAGTGGCGTTGTTTTGACATGCAGATTGCTGTCAGACTCAATAATAAATACAAGCATTAAGTCGAGCTTTAAGATTGAAGCTGGAATAAATGAAATGGTAAACGGGATAGGTGTATTCACCAAAAAATATTTTCATGTAAAATGTTGCCAAGAAGAAACCATAAGGCTCAAACAGCTTGCCACATGCTTCACATAATTATAGTTGTTTCATAGGGAACAGAAAGGATTTTTAATAAGAGGTTGCTTTTACACCGTGGATGAAATTTTTGAAATGTTTTAAAAAAGGCTGCTTTTTGTAATTTATATTTGTCCGTGTGCGTGTGCGTGTGCGTGCGTGCGTGTGTGTGTGTGTGTGTGTGTGTGCGTGCGCGCGTGCGTGCGTGCGTGCATGCGTGTGTGTGTGTGTGTGTGTGTGTGTGTGTGTGTGTGTGTGTGTGTGTGTGTGTGTGTGTGTGTGTGTGTGTGTGTGTGTGTGTGTTCAGCTTCTGTCTTTTTTTCTTAATATCAAGCACTTTATTTTTAAGTTTGTTATAGTTTAATTTAATTTAAGGATGTATTTCAAACACAATACCTGTATTGTTCGTGAATAAATGGTATGACTATGACTATTTTGACTGAAGTGTAGAATTTGTGAAGTTAGGGCTTGTAGAGTTAGAAGCTTGGCTCTACATGAGATCCTATGACTTTTTGACAGTGCGAGCCTTATGGTTTCGTCTTGGCAACATTATAATTATAAATAAATATTTTGGGACAATCACACACAGATCGACCTAGCCCCAAACTAAACAAAAGCTTGTACTATGGGTACTAGGCGAAGATGTACATACGTATATAGATAAATACATACTTATATATGTAGAAAAACACCCATTACTTAGGAGCAAATATCTATACTCGTATTCATCAGTCATCACACAAATAAATGCCCTTACCGGGATTCGAACCCGGGACCATCGGCTCCATAGGCAGGGTCACTACCTATTAGGCCAAACCGGTCATTGCTAGTGTATTATAAATGTAAAATGGGATTTTGGTGGGATTTCTCTTCTTTTCGTAAGTTGCTCATAACAATCTTCCATCCCCTAATTTAAATACTAAAAATCTTGAAATGTGTAGTTTATTATTTATAACAAGCAGACCATATATCAATTTCCAGACCTTTAACATCAACATTTGCGAAATCACCATACAAATTTTCATCCCCTAGTTTAAGGGGTTGGGGGATAAAATTTCCAACTTTTAAATTTTTTTTGTTTATGTGCTAATACTAGCTTGCATACCAAATTTCAGCTTTTCAGGACTTCAGGAACTACCCTAAGAGTTTTGATGATCATCAGTGAATGAGCGAGTCTGTGATAATATCGGGGTTTTTTTGATATCAATAAAAGAGCTATGCAATTGAAACTTTTTTATGTTTAATAGGTATAGGTCTACTATTGACATCCTTTCCCGAGAATTTTGTTTATCTGGGTTAAACCAAACCCAAGTTATGAGGGTTCGAGAAAAGTAGTGCTCTTGCACTTCGCTTGGTTTGACTTGGCGGGAGCACTACCGTGGCTACTAAGGCTATAAAGTCTGAGTAATCTGAGTAGCTATTTAGTAAACCCACATAAAAATTGATTAAAGGTCTTCGCACACTATATCAATTCCACACCAACTGAACTCACTTTTGGTTCAGCTTAGTGGACGACGCGTAGACCACCCGACAGTTACCTAAATGTTAAACTTGTCCTGTAGGACATACAAGATAAGGCTTTAATTTCAATATTTAATTTTGAGTCGAGTGGCTGTTGAGTTGTAATAGTGTGCTAAGACCTTTAGACAACGGCTTAAAGTAATTTTCCAAGAATGGTTCTCATTTATCATCCGTATTAACTATTTGTCATTGCTTAGCTTTTTAATTTAAATTTGACAGGACTTAGATAAAACTTATTATAGTATTTAGTTTTTTAATTAAACTCAGATTGAAAGAATACAATAAAAAATCCTTACCATGTAAGCTAACTTAGCTACGATTTGAATGGGACAAAGTGAGGGAGTTCCATCGTAAACGTCACATTTCCTTAGAAACTTGACATTAATGATGACAAAGCCAAACTTTGTCATTTAAAATATCATGCAGAGTAAGCTTGGTCCGCTCCTACAATAAGTACATATCGGGATGGACGCTTGGATCAAAGAGGGCATGGTCGCATAATTGACGACCGGTCTGGCCTAGTGGGTAGTGACCCTGCCTATGTAGCTGGTGGTCGTGGGTTCGAATTCCGGTAAGGGCATTTATTTGTGTGACGAGCACGGATATTTGTACCTGAGTCATGGATGTTTTCTATGTCTTTAAGTATTTCTATATTATATATACGGTTATCTGAGTACCCACAAGCTTCTTGAGTTTACCGTGGGACAGTCGATTTGTGTAAGATTTTCTTCTTCATCATCATCATCAGACCTAATATTTGACGTATCTTAAAGTTCGAATCGGGTCGTTAGATCACATTACCTAATCGCATAAGCATAAACCGGCTGCCAAATTTGGAGCCGGAACCGAGCCAAATCTCTTAACTGGATACATCGCACATTCCAATACATGTGTTTATTGGGTGCCTATATTATACATTTACTTATTTGCTACGAAGACTGCTTACAATCAGGCGGGTCGTATGCTTGTTTTCCACGGACGTCGTATAAAAAGGTGTACCTTTAGGGTTACGGCGGGGTAGTCTACTTTAAATCGGCATATACTATCAACGTACAGTCACGTCTGGAAAATATCAGTAGGAAAAATATGCCAAAAATATGTATAAGTACACTTAAACCTTAATATATGGGCAATAAGATCGTGTATACATATTTTTGGCAGTGTTTACGTATCGATATTTTCAGACGTGACCGTACCTACCACAATATAATAATTTAAAAACATTTTAAATTTCGAATTTCGGAGCATATTTTGGAGCAAATTTGCACATTTTACGGTAAATTGAATAAAAGTTCCGATAGTTGTTACGGTCTGTTAACGTAGTAATGCCAACACATGTTCAGTTTTATTCTCTATACATATTCGTAATATTTATTCATGGCTACAACTGTATCCATCAAATCCTGATTGAGTTTGCTCAGGTGAAAACATTTAATCACCAAAACACAATTTTGAGCGATATAGTCAACGGGGAAGCTATTACATATTGTTTTTTGATAGCTAGTGACATCAAAAATTAGTTGCCGCCTTTTCTTCTTTCTTCAAAATAACTAAGTAGGTCCGGTCACAGACTTTGTGTCGCTTAACTTCATACTCCGATAAACCCATTCGACCATCTTAGGAAATATCTACTCTATTACCTTTTCTTAATACCAAAATCACAAAATCGGACAGATGGATTTATCCGAGTTTAAAGTTTTAGCCGATTTTTCACTTCGTATATTTGGTATTTCTTGTATTAAAATGTTTTTACTCGTAATTTTCAACGTCCATATAAAATTAAAGCAAATTACTATTCATTTCAATTTCATTTAAACAGACAACAATGGTCCATAATGATCCGTATTACTAAGACTCCGCTGTCCGTCCGTCTGTCCGTCTGTCACCAGGAACCGTGATAGTGAGACAGTGGAAATAGTCACAAATGATGTATTTTTGTTGCCGCTCTAACAACAAATACTAAAAAACAGAATAATAAATGTTTCAGGGGGCTCTCATACAACAATATTTTTTTTGCCTTTTTTATAGATAATGGTATGGAACCCTTCGTGCGCTAGTCCGACTTGCACTTGGCCGGTTTAAGATTTAAAACTAAGTGTTAGTAGAACAAATACAAAAAGCGAACAGTACAGCAACAAAAACAAAAAAAAAAACAATCACCTGGTAGCGGTCATGATACACTCAAATGTGGCACAACAGGTGAGTCGTATCGGCCCGCTACAGTAGCCAGGATGAGGTTGGAGCTGGCGCGCAGTCTACAGAGCAACGAGGCCATCCTCTTTCGTATTATGGCCTAGTAGTCATCTGAGCGAGCTTGTGCAAATATACCTGATGCGCTGCAGAAACGGGGCAGCCCCAACAACATCCTGAAAACATTATTATATTGGACGCGCAAGGTATATTAGTTTTCATTGTAGATTTTAAACTAAAAAATAATTTGCATCACACCAATTCGTAAAGGTTCTCTTTATTCTTTGAAAACGAACGAGAAAGTTGCATTTTGAGAGTGACAGTGTAAGTTGATGCAAATAATGAGTTGTTTCTCATATTGGCTGGTAGAATTGACTTTTAAAATATTATTTTGAATGATAAATATTTAATAGCGTTCAATTTGATTTGATTTGTAATTTTTTACAGTTAGTAGTTTCCTCGCGTTTAGAATTTTTTTGTTTCACTTGGTAGCAAAGTTTGTTTAACCCTCGTGCCTTGGAACCCTCGCAACGCTCAAGACTCCACTTTTCGAACCAAACGCTACGCTTGTAGATCAATTTTAGAGTCATTCGCTTGCCGGGTTTCAATTATAGCGCGAGGGGTTAAACAACGACTTTGACCCTTGTAAAATAAATATTGTACAATTGGGCGAAACTCAGAAAATACTTTTTTTTTATACTACGTCGATGGCAAACAAGCATACGGCCCGCCTGATGGTAAGCAGTCTCCGTAGCCTATGTATGCCTGCAACTCCGGAGGAGTTACATGCGCGTTGCTGACCCTAAACCCCCCCCCCCGTTGAGCTCTGGCAACCTTACTCACCTGAAATACTGCTCTGACTAGACGAGAACATATGCATCGGTGCTCATATGGCTTTACAATTTAAGTTTCACAAAACTGGCCATTTTTATGGCTGTCATGTCACAAACTGTCATTAAAACAGATTGAATATTCTCCTATGTACACATTTGATGTATTGTGAAAATATTTCATACTAAAAATGTTAACGTAACTGAAAATGATAAAAAACCGTGAAAGGATTGATTTATTGCCGTTATGAAAGTTACTATCGTGGAACTATTTTTATCGAACATGCAGCATTCAAAGTATGGAATAAGTTATAATAATAAGAGTATAAGCCATAAATTTATCTTTGACGGCTTCCTTGCCTAGTGGGTAGTGACCCTGCCTACGAAGCGGAAGGTCCCGGGTTCGAATCCGGATAAGGGAATTTATTTGTTAAATATTTATTCCTGAGGTATGGATGTTTTCTATGTAGGTATTTATATATAAGTACCAATATATCATATTTATCGTCGTTTAGAACCCATAACACAAGCCCTAAGGATGACTAATGTATTTTTAAAACAGTATTTTAAATGAAAAGCTAAAATGCAATATTTTAAAACATGTATCTAAAAATTTAATCTGTAAGTTCAACTTTCAAGTTTATTTATTTTGAGATACCGCCTAAAGCTCGTAAGAGGGCAGAATGGCAGGCAATGCTCATCTCACTCATCTGACAATTCTTCCCGCCAAGCCAATCGTTAACGCTCCGTAGTGTAGCGGAGTCATCTCTTTCTATCACTCTTCAAAATTAGTGCGTCAGTGACCGTTGCGTTTTGTCCGCTATGGAGCGTTAACGATTGGCATGTGGCACGCGGGCAGGACAGACCACAGAGATGTAACTAACTGATCGGTCCTCACGTGGAACATATAGCCGGAGCCCGATTCACAGCCACCCCATACTGGCGTCTCCCGAGCGTCGGCGTCTAGTCAACTCAATGGCTGCTGCTCGACGCAACGTTGGCGCAACTGCGCAGCAACGCCTATTTCCATAGCGCTGACTAGACGTCGACGCTCAAAAAACGCTAGTGTGGTGTGTACTTGTTACTATTTTGATCTTATTTTGATAGATTTTGAAGATACGGTCGTGTCAAAAGCAAGTTCAAGCCCGTAACAAGTTTTTAAATCTAAATTGGGCTGTCGGTCATAGATAGTATAGTAAGTATAGCAAAATAGCCTTAACAACCATTGTAAAAATCATTCAATTAGCTACCGTATTCTTGCGCAATAGATTCCATATTCAAACTGGTTTTCCAATGTTGCGATTTCTATGTGTCGCGAATCAGGGGGCCTACCGCAAAAACCGAAATTCGCCAATTGCGGAGATCTTTCTCTTTTACTCTCTCTAAGACGTAATCAGAGTGACAGAGAAAAATGCCCGCAATTAACGAACTTTGATTTTCGCATTAGGCCCCCTGGTCCGATGGAGTCGGATCGTGTAGGAAGATATGGCGATACGCGATACCAACAACAAACAGCACAAGAATGTTGCCACATTAATTACATTTTTACAAGTGGGTAGAAGAATACTTTTCAAGTTCCGGCGCAACCAGGCGATCGGCCATTTTGTCCTCAGCATCAATAGTGATCAGTCAGTAGTGTTATAAATAATATTTTATAACACTACTAACTGATATGAATATACCATATTCATTTGAGTGCCACGTGTTGATGACGAATTACGGAGATAACAACAGCTTATCTCTTGTCAGTTAAGTATGCTTAATTCGGTATTTATTACTTGGATTGTCAAAAATTGTGATCCTGTATATTTGTTATACGTGTTTATACTCGTACACATAGGGCCGTTTGAAACAGTAACACAGTCTCTTACCAGCTTTCAAAATTCATCCCAAAAAGACTGTAACCCATAAAATTCTTCAAAACTAATTCCAAAAAGAACCTCGTTAAATAACTGCCACTCCCAAGACTCCTAACGGATGTGAAACCCGCAAACGATTAACCTTAAATAGGCCCCGGAACCTTCTGAAGCAAGTTTTGATTTTAAATATGCATAGACGGAAAACGCCACTTTGCGCCTCCATTATGGTCTTAAACCGAGTTTTTGGGAAAAATATGGAAGAAACATTAGAAGGCGCCTTTAAGGTGCCGCGTGTTGCTTAAAATGTTGATGTTTTTTTTTATCGACAATGACCTTTGTTTTCAATAGTAACTTATAGGATTTAAAACAGGAGGGGTTTTGTCCAGCAGTGGGACATTAGACTAATAAAAATTTTGTAGCGGCAAATATTATAAATAAAATAAATATTATAAGACATGATTACACAAATTCACTAAGTCCCACAGTAAGCTCAATGAGGTTTTTGTTGAGGGTACTTAGACAACGATATATATAGTATTGCTGTATTTAATCATGTTTTCGTTGTGCACAATAAAGAATATTATTATTATTATGTCTGTCTTTTACAAATTCTCGGGACCTATGGGGTCCCGGACATTTGGAAGGCGTGCGTGGGGCCGAAGCCAACACGTAGAGGCCCCTTGCAATAAGACAATTTACTCTAAATGTAACGTGACACCAACCGACGATTATCCCTGTTCACACTACAGCAGTGCACCCAAGGACAAGCCTCGGTTAGTGTAGGACTATTGTAAAAAAAGGGTACCAAAATAAACCGGGCTATTGGGTTGAGTTGCAAGTGGACTGGTAACCGGGACTATGGAGAATACTATGGCACCTGCCCTGATCGTATGTTTTTGTTGCCAACTCACAATATGGGTCCCCGAAAACGGCCGCTCGCACGGAGCGACAAGGGGACAACATTGCGTGAGCGGCTCAGGGTGTGGAGAGGTGTACGCCGCTTTCTACCCAGTGGCTGTAAGCAGCCACTGTGCCAACTCGCGTCTTATGCAAATTTCACTTCCACCCTGCGAGCATATTAGCTCTGACACCCCACTCTGGACGGCCGGTAAAGGCAAGCCAGAGGTGAGAGTCCTGCGGCCCCTGCTCAGTGTTCACTCCAGCCGGCCAATCAAGGCAAGCCAGAGAGAGGGGCCTGACCGACTCTCGGGGGTATGGGACCCAAGGGACGTCACTTCCCATTCAGCTCGCCACAAGTTGCCCTGGGGGTTTATTATTATTATTATTAATATATAAATATTTATTAATACTTAAATACATAGAAAACGCCCATAACTCTGTACCCCTAGTGTAAATATTTTCGACAGCGAAACGTTACGTACCCGTTTGCGTTAAGTGTCATTTTGTATGAGATTTTTGACTTTCCAAAACGTCCCGCTTGGCGCGCTGTTCAAAAACCCATACAAAATGAGACTTAACGCAAACGCGTACGTCACGTTTCGCTATCGACTAAATTTACACTAGGGGCACAGAACAAATATCCACGTTCATCACACGAATAAATGCCCTTACCAGGATTTGAACTCGGGACCATCGGCTTCATAGGCCCCACCCACTAGGCCAGACCAGTCGTCAATTTTTTTTCAGATACATTATCATAAGTTTTTTTATAGTTTCTCAAAAACGGCTCTAGCGATTTTTTATGACATATACAATGACATATAGGGCTGTATGAAAACGAGAATTCGATCAAACTAGGGTTCATTTTTAAAATAATTAGTTTGCACGAGTTTTCGCTTTAGCCCGCTGGGTATTCAAATGTAAAGTAATGATGCAATTTAATTTTCAAAAAAGGCTTACAAGGGCGAAAAATCGATCCACCAAGGTTTTATTGTTAATACTTATAGAATTAGCTTTTGACAGTTTAAAAAAATCAACAATTTTTAACAGAAATTAATTGGTGTGTGTAATGTCCCCAATCCGCATTCGGCTAACGTGTCTGCCGTGCCCACGTTCCCACGTGCAGTGGGACGTAAATATAAAATATATGGTCGTGATGATGATACTATCATTGTTTACACGATATAAAGTCTAATGGCGTTATTCATAAACGCGTTACTGGCCTGAATTAGCTATGAATCGTTTATCTTTATCTATCATTTTGACTTCTGTATTTGTCAGAAAGGGATAAAACATAATTTGACTAAATCAGGCCCGTAAAGTTTTACGAATAAAGTTTAGTTCACAAATTTTCAAATGCCTGCAAATAATAGCAATATCATTTTTTTGCCGCTACTGTTAATTAGAGCAATACGATAGGATTTGAAATAAATCTACGTTGATTGAGTATACTTTTTCGTAAAATCTACGTCTTTTGGATCTGGAAATCTACGTCTTTGGAAAAATGTGCTTTGATTTTTGCGATTAACGTGACTGGTATAATGGAACACAATTTCGAAAGCTATTGGGATGAGCTCTTAATTAACCCGAACGAAAACGTACAAATGTACGGATGAAAGGGAAGAAATATATACATATTTATACACATACATACAAACCTATATCATAATATATATATGTATGTTTGACTTTGATTATACATATTTATTATATACTAGCTGTGCCCGCGGCTCCGCCCGCGTGGAATTTGGTTTCTGTTATTAAGCGGCTATTTCGCCCCTAATTTCTCTCCCTCTCCCATGGAGGTGGAACTTGAAGTAAAGTTGACAGATGGATACGCTAGAGGACTATAGTCCAGATAAAATATTTTACAATTAGGTACCACTTAAACTACACTCCAAAATCAAAAGTTTTTTTCGCGCTTATTCAAATTTTTGAGGTGATTTAAACGACATAGAGTAGTAGGTGTATATCGGACAATACAGTACCATTTTTGTATTTTTACGTGCTTGACTGTACCTATCCAAATCATGTCCATGGCAAATATCATCCAAATCGTTCCATGAAAAGGTAAGAAATATACACATAGAAATCCATACTTCCTAACATACTTTCGGATTTAGGTGTAATATTCGTTAGAAGTAAGATGAGAGGAAAGGAGAAGAGATATCAAAATCTTGAGGCCGAGCATTTGCATTTTATTTACAGTTATGTTTATGTATGCACACCCAAATATATACGTACATACAATTATATCTACAGTTACATACAAATAAGTAGGTATGTAAAGTATATTTACATAACATTGACATTTTACAATATTTATTTGTACACCACATTGTAAGTCTCCCTGGCGGGTATTAGCACGAATAGCTCCGTGCAGCTGGTAACGCGAAAACACGCCACGTAGAGCTGCCCGTGCGAGAAGCAACCCGTGCGCAAGTCCATGCCGGCGGCGCGCAATGTCTGCCCCTGCGACTTGTTAATGGTCATGGAAAAGCAGACGCTCAAGGATAACTGTAGGTGCTTGAAGCGGAACAGGAACTTGCTCAGGATGAGGGGCATGCGCGGGATGAACACGGCTTCTCCGGCGCCGCACCCCATCAGGATCTGCGCCTCGATGAGATTTCGCTGCAGTTGCACTACTTTTAGCCGGGTTTCGTTGCATAACGTGTGCTAGGAATCCTGAAGCACTCGATGAGTTTAGGAACTCCACCGGGTATGTTGTGACGTTGCCTTCATCCAAGACAGTGTTAGAGGAATTATATACTGCATGTTCACCTTCGATTTCCGCGCATTAACTGCCGCTGCCTATTCCTTTTTTTTGCGTGAGTATGGCTCTCTCACAAACCCAAGATTTCTCACGCTGCATCACCTGTGTCAGGTCTCTACGTTTGAAATCACGATCGTCGCTAGTTTCGAGCGATCTCACAGATTGCGTACGATGTCTTTGGGATCGCAACGGAGACTCGCGCTGGCATGCCGTTTCAGCCGAAAGTGAAGCGGCCTGCCTGGCTAGAGCGCCACTGAGTCTCTTACCGTGGTCTTCCTCAGACTCCTGAGACCGTGCCCCACTTGTAGCCTTAATGCGTTGCGAGACTTTCGCGAAAGATTTCATTTTTTCGGGAAGGCATTTAAACGCGTATAAAATGCGAGTTCTAAATCGTTTGACATTTACTCCGCAAACGTCAGAGAAAACTGTTTTTTTTTTTCAAAGTATCCACCTTCGTGGCCATCATTAAGTGCTTAAAGAAGGCTATACGTATGAATATGGATGCGATATAATTACGATTAGGTATAATTCATGACGGAGACTGAGGTGCAAACTTAATCGAGTGTAGTGGCTACGCCCCCCCCCCCTTGAATTTTTTTAGCCTATAACTTGGCCGGGGATTTTCTCGACCGATTAGTAAAGTTTGCATCAAAATCCGTTTAGTCGTTTTCACGTGATGCGCGGTTAAATAAACAGACAAACAGAAAAACAGACAAACAGACAAAAAATCTAAAAACTGTTGTAACGTGTTCTGTTATCGATTCTAAGTATCCCCAGCCAACTTTTTTTCGAATATCTTCCATGTTCAGACTTTGGACCCTCTTCAGCTTTATTATATGTATAGATTATTTACATATCATAATTATCATATTTTGTTCTATAATTATGATGTTATATGAGCATGTTTCTTTTCTTAACTTATGCATACTATTTTATAACCTCTAATAAACTTCTTAAATTTCTTATAAAGTAAACAGATTGATTTATTTGATTTTATTCACGAAGTAAGCGACAATATAAAAGATTTTTAAACTTCGAAGATAGAAATAGAAAATCTTAAACTTCAGTAACACGTACTAGCACTTCAGGCAAAAATTACTTATTTACGCCTGTTTCTCGTGCGTATCTCATTAAAGTTGTACCGAGCCTTAGGCAGTGTAATAGGCCCTGTCTTATTATAAAGAGGAAGGTGGGCCAAAACGAACTAGCTAATACGTTTGACTGACACAATTTACTACTACTTTGATTTTTATCTCTTAGACCTTATCTATACAAGTGTATATTTATCTGGATTAATAATAGGTATATACAAACACTAATGTACTTTTTATAATTTTAAAACGTAAAAATCTGCACTACCCCTTGTAAACTTGTTAACCAGCCCGCAGACTTGCTAAATTTAATTTTAAAAATTAAAAATCTTTCTAGAAAAACGAGTTCTACTAAAAACTATTCAGTTTAGACAAAAATGATATTAGAAACCTCAATATCATTTTTAAAGACCTATCCATAGATACCCCATACGTATGGGTTTGATGAAAAAAGATTTTTTGAGTTTCTGTTCTAAGTATGGGGAACCCCCAAAATTTATTGTTTTTTTTTTTCTATTTTTGTGTAAAAATCTTAATGCGGTTCATAGAATACATCTACTTACCAAGTTTGAACAGTACAGCTCTTATAGTTTCGGAAAAAGTGGCTGTGACATAATCGGACAGACAGACGGACATGACGAATCTATAAGGGTTCCGTTTTTTGCCATTTGGCTACGGAACCCTAAAAAACTGCGCTGGCACTGGCCACTGTCATTCATTAAAAAAAGAAAAGAAAGAGAAGTACCTGTCATGTAAAATGTTTCAAGCGGAGGCACAACATAGCAGGACCTAGCACGCTTCTGATTATATAATTAGTTTTTAGATGCAAGTACTCCGTCTTGCCACCTACTCACAAGGAAGGGTACCCAACTGTCCGACTCCGATTTGATTCATTTTGATATATGTTATGGAGTAGTCTAAAATAACGGACACGTATTTTTTTTAGCTGCCCAAACTCAACCTGTTAGGAGAAAATGGCCTTCAAAGTATTAAAAAGTTATTAAATCTTTTGACGACCGGTTTGGCCTAGTGGGTAGTGACCCTGCCTACGAAGCTGATGGTCCCGGGTTCAAATCCTGGTAAGGGCATTTATTCGTGTGATGAGCATGGATATTTGTTCCTGAGTCATGGGTGTTTTCTATGTATTTAAGTATTTATAACTATTTATATATTATATATATCGTTGTCTAAGTACCCTCAACACAAGCCTTATTGAGCTTACTGTGGGACTTAGTCAATTTGTGTAATAATGTCCTATAATATTTATTTATTTATTTATTTATTTATGCTCAAGCAACTTGCTAGTTAATGGCTGGTTTGAGTATATGTTTGAAAGCAGCAAAAAATAATGAGCACGTGTTTTGTTATATCTGCTTAAACTCACGTTTTCCTAAAAAAATACCTGTCTTTATGTGTACCTTTATCGATAAGATATTATAAAACTTCGAATGTCGATTTTTTAAGGAAAAAATTAGTTTTAGCCGATATAACAAAACACGTGCTCATTATTTTTTGCTGCTTTCAAACATATACTCAAACCAGCCATTAACTAGCAAGTCGCTTGAGCATCACTTTCTATAGGAGTTAGAAGATTTAGTAACTTTTTAGTACTTTGAAGGCCATTTTCTCCTAACAGGTTGAGTTTTTAGCTGCCCTAAAAAAAAATACGTGTCCGTTATTTTAGACTACTCCATAACATATATCAAAATGAATCAAATCGGAGTCGAACAGTTGGGTACCCTTCCTTGTCAGTCATGCCCCATTCGTCCCCAGGTAGGTTATGTTGTAAAATTATTCATCAGGCAGATTGGAGGCTCAAAAAAGCCTTTCTAAGCCAAAACTCAATTATAAGATTAAGGCTTGTGTAAAAAAAAACTTCATGAGTTATATATTTATTAACGAAAAGTTAATACAAACACATTAACCTATCAGTCATATATAATATAAAAACTTCAATAGGTAGCTGTTTTTCTATTTGAAGCCGTAACTCGTTCAATTTAAAATTTATATTCCAATTTGACAGCCCGAACATTTATTACGACGTTGCGTTACTAAAGACGTTGGTTACCGCTTTTTACTTACCGGTCCAACAATAGCGACCAAATAGCGCAAAAACGGTATTCATTCCTTACCCGTTCTGAAGCTTCATTGGCTCTCTGTAATCCGGGCTTTTCAATGGCGGCCGTCTTGTGCATACTTTCATAAGTCGCATGTTTCTGTAATATAATGCCTAAGTTATTAGAGCTTTATTAACATTAATTAATATTTGCAATGATACTAAAATATATGACAGTAGTGTGTTAGTGACAGTGACTCTGGGTAGTCCGGGATTTTTAATGGCTGCCGTTTTGTACATGCACTTGTACGGGTATTCTTTTAGAAGATTATTTTATTTTATTTTCTTTATTGGGGAAAAAAACAGATACAGGCCAGTAACATACACGGATATAAGATTATAAAATGATAGATCTAGCCTACATTCTAACACACTTCCCACTAGGAGTTCGGACAGTAATTTTACGACAGCGTTGTAATCGGAACTTAAAACAGATATCCTAACTAATACTAACACTAAACAATTACGATATTTATCACATCCTATGTACATAAACACAAAAATACAACAACTATCACAATGATTACAAACTATAGAATTTGCACGACGGATCTGAAATGTATGCGAAGATCCGTGGATGCGGATAATTTCATACATTTCGGATCCGGATTGCAAACCCTATACACCGACATCAGAAAGGTAGTTGAATCATGTTATTTAGTTACCGTGTGTCCTGCCCGTGCTAATACATGTATGGACAAGTACAATTTTTAATTTCATTTTTTAATTCGCTTCTAGAGATAAGCTGAATAGCTTACTTAATAAGCAAGCGTTTCGCACTAATAAATTCATTCTCGCTGACATACCTTCATCTTATTTTATTTATTAAAAGTTTGATTATACTTTACTGTTTTGATTAAAGGCGCAAAACATTGATATAAACTTTAAAGTTTAAAACTAATATACTTTAATTCTATTTTACTTAATTAAGAATGAAATAAAGCAGTCAAAGAGTTTTAGGTAGATAAAGTTCATTCCAAACTGTCTCATGAATCTTGTTAAAGTTTTATGAAACGAACTTGTTTTAAACTAGGTACGTAAGTATGTTAAAATGTGTGATATTACGTTCTACTTTTTCTTTCATCGGGATCGTAATTGCTAGTGATTCTGAGTAAAATTCCCCAATCTGAAAAAAATTGTATACCTAATGTAAAAAAAAAATGTGTTAAATAAAAATGTCCAAACTCCGATCGGTGTTCTGTTCTCCAATAGAAAGTTCAATAGCCAACTTCAATATTAGCCATAAAGGTCCTTTAGGGTTTATCGTGTACTTCAATCAAATTCATTGATTCGTTCATTTGAAATTAGTACTTAATTTAGCTGTGTTTGAAATTGTTCACCTTGACGGTACCTAATAGAGGCTTTTACATGTGTGTCTCTGACGTCACGCCCTCACGCCTGCTCTCGGGCCTAAGAGACACTCAGACATGTTTGTTTTCTATAACACAATTCCTTAAATTAAAACATCGTAAATTCTCGTCCATTCCGACAATCTTTTGCCTTTTTATATTAAAAGAGGATTTGTAATTTGCTTTTGGAGTATTGCTAGGAATTTGTTTGGTAAAAAACTTCTGACTTTTGCGTCTCGTGGGAGAGAACATATTGCTTTTCTTTTTCGAATAGTACATAGGTACTTACCTTTTCGTAGCTAGGCAAAAATAGGGGGTGATTCGTTTACTTTTTAACAGCCGATTTTAATATATATTGTTAGCAATAAAGCTCCCCAATCTAAATAGACATTATTATATTATCGTTTAAATTGAATTTAAGTGTCATCCGACTTATTTTTTTTGTATAAGTTCCTACAACTTTCTCCTATCTGGAAGCCGGATGAAATGTAGCATAATCGTACGTCATCCAAGCCGTGAAGAAGATTATATTGCCACCTGATTCAATAAAATTGGTTTAGTAGTTTCGACGCTTCATAGAAACACACATCAGATAATCTCTTCACCATATTATTGTAATGAAACCAAAAAAAAAAAAGAAAAAAAAAACCGTACTCACATCTGGTCACCCGTTTGGGAGCTATGATTTGACGGACAGACAGACTTATTTTAACAACCCTAATTTTGCTTAGGTTTAAACTTTAAAGAGGTGAGTGGCATCGCCTTTAACAAAATCGAATTTGTTTACAGAACATTATTATTTAAATTATATAAATTATTATCACCTCAACTTAATTCAACTGCGCCTTTAACTATGAAATAAGCAAAACTCATTCCAAAGTTACATAGAATTTATTTTGAGTGTTCATTTCAAGGCACCAAGCAGATTAGTAATTAGAGTCTAGGTTTATTCATCATTTCTATTGAGTCGAAAATTCAGCGAGTGAACATAATTTAGTAAATTTATCACCAAGAGCGTTATTCAGATTTTATAATTAGTAAAAATATTATTTTGTTATGATATTTTAAGACCATGATGACATCATGTATTGCATGACTGTAAGAGGGGGCGTACTAGGAAGAAGGAAACAAAAGATATGGCCGTTGCGTGTGTTTTTACCTTTTGTCTCAATTACTCTGAAAATATCCTTCTGTTAAAATTATTGGTAAACAGATAGCATCGGCAATAGCATTAGTTATTTTTTTTACACTTGAATACCATAGTAGTATACTACCATGGTATGCAAGGTACGTGCGTGTTCCAATCCCGTTAAATTTCAAAGTTTCAGCACTCCTCATTCTTTTTTTCTTCGTAAACTCGCGTTAGCCGTCCACAGTAAATAAATTCCTGCTTTATTCATGAATTCACGCCTTGCATAATACCCGCAAAGGCTCCACTTAAGTCCATACCAACCTTTACAGCGTCTTTCAAGTAAGTGGATGTTTTGTGCCCGAACAGAAAACATTCGAAATTGTTGCTCGTAGGTGGCATAATTTTTAGCAAGTGACGCGAGCCCTTTTCCAAGCATTTATTGTAATGTTGAGTGTGTGTTTAGGTCAAATCTTAAAAGGAACCAGATATCACTAAGTTTTTTTATTTATTGTACCAATGCCAAATCTCAAGCCTATATTTAGATAGGTATGTTTGCGCGTCTAGTATATAATCTTATTCTGTAAACAAAAGAGTTAAAATAAAAAGAACGAAAACTAATCATAAAATAACATAATATTATTCATTCCAAAAGTTATGATGAAAGTTTATTGAAGGAAATATTTCTCTTCCACCCCAATGCGTTGTTTCGTTCAGATATTTTTTTATCTATTGTTACGAAAAAACTTTACACTCGCGAGCAAAGAAACGTAATCCCTTACATATTTAGCTTTTTCGTTCAATATCTAACTTATCTAATTTGCCTTGCTGAAGAACATAGTATCGAAATTAAAAATATTATAACACTACAATTTCTTTTGTTTCAGATTTGAAACGTGAAACAAATATTTTTTTATTATATTTGGTTATATTATAAGCAGTGATCGGAACTATGGGAGTAAAACTTTAACAAAACTTATCAAGCGGACGTAAAAAGAGTGCTTATAGTCTTAAAAATATTCGAATATCTATGAATGTAAATATTTTTATGGCTGTAAGTACTATACTATTCCTATCCCTATGGACATGAATATTTTTAGGGCTGTATGCACTATTTTATGTCCGCTTAAAAAGTTTTGTTAAAGTTTTACTCCCATAGTTCCGATCACTGATTATAAGCTTCAAAAAAATTTGATACACTTTTCCATAGATTGACCTAGTCCCAATTGTCCCAAACTAAGCAAAGCATGTACTATGGGTACAGTCAGCATCACAATTAGCGGATCAAACTACGCGTCAAAAGTATATACTATTTCTGTAAAAGCTGATCAAAAAGAGATATATTTCTAAATGTAAGACAATTACACTATAACAAATACTTTTAAATGCGAATTCTAGAGATTTATCTTTATTTGGAAAAGTTATCCAGGGTGACACATACTTTGTTTGATCCGCTGCTATTGATGCTGACTGTACTAGCCGACGATACGTAAATAACTATACTAGTACCCACAACCTTATATATGGTGTCACGTGAGAAACCCGAATAATTTTAATAGCATATTCCGAGAAAAGTGGCGCTGTCTTGTGTCGGAGGCCAAGTCTCATTTTGGGTCGCTGAGCCAACGGAGTAAGTAAGTAAGTATATTCCAGGGCATATTTAAAGTTAAAAATGTCGTATCATGTTTGCTGGATTCTGCTTGGTTTTCGATAAATTTCCGTTTTTGTTTAAAAAAGTTGTAGTGGAATCTCCAGCACAAAACACCTTTGTGATTGCGACGTTGCGAGATCTCTTTATCTAAGTTGTCTGTAAAAGTCAAATTCAGTTCTGTCACTATACTTAGATACATACATAGACAATATCCATAAGTCAGGGAGAAATAGTCGTGATAAACACACAAATAAATGCCCTTATCGGGATTCGAACCCGGGAACAACTATGTTAAAAGGCTAGGGTAGGACAATTTAATTTGATACTACTCCTTCAGAATTGCATGAAAATTGGAAAATAATTAGTTAAGAAGCCAAATATGTGAAGTGATTCCGTTTCTTTGCTCGCGAGTGTAAATATTTTCTTGTTAATTTTCTTATTTGAACGAATATTGGTGTAAATTTTGAAACTTTATTACTATTATATCTTCATTTTACCTATGTTTTTGTATTTACCTTGTTTCAACATGGTTTCAAAAAATATAGGTATTTATAGATGCTATGGATCGAGTAAATGACAAAAGAACGAAAAAATAACCTTATTTAAATAAAAATAAATAAATATTTATAGGACATTATTACACAAATTGACTAAGTCCCACAGTAAGCTCAATAAGGCTTGTGTTGAGGGGACTTAGACAACGATATGTATAATGTTAAAAATGTATAAATACTTAAATACATAGAAAACACCCATGACTCAGGAACAAATATCCATGCTCATCACACGAACAAATGCCCTTACCAGGATTTGAACCCGGGAACATCAGCTTCGTAGGCAGGGTCACTACCCACTAGGCCAAACCGGTCGTCGAACGGTTAAACGAATTTAAATCGGAATGGCGGCTGGGCTGTGCCGCCAGCATGGAAGCCTGTGATCCTTCAACAGGTGAGTGTTGTGATAGTGTAGTGGACATAGTAAGTTCGGGCTGTTTGTCGCTACAAGTGTTAGATATCCCAAACCTACCACTATGCCCACCTACAACGATAGAGCGCAAGACCTCCCCCAACCGGTTCTCTCAGCGCGCGCGCAGTGTGCATCGTGGCGAAGCACAGCCGTCGTGACCGCTGCTCGCACTTTTAGTGCTTGAAAAAGGGAGAGAAGTAGAAATTGGATTTTCTAAGTATTAAAAGAAGGTTAAACACAAATCCCACAACATTTAGCCGTTTTTTTAAAGGTGTAAGTGACGGGATCGATGGGGCGTTCTTAGTAATAAATGAAAGAAAGTGTTAACAAGACAAGTAGTTAGTTTATTTTCAAATTTGGTAACAGTGCACAAAAAAGGTAACACAGACCATAGTTCGTGTAAAGGTATAGGTGCACAAGAGCATGCAGGAGTAAATAGTGTAAATACCCTCAGCACGAACTAAATCACCGACTATTACATTTAGTAATCAGTCTCCGAGCATCTCTAGTAAGAAAGTACATGGAGTATCAAAGTACATTGTGTAGCATAAACGTGTTACCTATCAAATCTATCAAATGAACAAAAATCAAACTTAACTATTCTATGGAAGACAAACGCTTGCGCGTTCTATCTTAACGCCACCGCCATATAGCGAACAGTTTGAAATGAAACTGGGAAAGACTAACGCTTGCGCGATCTAACTCGACGCTAGCGCCATCTAGCGAGCAATTGGGTGAACTTTCCGTATTGGAAGTGGTGTTATGTTATAAGGATTCTCATCGTGCTAGGTACACAAAATCAAAAAAATATGGGCCAATATGTACACATTTTCTATGTGCATTAGAAGTCAGACGTAAAACAGTGATCTATATTTTGCTCTATATATAAAATTAACCCGATCGAGTATTATAATATTATGTACTCGTATGTTCATAGGCAACACCGCAAAAGCGTATGATAATTTAAAAGAAACGTATAACATTTTTATTTATCAGAAACTTTCTGCGCGTCTTCCAGACGACAACAAAAATAATATCATCATATATAAATAACATTTATGACTCCCACACAACAATAAAAAACAGGCCTTATGCATTTGCGTCAGAGTTGAAATTCCATCAAACCGATCTCAAACACTACAAAGTATGAAACACTCGTCTCAAAATATTCAGAATTCTGAGCATAAACACCTAGTGTTACTCATATTTGCATGCCATTACGTTCCTTATTGTCAATACATAGAACTGTTTGTCGAGTTATATGCGGGCTGGGAGACAATAAAGGTTACTTTGCCGTGAAATGGATACAAAGTCAATTTGGTTCCCGTATTTCCCGGGTGCATTTCCTAGTTTTTGATTCTTGCGCGGAATACTAAATAGCTTATAGACGGAGTTCGTTGCAATTCGATTGTGTTTAAGCTCCCTTTGGTAAAAAGCGCATTGTATTGGGGCTCTTGTCTCTCTTGGGTATAAAGGTCTTATGTGCCTTTGAAAGTGTATGGAGATATAACTTTTTGGTTTATTGTTGTAGTATTGGAAAATTAAGTGAAACAGTTGACGGCGAGAAGTGGATAGTTAGTTTTGTTTCGTGTAATTGGGTTAGTGAACAGACGTGCTGAACGACTTTTATGCAAATAATACTATAGCTCATTGACGTTAAGAATGCAGTAAAATCATCACTATCCACCGGTCTAGCGATGCTCGTAACCAATCAAGTCGTTCCTAATTAGAAATTATGCCTTCAACTGGTCACTGTAATAGTATTTACAATCGTGATATAATAGAGAGCTTTTCAGTCGAGTACCTTGTTAAGGCAACGAAACTTGCTGAGTTGCCGAAGTAAGGTACGAGATCGAAAAGCTTGATTATATCACTATTGTATACAATTTTTTTTACTAGTCATCTAAAATAGTACTTTTTTTAAATATAAAACCTTAATCATGCATAAAAAATTGATAAGCATCTCTGTAGAAATAAACGCGCGACTCCCGCCCCGTACCCATAAAAATTTAGTCTCTTCTGTGGGAGCGCGGCGGCATGTGATTGGTCATTTTTTTACAGTTGACTACAGCGTACGGGAAATATAAATACAAAAATTGCCCTTACGATTTGTAGCCATACCTATATGAGCAATGTTGAGACTGACATGGACGTGAGTTCACTGAGATTTACAGCTAAGGAAGTAAAATATGGAATAAATTCCATGCAGGGGTAAATCGCCAGGGCATGATGGTCTCAGCTCAGCATTGAGCACCTCAAGCATGCGGGTATACATCTGCCGCGTGTTCTCGCCATGTTCTTTTCGCTGTGCCTAGGTCATGGCTATCTTCATTCACAGCTTACGAGGCCGGTGGTGATCCCGCTAGCAAAATACAAAACGGGTAACCTCTCGAACATCGGTAATTATAGGTCCATCTCACTAGCGACATTCACAGCGAAAGTGCTCGATGGCTTGCTTAAAGCACAACTTTGTAAACATATGTATTAATCTGCACGACGCACAATTTGGATTTAGTTTAGGTTAAAGAGTGCAATGTTGTGTTGTCAAGTACTACTCGGACAGAGACACGTCGATATATGCATGCTTTCTGGACCTGTCCAAAGCTTTTGACATGGCTGTTTATGATAAGCTATGGAGTAAGCTGGAAAGGGCCCGTTTACCCAGAGAGTACATTGCGCTGCTAAAACATTGGTACAACAACCAGGTCAATAGGATGAGATGGGCGAAGGTTGACTCGGACAAGTATAGACTGCAATGTGGAGTTAGACAGGGGGAATTATCATCCCCAATCCTGTTTAACCTCTATGTTAACGAACTGATTGAAACATTAACAAGGAGCATGTTGGATGTCACAAAGGCGAAACGTGTTTCAACAATATAAGTTACGCGGACGATATGGCCGTGCTGGGACCGTCAATCAGTGCTGTCAAACATCTTGTTAGACTGTGTGAGAGCTAGCGCAACAGCATGGTCTTAGGTACAATGCGAGCAAAAACGACTAAACCTGAATTGCTATTAGGAATTTTTAAAGGAAATCTAAGATAGCATATCTAAAATTAGCCTCAGATAGATAACATATAATATATCTAAGTGGGTAAAGTGTTGGATACACGTAGTAAAGATAATCTCTACTAAATAATTTTATACTTTTATTTTTATTTTTTGTTTGTATTACTTGGTGATATAATAATGAGTGATAGATTTTTGGTAACATTTTAAAAGTTGATTGTAACATTTTCTTTATTAAAATAATATTTCCTTTTTTTTCCTACTTTTAGAGCATTATTGTACTGAAAGAAGTACTTTTATTTAGTCGTGGTAAAACCAAGCCCGTGAGTACCTATAAAAATCATCTAATCGTGGCAATAAAACATTTTATTAAATAAAATACACCCAAACAGACCTAAACTAAACTTAAACGAAAAACGTTCTGTCCTTGTTTCTAAAAAATACAATGCCCTTTGATACGTTTTTCCCCATCTCCGTGAACACAGGGATGAGAAATGTCAATTAACGATCTTCCAGATACGTGTACTGATGTTCAGTTTTATTTAATAATTAGCTAAGAATACCTTCAAATTCCCTTTCCATGTTATAAGTTGATTAAAAAAAAACAACGGTTTGCACTCCGGGAGTGCCAGCAGAAGTGAGAACTTGAATATTAATGTTGTGCATTTTTTTATATTTTGGAATGGTAAGGGAATAATTTTGCACGAATTGCTTTAAATCAGTATAAAAGAACTATCATTTTATGTGGTAAAATACAATATTCATTACACAAAAAGTACACAGCGCCGCTAAAGAAGTTTTCTCCAATAAGCAATAGCACCGTCAGGCACAAATTAATTATTATTTATATGTATAAATTCGAAAGAATGTCTGTCTCTATATTACCTCTTTACGCTTCATGGATCTTGAATTTTTTTAAATTTAAATAAGGTTTACCACTAATCCTTAATATAAATTGGATGCATGCATTATCTTTATGAAGTAATATACTAATCACTTAAATTTGAAACATACCTACTAGGAGCCCGATTCACTTTAACAAATTCATAATGGTTTTGATCTGGTTTTTATACAACCTTTACGATCGTCTTGGTGATTGGCTTGCATCCCACGCACAACTTTCAATTCATTTCGCATGCCAATATTGTTGTTTATTTAGTCACCTGTAATAATTTGCGGGGTGAATATATGGGTCATACTTTTACTACGGTACCAACCACGAAAGCGTGAAAAAAATATTATCTGTTTCATACATTTTGGCTGTCTAACCTTGACATTGTCTATGAGAGTGTCAATTTTTTTTCGCGATTTACCTATATATTCACCCCGTAAATTAATGCAGGTGACTAAATAACCCTGTATATCGAAAATTTAAAAGGACATACCTATGTCCTGTAAAACGTTGTACAATACAAGTGCGAAAAGGTAATTAATTAGCAACTCGTGTCGATTTAAAACACTCCCTTCGGTTGTGTTTTAATTTATCGCCACTCGTTGCGAATTTCTGACTTTTCGCACTTGTATCGCATAGCAACGCAAAGAACATCAAACTTTTGTTTCTTTAATTTAAAGTGTGCAAAAGTACGATGTATGTTTGTGTTATAAAGAGTTACTTAAATGAAAAAGATACTGGATCCTTAACAAACTCAGGTGAAATGTTTAGTAAGTAAAACAACTTGAATGTGAGTTGATCCGCAAAATTAATTTAATGGAATTAAACCAGGCTATAAAAAACATCTTTTTAGTTTACATTTTACATTGGTGTGTTAAATCTCTAATGTAACATTGCAACAGTCGGACTCGTCCACCGAGGGTTCCGTACTTTTTAGTAAGTATTTGTTGTTATAGCGGCAACAGAAATACATCATCTGTGAAAATTTCAACTGTCTACCTATCACGATTCATGAGATACAGCCTAGTGACAGACGGACAGACAGACAGACAGACGGACGGACAGCGGAGTCTTAGTAATAGGGTCCCGTTTTACCCTTTGGGTACGGAACTCTAAAAAAGTAACAACAAAAAGCTTTTTGAAAAAAAATACTGGGTTTAAAAAAAGCTTTCCTGAATAGATAACAGTCGTTAAAATGTACCTGTCTCTGATTATACTCAAGTAAAATAGCACATAATTTAAATTAAATTACCAAGTTTAAGCATACGGGAAGTTGAGAATCATTCGCAATTGCGCCAAGTCTCTTAATAATTAACGATTTTAGCTTGTACGGCCAATTTGGAAGTCGTACCGAGTTTGTATTGATATAATTATGCAGTATGTGAATTTAGAATGAGTTTTCGAAGACGTTTCGGGGTGATATTCTGTTGGGATTAACAATCCTTAACCTTATGTGTTCAAACAGGTAGGGACATACGGCCCAATTCGAAGAATGAGATACGATAACGATAAGTTCTGGTTTAGATAAGTTCTTATTTAGATATCGTTTGTAAATTTGACAGAAGCAGCTCGATTCGGGCAACCAATGTCACTTTGACGTTAGAAATATTTTACTGGGACCACAGCGGAATCGAAATAAACGTCAATTTTTATATGTCGTTTAGTTATCGATTTTTAAAGATCTTTCCAAGATCTTTAACGTGTTTTAATCATTCTTCGAATCGGGCCGATAGTGGTGTAGGTTTCCTTTAATACATTGAGTGCCGGGACCCCGCTCGGCGGTTCTGTTCGTAGTAGGTTTTCTCATCAAAGCGGGAAAACGGTCGAATCCGCTACGCTCAACTAAATCAAAGATGTAGACGAAGATTTCATCTAAGTCGGTTGAGCAGTTTTTGATTCCCCATACAAACCTACACCTAAACTGAACACTTTTAAGCTTCATAGCGTTCGCTAGCGGCCGCTTCAATGTACCAAAACGTAACTTGTAAGGTTAACTGGAAAATACGGAAAATTTTATATACGATATATAATGATATCTTGGAACATATTGTTACAAAAGCAAATCACATCATATTATTTCTGATTTAATACTTCCAGCGTCACTATTTTTCTTTTCATCCAGTGACCATTCTGATTTTGGTCGCATTTTTGATATTTGACAGGATTTTTTTTTGATTATTGCTTTCACGATATATGTAATAAGCTCATCGACCGGCTGGAGTCGGACCGCACCGGAGCGCATTTTCAATCTACCGTCACGTCTGAAAATATCGATACGGACAAAGTGCCAAAAATATGTGTACACTACCCTAATATATGGGCCATAAAGTCGTGTATATTTATTTTTGGCACTTCGATCGTGTCGATCTTTTCAGACGAGACTGTACCTATACATTTTAACATTATGTACAGCAGAAGCGATGGAGTCCGACCTGCCCGTTCGGTGGGAATCGTAATAAAGGCTACGATTGTCATCTTGGCTACCAACTGCTCAGTCAGAGGTATCCACATCAAAAGTATCTCCAACTTCGTTATGAGATTGAGGGCTGTACAACTGATATCGCATACAAATATCGTCTAGATACATATTTGTTTGAAACAAGTCTAATAAACTTGTTTGGAACTTGAACAGTTAATTTGATCTGAAGTAAAGGAGTTGCTCTGATCTATCACGCGTGATAACTCCATGTTATATTCGAAGAAATTTTGAATAAAGCAAATACTACATAGGACCCGGGTATGTCCTTAAACTACGTCCAAAAGAGAGGTACATATGGGTAATGTTGAATATCTCGCTTTGTGTGGTACGGCACAGCTCAGCGGATGTCATTCCAGATCTAGAGCAGAGTCCAACTGGGGAAGTATCTGCACCTTACAGAAAACCGCAGCCACATAACACTAGACCCTACTCATAGTGTTGTGTTCCTGCCATATGAGTAAATTTGCCAGAGCTCAACGACGGTGCGGAGTGTTAGGGTCGGCAACGGGCTTGTAACTCCTTTGGAGTTGCAGGCGTTCATAGGCTACGGAGATTGTTTACCATCAGGCAGGCCGTATGCTTGTTTGCCACCGACGTAGTATTAAAATATAATTTTATCACGCAAGAATACAGTAAGTATACAAATTAATAAGTTTTCCCATGAAGAATATATAGTTGTGACGTTTGGTAAGGTATAATGTTGGTGGTAATGAATCTGACGTTAAGGAGTGGTGACCTATTAATGTTTGATTAAGGATTACCTGTATACATAAGTATAAAGATGCATCTATTGTTTAAATAAACTGTAGGTACAAAATTATTGCTTTTTTCTTTACATTTTTTCCGTAAACAAATTTGACAGTTGAGATGTTAAAAATATTAAATGATTGCTATGGAAGTCCTTATTTTTTATCGTCACCACGCACTTTGCACATTTTTTGTATCACAGCTGTCCTAGAAACGCAATGCCAACTCTTATGGCAATAAAAATCCGCAACAAGGACACATTTTATCCCGCTAAGTGCCGTTAACATAGCGAGGGAATAATGCACCTAGTGTTGGCAAAAACTTGAGTCATTTGAGACTGAATTACATTTTTGAGTCACCAGTTTTGTTAATACTCTTGGCTTTTCTAGACTTGACTTATGCTTGGTTTAGATATACAAAATTGTTGGTGACAGTCTTCGATGCGACTCAAGACGCGAACTACGTATGACTCGACTCATAACTTACCTGCTAGCATGTGTTGCGTTCTCGCCCGCGACTCCATACATCTAGCGCGACTTCAAGTATGGAAACGCGCGCGAGAACGCAACGCATGCTAGCCGATCTGATGTACATTTGGTCATTTAAAATGAGAAATTTAATATATGATTAATTTTCTAACCCTTCTGTAAAGGCTACGTCAATGAATATTTGGCAACTAATGAAACATCAAATTATTTCAATAAATATTTTAATTTGTGCTTATATATAAATTATACTGGAGGGCTTGGTCACTTTTTACCTGTCCGCCTGTTGTCTGCCTCTATCATTAATCAATTGTTTTTCTGTAAGCTGTATATTGTACTGAGGTGTGCCAATAAAGAGTATTCTATGTATCTATCTTTTGTTTCAGTTTAATATTCTAGATAAGTACTTAACTTTTAGAGTCTTTAGACTCAAAAGACTCCAGTTCTCCCAACACTAACGACTCCTTAACGAGCCTAATTCAGGCGAAGTAAAACAATCTCAATAATCCAAAGTCGCCTTATCCCTATCTTAAACCTTGGCGTGTTTTGCCGTTGGCAATTTCCTGGTCTTTAAGTAATCTTAAGGCCACTTTGCGTTGACCTCTTAAGTTTATTTTAACCCTTTAAGTAATGATTGCATTTTAGAGGTAATAAGCGATTGTTTAACTTTACATGTTTGTAGCAAAAAGTAAAGTCTTTTTAAAATAAACAATAATAATAATTAAAAATCATCATTATGGTTACAGGATGTTGTTGGGGCTGCCCCGTTTCAGCGGGGCAGCACATCAGGCATATTTGCACAAGCTCTCACGGATGACTATACTTAACTAAGCCATAATACAAAAGACAATTGCCTCGTTGCGCTGCAGAGTGCAGGCCAGCTCCAACCTCGTCCTGGCGGGTCCCCATACTGTAGCGGGCCGATACGACTCACCTATTTTGCGACAATTTGAGTGTGACATGACTTCAACCAGGTGATGGTTTCATGCTGTTCTGTTCGCTTTTTGTTTTTCTTCAAATATATTTTTTTAATGTTAAACGTTACTAACCATTACGGACCATTGTTGTCTGTTGGATTGAATTAAAAAATAAAACAATAGTTGAAAAAACTATTTTCAGGGTTCCGTGCCTTAAAAGGAAAAAGGGAATACTTATAGCATCACTCGTGTGTTTGTATGCCTGTTCGTCTGTCACAACCAATTTGCTCGGAAATTACTGGACAGATGGAGTTGAAATTGGGTACAAATATGTTGCTCGGTTACCCAAACACAGAATAGATGAGCAACACAAGTAAATGAATTTGAAACTGAGCGGCCAGTTATTGGGTTTTAAAGAAAAAAAAATTGCAAACTTTATAATATGGTACATCAAATGAAAGGGATTGTTGTGAGGCTTTACGAGTAAAATCTATAAGAAAGTCAATCATGAGTCGATCTTAATAAAAAAGTTACGTTGTAAAACATGTGTGATTACGGAACCCTTAGGACGCGAGTACGACTCGCAGATGGTTGATTTTTTAAGAACCATCTGGCATTAATGATTACTTTGACAAGCCACAGCGATAACGTAATAGAGAATATTTAAAATAATTAAAATACTTTTTCTACACATTAAAATCAACATGTAAAAAGTTTAACCCTCTGAACGCTCACGACTTATAAAGAAGTAGTAAGTTGTCATAACGCTAGTAAATAATATTATAAAAGTGTAATTTTTTACGCTGTCAAATTAACCTAGAAGATTTAAAGAAATGTATGAAAAAGTAAAACCCCATTAAAAATAATATTTTCGTTGTACTTGGAAAACTTCTAACGTTTCGCGACTACCTGTCAGTATTATCTGGTTTTCACGTCAATTCGCGTCAAAAAAATGTAAGGAATTTGTTTAAAAGCATCTAAGCCAAACACCTAAAATATGAGAGAGGCGTCTAGACTTTTTTATTCCATAAAAATCCTTTATAAGTAATTCGTCGTCTTAGAGTTTTACTGCTATTGGGTAAAATCAGTAACTACATTATTGCATCACTTCATTAAAAATGTTGCTTTCTATCTATACCTTTGTTTTATATCGCTAAGTACGTTTAAGGAAACTAAATGAAATAGTTAATATATATATATATATATATATATATATAGCATGACATATCAATGTCCTTTCGAACATCGATCGTCCGAGATGGTACTTAATACGTAAACAGGAGACCTGAGTATTTGATATAAACTCCAGCTTGATACGTCCACGCGTTCCTGAGAAAAAGGGACTTGACAGATAGACGGACGAACGGACGGTCAACAAAGTGATCCTATAAGGGTTCCGTTTTTTTCCTTTCGAGGTACGGAACCCTAAAAAGTAACTGGATCAAGTATGTTTTGTTCAAATATGCTTCGGCTGCTAATTCTTTTATAACCCTATTTGTAAAAGAGCCAGTAGCAATAACATTCTTTCTTACTTCCGATGGCGCTACAACCCTTTGTGAGTCTTGGCCTCCTCCACTATCTTTAGCAACCTTTCTCCAGTTGGTATACTTCCTCATCTTCCTAAGATCTTCTTTCACACAGTCCAGCTACCTTTTCTTAGGCTTACCACTAGGACTTTTGTGTTGTGGCGTAAATCTAGTCATAATTTTTGGAGGTCTCTCTGTCTTTCCACGTGACCCGCCCATCTCAGCCACTGGGATTTGCAAAACCTAACAATGTTCCCCTGTTTGATCAGAGCTTCGAGTACATGGTTCATGCGCTGCCGGTAGCTACTGTCAGGCTCCTTTAACGTACCATATATTTTTCGTAGCGATAACATTCATCGGTGCAAATAATATTTCCTCAACTTGTATTTACATTATTTTAAACGATTATCTGTTTAAAGGTTTTCATTTTATTTAAGCCCCTTTAGCGATTAAAAATGTTTAAAACTACAGCACGACTATCCACTTGTTAAAAGCTAGGTTAAAATTTTTGTTTATCGGGATTTTGCTTGTATGCTTTGTGTACTAGCTGGTGTGATGTAGGGCTATATAACAGCTTTTTTTAAGTTACTAATCGACCGTTGCTTGGCACTACAGCTTATCCTCCTGAAATAAACATTCAGGGTAGCTCAAGTCACACTGGCGGGTCCACTCGTATTATAACTAACACCTGTTTCTGCTAACGATAACACGCCCTATTCCTTCATTAACGCTACTGTTAGCAGCCAAATTAAATTAAGACCTGATGCCTTTGGGGATTTTGAACTTGGTGTATTTTAATGGTTTGTATGTAACGAGAAATTTCGTGCAGTTCAGTATAGAATTTTCAGTGTAGAGTTAAATGTACATCACAATTATGCATTTAAACTAACTTATATACTAGACATGCTTATTGGGATTAGTCCGGTTTCCTCACGATGTTTTACTCCATCGAAAAGAGAGTGGTAAATATCAAATGATGTATCTTACATAAGTTCCGAAAAACTCATTGGTAGGTACGAGTTGGGGTTTAAACTTACGACCTCTAGATTGTAAGTCGCACGCTCTTTACCGCTAAGCTATCAACACTTTCAGGACAGGTTCGGGTTTCTATTCTAGTAACACAACTCAAAATATTATGTATAATTTATCCCTTGTTACAGCTCACTACAGAGTGAATCGAAAGTGCCCTTTCCTCAAACTTAGATACTTCAACCAAAGACTAGTAGGTACTTACTCGTACCTACCTTCTTGGCTGGAGATGGCTTCTCGTTCAGCTCGTTATTTTTATAACGGAAAACGATCCGGACCGAAATATTGGTTAGTCTGATATGTAATTTGAAGTCAGCTGAGTGTTTCCTACACGCAGATGACTTGAAATTAGTGTATGGATTGGAGCAAATCACTGATCGTGAGTCCCTGCTAAGGGACATTGATGCGGTCTTTCGGTGGAGCATGAATAACAAGCTAATAATTAACTCGCCTAAGTGTTGCGTCTGCACCTTTAACCGTGCACGATGTACGTATACTAATATATACCAAATATAAACTTGGGTCTGAGCCCATCAATCGCGTGTTCTATGCTAAGGATCAGGGCGTGGTTTCCATGAACAGATTTCATCGCTTCTAGCTGCTATTGAAAACCAGGCTATGTCATTCGTGATCATAGCAATTATCATGACTCTGTGATGTGCTGCTTGAGCAGGAGTCACATATCCTCCTGGCCTTAAGGGCTGGGGAGGTTCACCGAGCTAGTCTCAGATTTGGGAGAAAGGGGGTGAATACAAACTCTCAGAGTACGCTGTTATAGACGGGGCTTTATGCCGTTTATTGTAAACACTTATCCTATTACTTATAACTAAATATGCCCGCCGGTCGGGATTATTCAATAGCGGCTAGAGACGCGGATTGCCTAGATCGCGCGGCACGGACCTAAAACCGGGCTAGGTTGACGGATCGAGTTTATGGGAAGGTCAGGGAGTCACTGGCGGGCGGTGGCCGGTGACCGCTCCAAGCTGGTGACGACGGATAGGGAGTACGTCGGCCGGCGGTGTCCGCTCCGGGCCTACATACGGAAAGGTTAGGAAGTCACTGGCGGGCGGTGACCGCTCCAAGCTGGTGACGATGGGTAGGGAGTACGTTGGCCGGCGGTGTCCGCTCCGGGCCTACATACGGAAAGGTTAGGAAGTCACTGGCGGGCGGTGATCGCTCCAAGCTGGTGACGACGGGTAGGGAGTACGTCGGCCGGCGGTGTCTGCTCCGGGACTACATACGGAAAGGTTAGGAAGTCACTGGCGGGTGGTGACCGCTCCAAGCTGGTGACGACGGGTAGGGATTATGTCGGCCGGCGGTGTCCGCTCCGGGCCCTACATACGGAAAGGTTAGGAAGTCACTGGCGGGCGGTGACCGCTCCAAGCTGGTGACAGGTTACCTTACCACTGGCGGGCGGTGGCCGCTCCAGCCGGTGGGGGAGGATAGCCTGACCTAGGCGCACGAACTCACCCCGGCCGCGACTAAAGGAGAGGAGTGTTGCCGAGAAGCGGCGGGGACGGAAAAGGAACTCGAATGCGCGCTGCTCGCGATTATATAGGTGCGGTCGGTGTTCCCCTCCGTCGCGCCCCGCGCCGCGCTGTCGTCACGGTGTGGCCGCATTCCGTTCAGGGCGCGTCGCTGCGGTGAAATGGCGCGCTGGTGACATGGCTATGTCACAACTCTGTAGCCTTTAAGATCATCCATAATGCTTTGATAAATAAAAAGTCAGCTTGAAACTTTCTTCGTTTACGTCCCTTCCTGAAAAGGTTCAAAAAGCCTTATTGAGATTTTTATGGTTTTATGGTCACTTTGCTGTTCGTCTTTATCTGGAGAACGCGTGGAGGTATCGAAAATACTCAAGTCTAACAGTCCCTTGAAGACCCACTAGCAATAGCAGTAGCTGTGGAAAAAAAAAACTTCTAAGTCAACATAGAAAAAGATACGGCCATTTATGCCGCAAAAACGTATATTTCGACATTTTCAAAGAAATCATTTAAAGGGTACTTTCCGTTGACCTACAAACAATTATATGATATGTTTAGTGTATTATGTTGTTAGTAAGTTATAATTTTGACACAAAAATATTCAAACATATAATCTAATTTAATACGCGCTACGATTTAAAGCGTATACTTAATGGAAATTACTCATTCGTTAATCTCTTGAAACAGCCACTCGAAAGGCTTACATTTCACGAAAAATACATGCAGGTATTTTGTTAGTATCATAAAGCTCTTTGAGAGATTTCGTAAAATGAATTCTTGAGTCTTGTATTAAATTCACTTAATATCTGTATTTATCTTCAAACATAAAGGCATTATTCAGGTTATTAATTATTACTGAGAAGCTTGTTCAAGACAATATTGTATTAATTAAATCAAACAATATAACGTAACAAATAATCGTGTTTAGTACATATACCTTCTTAATATGCGTGAGCACATCCGTTTTATTTGAATATATAACCAAAAAAATGCATAATAGTAGAAAATTTCTCAAATTTAAAAGTATACGTAGTCGCCGAATTTTCGTAAGAAAAGTGTAGGTAATCGCAGAGGAACACTGTCAGTTCGAGCGCAGGCATACACGAACAGCGTCAAGACTTGTTCCGGTGACGTCACATCATCCTTCCTTCTTCCTTCTTCTTCGCGTTGTCCCGGCATTTTGCCACGGCTCATGGGAGCCTGGGGTCCGCTTGACAACTAATCCCAAGATTTGGCGTAGGCTCTAGTTTTTAAGAAAGCGACTGCCATCTGACCTTCCAACCCAGAGGGTAAACTAGGCCTTGTTGGGATTAGTCCGGTTTCCTCACGATGTTTTCCTTCACCGAAAAGCGACAGGTAAATATCAAATGATATTTCGTACATAAGTTCCGAAAAACTCATTGGTACGAGCCGGGGTTTGAGCCCGCGACCTCCGGATTGCAAGTCGCATGCTCTTACCGCTAGGCTACCAGCCGTCACATCTCGTTAATAAATACCCTGATGTGGCCAACGAAGCTCTTCTTTTGGCAACCAGCCGGTGAGTTGTAAAGAAGTGTCAGATTAAGTATTGATTATCCTGATTATAGGTACTAATTAGCTAATGTCGCCTTCTGCTTTTCATATAAAGGACGTGTAAATTATGTTTTGATGTGCTGAGGTTGCTTACATGTTGCATTTAATAAGTAAGTAAATATTCTTTATTGCACCAACAATTATACATTTTACATGCACGTAAAACTACAAATAAAATAAAAACAAATGTCAGTTCCGATACAGATTTTTTTTTACGTTATAGAAACAATTTTCTAGAAGCCAGTTAGTCAATTTACTCTTAAAAGTATTTCCGTTAAGTAATTTGATGTTGTCAGGTAATCCATTATATATCACAATACACATGTTAAATACATTTTTAATGTAAATCATTATTTAAATTTATTAGACTTACCTATTCTATTATCAAAAACTTATTGGGGTCACTCACAATAGCTTAAATGATACTCACCTTACAATTTTTTACTGTTTCATAGCCGAAAGATATCCACAGCACACGACCTCCTCCTCCTCCTCCTCTGAGGATCTCCACACTGCTGGGCATGGCTCGAGTGCAATAACTGCTTTTTTTTTAATATAGGTAGATTCGATTGTTAAAACAAACCCAGATCACATTTATAACCTACCTCACAGAACAAGTCTCCTGGACTTGCCATACATATATTCATGTAGTTACATTAAAATAACTTTGCCCGTCTAAATGTTTTCATATTATTTGGAAGAAAACATGAAATATTTTTTCTTGTTCAACTACAGACTGATCTTTGATAAACATTGGTATAAAGTACAGTTCTCATCAATTAGTAGCGGGTGAAAAACGCGCTAAAAGTATCTGTCACCGTCAATTAAAATCCAAACGGTGTTATATCTCGACAGTTTGCGTTCAAAAATACCTGCTACAGTCTCATGGTTTTAGTTACATATAACTAAAGCCACATGTCTTTTTTGCTACGCTCTGGTAAGATATATTTGACGTATACTTAGTCTGATGCTGACTGTACTAACCTACGTCTAAATTCTCTGTCCTAACCCTAAAAACCATTCCATCAAAATGCTCACTGATCTGACAAACACAAGCCGTTTTCAAACGTTGTACAAATGCGTGTTTCCACGCAAAGCGGTGTTTCTTATTTGAATTCCCAGAAGTCTTACTTTGTACACTTTCTTCTGTACGTTTACAACAAACAATAAACAACTGAAATGAAACCGTAACTCTTGTGACATAAAGTCTATTTTTTCTGGATGAACAGGAACACAACCCAAATAGGCCCCAAGCTGCTACTTTAAGAGTAGTACTGTAAAACTTTTTGGTAATCTTGGAGACGTTGATAATGTCTGAGTTACCAACGGCTCAATTCGAACAATACTTAAAAGATGTCACAGCGACACGATACCGATCTCTGTGTCAAAATTGACGTTTTCGGCGGTTTCGACGGTTGAAGAAATGTCACTTGATACTGACAGATCGGTATCATATCTTTGTGACATCTTATAAGAATTGTTCGAATTAGGCCAGAAAAGGGCCAAAGAAAACTGAAATAAACAGCGTCACTGATACGAATACCAAGGGAAAGAGTTTTTACTCGCTCCCTCAATGAGACCGATTCTAAGATCCACCTTGCGATATAGACTCTTATTCGGTGGAGATAAGGCATTAATTCGTGGAAAATTGTTTTAAATTAGGTCGTTAGTATTTCAATACTTTCTTTTGACCATTTTGTGACGGTCGGATTGTCCATATTGGCTTTCATTCCTTGTAAATGGGATAGGATTTTGCTAAGATATTGGGGAAATTAAACTGTTAGTCTAACTTTTTATATTGCATAGGTATTAAGAAGATTTAGTTCTTATTCTCATAAAATTGTGAAACTAAATGTATTATTTTAATGCCATAAAAAGACGAAATAAACTTTGGAGTAAATCAAACACATCATACTGTTACATTATACTATTTTACCTGCGGTGGCAGCATGGTTCCATTTTTATCATCACTTGTCACAATGCCCGTCACTTTCGCGCTTACATACTTGTTAAAACGTGACAGGTATGGTGACAAATGATAAAGAGCTGACCATCTTAGCCCTACTGGTATTTACATTATGCTATAATTATGTATATGGTACATATGTACCATGGTTTGCAATAAAGGAAATCAGAATAAGAGTATTAAAGCTTGTCTCGAGATTTTCCCGTAAATCTTGTAAATAGAAAACTACTCTTAATTCTGTTGGTAAAACTCACTTTATTCATTTTAATTGAAATAAATAAGAATGAATTAGTTTTTTTTCTACATAGCATTATTAGGTATATACATACATAAACATCCCGATAGAAAATCTTATTGTACAGTCGCCACCATATATATCGGAACGGCCTAGATACTCAAAAATGTCGAATACGCACTCCAACGCCTTGACAATAGAGGCGCGTTCAGATATTTGTGAGCGCCTTGGCCACTCCGATATATCTGACGCCGATTGTACTTTTTAAATTTCTCCCACCTTACAAGAGCAGTATCGTTTTTTGTAGCACCACACTCACCATAATTCTCGCACCTGCACCTGAGGTCAATGCGGGGAAAACCGGTATTCTGTTCTGTATTTGTCGACCGGTCTGGCCTAGTGGGTAGTGACTGCCTATGAAGCTGATGGTCCTGGGTTCGAATCTCGGTAAGGCCATTTGTTTGTGTGATGAGCACAGATATTTGTTCCTGAGTCATGGATGCCTTCTATGTATTTAAGTATTTGTATATAATATATATCGTTGTCTGAGTACTTACAACACAAGCCTTCTTGGCCTTACCGTGGGAATCAATTTGTGTAAGAATGTCCCTATAATATTTATTTATTTATTTATTCTGTATTCTGAAGGCTTTCATAGAGCAAGAACTGGAGTATTTGTAACATAACTAAGTTGGTCAGACACAGTCAGAAAGGGAGTGTTTCACTACTTCTGCTCAACCGACTAGTAAGTAGAATATGTATACAAACAAACGCAAGGGTTAAAAGTGACGAAAGAGCTTGTAGACGATCTTCCCTTATAGACGGTTTTGCTAACGTTGACCTAAATCGAGCTTTACACGTCCAGCGGAAATCACTGGTCTTAAAGTGACGGGGCTTGCAATTGTTTCTTTTTCTGTCACAAGATTCAAAAATTCACTTAATGGAGCGAACCTTCCTTCACAGCCGCAACTTTGCAAGATAAAACCACGTCATGCCTAAACAAAGCAAAACCACTCATCACTCAAATGCATAAAACACTCCAACTCCGAACTAACGTTGTATCTTTCGCTTACAGTTTCATGTTCGCTAATTTTCTCCGAAAGTGAGCCATAACCTACATACGATCTTTCGTTTACAAGGTTCAAAGTTGGCTAATTTCTGCGAAAGTGAACCAACAAACTAAGTACTGCATAGGACTAAACCGCCTGGGCGCAATAAAAACTTTGCTGTTGAACGCTGTCTAGTGAAACACGGAATATGTTTCAACTGACGACATTATGCGTGATAAGTGACGCACTTCCCAAGTTGGTGAATGTTAATGGAGCGAACCTGCAGGCGTATTATGGATGGCTTTATCCACGTGATAAAATAAGTGTCGCTTTTTAACACCAAGCGATGGAAAGAGACAAACACTGTCCTTATTACGCTGGCACTTAGACAAATATGACGATTAGACAAATAGATCAATCATATCCGTGCTGGTGCTTATTAACCAATTCACGGGAAACATTTCCACTTTTGTTTGACATTTGATTTTTGAATATCAAAAACTATCAAACATAAAAGTGGAAATTCCTAAAAGAAGAAAATATTAACATGTTTTAAAACTTTTGTTCTTTATATCCTGTTAACAATGTTGGAAAGAGATTTCTTAAAGCAATAAGACCGTTTCTTGCTACCTTCATTCGATTGGGTACGATTCCCGCACCGGCCACCGGTGGAATTGCTTATTTTTTCTTTAGTGTATCAATTTCAGTTTATACCTTTATTTACATTGTAAATTGCGTTTGTTGTGTAGTTTCCGAATTTGTATTTATTGTGTGGTTATAGATTATAATATTTACGTAAAGGTACGCTAATAAGTAAAATTACAATAG
The DNA here is from genome assembly GCF_033807575.1 of Cydia pomonella. Taxonomy (NCBI): domain Eukaryota; kingdom Metazoa; phylum Arthropoda; class Insecta; order Lepidoptera; family Tortricidae; genus Cydia; species Cydia pomonella. The sequence continues at coordinate 4,823,064 of NC_084717.1, read as the reverse complement.
GCGGTAACAACAGGTTTTTGTATTTACTTTTCCTACTGACCTACTTCAACATAACTCCTTCTTTGACATAAGATCAAGATAAATAATAGATGCGTAAGTAGGTATTATTTATTACTCGAATTACAGAAAATAGGTTAACGTAATTACTTTGATTCTATGTAAGGAGAGATCTGCTTCCTGCCGTGTTAATTCTTAAAACAACTCCTTTTTAAAATTTGATTGTTGGTTACGGAAATTAAGGTGGGTAATAATTAATTAATATTGAGGCAGATAGGTATTTAGAATATTTAAATATTGGAGAACAATAAGTAGTCGACATCCTATTAGTAGTAGCCGACATCCTACATTTTAAGTTCATAAGGACTATAAAACCAAATTCCGACGAAAATATGACGTTACCACCCTTTTTCATATCAAAGTTGATGCAGATTTAGATGTTGTAGGGCTTTAGTGCGTTGATATTAATTTTAGTAAGTATTATGGATCTCATGCGACGGAGATTGAAAACATTTTCATCAACATCATCAGAACCTGTAATAAATATTTACATATAGATTTCGTTATTTTGGGATGCAAACGTTTTAATCGATGTGGACCTTTCATGCGAAAAAGTTTTTAGCCGGCGGGTCCATTTAATTGGAAATTGAAAAATCGTTTCCATCAATTTTGGGGCTCAAATAAATATCGTGTTTGTGTTGATGAAGCTGTCATCGGTAAATGGGTTTTATATTTTTAAGTTGCTCTATTATTTAAAAGATTAAATAAAACAAAATGGGTATAGTAGGTCAGCAAATAAGGTTACAGGTTACTTTCCGTCCAAGTCAGCCTGTCATGTGAATCGTCGTGTCATCTCATGAGGAAATATATGAGATACAAAAAAGAGGTGGTTTTACCACTAAAAATATATCTCTTCCAGACAGCCTTTAGGTATTTGAATATAAATGAATTTGCTTCTGTAAGTAACACAATATAAAGTACTAGGATTTGAGTAGTTCATGACATCGCTATTATTAGAACTGAAGAAAGAAATATAAGAAGAAATAGAAGTATAAAATGTAAACATTTAAGAGTTTTAGTACGACCAAAAGCGTAATTTTGTACGTTAAATTCTTAAGTCTGTAACATTTTAGTGTTCGCAAATAAAGTCAACCTATAAAGCTAAGTTGAAGTACCTAATCGTTTCGTGTCCGTACGGTGATAATAATACTTACCAAAGCTTTGACACAGCTTTCACTGTTTTTTTAGCGTCGGGTTTGCTTTGAGCTGTAATATTACTTGTCCAATCTTTCTTTAAAGCGTCGTGTTTTTCAGACTTTCATTTGAAATTAAATCCTCTGCAGCAGATAGACTTTAAATTGGACTTTTGTTAAGATTTTGTAAGCGTGGACGTTGTGAACAATCCATTTCCTAATACAAAATTTAAAATAGAATTTGGTACCTACGTGCGCTCTTCATTGGTAAATCTTTTGCGAAAAAATATAAAGAGTACCTGAGAGTGGAAAAACGAAAAGACAGTAATTGTTCGGAAATTGTTTTTTGGGCATTTATTAAAGTTCTTGCAAAGTACCGGGTACATTTGTTTTAGGAGTTAGTTTTTAACATTCGACGCAAAAACCGGGGTGTTTTCAATTTGACTGCCATAGTTGTGTCTGTGTCTGTCTGTGGCAGCTCTTACATGTCTTGTGTTTTTATTTTTATTATTACTCATGACTTTGTTATTTTATTCTTGGATTTCAAGGGCCTATAAATCCCGATATTTGATACGCTTTCGTGGGGATACAGGTTGAACACGTAGGAGCCCCTTAGAAAGCTTTAATGTCATGTAGAATGCCTGCTGGAACAAAATCACAGACGCCACAATAGACACCTATGAACGGTCGCAGCGGGCATTGGGACTATTGTAGAAAAAGTGACCAGTAAAACGGTCTATAAATTGAAGTATTGGTGGACAATGAGACTGGGCTATTGTAATTTGCAAAGATGTCCGGGTGTCAATGCAACTTATGTGGGAGACCGTACCCGATGCAACTTACGCAGCCTACCGTACACATATCGCATCATCGGCAACCAATCAGCGGCGATATCACGTCATTTACAGCCCCTGTGATTGGCCCAGGATGTTGCCACGGAGGAACCGAACCCCACTCCAAGCATTCGCTATTCGCCTCATTAATAGACGCACGCATACGTGCCCTTTTTTTAATACATAATTACTTTATTCTGTTTTTGTACCAAATGTACTAGTTGGTTATTAAAAGTATTTAAAACTAAAGGCGTCGTTACATTATTGCTGCTGAACCCGCTCCAAGAGGCTACGAGCTGAACCTTAGCCAGATCCACGCGCGACATAAAGTTTGGACCTTCGACCTCGGATGCAACCAGCAACGTGGCTACAAAGGATACTTGGCAAGAGTAACGCAATCGGCAAAGATAGCCATCGGCAGCTACTCAGTGCTTTGGTGAGGCGAACCAATCAAGAATAGCGACCCTGTCTCATTTCAGTTGTGATATACGTGTTCATATTTTAATTCCAGTGGTTGTAACGTGGCGTCTTTGTGATCTGCCTACACGCAAAAGGTCGCCAGGCCGGCAGCTGCATCGTTAGCAGTTGCAGGGAGCTTAGTGCCTAATCCGGATAACTGTAAGTACCTCGCTTCTTACATCCTACCGACATGGCGGAAGAAAAGTTGTTAAAAGATCTTATTAAAAAGAGAGGTTCTGTTAAAGGTAGACTCACAAAATTTATTAAATATATAGAAACGTTCGACCAAGGTTTATCCATTAATCAAATGGCCGAAGTTAGGCTTCGCACTCAGGGCGCTACGGGTTTATATACCGAATTTAATAATATTCAGTCAAAAATTGAAGATGTTCTTCCCGAAACCGAACTGGACGCTCAACTCGACGCGCGAGACGAGTTTGAAGCCGAATATTATAGTATAATGGCCCAAGCTGAGAAATTGGTAAAGGACGAGGTTAAAATCGAATCCGAAAAGTCCGCGATTGCATTAAAATCGGTGAAATTACCTACCATTTCTTTGCCTAGCTTTGACGGTTCTCATGAACACTGGATTACCTTTCGAGATACATTTTCGTCGTTAGTACACAACTCGCGAGAAATTTCAGACATTCAAAAATTTTACTATCTCAAATCGTCACTTACGGGAAGCGCGCAGTTAGTTATAGACTCACTTGAATTTTCAACCGACAATTACAATATCGCATGGGAGTTGTTATTGAATAGGTATAATAATAGCCGCTTACTTGTTCATAATCATGTAAAGGCCTTATTTTCAATGCAAACGCTGCAAAAAGAATCACCGGTGTTGCTAAGGAAACTTATAGATAACGTGTTAAAAAATATACGCGCTCTTAAAGCCCTAAAGGAGCCTGTAGACTCGTGGGACACTTTACTTATTTATATGATCGTTTCTAAATTAGATTCCACCACTGAGCGAGAGTGGGAGCAGCATAAAGGTTCTTTGTCGGCCGATTCAACTGAGTCAAAATTAACTATTGACGATTTATTAACATTTTTAAGAGGCAGGGCAGACATGCTTGAAACTTTAATTGTAACGCACAGTAAGGCCAATTCGCAAGACAACAAAAAGTATACAAACAGTAATTATACACCAAAGTTGCATTGCAATGTCGCGACGGAAAAACCGCAGGTGAAAACACCTTTTAAAAAACAATTTAAATTATGTCCGATGTGTAGTGAGAAACATCCTTTATATTCATGCCAGTCGTTTCTGGATTTGAAAATGCAGGATCGATTGCAATTAGTACGGGATAAAAACCTTTGTGAAAATTGTCTGCGAACTGGTCATACAGCTGATGCGTGTAGGTATGGGCCTTGTAGGAAATGCGACAAAAAACATAACTCCATTATTCATCGCGATGAAGTTAATGTTATCAGTACAAACAGTTGTACCGGCATGTCGAATGCAAGCCAAAATAAACCTAATGAGCCCCATATTTCCACTGCTAAATCCAGCAATTATTCCATAACAAATCACGCACACATTGACAACGGTCAGGTGGCTGATTTAAACACAGATGTCCAATGCGCACAGGCATCATTCGATGAACCGGTTTTGTTGACAACCGCTATCATTGAAATAGTCGATGATTTAGGTAAAATTACGAAGGCATGCGCGCTTCTCGACAATGGAAGCGAGCGGTGCATTATATCTCAATCATTATGCGATAAATTAAATACGCGCGTTATACAGTCCACACGAAGCTTGTTTGGCGTCGGGGAGGTGCCGGTCTCACAGCACACGCGATTTTGTGATATTGGCATTAAATCCTTAACTAGCACTTATTCTACTCGCATTAAGTGTTTAGTATTACCACGCGTAACCCCCCCGCGGCCATACCTTAATATGCGCAAAGAACAATTCGTTATACCGGACGGAATCGTGCTCGCGGATCCCAATTTTTATGAAAAAAAACCGATAGACCTTATAATAGGGGCAGATATATATTGGGACGTGATTCAAGAAGGTATTATTCGCCTAGGTAACGGAGCGGTTATGCAAAATTCGCATTTGGGCTGGTTCGTATCCGGGCGTACATATAATTCTTATAATACGCGCAAAAATACAACAAAACCTAACGTTGTATGTAATTTCATGCAAACTATAGACATGCAAGTTTCTATAGACGAGCAGTTACGTAAATTTTGGGAACTCGAAGACGCGCCGATAAGTCAACGGGTTAATGAATCGCGCAGTGAGGAAGAACGTATCTGTGAGGATTTGTTTATGCAGACCACAAAACGGCTCGACGACGGTAGGTTCTGTGTATGCATTCCGTTCAAACAGTCACCTGAGATTTTAGGCGATACGCGCAAACAAGCCGAACATAGATTCTTCGCATTAGAGAAACGGTTAGAACGTTATCCGAATTATAAAAAAATGTATAGCGACTTCATTAAGGAATATTGCGAATGGAATAATTCGTATGGTACGCCACACTACTTTACGCCACATCATGGCGTTTTTCGTGAAAACGCCAAAACTACACGATTAAGGGTTGTTTTTGACTGTAGTTGTGCGTCCACGTCGGGATATTCACTTAATGATTTGCAATTAGTAGGCCCCGCGATACAGGGCGATTTGTTATCCATACTATTGCGCTTTAGGGAAAACAAGTACGTGGCGTGTGCGGATATCGAAAAAATATACCGCCAGGTATTGGTTGACAAGAAACAACGCGACTTGCAATTAATTATTTGGCGGGAAAATCCGTCTGACCCACTGCAAGTATATAAATTAAAAACTGTGACTTATGGCACGAATTCCGCCCCGTTTTTAAGTTGTAGGTGCCTTAAGCAGTTAGCGCTAGAGTGTGATGACCCTGAAATAGCCAACGTAATTAACAATGATTTTTACGTAGATGACCTTATTTGTGGCAACCCTAACCAGGATAAATTAAAACAAATTTGCACAAAGGTCGTCAAGGTCTTGCAGTCGGGATGTTTTCCATTGCATAAATGGATTTTTAATTTCGATTTTGATGAATTTACCGAATCGACGGACTCGTCCAAAGAGTTATCATTAGGTGAAAACGTACAAAATAAAACGTTAGGGTTAGGATGGTACAACCGCTCTGATGAATTGTTTTATCACACTAGATTTGAAATAAATTCTAAGCCGATAACAAAGCGCATTATCTTGTCGGTTTCGTCTCAAGTCTACGACCCTCTCGGCTTGCTTAGCCCAACTATTATGATCGCGAAAGTACTTTTACAGAGGTTGTGGATGTTAAAGGCCGATTGGGACACCCCGGTCCCGAACGACATCGCAAAAACATGGACACGATTTGTCGCTGATCTTTCGAATTTAAAGTCAATTCGCATTCCGCGTTACGTATTAAATGACAACCCTAAACATTTAGAGTTGCATATTTTTTGTGATAGTTCTATAACCGCGTACGGAGCGTGCGCTTATGTTCGCGCTATCGATAATGATAACAGTGTCACAGTCAGGTTATTATGCGCAAAAGGGAAGGTGACCCCAATAAAACCAGTGACCCTGCCAAAATTAGAATTATGTGCGGCGCTAGTAGCGGCACGACTATATGCAAAAATAGATAGTTCACTTCGCAGTCGGTTTAACAAAGTAGTATTTTGGTCCGATTCCACAATTGTCCTAGGTTGGTTACGCACGCCACCTAACTTACTTAAAACGTTTGTACAAAATAGGGTTACCGAAATACACGATTTAACGCAAAATCATCCCTGGCATCACGTAAGAAGTGAAAACAACCCCGCTGACTTGATCTCGCGATCTCGACCGTTAAATTCGTTGTGGTCTTCTACATTTTGGGGACAAGGCCCAGAGTTCCTTCGCGATATTAATTTCGAGCCTAACTCTGACTTAAAAAATAACCAAAATAATGACGATTTGCCCGAGCTAAAGGCGAATGTTTCACTTGTTTGTGTACCTAATCGTGACAATGAGGGATGTTTTCCTTTCCATAGATTTTCTCAATTCAATCGTTTACAGCGTACCGCGGCGTATGTTTTGCGATTTATTTATAATGCGCGCAATAAACTTAGCAAAAAAACTGGGTCATTAAGTGTAGACGAGTTGAATGAATCCGTTCTGTTGCTAGCCAGGCTGGCGCAGTATGAGTCATACCGAGATGTGCATAATTGCTTATCACGTAAACAGCTGTTAACAAACAAACACGGTGCAAGCCTTACTAAATTAAATTTATTTCTTGACAACACGAATGTGTTAAGAGTAGGCGGCCGTTTAGAAAATGCTAGCCAATTTGGTTACGAGAAAAAACACCCTATTTTAATTTCGTGTAAACATTATTTAGCCGTGATATTATTTCGTTTCGAACATAAGCGACTGTTGCACGCGGCGCCACAGCTGTTGTTGTTTACTATAAAGGAAACCTGGTGGCCAGTGGGAGCTAGAAATTTAGCACGAAAGATTGTTCATGATTGTGTCACGTGCAAACGGATGCAAGGTCAAACATTGACACCTATCATGGGCAATCTGCCTCGCGAACGATTGGAACCAGGGTATCCGTTCATATACTGCGGCGTGGATTATGGTGGTCCAGTGCTTGTTTTGAATCGCAAAGGTAGGGGTGCGAAATTAATAAAATCATATATTTGTTTATTCGTATGTTTAGTAACGCGCGCTATTCATTTAGAACTGGTCAGTGACCTCTCGTCTGATGGTTACTTATTAGCATTAAAACGTTTTATATCGCGTAGGGGTAAACCTGTTGGAATAATAAGCGATAATGGAAAAAACTTTGTCGGACTAATGAACGATTTTGAAAAATTTCTTTCAAGTATATCTGGCGATATACAAGAGTACGCCTTGTCTCAGAAAATTAAATTTCGCATGAACCCGCCGTACGCCAGTCATTTCGGTGGGATATACGAGGCAGGTATTAAAAGTTGTAAATACCATTTGCGACGCGTTGTAGGCAACGCACATTTGACGTTCGAACAATTAAGCACGACCTTGACCGAGATTGAGGCCTTGCTTAATTCTAGACCACTTACTCCTATGTCATCTGACCCCAACGATTTTTTACCGCTTAGTCCAGGGCATTTCTTGATTGGTCGTCCGCTAACCGCACCTGTGTGCGCTAGCCTGAGCGACGTTCCTGAGCATCGGTTAACGCGTTACCAGAGAGTCGAACAGCTTCGTCAGCATTTCTGGAGTCGTTGGTCGCGAGAGTACGTAACGGAGTTACAAGCCCGATCAAAATGGAGGTTTCAGTCTGATGACCTCAAAGAAAATACGCTTGTCGTCATAAAGGAAGACAATGCTCCCCCGCTAAAATGGAGTTTAGGCCGAATCGTCAAAACGTATCCAGGCAAGGACGGCGTCTCGAGAGTGGCCGACGTAAGGATGCCTTCTGGAGGAACTGTGAGACGCGCTTTCTCGAAACTGTGTCCGCTTCTTCAGCCAGACTGTTAGCCACGTCATCAGTCCCATTATCACGTTTTGTAAACCACCAGTTTCCAAGGCCGGGAGTATGTCAATGCAACTTATGTGGGAGACCGTACCCGATGCAACTTACGCAGCCTACCGTACACATATCGCATCATCGGCAACCAATCAGCGGCGATATCACGTCATTTACAGCCCCTGTGATTGGCCCAGGATGTTGCCACGGAGGAACCGAACCCCACTCCAAGCATTCGCTATTCGCCTCATTAATAGACGCACGCATACGTGCCCTTTTTTTAATACATAATTACTTTATTCTGTTTTTGTACCAAATGTACTAGTTGGTCATTAAAAGTATTTAAAACTAAAGGCGTCGTTACATTATTGCTGCTGAACCCGCTCCAAGAGGCTACGAGCTGAACCTTAGCCAGATCCACGCGCGACACCGGGCATTATTTTATTTATTTTTAATCATGAGTTACATTATTTTATAGGTGTGTTCTAATATGACACTTAGAATATTGAGTAAAATATCAAAACCCTTCAATGGACGATCACCATTTTCATCGCTTATTATTCTTATTAATAAAATAATGGTAATGTTAAATAAAAGAATAAACTTTTCCAACATCAATCTTTAATTAAATAATTTTAAATTATCTGTTTACAAAACCAAACCATTTATCCAAACATTACCATATCGAATGATAATATAATATTTACAATACCTATTCAGACTTAACTATCTTAAAGTGCAACGGAATTTAATTTGTGGGTTACATTTATTCTATTTTCTTATAATTTTCAATGGAAATATTCTTCAATAACTTTTATCTCTTTTCAAATTATGATTGATACTTTACCACAACCTTAGAGTTGTTTACATTAAATATCAAGAACAAAAGGAGTATAAAATGTACAAATAAATAATGAATGTAATAGCTGTTAATTTATTTAAATAACACAATTTAGCAATAACGATAATAAAATGTGAATAAAAGTACAATAGATACTTAAACTAATTAAAAACTAAAAATCTATATCTAAAGAGGGCCCCTGGGGCATAGTGCCAAAGATACTGGCAGCATTTCCTCGCTGAATCGCAACGCTTATTCGTTGAGCGAGGAAGCTGCCAGCTCTTTTGTGCCCTGTAACGTCAACCAGCCGTTTGGCCAAATCATTAAAAAAATAATTAATCATTAAATAAATAATTAGTTCAATTGTCAAGACAATTAGGTTATTGTTTAATATTATGACTTAAAATTTAGTGCATGTAAAGTTCAGAATATTTTGCAATTTTGACATAAAAACCTTGTACATAATGAAAACCACAAAATGTATATTCTAAGATGGATGGCTGAGTTAGCTCTTTGGATTGCCGGCCTTAATCTCTAACTGAATGTACCTGCAAGACCTCTGGTCACCTGAGGTATCTATAAGGTGCTGGGAACTCTCTTTAAGAACTCTGCGCTGGGCCTCACGGTCCAATAATTTCTATACCAAACGGTGCAAATATGTAGCCCTTGCCGAGGCTTTTGTTCTGCTCCGCGGTAGGTGTCAACACAAGCGAAGCAAGGACACAAGCGTGTCAGTGCAGGTGGCGTCCCACACAAGCGTCATCCGCAGCACACGGCATGAGTGTCATCCTGTCGATGTGCTGCGAGCGATACCGTTCGGGTCAAGGATGGTCGGCAGGCGGAAGGCTCAAGTGTAATTGAAACAGAAAAGGAAACAAGTATTATTTTTGCTGAAAGCACTTAGTTTGAGCTCTTAGTATTCAATATTAAATCAAGCGTGACAATGATTCTTCTACATCTTGAGCCCGTCGAGATACTCAAAAAGCAGTAGATACATAAGTACCCTTTGTGTGGAACATAACATTAAAAATATTCATAGTAGGTAGCGAAAACATATTATAGGTTAATTAATGGTTTGTTCACTAAATTCTGTACTTATAGTTGGATTTATTTTAAGATGTCTGAAGTGTAGGAATAGCTCTTAAGTAACATTTGGACACCTTATAAAATTCCAACTATAATATAACTGTCCTTATTGAAAAAACTGTTAAGTGAATTAAGGTGCATATCTAATTTATTTACACAAAATTAAGATTCATATTAGACACTTTATTCAAACCGTATACTGTATCGGTTTTTACAATCGTTTGCGTCAGTTTCTGAATAAATTTAACATGAAGAATTCACCAAAAAGTATAAAATAAATAACAACTACTAGTATTTTTTATCCTACCGCTGCTTATTAATTACCGTAATTTTAATCTCATAATTACCATATTAAGTTTAACAAGAAATACGGTAAGGATTATAATTTATAACGCTCCACATATATCTTACAGATTTTCAATAATATTATTAACAAGAAAAATAAGCCAAATCCCTTATCAACTATATTTACATTACGAAATGTAAGTTTCTCTTTAGAAAAGTAGGTACATTAAAGTTTTGCCCTAAGCATTTATCTTTAAGAGTTACGTTACTTATAATTATATCACATTTCCTTACAAAATTTTCATTAAAATGTAGATTCCCGTGAAGTTCCGAACAAACGAGAAAGTGATCTCACAAAACAATTTAATGTTCTGTTATGAAACTGTGTAATGTGGAGCCCTTTTGTCTAGAATCTGTTCGAGGTGTAGAGCCCTTTTAGATGTGTCTGTGGTTCCCTACGTTTTTAGAATCTATGGAGAACTAAAAAGAAGAGATACGATGCGATGTGCATGCGCTTATAATTTTAATAACGATGTTGTAATATGTGCATTAAATTGAAGTTAATAGAAGAATTGGTGTTTTCTATTGATAATATCAGTTACAAGTGGCGACCGTAGGAATAAAGAACCGAACGGCGCATGTTACAACAAAGGGTGCACTGCATGGCGTAACAAAATGGCGGAATTACTTAAGGCAGACCGCGAAAGAAAACAAATAAGAAGACTATTTAACAGAACGGCAACCACGCTTGATCAGAAAATAATAGAGAAGGATGTCAGCGCGGTTGAAGTTGACTTCTTGTACTTGACAGAGAAAATGAATCGACTTAGAATACTCGATGAAATCATACAGAGTACACATTCAACGAAAACAGACTTCAATGAAGAAGAGTTTACCAAGGAAGTGGACGAAGCAGAAGAATTTCTTACGAGATACGTGCACTTCAAACAAAAGTACCACATTTTGAAGCCGGACGTAAAAGAGACTAATCCTACGGTGCCGGCCGTCCCACAAAACAAGAAAAACTTCAAACTCCCTAAAATAGAAATCAAGAAATTCGACGATGACCCCAAAAAATGGATCCAGTTTTGGGGCCAATTTAAGAAGATAGATGAGGACCGAAGTATTACAGAAGAGGACAAGTTCCAGTACTTACTTCAGAGCTTGAAGGATGACTCAAATGCCCGTGCCTTGGTGGAGAGCTTCCCGCCTTCCGCAGACAACTACCCGAAGGCTCTTGAACAGCTGAAGAATCGATATGGACGAGAAGAAATGTTAGTAGAGGTGTATATCCGAGAACTGCTAAATATGGTGCTCGCACAAGTTCGTGGTGAACTCGTATTAGATTTAAGGACCCTATATGATAAAGTGAGTACATACCTACATGCGCTGGAAACATTAAAAGTAACAAAAGATAGGTATGATGCTATGCTTTTTCCTTTAATTGAATCGGCTATGCCTGAACAAGTTTTGTTAGCATACAGTAGGGCGCAGTCTCAAAGTACACAGTTACATCAGGGTTCGGAACGATTGGCTCAGTTGTTAAAATTCCTTGAGAATGAAGTACAAGCAGAGGAGAGGATTAGGCTTGCCAGATCTGAATTTAGTTCTAGTCAGCTTCCCAAGTCAGTGTCACACAGCTGCAGACCAGACATTCAACCAACAGCAACGTGCCTTACAACAAAGGTAATAAAGGAAAGAGGTAAGGAATGTTGTTATTTTTGTGACAAGGAGAATCATACAGTGAATGAGTGTGGTAAGGGAGGAGATTTGACTTTAGATGAGAAAAAAGAATTAATTAAAAAGAAAGGTGGATGTTATATATGTCTAAAACGGGGTCATATGGCAAAACAGTGTAGAGCATTTTTAAAATGTATAGCATGTAAAAGAAGACATTTAGTCATTTTATGTCCAGATTTGCATAGCCAAAAGAATAAAGAAATTGAAGTATCCAAAAAACCTAATGAAAATGTCACTTTGTGTCAGGATAGAACAACCACTCTGTTACAGACATTGGTTGCAGTGGTTGAACACGGAGGCAAGAAAAAGAAGGTGAGGATTCTTCTCGATGGTGGTGCGCAGCGGACATATATCAAGGAAAGCCTAGCCGAAGAATTGAACTTAAAGGTAATAGGTCGAGAGGAATTTGGACACACATTGTTTGGGGCAATAGAAACAAAACCTGATGTCTACAACAAATACGAATTAAAGGTGAGTTCATTAGACAATTCCTTTGATATTACTATAAAGGCCCTTGCTCAAAACACTGCTCTTTGTGGGGTTCTGCCTAAAGTGGAGGATAAAAAAGTTATGCAGAAACTCCACAATTTAAACATACAATTATCAGATATAGAAAATGACATAGTTGACATTGGCATATTGTTAGGATCGGATTATATGGGTGCAGTAATAACGGGCACAATAATTAATCTTGAAAACAATTTGTTTGCCATGAAAACAAAACTGGGTTGGACGCTACAAGGTCCTACATTAAGTGCTTATAGCTGTATGGTACTTCAAACCTGTTTCTCACAAACAAATAATATTGCAGACTTGTGGAGCATAGAGCTCTTAGGAATTAAAGACCCACAAGAAAAGAGAGAGCAGGAAGAAATATTAAAAAGTTTTAATGATAATATTTCAGAGACCAAGACAGGCAGATATGAAGTGAACCTGCTGTGGAAAGAAGACACTCCAGACTTAAAACCGAACTATGACCAAGCCTTCAAGAGACTTCAAATAACATCAAAGAAGCTTATGAAAACAGGAAATCTACAGGCTTATGATGAGGTTTTTCAAGAATGGGAAAAAGAAGGAATTATCGAAGAGGTCAAAGATGATGATAAAGGAAAAGGCCACTATCTAGCCCACCGACCTGTTATAAAGATGTCGAGCAACACCACTAAAGTGAGACCAGTTTATGATGCATCAACGAAAGATCAAAATGGATGGTCTCTGAATGACTGCATGGACAAAGGTATAAATCTAATTGAGTTCATCCCGAAGTTATTGATCTTATTCAGGAAAAGTGCTTACGGAATCACATCTGATATCAAAAAAGCCTTCTTAAACATATCAATAAAGGAAGAAGACAGAGATTATTTAAAGTTTCTTTGGTGGAAAAATACAGAACTGTGTAAAGATGTAGTAACATATCGGCATCAACGAGTAGTTTTTGGTCTGACATGCAGCCCTTTCATTTTAGCGGCCATAATTAACTATCATTTAGAGAAATGCCCTGAGAACTACAAAGAAACCGCACAGAAACTAAAAGAGTCGTTCTATGTAGATAATTGTGTGACAAGTGTGGAAACTGAAGACCAAATGAACAAATTTATTGCCGAGTCAAAAGAAATAATGAACATGGGAAAATTCGACCTGCGAGGATGGGTAACAGCTCCAAAAAGAATAGACGATACGATTACTGTTCCGGTTTTAGGTATGATATGGAACACTGTTCAAGATGATTTAGAGTGCAGTGTAAACCTGAAAAACGGAATCAAAGACAAAATAACTAAGAGAGAGCTGCTATCTATAACCCAACAAGTATTCGACCCACTTGGATTGGTCTCTCCAGTCACTCTGATACCAAAACTTATAACACAGAAAGCATGGATGAACAATACAGGATGGGATGAACCAATTCCAGAAGCATTAGAAAAAGAGTTCAAAGAATGGTTAGACACACTGCACTATGTTAACCAATGTCGATTTCCCAGACGTCTGACTAGTGCACCAATTGAAGAATGTGAGACTAGTGTCCATGTGATGTGTGATGCTAGTAAAGATGCATATGCAGGATGCATTTTTCTACGCACGCGGCTTGGTGATCAAGTCAATGTTCAGCTAGTGCTAGCCAAGAGTAGAGTAACACCAACCAAGAGAAAAATGAGTCTACCAAGAGCTGAACTGATGGGTTGTCTAATTGCTTCGAGACTGTTCACAGAAGTTGTAAATTCTGGTCTACTAACTCTATGTAAATACTATGAAGTTTTTTGTTGGACTGATTCGGCTGTGGCATGGGCATGGCTGAAAAGACAAAAATCTTGGAAACCTTTTGTCAGTAACCGGGTCACAGAAATCTGCAAGAACACGAAAAAGGAAGATTGGTACCACTTACCTGGAAACGCCAACCCTGCTGACCTGCCATCTCGCGGCTGTGATGCAAAAACGCTGCTGGAAAGTCACTGGTGGGAAGGCCCCCAATGGCTTAAACTAGAAAAAGATAAGTGGCCAAAATCAAACATCAATGACATCCCTATTGACGAGAAAGCTGTATGTGATGAAGAAATAAAGAGAACAGTAATAAATGTCGACACAAACACACTACCTTTTAGTAAGAGATTGATGTATTTTTCAAAGTACAACAAAATAGTCAGACTAGTTGCATGGCTATTAAGAATGAATCCTACAATAAGACGTCAATTTTCTTCAAGAAAAAAAGATATAGGTAATGAGGAATATAGATATGCTGAACAAGTCTTGATAAGGTTGGTACAGAAAGAAAGTTTTGAAGATAAAGCTAACATACCAAGAAAATTGTGCACCGAAGTAGATGAAAATGGCATAATAAAAGTAAAGACAAGATTAGATTTCATTCACGAGAGTAAGAACTTCATTTGCCCAATATTATTATCGGGAAAGAATGAAATAGTACAAAGATTAGTTTTATACAGACACCTGAAGCTGAATCATGCAGGTACTTTAACAATGATGACAGATTTAAGAAATACCTATTGGATTTTAAATATAAGACGTCTGTCTAAGAAAATTGTAGCACAGTGCATTATATGTAAAAGATACAAATGTAAAAGTTACAGTGTACCAGAAGCCCCACTACCTACGGATCGAACAGAAGCTACGTCAGCGTTTCAAGTAACCGGAATCGATCTAGCGGGACCTCTGTACCTCATCGACAAACAAAAATGCTGGATTGTGCTATTTACATGTGCCACGTACCGAGCAATACACCTTGAATTGGTAGAATCACTGTCTACGGCTAGCTTCATTATGGCACTAAGAAGATTTCTAGCAAGGAGAGGAAGAGTAAGTGTGATTTGGACAGATAATGGGACCAATTTTCAAGGCACAGCAAATTTACTCCATAATGTAGACTGGGCTAAAGTAGAAAGTACCACTGCCTCAGAAAGCATTCAGTGGAAATTTATACCACCAGGGTCTCCGTGGTGGGGAGGATGGTGGGAACGGATAATTCGTGTAGTAAAAGAAATGCTACGAAGAATCTTGGGTAAAGCGTCAGTAAATTGGATAGAATTATCTACAATAATATGTGATTGTGAATCTACCATCAACAGCCGTCCAATAACATACATAGAGACAGAAGATGACTCATTGAGACCGCTAACTCCTCAAATGTTTCTTCAAGGCTTAAGTAATAATGATACTGCTGACCTCGATAAGATTGATGCCGAGAATCTCGGTCAAAGGTACCAGTACTTACAGAAGCTTAGACAAGATTTCAGACAACGTTTTAAGACTGAGTATTTGTCGCTACTGTCAAGTAAGAATTACAGGAATGACGTCAAGGAGCCTCAAGTAGGGGATGTTGTGCTGATCGAGACGGACATGACCAGACTTCATTGGCCGATTGGAGTAATAGAGAAAGTCTATGTAGGGAATGATGGATTCACTCGGGTTGCTAAGGTAAGGACTGCTACAGGAGCTAAGGTAAGAGCTTGTCAAAAGCTTTACCCCCTCGAGCTATCAGCTGACTCCTTAAAAGAAAAACTGCACACAGGTAAGTTGGCTCTTATTAGTGAGCCGGGCGTCAATCAGGATGTAGCAGAACCCATTTCTGATGACAGCCCTAATTCTATCCCTGTCGAAACGCGAAGAGGCCGCGTTATAAAAATACCTCAAAGGTATTTAAATTAATTATATTCAAAATTGTTACTTTTCTATGTTTTGTATTATGTGCCAATCGTTTCGAACCAAGATTAGTGCTCTATTGTCCGTTTGGGATACTTATATGTCGATTATAGAAGTTTTTTTTGTAAACAATTTTGTACGTAGTTGTTACACGATGTATGCCAATTATTAAGTAGTATTGAGTTTCCCATTTTCCTTGCCTGTGGGAGGATGTTATGAAACTGTGTAATGTGGAGCCCTTTTGTCTAGAATCTGTTCGAGGTGTAGAGCCCTTTTAGATGTGTCTGTGGTTCCCTACGTTTTTAGAATCTATGGAGAACTAAAAAGAAGAGATACGATGCGATGTGCATGCGCTTATAATTTTAATAACGATGTTGTAATATGTGCATTAAATTGAAGTTAATAGAAGAATTGGTGTTTTCTATTGATAATATCAGTTACAGTTCCTTTCAAAACGATTCAAATGGAAGAATACAAATGAAATGATGTCGACAGAACAAGTATAAACCGTAATTTATAGAAACGCTAACTTCTCTTTTACTTTACAAAGTGACTGGTCCAAAACATTAGAAATACGGCAAATTTTCATTACCCTTTAGCCGTATCTAAATAACATAAGAACGGGTAGCGCGGGGAGGGCGAAATTTAATATAAGTTGCGACGCGCTCGCCGTCGATGGTTGAATGAGGTTTCTGTAGTCTTTGGCCTCGTTCTGAGACGGATACGTGTATGTTCTATCTGTGACGCTCTTCACGTCCTGCGGGCACGGCAGTAACTCCACTGGTATCTGTAGTAACGTCCTCTCGTTCTCACCCTTCGTCAATTTAGGTTCATCATTGTCATCGATTTCCTCGTGAAAAAATTCATCCGGCTCGTCGGAGTAATCTTTTATTTGACTTTTGTCATCGTTCTCGGGTAAAATGTTTGAGTTTATGGAGTTTGATTCGAAGTAAGCGAAGTGCGCGTTGAGGGAGGGATTAGAACTGAATTTGCAGACGAATTTTTCTAGGGAGGTCCGTACTTTGATGCTGCTTGCTTCATGTCGGAGCTTGTGCATCCAGGCCAGGTGGCAATCGCAGTTGAAATCATTCCCTGTAACAAATAAAACTGTGTTTTTAGGATGTTAAACTATTTTGCCTTAGGTACCTGTTCCTTGAAGTGAAAATTTTAATTATAGTTAACAACTTTTTACTATGAAATCAGCTCAAAATCGCGAATTTGTTAAGTGACGATTTCGACATTAGATTGGCTGAAATGTATAAAACAGTTTTTTTTTTCGCGCTTTTGGCCTGGACACATAGTGAGTCTGCTGTACAGATTTTGTTAACGGGTAAGAGAAAAAAACTTTGTATAATCCAAGTTAACATTATTACTTAACCAATTTTATAATTTTACAAATTATACAGTTAATGAAGACGGACGCCGCTTATCGATTACCCTAGCAGCTTTGATATTAACTCTTCTGATTGGTTTATGTAATTAGCTTACGACTTTAGCAGATTAAAATCGATTATGGTTAATTTGGTTATTGTTGGTCAAAGTTTCCTCTTTGTTGGATAAATATAGGTCAAATATACGTACCATCTAGGTTGATGTAGCTGTTTTGATTTTTCAGGTTATCATATATCGGTCGTAGGTTGTCCATCGTGAATCTCTGTAGTTTGTTGTGTCTTAAATCAAGGGCGGATAACCCTCGCACTCCCTCAAAGAGACCTCCAGCGAGAGTCACTAGCTTGTTATGACTTAAACTTAATTTCTTTAACAAAGACAATCCATCAAAAGTCCTCTGCGCCAAAATATAAATTTCATTATAGTCTAAAAGCAATTCCTGAAGATTCCACAGTTCAGTGAAAGTGAATGACTCGAGAACGGCTAATTTGTTTTTCCTCAAATCGAGCCGCTTCAGATTGGCCAGACCATCAAAACACTCTTTCTTAAGAGTTACTATATTATTCCTATCCAACTCTAACTCGGCTAAGTTAACAAGATGTCTGAATGCGCCATCTTGTATTACACTTATACTATTATTAGTTAGATACAGTTTTTGCAACACTGGGAGTTCATAAAAAGTCTCCGTCACCAATTCTTTTATTTTGTTTTCGTCGAGCGTTAGCACGGTCAAGTTAGGGAGATTGTTGAACGCATGTTTATTTATAACAATGATCTGGTTTTTTGTCAGCGTCATCTCCTGTACTGAGGTTAAATTCATGAATGTGTTTGTGTCTATTTTTGGTATTGAGCTGTACTTAATGCTGAAATGCTTCAATCTTCTCAAGTATCTTAGTACTTTTGAAGGGACGAAATCTAATCCGCCGTCTGCCCGGACGTTGAATGCTAGGGTTTCTATATTTGACTGGGAAGAGAAGCTCGTCCATAGCGGGTCTGATTTCTGTATACCGCCGTTGAAAACCCAGCATTCTGTTTTTAGTGCTTCATTGATTTCTTGGCTGTGTTCGCAGTAGCAGTGTACTTTGGAGTCTCGGTCGCTGATGTCACATATGTTGATGGTTGTCGGCACGTATTTTTCTTTTTGTTTTCGCCGGTTGGCATGCAGCGTGTCTATTGCGATGAGCAGCACTAGCAAGGTAGCGGGGACCGTCCGAGCCCGCATACCTTTTGCCTAGAACAAATGGAATTAGGTCAGTGTTTTAGTAGAAAGTTTGGACGGACCGGGTTAATGGTGAACAGTAAAAGGTAACATTAAGTTTACAAACAGGGATGTTTATTTTAGGATAGTTTGGTGTGAACAGGAAGTTACCTAAGTCACGGAGCATCCAAAGTAATAATTTACTTATGATGATAGGGTATAAACTTTGTAGGAGTATTAACAATCACGGATAATATACTTTAGGAATAATTTAAAAGCATACTCCAGCAACGTAATAAAATTATAACTTATAAGTTAGGCGATATTGTGTTTAAATTCAAATAATATAACGAGGTTAAAGTAAATGTTAACAATCGAGTAGGTAGATTTATTTTTAAAGGATAAATATATGTATTACTTTACAGCTAAATAGGTAGTTATAAAGTAATACATATATTTATCCTTTAAAAAACATACATTAGGCAATGTGACTGTTTAAATTACGTCCAAAGTAGTTGTAGCATTTTCATAAATTAACTTACATTTAAATATTAAGAGCACATTCTGAATTTAAAACACGTGTGGAGTAAAAATTAAAGGTAAAAAACCAAATTTGTGTGCTCTCTTTTTGAAGGCTCTTTCATAAATAATGTATATTCAGTTTCAGTAATGAGTTACAACGAACAATGTTTTGAGAAAAACTGCAGCAATTTTTTTATTCCCCTAGGCCAGGCATAAATAAATTATTTGCTTTTCACACACAATTTCACAGGGACAGCTTTGTTCGTTATAATATTTCTTATTACTGTAGAAGAGATTGAATATGTGTTTATTATGTATATGCTGAGCAAAATATATAGTTTCTAAAAAGTCACTTTGGTTTTTATATGTATATTATACTTAAATTTAGATCACGTACCACCACGTGATCATAGAACATAATGCGGAATGCAATTGACTCTTTCGCGCTTTTTTCTAGCCATTGAAGCATTTCTCAACAACGATATTCCTATGTATAGTTATTATTAGTTTCTAGCCATAGTCGGCGTCGAGCAAATCCGCAAGGCACATGTTTTCGTAGCCCTCAAATAAACACGGCCGAGCACGTTCTTCGCCAAATCTTTGATTAAAAAAAGGTGAGTTCCTTAAGAAACCTTAATAAATAGGGGCAGGTGTAATGAACCTTTCTTTAATGAAACCATCTAATGTTTCGGGTCCAAGTTAACACGAGAGGCCGCGGACCCACGCCATGAATATTTGAGGACTTCTTGGCTTTCTTATTAACAAAAATGTAATGAATTTTTAAAGGTACGGCGGACATTTCTATATTGAATTTTTGTGACGACGTATCTGTTTCTTTATAGCAGTTGATCAAGATAAACAAACTAGTTTAATTTTTGGCCCAACTAGATTTATGCGTATAAATAAATGAAAAATAAAGCAGATACATAATAAACTGTTTACAAGAAATCGTAAGAAAAATTATAAATAACTGGATATCCGAATGGTTTTCTGGATATTGTAGTCTAGTAGGTAAAAATTGATCATTTAAAAAAAAGAAGAAATCCCTAAACAGACAGCTTTTAACATTAACAAAAGATTATTTTCAAGATATAACACCGCTTGATATCACTTGCAGGGTTTTATATGACTAAATTTAATGTCTCTTATTTCTATTCCCTATTGTTTAGTACCTAGTTACCTAGTTATACTCCATTTTATATAAAAGAATAGACAAGATTAATGTGCGTTTTATTTTATAAAAGTAGACCTACAAAAAGCTCAGTACGAGATTCAATTCCCAGTCCGAGCGAATACAATTAAAATTTTCTTTGTCCTAGATGTTATAACAACAGAGCATGCTTCTGAATGAACATTGGATTAAAGTTGTAATATTGTACAGATTTATACCGAACACTATTTTAGTATGAGTAAGTATCAGTTTTTTTTTCTTGACATCTTAGTCGTGTGACGTGTCGCATTTCAAGGTGAAAATCGCTAATGGTTAATAAGAGGGGACGGCTACGTCTCCGATGCAAACGTATTCCCTATTTTCTCTCTGGATATTAATATTATAGAAAGTATATTTACGCAATATGATATATTTTGACCATAGCCTTGCCCTTTGTTTAATTTTATTAGAGATTTTGATTATTATAGAAGTGAGAGGCGAAATCAAACGAAGGGATACAGCTGTGGTGGATACATACCAAATTGCGTCAAAATATTTTCAATAATGTTAATCTCCAGAGAGAAAAATAGGACTACGTTTGTATGCGGGGCATGGCAGTAACGGCAATCAAAAAGTCGTGAAGAAATAATCTTTCGCATGTATCTTTTGCATAATTATATGTCATTCAAATACACATACAATACAACGATTTTTTTTAATCACGTTAACGTCTTATTTATTTAGTCTTTATTGCACAAAAGAAAACCTTATACTACAATATGCGGACTTAATGCCATGAGGCTTTCTCTACCATTCAACCTTTAGGCAAAGCAGAGAGATTGTGGGCGGTGCTACTTTAACAACAACAACCAAATATAATGAAAAGATGAGACATGATCATATTCACGAAGGCAAAAAATGTTAGCCATGCATAGTGAAAAATGCAATGGCCTGACCTTTCCAAGTGGAAGGATTTACAAAAACGCCGAACTTTTTTGACCACTGCTGGATATGTGAAAATTCCAGGTTAAGCTTGTCATTGCAAATCTGAAGGTCAGTCACAGGGCACTGGTCGTAGAGTTGCAGGTCATCAGCATACTGATGGTAGGTACAGCAAAGGTTAGGTGTAATGAAGTTAATAAAGGCGAAAAATAGAAGTGGGGATAAAATTCCTCCTTGAATCACGCCAGTAACCAAGTCACACCAGTCAGACAAGGACCGGTCAACTCGGACTGCCTGCTGGCGGCCCCTCAGGTAGGCTACGAACCAGTTAAGGGCTGTTTCCGAAACGTTCATGTGTTTGAGCAGAGCAAGGAGAATACCATGGTCCACGGTGTTGAACGCGTTTGAGAAATCAATTCTTCTTATCACTTTGGCTACTCCCCTAAGCATAAATCCGCTCAAAATTTTGGTTTCCAAATAGTGAAAATTTAGTTTTACTCGACTGCCACAAAAAGCTATCTACTCGTACTTAAGTATTTTGTAAATCGAAATTGTTTTTATTTTACAAAACTAACAAAATCTATGGATTGTAAAGACCTTTTTTTGCAAATTTTGATAACAGGAAAACCTAAAACCTAGTTTATCATTGTGTCAATAAAATTCTAAAAAATCATGGAGAATGGAAAATATAGAGAAGTGGAAAAACCATTTTCTTTTTGTATGGATGATCACGTGCTACTTCCCTCTTAAAACTTGAAGTTGAAAATTAAGCAGCCTAAATACGTTCTTATTTCCAGTTAAAAAAACGTATTCCGCAAAAGTTTTCACCAAACCACTCTTTTTAATTCGAACCTATATTGCTCCGCAAATTTGTAAACATATTTCTAAGTTGTTGGCGGTAGTTGCTACTTTCTATTTGACTTATAGCCGCTGGAAACTGGAGCGAGTGCACGGGTCACCGGAAAGTTGAACGGCAAACTTGTGGTGACAAAAGGGCGGAAGTTTTTTGTTAGTAAAATATACTTAGGACTTTTTGTGATTGAGGAACTGTTTATGTTGCAGTGGCTATATAGGTACGTTAATCTGCAAATACTACTGACCGTGCGATTGTAAAGTCATGAGGCGGGAAGTTGAGTTGGCATTATATCGAGCTTGAGAGGAAATATGAGCTAGCTGTAGAAAAACTGATAAGGATTTCTTTTGACTAGTTTATGAAACTTAAGAAATGTATTCCTATTTTCTATTCTACTAAAACAGAAACTTTATGAGGATAGATGTGGGTTTGTGTTTGCAACTCAGGGGCTGCTAAAATTAATTACGTCTTAAATATCTTTTGGAAACGTGTTTCATCCATGAATTGAATTACTAAGCGAAATAATATGAATACAGAAAACTTCTTCATATTGAAATTTAAGTCGGTTAGTTAAAGAAAAATCGGTGACATACTTTATAAATGTTGATACAAAAAAGAATTTTAAAAGTTCTAGTTTCAGACCAGGAAACAGTTGAAAAGAGATCTCGAAAACAGAGTATTTGTATGGTCGCAACACGAGCTCACATTAAGAAAGAAAACAAAGTAGCTAACTTTAAGTCTCGTGCTTAGATTTATGCACAGTCTACACGAATCCTGTATGAAATATTTCACAGTGAAAAACTCTTGCATTTTTATATTTTTGGTATTGTTTCATTCATATTTATGTTTTGAGTGAAAACATATAAGTTTTGCTGTTGTTGTTTTTCAGAGACGTCGTGGAGCAGATGACAAAAAAATTTGAACGCTTGCGAGTGCCAAAATCGAAGAAGTAATGATTCGTAAGTTTGTGTCTCTTTTCGAAAATCAAAATGTTTCATAGATTATGTGTACGTAAATTAATCACACATACCTATTAATAGGAAATATCCCTTTAAGGGGATTCAATCAGAAGATAAACTTTATGACCCTTAACTTTGAGTCCACCAGCCTTGGAAGCTAATGCTCAGGGGATTTGTAGACCTATGTAATACTCATAGCTATGTTTGACCCAAGTATGTGCGCAGGTACTTGAACTTTCACCGATCATCCTTTATCTTTAAGTTAAATAAGGGTAATAGTTTCAATCACTATTTCAATTGAAACCTAAACTAATAGGTAACATGAAATCCTCATTTACCTAAAGCAACCTGGACCCACTTAAACATCACTCAACAACTCTCAACTCACTTCATTTAGGCATTACGAACTATTAAACTCGAAACGCTAACTCACTTCAACTCCTGATCAAAGCACCTTGCAGATTAAATTTTACGAGCTGGACTTGGTAATTATGGAATCATTTATTTAGTTCACGTGTGAGGGTGAATGGGGTGTCAAATGGCGTTGGCACTTTAACGACGTGTTTTGGAGCGTTACACTGCACTTGTCTGGAACTATACATTTATGGGCGCTGTTAAAGCTTAGAGCGTTGCCAGAGTTAGGCAATTCGAATACTTACACTGAGACCTGAGTTGGTAAGCGGAGCGGCAGAGTTAAAAATGTATGCAAGTGCAGTTTGTAAGTACACTGCAGCTGGCTATGGTCACGATGGCACGCAAGATACTTATTTTGTTTTCGACTCATCGCTGTTTATCATGTTCATCATCATCCCGTCCTGGCTGGTTTCGGCCTCGGGGACTGAGTTTGTACTGGCTAGTGAGAGCGACAACCGTGTGTGTGTGGTCGGGCCTTTAACTGGTCACGCTTCGCGTCGAGTTCCATTCCCCAAGTCTTTATCATGTTATTAGTGTGTAGTTATTTGACCGATGATAGCCGCTGAAGCAGAACGTGAACCTTGTCATGGCTCCTCAAGATGGACTGGACTCACTATCTGAGACTTCGCCGAAAATCGAATTTCCTTTTCTGACTCACTATCACTCGAATATTCGAGATTGGTAATATACGAACGAATGAAAAATTGGTAAAAATCGCGTACATGTATTTGACGAGCGACGCACTACACTAGATGTGGTATCTTTACTTAAAAAGATTTTCATCCAGCGGTGGGATCCAGCTTTGTGTTATTATATAAGTATTTTAATCATTATTTCATGGTTGATCACAAAAGTTGAGATCGATTTAATTTTTGACAATACTAGTTTTTATGGATGGATTGTACGTCAAATCGCAGTAAGGAATCTTAATTGAATCCCAATCAATTTTAGTAATCGATCGTGACCTTTCAGCACATTAGTCACGTTAACGTAATCCCACGTGGGCGTTTGTAACTAATGGATCCATACGACAGGAGGCGTGGTGACATCGCGGCGTAAGAAGGTCATTACAATTTTTAATATATTTTTTACCACACTGCCTGTAATGGATGGTCTAAAACGTAGAAAGTAGCGCTTAGGTATTTGTACCTACACCTGAACCAACAGTCTAGCAAAATTTTAGGTGTACTAGTTTGTACTACACTTTTACTTTCCACTCACTGATTGGTTGACATGTTACTCAGCCAATTCAGTGCACCAACTTCATTGTCATTTATGGTAGTGCTTTTAAGAAAGGGGACGGCCGCTTCTAGAGAGAAAAATAAGGACTACATTTGTATGAAAATGCGATTTCATGCGGGACTTCCACTTTCGTCTTTATCCTTTTAAAAAATAAGAAAGGTTATTAAATTTATGGATCCAGAAACTCATGAAGTAAGGCGTTATGACTTATGACATTCAATCCGTCGATCATTTTATCAAGGAAATCGACAGATACAGCGACGACATCAACACCGCAGTAATGTCTCAACAGTAATGCAGGTGTAGTTGACATCTGAATATCATCTTCAAGTTTTTTTTTTTTTATCAAATGTATAGTTCTGAATTACGACAGACAACATGGCTCTTACTATGAGAAGTATTAGAACAAATTAAATTATTTTTAGAAAATATTTTAATTTGTTTTTATTTCAAGTAGAAACACTAATAAATTATAAACTGAAATAAATGTCATATACCAAGAAAAAAAATGGGGGGCGCCGTAAGCCTTGAGTAAGAAATGCATATACTTGGAAAAAATCGACCAATGCAGCCGTGACCCCAGAGGGCGCTGGTTCGATTCCAGCCTGGGGCACTGGAGGCCTTGGTGACTTTTTCTTGGTATATGACATTTATTTCAGTTTATAACAATATATGTTACACAAAAGCAATGAAAATAAGTATGTTCTATATAAATAAAAATAATATGTCAACTACAGAGATATCCAATTTTAACAACGTGTTTTTCTACAATATCATTTATAAAACCATTGCTCCATTAAGTGAATAACCCGTTATGAGTATTATACAATAAAATGTCTTGATAAAATGTCCGAGCTTCGTTCTAGATTCCTTTGTAAGATCTAGATTTCTGCCCCACGGCTACAGCTCATTAATGATATAATAACATATATAGTAGATATATATAGTATAGTTTATATTCATATACTGTCTCGGTTACAAATTCATTTACTTTAAAAGATACTGCACCTACTTAATCTTTCTGGTTTAACCCATTGGTTGACTGGTAGAGAATGCCTTAAGGCATTAAGTCCGCCATTTGTACCTTCATGTATTGTGCAATAAAGATTAAATAAATAATAACTCACAGTAAAGATTTATCTGAGAAATATTAGATAACTGTACCCCTAATGTAAATTTATTTGATATCGTAACGTGACGATGACGCATGCGTTTGCATTAAGTGTCATTTTGTATGGGATTTTGAGTTTCCAAAACGTCCCGCTTGGCGCGCTGTTTTTAAATCCCATACAAGATGAGTCTTAACGCAAACGCGTACGCCATGTCACGCTATCGAATAAATTTACACTAGGGGTTCGGATTCCTATTTTTACAAGCTTTTATTTGGTTTTAACTGTCCCGTTATCTATTTGTGTGGGTCTATAATCAAATCTTGCTAGTTTAATTTGATTCATTACCCGGTTTTCGATGAAGTTTAAAATTTGCAAACACATGCAAGTCGGGTGACAATGCAATATTATGGTGCCATTGAACTGATCTGATGATAGAGACAAAAGGTGACCATAGGAACTCTGTGATAAAACAACGCAACCTAATTATGTTTAGGGTTGTTAGAATTGTCTCGATGAGTATTAGTGCTCTGTGGATAGAAAAGTACAGTCAGCGATAAAAGCTTGTACCAAAAATGAAAATTTTGCCAAAAACTTAATAAAGAACAGTTAAGTTTGAGCCTAAGCTAAATCTTGGGATTAGTTGTCAAGTGGACCCCACGCTCCCATGAGCCGAGGCAAAATGCCGGGACAACGCGAGGAAGAAGAAGTTAAGGCGGAATTTCTAGAATATACAGATTATAGTCTTCCTAGATCTCACAAACTATGCACAGACACCGCATTATCAAGCGTTTACAAAGAGCTCGGTCACAACACAAAGGTGCAATTTTACTTGTAGTATGCTAATATTTGAGCAGCACAATCGAGTTGTATTATACACCATCCTAGTATTTACTATAATTGCCACGTTACACATGGCAAAACTTTTGTTAATATGTTTAATTTATACAAGTACTGCTCGTAATTGTGGGCGCAACTGAAAAAGCGGTCGTGCTTCCATACAAAATTTGTAAAGGAGCGCGTATGTGTGGTTATCTCGATTGCTTTATGTGCTCCGTCTAGCAGCTGAGGTGGTCTGTGCTAGTATATGAGCTACTTAAACAGCAAATAGTAACATTGATGATTGAAATATAGAAATCAAATTATTTTACGTTATTTAAAGAAAGCAAACTATTTTATGTAAATGATTTTTTGAAATTAGTCCCAAAGGAATTTTAGTGTATCTTACACGAACGAATCGCGTGCTATTGCTTATACTACGTTGAGGGCAAAAAAGCATACGGCCCGCCTTTTGATAAGCAGTCTCCATAACCTATGTACGCCTGCAACTCCAGAGGAATTACAGGCGCACCCTCGTTGAGCTCTGGCAACCTTACTTGGACCCGGGTATGTCCTTAAACTACGTCCAAAAGAGAGGTATGGGCAATGTGAATGTCATCTCGCCTTGTGTGGTAGGGCACAGCACAGCAGATGTCATTCCAGATCTAGAGCAGAGCCCAACTGGGGAAGTACCTCCACCTTACAGAAAACCGCAGCCAAATAACACTTGACCCTACTCATAGTGTTGTGTTCCTGCCGGTGAGTAAGGTTGCCAGAGCTCAACTAGGGGGGTGGGGTTAGGGTCGGCAACGCGCATGTAACTCCTCTGGAGTTGCAGGTGTACATAGGCTACGGAGACTGCTTACCATCAGGCAGGCCGTATGCTTGTTTGCCACCGCCGTAGTATTAAAAAAAAAAACTCTCCGACAGGAACACAAACAACACTATGAGTAGGGTCTAGTTTTATTTGACTTCGGTTTTCTGTAAGGTGGAGATACTACCCTAGTTGGACTCTTCTCTATATCTGAAATGACATCCGCTGTGCTGTGCCCTACCACACAAAGCGCCCATACCTCTCTTTTGGACGTAGTTAAAGACATACCCGGGTCTTTAGTAATTTATTATATTGCCCTCTTTTTTTCTCCCTAACTCCGTTTAAAGGTCCATCCGTTTGAAACCGGTAAGAGGTAATCAAACATATTGTACCTATACATTCTCTAGACGTTCATGCTATGATGTGGATCAATGTGTGTTCATAGATGTAAATAAATGAAAGGAAGTACCTTTGTATAGAAATTTCGGGCCGTCTTTTTTTCAATCCATTCTCATTTCCGATTATAGCTCTCTTTTGTCCTTTGAGTATCTTTTCTTCGTATAAGGCTCATATATTACTCATCTCTTACAACCGAATTTACGACGCTTAACTTCGAATTTCAAAGATGAAACTTTCGTCCGTTACAGTAAACTGTCATCTGTAGAATCTAATCTTTGTAATGAAACGGTATTTGATGAGACGATGTTTCTTGGTAAACACAAACTTGGATCGAGTGGCACATAACAAGAGACGAGTAAATATGAGACTGTCAAGCTCCACAAGAAAGTTGCTTTACCTATTGTCTATGTTATTTTATTTTATTTTATTTTTATAATTACATTTATACTAAAAATATATTAGTATAAACTTAACAAATAGAGAAAATATGTTGAATTATCTATCCATTTCAATTAATATTTGCTCCTGTTACAGGCTTAAAATGTAGCGTCATTTACAACAATGATGAAAAATAGTAAATTATCTGCAGGCTATCGTAGCCCTACTCATCATCTCACTGAGTTTACACCTCATTTATCGAGACGAGGTAGAAAAGCGCCCTCTCTTATGCAGGTTTGTATGCAAATGAAAGGGACAAAACGTATACATTTGTACCTGAATGGCAAGATAAGCTTACATGTTATGTTTCTTTGTTGTCTTGTTAATTGTTACTATGTGCCACGAAGAAGTAGTTGCATGGAATTACTGTCATGTGTGCTCATACAAGACAAGCCAAGTAATCGTTGAGAAATGCTAATTTAAGAGAGTATAAAGCGTCCGCACCGTACAAGAGAGATGTTGACTGTTGACCGCCATTCAAACCTATCCCGTGAGTCTGGGTTACTCTTATCGTTGACCAATTACGTGCTGTTTTAGATTTCTGGTACTAGTTCGTTTCGATAAATGAGGTAAGGGGTGAGGTAATTGGGGTTGGGTAACGATTGGAAGCAAAGAGCTGGTGAAATACAGTTGCAAGGTTGTCCCCAAACAGACGACGATTGAATTCCCCACATCGGTGGGGAGCGACCCACCACAGTCGTCATAGCTGAATAGCGGAAACGGCCTCAGAATTTGGTAACGTTGGTTTGGTAACGTCTCCGAGTCTTTATGACGTGACTGCGTTAAGCGGTTGACTTGCAGTTTGTTGTTTACGTGTCTCTGGCACAACCTTCAAGTGGAACGTGAGAACTTTCTTAATAAATACCAGTTCGCAGCCTTTGACATTTAAATACTTTTTCTCACATAAGTCTCGGGTGACTTTTCGTATTCAGATATTTCTCGGTAAACATCGTACGGACATATTAAAAAAGATTTCGTATTCGGGACGAATGTTGATTATTATATTATTACTGAATTTCAAAAGGCTGCTTTGGAAAATCTCGCTGAATTTTCACGAATTTATAAATTAAAATACCTACAGGAATTTCGGCTGCTTATTATTTTATTTTGGTTGTATGTAGATCTCTTATTAATCGAGCGTTAGACGGCTAGAGCGCAAGGTCTCCATTTCAACTTGGAAAAAAATGCTTTTGTATGTTCGGATGTCCTCGTCTACAGGTCGTATTTTGAACTGATTCTCGTGAAATTTTGTGACCAGCGGGCTAAGTACGGTCCCATTTTTATTACCTGTCGCCAAGCCTGTCTCATTCTAACAAGTATGTAAGCGCGAAAGTGACAGGCAAACTGACAGGTTCAAATACAGACATACACTACAGGTTCAAGACTTAAATATCATTTTTTAATCGATTCAGTTTTCGAAAATGTTTCATAATGGCGGAGTCATGGGGGTTCGCAAGGTCTGCACACTTGGCATCAAGTATAGACAGTAGTAGTAGTAGTAAATTTTTATTGTACAAAAACATATTAAAAGTAACATACACTTTAGGAAAAGCGACGTAAAACTTATCCTTTAGAGGGATCTCTTCCTTTTTATTAGATGAGAGGAGAAAGCGAAAAGAGGATGACACATACAGCAACATGTACAACGAGGTACCAGAAAAAAAGAATATAAATACATACATAATTTATAGGATAAACTTGTGTTACTTACACAAAAAGTATTTCCCAGTACACTAAACATTGTTAATAAGTAGAAAAATATAAACCCAGTGTAAAATATAAACATAAACAAATTAATCAGTCAGATAACCTTAGCTTATTTAACCTCCCCTTGAGCGACGCATTCGATTGTGCCTGTCTGAGCGAAATAGGCAGCTCATTCCACAGCTTCACTGAACGCACTGCAAAGGACTTGTCGTGCCCACGAGATTTGTGAGGGGAGATAGCGTGATAAATTCTTGCTAAAACGCAGACGGTGGCCACTGCCTAAAGCCAGAAATTTTTGAAAGAGGTGTAGAGGAGAAAGTGTACAAAATAACATTAAAGAGAAGAAAAAGAGTGAGAAAGTGTACAAAATAACATCAAAGAGAAGAAAAAGAGTGTAAAGACCTTTACGGCGGCAGATTGGAAACCAATTGAGTTTACTTCTGACGTTAGAAAAATAAATAGTGTAGATAGTGATAGCCAAAGTGGCCAAATATATTGCAACACACCTTGGCAGTCATATATTATGACTAAAGATACAGTTCGGATTCCAACTACACCAGCATTACTACTCGATGTCCAGGTTTTGACATTTGGAGCAGTAATGCAGTTGGCAGCAATGCCGCGCCGCAATACTACAGCAGTAACGCTACTGTAGTTTGGATCAACGGTACCCTTCTCACACATAAATAATTTGTTGTCAACTGCAACGAACACGTTGGCAAGTGTATTTAACGGTGACGTTCGCATATCGACCTACATCTGTCAAATTCCTTGATAATAAGTATACTCGTATCTCCCATTAAATGCAAGGCTCGATTCTACTCGCCAAGCCAAGCTTATTTTACTATGGGATCAACCCCGAAATCGCAAAAAAACTGATCAGCAAAAAGAAAAATGAAAAAGCAAAAAAAAATGCTTACCCATAATAAAAAGAGCTTAGTGTAGCGAGTAGAATCGAGCTCAGCATTTTAAGTCCTTGATGGGAGACAACCTGTATGAGTGACATTCACCGCCACACGACTGCAACAATTATGACGTCATTCCGTCACTTACTATGGAAATGACAGATACCGTTGCCGCAAAAACAACGCCATAACTAGTCATGCAGCTTAAATAAATGTACACACACGACGCAACTTATTAAAAACTTGCTTGTCTTGTAGCGAAGTCACAGATTGTAGTTTATTAAAAACTGGTTTTTCATAAGTACTGAAAACTGTGATAACGTAATGTAATATACAACTGTGGCTGTAATCATCCACTTTATGCTGTATCACATTACTGCCGAAAGTTTGCATTTCGTGACAACTACAAAAGATCTTGGTAGCGATAAAACTTGCTGAACTAGTATTTCTTAACCATACTAATAAGGTTACAATAACGATCCTGTAGATGTTAAGTTAGACCTTGGGGGAGGTAAGTTAGCTTGAAAGTTACCTAACTCACCTTCATAGACTTAAATTAGTTAAAAGTTGCAATTGATCGTTAGAAAGTTATTAGATGCTACTTCGTCTTTTATAATTCTATTGGAAAGATGTTGGGATATCACGCAGACAGAAAAACGATTTTAGCCTAATTGTTTACATGTATTGTCTCGAATGGACTGACTTATTATTTGGACCATGGCCATGACCAAATTCCATTGTAAAAATCGGTAACTCATAAAAATTTAGCGCATCTCGTGTACATTAGCCAGGTTGTCTGGAAGAGATCGCTCTGTAGCGATAAGGCAGCCTGTTGTTTACGTCTATCTTCATAGTTTATATGTGTTTCCATGTACATTTATTCAGAGGTTGTGCAATAAAGAGGATTTGAAATGTATTGTATTGTATTAGCATACAATATGGTATGACAATAATATAGTTAGCGTCGGCCAGGCTATGCGTTTGGCTTCTGCTGAAGCTAACTAAAAAAAATAGTGACCGGTTTAATATGTAAGTATATATATGTATGTCTGAATTACACGGAAGTTTTGTTATTCGTAGATCCCAGCAACTCCTTTCTGACTTGGTCTCAGCCATATCATATACCAAATCAGCGTAAAACGGTTGCACCATTTTTTACGCTGCAACTTCTCATTACGCTTAACGCTTGAAACCACTCAGCTAAAAGGGTTCGAAGATGGATTGAGGCAAGTTTTTACTGTGATTAGCCATCATTAATCTACTCTACAAACGAGG
Source organism: Cydia pomonella (assembly GCF_033807575.1). Taxonomy (NCBI): domain Eukaryota; kingdom Metazoa; phylum Arthropoda; class Insecta; order Lepidoptera; family Tortricidae; genus Cydia; species Cydia pomonella. The sequence goes on along the minus strand of NC_084717.1, from coordinate 4,790,878 downwards.
GTGTTAATCATAAACGCGAAGCTACGTTAAATTACAGGACCGCAGGCTGCAGGATGCTATTCTATCGGTAATTAAATATGTGTCTCTGGAACCAGTATACTGCCTCGACATAGAGGCGTAAGTGATATTATAATATCAGTTTGAGCTTGAAATAAATGGCAAGATGATATATAGCAAGAAAAATTATAAGTCAATGTTGTGTTCCTACCGGTGAGTAAGGTTGTCAGAGCTCAGCGAGGGTGCGGAGTGTTAGGGTCGGCAATGCGCATGTATCTCCTCTGGTGGTTGCAGGCGTACAGAAGCTACGGAGACTGCTTACCATCAGGCGGGTCGTATGCTTGTTTGCCTCCGATGTAATAAGTTTTTTCGGACTGGTCCGTTTTGGTCTAATTTTTACATAGGTATCATTACTTAATAAGCCGGGAATTCGCGTCTTAAGCTTAAAAAAATCCTCCGACGTTTGAAGCGCGATCGTTTTTTTGTGGTTCCGAGAAAAGATATTTTTTTATGTTTTGTTTTGGTTCGTTGCAAAGCTTATAGGCTTTTTTTTTTCATTCGAATAAAATTAAAAACTTCCAAACTTTCTCCTAACATAGGCGAGTGTGTGATAATCGATGTAGAACAATCTCCGTAATAGTGTCACATCGCTAAATATTTCTGAAACTACTTTCGCTATCGATTTGAAATTTGGAATATTTATGAACAAGGCTATAAAAATACAAAGTGGAACCAAGTTTTAGGCGAGCGTTTGGTAGGCGATGTGGAACAGCTCAATAATACGTCATGTTCACTGGGTATATTACCGAGTTCCTTGTGTGTCGGCCGTTCACCGTCCACAGCCTGCACTTTATAGCCACGGCTGGACAGTTTGCAAAGGAGACTTATTGTTCAAGTATTTTCGGTTTAGGGGCTTTAACAAAACGGGAACTGATAGCGAATAGTTTTGTAGTTTTGTTTGATTTTATAAAGCTAGAACCCCAATTTAAAGTATTTAAAAATAAATTAATCAAATTCCTTCTTGACAAATGTTACTACTCTGTTAAGGATTTTTTAAATGATAATAATTTATAGACTATAAAATTTTTGATATGACATAAAATAATTGACCTATACTATGTTTTTCATCCTTGTAATTATTTTGTTAATTAATTAGGTACTGTAATTAGCTTTAAGTAATTGTATGCCCCTACGGGGTGTCATGTTCTGACTTGTTTGTATATGCAACATCTTAATTGAAATGTACATGACTTTACAATGAATAAATTATATGATATGTTATGTTTAAGATGATAAATAAGAAGCATACAGCCGACAAGGTAGTGAACTGAACGTGATCGAAGAGGACAACGTAGCCTGTGGATTGCTTGCAGAAACGTTCAGAAACGATTGCAGGAAACGTCAAATTTAACGAAAATGTTTCAATAAAATAACTTTTCTGACGTTTTCTACCGCAATGCAGTCGACAGCGTTACTGTAGCAGCAATATCGCGCCGCAGTATAACCACGGTAACGCTGGTGAAGTCTGAATCCGAACACTACCTTAAGACTGTCGTGTATGTGACCATCTTTATATACGTCTTAAACTATGACTCCTTAAGTTACAGAAACCAAACTACCCACTCTTTATTCACAAACATATAACTTTTTTTCACCTGCCGTGTTCTGTGGGATCGAATTTTGTCTATAAATTAATTCACGTATTCAGTCTTCGACTCGGTCCATTCTCAAATGGAAAACGTGTGGATAGAAATTGTATTGGTCCGTACTGCCACGCATAACAAATATAAGTCCAAAACTCATAACTTTTAAGTTTGGTGAACTGAGTTTGCTTTCACAGGAGCCACGTTTACCGTCAACATATATAAATAATGCATTGTTCGATATGTTACGACCGACGGTGGCACAGCGACAGCGGCTACTTATGTCTAACTAAACGAGTATTATATTGTGGTAATAGTAATAGGTATAATAAGGACAGGTTTCCGCAACACAATGTCTAACACCTATTTCACGTGGGTATTAAATTATGATTACTTATTATGGTGGAGGTGGATCTGCACAAACTTCGAGTCAATAATTGGCAAGAAGTTGCACAGGACCGACAAAAAGTGGCGCTGTCTTGTGGCCAATTCTTATTTTGGGTCGCTGAGACAACGGAATAAGTATTAAATTATTAAAGAATTATAGCCTAGTGGGTAGTGACCCTGCCTATGAAGCCGATGGTCCCGGGTTCAAATCCTGGTAAGGGCATTTATTTGTGTGATGAACATATAAACCTTAATGAGCTTAATGTGGGACTTGGTCAATTTGTGTAATGATGTCCTATAATATTTACTTATTTAATCCATTAATGAATGAATGAGCGAATGAATGATTATAAAAACAGTTGTCACTGTCACATTACGTAGATCCACTTGTTGAAATACGTAGCTACGGGTGACACCTCACCCAATTCGTTCAGCTGATTTAGAATTAAATTCAGACAGAACGAATAAACTCGGTCCCTTACAATCGCAGCGGTTATGAAGGGATCCGATGCATAATTTATCGGCTAACCCTCGACTTTTATTCTTTCTGATAAACCATTCCAATCTGGTCTCTAATATCGCAGTCTTCACGGATATCGAGGTCTTACTGATACTGGTTTGAGTGCTGGGGTAGGAATGAGAACAACCTACGAGTGATAGAAACCTTTAGATTCGACCATTTGTCTTCGCTATTGACGCGTGGAAAAATTTTTGGTCCTGTGATTTGATTTTCGTTTGTTATTCGGTTAGATTTGGAATGTAAGACGAGCGATAAATTTTGGAACTACTTTTTACCGAACAAATTTGGTATTTAGCACATTTATTTGTTAAATTAAATACAATACAACATAATAAGGTTCATAGTGAAATTCTCAAAAATCTTTACTTAAAATATGTTTTGAATATTCTGACCTAACATTGTGACCTAACAATGACAAAATGTTACTACTAACGACATATTTCATAGAAATTCGACGTTTTATAAAAAGCACTTCAACACTCTGTCACTGAAAAATCTGCGCTTTTTCTGACTCTATTTTACACGATTTTATTTACCTTGAAATTTATCTATGTACGGGTCAAATCTTGCAAGCTAAATTAGACCCACTTCCCATCATTCGATTGAACTGAGACTTCACATTCATATGTAAGTACGATGATAATATTAATATTATGGTACCATCGAGCTGATCTGATCATGGACACAGGAGGTAGTCGTAGGAACTCTGTGATAAATCAACGCAATGTAATCTTGTTTGGGTTTGCTAGAATTGTCTCGATGAGTATTAGTTGCCTATTGAAATCAAAGTACAATCAGAGAAAAAAGCTTGTATATAAAATTACATTTATGATAAACTAGCTGTGCCCGCGGCTCCGCCCGCGTGGAATTCGGTTTCTGTTATTAAGCGGCTATTTCGCCCCTAATTTCTCTCCCTCTCCCATGGAGGTGGAACTTGAAGTAAAGTTGACAGATGGATACGCTAGAGGACTATAGTCCAGATTAAATATTTTACAATTAGGTATCACTTAGACAACACTCCAAAATCAAAAGTTTTTTTCGCGCTTATTCAAATTTTTGAGGTGATTTAAACGACATAGAGTAGTAGGTGTATATCGGACAATACAGTACCATTTTTGTATTTTTACGTGCTTGACTGTACCTATCCAAAAAATGTCCATGGCAAATATCATCCAAATCGGTCCATGAAAAGGTAAGAAATATACACATAGAAATCCATACTTCCTAACATACTTTCGGATTTAGGTGTAATGTTAGTAGGAAGTAAGATGAGAGGAAAGGAGAAGAGATATCAAAATCTTGAGGCCGAGCATTTGCATTTTATTTACAGTTATGTTTATGTATGCACACCCAAATATATACATACAATTATATCTACAGTTACATACAAATAAGTAGGTATGTAAAGTATAATTATTTACTTAACATTGACATTTTACAATATTTCTTTGTACACCACATTGTAAGTCTTCCTGGCGGGTATTAGCACGAATAGCTCCGTGCAGCTGGTAACTCGCAAACACGCCACGTAGAGCTGCCCGTGCGAGAAGCAACCCGTGCGCAAGTCCATGCCGGCAGCGCACAATGTCTGCCCCTGCCACTTGTTAAATGGTCATGGAAAAGCAGACGCTCAAGGATAACTGTAGGTGCTTGAAGTGGAACAGGAACTTGCTCAGGATGAGGGGCATGCGCGGGATGAACACGGCTTCTCCGGCGCCGCACCCCATCAGGATCTGCGCCTCGATGAGATTTCGCTGCAGTTGCACTACTTTTAGCCGGGTTCCGTTGCATAACGTGTGCTAGGAATCCTGAAGCACTCGATGAGTTTAGAAACTCCACCGGGTATGTTGTGACGATGCCTTCATCCAAGACAGTGTTAGAGGAATTATATACTGCATGTTCACCTTCGATTTCCGCGCATTAACTGCCGCTGCCTATTCCTTTGTTTTGCGTGAGTATGGCTCTCTCACAAACCCAAGATTTCTCATGCTGCGTCACCTGTGTCAGGTCTTCTGCATAACGTCTATGGTAGTCGCGGCTACGTTTGAAATCACGATCGTCGCTAGTTTCGAAGCGGCCTGCTTGGCTAGAGCGCCACTGAGTCTCTTACCGTGGTCTTCCTCAGACTCCTGAGACCGTGCCCCTTGTAGCCTTAATGCGTTGCGAGACTTTCGCGAAAGATTTCATTTTTTCGGGAAGGCATTTAAACGCGTATAAAATGCGAGTTCTAAATCGTTTGACATTTACTCCGCAAACGTCAGAGAAAACTGTTTTTTTTTTCAAAGTACCCACCTTCGTGGCCATCATTAAGTGCTTCAAGAAGGCTATACGTATGAATATGGATGCAATATAATTACGATTAGGTATAATTCATGACGGAGAAAAATAATATTTTTTAAAATAATTATGCAGTTATGCGCGTGTTGATTTTACCACTAATTCGTAAGTATTTAAGTCAACTCATTTTTAGTTTACTTGATTACTAAATGTTTACTCAGTTCCTCAAAAGATGGCACTGTGCAATGTGTGACAATCAATTTACTGATAAATACAATTAAATTTGTTGATATCCGTACCCCCTCTTCTAAATTTAGAGTTAATTTGGCAAAATCCTTTCTCGGAGGTTTAATTTCAGCGCCATCTGTTAGTTTAGCAGGGTACTCGATAGTCGTAGCATATATTTGAAAAAATTTTGCACCTCCTTCAAACCAAAAAAAAAAAACAAGAAAAGTTTGCACCTTCTTCTTTCCTTTTTTGTAGCGCCATAAGACTCAGGTGCAAACTTTATCGAGTGTAGTGGCTACGCCCCCCCCCCTTGAATTTTTTTAGCCTATAACTTAGCCGGGGATTTTCTCGACAGATTAGTAAAGTTTCCATCAAAATCCGTTTAGCCGTTTTCACGTGATGCGCGGTTAAATAAACAGACAAACAGAAAAACAGACAAACAGACAAAAATTCTAAAAACTGTTGTAACGTGTTCTGTTATCGATTCTAAGTATCCCCAGCCAACTTTTTTTCGAATATCTTCCATGTACAGACTTTCGACCCTCTTCAGCTTTATTATATGTATAGATAATTTATTTAAAATGAAATACTGTACCTAGTGTACCTATTCTTTAGGTTTTGACAGCTATTTTCAATGTATAATTATTTAAATGAATCTCTAAGTACAGTAATTATGCAAGACATTAGTTTAACACGGTCGCGTTAAAACAAAATGTATAAATCCAAAAGAATTATTAATATCAAATGCTAATTGAGCATAATCACACTAAAACGCTTTTATCTGAGGCACGAATTTCACGTGTGAATTACACTACTTAATTACTGTTAATAATTATCATTAAATACCTAATTACTTTTAGTAATTATAATGATGAATAATAACGAAAATACAAATTGAGCTTAAAACTTGATTTTTGAAATCAACATGTTAAATGCAAGTATCAATTTAGGTCTGTATTCAGATGGTAACAAATCTATTATTAGAAAACTTTTTTTAATCTTACCTAGAATTCGTTTAACAAAATGAATAAAAGGATGAAAAACCAAACTAAGGGCCACGCTTTTTTCTAGAATTTCATTAATCGAAGTCGAAGAGCTCTATATAGAACACAAAGGAAGCCACATTTTTAAATTAAATTAAGTACCTACCTAAGTGGAATAGTAGTTTTTTATTTGCGTTTCACTTGAAGTAAAAGTCAGAGCGCCTTTTAAGAGAAATTAAAAAGTAAAGTTAAAAAGCCGATAAAGTTTTCGAATAGAACGTCATAGTATAAAATTAAATACAAATTCCTTTGACTTAAAAAATACAAGCTAGTTTGAAATTTAATTTTGTCAGAAGAAAAATGTATGTTTTGCCACAATGTTCATCGACGAACAACCATTTCTGAATGTTTTTTTTTTTACTTTCATCTGATCTGAAAATAATTAATCCTATTTAACCTTAACAAGTAACAAAGTAAAAAAATAGGGATGAATCTGAATACTTTATTAAAACGTTTACCTACTCTTAATTTGAAGAAATCTAATCGGTATATTTATTTATCAATGTTTTTTATCAGAGGACATTTGTGATCCTATTTTTACTTGTCACCAGCATTGAGGTATTCACTGATGCACTGTGATATATCATTAAGTACCTAATTAGATACTTCATTGAAAACTTACATTTTGACATCTAAATTATGTTATTTTATTATCCTTGGTCCGTGCATCTCGCTCGCGCTAATACATGTCTGGACAACCATTAGCGAAATGCACGCTCTAAAGATAACTGACTGAGTTAATTTATGGCCTGAAAGGTGTGAAAAGCCAAGGAACCATTTTGGAATTTTAAATTCAATAATTTGATTTGTTCCCTAGTCTTTTACTTGTGAAATTTTCAGAAAATTCCTTACTAACTTACCAAATAGCACCAATTCACCAAACTTTTCCAACATGTTACTAAAACTAATTCAAAATCTCCGTGAATTAGACATCAGCCCGAGACAACTACAACGTCAAAATAAACTTATACATTCACTTAAAGCCCGAAAGCTAACAAAACCCTAAAGTCGTCCCTCCCTTTGTCAACGTCAGGGTTTCTTTGTACCCTAAACGGGCATTAGCCTTATCCTTTGAGGAACAATCGTCTTGCTTACTTGACCGTGCACTTCAATTAGAGGAGGTTATATTATGGAAATACCCTTGCAATTACTACATATAGTGGGTGATTTTGGGTTGTGGCCCCAAATGTCGAAAATGTATCAAAAAGTCATGCATAAGGTTTTCCATGGGATCGATATGGAAATTCGTTTTGTCGTTTTCGTGTAATTAACTTTACCTTACTTTTTTTAACAATTTGGCATTATTAGAGACTAGTTTCTACCCGCGTGGAAATAGTACGTCCATATCCCACTTCCATATTTTAAAAAAACTGTCCCGTTCTTTCATGGGACCCAAATTATCTTCATACCATACCTAATTACATGTTAACCGCCGGTTCAGGGGTTCAAGCGTGAAGAAATAGGTAAGTGACAGTTACCTTTGCGTTTTAATATTATAGTCTAAGGGATTACTTTACAAAAGATAACTATCTAAGGGATCTGTGACGTTTACACAATAAAGGTATTTGCGAACTACCTGCAAGTCGACACTCAGTTGTCAAGTGCTGGAGCGAGAACGAGAACGAGCTAGGTCGCAAGGCATACGATCACAAACTGTGTTTTATTTACCACCTTGTCATACAACGGAGCCAATACGTCACAGGATCTAAGTATTAATTAATTGGAAAACAGAAAACAAGTTAATTCCCTCATTTTTTGTCTGAATACCATATTACTGTCTAAAACGCCATTAGAGTGTCATTTTAATGAATGATTACAATTTTATATACGAAAATAAATGAAAATATTTTATTGGTTCTTGTAAGTGTTGTTACACTATAGGTTAGGATCTTCTATTAAGCAACAAATATGCTTATGACAGAAAACCCCGCACTTCCAAAAAGCAAGGGTAGAAACCAATATGTTAGTGTACACTCGTTGTATAAAACACAAGCCGGCTATGTGTCCGAAATGTAAAAAGGAATAATTTTGTTACGTCATGTCATTTGTCATCCTTCATGCTGACATAATTACCCTTGACGCACTGTCAATCCCGCATGACATGTCACCTTTTATCACGCTACGTCCTAGCAGTGAATATACAGGTGGACGATTTAAATGGCTCAATAAAAGCAGTTTTGGGATCTGGAAGTGCTTTCCTAAACTATTAAGTTAAATTCATTGATGAATTCGTCGATGTTGAAAATATTTAAAAAAAGATGTACTTTCTTTCCCAAAAACCTCTTAGAGATTAGGTTTCTAGAAAAATCACAAATAAAAGACAGAATATTCTATCCATACCATAAGGTTGATTTAACCATAGAGAAATAGATAGATAAAAACACAATAACAAATTTTAAGCGAGTTTGATACTTATGAATATATTCATTTTACCATACCTCCCATACAACTTATTATTTATTAAGTAACAAATAACCGAGTAAGCACTCTAAGCTTTCTTGTGTCTCTATGGTTTAATAAACTTTACTTATACAGGTTCTTTGAGTTGATATAAACAAGATCTAATTTCATAAAATAAACTCTAGTGCCAATTGTTAAAATAATATGGAATGTCATAAAACATCCTGAGATCAAATTAGCACTGGTGTAATTAAAAAACTACTCTGTATGCAAACTGCGCATTAACTCCCATTTATTTCAAACATAATCGTACCGCAAACATATCGTAAAAATAAAAACAGTATGTCTTTCCCATCACGGAACAATGGTGTTCCGGACCTTTGGGAGACGTGCGCGGAGCCGAAGCCAACACGTTGAGGCCCTTTTGACACTTTAATGAAATGTAAGCGGTACACCGAGCGGATGTTGCCCTTGCCCGCGTCATGGGACGCACGCAGAGGCAGCACCCGCCAGGGTGTAAGGACTATTTGAGAGTTGATGGAATCTAAAATGAACTGGGCTATTGGGTGAAAGCGATGAACTAAACAGTATAATTAGTAACCTCCTTATTCATAAACGTGTACTAAAGTTACGATGCCGCTAATAATCGTTTGTCCCTTTCCGATGTATTGGTATGATGGAAAGGGACAAACGATTATTTTAGCGGCATCGTAACTTTAGTACACGTTTATGAATAAGGGAGTAAATGTCTACATATCTTATAATTACTAAATGTCTACATATCTTATACCATTAGTCGAACACTTCATGGCTTCGTCGCTCAGGGTGATCAGGTCTTCGGGAGGACCGGTGACATAACGCGTTATAGGGCAGTCTTGAATTAGCTAGTTTGGGCTTTTTTTATACTACGTCGTTGGCAAACAAGCATACGGCTCGCCTGATGGTAAGCAGTCTCCGTAGCCTATGTACGCCTGCAACTCCAGAGAAGATACGTGCGCGTTGCCGATCCTAACACTCCGCACCCTCGTTGAGCTCTGGCACCTTACTTACTAGCAGGAACACAACACTATGAGTGTCTAGTGTTATTTGGCTGCGGCTTTCTGTAAGGTGGAGGTACTTCCCCAGTTGGGCTCTGCTCTAGATCTGGAATGACATCCGCTGTGCTGTGCCCTACCACACAAAGCGAGATGACATTCATAATGCCCATACCTCTCTTTTGGACGTAGTTTAAGGACGTACCTGGGTCCATAACCACCAATCAACTCCCATTAATAGTCTCATATTGCTATTGTTCATATTGATTTGTTTTTCACCTGTTAGTATTTGATCCTTTCGCATTCTCTCAACGGTTAGCTGGGAAGAAATCCCTTTTAATTTAGTGATAAATTATAAAATTATACCATTTTACTAATAATTCAGCTCCCAATCCAGGACTAATTTGTTACAAGAAAAGCAATAAAATCAATGAGCTTCGGCTGTCAGCAACACAAATTGAATTGCCCCTCAAGGCAGACATTTCTAAGCTACACAAGAAGATTAATTTGATTCATTGTATAACCGGTACTTCAAACGAACGTCTTCAATAGAGTTCCTTTGGACAATATTTTTCAACAATTATTGTTCATGAATGTTTTGTGGCTCGTTTTCTTCTAATAGGTATTTATGTATCGATCAATTTATATTTCACCACACCAGCTGGTGAAGGCTCTCTTGCTTGGTTCAACAACTGATGATAAAGTTGCATTTTATCCACATGTTAGGCAAAGTAATTTGTCCTTAATGTTAGCTGGTAGAATTAATTTTAAATTGTGATAAATATTGATTGATGTTCATTTGAATTTGATTTGGTTTTATTTTATTTGATATTTGACGGTTAATATTTTCGCCGCGGTGGTGTGGTGAAAAAAATTATGTTTCACTTGCTGGCAAAATTTGTTTAACTCTCGTGTGTTGAAACCCTCGCCACGATCAAGATCTTTTTTTTAAATTGGTTTATATTAGAGAAGCCACCGCGCTGCCATTGTGAGCGGTCGTGTTTGCGTTGCGTCTCAATCGCTTATCAGCATTATGCGATATTTCAATTTAAGCGGTGCTTCTACTATTAAATAACACAAATAATTTAATACAACAATTTAATTAGTCCATGAAATCAACAATTTAATCATCACGGAAATACCGGGTTTCATATCAATTTGCATGTGGTAGTCATCTCACGTAACAGAACTAATAACCAACCAGACTGTGTTCCTAATTATCGAGCGATTCAAGTCCGCGGGCCAACCAGAATTACATGAATTTGAGAGCAGCAAGAATGCGTAACAGACATAAGGCTTAAGGTTAGACCACCTACAGGATTTGATCTTTGTCTACGAAAAATGCTGGTTCACATATGATCCATAATTATAAATTGCCGCGCGGAACGCACCCGGTTTCTTCACCCTACGCTACCTTCAAATTCCAATAAAAACTAAATCTAATGTGGGATTTGATGTGCCACAATACGGTAAACATTACATACATAGTTAAGGTTTTTAACATTTCGTTCTCATAAAGTGTGTGTTTAAGTCGCGTTTGCGTAGCATAAATTTGCTTTTTAGGCTCTAGTGCGTAAAGTAAAATTATCTTTTATCACCCTTAGTGATATAAAACCTGCCATACAAAGTGCCACTGCTCCAGCTGAAGGCCTTCGTGCCTAACGCTTGAGAAAAAAATCTGTAAAAGAACTTTATATTTCATAATTCAGTATATTTAGTATATCTGTGCTATATCGGCCTTCGCCTAAGCTCGGACTGATAAATTGCCTCGGATAAAATGGGTTACTTTATACCCTTGTTCCCTGTCTACTATTTCAATTATTGTTATGATTGTTGGTGTTGTGATTCTAGATAATCTATATGAACAAGGTTACGGGAGCTAAGGGTGCGCTATTCTGACCTCAAGCTTGTCAACGTTGCCCTTTTCGGTGATCTGCTCTTTATCATGACTGTCTATAATGCACTTGTGATACCAAGGGAGTCACAATTGTTTGTCTGTGTCCCGTACCAAGCGTGCCGTATGCTACTTTTCTACCGACATGGTGTAAAAAAGCGCGGACGTTCTTGAGTCTACTACTTATCTTAGGAATTAAGTAATAAAGAAGTTGCGCGGTGGTTTTCTAGAAGAAGCTAGCCGACTTTTTGGACTAAAACTTAATTTTTTCGTACTTATTTACAAATCAGTTTAATTCAAGCCTTTAACCAGTAGCTTCATAGTTAATAACTTCTTACCAACCGCCTTAAGTAGTTAAAAGACCTACATAGTATAAACAAATCGCTTCAAATAATATTCTTCTACTTTTCCTTATCAGAAACACGATACTAAATATGCCCTTATATGGATCTCCACTATTTTTGTTACACCTTGTCGAGTTACCGATAAAAGCGGAAACCTGGGTTACCGAATTCTCGACTCGCTAACACTTCGTAGGAATTTGGAATCACACTCCAAAGTTTAGAGAGCTAGTACTTGAGTAACTCCAAGTGGAAACTAACTCTAGATTAATCGCGCAGATGATTGAGATAGCAATATCGAAAATTTGGGTTACGACTGAAGTGCAATGTATTTCTATATAAATATAGCATTCGTCGACTGAGAAAGTTTAATTATAGATGGGACCGATTCATAAACTATGGATCAAAAATACCATGGAGTCTCTTGGATTATTTTTCAATAGATCTTCATGATAAAAGCAGCAAAAATCCTAGTTATTTCATTTGCTCCGTGATCGAAAAAGGATCCTTGCCTCGTGACATGAAAGAACGCCACTCGGCCGTATTCAAAAATCTTAAATTACTTATTTTTATTGACATAATATATATATACAGAGGTATTACTAGAGGTATTAATAACTAGCTTAAATCTAAAATAGGCCCTTGAGGCATTGTACCAAGGATGCTGGCGGCATGTCCTCGTTGTATCGCAATGCTGATACGTTGTGCGAGGAAGCCACCAGCTCTTCGGTCACCAGTTACGTCAATAAATTAGTTGAAATTTTTGTCCCTTTATTACACCTATTTTATACACATTGTGTGTCAAACGTATGAAGTGTTTCCATACCAATTTATTCAAACAAGTATTCAAAACTAACTCAATAAAATACAGTTTTCGTTCGTTAGACTAAAATAAAATGGAAAAGATGTGGCCATTTATATCTCGTTTAAACAACCTATTTACATCGCATAATTGTATTTTAATTTCGTGTACCGAAACGGTAAAACATTGAAGCAAACAATATATAATTTATTCATTACCCTTTTACCTGTTTGTCAAAAACAGATGAGACGCGTGAGGCCTACTCAAGCCTAACGTCAGCACAGAATATATACCGACAACCTGATTCGAGGAATGATTAAAACACGTTTGAGATCTTGGAAAGACCTTTAAAAGATCGATAACTAAACGACATGCCAAAATTGAGGTTTATTTCGATTCCGCTATGATCCAAATAAAATCTATCTACGACATTTCTAACGTCAAAGTGACATTGGTTGCCCGAATCGAGCTGCTTCTGTCAATTATACAACATACCAACGATATCTAAATGAGAACTTATCGTATTTTATTCTTCGAATCGGGCCGCTACTCATAACAGTACCCCTAGTAATGGACATCATAACGTGACGAACGCGTTTGCGTTAAGTCTAATTTTGTATAGGATTTTGAGTTTCCAAAACGTCCCGCTTGGCGCGCTCTTTCTAAATCCAATACAAAATGAGACTAAACGCAAACGCGTACGTCACGTTTCGAAATCGAATTTATTTACACTAGGGGTACAGTACTGCGCAGTAGTCTGGCACACATGATTTTCAAAAGTATAGAATCCTATCCAGAAGAAAACATGAAACTCGGCACGCATGTAGCTTATTTTAGGTAAAAAAAATGGTAGCCAAGAAACTTGACGGCCCCCGCTTTCCACCACTTTTGTGAAGCTTTTAATAATAAAATGTATATTTATCCCCTTATTGATAAAACTTTACGGGCCTTATTTAGTTAATTTAGGCCAGTAGGTAACGCGTTTATTATGAATAACGTTATCTTGCACGAGATGCCAGCTGTTGGGTTTGGCTCTCTATAAGTTATCGGATCCCTTATAGTGCCACTGACCGCACGCTGGGAACACGTAACGTATGAGGCTTAATGTTAATAGTTGATTGCGGCTGTTTTAATTAATTAGGCGGTTTTTCAGTCCAGTGGCCTCACCTGTCCGCGGGCTCATTAATAGTGTTGATGGTTTTTGGCAGCTCTTTTATAAATTAAACAATGCACACAGTCGCCATCGGATATATTGCGGCGGTGTAAGTGCTAAAAATGTGGCTGTGACAGAATCGGACAGACAGACTGACATGACGAATCTATAAGGGTTCCGTTTTTTGCCATTTGGCTACGGAACCCTAAAAATGATATTAGAAACCATAATATAATTTTTGAAGACCTATCCATAGATACCCCACATGTATGGGTATGATGAAAAAAAAAATTATTAATTTCATGACGTATTAAAAAAAAACTACTTACTAGATCTCGTTCAAACCAATTTTCGGTGGAAGTTTATATGGCAATGTATATCATATATTTTTTTTAGATTTTTTATTCTGTTATTTTAGAAGTTACGGGGGGGGGGGGGGCACACATTTTACCACTTTGGAAGTGTCTCTCGCGCAAACTATTCATTTTAGAAAAAAATGATATTAGAAACCTCAATATAATTTTTGAAGACCTATCCATAGATACCCCACACGTATGGGTTTGATGAAAAAAGATTTTTTGAGTTTCAGTTCTAAGTATGGGGAACCCCCAAAATTTATTGTTTTTTTTTTTCTATTTTTGTGTGAAAATCTTGCCTTGTTGCCTAAATCAAAATATTAAATAAACAAATAACAGTAGAAGTCTGACTAAGGCTCAAACATTACCCATTTACCCAACGTGTATTTAATTGTGGCATGAGTAACTCAACTGTACTGCGCGTCAACCGCGCTCGATAACGTCAAATATTGTGTTGCCGCGCAAGAAGTATGACATAACTAACAATTCTTTTTAATAAATACATTTATGCTAGCGGACTTTTAGCATTGAACTAGTAAATTCGATGTAAATACCTTTTTAATAAGTGCTAATATTACACGATGGATCAGCCGGCCAAATTGTATGAGAGAGTAAATTTTTTTTCGCAATTTTGGGGTTAGTCATATAGTAAAAGTTACTCAGTATGACCAACTTTTGGCTGTTGTTATATGTTGTATAGAGATATATTATTATTTTATATTTTTGGTGAGCTATTAAAGTACATCAAATACTTTTAAAGTAAATAAATAAATATTATAGGACATTATTACACAAATTCCCACAATAAGCTCGATAAGGCTTTTGTTGTGGGTATATTTATTAATTAATTTTTTATTGCACAAAAGAAAACCTTATAGTACAAAACGCGGACTTAATGCCATGAGGCATTCTCTACCAGTCAACCTTTAGGCAAAGCAGAGAGATTGTGGGGCGGAGACTTTAATAACAACAACCAAATATAATACAAACACAAATAATATACCATACATACATAATACATACAAAAATATAAACATACATACTTATATTACTTATAATATATTCATAAATAATGACAAAACATACATTATGAATTTTTCATTCTGCTAGCAAAGAAAGCACGTAATGATTTTTTAAATGCAAACTATTTTGAGCATTTTTGATACCGTAGGGAAGTCCGTTCCAAAGACAGAAAACGAATTCGACATGAACCCAGTGCAGTGAAGAGGGATGGATGGAGACATATTGCCGAAAGAGCGAAGTTGACGGTCGCGAGTAACGCCGTAGTATTGAAAAAAAGACTTAAGGTATTCAGGAGAATGTGGATCGTTTAACTCAGAAAAAGAGTACACAACATGCGAACATTGCGTCGTTGACGGATGGGGAGCCAGCCAGGCTGGGAACGAAAAGATGAGACATGATCATATTTACGAAGGCAAAAAATGAAGCAAATGCAGTTATTGTGTAGCCGATCCAATTTGTGGATAAGTTCGTCATTTAAGTCCACACACATCACCATAATCAATCAATCAATCATAGGCCAGAGAAGGGAACCCATGACCATATATATATATATAATATATAAATACTTAAAAACATAGAAAACACCCATGACTCAGGAACAAATATTCGTGCTCATCACACAAATAAATGCCCTTACCAGGATTTGAACCCGGGACCATCAGCTTCATAGCCATACCCACTAGACCAGACCGGTCGTCACATCAAATGCGCAGTCTAATCTGCTACTTTTGATACTAAGCATACTAAATTGTTCTGAATCATTAAATATCGTCCTAACTATCTTGTGCTACTATTTAAACGTCACATACACGCGTATAACACACACGTTTATTATAACTAATTACTCATGTAGGTAACTGTAGTTAAATCGCGCACGGACCCAAAATAGTTTGCTGAGGAAAGTTCGGAAATATATGGCAGTTGAGTTGAAACGAATATAGTAGCTTAGTTCACGAATTTCAATTTAATTGCGTTAGCAAAATTGGTGTGAGGCAAATAATTCACTCGAGTGTAAGTATTAGAGTCTCGTCAGTGGTTACATTTTATATTTTATTTATTGAAGGTATTTTTGGTATAAAAAATAATTATGCAATGAAGTTTGGCAGATGATTAATCATAATCTTTCTTAAGGTCTTTTTTGGTAAATAAAATTAAATTAAAATTGTTGAAAGTAATTTATAAGCAAAGACCGGGATGTAATAGTAAGGGACGCAGAAAAAATGCAACATAAAATTTCAAATAACTACTATGAAAATAAGGCTATGATATTTGAAAAGGCCTTATAATAAATGCTATATTGTGCTCACAAGAACTGGCTACTATTACATACTAATGTGTAAGTAATAAGTATAAACAATGATAGAGAATTTTAGTAACAACACATCCGTGAAACTTTGACATACTTATAAAATTAGGCCATTATTTTTTAAATTAGGTGATAAGGCCTTATTTTGGAATTTATTCGACTTCCTCACGATGTCATTTACCGAAAACAGCTGGTGCTCATATCAAATGGCACACTCGTAAGTTCCAAACTCATGAGTTGGAGTTTGGTCCACAACTATTTCTGTTATGTTCTTTGACATGGCTCATGGGAGCCCGAGGTCCACTTGGCAATTAGCCCCAAGAATTGATATAGGCACTAGTTTTTATGAAAGCAACTGCCATTTGACCTTCTAACCCAGTGGAGAAACTAAGGCCTTATTGAAGAATTAGTCCGGTTTCCTCACGATGGAACCTTTTGTGTATATTATGACCCTATAAAATAGACTGCCGGGGCTGTTACAATGGCTCTGTGAATGATTACAGAATATTTAGATTAAAACATATTGCCTCAATATATTTGAACACATGCGGCAGCCGCGCCTGCGTCCATTACTACGTCGTTTATCCAAATGGTTGATGCTTAGCATTTGTCCCGCTCTAAATTATGGGTGTGAGAGAGAAGGTGTTTCAATTTACAGTTAACTGCGTATGGAAACAGTTGGCGCTAATGTTGTGATAATTCAAGTTAGAGGGAAATTGCCTGATCCAAATAAGACCTAGTTTTCCTTTGGGAATCAGGTGGTCTTGTTTGTGAGAAAACAAATGTCTACGCCAGTTCTGGGAATTAAATAAAGGAGAGTATTGTAAGACAGATTAGAACTGTTTAACTTAATGCTGGCGGCTCTTTTCTATCACCGCACAGCTCGCCGTTGGCAGGATGTTCATCCTCACACTCTAGAACCCATATGGTCGCGTATCAGAATTTCCTTTCCACGTTGCTCCAGCTGTGCAATGAGCTCTCTGCCGAGGTTTTCTGTAGATACTACAGTATGGAGTCTTCAAAAAAGGTGTGTGCAGGTTTTCAAAGGGTAGGCAATACGCATGTAACACCCCTGACGTTGCAGGAGTCCATAGGCTACAGTGATTGCTTTGCATCAGGCGGAACGTATGTTTGTTTGCCACCAACGTGGTAACAGATAGATGTTAATTTAATATTCAATGCTCGCACTTGTTTGTAAACTATATTGGTGCGAGAACTCTTGGATCATTTAGAACTTAAGTGGAAAGAAACTACTGAAGATAATTTAGAATGGTTTATTGGAGGTTTTAATTAAATAAATGGTTTTGATTTATAAGTGATCGTAATTGCAATAACTGTTACAAATTTTAACTATCTATGTCAAACTGTCTCTGAGAAAAACACATTTAATCGGATAAGTGCTCCGTGAACTGAACTTTGTACGGAGCACTAAAATAGTACCTAGATTATGATACAAGTGTGAAAAATATAATCGCACATGTACAGGAAATAAACTGTTCAAATCTTTAAAAAGTCGGCAGAAATATTATCGTGTAAGTTGATTAAGTTAACAAAATACAGCAAAATACAATCATAAGTACAATCTGTAACTTCCCCAAGTAAATATGGAGAGTTAAGAGAGAGGAAACTAGCTTCATTATCATTATTATTGGCCGCAAATGTAGGCGAAGACATTAAAGCTTTTAATTCCAATACAATTTGCCTCTTTGTCTATATTAAAAAGCATTAACAAGTTAACACAAAGCAGTGCACACAATAAAATGCAGAGTACGAATAGACAGGAAAATTGTTTCTTTTCATTCTTTATTGAATTTAACATTGTTTTCCAAGCTTCCATTGGTTTTCTTTTTTGTTAGGGTAATTATATCATTTCGACCAAATTGTCTGATTTGGATATCCATAAAAAATATTTTACTCAAACTTGCAATGAAATGTTAACATGACTTACTTCAATTTAGGTCCGGAAATACTACGTATCAGGTGCGATGAGTGAAGATGATAATGTAAAGGAATTTCATACAGCCATACACATAATACTAGGCCTGTAAAGCAAAATTCTTTTGTTTTTAAACGTCAAATTGTGACACATGCCTTCAACAATAGTAAGATATTGACTGCAATCTATTTCTAATATTACTTGGCCTGCAACCCATCGTTTCCCGGCCTCTATATATAGTAATGTATTATTGTTTGTTTGTCTAAAGTTCTACTACTCTAAACAAACACTATGTCAGTAGTCAAAACAATAGCCTTCAAAGCCAGATTAGGCTTTCAAATTGTTTAGACTATTACCTAACAGTATAAAAGTGACATTGAGTCTAACGCAGCGACTTACGTGAGCGAATACTCGCGCACGCGAAGCGGCGCGGCGCGGGGGAATCAATCCTTCGATACCTATGGAAGTGTCCTACGTGGACGATCTCGTTGCGAACGCGAATGCCTTGGGCCGCCGCGCCGCACCGCGCTGCTACGCGTTCGCGAGTTAGTCGTTCACGTAAGCCGCTGCGTAAGAAAAATACCGTGCCTCCGGGTATGACAGCTGAGGTAGGACACGCTGTATGACGCTATATGTTTGGCGGTCACAGGATTGTCGAATGTGATTGTGTGATTGTGTGTGACTAGATTGTGAATTTTCGACTAGTTTTTCTTAATATTTACTAATCGGAAACGTCTGCGAACGATGCTATTAAGCTTAGAACAAATTAAAAAAAGTGGAATTATTACTGCCTTGGGTAAGACTTGAACTCACTACTTCTGGATAGCTGTTGTTTGTTGTATGGAAGGTTGTGTGTTGTGATTGTGAACGAACTGGCAATGTCGTTTGCTTGCTTTCGTTCGCAGACTGGATTAGGTATAGACGTGCGCGCCGCGCTACTGTTACCCAGCGGCGGCGCGCCGACCTGTCGGGGTCGGCGTGGTGGCGCCGCGCCGGCGTGGGTATTTTTTTTTAATAAAAAGAAATCTAGCAGCTATCCAGCAGTAGGTACTAAATTAAAGAAAAATTATTGCGTATGACCGAATGAAAACTTTTATTAGGCACTTACTAACTACTGTGTGTGTTCTTTACATGACTCGTATTTATTATGAATAAAAATAATTTCTGATGTTGGTACACCTGTCAAACACTATAGGCTACTACAAAGTGAGAAATGAAGCTTTATAAAACTATATATAAGCCAATGCTACACATTCGATATTCGCCGTGGATGGAAGATATTTATCGACCATGTAGCAAAGTAAATTGTCGTTCGTATCGGCTGAATTCGATTAATTTATCGCGCTTCGGCCATCTTCGGCGCGCCGAGAGAATGTCTCGGCGGCGGCGGCGCGTTCCGAAGTCGGCGCGGCGGCGGCGGCGCGTTCCGAAGTCGGCGCGGCGCGGCGGCGCCGGCGCGGCGCGCACGTCTAATTAGGTATAAGGATTGCAGGGTAATTATGCCCTTAAGTTGGTAGATCACGGTGACCAACTAAGATCCCTACGGTCCAATGCCCCCCTGACCTGATTCCCATTACCAACCAAATTTTTTTCAGTGATAATAGTAAAAAAAAAAATCTCATCTGTCCCTAGTGGTAATAATTTAAATGTAATGATTTTTTTTATCAGTTGCTCCTACTGGCAAAATGTAGTTTTATTAAATTCAGTACCGGAATGGCTCGGGATGAATTGTTTGACAAGGTTTTTTTGTCTGTTTCTTCACTTAGTTTAGTTTATAGGGATATTAATGTACATTTGTTAATCTAATGTAATTGTCATATTCGTAGGTCAAGTATAATTCTGTTGTAATCAATACAATTTATAAAGTATATACATATACTTATATTTTTATATATAAAAATATGAAAAATAAACCAACATTTGATTCAGCGTGGACCCAGCTAAATTGCTTTGCTATTACTATTAAATTGGAAGCAGATTGAAACCAAGGTACAGATCAATTACAGGGAACCGCAATTAGAACTAGGTTTAGATAACCGCAGGAATCCAATAAGCTAATTCTATTTCATGATTTGTTTGATGGACAGTAGACCTAATTTCAAACGGTTAATATTCAAGATAATACATCTGTAATGTACAGTGTTTAATTTTTAATACAACCGCAAATTAAAATGACGCGTAGCTACGTATACTTTATTGCTGTGACACGATCTTAAAAGTTTTTTTTATAGATTAGCCTTATATTATATAACAGAGCGCAATAATTTCGGCAATGTATTCCGTATACAGTCTTCACTTGTGACAGTTGTGACGTCGCGTCAGTAAATGCGACGTTGTGAATAAAAACAAAGAACATTGCGTGCTTAATTATTTTATAAGGAAATATAAGCCTTTTTTTAACACCACGTCGGTGGCAAACAATCATACGGCCCGCCTGATGGTAAGTAAAACCTGTACACTCGTCTTTTGAAGAACCTCATACTGTAGACCCTCGGGTAAACCTCAGCGGCGTGGCATCCAGGTGCTTCTGCCCAAAAGTGCCTCCCTGTCACACTTACGAACGAATTTACAAGTGCGACAGAGAGGCAACACGTAGAACGTGGTTCGCAGTAGGTCCTTTGTACTCCATTTGGAGTCTTACGTAGGGTGTGAAGTCATCGTTTTTTAGTTAATTAGGGCCTATATTAAATTGTCTACTAGGCTCACTTATATTAAAATGTTAAAAAGAAGCGAACGAAGTTGTATTGACTGACAATTAACATATAAAATCTAATTTGGGTTGCATTAGGTGAAAAGCATGCTCCCCCCGAGGGTTGCCCACCTTGTCGTGGTGGAGGGGCTTAGTAGCCGTGGCTTGGTCTCCCACGGTGAAGCGAAGAGGCAACCACACTGAAAAAAATAAATAGCCGAACTGGTTTTGTAACTTTACTAAATAACTAAACTACGGTTATAAGAAAATAAACTTTGCATAAATTTACAAATCTTATTTTGTAGTGTATACCCAGCCACTGAACACTGATAGCCAAACCGGTTTTGTAACATATAACACATAGTTCGCTAGTCCCAATTTTTGTGTAAACAGTAACCAAAATGTTTGTAACAGTTATGCAAACATTTCTTTCAGTGCAGGGCCGGCCTGTTTGAGGTGCGGGCTGGCCCGAGGAGGACGCTCCATGTGGGCTTGGTAAGCCCGCTTGTGACGCGTTGGAGGTGGACCGTCGAGGAAGAGGAGTGTCGGTATTGCGGTGAGCCGTTCTCCCTATCCTCGACGGCCGAGGTGGGATCGCAGGGGAAGAGGCGTGATGGTATCACGAAGCGCCACTCTCCCTATCCCCTGCGACCTTGGCGGGGCCGTTCCGCTGTAGCGGCGTTGGTGGAGCTGCAGAGGAAGAGGAGTGTCGGTGTTACGGTGTGCCGTTCTCCCTGTCCTCTGCAGCCGAGTTGTGGTTTGCGGCAGAACCATGGACTTAATCTGCCGCCGGGCGCTGGGTAGTTTTCTGGCGCCCGTGGCCTCTTTGTGGCGGGCTCGGGGGGGTCCGCTACACTGCAGGACGGAGGCCGAGGAGAAAGGCGCGTCGAACCATCTGGCGCGCCTCGCGTGAAGGGCCTTCGGGCATTCGCGAAGGAGCCGCTCGCGGGCGGCTGCCGCCGGTGGGGTCGCGGATGAGTACGCAAGCGTTCCTGTAACCCCACCAATAAGGCGGCGAGGTGGCATATGGGGCGTTTTTAGTGGGTATACCGTGGGCCTCATTAGCCTAGACGGGAGTCCCACATAACCACTCGGGTCACCCCCCCACACCCGGGTGGAATTCGGAATGCATTTTCCCCCCAAGAAAAAAAAAAGGTGAAAAGCATGCTCAAAGATATTAGACTTCCGATGTCAAACGGTAAAATTTTGTGTTACAAATTTTCATTTACGATAAGCTTTGAATAAGATAATAAAATTAATATCAAGTGAAATACAAACCAAAAAAAACTCGCACATGAAGAAATATAATCCAGCAAAAAATAAAACCGAGCCCGGCGCGATTATGCTGAATCTTTCTTCTAAACAGAATTTACACATGAAACAACTTGTACTCAACTGTTTTCATATGCAAAATATGGGCTTGCGATGTCTTTATGTTTGCAGCACATTGTTTTAAAGCATAATGAAATGACAACAATGAGATTAGATAGCGTTTTAGATTACAATCTTGAAATGGTTTCTTCTCTGTGTAGAATTTATACCCTTATCTTTGGAAATTATAATAAATCATTTCCTTTATTTTTAAGTCGACGAAAAAAAAGAGGTGCATCTTGCAAATGGAAATATAATATGAGAGCTAGTTATAGTATTATACTCGTACCTCTGGATAACTGTAATGTAAATTAACGAATAGGTTTCAAACAAAACTATAAAAGAACTCACATTAACTTAATTAAAAGTGTAATATAATCAGATTTTATTAACCGTCTTAAAAAAAAGAAGGTTCTCAGTTTGACCCGTATGTTTGTATGTATGTATGTTTGTCTGCGATTATCTCACGTTTGGCTGAGGTTTTCAGAAAAATGTTCGTTACATTCTGGAGAAATTTATTGATTTCAAAAACCGAAAAACTAACTAAAAAAAACTATAAATATAAAATATTCTCTACACATTTATTTTAGTTGACCGGAGTTTGAAAAATATCATAGTATTAGGTACGTAAAAGCATTGTTTGACGGCTACGTAAAGTTTGTTTAAATAAATTTATTATTAAAATAAATGAATTGTGTATCAGAATTGTCTGAAAAGTTTAATGATATCGCAATGTTAATCGTATCAATATTAATTACCAACGCAAACAGTGTCGTTACGAAACGAAACTAAAATGTGTCTAAATTATAACTAGACTCTGAAAAAACGTTAAAATTACCAAAAGCAAGTAAAACTACTTAGTAGGTCCTTATCTAAAATTTGGGGTTAATTCACTAACAACAAGTCCCAAAGGTGCCTGAGAAAGGGTACAGTAGGCAGGCAGATTTTAGAAAATTGTTTAATTAATAAATCTGGAACATGCAGTAGACTACCAATTAACTCTACAGGAAAATAAGTTATTTCCCCAGAAGCACCGAATTTTGTTTCTTAGAACAGAAAAGCAATTACCACAATACCTTTGTGATTACCCCGAAAGCCCACGTTAACTGTCACACGAACTTCCCTTATTTCTAACAAATATAATTCTTAAACTCCTTAAAAGTCCCCGACGTGTGGGTACTGTGGGTACCGGGTCGTAATGTCCTAAAGCAGCTAGTCACGTTATTTTTACTGACAAAACTGTTCGTGGGTAGGAAACTATCCGTTTTTTATAGTGTCAAATAAAGGTTATTGTGATATTATATCATGTTTTATATTCTTTCTTTTTTGTTTGTTTGCATTTTTTAACCTGCGCTTTGATAATAAATAAACCAACAAAAAATTTATTATATATTTGGATGAAATATGGGGAGCAGTAATAGTAAGTTATGTCTAATTTCTAAACCTACATTTGAATATGGTTAGAATTTTAAACGTGTCCCAATAGAGTTGTTCATAAGATTTTGTCATCTTAAAAAAATCTTGAAATTACAAATACCTAAGTTAAAGATTTGATACTTGTTTGACCGTCATGTTATAAATTATCTCATTGTGCGATAAATGTTTATTTTTTTGTAATCCTTGTAATGGATACATTTAATCAATTTAATTTCAAATAGTCTGTCTACCCGCACTTTAAGGATTAAAATAACCGTATGAATACTGGGAGAAGACAGTGGGATTTGTCAAGTGAAAATTATGAGTTAAAACCAGGGACCGGTCCCGTATCCCCTTCGAGGGTTTTGAAGGGGTATTTCGTTCGACTTTGCTAACAAAAGCCGTTCCCGTTTAAAACCGCTTCATAAGGCTTTTTAAACGACTTTTAATACGGATATCGGTATACCAAACGGATACTGCACTTGCTAAGCGCTTAAAAAGTCGTTCGAATTGCTTACCTCTTGAAGGGGTTTCCCTTATAACGCTTGTACCATTTTGATCCTAGTAACCATAAAAATAAAAGCAATATTTCAGTATTTACCTACGTTGTAGGCGTTTAGCGTGTTATATCGACACGCGCCTTGACGTTCTTTGATAATGCCGCTAGCCGCAGTCGTCTGATCGTGTGTGGCCGCCTTAAGTTACGTGAATTTAATCTGTACAGCAAACGGTGTTTTACGGTTTCTTGGGCACTGGCTGTATTGTCACTGGTTTCTTCTGTGTGGTAAATTGCATTCTTGCACCAACCAGCTTAAAGTGACCTCAAGAATACTAACAATTATGCATAATCGGTTAATTTATCACAAAATTAACATAATATAACTTAAAAATCACGTATATTAAACAACTTAGTAATAAATAAAACTAAATCTAATACTAAATAAAACTAAATTACATATAAAAATTGCTACCCTATGGCATGGTGCCAAGGATGCTGGCAACATTTCCATTTGCATAAGTAATCTATAAGTTTTTATACTGATAACTAAATCATATGTTGTATTCAAAGGTCAAGCTGCTAATAAAACTAAAATTAAGTACAAAAAGAAACAATGGAAAAACTGCTTCTGGTGAAATCCGAGCTCGCGGTTCTAGGCTTGCAAATGAGTACCTACCGAAATAAAAATATAAATTCTACTGTCTTGAGCGATATTCCAACAAACAACTACGAGCTACTTCGAGCTAGCAACTAGTTTTTTCAGATAAGAATAACAATACACACCTACATACATACATATAGTACTTAGAATAAATAAATAGTGCATAAGATAAGATCGGGTACAAAAAAACTGTAAGTGAGTGCAACATTCGCCGACGTTATGTTTGGTGAAATATTGTGTAAATATATACATATTGTACCAACTTTTTTTGATAAATAAATTAAAAAAAAATGTGATGTGGTGTTTTTATAATGTATTCCTTTTATGTCAAAAGCTGTAAATGTTATACTGGTTCTTTAACTAGCTTGGGCTTGACATTGGCTCGAATTACATATCCGTAGTGCCCGGGTAAAAGGTCCCCATGGTCCCGTGGCAATTGTCCCACTTTTGACTTGGGTAATGTCTTAAAATTTTGCGGGTATTTCGCACGGGGCCTTTATTGCTAAGTGGTTTCGTAAAGTTTCTATGTGAAAATAAATCTGCTTGGGATAAGGTGGTAGAACTTTAGACAGGTGGGTATACGTTTTATTTATTTATTTTATTAGTTTTGATATATTTAGTTTATATATAGTTTCAATAATAGTTTAAAAGTTTTGTTTAATATCAACGTAGTAGAGTTTCAAAAAAAGGTGTTTTCTCATATAGGTTCCGAAAAACTCATTGATACAGTTACGTCTGAAAATATCGGTACGAGAAATGTGCCAAAAATATGTATACACTACCTTAATATATGGGAAATAAAGTCGTGTATACATGGCACATTTCATGGTGTTTTTGGCACTTTTTTGTACCGATTTTTCAGACGTGACCGTACGAGCCGGGATTTGAACCCGCGACCTCCGGATTGCAAGTCGCACGCTCTTATCGCTAGGCCACCAGCGCTTATTATTTATTTAGTTTTTTTTTATTAAGTACTAAAACATTAATCAATTATAACTGATATAAAAGAGACTTTCATGACAAAAGAAAATCTGCTTTGTAACGAAACTAACGAATACCTAAATGTATTGTATTTTATTATGAATAAATTCACGGTGTTATTATTTTCATAAAGCAAATAGATACCACCTACTTAAATTTAAAACGTGCCATATTGAGCCTTAGGTTGCGGGCAGAAAACTCAAATTGAGTTAAATACACGACGGACTA
This sequence comes from Cydia pomonella, assembly GCF_033807575.1. Lineage (NCBI taxonomy): Eukaryota > Metazoa > Arthropoda > Insecta > Lepidoptera > Tortricidae > Cydia > Cydia pomonella. The sequence goes on along the minus strand of NC_084717.1, from coordinate 4,764,693 downwards.
TAACTACAATAAATAGTGTAATATTAATAACCTTTGTGATAGATTACATAATACTACAATAAAACCACCACAGTAGAGGAGTAAATGTTATAGGGTAAAATTAATGGCCCTTACAATATGTGGTCGTATCAAGAAAACAAACTGTTGTATGCGTTTTAAATAACATCCCATCAAAAACAATACTTGTCAAAAAAACCAAGTCTCGCAACTCAGTTGTTCTGCGGTAAAAAGTTGTGAGATCCATGTAATACCAAGTCGGTTATTAATTTATTCAGTCTCTACTTAAGCGACTTTCTGTCTTAATACGTCCAGTCTCTAAGACCACGATCGTGGTCCATAACAATTGAAAATCAATTGTGTCTGGAATCTCCGTACTCGAAGCATTAAGTTGTTACGTAATAATTAACAGCATCTTATAGTGACGCATATCAATATTAAAATTCTTTAATGTTTTATATAAATATATTGAGACTTGGCCATCGCCTGAAAACACGTGTAAATTCAATCGCCTGAAAACACATGTAAATTCAATTATTTAGTGCGATGGCCAAGTCTCAATATATTTATATAAAACATTAAAGAATTTTTGATGGGATCTCATTTCTTTTTGTATTTTGTAGACAGTTCTACTTTTTTCCTTTTCGGTACCTTCTACTTATTGTATATATATATATGTATCAATAAAACATAAAACATCGTTACGAATAAAGCCAATATTGAAAAATTTAACTGAAGACTTGGCTGTATGGGCTTAATTTTCTTTGCGGTCTTTTCTAGATTTTTTAGTTTTTCCTTGATTCATACACCAAACACTACTTATATTCCAAATTCGAAGCTTCTAGGTCTGCTAGAAGTGCCTTAGAATTTTGATGATCGGTGAGTCAGTGAGTGACAAAATTAAGAAATTTGACCCGATATAATTCTTAAAATACGGGTTCAAATTGAATGAAATTTGAAATATACCGTGTCTTTACAATGCCTGCATGGTTACTGAAAATTTCAGTCTTCTAGTTTTATCCACAACGAAGTTACAGGGGGTCGAAAATGGTCTGAATTGCTTCGAGAAAAGGATGGTACGGCCGTGCTTTTTTGCTCGACTTGGTGGGGGCACTGCCGTGCCCCCAGATTATGACTGTCCAAATTTTCCTTAGTATGTCATACAAAAATGACGCAGTGATATACAACAGCTCACAAAGAAATGAACGTAATGACTCACTCGCAAAAAATGAAGTGGCCGTTTTGACAGTTCTGAAAATATTTATTAAGCTAAAGGGCGTCCGCTAGCTGGTGCGGGAGCACGAAGCGGGCGCACGCATCCGTCCCAGTCAGTGTTGCTCACACAATTCTTCCTTAACCTGCTTACCTGTACGTATGGTCAATGAATTCAATTTCTGTGGCAATTTGTACATAAGATCCCTAGCGGCAGGGACTTAACCATTTCAGAAAAAAGTCCCCTCCATAGACAAAACAACGAAAGTTACATAATATATCATGATTTTTTTATTTGGTTCTCAAGTACTGAATAAAATATACCCCACCCGTCAGATTGCAGCGTAAAAAAATGCTTAACGTTGTAATGTCTACGGGAAAGACGCAAACGAGTTAACTATACAATAAAATGTGTATGACCCCGGCCTTATTATTGGTTGTCATTGTAATGGTCTGAAGTGGAAAAAAAAAAACAAAATCAAAGCAGGGCTGTTCCATATTTTGAATATGATTTGGCCTTTTGCTTGTACCTTACCTCTCTATAAAATAGTGGCATATCTTATGAAGGAGTTGTATCTGTGCCTGTGAAGTGATAATTTCGCTTTGTAACGTTACAGTGCTTGCTTTGTTACTTCCATCACGCTGGGTTTCTGCCAACTAGTTACAAGTTATAACGGCGACTGGGGTATATACTTATGAACTATTTATATGATTTATTATTATTCTAAATGACAAATTTGTAACTTTTTAAACAAAATTATTTATCGTTGTCTACATAGATACTTCCTTCTGATCTAATTGTTTTTCTTGTCAAAATCACAATTATTATTAAAGCTTATTATTAACTTGCCCTGTTAGTATGTATGGGACAAATCTTGCAAGTTAAATTTGACCCACTTCCCAGTTTCCGATGAAGCTGAAAACTTTCATACATATGTAAGTCGGGTGACAATGCAATATTATGGTACCATCAAGCTGATCTGATGATGGAGACAGGAGGTAGCCATAGGAACTCTGTGATAAAACAACGCAATCTAATTGTGTTTGGGGTTTTTAGAATTGTCTCGATGAGAATTAGTTGCCTCTGGAAAAAGTACAGCCAGCGATAAAAGCTTGTACAGTCAACATCAAAAGTAGCGGATCAAACAAGGTTTCAAAAGTATCTACCATTCTGTAACAGCTTAACAAAATGTGGTGGTTCTATATGTAAAATAATTAAGACGGTAAAAGATATACTTTTGAATGTAAATTTTAGAGATTTATCTATATTTGGAAAAGTTATCCGGAATATCAGATACTTTTGGCGCGTTGTTTCATCCGCTACTATTGATGCTGACTGTACCAAAAATGACATTTTTGCCAAAAACTTATTAAGAATATGGCGTCCTTTTTCCCGTTTGGGGAAAACTAGACATTTGTAAGGATCTGTAGTTTAAACTTATGCACTAAAACTTGTACATTTGGATCTTGGCTGCACTTAAATTATGTGCAATTGCTATTAAAGTTCAGGGCAGGAAACGTAATCTTGCCCACTATTATTTCAGCCTAAGAGCAAGGGTGACTGACTCTCTCGCTGTGTTAGCTCCAAAATTCCGCACTTTGTTGGTATTGCAGCGCTCTATGAAGCAAAATATGGGTACAAAAGCAAACTTGCCTGGAAGGAAGCTCTCTGAACCTAGTGTGTGAAGAGTAAATTTATTCCATAACTTTATTTTATGAAAGTAGGTAGACAGGCTACTAGTGAGTTGACTGGTTAAAATTTAGAGTCTCTTGTAACTTATCGTCGGTTAAGCGTGTAAACCTGCTAAATACATTTTTGAGATTTATTTATTTTTAACTTTAATGTGTATTAAAGTAGGCACAAAGTTCTTTATAGCTAGCGTTATGAAATTATTCACTGGCCTTCATAAACCACGTGCCTTTCTAAACCTTGCCGTTGACGGAATCATCGACAATATTGATGGAGCCATAATACCCAAAGATTGATTGAACTTAATATGAGATATAAAATACTGAATAAGGAGTTAAATAGTTAAGTTTAAAATGTGATGGTTTTTTGCTAATTACAAAAAAGGTCTGTTCTATATTTATGAGATTAACTTTACGCGCGTTGTTCTTAAATCAACTGATCCGTCGTTTACGTACTAACACTCATTTATTTAACATTTATCACACTAATTTATTTAGAAATGTAACATTTAAATAACAATATATAAGAAATCATCATTCAACGCGAGAGTTATAATACTCGTATTTTGAATAAGGTATTTGTTTTTCCTTTTTTTGTAAATGGTTGTTCAAAATATAGTCTACAAAATCTCTTAAAATATTCCTTTTGCCAGGCTCTTCAGAAAACACACAATTTTATGTTTAAAGGCCCGACGACGCCCTACGAAAATAATCTTCACATGGCCTATTTTTATAATATACCCTCAAAAGGTCAAAGGAAATGTGCATGAAATGGAGCGGCCCCAACGCCCAAAACAACGGGTTTAAGTAAGGGTGTGCCCACCCTAAAATTATCCCCAAACTATAATCATAATCATTAGGCCTAATGTGTTTTGTAATTGGTATATCGACGTGGGGCGTTTAATGACTATATCATGTATAAGACGATAAGATTCTGTTGAAAGAGAATATAAAAGTCACAGTTGCGTATAATTGACGTAACTGGTGGCCAAAGAGCTAGCAGCTTCCTCGCATAACGTATGAGCATTGCGATACAACGAAAAAATACCGCCAGCATCCTTGGTATAATGCCTCTAGGACCTATTTTAAATTTAAGCTAGTCATAGTAATACTCATATACATAACGTTGTAAACAAAATATTATTTATTTTAAAGTTACATAAAGAGTAACGTAGTTTAAAGGGCGGTCGGTAAAGCTCGGTAAAGCTAAGTTGCTACAAGCGTTTATTCAACTTAGAAATGAAATGTTCGTTTAGCAAGTAACAAAATATTGTTTAAACATTTCTTGCCGATTCAGCTGTCTTTTAGGATATTATATAGGTATAATTAGCAGCAGAAGTTGCTAAGCAGACGATATTTAAACGTAGCTATATTGCTAATGATGAAATAGTGGTGTGTTGAGGCCAGAAAGTTTATATGTATTTCATTAAGTTAAAATAAGTATTATTCAGAAAGTAGAAACATTTACGTTAGAAAGTTGTGAGACGAGTTCGGTAACTTCTATTTCGTTTCACGATCATCTTCCTCGTGTTGTCCCGGCATTTTGCCACGACTAATGGGAGCCTGGGGTCCGCTTAGCAACTAATTCCTATAATTGGCTATGGCACTAGTTTTTACGAAAGCGATTGCCATCTGATCTGCCAACCCAGAGGGTAAACTAGGCCTTTTTGAGATTATTAGTTCCTCACGATGTTTTCCTTCACTGTAAATATCAAATGATATTTGGACATGAGTTCCGAAAAACTTATTGGTAAAAGCCGGGGTTTATTCTTACCGCTAGGTCATCAGCGCTTTTTTTATTTCGTATCACGATAACTACAAATGGGTTTTAAATACAGGGTTTGATTCTACTCGCACAACTTAGTTATGTACTTTTATTATGGTCGTTATGGGTAATACTGAAATCGCATCGAAATCTGATCAGCCAAAACGTAAAAAACAGCTAATATTTTTCGCGTTTCCGGTGTTGATCCCATAATAAAAGTAGCTAAGTTTAACGAGTAGAATCGATCCTTGTAATTTAAAACCCCAACGCTGTATGGACATACGGCCCGATTCGAAGAATGAGTAAGACACATTTAAGATCTTAGAAAGCTTTTTAAAAGAAATAACTAAACGACATGTCAAAATTGACGTTTATTTCGATTTCGCTGTGATCCCAATAATATCTATCTACGGTATTTTTAACGTCAAAGTGACTTTGGTTGCCCGAATCGAGCTGCTTCTGTCAATTATACGACATACAAACGATATCTAAAGCAGAACTTATCGTTATCGTATTTTATTCTTCGAATCGGGCCGATAGTTAATTAAAATGTCAGTCCTGTTAAAAACAAATTAAGAGGGACGAATAGCTTTGCGATCCTAGCGAAATAACGGTATTTTTTCTATGAAATTTCATTTCGAGAAAAAACGTTTTCCACTAACTAAATCTTAACAAATCACTTTGATTATCATGTCGATCGCTTCAGCATAATATATAGGTTTATAGGTTTTTCCTACTCCTCTACTGTTATCTGTCATTTATGCATTCATTAACACGAATATAAGAACATACATAAAAGATTTCAAGAAAAGTCTATATTGTCTATTCCTCATAAAAGCTCTTGTGCTTTTATAAGCTATAACGTTACTGCGATTAATGGCTACCAAACTAACAAAACCAAAACGAATACAGTTTTAAACTAAGTGCATTGCTGCCAACTTACAAAATATTCATTTGGTTGCATAGTAAAAATAATTACTTCATAAGTCAGAAACACGCATGTGACACCCGTAATATAGCAACACCCATAGACTACGAAGACTGCTTAGCGTTGCTTGTTAGTCTCCGTAGGCTACGGTGGCCAAAATTGAGAAAAATCTGTCCAAAAAATTAATTTAACAAGTAGCAAGTACCAGGGCCTCATGAGTTACGAGGAGGTGTCGCCGACCGGCCGGCCGCGGCCCGGGGCGGGCCGGGCGCGTAACAAGGTATGCTTGCGCGTCTTGGCTATATACTTTTGCTGTAATTTGTTTACCTAAATTAAGATTTATTTTTGTTGACTCGTAGGAAAAATATTGTATGCAACGTTGTATAAGTAGGTCAAAAAATTCTCGTGGCGTATTCCTTTACAATGTTCGCCTACGCCTTCGGCTCCGGCTCACATTGTAACTCACGCCACTCGCCTTTTTTGACCCTTCTTATACAACTGTTGCATAAAATACTATTGTTTTTTTTGTAACTTTATTTTGCATATTTAAAAGAAAAGGTAAAAACCTATAAACCTTATTTTTTATAAGTGGAAAATTATTTAGAAATAGAAAAACGTTTTCTCTTTTTGTATGGACAATCACGTACCACTTCATACTTTCATTTCAAATTACTACAATAAAAAATATAAACAAATAAAGATATATAAATCTTTCACCGTTTGGTGATACGCCAAAATTTAAGCATATTTTCGGTGTAATAACATCATATTATATACCAACTCCTAACCAAGGATACCAAGGGAGCATAGCTTATGTGGACACATCGCAAGAACACTTGACAAGGATAGTGTCAAAAGTTTTTGTAGCCGCGAGAGATAGTGATCCCACAGGCGGGTCACGTCATGTTACTGCACATTTTTAACCCCGAACATAAACGCGTCATTTTGACATGTGTGACAAAGTGGGTTGCTTGAAAAAGATGAAGATAACGGTTGTGACAGATAGACGAACACTGAATCTTACAAATATATATATTTTTTTATTTACTACGTCGGTGGTAAACAAGCAAATGGCCCGCCTGTGGTATGCGGTTACCGTAGCCTATAGACGCCTGCACCTCCAGAGGTGTTAATGCGCGTTGCCGACCCTAACACTCCGCACCCTCGTTGAGCTCTGGCAACCTTACTCACCGGCAGGAACACAACACTATAATAAACAGGGTGTAGTGTTATTTTTTTGAGATTTTCTGTAAGGTGGAGGTACTTCCCCAGTTGGGCTCTGCTCTAGATCTGGAATGATATCCGCTGTGTTGTGCCCTACCACACAAGGGGAGATGACATTCACAATGCCCATACTTCTCTTTTGGACGTAGTTTTTTTATACTACGTCGGTGGCAAACAAGCATACGGCCTGCCGGATGGTAAGCAGTCTCCGTAGCCTATGTACACCTGCAACTCCAGAGGCGTTACATGCGCGTTGCCGACCCTAACCCCACCCCCCTCGTTGAGCTCTGGCAACCTTACTCACCGGCAGGAACACAACACTATGAGTAGGGTCAAGTGTTATTTGGCTGCGGTTTTCTGTAAGGTGGAGGTACTTCCCCAGTTGGGCTCTGCTCTAGATCTGGAATGACATCTGCTGTGCTGTGCCCTACCACACAAGGCGAGATGACATCACACACACACATATTCACATTGCCCATACCTCTCTTTTGGACGTAGTTTAAGGACATACCCGGGTCTTTGTTTACTTACAGACACTAAACATATTCTTATTTTCAGAGATATTGAAACTAAGTGGCTTAGCCCTAAATAGTTACTAAGGGCCATAGTTTTTTTCTTTTTCTTATGTTTTATATGAACTTGCAATTTCAATGGTCGTCTATGGTACTAGCGAACATGAACGCAAAATTTTAACCCATTGACACTTATAAAAGTGTGACATTTTGAAAGTAGGCAAGCTTAAGAACCTTCTTTGGCGCAGGTACATTATTTAGTTGTAAGAAGCGGGATTTGGAGGAAAACGAAGTCAAATATTCAAACAATTTGTATAAAAGAGTCACACAGAAGGCCGATTTGACTTACGAATTGATGTGAATTTAATCTCATTTGGAAACCATCCACTTGCCCGTATATTTCGCTTGTAATGTGCTTACATATTGGTGCCAGCGATCTGGGTCATACATATTTTATCTCGTTTGCTTCTTTTCTGTATATATCGTGAAGTTAAGGGAAACTAAAACTAATTTTATGTCTATTTTAAAGGATATTTTTTCTGTACTTGAGACTCAAATAAGGAAAAGATTTTTTTTTTGTTTATATTTAATGAAATATGTTATGGGGCGCAGGTTTTCTTCTTAATTAAAGATGCTTTTATACACGACACTTTCTTTATTAATAATAAGCTTATTTAATTGTACAAAGCGCATTTGCGTTAATCAAGTCATGGTGGAAGAGAGAGAGAAATCGTACAGATAAAAATATCATTATGACATCTGTCATCGAGGGATGTTTGAGTTGCTTTTTTAACACTCTTCCTCAACGCAATCATTCCTCGATATGAGACCAAGTTTGTCTACAAGTTTTACAAAAATAGTTTTACCTAAAGGTTTGGTGAAAACATCTGCTATCTGATCTTTAGTACTAATGTATTCTATTTTGAAAATATTTTGTTCAACCTTTTGCTTAATATAGTTATACTTCACATCAATATGCTTTAATCTTTTCTGGTCTGTATTTTTAATAGCTTTAATTGTGCTTTGATTGTCCTCATAAATTGTTACATTACTAATTTTTATATTTAAATCAGCTAATAGTTTCAACATAAAAGAAGCTTCCATAATTGCTTCACACAGAGCTACAAATTCAGCCTCTGTTGTACTTAGTGTAACTGTAGTCTGCTTCCTTGATCTCCAGACTACACTATTATTAAATACTTTAAAAAAATATCCAGATGTTGATTTCCTGTCATCAGTTCTAGCAAAATCAGCATCTGCATATCCTACCAAAGGTACACTTGATTCATCTTTAGTATATAGTAAAGAAAAATTCACAGTTTTTCTAACATATCTCAGTAATCGTTTCAAAGCACGCCATAACCCTGCATTGGGCTTAGATTGAAATCTACTTAGATAATACACCGAAGCTGCTAAATCTGGCCTAGAGCCAACAGTTGCATACATAAGTGATCCTATTAATGATCTACATTTATGTTCATATGTCATATCAACAGTTTCATTTTCATCAAATCTAAAGTTAATGTCCATTGGTGTATCACAACCCTTACAATTTTCCATATTGAATTTTTTCAGTACACTTTGTAAATATTTAGATTGGTCTATTGAGATGCCTTCGGAATGTTTTTTAATAGATATACCTAAATACATTAAATTATCATTTCCCATGTCTTTCATGCGGAATTTAGTTTTCAAAAAGGTTTTTACTGACTCTACATCTTTTAAGTTATCGCTGAGGATCAATAAATCATCTACATATAAAAGTAAGTATATGTTTCCCTTAGTAAATAAGCAATAGTCATTATCTGATCTTTTAAACCCATATGAAATAATTGTCTCATTAAATTTTTCATACCAATATTTTGGTGACTTTTTCAAACCGTATAAAGATTTTTTAAGCTTTAATACATATCCATCCTGTATATTCATTCCCTCTGGAGGTTTAAGATACACATCCTCATCTATTCTTCCATATAAAAACGCTCCTTTCACATCCATCTGATGAATATGGTAATCTCTCCTGGCAGCAACTGATAACAATGTCCGAAGTGTCTGTAGTCTTAAAACCGGTGAATATACATCTTCAAATTTCTCTTGCTGTTGGTAACCGCGAACTACTAGTCTTGCTTTACAGATCATATTATTTCCTGTATCCTTTCTTGTAAACACCCATTTTGCATCTAACAATTTTTCATTTCGTCTTGGTACTATCTCAAAAGTTTCACTTTCCTCCAATACTTTCAGTTCTTCAATTACGGCCTTTTCCCAGTCACTTTTGTCTTCTCTTTCTTGAATATCATTATATGTCATTGGCACATCTTCATGGTAACTGCTAAGTAGAGCAAACAATGCTTCATCATTATTTTCTTCTAAATCAAGTACATAATCTTCTTGCCATTTTGGTTTTTGAATTTTTCTTTTCTCTCTTCCTCTTTGATTGCTTCTCTCTTCTTTTTCTGGTTCATTTTCTTGTATATTATTTGATGTTTCTGTATTTGAAAATTCTTCCTCCTTATTTTCTGCCAATTCTATTTTCAAATCCTCATTTTCCTGTGCCGTTTTGTCTTCTGTCTCTTCCAAGGTATCATAATCCGGTATGTTAATTGTTTTGTTCGATTTTATAGCTCTCTCATCAAAAACTACATTTCTAGCTGTCACTGTTGTTTGTTTTTCTTCATCAAAAAGTTTATACCCTCCTATGTTGTATCCAATCATAATCATCTTCTTACTTTTGTTGTCAAGTTTCCTTCTCAGTTCTTTTGGCACATGATTATAAGCAGCACATCCAAAAACTCTCAAGTTTGATACATCAGGTTTGCGTCCTTCCCATAGCTCACATGGTGTTTTCTCTCTTCCTGAAACTGGACTTCTATTTGTTACATATGTTGCGAACAAGATTGCTTCACCCCAAAATTCTTTCTTCATGCCAGAGTCTATTAGACTAGTCCTTGCTTTGTCCATAAGGGTATTATTCATTTTCTCTGCGACTCCATTCATTTCAGGATTGTATGGTACTGTATGCTGCATGACAATTCCATTCCTATTACAAAACTCCCTAAATTCATCTGAAAGATATTCACGGCCATTATCGATTCTCAGCTTCAACAAATTTGAATTAAAATGTTTTGTTACTGTATTATAATATGTTTCAAACTTTTTGAAAACTTCAGATTTATTTCTTATTAAGAACACCATCGTAAAGTGAGTATAATCGTCTATGAATGTTACAAAATATTTGTTACTGTCCCAAGTCACAGGTGTTATAGGTCCGCAGACATCAGAATGTACCAATTCTAAAGGTTTCTTAGCTCTAGTCCCTAATTTATTAAACGGCTGTCTACGACTTTTCCCTAAAATACATGCTTCACATAAACTGTCATTTACAAATTTATTTTTTAATTCAGATAAACCATCTACCAGATTTTTATGTACAAGTAAATCTAAATTTTGTGAGCCTAAGTGACAATAACGTCTGTGCCATAAATTTGTATCTACTGTATTTGTTAACTGACACGAATTTACATTTATTTTGCATTCAACTGTGTATAGTGTTCCCTCTTTATTTCCAATCATGATTAAATAATTATGTTTATATACTCGTACCTTTCCATTAGCAAATTCAATCCTCAACCCGACACTTTCCATTTTAGACACTGATAATAAATTTTTTCTTACATCTGGAACATAATACACATTTTTTATTATACATTTGTTTTCAGTTTTGCCCACTTTGAACACTACTTCTATATTTCCTATTCCAAAAGCTTCTAAAGTTATACTATTTTTAGCAACTGCAATTTTTCTTGGCACTTTCAATTCAATATATTGAGTGAAATGGTCTAGAGAGTATACTAAATGATCTGAGCACCCTGAATCTACATAAAATTTTAAATCTGGTTCACCACTTACATTTCCACAGAAGAATGCCGTCTTTTCATCATTATCTTCAACATAGTTGGTACTCCGTCCTTGGCTCGATCCTCTACTTCTCACTTGGCTGCCACGACCACGTCCTTGGTTAAATCCTGTTCCTCTGTATGATCCACTCTGTCCACGTCCTTGATAAAAGCCTCTTCCTTGGTTCCATCCACCTCGTCCATGTCCTTGATTAAATCCATATCCTTGGCTCCATCCACCGCGTCCATGTCCTTGATTAAATCCATATCCATGGCTCCATTCGCCTCGTCCATGTCCTTGATTAAATCCATATCCATGACTTTGTCTGCATTGAAACTTTTTATGGCCAGGCTTACCACATGTAAAGCAATTGAAAGCATTTGACTGTACTTGACTTGCCTGATATTCATTAAATTTTTTCTGTTTCTCCTCCTCAGCCAATAATCTATCCTTCACTGTGTTTAATTTCAAATCCCCAATGGTTTCCAAAGCTGTAACTATTGATTCATAAGATTTGGGCATTGATAAAAGTACATAATTAATTTTTTCTTCCTCTGACAGTTCTGATCCGGCTTCTTCCAGTTGTGTGCATATTTCCTGTATTTTTGTAAAGTGTTCTTTTAACGATGTTGTATCTTTATATTTTATGTCACTTAGTTGTCTTCTTAAAAACAATTTACTTCTAATTCCTTTTTCTTTAAAACATTCTTCTAAATTTTTGAACATCGCGTATGCTGTCTCCTCTCTTACATATTCTAAATGACTGTCCGCCACAGCGGCAATCAAGATGGCTTGCGCTCGCGCTTCCATTTTCTCGTTATCTTTATTTTCAGCATATTTCACAGTTTGTATCGCCTCCAGGCACAAATTTTCCTTCAAAATACTTTTAATTCTAAAAGACCAATTGTTAAAGCCGTCACCACTAAATTGTTGAATATTATATCGATTATTTAAGTTATCTTTCGCCATCTTGTGTTCTTACTTTTGTACTGACGCCGTATTTTAGTTCCCCTTTTCTTACGCAATAACGATATCTGGGCCCATAACTAATGAAATATTTTATGGGGCGCAGGTTTTCTTCTTAATTAAAGATGCTTTTATACACGACACTTTCTTTATTAATAATAAGCTTATTTAATTGTACAAAGCGCATTTGCGTTAATCAAGTCATGGTGGAAGAGAGAGAGAAATCGTACAGATAAAAATATCATTATGACATCTGTCATCGAGGGATGTTTGAGTTGCTTTTTTAACAATATTTATCGATATTTTTGTATGTAAACGCTATTTGTAAAACTGTATCTTAAAAAGAATTTGGTTTTTTTTTTGCAAAAACCTATTTTTGCCAATTGTTACTTGTCACTTTTTGACATCTATCATAAAGGCATTTTGCACTAAGTAACAATAAAAACATGTTTTTTTTTCTGTAAGTGGCTTTACAAACTCTGAAAGTAGGCGAATTCAAAAAAAGTTTATAGCATATTTTAGTCTTTAAATATGATCAGGAATATACTGTTAAAATCCTTGTGGCATTATATCCGTCTCTTGTATACTGAATTTTCGTTGTGCCTTAAGGTATACATATAAAATAACTACATTTCGTGAAACAAAATGTAGGTATACCAAAATACAGTCAAATCGTATATTCAGGGAAATCGACTAGTAAAATTGAAACGGATTTCTCCCTACACAACAAACACTCAAGGATTACGTCCCGATGGTTGTTTAATCAACGTACACAAACCTATTTCATCTAAATCCGATCGCCTACCTTAATCTTCAAACGTACGTTACCATCAATTCTTGGAATTGAAGGCATACAATCTTGCAAATTAGCCCGACACGGCCCAAGGAATCCTTCAGTCCCTCGGGAACTAAGAAACACGGTTCCGCTCTCAGTGAAGCAATCAGTACACTTACGCGTGACCTTGGGAGTAAGTACTATTTTGGGTCTTATCCCTGCGTTATGTGTAAAATGCGCGGTTAGAAATATTACCTGAAATGTGTACTTTCCTAGGTCCAATATGTTCAATGGAGTTGAAAAACCAGAAATATATAAGTGCCATTTTCATTCAAAACGGTCATCATCATATCATCCTTTATCGCCCACTGCTGAGCATAGGCCTCTCTTCCAGTACGCCACTTGTCCCGGTCCTGAGCTAATCTCATCCAGAAGTGACCCGCAATCTTCCGAATCAAAACGGTACTTAAGCATTAACCGAGCCGCTATTTCTATAAAGCTTTTATTTAAAATCAACCTTATCGATAACCGATAATGTAGTATATTATAGTTGAAAACGTCACATATTAACTGATTATTTGAGTTAAAAACTTTTAAGTGTGTTACTCTGGACATCATTTAAATAAAATGACTGAAGCTTTCTTCCTGGACCCTTATAGGTATATTAAATTCTTCCACATCTTAAAAGCGATATGATAGAAATCTTAGCAATTTGTACCAGCATCTTCAACTCTAATATTGTCCACGGGAAAAACGCAAATTTTTCGGAATGTTTTAGACCCATTTGACATATTTCTACTGTTAAATAACCTTATCTTTCTTTCTAAACGAAACGAAAACGAATTGTCGGATTCCTCGGCTCGGATTCGGGCGTTCTAGGCGCAGACTACTCCTTAAACCAGTATTTTTCTAAAGAGATACCTCTTCCAACACCCTTTCAGTACTGCGTATTCGCATAACTTTTTTTTATAATAGTCATAAAAGATCACCTCGAAAGATAGACATAAATATTGTTATTTATAGCACATCGCATTGCAATTTTATTATGTTCCCTGAAGGCGTGACGCGCCTCGCGTCGAGTTCAAATACGCAAGTCATGTGTTTTTGTTATTCCTCAAGAGAATTCGAAATGTGTGTCAGTTATATTTTCGCGGTAAGTTTTTCATTTATTGCATTTTGAAGCTTGGCACTCTTAAGTATGTTCTTTTTTAAACGTTGCCTGGGACATACTGTTTGAGTAAGGGAATACTATTTTCTAGTTTCCTCATGACTGTGGACCGCGACCATGTCAGGTCGTTGTTTTGTACACCAAGGCTCTCCATTCTGCACGATGTCCTAATAATAGGCACCTGTGTTCCCTGGCAGGCCTTCTTAACTATATTTTTAAATGGTTATGATATCACCTTGACGATCGACTTGGCTAGCAATCTCACGCACGAATTTAACTTGATTTCACATGCACCAAGCTGCAGTGATCTTGAAGGTAGGTAAGGTAAATATTCTACTCCCTCCCATAGAACAAGGCCCAGCCAAAATATATGAAACAGCCAAATTGTTTTTTCGCGATTTCGGGGGAGCCATAGTAAAAGTTGCTTAGTATAATCCCAAAATCTCTCTCGCAATGGGAATGCAGTAATTTTTACGCCACCTTTTATTATATTGTACCTAAAAAACCGCTTGACCAGTTTCTGAACCCACCCTTGAAAGGCGTCTGAAGGTGAACGTAAATTGTTTCGTTTCACCGAAATAAAAGATTCCTCCAAATATGTTTATTTTATTATATTTTATAGTTATAAGCAACATGGCTTATAAAAGCTTGGAGACATATTTTTTTTAAATTAAAATATGAATTTATTTAATAAATATTATAGGACATTCATACACAAATTGACTAAGCCCCACAGTAAGCTCAAGAAGGCTTGTGTTGTGGGTACTCAGACAACGATATATACAAATACTGAAAGTAGTATGAAGTTTTCAATAATGAAGAAGTAAATAAAATACTATTATTCTCATACCATTTCAATTAAATTAAAAGAAAGCAAATAGGATCGTATTCCCTCGCAATACTGAGACATAACGCCGCCAGTGACATGGGGTCCATCCCGCAGGACGACTTATTAGAAGAGGTATTATCTTTTTATTTGGTTTTGTTTTTGTAGGTTATAGTTTATTTTATGCTCCTTTACTTGGCTCATATAACTTTTTCTTGGTCTTCCCCTTCCTCTCCTTCCATTTATTTTCCCTTCTATAATGTTTCTGATGAAGTGGTCGTGTCGTAACAGGTGGCCGATCATGTTTCCTCTTCTATTTTTAACAATGCTCATTAAGCTTCTCTTTTCCTTCACTCTTTTTAGGACTTCTTCATTGGTTACTCTTTCTGTCCACCTTACTACTTCCATCCTTCGCCAACACCACATCGCAAATGCTTGTAAATATTGTTCACTTTTTTTATTTAGTGTCCATGTCTCACATGCATATAAAGCGATAGACCATATGTATGTCTTAATGTATAATTCAAAAAAATATAATCGAGCTTACAATTAAATGAACTGACATATTATTCGATGTTATTTTAAAAATCGTCACTATGACCTGAATCAATATCACACGTCGAATTTATATAGGTGCGATGAAATTACATTAAAGTTTTGTATCGATATCGATAACACGTGAGTCGATATTTTAATCTCTAGTACAGGTACATTTTTGCCCCCGAAAAACCGGGCATAGCTCTGGGCTGGGCTAGCTAGGCTGATGGAATATATGATTAATATGAGTAAAACACACACGTAACAAAGTTATGTTAATATGCGGATTAATAACATTAGAACCTTGAACCATATGAAGGTCACGGCTCCAGAGGGCCAACTTATTCTGGGTCTGCGCTTAAAGGTATTATGTAGATTGAACCCTTGGCTCAGGTGGAAACCGGCATAAGTTTAATACGAAGTGGTTGGCACTTGTGACGTTCTTCACTTGAGGCACAGTAACAGCCTCAAGCAAAATGGAAGACAACATTTTACTCTGAGTTTTAAAAGAGCGTATGTACTTAGTTGTATACTTGGTGATAAGTCGTTTTTATTACAGCGATATAAATGAAAGGATTCGTTGGTGACAGCGTTGTATTTTCGTTATTTATTTATACTTCTTATTAAGCTTTGTTGATGGATTTAATGTAACTTTTTAGTTTTGGAGGCGGCAAGTCAGTCATTTGATTCCCGAGGCAGTTATAGCTTTTTTTTAAATTATGTCTTTGTCTCTAATTCATTCAACTTACTTTAAGAATTCTGACGTTTATAATTTAATATTTTTGTTTATGTTTAAAAATATTTAATTTCATCAATTTAATAGCCGTTTAAAATACTTGTACATAATTTTCAATCGTACCTGAATGCTGAATAGGTCCGTGCCTTCGATACCTAACCTGTCAAGAAATGACAATATGGCGGACGAATATTTGATATGTCACCGTATTTAAGAATTATTTCGCTTAAAATTTAGTTTGATGAAAAACGTTGTGTGTAATTCCGGGGGTAAGGATATTGCAAACTCGGGTATTAATTTCCTCTAGCCTATGGCTGTCGGGAATAAAATTTCACTTCCCCCCCCCCCCCCCTCCTTGCACAACTTTTACGAAAAAACTGTTTTTTTAAAGGTGCTGTGTACGGAATAGTTACGAAATTGATTTCTTTTTATGGAAAATGAATTCATTAAAAGAACGAAATTGTACCTACCTACATGAGTAGGTATGATTTGCAGCTTTCTGCTAATAGCACCATAGCATTGCAGTTTTATTCTACTTTTAATGACCTTTTTTACCTTTCCTCTTGCTTTGTATACAATTATGCCAAGGATTCAATTTGCAACTTTAATATGCGCCCAAGTTATACTCGGTAACTTATATTTCGCTAGAACTAAAGTTTAAGGTATAGGTATTCCTAGACTCAGGGGTTCTAGGTTTCCTAGAAACAATAGGCTCATATCAAATTTAGCACACTAAATAATTATTTTCTGTAGTAGTTGACTTAAGAAACCAATATTAATTTGGTAGAGAATGCCTCATGGCATTAAGTCCGCCTTTTGTACTATAAGGTTTTCTTTTGTGCAATAAAGATTAAGTAAATAAATAAATAAATAAATATTTATAGTATTAGGGCATTAAAAGTGTCTGATGGCTATATATTTTTAGTGATAAAAAGAAAAATAATGGTTTTTTTTTTTATCTCTGAAATGCTGTTGGGCATGTAGTTACGTCATAGGACTTCAAGCTATTCTTATAAGACTGAAATTCATTATGAGGTTTTCACAATGAATAATGGATAAATGTTAAATGTTATTTTCGACCCGAATGACGTCATACCACAGAAAGACTAAGCTGTCTGATATCGTTTTCGCCTGATTACGTAAAAGTATACTTTTAAAATATTTTTTTGCGGTTTTCTAGGTCATAATAAAATTGGACAATAATGAATAAAATCATTTGATAATTGAAACCTTAGATAATTGAATATCAATTTACCTTTAATGCAATTTCATAAAGAAATAAAGATTGATTACGATTTTCATAATTTGACTATTGATAAGATGTTTTGGCGTATCCTCCAAAATCTGAAAACTGTCTAAAAATAATTGAAAGGACTAATAAACCCCAAAGTTTAATAAAAAATAAATTACCTATATGTCAACATAGGCACCTATAATGACACAAATAGCATTTTAATTGGACTACATGGTTTGGCGATGACAAAAGATACCGCCATAAAACGAGTTAAAAATAATTAAAATAATATTTGAATATTACAAAAATTTTTTTTTTTTTGGCTTACAACAATATTTAAGCGCTAATTAATGAAATCGGGTGGTTATGGCCATAGACACGAAATTACCCCGACTACCCGACTACCTAGACAGTGGCCTTGGGGACTTTTCTGATAAATATACCTATAGCATATATACCATTTTATCAATTTGTAATTTGAATCCCTCCAGGTGAAACTATTTCCAATTTAACTCCCTTTGAACACAAAAGGCCCTTTCAGCATATTCATGGTAATTATTCAGGTAAGTACCTTTAGAGCAAATAGCCATTTTGACAAATGTCAGCTATTGAGGTGTATTGAGGTCGCAGGGACCCTTAGGGTATGGGTTGGGTGAGTGCCACTCGGTGAAGTGATGTTAAGTGATCAGATCGAATGCCATTTATGCAATAGGTTATTTTAGGGACACGTATTATTCACGAAACTTCAAACCGATATTTTCCTTCTTGTTTCTTACTTTATGATGGTTAGTAAATCATTTTTTGTTTTTTTTGCTTAGGTACATCCTAGTTTTGGAATTGTTAGTTATTTTCTAAATAATTTGTAGATATGTAACAGGAACCCCTCTCAGATGAAGGCCTCTTCCAAAGTTTGCCATTTTGATCGGTCTAGTGCGGTTTGATGCCAGTTTGGTCCAGCTATTTTTATGATATCCTCGTCCCAGCGTGAGTGTGGTCTTCCACTGCGTCGCTTGCCTTGAGGCCCTTTCCATAATGTGACGATTTTAGTCCATCTGCGGTCTTTAAGTAGTGCCACATTAAGTAGCAAAAAAGAAAAACAAAAAAAATATTCAAGAGAGTAAAGTTTCTGAGGTTAAATTTCTTCAACCTGAATTGTTACTTTTGACAGTGATAGATCATATTCATAACAAATACAGATCAAATTCATAATAATCATACCATATTCGCAGCCCTGCTCGTATGAGTAGCGTTCTCGCGCGCGACGTCCCGATTCGAACTTTAAGATATACGTCAAACATTTGTGTGTCAAAAGTGACGTTTCTCTAAACAAAAACGTCACATTTGACACGGACATATCAAATCCATATCGTATCTTTAGGATTTTTTTGATTTATCTTGAAGTTCGAATCGGGCGGCAAGTTTAGTCCGTACTTGGAATCGCGCTAAATGTATGGAGTCGCGCGCGAGAATTCAACTCATGCTAGCAAGGCTGTTATTACAATCCGAAGACGCCTTCACTGTTTTTACACACGCAAACGTCTTCGTACTACGAACTACGACGTAGCGTAGGTGAGCGTAGCGTATGGCGGCGTAGCAATAACACTCATTTAAATAATGCTACAGCTGTTGTCATAGCGCTACGAGGCCGGAACATTGTAGAATCGGTTCAAAAGCCAATTCGAACTTACAGCCGTATTCGAACAATGCTTCTAAGATGTCATAGCGACACGATACCGATCTGTCAGTGTCAAAAGTGACACGTTAACCAAAAATGTTCTTTTGACACTGACAGATTCGTATCGTATCGCTATGACATCTTAGAAAACTCATTCGAATACGGCCGGTACATTTCGACACAAAAGAAGATATAATTGACGCGTGAAATTTGCTGGTACTAGTACATAAAATGTATTGTATTGATGCGAGCGAGAAGCAGGAGTGAACGATAAGAAAATTACATAATTTAGATATCAAAATGTCCATTTAAATTGGCCCCAACTAACTTTACCGAATGTGGATTTGTTAATCTTCATAAAAATTGGTCGTTTAGTCAGTGTTTTTGGGCATTTTTCGCAAATCGTCAACCATTGTGCGTGAAACGAGGTAATGCTACTCTAAGCCCTCCAGCTCCTCCACGAAGCCTAGCAATGTTTTCAGGTTGCTAACTGCCTCTCTTAGTGCGCACGGAGTCTCTAGGTATTTGTTCCTGCATACTTCTCCCTGTTTACATTCTAGGAGAATGTGTTTTGTTGTTTCCTCTTCTTCCATGTACGGTCTAAGTAGGTCATTTACGGTGGCACTACCATACTCTGACACTTAGTTTAAAGTCTGTGCAGAGCTGGGTCCGACTTTGTGATTCCCGACTCCCTAGGCCTAGGATTAAAGCCGCCTATTGATGATCGAATGAAATCAGTTTGGTTTCAAATACGGACATATAACAAGCCACAAATTAGACATGGATTAGATCCATTAATGATCCAGATCTAATTTGTGGCTTGTGGATATTTGAATGATGTTTAAAGGTTGAAAAGCTTTTCAATCCTGTCCTGGCCTATTTTATCGAGAAGAGTTACGGCCGGATTCGAACGTTTGATAAAGGTACGATGGATTAGATTTATCAGTCTCAAAAGTGACGTTACTTTAAACTAAAACGTCACTTTTGCACTGAGATATCCAATCCATATCGTATGCTTAGGAAATGTTTGACGTATCTTAAAGTTTGAAATGGCCGCTAAACAAGGGACTTTTAATTATACTGTACAAAATCAGTCTCTAAGGACTACAGTAAATTTAAAGTAATTTCACATTAGTACACAATTGGGTATTTGACACATGTTGAATATTATAACAAAATTTAGTTAAATGGATAGAAAATGAGCCATCCATTAAAAAAAAATTGAGATTATATAAAAATACAAGGCTTCAAAGTCTAAAAAAACATTTTTTTTGTCTTTCTAAAATAGAAAAAAAAAATGTTACCATTCTATTCCTTACATTTTATTGAAAAATAAATTGTACGACATCTATACATATAAACGCAATATTTCAGGGTCAAAATGGCAATTTCCTTGATCTTCCATACATTTAGGACAGACTTATATAATGTGACGTCACATCACATTATCATTTTGTTAGAGCCGTTTCAATCGTCAAGTGCGAGCGTCAGACTTTAACTCTCATTTCTGACCTTTGTGATGCTCAAATGCCAAGAGTCCCATATAGATATTTGATCCTCAGGAAAATCAAGATCGTTTGATATTTAAAAAAACTGTCGAGTAGCCAATTATTCAATATTGTACAGTTGGCCTTGCCTGTTTTTCACAATATTTGCACCTCTGCATGCAGACTGAATGCACGGATTTCTTTTATTTTGTAACACCTTCTCATAACTGAGTTCTATGCAAGTAAATTCTTTGAATCTTTGGCGCAACCTAGTTGACAGATATGAATAGACCCTTATTTATGTACTATGACCTTATGTACGAGTATGTATCAGTTAAGACGTAAAAGGAGGGAGGACCCACGCGAAATCACGTTAGACCCTCCTCATAGTGCTGTGTTCCTGCCGGTGAGTAAGGTTGCCAGAGCTCAGCGAGGGTGCGTAGTGTTAGGGTCGGCAACGCGCATGTAACTCCTCTAGAGTTGCAGGGGACAGGGGTACATGGGCTACGGAGACAGCTTAGCACCAGGCGGGCCGTATGCTTGTTTGCCATCGACGTAGTATTAAAATAAATCGCCTTTTCATACATACGTAGTCCTCATTTTCCTCGTTGTATATCCAATTAATATCAGAGTTAGGAGCATTAAAATTTTTGTATGAAATCTGTTTTTCGCACCAAATTTTTACCATTATCAACAAATCGAAAAAAATCAAACATAGGGGCATAGCTGTGGTGTATATACATCAAATTATGTAAAAATATTTACATAATGTCAATCATCAAAGAGGAAAATGGGGACTACGTTTGTATGAATAAGCGGCCGTCCCCTTTCCTCTTAGACGTTAGATTATAGCTTCATGTATAATATCTGGGAGATCCAGCTTTGCTAGGGTACATTAAAAACTCAAAAAATGCGAGTTTTCTCAGAGATAAGACCTAGCTAGATCGATTTTTCACTCCTAAAAACCCTCATATAGCAAATTTCATCGAAATCGTTGGAGCCGTTTCTAAGATCCCTGAAATATATACAAGAATTGCTCGTTTGAAGGTATAAGATAAGGGTCAATTCATAACAGTCAAATATAATATGATCTTAGATAATAATATACCTACATACTTACATATTGTATACCAAGTTTATTATGTAATGTGTGATTTATTATACGTATCTAACATGTTTCATATTAACATATTAAGTATACAGTAAAGCAAATTACATAATCATTTCATCCAAACGCCGTCAGACGTTGGACGAAGGCCTTCCCCAAGGATTTCCAAAACGACATCTATATCGTTTATCGCTATGGCCCGATTTATATAAGCGATCATGTCTCAGGACTGACAAGGGGATAGTAATATATCGCGTGACGTTTATTTAGAAGCAACAATTTGTTTTCTATCCATCGCTATATTTGCATATTGTATTATTCATTCGTTTATATTTTGCTTATTAGCTTGATTTAGATCAATGTCAATATTTAATTTTGTTCTAATTTTAAATTAAGTATTTGAAAGAAAATAATACGTGTTATTTAAACAGTAAGACGAGGCCTGTATAATGAGAGAAAGAATAAAATTTTATTAAGTCTTTATGACAGTACAAGAATTTTATAGTTATAAACGAAATAAATGTGATATACAAAGGAAATAAGTTACTGACAAAAAAATCTTTTTGGTACAAGCTTTTATCGCTGACTGTACCTTTTTTCCACAGGCAACTAATACCCATAGAGACAATTCTAAAAACCCCAAACATAATTAGATTGCGTTGTTTTATCACAGAGTTCCTATGGCTACCTCCTGTCTCCATCATCAGATCAGCTTGATGGTACCATAATATTGCATTGTCACCCGACTTACATATGTATGCAAATTTTCAGCTTCATCGGAAACCGGGAAGTGGATAAAATTTAATCCGCAAGATTTGTCCCATACATACTAACAGAGCAAGTTAAATAAAAG
Source organism: Cydia pomonella (assembly GCF_033807575.1). NCBI lineage: Eukaryota > Metazoa > Arthropoda > Insecta > Lepidoptera > Tortricidae > Cydia > Cydia pomonella. The sequence goes on along the minus strand of NC_084717.1, from coordinate 4,742,104 downwards.
CTTTTAAAAATGACCAAAGCCTCCAGTGTCCAGGGCTGGAATTGCACCAGCACCCTCCGTTTACGCGACAGATGCCTGAACCCCTCGGACACCCGGGCTCAGTTTCACGGATCGAAGCAATTCAATTCAAATATACTTTATTCATGTAGGCCTAGCAACAAGCACTTATGAATAGTAAGACAGTATTACATATAATTATCTTAATCTAATTATCAGAGCAATTTATTGATGTTGTAAATATTATTCCATATATAATACTAATGAATATAATTCATAGATCAAATTTAATACTAAAACTTTCACAAAATATAGTCATGCAAAAAAAAAAAAAAAATGTATAAAAAATACTAGTCTAGATTGTTTCTAGAATAAATTCTAAATGTCAAACAAATATAATAAAAACAACAAAGGAAATACATGCATTGGAATATCCATTTCATCATCATTATTCAAATATAATAAATAATTAATCATTTCGAATCACAATTAATCCCACGTTGTTTTATCATTCATGTAGTCTTGTGTGGTATAATAAGCTTTAGAAATAAGTTTACGCTTTACATGATTCTTAAATTTATTAATTGGTAACTCAGTAATATGGTTTGGAAGTTTATTATAAAATCTCACACAATTACCCATGAATGATTTTTTAATTTTATGGAGCCGAGTGAAGGGCACGGCGAACTTATGTTTATTTCTAGTATTAATATTATGAATGTCACAATTTTTCTTAAAATCGGCAATATTTTTATGCACATACAGAATATTCTCATAAATGTATTGACAGTGCACTGTCATGATGTCAATTTCCTTAAATTTATCTCTCAGTGAGTCTCTATGGTTCATTTTATATATTGCTCGAATAGCCCTCTTCTGCAGAACAAAAATGGTATTTATATCTGAAGCACCACCCCACAGTAAAATACCATATGACATAATGCTATGGAAGTAACTAACATATACTAATCGAGCTGTTTTGACATCAGTTAACTGACGGATTTTGCTTACTGCAAAAGCTGCAGAACTCAGTCTATTCGAAAGAGTAGCAATATGGGGACCCCACTGGAGTTTAGAATCTAAAGTTATACCAAGAAAAACTGTACTATCAACTAATTCCAATTCCTCATCCTTCACAATGACACTTGTTTTTACATGCCTTACATTACTAGTGACAAACTTAATACATTTAGTCTTATTCTCATTTAACAATAAATTATTAACATTGAACCAATTTACTACTTTTGAAATAGCATCGTTTACATCATTGTAAGCTTGTTGCTGTCGTTTGACTTTGAAAATAAGTGAAGTGTCGTCTGCAAACAATACTATATCATGGTGGGTCTTTACAAGGAATGGCAAGTCATTTATGTAGATAAGGAACAGGAAAGGTCCCAATATTGACCCCTGTGGTACACCCATAGAGACCAATGACCCCGGTGATCGCTGTCCATTCACATCGACCCTTTGTATTCTACCATTTAAGTAGGACTTAAGTAAATCCAGTGCCGCTCCTCTAACTCCATAATAGTGTAGTTTCCTGATTAATGTTTCATGACAAACGCAGTCGAAGGCCTTAGACAAATCACAGAAGATACCTATAGCATCTCGTGACTCCTCCCAGGCATCGAAGATATGCTTAATTAGCTCAACACCAGCATCGGTTGTCGAGCGACCCCGTGTAAAACCAAACTGCTTATTATGCATTAAATTATTGACGTTAAAATGTCGTACTAATTGAGAAAGAATTAATTTTTCAAAAATCTTACTGAACGTTGGTAGCACAGATATCGGTCTAAAGTTAGTGGGGTCAGAGTTGCTACCCGATTTAAATAAAGGAGTTATTTTACTATGTTTCATTAAATCAGGAAACTCGCCGCAATCAACACTGTTGTTAAATATAATTACTAAGTCAGGCGCTATAATTTCTACTAAGGATTTGACAGCATGGACAGAGACTCCCCAGAGGTCATTCGTTTTTTTGACATTAACCGAATTAAACGCCTTTACTACATCGGAGGTACAAACACGTTCAAAATGAAAATCTCCACAACACTCTGGAGCGTTATCTTTTAATAGAGTAACAGCGGATGAGGGTGATGAATTTAAATCCTTAGTTGTGAAAACTGGTACGTCAGTGAAAAAATTTTCAAATTCTGTAGCTACTTCTAAATTGGAATCTATAATTTTGTTATCAATATTTAGTTTAAAATCATTCACTCTGTGTTTCGAGCGACCAGTCTCCACATTGATTACTTTCCAGGTTGCTTTAATAATGTTGGGACTATTTTTTATTCTTTGACTTAGATAATTTCGCTTAGCTATATGACAATCTATTTTAAACTTTTTCGAATATTGCTTGACATGTTCTTTAAATTCATCACTCGTGTTAAACCGCCGTTCCTCATACAAGGCATACAGTGCACGTCTTCGTTGATGTAAGTCCGCAGTAGCCCACTCACTAAAAACTGATGCACCACTAACTACGACCGATTTTGAAGTAAATATCGCATTATAATGATCCATAAAAGTGTGAAAGAATGAATTATACATACTATTTGGACCCATATCGGAAGACAAAAAGGGTAGCGCCTGAACTAGACTTTGCTTCATTCTTTCTACGCGGTCCGAGGTTACTGGTACAAAAGTTATTTGTTTTCTCAAAGTATTTTTCCTTAATGTCTCAAATACCATTAATTGACCTAAGTGGTCTGATTCTAAATTACTGATAACTTTTTTAGTAATAGGAACAATATCAGTGAAAATATTATCTATACAGGTTGCACTAGTAGCAGTCACTCTAGTAGGCTCCATAAACATGTGGTTGAGATTACCAGATTTGAATAGATTCAACAATCTACAAGACATTGTTGAATTTTCCAGAATATTTACATTAAAGTCGCCGCATATAAATAATTTCTTACTCGAAGATGATATTTTAAGTAGCACAGAATCCATTACACTTTCAAATATTTCAAAATTACTTAATGGCGGCCTATACACACAGACAACAATAAATTGCTCCAATTCTACTGCACTTAGTTCTATAGTCCGTTCAACAGACATGGATACAATATCCTTACGTTCCTTAAATTTTAACTGACTATTTAATATAATTAACGACCCACCATGTATGGAACTAATTCTGGTGAACGAACTTCCCACCTGATGATTATTAAATTGAGGCATTAATTCATTATTTGTTAACCAATGTTCAGTAATACATAAAATATCAACATAATAATCGTTCATAAAAAGTTCAATCTGTAAATCTTTTCCTCTAATACATTGAATGTTTTGATGCACCAGGTGGATATACTTTCCATGTTTACAGTATTTTTCATTATATTTATTTAAAACTAAATTGCCAGAGACAGAATCTTTTGTCTTAACAGCTAGTTTAAATCATTGGTTATGACTGGAACCAATTCCAAGCTCATACTGGGCTGCTCAATAGGAGCAGAGTTGTCTGCCAAATTCTTGGCAGAAATGTCAAGTAAATAGGATAGCGATAAAGCTATTTGTCTCTTGTAATAATTTGAAAGGTAACACTTACCTTTAGTCAAAAACACCATAGGCATATGGTATTTACTAACAAATTTGTTAGTGTCAATTATGATAAACTTACTACTATATGTACAAAGATTATATAGAGATATATTCAACTTATATAGCTTCCAAGTATATGACAATTTCTGAAGGCTTGTGGTGCCCCGTGGCCATCCTTGAGGTAGAACAGTATGGTTCGACCTAACCTAACCCAACCTTAACCTCCTTGTTTTTTCCTTTGATTCATATAACATTTATTTCCATTATAGATTAAAAAGTAGTGTGTCTACTTGTAAAACACAGAAATATTTTCCTAGAAAGTAATTTAATTTTTTCCTAGAATTTTTAAATCATACTTTGACTGCTGTATGATACTTGTATTTCACTAAACTTACACAAGCTTAAAAACTTAATTTAAAAATACGATATCATTGCAAAAACCTTCAACACGAAAATTATCTCAAAATAAATCGTAGACGCAAAAAAAATCTCAAAGAACTTTTTTTCGCTTTTTTCACAATGTAGTAGTAGTGAATAAATAAAGACATGCAAATTGTGACTGTTTTCTAATATTACCTTCTCACAAACAGCTCGGGACAGACTGTCGACAGCAATAACCTCTCAAAAGAAGCCGTCGCATGCCTGAAAATAGAAACTCACGTTAGTTTTCACTTATAATATATGTATGTGAATTTTCGAGTAGTTTTTCGTAGCTCGTCTTCATAAATAAGTTAATATTCTTTATTGTGCACCGTAAAGTTAAAAAAAATATCAGAAAACGAGATACAAGTTTAAGGCCTCGTAACAACAGACGCTCTGATAGTTAAAACACGATATCTTACAAATTTAAATATCTGAGATCTAAATATTTATAACGTGAGATATTTATATTTTCAAGGCCATTTTTACACAAATTAACAATCTCAGCTATGGAATCTTATTATGATTGTAATAATAATTTGATCTGTTTTTGTTATTCATAACCTGTTATTATAATCAGAATGTGGCTCACGGTTTAATAGTTTTGCAACATCTATGTAGAGCCTGGCTAAGATGGTCGGTTTTTTATCATCTGTCATCATGCCTGTCACGTTCTAACAAGTATGTTAGTGCGAAAGTGACGCATGACATGACAAGTGACAAAATTGCGACCATGATACCGCCGCAGTTTGCGTTAAAAAGTATCTGACACCTTCTAACAGGTATAGCATAGTATCTCGTATAATTATGTTATTAAGGCATTGTAGGACAGCTGAGTATAAAATAGGTGAGGCTACAATATACATACTTATGTGATGTTTGATTTATATAATTTAATCTGTAGATATTTCATTATGCATAACTAGTTTATACGGGTTTTCCAAAGTTACCATCAAAGAATATAAAACAAGGCCTACCGCAGCCAGGCACGTACTATACGTTAAGAATCGCAATGTTTTCTTCGTTCAAAGCGCCCCAAACTTCAATGCCGTACTGCGTGTAAAAGTACACAATCTCAGAATAAACAAAGCGTCTTAATAAGAGGCGTGTTGTGTGTTTCCTTTAGAAAACCTCAACGTCGTGTTACGATTGCTCATTAACATTTTGCTCTGGTATGTGCTGGAAAATAGAAAAACCTAAGTTTACAAACCTGAGACGCTATTTAACGAGGTTTTGCTAAATGATATCGTTGAAGTGATAATAGTCGTTTTTAGGGTTCCGTAGCCAAATGGCAAAAAACGGAACCCTTATAGATTCGTCATGTCCGTCTGTCTGTCCGATTCTGTCACAGCCACTTTTTTCCGAAACTATAAGAGCTGTACTGTTCAAACTTGGTAAGTAGATGTATTCTATGAACCGCATTAGGATGTTTACACAAAAATAGAAAAAAAAACAATAAATTTTGGGGGTTCCCCATACTTAGAACTGAAACTCAAAAAATCTTTTTTCATCAAACCCATACGTGTGGGGTATCTATGGATAGGTCTTCAAAAATGATATTGAGGTTTCTAATATCATTTTTTTCTAAAATGAATAGTTTGCGCGAGAGACACTTCCAAAGTGGTAAAATGTGTGTCCCCCCCCCCCCCCCCCGTAACTTCTAAAATAACAGAATGAAAAATCTAAAAAAAATATATGATATACATTGCCATGTAAACTTCCACCGAAAATTGGTTTGAACGAGATCTAGTAAGTAGTTTTTTTTTTAATACGTTATGAAATTAAAAAAAAAAAAAATTTTTTTCATCATACCCATACGTGTGGGGTATCTATGGATAGGTCTTCAAAAATGATATTAATGTTTCTAATATCATTTTTTTCTAAACTGAATAGTTTGCGCGAGAGAACCTTCCAAAGTGAAAAAAAGTGTGCCCCCCCCCCCCCGTAACTTCTAAAATAACAGAATGAAAAATCTAAAAAAAATATATGATATACATTGCCATGTAAACTTCCACCGAAAATTGGTTTGAACGAGATCTAGTAAGTAGTTTTTTTTTAATACGTCATGAAATTAAAAAAAAAAAATTTTTTTCATCATACCCATACGTGTGGGGTATCTATGGATAGGTCTTCAAAAATGATATTAATGTTTCTAATATCATTTTTTTCTAAACTGAATAGTTTGTGCGAGAGAACCTTCCAAAGTGAAAAAAAGTGTGTCCCCCCCCCTGTAACTTCTAAAATAACAGAATGAAAAATCTAAAAAAAATATATGATATACATTACCATGCAAACTTCCACCGAAAATTGTTTTGAACGAGATCTAGTGAGTAGTTTTTTTTTAATACGTCATAAAATTTAAAAAAAAATTTTTTCATCAAACATATACGTGTAAGGTATGTATGGATAGGTCTTCAAAAATGATAGTTAGGTTCCTAATATCATTTTTTTCTAAACTGAATAGTTTGCGCGAGAGACACTTCCAAAGTGGTAAAATGTGTGTCCAAAGTGGTAAAATGTTGAACAAGATCTAGTAAGAAGATTTTTTTTTAATACGTCTTAAATTGTACGGAACCCTTCATGCGCGAGTCCGACTCGCACTTGGCCGCTTTTTTCACGTTTAGCCGTCGGAAAGGTGAATAAGAAATAAGCATTAATTGGAAATCCTTTAGGGACCTTACAAAACATGGGATCAATTTGGCTGTGTCATTTTTGAAAACATCTTCATCTGACCATTACGTATAACTATTATTTAAATCGGGGCATACCATATTTTTTTTGTAAACGAAATAGTTAGGTGTTTGTTTTACAATGGGGTAAATATGATAAAACTCTCGTGCTAATATTGATCGATGATCGAAAAATGGAATCTAATGAATTGTGAGGGTTAAACAAACTTTGCAGTCGAGGAAAACAAAATTTTCCACCGCACAAAAGCGAGAAAAGTATTAAATTTCAAACATTACATTAAGTCTAAATTTAGATATGTTATTAAACAATAACTGTTCAAAATCATCACTTAAACATCAAGTCTTGCCAGCTATCATGAGGGAACAACTCAAAATTTCCATCACGACGACCGGTTTGGCCTCGTGGGTAGTGACCCTGCCTACGAAGCTGATGGTCCCGGGTTCAAATCCTGGTAAGGGCATTTATTCGTGTGATGAGCATGGATATTTTTTCGTGAGTCATGGGTGTTTTCTATGTATTTAAGTATTTATAAATATTTATATATTATATATATCGTTGTCTAAGTACCCTCAACACAAGTCTTATTGAGCTTACTGTGGGACTTAGTCAATTTGTGTAATAATGTCCTATAATACTTATTATTTATTATATTTTATTATTATTCCATCAGATGACTCTGCCACTGTTGTAGATAAAATGCAATTTTCTAATCAGTTTTTGAAGCATAAAGAGACCCTTTACGAGCTGGTGTGGTTAAAATGTTACTTCCTAAGTGTTTTTAGGGTTAATTTCATTTAAATTTTGTTCAGTATGACTAACATTATCCACCTAGCAGATTAACGTACGGTTAAATTTTGGAAACCGTATTAAAAAATAAAATAGAAAGAGTTATCATCAAAACTCAATGTACACAACATTTAATATTATTTTATCATCAAACGTTACATACGAGTTATTCTGCTAAGTCATATACAATTCGGCAAATTCCAATATCATTCTAATATCAGTTTGAACTCAGCGCCCGCTAGAATTGCCCTGTAAGTATCTCAATACATTTCAATTGAAAACAAATTCCCACGTCATATTTTCATTTTTGCGTGATATTCGATATATTTCTTGGCATAATAATAAGAAGTCAAAAATGAGAATATATTTTTTCTTGTCATAATCATGTGATTTCTCGCAATTTCTGCAGACTTATGTATCGGTCTAACGTAAATATCCAACGCTTTAACATAACTTGGCAACTCAGTATTTTGCTATTAACATACTCAGACGATTGTAAATATTTATTCTGTGCTTGGTGTAAATGTAAATAACGCAACATTTTCACAAGGTTTACGATTAGATAGAAATATTTTATAAAGTATTTCAGATAACTTTGAGAGTATTTTATGATTAAATAAGATCTTTTACGATTTTTCTGTAGTATTTTTTTTTATGCGTTAAAAATTTTGGGTCCAGTCCCCGCGAAGTGTACGGGCGGCTGGATCCGTAAGATCTGTGGGATGTCTTATATCTCTAATGAATTAATTATGTGACACTGGGGTGATGTTGTGTTGTTATGAAAGGTGATGGTGGTAATGGATGTTAAGATATGAAGATGGATGGTTGTTATGTGTCGTTGAACTTTTTTAGACTGTTGATTATGGTCCTGGATAGTTTGCATAATGAGGTCAATGTACTTTCTCTGCTAATGAGGTCTGGGAGGCTGTAAGGTTGAATTTGGAGATTATGACAGATGATTTCATGGTTGAATCTTGCAATGCTGAATTTTATTATGCAAAATATTTAAACATACTTGACTTTTTATATTCATTGGCAATAAATAACAAGCATTAAAAAGTTTATAATTTCATATTTGTCTTGTAAGGCCAATGTACAACTAACTGTAGGTTAATAATTAGAATGTCGAATGAATAGTTTTGGACGACATAACTTTGAGGGAGATGTTAAGTTTTACATAAATACTTCTTTTATTTTGTTTTCTTTGTCGAAGCTCAGCCAGGCTAGTTTCTTTTGTCACTATACGGCCCTATTCTAAGAATTAAACATGATAACGATTAATTCTGGTTTAGATAAGTTCTCATTTAGATATCGTTTGTATGTTGTATAATTGACAGAAGCAGCTCGATTCGGGCAACCAATGTCACTTTGACGTTAGAAATATCGTAGGTAGATTTTATTGGGATCATAGCGGAATCGAATTAAATGTAAATTTTGACATGTCGTTTAGTTATCGATCTTTTAAAGATCTTTCCATGATCTTAAACGTGTCTTAATCATTCTTCGAATCGGGCCGATAATCATTTTATAGTAAAAATAAAACATTAATTATTTTCTAAACCAAAAAATGTCATTGTAATTAAATGATGTATTTAAGCAACATTTTTTGACTGCAATATAGCGACCGTCTAGGTTGTATCGTAACAAGATCAAAACCTTGATAAATTGTCCTTGATGACTAATTAATTTGCAAAATTAAAAAAAAAAACCCTCCATGATACTGAAACACGATTCTCCATTTAGGTACATTTAATGACGATTGGAGTAGGCTGAAAAGATGGTAAATACTCCGACGGCAGAGGCATTAAGACGGCAATAGTTATTAGTGCAATAAGAGAGGAAAGTTTGTTTTTCTTGCGAGGGACTCAAAAACACGAGATGTACAATAACTTTGCTCTCGTGAGACACATACAACTTTCCACCTCAGTAGTGAGAACATATTAAAGGTTTAAAAAATTCAACATCAAGTAAAGTTAACCACATTTATTTACATTCATGAATAAAAGGCATCATCATTATGACGAAAGCTTCTAGAAATATTCCTCTATTCATGACCTTCACTAAATTAAAAAGCTACTTTGTCTCACTCCCTGGAGTGACGAAAGTCGCACTTTCCTCATTCCTTTGAGCGGCGAACGTCGCACTTTCCTCACTCCCTGGAGTGAAAAAAGTAGGCGTTACAGGGAGTGAGGAAAGTGCTGCTGAGGTGCAACACTCAACAAAGACAGAAAATCCGATTATACTCGTAGCTAAATCTAACCGATTGCAGATATAACAATGAAAAGAAAAAAGTCGCAGTCCCAGCAACCAATTAGTATTCTAGCCCACATGTGCAATTAAAATTTTGATTTTCACCCACACTGTCGCTTCATTATTTCATGCCATTGTTTATGGAACAGATAATGATCCTTCGAAATATCGGAGACGCCATTGTTGGGAACAATGCCTCGTTGTGTAAGATTGCCGCGACTATTTGCGCTAAGTGGGTTTTGGCCACAGATATTTAGTTAAATATCTACCCCCTTATTAAAAAACGTGTACTAAAGTTACGATGCCGCTGTTCATCGTTTGTCCCTTTCCATCATACTAATACGTCGGAAAGGGATAAACGATGATCAGCGGCATCTTAACTTTAGTACACGTTTATGAATAAGAGGGCTAGAGTTTGGGATCAGAAAAAATAAGAACGGTTCATTCGCCAACAAACTGGTTATACTAGACTTAAATCGACCGGGATATAAACCGGGATTACCCCTTTTTTGTGTGTTGGGTAGACCAAGTGCAGTCTAAACAACTTTGACACCCACCCGCTCTCTAGTTACCCGTGAACAAGATGCATGTAACTGCGTCGAAATATCGGGAGCTCAATAAAACCAATATAAAAGGTAATCCTGGTCGATTTAAGTCTGGTGAAACTAACCGTGAATCATTCAAAACTGAAACTGGTTATAGTTTGGCGATATCATAAATTTTATTTGTAAGCATGTACCGTTTGTGAACAAAAAAAGTATTTTTTACCAGCGTCTTGCGTACGTATTTTCCTAAAAAGCTTCTAACCTTTTATCAATATGTTAAACAAAAATTGTGTATATTGCCGCTCATATTTACGTGAACTCATTCCTGCATACTAGTGGCATAGAACCAGGGTTATTTAGCACATTAAAATAATGAAGTTAGTTTTATTTTGTTTTACTCAACCCATCGCATTACAATCCATCAATGGATTTATGGATTAGAACTTTTTAAATTAAGTACTTAAACTTAATCTTCAGCTAAAAATATTCAGACTTTCGGCTAATATTCAGACATAATGTCTCAAATGAAAGAAAGATGCTTTAGATTATTAAAAAAACACTTGTAGAAAATGTCATTGCATTTGTCCATAAATGTGATACCTACGCACAGCGCGATAGTTAACGAAATAAGTGAATATTCGTAGTCTACTAAAATTCATCTCTTTGATTTTCTCCCTTTCGCGTTCTGGCTTTTTGATGAGTAGATATTTCGCGGAACGGTTGAAATTATTCGCGATGAATACTTTGGAGTTATCTGATTTTATTATGATTTGTGACGAAAAATGAGCAAACAATAGCTTTTGAAGTACCTACCTATAAATGTTTAATAGTGATAAAAAAAATGTTTATGTAAAGATATTTTTTATTGTTATATAGGCTGATTTTGTTATGCCTGATTTAAGGAATTAATATGTAGAATATACTGAACAAGTTTTACAATGGAGTGAACCCAGCAATCTGCCGTTTCATACTCATAGTGTTGTGTTCCTGCCGGTGAGTAAGGTTGCCAGAGTTCAACGAGGGTGCGGAGTGTTAGGGTCGGCAACGCGCATGTGACTCCTCTGGAGTTGCAGGCGTACATAGACTACGGAGACTGCTTACCACCAGGCGGGCTGTATGCTTGTTTGCCACCGATAAAAAATAAAAATATGATACGCCTATATATGTATTAGCCTACGTGTTCGGGGTTGGGCCCATAGTTAGATGTTGTTCATACGATCTACATATTCACCTCTCAGAGACATAACAAATCCACTCTGTATAATTGAAAATTAGATAACTATAGCTATTTATTGTAAGTTACAGTCACACATAATTCAGTAATAATAAAAAAAAAAACCGGACAAGTGCGAGTTGGACTTGCCCAATAAGGGCTCCGTACTTTTTGTTGTTATAGCGGCAACAGAAATACATCATCTGTGAAAATTTCAACTGTCTATCACGGTTCATGAGTCCGCCTGGTGACAGACGGACAGACGTGCGGACGGACAGCGGAGTCTTAGTAATAAGGTCCCGTTTTACCCTTTGGGTACTGAGCCTAAAAACTATTTTTAGACTTCTTAATAAACTTCTTAACTTAATTTTAAATATATAGGGGCTATAAGTACTTATAATTAATGTCCTGATGCATCTATTCAAGTGTCAAATAAATTGAATATTTAGAACTTTTTCAAGGGTTTCACAACTACAACGAAATTAATGGATGCAACGAAATTAATACATATACAAATACAACCGACGCCTACAAGTAAAATAAAATGTTGAGAATATAAATTCACGTATGTATTGACGTTGTATGTGTCAAAATACGCCAGTTTCTAACACAAAATGTATAAAAAAGGCATCAAAATTATCTGCAAGCAAACAATGCCTATCCCTGATTATGTCATTCACATAAATTGTTACCCTTGCGGCCAATTTCGGCCAAAACCGAGTCCCGAAGAAACAAGAAAACTCCCAAAGAATATAATAACGCACTCAATTATATGTTATTGAATGAAGCGACCGAAATCCCTATTATCTAGCCTTAGAAATAATAAGGATGTGGTCACATTTGTTGCGTGAACTTCGGGGTATAAGGGATTTCTCGGCTCTCGTATGTACCAGAATAAAATGGTCTAAAGGTCAGGGGCAGGGGTAACCAAATGGCGGACCGCGGTCCGGATACGGAGCGCCGACCTGTTTTATTTTGCTTATTTTAAAAAACTCAAGTAGAAACGGACCACGATGGTCTTTTTACTTTAATCAACGGACCCCCAAAGAAACTAATTAGTAACCTCTGTCTAACTTTGCACCATCTACTTACGACCCAATTCGAACTTTAAAATACGTCAAATATTTATTAGGATAATTATCAGATACATCAGTTTCAAAGTGACGTATCTTCAAACATAAACGTCACATTTGACACTGACATATCCGATCAATATCGTATCTAGACCTAATATTTGACGTATCTTAAAGTTCGAATCGGGCCGTAAAATCCGGGCTGGGAAAAATTCGAAATTTGATTCTATTGTCTTCCGAAAAGCCATTCAGTTATAGATTGTGGATTAATTGAAAACGTTTTCACTTAAGAAAATGTATAATTTACTATAGTAAATGACCGTCGATCTATCCTCCCCCCCCCCCCCCCCCCCTCTCTCTCTCTCTCTCCCTTTTTCACACATATTCTCTCTCTATCTCATCGTATACTCTTCTAAGAGCTATCGGCAATTCGCATTTTCCGATCTTAGTGCTAAGTTCGAGTTCATACTATTACTTTGCTACTTGCGTTCAGTAGCAAATGTATGAAATCGAATTTAACAATATTCGATGTGTAAATCAGGCTTTGATGTAAGGCCTGAGTGGACGCTCAAAGCGGAGCGTTCGGCGGGGCGTGCAGCGTGGCGTCGGGCTCACAAGTGATTTGAGCAGCGTGCACAGCGGCCGCTCCTGTACGTTTGCATTTGTTTAACATACACGCCGCACGCCCCGCCCCGCTGCACGCCCAACTCGAGCGTCCCCTTAGTACTCAGGCCTTACACTTACTACATAACTCTTCGTCTCATCTTTACTCGGCAAGCGACTGTAATGGCAACTCCAGGGTTCGCCAACATTTGGTGTTAAGGAAAAATGCCGCTTTCTCTATTTTTAGCAGATGTTTTGTTAGCAGGAATTACAGAGGTCGACTGCTTTATTTTGTTGACTTTCGTCGATATGAAAAAACAACACTAAAACATTTCGATATTGCTTTTATTAAATCAGAGCGTTGAATAGAACTTGAGTCTTTTGAATCTACATTTTTTAACAGTTTTACGTGACTTCCGAGTCCTTAAAGATTCTTTTGGAGTCTTCTCGAAGTGATGTATTTTTTGCTCTCTAACTGACTTCACACAATAGACTATCCTGCAATCATTATATGTACTTCTTCATTTACATTTCACAAATGTGGCTTTCTGAGAGAAAATGCATGAGTCACTTTGTTCTACTCAAAGTAAAAAATTTGAGTTGGTGCGAATTTGGACTAGACTCTATAAGCTTTAACACATTCATCACTGACCTATGGTCGTAGCCGATAACATGGATTTCCCGGTATGTAGCGGAAATGCTTTGTAGAGGCAAAACGAGAACGTATCGTGATTAGCGCTGAATGGTTAAAACAAAATAATAACTTTCCAATTTGGCCATGTTATCTCCAACAAATTGAGGAACAGAAATAAAAAGACGAGGAGGAACATAAATCCAAAAAATAGTAACAATGAAAAAGTTAAGAAACCTCAACTTATAATTGTTATCTTTCAAATGTTGCATTGCAATTAATAATCCACTTGACTGTAGTTGTATACAATAAGTAAAATGTTATCAGGTTATTTTCTGCGATTTTTTATTTTTCATTTGTTGTTAGAGATAATATCTCTAACAACAAATGAAAAATAAAAAATCGAGCATATTATGCATATTATGCTCAAGATTAACGGTATAAAAATAGTAGTTAGGCAATATAGTTATTATAATAATAAAACATAGCAATTGAATATTTTATAATTATAAAACTCTTCCAACTGTCTCCATTGGGCTCTGTCTGCAGGCAATACAGTTACATATGTGTGTTTGTCGTTAAGAATTTAAGTTACAATAATTTTATATGGTAACAAATGATAACAATGTGACAATATCATATCATATCATATCATATCATATAATATCATATCATATCATATATCATATATCATATCATATCATATCATTTAGTCCATTGAAATCATGTTCATTTGTACATTTTGGTCTTAAATATAGTCAAGTAGGTACATGATTCCCTAAAATAATACAATCTAAATCTAATGCAAGAATTTATGCTTAAGGATATTAACAATTTGCTATTGTATGTACTAAATATTTCTACTTCCCGTCTTGTTTCTTCCTCTGGTATGTTTTTTGGATCAGAGGTTTAGTTAGGACTGGTGGAAGTTTTTTGACATACATGTATATACGCTGTAGCTATAAATTACCTAAATCGAACAAAAAAGATGTTTATTATTGTGTTTTCTATTTGAACGCTTGCTCAGAGGATATCTTGTTTTTGTTTTACCTTATGTATTATAACCTTTGTAACACAAAGTGTAATACAACACACGTGTATCATAAAACCATATTATGAACGACAGGAAGTAATAATTCGGTTTTATTTATTAATTATTCAACCGCTCCTTCGCGGAAGAGTAAATTATTCTGCACGTGTACTGGTCTCTTGACACCCCCTACACCCTCTCGAAACAAAGGAATATTCAGCTAAAATAACACGTGAATGTGGTGAAAATTATTATACTGGAAACACAATAACATGTTTCTGAGAAAATACTACGAATTCATTTTACGGAAAGCTGTCCACACCGCTTTTTTTTCTTATCATTTATTTGTATTCTCTTAGCAAGCTTTTCAATCGTGATAGAGAAATAAAAGGTTCAATTGATTTATAAATACTTCCCTATATCGAGGCAAATACTTTTTTTCAGCAGACCAGCGAGACGCCCAGCTTCGCACGGATTACAGAAACAAATTATACACTTAAACCTTCCTCAAGGATCACTCTATCGTTTGGTGTGGTTTGGTGAAAACCGTATGAAAATCCGTTCAGTAGTTTTGAGTTTTTCGCGAACATACATACACAGACAGATGCGGCGGGGAATTTGTTTTATAAGGTGTAGTGATATAGGTAGATCGCCTTAAGAGGGAAGAATACCTTTGCGATCCTAGCGAAATAACAGTATTTTTTCTATGAAATTCCATTACGGGAGAAAACGTTTAAAGTAATTTGTTAATATTTAGTTAGTGGAAAATTTCCACTAACTAAATATTAACAAATTACTTTGATTTTGATATCGATCGCTTCAGCATAATAATATATAGCTATTCATGCCGTAATCGGCAACGGCGACCCTAGCTAATTACCAGCGTAAGCTCTAATATGGCTTGCAATGCCGAACTTACTGTAATTTTTTAAATATTATTATTAAGGTAGGGCACTCAAGGTCTATTAACACATTACTTATTTTTACATTATTTTTTGTATAAGATTGTTTGTTGCCTAAATAAATTAAAAAAAATAAAATAAAATACTACTTGACAAGAACCAATCATGGCCGATACAACTTGCTGCACTTAAATTTATTTTAAAATTAAAACATCAATCTTTTCCGACTTTGGGCTTTATGCATTTTATTTTGTTGTGAGTGGACACTGACTGACTTAAATTATTGAGAGAGAAGGAAAGAAGATCAGAGAAAATACAGCGGGCCCGCTCCACGAGGGAAATCCAAGTAATTTTATCTCACTAGCAAGGTACTGTTTAAATCCCTAATTCCCGTTCTTTCTTTATTCTATTCCTATGGGCCGGTACAGACGGACTGCAACTCGACTGCAACTTGTATGGGAACTGCATGCCGACTGCACTCCAACTGCAACGTCCACGTGTAGTTCCCATACAAGTTGCAGTCGAGTTGCAGTCCGTCTGTCTGTACCGGCCCTAACAGCCAATAATATTAAGGTGTATACATTTTTTGCACTTTGTTGTTCGTTTATATTTTCAGACAGATGAAGAAGTGATCGTCCACCTACCTACCTCTACCGCTCAATTTCATCTACTTCTACCGCTCTTTATTATTATTATTATTTATTTATCATCCAGATAAAAAGATACATCTCAAACAGATACGAAGTCCCACAAAACAGTTAACACGGTTTGTCTGTGGGATCGTGTAGTCTCTGCTCCCTTATATTTATATTATAATAAAATTCGTATCTACATCTATAGGCTTAATAATTACTTTATGCAGTTTACAAGGTAATTACGCAGCTTCTTATCAAACTTAACTTTATTGGCTTCCTGTGTGATGTATGTAGGGCAGGTGTTTATTGCATATATTATTTTATTTTAGATATTTTCACAGTAGTCTGTATCCACACTAGAATTCGGTCTTTCCGTGTGATTTAATTAAACTTGCTAAGGCACGTAGGCAAATAACTCATGTCCGCCGTCCGAGCATTTAGGTCAGTTCTTGCTCATTCTAGCTTTGGTCTAGGATGTGTCACCGTGCTCATAAATCTCATGTCGCCTGTTAGACTAAGACGCATATACAATTAGGTATACACATGGTGGTACGGAGCAGTGGTTAATATTTTTTCTAAAAAATAATATTCAAGACCTGATTCTCACAGATCATGGTGTTTTTGGGTTCTTTCAACTTAAAAGTACTAGCATATTCGTATTCTATGTTGTTGCAAAAAAAATGTTCCAAATTTTTTTAGGGAAATTTTAGTTTCCAATTCGTCACGCTCTCCTAGATTTTTTCACAATAAATCGTGACGTAATGGAACGGACATTTTGGGACATTTATTTAATGGTAGGATGGAGAATGGTCACGATTCTGAGTAGAATGAGGCCAAGGAAGTCCAGATTTGTAAGAATCAGGTTTTCAATAAACCTATTTTAGAAAATATCCCTTTAGAGTTGGACCAAGCTAACTCTACACACTTTTCAGTGACGTAGTGTGTAAGTGTCACCATTAAAGTATAATCACTATGAATAAATGATATTTATAAGGGTAAACTACACTTAGCTACGTCAAAATCTGCTGCAGAGTTAACTTAGACGGACTCTAGAAACATTATTCTCGTCGACAAGATTATTCTTCTGTGTCATCTTACTCTTGACAGTGATTATGGATAAACATTTGTGCTATTGGTAACAATATTCCTATCATAGTACAGTATTTGAAAAAGAACTACAATCTTTTTTCATTTTTTTGATGACTTTGCACTATTTACTCTACCTGATCCCGAAGTGTAAAATTATTAATGAGGGTCAAACAGAAACCCGACGCACGACGGTGTAAAATTACCTCTAGTTTATCATAATAAACTATATTCAGCCATTAATATTATTTTAGGTAGGTCGATATGTTTTTTGTTTTCATATCTTAACACAATAGTTAAGAACATTAAATCTTCTAACATTATAAGGCGAAATAAGCCTAACGATGAACAAACCTCGCTTACCATAACCTTTTCCGCGTATCAGCACCCTCTCAAAATTCTCGGCAGAGGTTTTCGCGCCAGTAGAGAGGCGGGCGTCAACGTATACTTGGCTACTCGTGCGGACTGATCACACATGGTTGCAATGGTCCGCTTTGCCCACATTACACACGCGGCCATAAGCAGTAGCGCAACTAAGCCTACCGTTTGACTGAGGGGGTTGGTAAGAAATTGTTATGGTCAGCTACTGACTGGTTTAGGCTTTGCTGCATGAAGCTGATTTATATTATATTAAGTTAAGAGCCTTACGAAGCCTCCGGCAAAATGCCGCTCCCATATCATGGAATTTACACTCTCATTTTAAGACGACAAACTTACATAAAACGGCAAGATGGCTAGGTACTTTTGACTGTTATATACGCACAGTTTTAGTCCAGAAACTCAGTTACCCGCTACTAAAAAATTCACCACGCAAATTACTTATCAACCACCTGAGATAAATGGTAGTAGCATCCTCAAGGAGAAGGGGAAATTCACAGCAATCGCGTACCTAGTTTTACTGCGGCATTGTGATAACTTACTTTTATTCATAATTAAATGATTAATTACAAGGGTAGTTTGATAAGTAATTAATTGGCTTTGAGTAGAACAAAAAACACTTTTCGACAATTTTTAGGGTTCCGTACCTCAAAACGAAAAAACGGATTTTAACGATGTGCCAGCTTTTGCAACCCTTTGCACTTTGTTTTAGAAGATTTGTAAAACCCTGAAAAATATGTTTATTTGTCAGATACCTATGACTTCCTCATTCAATGAAAACCTTTTCCTTATGAGCCATTTTCTTACGTCTAGAGAATATGGTGCACTAAGTATTTGACGCCGTTATTCTACTATTTTTTTCTGCTGTTGCTACTGCCGAGGAGTAGGCAGTGGCATTATCGGGATTTTTTTCGTTTTATAATGTGGAAATGTTCACAATTCTGCGTTAAGTTTTTGCGACAGTAAACAGCATTATTAAAGCCATTTTTTTTTTTAACTTTCTGTATATAATCGTTACAAATAACCCTTAGGCTATCCTAAACAGTGGCCATCACATATTTCCTGCCGAATTTACGGGTTTCGCTAATTTCGGGGCCCGTTCACTATAACTTCAGTCCACTATTTTGATCCATTTTTCGTTTCTGGCGTATATGGTGAATCCATAATTAACCACTGTCGCAAATCGACGTAAAAATCATTAGAATTATGCTTGAATTCGGCTGAGCATAGCTCGAAAGTTGCAACGCGATATCGGTTTTCAATGTCTGTGAGCAAACGCGGCAGCCATCTTGCGAAAAGTTTTTTCATACTTTAAATATTCTGCAAGATATGAAAAACTCGTTCAGATGGAATGTTTACAGTCTCAGCTATCTAATGTATCTTCACTCGACGGTTATTCAAAACAATATCGTGGTCCTTATTCACGATATCATCAGTAGGTCCTTAAATCGACCATTTAGAGCGTTCTTTGTCATTGGTGATACGCGTCCACACCGAAATTCTATAATTCACTTGTACAAAATTCCATGGGAAGAAGCAGGTACCCCATAATTTGTTTTCAGCTGAACTTCAGTATCAAACTTTTTTTTTTTAAATTGTGCCAATAATTCATACAAACCAAGTAGGTATAAATGATTTTTACTTTTAAAATACTGACATATAAATTCATTTTTATTGTTTATGTACATAATATTTAATTTGATTAATTAAATAGCCCTTAAAAAGATATTTTTACAGGATTTTCAATCGTGGCTGAATGCCGGATACCTTCTGTGCCATCGATGCCTAACCTGTTAAAGAATGACAATATGGCGGACGAATGTTTTGAATGTCACCGTATTTAAAAATTATTTCGCTCAGAATTAGAGTCCAGTTACTGCGAGAAACAAATATTCTATATTCTGTGAGTATTCAGAGATAGTGTCGCAATTTTACTTGGAGATTATTTGCGAACTCACGCTGCGTGTGAGGCGCCTGGTCACGTTCCTAGAAACGCTTTTTCTGTCGCTCTGAGACAGGAAGTACTTTTTTAGAAAATAATCCTTTTCAGAGTTCCGTCGTTAACTAAGAACCTTTACAGTTTTGATATGCCCGTCGGTCCGCCTGACTAATGTACCTATATATTTTTATACCACGTTGGTGACAAATAAGTATCTCTTTCAGTTTTCGTGCTGTCCGGCTGTGGAATGCTCTGCCCGTTGACATCAAACGTGCTAAATCGCTCTCTATTTTTAAAAACCGATTAAAAGAACATTACTTGTCTCTTTCATAAATGTAGTTGTTATTCTCGAAATTCTTCGTTATTTTTATGGCTTTTCCTTTGTCATTTATTTATATATTTATTTGTTATTTATATATTGTTTATATATTAGTAATAAATGTAGTATACCTATATATATTAAATATTTGTAGTATATGTATTTTATTTTAGTATTTTATTTTATTTTTGCACCACCCGTTACCTTTATTACGTTCGCCATTTCTCTATCTGAAGGTTGTCTGGAAGAGATCGCTGTTTAGCGATAAGTCCGCCTGTTGTTACCTACATATTTATACCTTTACATAGTTTGTACCATTTTTTTGTAGTGTGCAATAAAGCATTTTATTATTAATTAATAATAAGCATACGGTCCGCCTGATGGTCCGAAGTCTATGAACGCCTGGTACTCCAGAGGTGTTTCATGCGCATTGCCTACCGTAACATTGCGACCGTTTCATGTGGTCGTTAGTATAATTAGTATATAAATACTAGAACATTTTTTGAATGAATATATATCACTTTTATTATATGCCATGCTAGATTCCTCTTATCAAGACATATAACGTAACTAAAGCTTGTAAAAATAATGCACTTTGACTTTTATTATGGGTTTTTTGGGTACTAATTTACTAACTAAAGTACATGTACATACATAGGTTACAGGTACTCGCGGGCTTGGTTTCCGCAACTCGACGTCATATAATTGCCCCTATTTTGCGTGGTAGGTTGTTGGCACCATTCTTGCCAACCCAACTCTACCAAGAAGCCTAGCAGACCCTTGATGTTGTCGACGATTTCTGGGAGGGATCCCGGCGAACTAAGGTGTTGTGCCCAGTTTTCTACTACCCCTGAGCATTCGAGATGTATTAGGTACCTATTTTATTTAACAGATAGAAAGTTAAACCAATTCATTCATCAAATTCGTTCATTAGAAACCACCAAAAATACTATAATTTCCACTATTTATTTTATTATTGATAACGCAAAATAGAGTTCAAGTTCTTTATCTAAGTTTTCAATTGCTGTAAAATCAGAAATCGAAAGAAAATTCTTCTCTAAAACACGAATCGAAGATAAACCTCCTTTCAATTCCGATGGCGATATAGCTGATGTAAGCGGACTTTAATCAGGGGCTATATTCTCATTCCTAACGCTTATAGGTCTAATTCTCTTAAAAACTAGTATAAATATCTGCTTAGTTGTTATTGAACTATAGATTACTTATAGATTCTTCTTCATAAAAATCCTTCTCTTTTGTTTCTGAAACCTGGAGGCAAATTGGAACTTACATTTTTGATATCTAAGTGATGTCATTTTGTTATTATTCGCGCATTTTGCTCGTACTGTTTTGTACAGTGACAGACTTTAATTGTTGAGCCATTTCGGGTTTACTTTACATTTAACATTTCATACCATTAGTATTGACAACCAAAATAGCTTCATTTTGATATCATTTTCATATCTAAATGTAAATTTGATTTGATCTCCTGTTTGAGTCTTTTTTGTAGGCGGCCGTGTCACTAATTATTTGTCAACTGAAAAGTTGCGCTGTCATAAAATAGGATCGCCGGGTATTCGCTATGTGCACGACTGCCACGCAACTTAACATCCGCAAATCTAGGGCAAACGTCAATTCATTAGATCTTATAAAACTACTCCAAAACTAAAAATTACTGAACGGATATTCATACAATTTTCATTTATCAATAGAGTGATTCTTGAGGAAGGTTTAGGTATATAATTTGGTTAGGTTTTGTGTAAACTGGTTGAAATATAACGATGTTGTCGGGAAAAATCACGCTGGCTAGGAAGTTTAATCGAAAACGCTGCCTAATTTGTTTGAGCTATAAAAAAAAATGTATGGTGAGGTTGTCTCTCCATGAGTCTACAAACAATATAAGATAAGTAAAAGATAACTTACTATGCCCATTCTTAACTTCTAGAAAAAGATCACGTAATATGTGGCATTTGCAAAGCTATTTACACGGATACAGTATTAATAATTATCAAATTAAATACGTTAGTTATATTAAGCATTACATACGGATTACAATGGTCCCTTACACCAAACAATTTAAATGAATAATATTTCAGGAGTAATCGTAAATTAAAGTTTCATTTCGAGCCATATAACTTTTACGAAATGTTAAAGACTCTATCCGCAATTAGTTCTAATTTTTACCACCTTATGCGCTGGGATCGCTTTACTTACCCCCACTACGCACTTCGAACGTAGCCAGTATATTCTCATTTCGTGTCATGTCAAACAGGATACACTTGTGTGATAACTATTTTGGTAAACTGATATAGGTACAAACAATACAGTGAAGGTCCCAATACACTCCCTTGGGAAACCCCTCGTACGAAATGAGGAATATTAATATTAGAAACCGGTCTGTGTGTCAAAGAGACATCTTAAAATATATTTCATGTCGCATAACAGTTATCAATGTTAATATCAAGGCCACCATTACTCTGGCGCGTCCGAAAATCGACTTAAACATGCCCCCGATACCAATTGGAACACAGTCTGATCATAAGCTTCCATCGACGGAGCCGTAAGCCCTTTGGAACAATCCCGGCTCGCTTACCTAATTACATTTCAAGTAATTCGTTTTGAGATTAGCTTACCTTATTGTGCTTAACTTCTTAGGAAATACAAGAGAATTAATTGGGAATTTAATGGAGAATTTTGACATTAAATTATAAAGGGGTTCATGAAAATTATGTTGATATGTATGTTATACAGGAAACGTGCATAAAAACAGTGGAAACAACGAAACGTATTCTTATGGACTGCAAGCAGATAGAAGGTCTTCGAGCACACTAAAAAGGCAGTTATCAACCTAAAAACCTTGTGAGGGTTCGTGAGGAAGAGCTGGTTTGTTTATAATAGCGCTACCTCGCTTTTCACGCAAAATGGTTGTCGATTTGCGGAAAATGTCCAATGTAACTAACTAATTCATTATACGGGACGAATTATGAATTGTTAGTTTTAAAATAACATATCCACCCGTATGCATATATATTAAAACCAGTTGATACTAAATTAAAAAAAAAAGGAACAAGCACTTAACGATATTTATAGGCAAAATATACTTATTAAGTTATTAGAATATGCTTGCCTAAAATTTTAGGGGTGTAATTTTATGAAGGTTTTGTTTGATATTTTGATATTGAAGGCCAGATATCCAGATATTAAAACAACGTAAAATTAATTTCAGTACTCCAAGTATTTTGTCATTAGGTTAGGTGAGTGCGAAAACTCATGTTACTTCGGGAAAATTAAAATTTTAGGAAAATATAAGATTTTCGGTAAAGGTAAGGTAAAGGTAAGGCAAGGTAAAGAATACGTCGGTATAAAAATTGGAATTCCTTCATTTTTCCTTCCTGTACCCAACATGTATCCTACATGGTAATTGGTATTCTAAAGCCTTATTGCAAAGACATATTCACAAATTCAACCAATAGTCACTTAAGAGTGTTATTGCTAATACCCTCATAGCAACGGATCGTCGAAACCGACGAGCAGACAAATTTGGAGCGTGGCCAAAGATGACGCTCGAGATAGGTTTGGCGCGAGGTTATGAAGGCTCAGCACACCTGAGGCAAATACATAATGATATTCTGGTTATCCTTAGGCGAGATCTAGATGCAGTCACTGCTAGTTGCAGGATTCTTTACCTCAAAACGAAAGTGAACGTCTTTATTCTTAAAATTAGGCATATTACAATGTAATTATGAATGTCAGAAACTACCACCGGTTCTAACCCAAGAAGATACCGGTGTTACATGAAATCTTAAAAATACGTAACGCGTAGTTCTTCTAAAATACATAAAGGAAACCTTAAAGTATCACTCCTGAGTCCGTCTGTCTGTCGCTGCCAATTTGCTCTGACTAACTACTGGACTGATTGAGTTCAAATTTGGTACACATATTATGTAAGTCTGTGACCAAGTCGTACCAAACTAACTCTGCATTTTTTTATGATAAAGGAAGCAAACGAGTAGACGAATCGCCTGATGGTAAGCGATTACCACCGCCCAAGTCCATGGGCGTTGCAAGCAAAAATGACGTAATTTGAAATACAGGCAGTTTTTTTTACAACTCTACAAATTTAGATAACTTACCTATTGACACGTAGAAAAATAAATGCTTGTTACTTGAAATACAATTAAATAAACTAATAATCTTTTATTTAGTTGAGTGACAATAAGACTTTTCTGTAGTGATTGTCAAGTACGTATCTGTATCAGACATCAGTGAACTAAAGAAGTTGACAAATGATTAATTATTACGAAAATACTAATTTGTATCAACTCTATGTAGCGTGACGTCATTTTTCTGTCAACGGTATGAAATGTGTGGGCCTTGATAATGACTCTCCGCACTTTGTTCTGTTAAAATCGGCGCACAGATAGCTTAGAAATGGATTCTATCAAATATTGGGGCCAAGTGTTGGGGGTAAATTTGAAAATTAAGAAAAATAGTTTGAGCGTAACTCTGACTGGCACTTGAACGGATTTTTTAAATATTATATTATGAAACTACCTATACCTAAGTATACTTGTTTATCTATACACAACAGTTGCCCCCAGCCACGTCATCCCGTCAGCCGCGCAGTTATTAATCTAAGTTGTAATATTGCTGTGTTTCGCAGCACGCGCCAGCTGCTCCTAGTTGCCACAGACAATAAAATTGATTTATCCCGCGGTTGTGGGACATGCAAATTATATGATTATTATTTATGTTACTTGTTTAGTCTGTGTCGTGATAAGTTGTTAGGTTTGTACCGGTATACTTAGCATGCTTCAAACTAGATACCTTATATCACGTCGTTATATGATGTCATATTAAATGTTTTATTGACTTATAAAAGAGCCCATGAGTCCTACTTACAGAATACATTTTTTTTATTTTGAATATATCTACTGTACATGTACGGAGGTAAGCAAAACTGTTTAATGACTTAGTTACTCTCGAAATATGATTATTTCTACAACAGTGGGTCGAACCGAGACCGGAGACCTAGCAAATTCTACAAAAAAAAAACTCATTTATGACGTAGAAATACCTATAGCAACAACACAAAAAACAGACAATAAACACAACCGAAAATAAACTCTTTATTCGGTGAAAACACAATACCTTAGGTACAATGAATAGACATCAAAATAGTTGCCACTCAGGATGACTACGAAACTACGGTGCCGCGATGCCTATTTTCAGTATAACTGAATATAGGTATCTACCTAAATACAATGTTTGTATACTTATATATTTTCCCAGTTAATAAAAATGCGTAAGTTAAAAAGTTATATTCGTCATAATTCAGCCTATACGTAGCCCACTGCTGAGCACAGGCCTTCTCTCATGATCGAGAGGGCTTGGGTCCTCACACTGGCCCAATGCGGGTTGAGGACTTCACATACACCTTTGAATTTCTTCGTGGATGTACTCAGGTTTCCTCACGATGTTTCCTTCGGTGAAGGAAAACAACTTTTTTCAAACAAAAAAACCTCATACGACCACCTATGTTATGATATTCGTAACTCACAAGTTTCGCAACAAACCTATGGAGGACGTTCGGATGGCAACAGACGCGGGCGCTGTATCTGTCAATTTTCTTGATAAAATGAGTGACGTTCGCCGCCGCATTACTGCCGCCATAATGACATTCAATTCGTCACTGACAGCTGTCACACTTTCTATTGATATCATGCAAATTTGATAATTTAATTATAAAAATATAATTTCAAACATTTTTCGTGTTTTGAGGCATGTGTATAATAGATGTTGCCAGGAGAGTTGAGATAAATGACACGCGTAGTGACATGTAGCTACAGTACTAATACTAATCTCAAAAATAGTAGGTACTTATTGATCGAATGAATGAGTGGATGTGACTTAAGCGCTCTATATTAAGCTAAAATAAAATATAAAAACTTGAAGAAACTTTTTGATTCATCTTGCAGTTGGCGGTTCAACTTGCTATCGATACGAAAAAAGAATACTAATTACAAACCCTCGATGTTATTTTACATGATTTTGTTGTTGTGTGCGTAACTTCACCTCTCATGTCCATACCTACATATACACGGTGTAACATGAGGAAACCGAAAGAATAAACAGTGTATTCCTGATCAAATTTAGAGACTAAAATGTCATATACACTTTTCTTGATTTCGACTAGTTTCGGAATTATACCAATAAAAAAAAATCTTATTGTAACTTAGTGCAAAACGCCTTTTTGATGGCGATGATGCCCTTATGAGGCGTAGTCTAAATATCCTTATTGATAGATGTGAAAAAATGACAAGTAACTTTTGCAAAAACTAGGTTTTACTCATAAATTCGATTAAATGAATTTTTATGTACAAATACATTCAAAATTAAAAAAAAAAAACAAAAAAACTATTTTTGATGAAATTTACATACATTTTTCCCTTCTTTTGGCCTAAGAAATGCGTGGTTAAAATCTTTCGGGTTCCTCGTGTGTTACACCGTGTATACCTAACCTAGCTTTGTGACATGGATAAAATCAGCCTTCCCACATATATTAAATTCGTGTCATTTTGTCGATGGATTGGATTTTATATACATTTTGCTGGTGACATAACACAAAGACCCTTCTTAAATTGCGGCCTTGATACAAAAGGTCTCGTGTGACTTAGGACTGAGCATTAAAGGCTCAAGCCGCCAAGGCTGAAGTTAGCGTTCTTACGACTATAGTGGGCTTTGCCTTGACAGCTAGGCCTTTGCTGAGCCGAGCCAGCTTATTATATTTGCGTAAAGCTGTTAGGTTTGTTATATTTATAATTGTCTAGTTCCATTTTTCATCCAAGAAATACTTCTAGTTCCACCATGCCATAATTCTGTTTCTCATTAAGACCCTAAGTAAAGCACAGTGACCATCGGCATCGATGTTAGAGAGCTATTATCAAGGGGCGCGAACCTTGGGACGGAAGTGTATATTTTGGTCTCGAAGGGGAAAGCTCAAAATCAAACACCTCGTTTAATAATAAACAGTCGGCTGAACTATTAACCACACAAATCGTCTCAATATACAAAAATAAGTTTTATAAGTTATGTATCCTACAATGACCTACCGTTCGCGAGATGTAGGATTTTTGATAGAAGTAACAGCGACATCTACCGGTGAATTAGGTAAACACATTTAACTAGGCGTTTTATACAGGAAGTTATGGCAATTGCGCGGGCTTATACCTTTTATCTCAATTAGTCTAATTTGCCATGCTATATGCTGAAAATAATTGAAAATTAGTATTTTGGTTGGAGTCTGTCCGTGCAAGCTTCCGTATGAATTTTACTATGGCATTTATCCATGATTGAAACGTTTTAAATATAAAAACTTAAATTTTGCACCAATCCCTCTTAATTTAAGATGAAAATTGATCACTTCGACAATGTAAAATGAGAATATATTTACGTCGCTGCAATAAAAAGGTTTCGCGTTCTTTTTGTTATAAAATTCCTGTTAACAAACTTTGAAGAAGATTACAAAAATCTGTGAATATCACTATCCTTAAAGATGACGTTTTCTTTATAACCTCTTCCCGTTTTTATGTATTCAAAAAACATATAGTTACTTCAAATTTTAAAACTGTACCCCACAGTGGGACGTCCTACAAGTAGGTTAATTATAATTTACGATCAGTCATAGTACTAATGGGCCCAAAATGTTCTGGGTAAGTAATAAAATACTAATAAATTCCTAATCAAAAAGTTAGACATTGTACTATCGTCGACAAAGTTAACTGACAACAAGCTAAGTCTGGTTTGCAACAAGTTCAGATACAGTGTGTATTTTTGATATAACCTCAAACTTAAACTAGACGTAGGTTTTAGTGCTATAAAACAACTCCGAAAGATTATTTTAGTTTACTCCTCACTACCAGAGCATAGGTAATCAATTTTTTTTTTTTTCGAGCGGCAATGTACTCGTATTTCGTACATCATGATCACTTGTAACAGTTGTGACGACGCGTAATTAATGAGACGTTTTAAGTTAAAACAAAGTAGTGATACATTGCTTGCTGAATTATTCTGTATGAAAAATTAAAAGTAAAAGTCGTCCATTTTTTATAAAACCTATGAAAGTGTGTTAATTACAGCCTAAACTAACTACTCTTTGATTATGTGGTCGTATCAAAAATACACGCTGTAGAGCTAAATATTATGCACTACATTATATACAGATTCCCGAAAACTTATCATTGTCCTTCAGGCCGAAACACAAAAAAAAACCTAAAGGTGTCCCCCAGCTGCCGGTATCGAGTATAAATTAATTTCCGCATGGAGGAAAATTTATGTAAGCCGCAGAAGTGTGGGGAAGAACCTTTTTTATTAATTTCAGTATTAATATCGGGCGAGTTTCTCGTCAATTTAACAATTACGGTTTTTTTATCCGGAAAACCAGTCGATTGGGTTTTTTGGTGAATTATGGACGGCCTTGGAATGAAAATGTTGAATACCGTTCGTTATCCTTGAATAAGAACTTTCACTGACTTTATCACGATTTTATAATTATGATATTTAAACCAAACGGATTCCGAACGAATATTAAAAATAAGTTTTTGGCAAAAATTTCATTTTTGGTACAAGTTTTTATCGCTGACTGTACTTTTTTTTCCACAGGTAACGAATACTCATCGAGACAATTCTAAAAACCCCAAACACAATTAGGTTGCGTTGTTTTATAACAGAGTTCCTATGGCTACCTCCTGTCTCCATCATCAGATCAGCTTGATGGTACCATAACATTGCATTGTCACCCGACTTACATTATGTATGCAAATTTTCATCTTCATCGGAAACCGGGAAGTGGGTAAAATTTAACTTGCAAGATTTGTCCCATACATAACTAACAGGGCAAGTTAAATAAAAGCTTGTAAATAAAAGATATAAATTTGTTCTTAGAAATCACGAGACCGAAAAGAAAGAAGAAAAAATTAAAACTACATTCCAAGATTTTTGAAAAGGACTCATAAATACCCTGGAAACCCAGTTACCTACGCACTGCCAAATAAAGATAATTGTTTTCGAGTTTCGTTTCTATCGCATGTACTATCTATTAAGATGCCTTTTGGTTCGCTGATTAGTGTGTGCGTAGACCATAAACTAAAGTAAACGTCATACATGACAGACCAGGGGACGAAAGTCATCACGGCCTACTTTAATGAGTACTTTAAGTCAGTCACCCTCCTTAGTACATGTTGGTTGCACTGCACATGACTACGAGTCGGCGTGATAAAGACAAAGTATATCTCTTAAAAAAAACAATCTTGCTCGTCAGATCGCTTGGCTATATCACTAGCTATGTTATACTTAAATTATTCTGCAGGGTAACAAATGAAATGTAATAATGTGAAATAAAGATTTTTATATCTTTTTTTTTTTATTGGAGTCTGTCCTTGCAAATAGAGTGCAGTGTAATTTATAACGTGTAAATAATGTAATACAAAAACTACAAGGTCGCGATAGCCCCCTTTAATTAAGTGCAGTTTATTTTATCACGTCAATAATGCCCGATTAGTGTTTTTCGGCCCTCAGCTTCACGTTTCAGTGTGAGTGGTTCCCCGAAAGTGAGACACAATTTTGACATAAATAACGTAGAAATATAACATCCAAATGGGCAGTTTTTGGAATTTCAAGATTCGTGTAACAGCGCAGTTTACGTGGGCGATGACTCGCGAATGCGACGCGGCGCGGCGCAGCGGCCCAACGGCATTCGGAGATCGCCACGTAGGACACTTCCATGGGTATCAAAGGAATGAATTCACCCGCACCGCCTTGGCGAGTTATTCGCTCAGGTAATACACTGCCTAATAGTGAAAGTTGATCAATTACTCGTACATTTTCATCCAGCCGAGTAAAGGTACATATGATAGATACCTGCGGCAGAATATCATATTTTTAATTGATTAATATTACTGATACTACAAAGTGAAAAATAATAAAAGCTTTCATTCACTTAATTGATTGCCTGTGTTCGTGCTACTGTTATTTTACTAAAGTAAAATGTATGATAACAAATTGAGCGGCTGACATTTTAGTAATAAAAGTCTACAAGGTAATTCAATTAATTTTGTAATAAAAGCATTTAAGATAATAGTTTTTTTTTATATACCTGACAATAGTATAGTTTAGTTTTACTTGGAGTGTCACATAATAAAATCCTGACAATTGTTATCTCTAAAATCTATAAGATTGTTTTAATAGGTTCTTGAAGCATATAATTACAAACCTCCAACTTTAACTCGACCTATCTAAGAAACCGAACTTTTCTCGAAAAATAATGCGGGTTTTCCCAGAGATGAGACCTAACTAGATCGATTCCGAAAAGTAATACCAAATTTAATCGAAATCTTTAGACCCGTTACTGAGATCCCCGAAATATATAAATATGAATATAAATACAAGAATTGCTAGTTAAAAGGTATAAAATAAAGGATAAATTCATGAAGCCTAGCAACTTCCCAAAACATTTGACCTCATAAGAAACAATTTCCACAAAAAATAAACAGATAAACCGTTTTATTTACCCTATTATCCGTAAATATAAATAGAGCACGGGAAAAATCAGTGACCGCACAGCGGCAAATAAAATACCCATAAAAGTCATTGGGGATGTCGTTCTCAACCACATTTATGGCTTCGGTCAAGCCTCCTTAACTTATGACTACTTTCACTAACTCTCCAAGGTCAACTTATGTATCTTTTGCTATATTGTTGTATGTAACAAGTAATAATATCTGATATTATCGAATTCAATAAAAACTGTCGTGAGACATACTATCATAAATAAATAAAATAAATAAATATTATAGGACATCATTACACAAATTGACTATGTCCCACAGGAAGCTCAATAAGGCTTGTGTTGAGGGTACTTAGACAACGATATATATAATATATAAATATTTATAAGTAAATACTTAAATACATAGAAAACACCCATGACTCAGGAACAAATATCCTTGCTACACGAATATATGCCCTTACCAGGATTTGAACCCGGGACCATCAGCTTCGTAGGCAGGGTCACTACCCACTAGGCCAGACCGGTCGTCATGAAACTAATACGCTCCCAACGCGCGAAGCGGCGCGGAGCAGTACGCGAAGCATGGCCGTCGTGAACGATGCTCGCACTGTTAGTGCTTGAGAAAGCAGATCTAGGCTCTCCGAAACATGTCGCATAAGTGACTAAAAACAAATTAGTGTAAACCGTAAAATTAGTTTAATATCTTATATGGTTTGAAGAACACGTATTGGCACGTTTCTGAAGTTGTAATTTGACTTTCGTACAGTTTTGTTAGTATTTACACAAAGGCCTTTATATTCTAGTGTTAAAGTTGGTTAGCTAACTTAACCTTTTAGGCCTGTCAGTCCCTCGAATTCTATAGTACTAGTTTGTTAATAATTGTCAAACTAAGGCGAATTTTCGTTCTCTTGCTGTACAATTAGTGAGTAAGTTTTCGGTACCTATCCTCCGCCTTTTCGCAAAGTACACCGAGGTTGTACAATTTGTTTTAAATGGATGTACATCAGTAAGTCGCGATTATTAAGCGCGGGTCGTACTCAAGCATATGTACCTAAATGTATCAAGATTTGTATTTCGAATGTAAAATAAATAGTTTTTTGAATAAAGTTCCAGAAACTTGATATATCAGGACTAAGCTTACTTTGCACCTACTTTGATGTATCAAAAATATGGAAGGGTCGTGTAAACGTCATATTTTTATAGACATTTGTCGTTGCTAACCAAGTACAGTTTAACTTGCTCCTTCTAAGCTCTTCCTTATTTATTTCAAGAGTACGCATCAGACTACGAGTCGAAAGTAAGAAATGTATCTAGAAATTAGCGATAAATTATTTAAGAAACAGTTAAAGGAAATGTTAATAGAAAAATGTTATTACCCAATGGATGAATTTTTGAATGATAAAAGTCTGGATTATTAAAAACGATTGTTTATGAATTTTATGATATTATTGATTAATTATTGTTAAATTTTATTTTTCATATGACTGATGATTACCAATGATCTTGTAAAAAAATTGCTGCATGTATTACTTATATTTTTAATAATTATATACTTGTTTTGACATTTAATTATTTTCTAGAAATTTATGTAAATTGTATTAATTATAATTCAAAATTCCAAATTGTACAAATATTCAATGGAATAAATGATATGATATGATATGATATGACATGATATACCATTCATATAGCCTAACCCATTCAGCGCTAATAGTAATAACGAAAAGTTATCGTATTACGTAGGGACGTATGAGAATTTAATACGAGGTACCCAAATCGTCTTGTAATTCCGCCTAAAGAGACGCAATTGTATGGAAAGAACGCTTATTGTATGTCAGTTAGTATTTACAATCAATTGCATGATGACATTAAAGAATTTCCACTTAACTTATTTAAATCTAGACAAAAAAAAATGGCTCATACAAGAATTCTTCTACTCTATTAATGATTATTTTGATTATTATAAGTCGTGATTTCATTATTTAAGTTTTTATATAAACATCTTAATATTGACAGTGTAAATATCGAGTTGTAGTGTGATAGATTCTGTTTTATATTTTATGTTTTTTTTTTTGTTCATTATTGTTTTTTATATTATTTTTTGTGTTATTTTGCATGTCAGTTGCTGGCAAAATGTGTGTTTCCTGTGTTTAATGTAAGTAAATAATTTATGTACCACATTTTATGCGGAATAAATGATTTTATTGATTGATTGAGTGTCGTTTTGCCTACCAAGCATTTTCGCTACGTCCCGGGAAACCCTACAAACTAATTCTACGCAGACAAAATCGCCGGCAGAAGCTAGTATCACATATTGATGGATGTATCATAGAAAATGCCTCTTATAGTTTCATATTTCCTTTACCCATTTGGACTGACATAATGTAATCTCTTTATCTGGTCATTATTTTCTTCGAGCTACACGGTAATAAAATATCTGTCTCGGCAATCATGGCTCATCTCATTCATACTAATTGCCAATGATAGCTACAAAAAAAATATTATATCTGTTAGTTTATATGGATATTCTATATTGTGTTTTTATTAGGACCTCGTAAGTAATTACGTCTTTATTGCACCGATTAGTAAATTAAATATCTACCTACAAAGGAATAAGTATAAACAACTAAAATTAGGCTTAGAATGAGTGTATAAATATAATTGATCCTAATAAGTTACAAATAAGAGGCAACTTAACTCACACATACATGTATTCTCGTATCCACACCTACATTAAATTATATACACTGCATACATGTAAAATATAAAACTAGCCAAGCGTGACTGTTACTTATGAAAAAAATATATTTAAGAACGAGTGTGACTTGTAGGCCAATTCCAACAATATAATGTGATACTGATCTAATATGGATGTGATATCATTCTAATATGATTTGATTTCAATTTCCTTTAGAGAATCTGCTGAATTGTGCATTATCTCAACCTTCAACCAAAAACGTCACTTTTGACACTGACAGATAAGTATCATATCAGTATCATGGAATTAGATTTAATTAACTAAAACTCGATCTGTGGCTCTTGGCCGGTTTTATTATGTATTGTCTTTTTCACTGAACACAGCATCCTGTATTAGACGTACAAAATAAACCTGTCAGATAGATTTGGGAAGTCACATTGAAAAGGTTGAAATAGAATTTGGTGACTTTTGCGTTTGACAGCTTATTTTGCTGAAATATTTTCGGTAAAAGCTTTTCGGTATTAAATTAATTTTAAGATAAATTACACGGCAACTGAGGACGTTATTCCTTTGTTTAATACTATACGCATCAATTTATAATTTTATAATATTACATATTTTTCTTGAAAAAATGAAAAGTTTAGAATCAAAAATTTAAAGAACATAGGTCCTAAAAATGTTAGTAAATATTTTTTATTGCACCACATCCAAACCAAATTAAAACAAGTTTTACAATATAAATAAAGGTAGCAACAGGCAGTATTATCGCTGTAAGCAACCTCTTCTCTCTTCCAGACAACCTTAGGGTAGCAGGATAAGAAGAACAACTAATCAACTTTAATCACAAAATGAGATGCATTAGTTAAGGATCTAGTCAAAGTTTTCCACTCATCTCCTCGAAGGTTCCCTTATAAGAAAAGAATTGGTTACCTACGTGACAGGCTATGCCGGTACGGAACCGGTACATCCTTATTTATCTAAATAATTGTGAATGCTTAAATGTACATAATTGTGTCTTAGTTTTAAGACCAGGGGGCTGATTTTTGAATTTCGAGCGCTCGAATTCGTCACTGGAAAATCTGTGGAAAACGGCGAATTGATATTTTAAAAATACGAGCAATAGACATTGGGAATCTAGTGGTATTGATCACTCGTTTACAATTATATTAGCAGAATTTAAATGCCTAGTAGTGGAGATAAATTGAAAATAATTACACGAAATAGAGCACTCCCAAATTCAAAAATCGGTCTCCAGATACTTTGGTTTTTCCAAAATCTTTATACCATAAGTCTTATTACAATAAATCATTTATTCTTTTACTTTTTAAGAATCATGGCTTGATTCGAAATTTGAGATACGTCAAATATTAGTTCCTAAAGTTCGAATCGGGCCGTTAGTTTATCTTTGTACCTCTTTTTTCGTAAATTATATGAAAACTTTTGTACAATAAAGTGATTGCTGCTACTATTCGAAATATTAATTAACCTAACGTTAACAGGCTAATAAAACTCATCCTAAATTCGCAACAAAAAATCTTCCAAAAGATAAAATTTGTTATAACATTTGCTGCGAATAATTTTTTATTAGTTTAGCTTTTAAAGTAATAAACGTTTTTTTTTCATGCTCGGAAAGTGGGTCGTTATTGTTCTAAAAAGTGTGCAGAAAATGATACTTTTCTACTCTAGAGCACTGTATTTTACTTTTTTTACGATAAGCAATCATAATGTTGGTTTCAAACGCTTTGTTGTACAATGTCCATTCTGATATGATAATTAACTCTCCATTCCACAAATAATATTTTTTAACCTAAATTGTTAATATCAAGTACACTCAAGAAACATTTCTGAAGTTTGTACTTAGCCGTGTTTTTATAAATGCACATGTATTTTACGTTCCTCGTATTCGAAATGGAAAGTAGAGTGACTAACTTGGGTGAAAGGCATGCCAGAAATGGGTGCCTTTCTTCCCTCGGTTAAGTCTACTATTTCTCGAAAAAAAGTTACTCGTTTTTTTAGAGTGAAAATGTCAAATCTTGAGTAAATGAAAAGCGTTAAGTTGAAAAATAATAATATCAAATAAATATTTAAGGATAATCTTGCATGGATTTTGAATACTAATCTATAGATATAGATTATAAAGAAAAACAGAAGTTTGTAAACGTAAACGAATGAATACTTACGACGTTTGAGGTAATAATATCCTAATTTCACACACATCTGATTGATTTAAATATTGATATGTTGAGTTGCAGTTTAATAATATTAATATTTTTTTTTGTTGAACTCGTATTTTGGTATGTATTAATTAATGTATTTTTATATTAGTATTTAATATGTGTGTAATAAATAAAATTGATATTATTTTGTATTACAACCATCCATTTGAGTATTCATTTTTCATGTCATAGAAAATTTAAGAGTATTACGATATACCGAAGACGTTAAAATCTAAATTATTTCAACAACGAATGCACTATCTATCTTAAATTGTATATACAGATGTTAATCACAATGAAAAAATCAAAAATGTGGGACTCGAACCCTCATCTCTGGATTGCCGGTCCAACGCGTTCCCAATTGCGCCAGCTCACCATCCGTCTTTCACTTTTTTAACTATGGAGTGTAGAAAAAGGAGCTAAATCTCTATGTACGAAAAGTGTCCATCAAAAAACATTAATTTTGACCATTGCAACTGTGACAACGTCACTAGCGACATCTGCTCTTTAAGGTTTACAACCTTAACCAACCCCGAGAATATGCGTTAGCTACTATGTATCTTCCCTACTTTATATTCTTGGACATCGAAGCCTTTCCCTTTCCTCTTTCAAATGTTGATACCCGAAGCGTAAACAAGAATATATGAACAGGGACGGCATTCAGATTTTATAAATCATATTTTGATTTAACATCTTTCATTTCCATCTTCTCAACTTAGATGGTTGGCAGTCCTCAACTGCGCGTTTTTCCAGAAACTTCCTGACTTGCACAGCTAAACTGTAAAATGAAGTGTCACCTGCGGTATTTCCGGACCGATACGACCTGCAAACCTTCAAGAAAAGAGCGTACTCCCATCTTAAATCCGGCAACGCACTTACAATTCCTTTTGTGTTGCGGGTGTCCATGGGCGGCGGTAATCGCTTACCATCAGATGATCCGTCTGCTTGTCTGTCTCCTATATATATTAAAAAAACATGATATGATACTCTCTATTATGACTCATGGCCATACCTGCCATCAATGAATACATAAGAGCAAATTAAGAAGAATAAATAATAATTTATGGAGAAACCTTTAATGCTAACGTTACATTATGCGTTCACTGAGTTGTACTGAGAGTGAGAGTTTCATATAAATATCGAATCAATAACCCATTTTTAAAATCTGAGTGCTGCCTCGGGTCGGATACCAAATTGATCGTAATGTTATACCCTGTCGGTGCCAATATCTTTCTCCATTTCTGTTATCTGATGTATAAATATCAAGTATTTATGAGTAAAATCAATTGGCGTGACGGGCAATAGATAGGGAAATTAGGTTTTTGTTTTGGACTGAACGAGGACTAGACTTGTATAAGTGTGATGCACGAGCAAATTGGAACAGATTTATAAGTAGAAATTTGCTCCTGTTTTCACTATATGACGCTTATAGAAAATTTTGCTAGAATAAAATATCTAGTGAATCACTACTCTTTCTTTTAAAAGAGTTTGGATACTATTAAATTACGGTAAGTAAGCTAATTTGTTAAATCTTTAAGTAATCCATTCGCAGTCGGCTTTAAAGTAGGTGCTTAATTTTAAACCTTAACTCAACATTTGTCAAACTCAATCATTGTCAGTAAACCTTAAAAACCTTCTATCTCTTTTGAGAAAATAAGGTTACAGCCTAATTTAGATTCGGCCATGAACCAAAGGCCTTCATTTATTTTTTGGAACCCACCAAAGTCAATATTTACCCCTAAAAGCTTTCGTCTCGGGGCAGCCCATCAATTAGGTATACAAACGATGTAAGGTAAAAAAACTGAAGGTGAACGTAACAGCTAGTTAAATTAGTTACAATGATCTCAGGTGTCATGGAATCGTTATTCAACGAAAAATAATTAGATTAACGAGAACTAAGTAACGTAGTGGCACCAGTGACCGACAGGAACCTATACCCGACACTAGTTTACATTTTTTTATCCGAGAAAATAAGTATATGAAGTCTATATTTTGATGTGGCAGTACTGTGCAGCCAAATTTAAGTTTATTAAGTCCAAAAATAATCTAATCGTCACTAACTATGGCGCCCAACGTGGGGCTATTTTTTAAACACATTCTTTTCTATACCACAACGGTGAACAGTCAATCATGCGTGCGTGGAAAATAATAATAAAGGCAAGTGAGTAATGTGGCTTTTGAATGTTTCGAATCCAGTGGAAACGCAAGCACGTTGGTGACCCTTTAAAGGTGTACAAGGATGCATGTGTTGTCAGTTTAAAGGACAAAAAGTAAACCCCAGCTAATACAGTACATTATCGTGAGCTCTCAAAACCTTAATCACCATCAGGAATACAACATTATATACCTACCTACCGGATGAAGAACAGTATTAAATTTATTTGGAATAATTTTGAATGCTGTACGTAATTGCTTTGGACAAAATGTAGCCGACACTTACATTTTTATCCAAGAAATAAGGATAGAAAGCCGATTTCTTGATATGGCAGCACTGTGTTGCCACTGCACAGTGTTGTCATATTAATGACCGACCATTACGTTACACATTTTCAAATGAAGTCCAAAAATGATGTAATTGTCAATAATTTTGGCGCCCAACTTGGGGCCATTTTTTAAACACATTCCTTTTTATACCACAACGGTAGGTAGAAGAGAAGCGTGCGTAAGGTAGGTTGGATGTTAGAAAACCCAGTGTAAACGCAAGTACGTTGGCGACCAGTTAAGTATACAAGGATGCATGTGTTGTCAGATTGCGAGCTCTCAAAAGCTTACTTGCCATCAGAAATACAACAGTACATAACATTCTATCTATCAGGTGTAGAAAATTTGGAATAATTTTGAATGTTGTACATAATTACTTTGGACAAAAGTCTAGCCGGCAAAGTAATAGGAAAAATGGTACCAAGGTGTATTTAGACTTTTCATGTAAATATTTTATCACCCCTGCGGTGTTGCAGGTGTCCATGAGCAACGATAATTGTGTAAAGAATAGTTTATAAAGTATCAAAATAGCTATTACTATTGGCTCTGTGAGCCGTAAACCTCGCGATAAGCTTAGAAAATGTAAAAGTGAAAAACACTTAGATCGTGAACAGTGACCAGTTTATCACAGTGAACTCACAAGGGTCTTAGGCGCTATAGACGCTTTTGGCGCTTAAATCCTTTATGCCAATTTCTGCATTTTGAAAAAAAACTAAATCTGGATCGACAAAAAATGTATTCAATCATGGAATTTGGTCTCAAAATTTTACGAGAATCGGTTGCCCGGACAATTGCAACCTG
Source organism: Cydia pomonella (assembly GCF_033807575.1). NCBI lineage: Eukaryota > Metazoa > Arthropoda > Insecta > Lepidoptera > Tortricidae > Cydia > Cydia pomonella. Next base: position 4,703,294 of record NC_084717.1, on the reverse strand, counting down.
TAAAAGACAACATCCGTACATACAAAAGCATTTAGCCCCAAGTTAAAACGGAGTCCTTCGCTAACGCTTCGGACAATAAAGTGATATACAGTATTAAACTGTTAGATATGTCGCTATAAGCATTTGTAGGCACCTTTAATCCACATGAAGTATTATTATAAACTAGCATTCGCGTTTACGGCCACACTGTAAGAGCGAAAACGTGTTTCGCTGAGTGAATAAGCCTCGGTGCCGTACATTCCGTACGGCGTAGTGATGTGTCTTTGCCAATTATTATTCGCATTCTAGGATATATGGCAACCAGTGTTGTTGGGCTGGGCGACACAGCGAAGTAATATATTTAGACGAAGCTCTTAGTACATTTTTAACCCTCGACGCAAAAATACAGTTGTTATATGTTTGACGCCATTGTTTGTCCGTCTGTCCGTCTGTCCGCCTGTCCGTCTGTCCGTCTGTCCGTCTGTCCGTCTGTCCGTCTGTCCGTCTGTCCGTCTGTCTGTCTGTCTTCTGTCTGTAGCATCATAGCTCTCCAACGGATGGCCCGATTTCGAAAACCCATACCGAAAAAATCGCGGTCTGACGCGATAACGTTTATAAGGGAAGTGGGACGTAGGATTAGGGAGAAGACCTCTGATTCCCGCGCGGGTTCGTACCTGGTGCAAAGGTTGGCCATCGCTATCCAGCGCCGTAACGCGGCAAGTGTGATGGGCACCTTTGCACCCGGTGCAGTTCGCGGAGGTCTTTTAGAATAAGATAGTTTATTTAGCATTGTACTCGTAGTTTATTTATATATTATTGTTTTGTGTGTATTTGTTTCCAATTGTATGTCACTTTTTGTTATACCTAATGTAAAATGTATATAAAAAAAATCAGATCTAACCCGTTACTCTAAACTTGAATAAAATGTATGTAAGTAATATGCAGGTGATGATGTCTAATGAAAATGTCTGTTGTTGACAATTTTATTCAAAGATATTCTCGGAAACTGCACATCACTTGTGTCTTCTGTGGTTCGTATCAAATGTACGGGCAGATAATTGAAGATGATATCTAATAATAAGACAAAGGGTTTGAGTATACAACTTACTCTAGTTTACCATTAGTGCTTTGCTATTTATAACTTGCATGCGTGCTTGTAGCATCTGACAACTACCTATTTAAATACGGTCGGTACCAAGCAGCTATACTAATTGTATAGGAATGTAGATACTTAGGTATGTTAGGGAACCGACAGTTAACAATTTTGAATTTAAAATAAAATTGAAAATATTAACGCATTACGTACAAATATGAAATGTCATAAGGTACGCAACAAAGAAGGATCATTGTTTTTTTTAATTAAACTTGACTGGCATAATTTTGTTCATGAACCCTAGTGTACACTTGACTGAAACCCACGCAGGCGGAGCGAAAGCCATTGGTATTGGAAAATTAGTTTTAACTTCGATTTATTGAAAATAAAATACAATAAGTATACAATTAAACAATTTGCACAATGCTACGTTTTCATTTTACGATTTGATGTTTTTTTTTTTAATGTAAAACGATATTCTGAAATAGGTAACATGAAACTTGACGGACGGACATTATTTCAGGATGGTGGCGATTAAGTTAACACCCGGGCCACACCTAGGTACACAATTCATAGTCAAAAGTATTATTCCAATCAATTAAATGCAATGCCCATCAAAACAAAAGGCGTACAGTTGAATATTCTCTGCAAAATAACATTAAGCTTAATATGTTAATGGAGGCCACATTACAAAATACTAATACATATAATATTCATAAATTACGGGTTAGGGCAGGATGTGGGGCCATTCATTGTAGCGTTGACACACCTCTTTCCCCTCTAAATATATAGCGTGTACAGGGTGTGCTGAAATTAGGGATCGATTGTGATGAGTACCAGTGTGAATTATGTTTACTTTGTTTTTAAATTTTTATTTGGTGCAGCGAAACACAAGTCCGTAAAAACGTAATAAAACACTTAAATTAAAAACGCATAAATAAAATAAGTGCTCCAAGTAGTGATCGCTTGGTAGGGTGCCCAGAAGTCTGGACGCATTGCCCCTATGCATAGCTCATGCTTTATATCTATTTATGCCGTCGCTTCGTACGGTAAATTTCCTTCATCCATTCATGATTGGTATCTTTAACTTTTGCCAAATATAGAGTGCCAATTACTGTGCTGTTCAGTGTTAATAACATTTGTTCCAACAGGAAATGTACGACGTTGCTAAATAATAATTTCATTAATTTAGTCACTAAATCCATTCAATTGTTCATTTTAGTCTGCTTGGAAACTAATAAATAGTTTCCAAGTCAAGAACCTATTTACACAAATTGCCCGACCCCAAGAACTGACGTGAAAACTAGTACAATCTGACTAGACACAAGGGAAATTAGGCCCTGTTTGATTTATTCGGGTAACGAAAATCTCCAGACAAATCTCAAATAGTATTTCGTACCCAAGGTCCTATTATTAAGAACTTTTGGTACGAGCTGGGGTTTGAACCTATGACCCCTGGCGAAGAAGGCATATGCTTTAACACTTCGCAATCTAAAATAAGACTTTGGTCTATTTATTGTCTTGACAACAAGGTATCGACATTCAAGGTTTGTCTTTTGAATAAACATTTTTTCATTTCATTTCATGCGAGTTAAAGTATGATCCTATCAAATAGATAAATACTTCGTAATACTTAGAGAATCCTGAAAATACGGACGGATAGAATAACCAACAAAAGGTTTCTGCAGTTAGTAAATAAAGTGGTCGAGGTTTTAAGGACAGTTAAAAAACGCAAGCTACAGTCACTTGGTCATATGATGCGAAACGAGAAGAATGAACTCCTTCATTTAATTATCCAAGGGAAAAGATCATCCGCACGAAGACGTAACTCATGGCTCAAAAATCTTCGAACATGGTTTAAACAAAGCACACGTTCATTATTTCGCTCGGAGGTGTCTAAAGTCCGTATAGGTCTCATGATAGCCGACCTCCGGTAGGAGATGGCACTGGAAAAAGAAGAAGAATACTTAATGGGGCATAGGCAAGATCTATAGGCCACCTTAAGGGCCCTGTCATAAGGGCACCCTGTGTAAATGATACCGACGTGTGTTCGAAGATATATCGCTTTTGTATGGTTACTAAGGCAAGCACGTCTTTAACTCATAAATAAGAGAATTGAATGCATAAACAATTTTGTTTTTACATCGGAATTATTGTAACGTGAATAAAATCAGAATTTTGCTTATATTTTTTAGATATAAGGCTTTTGTGATGCTAATAATACAGCAATGAGCTTATAATATTCAGCTTTAGCAAGTTATTTTTTCAAACATTACACAGACAATTACAAGGTTCTAAATTAGGTTGCATTCTATTATAAGGTTGACTGGAAAAGATCTCTTATAGGAATAAGTTCGCCTTTGTACATTGACAACATTCTGTTTTATTGTATCTTAACCTGTCTTACTCTTACATATATACAATTCATACAGAAAAACAGCATATATCTCTTCTGTACTCAAATATTGCACTATGTGCATTCAAGGTATTAAATATCGATACGGACAAAGTGCCAAAAATATGTATACACGACCTTATTGCCTATATATTAAGGTAGTGTGTAAAGCCCGACCAGAAATATATGATCATTGTCAAGAGGGCGCTGTTATTCTCATGTATAGGGCGACAGTTCATTTAGTATGAAAAATTTAGTTCCAATGAAAAAAAGTTCCAAGCGTGATCGCATATTGCTGGTCAGGCTTTACATATTTTTGGCACTTTGTCCGTATCGATATTTAATACCCTGACTGTACAGCGTTATTTCTGGCTGTGACTTAAATAAATACATTGCATAAAACCTGTACCGACGTTTTGAGTGTCATAGTTATGGGCATTTTTGTCATCAATTTTCATAGCAACAGAAAATAATGTGAATACTTTTGTGAATGACGATATAATTAATAATTAACGATAACGAAGCGTCATTTATTGTTATTACAATTACAGACTTAAGAGGAAACAGTACAAAATCATGTGACCGCATCTCTAGGCCTAGGTGCCATTTTCTTCTACATTATGGAAATTATTACGGTATTTGATATGTAATTACCACAGCTACCCATTCATTTGTATTTTTTCGATTTATTTGTTATTACTCGTACATATAAGAGTCAGGAGCTCTCAATTGTATGGAATTTATTTTACGCTCCTAATTTTTAAAATAGCGACAAAATCGAAAAAAGTCAAACAACCCCTTTGTTTGACTTTTCATACTAAGCTATTGTTAACATACAACAAATTGTGTTAAATTATTATAGAAAAGAGGAAAATGGGGACTATGTTTGTATGAAGAAGCGGTTGTTCAATATCATCATAAGTAATCGTATCATCATAACTATTGTTAGTGTAGGGTGTATTTCTGGTTTCTATTTTCGAGAGATGACTGATGTCATAACAAAATAAATTTCTAAATTATTGGGCCTAAAAGCCTCTTGTAGGCTTCATAATAAGTTGTTGGGCGGGACTGTAGTTACAAACAAACATACATATATGTATAAACGTATGTAGTTTATAATTATAATAGTTCTACTCTTACAGGGCAAATCGAGTTTTCGTTAATCTGTTTCCGATATGATACTGAACGTGAATTTATTGACACAAAAACGTCACTTTTGACACTGACAAATCAGTATCATATCGGAAACAGATCTAATAACTAAAACTCGCGACTTCTGGTTCGAGAGCCATCTTGATAGTCACGCCTTGTGATTAATCCCTTCGTTTTTTGCTCATTAATATTGTTTAATGTGTAATATCGATAGCTGTTACAGTAAACTAATGTGGTAGAGTGCAGTGAATGAAGAATTAACCAATTGTACCAATGAGTTTTTCGGAAATAATGTACCTACGGAATATCATTTTTTTCAATTTTCAATTCAATTCAATAATTATATTCAAAAAATAAATCCCATATAACATTACATTTGATTTACCAGTCGCTTTTCGGTGAAGGAAAACATTGTGAGAAAATCGGACTAATCACCCTCTGGGTTGGAAGGTCAGATGGCAGTCGCTTTCGTAAAAACTAGTGCCTACGCCAACTCTCGGGATTAGTTGCCAAGCGGACCCCAGGCTCTCATGAGCCGTGGCAAAATGCCGGGATAAACACGAGGAGGAAGAAGAATGAATTAATGAACTAAAACTTGAATTAGCTTATAAAATGAAGTTTGTAGGCCAAACAGTAACTTGCCAGGAGTATATACTTTCTTGCCTCGTAATAAATAAAAGAAAGTAGGTCCCGCTTATTTCGTTCTTTCGGCTTAAAAATTCTAAAATAGTGCTCTTAATGTAAGTGCACTTAACTTAAACGACGCCGAAGTACAGTCAGCAAAATACAATAGCGGGTATAATTTTAATTTTTATTACGGAACTTTCTGGAATTCACTTGGCAACCAGATTTTGCCTATAGTTTACTTTGATAACCAACACTGGAAAATATAGGTAAGTACTGAGTAGAATTAGGTTAAATAGATGGCCTCCCAGCCTAGTTAGTGACCCTGCTTATGAAGCGGAAGGTCCGGGTTTGAATCCTGGGCTTTTATTTGTGTTTTTATCATAAATATTTGTTTCTGACAGGGATCGGAAACCGGTATTTTTTGTATGGGAACGAAAACGGTATTTTTTCGTTCTTTGTTAATTACTTCATTTCTAATTATGCAATCTAATATTACGAAGTCGTTATCTGAAAACACAACTGAGTCCTACATTTAGAGTATAAAATAAACCGAAATATATGGTTATTTCGATGTTTTTGCAAAAAACCGGTTCCGATCCCTGGTTTCTGAGTTACGGATGGTTTATGTGTATATTAGTATTTGTATTCAACTGTAGGTATATTATATATAGTTGTCTAGTATCCACAACACAAGCCTTATTGAGGTGGTGGTGAGAAGGTGGAAATTGTGCAAAAACATTTATTTATTTAGGTATTCGACCCACGATAAGTAGGTATAAAATACTACTCGTATTAAAGCTAGTTTTTCCATGTCACTAACGATTGATATTAACCTACAAAAAACGCTCTTTATTATGTGTTATGCATTTTTTTTTATACTACGTCGGTGGCAAACAAGCATGCGGCCTGCCTGATGGTAAGCAGTCTCCGTAGCCTATGTACCCCTGCAACTCCAGAGGAGTTACATGCGCGTTGCCGACCCTAACCCCACCCCCCTCGTTGAGCTCTGGCAACCTTACTCACCGGCAGGAACACAACACTATGAGTAGGGTAGGTAGTATGCATATAGAAATATGAGCGAGAGTAGTTTACATCAGCAAATTTCTGAAGTTTTGATATAGGTACTACGAAAAAAAAACTTTATTTTAAGGATCTTAACCAGCCTGTGCACATAAAATGTTTAAGTATGGAAATGTGGTTCAAATCTGAAATAAAAACATTATATTTCAGTTTCCAACAAACTTTCAATTCTAAAACGTTTTGTGCCCAGGCTAGTTAGGATTATTGAGTTTTTTTGTTGGTGTTTTTTATTAATGCAGTAACGCATGTCAATCACTATTTTGTGACAGGAAATTTATATTAATGAACTGTCAAAAACTCAATTTAGCCACAAACTTGTCACATCATGCATATTTAAATGCAACTAGTCGAATGCTGCACATTTTACCATAAGGCACTACACATAATGATATGGGTCATAATTTCATTTTAAGTGTTAAGCGACATAATATCACTCGCGTCGTACGTTTTAGACCCGGGTACGTCCTTAAACTACGTCCAAAAGAGAGGTATGGGCATTGTGAATTTCATCTCGCTTTGTGTGGTAGGGCACAGCCAGTGGATGTCATTCCAGATCTAGAGCAGAGCCCAACTGGGGAAGTACCTCCACCTTACAGAAAACCGCAGCCAAATAAGACTAGACCCTACTCATAGTGTTGTGTTCCTGCCGGTGAGTAAGGTTGCCAGAGATCAACGAGGGGGGGGGGGGGGGGAGTTTTAGGGTCGGCAATGCGCATGTAGCTCCTCTGGAGTTGCAGGCGTACATAGGCTGCGGGGACTGCTTACCATCAGGCGGGCCATATGCTTGTTTGCCACCGACGTAGTATTAAAAAAAAACAACATCATGCATATTTAAAAAAAACAACATCATGCAACTAGTCGAATGCTGCATATTTTACCATAAGACACTAATGCACATAATGATATGGGTCATAATTTCATTATGAGTGTTAATAAGCGACATAATATCACCTATACTCTCGCGTCGCCCCTTTGACAGATCCTTCAAGTCTCTCTTGGTCAGGTTTGTTTAAAAAATATTTGAAGAAATATGATTTTACTGTATTTTTGTTACTTAAATATTACATTTCTGAGCCCCTAGTGTAAATTTATTCGATAGCGAAACGTGACGTACGCGTTTACGTTAAGTGTCATTTTGTATGGGATTTTGAGTTTTCAAAACGTCCCGCTTGGCGCGGTGTTTGTAAATCCCATACAAAATGAGACCTAACACAAACGCGTACGTCACGTTTCGCTATCGAATAAATTTACACTAGGGGTACTGAACTAATTAACGTGCTATACTACTTCCAAAAAATGTCTACAAACATTTTACCCTCTTCATATAAAAATTAACTGTTATAGTACCATCATACGACGCGAGAGGTATACAATACAATACAAATATTCTTTATTGCTCACCAATATGAAAAGAACATAATGACATACAAATTAGTTATAATTTCATTATTAAAGTTAAGCGCCATATTTTCGCCACCTAGTTAGTGATCAGGGGACCCGAGCCAAGATGGCAATCGTTTTCAGAAAACGAAACGAAACGCTACCATTTCCAAACATTTACATTTATCTTGGCGTTTCGTTTCTTTTTAATACTACGTCGGTGACAAACAACGCCTGACGGTAAGCAGTCTCCGTTGCCTATGTACGCCTGCAACTCGTTGCCGACCCTAACACTCCGCCTCTTGACCCCTCGTTGAGCTCTGGCAACTTTACTCACCGGAAGGAACAGAACGCTATGAGTAGGTTATTTGGCTGCGGTTTTCTGTAAGGCAGAGGTACTTCCCCAGTTGGGCTCTGCTCTAGATTTGGAATGACATCCGCTGTGCTGTGCCCTACCACACAAAGCGAGATGACATTCACAATGCCCATACCTCTCTTTTGGACGTAGTTTAAGGACGTACCCGGGTCCAAGGACGTACCCGGGTCGTATATCTTATTGCAAGAAGATAAGACCTATCAACTCTAGCAATTTACAGTAAATTGTATTTCTGTAAGTAGTGTGGCCACACGACGAAACACTAAAGCCATGCCCAAGGGAAATTCGGAGTCGTAACTCATGGACGCACTAGACAAGATTAGAGGTAGTTACGCGGTAAAATCTAGTAATGGACGTAATAGCAGTTTGGAAACTAGGACGTGGTCACCCTATTTATGATACGTTCGCGTTTGGGGTGCTTTGATGTGATTCTCATTAAAGCATGTTTGTACACGAGGTGGTGAGTAAGGTTGTCAGAGCTCAACGAGGATGCGGAGTGTTAGGGTCGGCAATGCGCATCTAACACCTCTGGAGTTGTAGACGTCCATAGAATACGGAGACTGCTTACCATCAGGCGGGCCGTAGCCTTGTTTATTACCGCCGTAGTATTAAAAAGGAGGCCAATTCAAACTTACATTTGACATCGGTAACTTATGTACATATCAAATCGATAGCTTAAGTGGTTCTTGAGATATTTAGCGATGTGACAGACAGACAGACGGACGGACGGACAAAGTCGCACCATAAGGGCTCCTTTTGTACCTTTTTGGTACGGAACCCTAGGACGTGGCCACCATAATTATGATACGTTCGTGTTTGAGGTGCTTTGCAGTGCAGGGGGCCAATTCAAAGTTACATGTGACATCCAAATGATGTTATTTTGATATCGTTTGCGTATGCATTTCGTTCGTACTTTTCGATATATGTATTGTATTGGCATTTCCAGGTAAATTTTATTGTGAGATCAAAATTACTATTTATATAAAACCGTTTCATAAGAATCAATACCTTTTGAATGAAGTAAAATTTCATAGAACACGAAACAATATTGTATTGAAATAAAAAGATATATCATTCTACAGAAGTCTGACAATAACACTTGCCTCTTTATTGACCTTGTATTTATTTCTTTCGAAAATATTATTTCAATGAAAAACTATTTATGATCGAGAAAAACACAATGTCATATTATAAATATTTTTTTCACCATTTGCAATTCCAGCCATCGGAAAAATAATTTATAAATTTACTAAGCCCTTTTAAATTGTACGTGAGTAATAATAGCACTATAAAGTAATATAATATAATTTTCGAGAATTTTTCATTAATAAATTCTTCGTAACTAAGTCAAATGGTAAGCAATTTGTTAACCTATAAACCCTACAAAAACAGGTACCAGATTAGAATGATTACATACAAAATCAAGTAAATTATACAGTGTTAAACATTTACCAAACTAGTTGTCCAACTTTACCGTTTAAGGCAAACACACGTTAAACGTTATCCTACATCTAATCTGTTTTCGGCTACCAGCAAACCTCAAAGGAAATATATCACGTAAAGCAGTATCTCTATTCAAATTCCATACAGACATATGACGTTTTGGTATGAAGCGGCTGCAGGAATGAAATTAGTGCCTAGATTCAAGTACGTGGAGTCGGAACACAAATTGCGTTACCTCAATCTACAACTGATTTGCAAGTTACATCTACGCTTTATCTAAAGAAGTTTACCTTATATATGTATATAAAAACATATTTCTTCAAATATTTTTTAAACAAACCTGACCAAGAGAGACTTGAAGAATCTGTCAAAGGGGCGACGCGAGAGTATAGGTGATATTATGTCACTTAACACTCATAATGAAATTATGACCCATATCATTATGTGTCTTTTGTTAAAATGTGCAGCATTCGACTAATTGCATTTAAATATACATGATGTGACAAGTTTGTGGCTAAATCGAGTTTTTGACAGTTCATTAATATAAATGTCCTGTCACATAATAGTGATTGACATGCGTATATATAGTTATAATATAGTTAGCCTGTACCCGTAACATCGTCCGCGTAAAGTACTCTTAAACAGGGTGACTCAATCAAATGTAACGACGAGGAAAAATCAGAAAGAAAGAAAAAAGAAACTACAAAGAGCCTGTATAACTAGAACAAGAAATAGATCGCGTATTCGTTAAATTTAGATAAAAAACTATAATTTCGCGTAAACCGCCTCTTAAAAGACCTGCAGCTTAAGAGTCCGCAGCAAGCTCGGCCGAATTTCACCTTCCCATACTAACAGAGTTTGGTTCTCATTTTAAAACTACGTGTTGGATTGTAATGAAACTTTGCACTTTGCCATTGGATATATTTATGCCTGTAATTCGTTTATATGGCTTTAGCTCTAGCTCAAGTTCTAGCTTATGAAACAAACGGAATAGAGCAAAAGCAAGGTTTGTATGAAACACTTGAATTCGCTGTATTTCTTGAACTATGGTATCTGAAGCTACATAAACGAACGAAGCGACAGAGAGAAAAAATCAAGAGGTCAGCTTATCTAACAAGTAAGAAGAAGGCTAAGAAAGCAGTTGCAATTGCAAAGGCCAAGATACAAGATAAATTGTACGATTTCCTGGAGAGCCCACAAGGCCAAAACTACTTTTACAGAATAGCAAAAGAACAAGAGAAGAATGCAAGATATGTAAATCATATGAAATGTGTGAGAGACAAAGCAGGAAAGATTTTGACGGATGAGAAGAGCATACAAGAATGTTGGAAGAACTACTTCAATAACCTTATGAACGAAGAGAATGATTGGAGTGGAGTGCTAAAAATGATAGAAGTAACATTGGTATGGTGAAAGAGATCACTGTAGAAGAAGTAACGATGACAGTTGAAGGTATGAAGAATGGGAAAGCGGTTGGGCCAGATGGTATACCTGTGGCAGTATGGATGTTTCTGAGAGCGGATGGATGGAAGTGGCTGACTTTATACTTTAATAAATTGTTGCAAGAAGAGGCGATCCCTGATGAATGGTGAAACAGTTCGCTGGTGCCTAATATTTTGAAGAATAAGGGTGATGTACAGTATTGCAACAACTATCGGGGAATAAAGCTCATGCCACATAATATGAAGATATGGGAAAAAGTGGTAGTGAGACGAATGAGAGTAGAAAGTGAGGTAACACAGAACAATTTGGGCTAATGCCGAGCCGAGAAAATATGGACGCCATATTTGCACTTCATCAATTGTGGGAAAAATACAGACTTGCGCAAAACAACTTGCACTTGAAGTTCAGAGCAGGCTGGGAAAATGGCAAGAAAAGCTGGAAAGTGTGGGACTGAAAATAAACAGAACCAAAACGGAGCATATGTTCTGCGATTTCGGTGGTCTATCCAGTTTTTCCCATATTGCCTTAGATGGTGTTCCCTACCAGTCTGCTCCGATTTCCGGTACCTTGGGTCATTGATCCAAAGTGACGGCGATATCAACCGTGACGTGAAAAAATGCGGGATGGATGAAATGGCAACAGGTCTCTGGAACAACTTGCGATCCACGAATACCTGTTAAACTTAAGGGGGAAATCTAAAGGACGATAAAGTATGGATCAGAATGCTGGGCGACGAAAGTTACGGATGAAAGAAGAGTACAGGCGTACAATAGGCTAAGGAGACTGCTTACCATCAGGCGGGCCGCATGATTGTTTACCACGGATGTAGTATAAAAAAATCATCATTCCACGGAGATGAAGTCGCGGGAAAAAGCTAGTTATTCCTTATTATATTTTTTAGAGAATCTAACTTATTTTTCCTTAACAGCCAAATGTCACAAGCTTCGCTACGGTGGAAACCATTAACTACTGATAGCTGTCAATTTTATCACGCGAGCGACTGACAATGTGGGATGATAAATTACTTATTTAACAATATTATTGTTATGCTTGCAACATTATTTATGTTCTAATCTTTAGGATAACTTAGTAAAAATCCACAAATCACCCTTAACTCAATAAAATTAGAGTTTATTTTCAGAATTTCCAGATAATTTGAAGTATTTGGATTCGGATCCGAATATAACTTAGTAAGTTTGTATTTAAGCACGCTCCACGTTCTCGACAAAACTACGATACGAGACTTGCCGAATACGGGTGTTATAGTTTGTAGTGGTTTTCTCCAATAAAAATGGTCAAATAATGCACTATACTTTTATTTGGAAATATAGAACAAAACAGAGTACATAACTAGGAATTTTAGAGAAAAGAAAAATAAATGAGCAAAATAACGTCCGTTCAGTACGACTCGCATTCGGATCTCTGATTGGTGGGGTCATCCCTGCCCCGCGCGCCCTCACCCCGAGCGGCGTTCGGTAGTCGTCGGCAACAACGGGAATGTGGAGTGACTATTCGCCAATGTTCATATTTTCTCGCTTATGTTCGCGTTGCCTCCGTTTCGTGTCGGTTAAATGGCCAAACATCAAAGTGCTCTCGTGAAGTTTCATGTTTGCGCGGAACTATCCCTCCACACTCTTGTTGTATTGGGATAAAAGAAATAACGAATAAACGTAGAAAAATTGTTTTAGCTTATTTTGTTGCCATGTATCGCAGTCATCTAATACCTTCGCCTATTCCACCGACTTTTGATGACTTTTTTTCATAAATCAGTAAGTAATACAGCGCGTAATACTGCAGCGACAGAAGTTTCAGAGAAGTCCATCTTGGATGAAAGTCCGACTACAATTGCGACAGACGAGAATGTAGTGGGACATTCTCGGTTTCGCCAAAACCGGTCTCGTGTAGTTTTGTCGAGAATGTGCAGCGGGCTTTAGGTATACTCCACCTAATATCGAAACTACTAATTCGTGACACGAGTCATATTAATCCCTTTGTAGCTCAGAAACTATACGTTTCATATTGTCCCTCATCTTTTCATTAGACGTTCAGATTAATAACGTACTGAATAACTCGTCACCACATTGTTAGCCGGCCCTGTATTATCTTCTAACCAATATAAGGGAAACCCGACATCTACAACAACTACGTAAAATCACGGATCAATGTATACTGGTTGAAGTATAAGGTTATTAGAAGGCAACCACAACTAAATATGGACCCTATTAAAACGTTCTTATCTCATTCTTCGAATTGGTGCGTGAGTTGTCAAGTTGTTTATCATTTCTACGTTATCTGGTTGTAAATGCCTTTCTGCCTGTCGTTTGTATTGTTTCCAAATCGACCCGATTCATTAGTGAGATACCACAACTGACCTGCAATCCACCACGATTTCCCGGCATTTCCAACATTTCTCTTCGATATTTAAATTTAACCGGCATTTCGCAGTTTTATTTATCTTTGCTAGTTAAGTTAAAATCAAGTTTTATCTCGAAATTGGATTCTGAGTAGATTTTATGTTTGCAAAAAATACCTCGTTTCGAAGCGATATTTGACTTATTTTTACGCTTTTACGTAATGAATGTAACATCTAGGTAATACTATATTTTTTTTAGAATATATTATCTTACCTTCCTATTTCGTCAGGTTACACATGTGGTAGAAAGGTCTATATTTTTTGAGATGCGGAAAAAATTACGTTTCTTGAATATGGAATACGAGTTTAGATATAGGTACGAGTACATCATTAATTTTCAAGATAACTAAAATACTTAAAAAAAAAAAGTTAACTAGATTCAGACCGAACTTACTCAGGCAAACATTGGCAACTTTCACAGACTGTGCTAACAACGCTGCCAAATTAGCTTGGTTTGACTCTTTGTTACCATTTAGTTTCTTTAAATGTACTTAGCTATACCCGAAAGTTAACGGAATACAATAAAAACACCGTTTTAATTGTTCAAAATGAGTTCGCAATTAATTTCTGACTTTATCCATTCGAGTCACTCCTCCCGCCCATTTGAACATTTTGATGATCTTCAAATATTCAGTAAAAAAAATATTGTCTTTGTGTATATTTACATACCCGCTGGAGTCATTCTAAAATTATATGACTGCGGTCAGACTCAACTCCGCAAAACTTTTCATACATTAAGTATGGTTTGACGGAGTTTAGACGCAGGCACAAATTTGGAGAATGACCCGCCCAAGCATACAAAACCTAGTTTATCTTTTCCAATATCCTGTGGATATTACGTACCCTTTCAATATTCTTCGAGATAAGGATTTATTGTTTCCGATCCGAGACAGGTTCATGAGATCAGTCGCTAACTGACCCAGATGAGACGATTAGATCACTTGCAGTCCTAAAATCTAGATATCACAATCGGATCACTATTTGGGCGTTTGACAGCTTAAGGAGCATTCATTCAACTTAGTTCGGTGAGTTGACATAGGCATAAAAAAGTAACGTCATTAAATTTAAATGGTACAATATTGTAAAATTATAAGAAAAAAAAATGAATGAATACTTGTACTTTCTAGCTACCTGTTTCATTCATTGTTGTAATTGAGTACTGTTCATTTATAATTTTATATTATACCTTTAAACGAGCAATTCTTGTGTATAAATATATATATATATATATATATATATTTCTGTGATCTCGAAAACAGCTCTAACGATTTCCCTGAAATTTGGTATATGGGGGTGTTTTTGGGGGTATACAATCGATCTAGATTAGTCTTATGTTTGGGAAAACGCGTGTTTTCGAGTTTTCATGCATTTTTCTCGCCCGTCGCCCGGTGACAAACTTTTTTTTTATATATATGTTCAAGTTTATATATATATATTTTTTAATTTTTATTGTATAGGACAAGTTTAATTTAGTAAAAAAATATAGTTAAGATTATCAACTATACACCACCATATTACAATAAAGTTATAACCGAGCAACGCTCGGTCGCCCAGGTACTGTGTAATTAAGTTAAGTAAATTATAGTATAGTAATTAAATAGCTAATAGATAAATGTAACCGCCCATAGCTATAGAGCTGCATTGCTGTCCTGCGACTTCACTAGGCAGCGCTGCCACCACCACTCATCCACAGATACCAGTCATAGGACAACTCATTCAATTGCGTACCATTCACGCGTAACATACATATTCCAAATTCAAACTGGTTTCCAATGGTTGTTATGCGTGGAACAATGTCCGCATTTAACTGGATCTGCAGTTAACGTCACGCCATTTTACGTCACACGACGTCGCCTGACGTGGCTTGACGTCGTTGCAGATTGGCTTATGTTGGAGTGGCTCTAGAAATCCTGTAGCATGTACGCAGTTAACTACATATCCCTATGCAAAGTAAGCAACCTAGTTTTACCAATACATAGAACAAAGTATCTATTTCATTTCTCACATATTTAAATGATTTTTTAATGTTTGTAAGTAAAAAAATATTTCTACGTGCATGTTAGTCACATTATACTGTTTTTATGTTGATAATTTTATATCACTCACAATCACATTAATTTCATATCACTACACCTTATAAAAAAAACCGGCCAAGAGCATGTCGGGCCACGCTCAGTGTAGGGTTCCGTAGTTACTCTTCCGTCACAATAAGCTAAACTGGAGCTTAAAGTATAGTAAATTGTTAACCAAGGGATGAAACGTTACGATTACGTGAGTTAAACAAATAGGCAAATTTGCATAATCAGTACCTAATTAGGTAAAGTAATAGTCTTTTTACTATGAAGGGGGAACTTTTTGCGATAACTCAAAAACAGCTAAACTGATCATGTCCGCTATAGTTTTCATTTAATGTCTTTCTTAAGCTCTACTTCCACGATTTTTTTCATAATTTTTGGACCTATGGTTCAAAAGATAGATGGGGGGGGGACACAATTTTTTTTCTTTCGGAGCGATTATCTCCAAATATATTCACTTTATCAAAAAATGTTTGTTGAAGATCCCTATTAGTTTTGAAAGACCTTTCCAACGATACCCCACACAGTAGGGTTGAAGAACAAAAAAATTCACCCCCACTTTACGTGTAGGGGAGGTACCCTCAAAAAAATTATTTTTTTAGATTATATTGTACGACTTTGTCGGCTTTATTGATTTATATATCCACGCCGAATTTCAGCTTTCTAGCACTAACGACCACGGAGCAAAGCCTCGGATAGACAGACAGACAGACAGACAGACAGACACACGGACATGGCGAAATTATAAGGGTTCCTAGTTGACTACGGAACCCTAAAAAGAAACATGAAAATGATTACATTAGACAATTGAATGCTTGCAAAAAGTTCTGTCGTAACAGAACCCAAGCAGCCCAAATAGCCCCCCATCAAAAAAGATCTAATTGACTTCGCGCCACCAAAAAAACAGTTGGCTAAGTGAAGGCCATTCATCCATCGCTCACGTAACCCAACATTGTTCCTTTTCCGTTCGTCCATTTGCTGCGACTAGGGAGGGGTCGTGGTGAGTTACTTGTTTTTCGGCCATCCTAGTTTTTGCTGTACATAAGTTATTCGTTTTTAGTAAATTGAGTATTTTAGAATACTTGGCCATTACTTTCATTTTCTGTTTTGCTGATGAAGACAGAGGTTTAATTAGGCTATCAATCCCGATAACTTTGTTATTTTAATAACAAATGTACATATTTTAATCACAGTAACTCAGTAGTCCTCGATTGTATCCCGATTTGTATAAACATTAAGGTATTTACCACTGCGTTACCATCTTTTACATTAATCAAAATTAAAACGATATGAACTTTGGTGAACAAAGTCCTATTATTAGATTCAGGTACATCATCGGAATAAATTTTTTATACATGAATTCAATATCTATCATACTTTTTTTGGCAATGGATTGATGGTCATGAAAAAATATAATGATCCATTTTTTATGATATAGTTGGCAAAAGAGCAGACGAATCGCCTGATGGTAAGCAAGCAACACCAGAGGGGTTGTAAGTGCGTCGCCGGCCTTTAAGATGTGAATACGCTCTTTTCTTGAAAATCGTATCGTTGGGAAACACTGAATGCGACAGTTCATTCCACAGTTTCGCTGTGTGAGCAGGAAGTTTCTGAATAAATGCACAGTTGAGGACTGCCAACCATCTAAGTCATGGCGAAGATAGAAATGTCGCAAAGAGCGATGACGGAACAAAGCGGTAGAGATTAATCAAAAGAATTCCTTGGAGCACTCCCCGTTATATACATGCGACTAGCGACTTATTACCAGCGGGTCGCATTTTTATCGCCTGTCACGTTCTAACACGTATATATGTGCGAAAGTGACAGACAGTGATAGGTGATAAAATGCACCGTAGTTTTAAATACTACTTTAACTAATATACTACGTGTTGGTAAAAGACCTTGCGAATCCCCAATCGACAGCAAATAAGTTCAGATACCTATTTATAGTGAAATACGATATGTAGGGGAGAACACATCATTTTTTTTACATAGGCTGAAACAGAAACGCGTCGCTCGCGCTTTGCGGTCACTCCGTCAAAAACAAGAGTTCTCAACGATAAGTAGTTTCGTTATTTAAAAAAAATGACAATTTCTACTGCGTTACTTAAAGTATTGAATTTCATATATAGGTTTATTTTTAACTTGTAAATTATGGTTAACAAAAGTTAGCGAATAACGATATTACCGACTAAAATAACATCTTTACATAAAATATTGTAACAGAACAACACTAGCTCCAACTATTCGGCTGCCTATTGGACGTGAAAAACTCGAACAAATTCCAACGAGCTTTCTCAACTCAAAAGGTCATTTTGTTACGCTATTCGTTGGGACTTACCACTTTTCGGTTCTGAGCGGTAACGCAGGCGGAACAATTTTGTTAAGAGTGGCCGAGTTTCGTTACATTGTTATGAGTTATGTGTAATGTGATTGCGGATCGCTTTTGAGTTTTGTTTGCAGCCAGAGATTATGTTATGTTCATTTTTTAGCATAAAAGTAAACTGCTCGTAGGGTTTTGCTAAAAAAAAGATAGCATATTACATTAATTGAACTAATAGAGTGAGAGATTAAAACTCTTCTGGAAGTGAAAATAAAGATGATGGAGGAATTCTCCAATAGGAGAAATTCGGAGTGCATTTACGGTTTTTTTTTAATATACATTGAGATCGTTTTTAGCCAATATTGATGAACAGTTCTAGTAGTTTAAGAAAATTTAGTTTATAAAAAGGAAAATAAAGAACTCTCAAAGTTATTTGCATTACATTTGAAAGCGCAAAAGAAGTTAAAAATGTAATTTATAGATTTAGATAACGAAATATATTGCGAATTTTCGCTAATTAAAACTGTTGATGATTATTTTATGAATGCTTTATAATCTAATTTGGAATATAATGTGTATAACCATTGACTTTATGTATAGTTTTCATTTTATGGTTAGGTACTTAAATTACTGGGTCCAGTGAACCCCAAAGCGACTAAATGTGTTTCAAACTAGGGTGCGACTGTTCTAGTGTTAATGTAATTGTTTTTACGTAAAATTTCTTCCATTGTGCATTACTGAATTTAATATTTTATACGAAAAAAAACTTCATAAAGATTCAACCGGGAATTATATGTTATGTCCTACAGCCGTGGCTTAGAGCTAGTTATAAATCTGCGGGAAATACCTCTAATTTTTATTTTAGTGTTGCCTGACATAGTATAATAATGAGCGCAAAAATACCAAATGTTTTTTTTAAATATATTTGATAAATAGTATTAAGATGGGGGGATTATATTTTTATCACTTGTATGACACAAGTCGCCAAATCCGACATGCCGTTTGGGCTGCAAAAGAAAAGCATTGTTACATAGGTCGGTTACAGAAACATTAAACTAAATTCTTTGGGTATAAAGATCTACAATTATAGTTATTTCCTGAACTTTCACATATAAAATCTCTAGCACAATCCTTTAACTTATACGGATATTGAAGATGGCTACTTTCTGTGTTACTTCAACTTAGTTTTGATTTATCGCTAGTTCTGAAAAGTTTAATGCTAACATAAGACCATGATAACTTTTGTACCAAAGTTCTTTTGGTTGTAGAAAATGTATCTGTATTTGTGACCCAAAACCATGGGACGTTGACAATAGTGAAAAAAAAAATCGTATTCGCATCTTGTTCGCACCGAATCCACAAAAAACTGGCCAAGACAAGACTCGCGCACGAAGGGTTCCGTACCATTATGCAAAAAACGGCAATAAATCACGTTTATTGTATGGGAGCCCCACTTAAATATTTATGTTATTCTGTTTTTAGTATTTTTTGTTGTACCAGCAACAAAAACGCATAATCTCTGAAATTTTCAAGTGTCTGGCTATCACGGTTCATGAGATACAGCCTAGTGACAGACAGACACACAGACGGACAGTGGAGTCTTAGTAGTTGGGTCCCTTTGGGTACGGAACCCCAAAAAAAATAATCAAAGTGTACACATTTTAAGTTATTTGTCGGATTCTTAGTCTGATTTGTTTTTTGTCCACTTAACGTTGCTGATCACACAAGAACTATGGATTGACTTATTTCTACTTATAGGGATTGTTTATTCATATTATCTTATTAAAAAAAATATGATTAAATGAGATATAATTTTCTTAAATAACGCTAAGTACATAAATATTTATATGCAGCAAAAACACATTCTCGGGTAAAAGCTCGCATCTCTAGCAGCTCGATCTGTTTTGTGCCGTCCAAGTTACGGCAGCAATTTTTGCAATGTTGACCGTCGCACGTAAATACTTCTTTCTTGGCGTTTGCCTATTGGTCCGGGCCACGTAGTAGGTAATCTGGTTGTCCATTTTCTGTCTACTATCTTTGAAACATACAAGTACATGTTTACCTATAACGCCCTGTACAGCAAAGAACTATCTTATATTAACTTACCTTATCTTATTAAGTTAAAATTATGAGTCATAATGTAACCCCAATGGGTTACCGTAAAACTACACAACTATAGTCCAATACTGCAACTATAGTCCACAAGTTCGAAAGGAAATTAAGTATCTATACCAATGTTCGTTTTGGTTTACTCCTAGTTTTACCTTCCATTTATAAACATACTTTGCCTTAGAACTACAAAAATATAGTAAAATATACACCTGAACGAGAAAAATTGAGTTTATTTGTGGACCATAGTTGGGAGCTTTGGACTATAGTTGGGGGGTTTTACGGTACTTAGCGGATATGGACTAGGGTCAATACCCTAGTCCATATCCGCTAAGTACATTTTATTGCCAAAACGCCATCTCATTTTACCTTTTTTGACCGCACACTGTCCGATCCAATAAAGGAGACGTTAGAACGAGAGGTAACACTTTAAGTGATTGTTTGTCTTCTGAGGGTTGTTTACCAAAATAGTTTAGATACACGTGTGAAGGGAATTGAGGAAAAATTCTTTAGAGTAATTTGGTCAGAGTTTAAAGTGTAGTGGTAAGTGATAAAATATGTTTGTTATAAAATGGTTGTCAATGATGATAATAGACACTGACAGCATAAAAACATGTAATAAGTTTTCACCAATAATTGGCCAAAAGTGGGATGAAAGCTAAGGACGAAATAGGTATTGACTCCTAGATACTGTCAGCATAAAAATATGTAAAAAAAACGTATCTTAATGTACACCCAGTTCGTTGTCGTGTCGGTCTGGAAATACTGCAGGCAGTTTAGCTGTCATGACTGTCAACCGTCTAAGTGGTAAAGATGAAAATGTTGTCGCGTAGAGCGATGGCGGAAAGAGGCGACAGGGATTAATCCGAACAATTCCTCGGAACACTCCCCGTAACACATGTTATGAATAAATTATACAGGTTGTAACAGAAATAGTGGAGGTCTTCTACTTTTTCTTAATCAAAATATGCCATATAATATTATACACCGAATATGCCGTTAAACGGACCGATCGACCTATGGGCATTAGGCGACAATATATACATACATAAATAGATAAATACATACTAATATACATAGAAAACACCCATGACTAGGCACCAATATTCGTGCTCATCACACAAATAAATGCCCTTACCGGTATTCGAACCCCGGCCTATCGGCTTCATCTTCACTACCCACTGCACCATACATATGTAAAAGCGGTCATCCACTATCCTCTTAAGCACACGTCATTTAAATGTTATGCACATTTTTGGGCTTGACCTCTCAACCCGGCCATTAACTAACTGCTCCCAAGGGAAGTAATACGCATTCCAGGCCTAAGCCAGATGCCACTCGGTTTTCCATATGTCGGCCATATTAGCACGTAAGTCAGATGTCGTCGATCTTCATCTGTTTAGGAAATTAAAGTGTTAGGAATTTTAGTGTTAGAATTGTTTTAACACATTCAGTGCCAGCGCGAGCTGTGCCCTAAGAGCGTAGCCGATAACAGGAAAGAAAAACCGTTTTAAGCGAAGTGTCTACGAACAGACAACCCGCCTAGCGGATCACTGACAGTGAGAGGCTCATTTGAGTTTTAGTTATTCGTTGCCAAAAGTGAAATTTTTGGTTGAATAACTTCTGATACTGACAGATCAGCATCATATTGGAAACAGGTCGAATAACTAAAACTCGAATTGGGCTGTGTATTAATGTAGTTGGTTAACTGACAACTTCACCGCGACTTTGACTGCATAAAATGTCAGTGATGAAAAGCATCGGTTCAGCGGTTCAAGCGTGAAGAGGTATCAACGATAAGCCAAACATTAAGTCTAGATACGATAAGAATCGGAAATGTCCGTGTCAAAAGTGACGTTTCTTCAAACAAACGTATCTAGACCTAATATTTGACGTGCCTTAAAGTTCGAAGCAGGCCGGGAGTTACTTTCGGGTTTATATTTTAGTAGGGATTTTACTAATTCACACGAATATTATAAGTTCCTTTTTTAGGAATTTGAGTTGATTATTACTAATTAGCATACTTCGCTCTAAATAATTTATTACTAATGACCTATTACATTTATTTAAAATCTTTATGCTTATATTAAATTAATACAAATAATACAACAAAATGGATTTATACTTCGACGACCGGTTTGGCCTAGTGGGTAGTGACCCTGCCTACGAAGCTGATGGTCCCGGGTTCAAATCCTGGTAAGGGCATTTATTCGTGTGATGAGCATGGATATTTGTTCCCGAGTCATGCGTGTTTTCTATGTATTTAAGTATTTATAAATATTTATATATTATATATATCGTTGTCTAAGTACCCTCAACACAAGCCTTATTGAGCTTACTGTGGGACTTAGTCAATTTGTGCAATAATGTCCTATAATATATATTTATTTATTTATATATACTAATAATTACGGAAGAATAAATAACATGTTTCTATCTACATCAAATATTAACTAATTTGTAAACAAATTACAGTCATTTGTAGTAACCCAATTAAGCTGTTATTAATTAGGCAGGGTCTGTTCCTCGTGTTTCTATTGAATTCGGTATTATTAAATATATTACGAATATCATATAGAAATTAAAATGATTTTGTTTTGAATAAAATCAGCTTGTAATACACCTTTTAAATGTAGGTATGTGTAGTATATTTTATATACGAACGCATATAGCTCCACCATTCAAAAAAATCCATAAACTTGGATTAAAAGATAAAAATCACTTCGGCCACAACGGGCCACTCACGTTATTTAAGTCTCGTCAAAGTTTTTAACTTGAACCGATCTCAATTTACTTTACTTAAAGTACCTAAGTATTTCTAAACTCATAAGCTTATCCTTCAGCGTTTGAAAGGAACGTACCTAAGCCAAATAGATTTCGGATTACCAAGACCACTTTTATATATAGGTGCTTCCAAATCTAGCGAACACGTTGTGTAGTTTGCTATAAATTGAACGCTTTATTCGAGTCTTGCATGAGTTTCGCTAATTAGGCGCGCAATATGAAGCAAACATAGGTCCGCACTCGAATATGGACGCACCGTATAATATGTAGATTGTTGACAAACAGGTATGGTTGAGTCAAACACATTTTAGAAAAACAAATCATTTCTGAGGACATTTTAATCAAAGTTAACGACTCTGGTACATAGATTACCAGTTTTTCTTATTTGAGTCTCAAGTACTGAAAAATGTATACCGCCTTTAAAGGTGCTGCGTAAAAATGAGCTTTATCCCTTAAATTTGCGACATCTACAGAAAAGATGCGAATGAGTTTGCTTAAAAAATGTGTATGGCCCGGTTAGATTTTTACCTTCGCTCATTATATACCGACCAGTGAATAACTGTAATCTCACATGAGGGTAAGTCGTACCTAAATTAAACTCAGTTATAAGTACACTAAAACTGACAGAGCCTCAGTGTTAGCACTTGCTATGAGCAATTTTTAATTTGTCAGGGAATACGGACTTTAATTTGTCAGGGAATACGGACTGGAGCGAATTCTATTCCTTAGCAATTCGCATTAAGAAGAACTAGACTAATCACTTGATAATGTTAGTATACATTACGCAGCCCCCCGCTTGTAAGTCCGGTCATCAAAAGAACAAAGTTATGTAGATAATTCTTTTTTTTTTTATACTACGTCGGTGGCAAACAAGCATACGGCCTGCCTGATGGTAAGCAGTCTCCGTAGCCTATGTACACCTGCAACTCCAGAGGAGTTACATGCGCGTTGCCGACCCTAACCCCACCCCCCTCGTTGAGCATTCTTCTACACACACTCCAAATATAGCTAATATACCAAAAAAAGGTGTCCGACTCATCGATCGTCGCTTCCGTATCATCGTCCGCGATGTTAACACATTAAGTGCCGGGATCCCACCCAGCGGATTCTCTGTTCGTAGTCGCTTTCCTTTACAAAGCGGGAAAACACTCGCATTGGCTACGACCGTAGCGCTACGGAAACGTTGACAGTGAATATGTTAAGAGAGGGTTCAGTCAAAATTATTTTCGTTCTCTTGTTTTTTGTCCCCAAAAAATGTGACGGAATGTAGCTTTTTGTATGAGATGAAATTTAGTTTTTAACTGTACTCATGGTAAATGTAATCTACTGCTAAAAAGACATGCAATAGCACTCGTCTTTTTTTATTTATTTGATAAAATACAGGAACACAAGCGTGACAGAGTGGTCCAAAACAAGACAACGAAGAGAATTTCGACCCGGCTAACGCAAAATTGTGGTTGTACATTGACGAAAATATCGAGATGACAGTAGCGACGAAAAGTCACGTCATCATGTCCATTTATTATTAAAGTTTCGATAAGCGTTTTCTTAATAAGATTTTCTTTTGTCTAGGCCCCCAAAGCTTATTTTATAATACTCCCTCTAGCTTATTTAGCGCCAATCGCACCATCCGCACTTGAAAGACTGAACAACGTCACCGGGTGCGGCAGTTTACTATGAAACTTCCCATAGAATATAATTTAGCGAACGCTTTAACGGTGACAGACAGTTTGGTGCAACCGGCCCTTACACTTAGAGGCAAAAAATAAACGGTCTGCTTGATAGCAAACAGTTGATAGCAACTGCTGATACTGATACGACTATAAAGAAAATCCGAGAAACGTTAGCATTCTCTATACAACCAACCAAGTATTCCGGTAGAAAACATTAAATTATTGTGAAAATAAAATGATTTTATTTATTTATTTATTTATTTAAATATGAAACAAACGGTCATACAAAAAAAAAATATCATTACAGTTTCTTATCTTAATCTAGACCTATAGTTTCCATGTTTGTTAAACATATCTTTATATAAAAGCACGAAAAGTACCTATCTACGTTTAGGTTCAGCTAAATAGTAAGAGGTTACACAGAATTTGAGAAATCAGATTTACAAAACACTCAGTGAAAAGCACAATGTAAAACACGTTCTACGTTTATAACAACTTTTGAATAAGTATGAAGTATCGACAAACATGACATAATAATACTTATTATATACACGTTAAGATTTATATGCTACTAGTCTTGAATACTCTTTTCAATGAACTTATGGTACAATTAAATATGTCTACATTTTTTACAATGTTATGATCATTATAGAGGGCACATGTTCGTTTAATAAACATATTTTTGGAATAGTTAGTTCTACTACATGGAATGGAGAATAAATGCTTGTATCTGGGACGACATCGGCGCTCTTTATTACCTGGAACTCTTATACATATGTCTTTCAACAAGCTAGGGGCATCAATATACCCATTTATTATTTTAAATAATAGAACAGAATCAACGCAGTCTCTCCGACACTCTAGTGACTGCATTTTATGACGGTTTAAGGATTCCACATAATCTTTGTATTCAATACCACATTTAAAATCAAGGGATTTTAGGAACTTTTTTTGCAATCGCTCTATCCTGTCAATATGAATGCTGTAATGGGGACATGATTTTGATACATACCTATATGAATTCCGAGAAACTCCATAATACAGCATACAATGAAAATAAATGTTGAACGGTATAAATTATGAATTATAATTTTGGGAGCTTAAAGTAATTTTTATAAGCACATTTGTACAGTCACCAGCAATAACATCTCGCATAACGAAATGCGTAAAAATATATGACACGCTCTAGTAAATAAATAATTTATTCGTTGGAACATGGTGTTACAAATGTTCTTATAATTAAGTAAGTACAATCATGGACCCTACTAGGGCATTAAAAAGTGTATTTGTCTGTATCTGTCCTCTTCACTCTTTAACCGCTGAACCAATCTAGTTGAAATTTGGTAAACATATAACTTGAGCCCCAAGGAAGGATGTAGGTTAGTTTTCATGCCGTAAATCATCTCTTTAGTGGAATTGAGATAATTGATGCAACGCCTGATAATTGATCTGAATTTGTGCTTAAATTGAATAATTGCTTTTATTTTTTATCCAGGCGTTATAATTGTCTCTCAAATAAGGAAGTTCGTATAGGAAATAAAAAAAAGCAGATTGAATGAAAAATAAGTTACTAAACGTACTAATTCCATGGTGACGAAGTCGCGCGCAGAAGCTATAATAGCTGTATAATAAGATGTCACTACGAACAGTTTCAACCAACGAATTCAATTGTACTGTATTAGGTACTTAGCTTTCCTACAAAACACTATTGGGAAAACAAATACAGCTGTATACAACTGTATAAAAATATCCACGTTTACAAAACGAAATTTACTAAGGATAAAAGGTAGTTTTTCCCGGGAAAATAGAAAAACCTCGTGGGAAATGCAGAATATCCCTTAAGACGAGAAAAAGAAGAGCGTTTCTAGAGTCGCCTCTTAAAATGAAATTACTTCAAGAAAATTTGAAAGAGAAATTTATCTTTGTAGAAGAGGTTTTGAATGACGCTTTTTAGATTATTTAACGAGATTTCATATTGAATAAGTGTTATTTTTGTTAATAATATAAATGGTAGAAATGGTCTAAAAAAAATCACATAGTGTCACATTAAATAATTTAAACCCAAGGATAAGTTTAAATTTTTACTTTACTATACAGGTTAGTACAATACCAATTAATATATAATAACTGCTTATTTAGTTATTGATAAAAATAACTAAAAGAAATATAATACTCCTCTTTTTGCATAAGAAGGAAAGAGCGTGTTTAATATATGTAGAAATCTGATGTAAATGGAGTTTTAATATATAGAAATATTAAGGCGCTGGAATTTATCGGAATCATGCTTTACTCGTAATTTATTTATTATATTCAAATTTAAAAATAGTATTTTGCGTAAAAACCCGAGAACAAATATTTTTCCAAAAAAATACAGGTTTAGACGTTTTAGTACTAATACATTATAAGTATTGCGTGTTAAAGAGGCTAAATAATTTATAAAATGAAAAATGCAACGGCATTTATATGCTAATTTAGTCAAATAATTAATACCTAATAACAAAACACGGTACAAAGGAGCTTTGTACTAAATAACCACAGTAATTGGAGACGGCGAAATGATGTTCAGTGATGCTGACAGCCTTCACGAGCTTTTTATTTCCACTGTAGCGCCTTTCATCCTTATGGAATATAAAATAATAACGTTTATTTTGAAATTATTAAAAGGTGTTAGGTAATAAAAGTGGCTTTTATATTTTATTTTAGACATTATCTTTCATTTAAAGTGTAGATCTTGACAGTTTAAAGCTAAAGTATAGATAAAAGTCACTTTATTCATTATGGTTACAAATTATAGATCGAAAATGATCTTTAGAATTTACCCGTTTAAATATAAAGCCATATACCCTAGGCTTAAAAAACATTTATGCATGAAACAGACTGAAACAAGAAATTTAATTCAAAAATTCAATCTCTTTCATCACGAAATTCCCAAGTTATCATCAGAACACGTTAATAAGCCCTCATGCTCACGCTTTGTTGCCGAAAACGGCAAAAATATTCGAGAGAATTCAAAAGCTTACGACAATTATGGCCAGCATTCCACAGGACACCGATTAAAAAAACAATGGAACACCGCACTCACCGTTTTTTTTAAAATCACATTTGCCGCGCAAAGCGCAGATCGGAACGTCACTCACACAACACGGTCGTTCTGTACGGAGGTTCGCGGGGTACTGAATTCGCGCAGTCTCCGAGTCATAACTGTACCAAACCCGTGGCTCCCAACGTGGAGGTGCTACGAACAAAGTGAATTTAATGTTAAGCTTAAATTATTTGGAAGGGACTATAGTTAATGCCGTCGATCTATTTTGCATACTTTGATGGTAAGGTTAACGAAGTGTTCGTATCTTAAGTTCTGACTTAAGGGCGCTAGGCTTGAATACCTCTTTTGAACAGGAATTGCGGCCCGATTCGAAGAATGATTAAAACATGTTTAAGATCTTGGATAAACAAATGGGAATAATCGTTTTTCGGCACAGGTGCACAATTTCATATAATTTTGACTGCCCATCATATTAAAAATTTTGTGAGTTAGCCGTCATTGAAGATTAAATAGTTCCACATTTTACTTACATTTAAAATTTTCAGGATTGAGCCTATTTAATCAGTATTGCATAAATTTCCATGAAACAAACAATGACATCAAAATCCCATTTCCAAGTAACACCCCACAGGTAAAGCATTGAATGCATTTTCAATAATGAGAATTTGCTTTGTTCGCTATTCAAATGACAAACGAAGTACCTCATTCAGTATATTCAAATATGAAACAAGTGACACTCTGCTTTGCCATGTTTCCACTGAAATATAGTTAAACTCCTACGTGGGTACTACTGAAAGTTTCTATAGGTGATGCTAGATAATGAGCTACAGATATCACGCAGTGAAAGAAGATGTTAACTTTTTGAATGTACATATTACTCTTTTTCTATTTTTGGGGGTTTAATTTATTTATATATGTATTTTAAAAATGCTAACAGTTAGAAAATTAAAGTCGAGCTTTTTTAGAATTTTATCCCGAGAAATTTTTGGTTTTAGAATGTTGTACTATCACTCAACTTTGTATTCCACTCTCGTTCGACTGTTTGTAGTGGGTTTTTAATTTTAGTCTCGTAAGAATAGGTTCGTACCTATTCTTATGGAGGATAACCGAGAAAAAGACATTTTCGTAACTAAAATTGCAGTTGTGTGCTCAATTATACAATGTTCCAAAAATTATGTGTTCCATATCGGCAGATTCAGACAACCTTTACGTATTCAAGTGAGTCAATTAAAAAAATCCTTCATGATCACGTAGGCGACAATTAACATGAATCGGAATAGAAACCGCACAACCTTGCAAGCACTGATGGGCCCGAATTTTCATAGAATAAGTGCCCGAGGAGAAATGGGCCCATCGTAACGAAACTTTGTACGTACTGTTAGAAAGAGTTAAGAATAGCGATTAAATACAATAATATTTTCATCTCATTGGTAGGCATCTTCCTTCGAGCAATGCCGGCTTCCGATACGTCGGAAGGAAGGAGCCTAGGCGATATCTTACCAAACAAATCATTCTGCCATTTTTTGCAGGGGAAACGTGCACACAGTCGCACTTCTCACTCACTACATACAAAATCCAATCTGTAATGACGACACAAATACATAGAAAATGACACACGTCAAAGACAAATCTTGCACACCTCGATCTCCGAGTCACAACATGCACCGCCATAGGTATAATTTTACTATGCTTCGGCAGACAGGAAATAGTATGAATGCCGTCTCCATTCCTGGTGTAGCTCGAAAGCATCTTCTGTTCAAGTTCATTCTTGGTTGCCCAGCACCCGGAGCCATACATTAATGTCGCTCGTACTGCGGTTTTGTAGACGCGCCCTTTAAGCCATATTGGCATCCGGTCATCAAAGAGCACCCCGGTTAGGGTCCTCCAATCATCCCGCGTTGAGTCTGTAGGTGACGTCTGCGTCTGTGTTGGCATCTGCCATTAGCATGGATTCAGTGAGTGATGTTTCATTATGTAATTTTATGTAATAACTAGTTTCCGATCGTGACTTCGTAAACGTATAAGTCATTAAAAACGTTTAAAAAATGAAATTAATTAAGCGCTGGTAATAAAGGCTAAATTTTTTTTTATAGTGTCATAGTTACATAATAGTAGTTTATGTGACTGCTACATAATAATAGGCATTAAAATACACGAGTGTGGGTTTAAGAAACGAACAAAGTGAGTTTCTTAATAGGATCACACGAGTGTTTTAATGCCTAATTATGTACAGTTACATACACTATTTTATCTACACACATTTTATAAACTTTCTATGATATATTCACTAACCCAAATTACAGGGCATCTTTGCTCTCTTGGCGGAACTCGCGGATATGTGGTGGCGTCACCGAAATATTTTTATCGCTCTTTTAACACGAGACTTTTGCTATAGTTACTTTAAAAACAACAAAACATATTCATTTTTTACTTAAAACTTATTAAAAGATAAACTGTACGTCAAATGGCGGCAAATGAAAACTGTTTTCACGCATGTCACGCATTCGTAGTTTTTTTTTATTCAGAGAGACAGAGACAAATAGAGTCGGGGGCCTATTTCCGTATCATTCGATACAAACTAAAATGCGAGATATGTCAAAATTGTATCAACTGATATTAGAATAGAGGTCAAATGGAATTGCTTTTTTTTCAGAGATGTTCCAAATTTGAAGTCATAACCAATTCGATTTTGATATAGTTATGAAGCAATTACAACATCATCATAGATAAGAAATTTGTTGTAACAAAACAGTATATCGTAATGTTGGCCATTATTTACGGATTTTGAAGGCGTCATAGAGGGCTTATGATATGTGTGTAGATAAAATACGTTACATTTTATGTGGTTGTATAAAAAATACAAGCGGATCACCATTTATAATAAGAAGTCCATGTAATCCTTTTGTCGGCAAAATAATGCACGCGTTTATTTACTAAAAGCGAAATGCATCTGTCTATTCAAAATATCTCGCAGAATTATTAAATATACAAATTAATTACATGCCTGAAATACCTTACCTAGGACTTTCTTCTCAAAACGTGTATTATAAGTATAAGTTATAACGAAATCTTATTTATTAAATGTGCTTGTTTGCAGTCAGATTCAAATGTACGACGCAGTGGCATTTAAGTTTAATTTAATTAAAGAATCTTACATCAATATTGTCCCTATTTGGCTTCATAAATAATTTTCCATACCGGTGCTTCATATATATTTTAATATTCTTCATATTTTACTTTATTATTATAAAAACATATTTATTTTAAAAATCTAAAACAAAATTCCTGACATGGTTCATTTGCTATTGTTAGGTAAATTTACTTTCAGGTCAGCGTTCGGTTGACTTTTGTGTCCTGACGGTCAGTTAATAGTTATATGAAGTTAATTATGCTAAGTTATAATAGGTCGCTAGGTCACATGTTAAGTGAAGGTTCTCACCGGGTCACCCTTAAATTTAAGCTGTGCGTGAAAGGTACCTATTGAATAGAGAAAATTATCGGAAAATAATAAAAAAGGCCGTATAAGAACCTCAATTGACCACGACTACTCTGACAAGAGTATACAGAAATACAGATTTATATTGGTAAAATAAAAGCACAGTTTATAAGTCAAAACGCCTACGGATAAGATGAAGATGTTACTATGATGGACGTGAGAATAGTAATATGATCTTTTCTTCTTCTGTGTCGTTATACTCTTTGCAGAGTGTCGTGGTCAACTGTTGACATCAAGCAGGTGTTGCCGTACGATTTCTCGCAATTTGTCGCAGTTGGAGGTCATTCTGGCAAATGCGTTCAGGGGTCCTTCCATGGCAGATTTGATTTGGAAATATGATCCAGCATCTAGTATTTAAAGGTACCAAACTGTCTATGTAGATGTCGTCATAGTTGTCTTATACCTGTTTCTAAAGGTACGGTTTGGATTCAAACTACACTAGCATTAGGTACCTACTGCTGAAGTAATGCAAATTTATAAAATCATTACTGTCTGTTACTGTTATATATATGTGTATATATTTATTGTAGGTCATATACTATTGCATGTATATTGTAGGTTGTAAGTAAAATAAATATCTCTTCTATTTTTTTTTGCGCCACTTTGTACAGTTTTCGGATGTCTTCCGTCTCCAATTCTCCTTCAATTGCTCAAAGGTTAACTGGAAGAGATCCCTTAAAGGGATAAATTCGCCTTTGTACTAATGATGAGTATTTTATTTCCTGTTTTGTTTTCATTTTTGTACAATAAAGAGTTCTACTACTTATTGAAATATTATGTTAATGTGATATTTGTAGAATCTGGTTACGCCTATTTTAAGGGACCACAGTACTGGCAGTAGACGGAACCCTGTCAAATTTGTATTTGTGTAGCAACGGTTCTATGAATTGTTTGTTTACTTTTATGTATGCCAGTCGGTCAATAACAGTTCTCATGTAAACACGGAATAAATTTCTAGTATACACTTTCTTGGTTTAACTGTGCTATAGATCTCTGCTAAATAGTGATAGGTTTATTCCCCACAGTGGTTATGTAGCCTACGCACGATTCAAGAATAGTGTTAACGGTAAAAGAAAGAAATTTTCAGCGGAAATGAGTAGTACTGTAAAAATTGATCAACTCAACGAGAGTAATTATGAAACATGGAAGATCCAAGTTGAAGCAGTGTTAATAAAAAACGACGCCTGGGGATACGTTAATGGGAGTATCAAGAAACCAGCGGAGGTAGCCGAAGCAGCAAAATGGGAAATTGGCGATTCTAAAGCTAAGTCTGACCTAATTTTATCCATAACCCCGAGCGAATTACGACATTTGAGAGGTTGTAAGACATCGCGTGACGTATGGTTAAAGTTACAGAACATTCATGCTTCCAAGGGACCTGCGAAAAAGGCTACGCTATTAAAAGAGTTGTTACTGCGTAAATTGGATGAAGGTGGTGACTTACGAGAACATGTCATGCGATTTTTCGATGTAGTAAGCCAATTAGCGGACATGGATATTGAAATGCATAATGATTTGATCTCTATAATGCTTCTGTATAGTTTGCCGTCCAGTTTTGACAATTTTAGATGTGCCATAGAATCTCGAGATGCATTGCCAAAACCAGACGCATTGAAAATTAAGATATTAGAAGAGGAACATTCCAGAAATGATAAAGAAAGTGTAGATAAGGCACTTCTTGTAAAAGGAAAGAGATCTTCTAAGCCTAAGAAACAAATAGAGCATCGTCAACACGCATATGATGCCCCTGAGCAGGCTAATTCGAAATTTAAGTATAAATGTTTCAAATGTCACCAGCATGGACATAAAGCCTCTGAGTGTACACAGAAGATAAAAGTACAACGTAATGATAGTGCAAAGTATGTGTCGAACTTAAATGAATTACCAGATGTTGATTCCAATTTTGTAACATTCAATTGTGTTTCAGATGTTAATGCTGTTTGCAACGAGAATGGAAATTGGATCGTCAACAGTGGGTGTACGTCACATTTGTGCAACGATACAGATAAATTTGGTACTACATTACTACCGTTGCCCGGTAAGCTAAATTTAGCGACAAATTCGAGCACAAACGTACAAGGTAAGGGGACAGTAAGATTTTCTTCATGTAATAATGGTTCTAAAACTGAAGTGCACCTGCCAAATACTCTATTTGTTCCTGATTTGCGATGTAACCTAATTTCAGTAGCTAAAATTACTGATCAAGGGTATAGCGTTACGTTCAAGAAAAACATAGCTAGTGTTCAAGATAGCTATGGTAACACTAAACTTGTCGCGAATCGTAAAGGTAATCTATATTACGTCGAGGAACATTGTGATGGAGTGTCAGCGATTTCTGAGCGAAAGGTTGACGTATGGTCGTTGCATGAGTGTTTAGGTCACTTAAATGCGAAAGATCTTGTCCGAGTCTTAAACAAATCTGGCATGAACTTAAAGATGACAGATGTAGCCGAGTTGTACGATTGTGATATTTGTGCGAAAGGAAAAATGAGTAGGTTGCCTTTTTCTAGATCGAGTGGGCCATGCGATGAAAAGTTGAGAATCATACATTCTGACCTCGTAGGACCCATGCGGCATACGTCAATAAATGGAGCGAAATATTTCGTAACCTTTATCGACGATCATACGAGATGGTGTGAAGTATATTTTCTTAGCAAGAAAAGTGAAGTCTTCACTACATTCAAGGTATATAAAAATCACGTAGAGAATCTATTCAGACGTAAAATAACTTATCTCCATACAGATAACGGAGGCGAATACTGTAATCGGGATTTCGACGAGTTCCTGAAGAAAGAAGGAATAGCAAGAAGATTGACAATTCCTGGAGTACCCCAGCAGAACTCGGTTGCGGAAAGAAAAAACAGGACCTTGTTAGAAATGGCGAGATGTATGCTGATTTCGTCAGGACTTTCTCCGG
The DNA here is from genome assembly GCF_033807575.1 of Cydia pomonella. Taxonomy (NCBI): domain Eukaryota; kingdom Metazoa; phylum Arthropoda; class Insecta; order Lepidoptera; family Tortricidae; genus Cydia; species Cydia pomonella. Next base: position 4,669,493 of record NC_084717.1, on the reverse strand, counting down.
GTTTCTGGGCAGATGCTGTAGCAACAGCTTGCCATGTAAGAAATCGTTGTCCGACCAGAAGTCTTGAAGGTGAGATACCTTTTGAGAAATGGTTTGAACGACCTGTCAAGGTAGACTACTTACACAAGTTTGGGTCTAAGGTACACGTCTTGGACAAGTCAACCGGGAAAGATAAGTTCGCACCAAGAAGCCTGGAAGGAATCTTTGTAGGCTATCCTAGAGATCGCAAGGGTTACAGAGTATGGATGCCAAAACAACGACAAGTTATCATGTCAAGAGATGTGAAATTTCACGAAACAAAAAGTAAAGGTAAAGAAAACGTGAACCTGAAGATTGACCCCTTTGAAATCGACTTGGGAGAATCGATAAATGTTCAAAATCAACCTGTATCGGTAGATGTAGAGTTCCATCCGACTCAAACTAGTGAAAATCCGGTAATACATATCTCCAATCACGAGGATGAGTGCATCGAGTCATCGAGTAGTCGTGATCCAGAACCTGAAGGAGGAGATGATGTTCCCGTTGAAGCCCGTCAAATGACAGACGATCCATATATTGTCATGGAACCATCTCAACACGATCATCATCAAGACGATGTTCATGTTGATGGGGGGAGGATAGTAAAGAGAGGTCCAGGGCGACCACGACTGGAGCGAGGTCATGTTGGGCGTCCACGGAAGATATACAACATGGTTGATGTAGAGCCACAGGTTTCCACGGAAGAAGGTGTTGAGTCGACTGGAGAGTATGCAGACTGTGTGGATTTCGTTGGAGTCGCCGAAATAACTAAAGGAGGCCTTATCCGGTAACGAACGAAAAGGATGGAAAGACGCAATAATTTCAGAAGTTCAAAGTTTAATCAAAAACGATACTTTCGATGTTGTCAAGAAACCTATGGGTCGAAATGTTGTTGGTTGCCGATATATATTAACAAAGAAGTTGAATATCGATAGAACTGAGAAGAAGAAAGCCAGACTAGTGGCAAAAGGTTTTAGCCAACGTTACGGCATCGATTATCAGAAAACTTTTGCGCCAGTCGCTAGGCTTGACTCGATAAGACTATTAGTTGCACTTGCAGTGGAGCTGGATCTTAAAATTCATCAGTTGGACATTAATACGGCATATTTAAATGGATTATTAGAAGAGGAGATATATATGAAGGTGCCAGATCTCCTAGATGAATGTTTGCAAGATCTAACACGATTGGAGCAGCCAGGTTCACTTATACATGAAAGAGCTAGCAAGATGTTATGTGACCTGAGGTCTGGAGGCAGTGTGTGCAGGCTCAAAAGATCGCTGTACGGCCTTAAACAAGCTGGTCGACAATGGAACATCAGACTGGACGAGCAGCTGAAGTACATGGGATTACAAGCATCTTTAAATGAGCCTTGTCTTTATTTTAAAAATATAGATTCGCAAACTAAACTCTTTGTATTAGTTTACGTGGATGACATTCTCGTCGCTTCGCAAAGAGGTGAATGCATCGAAGATTTCAAAAAGGAACTGGCCACTAAGTTTGAATTGAAAGATTATGGCATTGTGAAATATATGTTAGGCATAGAGTTTGACAGATGTGACAAAAGCATGAAATTGTCACAAGAAAAATACATTGATGATTTATTAATCAAATTTAATATGGATAAAAGTAAACCAATATCTACGCCTATAGTACAGTGAACAGTACCCATATCGTGAGATTATAGGTTCACTGATGTATCTCTCTACGGGAACAAGACCTGATATTACGAATACCGTGGCTGTATTGAGTCAATTCTTGGATTGCCCTAATGAGGAATGTTGGAATGCTGCAAAGCGTGTGCTGCGATACCTAAAGCATACAAAACAATATGGACTTGTTTACAAAAAGACAGGTAAATCTTTGCATGGTTACTCGGATGCTGATTGGGGAGGATGTTTGATAGATAGGCGTTCTTATTCCGGTTATGTTTTCATGTTAGGAGGTGGATGTGTGTCGTGGAAGTCGCAGAAGCAAAAATGTGTCAGCACCTCAAGCTGTCAATCAGAGTATGTAAGTCTAGCCTCATCAATGAAGGAAGCTATCTACTTGAACAGCTTACTTACTGAAGTTGGGTTACGTAAGTTTGCACCATTATCTTTACATGTAGATAATCAGGGGGCGATTTGCCTTGCGAACGATCCAATGTTTCATTCTCGGAGTAAACACATTGACATAAGGTACCACTTTGTACGAAGTGTATTAAAGGACAATAAGAGTATTGAGTTAAAGTACTTACCGACCGACTCAATGCTCGCCGACATATTAACGAAGGCTCTGCCTAGAGAAAAGCACTATATGTGCATGCGCGGTTTGGGCATTGCTTGTTAATTGTTTTAATTTTTTCTAGTTGTTCTTTGATATCACTTTGATTTGTTTTTATATGTTTTATTTGTGTTACCGTTTATTTTGAATATGCACATTAAGGGGGCGTATTGAAATATTATGTTAATGTGATATTTGTAGAATCTGGTTACGCCTATTTTAAGGGACCACAGTACTGGCAGTAGACGGAACCCTGTCAAATTTGTATTTGTGTAGCAACGGTTCTATGAATTGTTTGTTTACTTTTATGTATGCCAGTCGGTCAATAACAGTTCTCATGTAAACACGGAATAAATTTCTAGTATACACTTTCTTGGTTTAACTGTGCTATAGATCTCTGCTAAATAGTGATAGGTTTATTCCCCACACTACTACTACCCCCTTCCCTTTATTCATTAACGCCCTACTAACCGCAATTAGATATTAATGCTTTGATTTACTCTGCCATGTAGACTTACGTGTTTGTAAGGCAGTGTCTTACCTGAGCAAATAACTCACGAATGCGAAGCGGCGCGGTGCGGCGCGGCGCGGCGCGGGTGAATTCAATCCTTTGATACCTATGGAAGTGTCCTACGTGGGCGATCTCCGAATGCCGTTGGGCCGCCGCGCCGCGTTACATTCGCGAGTTATCGCCCACGTAAGCCGCGCAGTAAAAAAGGGATAAAACATATACTCTCTATACTGCTCGTTGGGTATGAGGTGTTGGGTACCTGTGAAACAAAACCATTAATATATCCTGTTTTAACCCCTAAAATAAAACGGCCAAACGTATTGTATAGAATGCACCGTGCAACGCTCGCCTCGACGGTATCGTCCGAGAATTTCATTCAATTGGCAATGATCACACGCCATTGTGTGAGAAAACTCTATTGTATTTATAGAAAAGCCATGTGCCTTGTGTTCAACCAGTTATTAGTATCTTTACCTGTGTAAGGTTGTTGTATAACTAATACCTACGCTAAATCTAACAGACCAATTCGAACATGCATTGACATCAAACAGATATTAGAATGATATCAGTTAGCTGTCATTTGTGCGTTCATTTCCTTCAGACTTGTTCGTTCAAGTTTAATTTAACGGCCCGATTCGAACTTGTTTTCACAACATTTGATTACAGTACAAATTACATTAATATTAATTTAAAAGATTCTATATTGTGATTGTTAATTTTTTTTTTAATGATAGCAAGATAATCCAAATAAATTCATTTTATTTCATTTGTAGTTTTACATGTATGTAAAATGTATAATTGTTGATGCAATAAAGAATATTTACTTACTTACTTTATTAATAATATTTAATATGAAAAATTTCTCCTGAAAAGGATCGTTAGATAATATCAATAATAATAAACAAAGTCAATATCAAAATAGGTATGCGATTATGAATTACACAGTAAAACATTTCACTTATTGAATATAATGGGTCATCAAGTAAAAAGTTTCTCAATAGACGCGTGAATATCGGATGTTTCTGTCCTTATTTCTGCAGGTATTGCTCATAACATAATAAGTCAGACCGATGACAATTTTAAGATACGTCAAAACTACCTAAAAATACGATATGGATTAGATATGTCAGTGCCAGAAGTGACCTTTCCTCAAACAAAAACGTCACTTTAAATCGTCATTTAAAGTTCAAATCGGACTGTAAGTGCGAGTAAAACACCCGCGCGAATGGCAGCTAACTGGTATCATTCCAATATCATACTAATATCAGTTTGATGTCCTGCAAGTTCGAATTGACCGCCTGGGCTATCAAAATCGCTACCAACTTATCTTGGTCTGACTCCAGCCAAGGCATAGAGAGCCCGAAAAACCACTTTCTTCAATTAGGCATTTGGCCTACATTCCGAAGTCAATTAAAACTTGAATCTAACTGATGTCAGTTTGTTATTGTTCGTCCGTGCGTCTCGCTTACGCCATAACATGTGCGAAAAAGCATCAGCGAAGTGCACGGGGGCATGTAAACAAAATGACAATACATTATGAAATCATTTATACATCAAAATGTAAGTTGGAATTGGCCTCCCAGTCGACGTCCTTGACAACATTATTTTTAAACTAATTTTAAGGTTGACACTCACGTGTTTTTAATGACTCGCGCGACATGTTTTCTCGCACTAACCGTGCGAGCAGCGTTCACGACGGCCGTTCTTCGCGTCGTAATAATTTAACATTATTTTAATACATGTACGTTATTATATTGTGTATCGAAATAAAACTGAATTCTAAGGTATACATGTTTTTTATTTCCCTAAAAACCAACATTTCATTTAAAGATTACAATTTAAAATAGCGGATTCCAAAGGGATTCTGAAAGAAAGAGCCCGCGAAGAGACGTATAAACACAGGAACGTGACAGGCTGACAACTCTATGACAACCAAACACATTTAAAATTTTATATATAAAATATTTTGACGATCGCGCGATCGGCTTGGGCTAGTGGGTAGTGACCCTGCCAATAAAGCTGATGGTCCCGGGTTCGAATTTGCTTACGCAGTGGCTTACGTGAGCGAATAACTCGCGATGTGACGCGGCGCGGCGCAGTGGCCCAACGGCATTCGCGTTCACAACGAGATCGCCCACGTAGGACACTTCCATAGGTGTTCCAAAGGATTGAATTCACCCGCGCCGCGCCGCATCGCGTTCGCGAGTTATTCACTCACGTAAGCCGACACCTTAGTTTGGGTCTAGGTCGATCTGTGCAAGTTTGTCCCTAAAAATATTTTATCTTATACAGCCATAGTAATGGCGTCGTACTTCCATGTTTAAACATTCTCGCGATTAAAAGAAAAACGTTAGGAAAAAAGTAAAATAACTTATTAAATTTCGATAAACAGACTTCATAATCATTAGTAACAAGTAAAAAAAAAAAAAAAACTTAAACTTAAAACAAAATGTTAGTGTTATCTCTCTCTATCCAAACACATTTTAAAAAAGGTCACTTCTTTTGACAACTCATACAATATTTATAAGGCTGCGTTTTAAACAAAGCTAAGCGGTGCCGGTGCGAGATTGCGTAGCAAAGATGTGGAACGATGTGAATGTTTCCACCAGAGATATGCGTGGTAGCTGAGTCGTGCGGGGAGACGTAGCCGAGTGAGCAAGTATAGGTAAATGCGTTGCTATTGGTCCATGTCAAACACATCCCTCGCTACGCATCCTCGCACAGCTTTGGTGGAAACGCAGACTTGACCATACTATAAAATGTGTATCACCCATCTGCAGTTTGTTGAAAATGTTCTAATAAAAGTGTCAAAGTAAATAGCAGTAATAAATCATTTTCGTTTAAGGCTGTCTTGACTCGAATGTTGTAAGAAGAGCCTCTTCAGTTTTGGTCAAGTTGCAGTTCTTGAATATGTGGGTCAATAACTTTTTCAATGTGAGTTAGCGTTATGCGTGTTCTTTTATGGAGGTCATTCAATCTTTGAAGACTATTTTTCTTGACGGACATTGTTCAAACGTATATACCATTCTATAACATCATCTTATTTTTTATGCAGAATGTTTCGGACTTTAAGGAGGCGATGGATTGAATCGTGTATTTTTTTAATCTTGACCGTTAAAGGGTTAAATAAAAAAGTATATACCTACTTCTGAAAATTTGTATGTTGGAAGCATGACTTTTTGTTCAAATCTGTACTTTTTAAATTTAAAATTTGATTAAGGAAAAACGGCTCAATTATTAGCCATTAATCGTTTGTCTTTATCTGTCATCTTGACTTACATGTGTTACAAAGGGATAAAACATAAATGAACTAATTGACGTTGGTAAAGCTTTCTGAATATTGTAGGTGACATACATAAGAAATTTATAAAATTTAAACTATTTCAACATTATTTAAATAATAGAACGGCGTGGCTCCGTTGAATCGGCTGCTCTTAAGTCGGAGTCGGAGTCGGATTCGGCAGTTTGCCCCGGAACCTCTGAAACGCGACACCCTTCGTACTGAATGTAGGTGCAACACATACAGCGTCTTACTTGGTGTAGCAATTCGTAAATCGTAACGTAAAAAAAAATTAACTGATTCGGCGGTACCACACAATACTATATAATAATATACAAATACTTAAATACATAGAAAACATCCAAAACGTACTACTATTGTTGTGAATATGGTAATCGTGGTAGTCGAGTAACAGAAGTGACTAGTCTGTCTTCTCTGTCAACGCAACTTATACAAGTAAGACGAGACAAAAAGGGGGCATTTTCGATGATCTATCAAAACAGCTAAGTGTCTGTCAAAGGCTATGGCGCGGCTAATGATACTCGAGCCTGTCAGGATTGACCATTGTGTGCCAAGGACGGAGTTAATAGTCGGCTTAACAGCCTTCAGCTTATGTTAGCTACTACGATACAATTAGGGCGGTTACCTTGTTGAAACTGTAGATAGATACTTACTTGCTTATTTGCTTGCTTCTTCTGGCCGAAAGGTGTGATATTTCGGCGGTTTCGTGGGAATCTGCCGAATCCCGCACCAGAACAGGTGGCGCAACCGAAAACTGCGTCGTCAAAATGATATTTATATTTTAAGATTTTTATTATTGTATGTATAACTTATCGCCTCAATACACAATTATGATACTAAGGGCCTGTTTCACAATGTCCAAATAAAGTCCTGAATAAGCTGTTTACTTGCTACTTATATGACGAATAAAGTCGTCGTTGGCGTTTCACAATCTTCGAATACGAGTAAACTTAACTGGTAGATAAAAAGCTAAGTTTTTTTTATACTACGTCGGCGGCAAACAAGCATACGGCCTGCCTGATGGTAAGCAGTATCCGTAGCCTATGTACGCCTGCAACTCCAGAGGAGTTACATGCGCGTTGCCGACCCTAACCCCCTCCCACCCTCGTTGAGCTCTGGCAACCTTACTCACCGGCAGGAACACAACACTATGAGTAGGAGTTTTGCAGGTAGTTTTATCTGCCATTTAATTTATTTGTCAATTAGCTATCTAATACTTGGACATTGTGGAACAAGACTCAAACTCGCCAGAACACATACCTTACCTATAAAACTTGAAGAATATTTGCTATGCTTAATATAGTAGCGTTTGTTATAATATAAATATAGTTTATTTTGCTGCAAATTCACAGTAGGTTATGAACAGGGGCCGTATTCAAATGTTAAAATCGGTTATTATTTTTATATTGACATTTTGACGCTCGTAAAATCCTAATAAATCGGAATCAATTATTAGCAACGAAAACTTATACTAGATATAGTGTAATTGACCGTAGCGTTAGCGAAGGTCTCAGTTTTGTCTCGGGAATTTTGCTTTCGTATGTCCGGATGTTCTGCTACAGGTTGCAATTCTTAACCGATTCTCGTATTTTTTTAATGATTCAATATATTTTTTTACGATCCATATTTTGATTTTTTTTCTAAATACGAAAATTGCTATAAAATACTTAAGCGCCAATAGCTTCTATGGCGCTTAAGACCATTATGAGTTCACTGTGATGAACGATGAACGACTGAACGAAGTATTTTTCACTTCTACATTTTCTAAGCTTAACGCGAGGTCTACAGCACTCAGAGCCACTACTTTTATCGTGTCGTTTTAAAACGAAAGCATTACTTCGATTGTCTGGGAGCGGCTTTTTGGCGGTAGGTTCGTCTGACTTTTAAGATCATGTCCAATATACCGTGTCCAGTACTCGATATAATCATTGGATTATAGAGGTTTATCGGAGGTCTCCACTCTATCCGTACAACGATATTTAGCCAGCGAAGACGATGCGGTTTGGTCTCACCTATTATATTGGGCTCGGCGATCAGTTGTTCTATTACGGCATTCTTTCGGTTCCTCCAACTGCCATCGTCCCTTTTTGGCGGGTACTTTTAGCTCGGCGTCGACGAAAGTTGGCGTGAATTCGCTCAGGATCGAGCAAAGTGGCATTGGGTTGGGTTGGAGGCCAAGACTCGTTTTGGATCATCGCGCCAGCCAAGTAAGTAAGTAAGTAAGAGGCATAACGAGTGGTCTCAAAGTGCCGTCGATCATCCATTGTGATGGCTCAACCTGTGTACGCCTTAACTCTACTGATCTAGACTATCTAGAGGTACTTAAGGCAGTGTCGGATACGGATGACAGCTTAACTCAGCAACCTAATTCATGTCCGTTTAGATGACGTTTGATTTAAGCCTATCAGTGGGCAGTTGTTAAATTGTTGTGAAATTACACTGCATACTTCCCTACAGTGTGTCACCAAAGTAATTTAGACAAACCTTGATCTTTGTACCGCCTAAGTGACTAGTATTTAGTTTCTAAGAAAATAGAAAAAAAAAAATATCCTTACCCAAACATAGTCTAGCGAAGTGATAACGAAGCGAGTATGGCATAACTTTTTCCAAACTGTAATGCAAAAATGCATAATGCTAAAAAATAAAAGAGTATGACAGATTTAATTCTAAATGGTCCATAATGTTTTTACGAGTAAGCATATCAAAAAATATATTCCAATGTTGGAGCCTAAAATGATTTAAATATAATGGTTGCGCCGCGTCCATTTGAGGTCTAAATAATACCGTCACCAGGATTCAAACCGAGAATAATTAGCTCCCTGAACTGGGATACTACCAAAACAGGCTTCGCAAGGTGGTTGTCAATGAAAGTTCGCTTGGTATACTGCGTGAGTAATGTTTCTTGTCTCAAGTAGTCATGGTTACGGTCACCTGGCTAATTTAAACCCTGGTTTAGCGGTATTTAAAATAACAAACATACATTTTTATGGTGGTTATAGGCCCTTTTCGTAATGGGGCACCTTCTCAGCATATTAGTCGAGTAGCTATTAGTATTCTTTCTAACAAACTATACCACTTTTGTCGTCTAGCTGACGGGACGGAGTAACATCGAACAAAATTTGATTCATATAAACGTACTCGTGAAAGGGACATTTCATTGTATAGGGACCGTGCGCGTTGGAGGGTCTGCCATCTTGTGGCCTGAATCGGAACCATAAACATGTACATTTACACGTCACGTGTTTTCTTGTGCATAGTAGGTTCTGCCATCTTGTGGGCTACATCGGAACAATAAACATCATATTTGCGCCTCGCGCCAAAAATCTGACGGCTCCTGTGCTGCCTACAGTTCATGCACGCTCCCTATAGAGTTATTGATCTCATCAAGTGAGTAGGTATTGTGTTATTTGCATACCACTCTGTATTATTCTATGGTGTCAGATATAAATGACAACTCTGATAGCCCATTTACAAAGTCACCTGAAATCCAATTTGACGCTATTTGAATTTCGGCCCCTTGATCTGACACTTTGAGTTCCGTAGCTCTCCATTATGCAGATCTCGTTGACCTGCGGCGATAAAATAGTGGAAACTAAATAGGGTCTCTATTTGACGTCAAATCGTGATTATCGTCTTAGATTTATTACAAAACTATACCTTGACAAGATTTTATTTGGTCTGTCATATTGCGGATTTTCAGTTCTAAGTACAGTCAAGTGTAAAAATATGGATGTACACATCTTACTCAAAAAAATGTCCCATAGCATCTTATTCCAGTGTAATAAGAGCGTAGTACCATATTTATGAGACGATTCTTTCGATACATATTTTTGCACTTGACTGTACTAATTTATTTTATGGCAAGAAGACTTTTTGATAACAGACGTTAAAAGTCAATGTCACTGATGTAAAGAAGAAGAAAATATTTCAGAATTTAAACGATTTTACCACAAAAATGCGTATATAATATTGTTAAACTAAGAAGAGGTTTCATATATTTTCCGAGCAAAGCTCGGTCTTCCAGATATTAAACCTTTTAATCACAATCTATGTTTATTGTGATTGTGACACAAACATGATCTAAAACATCATTTTTTTTTAAGAGAAATGTTTGTGATTCTAAAACAAATGAGGCTTGAATTCTAGGTCACCTACTTAAAATCTAGTAAGTTAAAGTGTATTTTTAACGGACCTCTTTTATTACATTCTATAAAAAAATTAAAAAGACAATATCAATTGATATTTACCAGTCGCTTTTCGGTGAAGGAAAACATCTTGAGGAAACCGGACTAATCCCAACAAGGCCTAGTTTACCCCCTGGGTTGGAAGGTCAGATGGCAATGGCTTTCGTAAAAACTTATATACAGAGGTGTCGGTTAAGGTAACGGTAACAGTGTCGCGAGTTCAATGTTTTTTTTTCATCTCAAGAAATACCCAATGCGCCTAAAGAACATTTCACTTTATACATACGTATATACACAGGTGTCGGTTAAGGTAACGGTAACATATCAGTGTCGCAAGTTAAATGGTTTTTTTTTCCATTTCAAGAAATACTCAACGCGCCTAAAGAACATTTCACTTTATACATACTTACATACAGAGGTGTCGGTTAGGGTAACGGTAACAGTGTCGCAAGTTAAATGGTTTTTTCCATCTCAAGAAATACTCAACGCGCCTAAAGAACATTTCATTTTTCCATCTCAAAAAATGCCCAACCTCAGATAGGTTTCACTTCAAAAAAGTTGTCAATTAACTTTATATGATAGTTTTACTTCAATTAATACAGCCAATGTATGCCATAAATGCTAATAACAAAATAGCGGTTTAAGTAGATGTCATAAATAAGTTATAAAACAATTGAGAGACTCTTCGTTATCCTCTAGCTTGAAGCTACAAAAGCAGAAAAAAAACATCAAAATATCAACTATTTACACATTCTCGTACCAGCAGTTCTAGTTGCTCCTACGGCCGTAGATTAAAGATTTTTGTCACTGTCACACTTAACTGGTGCGTGCGAGAACGAAGATTAATTTCTTTAGTCTAGATTACCAAGAACACGAAACAAAAGAAAGTGTGACTCGCTCCGATTAAGTAATAGTACATCTTCTAAGATATTGTTTACAGTACATATGGGGCTACTTTATAGCACTAGTGCGAGAAGTAGCATATTACGTTACTGTGTCGAACATTTAAAGGGCCATATGTACTGTAAAACGTTGTACGATACATGTGCGAATAGGTAATTCGCAACTCGTGTCGATTTAAAACACTCCCTTCGGTCGTGTTTTAATTTATCGCCACTCGTTTCGAATTTCCTATTTTTCGCACTTGTATCGTAATGTACTATTATGTTGATCAAAAGACAACTGACAACTGTAGCTATGATTAGCGTACGCTCAGTGGTTGCACCCACTGCGATATAAAACAGTTAACGAGTTTGCTGACGACTAACGTTGTGTGCCTTCCCGACCCATACCTATCAGTCTGCTTAGAATCATTTCGCGTTTTCGTGATAACCACTCGCGTGCTTGATATTTTTCAGTGACTTCTATGATTATAATAAAATAAGGGTGACAGTTGGCAACTACAGTTACCAAAAGCATGTGAGTGGATAAGAACTATCAGTGTGACTACCATCAGTTTGGCACTGACATAAACGCTATCGAGAACGTAACTTACTTTATATGCATCTCGCTCGTACTCGCATATAAGTGCGAGCGAGATGTATAGAAAGTAAATTACGTTCTTCTTCTTCTTCGTTCTCGTTCTTCAGTTTTGACACTGTCAGTGACTCATGGTACGGCTACAGGCTAGTGTGAACGTATACTGGCACCAAAATGATATCTAAATTATGTCATTTAGTATTGCATTTTGCTCGTACTTCTACATTTGGTATTGGTGCGAGCGAGACGCACATAAAAAACGTTTAACAGTGTACGTTCGAATTGGGTACTTAACACATGTTGAATATTATAACAAAATTTAGCTAAATGGATAGAACATGAGCTATCTGTTATAAAAAAGGTTGAATTTGAAAAGACATTGACATTATAAAAAAAAATACATGGCTCCAATAATCGCGTTAAGGTGCTGTAGGGTCAGAGAGCAGAATTTTTGAAAAATCGTACCGCTTTTTTAAATCGTATTGCTAGACGGAGCTGTGCTGCCTTGCGCGTACGAACAAGCGGAATTCTACTTCGAACGCATAGTTCTGCGCGCTCGATCTTTTGCAGCCGGTGGTGCGGTGAGGGGTATAAGTTCTACCCAAACGCGCGAGATTGTTGGCGTCGGGTGATCTTTTGATATCTCAGTTGTCAGTCATCACGACTCTAAAAAAATAAGCTAGGGTTTCAATGCAAAATAAGTCTCGTATTACAAGATTAATACCTCAAAATTCCGTTGGTTAAATATTTCTGCATAATTCAGTCATTGCTGCCAATCATTGTATAATAAGTATCACGTTACATTTCAATCAAACACCCATCAAATTAATTTCACAACACAATAGGCAGTTTACTAAATTACAATTTGAAATCGAATTCAAATAGGATCCGATACGCGCGGCTGAGGCCAAATGAGAACAAAAGGCACTAGTAGGTTTTATTGTTACAATTTAAAACTAAAACCACTGTATTAGATATTTTTATTTAGGTATTTAAATATTTCTAAGCTCTACGTATTACGTATAATAACCTGTTTTGTTATTTACGAAACCTTTTTGCAATTGGCCACCGATTACGAGTTATTTACGAAAATATAGAAAAATGGACCATAATAAAACGAGTGGCGATAAATTAAAACACGACCGAAGGGAGTGTTTTAAATCGACACGAGTTGCGAATTACCTATTCGCACATGTATCGTACAACGTTTTACAGTACATATGGCCCTTTAAATGTTCGACACAGTAACATAATATGCTACTTCTCGCACTAGTGCTATAAAGTAGCCCCATATGTACTGTAAAATTGATTTTAACTAACTTTCCCGCTTTAATATCTTTTTAAATGTTAATTCTAGCGACAAAGTGTAAGTACTGAATCTTTTTTGTAGGCAATTTTATGTAAATTATTTGCGTGAAAAAACATTTTTTCCTAGGGGCCACCGTTTACGAGTTATTTAAGAAAAACTAAAAAATGGGAAACCTATTGGATATAAAGTGCGTGAATGTCGGATCCGGTATCCGCTATTAATCATTCGAATTTTATTTTATTAATTAGGCGATTAATACGCATTTGTGTTAATATATTTTACGTGCATTCAACGAAATAATTATGCAGATCATCGAATATAAGAAATGTTTTAGGATAAGTTTACCGATGTCGTTTCGAATGCAACAGTGATATCGCTAAACTGGGGAAACACAACACATATTGGTGACCGCAAAAGTATTTTAAAATATTTTTATTTATTTACAATAACGGTACATCTATCATAACAGTTATCTAATGCCACCAAATATTAACCAAGATGAATAACATGTCATTAATGAAGTAACGCTCAGAACTCTGAAACACATAAATTCGTTAACAACTTGATTGAGCATGCGCAGGGCTCTCATTCCACGCTACAAGTATGATTAGAGTATGATTTCAATTAGTATTTTCGTAATAAGCTAATAAAATATAAATAAAGGTAGCATCAGACAGTCTTATATATCTTCCAGACAATCTTAGGGTAGCAGGATATGAAGAACAAGACTTTTTAAACAGATAATGCACGAATAAATTAGAGGAGTAAGAAAGTACATACACATTAAGCAAACAGTACCCCTAGTGTAAATTTAATCGACATCATAACGTGACGAACGCGTTTGCGTTAAGTTTCATTTTGTATAGGATTTTGAGTTTCCAAAACGTCCCGCTTGGCGCGCTCTTTCTAAATCCAATACAAAATGAGACTCAACGCAAACGCGTACGTCACGTTTCGAAATCGAATTTATTTACACTAGGGTACTGTATACATATACAACAAAACAAAATATACTTTATACAGTGCTTTTACACTCAGAAAGCATTAACCCTCCTTGACATACCAAAATACAAAATGAATATACATTACCCAAGAAAAACGTTACCCGGGAAACAATATAGGTATTGTTTGGTGCCTCTGTAAAAAGTCTTGAAACAAAGCTCACATTCACAAGATACCTAGAGTTTAATCCTATATTTTACCCGATGCAAGCAGAAAAAGAGATGTGTGGTACGGAGTCACGGATTTCATTTGAATACAACGCAACAATGCAGTAATGTGAGGGTGCAAGTTGAAGACTTATAGAGTATTCTGCTTGTAATTTATTGTGAGCTTCGTGATACTTATTTACCTACTCATACCTACTGTTATGTATTCTATTTCTATATTCGTGGTTGGTATAGTACAATTTAAACATTCACTTGTCTCCCAGGTCGTATGTCCATCGTATAACTTATTTCTGTTTATTTTATGGGACTCTTACTGTTACCTGTCGTGATTTTACTCACTTGACGGTATCATGAAAAGATCAGCGTTGGAAGTCGCAACTTCGCAAGCAACTTGCTGAGATGAGGCCTTTTCGTGGCATTTTCTTCTTCGTACATTTTTCTTATTTAATGTATCTGTTTTTTTTCGTTTCTGTATACGAATAAAAATATTTTTACAGTACATATGGTGCTACTTTATAGCACTAGTGCGAAAATTAGCATATTACGTTACTGTGTCGAACATTTAAAGGGCCATATGTACTGTAAAACGTTGTACGATACATGTGCGAATAGGTAATTCGCAACTCGTGTCGATTTAAAACACTCCCTTCGGTCGTGTTTTAATTTATCGCCACTCGTTTCGAATTTCCTATTTTTCGCACTTGTATCGTAATGTACTATTATCTATTCTATTAAGCATCCGATGTATTAAATCTATTAAAAAACCGAATAGGAGTGATGTGCATAACGAGTGTAGTCGTGGTTTATATCACTATTCCAAAATTGAACGAATTTAGTGGTTTATTAAGTTAGTAGGTACATAAGTAGTGGCCTGTTGCACCTGCAGTTTATAAATTTGCAAAATGAAAGTTATGATTTAATGGGAAATGCATATGACATATCACTACATATGCACTCCATAAATATACCCCACCTCAAGCTTTAAATATTATCCAATACCTACACAATTTGCCGCTATTAAAAAAGCTGTAAGTAGTCAATCAAAGTTACAATTGGATAAAATATTTTTTTTTAATATGTCAAACCTACTGCACTGGTATTCCAATATTTGACATGGTCAATATGTGCGCAGTAGAGTTGAGTCGCAACAATTCCAATGGGATAATTTTTAAATCCGAAATTTTTCGATACTAAAAAAAATATGCAAGTGTTAAAATATGTTAAGTATAACGTAATAGTTCTAACAAATATCTTAAGTGGTTTGAAATTTTAAACTTTTGTATTTTCTCCCTTTTTCTACAGACAAGACTGAAGATTGAAGTACTGCCCCTAAAATGGGCTTATAAAAACGTCGGTTAGTCCCGATATTAAGTCAATTTCGCGGCAAAGAAACCATGTACATACTTCAAAATTAAGTACGATAATGTTTAGCGGATGACGAAAATCTTAAAGTGTTGATTATCGCGTTGACTAAATAGGTAAGTGATTTTAAGCCATTCAAATCTTCTGCAGATAAAGAGATAATTCGGAAACCTCTGCAATCCGTCGACGGCCAGTTTTTGCCAAAAATCAGCATCGCTCACACTCGGCCCCCACCCTCCTCGCGCGGTGTTGTTCTTTTTTTATTTCCTTGCTGCAATATTACAATGACGGCCAGCATAACTTAACCCCTCCCCTGCCGCCCTAACTTTAAACACTCGCAAAAACAATAAACGACAGTACAAAATGAGGTATCTTCTTTAGCTGGCTGCCCTGAATCAATATTCACCTAGCTGTTGAATGCTCTTGATTTTTTCCGGAAAATATGAGGGTTAAGTCTACATTTGCGTATAAAAGACGGATGTCTTTGTTAATTAATTGGATTTTTTTGGTCATGTCAACGTTTTTACGTGTAATTAATGTTCTTCTTCGTTTTTCCTTGTTTATGGTATGAATACAGTTGAAATTATGTTCTAATTTATGTTATAGACGAGGGACTTTCCAAGTAGATACGTTTTCCCAAATAGGAACGTATGAAGTATTTTAAATTCAGACTGGACCTCAAACTAACAAACACTAAATAGAAAAATAGTAAAGCCAAAGTTTTCGTTTTGTAACATGTAACATTACGATATAGCATGCCAAATAATAAACGTAGCCTACGGATGTCGGCAACTCTAGGGACGTCATATGCGAGCTGATCCTTTATAGGTTTGTCCTGAGATTATCGAGTTGTGTGTATCTAATTATTTTTACAGTACATATCGTGCTACTTTTTTCCTCACTACCGCGATAATTAGCATATTACGCAACTATGTCGAAAATTTAAAGGGCCATAATATGTACTGTAAAACGGGGAGTGTTTTAAATTGGCCCGAGTGTTTTTATAAGTCGAAAAAATAATTTCGATGCATGTCCAATTGCTTTATAACATCATGACATTTTCTTTTAAACTGAGTGATATTAAACCTGAATACAAGTTTTTATGATTGTAAGACATTTTAAATCAATAATATAAAGAAAGAAATAATATTCGGTAGCAAAATTTTATAATACTTAGTCAGGTCATAAGTCATAAGTTCAGTCACAAAGGTTTATTGATAAAAAAGTAATATGTAATATCCTCATATTAGAATTACAATTAATTTACCTACCTACATACCAAGTAATTCCGATGTTACTTTATTTCGAATAATGATGAAACTAAGACAAAATAAAACAAGAAAAAATAATGAAATTGAAACTTCCTTTGATGAAACTGCGTATGATATTTTGTATCAGAAGTAACTAACCTAATAATATACACATTATTTAGCTGTAGGCTCGAATTCCGGACTCAATGTGCAGGGAACTGGAGCAATAGCTGTAATGTACAAGATTCTTCTAAACTTACCTAATTAGCTTCGAAATTCCTTACGCAGATGCCTTGTGTGTAACCACGTGTTGGAGATTGGTACAATATTGGCCTTGAAGCGGGTTAAAATTTATTGAATGACCAAAACAAAACCTTAAAAATTCTTTTCCCTTGCATTGTCCCGGTATTTTGCCACGGCTCATTGGAGCCTGGGGTCCGCTTGGCAACTAATTCCTAGAGTTGGCGTAGGCACTAGTTTTTACGAAAGCGACTGCCATCTGGCCTTTCGACCCAGAAGGTAAACTAGGGTAGGCTAGGTTAGGATTAGTCCAGTTTCCTTACGATGTTTTCCCTCACCGAAAAGCGATTGGTGAATATTTCGTACATAAGTCCCGAAAACCTCATTGGTACGAGCCAGGGTTGAACCGGCGACCTCCGGATTGTCGCACCGCTAGGCAACAAAACTAACAAAACAAAACCTTAAAAAATAATCTAGTTTATATGCAAGATATCCGCAACGGAGGCCTCGTTCGGTGGCCACACATGCTTCGTCCTAAATATACCAATGATGATATCTACAACAGGCTTCGTCATTTTTGGGTAATAGGTACATAATTTAAGTTAAATAAAAAAATCGGTCGCGAAAAATTATTAAGTAGTAGAGGGAAATATTACCAAGCCAATACCTTATTATCTTAACTAAAGAAAAAACATTTACACGTCTTTTATTTAAACCGAAACATTTATTTATAACAAAAACGTGCTTAATTCCAGCTAAAAATATAATAGAAAATCAGCGGTGGTGTAAAAAAAGTAATCAAGAGAAATAATCCACGACTCACCAACAATTTTTTTTCAATTTTATTTTTAAATAATGAAAAGCCTCAGAAATTATCACATGTTTGCCGAAAGGCCCTTTTTTACCTTTTTCTGATCCGGGCATTTTGCTGTCGTATGTCCGGATGTTCTCGTCTACAGCGGTGGCAGCATGGTTCCATTTTTATCACTTGTCAGTATGCCCGTCACTTTCGCACTTACATACTTGTTAGAATGTGACAAATGATAAAGAGCCGACCAAATCGCAATTCTTAACCGACACTCGTGAAATGTTGTGACCAGATTATATGGTTAAAAGGAATCTTTTTGTCTATCCAGTTTTTGGCATTTTTTCAAAATTCGGAAGTTGGCATAAAAGATTTAAGCGCTGATAGCGTCTATGGCGCTAAAGACCATTGTGAGTTTACTGTGATAACGACTCAACGAATTACCTAAGGATTCTTCACTTTTACATTTTCTAAACTTAACACGATGTCTACAGAGTAGACTAGTGTAAATTTATATACAAAATGAGACTTAGCGCAAACGCGTACGTCACGTTTCGCTATCGAATAAATGTACACTAGGGGTACTGCTCACAAAGCCACTAGTTTATTAGAGAAGTAGTTTTAAGCATTCAAAAAATAACTTGATACAAATTTAACTTAAGAATAACATCCTCCTTCCTGTCGAAGCATTGTCTGTAAACAGCAACATGCCTACCTATCAAAAAACCTTGAACGACAGTATAATGCAAAAATATGTAGACTACATTGCTATTTACTTCCTACGGGCAGATTACACGTCTGAAGTGAATAAGTAGAGGCCTGACAAAATAAACAAAAATCCTTTCTTTACATTATTGTTCCCAATTATGTTTTGACACGTGAGAAAAAGCGTACGTTTAAATCATAAATTGTATAGGAAATAAGAGTCAAAATCTTAAAATATACATGACAAAAGTTAAGGTGCAGTAAGTCAGTGTTCTTCTCTCACTCGCACTGAGCATAAGCGTGAGAGAGATGGAATTTTGATATTTACTGTGTTCATAGTATTCCTCATTTTTATAAATAATTTTCATATATTTAGCTTAGCTTATTTACCGTGTTCATAGTATTCCTCATTTTTATAAATAATTTTCATATATTTAGCTTAGCTTATTTACTGTGTTCATAGTATTCCTCATTTTAATTAATAATTTTCATATGTTTAGCTTTTGTGCAAAATTTTTTTTAATGGTCTAAAATGCATTTTAGACCTACTTTCTATCAAACGAAAGTCAAAAACTCAGGATTAAAATCGCTGAAGTAGCTAGAGAAAGGCCTCAAATTTGTAAATTAAATTGATGTCAGCCGTATTGTGAGCCAAAAAAGCGCTACGACTTTTTTTAATTCGTTTTCTGAACCTACTACACCTTAAATTCAAAACCAGAATCCTTTTAAATCGGCATGACTAGAGTCACAACAACCTACCAAGCATCGGCAATGCGCATTGCAAACGAAACGACTGTCCACTGTGTGACATCAAACGTGACACGTGTGTTGCAATTAGGGCACGAATGACAGTATGTGACTGGACCGGGAGGCCTATTCAAACATACAATTCAAACGCCTGTGCGACTCACTCGCGCCAATACATGTACGAGCGAAATACACTCGCGACTGATATCATTTAAATATAATTTAGATGTTACAATGCAAGTTTGAATTGGCCTTTAAGCTTGAATTGGCTTCAGGGCTAAAAGCATAATATATAAAGCATAGTTTGGTTCCAAATGGAAAAAGAGGCATTTACAAACATAAAATATTTGGAGTAGACTTAACTCTCCTGAGTCTTAAAAACAATAGGTCCGATATTTTTGATGACCGGTATGGCCTAGTCGGTAGTGTAGTGACCCGACCGACCTATGAAGCCGATGCAGTGTCCTGTGTAGGGCTAAGATGGTCGGCTCTTTATCATTTGTCATCATGCCTGTCACGTTCTAACAAGTATGTAAGCGCGAAAGTGACGGGCATAGTGACAAGTGATAAAAATAGAAGCATGCTGTCACCGCTGGGTTCGAATCTCGGTATTTATTTGTCTGCTGAACAGAGATATTTTGTTCCTGAGTCATGGGTGTTTCCTATGTATATAAAAATGTGTTTAATCTATAATTATATGTATCGTCGCCTAGTAGTCATAGTACAAGGATTGCTTAGTTTAGGGCTAGGTCAATCTGTGTTTATTTATTTATCATTTAATTAATAATATTACTGTGTTTGCAGGCCTATTTGAACATTTGCACGATAACTAAATGACATAATTCAAATGTCATTCTGATGTAAGTGTACGTGTACGGTCAACCAATTTGATTCCTAGGCCACTATAGAACCATGTCATAATGACTTCTACGACAGTGCTTATTGAGTGATGCATGTCATGTATAGAGTAGTTAAAGCGACAAGGTTCTATAGTGGCCTAGGATCCAAATTGGTTAACTGTACGTTGGAATTGGCCTGTTAGTCAATACGCGCGATATGTTCAGTGTCATCAATCAGTAACGAATATTTATATTTATTACATTATATAAACTTAAAGAAGAGGATTGATATCATATAATTTATCATAAAAGCGACAAGGTTCTATAGTGGCCTAGGATCCAAATTGGTTAACTGTACGTTGGAATTGGCCTGTTAGTCAATACGCGCGATATGTTCAGTGTCATCAATCAGTAACGAATATTTATATTTATTACATTATATAAACTTAAAGAAGTGGATTGATATCATATAATTTATATACTTCAAAGAGGTGACTGTGACAGTTGCAGCAAAATTATAGCATGTCGTGTCTTGTTATTTTGTTGCAAATAATTCAATAATGCATGTAAAACTTTAAGGGTTCCGAAGTTAGTCTTCGTAAAAAATAAAAAACGTCTTTTGTAATAAGTAATAAATACACAAACCTTTTTTTGTGTTGCGAAGTGAAGGCATTAGATACCTTTAGAAGGCAATAGTATTTTTTTAATTTAAAGGATCTGTTTCACAATATCTACGTAAAGTCCTGAATAAGCTACTTGCCAATAATCTGACCAATAAAGTCATCGTTGGCATTTCAAAAAAGCTTCACTGGTACATAAAGTGCTTAGTTTTGCAGGTAGTTTTATCTGGCAGTTAATTTATTTGTTAAATAGCTATCCAATACTTTACTCAGACTTTGTGAAATTACCTTAAAATACCAAAATCATTCAACCAGGGTTATTTATTTTTTTATAATTATGACCCATTTTTTTTGTTTTTGAGTGTTAAGTTGGCAGAATTGAATACTACAGCATGCTGAACTGTTGAATTTATAAACCATTAATATTTTATTTCTAAATTTTATTTGCCAGTGCGAAATGATCATTATTTATAAAAGTTCCCACTCTCTGATTCTGTATGATGGCTCAACATAAAGTAATGTATTTTTAATGTGGCCTCCATTTTATAATATAAAATGATGTGGCTTAAGTCTCACCCGGTCATAACATCAACTTTTACTGGACACTTAACTTTTTATCACACAATGGAACATTTAAAAGATTTCGCGTCAGAGTTTTCAAAACCTTTCGCAATTTGCTTTGATTTGTTGGCAAAGTCCAATATTTCGATTTACAATGAAAGTAAAATTCGGGGGAAATTGCGAATTTTAGCGTTGGTTGTTTTCTACGTTACTTTTTATTCTTCATTGGTAGTAAGTTTCAAGAAAGTTTTCACTGGAGAATTGGGGTTTTACGAGTTGGCGAACCTGTTACCTATTTTTATAGTTGCCACGCAAGGTAAGTACCTACTCCAGTTGAAATTCAATTTTAAGTTGTTTTACAAGTAAAAAAAAATTAATATCGTTTAGCTATGCGAAGTTACAAATATTTTTATTAAGACAAATCAGAAGCCGCGTTTGAGTTTAGGTAGGTACTTCAATTTAAGTTATTTTAAGATATCAGTATAATTATTTTAGAACTGAATTTCATTCCGTAAACAAAGAAGTGATTAAATACTCTTCTAAATATCACCGTGCGGCCAGACATGTACTGTAAGGATTCGGTGAATATTCGTGATGGCGTCTCTTTCATTTTCCTTGGGTAACAAGAGAAGCCATCACGTATATTCCCCGAATCCCGATATGTGTAGCCGCGCCCTAAAAGATAGTCGTACATTAATTAAGGTTATTCTAACAAAATTAGGTTTTGAGAAATGTTCTAATAAGTCTCTTTCTTCTTCCTCGCGTTGGCCCGGCATTTTGCCACGGCTCATGGGAGCCTGGGGTCCGCTTGACAAATAATCCCAAGATTTGGCGAAGGCACTAGTTTTTACGAAAGCGACTGCCATCTGACCTTCCAACCCAGAGGGTAAACTAGGCCTTGTTAGGATTAGTCCGGTTTCCTCACCGAAACCTGACCGATGTTCTCCTTCACCGAAAAGAGACTGGTAAATATCAAATGATATTTCGTACATAAGTTCCGAAAAACTCATTGGTACGAGCCGGAATTTGAACCCGCGACCTCCGGATTGCAAGTCGCACGCTCTTACCGTTAGGCCACCAGCGCTTTTTTGTGTTTTAATAGTCAAAAATTTAAATCCACCATAACTGGGATATTATAATTATATCATAAACTAAACACCTCAATGTGTCGCTCAAAATTGTATTAAGGAGGTAGTGCACGACCACTTCTCCATACAAACGTAGTCCCCATTTTCCTCTCTGGATTTTGATATTTATGGAAAATATTTTTATACAATCTGATGTATAGGTAGTTAAGTGTAACTTTTTTTAGATTTTTTGATTATTTTAAAAGTTAGGAGCGAAAAAACATCCAGGGTAGGAACTAAAAACTATAAAATAATAAGTATTAACATACGATTTCTCTTGAAGTTGGTGCCAAGCCAAATAGGTCCCCCGCACGTGTTTGCCCATATTGCCCAGCACGAGCCTCCCCTCCAAGCTCGAGCGTTCAATCTGATGCGCGATGTGTAACGAGGGACCTATTTGGCTTGGCACCGCCTTCAAACATATCAGAAAATTGTATGTTAATACCAATTTTTTTTTACTTTTTAGTTCCTGGATGTTTTTTTAAAAGTGTTTTGTTTTATTTCAAAATATTTTTTTTACTTTTTAGTGAAAAGATATTTTTTTATAATAAGGGTAGGCCAACTAAACGCACTGCTCCAAGGAGACATCGAAGTTTCAGAATAAATGACAATATGATCAATGTATAAATTTTTGAGATTTTATTTATTCTTCAAAAATTGCTTCACCGATTTTGATAAAATTTAAATGGGGCCACCTAGGAAGTAAACCCTTTTACACGAAAAATCCAAATCCAAATTGGTTCAGGTGTATTCAAGTAATCGGGGAACATACATAAAAAATGATTCCGACGAATTGAGAACTTCCTTAAATTAAACTAAAAATACGGATTTCACTCACGTGTTTTTAGTAACTCGCACGGCATGTTCCTCCTTATTTTGAACTCGTTTAAATAATTAACTCCATACAAATTTCGAAATGCTCCTAAGTGTGATAATAATGAATGAACGGAGAAAAATCAAACAAAAGTTGTTGATTTACAACTGTGTAATTTTTTTTCTATAATTTTAACATCCAGAGAGGGAAATGGGGACCACTTTTTTTTATTGAAAGGCGTTTTCGCGCGGTCGTCCACTTTCGTCTTAAACGTGTTGATTAGTAGAGGAGCTTTAATTTTAAGATTAAATCTGTCAGAATCTCCATTTCAAATGTTCCAACCCAGATTTAAATTCTTACTAACCTGCTTATGACCACTGCAAGTGATTGGTATTCGGACCAATCCCTTACCGAATTAATCTGCTTCGCACTCAGGTGTCCGAGTAATATCCTTTGAGACATATCCGACGGAATACAAAGGAACTTGGAAAACGCCAGTATATTAAGACCCATATTTACCTTTGAAGTATTAGAACTTAAAGATCAAGATACATTGGTGGTTAACAAAGGTAGCTGTCCAGGACAGAGAGGTCTCTAATTTGTAAGTGCTGCTGTCCATGTTAAGGATGAAATTATGATGGCAAGTTCTGGCACTGAATATGACAATGGGGAGAACTAAATTGTGGATTTGGTTTAGAACGACAGTTGAGGGTGAAATAGCTTTAGCAATGGATATTTAAACAAATACAAAAGAGAGATATGGGCATTGCGAATGTCATCTCGCTTTGTGTGGTGGGGCACAGCACAGAGGATGTCTTCCAGATCTAGAGCAGAGCCCAACTGGGGAAGTTCCTCCACCTTACTGAAAACCGCAGCCAATTAACACTATTTATTATTTTATTTCAATAAAATACAATGAATACTGACTTAATATTAAATACAACTCCCACAAAACTGTTTGCACAGTTTGACTGTGGGATTCGTGGGTCTATACTAGATTAGGTAATACATGATAATTATAAAGTCTTAAATCTAATTAATTGTTGAGGCAAAAATTGGATAGGTATGTGTCAAATGCTATCAAGGTAATGTTGGAACAAAGCTCTTTTAAATTTATTTTTCTTTTTCTCCTGTCTGATAGTTGCAAGCAAGGCGTTGAGTAAGTATGGTAAGCGCTTCTCGATGAGCCTGTCCCCATAGTAATTGCTTACAGTATACTTATCTGCAGCTATGGACCTGGTGCCATGATTATGGCTCAATTGAGATACGTTACCCTCTTGATTGCCATGTTGTCTAACTAAAAATATATATTTGTGTCTTAGGGTTTCCGGAAGAATTTTACATATTTTAAATAACTTGTAATAATCATTTTTATATTTGTTTTTAGTTTTATTGTTAACTAATAGCTTTAGAAATCTAGTTTGTAATTTTTCAATCTTTTAGACCCTACTCATAGTGCTGTGCTCCTGCCGGTGAGTAAGGTTGCGAGCAGGGATCGAAAACCGGTATTTTTTGTATGGGAACGAAAACGGTATTTTTTTGTTCTTCGTTAATTACTTCATTTCTAATTAGGCAATCTAATAATACGAAGTCGTTATCTGAAAACACAACTATAAATTTGGAGTATAAAATAAACCGAAATATAAAATAATTCGAAGTTTTTGCAAAAAACCGGTTCCGATCCCTGGTTGCGAGAGCTCAACGAATTTTTATTGGTATAGAATTCATTAATTTAATATAAGATTTTTTTTGTATGAATTTACTATACAAAATGTATATTCTATTTAATGTATGAACTAGTCATATGCACGTTTTATGATTCAACACAGTATATGTTGTTTAGAATTCAAATAAAAAAAATTGCTAAACATGACATACGCGTCGTTGAATGGTTTAAAAAAAAAGAGCAAAAACTATGAAAGTTCTTAGCATAACGTTAGAAAAATGCCAAAAATTTTTTTTTTTTATTAGGTAAGCTATTTTTTTAATTTTCTAAACTGTCGATTGATTTTTAATATTCTCATTTAAGAAATATTTGTCTATATCTATCGAATTTCAATGATTTTAATTTTATGTTTACACAACGGATAATAAGCGGACCCAGTAGGGTCGAGTAGTGGACTCCTTATTATTATTCAGTGATTCATAGTAGAAAAAGTACGTTTTTTACCTATATTTCTAATTAATAATAACTTTTTGTCCTTTTTAAAACGATACATTTGTACAAAATAGCGCTTGTTGTACTAAGATTTCCCTTTGTAGAATACAAATTACGTATATCATTAAAAAACGACCATAAAAACCTTCTGACTGTATTCAGATACCCTAATGTGAAAAATAAAAACGGAAATTTCTTTATCCGCCTCTCGGTCGATAGAGAGGCAAATGATATTTTGATTTTCGTTTTACGCAGTAGCGCCCCTGGCCCCTGGTATATTTAAATTTAAACTCACAACATCAAATCTAATCAAGGTCCCACGGTACTTCGCATTCATGAATCAATCTTCGGTGAAGCTTAAGTATTTTGTTTACTTAGAAAGTGGCGACAAACAAGCCTGCCCAATAACAACACAATAACAGTAAAACAATATTACATCAACGCCGACGAGAGTCTAAAATTGTGTTAATCCTTGGTCGGGTGGGCGTTTGTTACACCGTTATATATAAAAAAGTTGTACCTAAATTAACACGTAATTTAAAAAAATAAAACGTATTTTTTTATTTTATACTACGTCGCAGGCAAACAAGCATAAGGCCCGCCTGATGGTAAGCAGTCTCCGTAGCCTATGTACGCCTGCAACTCCAGAGGAGTAACATGCGCGTTGCCGACCCTAAATTCCCCCCCGTCGTTGAGCTCTGGCAACCTTACTCACCGGCAGGAACACAACACTATGAGTATTTAACCAATTTTCAAAACCGGAGTACTCATAAATGCTCCATGCGCAAAGTTTTGGATGGAGCACTTAACATATAAAATGTGATCATTAAACTTAACTTTGTTTTAGATCACATTTAAGAAAATTTCCTTGTTAAATCATAAAATTTTCCTAGTGAGATCCGCATAATAATAAGATGCGCTTTATACGTCTTTTTACTACGAAGAGAAGACTGCGATAATTCAAAAACGGTTAATCATGATTACGGAATCCCTAAGAACAGAGTATAATTTATTGAACATTTGATGCCTTACTTCTCAAATTCGAAATCAAAGTCAAATTGTCGATTGCCAGCGTATTTCGGATCGGCTTGACTCCTTGGCGCTGCGTAGAGATGTGGCCTCGCTCTGCATTTTCTATCGCATGTAAAGCGGGGAGTGCTCCGAGGATTTGTTCGGATTAATCCCTGCCGCTTCTGTTCGCCATCGCCCTACGGGACAACATTTCCATCCTCACCACTTAGATGGTTGGCAGTCCTCAACTGTGCGTTTTTCCAGGAACTTTCTGCCTCGCACTGCTAAACTGTGGAATGAACTGTCGCCTGCGGTATTTCCGGACCGATACGACCTTCAAACCTTCAAGAAAAGAGCGTACTCCCATCTTTAAGGCCGGCAATGCACTTACAACCCCTCTGGTGTTGCAAGTGCCCATGGGCGGAGGTAATCGCTTACCATCAGGTGATCCGTCTGCTCGTTTGCCTCCTCTACCATAAAAAATATATTTTTATTTTTCTCTAATATGTCGTTAGAAAGGCAATAAATAACTATAACGATTCGTATTAAGACTTAACGAATAATATATACTCAAATTGTTTAATATATTCAAAATAAAATCTACTTTCATGTCTAGTTACAATGAGTTACAATATGGAGACTCTGTATTGTTCTAATATCGCGTCAGTTAGAAGCACAGAAATCAAATGAAATCAAGTACTAAATTAATGTGGAGCGGAGGATTTAACAACATAATTAATAGAAAAATACTGGAATAGTGTAATAGGTTCCACTTTCGATGACATAAGTTATATATTAGAAATAATCTAAGCTGCGGTATACGTCCCTTGTCTGTCTGTGGGTTGGCTTTTGAAAAGGGTGTTTCCATGATATAAGTGGTAAAAATAAAACTAGATACGTTTCTAAATATAAACGGGACATGACTATATTAATCTTTAAATGAAGACTAGATATACCAGTGCCGAATTAGGATTTTATTGAATAATATTCACATTATACATAATCGCTTTATTTCTCTGCAAAAAGCATTTACGGGATGACCTATATTTTCATTGTTACAGCAAATTTACTTGCGCTTAAAGCATACAAAATCATATGCATTTTATTTTTTACTGTTTCATTTTTATCCCAAGCTTACGTTCTCAAAGTGTACCTATGCAGTCTGAAATTAATTAAATACCTATCTACGAAGATAGAAAGCAATTATTTTCATGTTTATTGAAATTAGTAAAATTTCGAAACAGAAAATGATAAATGATTTATCCAATTTGCTCAGAAATGTTTAGCCCAGGGATCGGAACCGGTTTTTTGCAAAAACATCGAAATAACCATATAATTATGTCGGTTTATTTTATACTCAAAATGTAGGACTCAGTTGTGTTTTTAGAAAAAGACGTATTATTAGATTGCCCGATTAGGAATGAAATAATTAACAAAGAACGAAAAAATACCGTTTTCGTTCCCATACAAAAAATACCGGTTTCCGATCCCTGGTTTAGCCTTGTACGTAGGAGTAAAAACAGTACGGGAATATATTTATTATTGGCTTTCTCAAATAAAAATGTTAAATGCAAGGAATTTGTACAAAAATCCTTTTTGAAAAACATGTTTCTTGTAAGACTCAGTGTGGTACTGCCGAACCGGCTAATTCTGGCTTGCGGATTGCTACACCGAGTAAGGCGCTGTACGTATTGCGCTTGCATCACACCGCCACGGCTGCTGAAGTGGTGGAGTATGTACACCAGAAGACCGGCTACACGCTGAGGGTGTTCCAGCTTCGATCGCGCCACTACGTGCATTTCAACTGTTTTGTTGTGCGCGTGCCGCGACCGCTGCAGGGGACCATCGAATGCGCCGACTTCTGGCCGAAGGGTGTCGTGTTTCGGAGGTTCCGGGGTAAACTGCCGAATCCGACACAAGAGCAAGAGCAGCCGATTCAACGGTGCCACGCCGTTTTGTCACCTAAATAGTGTTTAGTAGTAATTTTATAGAATGTATATGTATGTTAGTCTGTAAGGTATTTGTAATATGGGCCTTGTTGCCTGAATCAAATTTTAAATAAATAAATAAATAAATAAGGTATATGTGTCCAAATAGCAAAAAAACATAATAAGGACGTGTTGTCACAGGTGCAATGAAGGGAATAGTGATTGTTTCAAATTTGTCAAAGGCCAAAACAGTAATTGATGAACTTGGGTCCATGTGGAGGACCACTGGTCTGACCAAAACCCAGCTTATGAAGAAAGGGGTTATGCTGAAGAGGCTGAATCTTTGTAATGCAGGTAATAAAATGAAACATATATTAGGCATATTGATATTGGTTATTTTTTTTACATTTACGGGCGGTTATAGTTTGCGATGAAACTGGAAATAACTTACAGTACAACTAACTACTTTAGGTGCATTAGGTACTTTGGGTACTTAACGTGTTTAAAAATATTGCACGCATCTTTCACTTACGCCCTCCAGCATCTGCATTGTGGAGGATTAAATTTAACATTGCCCTTTCTGCCAAGCATATACTTTGCTATAAAAACTGTTTTTTTTATGTTGTAATTTATTGTTCTCTTGATAAAAACGTATTATTGCTTAAAATTGATTTAATTTCTCTTATTAATGCTGTAAAACTTGATTTAAAATTTCAGTGTTCTACTGGATGAACATCACAGGCACATGGCAGTACATTCTGGTGCCATTATTCGAGACTCTATTCCGTAATTTTGTGCTGGGACAGGACCAACTACTGTTCCCCTTCCTATGCAGCCTACCGTATGACGCAAAGAGGAATTGGATGGTCTATTTAGGGACGTACTTTTGGGAATCCTACAGTAGTGGGTATTTTAGAACTATCTTTAGTACAATTTTGACTACTTTGTAGTAGTACTACTTCCTTTTTGACAAAAAATCTATGTAATTTATATATGTGTATTGTATGCATTATAAGAGATTCTTATAATTTTTAAATTTATTTTGTTTCTCTAATGCATCACTATAATCTTTTCTGCTTTGCCCTAAGGTTGACTGGTAGCATTAAGTTCGAACACTAAGTTTTTATTTTGTGCAATAATAAATAAATAAAAATCTAAGAATGTTTTGATTCGATTCGTTGTATCACATTGAGATCAAATTTTGCATAATATAATCTAGTCAGGATAACAACGCAATGCTATGGCACCTTCAAGGCAATTTGATGGTGAAAATCATAAATATCTTTCAGAATTCAAGTGAGATAAAATTTATTGCTACATATAAAATTTTAAAGTTTAATTTCGAAGTTGTATTAATTTTATTTGGACGCTCGTTGTTTCAGAAATATACCAGTAATGCATGTGGGAAACTTAATTAAAAATAAGTGTTGTTTGCTTTGCATATAGGTAAAAAAAAATCATCATTTATGTATTACCGTTTTCACAGTGCTTCATTTAATATACATGTATCTCGGCGTCGAGTTTTTAATGATCACTTTATGCTCACACCTCGCCACTGAGTTTGAGTTGCTTCGCGAAGAAATGCTCCACGCGAAACCAATCTTAGAACACTCTGAAAATACAAGCTATAAGGACCATATTGGCAGAACGCTATCTTATTCTAACAATGAAGATGATGATGCTATTGATTATTTTGAAGAGGACAGCAATGAAAACGAAGTTCGCGCGGATGAAGATGGACCGAATATCCAAGAAGTTATAAGAAGACATCAGACTTTAATAAAGTAATTTTTTTTTCTTTGAAATAAGAATTAAAAGAAAGACATATTTTTCCTCCATTCTAACATCTCACTTATCATGTATGAACGGTCTTTGCAAAGTGCTAAAAATATTAAGCAGAGCATTGGGAATGCTGCTTTTCGTATATTAGTTAATTAAGCACGTCTATTATGGTTGTATTTGTCTATGTGACATCGTTTTCTATCTTTCAACTGACAAAAAGAGACTCTTATTTGATCACGTTTTTAAATGGGTGTTATCGATGGTACATTTTATATAATTTTTAAAAACCTAATAACCTGTAAGATAAGAGTCATTAATTTTTATTTGTACATTATTTTTTAGCGTTCATTCGCTTTAATTTATACAAATTCTGTATCAATTTTGTTTATTTTTCAGGTTGTCCGAGCTTCTAGACGACATTTTTAATCGCATGATCTTCTTCAATCTGCTTTTCGCTACCATAACTATTTGTTTCTTTGGTTTTGTTGCTAAGGTGAGAAAAGTAAAGTAGTAGTTATACAGGAAACGTTACGCATCTTTATGACGGAATGTGAATTCAATTCAATTCAATAAACCTTTATTGAACGATCTTAAAAACTATTTTTACAAAATATAAATGACACATCTTAGTTCATCTTATTTCATCTTACATGTTTCCCTTTACTTAAATTAAAATCATCTATTATTATTTTTACTCTCAGACATCTGACTCAAGATTGTCTTGCTTTCCAGCATAGGCCTCCCCCAAGTTTCTCCAAAGTTCCCGATCATGGGCTTTCCTCTGCCAAGTGGCACCAGCAATAGCTCATCTTCCCATCTTCGTAGAGGTCTATAATTTTTTCTGTCTCCTTCCCTAGGATACCAATCAGTCATATCCAGGAAATTATGTGTCTTTAAAGAATTAAGAATCATACCGCAATGTAAAAAACGTTGACGCGTCTCGTCTTACTATGACAGCAAAATGCAGTATTATGATGAAAATGCAAGACGTTTTTTTCGCTGCGGGTGTCTACGATCCTTTAATTTAATATTTCTAACGGTAACTAAAATAATTCGAGAGGCAATTTTATTATTTACAGACTTTTACAACATTATAACACATTGTATATTTTGTGGATCTACTAATCTGCTTCGCATTTATGTAGCTATTTATGTATCTATAGTACCATACGTAGGCTATTTTGGCCTATACAAACACTATCAGGTAGGCACGTAACTAACAAATACGCCCAAGGGACATTATGCAGTAGATTCCCGTCTTGTAATTACTAAACATTATGTACATGGGCTTAAATGGTCTATTAATGCCGTTTATAATTAAGGAGTACATTATTTTAAGTAGAGCAAAGAAGACATTCTTTTTGACGAAGCTTTGCAGAATTTATAGGATATTTTAGTATAATATGTATTAATGTAGAATAAGTTTGTGATGATGCTTGTGCGGATTACCTTTGTGTTTTAACTAAACATGTAGCGGATTAGCTTTGTTTGATTACGAATAAAATATTTTGATTTCATTAATAAATATACGTCAACTATTGACACCTAGTTCTTTTTATTATATAAAAAAATGATTGTGTACAATTTGCTATTTGTCGCCGACGAGTTAAAAGAGAACAGAACAAATAACACTAGACCCTACTCATAGTGTTGTATTCCTGCCGGTGAGTAAGGTTGCCTGAGCTCAACGAGGGTCGGGGGGTAAGGTTGGCAACGCGCATGTAACTCCTCTGGAGTTGCAAGTGTACATAGGAGACTACGGAGACTGCTTACCATCAGGCGGGCCGTATGCTTGTTTTCCACCGAAGTAGTATTTAAAAAAAATCAAAAGGGATTCCAGGATATATTTTATTATACACGTTACCGGCCCGGTGAGGGATGCGTTCATAAAGTTAACTTTTAGGTAAATACTAACGCCATGAATTCCATGATACACATGTTATTTATTATTCTGTTCCAGTGTTAATTACCCTTTATTAATTTAATAATGTTAATATCCAGAGGGGAAAATGGGGACTACGTTTATCTGATGAAGCGGCCAGGTGACTGTCCGCTTTCGACTTGTAGATTTTTGTAACTTATGATGAATACGTAATTATTTTACAGATCGCGCGGGATCTTCCAGAAATGGCAAATAACTTTGTTGGTGTTGTTGCCTCCATGATACCTATATTCAACCTATGCTATTATGCAGAGTTACTGTCTGGAGCAGTAAGTTCCATAAAACTGAAATTCACACAATCTGATCCTATAATTGCGAGCACAATAGGTACTTTTAACCTTATGACTATCGATACGATATGGATTAGATATGTCAGTATCAAAAGTGACATTTATTGAAACAGAAGCTTCACTTTTGACACTGACATATCCAATCTATATCGTTTCTTTAGTAAATTTTTGTCGTATCTTAAAGCTCGAAGTGAGGACTAAAGTGCAAGCCTTCGAAGAGCAGAGGCGGAATGAACTCGATGCGAAACGTGACGAGTTTAAGGCCCGACCAACTGCGGTCATCAATTACAATTTTGTTGGAGGGGTGCTGACCTGCAGTAAATGTGGCCGTACATTTGCTGCTAAAATCGGTTATGTCAGCCACCTGAGAGCTCACGAACGTCGGTCTCATTAATCAGTACGACAACAGTCGCCGTGGTCGAAACCGGCCAGGACAATATGATGATGAAATGTTTGTAGACATTGAAGTTTCAAAAGAATAAAATTTTAATATCTATAAATATTTTTTTTAATTAAACCCAACTGTACAATCGCCCCCGAGTAGGGAAAGTGTTTAATTGGAGACAAAAGCAATCGAATGCCAGTGAAAGCGAATCAATCGAAAGCCAACTCACCCCGTCTCTGTACGACGAACAGCTGGGTCAGTACCGACGCTCTTCATTAGCGAGCTGATGCTATGGTGGCTCCAACGAGGGTTTTGAGAACACAAATCGACAGTTTGAACGAGTTTCTGTTTATCACGTTGAACGAGCTTGCGCATACGGGCCCATCGAATCGATCTACCTTCAACTGGCTTTTATAAATGTCAAACATATTCAAAAAGCTACCCTATCTACTGTCGTTAATTAATGCGTTCCATTTCATATAGTAATATCATATAGAAATGACATGTATCAAAAATAACAAATTAAACTAAACTAGATATGGTGTCCGAAGCCATCACCAACTAAAATAAACTTAAAGGAAGTTGTCATAAGGGACCGCAGTCTCGCCGCGCTGTCAACTAGACATAAAGAACTCTTACTGCCACTCGCCACTTTGTAAGTAAACAAATTACTGCAACTAAGTTGTTCAGTAGGTTGGGGAGTGGATAGACACCCGAATTGAAATAAGAATTAATTATGTCCTAAAATAAATATAAAATCTAAATATTTTAGTCTCGGTATTGCTTTGAATATTTTTTTTTTTTTTTGCAGCTCACTTCTCTTTATGTTCTTTCATTAAAAAAAATATCAAATTGAATTTAATATGAGTCTGTATATATGTATACATAATTAAATATGATTATGATTTCTACAATATATTAACGCGCTCCTCGTATCAGCACCGGAATGTGATGTATTTGCAAGTAGTTGGATGGATCTGTATTAAAAATTATGAAGTTCTGCGAGACGATGGATAAGCGAGAATCTTCTGCCTTGTATTAATCTTTCTTTCTTACATTTGTTCTGTTTGTCCTTTCTAGACTGTATCTTGTACCTAGTTTGTATAAATACTGTCTATTATAGAATTTTTTTTTTTTAATCAATTATAAAAACATAATGTACAACAGCTGCACTTCATATAGACAGTGTTCAATTCATGTTTCATAAAGGTTTATAAAGCATAAATAATTTATGTAAGTAGGTTTACTCCTAAGATCTAAAAAAATTGAAATATTTTTCTTAACGTTATCTAAAATAAATTATTTTGTAAATGGTGTAATTTTAAACTTGCCTTAAAAAAGCAACCATTAGAAAATACCTCTTGTGAGAAACTAAAAGTAAAAAGATAAATAGTAAAAAACTTATGGCACATTATTTAATCGGTTTCGAAAACAATTATAAGGTTTATAAACAATTTATGTATAATGATTAAGTAAATGATACTTTTGAAAGTAATCGCTTCCATGGTAAAAAAAAACTCTAACTTACAGATCGGGCAGACAAAAAACATAAAAAAATACATTTTTGCTTAACAAATACTTTCCAGAACAATTCTTTTGAACACGATAGGTTGAGCCATTATAGAGTTTTTGTTTCTGAAAAAATATCTTTTTATTAAAATGACATTTAAGCCCCACGAATATATGCCCTTTTGTACATATTTTATTCGCCCCAATAATAATGTGAACGCTATTCCAGAGCTCCAAACTGAACAGAGTTAATATTTATTAGTTATTTTATTTTATTTATAATAAAATAAAGTCAAAACAAAAATATAATTACAATCACTTTTCTTAATTCTAGGCCTATGGTTTGGTAGTATATGAGTGATATATAACCTCCTAAATTTGTTTCAGAGTGCCGGGGTCGCGGACTCTGCTTATCATAACTTATGGTACGAAGGCGATACGCGATATCAGAAGATCATTATCTTCATCATTGTGAGGTAAAGCTAGATTCATAAACGGTTTAATACGTATTTTGTTTAGGTAATCTCCCATTCAGTATATGGTCAGGTGACTTATGTATATGGTACGGCCCTCCTGCTTGTGTCGTGTCCCTCATTGCTGAGGATCGTGGCTTCCATGAATTATTTTGTGGACATGTGGACTAACGCCTACCACTTGTTGCGGTCTCCGGCAGTGTGTAATGCATCATGGACCCTTGGTTTTGCATTGTCGCGGATCTGATCTGACCAGCGCATTGGGCTTCTTCTTCTTATGCCGTACAAAATCATTATTCTTATCATTGTGAGTTAACCCTAGGTTTGCAATCCGGATCCGAAATGTATGAAATCCGCGGTACTTGCCATATATTTCAGATCAGTCGTGCAAACTCTAGATCTACGCGTGGTTACTTAACTATATTATTTTGTACAAGGTTAGGTCAGGCCAGAAACTTAACGTGTAAAGGTCGGTAAAACAACATGTCCCAAGGGATCTCTTTCGTCTTTACTTAATTGGGGTAGATTAAGTCATCTAATTTTACCTTTATACATTTATGTATGTTTTGGCTTGCTTTTCGGTTGCACGTGCCTTTTAGATAAAGATGTTAGTAGATATCAGTGTTCTTTCAATAGCTAGGGACAATCCATATACATACGTTATTGCTTCGGTATGTACCTATAATTAGTTTCCTGAAGAACAACCAGCGAAGTCATTGATCGCAACGTCTAACCAGATAGCTGAACGTCGTGTAGTCATTTAGTTAATTTGGTGTTCGTTTAGGTTAGGTAAGATTTTATTATAAATTTATTTATTTTATCTACAAAACTTAAAACCTCGATCTAAAATAAATAATGCTCTTCTTAAAATAAAATACTAAATACATTCCCCCAGCGGCATGGTGCCGTAGATACTAGCAGCATTTCCTCGCTGTATCGCAAGACTAATTCTTTGAGCGAGAAAGCGAACGCGAGTGATGCGAACTCATCAACCAATCGCGTTGTGGCGTTAGACTAACTGTACGATAGGCTCAAATTCGCGTGCGTGACACCGCTATACTAGCCCCGTTCTTATTGCCCGTAAGGCCCGACCTTAGATATATCTCAATGAATCATATTAAAATTTCGTACCAGTCATTGTCACGAGCTGTAGTTCAAACTTGAGACCGCCGATTTAAAATTCGTACGATTTACAGCGTTACGCAGTCTGATCCTTCCCAGCCTATCACACCTATGTAAAGACGAATGTGTTTTTTTCATATTTCTCTATTTTTATATTTTTAGGTCCCAACAGCCATGCTGTTTGACATCTATGAGATATGCGCAAGTTACTTTGAATACTTTTACCACGGTACGTATGGTACAAATATGTTGTGTGCCATGAAATGGGTTAAATAACCGAATTTTTAAAAACATTCTTGGAAAGACTTCAATACCTTTTTAATATCGTTAAAATTTCATTTATTTTTCAGGTGCTGAGTACTACGTGGTCATATTTCTCATTAGCAATCAGCGTATATGAAACTTAAATAGATATATAACACATATAAAAACTACATGTTAACCTCTTAAGGCCCAGCCATACAAATGAAAAATCCTAAACCTATACTGCACGGAATACAGTAGATTTTATTTTGTATGAAAATTGCACGAAACAAAACAAATGCAACTCTGTCCTAATTGAATATTATTTAAATTTCATCGAACTGAATAAGTCCTATAGGTAGGACCTTGGGCCTTACGAGGTTAAATGGTTTTTGCTATTGCTTGATTTTAATATAATATAAAATATAGCTAGTAAAAGATATAACGCTTTCAACATCTTTGTATTAAACCTCATCATTAAGGTTATATTTGGAATGCGGCAACAGAAGCGGACTACATTAGCTTAAGAAATGTTGATTGTCTAAGATATTATGCAGTTAGAAGCGTGCACAGCAACGCAACAGCAGTAATGCTGGTCCAGTATCAATCTGAATGTAACATACTGTTTAGGATACTACATGGGGTTTACTGTGCTACACAAAGTATAGAAAACTGAGTAGAATTTTTGACCTGAATGTGGACATTTCAAAAGAATATGACTGCTTTAGCTCAGAGATCCAAAAATAATCTTGGCCTCCGAAACGAGAGAACGCCACTTGTCCCGATCCAGTGCGGTTTCCTGCCATGAATTGGCATTCAGACGACGCAGGTCCGTCTCCACAACATCACACCAGCGATACCTGGGGCGCCCGATCGGTCATCGGCCGGTTGGTCGCCCCAAGTACGCTTCCTTGACTGCCCGATCCTCCCCGATTCTGAGTAGGTGACCAAGCCAGCGAAGTCTGTGGGATTTAGTTACGCCGATGATATTGGGCTCAGCCACCAACTCCTCGATCTCGGCATTTTTCCGGATCCTCCAGGAGCCATCGTCACTTTGGACAGATCCCAGGATCTTCCTGAGCACTTTTCTTTCCGCTATCAGGAGCTGACTTTCCTCTTTTTGAGTTAGTGTCAAAAGAATATATTGACCTGAAGTAAAGAAAGTCGTAAGGATACATACAGGACATATAGACATATATGTCCCTAAGCCACCTTTTAATTTAAACAACGGATGTATACTTCAAACTTTTCTAATTTGAACATTCGAATCACATTTTGTTGTCTGTTTTCGATCCTGTTTAATTAAAGAATGTAGCTTTAAGAGGGATTCCGTTTAATTATTCCAATACGGCCGGCCATTGTTTTATTTTTGATCACAATAAAGCTTTGTTGTCGATTAGCAGGAATGAAAACGTCAACTGAATCTTGTTGTTTCTTGTTTTGTATTGATTAAGTATATTTTAATGAGCTTAATTAGCACGACGGCTTTTTACTTGTCTGTCAAAATAGACTTTTTGCAAAAACACTTTTTGCAAACGGCTCAACCGATCATGATCGCTATACTTTTCCCTGAAATTATTACTAAGCGTTACTTTCACGACTTTTTAAAATAAATAATATAATAAAATAAATCTTTATTGCCACATAAACAAAATTAACAATATATGAAAAAAATGCTACAAAAATACAAAATAACTTAAACTTTTTCCATATATTTGAGAAATATCTGCTTAGGGCCCAGGGAATCCAGGATATGAGGAGATCACTGAAACACGTCCGTTCGGTATTGCATTTAATCGATCGACAAAGACAGGTACGAAATCTACCCTCTATTGTGGTAGCATAAGTCTACCCACATACATTACACCTCCACCCTTAATTACTAATACATGTTTTGCTTATACCTACTTACTAGTAAAGCGAGTGACAACAAAACTAGGATACATAACACATAATAATTTAATCAAACTCGAAGCCATATCTTTGCACGGCCTTACGAATGCGCTTGGGTCGGCCCAAAGGGGACTCATTACATTCCGTGTGACTGGGTCCTGTGTTCAGGGATACAGTCTCTACAGATAGCTGGGGTGGTTCCTTAAGATCGGGTTGAACCACAGGTTCCGGCGCGCGCGAACCCTGAGTCGCCTCCGTGTCATTAACCGCGGATTCCTCGCCTGCCGCCGTCTCCGACACATCCGACAGGGTCACTGTATAACTGCTACGCCGTCTTTTAATCTGATCTAAATGTCTTTTTAGTTGTGGACCACTTTCCCTAGCTATAATAAAATTCCGGGAACCTACTTTCTCCTTAACCTGACCACTTAACCAGCTTCCCCCGGCGTGATCTCGCGCCCACACTGAATCGCCCACGTTAAGTTCTCTAGGTTTCCCTCCCGCGTTCAACACTTGTTTATCTTGAGCTTGCTGTACCCTAGACTCGACCTGCCGAGTACCCCTTAACAAGTCTAGCCTCGATCGTAGTCGTCTACGTTGTAACAGCATAGCTGGGGCTGACCCTGTAGAACTATGCTCAACGTTCCTGTACATCATGAGATATGCTTGAAGAGCTTCATCCACATCACAACCATCTCGAAGTGCCTTTTTAATAGCTCGCTTACATAACTTAACCGCATTCTCCGCAGCGCCATTGGAGGCTGGGTGGTAAGCTGGCGTAAATGTCATTTTGATGCCGTTAATTTCCATAAAATGTGCGTACTCCTTAGACGTGAACGGAGGACCGTTGTCCGAAACTACTTCTAAAGGCAGCCCAAAACGAGCAAACGTTTCCCGTAACGATTTAATAACTCCCCTCGCAGTAGTTTTAGCCATTTTGAATATTTCTAACCATTTCGTTGCTGAATCTATGATGACTAAAAAAGTTTCGCCATGGAAAGGTCCTAGGAAGTCAATATGTAATCGCGACCAGGGCTCTGGGTTATACGGCCACGGTTGCGGCGGCGCTCGCGGTGGCGCAGCGCCCTCTAGGGCACACGTCGTGCACTGCTTACCTAACTCCTCGATCTCACTATCTATTCCAGGCCACCACATCACACTTCGGGCGAGACTCTTCATTTTCACGATACCTAAATGACCGACATGTAACTCTTTGAGTAAGTGATCTCTCAAAGCCTCTGGAACCACTAACCGATAGCCCCAAATTATACAACCCCGGTCTATATATAATTCATTGCGCCGCAGGTAATACGGCTTAAGGGCGTTATCGTTACAACTAGTAGGCCAGCCGGACAGTAAAAACAGGAATATTTTCTTTAGTACTTC
This sequence comes from Cydia pomonella, assembly GCF_033807575.1. NCBI lineage: Eukaryota > Metazoa > Arthropoda > Insecta > Lepidoptera > Tortricidae > Cydia > Cydia pomonella. The sequence continues at coordinate 4,630,067 of NC_084717.1, read as the reverse complement.
ATCCTTACTAACGTGATCTTGTACCATTTTCCTCGTAATCGGTAGGAAGTTTTGGATAAAATTTAAATATGTGACTTCTTTCCGCTCGCTCTTCTCCTTACCCACCGGCAAGCGAGATAAAGCATCGGCCGCGTTCCCGTCACTCCGCACATACTCGATGGTATAATCGTAACCAGCTAAAATAACCGCCCACCTCTGCATACGACTTGCAGCCATTACGGGTACGCCTACTTTATCGCCGAAAATTGTCACCAAGGGCTTATGGTCCGTTCTTAGAATAAATTTTCTACCATATAAGTATTGGTGAAATTTTCGGACTCCATAAATTATTGAAAGTGCCTCTCGTTCAATTTGCGAATACGACTTCTCTGCGGCGTTAAGCACACGCGATGCGTACGCTATTGGTCGCTCGGTGGCGCTAGTGTCGCCGGCGCCGGGCACAAGGTGCGATATGACAGCACCCACCCCCACACTACTCGCGTCAGTGGTCAGAATTAGGGGAAGATCTGGCGAATAATGTGCTAATATATCGCCAGAAATCAACATTTGTTTTACCTCACTAAACGCGCGCATGCAAGCTTCACTCCACTCATACTTCACATCTTTCCGCAAAAGTCCATACAGAGGCGCTAGTATAGTGCTTATGTTCGGAACGAACTTAGCATAATACATCACTAACCCTAGGAATGACCGTAACTTCGCTACATTATTTGGAACCGGTACCTGCTTGATCGCTTCAATCTTTTCAGGGCATGTATGCACGCCGTCCTTACTAATTACGAATCCAAGATATGTTACCGAGTCAGCAAAAAACGTACATTTATCCTTTTTAACTCTTAAACCATATTTCCTTAACCTTTCAAACACTTCGTTAAGCGTGTCTATGTGCGAGCGGTCATCGACCCCTGTTATAATCAAATCGTCCAGAAAGACACCGACCCGAGGCATATCCGCAAACAATTGCTCGAGTTTCCTCTGGAAAATACCGGGACTAGAGGCTAGCCCATATATCAGTCTATTGTACATAAATAAACCCCTATGGGTGTTAATTACCGTATATTTCTTAGACTCATCATCCAATTCAAACTGGGCGTAAGCTTGCGACAGGTCTAATTTAGTGAACTTACTTCCCCCGTGCAATTTAGTTAGCAAATCTTCTACTTTCGGTAAAGGATAGTGGTCCACTTCTAAACTTTTATTTAGCGTTAACTTAAAATCAGCACATACCCGTATGGTGCCATCTTTTTTAACTACCGGCACTATCGGCGTGGCCCAGTCGGAGGTGGCGACAGGCGTGATGATGCCGTCGCGCACCATCTGCTCGAGCGCGCGCTCCACCGGCTCGCGCAGCGCGTACGCCAGGGGGCGCGCGCGCAGGAACACCGGCCGCGCGTGCGGCCGCAGGTGGAACCCGACCGTGCCCCCGGTGAACCGGCCCAAGCCCTCCGCAAACACCTCACAGTATCTGGAACTGAATTCAGTCTCATCAAACAACTTGTTCACATTAGCAATTTGTTTACATACCAATTTTGACCTATCTATGATATTAAATGCCCTTATCCAACGCCTACCTAAAAGGCTAGTTTTGCCATTTTCAATGACGTATAAGTCTAATTCTTTACAAAAACCATTGCACTGCACTTTAGGTGTTATTTTACCTACAGGTTTTACCTTTATATCTGTATAATAATTCAGCACTAAATTACTTCTTTGTTTTTTGCAATGAGTAAACAATTTTTTATAGCATTCTAAACTTATGCACGAAATCGCACTACCTGTGTCTATTTCCATATTTAACCACTTCCCCGCAATGTTAACATCTATGGTGTATGGCTCACACACAAACGATTCGCTGCTATTTAGTGAAAAATTGTTTACCTCGTCGCTTTCGCTGCTGTCCGAATGGTCCAAATACACAACCTTCTCTTCCGTCACGTTGTATAGGGACGAACTTCCGCGCAGCCTAGGACACACCCTTTTTAAGTGTCCTTCTTGGTTACATACTCGACAGACATACTTCCTGAATTTGCATCTGTCGGCTTCATGCTTTGATCCGCACACCTTACACGTTCCATCTAAATCCATATTATTATTTTGACCGAAGCCTCGCATCTTTCCGCTGCCCGCTCCGCTCATGGCGCTTGGACCGCCGCCGACCGTTATCTTCCCGCGGCCCGCTGTTCCCGCCGCTCGACCGCCGTCCGCCGCCGCCCGGCCCCGGCTCGCCCGACCCAAATGATGCACGGCTGTCGTCGCGCCCGCCGCTGGTATACTGTCGCTGGTTCGATTCCGAGCACAGTCTTCTACTAGCGCCGCGTTGACCTCGGCCGCCTCCATGGACACGGCGAGCTTGTACGCCCGGTCGAACGTGATCGTGTCGTCCTCCGTGAACAGCTTCTGTCTGATGTCGTCGTTTAATAGGCCGCACACGAACTGATCCCTCAAGTTCTCCTTCAAGCTATCCCCTGCGAAACTGCAGTCCTTACTTAATTTTTTAAGATCCGTTACAAAGTTCGCAATACTTTCATCACGCTTTTGCACACGTTGACGGAATTTAAAACGTTCTGCGAGCAAACTCGGCTTTGGATTTAGATGACCTTTCATCAGCGCGACCAGCTGGTCATATGTTTTGCTCGCCGGTTTCGCGGGTGTGCACAAATTCACCATAAGTTCATACGCATTTCCGCCCATCACTGTTATTAGTGTAGCCACTTTCACTTCGTTTTTAACATCGTTTGCAACGAAATATTGTTCTAAACGGTCAACATACAGCTCCCAATTGTCATTGACAAGGTCAAACGGTCCGACTTTTCCCACAGGCATGTCGTACACTGTTTATCACGAACTTTACACTTTTAAAATGCACTAGTGTCCAATTGTTCTCGTCGCCACTGAGAAATATCTGCTTAGGGCCCAGGGAATCCAGGATATGAGGAGATCACTGAAACACGTCCGTTCGGTATTGCATTTAATCGATCGACAAAGACAGGTACGAAATCTACCCTCTATTGTGGTAGCATAAGTCTACCCACATACATTACAATATTTTGGACCATAGTTTAAATGCATAGGCTATGGAGACTGCTTAAATCAAGCGGGCCGTATGCTTGTTTGCCACCGGCGTAGTATAAAAAAAGACCCTCTTGATTGTTCAAAAACTAATGAGAAAGTTGCACATGTGGGGCAAAGTAATTACTTTGCAAATTTTGAGTTGCTTACCTATGTTAGCTGATAAAATTGACTTGTAAATGATAATTTTAAATGTTTTTTTTTTAATACGTACATTTGGATTTGATTTAGTTAGATTTATTTGGTATTTCATAGTTAGTATTTTCCTCGCGTTGTTGTGGTGAAAAATGTGTGTTTTACTCGGAGGTACAGTTTGTTTAACTCTCGTACCTTGAAACCCTCATACCTAAGCTCAAGATTCCACTTCTCAAACCACTCGGTACGCTCGTTGTTCAATTTTGGAATCTTTCGCTTGCTCGGGTATCAATATTGACACGAGCGGTTAAACTACAACTTTGCCCCCTTGTAAAACAAATAACTATTCAATGATTAATGGGTTACACTGTAATTAAGGGATTAATTACTTCGATGATTAGTTAGTGTGAGCGTCACCTCGATACAGTGTGCAACTGGTTCTGATGACAGCCAACCAATTTATAGGTGATGTTTGGATCTCAACTGCAGCTGCATTCCTGTTTCGGCGTCGTTGTTGCCGGGGCCGCTGTAGCTGTCAATTGCGTTCGTAAAATGAGTGACGTAATCAACGACAACGCTGCAACAGTAATGTATCTGTAGTTGACACCCGAACGTCACCTTTATTGTCCCTCTTGTCTTGGATTTTGTACACACACACTTCACTGGCTCAGCCGCCCGAAGTGCCAAAGATCCAACGCCATATAGCCACTTGAATGTCGCACAGATCTTTCTGGACCTCGTTGATCCATTGCTACCTACGCTTTCCGACCGCTAGTCTCGTCTTGGCGTTAGTAGGTATAAAATATTTACTATTATATAACTGTATAACCTAAGAGTTCATTATGCAATACTCCTCTTTCTTAAAACACTAACATTGACGCAATGTTTTTCGTACTCAAAATTAAAACTTTAACCCCGAAACGTGATGCATCTCATGATGAAAAGTTTCAATTAACTTTGAGAAAATGGTTAAACTGAATTTGTGACGCACGTGGTCACAGCACTGCTAAATCAGCTAAATAACTATTTTTATACCACGTCGGTGGCAAACAAGTACCCAGCTCACCTGATCAGTCACAAAAACTGTTCACAATGAAATCATTAGACCTAATTATTTATAATCCTAACATTTGCAGAGTTATTATTGTAGAAAAAATGTGAAGTGTAAGGAAACCATAAAACTTAAAGCGCCGTACAACGCCATCTATTTCATAAACATTCTTATGGGGCCTGCAGCAGCTTTACTGTTGTAAAGTTGTAAAGTGTTGACATTCGGATGGCAAATGATGGTCATGACGCGGGCGCTGTCACTATCATTCTGATTGCAGTCGTGCAGATTTGTCAAAGCTAACCTTTAATAACATGCCAATACGAATTAAGACATGTGTCTTCGTGAATGACACGATCTATAATACGGCTACGACTGCCGTTCATCTTATCAGCAGTTATTAAACTACAGTCAAAGAACGCCAACTTTATTGCTGCAATGTTGATGAGGGCGAAATCATTGTCGATTTCCTTGATCGCATTGATATCGTAACCGCATTACTATCGCGATTAGAACGTTCAATCCGTCACTCATTTTAACAAGAATATTAAATTTTATTGATTACAAAACAGATATAAGTCTACTCTCCCCAACATTAGTCTGCTCCTCTAGCTACTTCCAGTGACATCTCAGGATTAAGGATTACAGCCGATTGTGACGTCGTTGTCTTGGTTTCGCCTATTTACTTCTTGACAAGAAATCGTTTGAATCGTTTGAAGTTTTATAAAGATTTAACCAACCTATTGCAGAAGAATCTTTGTTCTACTAAATATAGTAATAAATTCTTCCTTTCCAGAGTTAACCCGTCTAACTATTAAGACTAAAACTACACTAAACACACACACTACAGTAGTGTAGCGTAGGCTAGAGGTATTAAAACTGGTTTCCGGGGAAGAATAGAGTGATGTGTTTGCTCTGTGTTAGTCTGTTCCACGAGCTAGGTACAGTGACCGTCCTGTGACATGCAAATCTCCGGATTACGGCCGGTTGTCACAAGATTCACTTTGCGCTTCTTGTAATTCAGCTCCAGCCGTGTCAAAGCGAGATGTCCCCGGAGTGACGATACCGGCAAATGTTTAGTTAAAACCTGTATAGTCTATGTGATCATCAAAGCCTCAAAGGTGTGTTAGGGTATTTCGATTTCGTTCTGTTTGTAGGCTAACTACTGGTTTCTGAGAGTATTACGAGGGGTTCGGGGTTTAACTGGATTAGGGATATAACGGGAAATAAGGTAGTGTGACTATATGTTATTACGTGTCGAGTTTAGTACGGATCAAACGAAGCACCTAAAGAGCTACCAATTTGATGCTCGTTTATGCTTAAACAATTTTAATGGTTTCCGAGAAGTCGTATACGTTTGGCTACATACATTGACAACCATCAGAACAGAGTTCAATCAAATCCGGTTAATATTGAAGTAGATTCTGGTCTTCTGGCTTGTATTTTGTAAAGGTATATCTGTATTCGATTTACATTCAAACTTTTCGAAATAATCAATTTAAAAAATTTTGGTTACACTTTGGGTCGCTGCGCCAGCGGATTAAGTAAGTAGTATAGTAACCTACTTACTGCATGGTTCATCTATGTCACAAAATCGAGGATTTGATTATTAACATACATGGGGGTCAAATCAGTAGCTCTTAAGGTATTTTATTGTTTGACTTATACCGTACATTATAGTGTACGTGAATGAAGGCCATCAACTGGTCTGGTGGCTACAAACCAAAGCTCGTTAGTTCCAAATAAACTAGTTGGAAACTGTGTGTTCTTCTTAACGAAATCCTCTTTTTCTTTTCTTTCTTACTTCAAAGTTGCCCCTGAGGATGCTCACTTTCCAAAAACTTGGCAGTATAAATGCATACATATCCTTATTTAAGCTTCATATATTTTGACGTAGCACTTCGGATGAAAACTTAACATGGTCCGACTCTAACTCTATAGATATATATGTGTGTTCAACACACAAACAAGAATAAAATACTTTTGTTTTGTTTGTGTGTGTGTCTTAAATATGAGATTAGTCAGTTTATCTCACCAATGAGCTTGTCGAAACTTTAATACTTGCTTTACGCAAAGGAGGTTAATGTAGTAAATAAATCTTATAACTGTGAAGAAATTAAATAGTGTGTAGTAAGTAAGTAAATATTCTTTATTGCACCGAAGTGTACTCCAAATTATTAGAGAGTATAACCAATAGTACTGTCATCCTGGCGGGCACTGCCTCCGCGTGAGTTCCATGACACGGGCAAGGGTGGCATCCGCTCGGTGTACCCCTTACATTTCATCAAGGTATCAAAAGGGACTCCACGTGTTGGCTTCGGGTCTGCGCCCGCCTCCCAAATGTCCGGAACACCATTGTTTCGGGATGGGAAGAAATACATAAATTATGACATTTCTAAACATATTAAGTACTAATAATTATGCTTATCATAATATATCGTGCTTTGGTAACCATATTTTTTTTAAATATATCTTAATCAAAAACCTTATTCTTTTCACACCTCTTTGTACTTAAGTTAATTGATTTACTAAACACGTATGTATGAATCAGCTGCAAAGTTATAGAACACAGAGCGGTTTGAATCAATTCAGTTGGCAGAAATACAACTGAGTCGGCACGCGGTGCGCTGTGTCTAAGTAATAGGTACGCAGGTACTTTAGTTTTGTATTAACTTTGAATGCTTTGAACAATTCCGTATGAGCCAAGCAAGTAAATTTTATGAAGTATCGAACAAAAAAGTAAATTTTACTTTTCTGGAATTACAGTAAATTTTACCGTTTTGAGTAGCTACGATGTAGTGATTGTTCATTTATTTTTATCGTTTTTTCAATACTTCGAAATGTTCAAACAGTTAACGTTACTGTTTTGTATTTTACTGTTTTTCAGACATTTGTTGATATTGTATAGCAGTAAATCTTAATGAAAATCATTTTAGTGTGGCTCGATAGATCATATTTTTTTCAGTGTAGGCTCAACATACGAGTATGTACAAATGTAACTAATTTAATAGAATATTACGACTATAAATAAATTAAACTATAATAATACGTGTGTTGCACAACTCAAAGTTACTCTACCCGCATTTCCCGGGAATGTCCTTAAACTACGTCCAGAAAAGAGGTACGGCCACTGTGAATTTCATCTCACTTAGTGCCCTACCGCACTGTAAACTTCATTATTATTGAGACAACTATAACACATACAAAGTCCAATGACCCATTCAAGTTGAGCTTATGCTTAGATTAATTATCAGGTGATGCATCAATTATCTCACTTACAGCCCGCTTTTACCCTATTAAGGGATGATTTCTGATTCATTTCCCGAGAAACAAACTATCTTTATACCAAATTTCAAACAAATCGCTTCAGCGATATAAGCGTGAAGAGGTAACAGACAGACAGGTAGACAGACTTTCGCATTTATAATATTAAGTATGAATTCATAATATATTATGTAGGTTATATGTATACAGGTTAGTTATAATGCTGGACGAAAATAAGTAGTTTATTATTATTTTTATTTAGTACCGAGAACTGCGCGGGAATGTTTCCAATGGGCCGTCAATCTAATAGTCAAAATTACAGACAGCTGCTGGAGCTGCACATGACCGTTCGTCGAGGAAGGTTCTTTGAGGGAAGCCTTTTCCCAGCAGCGCTCGTGATCTAGTTGATAATGCGTGTGATGCCTTCGTACCTACCGACATACGTATAGTATTATTAATTATTTGTTAAAAAGAGTACCTATCGGCGTAAGAGGCTTATTTATTTGCTACAAGTTTAGAAACATACTGGTATATTCTTTTTTTGTAAAATTTGTCTGTATCCTCCATTGAAATAGAAATTGCCCTCCGTAGCGAACAAGGAAAATTGTCACAAACTTTTTACAAAACAACGTCAATTTTCCTCTTGACCTATCAAACAATTGGTAATAAATTAGCATGAACCAATTTCCTTATGAACGTCCTTTACCAATCCGAAGTCGCTTATTCGGCATTGTTTATTTATTTTAAATTCGGAGGAGAGTGAAATGGATTGAAAACGTTAAAAGAAACCGGGCAAGTGCGAAAAGAGAAAACGCTTAAATGTTTCTGTAGAAACATCAATATTTAGAAGTAATTTGAGTAGGTGCGATCAAGGAATTTAATTTGTGTGTCTTCGTACCTTATCACGATGGCAATTATATGAGATCTCTAGTGGCTTTCATGTTGATTGTCTCTGTGACTAGTAACTTGAACGTATTTTTTCAAAATTAGGCCTCAAGGGCTCTTTTACAAGTCAATAGGGTCTTGACTGATTCAGGAAACCTGATAAAATACAAGATATTGTGCAAACACCACCGAGATCAAGTATGTGATGTGGCAATAGCCAAGTGCTTCAGGCGAGTGGCTTTTTAGTGGCCGAGGCAGGAATCGAACAGGCGTCTTCAACTTACGTGGTCAAGGCCCCGGACCTCCAGGCTACCCTTTTATTTACTTGACTGGCACGATGACCCAAAATGAGTCTCCAACACAAGAGCACGCCACCTTGCTCGGTCTAGAACGGATTCGCGCCAGTTTTCGCTGACGCCGAGCTCACGGAGATCTGCCGCCACTCTATCCGCCCAACGATATTTAGGATGACCAACAGGACGGGGCGTCCAAGTAAGCCCTTTTTGATTTCAAAAAGGCTCAAATTCTTTAGTATATGAAATCTTTAAAGGCTATGAGCAACTCTAAAGGTGCTTGCTTTTGCGTGTTTGCACCTTAGGGTGGTTCACAATTGTATGGGAAAAAAAATTAAACTATGGCTAAAAGAAACGGCACCCCCTTATTTTGTTAAACTTATTATATTGATAATATACGCCAAGTTTTGTAACTTTTTCTCCGATTTTTTTTGTAGTATGAAATTGTGATTTTTATTAAAATACCTATTTGTTGTCACATTATTTGAAAGTGTGATCTATAACATCAATCATTCTTTTTTAAATATTGAAAATAAAAACAAAAATGTGTTTCTACTTCAAAACTTATATTATAAATCACATATTCAAATAGTGTAAAACAGATATTTAAATAAAAATATTTAAAAAATAAGTTTAATTTTTTTACAACATAAAAAAGTCTAAGTGGTTGACCTGAAACCTAGACCTTCGCTGAGGCTCGGTCAATAATTTACAGGCTGATGATGATGAGTAATATTATGAGTATAAACTATATATAAATATAACAAAACTAATAACAGTGACACACAATTGACACAATAGCAGGAACCATCAACATTTAATTTAAACTAATATCAATGTGCGAATATAATTTTAAAACACGGAACCCTAAGAGTAGGGTGGATAATAATTGACCCCTGAAAGTCTGAGGTTGTAAATAATGCGTAAAATTAGCCCCGCCTAATTACGGAGCACCGGGTGCCTCGAGGAATTAGGGCTGCAAGATAGGCCAGCGGAAGCACATTTAATCTAAAATAAAATTTGGTTATAGCTGCTATACGACTGGTAAATATTTTTGTGATATCAGCCTCATTGTATCTGGTAATACAATATTTTTGTATATTAGCGTTTGCATCAAATCTGGTAGTTCTGATTTTTTGAAGACTTGTTTATGATGTTGGCCCAATGAATAATCCAAGTTTGTGACCTCGAGCGATGAACGCAACTTTGTCAAAAATCGCGAACCTTTGTCAAAAATTACGTTTTTTATTTATTTATTTGGGCCGTTATACCCTAAAGAATTGGTTGTCCCTATATAATGTATATATAGTTTTTATAGGGACAAGTATTCTGTTAATACCAACACGTGGACTGCCAGAGCTATATAAAAACCAAATACGCATAATGCCCAAAAATTATAAAATCAAATACGCATAAAAGCCAAAAATGTTAAAAAACCAAATACGCATACTGCCAAAAATTTTAAAACACCAAATACGCAAAATGCCAAAAGCTAAAGATACCCAACCAATTATTTGATATCATCCAAAACCTTCCATACATCACAGTAATAATAGAACTACTACCTAATACTTTGTACTTTCCTACTAAAAACGTACATCTTACGGAGGTTTTATTTATCGTCGTTTTTGGCCACTTATGATTAATATTATTGCTAATTTACATGACAAGTGTGTATGTGTCAATCATTATCATTGAATTTTATTTTTGAAAATGTCTAGAAACAAATAACTGATTTTTACGGTAAATCAGAAGAATTATTCGACGTTATTCGACGTTATACATCCCAATTATAGACGTATATGGTGGACATCGCTGTAATAAAAATACTAGTGTAAATACAAAGTCCAATACTACTGCCTGGAGATGTTCTAACCGGCAAGAAAAATGGAATGCATCTATTATATTGGACGGGGCCACCAACAACATTATACTCCGAAGTGAGCATTCCTGTCTAGGGCCTGAAATACGTAAAGTTTATCTTTCTATGGCTTCATGCAAAACTGAGGTATGCCGCAGTCTGTCCCCGGTACCAAAAATACTTGAGAAACATTTGGCGGCACTATCAATAAATAATTTGCCGACAATTAAACAAAAACAAGACGCCATGTATAGGGCAAGAGAAAGTTAATTTTAAGCGTTTGGAAGATATAGTAATACCCGACATATTATCTAAAAACGTATTATTGTGTGATGACGGTGAAACGGAGCGGATTTTGGTATTTTGTTCGATGGTTTCAAGGCTCCTGATTGAATCATTTGGTTATTTCGGGGACGGTACAAACTCGTGTCGACCAAAACCGTTAGCACATCTTTAAACTTTACATATTGACCTAAACTCTGTCAGTGTAGTAACGAACGTCGTTCCTGTTATCTTTGTTATGTTACCGAACAAAACCTTAGTTGTTTTCCTTAGAAACCTACGCACGATTGTTTGAAATCCTCAAAACAAAACTGGGTGTCCATATAGATGAATTTACAAGCGATTTCGAACAGGATGCAATATCGGCAATGAAAGAAGTATATCGTAATGTTCAGGTTGCTATTACCATATGAATCAAGCCATATGGAAAAAGTCTAGAAAATTAAAATGTAATAAATGGAGAGAGCATAGAAAGATGACGCGACTAGCTGCTTATTTATCACTATTACAAGCTGACAAAATGGTAGAAGGTTGGAAATCCAAAGATAAGTCCGCACGATACAAAAGCAAAGAAAATTTCAGTCATATTTTAAAAAACACTGGCTCAAAAAATTACCCTTGGAGATCATTAGTGTATTTAGCTGATAAACGTCACAAAACGAATAACACGGTGGAGGGCTGGAACCATAGGATACAATTTATCCTATGGTTCCAGCCCTTAGTATTTAATACTAGAATTCATAAGAATCTTTCTCTCTTTAATTTTATCAACAAACTGGAAAAGGAAATCGTTCATAATGACCGAAAAATTGTGGATTTCTTGAGAAATCCATGTCGAAAAAGAAACGTCGTAGGGCAGATATTTGGTTTGACGTAGTATATAAAAAATATCTACGAAAATTAACGAGAGATAATAGCATCAAGCCGTTGAATTTTCTCCGTAAATTAATTTAATTGAAATTGTTAAAGGGAACAAAAGTATAGTTACCATAATACCACCAGCAACATCCTGACATGAGGCCATTTCGTGGCACTTTATACTTCCTTTGTTTTTGTTATATCATGTAATTTAATGTGTCTTGTTTGTGTCTACGAATAAAAATTATTCTATTCTATTCTATTCTAATGGCGAAGTTTTAACATTAATTTTTTTAAGTTTAATTAATTTTTATGCGACTGTCTTGTTTTTGTTAACTTAAAATAATTTTTTTTTAGTTATAATAAGCAAACAAGTATTAGTTTTCTTTAGGCATACAAACTTATGTTTCGGTACCTATGCCATTTTAAATAAATATTTACCTATGACCTCGTATTTTTATTTATTATGGTTTGTTATTAAGCGGAAAGGGGACGATCGATTGATTCTCCATTCAAATGTAGTCCTCATTTTCCTCCCCGGATAATATTGACTTTATGGAAAATATTTTTACAGAATATGAATTATTTTAATCATAGCTTAGCTCGATTTTCTTGTCGAAAGTTAGGAGCAAAAAACAGGTTTCATACAATTTTTTAAAAGCTCCTATTATAATAATGAAAAAAATTGCCAAGTAAAATCAAAAACAAAAATCAAACGGTGTAAGAAGTAAAAGTATTAATGTCAATTGAGCTGTCATTCCATTATCGCAGTTTTTTGGTGTGAGGACTACCTTGAGGATATTATATTATCTTATATAAGGACTTGATGGAAAATGGAGGGACAGCTTGTACGATTGTATGACGATGATGGAAGCAGCAGCTGCATATTTAACGGATGCCCAAATACATTCCTTTTATACCCCTATAATTTATTAATAGTGAATCTACTGTATCATTATAATATCTATCTACCGCCGAGCAGACGGATATGCCAGCAACATTTAGAAGAAAGTCCCGGCTGTTGGGGAGCATATCGACGGGGTCTTGTTTACGAAGATTTCAACAAGATCCTCACCCAAGACATCGTGATTTGATTCAAACAAGCTATTAACTTGATACATTTTACTGATTTTACTACGTCTAGTATCACAGCACAGAGCAAATGTTATGTGTTTTTTGGCGTTCTGCGTTTATGGCATAAAGCGTATTTGGCGTTATGCGTTTTTTTTATTACCCTAAATGACGAAATGGCGTTTTGCGTTTTTGGAATTATGCGTATAAATGGTTATATATAACGAATATGATATATAACTTGCCCTAGTTGCTAAGAGCAGGAAAAAATATAGCATTGATTGGACCTGGCGAGCCGACTCTTTCCCCCCTCTTTTTGGGGGGTAGGCACGGTACGAACCCGTGCCTACCGGACCAAACCAGCTTTGTTTGACCTTAGGAACAATTGTGCCAAGCGGCATCGCCTGAGATAAAAGCACTTAGTTTACGAATACGAGTTCGAAAAAATTACAAACTTTGAAAGGCTTTATCTCGGAAACTATTATGTCTACAGAGACAATTTTCATCTCGTATTGTAGCAAATTTAAAAAAACGCCTTCTGAAGTTTTTATCAAATACTAGTCCTTTAGGGTTATATTCACCCAAATCTAAAAACTAAACAGTAATTTTCGCGGTTTTTTAAATTTTTAACATTGTTGCGTTCGGCGCTCAAGGTCACAAACTTGAATTATTCATTGAGTCAACATCATAAACAAGTCTGCAACAAAAAATCAGAACTACCGGATTTGACGCAAACGAACCCCGTCACAAAAGGTATAAAGTTACTGGATTATGGTTGCGGTGCGAACCTATACCAATGCTAAAATTATGTTTTAAAATCTTCTTATAAATTTTATGACCTCAGTTTTTGTCTAATACTAATAACATAATTACAACATACTAAGTAAAGCTGTGATTGTTTAATATTTACCTTTTAAATTTATAAGTTTTCTGCTTTAGCGCTCGGTGGCATATAGGTACTTTTCCATACACAGTGCTTCCCTTTCATTCCCGTTCAACAAAACGTGAGCAAATTTAGCACTTGTTAGCCCCTTCATAAGTCTGCATATCTCATCCAGTGTCTCTATATCCACAATTTAAGCCTACTAATTGCTTACGGTGCTTTCAGCTATTTACAATTTGTTTGCCGCCTCATTTCCGAGCTGTTTCTTATATTTCCTCCTAAAATTGTTATTTTTCCTACTTTACTTTAAGAAAACGTCTTATCTCGTTTAGACGATCAAGACTTTTACGACGTTTTAATTTTATAAGGACGGATTATAATGTAGAAGTAATTAATAAATTACGCTCATTGTCAAAATGACACCTTTATTTTATACTTTACAGGCTTTTATGATAATTGGGTTCGTTGGTTGGGTTAGCATCCGCTGGGCGTGAAGGTTTTACCCGCTATTTAATTTAATTTAAATAATTTTGAATTAGTGTTCATAGCCCAATGTGGCTCGCAGAACAACGATTAGTGAATTACGAATTATCTTTGCAAAGGTGGCGTGGAAAGCTTGACGGCTACTTACACAACCTCGTTATATAAAGTTAAGATTATATAATTTCATTACAGCGCGTTTGACACGCGCTTGATTTATGACGATGAGCCTTATCCCCAGTGGCAGTGTCACCACTTTATACTTATAACCCGTAAGTACATAAAACGAACCAGAATCGATGTAAACGATTTTAGCGGCTTTTCGTTTTATTTTTCATGTTAGAAATGCACCATGTAAAAATTACTATGTTTTAAGGGGAGAGGGGCCGACACCGATATTATGTTAAATTGTTCATTCGATTTTTATCAAGCAATAGGATATAATATACGGTGTCTGCGAGGAAACGGATTTTTTTTTACAGTACTTATGGTGCTACTTTTCCGCACTAGTGCGTAAATTAGCACATTATGTAAAAATGTACTAGTATGATTAATATGAATCCATAAATTTTCCAAGAACATGTAATTATTATGTTTTAAAACATACAAAAAGTAAAAAAAAAAAATTATTGGCGGAATTGGCTTAAATTTGTATAAGTTTTTTTCCTTCCCTGACATCAGGAATACGTGGTTAATTTTTTTCCGTTTCCTCGCGGGCACCTTGTAACACTAAACTTATGTTAGCTCGCTCAACTATACTTTTATTGAAACCTCTGTGTCAAATAAGGTTTTTAATATTGTAATAATACAAAACTGTCAAAGCATTCATGCCACGAATTAAATCACTGGAGACTCTTGTGTTACTACATTTTTCCCGCACCTCGGAAGATTACGCGTATTAGCGCATGTTTTATTCATGCAAGTAAGCATTTTGCGCGGTTTCATTAGTCTGCTAAAACAACAGACACGCCGTCAACTGCTCTCATGCAAAATGTCCTAGATTAAGCCATAAGCGGAGCCTGGATTTTGGAAAGGCGATGGAGAAGGTATAAAAGGCCGAAACATACTGAAACTTGACGCAGAGTATACGTAGAAACCTGTTGTATATGTTGCAGCTTTGTTATACATAATTTGCTGCGCATTACGTTAACTACCACAAAGACCACAAAGTAGATCTTTAATATTATTTAATATTTAATTATTTAAATAATATAAAACTAGCGCTTTAGGTTGCTTATAACAAGCTGATTTATATGCGTTTTTATTTTCAGTCCGAGGGTAACGGCGGCTATTAACGCGGGTATCAAAATCGACGTCTAACACCGCGGTGTTTACAAATACGCATTTTGCAAGCAAACAGATCTATTCTCTAAGAAATAAAGCATACACAAAACAAGCTCATTCATTGGTCTATCGTGCCCATTAGTGTGCATTTGTGTGAGTGTAACAAAAAACTCGCGATTCGTCAGTTTGTGCGACGGCGGCGCAAGAACCGGTTGTTCCATACAGACGCGTGACTCCACAGGTAAGTGCACTCCAATCTTACTTAGTGTTTTACGTAATAGTTATGGCAAATAAACTAGTGCAATGCCTTTTAAGAGGTTGTGTATTGTTTTCTACACGATTTTGAATTACTTTTAACTTAGTTTTTGACCGGGAAATACGTTTAAAATTGAAAATAAAATACAGCGGTGATAGGCGCCAATTACTCCTGTGGTAAGTAATTCCGTGGTATGCCACGTTAATAGAAAAAGTGGTAGTTTTGTTATTTACTCTTTAGTTTTGGTACAAATTATCAATTTTATAATTTCTTTTATTTATTCCAATCTTGATCTATTCACGCTATTAAAGAGCTATTTCCGTGGTATGGAAAGTATTCAACTAACCCTTAATTTTTAACAAAAACTTCAGCACCGATTTCCTTGTTTCTATGGGAACCCTTGATCTGTCAACTTTTTTTTATTTTGAGTTAAAACCTAAAATTTACTTGCCAGTTATGTGATTTTGTCTTTACAAGAAGCTTGTAATATACGTGTTTGATTTGATTTGAAAAAACATCTGTGTTTTATTCTTTTTATGGGTCGGAATTAGGTTTAATTAAACTCCAAATTAAGCCTATTACCGATGGTATGATCAGATTACCCTCGGTAATAGAATGTATAGAAATCTATTACCGACCCAGAGAAATATCGAATGGGTCGGTAATAGGCTCTTAAAGAGTTATCTATTACCGAGTGACTATTTGGTATTGTATTGAAATATCGCATTTAGGGTACCGCAAGTACAGATTTCGTTGATATAATTTAGACTTCAGTTATCATTATCAGATTTAAATTCTTCTGTTTTCTGATTCAGTTATTACTCTGACAGACAAGGAAGGGTACCCAACTGCCGGACAATTCCGATTAGATTTTTTTTATATAATTTTATTTATACAGTAGTCCAAAATCTCAGACATGATTTTTTTTTAGCTATAAGAATCAGCAATAAGAAAAGTACTGTGATTTGTTAGTTATAAACGGGTAAATTATAACAATTAATATGTGAGAGGCTTTATTTAACTTAATTACCTTATCAAAAATATTAGAATTAAAATTTTTCATGTTTTTATATATAGTCGAAATTTTATAATGTGGACGTTTACCATTTCACTGTGGTAAACTTTCACTCAGGTGGTAAACGTCCAGCTTATAAAATTTCGACTATAATTTACGCTGTGCCTTATGAGAAAATGTTACTTACTTGTTTTTTTTGTGCAGCTAATTATGTCAGTAAGACAAACTCTTATCAATCTTTATAGCATTTAAAATTACTTTATTTAATAACAGGCAGGCCTATTTGTCATATACGTCCTTAGTAAAACTTTACTAACAATAATTTTTGTTGTTTTACATGTAAAACATTCAACTTATAACTTGTTATACAGGTACTCGTGGGTACTTGGTAAGTTAACTATTTAATAGTATTTGATTGTGCCAAAGTGTAATTATAATCTCTTCGAATATATCTCTTATTTTTAAACATATTCCTATAGTTTTATTTTTTATTTTTGTGTCATTATTAAACTTAATGACACAAAAATAATATACAGAACCCACGTCGTTATTATTGTTTTAACCCTCGGTATTAGGTTTCGAATTTTGAGTTTGGTTTCTGTTAACGAGTGCAGAAAAATCATGCCAATTGTACCCTCGGTAATGAAAGCTCAATTCGCGATAATAGAATCACAGCCTGTCCCTTGCCACGGTAATAGAAGATTTGGTCATTTTGGCTTCAAAAAATATTTTAATACATATAATAACCCAAAATGAATCCAAAAACGTGTGAAACGGAAAGTTCATTAAATGCTCTGATGAAGAAAAAAAAATCCTGGCTGTTAGACAGCATTGATACCCTTAATTTTTGGATCTCTTTTGAAAAGTTCCTTAACTACCACGGTAATAGGTGCCTTTACCCTATTTAGTTTTTTATGTCCATATCACGTTGTCAAAGAATTGCACATTATCCTGCGTCACTTTCATCACAATATGTATGTGTACATTTAATACAATGATAGAAGTTTACACATCTGCTAAGAACCTCAAATGGATTATGTGATTTCAAGTAGAGTTGGTAAGTAACCAAGCTCATTAAGTCTACTAGTTCACTGGCTCAGTGACCCAAACAGGATCTTAGCCTCAGACACAAGATAGTGCCACTTTGCCCTAACCTGCGCCACTTCACGCCAGTTGGGTATTCCGAAAGCGGACAGGTGTTTTAGGGCTTCGTCTCTCCAGCGGTATCTGGGGCACCCATACGGACGCTTTTCACCCAGGTGCCCCACATACGCTCTTCTCACAGCACGATCCTCTCCAGGTGACCGAGCCAGCGTGCTCATTAAGTCTAACATGGAATAATTCGAATCAGTTTTACGAGACTCATCGCTTGAAAGACTTGCAAATCGTGTAAGTCGTTTTCGATTGACTTTTTTGCGCTTGAAGAAAGGTTCGATTATTCGTTTTAAATGGTTTTTAAAATAGGAGTTGTGAAAATCCAACGCTAGCTTATTGATTATTACAAAAAAAAACCGAGTCGTCTAAATCATTTACATAGGGTTACACAGATACGATTTAAATTATTAAGTCTTTTTGAATTGTATCAGTACGATTCCAGTGTCTAGAAATAAGTATTTGATATATTTAAATCTACAGAGTGTAAAAAAACATGCAAAATGTTTCAGGGGTATAACTTTAATATTATTGGTACGGTTTAACCAACTCGTCGGCTAAATCGTGTCGATGACAATCTTTTCGAAAAAAAAAACATATTGAATAAGTACCTGTATTTAATCCCCGATTGCTCTTCTTCATACATAATGTAGCCAAGATACTACTGTCTTCATTTTCCATATAAGTAAACACTGGTATAATTGATTTTGCTTTCGTGTCTCCATATGTCATGTTCTGCTCTACAGCGCGCAATTCTCAACTGATTTTCGTGAAATTTTGTGACCAGATTCCATGATTCAATCGTTTTTTTTTTGTTGATCCAGTTGTTGTTTTTTTTTATAAATGCGGAAATTGGCGAAAAGACCTTAAGAATCAATGGGGTATAGTGCGCTTAAGAACATTGTGAGTTCACTGTGATAACGACTCAACGAACTAATTATTTTTCACTTTTACATTTTCAAAGCTTAACACGAGGTCTACAGTTCCCAGAGCCACTAGTAATAGGTAAGTAGGTATAACAGACTATCACCTACACTTTGAATTGATCGTATAGGTATACCAGTGATCAAATAGGTTAAGAACAGATGCAATATGCATCTCTCACTCATCCGTTATGTTCCGAGAACCCGTAAACGTTTCTTGAGGTATTCCCCCGGCCTATTGAATTCCACACCGTGTCCAGTTCGATTCCCATCAATGGTATTCGACAATATTATATCTGATAGGATACCTAGGATTCTGTCGGTGCTCCAAAGGCTGCTTTCTACTATGAACGTAAACTCATTTGACCTTATGTACATATAAGTACATATACGAATTGCCAGTTAGCAATGTGGACGAAGGTTGGTGCATGTAATTATTGTTTAGTTTTGATTTATAATTATCTTAATTTATACATGAAGTTATTTATTTCACAAACGTGTGCATGTCGTATACTTATTGAAGACAAAACCCAAAAGCAGGAGGACTCGAAAACAGTCGGCAGCTGAGCATCACAGACTAGAGAATTTGCACACATACATATGTAAAGTATACATAAGCACTTTAATGGATATAAATAGATTCACCTATTTTTTTTTTTACTTCTAATTTAGCTTTGGTAAGGTATGGCGCACTCATATTAAGGCTTTTGTTTATCAATCCTAGGCTTGACCTACTTCGATAGTTAAACCTCAAATCACAAAATTATCAACATGGGTATTGTTTATTTTATATAGCCTATATACGGCTTGGGCTATAGTCCCCACGCTAGCCCAATGCGGATTGGAAACTTCACATACACGTTTTTTAATTTCTTCGCAGATATATGAAGCCAAGGCATTCATACAGGGACCTTTTCGTGACGCACAAAATAATGACGCACTACTCATTGTATTTATTCGAAATTATTATGTAAGTATGTCAGAAATAACTTATCTTTGTTTAAACGCGTTGTGGTATCTGGCATAAACATTAGATCTACTGGTCGATTACGATCAGTTCCACGTCGCATGGCACTTGCAGCAAAGAACCCGCGTGTCATCGGTCCGACCTATTATGACCTGCAGAAATAAGGACGGAAACATCCGATACAATTTTCAAGCGTCGATTGAGAAACTTTTTGCTGGAGAACCCAGTATATTCAATTAGTGAATTCTTTGGCATAACTGTATAATTTATTTTTGCATATTTGACATTTTTTTGTTTCTTGATTATATTTCATTTTTATTTTATTATTATTGTTTTTCAATAAATTCTGACTTGACGATCCTTTTCAGGTGAACATTTCCATTTATTAATTGTTGCTATCTGGATTATGATGTTATTTTTTGTCATTATTAGAATTTATTTTTGACAATCACAATATAGATTCATATAAATTGACATGAATGTAATTTGTAATGCAATCGTATGTTGTGTAATAAATAAATCTAAATCTAAATCTATGCAGGTTTCCTCACGATGTTTTCCTTCACCGAAAAGCTAGTGGTAAATATCAAAAGATATTCCGTACATCAGTTGCGAAAACTCCGTAGTTTATTTAGTTTTATTTAAAGTAATACTTTGTGTCATTCAGTAAAATAGTTACCATTCCAAAATGGTGTAAGACTGAAAACTGTGACGACAGGAGCTCCAACGCTTCGTACATTCCCGGGAATCTTGGGATTCCTTAATATTACAGTGCATTCTTGCAGCATCTAGGTACGACATAGTTCGTAGAGATATTAAGATCTTATGTCGTAAGAAACTTGCCGGGGCAACGGCCATTTTAGTTCTGCATTATAAACGAGGATGTGCTTAAGAGGAAGATGACGACCGCTTTCCATACAAACTTAGTCACGAATTTCCTGTGGACATTATGGAAGAAATCTAGGGCAATTTGTTTTATGTGAGTCGTTGTTGGCAATTTTTGTGTTAATTTAATAATTGTCTTTCCTACTAATGCTGACCTCCTTTGTGCTCAGCAGGCAGCAACTTGGACATGACCCTAGCTCGCTCGACGCTCCGCGCGCTCCAACCCGCGTGGTCGCGCTGAGAACTGCATGAACTGTGTCGCGCTCTCGCGCTAAGCCCGTGTATGGGTACACCGTCTACAGCGCTCCAAAACAATCAGTACGTATTACTACACTATCAATATGTATTACTTACTTAACATGCCCTTTATAGACCCAGAAAAAATATCTAAAATATTTTTTGAAACTCTTAATGTGCTATAATAATTGAAAAATCATCAAAAAAGTCTTATGGCCCGATTCGAAGAATGATAAAACACGTTCAAGATCTTGGAAAGATCTTAAAAATATCGATAACTAAACGATATGTCAAAATTTACGTTTATTACGATTCCGCTGTGATCCCAATAAGATCTATCTATGATATTTCTAACGTCAAAGTGACATTGGTTGCCCAAACCGAGCTGTTTCTGTAATTATACGACATACAAACGATATCTAAATGAGAACTTATCTAAACCAGACCTCATCTCATTCTTCGAATCGGGCCGTTAGCTATTGTAATCACATGTTAAATTGTATCATATCTTTTCTATAACGAAAGATGGGGACACCGTTCCTATACAGAAGCAGTCTACCACTTGCCTCTTAAGATGGCTGCGATATAGCGTGCTCTTATGCAGACCAGAGAGGTTGTGTATTTCCTTAGTTAAATTTCGTAAACCGAGGTAGCCAGGCACGGAATGGGAAATTGTAAACCTTTCACACGTGGTAGTTACCACAATGTAGGTACATTGCGGACAAAAGCGCTTTTTTATACTACGACGACGCTGGCAAACAATCGTGCGGCCCGCCTGATGTTTAGTAACCACCGCAACCAATGGTTATGTAAGTAGAACATTTCCATTAGAAAAAATAATTTATTTTTCTGCAAGTAGGCTGAATTTGGGTGACAAAAAAATTAATTGGTACAGTCAGCATCAAAAGTAGCGGATCAAACAAGGTTTCAAAAGTATCTACCATTCTGTAACAGCTTAACAAACAGTGATAGTTCTACATGTAGAACAATTAGGACTAATAAATGACTATACTATTGAACGTAAATTTGAGAGATTTATCTATATTTGGAAACGTTATCCGGAATGTCACATACTTTTGGCGCGTTGTTTCATCCGGTACTATTGATGCTGACTGTGATGCTGACTGACTCTACTGCTATCTCACGTATCATACAATATGTCGTTACAGCTGATGCTCTATTGGAAACAAATACCAAGTAATTATACTGCCAACTGAAATACAATATGGGAGACTATTTTATTTTAAAGTGAAATTCTTTTAAAGTCTTTATTTTAATAGCAAATAAAGAACAATATAAACTAAAACTTAGGCCAGGAGGTTTACGATGTTACATCCTCCTTACGTAGGCTAATCCTTAGTTGGATTAGTTCGATTTCGTTGAAAACTCATTAGGATATAAATAATTAAAAAGCTTTTATATTATTTGTTTAAAAAAAATAACTGCGAAATAGGAAATAATATTTCGTGTGCACATAAATTTTTATAAATTCATTGGTTCTTACCGGGATTTGAACCCTACTTTATACGACCAAAATTAGATGTCATGTTATTATTTTAAAATATCGAAAACTCAATAATTAAACCATTTGTAATGCCATTAAACCATTTTACTGTACGTTTAATATCCCGCTTGCAAATGTAGTTATCGATATATTCACGATAAAATAGGCAACTCACGAAATAATAATTATTTCAATACTTATTACCTTCAGGCAAACTTACATTTACATGTCATGCGTCTCGCTAGCGCTAATACGTGTACGAATAAGTACAAATGAAATGCATGCGCAAATAATAAAAAAATGACACAATTTTTTTATACTACGACGGTGGCAATCAAGCACACGACCCGCCTTATGGTAAGCAGTCTCCGTAGCCTATGTACGCCTGCAACTCCAGAGGAGTTACAACTTTAACAATAACAGTTTTGAATGATTCACGGTTTCACTAGATTTAAATCGATCGGGATATAAACCTAAAACAATAAAAATACAATATAAAAGGTAATCAAGGTTTATATACCGGTCGATTTAAATCATTTTAACATTAAAATCTATGTTCGAATGGTCCTTCTGGGATATATAGAAACAAGCCGCGTACACAACATCGAAATTATGCGCCTGATGCACTCAGGGCACTTAGCTGCATGAAAAGTTGATGCAAGCCAGGCTTTGTTTCGTCTAAATGTAGTCGTTAGTGACTACTGAACTTTGTGTTTATGTTATTCGGTATGGAGGTTATTTCTGTGATATACTTTATTTTAGCTTGTCTGTGAGATATTTTGTTTTGTAAGTCGTGGTTTTAGAGAGGGTTAAATGTAAATATGGGATTAAATGCATTTGGGTGGATCAACGTTTTTGTGATGTGGTTTTGTCCCGTTGTCAAGGGGACAATTGTGGCATAGTTGGTTAGAAGACATTTTAAAAATGTAGGTTAACTCATTTAAAACAACAAGTTGATATAAATAATCGTAAGTCAGATTAATGTGTATACATGTACCTACATCGTATGTATAGATGCATAAACTAATGCGTTTGCGCCTAAAACCTTGTGAAACCACTCTTGTCCAGTATTAAATCAGCAATAGCAATACATGGTCGTTTTATATACATCTCACAGATATTTTTACCAACGAACACTTTTATGTAAGTAGATACATACAGCTAACAGCAATAGGTACTAGAAGTATTTTTAAAAATCGGACAAGTGCGAGTCAGACTCGCTCACAGACGGTTCCGTGTTTTTTAGTATTTGTTGTTATAGCGGCAACAGATATACATCGTCTGAGAAAATTTCAACTGTCTGGCTATCACGGTTCATGAGATGCAGCGTGGTGATAGAGGGTCAGACGGACGGACAGCCGAGTCTTAGGCGTCGTCCTAAAGGTGACAGTCCATTTCCAACTGCAGCTGCACTACCGTTGCGACATTACTGGTGCGACATTACTGCAGCGGCAGACTGCTGCTGTTTGCGGCGTGCAGTCGCGGCAGCGTTCGTCAGTTGATTGCCAAAGTCAATGAATAATGTCACTGTCAGACGTATAAATAAAATTACTAATTTACTTATTTGTATTTTTTACGAGAAGAAGTAAGTGACGATAATGCTACATGGTACACGAAAACGAAAAACAGTTTGCCTTTCTACAAAAGTCACATTCAGTCGAAGGCAGCTACGCAATATTATTAAAAAACCAGATATTGTTGGTGATCGTTTGTTTGCCGATTAAATGAATAACAATTTAACTTCAAATTGAAGAAATACAACCAAATTACTCGAATTAAATGAATGCAGAGGAGAAATATTTCTTCACTTAAGGTAAGTTAACATTTTGAAATTATCTTCCCCATCCTCTTGACTAAATTCGTGACCACCGCACACAGCAACCCGACGAGAGCGGGACTCATGTTGCTCGTGATGGATACGGTATGCGCACTTGATCCACTTGCATCACGTGATGCAGCCAAATCCAGCCGGTGGTGTCTGCACGTTTTTGGTGGCCTAGTACCGCCTGGATGTAGAAGTCTGCGATAAACGTCCCCTCAAAAAGCTTGGTAGGCTCTTTTATCCCGGGTTTACTTTATTTTTGCAAAGGGATTCGTGGGTTTCGGAGATGGCGATGCGACAAAATAAATTCTCCAATGCAGTCGTTCAGTGTTAGCAAAATATTACAGATTTATCTTTCTGAGTTTTCATATTAAACCAATCTTTCATTAGTTACCTAAAAGTAAAGAATAAACGAATAAATTAATTTGTAAGAGCTATAATTACGCAATTTACACTTAATATTGTCCAGTTTCCTATTTCAAACTAAAGCACAAATTTAAATCTTATAATCGCTCTTGTGTTGCAGGTGTCCATGGGCGACGGCACTCGTGGTCGTGGCAGATACAGTGTATGACTAGACCATATAAAACTTGATGGGCGAGACAAGAAATCCTTTATGAAGAAAGCTATTTACGTTAGCCAAGGGGCTGATAGAAAGAATATTTAATAAATTAGTTGGAATAATAAATATTTTCCTCGTGATGGTGTGATAAAATAAATTCGTGTTGCGCTCTGTAGCAAAGTTTGTTTAACCCTCATGCCTTGAAGTCCCCGCAACTGTCAATACAATTTTATTTTAAAACCGCTGTCGCTTCTCTTGTGGTTCAATTTTGTAATTTTTCTTACGTTTGAGTATCCATATGCTACCATGAGGTGTTAAACAACAACTTTGCCTTTTGTATTTCTAGGTAATACAACTGAATTATTGCTTCTTTTATCTCAGAAATGGCTTTGAAATGACAAAGTGAGAAAGTGTCACGATATTATACACCGTGGGCTGGTAAAACCTGATAGTTTTAAAGTTGTATTCTTAATCGCATTTAGAGGCTAAAATATCATACAAATTTTCTGTAATCGGTCTTCTTTCAGAGATAATGGCAATTCTTGCGAAAATTTGTTTCTGCTATAACTTTGTGAAAAACGCCTTTTTCGCTGCGGCGCTGCCTCTATGTGACTTGGTTTAGTCATACCTTCTGACAAACATTACTCAACTAAAAAGAACACTCGCAATTTTGATCTATAGATGAATTGAGAAAACTTTACTTCTTCGTTGTAATGTTTTTTTTTTCGCCAAGATGTAGAAAGAAATAACGTGCTGTGTGCAGAAAATGGCTTTTAAATCGGCAAAAAAAAAACAGAACATTTTTTTCCGAATTTTACTAAACATTTTTTGATCCTCAGGAATGCGTGGTTAAGATCTGTCGGATTTTACCAACCCACGGTGTATATAATATGATATTACGACACTTTCACATTTTATCACGCCAAATTCACTGTGCCACGGTACTGTCAGCGAGAATTCAGTAATTAATCCTGTTAAATATAAGCGTCACTGAAACTCCTAAGCACGCCTCCAACTCCAGAAGTGATACATGCGCGTTGCCGAGCCTTTAAAAACCTGTACACTTCTTTTTTCAAGAACCCCTACTGTAGACCTTCAGAAAAACCTAGGCAGGGAGCTCATACTAAAGCCGGAGCGCCCGCGGGAGGAAATTCCTCTTAAGCCGCACAGTGCGCGACCATTGTTGCCACTAAAAAATATAATCTACTGTGGTTTCGTAATATCCTAACACAAATATAGAGGATACAGAGTAAGCTATTTCATTCGAAACATTTTCTCAGTCAAAATTTGGAAAAAGAGAGAAAGAGGAAAGAGAGAGGAAATTGCATACGACCACTCCGTTCAGTATTAGAATCATCATAGAAATATTATGTTGTCACATTTTTATGCTATGTGTACATGATTGTACGATAATGGTTAGCATACCTACATCGATCTTATTCTAACACATAAGTGCGTCCTGTAATTTAGTAGTAGGAGTAGTAAAACTTTTTATTGTACAAAAATGAACACAAAACAGGAAAAAAACACTCATCATTAATACAAAGGCGAACTAGTTTTCCAGTTTTTTCACTATTATTAGTTTGTAAATAATTTATATATACATACATACATAGCTACTATCTACTTATTGCCTACCATGAAAATCTTAATTTGAAAATCGTATATTTGGCTCTCTATCGTTCTTGCCCTTTCGAGCTTATAGCTGTTCTCGGAAAACTACGAAAAAAGGAAAGAACTGTTTATTTAATGAATTTATCAGGAAACATTAAACAAAAACAATAAGAGAAACGCCAAGATACAGAGGAACTACCGCGAAACACAGAAACTATCGGGGTTGTTTATCCACGGGTGGTAATAAACTCCTTATATTGTAGTGGTTATATCCTCTTTGCTTAGAGCTACTAATATCTGTGACCAAAGACATTTCTGTAAAGATTTGACGTGCGGTTTGCAGTTGCGGTCGTATGTACACCAAACACTAAAAATCACCATGCTACGTGCAGTCGGTCTTGTCATCATTTTACTATGGAATTTGACAATAACACTGACGTATTCAGGCCGCTGCAGTAATGTCGGAGCAGTAGTGCAGCTGCGGTCGGAAATACGTTAAAATTACCATATTACGTGCAGTCGGTACCGTCATTGATTTTACTATGGAAATTGACAATAACACCGACACGATCAGGCCGCTGCAGTAATGTCGGAGCAGTAGTGCAGCTGCGGTCAGAAATGGACTGTCACCTTAACACAACGCGACTACGCGATTATCGCAAATTCGCGCGAATTTTACTCGCGCGATCAAACATATTGAGCTCGAATGAGTGTCCTAATTGGTCGCGCGATTGTCAATTAGGACACCTAAAGTTGAATAAGTTTAGTAAATCATTCCATAGACATTTTATACCAATAGGCAAAACTTTTTCTCATTAACTTTCACACGAATCTTCGTAACACGTACTTGGTTAATGTATAAAGTATCTAAGGTTAATGTTACATACTTAGCTAGCCGAAGTTGTAAGCCTGCTCCGAGAGTTAATAGGAGGCTCACGAGTCATATTAAGGTTTTTATTAGTAGTCTGAGAGTGAAGTTATAATACAGTATTATGTTTATTTTATTATGAAACATTTCTTTGGATCGGTAATAATATCTGACTTACGATTTTTAATATCAACTTTTGTTTTAAATGAGTTAACCTACTTTTCATTGTTACTTGCTGTCATGGTTACATTCTCCTGGGCAACTCTTGTAACCCTGATTTTAAGGTGTTTGAGTTGATCATAAATGCATTTACTGAGCAATTTCATGGAAGTTATAAGTAGATATTTTCCCTAATGGGACATCAACTACTCAGGTTTGTAGAACGTGACTTAAAATGTCTCCTAACCAACTATGTCACTATTGTCCTCTTGATAACGGGACAGAACCGCATCACAAAAAAGTCGATCCACCCAAATGCATTTAACCCCATATTTACATTTAACCCTCATTAAAAACACGACTTACAAAACAATTGTCAACAAGCTAAAATAAAATAAATTATCTCACAAAAATAACCTCCATACCGAATAACATAAACACAAAGTTCAGTAGTCACTAACGACTGCATTTAGACGAAACAAAGCCTGGCTCGCATCAACTTTTCATGCAGCTAAGTGCCCTGAGTGCATCAGGCGCATAATTTCGACGTTGTGTACGCGGCTTGTTTCTATATATCCCAGAAGGACCATTCGAACATACATTTTAATGTTAAAATGATTTAAATCGACCGGGATGTAAACCGTGTTTAACTTTTATATTGTTTTGGTATATATCCCGGTCGATTTAAGTCTAGTGAAACTAACCATGAATCATTCAAAACTGTTTTTTGTTAAAATGATATAATTTTGTTATCATTTGCGCATGCATTTCATCTTTCAAAAAACATACTGCGCATTCACTAAATGTGCGCAACTAGCTCTTTGTTGGAGAGGGTGTATTCAAGGGTAAAAATTTACAATATGGACGGGTGAGGGTTGAGGGGGCCGGGACGCAACTGCGGCAGGGTAAAGCCGTTGGATCTGGGTTGCTCCGGCGCTGGGGAAGAGCAGCCCTTCCGCACTCGCGTGACGAATCACGGTCACTACACTCTGTTTCGCAGCTGAGGTGCTCTGATTCGGTTTAAGACGACCTTGAAATTTTGGTAACCTTGAGATTGTGGTGACGTGGTATCGTGTCATATGGGCTGATTTCGCTCCACCTGCAACTCTGCCGATTTTTCAAATCAAACGCTAGCCAGTTTATTATATATATTTAGCCTTTAATATGCATAAAATTCTCTGCTAAATGCATACAAGTCTTAATTAAACTGCTGAGAGATATGTTTTTACTACCAACCTATTTTTAAAATCTTGCTGACCAAATAATAATTTTGCAGCTCAACGATTTATAAATCAGTTAAATTATATTAGAAGCTGATCGATATTGTTTATACTGTCGACCGTTTGTGAATTATTTGCTAAACAAGAGTTAAATAAAATAAATAAATATTATAGGACATTATTACACAAATTGACTAAGTCCCACAGTAAGCTCAATAAGGCTTGTGTTGAGGGTACTTAGACAACGATATACATATATATAATATATAAATATTTATAAATACTTAAATACATAGAAAACACCCATGACTTAGGAACAAAGTTAAATATCCATGCTCATCACACGAATACATGCCCTTACCAGGATTAAGTGACTAAATAAACAACCTGTATAGTTAAATATATACTTAGATACATAGGAAACATCAATAACTCAAGAACAAATATACGTGATAAACACACAAATGTATGCCTTTACCGTGATTCGAACCTGGGACTGGGAATTCGACTTCGTAGGCAGGCTCACTACCGACCGACTAGGCTAGGAGGTCATTTAATTTCAATAAAAAATCCTCGATATAAATGCTTCGAATTGTGGTTTTGACCAAATACCGAATACTCGTGCACAGCCTAGAAAGGACAATTTTTCCTAAGACTTAACTTTTGGTGCTCAATAATAAATTAAAAAGAGGTGGATTGCCAAAGAAAACTTTGTAGTCACAGTAAATTACACACACGCCTTTGTTACCATAGAAATGAAAATATGTTCCTATATATTTGAACACATTAGCCCTCTCTGTATAATTGATAAACCCTTCACTATCAGTGGTCTGATACGCACTTGGACAGCATATAACAACAATATTACAGGCATGAGACTCGAAAAAGTCGATTACGTACCGTTCCCTGATTGAGTTTATTTTCGATATGCAGTAATATGATTCCAGAAATCCTCAGATATCCAGGAAACCGTATGAGAGAAATCCTAAAAGCTTCCAGGACTTTCGTCTCCGAATGACATATTTCATACGACACTCGTGTGGAGTATTTTAAAATCCAATAAAGCAATGTAGCTAGTGACCAGAGCTCAGGGCAGATCATGGCTCAATCCGGAAGCCAACAACTATTGCACGGTACACAGTGTCAGCACAGCGAGAATAGCATAGGTAGAAAATACTATATTCAAACAAAAAAATAATTAAATAATAAAGTTAAGAGGTTTACAAATACTTTCTTTTTCTACTCCAAATGTATTAATAGTTTAAAATTTACTTTTGAGACAAAGACGTCTATTTGAATCATTCATATTTGAATTGGTTTTTCAAAGGGTCGGCAACGCGCATGTAACACCTCTATAGTTGCAGGCGTTCATAAGCTGCGGTGACTGCTTACCATCAGGTGGGCCGTTTGCCACCGTCGTGGTATTAAAAAAATCGCGCATGCATTTGCTCGTACTTCTTTGTACATGTCTGTATTGTCGCGAGAGAGACGCACGGGAGAATGATAACAAAATGACTTGTTTTTGATGTCAAAATGTAGGTTTGAATTGGCTTTCAAATAGGTATTAGCGTCTAGCTGCTAAGAGGTCTATTAAAAGGTCTGCCATTCCATTCTAATTTTTATATTGAAAAATCAAAATTGCATTTGTCTTATTAGGCGGCTAGAGGTAAGAATAATTTCTTATTCTAATATCGGCCGCATTGCAAGAAAACTTCAATACTTAATAAATATTTATTTCTTTTCTTAATTCTTAATTGTTTTACATTTTATTTGTCTTTCACCGTTGAAGTAATTCATGAAATAAATGACTAATGTTAAGCGTTTGCAATCAGTAGATGGTTACATACATACAACACGATTTGTGAAATGCATTAATTTCTAACAAAATATTATTTAGTATCTTCTAAATAAACAGTTTAATAACTTCTAAATAAACGGAGCGCAAGCCTTACAAGTCAAACCAAAGAGCCGACATACCTCGTTGGCGATGGCGGGAGACTCCTTTTTGAGAGACTAGTAAAAAAAAAAAAAAATTAGTACCAAACCGAGACGAGTAGAAAAAGAAGGGGGAGGTCTTTGCCCAGCACTCGGGCATAGTGGGCTCTTAATTAATAAATAGTCATAACCAAACATAATAGAAAAAAATGGATGGTCGGAAAGTATCAAGAACTCGCTGTAGTTACAATCTGTGTACTGTGACAGAGCACTCTAAAGCCGTCATATTGCGATGTGTGATCCCCGCAATTGTGATTTAATATAAGCGCGAGTCTTGTCTTATTCCACACTTTAAAGTGTCTGCTGGACACCTAAACTTGATTTCAAGGGGATTTCACTTAAATAAACTTTATTTGACGTTTTCTTAAGCTTTTACTTTTGATACACGATGCGACGTTGTCATGTTTCCATTAGTTCTGTCGGATTTTATAATATTAGCAAGTAATGGAATAGACAAATTTTATTTTTCATTTTATTACCGTTTTACATTTATTTACTGTAATAGCGGAATAAACGGTATGAAAAATGTATGGGCGCGGGTATTTCTTACCCTTCAGGAAATATTTTTGTTTAATGATTTATTTATTTTCGCGTCTTTTATTATTCCGTTTAACGAATTTTAATTCATTTTGAATTAAGAAAGTCTGATATCTTATTTTCATATTAATAAGCACACTTGTTAATTCATTTTAATAAGATTAAAATGTACTTTTAAATATAAAGTTGTCCTTTAAGCGAAAATATATATACATATATATATGCGTAAAAATGGCTCTTAGGGCCTGTATCACAATGTCCAAGTAAAGTCCTGAATAAGTGACTAACTAGCACTTATCTCACGAATGAAGTCATCGTTGGCGTTTCACAATCTTCACATAAGCTAAACTAGTAGATAAAGTGCTAGGAAGTTTTTATATCTGGCAGCTAGATTATTTCTTAATTAGCTATCCAATATTTCGACATTTCATTTCACATTGCGAAACAGGCCCTTAACATAATGCGCCAACATGAGCCCGTTTACGCTCACATCCACTTTCACGACATCGAGCCATCGCTTTTTTGGTCTGCCGTGGGGTCGGGGGCCGTGAACAGAAAATAAAATGATCTGTTCACAGAAAAATCAAAAATCATACGAACACATTT
This sequence comes from Cydia pomonella, assembly GCF_033807575.1. Taxonomy (NCBI): domain Eukaryota; kingdom Metazoa; phylum Arthropoda; class Insecta; order Lepidoptera; family Tortricidae; genus Cydia; species Cydia pomonella. The sequence goes on along the minus strand of NC_084717.1, from coordinate 4,598,332 downwards.
TCACATTAATATTACTAGTGGAATTAATGGAAATGGAAAAACGACAGCACCAACCAATTAATTTTAGTTGACTTTTCCTTTTCTCCGCAGACCTTTTCATAAATCATGATTGTCGTCAAGTTAAAAACATAAAAGGCTTCATATTTTAATAAAAACACTTTGAGTGATGGTATAACAAGCAAATTGAATAGGTAAGAAAGAAAACTGAATTCACGTTTCTACGTACTAATATAAATGACTTGTTTTGGTATAAGACGGGTTCATGCCAACCACACAGCTCTTAAATTGTTTGCAAACATTTTATAGTCTTGTAATATTTTTGTTTAATCCAGGCGCATATACAACATTATTTTTTATTTCTACACCTAATAATATAGCTGTGGAAATAAAAAGTTGGCCCTAGTTAAAACATTTTACAAGTTACACGAGTCCAAACAAGAGCTTCTGTAATGAGAATAAACTTAGTTCTAAAGAATAATTGCCCGCCGCCGCCCGAATTATCATTTGGAACTAAAGCAGCAACTTAGTTCGACATATATTACAGAAGGTCTTGTTTGGACTAGTGTAATTTGTGAAATGTTTTAACTAGGGCTATCATTTTGATGTCATCTTTTAGCTGATATCCTGTACTGTCTTTTAAGAATAAAAAAAGTACAGGTCAACGACCTTGTTTTCGAAAAAAAGGTAAAATGTAAAAAAAAGTAAATTTTTGAAGACAATTTTTATCTTCGCTATTAATTCACAAGTATTTGTGGAAAATTCTCTGTAACATTTAGGCTTGAAATTTATGCCCTAATTCATAAGCTATCGAATGATTATTATTTTTTAAATGTGCGATAGGTAAATGGACAGATAATGGTACATTAATCAAGTGCAGTCGTGTTTGGCGCCATAAAACTTTGAAGGGGTGCATTTTTTAAATGGTTGAGAAAAAACATCGGTATGGGGGAGTGATTTGTCGATACAATTCATCGTACTATACGTGGTTAACGGCTCCACTATACGTGCACAAACACATTGTATAACATAACTACTCGTATCAATCAATCAATCAAATCATTTAGTTGTACCTAACATAACTAATTAAAAATAAACAAGTCATTTTTTAATTAAAGGCACGTACTTAACGCGTTAAAATTAAAGCTTTATATTATAAAACAAGACACTTAAATAATTTCAATTTTCAATTTGTTTATTATTTTTAAGATTATTTTATTATTTTGTTAGTATTACATAAAAAATAAAATAAAATAAATCTCAAAAACTATGTTAAAACTTAAAAGTTATGTTGGACTTAACTAAATTAATTAAAGCTAACATTATTGGGCAACGTACATGGTCAGCAATCATCAAATAATACTACCCGCCTTAATTTAAACTACTCACGTAAAGCAATCATTCAAAATAATTGCTTGGCGTTTATTTCGGAACACCAATAATGGAAACAATCAACTTATAATTTCATTTTACCGATCCAATTTGGCGGTATTATATTCTTTTTAGGGTTCGTACCTCATAAGGAAAAAAGGGAACTCCGATCGGATAACTTTGTTCTCCGTTCGTCCGTTCGTCCGTCCGTCCATCCGTCTGTCTGTCTGTCTGTCAAGACCCTTTTCTCGGGAACGAGAAGAGGTATCGAGTTGAAATTAAAATCATATACTCAGGTCTACAGTTCCTTGAAGCTGTGAAAATATAAAATTTTAAGTTAACGTTTAAGAAAGATACGGCCGTTAATGCCGCAAAAAACGTAAATTTCGACAATCCCAAGGAAATCAAAATGTATAGGGTACTTTTTCAATTCAATTCGATAATTTAATTCAGAACATCGTCCGTTGACTTAGAACTATATAATTTGGCAAGTAATACCTTCTTACACTACAAAATATAGGGAAAAATATGATAACAATGAATTTGTAAAATATAAAAATAAGTTTAATTTGTAAGGAACCCTCGGTTCGACTCGCACTTGTTCGGGTTTTTAGGGTTACATAGCCAAAATATCAAAAACGCACTCCATACCTACATGTAACTAAAAGAAAAAAAAATAGTTAAAAAGCCCTTAGAACTCTACCAAGTCATTATAGCTAAAGTTTAATAACAAACATATAGTGCTAAAATACATCATATATTTTTTTAGTTTTATCATTCTCTTATTTTAGAAGTTACAGGGCGGGGGGGGGGGGACACGTTTTACGTTTGGCTACGGAACCTTAAAAAACGACCTAACAAAACAGTTTGAAACCATAGTGCGTCTCGTAACAGTTACAATTCTCCTCTAGACTTAAAAACATTTTAATTGTAGAGGAGTTCCATTCTGGTCTTCGTGAGCAGTTCCATTTCACACCAAATAGCAATATTTAACAAACAAACATCATACAACCGAATTGAAAACCTCCTCATAATAATGCCATATATTTTGCGATCTTACATCAAAATATACCATTTTCTACTCGTCGACTGTAATGGTTGAATTAAGATTTCGTATACCAAACTATAATTGCGTACGTTTCATTTATGGACTCCACTCAACTATAATAATTAATTTCGATACGCTGTAGTCAAAATTGAACAATCACGTGGCGTCACGTGATCGGTCAATTTGGCGCTCCCATAGAAAATACTAACAGACGCGGGGCGCGAAGCACGGGGCGCGGGGCGGGAGTCACTCGTTTATATCTACATTTTGTCTACTGAGATACTTACCAATTTTCATAAATTATTTATACACCGTGTTTTTATTGAATTGCGTTAACTCCGGGGTTTCGGTAAGTACGTTTAAGGAAACTAAATGGCATAGTTAATTTTCAAAAACACGAGCACTACATTTAATTTAAGCAAACAATTGAAAACTGTGATATATCAATGTCATTTCTAACATCGATCGTCCGAGATAGTACGTACGTTTAGTAGCAAATGTATGAACTCGCACTAAACACTAATCAATAAGTAAACAGGCTCTAAGGCAAGTGTACACGCTCGTAAGGGCCTTATAATATAAAAATGTATGATTGATTATCTCCGAAATGGAGTTAGTTAGAATATTGGTATCTTTGAGAAATTTACTTAATTTAAGCTCAGGAATGCACCCTCGAAATTAACGCAAATAAAAAAAAACACGGTGTATTTTATAGTACAAAAAAAGTATTATTTTAGATGACTCGTAGAAAAAATATTGTATATTTTCAATAGTGATATAATCAAGCATTTCAATCTCGCACCTTACTTAGGCAACACAGCATGCTTCATTGCCTAAACACGGTACTCGACTGAAAAGCTCTCTAGTATATCCCGATTGTATACTCTAAAAATACTAATAGCCTTTCAATTTGCATTATCATACGACTTCCTCTTCCTCTCCCTACGTGATTGGTTCAACGTAATGTATATCGAATAACAATGGCCTCTTCATATTCAATCGATTCAATCGATTGCAACTGGATGTCGACATAAATTCAATATTACCTTGTATAGAGTATGTTACTAGGAATGGTAATCCTAGTGATTTACTAGTCGAGAATATTTCTGGGAACGCAATTTCCAGCGAAACATTAATAGGCACGCCTCATGTCAAAGGGCCATCCTACTTATTGCTCCTAAAGTAAATATAGGAAGCTTATTCGATTGTATACGAGCTTGATTTGTTTTTGATATGATATGATTCATATGATCTTGACACAAGTTGCAATTTATACTCGCACGGAATAATAAGTGTGAGCGAAATCCATTGAGACCCATGAAGGGATCCGTACAATTTATGACGTATTATAAAAAACTACTTACTAGATCTCGTTCAAACCCATTTTCGGTGGAAGTTTGCATGGCAATGTATATCATATATTTTTTTTAGGTTTTTCATTCTGTTATTTTAGAAGTTACGGGGGGGGGGGGGACACATTTTACCACTTTGGAAGTGTCTCTCGCGCAAACTATTCAGCTTAGAAAAAAATGATATTAGAAACCTCAATATCATTTTTAAAGACCTATCCATAGATACCCCACACGTATGGGTTTGATGAAAAAAGAATTTTTGAGTTTCAGTTCTAAGTATGGGGAACCCCCAAAATTTATTGTTTTTTTTTCTATTTTTGTGTAAACATCCTAATGCGGTTCATAGAATACATCTACTTACCAAGTTTGAACAGTATAGCTTTTATAGTTTCGGAAAAAAGTGGCTGTGACAGAATCGGATAGACAGACGGACATGACGAATCTATAAGGGTTCCGTTTTTTGCCATTTGGCTACGGAACCCTAAAAACCAGACAAGTGAGAGTCGGACTCGCCCACCGAGAGTTCCGTAAAACTTTTACTTATTTTTTTTTACAAATTTAAGGTTTTGAAAGTTTTCCCTGTACTTGTAGTGTTAAACGGTGTGACTTGCCAAATTTTATAGGTCTAGATCAAAAGGAAGTCCCTACCCTATGAATTGTGATTCCCTTGAGAGTGTCGAAATATACGTTTTTTTGTGCCAATAACGGCCGCATCTTTTTTTACGTTAACTTAGAAGTTTGATGTTTTCACAGCTTAAAGGGATAGCTTATATTGTAGATAGGTAGTTTAAATTTCATCTCGGTACCTCCAAGCGTTCCCGAGATAAAGGTTCTTGACAGACAGACGGACGGAAGGAAGACCGAAGTTGCCATCCGAATGTCACCTTTACGGGCACAAAATCTTTGTTTTATTGTATTAAATTGCAATTCTTTTACTTTTTTAAATTCAAAACTTGCATTTCCCTCGTTTCTTTTTGAAACATAAGAATTTGAACAGGATATTCGAAATAACTTGGTGCAAGTTTTGCTTCACAGAGCCGGACGGAGACCAAAAAGTTAGACTTCGTAAATCCTGGGAGGTATATTTTCAATGAATATTTTGTGTTATGTGCCAGAAATTATCTTATTAATTTTCTTTGCTGCGCGAAGCATTTGAAGGGTCCAAGGAAAAAACATGTCTAGTCACATTTTACGAATAATGAAATTTTAATCTCAAAATGTAGAGCTCGTAATGAAATATTACTTACATCTTCTGTTACAGCTGTCAGTAATATGACTTTTATGCTACATTAAAAAAACCTGTACACGAAAAAAAAATATTAAGGTATTTGTTCCAAGCACAAATGCACATAAGTTAATGCGAATTGGCATCGTTTCATTAATAGTGTTGGCCGAACGTAACTTAGAATTGAAAATATTTAAAATTAACCATTTCAAATTGAACCGTAACGGACGGTAGTCAGTTTACGGTTCAATTTGTAATAGATAATTTTCAATTATAATTACCGTTCGGCCAACATTGCATATGACGCTACAATATTATACAGCCGCTTTTACCTGTCTAATAGACAATATAGATTAACTTAGACCTTAAAAAATATTGCTTATTAAGTTATTAACAAATAATGACTCCATGGAATTTAAAACCATGATTATACGAGTATGCTACATACATGGTTATTATTCAGATTTTCCATAATTTAAATAAAATCTAGTTGTTGTTGACTACAATGCATGTTTTTTTTTATGTTCAGTGGGAAATTGCTTAGGGTTTTTGGTAATAATAATAACAGCCCATTACTTTTAACAAAGTTTCGATATAAATATATGAATATAGGTAAATGTAATATTCAATCGATTTACAAACGAGTAAGTAAATATCTTTAATAATTAATTACGTCGCTCCAAACTTTAAAAACGCGATAACTCAAAATTTACTCCTTGTGATTAGACATGTTCTTTCCGTGGACCTTTCATTTATTGTGGGCATCATTATTGTGTCCCGAATTAAAACCAATCCAATCCTAAAAGCACTCAAATTATTTAGAAACATCCCGTTCAATTCTGCAATGGAATAAATAATCATATATGTGTGTCTTATACACAGTAGGTACTTTTCATACTACTTACTTATTCTTTCATAAAACACCAAAGAAGTAGAACGCCATTATTATGGAAACTCTTCAGATTAGTATAAAGATTCCATTTGAGACAGCATTGGCTATTTTTTGTAAATAATGTCAATCGTTCTTAATTTTTCTGAGGATCAAATATCTAGGTATATAGGACTAGGCCATGGCATTTAAGCAACATAAAGGTCAGAAATGAAAGTTAAAGTCTGACGCTCAAGATACCCACTGATATTCAACTGTGTATTTCCTGCAGCAATGCAGACTGCAGCATTATTGTGTAGCAATGCTATCGACTGCATTGCTATAGAAAATGTCTAATTCAATGTCAATGACCTGAATAATTGACGATTCCTGCAGCACTACTGCTACCTGTACAGCATAAATTATAGCGTTCGTACTTAGATACGATTAGATACAAGGGGATTTTTGGATTCATATTCCTTTTTTTATCGAATTATAATAAGATAAGCCAACACGAGACCTCGGTATATCTTTATTTCATTTATTAACACTCCACTCCCACAATCCCCAACATACTTGCGCCATAAAATCGAATCAAATGCGCACCTTGAAATCGCATTTTCAAACCGCGAGCATATATCATCTTTGAGAAATAATTTAATCTTTAACGTCAAGAAATTGGCAATAAATTTTAATAATGCCGAAGCTAAAAGACGGTGAAATTTTATGGGGAATTTCATATGCGAAACAGTTCAAAGAAGGTATTTTTGTTTAAAGCGAATATTCTAAATTAATTGGCGCTGTTTTAGTGTTGTAGGTATGTTTTGTCGAGAAAATTACTTATTGTATTTTAATTTGTCCATTAAATTATGAGCCTTAGGACACATCATGCTACATTTTATCCTGCCGTGCCTGCATAACGACTGTAAGTGAAATTTGAAAACTCATTCATTAAGAGAAAACTGCTGGGCGCAAAGATAAAGTAAATGGCATACCAAAACCCCATAGGAGACCTCAAATTAATACAGACAGCATTAAAGATAAAGCAATCGCAGAAAAAAAAACAATTACAGTTAAGAAGTAGATTTCAAGGTTAACACAACGTAGACGAGCACTAGTAGAGGATCAGAGATACGATAAAGGAAGTGGCATTTAAGTTACTTGGGCGTAAGAAAAAGAAGAAAAGGAGGAGTACTTCCTGTAGTTGAATGAAAATTGTGAACGTTTAGTAAATGAAAGAGCATAAAATACTAGAAGAAGGCTCTAATACAAGAAAACAGAAACTCGAGCCAGAATAGATGTAAAGAATATGAAGTGACAACATTAGTATAGTAAATCGACAACCAGTTTGGCCTAGTGGGTAGTGACCCTGCCTACGAAGCTGATGGTCCCAGGTTCAAATCCTGGTAAGGGCATTTATTCGTGTGATGAGCATGGATATTTGTTCCTGAGTCATGGGTGTTTTCTATGTATTTAAGTATTTATAAATATTTATATATTATATATATCGTTGTCTAAGTACCCTCAACACAAGCCTTATTGAGCTTACTGTGGACTTAGTCAATTTGTGTAATAATGTCCTATAATATTTATTTATTTATTATTTATTTTTTATAAATGGATTTGCTCATAAGGACTGACCCCAGGAGGATTAGTATATTAGCTACCACTCAAGTGCTGGAAGACGAAACTGGCAGGCTCATAACCGATATTAAGAAGGAAAGAAGAAGTAGGATACTTTTTCCCTCCCACTTAGGGTTCCGTACCCAAAAGGTAAAACGGGACTCTATTACTAAGACTCCGCTGTCCGCCCGTCCATCCTTCTGTCCGTCTGTCACCAGGCTGTATCTCATGAAGGATGATAGTTGAAATTTTCACACATGATGTATTTCTGTTGCCGCTATAACAACAAATACTAAAAAGTACGGAACCCCCGGTGGGCGAGTCCGACTCGCACTTGTCCGGTTTTTTTTTGGTCTGCTTATACCCATGGTCAATGTGGTCAGCTGTGGTCTCCCGTGGCCATTTTGGCCCACCTTTTCGAGTTAAAATAACTTGCTTTTTTAGTATTTCTCACACCACCAGCTCCAGGGAGCCGTTTTGAACCTTAAATACAAAACAAACTAAAATTAAAACCGGCCAAGAGCATGTCGGGCCACGCTCAGTGTAGGGTTCCGTAGTTATTCTTCCGTCACAATAAGCTAAACTGGAGCTCAAAGTATAGTAAATTGTTAACCAAGGGATGAAACGGTACCTTTCACGCGAGTTAAACAAATAGGCAAATTTTTCATAATCAGTACCTAATTAAAGTAAGTCTTTTTACTATTAAGGGGAAACTTTTTGCGATAATTCAAAAACAGCTAAACTGATCATATCCGCTATAGTTTTCATTTAATATCTTTCTTAAGCTCTACTTCCACGATTTTTTTCATATTTTTTGGACCTATGGTTCAAAAGTTAGAGGGGGGGGACACATTTTTTTTTCTTTCGGAGCGATTATCTCCGAATATATTCACTTTATCAAAAAATGTGTGTTGAAGACCCCTATTAGTTTTGAAAGACCTTTCTAACGATACCTCATACTGTAGGGTTGAAGCAAAAAAAAACACCCACACTTTACGTGTAGGGGAGGTACCCTCAAAAAATTAAATTATTAGATTTTATTGTACGACTTTGTCGGCTTTATTGATTTATATATCCATGCCGAATTTCAGCTTTCTAGCACTAACGACCACGGAGCAAAGCCTCGGACAGACAGACAGACAGACAGACGGACATGGCGAAACTATAAGGGTTCCTAGTTGACTACGGAACCCTAAAAAGTGTAATAAAAAGTAGTAAGCAATATATAAATTGCGCGGCGGTAAATATAAAGCCTGGCCCGCGGTGGGATATCGTTTGTCATACAATTACTCCCGGCCTCGTGTAACCTTGTTAGTGAAGACAAAGATCTAGAGAAAAGCCCTGCTAGAACAGATTTTTATTTGTGTAGGTTTCACATCAAAAATCAGGGTTGGAAAAAGTATTTGACATAGTGAACCCTAACTTCGCCGTTGATGCCCAACTTCACCCAAGGAAAAAAATTAAGCACACATTTTTAAAATGCCGAATTCATTGTTTCTTTGAAATATTTTTAATAAATATTTTATATATTAAAATCATAGTTTTACTAAGAAATAGATATCCATTAATCCCACAAATGGAAATGAAATTATGGCCAAAGTCAAAGATTAAAAATATTTCAAAGAAACAATGAATTCGGCATTTTAAAAATGTGTGCTTAATTATTTTTTTTGCTTGCCTAACCTATCAAAACCTATTGTATTTAATTGATGTCGAACATTTTCAAAAAAAGCGCAACGTCTTTTAAAAATCTCCATTTTCTGAATCTACTGCACCTTGATGTTATGATATTAAAGTTGCAGCCTTGACACGCGTGCTGTAACTGTCAATTTCCTTGTTAAAATGAGTGACAGCTTGAATGTTATAATCGGGGCTGTAATATGCAGCACCCGTCATTTTAAGCAAATATCTTTTTCTCGAACTCATTAAGCGCTGGTGGCCTAGCGGTAAGAGCGTGCGACTTGCAATCCGGAGGTCGCGGGTTCAAACCCCGGCTCGTACCAATGAGTTTTTCGGAACTTATGTACGAAATATCATTTGATATTTACCAGTCGGTTTTCGGTGAAGGAAAACATCGTGAGGAAACCGGACTAATCCCAACAAGGTCTAGTTTACCCTCTGGGTTGGAAGGGCAGATGGCAGTCACTTTCGTAAAAATTTGTGCCTACGATAAATTTTGGGATTAGTTGTCAAGCGGACCCCAGGCTCCCATGAGCCGTAGCAAAATGCCGGGACAACGCGAGGAAGAAGATCTTTTTCTCAAACTTGCAATGAAATGTTGACATGACTTACTTCAAATTAGGTCCAGAAATACTACTTTCTAAATATCTGGTACGATGAGTGAAGATAATATCTAAAGGTATTTTATACAGCCTTACACACCTAGGCGTGTAAAGCAACCTTCTTTTGTTTTTAAACGTCAAATTGTGACACTACGTCTTGGCATTCAACCATGAAACAATAGTAGATTCGTAATTTGTTTTTAACTGTGTAAACCTAGGAATAAATAAAATCGACTAATTACAATTTTTTTTCATTGCAAGTTTAAGAAAAGCGCTATACAAATCTCGGCAAGAAACGGGGCTGCCGGCTGTGTATCCCTATCCGTCTACTTGGCCTGCAACCCTTCGTTTCCCGGGCTCCAATAGTAATGTACTATAACCTTTACCCCTACCTTTATAAGTTTTTACCTCTAGTTTCCCTATATCCGTGTACCGAGCTCATAAAAATCGCCAGTTCAGTTTCTGCAGTGAAAACCAACTTGAATAATATGTTGTAACATGGTAAATTACGCTTGAAAATTCCTGAAAATTACGTTTTCCGGTTTGTGTAAATTTAAGTTTTAGTAAGGTATCATGTAACAGTGAAAAAGTTTTTTTGGGCGAACATATTTTATGATCTGGTTAGTACATACACAGATCTATTCGAACGTATAGAGACGTCTAAATGATGTTATTTAGTTATTGTGCGTGCGTGCGTGCCAACAAATTTACGGACGAAATGTTAGATGTCATTCTCATGTCAGTGTATGTTCAGTTAGCATCAAAATTACTGGATCACACTACCAGTTAAATATCTCATTATCTAATAGCTTAACAAAAAGATATTTAAAGACTAAAATGTCCTATAAACTTTTTTGGAATTCACCTAATTTCAGAGTTAAAGCCACTTAAAAAAAAAAACATTTTTTATTGTTGCTTAATGCAAAACGCCTTTTTGTTGACGACCTTCCCACTATAGATGTCAAAAAGTGACATGTAACACTTTGCAAAAAAAAGTAAAAAAAAAGAGTTTAAATTATTTTTCCTTCGTTTGGCCTCACAAATGCGTTAAAATCTCTCGGGTTCCTCGCGGGCACCTTGTAGAACAATTCGATTGTAACAGATTTGAAGGTGAATTCTAAAGATTTATCTCTATTTAGAAAAGTATTCCAGGCTGGAAGATTAATTTAGTGTTGTTTTATCAGCTACTATTAGTTCTGACAGTGAAAAATTATTTATTACCATTCCAATTTAATTTAATTTGAGAAAGGTGGCGTGATCACATAGTACCTAGCGATAAAAGTTAAGCCAAACACACAAGCGCTTTTCGCTCTGTAGGAGCTGTAGAAGCAGAAGTGCTTTTAAAGCTTAACTGCAAGAGATCCCTGAAAGGGATAAGTTCGCCTTTGTACAAATGATGTGTGTTCTTTCCTGTTTTATGTTTCTTTTTGTGCAATAAAGTGTTTTACTACTACTACTACTACTAAAGCTGCACCCGACGGCAACGACCTTGCGCGTCTGGGCGAAGCTTATACCCCTCACCGCACCACCCGCTGCAAAAGATCGAGCACGCAGAGGCTATGCGTTCAAATTAGAATTTCGCTTGCTCGTGCGCGCAACGCAGCACAAGTCCGTCTAGCAACACGACTTGCCCCGTACTTATTATACGGACGCGAGCGGGGTAATGGTAAGCGGGATTTAGGCTTATTTTTTTGGAATTTAGGCACGGTTTTATAAATTTGCAAAAAGCAAGAAAAAAAAAATACTGTTTTGTGAGAAAGATTGTAAACTTTCAAATATTTTCGATAAAAGTTGCAGTAGTAATAAGGATACAACTGAAAGAAATAGGGGTGAATTCAAGATTTTTATCTTAAGTTTTTTTTTAATAGATTTCCAGAAAAATCATATCATTGCTACACCATACACCATACCAACCATATCTAATATATTTTTATATATTTTCTCCTGCTCAGAAAGTGTCAAATTTTATATAAATAATGGTTCAGAGTAACTTAGTTTTACAGTATTTTGCAGGAGTCTAGTCGCCTAGAATAATCGATCGTCTTCTTATTTCTATTTCTATTCACTGTACTCTTAGGTATATAGTACTTGGTTATTGGGATGTAGGGTTGCGAGATCAAATATAGCTGTCCCTAATAGTATTGGTTGTGTCTGGGACACTATAAATATCGAGGCTGAAATTGGATGTCTGCACGTGCCTTAAAAATATAACATTTCAATATTTATTTATTTTATTTATTGTCATTTAGCACCTTTTAGCTACCCTTACAGGTTAACCCTAATACAATAGCGCCTTATTAACTATATCATTTATATTAACTAAAAGTTCATTTATATTAACTAAGAGTTCCTATAATTGGCTTCCTGTATCTACTATATTAGGTTAGGTTAGTAGGTTACGAAGCAGGATAGTTCTGCCGATCGGCTCCACCAGCAGCCGCGGTCGCCGCCTCCGCTCCACGTACCCGTCGGGCAGTACGTTTGTAAATGCTACCGCGAAGTATCTGCACTAAGTAGCATGCGAGTTCTAGATCCCTGCGCGTTTCTAATTTATTATTAACCCACCATGCTTAGTACGAACAGTGTGGGATATAGCGGATAGTAAGGATACACTCCGTACAGTTTCCAATAAATGTATCTTGTAAACTTAATTTGTATCCTTTCTATCATGACGTTGTACTTCGACTCATGTGGAGTAATATAGTACCTACCCTTACATTTTGTCGTTTCTTGTGCAGGGTAAAGGAGAACTAACGCTATAACGGCCTGGGCCCGGGCGGTCACCTGTCATAAAAAATTACATTCATGGCTCATATCCGTGCAAGAGCCTCAGCCAAGATGAGAATTATTTATAGCCAAACGTCAAAGCGTAAAAATGTGTGGGGATGATAGATGCAAACGCAATAAAGTAACTTAATCTTTTTTTTTAGATTCTATCGGCATTTTGTATAAAAGCTAGGCCACCAGTGTGATTAACACAGGCGCGCCGTGACAGTATCTCGCCCGCGAGATATACTACACACACACACTCAGCGGCTCAGCGAATCGAAGTGAATCTTGGCTTCTGACACTAGAGCTCGCCATTCGTTCCTATCCTACACGATCCAACGCCATTCAGCCTCTTGAATGTTGAGATAAACTACCCGTCTCTTTATTACTGTATTAACTAGAGAGGGTCGGGTAGTCTATCTCGCGGGCGAGATACTATCGCGGCACTCCTGTGCTAAGCCAGCAGAGGTATAAATCACAATAGTTTGTTGACATCAACAAACGCCAATCGAAAAATAATAAATAATGACCTCAAACGTACACAGGACTTTTTGAAATTGAAGTAGGACGTCATGACTTGCATAGATTATTTCAGGTTTTCTTTAATTTTGTGCGTGCTACGCCTTACCTTCACATGTGTATACCGATACCTATATAAGCTCTTACATTAGGTCATTATAGACAGAAAAAAACTGTACTCCTGAGATAGTGTTTGTCTATACGTCCCACATGGTAATCCTGCAGGGTCGCCATGTGATGTTAGGCGCGAAAGGAGAACTATCTGGTCTTGAGTATACGTTTATTGCAGCTTAAATTATAAGTATATGTTGTTATATAGTAAGCTGAATAGTTTACTTACACTTGCATAAGTATTACACTTTAACCCACACAGGGATAAAGTGTAATACACACATTACATTAAATAATTGTCACTTGGCTATACCGCTGGCATTCATATCCCGAAAACCAAACAGCTAAGCCTCAAAACATTCGAAAACGACCGCACTGATACCGCTGGTTGTGACAAAGAGATTTCATCAGAGCACGCCTGTTTGTTCCGTAGAAACACGGCTTTGGTTTGACACCTAGCCTATGTGACATTTTGATCACAGAATACGGTGATAAATGGGGCGTTAGTGTGTAGAGTCCGTCTACACTAACTTTGTACCGTTTTAAATATTCATTAGAGACGAAGTGTGATTATACTTTCTCTGTTTGGCCTGGTAGAGAATGCCAAGTGGCATTAAGTCCGCCTTTTGTAACTGTATATTTTTACTGTACAATAAAGTTAAAACAAATAAATGTCATATTTTCAAAGAAATTTATTATGACATCGCCACACTTTGTCATTGAAAATGTCATGCAGACTTACTTCGGTTCGACTATAGCGATATACAGCGTGGGGCCTTACAATAATTTGTAAAAAGTGTTTTTACAAATTTATAATGAACCAAATACTTTAACATTCTCCAATAAGAAGACATTTATACTTTAAGTACTTAAATTTGTAACAGAACTTGATATTATATTGTAGATAAGTAAATATTTTACCTTTAAAATGTGCCAACTGACAATGTGACATTAAAAAAAAACATACATTAAAATTATACAAAACCTTAATTTAAGGATTACAACATGACAGTAGTTTACTTTGAACTATATTCAACATACTTACAACATTATTTTGTAGTAATTAAATACAAAATTGGAGCAATTTCAGGAGCAAAATAGGTAACTAAATATAAATGGTAAATGTGATATATATGATATTTATTTATTTATGTAGTGTATGTAATTTATACTATTAGCTATTTATGTGTGTGTATAATTTGGTATTATTATCTCTCAACTTCTATCACTCACTGCATCACTTACTCACATTACTTGTTTTTTTACCTTGTCTCCACTACCCCAAGGTTGTCTGGAAAATATCGCTCTTTAGCGATAAGACCGTTGGCTACCATAGTCTAAGTTGTGTGTTTAATTTGTATGTCATTATGTTCTTTTCATGTTGGTGAGCAATAAAGAATATTTGTAGTGTATTTTTATCGTACCTATAGTACGAGTATAAAGGCATCATTCATCCATTCTATATTTCAGGGTATTGTAAACTCATTTGAGTAAAAATTATGTTGAAATGACGTCAAGTGAAATAAATGCCAATATTACTCGATAAAGTCCTTTTTACTTTAGCACTATTACTTATTCAATCCTAGTCCTGAAATACACACGTAAATACTTCCATAGTTCGCTGGAGAGAAAAGTCCTGTCAAAGAGAAAACGACGTAATTACTGCTCATTGTCTGTGGCCTCATTCGATTGTTCGATACCAGTGATTAAAATAAAATTGTCTCTTACTATACCTACAGCTGAAATCCGACTTTAATCCACTAACTTAAAGCTCAAAACTGTTTGACAATGGCTACAGTAATTTTCCCCAGTTACTACAAAACAGCGTATCTAGATAGGAAATATGTAATATGATACGCCGTTTTGCAGTAACATTGCAGAATGTTGAAACAACCTTAATACAAGAAGTTAAAGTTTAAAACTGATGAAACGTAATGTTAAATTCACTCGGCCACGTCACACAACAGGAGAAGCAATTAATGCAATTGATTAAAGTTGTAAGTGGTTGGCAGGACAACGAGGATTGGGTAAGTGCTTTTTTAAATAGCATCGTTAACGTTCGCTCGTGGACTACCATAGACTCCGCATCAAGGTTATAAATAAATAAAGGGTGTTTATTTAGTCACCTGCAATAACTTACGGAGTGAATATATAGTTCATATTGAGCAACGTTTACTTCGGGACCAATCCGAAATTGCAAAATAGAAATTGGCTGTTGCATACATTTTGGCTGTCTGACCTTGACATTTTCTATTGGAGAATCAATTTTCTTTTCGCAATGTCGAGATTGGTTCCATAGTAAAAATGGCTGAATATGATATTCACCCCGTAAATTATTGCATGTGATTAAATAGGTAAACACACTGTATTATAGTATCACATAAATGTAGTTTAGAATTGCAAAATCATAAAAAAAAACATTTTATATGAAGTTGTTGGTACTGGTCATACAAATTCACTAAGTCCCACAGTAAGCTTAGCAGGTTGTCTGGAAGAGATCGCTATTTAGCCATAAGACCGCCCGTTGTCTACCATAGTCTAAGTTGTGTGTTTAATTTGTATGTCATTATGTTCTTTTCATATTGGTAAGCAATAAAGAATATTTATATTGTATTGTAAGCTCAAGAAGGCTTGTATTGTGAGTACTTAAACAACTATAATATATGTGATTGACCAAAACGTTCGCGAAGTCTCCGCTTTGACTCGAGCAAACTGCTTTCGTATGTCCGGAAGTTCTTCTCTACAGGTCGCAATTCTCGACCGATTCTTGTGAAATTTGGGGACCAGATGATTGACTAGATTTTATTTCTCGGTCCAGTTTTTGGAATTTTTTAAATTGTGAAAAATGGCTCAATAGACTTAAGCACGAATAGGGTCACTACACTCACTACTCACTATAGGCACCTTCATAGGCAGGGTCACTACTCACTACCCACTAAGCCAGACAGGTCTTCAATAAAATTTCCTTGATAAATTATGTGTTATTACAGATAATTGTTCCTTTGCTTGCAAAACACGAAACTCGATCTGTAATTTACTCTCGTAACTAATTTTATATATTTGCTGACCCAGTTTCACTGATCGGATATTTGTCTTTTGAAAAAAACACGATGTATAGAGTAAATTGCAGTATTCATTATGTAGGTTTCGAAATTGTTGAAGTCTGTCATCAAAGTAAATCAAAAAGGAAGAAAAAGAAAAAGATTGCATGCAGGCGGTCAATGAGCAGATGTTACGGAGGTCCTTGGGACAGTCTGTACTTTCGTAAGTGGACAATTTTCCTCTAAAACGATGATGATTATTATTTCCTATTTCTACTCAATACGAGTATACATACAAGTATCAAGTCATTTTGCTCATGTTAATTATCTCATTTGAAGCCGCTAAGAAGCTTTCTGTGAAAAATTAACGTAACCGCATATAAAATAACTTTATGCTGTACATTATTGAAATAAAACGACTATTAAGCTTGTTCTTTTCATAGCTATCTATTCAGTAGAACGATAAACTAAGTGCACACCTACGACGCTCTTGAAACTCACTTCTTTATCACTTCTATGACACAAAGATACCTATTTGTTTTGCTATTTAAGTATTTGAATCTTAGAAAAGTTAAGTCCTGGAAAAAATTGGTAATCGCTGATAAAATTGAAGGCGATAAGCCGAGATGCACGAGCTCAATGAGGTGGACGAAATTCGCTCAGCCCTTGGCTCCAAGGTGCCCTACATTTGGCGACAGACAGAAAGATGTGGCGGAAAATTGTCAAAGAGAAGCTGTTCTCTAGAAGTGGCCACGACCCTCAGTGATGAGGAAACGAAAAGGATGCAATGAGGGGCGGGCTTTATCGATTTGAATTATTCTTATTGAGCGTAAATCGTATTATAAATAGATTTAAGAAATTATGAATAGGTAATTAACTAAGATTATTTATTTCTCTATCTCACCTCATTACATACTCGCGTAATTATTAAAAATATTCAAATTATTATATACATTAATATATGAGTTAATCTGTAAAATTCATTTAAAGTTACAATTTAAATCCAATTACCCTGCTTAATAACTAGCTTACATGAATAGATAGAAAATATTTTACCAGTTAACACATGCTATTAATTTACTCATAATCAATTTCAAGCTGGCGTAATTAACATATTATTAATATTTGATTACGATTATATACAAGCTGCAACTAAATAAAAATGAACAGAGAGGGACCTCAATCAAACAAAGTAACACAAAGTAGGTAGTTGTGCGGTCAAAAAACGGATTTGACTCGTCAACAAATAGGTAGAAATAAAAATTTACGAGCCACATTTTATTTAGGCACCTTCACTTATGTTGTTAGTGTTTTGTTTTTTTTTTGTGGTATAATAATATTTATCTGGTTTACAATTATGAAAAAAATAATAAGCCGTACTTATTGAGTAATAAAAAAACTGAACTAAAGTAATAAGGAAATATTTTTCCTCGATATCCTAAAACCGTTTTTGTGACAGGAACACAAACTTCGCAAGTCCCATTTTTTGTGTAAGTACTCGTAGTAATACAATATTTTGTTACTATATACACTTCTTTCATAGAAGGGGGCAAAGTTGTTCTTTAACCCCTCGTGATAATATTAATACCTGAGCAAGCGAAAAATTCCAAAATTGAACAATCCGATACGGAGGAAAAAAGTTAGTCAAAATTTGCTTCTCCAGATGCCAGTCCCGGGGATATAATGCAACTTTTTCATCAGGTTTTCAAGCATTTACATGCTATAGTACATTTCGATGCTAGTGCGGAAAGTATGTCATTACTTCACGAGTACCGAGATATTTGGCCACGAGCCGTAGGCGAGTGGCAAGACTCGGGACGAGTGAAGAATAACATTTCCGCACGTGTATCGAACGACGTTTTTTTAATACAGTTGCGAAAAAATAAGAAAAACAACAAGTACTTTTTTATGCATGTTCTATAAGACAGAAACAATTGTAAATATAAAATATTATATTATTATTACCTATTTATATATTATTTAAGGTCAGCTGGCAGTCGCTTTCGTAAAAACGAGTGCCTACGCCAAATCTTGGGATAAGTTGTCAAGCAGACCCCAAGCTCCCATGAGCCGTGGCAAAATGCCGGGACAACGCGAGGAAGAAGACACTTTTGTGTACTTACTTATTAGTAATAATTGTTAATAAGCGTTTATTATCTTGAGGTGCGAGTACGAACTCGATTCCTGGATACTAGCCCACCGTTCAGCCAACAGAAACTCACCCGTTGGCTGTAAGTATTTCGAGCACACAATCATATCATACATTTTTTTTTTTTATAGCCTATATTGTGTCCCACTGCTGGGCAAAGGCCTCCCCTGTTTTCCGCCACTCGTCACGGCTTTGTGCATGCTCCCGCCAGTCGCTACGAAATGAGTCCAGGTCGTCTCGCCATCTCGTTTTTGGCCTTCCTCTGCCTCGGGTGATCTGTGGTGCCCATTCGGTCGCTATTTTGGCCCATCTGTCCGGGTGCATCCTACAGATGTGCCCCGCCCAATCCCATTTGAGCTTGGCGGCCTTCACACCCACATCTGCGACACCTGTTTTGGAGCGCAGCTCTGTGTTCCTTATCCGATCGATTCTACGGACTCCAAGTATGCTCCGCTCCATTGCTCGCTGGCAAATCATACATATTATATTTTATTTACAATTATTGGTTTTCACATGTCATCAATATTATAACGAATGAATTTCAGTACCCCTAGTGTAAATAAATTCGATTTCGAAACGTGACGTACGCGTTTGCGTTTAGTCTCATTTTGTATGTGATTTAGAAAGAGCGCGCCAAGCGGGACGTTTTGGAAACTCAAAATCCTATACAAAATGAGACTTAACGCAAACGCGTTCGTCACGTTATGATGTCGATTAAATTTACACTAGGGGTACTGTTCACAGTAAAAAATGTAGTAATGTTTTTTTTTTCAACTCGTCAGTTATAATAATTATACTTAGTTTAGTTAGTTGGTGTAGTTGTCTGTCTCTCAATCATATCATACATATATTTTATTTACAATTATTGGTTTTTACATGTCATCAATATTATAACGAATGAATTTCTGTTCACAGTAAAAAATGTAGTAATGTTTTTTTCAACTCGTCAGTTATAATTATAGTTAGTTTAGATAGTTGGTGTAGTTGTCTGCCTCTAAATTTAATCAATGGTTTATTTTTCTTGTATATTTTTACTGAGGTGTGCCAATAAAGAGTATTCTATCTATCTATCTATCTATAATTATAACTTTGAAAGGAACGACCGACGGTGAGTTAGAAGTGACTTTACGACCAGTAGTAACGCCGCAGACAGAATACGAAATGCAGCACGAATTTACTTTGCCATCCTCACTTCATGTTTCTATTTATTTGTGAATATACTAATTCCTACATACACACTTACTATAATGCTTTATTATGCTTTTTCGGTATACTTAACTGACTAATTTGTAGGCCTTATATCGTTACTATAAAACGAAAAGTCAATTGAATGTGCCGACAAGTGTAAATATTTATACTAATTTTTATGTTCTATTAATAACATACTACTCGTATGCTGATGTTTGTGAATAGGCCAATTCAAACTTACATCGAACATCAAAACTATATAAAAATGATGTCATTTTCTGTTCATTTGCCTATGCGGCTTATTCGCACCAATACATTTCCGGATAAGTGCACGCGCAAAAAAATGCACGCGAGAATAAGTTCATGGTCGCAGGTTCAAATTTGCATAGACAGTTTTTGAACCCTACTGTACGTTCGAATTGGTCTCCTGACTGGTAAATCGTGCGACTTTCAAAACGGAGGTTGTAAGCTCAAATCCCTCGTATCAAGTTCGTAGCGTTCCATGGACCTTATATACGAATTAGCGTTTACCTAATAATTAGGAGTCGCTTTTGGTGAAGGAAAATATAGTGAGGAAACCGGATCCATACCAATGAGGCCTAATTTCCTAAGCTCCCCGTTTTTGCGCCAATTCTTGAGATATGGAGGCTAATTCAAACTTACGTTGTGACGTTTAAATTTAAATGGTCTTGCTCGCGCCTATAATACATGTACGTACAAGTACAAGCGAAATCCACGCGTTACTGACATCATTTAGATAACATTTGGATGTCACAATGACAGTTTGAATTAGCCTCTAGATTGTCAAACGGACCTAAGGTTCATTCGCGAGCCGTGGCAAAAATCTGGTAATATTTATTTATTTGAACTTTATCGCACAAAATATACCTATACAACAATGTACAAATTGCGGACTTAATGCCAAATGGCATTATTTATTACTTATGCTAAAAGATGAGGATATGAATAGTCTAAAAACACTTTTTCGATTTTAACAATTTCTGATACACTAAACGTCTTTCATAATAGTAGTTTATGTGACTGCTACATAATAAAAGGCATTAAAATTCACGAGTGTGGGTTTAAGAAACGAACGAAGTGAGTTTCTTAAAAAGATCACACGAGTGTTTTAAAGCTGCCGGTGGTCAGGGCCACAGACTAGTGAGGAACTATACGTGCCATGGCCGTGACCAAGATTACCGCCTTCTGCATCAAAAAAAAAAAAAATCAAAAATTTATTCCGCAAGTAGGCCTCAAGGGCTCTTTTACAAGTCAATACAACATTTATAGTACAATCATATAGTGACATGAAAAATACATTTAACAACATTTATAAATACAACAGCCAATACCTGGGTAAACATTACATTATAATAATCTTAAAATAAATAATTAATACAATACAATAGAGATGTATAGTCTCTATGGTTAAAAACACATTAAATCTGGAGATGTAAAAGGTCCCCAATGTCAGAGTACTAATACTAATAAAATTTGGAGGTGTAAAGTCTCTCCAAGTGTCAAAATAAAATTTATACTAAATAAATAAACCGCGTCTGGACTGTTAAACTAGCAGTCTCATAAACTAATGCTACATTCTGTACATAACTAGTATGTACCAAGTCAAGTATATTATACAATATGACATCTGACGCTTCATCCAGCCACCTAGCGAGAGTCTCTCTAAGTGTTGGTCGAGACTCTTCGCTATGAGAACGTTCGCTGTTGCTGACATGACTACCTATCGGAGCAATGATCGACGAGTCAACATCGCACGTAGCGGTTATCTCGTAAGCCAAGTCTAGATACTTGCTGGACTTGTCCTTCTTGGATTTCACGAGATTCTCAGGGGGATGGTGACGTCGACGAGCACGGTCCCACGCTGCGATCGGTCAGCAAGATGTCAGCCTTATTGTCTACAATGACTTTTATTGTTATATGATTCGGCCAAAATTTCATTTTATATACTCGTATCTATTCATAAAATTTCAAGTACACTTAAAAGCTATAAAGAATGTATAAAAATATCGATAAAAGTAGTCCGTCTTTATTAGTCTCCGCATTGTAGTAAATAATAACGCTTATTTTTGAATCGGTCAAATATTTCGGGACAGCGGCGTATAACCAAACGACTGTAATCATGTAACATGCAAAGCTACAAGCCATAAACTTGTAACCGTGCGTAAATCAGCCGCGAGCCGAACACCCGTGAACATGTCACACCGCCGTGACACGTAATAGAGCCATAACTCAAAATGCGCGCATGTAGGGTCCACGTCACACCATAGAGAGCCGGTACCATATCGTAGTACCAGTGTTTGAATACCAGCGAACATGTTACACTGCTATGACACGTAATAAATCCAAATGTACAGAATAAATACATAGTACCTAAATGTATAGTACCTCGTACAGAAGGTTCACCGCATACTAAAATGTTTAGATATATACCGAACGTGCCCAAACGTTGCCGATTGAACATATTATATATAATTTGTGTGTTGTTAGCATTTTTTAAATTGTTTTTGCAACCATCTGCGATGCAGTATTTACTTGCTTAATATATTTCTATGCGAGACCAGTTCTGGTGCAGGCCACGCATCGCGGAGTGACATACGGCTGCCAAAGGTAACTCAAAAAACTGGCGCATACGGCTCGTGTCACATCGTAGAGAGCCGACACTTTTCCGTACACCAACAGATCCAAACACCTGAGAACATACCTATATAATACCACCGTGACACGTAAATTGTAATATAGCCATACCTATGTAACTCAAAATTCCTGTTTAGAATATTATTGCCTCATGTACAAATTGGCTATGGTTTTTCTTGTCACAACATGTCACACCGCCGTGAAACATACTCAAAATGTCTGACAAAATTACTTTCTTGCGCACAAAACTCACATTGTACTGTGCCGAGCTAACCAGAACACCAGGAGAAATATAATTGAAGTTTAGTTCAGTACCCCTAGTATAAATGTATTCGATAACGTGACATGACGTACACGTTTGCGTTAAGTATCATTTTGTATGAGGGTTTGCGTTTCCAAAACGTTCCGCTTGGCGCGCTGTTTCTAAATCCCATACAAAATGAGACTTAACAAAAACGCGTACGTCACATCACCCTATCGAATAAATTTACACTAGGGGTTCTGAAAGCAATTAACTAACGGCCCGATTCGAAGAATGATTAAGACATGTTTAGCGCCTTGGGAAGATCTTTAAAAAATCGGTAACTAAACGACATGTCAAAATTGACGATTATTTCGATTCCGCTGTGATCCCAATCAGATCTGCTACTATATTTCTAACGTCAAAGTGACATTGGTTGCCTGAATGGAGCTGCTTCTGTTAATTATACGACATAAAAACGATATATCTAAATGAGAACTTATCGTGTTCGTATCTCATTCTTAGAATCAGGCCGTAAGTTTAGTAACAAAGTGATGATTCATTTTCAGCGCTTGGAAAAGTACGGAGTGGATGAGAACCCATTAAGTATGTTTTGTCCTGAAACATGGACGCGTGGCGAAATACCAAGTTCGCTATGGTGTAACGGAAAATATCCTTTATTCTGGATGCAGGTGTGTGATTGGGATGCATCAGTTTAAATTTATATGAGACAAGTTTGTGCCTCGTAACTTAATTGAAACCCGGTTTTCAAAGGTGGATTGAGTTTGGGCAACTGCAAAGGCATTAAAGGAATGAGCTAATGTAATATTCCAGGACTTAACGTGTTCAACAATGGATTCTTATTAAACAAGTATACGATAGCAAACACGCATGAAGTACATAGGAAAGTATGATAATAAGCGGTTGCCCTAGCTACAGATGCGTGCAACTCCAAGGTTGTCATATTCGCGTTGTCGAGCCATATGAACGATAAAGTTATTTAAAATATGTCCATGCTTTCTTTCTTTTCGGAACAATCTCAATCTTTTATTTCAAAAATTGTCCTCCGTGTATACAAATAACAAGTTTGAATATTATTATATACACCGTGGGCCAATTAAACCTGAGGTCACAACGAGCAAAAAATGTTTTATAAGTTTTGGCAAAATTCGCCAAAAAATGTTGCTTTTTCTGCACACAAACGTTATTACACGTCTTCGTCTTCCTCGCGTTGTCCCGGCATTTTGCCACGGCTCATGGGAGCCTGGGGTCCGCTTGACAACTAATCCCAAGATTTGACGTAGGCACTAGTTTTTACGAAAGCGACTGCCATCTGACCTTCCAACCCAGAGGGTAAACTAGGCCTTGTTGGGATTAGTCCGGTTTCCTCACGATGTTTTCCTTCACCGAAAAGCGACTGGTAAATATCAAATGATATTTCGTACATAAGTTCCGAAAAACTCATTGGTACGAGCCGGGGTTTGAACCCGCGACCTCCGGATTGCAAGTCGCACGCTCTTACCGCTAGGCCACCAGCGCTATTACACCTTGGTGAAAAAAAAAGAACAAGTTTTTTATTTATTTAAAGATACAAATTTACTTTAAATCTTTAATGTCTGTCAGTAGGCAAGTCTAAACCAAGTCAGGTGGTGGCAGTGTCACAGCTAAAAAGGCTTTTCTCACTAAGTTATAACAGAAACAAATTTCCAGAAAAATTATCATTACCTCTAAAACAAGATGGTTTTGGAGGAAACTTTGTACGACATTTTAGTCTCTAAATGCGGTCAAGAATACACCTTTTAAATCTGTCAGGTTTAATTGGCCCAAGGTGTATACATCTTTATGAATCTTTAGTTGTTGACACAATAAATCAATCATAAGAGGTAGCCGTTGTTAATATAGAAACGTGATAACCTTTGCTTTTGCTCTGATAGCTTTTATACCTACGTAGTCATAAATAATAATAGTGTGTAGAATGTGTGATGAGAGAGGCATTCAGTTTATAAACCTCTGTTATTAATTCGATATGTATGTATATGGTATAACCCTCCAAGCATCGTGCTCGTAGAAATTAGTATTTAATATAATCGTGATATAATAGAAAGCTTTTCAGTCGAGTATCGTGTTTAGGCAACGAAGCTTTTATAGATATTTAATTCAGGTTTCCAATCGTTAAAGTTACTAGAAGAAAGCCTCAAGATTGCTCTTCGTATTTTTGTCAATTTACCGTACCTACCTACATGTATAGGATTATATGTGATGGTCTGCGAAGGGGCGCACAAAAAAATATATATCCACAATTGTGGAAAACACACCACAGTAAATTTACTGAGTAAAATCATATCAGTAAGAAAAAATATAGTCATAATGCCGCAGTTCGGATTAAAGATAATAATATGTTCGTAGAGAAATACATTGTTATCGCACATTTGGAATTGCGTCAAGTGGTGCGTCAGTTTGACGGAGTATATCTATAACTATTTACATTTAGTGCATTTATTAAAATGAAAAATACTTTAAATTTATTAATTTTGTTTCTGGCATTCCTTGTGTTATTACAGGCAGCGTTTTTGTGTGCATAATACGATCAAACATTTTTTTGAGGTTATATGACGAGTGGGATATAACGCAATGACATATTTTATAACTTTATTCGTTATGTTTCTGGCTGTAGTTTCAATGATGCAAGCTACATTCGTGGATAACAGTAAGTTTAGTTTTAAATGTGTTAATAACTAGCCTGCCACCCGCAAATTTGATTGCATGAACTCGTTAACTGTATTCCCGCACATACAATTTTACGCTAAAATTGACCCTTTAGAGATTTCCGGGATAAAAATATTTTTATTAATGTTAAATGAAAAACGGTCGTAAATTGTCAGTTTGTGGCGGAAATTTTAGGCGGTCGATTTAAAAATCCATACTCTCAATGTTAGGAAAGCACATACATATTCAAAACAAAAATTGTTATGAGGTAAAATACAAGTTTCGCAAACATTGCATAGCAATGGGCTGAAGTTTATTACATCGTTATTTTATATTATACCTACTTATTTTATTTTTATTATAAATATAGTTTTACTAACTATAATTTCGTTTTACAGTCACGCGTAAGAGCGCAAAGTCACAAATCACAAACATATGTTTTTACAAATTGACTAAGTCCCACAGTAAGCTCCAGAAGGCTCGTATTGTGGGTATTTAGACAACAATATATATAATATACTTACAAATACTTAAATACATATAAAACACCCATGACTTAAGAACAAATATCTGTTGTCATCACACAAATAAATGCCCTTACCGGGATTCGAACCCAGAACTATCCACAAGGCCATACCAGTCGTCAAAATAAAGTTTAGGTTGCGTTGTTTCATCAGACAGTTCCTATGGCCATCTCCTGTCTCCATCATCAAATCAGCTCAATGTTACCATAATATTTCATTGTCACCAAACTTACATATGTATGCAAATTTTCAAGTTCATCGGAAACCGGGAAGTGGGTCAAATTTAAGCAAATGCAAGATTTGACCCGTACAAACATAGGTACAATTACATTGTAAGTTAAGTAAAAGCTTGTAATAAAATTCAACATTTCACGTTTCAGCCGACGAACCTTGTGTGCCCCCAGCATGCAACAGTAGCTGTCGTCGCATGGGATGGGAGCTGGGGTACTGCGTGTCTGACAGGACCTGTGGCTGCACGTAAGTTTTACAAGTACCTTAAGCCTGGAACCTGTAAGCGATCCTTTAAACAGATACATTCGCCTTTGTACACGTTTAAGAGGGAAGTACCACGTGATTATCCATAGAAAAAGAGAAATCGTTTTTCCACTTCTAAATATTTCCATTCTCCATGATTTTTCAGTATCTTATTGACACAATGAAAAACTAGGTCTATAAGCTTTTTTTTTTCAAAATTTGCAATATTTTTTTTAGCGAAACCTTTAATCTTAGAATATATTATGCTAAAGCGATCGACATCAAAATCAAAGTGATTTGTTACGATTTAGTCTGTGAAAAATGTTTTCGCCTAAATGGAATTTCAATGAAAAAGTACCGTTATTTCGCTAGGATCGTAAAGCCATTCTTCCCTCTTAATGTGTCTTCTCTATGTTATGTACTTGTTTTGTGCAAAAAAAGTGTACTTAAAGTACTACGATTACTCCTTCTACTACTAGATACTACCTTAATAATATTCAACATGTCTACGAGGTTATACCACGCATTCCTGTGGTGTCCCTTTAAGTCAATTACGAAAAAAAAAATTCATTTCAGACAAACGTGGTCCATATTTTGTTAGTAAATCTTAAGAATTAAAGAAAAAAAGGTATGACTATGGTTAACTTAAAAAAATAAACTTAAACAACTAATCTTAGGTGTAGAAAAAATGTGTCCTGTTTTATATTAAGCCTTCAAAAATGTTTTCCAAAAAATGCGTTGGTAATTATCTCTTTAACTAGGCTGACCACGCATTCCTGTGGATTAAAAAAAAACAAAGAGTAACTGACTTTAAGTCAATTACGAAGAAAAATTAAATCCTGTTTTGTATTGAGTAAAACATGTTTTCGAAAAAATGCGTAACAGTTATCTCTGGAACTGGCATATTTCTGGAGATTTTATGGGACATTTTTTCTTTAAATATGACCACGAATGCATCATTCCTTTCTTTGTGCGCACATTCTTTAATATAGATACTAATCAGTTTACCTATTTTATTATTTTATCCAATGATTTGGCATATTTTCTTTTTGTTTCAGGGGAACTCCACCAAAAAAATTAATTTGTTAATATCTTCAGACGATATTATCAACAATGACGATGATGATCTTTTGAATGACGATGATATATTATATTATTAATAGCATCAATAAATAATATTTTTATTCAACAACTTCAGTTATATTACAATTAGTCTAATTTCAATTTCAACTTCAACATTTATTCAGCAAATAGGCCACAAGGACACTTTTACAGTCAACATGGAATTTACATACAAGCAAAAACAAGCATATTAACAATTATAAACTGCAATTATTAAAAAATATTAATGCAAACTAAAGTATTATTGTTTAAAGTAAAAGTAGTAAAGCACTATTATTATTTAGAGACGTATAAAGTCTCTAAATGTCGAATTACAAAAATAAAAAACAGATACAGAAACGCATAACGCATTAAACATTGTGTGACAGGGACAACATAATAAAACATTACCAATGCTATCATATCGTCCCTGATACACGATGTTATATACGTTATACTTATAAAAGCCAGTGACCATAATAATAATCTAAAATCCATCTACTGTCAGCGAAAAAGACAACCTATTTAAATCTCTAATACCGAAAGTCTAACCATGAAAGGCTTACTCCCAAATCAGCGCACAACTAATTACCCAAGCCACTATAGTTCTTAACGACATACAAGCTAGGTAGAATTTCGCGCATAATTTATTTGGATAGGCGTCCAATCTAATACGGAAGTACGCGGGGTAAGTTAAAAGTAATAAATTGCTCTTCACAGTACCGTCTCTGCACCCTAGTGGTTTCAGGTTCGGGGCTACGAAGAGTTTCAAAGTGTTTGAAGGTGGCATATTTGTTAAATTAGCAGACCTTGGGCCACTTAAAACTAAAATCAGTAATTTCAGTTCATTGTTAGGGCAAATCGCAAACTGGTTATAGGAGTTATAATTATAAAAAAAATGTAAACATTAGCTGTCTGCCGCTCTGTTTGTTGAAGAAAATTACTACGAGTAATACTATTTGCAGTTTATGTGATTTTTTCCATAGGTGTACCTTTACAAATACTTGTTGAAAAGAGCTATCTAAAAAATCTGTGACATTTTAATCATTATTTTTTCAGGGAATTAATTATTTTAAAAAATCTGTGCTTTACTCCTACTCATTCTTTGTAGCTATGATTTGGTTTGATTGCTCTACCTTATATTATATAGTTCAGGAGAAAAACGACTTAAAAAATGTGTCCATAAAATGACGTTTTTGACATTATCTCGATGACTGTTCAAGATAGGAGGCTGAAAGTTAAGGTGTTTCTATATTATAAGATAGCCAACAAATGACATTTTAAAAATCCGATATTCGTCACAGGGGCCACTTCTCCTTTCTTAACCTGCTAGACCCTTTCTAAAAGCTCATAACTCTTATAATAATTAAAAAACCGAAAAAATCACGGACGAACGAAGGGGCATAGCTATTGTTAATATACCTATTATACATCAAATGTGTAATAACATTGTCTATAATCTTAACATCCAAACAGAAAAAAGAGGATTACGTTTGTATGAAAAGGCGGTTTTGCGTGGTCGTCCCCTTTCATAAGCAAGTAATATTTGCCGTATCCACCATAGTTAGATCTTCTCACCTCAGGTACGTACAATGAGTTCAAGCGAACTTCTCAACAGAGCTTCGACTATCTAGCGATAGTTAAATCGTTTAATTGTTTTCGTTTGCGAATAACAAAACTTTTTACCGACTAAATTGGCAGCGAATTTTTTCCGATTAGCCTTTTGACTGCAGTGGTTTGCAGTTTTTAACTGCAGCTAATTTAAAATAACAGCAGTTTTCTAAAAGTTTATAAATACTTTACTTACCAGCTTCACTTTACTTTGTTTTTGTTGTTAAGTAAGATACTGACTATATAACGAGTTTTTAGCTAAGTATCTATATCAAAAAGTATATGATATGTAAGTACCTAAAATAAAATTTACTTCAAATCATTTTCATAATTTTTGAAAAATATGCTCCTCATTCTCATAATTTTTGAAAAATATGCTCCTCATTTTCATATTTTTTGAAAAACATGCCCCTTCACGTAAAAAACACTTACCTACCAGCCAGCAGTAAATGTGTCATTCTCAGAAAATTTGTCTGCGGAATGCCGAGACCCATACAAAATGTGTGGAAGGAGTTATATAGTTAAATACTAGTGGCTCTGTGAGCTGTAGACCTCGTGATAAGCTTCATAAGCTTGAACGATAAAAATAAATACTAATTTTGTTTAGTCATTATAGCGAATTCGCAATGTTCTTTAGTTCCATACACCCTACTGGCACTGGCCAATTTCCACCATTTTGAACATTTTCCAAGCGGTATTGAACCTTTAAGTCTAAGGAGAGACCTTGCCTCCTTGTGAGTATTCTACGGCTTGTACAATGGGCTGTGCTCTGAAGAATTGTTTGACATGATGCCAACGGCCGCTTTCTATCACCTCACCGCTCGCCATCCGGCAGGGTGTTCATCCTCACATCCTTGAACCTATAAATACGGTCGCGTACTGTGCGGTTTAAGAGGAATTTCCTCCCGCTGACGCTTCGGCTGTGGAATGAGCTCCCTGCCGAGATTTTTCCGAGGGGCTATAGCATGGGGTTCTTCAAAAAGAAGTGTACAAGTTTTAAACGGTCTGCAATGCGCATGTAATATCTCTGTTGCAAACGTCCATAGGCTACGGCGACTGCTTGTCATCAGGCGGGCCATATGCTTGTTTGCCACCGACGTGGTAAAAAAAAATGAAACGGATGAAAAATTCTGTCTAACTACCGAACCTGCTCACAAAATGTCACGGGAATCGGTTGACAAAATGCGACCTGCAAAGGAGAACATCCGGACATACGAAAACATTTTTAGCCAAGCTGAATCGGAGACCTTGGCTAGCGCTCGGTCGATTATAAAATTATTAAGGTGGATGAAACAAATTAATCAAAATATTATTTTAGGCTGTAAATGGGCTTTATGTTTTGACGCAAAAGGTTCCGTACATCCTTATTAAGTACCTAATATATTTTTGGCTTAATATTTTGTCAATGGAATGAATAATTATTATTAACAGAAATGAAATTACATCTATAAAAGAAAAGTTGTGAAGCCCAGATTCTAACAGGCGTATTTAGCTAAAGAATAAGTGACGAAGCCATCACATGTTGAAACCTAAAGACGCCATTCAAATCCGGCCTTCACCACTACACTTCGTCGTCACTCTTTCTTTGGTGTATCTATTTCAGTTTATAATTTACATATAGTAGTGTAATACTTAAAAAAAACTCATAATATAAATAATTTTATTTGACCAAAAATAAAGTTGCATAGATGGCAGCACCATCGGTCTCCCTATATCGTAATCCCAATATGAGGGATTCGTATAGGATGGTAGCACGGTACTGCTCGCCCTCAGAGTTGGTCAAAGACGCCTAGTCTTTCTAAGATGGCATATAGTTGAGAAATTGGGACCGGTTTCGCCGTGGCGAGGTGGCCTAGGGGATCAGAGCGTTTGCCGCGATAGCTAAAGATTCCGGTTCGAATACGGTTTTCGCCACTGGAGGGCTTTGTCACTATTTCTTTAGTGTTTTACATCTGTTCCATGCTTTTTTCACGCATGTAGTTTATTTTTAATTCAGAGACAAACTAGAGTCCCCCGACTCCTATTTCCGTATCATTCGATACAAACTAACATGCGAGATATGTCAAAATTGTATGCAATTGACATTTCATTTCGAACAAAAAGGCATCTCGACTGATATTGGAATAGAGGTCAAATCGAATTGCTTTTTTTTTCAAAGATGTTCCAAATTTGAATGCATAACCAAATCGATTTTGATGTAGTTATGAAGCAATAACAACATTATCACAGATAAGAAAGTTGTAACAAAACAGTTTATCGTAACGTTGGCCATTATTTACGGATTTTGAAGGCATCATAGAGAGTTTATGAAATGTGTGTAGGTCATCATTTCACTTTTTTTTATACTACGTGGGTGGCAAACAAGCATACGGCCCACCTGATGGTAAGCAGTCTCTGTAGCCTATGTACGCCTGCAACTCCAGAGGAGTTACATACGCGTTGCCGACCCTAACACTCTGCTCCCTCGTTGAGTTCTGGCAATCTTGCTCACCGGCAGGAACACAACAGACTATGAGTAGTGTTATTTGGCTGCTGTTTTTTGTAAGGTAAGGAGGTACTTCCCTAGTTGGGTTCTGCTCTAGATCTGGAATGGGATACGCTGTGCTGTGCCCTACCACATAAAGCGAGATGACATTCACAGTGCCCATACCTCTCTCTCTTATTCATCTGAAATGAATATCCAATTTAAAATAACCAAACCACTTAGGTAACAAAATCTTTAAATTGAAATATTAACTGTAATCTAACGGTATTATTCAGAACAAAAAGCCCGTATCGAACCCATCCCAGTGAACCTTGATTCAAAAGTGCTTAAGGCCATTGGGGAAATTTATTTTGCTCTCAGTTTAAGCCTTTTCATCATCCTAATAGGTTCTCCACAAAGGACCTAAACTCGAGAGCCAATACGCTTTACAATTTATTGTTTGCTTCATTTGTGCAGGTGCTTATGTGACTTGGAGCTTGGACAATGGAATAGGAGGGTTTATGTTCCTAGTGCATTTTTCACACAGTATGTGGTGCTGATTATAACGGCATTCGGGTAGCTGTTGAGAGTTTAGGTGTGCTTTTTTCAATTCGAAAGTCGTGTGTTATGCTTTTGCGTCATTGAACTTTTGGAAAAAGTGATAATAGGCATAGGTGACTAAGTCCCACGGTAAGCTCAAGAAGGCTTGTGTTGTGGGTACTCAGACAACGATATATATATATAATATATAAATATTAATAAATACTTAAATACATAGAAAACACCCATGACTTAGGAACAAATATCCATGCTCATCACACGAACAATAACATATATATATATACAATATACAAATACTTATATACATAGAAAATACCCATGACTCAGGAACAAATATCTGTGCTCATCACACAAATAAATGCCCTTACCGGTTCGTACCCAGGACCATCGGGTTCATAGACAGGGTCACTACCCACTAGGCCCGACCGGTCGTCAAATAATAATGTTTACTTATTCAATTTAAAACATACATTAATGGTATGAAAAACCGATTACACACAAATTTTGTAAAAATTGTTTAGTTATAGATAAATTATAGAAAGAAAGATCTTGTGATTCTGATAAGATCTTAGGTATTTTAATTCGTTGGGATAAAGTTACAAAATACAAAATATAAACAAAATGTTATTTAGCATCAAAAGCAGATTGTTTAAGAAATTAGTTTATTTTTCATTAATATAAAAATACCTGAATTTAAGATCTCATCACACGTTTTGTCACACGTACATATGCATGTCATTTATACTTATAGTAATAAGTTTGAATTAATATTTGTTTTTTTTTCTTATGGTAGTGGAGGCAAACGAGCAGATGGATCACCTGATGGTAAGCGATTACCGCCGCCCATGGACACCTGCAACACCAGAGGGGTTGTAAGTGCGTTGCCGGCCTTTGAGATGGGAGTACGCTCTTTTCTTGAAGGTTTGAAGGTCGTATCGGTCCGGAAATACCGCAGGCGACAGTTCATTCCACAGTTTAGCTATGCGAGGCAGAAAGTTCCTGGAAAAACGCACAGTTTACATAATGCAAGAAATGAAACGTCTATGACTAGAAAGATGTTACTTAATATACTTATCTATTTTGTAAGACTGTTTGTTTCATAATAAATAATAATAAATAAAGTATGTAGGTACTTAAGCAGTACAACAACAGACGCTGGACCTATATTTTTAAGAAATTCTTAAAACATATACATTGTGTTTCAAAATTGTCCATGCTCGACCTCAACGATAAAAACGTACAAAACAATACGTTGTCAAAAACGTGACAAGCCCGTAAATAACAAATATAAACCTCTATACATCTCATGCCTAGTATGTCAAGCACGTTCCTTCCTTCGCCAAGGTTCCATCCACCATGAAAAGGGTTGGAGATTTATAACCTTGGCTAACTTGCTATATCGCTTGTATCAGTGACACCTCCTATAATATGTTAAATTGCTCGACGTTTTTATCTTACCAGATAAGTTAATTTATGTTTCAGGGATTAGTAAATTTCTGTTTGAAATAAAGGATTTTACTGACGAGAATTCGAATGAAATTTTGTAATTTAATTTATCGTCCTGTATAAATTACTGGGTACAATATTACTCTGTTTGTGACCTGCCATGACAAAGAATATTTTATTGTAACTGCATATGGTACATTTAAGCTTTTGGAGATAAATTAAATGCTTTTGTGCTGTTATCTTGTGTCGTTTACCTACTAGTATTTACGACCAATGAGTGATAAATGAAAAAAAAAGAAAAAAAAGGTGACAAAAAAGACAATAGCTTAAAAACACAAGGGTAACATGAATTAGGCTTACAAGGAAAGGTACCCAACTGTCCGGTTCCGATTTGATTTATATTTATATATGTTATAAAGTACTCTAAAGTAACGGACACGTATTTTTTTTAAGTTGCCCAAACTCAACCTATTGGGAGAAATTGTCGTCTAAAGTACTAAATCTTCTAACTCCTATAGAAAGTGATGCTCGAGCAACTTGCTAGTTAATGGCTTGTTTGAGTATATGTTTGAGAACAGGAAAAAATAATGTACACGTGTTTTGTTATATCTGCTTAAACTCAAGTTTTCCTAAAAAAACACCCGTCTTTATGTGTAACTTTAGCGATAAGATATTATAAAACTTCGAATGTCGATTTTATTTAGGAAAAAATTAGTTTTGGCGGATATAACAAAACACGTGCTCATTATTTTTTGCTGCTTTCAAACATATACTCAAACCAGCCATTAACTAGCAAGTTGCTTGAGCATCACTTTCTATAGGAGTTAGAAGATTTAGTAACTTTTTAGTACTTCGGAGGACAATTTCTCCCAATAGGTTGAGTTTGGGCAGCTGAAAAAAAAATACGTGTCCGTTATTTTAGACTACTCTATAACATATACAAATATAAATCAAATCGGAACCGGACAGTTGGGTACCTTTCCTTGTTAGAAAGCACTGCGATTATTTTTTGCGGTTTCAGTCTTGGCATAATTTTTTTTTTAAGTATCACCTACAATCATGGACACCCAACAACACAAAGATACAATACAACACAATAACAAAGATTAAACCTCTTTAACCGTTATAACAGCACTTTGATTATGAAGAAAATAAAATGTCACATTTGAATGAGATACGATTTTTCATAAGTAACCAGGCTTCGATGACATTCAATTTGCACGTCACCATGATGTCACGTGTCCGTCTTAAGAATTTTAAATCTGACGGTCACGTGACCCCTGACGCGAGTTTAACATTTTTCCCCATCACAAAAAGTGCACAGCGCCACTAAAGAAGTTTTCACTCCATAAAATCAATTAAAAAGGCGACGGTCTTCCGTAGAAATGTTGAATTTCGTGTATTTTCTATTGGCACATTCTATTGCCAGACTTTAGTTACAACAGGATAAATAAATACCCACAAATACCAAAGGTTAATCTAGCTCACAAAAATGGCAGGAACAGTGGTAGTGCGCAGGTGTTGATGAGGCAACGCTTCATTAGCAAAATTCCGAGCCTAAAGTGTAGATGCGTCATGTTCGTAAAATTATAGAACCACTGATATAATCCTTAACAAAGAAAAACTGGCTTTAGAAAACATTAAGCAATCACTTGAATCATATGATCTGCAATAGCAGGTCCATTTTACAATATATCGCTTTCCGGGAGAAAATGTTGGAATTACTATAAACATACTCAAATCGCCGTAGGAGTGAATGATTTCCTCAGGATTCTATGACAACGAAATCTGCTGTGATTTTAAACAAAGAATAAATCAAATCGATCCAAATGTACACGTCTCTTAGAAATTGGAGAACAACCATAAAAAAAGATCCCGACGAATTGAGAACCTCCTGCTTCGGAAGTCGGTTATAAAAAGAATAAAATCAGTGATAGACAGTGGTAGTGTTCATGCTGGCAGGTGATAATGAAGCGAATTTTCATTAGCAGAATACCCCTAAATTTTAGATGCGTCAGATGTTTATTTGTGAAAACTATATCTAAAATATAGGGTATTGGTACGCCCAAAGAATGTAAACGCAGCTCGCAGGAGTGTGGTGTGTGAAGGTGGCCTTGACAGTGTTAAATTATCAAGATAAGTAAAGTATCTAATTTATGGTCTTATGAGACCCACTGTTTCAAAACAATTAAAGCCCAAGAAATGAAAGTCAAAATTGTACATTTGTACAGCTGACTCGAATTGCCGGATACTAATTTTATTGACGACAACAGCTGGCGTTACTTATTCTCATCAGACACTCATTAGTCAAATATTAGGTCAGTGTTCAAAGTGACGTTTTTATTTGAAGTAACATCACTTTTGACACTGATATATCCGATCTATATCGTATCTAGGCCAAATATTTGACGTATCTTAAAGTTCAAATCGGGCCGTTTGTATATGCGCATTATAAATATAATATATTGAAAAATACATACTCAGAAATAAGGAGAAAAATATTTGTGAAAAACACAGTGACATAAAGCCCTTTTTTTGTGTTTAAATACAGAGGACCATTTCAGATATGAAGTAGGAGAATATCATTATTATTATCATTATTTTTAACAAGCAGAAACGTCTGCGAACGATGCTATTAAGCTTAGAATAAATTTAAGCACACACACACACACACACATATATTACTACATATTACTGTCTTAGGTGAGACTTGAACTCACGGCCTCTGGATAGATACTCCAGCGCTCTGCCATTTGAGCCACCAAGACCTCATCCATGAGCAGCAAATTTTTCCACCATATGGGTCTAGGGGACCCTAGCGACATCTACCGTAAGAACGTTACACTTCTTAGACGGCTACTGGAGTTCCAAGTCATATTAGAAATTCACCAGTAACAATGTGCTACCCCATACTAAATATTATTTTTAATTCTTTTTGTTTTTGTTTGGTGGCTCAGATGGCAGAGCGATCCAGAGGCCATGAGTTCAAGTCTCACCCAAGACAGTAATTTTTCCACTTTTAAATTTATGCTAGGTGCTGTGTTTAATAATGTATTTTTTTCTTAAGTCCAAGGTTTTCTGTCATTTATTAGTTA
The DNA here is from genome assembly GCF_033807575.1 of Cydia pomonella. NCBI lineage: Eukaryota > Metazoa > Arthropoda > Insecta > Lepidoptera > Tortricidae > Cydia > Cydia pomonella. The sequence continues at coordinate 4,561,911 of NC_084717.1, read as the reverse complement.
TAAAAAACTATTTTGTATATTTTTTTCTTAATATAACTATTAACTTAAGAACTTATAAATTATTTATCTTGAAACTGTACAAAAAATAATATTCTGAGATTCCCACAATAAACCGTTTCATTTGATATATAATACGATATAGATTGCAAAACTTTTTTTATTTTCTAACAAATTTACCCCCCAAATATGGCCCCTTTGTTTAAAATTCATTTACTTACGTTAAGTTCCGTATTTGGGTAACAGGTTACATATATTATGTGTGTACTAAATTTCAACTTATCCGTCCAGTAATTTGGAAGGTAAGGATTCTGTTTTTTTCCTTTCGAGGTTTTAGTCCTAACGACTATTATTATTATTAATTTGGCTTAAATTTTTGTTCTGATGGAATTTTCCATCCTTTGGCTACATTATTTCATAAAACTCAACACACATGCTAACATCTCAAATGAAAGAATCAGCTCGATTCGAATTTTAAGATACGTCAAAAACTTATAAAGATACTACAGTATCAAAAGTGACTTATCATCATAGAAAATTTTGGACATTATCTTAAAGTTTGAATCGAGCCGAGTAACGCATCTAAACATGTATCGCATCTAAGTCGTTAACGCTGTAACCGCACGGCTAACTCGCTGTAATGAAGCTTCGCCGAATAAAGGAGCTTTTAATACAACACTACAGGCTAGTCGGATTTAGAGCTTTTTATTTATGCTTTTGCATGCACTTAATTAAATTATCCGATGGAAGGATTTGCATTAAGCCGTGCAGAATTACAGCGTCTAGATTCTTAAACTTAATTATTATTTTCATTAAAATCTGCATACGTATTATATACATATACATTTATAATACGTATGTATTGCATGTTTATTCTGTATTCATGACCTGTAATGCACATAATATAAATGAATGATTCTGAATGATTTTAACCGACTTTAAAATTTCAAAAGGTGAAGGTTCTGAATTCGGTTGTATGTTTTTTTTGTTTCCTCAGAACTCCGTCCTGCTGCGATTTGATTTTTTATTGAAAATAACTTACAGATTGGAGTTCCTATGACTCCTTATGGATCCTACCATAAAAACAAGATTTTGTCAAAACTGGAACTAACCTGTATGTAGTTTTAATAAAAAAAAATACAAGCACCATCCAATTATCAATGTAATTATTAATTTTACTTATTTTAATTTGTCGTTTTCGGATTTTTCACACCAATAAAATTATATTATATGTACATGTGTGAAATACAATGTAATCGTTTCGAAATACATACGGGACCTACAATTCACATAATATATTGATCATTTAAAGAAAAAACTTCTTCCGTTCGTTTAAAAAACGCGAGATTCCATATAGATTATTTAAAAGTCGCTAACAAGACTAAAACAAAAATAACCCACTCCAACGAACAAACTTTGAAACAAGTTAACAAGAGATGACACCACACATACTGTAGACTGTAGCCTAAGAGCTAGCCCCTTAAAATAGTCCTTGTTACTAGATCCAGACACCTGACAGCCTGTTCATCGGTAGAGGTCAGAATGAAAACCTCCTGTTGGGAAAATGGAATATGAAAGTACGATAACAGTCCCGAAGTTGTCTTATGTTTAAATGGCCGGTATATGGCTGATATTTTAAATATTACGCATATTGCGGAAACAAAAACTTCAAACGATGTCTATGAATAAGTTATTCATACTTGTACTTAAGACATCTCCTGCGACTTCTTTCCATCAACAGAAACGTTTGCCATTGTTCTGTTCAAATTAATACATAATTGTTATTAATACTACATAAAACCCACAATTCTAAAACTCGCATATTTCAAGTGTCCTACATTATGTGACCCTTCACCGATAAACAAGTGCCAGATGCCTGGCTCAGTTGTAAGATAGTATAAGAGACTAACTGTCTAGTTTCCTTGCTCTCGTGAACCATTATCCGGGTCTAACTCTCTGTCTAATATCTCACACACATTTATGGAGCTTAAAATATTACTGAAGTTTTCCGGACGCTCTATGTACTAGTTCTTAATGGTTTTAGATTAGTTTTAACACTAGCAAAAAGTCTTATGGCTCACTAAAATGCATCCGCACTTAAGCGACGAAAGAAACGAAGAATTTCGTACATTAACACGCCTTTCAATATAATCATAATCATTTTTATTTGTAAAAATAATTTATACGTCAACATTATGGATAAATTTATAACTACTTAAATTTTACATATAGGTACATTATTCAACATTAATATTATTTTAATTAAGTGGGTATACTATTTCTACAATTTTGATTATTTGTGACGACAGAACTCTTGGTAGGTGTATAATGGGTGCTGGACAAGCCAGTTTTTTCATCGGCGCTTAAAGCAAATTAAATTGGGAACTTCGACGATGTTTCTGGGCAGTTTATTGTAAATTGTGGGCCCCATTACATGGGTAAGCTTATTTAATTTTATAAGTTTGTTTATACGTAATTCTTCGAGCTTAACGTCCTTAGTTAGTATGGGAGCGCGACCCTTTAGTTGCTTACATGTTAACCTACAAATATTTATTTTTTTAAAACAAACACGGGCTGTTATAGCATTAGATTATATATGGTCGCGTAGCATTATACTTGTTAAATTGCACCCACACATAGACCTACACATATGCTAATGTCCGAATGTAAAAGCATTGCTGCACGAAAAACAGGCGATGTCATTGTGGAATCCTTAATGGAGTCGATATTTTCAATCGCGACAGCAAGGCGCTAAGGACAGCAGCTCAACAAGTAAATTCGGAATTATTTCTTTTAAAAAAAATGGTAAGCAGTTGACCGTAATCTCACCTCATGGTAAGTGGCGATGCAGTCTAGAATGGAACATACTTACCTAAAAGATATCTATTCACTTCTGTTCCACCGATGCCACGCTGATGCAGTTGCAATCGGAATGTAACCTTTATGCAATGTAAGTCCGTGGTGTATCCGCACGTCCGTGGTGTATCAAAAACGGAAAAGTCCTAAGTCTAAAGTCGCAAAGCTTTGTCGCACGAGCTGATTCAATTTGCATGCTAATCCGCCTTTGTGACAAGTCATTCGTCTGTGAAGAGCTTTTTCATCGGTATGAACGTCAAGTGGATGAAATTGAATTGAAATTGTATGAAGCGTCGTTTATGGGATTTTTAGTGGTTCTGAATGTTATAAGAAAGACAAACTGTTGCGAATGCAACTTATTATTATATAAAACTATTCCCAATGCAGTAGATAAACGCAGCCGTCGGGCTCAGCTAGTATTCGGAGGCTTTTCAAAAGCACCAATAGGAGCGCTCCACATATTTTGTATCGCGGCCAATTAGAAGCACCTAAATTTAAACCACCTTTTGTACCGATCAAATATTGAAAATAACTCTTTCATCATCCTCCATACTACCAACACCCACTTTCTACATTTAACCGTTTTGGCAAGAACCCTTCTAAACCAGTACCTTTTGGAAGATTATACTTCACTTCATTATAAGTAAATCGAAGTTTTATTTAGATTATACTGATAGTAAGACATATAGAGGTCGACCACGTGGCAGATGGTCAGACGAATTAGTGGCAATTGCGGGTCGAAAATGGCTAGAGACAGCCCAAGATAGAGAGAAGTGGAATTCCTTGGGGGAGGCTTTTACCCGAAAGGGGCCCACATAACTTTAAGTTCAATTCTGTTATTTAGATATTTTATATATACAGGTGATTCAGGGGACGTGAGCCTGAAGAAGCCTGCGTATTCAGTAAGTTATCAGTAACTGTTTCGTTCCAGTATTTGTGAGATTAACGTTAAATTATTTTTTTCTGTTCAAATTTTTTTTTTTTTTTTTACGCCATTTATGGTCACCCTCTTTGTTTTATCCATAACAAGTGACAAATTGAATGTCATCGGAGTCTGGTTAGTGGTGGTTAGAAAATCGTATCCCACTCAAGTGTGACATCTTATTTTCTTCATAATCAAAGTGCTGTCATAACGGTTAAAGAAGTTTTATCTTTGTTAATTAAGTGTTGTAGGGTGTCCATGATTGTAGATAATCAATATTGTCCTTTAAAAAAGTTAGATAACAGAAAAAAGCGTGATTGTTTTACTTAAATATGACGGTGAACGATTCATTAACATTTACTGATTGTGTAGGCTTGATCCTGCTCACGTCTCATGAATCACCTGTATTTATTTTGTTTAAAGTAGGTATCTGTGGAAGAAATAAAGCTCTTTGTTATTATAGTATTATTATTATAAGACATATTACAAGAAATAGTGAATCGTTAATCATAAGACCAATGTTACCTACATGAGGCCTTTGATAAGTCAGCCCCATGCATTTACGCATAACTGTGTGTGTACATAATGCATATTGATGCCATCTGGACTCACAGATTATCTTCACACAGAAACATTCATGATCATACATCGCGGTCGAGGGGGCATTTTGCGGGCACGTTAGTTGGTAACGTGCTATTTAATCATAATGACGGATAATTTTAATTGGGTAAATCTCTCGCGTCGAATGATGATTCCTATGACAGTACATTTTCGTATGGAGTAACCGTCATGTAATAGGAATCATTATTGAGATATAATATGGTGGTGAGTATTTAACAAAAATAATCTTTTTTTTTTAACGTATTTATAGGTACTACTTACATTTATAAATAAATAATGTGCTAATAAATTTCCAAAAAATGACTAAAAACATTTCACGTCACATCTACTCCATATACAGGTTAACCTTAGCCATTGGACAAACCCTGAAATCCCACGTAGGGTTACTTCTCAGGAATGCTCTTAATATTTTTTTAATTAGAACAAAAGTTAAAAAAATATTTTTTTTGAACTAAACTTTTTTGCAATAATCGACAACAAAAAGAAACACACTGTGTTAATCTTTGGCAGTGTTTTTGACAATTTGTTCGAAATATTTGATAATGATGACATTTTTCAAAAGTCAGAAGCTTATTAGTGTCATAAATAAAAAAGATAATCAAAAAGGTCGAAGAAGGTTCCATACTATTCTTTGAGGACATTACTTTAGCAGCTACTAACACATACAGGCTGCTCCAAAGTAAAAAAATGGTAATTTGTTAATGTCTTCGAAACCGCTACACCGGTTGTTATGATACTTTGTAAACTGGTTCTAAATACCCTAATGCATATTTACATTTCGGCTTTGTCCAATGCCTAGGGACACACTGTATAAATGAACTATAGAGACCATCATTCGACGCGAGAGATATAATCACAAATTGATCATAAATAACATTACATTTTACGCAATCCGAAAATTAACTACAATTTGATAGCTTTATTCAATTTACATTCAGAGACCGACTGGATTGGACAATGGAACGTTGGTAGATTAGAAAAATTTACGAGATGCCTGCCCAGATAGCGGAACGGACGAAATTCGGGGAAGAAGTTTGGTCACTTATCTTGACTTGTGACAAGGGTGCCTGAATTTATTTGGTCGAGTGTACGAGTTTTGCGCGCGTTTAATGTTTGAGTTCTAGGACCTAGGTTGGTTGTTGGAGTATGGGTTAATCAGTGAAGTTAGCCACTGAATGCCGAGTGAAAAGCGTTAGGCTTCTAAACAGGAGGTCATGGGTATGGATGTGCGAGTTGCAGGAAGTTAGAAAATTGTGAGAAACTTCAGGAAAATTTTACAGGAAACAAAGGAAACTGCAGAGTGAGGTATCATCTCTAAGCACTCAGCGCCTAGGAATCAAGCCGATCTGAAATATGTTGGCAGCCGACAATTCAAGTCGCTCTCCGCTGGATGCGATCCAGAGGGAGAAGTTGGTACTGTGGCACCCCTCTGCCCACAGATGAGAACAGTATTCCATATGTGGGCAAACATGCGCCTTATAGCTGTGGACTGGCTTGAAAAACTGTTCTAAAAATACATAAATACATTTTTAAACCAAATATAATATAATGTTTGCTACCATCGTCATGTTACGTCGTGTTCGCAAAGCAAGAGCTCTTCAATATATGAGAACCATAGGTATATGTTCCTACCTGTCAATATATTAAGGCTTTCACCAGATTCAAGACTAAATAATTGATAGGAATTGAAAATTCAGCCCAAATATCGGACCCTCAACGGGTAGGATACGTATCAATATAGAGAAAAATACAGTAGGACGGCGAACTTTGTAAATATTAGATGAAGGGGAAAATTAACTATTCAATGGCTTAAATATTCCTACCTTAGAGAGTTGAAAGTTACTCATATCTTTTTAAATTAAAATTGTCGTGTACGCGAAATGGTAGATTGAGAAATAATTTTAAACACTAGTAAATAAAAACATCTATAAATATTTTAAAATGTTTTTAAAAGGTTATTATGAAAGTTTTACTAGCTAGTGAATCGAGTCAATTATCTTGAGGCAAGCGCAGAAAAAAAAAGGGTGCTTCAAATGGCATGTATTCGAAAAAAGAAGTGCCTGCTCAGAAACTAGGCCTACTTGCTGCACTGGAAACTATCTAATTTTTACGGTACATTTTCTAGACCACTCAAGGACCATAGATTTCGTCTTGATATATCGATAATAATTATGAGATCTATCTTTATCTTTTGAGATTTATCTTAATATTGACAACATCACGACTACATAAAAAGACGTTATAAGTTATATTATTTTTAAACTTCCTTTTACAGATACCAGATACTCGTAACTAGGCGTTTTCATAAAACTGAAAGGGCATAAGAAGCTAGTTGCGATTATATTATTCCGTACCTAATCATCAACCATCAACATGTATCTTGTTGTATTGAGATAGGTAATATCATTGCGGCCAATTCCGTACACGTGTGTATATTCCTTTTTTTTTCAACCGTGGGAAAAAAAAGCCCACCTGCTTTTCATTTCTGAAACTTAAAGCAATCACTATTATATCGATGAAATTATTAATTGTGTAATATTGTTTTAAAAAATGTTCGTGTACGGCATTGTCACTCTGACGTATTTGGCCGCATTGACCTTACCTACCTTACATATAGGGCTCTGCTGTCACTGTATCTACTGTAATTGGTTAAAAAACGGATATACGTAGTTTAATCGCTTTAAATAGATGGGAAAAATGACCGGAGGCTAAACCAATTACTTGATCATGGCCAACGGGAGGGCAGGGTCCAAACTTTTAAAAGGCCTTTCAGGTTTAAGAGTAAATATTTTTTCCATTTTTAGGCTACTATAGCCAATGGGAAAAATGGAATACTTTTAGTGGTTCCAGTCTTTCTATAGATAAGTATAATCGATGAGGCGTCCCAAATCACCCAAATGTCCGAATCAGCGAATAGTTGACAAGCAGTTTATTTTGAAAGTAAGCAGATTTTTTCAGAGTTGCTAACACAGTTCGTGTAAAGTAGGTATGCAGGAGCAAACACCTTCAGCACGAACTAAACTGCGGGTTTCAATGCACTCAGTATATTTAGCCTCCAATCCAAATATCTTTAGATGGAAAGTACACAGAGTATCTGAATCTTCACATAATATAAACCTATCGAATCTACCAATAAAACAAAAATCTAACTAAGAACTTAACTATTCTATAAAAGACAAACGCTTGCGCGTTCTATCTCGAGTTCTACCGCCATCTAGCGAACGGTTTGCATACTAATGTCTAATAGATGCCATGATACTGTGAAAGACTAACGCTTGCGCGATCTAACTCGACCCTAGTGCCATCTAGCGAGCAATTGGGTATAGTTTCCGTATTTGAAATGGGGTTATGCTGTACAAACAAATATAATTATCTTTATAATTATGTTATTATATATATTTTTGGAGATGTCGGTAGCGGCTTTAACGATTTCGATGAAATTTGCTATTTCAGTTTGACTGAGCTAAATTTGGTGGTATTAGTCTACACATTTATATAGATATAACATAACATAGGTTAGTAGGTATACTTTGACAGTCTATCTAACAATCGCAAACGAGAAAAAGTTGGGGATCTCCAACAACAAACTAGTAACAATCTTGATAAGGTTTTGTTAGTGAAAATCTCGTTAGGGCAAAATGTCTTCTCCAAAAACACATTGACCTATATAATTGGTTTTTATTAATATCGGTGTAAGTAGTAATACTATTTTAGCCAATTGAGTTCATTGGGTTTATATTACGAGAGGCTAAATTTTTTAAATTATACCACACAGGCTTAACAGCTATTTATGAATAAATGTCAGGATAAAATCTGTACACGGCGGTAAGAAGTTCAAAACTCGAGATGTAAAATTGAAGAACTTTGAACTTAAAATAGAATTGCATTAAGGTTAAAAAAAAAATTCTCCCGAGTTATTAACTTCTTCCCGTCGTGTACGTAAATATTCATCCAGGGATCGGAACCGGTTTTTTGCAAAAACATCGAAATAACCATATATTTCGGTTTATTTTATACTCTAAATGTAGGACTCAGTTGTGTTTTCAGATAACGACTTCGTATTATTAGATTGCCTAATTAGAAATGAAGTAATTAACAAAGAACGAAAAAATACCGTTTTCGTTCCCATACAAAAAATACCGGTTTCTGATCCCTATTTCATACAAGACCTAGCCCAAACTTGAATTTAGTGATACTTGTAATCAAATTGTCTAATACCTATAAATTATGCATATTTTTAGTAGACTTTCAGTGCTAACTGTACCTCCTTCCATTTTACACATCTACCTTTTTATTGCACTCAAACTCGATCTGTATTGTTTTTTTTTCTATCAAGGAGTATATCTTAATGATTTAACTTGTTATCTAACTCATACTATTATTGCCGTAATTCTGGGCCCTTTATATTTTCTCCCTAGAAGATTCTATAACACTAGGCGACGAGACGAACTCCATCCATCATGTACTCGTCTAGCAAAGTCTAAATAGTGCCTCCACTCAATAGGTCCTAAGATGTATTGTAAATAAACTTAAGATAAAGTCTGAAGCGAATTACTCTGTTGACGCATTTTTCAATGGCGTGCACTCTTGAACTGCTTCACTATCTCAAGCTATTGAAATATCAAAAAATGAATGGAATTAACGTCCAAATTTTAATATAATTATAAGCACTGCAAATAGTAAAAGCCATAAATAATTAAAATTTTAATAATTATTGTACCTACCTGACATGTTATATGCCTATTTTTTATATATATTTTGTTGTTGATGTGTTATACAGTGTGTCCCTAGCCATTGGACAAAGCCGAAATGTACATATGCATTAGGGTATTTACCAGTGTACAAAGTATCATAACAACCGGTGTAGCGGTTTCGAAGAAATTAACAAATTACCATTTTTTACTTTGGAGCAGCCTGTATATGTTAGTAGCTCCTAAGGTAATATCCTCAAAGAATAGTATGGAACCTTCTTCGACCTTTTTGATTATCTTTTTTATTTATGACACTAATAAGCTTCTGACTTTTGCAAAATGTCATCATTATCAAATATTTCGGACAAATTGTCAAAAACACTGCCAAAGATTAACACAGTCTGTTTCTTTTTGTTGTCGATTATTGCAAATAACTTTTGTTCGAAAAAATTTTTTTTTTATCTTTTGTTCTAATTTAAAAAATATTAACGTCAGAGCATTCCTGAGAAGTAACCCTACGTGGGATTTCAGGGTTTGTCCAATGGCTAAGGTCACCCTGTATTTATTAATTATAGATGATTTCAAATATGGCATACTGTAACTTTTCCATGTAAAACTATTGATTTATAAAGGAATAAATAAATAAATGAAAGAAGAGTCGGTAAAATTGTACCAATTTTTATTTAAAAATGAATATTTGGTTTCTGAAGCTACCTTCATTTTACTACACATTTGCAAGTACACAAATGTGTTTGACTGTATGAGGAATTGTCATCGCTTAATCGTACCACAAACATTAAAATTGTATCCATTAAACATTTTGCATGTTTAATGCTTACTTTGGGTTTAATAATATTTAATATATGTAAAATTTAATAAGACTTGTTCAAAAAATAAAAAATAAAATCACACGAAGGAGAAAGTGCTGTGAAATGGCCACTCTCGGCATGATGCTAATCGACTTCTAGCGCTAATCATAATTTTTTTTACCATTTCTATATTAGTTATAATAAATAAACCTCAATACCCCACTTTTTTAATATTTAAAAAAGTAAATATAAATAGATTTTAAAAATTCACTGAGACAATGTGTTCATGTAACTATTTTGAAACCAGCTCTAGGTATATCGATAAATAGTACAAGGCCACGACCATTGACAGGTTAGGCATAGAAAAGCAAAATATATCTAGAAATAACTAAACACACAATTCCAAGCAAAACTCAAGGACCAGTTTCTTATACAAATGAGAATTCGTTACATCGTCAGTTGAAGTCAATGAACCAAACATGTTTGATGCCTACAATTGGCTACATTTAAATGCGTTCGTTAATGTATTCTTTTTACCCAAACTCTATGACCTTTAACCATTCATTAGAAAACAATTCACAGTGCATTGAGTACAATTTACTGTTTTGTTTGTTACATACAACGTTGAACGCGTTTATCTTATACCTTTAAACGAGAAATTCTTGTATATATTATTTTTATTTTTTATTTATTTATTGTATATATATATATATATATTTCGGGGATCTCAGAAACGGCTCTAACGATTTCGATGAAATTTGCTATATGGGGGGTTTCGGGGACGAAAAATCGATCTAGCTAGGTCTTATCTCTGGGAAAACGCGCATTTTTGTGTTTCAATATATTTTCCGAGCAAAGCTCGGTCTCCCAGATATTATTATAATGAACAAAGCCATTGACCTGAATACTTATAGTTAAACAAAGCAGAAGTATATTTCACATCGAATTGCTTTTTTCTACAGCCTATTAGGTCATAAAATGGATTCATTAAGCCTAGGACAAAGTATTCGTCGTTCTGCCTTCAGGGACGGTATTTTAGGATAAATACGTCTGGCTTGTGGTCTGCGAATCAGACAACTTAATTTTAATTTTTAAGCTTATCTTAGGCAAATAGCTTGTAAATTAGTCAGGGGAGATTAATTATAAAGTTCGAGAAACTTTAGCTCGTGTCCTGTCTTTCCTAGATACTGTGTTTTTCCTGTAGGATTTGTAGGTATGCCTAGTAAACGTAATATTTTTAGCAAAATTTTCCCAATTCATAAATTTTGAAATTGCATTGGTTGTAGTCATGTATTTTATGCAACAGGCAGTTATTATTGTCGCTAGACAACAAAAAAGAAATACTGACGCTGTGTGTACCTACCTGTCATAAGGTTTAAGCTAGAAGTCAGACTACGTTTAATGGGTTTCCCTTGGCATTTAATTTCTAAGGCATAATTACAAATTCATTATTTAAATATATTACATTGTTACATAAAAATAAAGTTTAAAAGTCGGCTCGAAGTAAACATACTAACATTACTACCTGTACTCGTAATACGCAATAAATAACTAATTCGATAATTCTAAACTAGTAGTTTTAAGAGCTGTAGACCTCGCATTAAGATTCATATGTTAAAAAATAATGAAAAAAAAAACTTCTTTGACACATTACATTACAAAGAAATAAAGGGATAAGTTCGCCTTTGTACTGCTTTTCCTGTGCCATACCTATATTTATGTTTTGTGTTTAGTATAATAAAGAGTTTATACATACATACACACATTACAGCGAACTCGCAATGGTTTTAAGTGCCATAGACGCTAATGGCACTTAAGTCATTTATGTCAATTTCCACCATTTTCCAAAAATACGAAACGAAATAAAAAAATATTTATCTACTGAACCTGCTCACAAAATTTCATGAGAATCGGTTGAGAATTGCGACCTGTGGAGTAGAACATCCGGACATACGAAATCAGTTTGCCCGAGTCAAAACAAAGACCTTCGCTGCAACAAGTCTACACACTATAGTATTTTATACAATCGTTATATAATAGAGAGCTTTTTAGTCGAGTACCGTGTTTTGGCAGCGAAGCTTGCTGAGTTGGTAAAGTGAGGCGAGATTGAAAAGCTTGATTATATCACTATTGTATACAATACCTTTTCTACGAGTCAGTAAAAATAATACTTTAAACTAATAAAATCATACAGGTAAACAAGCCAAAAGTATACAGCTATTTAAGATACGCGAGCAGCCGCGATACCTTCATACTCGTACGCGCCCGGCCGCCGGGACCCGGTTGGGTGGTCAGCGACACCTTCTCGTAACTCATGAGGCCCTGGTATTTGCTCCTTGCTAAATTCAATTTTTAGACAGTTTTTTATCGATTTTGGCCACCGTTGCCTATGGAGACTAACAAGCAATGGTAAGCGGTTTTCGTAGTTATATTAAGGGTGTCACATATGCGTTTATGACTTATGAAGCAAGCTACTATACAACCTAAAATAAATAATTAATTTGAGCTATCGTTGTGTTTCGTCTTCTTGGCTGCGGCGAGCTGTGATTATTCCATTTCATTATAGTTGACTAAACCGTTTCGAAATTAATATTATAGTTGAGTTGGGAGCCCATACATGAAAAGTACCCAATTACAGTTTGGTATACGAAATCTTAATTCAACCATTACAGTCGACGAGTAGAAAAAACTAATTTTACGTTTTACACTCAAGTGTTTTTAGCCACTCAAGCGACATTTTTCGGAGAGCCTAGAACGCTGAACGCTGCTTGCTGCTGGAGAAAGGACACCTAGGCTCTCCGAAACATGTCGCGGAAGTGACTAAAAACACTTGAGTATAGACCGTTACATTAGTGAAATGTTAGCATGTCTCACAACAGTTTAAATTCGATTAAGTCCACACACATCAACATCGTTTATGTCACCAAGAGGGCAAACAGGAATGCAATAATAGTAGGATCTTCATTTATTTGACGTTAATAAGACAGAATTTCAAAAGTTAAAATCCATTTTCACTGGAGCATTTTTCTTTCCAAAGTTATTAGAAAACACTTTAGTACTTTTGATTGACATGTTTTAATTTGTGGGCTTACCTTTATAGCCTGACTTTTTAAATATTACTTTTGAACATCTGCATTAATAGGATAGAAATAAATGTTTCTTGGTGGTATTTCTTTTTTTTTCTTATCCTTGATAAAATACTTTTGAGTATAGTTTAGTGTCAGGTTTTTAGTCGTAAACAAATTGTAAGTGGTAATTTGATTTTTTTATACAATTGACTTATATAAATCTGATTTTGATGTTAAGTATTTTTAATATAAGCTAATTTAAAGCCTTATCAATCAATCAATCGTTTATTGATCACAAGTGTTACACGTCATATTTTAACATTTTCTGTTAACAATTATGTTATTATTCATTCAAGAATCAACTTACATTATCAAATTAAATAATTGGGCATCTTCTTTCTTCTTTTCATCCTGTTACCCCCTGCTGGGGTGTTGGGCTCGAACCATTTTCTTCCACTGACTCCGGTCCTGGGCAGCTTGGGTAATCTCCTCCCACCCCATCCCCAATACACCCAACTCTTGCTCCACGGAACGGCGCCAAGTAGATTTAGGGCGACCACGTTTCCGTTTTCCAGCCATCTTCCAGGTCAGGGCCACCTTGGATATGTGGGTGTCAGGCTTCCTGAGGATATGCCCAATCCAATGCCATTTGCGCGTTTGGATCTCCTTATGTACGGGTGCTTGTCCGGTTATTCTCCATAAGTGAGCGTTTGTGATCCAGTTAGGCCAAAAGATGTGCAGAATTTGCCTTAAGCATTTGTTCACAAACACTTGGAGTTTTGTCATTAGGTCTTTGCGGACAAACCAGGTTTCGCACATGTACAGTAACACGGCCTTTACATTGGAATTGACAATCCTCACGTTAGTTCTTCTTGTCAGGGTAGAGGAGTTCCACACAGGTTTAAGCTGGCTGAATGCCACGAGCTTTGTTTATTCGTGTTTCAATGTCAGCTTCCGTTCCCCCACTCTGGTCGACAATATTGCCCAGATAGCAAAAGCTAGCTACTTGTTCAATTTGATTGGGCATCATTTAATTGTAAAATATAGAATTATGTCACAGGCATTTGGAATATTATATTAATCTATTCGATTTATACAGCCAAATACTTGTAGTAGACACCAACGCATGCCGATTTAATATTAATTACTTCCTTCTTAGGGTATAAGTAACGCTTATTGGTAAAAATATCTATTTTATTTACAATTGTCAATACAACATTTTTTTTAAATACTTAATGTTTTAGAGGTATCTGAATAAGATATTATTAAATTTATTCTTATAACTCGGTACCGTCATAAAAAAAGTCTATGAAGTGGTGGATAATTTTTCCCGTGAAAAATTGCTCGTGATTCACAGTGAACCAAAATGAAATGACCAAATAAAAAATGGTGTTGTGCTTAACTTTTCTTTAAATAAAATGACCCACCTATATGAAATCCCGAACCCGAGCAAACGACGAGTTACTCAGCCCAAAATAGGTAAGCCATTAAACCTAAAACCACTCCAAAATTACGCAACACAAACACGGAACTTCCGTATTCTCTTGTTTGACTTGAACTTGAGTTACTAAATTAATTAATACATAAGTGCGTAGTTAGGGCCCATATCTGTGGCGCAATTATCTGAGTGAGTTGCACTGTTTACTCTGCAAACTCCGTGTGGGAGGATTTAGTGCGCAAGCGGTGGCGAATCGTCTTCTAGAGCTGACCACTATAGCATGATATTAAGATACGAATTTCAAGGCCATGTTCCATCACTACATCTTATAAAACAAAGTAAAACAGTGTCTGTCTGTTTACGGTAAACTCAAAAACTCTACTGAACGGATTTTCATGCAGTTTTCATCTATCAATAGAGTGATTTTTGAGGAAGGTTTGAGTGTATAATTTGTTAAGGTTTATTGACGTAATGTTAGGGCGGGTCGCTAGTTAGAAATAATATTTTATTGTTACAAAATCTATTTAATTTTAAATGTGGGTTTGATTTTGAGATAATTAGCATGCATTTTGCTATTGGTGTCAGCTCTATAAAAGCAATATGTTAAGCTATTTATTTTGTGTTCAAAAACGATAATCTTCATATAAGAAATTTCCATTAATAGCTGGTATTCGCGTATTCAGACTATGAGTTGGTTTGATGTACTAGGAGCTCTAGAGCTGTAGACCTCACGATAAGATTCATAAGCGTAAAAATAAAAAAAATATTTACTTCGTTGAGCACAGCGCACTCATAATGGTCTTAAGCGCCATAGACCCTAGCGACACTTAAGTGTTTTATGCCAATTTCTATCGTTATGAATATTTCCCAAAAAAACGAAACGCCAGAAACTATGTAACTACCGAGTCTTTTCACAAAATTTCACCAGAATTGGTTGAGGATTGCGACTTGTAGAGGAGAACAGTGTTCGTCCGAGTCAAAATCTTCGCTACCGCTTCAATAATTTTAATTTTGTACAAGATTCCGTCCAACCTAACTCTGCACCAACTTTACAGATAAGGCGTGAATGTGCTTCTTTATATTTACGTAAAATTTTCATTGCAGCTGACAGTTTATATTGGCATTTCGAGTATTTCGACACTCTAATCAAAAATGTCTGTTAACGAAAATCATAATTAAGAAAAATATGAAAAACGAGCAGCCAGTAAATAATGAATGGGTTTTCCGAACACTGTTACAGCTATTATTATGCGTAGCGAGGCTGATATGTTTGCTTAAGCTATTCGCTACGTCCACGATTGGTGCAGCCCTGCTTTTGTGGGCTTTTCTACGATCTTATATAGAGTAGAATTAGTTAAAGATGAAGATGGTTTATTTACCAAGTAGGCATAATGCGCTTGTAAACGTCAATTACAGCTACGCCAGCTCTAACCCTACGCCTCTGTCCCGAGCAGATTTAAATCCCTCCTAAATTGTCCAATATGGGACCGGCATGAAACTCGGCCGGCAAACGGCTGCCGCTGGAATAAATGTGCAAACTCTATAAGATTACGTGTTTTTGTGACAATCAGCGCCACTTCTCCCTCCACCGACTGCGCACCTATAATCGTCTACGCTCTCAATAGCCTCTGGAATGACACCAGTACAGTGCCATCAGATAGCTGTAATTGCTCGGCCATTGTACAACTTGGTCTTGATACAGTGCTTCGGCTAGGTTAGGATACTGCGCTCATGTTGGAGCGGTTACGATAACATTTGCATTGAAGCTCAAACACAGATCTTACATCAAACTTTGTCACTTTTGTGGGGTTCTCTAAGTTGTCGGAAATAACTTTGCCGAATATCACTTCGCAACCAATTTTTCCTATAAGTGAATAGGAGATAACCTAATTGTTGTCTGTAGCTCACCTGCCAAGCAGTAAAATCTTTGATTTTTGAAACTAATCTACATCAGTCTTGTGTTTCTTTTACTTCAGAACAATATAAGTTTATAGATTTTGAAAACAAAAAAACGTAATCTCTGGTGAATTGTTTACATAAAAAAAGTTAATTCTTAGTTTTCTGCTTAATGCATGCAATAATTTATCAATTTTGGATTGGACATTGGGAAAACAAATTGAACCTGGAAATATGCACGAGAGTAGAAAAAATGAATGAGTTTTGAATACGGCAAATAATCAGATTTGTTTTCAAATGTCACTTATTTATGGTTGTTATGAGTAGTAGAATGTAACTGGAATTCTGATTGTAATAACGGGTTACGAATTTGATCTTTATTCTTTTAAATTTAAGCACTGGTGGCCTAGCGGTAAGAGCGTGCGACTTGCAATCCGGAGGTCGCGGGTTCAAACCCCGGCTCGTACCAATGAGTTTTCAGAACTTATGTACGAAATATCATTTGATATTTACCACTCGCTTTTCGGTGAAGGAAAACATCGTGAGGAAACCGGACTAATCCTAACAAGGCCTAGTTTACCCTCTGGGTTGGAAGGTCAGATGGCAGTCGCTTTCGTAAAAACTAGTGCCTACGCCAAATCTTGGGATTAGTTGTCAAGCGGACCCCAGGCTCCCATGAGCCGTGGCAAAATGCCGGGACAACGCGAGGAAGAAGAAGATTCTTTTAAATTTAAATGGTTTCAGTCCGGTGGGAGAATTGCGCCAGTGTCAAGGTATTAGGAGCTTGAAATACGACTAAAATTGTACGGTTAGTACAAGACAGTGTACAGTGATTTTATTAGCTCTTGTAAAGCGATAGCTGGACTTTACAAGGAGCACGTGGACTGCCGGCCGTTGACTCCAAAATGGTAGTTAAACGCGTTTCAAGATTAATTCTTCATTCACTGCACATTAGTTTACTGTATAATAAGCTATCGATATTACACTTTAAACAATATTAATGATCAAAAAACAAAGTAATTAATCACGAGGCGTGACTATCAAGATGGCGCTCGAACGGAAGTCCAAATTTGTTCTCGCTTAGTTATGGATATGATCTGTAAATGTTAAAAGTATCATTTTTTCAACCAAAAACTACCTCCATCTCTAACTGTAAGTGCTAACTTTGAAACAAATTCGTATTTGTACATGTTAAATCACAATCCTTTAAGCTGTTTTTACTTTTTCATTAAAGTACTAAACCTAAGCACTGAAACATTTACATTTATTACCTTTAATATTTAGATTACTAGTCCAGCTCAGCAACACGTACAGTCCTGGTAGATAACGCTATATTAATCCTTCACAAGCTTTGTTATCCCGCTAAATTATGATGAAGAATTACCATAATAATTATTCCTGACCATATTCTCCGATAAGTAATTGACGTATCAACATTAGATTGAAACAATTTTCTTAGTCTTCAACTGTATGTGTGCACAACTGTTCATATTCTGTATTCCGATTAACACACATAATATATAGGTATTTTTCTGGGAAAATATATTATGGGGCAGGTTGTTCAAATAGGCAAAATATTCATCTATTTTTTTCAAAATAAAACATAATTTTGCTTTTATTATTCAAATGCATACAACATCAATTATGCCTTTATTACACGGAACGCTAGTATTTTTTACATGCTATACCTACTGCTTTTTTGGTTAGTGATCTTTATTAAAACCTTTTTGATCACAATGCGTAATATGCGAAAGAGGTATGTCAGGATCGTAGCAAGTGGAAATCCGTGGTGTCTGTCTATCCCTCCGGGAAATAAGCGTGATTATATGTATGTATGTAATCTATCCCATGTTTGAGCTGGTGCGAGGCCAGAAGGCGAGCTGAAGATAGGAAGGCGTGGCGCGAGCTTGTGAAGGCCCTTTGCACCTCTGGGGTGCTCTAGAACAACAACAACAACAACATGCGTAATCTGCCTAAGCTTAGAAAGCTCAGAAATTCTACGGTCAATTCATGGTCAGAAATTCTACGGGCACTTTGGGTCTTTATGCTTAACTACTGTATTGTATTGACATTATATTAGTCTAGAATATTATTTTCTGAATTCGGCCACAGCTTAGACATACTTGTCGTCACCTTGCAAGCAAATTACTGCCGCGATCTAGCCCCTATGGATTTAAGCGCTTTCACCAAAGAGTATTGAATAAGAGAGGTACATAGTTTATTCTTTAGTTTGTCCTCGTGTCGATATACCTCCATGAGAAAAAAATTAAAAATAAAATTGCTAACAGAATAGGTAAGGTAAGGAAAGATAAGAATAGGTAAGGTAAAAAGGTAAAAGTTATTTATAAATATTATTGACCACTAACTTATCGTACTTATACAGCGCATGATTTATTCTTTTGTCAAATTGACATTAAATTATTAAAAAAAAAAAAAGTTAAAAAAATGTTAAAATTTCAAAGTGCTTAAGGATATCTGTATTCACTTTTTTTTTGATGCCTAAGTTTTACAAATATGAAAATTAATAATTGGTCTAACATCAATTCTAGTGCAATACCGCAGTCCTTTTTTTATCTGCCTTTTTGAAATTCTTGGAACGACTATTTACTAAACTTCAGGCAATCAGACTTTGGAACGTTCTCCCACTCTATCAGACAAGCGCAGACCAAATTCACATTCAAGCGCATGTTGCGTAAGTATTTCCTTGACAAACTTTCTTCTTCATCAACTTAATGATTCACACTTGGTATAATTATGTATGTATGTTTATTTGTATTAAGTATATGTGTAAGTTTATCTATATATAGTTTATATTCATATATAGTCTCGGTTACAAATTCATTTACTTTAAAAGACACTGCACCTACTTAATCTTTCTGGTTTAACCCATTGGTTGACTGGTAGAGAATGCCTTAAGGCATTAAGTCCGCCATTTGTACCGTCATGTATTGTGCAATAAAGATTAAATAAATAAATAATAAACTTATTTATAGCTTTCTTAGTTATTTAAAATTCTGGGCTAAACTAATTTATGATAAAAAGTACAAATAGCGGAAACGGTCCGTATTACGGAAGATACTACGTTAGGTCATATGAATAAGTGCTATGTTCATTAGGTAGTCAAATAGGACTTCATACATATTTACTTGAATTCGCTAAACAACGATAGGTTTGTGTTTCAGGTCAAGATTATTATTTGTAAATACGAGTGTGTGTATCTTAAGGGCCTCTAAAGCTCTCATGTTTGGAAACGTCCAATTAATCTTCTGAATTAAATGTCATTCAGAAGATTTGTAGTCCTTTATTTTTGGTGGAATGTGAAAACATCAAATGTTATACCAGGGTGCCGTGTAATCTCACCATCAGTTTGACGACGATAGTTACCGTGGTAGACTCCAAAATACAGAAATATTGCTAAGATTTTAACGTGAGAACTAAAAATAAATGGAAAATATACACAGTTAAATCTTGTTCCTTTATATTTGTAGAAGAATAAACTGAACGAGCAATGGTAGATAAGTTGGGCCACTGTTGTGAAAGAAGCCAATCAAAGATCTGTTCTGGCATCTATCCGGAAGGCGGAATATTGTCGTGCTTGTAAAGCATCGGTGCGTGAACCAACGTTCTCATGATAATACACGTATGTTCTAAGTATTTGTAAAAAGGATTTGTTAGCCGTTCATCTAATACACAGTTCGTCCGAATAGTATTTTGTTTCGCTACTTAGCAGTTTGTCCTTAATATGATTCGTCCATTTCGCCATTCGTCAATACGCAGTTCGTCAATTTCGTGATTTGTCACTCCGAATTTCGTCCACTTTGCGATTCGTCATTACGGAGCTCGCCCATTTCGCGATTTATAATAATGGAGATCGTCCATTTTGCGATTCGTAGATTTATATCTCGTTATATACGTTCCTGATAAAAAAAAAACTAAAAAATTGACTTGTACGAACATCTCCACAATAATAGCCACTACCTCAAGGTTGTCGGGAAGACTCTTTAGCGATAAGGTCACCTGTTGTTTATCCCTGTCTTCATGTATTACGCGAAATTGTTGGTTTGGTTGTGAGATAAAGAAGATATGTATTGTATTGTAAAATTAGCCCAACCGTCCGCTCCCCTCTGATTTAGTCGCTCTTTGGTGATAGTCTCACTTGCAGTATCCGGCTCTAGCTAATTAAGTGCCCGCAGTTAATGTTCAAGAGATTTATAGTCTCAGCTCTCGGCACTTATCAAAAATTAAACTTCAGATATAAACACGCTATATATTACAAAGATAACTCCAATCTGGTTACAAATGAGGTGTGTTTGTATTTCAAAGAACTAATAGTGAATAGTATCTCCAAAAATAGATTAAACTATAAAATCGGGCCATGTCTCAGAGATGATAATTATTGAATAATAACATTAAAAAGAGGATTATATTTACTATTAAAACAATAAATTCATTTAGAAGGGTGCTTTGATTGTGGCAAATTACCTGGCTGATAAAGTCAATTCAGCACTTTCATTATTTTCTTTACTTTCATTTCAGAGGGCACGTACACCTTTGTGAGTGATGCTCTGCTGCATGATTGTTACTTTTAGGTATTTTTTAGTACATTTTACGTTGTTTTCCATTTTATTTTTTGTATTGTATTTTTACATTGTACATAATTATTTGAAATGGGTGTTTACCTGTAAATAAAGAACTAGTGTATTATTATTAACTATTATTATTATTATCACACGCAATACCAAGGAATAGCATAAGAAATTGTTTATATGTTAGATTCTGTTTTATATTTTATGATTTTTTCTATTCTTTATTGTTTTTTTTTGCATACTGGTGTATTAATGTGTGTTTCGTGTAACGAATTTATGTACCACATTTTATGCAGCATATTATTTATTTACTTACTTAAAAGAGCAGTTAAAAATGGCCTATAGTGATGGTTTATTTATTTAATTTGATATAACATTGAATCAGGGATGTAGCTTTATATGAAGGAGGCACGAAATTTTTACTGAACTCTCAGAATTCTCAAACAAAATACGTACCAGCTATTGTGACTCAACTAACACTCATATTTATCTAATATTTATTATTCGAAATCTAATTACAATAACATTATGAATATACACAGAGGATTATTATACCTAGCATAAATATAAAATAGGCCCTTAGCAAGCATGCTGGCGCCATTTTCGGTAACCAGTTACTTTATGATTACATCTCCGACTACACCCTATACAAGGTATACTTTTCGAACAAGATTTCAGCAGTTTCGGCTGCCGATATCACGTGTAAGCAGAGCCATAAAACTGCAGTAAATCGGTCGATAATCTCGAGATGCGGTGGCCAACAAGGCAACACTTGAGAATTTATATTATTCCTTTACTATTGATGCTTATATTTCTGTATAAATCATCATAAGGTCTTGGGTTTTTTTGTCGATGGAGAGTACTATGCATTTGTTTTCTCTTTTTCATGTTTACATTTTTTACTTGATCTATAATTAAATGCTCTTTTTAGCTCCTCTGTCTCCCCGTTTCTTGCAATTTTCCATTCTTACTTAGATGTTGTTTTAGAGCAGGTATTTATTATACCTCTAGTCTTCTATTTTCATAATCATAATCGTTTATTGCAGCATCGTAAAAAAACAAGTTGTGATAAAGTAATAGTACCTTATGGATGACAAACATTCACTTAAATTATATATTAAAAAACTGGGCACTAGCTTTATAAGTTTAGGATCATACTCATAATATCATACTCAACAAACGCTTATTCAAATACAAATACAAATAATTTTAATAATAACATAGTTACAGGTCAGCTACCATTGTTGGTATTATACATACTTAATTTATGGTTTAAACATTATTTCGCGTAAGGCAAAGTATACAATACTTACTTATGATTCATATTAGGATAGGTAGGTTAAGGAACTCTTCAAAGCTATAAAATAAGTGGGTCATGAGCCACATTTTTAATTTTTTCTTAAAGGCTGCGGTGGTAGCTGCTATTCGAATAGTGTCGGGCAAGCGATTGTAGACGCATGGTCCCAAAATATGGATCAATTTCTCTGATTTGGCGAGTCGGTGTGATTCGACTACCAGCCTATTTTTATGTTTGTTACTGCGAAAAAATAGGCTGGTAGTCGAATCACACCGACTCGCCAAATTGATCCATATTTTGGGACCATGCGTCTACAATCGCTTGCCCGACACTATTCGAATAGCAGCTACCACCGCAGCCTTTAAGAAAAAATTAAAAATATGTCTCATGACTCACTTATTTTATATTCTATTGAACTATCAAGTACTAGTTCTTTAGTTATATTTTCACACTATTTAACTGATATTATCCCTATCTTAAACACACATTTTAACAGCTTCTAGACTTTCCTTATCTCGTTGCAAAAATTTATTATTACAATAAATATATAACATTTCATTCTAATGACATCAATCGAACATCATCAGTAGGTAAACATTACAGTAGGTACGTAAATTGGAGTTCAATAACATTTTTATTGAAATTTATGCAAAAGTTTACCTAATGTTACAATTCGTAATCACGCAATTTATAACAAACATGGTCGTTTCAAAGATAATTTTCACTTAAATTGTATGTTTATTCATTAGAATATACACATACATGCATAAATACATATAATCAAGCCTATTTCCCGGAGAGGTAGGCAGAGACCACGGATTTCCACTTGCTACGATCTTAACATACCTCTTCCGCTTCCTTCACGACCCGATTCGAACTTTTAGATACGTCAAACATTTGCTAAAGATGCGATATGAATTAGATATATATCTAGACAAAAGTGACGTTTCTTCAAACAAATACATCACTTGTGACACTAGCCCAATCCATTATCTTTAGGAAATGTTTGACGTATCTTAAAGTTCGAATCCGGCTCTTACTTTCATATCATTTCCTCATACACGCTCGCCAGCTTAGGGTGCTCTTGACCTGGCCTTTCTTCAGGATTTCCCCGTTATGATCTGAGAAAGTCCACTGAGGTCTACTTCTTCCAGCTCCCTAGAATACACTAGGTTTGAAATTATTCATATTACAAAGAACTTCCTTAAAAAATATTCATGTAGGTCAGTTAGGTGACTTGTGTATTCGATTGTTTACCTACCAGCTATAAAACAGCTGCTTTTGTAGGTGCATATTTTTTCTAGGTTATATTGAACTTCAAAATACAAATGGTTTTCTACCTGTAAAGTTCTCGAATTTTGACCCCTGACTTCCAGGTAATTGTAGAATTTCATGAATTCTTATTACCGGGAGCACTACTCTAAGTAACTATTGTTGAAAAAATACATTTATTTATTCAAATTTAATCGACAACGTGACGTGTAAACAACAGTTAGGGATCCATATAACATAGAATTGGGTTTTGTTGAATATAAACTTACAAATTACAAAAAAAAAAAAAAAAAACAATAAATCCAATATTCTGATTGCAGGTATAACCCAATAAATCCAATATTCTGATTGCAGGTATAACAGGTTACATTTCTTCAACCAAACACGTTTTTTGCATATTTGGTTATGCGGCACATGAAAATTAACTATAGTAGCTACGAATTTTCAACGTTAAAATTTGTCCCAAAAATATACCTACATAAAAAAAATTGTACATTATTTCCCGTCAGTTTAAAAAAATATGTTCCACAAATTATTGCGTTATCTGGGAGAGTAAGGGTTATATAACTTGAAATGTTTATCTCCTACTACTTTAAATCGAATAAAAAATGGTTAAGTTGGGAATATTTTTCCGGCATTCAAATGAATTACTAAAAAATTCGAGAATTTTAAACGTTTTTTATAGCAATAATTATAAAAGTAGCATAATTACTTTGAAAGACGAGTACGAGTAACGGTTAAACCCATTTTTTCTGTATACGGAACCCGCAGTTTTTTAAAATACTGTCCCCGTCATCAACTGCATGACTTTATAAATAGTGCCCGCTATAATTGCTTTTAATTCCAGCCACTGCTGCTATCGGTGACAGTTGGCTCTACGGGAACGAACCAATAGGATCATGGCACCGACACCTCAAGAGACGGTTGTGGAGCGCCCCGTCCCCGCGCCCCGCGCGTTGTCGGGGGACGAAGTGGTCATCAGTGGGATGTCTGGGATTTTTCCGAAGTCTGATAGTGTGCAGGAGTTTATGGAAAATCTTTATAATAAGGTGAGTACTTGAATATTTATAGTGATTAGGGGAGAGACGGTTATACCGTATCAGTTCTTACTTAAACGTAGATATATTTGTTTGTGAAAGTAGTTGAAAATGTGTTTAAACGTGCTTATAAAAGTTCAGTATGTTGGCTATATCTATTATGAAAATGATCGTTCTGGGATAAAATTACCATGACAAAATGCATTTTTTTTTTAAATACTGCCATCGGTACGATTTAATTATGTCTCACGCTATAAGCCCGGACCCGGGCCGAGGCAACCGAGACATAATTTTTTATGACAGGAGACCGGTGATCACGTGATACCTTCTATTAAAACGAAATGTCGGATGCCTTGGCCCGGACCCGGGGCTTTATAACTTGAATAACTCCTAAAAACTGGTTCTCTCCTAAGTTGGTTAAATTGTACCATTCAAATTATATCGATGAAGCATTTTACAAGCTTATAGTTTATTATGGGTTTAAATAACAAATATTTTTTGCCTGAAATCGTACTGATACGACTCAAAAATACTTGGTCGTTTAAATTGTACCTATGCCAGTAGGCTATAATAATATAGTACGATTTAAACGACTACCTATTTTTAATCAGTATTAAAATAAAATTATACCAATTAGATTTTTTTTTAATTTACGCTATAAATCCGTTTATATTTGTAGTGATTACGTGTTTTTCACTAGATTATAAGTTATCCAGATTATAAGTTATGTTGTTATAAATCCACATCAAAAATTAGTTCAAGTTCGACGAAAATCATACTTTTTATATCTTGAGTTCGTTTCTAGCAGTGTGCCGTGTCTAATCAGATTGTTGAGTGTAATTCTATTGTACTATTGTTTGGTGCCGTATGTGTTAATAAACGAGGTTGTTTAATGGGAAAACTAGAGGTGGTACTATTTTACCGGTGGTACAGTATAGCCGACTCTCCCCTTAATGCTTAATGCCATTGGCTTTTAAAATACCGATATAAAAAGTCAAAACGGCCTTAATAGGGTCTACCTAAGTATAAAGGTTAACGTGATGGTGGTTTATGATACAGTATATACCAGATTTTTTTAGGACTTTCTAAAATGGTTTGATCCAAATGAATGTATGGAAAAAATAATTTACAGGAAGACAAACATTTAATAAAAAGACAGGGTTTTATGCTGGGCTACAAACGATGTTTTTTCTGTATTAATATGTTTTTCTGTGCAATGAAAAGTAATTTTATTTGCATGTCTTGTGGCTAGATGCACTGATATTTAAATGCTAGTTTGAAGTTTCAAGTTATAATAGCTACATACATACACTGATGAATTTCACTTGCTATCATGCATTAAACTTTAAAGGCATAATTTGAACTAGTTCTCGCCACCCTTTCAGCAGTGCTCAATTTGATATAATGAAGGTACCTACGAACGTAAAATGACCATGATATCTTACTTTTTATTACCACCCAAAACGTTGCTACCTAATTGTGTTAAAAAGTACCTAAAGCCACAAAAACTAGTAGGTATCTCCTTGTTCTTCCTCGCGTTGTCCCGACATTTTGCCACGGCTCATGGGAGTCTGGGGTCTGCTTGACAACTAATCCCAAGATTTGGCGTAGGCACTAGTTTCTACGAAAGCGACTGCCATCTGACCTTCCAACCCAGAGGGTAAACTTAGCCTTGTTGGGATTAGTCCGGTTTCCTCACGATGTTTTCCTTCACCGAAACGCGACTGGTAAATATCAAATGATATTTCGTACATAAGTTACGAAAAACTCATCGGTACATCCGAGCCGCGGTTTGAATCCGCGACCTCCGGATTGCAAGTCGCACGCTCTTACCGCTAGGCCACCAGCGCTTTAAAACTAGTGTCTTATTTAACTAAAGCTTTTTCCCAGGTGGACATGGTGACAGACGATGACCAACGCTGGGTGTTCAATCACCCCGAAGTACCCAAGCACCTGGGCAAGGTCTCTGGCATGGGCAAGTTCGACGCGCAGTTCTTCAGGGTGCACTATAAGCAGGCATGCGCCATGGAGCCGATGAGCAGAAAGCTTTTGGAGCATGCGTATTCAGCCATATTTGATTCTGGTAAATATACATTTTTAACTGACTTCAAATGGAGACTTGATTTTGATGGAGCTGTTTTTTTTATATTTGTTTCCCGATTTTCGAAGAGAGCTGTACCGATTTGGGATTTTTTCGTTTGAAAGAGGTTAGGTTACCATTATATTACTATCTACTAAGGATAAGGAAGCATTTGAAAATGTGTGATCACCTTATGCTGCTATTTGTTTGAGTTGAATATAAAATAATCAATGCATAGTGAATAATTTATGCGGAATACTTATAAATGGTGATCGTTAAGTGCATCGCATGGGATCATTAAATAATGATGAAGTTTTACGGCTACCTGGAAGTCAAGAGGTCAACTTTTGGGTCGGTAATGCATATCAGAGTGTGTTCACTTTAATGAATTAAAACAAAACTAAGCCTGGTGTTGAAAATAGAATGAATTGAATTAAAAATAATAGACAAACAAGAATTTTAAATTTATAATGGCGGTGAAAGTTTTTTATATAAACGTTTTTGAGTGTGTATCAACTTTTCTTGAGTATAAGAAATTGATGAAGTGATAAAATTTGATATATCGATGTCTAATGTGAGATCATCACATCATCACGGTGAAACTGTTAAAGTAAGAGTGAGATAGAATCAACGTCTCCTGTCCTTTCCTTAGCAAGCAGCATTAGTAACAAGATAACTTGTAATTTAATCTATGGCATAAGCTAGAAGCACATAAGTGAATGCTTTAATAATCAACAGTTTATAAGCAAACATAAGGCGTGTGTTGTGTGATGGCGATTAGCGTGAATTCGATTTAAATAATTTATGACCGTTAATTTTACGTGGATACCATAGCTTACGGCCATCTCTTAGAAATTTACTGTCACTGTAAGACTACTTGAAGGACAAAATATGCAGGTCTTCCAGAACTATTATCAACTTGAAACAAATTACGAGTACTTCGACTTTAATGTATATTTGTTATTTACAGGAATCAACCCAGAGCAAATCCGAGGGAAAAAAGTCGGTGTTTTCATCGGATCTACCTTCTCCGAGTCGGAGAAGATTGTCATTTATGAAAATATACAGCGCCACGGTTTTGGCATCACTGGGTAAGTGATAGTAAAAAAACTTTTATTATGATATTTTATTATAATTTGGAAAGTGACGACGGGCTATAATTAAATAGCAACCAATATTTAGAAGGGTTGTTGTACGACTTTTAACCCGATGTTTGCGGAATCGAATCTCGGCTTGGAACATTGAGGATTAAATCTCAATAAAATTAATGACAATGTATACAGAATTTTGAAACATAATATTGATTTACTATATGCGTTGGTCAGCAGAATATTATCAGCGCTTGACGACAGGAGTTAGCGCATGCGATCATTCGGTTATACAATGTTGTATAGCCATAGATTAAAATTTAGTATTACGATTGGTCAATACGGAATAAATAAAATTTATCTTAAGTCTACCAGCCAACGGTACTTTCTACTTACACTGCTTTTGTTCATAAACTGTCAAATGTTGTGCGTATTATAAATCCCATCATTGAATTTAACCTAGTTACTTATAAAATCTGAATGCAACGCCCGGACGTTAGGCTTAAAACCTTTCTTAGTATTAGTTAGGGACTAGGGTTGTGTTATGCGTTTTTCCTGTACAGTAAATGGGCTCTTTAAAGTCTAATTTTCTGTCTGAACACTACAATCCTTTTACTTCCTTAAACCTGTTCTAGTTTTTGTTCCGCTATTAATGGAGCCACACCTTTACCCAGTTAATGTTAAGTCACTAGACCGAGCGTAATTAAATCCGTTGTTTAATCAAATTTGGTCTAAATTATTTTCTAAACTTGATTTTCGAGGCAATTAGTTCTTCGTTAGTCTATTCCTTGATGTTCAACGCACTGGTGATAGCATTTTGAGTATAGATACTCGACGTAAGATAAAGTTGATATAAAATATTAGTCAATAAAGCAGATGTTTCAACGCAGCCATGCCGTTCTGTCGCCTAAATAGTGTTTAAAGTTTATAAATGTTATATTTGTATATGTTAGTTTAAAAGGTATTTGTAATATGGTTCTTTTTGTCTGATCAACATTTTAAATAAATAAATAAATATAGGATGTTTCACTAATTTGTGCTTAAAAGGATACGATTGCGGTAATTTTTCCTTACAAACTATCTCGACATTTAGGGAAGTGCTCTGGAAAGGGAGGGCTCTGGATTTCGGCCCTAGATGTATCATATTTTTTTTATATGAGTTCTATATTATGAGTGTCTGTGTCTGTACGCGACGGAAACATTTATCAAATAAAATCAAATATGGGAATTCAAAATCAAATCTAAAATTACACGACAAAGTATTTTTTTAATGTTTATTTTTTTATAAATTATTGGTGTGGGCGGAGGTTATTAACTACTCTGGTTATTAATAGGATTTTCATTTCATTAACCCAGCACTCGTATTTAGTAAAAATATATTTAAAAAAACTTGAAGAAAACCGAAGATTTTAGACAGATATGGTTAAACATAATACACAATGAAGAAATGACAAATTTTACCTAAATTCTAAGGACATAACAAATGTTCTTCTACCAGAGAACATGAGTAAAATAGATAGCAAGAAGTAAGACGCACAAGGTTAGGAAGTTGACCTGAACCAACTACTTATTGCCTAGACACGGGCCTGATTTACGACGATTCTTTAACCAGAGACTAGTCAATGATACAGACTACTAATTCTGGCATTAGTAAACAGCAAGCGGTAAGACGCGCAAGGTTAGAAAGTTGTCCTGGATCAACTATCTTTTGCCTAGACACGGGACTGATTTACGACGATCCTTTAAGCAGAGACTAGTTAGTGAGAAAGACTACAAATTTAAACAATTTGCATACTATTATTGTAAAATATTGCATATTTGGATGTTTGTTGCTCAAACGTTTTGAATATTTGAACAGAAAGCTGAATTCATATGGATGATGGCATAAAGATATGTTTTGATCTGAAATACGACAAAGGGTGTTTTTATTCTCTAAGTGTTAAATGTGGGTACAAAGCTAACTCCGCAAGTACTAAGACAGAGAGTAAGGAGAGTGTAACGACCTTTACGCTTTCAAAATTGTAGGCAGTGACTATTTCTTGACTTCTCATACACTCTAGTTTATTTCATTGCAACAGTAGTCTTTCGGCCCGATTCAAACTTCAAAAAAATTCTTGAAACAAAAACCACACCTTTGACACTGACATCCAATCCATATCGTATCTTTAGGAAATTGTTGACAAATCTAAAAGTTCGAATCGGGTCGTAAGTTATGGTCACAAGTTACATGAGAAGACCTGGCACCCATCATATCTGAGAGCACAAGGACATGCCATGAACTCAGACGTTATTGAGAGAGGGAAGTGCGCTGTCAGTGATTTGTTTTTTTTTTTATCAAAGTCAAAAATTTGTTCGCGATGTTGTGGCGCTGACTATTTAAGGTTTATTGGTGGACACTTTTCATACACATAGATAGCTACTCTCCATCAGCAAAACGAAAAGAAAAATAAAATAGGATGACGGATGCTACGAAAAGTGACGTGACAATTTCCATGTATTATTTAAGTTCCGATTGGCGTTTTCTATCAACATTTGTCATCTTGGCTAAGCACCCTGGACTGGATACAAACTTGCATTCTATAATGATTACTATATATGATCTTACTTACTAATTATCACTTTTATTGGATTTCAATCCCTTAACACGTTCGACGGCGGTTATGGCTATAGCCGTACCTACTTGCCAGTTGAATTTAAACTTTAAGCAGAATGGCTAACTTTGTATCATAACATTTACGACATCGCTTTTAGGCATTCATGAGTCTTGTTAGCATGCTCCTATGCATCTTTATTTACTCTGTATTATTTACATGTCACTGGTATTACGCAGACGGACTATTTAGTGGCAAATTTTTGTGCATCTCATATTTTATTTATCTCGAATTTTAATGTTTGATAGCATTCGAAATATTAAAATAAGAATAAGTTTTTTTTTGTTATACAGGGCGTCCCAAGACTATGGGACATCAAGGGAAAGTATCTTAAATATAAGACATAGGATATTTTGCTAAAAGGAGACTTTATTTTACTTTGAAAACTAAGTAATACTGCATTCAAACATTTAAAAAAAAATAAGTTACTTTGTCTGGAAATCGAACCGACACAAATGTGAAAAAAAAACATCGTGTATTTTTATGATGCCAATAGAAAGAATGCATAAAAAATAAGTTGTCTCAGAAATATGATATCGCAAAAGAAATGAATAGAGTAACATTTTTGATTAAAATTTCAAGATTCGGTTTAATTCCCAGAAAAAGTAAGCAATTTTCAATTTTTTTTTAGAAATTCTTTGAATGCAATATTACTTACTTTTAAAAATAAAATAAAATCTTCTTTCAGCAAAATATCCTATCTACGATATTTAAGGTACTTTCCCTTGATGTCCTGTCTTGGGACGGCCTGTATATAGAATAAGTTAGGTTTTGAGTTAGGGGTAGAAACTTTTTTCTTACTTATTTTAGATCAAGTTTAACTTCAAATTACGTAATTAAAGTATTCCCGACATTCTTTTAGTCGTATTTTAAAACAAGTTCACGAAATTACTCAAGAATTTAGAAACTTGAACAATGCGTTGTGCAACTCGTAAACAAAAGTACGAATATATTGTGAAAGTTTCACGAACTTCCTTTGCGTACTTTGTAGAGGATAAGTTTGAGGTTGTTTCTGTCAATGAAGTAAATACCGTCAAATAAAGTTATTTTGTTATGTTTACGACCGATTTAACAAGTTTGATTAGATATATATATTCATACGAATACTTCCCAATATTAATCAATCTCAATTTAATAAAAAAAAAGAAAACCCGACAGACCTAATAAATTATTTCAGTGGAAATTTGGAATCATTATACTTAGATCTTAAAATGATAGAGATTTTATGAACTTAACTTGTTTTTGATATCATAAGATCATTTCCGCGTATGCGCACTACGTATCACAACAAACAGGCCAATAAAATTCCAGCAATATAATATGATACTGATCTAACATGGATTGACATTATTCCGATATAAGATGGTTCCATCTCCTTTTGATACTAGAAGTAGCTGCGATTCGGGCAATCAATGTCACTTCGACTTTTTTTAGATATGACTTGAGTATTAGCCTGATATTTAACAGATATCTGACAGAAGGACCTGCTGAATTGGGCATTTATGTCAACCTTCAACCAAAAACGTATTTTTGACACTGTTAGTGATCAGTATAATATCAGTATCATATTGCAATGAGATCTAATAACTAAAACTTGGCTTCCGGTTCGAGCGCCATCTTGATAGTCACGCCTCGTGATTAAATCCTTTGTTTTTTGCTCATTAATATTATTTAAAGTGTAATATCTATAGCTTATTATACAGTAAACTAATGTGGTAGTGTGCGGTGAATAGAGAATTCATATTGAAACGCGTTTAACCACCATTTTGGAGTCAACGGCCGGTAGTCCACGTGCTACTTGTAAAGTCCAGCTATCGCTTTGCAAGAGCTAATAAAATCACCTTTCACTTGTTTTTATTAACCATACAATTTAAGTCGTATTTAAAGCTCCTAATACATTGATACCGGCGAAATAGTCCCACTGGACTAAAGACCTAATTTTAAAAAGATGGTGAACTAAAACTCGAATTGGCGTGAAAGTCGTTTCAACAATTCAAGTAAAAAATTTAAAATCTGAATATCATTTCGGTTTGTTGCTATGCAATACATACAACCCCTTAAAATTACACAATTTTAGATATATATGTACATATATACTGCTCACCCTTCCGATTTGTAACAATAAATCACATATTACAAATTAATTGTATAATCCAATGAACGAGCAAACAATTTTATTAAACCGAAGTAGAGGGTGTCGAGTGCCCGGGGCATATTGCAACCCCTAAATGTTTTAGCTAAATTATATTAGCTGCGTAATAAACTTTCTGAATTTTGATTGACGGACGTATGCAATTTAATACCCTAGTAATACTTGAAAACGTATACGTATATGTGTATCGCTAATTGATAATCTAGCCCTGGACACAATAGCCTTGGAATAATATAGTTATTCCAAACATCGGTTTAGAAAAATAACATATGTAATAATATACCGAGCGTTAGCGAATTAGGCAAAATGCTTTCGTATTAGGGTTTGCACGAGGAATCTGAAATCTATGAGAAGATCGGTGTATCCGGATCCAGATCCGGATAATTTTATTCATTTCGGATCCGGATTGCAAACCCTATTTCGTATATTTGGATGATCTCCTCTACGGGTCACATTCTTTAGCAATTCTTGTGAAATTTAGTGAGCAGGTTTGGCAATTAGATAGATTTTTTGTAGTTTCGCTTTTTGGAAAATATTGAAAATGGAGAACATTGGCTTAAAAACACTTAAGCGCCAGGCGATCAATGGCACTTAAGGCTATTATGAGTTCATTGTGATAAATACATTAACGCAGCGGCTTACGCGAGCAGTAACGCAGCGCGGCGCGGCACGGCGCGGGTGAATTCAATCCTTTGATACCTATGGAAGTGTCCTACGTGGGCGATCTTGTTGTAAACGCGAATGCTGTTGGGGCGCCGCACCGCGCCGCGTCGCATTCGCGAGTTATTCGCTAACGTAAGCCGCTGCGTTACACTTTCGATGTCGGGCGCCCCGTTTCCAGTTCAAAATGAACACACATACGTGTTCTTGGCAGTGAATGTGTTCATTACTCAACGAAGTTTTTTTACCTAATCGCGCGGCAATTTTACTTATTGAGCAACCAAACGTTGGGCAAAATTGGGCCAAAAACCAACAGAGTTGAAAATTAGGTCATTAGATAGGTATTTCTATGTATTTCATTTCCTTTTATAGGCACTAAGCGGAAATCCATTGCAGAACTGAGATATTTGTATTTTAGTCAAAATGTCATCACCCTTATTACCAAGAAAATATAGTTCACCGTTGGGCACCGATGCGCGAACATCTACCCTGCAGCAATTAATTTACTAACTTGGACCCTATTGCCTAGGTAATAAGGGTGACGATATTTTTTACTAAAATACAAATATCTCAGTTCTGCAATGGAATTCCGCCTAGTGCACAAATAACGAAATGAAGTACATTGAAAAATAGGTACCTATTCTGATGACCTAACTCTTATTTCTGTTGGTGTTTGGCCAGGCTCCATACAAAAGTTGCCGATGGTCATTTAAGAACAAGTTTGAACGTGTTGAGAAGGGCCGGTTGCACGAAACTGTCCGTTAACGGCGTTAACATCATCGCAGTAAAAAGCTTGTATGATATGTTTAGAGTCAGACCAAGATAAGTTGGCAGCAATTTTGGCAGCCCAGACGGTGCAAGTGTTATTTTGAACGTCAAACTGGCTGTGCACAGGCTGGGCTATCTAAATTGCTGCCAACTTATCTTGGTCTGACTCTAATCGTTCTCTATAGTATGATGTCTATCAATTCCATGATTGTGCGTGGTGTTACAGTAAATAGACTACGACATTCAAACCTTTAAGAAAAGAGCGTACTCCCATCTTAAGGGCCAGCAACGTACTTGTGTCCATGGACGATGATACTTGCTTACCAGGCATTTCATGTGCTTGTTTGCCTCATCACAAGAAAAATATTGATTAACTAAAAATCTTATATTTTAGAAATTTAGTTCGTTATTTCCCATGTTCTAAAATACATCGGATATCGGATCATTCATGTGTCACTCATCGTTTACATTCGATATCCAAGAAGATATTATAAACAAAAAAAAATGAACATAATACCGTATTGTTCTTGCTTCTCTATATTAAATTTTTAAGCATCGCCGCCAGGGAATTCAATAAGCACCAATGCAGCACTCATATCTACAACCACCAATACAGCACCTATTTATACCTTATCGCCGTATATCGAAATATTCTCAACATTCGTATTGCATCTCTTTTCTCTATATGGCAAATGAAAGTGACGCAAACACTACTCAAACCTAAACCACGAAATGAATTGACGTTCTTACACAAAGTGCAATGAATCTTGTGCCAATAAAATCGAGTTTGTACAAGCGCTTTATAGTTTGCTATCGTTTGTAATTAAACTCACAGTTATTACACTAGATAAACATTATTTTACACATTATAAAATTAAAAAAAAAAAAAACCTATTTATCCGATTTGCAAGACCAAAGTGAGCGGAGCTCTAATAATTCCTTATATGAATACCATTCCAAAATTGAAACTTGAGTATCGACTTGACAACTCAGATTTATTTATGCATACGAAGTTTAAGATCAGTTCAATTTATATAAAAACATTGAAAAGGTTTATAATTTCAATGAATTACAATTTAATTTATTTACTTTAAAAGACACTGCACCTACTTAATCTTTCTAGTTTAACCCATTGGTTGACTGGTAGAGAATGCCTTAAGGCATTAAGTCCGCCATTTGTACCTTCATGTATTGTGCAATAAAGATGAAATAAATAAATAATTACATCGGTGGGTAATGATTACCTACAGTAAAAAAATGCACTGAATTATTTTGTATAATATGTATTGTATTAAAAACTTCGTTACGAAAGGCATAAAAATACATAGTGATGTATTTTTTTGTTTAAACAAAGATTTACAAAACAAATATCTTGTTAGAATTATGTCTTAACAATTATATTATATATTATAAAAAAAATTACTATGTATATAAGACTTGCTCTAAATATTCTGCAACACTCACCTTGCTCTCCGCGCGTCAAATAGGTTATGCAGTTGACGCGACCCGGAGGCTCTCAGCGAGACTTATGGCAGGCGACGACATCAACCCGATTCCTCCTTAACTAAAAATATATCCAAGGGAACGCTTAGATGGTCCATGTTACGAGCGATCACTGTTTTTTTCTTGTAATCGAGTTGAAAGAGTCGCGTCGTCATCGATGTCAAGTAAACCAAATATATAAATATCTTAAAGTTATGTATATATATAAAATAATGGAAAGATAGAAGGATTGTTACAGAGTTTATAAAAGGTACACGTCGTTAGTTCTTAAGTCTAAATAACAAAAGAAGAAGAAAAAGAAGAAGAAAATATTTATTGCCACAAAAAAAAACCTTATCAACAAAGTACAATATAATAACCTTAAATACTAAATACAAATTAATTAGAAAGATAGGTACTTCGACATTTAATACCTGATGATTGGGCAATGGGCTCCAATCTCAGCATATGCCAAGCAGAGGGCCTAGCGCTGGTTTTCAGACTACCCTATTTTATATTAAAAAATAATTACATAGTACACTAAAATACGGCATACTACATATATGAGTTAAGTATACCTATTTTATGAGTTTCCTATTGTACATTGAGTGGTTAGACTTGTGTAAGATCCCAATGTTTAAAAATTACGACGCCCTACCAAAACTAAAATGCATTTATGCCCGCTTACAATCAGGCCATAGCTCGACCACACCGAATGAGTGGGAAAGGTATGGT
The DNA here is from genome assembly GCF_033807575.1 of Cydia pomonella. Classification (NCBI taxonomy): domain Eukaryota; kingdom Metazoa; phylum Arthropoda; class Insecta; order Lepidoptera; family Tortricidae; genus Cydia; species Cydia pomonella. The sequence goes on along the minus strand of NC_084717.1, from coordinate 4,525,805 downwards.
AGAGCGTTGACTGTATATAATAAACAAATCAGGAAGGCAAAAAGAAGGTCGTGGAGAAGGTTCTATGAAGAGATTGCTCAAACTCATAAAGGAGCGAAAATTCACAAAATACTCTCCAAGACACCAACCAACTATCTCGGTGTCCTTAAAAGATCAGATGCCACATTTACGAACACAGTAGAGGAAACTCTGGACTTGCTCAGAGGCACCCACTTCCCCGGTTCGTATTCAACCAGTAATACACAACACAACTTTGCGCCCAAAGGACGCCTCTAATCCACAGGGCACGCAATATCGAATGGAATTTGGCAACTAACATCTTTAGATCAAACAAAATTAAATGGGCATTGGAAAAATTTTAACCGTTTAAATCAGCGGGAGAAGGTGGAGTGTTTCCGGTGCTTTTACATCAAGGACAGGACCTCCTCCTCCCGCATCTGGCCAGAATATTGCGAGCAAGTTTTGCATGAATCAAGCAAAAATATTTTTTGTGCTCCTGAGATGGGAAAATATTTTTAGTCAATGTAAAAAATATCGAAATGTATATTGAAAAAAGTTTTTTTATCAGTCATCCGCTGTCTGCTTGCATCTTATTTCCAAATGTCAGTTACACACTCGCTACTTCACTCTTTATAAAGCTCTTGTATTACTATTTGCGCCACTCTTTTTTACTTTACTTCCTATGAGCTTTTATATTTTTAAATAAAACTTCTTTTTAAAAATAAGTTAGGTTCTCCGTAAAAAAGGTGAATAAGTATCACCTTTGCTAGTGTACCTTTGAAAAGTAACCCTTTACTTCTATTCTTTTTGTCTAGAATCGCTTCTATTTGGAAGTCGGTTAAACCTGTAGGTTATTTGTTGCCACTTCATTAACCTAAATTGGGTCAACGGTATTGATTGACACTACAAATGAACATGACACAAACATACTTACAAACAGTATACACATTATATACTTAGCTAATCATAACAATTACGCGGCTAACGGGTGCAATTCGGTTTGACGTTTAAAAAGTGCGAGGACAAGTAAAACTTACTAATAGTCGAAGTCGATAAAATTATGACGTCATCCTCGTCAGTCATCATCATCATCATCATATCAGCCCACTGCTGAGCATAGGCCCCCTTCTAGTACGCCACTTGTCCCAGTCCTCAGCTACCGTTATTTATTATTATCACCATTTATTTTGCTATGTATCTTACTAGATACATAATTTTACACTTTTTTTTCTAACAGCGTTGTTTTGTGCGAGGCTTGTATTTAATAAGTGGATAAAGTGATATAAAGTGGATAAATATTACACCATAGTTAATCGCTTTTACAACAAAATGAAATGATTGCTGATGATTATTCGATTCGATATAATTTTAATTATTATCAAAATGACTAGATTCAATGTCAGGTGTCAGAATTTTATAGTTGCAATAAGAATAAATCAAAGTGGTTTGCAAATAGATAATAAAGTAACTCAAACTCTTAATTAACATAGTTTACTTCAAGGATGAGTCAGTGTTATAAAAATTTAGAAATTGCTTGCTATCGATATCGATAACACTTGAGTCGATAATTGATTAATCACTAGCACAGATATATTTTGCCCCCAAACCGGGCTATGATCATAACCTAAGTATTTTCTGCAGTTGATTATAACAGTCTGAAATAAGGAATCACACCTAAAAATCCTCGCGATAAAAAAGTTTTTCAAACAAGCTAAAAACTTACGCAATTAAATAGTTAAACCGAGTGAAACCCGATTCTTAGCCTGCCTAGCAACTTTACATAGAAAACCAATTTTGTCGAGCACTAGTTCCAATTACGATAAAAAGCTCTATTTACATAAAGTAGTTACACTTGTAGGGAATAAACTTATTTCTTCCAATTCCCTTAGGACTTTACTTGTTGCGGGATTCTGTCTCTATTTACTCTAACGATTTCTATAAGTAAGTAATATATTTTTTATTTTATTTTATACCATATTTATTTTATACCACGTCGGTGGCGCATTGGCGACCCTTTACCACTAGAACAGTCGCGCCCTAGTTTGAAACACATTTAGTCGCTTTGGGGTCCACTGGACCCAGTAATTTAAATAACCATAAAATGAGAACTATTCAATGATAATGGTTATATACATTCATAACATACATGAAATAATAATCAACAGTTTTAATTAGCGAATATTCACAAAGTATTCGCTAATCTAAATCTGTAAATGACATTTTCAATTTTTTTAGCGCTTTCTAATGTAATGTAAATAACCTTCAGAGCTCTTTATTTCCCTTTTTATAAACTACATTTTCTTAAACTACTAGAATTGTTCCCTGAAAAATGGCTAAAAACGATCTCAATGTATATTAAAACATGATCCGTGAATGCATTCCGAATTTATCCTATTGGAGTATTCCTCCAACATCTTTATTTTCAGTTTCAGATGAGTTTTAATACTCTATTACTTCAATTGATGTAATCTGCTATTTTTTTTTTACTAAGCCCTATGAGCAGTTAACTTTTATGCTAAAAAATGATTTTTTTTAAAGACAATGGTTTTAGATCATGTAAATACTAGTCACGTAATTAGTCACACATGAGTCCAGTAGACCCAAAAGTAAGAAAATTTTACATACGTTAAGAGTCGCTACCGGGTCTAACAAACCCATAGACACTTCAGACGTCCGTTCCTCGTGATTGTGACGCCCTGACAGACAAACGAAATGACGAATCGACGCGATGAACTTTCACTTGAAGGTACTAAAAACGTCATCGTCGTGCAATACCTAACGAGCAAGTTAGCGTTAATAATAAAGGCTCTGGGTCCATCAGACCCATTAGGGACTGTTCTAGTGTTAAAAACCTGTACAATTATTTTTTTGAAGCACTCCATACTGTAGCCCCTCGAGAAAATCGCTGTATTCAACCTGAGTTGATTCGGTTAGGTCGAACCATGCTAGAACAGCATTAAGGATGGCCAAAGAGAGCCATAAGCCGTCAGAAAATTGCATATACTTATAAATATTCGACCCATGTCACTGTGGGCCAGGTAGCCGAGGGGCATAAGCACCTGCCGCGAAAACAGGAATAAAAGTAATATGTTCTAATACTAACCCTAACTTTGTTAGGCATAACGTCAGTTTTCATAAGCTGGTGCTGGTGCTGGTGGTGAGCGCTGGTGGCCTAGCGGTAAGAGCGTGCGACTTGCAATCCGGAGGTCGCGGGTTCAAACCCCGGCTCGTACCAATGAGTTTTTCGGAACTTATGTACGAAATATCATTTGATATTTACCAGTCGCTTTTCGGTGAAGGAAAACATCGTGAGGAAACCGGACTAATCCCAACAAGGCCTAGTTTATCCTCTGGGTTGGAAGGTCTGATGGCAGTCGCTTTCGTAAAAAGTAGTGCCTACGCCAAATCTTGGGATTAATTGTCAAGCGGACCCCAGGCTCCCATGAGCCGTGGCAAATGCCGGGACAACGCGAGGCAGAAGAGAACGTCAGTTTTCATAAAAAACTTTTGGGCTAAAATCACTTGCATAAGACATTTTGTCTAAATGTTGCGGCTACAACTAGATATTAAATATCAAATAATTGTAGAATATATAATATAGGACAAAAATAACTCCACCGATATTAAGACGTTAATATGAGCATTAGGGCAAATGATGACCTATGGCAAAAAATATGAGGGAATGTAAAAGACTGTTGGAATTATAAATAAATAAATAAATATTATAGCACATCATTACACAAATTCACTAAGTCCCACAGTAAGCTCAATAAGGCTTGTGTTGAGGGTACTTAGACAATGAGATATATAGTATATACATATTTATAAATACTTTAATACATAGAAAACACCCATGACTCAGGACCAAATATCCATGCTCTTCACACGAATAAATGCCCTTACGAGGATTTGAACCCGGGACCATCGGCTTCATAGGCAGGGTCACTACCCACTAGGCCAGATCGGTCGTCAAAATGCAAATGAGTGGATCTGACATTTTTATATATAAGACTTAAAATTGCAAGGTCAATATTATTGATATGTTAAGTGTAAAACATTGCATCTGACATATCAATAATTTTGAACTTCAGTGCGTAGGTATTTGCGTCAGGGCCCAAACAAAAGGGCGCCAAAATCCCTTAAACTCCTTTTTTAATTCACCGTTAAAACGCTGTATTTTATTACCATTTTAATAAACGACCTAAAGCCAAGTTGGATCCTTATTCATAATTATTTCCTTATTAGTTCCGTAGCGCACCACCTGCGCTCGACGGGTGTTGGGATCATTTTTATATTATTACGGAAAAAAAGGCTTTTCGAGAACGTTTGAACGTTATAAGTATTGTGCCTATGTTTTTAAGCTGAGCGTGGAGTTTAAAAGGGTTTGAAATATGGCTATGAAATGACGACGATTATTACGATTACCGAATGGAATTTTGAGTCAGTCCATCAAATATTTATTCAGCAAATAGGCCACAGGGGCACTCATACATGTAACAAATAAAATATTAGATACTTTATTAGAGATGTATACAGTCTCTAAATATCGAATTACACAATAAAACTATGTTAAAAAATACAAACAACAAATACTAAAATCCTTTAGAGATGTAAAAGTCTCTTCAGAGATAAAATATAATTAAAAGAAACTTTACAAACATGATGTAAAAGAAAAGAAATTAAATCAGTCAAACAGACAAGAGCCGAATGAAGTGTCTCACACTTATAACATAACATGTAGCCCGAGTAAGCTTAAATATATCGGTCTTAACAAACAGCATCCGTTCACGATTATTACTTATATTAAGCGGTGGTGGCCGAGTGGATACGACGTCCGACTTTTAATCCGGAGGTCGCGGGTTCAAATCCTGGCTCGTACCAATGAGTTTTTCGGAACTTATGTACGAAATATCATTTGATATTTACCACTAGCTTTTCGGTGAAGGAAAACATCGTAAAACAAACATCTTGAAATTTTAAACACACAATTTGGTGACATATTTTTTTTCCACGCGGTTGTCGACACATGTATTTGTCCCACCATGGACTTAGCAGCTTCAATACAATAAGATGCATGTAAGGGCTGATTCTGTTTCGACAATTTGGTATATTTTTTCTTATTTTGATACGAACTTAAATCTTGTTATTAGGCATTGGACACGCACCAATAAATGCGAGCGCCATGCTTTATCAGACGGCTCTTGATTTCATTTCGTGTTAACGGTCAATGTCGTGTCAAAACAAGATAAAAAACCATATCAAATTGATAAAACAGAATCGGCATCATGGATTTAATGTGAATTGTCACTGTGACAACTTAAAAAATGACTTATTCAAATTAAAATACGTATAGTTCCTCCTATGGATCAAATGACAGTGGAACCTCGATAACTCGAAACTTGATAAGTCGAAATCTTCGTTAACAGGAAATAAAATGAAATATTTCTTACTTTCAAAATCAGAAACCTCCATAACTCAAAAAAATTGATTTTATATCTATAACTCGAAATAATAGAGGTATTGTTTTATTAACTTTATACCTCGAAATTATTCTTACCTCGAAGAAAATAATAAGACAGAACTTTTTTAAGCGTTCTTATTTACACTATAACCCCGAAACCTCTTTAAGATGAATACTCGTAAAACTAAGTTTCTTATAGGTTTAATCAAAAACTCGTTAACAAGAACTGTTTGTCGTTTCCCTTGAGATTCGTGCTATGGAGGTTCTACTGTCGTTGTACGTACCTATATACTGGGATCAACTGAGACGTTTTACGAGGGGCAAACTGAAAGTGTTTAGAATAGAAAAAGTTTTACTAATTAGGCCATCACTCTTTATTTTTATCCGTGCTTTAACTCGTTTTGATCACGCGTACAAATTTCATTAGGATAAAATTACTCTGAAGCGTACACAGCTCATTCTTCCAATGCCTTTTTTGTATGGCGAATTTTTTTCACATACATATTTATGCAAGATTTTTTTTAACAGTGTCATGTGAATACTGTGAGATGTCAGAAACTGCTGATATACAATATACAAGTCAGTGTTTTCTTTTTAACTGTACAACTGCGTAGTAATCTTTTGACGTCGCTCTTGAAATGCTTCTCTAAGATCATACATTAAAGAACTACAAAAGCGATTAAATTTGAAATTTTAAGAATTAACAGACGTACGAGAACTAGGCTTTATTATAAAAATATAACTGAAGCCTATTGTAACTCTGTTGTTGGCTGAGCCCACAATGAAAATCGTTTCAAATAATGACACGAAAAAATTCTCAGGGCGAAATTGGAATAACGCTCGACGTACAATTTCGTACTTGCCAGCACTCCGGAAACACAAGTAGCGACGAAATGGCATATACCTCAAAAAAATTATAAAGACTTATATTTTCATAAATAATATGCCTCTGTTTCTTATATGATCTCTAAGCAGCCTTTTCTAAGAACTTTAAGTGTTGCCCTTGTAGATACATAAAGCTATCATGTTACTAACTTGGCCGTTAACAGTATATTGTAGTGACGGCACATCTATTGTATTCAGATTATCTATGAGTAATAGGGTCATTAACCAACTAAGTTACAACGTCATAGTTAATTATAACAACTGTATTGTTACTGTACTGTACTTCATTTGTTACATTGACATTCAATGGTCATTTGCATTCAATTGTCCAACAATTTGCTACTTAGTAATTATAACGCTTTCCTGTTTACATGTAATAAAATAAAATAATGCATAGACTGACAACTAGTAGATGTATGTAGATGCTACTAGCCCCCATGGCTCCGCCATTTTTAATAACAGAATTGAAAAAAAACATCTATATATGATATTCACGAGAATCGGTTGAGAAATGCGACCTATAAAGTAGAACATCCGAACATAAGGAATTTTTGCCTCTACTAAATCGGATACCTTTGATTTCGCTAGGTCAAAAATACTGAAATCATTTTATATAAACATATGAAAAGGGATACTGAAAGACAAGCCCCTACAACAATATTAAAACCATGCATCTATTTTTTTTTGCATACTGTGTCGTCATGCGAACGGCACTTGGCGTCGTTATATTTTTATCGATTTTTTATTTAATTTAAAATGGGGTTTTTCTATATAGTACAACGCGACCGAACGGATATTATTTAAAACATTGTCCTACTAAAAAGACACGCTAAGCTCATAGCATTCTTTGAGTACTAGTCAAATATAATATAGTCTGTTGTGTTGATAAGTGTAAATGTAATCCCAAGAAAGTTTAAGTATCATTTAGTATAAAGACAATATATGTAGTATCACGTTCCTGACGAATACACCTCGTTACCGAGATCTGGACCATCCTCATCCCCCATTAGGCCTATCACAGTGTGCCCTTAACCCCGAGTATCCATCGTTATATTGATAGATGTGGCCATTTCTCCCCAACGTCCCCTGTTACTGAGCTCGCAAAGTTACTTTTTATCTTTGATGCAACAATATAAATCTTAGATATTGGGGGAGGATGGGGTATGTGTAGATATGACAGTTAATTAAGTTTCAAAGTTGTTTTATATTGTAGGTGGATTAATTTGAGAATAGTTGGTAGATGTTTTTTTAGACGTATTTAATAACTTTAATTGAATGAAAATCTTTCTTCCAGTTTCAATTAAAAGACATTAGAGTTACAGGTTTATTTATACATTTCAAGTTTATGTTATTAAATCTCGTTTCAATCTGATCTGATACTGGTCTGATACTAATTTGATACTAATCTGATACTGATCTGTCAGTGTCAAAGTGACGTTTTTGGTTAAAAATTGACATAATGTGAAATTTAGCAGATCCTCTAATGGAGAACCATCTCAAATTTAAATTATTTCATATCCATATTAGATTAGTTTTACATTATATTGTTGGAATTTGCCCCCAGGCTATGTTTGGATTTTCTTTGCTTAAACATTTATATATGCTTATATCTCTCGCGTTGAATGATGATAATGGTCCTTGTGAGCGATCCTTCAAGTCTGTATTGGTTAGGCTTAAGTTATAAATTAATTGAAGAACAAAGTTTTTACCGTATTTTTATTAGATACTTAAATGTTACATTTCTAAATAAGTTATTTTACTAAACATCCTAAAAATATCTAAAAACACTTGAATGACAGCTACTCCTTACATAAATGAACTGCCATAGGGACCGTCATTACACGTAGCCAATAACTTAAAGCAACGTCTTTCTAGTGTCAGCTTAAAATGTAGCAGTCTTAGAACCTGACCTATTTGGCAAAGCAGTGGCAATTCTAGCCAGATTACCATCAGTTACTCTTTGCGACGATTCGGACCGGTTTCGATTTGCGCTCATTTTGTTTTACGACCGTATTTTGTGTTTTATTTATGAGCCACGGACTGGATTACGGGAGAATGGAGGGAAGTGAAAAAATGAACCGCCACCACTTTGCGTGCGCAAATATGAATGATTTATATATTAGGATCGTTTGCAAACCGACGGTCAATGACGGTGTGATGGGTAAAAAATGGCACCTATAATCATATGTTAGTATCGGATGAGTTGTTCATTTGTCTTTCTTGAAGGAAAAGTCGCGTTTTAAATCAGGGTTGCACGAACCAACTGCAAATTCATATCCTAAATGTCAAAAAGTTTTGAACCTTGTTGCAATTAGATAACGCCCAAGGACTGGTTAGGTAAGTGTATTGCTGTTAGTACCTTACGCAGTAGATTAAGGAAGAATGTTGAGTGCTACCGTTCGCCAACAAGCTGTCAAGCAGTTTGGCGAAAAAACATGTAAAAAGAATTATGCTGTGTATTTCTTATTGTGTAAAAAAGGTTTGCAAGGTTAACCAAACCAAGAGTTATTTTATTTTACAAATACCATGGAGACGTCTGGGTGCTGGTGCGCGGAGGCGAAATCTTTCTTGGGGAACTGAGGCGCCGCCTGCAGGAGAGGGGTCTTGACCCTCGCCCCGGGTTGTTTCTGGCGCAAAGGTTGTCCATCGCAGTTCAACGTGGAAACGCAGCAAACGCGATGAGCACCTTTGCGTCGGGAGCGATGCGGGGTGGGTTGTTCGACTAGAAAATACTGTCTAAGTAAAACAGGATGAAATATAGATATGTATTTATACGTAGATAACGTAGATTAACACTTTATTTTGAAATATTATAAAAATATGACTGAAATCTAATACACAATATTTCTTATTAATTAGGTAATTATTAATCTTTTCTTGTCATGCGAAAAGATCAAACAAGTTCAAAACTTTCCAATTACAGCAAGTACCGCAATTATAAGTCGCATGCGTACCGAGGTACCGAAAAACCGCGATTCTATTTTATAATTACGCGAACCGAACTGCGGAAGTTTTAGCATTCATGTTAGTGCTCGAGTGAGAATCTAATTAGAACTTGCTCGGTATGTTAAATTGGCTTCCAGTGTACGGTTGTAATTTAAGCTTTGGTGGAGATAAAAATGGTTTTGTTGATTTGCGTGGAAAACGCAATTTTCGTTGGGTGCACATTTTCTCAATATAAACTAAAGGCATTAAATAAAATGGGTCAGTTTCTATAAATAAGCAGTTCTTCTTGTTTTTATCCTGCCTTTAACGTGATTCTAAAGTAGCATCCAGTGTGAGTCACTACTACTGTATGACTATTCGGTTAGTTGTTATATTTTAACTAGTTTCTGTCCGCGTCCTCGCCTGCGATGATAATATATCCTATATCCTTCCTTGCGCCTCTAACGATCTCCATACCTAATTTAATCTATATCAGTTCATTGGTTTTAGCGTTAAGAGTAAACAAACAAACTGACAGACAGAGTTACTTTCTCATGGTTGTACCAACCTGTTGAAAACTGCGTTTCGGATATGAATTTGTCATTATTTTATAAATGCTTAATTTTGCTTGAAATTATTACAAATTCGGTAAGGTAACGTAAATAAATAATAATAATAAATAAATATTTTGGGACAATCTTACACAGATCGACCTAGCCCCAAACTAAGCAAAGCTTACAATATGGGTACGAGGTGACGATACACATACGTATATAGATAAATACATTCTTATATACAACAGGAACAAATATCTTTGTTCATCACAAAAATAAATGCCCTTACCGGGATTCGAAGTATTCGAACTCGAGACCATCGGCTTCATAGGCAGGGTCACTACCTACTATGTACTAACAGCCGTGGCAGCATGGTTCCATTTTTATCATTTGTCACAATGCCTGTCACTTTCGCGCTTACATATCTGTTAGAACGTGACAGGAATGGTGACAAATGATAAAGAGTCGACCATCATAACTCTACAGGGCAAGTTAAAAAAGAAAGCTTGTAAAAAGGAAGTTTATTAGATGACGACTAGTACGGTTCATAAAGTCTATTACACCTCGTGTCGTCCGTTCTTCATCACAATCAATTTCTGCATGAAGCGTTTTTTTTCCACCGAACTTTCTATAAATAACTATTCTGTGTTCCGTTGTATTTGATGGCGACTAGTACGCCTCATTGTTCTCGTGTTGCCGTTCGTACTTTATCACAATTAATTCGGGTTTCCGTCCGTCAGTTATATTAACTTTTATATTTCCAGCTCATTCAAAGAACGACTAACTTGGCTAAAATGGCTTTTGGTAAAATACTATATTTTGATGTAATTTTGCTTGTGACGTTACAGTTTAATATAACTTTTGTTATTAACAACGATAAATAAATTAAATGAAAAGTTAAGGTAGACAAAATGGCAAACATTATTGCGAAAATTGTTGCATTTTATAGTGTGTTAGGAAAGTTTTACCATTATGGCACAAATTTAATGGAACGCGTTGGTAATATTATATTTTAAAATCGGGTCACAGTGTAATTTAAAAATGGAAACATAATTATAAGTATAATATTTTGCACCACACCAACTGGTAAAGGCCCTCTTGATTGTTCAAAAACTAACGAGAAAGTTGCATTTTATCCACATATGGGGCAAAGTAATCAGATGCAAATTTTGAGTTGTTTCCTTATATTTTAAATGATACCTACATTTTTTAATAATGTTCATTTGGATTTGATTTTGTTTGATTTTTTTGGTATTTCATAGTTAGTATTTTCCTCGCGTTGGTGTGGTGAAAAATGTTGTGTTTAACTCGGAGGCAAAGTTTGTTTAACCCTCGTGCCTTAAAACCCTCGCAACGCTCAAGATTCCACTTCTCGAACCACCCGCTTCGCTCGTGGTTCAATTTTGGAATTTTTCGCTTGCTCGGGGATCAATATTAGCACGAGCGGTTAAACAACAACTTTGCCCCCTTGTAAAACAAATAACTATTTTAAATCTGAGAGTACCGTCCTAGATGTCCTGTGATCCGTCCTGATGATTTTGGCCAATGATTTTTCCGAAATAAGACGAAAGGGGACGACCGCCCGGAAACTACCTTTTCCTACAAACGAGTCCCCATTTTTCTCTCTGGATATTAACATTTTTGAAAATATTTTTACAGAATTCGATGCCCGACCGTTAGATTTTTTTTAGAAACTAAATGGCACAGTTAAAATAATTTTTTTTTTTTATATTCATTTTTTTTATTCTTATAAAAAGTAATTAAATGTTGCTTATAGCGTTGTTGTAACACGGGCATTACATTTAATTCAACCAAACAATTGAAAACTGTGACAAAAAACATCGATCGTCCGATATAGTAGTTACGTTTAGTAGCAAATGTACACACTCGTACTAAACACTAATCAATATGTGAAAAGGTCCTAAAGCAAGTGTATACGCTCGTAAGGCTCATAAGATAAAAATAAATTAATCATTATCTCCGAAATGGAGTTAATTAGAATACCGGTGTCTTTGAGAAAGTCACTTAATGGTGCTCAGGAATGCACCCTTGAAATTAACGGAAAAAAACACGGTGTATAATTAGCTTAATTGTTGCGAACTAGTGGTAAGCCAGCATAGTTTTCATCGTTTCACTCTGCTGAAACAATGACATGGCTGACAAGACATGACTCGCTAATGAATAATTAAAAGGTACCAGCTGTGATTAAAGCTCCACAAAGGGACGAATGTTTGCTTTCGCCAATTTAATCAGATTCTCTTTTTACCATTTTGTTTTGAGTGAATTAAGGGTAATTGAGTTTTGAGGAGCTACCTTTAAAAATACATTCAGAGCGTTGATGAATTCGAAAGGTGTACCCTCGGCTACCTTAGCATGACCATGAAGAATTGAGAAGGCTGAGTATGAATTTTTAGGTGTACACCAAGCTGCAAAATTGAACAAATTCATCAATGAAATAAGTAACATTCGTAACAAAAATTGAAACATTCGTTTCCAGGCTATAGATTCCAAGAAATCTACTAGCATAATACTGGTTTAAAACCCGAGAATTCATGATAGTCACACATCTATTCTGTCCTCTTCAAATATCTTTTTGGTAAACACAAAGCTTAGAAAAAAATGAAAAGTGGAAAAAAATCACTGGCTTGTGTGAAACTCGAGTTCGCAACTCTGAATCACTAGCCCATCGCTCTGTCAACTGAGCTATCAAGACTCCACTCGATGACAGCGAATATTTTCATCATATAACTCATATCCGCCTTAGGGAGGCGTGGCTTCGATTCGCGCCCGAAATAGTGTTTTTTTTCTACTTTTTATTTATTTATATGCTTTGTGGTAACGTTTGCAGTTTAATACAAAATTAATTTATTGGTAAACAGCTACAAAACAACGTAGAATCTGTCTGTATTCCTAGTGCGACTTGCAAAGAACCGTACCCTAATTCTCCACCACACAGCGTAAACTCGTTGGACCTGTTCTCTTCCTTAGCTCCCAAATCCTAGTAACACGCGCGCGAACTGTACAAATGAATATTACAGAAATCCATTCATGTTTACAATCTACCCCAAAATCAATTCGATACCCAAATGCTCGTTCAAACGACTAACTCTATTACAAATAATTGACAATAACATGCACACTAACAGAGTAACTAATTTAAAAGCCATCCAAGCGGACGAACGCTGCGTACCGACCGTGAATAAATATTCAGCTCGCGTTGCTATTCCCAAAACAAGCACAGGCGAGTCAAAATTTGAGGCTATTCGGTGTTCTGTGACCTCAAGATTGGTAGCAATTCTATTTAACTAAAGACCACAATTATTGTGGTTTGTATAAGCCTTTGCAATTGGAATTCCCGGCTCACTCATCCTGCATAATGCGTGTCGACATGAATTTTTAAGCCCCAAGCCGCTGCATTATTCCGCCAGTGATCAGTTGTTGTCGGGTTTCGACTATAGCTTATAAATTCGCTATTTATTTTCTGAAACCTTTGTATTGAGGAGCACTGTAGTAGAGTTTTGACAGCCCTAACATATTTTATTCGAGATGCAAGGCGCTTCAGTGTTGTCAGTTGTATTTTTCTAGCACCACAAAAAGAGCCATCAAATGAGTTCACTGGTATTTAAAATCGTAAAGTTTAGAATAAGTTTAGATCATAAACCTAGAAAATTGCATAGACACATTGTTAATGAATTCATTCATAAATTACTCTGACCGATTACTCCTGCTTTCAATCTGGCTCATGATTCTTATGAACTCTGTGTCTTCATTTCAGATGCAACAAGGCCATGTACGCCAACCGCATCTCCTACTGGATCGACGGAAAAGGCCCCTCGTTCGCTCTGGACCTGGCCTGCGCGAGCTCTATGGCGTGCCTCGAACATGCTTACAGAAGTATCAGTACTGGAGAGTGCGATGCCGCCATTGTTGGAGGGTGTAATTTGTGCATGCACCCGAATGTTTGCCTCAATTTAAAAAGGTTTGTTTTCCTTATATATTTTTTTACTTAGTTATTTATTCATTTCTTATTGGATCGATGGCAAAAGACTTTCATTTGCCTAGACTTGGTCCATGTGAATTCTATAGTGTGCCTTGAGCATGTCTAGATGCCTACAGAAGTATCAGTACTGGAGAGTGCGATGCCGCCATCGTTGTAGATTGCAATCTGTGCATGTACCTAAATGTTTGCGTTAATTTAAAAAGGTTTGTCTACCTGGTCCTATTTTTACCCAATTCTTTTTTCATTTCGTACTGTATCGATGGTAAAAGTACTTTATTCGAGCTAGACTTGGCCTGTGCGAGCTCTATGGTGTGCCTCCATCATGCCTAGAGAAGCATCCAGTACTCGAGATTGCGATGTTGCCATCGTTGGAGGCAGTAATTTGTGCCTTAAATTAAAAAGGTTTGTCTTTCTGGATTTTTTTCTTACTTCTTTTTTTATTTCATCCTTGATCGATCCCTCCCTCTCCCTTCTTCCTTTTTCTTGGCCCTTCATTTGCGCTAGAGCGCGAGCTCTATGGCGTGCCTTGAGCATTCCTACAGAAGTATCAGTACTGGAGGGTGCAATCTGCGCATGCACCCGAATGTTTGCCTTAATTTTAAAAGGTAGCTCTTCTGTGGATAATTTTAGGATTTTTTGTCGACATAATTTCGGTATTGACTGCTGTTTAAGTTCCATGGCGTACGTATGCTAATTTAAGTTTCATAAACATAGTGTTAAATACTTACCATTTTTTTTATCGATTGATCATTGTGGAATATGATTATTTTGTTTATGTTTTACATCAATTGATTTTTGTTCACTCTTTCTGAATTAAGGTCGTTCGTTAACTAAAAAGCCGTTGCTTTTTTACACAAGCACTGCAATCTAGACTGGGGTATGAATTGCCAGTATTGTATTTCTAAACGGCCTCGCCTTGGACGGCCTTTAATGCCACACTCGGCATTTCATTATTACAACCCTATCTTCTTGTTCCTCGCGTTATCACGGCATTTATGCAACGGCTCATGGGAGCCTGGGATCCGGTTGACAACTAATCCCAAGAAAGAGTAAACTAGGCCTAATCGGTCCGGTTTCCTCACGATGTTTTCCTTCACTGAAAAGCGAATGGTAAATATCAAAAACGACGATAATTCGTACATAAGTTCCGAAAAACTCATTACTACGCACCGGGGTCAGAACCTGGGACCTTCAGATTGAAAGTCGCACGCTCCTACCGCTAGGCCACCATCGCTCTTCCAATTTACAAACCTATATAATTTATTAATTAATTTATCGCTTCAGGTAACAAACATCATTATTGAGTTGTTGCGATGACAACTTTGAGTTAATTATTTAAATTTCAAATATGATTGATTGATACAGCCCGCCGAGGGCCGCTTCCTGTCATTCAATTGACTATAGGGCACAAGATATTAAATGGCAAAAATGATTACCCTATAACATTATCTTTTTGTATTTTTTTATGCAGAATATTTAGATATTTGAATAGGCGATGAGGCTTGATTCGTGTTTTTTTTTTTAATCTGCACCGATAAAAGGTTAAAATTAATGTTTATTTTCAGAGCCGGTTTCTTGTGCTTGGACGGAAAAACAAAATGTTTCGACAAAAACGGCGACGGCTACGTGAGGTCTGATTCCATCAACGTGCTGTTTTTACAACGAGCTAAAGATGCCAAGAGGTAATTTGGTTTTGTATTATATGAAATACATGTGTTTTTCAATAAGATTTCAATTGGTAAGACAAGTGTCTCTGACAAATTCACGACAAGGGTATGGACGCTGTGTCAACTTACCTTTGTGTTCATTTACTCAGTCTCCCCTAATTGGTGTGCGCAAAATGCACTGCAA
Source organism: Cydia pomonella (assembly GCF_033807575.1). Taxonomy (NCBI): domain Eukaryota; kingdom Metazoa; phylum Arthropoda; class Insecta; order Lepidoptera; family Tortricidae; genus Cydia; species Cydia pomonella. The sequence continues at coordinate 4,510,129 of NC_084717.1, read as the reverse complement.
AATGTATTTTAACTTGATAAGGTATCTGGCCTGCACTTATAGGTGTACGTGATGTGCATTGCGAGTATTGTTAAATCTGAATACAATAATTGAAATAGTTTTGGTAAGCTCCTTAAGGCATACAGAACTCAAGAGATAACTTAATCTAATTTCCAGAATATACTCTCAAGTTTACTACGCTAAAGGCAGCTACAGCTTAAAGCCAGACGCGCCATTTATGCCTGTAAGGGAATCCAAGGACATCCAGGATTTTCTTAATGAGTTCTACTCTGAAATCAACGTCGCACCGCAAGATGTAGAATATGTGGAAGCGTGTGGTTCAGGTAATTTCACACAAAAGTTTAACTTATTAAATTAATTAAATTTAGATATTTAAGAGAACTCACGTTTTCAAAGTCAAAAATTCAGTCTGCGTTAGTTAGCTAATGCGCGCCCAATTTGGAGCTCCTCGTTTCGAAGCGAAACATGTCGAGCATTTTATGACTGAATTAACGGTAGTGACCCGTTTTAATATATTTAATATTTCTATGTCTCATGGTAGTTTTATGATTATAATTTAATTTAAATAAGGAAGTGTTCAGATCTATAGCTTATACGTCGGGCGCCGTATATTGTAGTACGTGATGCATGCATTTGCGGTGCGTTCAACAGGTGCACCGTAATATTATTTTTCTCAAACTTTCAATGAAATGTTGACATGACTTCAAATTAGGTCCGCAAATACTACGTATCCTGTGCGATGAGTGAAGATGATATACGTAAAGGAATTTCATATAGCCTTACTCACCTAGGCCTGTAAAGCCTACCCTTACCTTACTTTGTTTTTAAACGTCAAATTGTAACACAACATCTTGGTACTCAACATTCAACTAATAGTAAATTCTTAATTTGTTTCTAGCTGTGTAAAGCTACGAATAAAACAAATTGACTACAATTTTTTTCCAAGTTTGGGAAATAGCCGGATATCCCTATTCTACTTAGCCTGCAACCCTTCCTTTCCTGGTCTCTACATATAGTAATGACTATTTCGTAGTGCTAATGTCATTTACTTACTATTTTAGTACATTTTCATAATTGAAACCTAGAATATAAATTTAAAAAGTTCTAATCAGAAGTTGATTATCAGAAGATTATTAGGGCCATCTATTAAATTTTCCTATTTAAAAATGATGGATGGTGTGTTGGAACCACTTTTGTGTGAAATTATTATTCGTAGATGTTTACGTTTTTTTTCTTGTTTCACTAGCTATCGCCGAAGCAGATGCTCAAGAGCTCGACGCTGTCGGTAAAGTGTTCGCCAAAAACTCATCCATTAAGGTTGGCAGCGTTAAGTCTAACATGGGACACAGTGAACCGGCATCGGGAACAAATGCTTTAACTAAGGTAAATTTGTTGTGGGATAACATGATGGAAAAGGATTTCATGATATATAATATTTTCCTGTTATTAATAATAAAATTCAATTTAAATATATTCAGTCCCTTCAATTTTATTTTTATTCATCGCTGTTAAATTTACTTACAAATATAGAGGCTAATCATTAGATAGTTAACCGTAGTTGCTCAAAAAAATTTGATGTCCGATTTTATGCCATTATTGACCTACCAACGTATACTCGTGTACATACACTTAATTTGGTTTTATGAAACAGGTAACCTTTGTATCGGTATTTTCCATTTTAAAATAGACAAGTTTGTTAATTTAATTTTATCAATTGACTTACCATGTATAATTGCAAATAGGTTTTAAATAAGTAATGTGTTGGAATTAGTCAACCGTGCTTCATTGTAGAATCATAATGAACAAATAATAGATTTATTTGCAAAAACATTGTGTGAATATGATTTATATTTACACATTGTTTTACACTAAAAGCAACATGCTAATGGCTCAATCCGTACATTTGTGTGAAATTAAAATAAAACCAACGTTTGCATTGTTTGGTCGATTATTAGGTTTTCTGTGACCGACATAACCAAAATCTACACTGTAGGAGAAATTCGAGAAACATTTATAACAAAATCTGTTTTTGTAATGGTTATTACTTAAGTACTTATAATGGTTAACAAACTAACTAATTACTAACTACTCGTATTTTGGCTCAGTGATTCAAGAATAATCTTGGTCTCCGAAAAGAATGGTTAAATAGGTACCTCAAAACATAAGTAAAAATGTTAATAATTTTTCTTTCTCTCTATTAGGTTTGCTTAGCATACCATAAAGGCCAAATTTCCGCAAACCTGCACTACTACAGCCCCCAAGACAACATCCCAGAAGTCAAAGATGGAAGAATCCAGGTCCTTCAAGACAATGCTAGATTTAACAGGAGCTTTGCTGCGTTGAACTGTTTCTCGTACACTGGCACTAATATCCATGTTCTGCTTAAAGGACATTATAAACGAAAGGTAATATCTCGATATTAACTGTAAGACATATTTTTTTTAAATCAAATGTTGTTAAAAATTTCCATGATTTACAAAATATATTCAATGAAATTGCTGCAAGTAATTAAATTACTCACTTCAACCAATTTATTAACACAATTAATAACAATATTGAAAAAAATAATGATTGAAAATATATTTGAGACTACCTAGAGCAATTCTTGAATTTGAGGATACATTTTGATAGCTATTATGTCCATGATTGAAATTAGGTGTTTTTTTTATGAATGGATAATTGAAAATGAAAATCTTTACTTCAGGCAACTAGTGGCCCATAAATAAATACCTTCAAACTAACATACATATTATAACAATATATTTTAAAACTAAACACTGCAAATCACATTATGGTTGTTTTATACCACTACGGTAGCAAACAAACATACGGCCCGCCTGATAGTAAGCAGTCATCGTAGCCTATGTATGCCTTCATCCCAAGAGGTGTTACATGCGCGTTGCAGTTCACTATAATATTATCTGGTTAATCTCAGACGGTGCCCAACAATGTAACATTTATCAGCTTACTGAGCTGAAATTAATTTGCTCGTTGTTTTTAGGATATTACCCGTTATCAAACCAGCCTCCCTCGATTAGTAACAATTTCTGGAAGACAAGAAACTGGTGTACAGAAGATCCAGCAATATTTAAAGAAACAGCCCATCGATCCTGAACAGATTGCATTGCTGCACAGCATCCATGAATTCGAAATCCCCGGGCATTTAAGCAGAGGATACACCATTCTCGGTAAGATACCAGAATCATTGCGAATTAGCAAAGAGTCCTGACAATACCAAAGTGGCAATGCAAAAACTCGCATATTACGATCACGCTTTAAGCTATTCTTTTAACCGACTTCTAAAAATGGAGGAGTTTCTCCATAACTCTTCCCTCTGTTGATGCGCTTTCTTTACAAATACAAATACGTTTATTTCATTACTTTTTACAGCAGTTCATAAGTACAAATATGAATTAGGTAGGTAAGTAGTCCATCTTAGGTACAAGGTGTAGGTAAATATTTATCGCAACAATTTGATTGTGTAAGTAATGAAAAGAAAGATCAAGGAAATTACCAATTATACCACAGCATTATACCACATGATCGTTATAAAAAATAAGTCTTATACCAAAGGATAATAATGTAACATAATAATAGACATTAATATTATACCTTTAATGGACTTAAGTAAAAGGCACTAGTTTTCTTTGAGAAACAAAATGTAATCTGACAAATAGTAAAAATAGACAAAAACAGTATAAAAAACCATAGACAAAAATAAGTAAAAAAAGGTAAAATTATATAAAAGGTTGTGCAGTCTTGCACAATACCTAAACTATATTATATGCAATGAGAGATTTTATCCTTTGAAATTATATCATATGTTGTTATATTAGAAGAAATTATATATTTTATTTTTATACCGATCCTTACACACCCTGCGCATGTAATGTCGGATGCTTAACAGAAGTTTTATGTTTAATTTTCTCTGTGTTGACAGCTTAATACAGTTAAGTATTGGTCTTTAATGCGTATTAGAAGTAGCTACGCAAAAACCCAAAAAAATTATACCGATGTCAGCAGCAAGTGTTAAAACTTAAACTTTCTGTAAATGTCTTAGATACCAATGAAAACAAAGAAACCGTCTGCCTCTCGGAGAGTGTCAACTACTACGGTGGAACACATGGACCCTTATGGTTCGTGTACAGCGGTATGGGGTCCCAATGGGCTGGGATGGGTGCTGAACTTATGAGGTTCCCCACATTCGCAGCAGCTATAGAAAAGTAAGTTCCTTGCATTACTAATGGAACAAACGGTTCTTTAATCCTAATTGCTACGGTTACCGATATAATCATATTTAGATATCTTTTTCACATTGTGTGGTGTCTGGTTAGCTAATAGTTTGTAAAAGCAGGTGTGACGAAAAGTGGCTATTGAAACTTTTGAAAAAAAAAACACCCCATTGAAGCTTACTTGAATAATAATATCCTCGATAAAGATGTTGACATAAAGGTGAGATAAAACTTTTCGCACATATATATTTATTTTTAAACTAGCTGTGCCCGCGGCTCCGCCCGCGTGGTATTCGGTCTGTGTCAGTAACCGGCTCATTCACCGCTAATTTCTCTGCCTCTCCCCTGGAGGTGGAACTTGAAGTAAAGTTGACAGATGGATACGCTAGAGGACTGTAGTCTAGATAAAATATTTTACAATTAGGTACCACTTAATAAAACTACACTCCAAAATCAATTGTTATTTTTTTCAAATTCGTCCTTATTCAAATTTTTGACGTGATTTAAACGACATAGAGTAGTAGATGTATATCGGACAATACAGTTCCACTTTTGTATTTTTTTTACGTCCTTGACTGTACCTATCCAAATCATGTCCATGGAAAATATCATCCAAATCGGTGCTCCAGACCAATCAGTCTAAGCATGAAAAGGTAAGAAATATACCCATCATACTTCCGAACACTGTCGAATTTAATTTAGGTGTAATGGAATTATATACTGCATGTTCACCTTCGATTTCCGCCTGCTCATTTTTCTGCGTGAGCATGGACCGTTCCTCTATGGGCGTGAGGATGGATCTCTCACAAACCCAAGAATGGCTCAGGTCTCCGTACACGCTACGAATGAAGTTTTCAATGGATGGAACGATCCTGCATAACGTCTGTGGTATTAGTTGTGGCTACGCCTAAGATCACGATCGTCGCTATAGTTTCGTAACGTCAATGCGTTGTGAGACTTTCGTGAAAGGTTCGCTTTTTTTCGGGAAGGCATTTTCAGTTTTTAGTTCTTATGGCATTTTAACGCGTATGAAATGCGAGTCCCAAATCGTTTGACATTTACACCGCAAACATCAGAGATTTTTTTTTTCATAGTACCCACCTTCGTAGCCATTATTAAGTGCTAAAAGAGGCGATACGTATGAATATGGATACGATAAAATGACGATTAGGTATAATTCATGACGGAGAAAATATTTTTTTAAATAATTATGCAGTTATACGCGTGTTGATATGTGTGTTGATTTTGCCACTACTTAACTATGTAAGTAAACTCATTTTTAACCGACTTCAAGATTTCAAAAGGAGGAGAATATAATGATTTTTGTATTTTCTTTAACAAATCTAGCATTTACATTTAAAAAAGTGACATTTGATGAAGTGGAACTGCTGATGATGATCAGAATGGAACTCTTCAACGATACACAGTACACGTTTGGCGATTTGTCCTCTTCGCTGTGTTTGTTAAGTAAATTAGATTTTCAAGACAAATTTTTGTCAGGTTCGAGTTCTGACGATGGGGTCCATGAGGAATCGAGGGAACTCTTCAAATGTGAAAGGCATACATATAGTGATTTTTGTATTTTTATCAACAAATCAAGTATTTACATTTGTAGAAGTGACATTTGATGAAGTGGAACTGTTCATGATGAACAGAATGGAATTCTTCAACGATGCATAGTTCACGTTTGGCAATTTGTTCTCTGTGCATGTTTGTCAAGTAGTTAGGTTTTCAAGACACATTTTTATATTTCTATCCTATTTAGTTTTTTTAATAATTATCTGGTGCTTTATTTCATGCATGGTGTGAAATAATTTATCTTAAACTCGACATCGACTACAGTCAAATACCCTATTGCGGGTATCTTACCAGTCAACCATAGGGCAAATCTGAAATGTGTCTAGGTGGGTGCAGTGACAAAAAAAAAACATGTTACCTCCTTTTCTACATAATCAGGCGTAGGACGCTGTTTTTTTAATTTAATTGTATGAAATCAAAAATCAACAATAATCGTTCTTTCACCGGTCTACCTCATTGAAGTCGGTTTTTTTTTCTTAAAAATTATTAGTTTACTTGATTACTTTTTTACTCAGTTTCCCAAAAGATGGCACTCTGCAATGTATGGCAATTAATTTACTGTCGTTTAATTTCGTTGTATTATTACATCAACACAATTGAAATTGAATTTATATCCGTACCCCCCTCTTCTAACTTTAGAGTTATTTTGGCAAAATCCTTCCTCGGTCGCTTAATTTCAGCACCATATATGTTAGTTTAGCAGGGTACTCGATACTCGTAGCACAAAAGTTTGCACCTCCTTCCTAAGTAGCGCTATAAGATTCAGGTGCAAACTTAACTCAATCGAGTGTAGTGGCTACCCCCCATTCTAGGGGTTGAATTTTTATAGCCTATAACTTGGCCGGGCATTTTCTCGACAGATTAGTAAAGTTTGCATCAAAATCCGTTCAGCCGTTTTCTCGTGATGCGAGGTCAAATAAACAGACAAACAGAAAAACAGACAAACAGACAAAAATTCTAAAAACTGTTGGAACGTGTTCTGTTAACGATTCTTAGTATCCCCAGCCTACTTTTTTTCGAATATCTTCCATGTACAGACTTTCGACCCCCTTCAGCTTTATTATATGTATAGATATACTATTCCTACCTACTGAACATTCATCGACTTCATCGTGTGAAAGTCATCGCCAACATTGGCCAATTCACCCTGTACAAAATTGCAGGGAGTAAAAGCCAGAGGATTTTTTTATTCATAATTATATACATATATTTTAACCAAAATAAATTTGCAGGTGCCGCAGGGTCCTTGAGCCGAAAGGGATTGACATCTTAAGGATTATTTGTGATCCAGACAAGACTATTTACGACAACATCCTTCATTCCTTCGTCGGAATCGCTGCTGTCCAAATTGGTCTTACGGATATCCTGGCTGAGATGGGAATCGTACCAGATAACATCATTGGTGAGTAGGAATGAATAGTTGCAGTTAAGTAAAACCAATTTTATAAGTACTTGAATCATCATCTCTTAGGAATTTCAGGTTTACCCTTTTCCGTTCATATGTTTTTAAATGTCTTTTTACCACCTGTCTAAGTTACTTGTCTTTAATCCCTGTTTCCGTATTAGATAAATCTGTCATGTTGTTGTTTAAGATCGGATGCTTATTTAGGCATAATTCTCGGACAGATAACCTAAAGATTTCTCTTATTATTTCAACATTTTGTCCTTGTTTTGATGCATGTTCTACGTTCTTAATAGATAACATAGATGTTTGCTTCCAGTAAGCCAAATCTACTTAAACAAGTTTTTACTATAGATTAACAAATTTATCAGCATATTTTGTAATATCTGCCCTGTCACGTGTTGTCTTCAGAAAACCTTATCTTGAAATAGGCAATCATTATTTGGTTATAATTTCAGGGCACAGTGTAGGCGAGTTAGGATGCGCGTATGCCGATGGTTGCTTCACGGCTGAAGAGATGATCCTTGCCGCATATAGCCGAGGTCTGGTTTCAGTGCAGACTCCGTTTATAAAGGGATCCATGGCCGCTGTTGGCTTGGGCTATAACGATGTAAGTGCTAGTATTAGCGATAGACAAAATTTTACAGACAAGACAATGAAAAAACTAACGAAAATGAAATGAAAATGAAAGTCTAAAACTTCTTTCGCCTTCCATATAATATATATATTTTTTTAATATTCCATGTCAAAGGTAGTACAGATACAGCTCTGATGGGAACGTGTAGCTTACTCGACGCACTCAGATTTTAATTGAAATATTTTTCCTGATTTGTAATATTTCATAAGTCTTATCTCAACCAAAAATATTCCGACCCATGGTACAGGGCAATTGCTGCTAATCTTCTACCCTAATATTTTTTTAAATATTTTTTTTTAAATAGGTGCTCCCACTATGCCCACCTGAAATAGAAGTCGCTTGTCACAACAGCGCCGAGTCCGCTACCATCTCAGGTCCCGCTGATAAGATGAAGGAGTTTGTTGCCAGTCTTACAGAAAAGGGCATCTTCGCCAAAGAAGTGCCTTGCTCGAACATCGCTTACCATTCCAAGTATATCGCCGGAGCAGGTAATGTCATTTCTGATCTTATTTTTATTTAAATTTGAACAATAACGATTTACACAACTATTTAGTATATTACCAAAATACAACTATATGTTTACATGTCTTTTTCAGAATGACTTTGTTCAAAAACAATTAAATATCGCATAATCAAAGGTTTTTTTGTGTACTTAAATCAAATTTGTTTACATTAACGTTAAAACTTAATCTGGCTATTTGTTTTTGACTGGTTTGGCCATCCTTTTACGAAGAAAGCAAATAAAACTATGTCATTGTGATAAATTATCATTGGGATAAATTATTATTATGATAAAATATTATATTCTAAATAAACATTCTAAAAACGAAATTATTTTTAGGTCCTGGACTTCTGAAATACTTGAGCGAAGTTATCCAAGATCCTAAGCCTCGCAGCGCAAAGTGGGTATCTACTTCAGTACCGCAAGATAAGTGGGACCAGCCCATGGCAAAGTTGTCGTCTGCCGAGTACCATACCAACAACTTACTGGTAAAAAACTTATATATATAAGCTCCAATTTTATTATTGCTCCATATTAACCCTTTCCGAGTTGCATTAACAACAAACAAATGTATAACTAATTTGAATCATTTTTTTTACGAACAAAGAAAGTTAGAAATACATTCAACCATGTTACCTTATCCCAAAAATCCCATTCAATGCCAAAAACGCCGTTAAATATCTCAGGATGTAAATTTGTATTAATTACTATCTTACTCAAGCAACTAATATCTCAATATGTCTGTCCCTCATGCACTCAGATTTTTTTTTTCTTAAAATGTATCTCGCTCAATTTTGTTTCCTGGGAAATCGATGATAATTTTTCGTTTATGTAATTGATAGAAAATTATATATATTCCATAATTAGCACAAAAAGTGACTTCTCTTTTTCTTTAGAACCCTGTGCTGTTTGAAGAGACGTCCACGTTAATCCCCGACAAGGCAGTGATGATAGAGATAGCGCCTCACGGCCTGCTCCAAGCTATTCTGAAGAGGTCTCACAAAGAGTGCGTGCACATACCGCTGACCAGGCGCGGGCATAAGGAACCCGTTAAATTCTTACTGGAATCGATTGGCAAGTATGTAACTGCAAGTTTACTATAGCATTCTTGACAATATTAATAATTATCATTTAATGGCAAAAATACTTAAGGGATCAACAAAAAATTAAAAAGAGACCTGATCAGTTTTATGTTTTTAAGTAATTACCCTTGGAAATAAATAAATATATAAATAATAATACTAAAATAGATACTGGTATCATAACAACCAATAATGTTTGTTGTATTGTTACAAAAGAAAATTTTACTTGAAGAATTATAATCATCTAATTAGTTAAAAGATTAAATTATAAGTATATACAGGTCCCACAATAATGTTACTTGTATTTAAGGATGTACGAATCTGGATTGAACCCGAAAATCGACGCATTATACCCAAAGATCGAATTCCCTGTCTCGACAGAAACCCCGTTACTCTCACATCTTGTTGAATGGGTTCATAATGAAGATTGGTGAGTATCCTTAACAATCAATTTTTTTAAGATAATTTTACCGTTTTCTCTGGTATATAAATATTAATTATGGGTAATTTCACGAGACTGTAACGTCAGTTACCAATTCTTTCGTGTGTTCTTACATTAATTAAACAAATTTAACTATCCAGATATTTACCTACGCCCTACATACAAATACTTAAATTTGCTTAATTAATGTAAGAACACACGAAAGAATTGGCAATTGACGTTACAGTCTCCTGGAATTTCCCTTATTCATTTTTGTGTGTAACATTCTCTTCGGGAAGTCAGATTAATGATTTTGTTTTTGATTTTGCAATTCAACATAATATATATATATATATATATATATATATATATATATATATTTAATCCACTTGATTTTTTAAAAATATAATAACATTAACGCAAACCCTTTTTATTTAGGCCTCAAGCAAAATATAATCAAACTAAAGGCCTAGTTGTTACTTCTATTCGTGATTTTTTCATCTCAATACACGATGACGATTATAAGTTTTTGGAGGGACACGTTCGGAATGGTAAGTAATTTTTATTTAATTTGGCAAAGTTGATTAGGATACAGTAATTGATTAAGGATGAGTTAGCATAAATAATAATCTAGAAACACTCAAAATGACTGGATTCCGAAGATATCGATTTTTTAAATAGTCTGTGCCTATTATTCTTTACAAAATGTTAATACTACCCGAAATTTTGACTAAAATCATATACACTTTTAGATAACTATGTCTATCCTGAGGCCGGTATCTTGGTCCTTGTTTGGGAGACGTTCGCGATGCACAAAAATACTGACTACAGACAGTTCCCGGTTACATTCAAGAACGTACAGTTTTACCAAGAAGCGCAACTGGTGGCTGAACAGCCAGTGCAGTTTCGGATTTCTATCCAAAAGGGCAGTTACGGTTTTGAGGTAAGGTTGCCATGAACACTTATAACCTCTCCACAATATATCACTTCTATCCTAAACCATTTTTCACAATTTGTTTCTGATCAGTTCCTATAATGTTAAGTTTACTCTGCGTAATTCAAATAATTATAATACTTGTATACCCAGTGCCTTTAGCTCCCTCGTCACGATTTTCGTCATTGTAATTATTATGTTTTGGAGTCGTTACGAGTACAGGTTTAAGAACTGAGGATGCCCTCGGTTCTTTAACCAACAGGCTTTGGTGACTTATTACTAGGATATAAATTATTGTCTCTTTATTTCTCATTGTACTACTTAATATTATTTTAAAATTGTTTTTAAACATTTAAGTGTGGACAAAATCCACTAACATATTTTTATTGTTTTATTTCAGGTCTGTTACAATAATACCAAACTTGTAACGGGTACCATCATCGAAAGCAAATCCTTATACCGTGAACAACGTTACGATAATAATGAAGAAAATACCAAGGATGATATTTTGCTTAACTCTGAAGAAATCTATAAAACCTTTGATTTAGGCGGATTTACTTACAGGTACATTATAATAATAATAAAAATTGCATCTAAATATTTTGTTTAATAATGTTAATTTGAATATATTTTACTGCTTTTTCAGAGGCGATTTTCAGTCTTTACATTCAGTAACTGCTGACGGCAAGAAAGCAACCATAAAATGGAATCAAGAATGGGTGATGTTCTTAGATGCTTTGATCCAGCTTAATATAATTGCGAGAGATGGAGCTGGCATTTTGACACCTAAAATTATTAAAAGACTGACTATCAACGCAGATGAGCATGGATCTCTTCCGTCTATTGATATAAACGGTGAAACATGCTACGCCGCTCAATTCTCTAAAGTACTTAATGTTACCATGTAAGTTTAAACAATTGACAAATAGCAAGGACATTAAAGTTTGTTATATTCCGTGTAACATATATAAATTAAACGAATTTTTTATAGATGCGGTGGAGTCGAGCTAGATAATATCATTTTTAACGAGAAATCAGTAGTGGAACAAGAGCCGGAATACCTAGAGATGAGATCCTTTATACCGCATTTCCTAACGGGTGATGTTGATGTAAGTACAAAAAATATTTTGTCTCAAGGAAAAATAATACTAATCAATGGTCAAGTATTTGAAAGGTAAAACATTTTTTAAAGAATTAATGAATACTTAAGTATTTTAACAATAGGTACTTTCATGTTGCAGATTAGTACAGCATTACGAATAAATCTACAAGTAGTGGTCGACAACGTGGATAACAAAGTGACTATCACAGAATTCGTAGGATCCTCTCTTAGCACAACCATGACCAATAACATCAAACAAGTTGCTGATCAAATCCCTGATGCTGTATTTGAAGTACACTTAGTTCAGGCTGAGAATATTGAACTTGATAATTTGATTGGCAGAGAACTAAGTATTGGGAAATCTGATTTGTTTGTTGTATACAATTTGCTTGGAGACGAGAAGGTATTGTTATTTTAAATGTTTGTCTTAATATAAAGACGCAAGACTGTTAAATTAAGTTGGTTTCAGTTGACCATATGTAAAATGTACCTTTGAATTTGAAGAATAATTTAAAAAGTCAAATCTTTTTAACTTAATTTCAGCAGTTTTAATGACTTGACATATTGTTTTCCAGAAAATGCGAAATCTCTACAATATCCTATCAAAAGATACCTTCGTCTTAGCTCTTGAGCAAGACACGACAAAAATACATCCCAAATACAAACTATTCAATGTGATAACTGCCATGTCAGTTCAGAAAGAGATATTTATTTTGTTGAAAAAGGCAGATATAAGGAAGGATAATGTGATTTACCTGCCGATTGCTCACGACAGCAAGTTCAATTGGGTCCCTCGAGTACTGAGCGAACTGCAGAAGCCAAGACATGTAACATTAGTTTCTGAAAGGCAACCGTTCTGTGGCATTATAGGTAATTATTTTTTCTTATATCATAATATCTCTTCAAAATATAAGTGAACATGAACATATAGTAGTTAAGGCAAAACAATCTTTGTCAAATTGTCAGCTCGCTTGCACTTCTTCTTCTTCTTCCTCGCGTTGTCCCGGCATATTGCCACGGCTCATGGGAGCCTGGGGTCCGCTTGATAACTAATCCAAAAATTTAGCGTAGGCACTAGTTTTTACAAAAGCGACTGCCATGTATTCTGACCTTACAACCCAGAGGGTAAAACTAGTCCTTGTTGGGATTAGTCCGGTTTCCTCACGATGTTTTCCTTCCCGAAAAGCGACTGGTAATCAAAATTTTATTTCGTACATAAGTTCCGAAAAACTCATAGGTACAAGCCGAGGTTTGATTTGAACCCGCGACCACCGGAATGCAAGTCGCACGCTCTTACCGCTAGGCCACCAGCGCTTCTTCTTCACATGCTTTATGAAAACAAACTATTCATTTATTCGTGGCTCGTTAAATAGCCGGATCTCTAGCAGTGGGTTAAAAGTTATAATAATGATAAACAAAGAGATATTGTTAAATTAACGCATCCTTATATTTAAATTCAGGTTTAGTAAAGAAGTTGAGAAAACAGTATCCTAACAAGCTCAGTGTGATCGTTGTGGACGATTACCATGCACCCTCCTTCACTCCAGATCACTCAATGTTTAAGGAGCAGATCCAGAAGAACTTGACCTTCAACATTTTGAAACAGGTAAAAATAGTTGACGATTTAATTTTTTACGAAGATGTAGGTACTTTAATAAAGAATAATCTAAGTAATTACAAAATAATAGATGTTAAGAGGGTTTAAGGCTGCATAAAATAGTATGGTTTATACAAACATTAACAAAAAATGAACAGTAGAAAATTTAATGAAAATTTAAGCACATGTAAAAATAATTGTCTAGAAAGCAAGTGCGTGTCTTTATAATAAACCTTCTTCATCAAAACTAATATGTACAATATAATTACAATCAAGAATTATATTTTTTTTTTAGTTTTTTTCTTCTTCTACAGGGTAAATGGGGAGGTTATTACACCATATCAAGTCCGAAGTCAACTCTGACTCGCAATGTGCAGCTGGCAGTTACTTCACCAGGCATGCTCGACTCACTCACGTGGATTGAAGCCCCTTTGAAGCCAAACAACAAATGTTTGGTTCAGGTACAGATTTATTTCTGATTTATTGCGTTATTCCTAAACGTCTTTCAAGTCTAACAAGCCGTTGATTATCGTTTGTGATAAGTAATTGTGTTTCTATGAAAGGGACAAATTTAATTTGGTCTTTCATTACAACATTTAACGTAGTTAGGCTAGGTACATATTCATTTCACGAAGTATTGCCAAAATTAGTTTTTAGCACACTAAATGAAGATCTCACGAGCTTAATACCACGATATATTATTTCATTTGTAAACGTATAACTAAAATGTTTAACCGTCTACGGGTATCGAACGGAGTCACCACTAGACCGGCACTAGCAAAGTCATACCTCTCTCGGAATGGGTATTTTTTTAAACGTACGAGTATGTGAATCTTCTGCCTTGTGATTGTGATGTATAGAAAAAATACCATGACACTCCGATACGATCTATCATATATAAAAAAAATGCTTTTTTGGTGGCGACTATAATGTCGACACTCGTTCTACTGGGATGCAAAAATCGAAACAATAGGCTCAAGATGAAAAAAAGTAGAATAACTTATTATTTATTGCGTATGTAGTGGTTTTGGTTGCTGATAGGCTAAAACTCGCCTTTTGCCACACCACAACCATCATCATGAAGAATATCCAGTAATATTCATTGCTTATATTGTAATGCTTTCATTACCGCAATGATTAAAAAATATGGATTTACTCGTATTTTGATAACCTACAGTTATTTTTTTTATGTTGCAGGTGTGCTTCACCTCTGCGTCATACAGGGACGCTCAACAATTACTGAGTAAAAAAGACGTACAACTAGGAATGGATTTTAGTGGTCTTGATAATAAGTAAGTTTGGTTTTGTATTTTCTTTTCGTATGAGGCTTAAGAATATAAAAATTATAAGTAGTATGAAATTTAGTTGCTATCATCAGCAATTACATCTCACTCAAATAAATTCATCAACCAAAAGTTTGGTCGATCAAAATACAGCTTGATTCACCTTCGTTCATATTGAAGGATATGGAATTCTGGACAATTGACTAGCAGTTTAAAACTTTTAATTATTATTATTTTAATTCACACATATTATCCCACGTTAAAACTAAATTCTTGCTAATTAACTTCAACAGTGGCAATAAAGTAATGGGGCTTGTACAAGGCGGTGCACTGGCGTCCACTGTCCAAGCAGACAAGAATTTGCTATGGCCCGTCCCCGAACATTGGTCTTTGGAAGATGCGGCCACCATACCTCTACCATATGCCTTAGCATACTACTGTTTGGTAAGTTACACGTTACACGTACAACATTATTATATGTTCAATTTTTTTTCTAATCTAGCACTCTTATTTTTCGATTAAATGACTGCCATTGAGATCGATATCAACTTCATGAGAAGCGCGGCGCCCCTTCCTAAGGATCCTAACAGCAGTGTTGTTAGGAATATTCTACAAACCATCATTTACTTTGATTTTATTTATAGTTTTAGGTGTTTGCTGCTGTATTAGAAAATATATTGTGTGCAATCGTACATAATTACATCTTAAAATTCTAGGGCCTGTCTTTACAAATCTTGACTTTGTTTCGTTTAATGTACCTGTGTCACAAAATACTATTTTAGAATCACTTACACTTTCACTTCACTTTCACTTTCTGCATCTGAGTCTTGATGATAATACAATACAATACAATACTCTTTAATGCTCACTTCACAGCCTAGTGTCATTAGTACAAGATATGCTTAATTTGGGGCTAGGTCGATCTGTGTAAGATTGTCCCCAAATATTTATATATATATTTAATTTTACGATTTTGTTCAAGGGTATGAGATCAGAATTATTACGCGGTCAGCGTGTATTTGTAACCAGTGGAGCAGGGGCTTTGGGCCAAGCTGTCATCTCTATATGTCTGGCGAATGGCTGCCAAGTGTACACTGCGGTCAGTGATATCCACAAGAAACGCTTCTTATTGAGGATGTTCCCACAACTCAAAGGTAAGTTAGAAACCGTGGTTGAGAGTCCATCTATAGAACTTAATTCATCTTAGCTTTCTTGATTTGAGACAAGACAAGACAAAAGGGAAATAACCTCTGCATGCATCATCTTTATGTAATAAAAAATATTTGTTGAAATTTGAAGTTTAATAGCTGTCAATAAAGTTGAATATCATATCCGCCATAAAAATGGCTTATGCGGTAAAGGGTAACGCGCGCCCCTCCAAGACTATAACCGCATAAATCGATTTTTGTAAATTTTAAGCAACTATATCTGTTACTCTAATTAGGTACACTTTTGGAGGAAAAGATAAAGATGTCCGAAATTTGCGAACTTCGGTGTTCGCGGTAGATCCTCTGAGCAAATATGCATTTGAAACGCTCTGGAGAAGGGCTAAAATTGTTTATTTTTATTATTGTTATTTTTATATGAAAAACCAACATTCACCATATTTCAATTTTAAATAAATTAACAGAGACTATTACTACTTATCACATATGATAACTTTTATACGTTTTTGTTTTTTTTTCTTTCCGAGTGTATCTGATATAATCAAATCCATTTCTCGGCATTTTATACATGTCTCAATGAAATGGACATAGAATTTATAAATTATTAGACTTGTTTGAATGTAGTTGCTGAACAGTCAGCAAATTCATTTTGGATATAAAATGGCAAAAACTTATTTTCAACAGAGCATCAGATCGGTAATAGCCGTGACGCTGATTCGTTAAAAAGAACGATGGTGGACGGGCACAAGCGGTGTGATATCGTTGTTAATGGTTTTAGCGGAATGCAGCGAGAGGTACGTACTTTATGATATGATATGATATGATATGATATGATATGATATGATATGATATGATATGATATGATATGATATGATATGATATGATATGATATGATATGATATGATATGATATGATATGATATGATATGATATGATATGATATGATATATTTATCTCACAATATAAAATTTCACTTAAAACTATGCGTGGTGAATTCTTAGGAATTTATATTGTGATTGTCGGTTTGTATAATATTTTAAAGGAGGGTGAGCTAATTGGCCCTTATGACCGATAAGGGCAAGTGACATGTCACCGGATAGGTTATTCTAAATTGTAAAACTTTTACTAGGGCAGGTAGCCCCAAATCGTTACGTGACATAAAAATTCGCCGCATAAAATTAATGTGAGTTGAAAGGTTTTTTTGACACTAAGTTCCCGTGTCGCAGATTATGAAGGTTTTGTTACCGTCGATGATTTACTCGTAATGTTACGACACGTCTAGTATGATCATAGCCTTATATGCGTTTTCTCATGTTCAGTTAATCAGCACAGCTCATAATTGAAGAACCTTGTGTTTAAAAAATAGTAGTCATGTTTTAATTGGTATGTAGATATTTTGTTGTTTTCTATGCGTATTCATATAAACGTTAAAAACCGTTATACAGAACTAAAACGCATTGATAATAAAAATAATTTTACTGACGAAATGTCTATTTTATCTTGCCATCATTTTTTTACACAGATATATGACAATACTCTCCATAAAAAGGGAGTATATAAAAAAACCTTTGTAATGGTATATCGCTTATTCTTATTAGTTCTAGGTCTAGTGTCCATATAATTCTGCCCATCCTCCTTTACACTATTTGAGCATTTATCTCTACTATATTTGTTATTTATACTCAAAAATTTCAAGCGCCTTTAACCCCATCAGTAAACAAGTCCATATTTTTTTTAAATTATCTTTTGTTTTACAGCCATAAACAGTAAATGTAGTTATCGTGACACGAAAAAAATTGAAGAAATATGTTCTTTCTGGATCAAGGATTAAAAGATGTGGTTCTGTGTATTAAAATTACAAGAAAAAATACATTTATTAAAAGTGGATTTTTAAAGCTCATTTTAGCACACTGAATTCACAATATCATTAATACCGCCCAACATATTAGTCTTAGTATCTTCTGTGTACCATTTTAACAAAAGTTTAATAACTTTAATATTGCTTACAATAAAATTTCTAACGATTTAATATAAGAGAGCTATTTACTGAATATTCAGGTGGTGATGCAAGGCCTTGAAGGTTTTGGCGAGTTTCTAGACGTCAGCGATGAAGACATGGAAGCCAACGAAAACTTTGGCATGTCCTTTGTCGTCGATGAAAAGAACTACAGAGCTGTTCGCCTTTCGACCATTTTCAAGCCGGAGTATTCGGAACTAAGCAAGGTAACATAAATTGATTCGTCTATTTAGTGTACCGGGGAAAGTCTAATTATTATGTGTCGCTGTGGCATAATCTGTACTATTCCTGAGCTAAATTATCCTAAATAAATATATACTTATACAACGGGTTACACCAGCCACTAAAAGTGAGCTGGGTACACACACATTGTGTAGGTCATACTGAGCAACTTACTATGAGATGGGATAGTAATTTTTTTGTCGCGATTTCGGGGTTGATCTCAAGTTGGTCAGTATGACCTATACAACCGTGTACCCATCCCAATTTCAGTAGCTGGTGTAACACGTTGTATATGAATTAATGAAAATAAGGCTTTAGTAATCTAAATCAAAACGTATACCTATTATTATAAATAAATAAATATTATAGCACATTAACTAACTACCTATGTTTTTTTATTCCAGCAACTGCAAGCCATGATCTGGCAAGGAATCGAAACGGGCGCCGTCCGCCCGCTGTCCCGTGTGGTGTATCCACCGACAGCGATCTCAAGAGCCTTCAGACTCGTGGCTACTAGTCGGCACAGGGGCCGTGTGCTGATCAGAATGACTGACCCTATCACTCTTAGTAACGGATTCAGCGTGACACCTAAGTAAGAATTGGTCAATATTTAAGATAGTTGGTATGTAGACACCCGACAAGTGTACATGACGTATTAGACGATTAAAAAAAATAGGTACTGTTATTATCATACTGCCACATAGACTAGTTAAACAATCATATCGCACGCGATTCCATACTTGAAGCAGCGTTCGACATAATTATAGATAGCACAAATCACGCTAATGATCTAGTCAAGATAACAGAAAATTGTTAGATAAGATTAGGGCAGAGTACTTACAACTAGTTGGTTAGGGAAATCTTTTAAAGGAACATGTTTTAGTGACCATGGTTACTGCTGGTTAAAAATGAATGAATGAATGAATAGAAAAGTTGTATTTGGTCACAATTATGTATTGTGATTCAATACACCTTTCTATTGTTTCCTATTTGTTAATTCCTTAAAGAAAAAGGGTACATGTCTATTAATATGCCCTGCTTCAAAGTTAGAATTGATTCAATTATACTTTCTGGAATGATAACGATTACATTTTTTCACAGAATATGGTTTTCATCCACACATACGTACGTAGTAGTGTGCGATGACGATGGTGTGGGCATTGAGTTGGCCGATTACATCGTAAAGAGAGGCGCGTCCAAACTTGCCATACATTTCAAAACAAGCGTTGTTGGAGGATACGTCCACACAAAGCTAACGTGAGTACATAATAAAAAAGATGAAATTTAATAATTAAAGCGTAAAAAATAGTACCCAATCGAAGAGAGCAAAAAACGGCCAATTTTATAAATCGTTCCTAGCAAATTAAAGTGTATTTTTACCTTATCAATAAATTAATTATAATTTAAATAAACACGATTTAAGTACAACAATATATATTTCTTAATTATAAAATTGGGTTACCTAATATGTGCGAGTGGGACTGGGCGGGACACGTTTGCGCGTATGCCAGATGACTTATGGGCTAAATTAACCAGAAATTTGTCCCCACAAAATCAAACCCGGGGTAGCGGTAAACCTCGACGGCGTTGGCGCGATGACCTTGACGCCTTCGACAGGAACTGGTGGGAGACAGGTCAAGACCGGGATACGTGGAAAAGGAGGAGAGAGGCCTTTGCCCAGCAGTGGGACACTCTAGGCTCATATAAATAAATAAATAAAAATAACCTAATATGTATTAAAATGGATGGATTAAGCATCATGAAATATATCTACTTTATTTTCACAATAATTTCTTGTACTATTTGTCCCTTTTGTTTATTATACGAGAATTAATTTACAGGAAATGGCAAAACGCCGGTGTATCAGTTACACTATGTTCTGAGAATCTTCAAACGGAGAAAGGCTGCGCAAATTTACTAAAGGAGGCAGCCAAATTAGGTCCAATAGAAGGTCTCTTCATCGTTCAAGATCCGGATGCGATCGAGAAAACTTTAGAGCAGCGGGGCTTTGTTGACAAGTTCAACAATAGGAGTCTGGTTGTTAATAATCTTGATTTGGTGTCGAGGAATCTTTGTAACAAATTAAGGTCAGATGTATTTATTAATAATTTTAAGTAACGACATTATTAAAATGTCTTAGTTTTGTTTATAAACTGATTTTGCACAATAGTCTTATTAGTACATTTTAGAGTATATAATGTATTCCATGATGATAGTGATTTTAAATACCTATTTATTTTACATTTCAGATATTTTGCAATGCTAATTCGTTCATCAGAAAGTGTGACTGACGAATTTACTTCATCGGTAGTGGACAAGATCTGTCAATCGAGGAATGAGATCGGATTACCGGCACTGGCACTGCATGTTGACTCAATAAAAGTGGTGAGGACAATTATTTAATAATTATTTCATTTTATCAATCTTTAAAGTTTGTTCAGCTACCGCTTTATGGCCAGTAAAATAAAAATAGTGTATTATTGATTTTTCTTTCAGTTTTATAATAATAATACAATTTTAACACATTTTTACAAATAATTTATCTATATGTTTATATAAATTCATTCGAATGTCCTTTGTGTAAAAAGACTTGATTCAACTTTCATGCTACTGACTCTGAAACAATAGACGTAACGAAATTGTAGACAGTACAGAAAGTTACGTTTCTTTTTTTAGTTTGACCAAAACACAGAGAACTCTAAGACAAAGCCGCTACCCGTGTCGGCAGTGTTCAAAGCGCTAGAAACGAGTTTGAAACTGAAATACAGCAATGTTGTGACGTTCAATTTAAAGAAGCGCGTACATGGTGACTTTTTGCAGAAAATAGAAAAGGTTTTAGGTAAGTACACACAAGTTTAAATTATTCTGAGGTGTATTGCAATTGCAACTTATTAAACGAGGAAAACAGAGAAAAATCAATTCTTTCTCGTCTTCGTGCCTTCAAGTTTTGAAAATTTCACTTTGTATGTACACAGAGAGCGATGTTCAATAAGTAGGTATCAAAACGATTTTTTTTTGTTTAACGTCTTATCGCATACATGTTTGTAAAATGTATATTATAAGAGGTATTTTAATAAGCATAATATTGTTTCAAAGTCTTAAGGTATAACAAATTGAACATTCTTTTTTTAATGTTTCTTTCTGAAACGATACAGCTATTTTTTAATAATAAGTATAGATATATCAAGTAGGTATATATGATTTATTACTAATTCTAATATCTTTCGTATATTTACAGGAGTCCGCCGAATCGAAGATATCGATGAGAAACTGACCTTAAATAATCTTAGTTTATCCAATAACAACTTGGAAGAAATTCGTTTAGTTATAAACGAATCGTACGACTTATTTATCGCTGTTGACAATCTGAGGAAAATGACTATTTCCAGGTAAATGACACTCTTGCATAATAAAAGCAATTTCATTTACACATGAAGGATTGTAGAAAATGTCATAGAGATTACTTTGTTTATTGAAAGTTGTGTTTCTACCTTAAACAATTTTCTTAACACAATGATTACATACATACATACATACAACTGAAAAATAAGATACAAAAGCGGGCGAGAGCAGAGGAAACATCGACTTTACAAGTTTCTAATTTTTTTCCTACCTACAAAAACTAAGTCTCTTGCTTACTTCTGGATGGGAATTTTGTTAGGAATATGAGTAAGCCTTTGTTTTGAATAATATTCGACTATTTTGTTAAAATTATTGTCAGTAAGTATTTTAATATTCTCACATTGACGTGTAGTGAAGAGCAATATCAGTGTGTATAAAAAACATACAGTGTTTTCATTGATATTGATTTTAATACACTGTAGATTTTTCTCTCTTGCATATTAAAAACCCTAAACTAAACGTGATCAAGGACTATCAAAGACTGCACCTAATATTAAAAAAATTACTATTTCAGTATCAAAACATTAGGCAACAACCTGAACATGTATAGAACGAACTTCGACAGTGGTTTGGGCGCTTTCTACACGTTCATTGATGGGGATGAATGTATGGCAACTGAGCCTATGGTCAATATGCCCACTAAAGTAGCTAACGCGGCAGAGGTAAGTTGAAGTAGGGATAGTACCTAAATAATAGTAAAAAAATTAAAAATAAACGAAGGAGAATCTACTAAAAGATATAAATTCAGTATCATCAAACCAACAAACTGTCTTACAGTTTGACAGAAAAAAAAAACAAAATTGTAAAATCAGGGTTTTTTTACCAGAATAAATGTTTTTTTTTTTTTTTTTTTAAAAAATCCAAAAAAAAATATTGTAAACATTTTGATATGTCCAGTAGGCTCAGCAAGAATGCATCGCGACATTATCTTGCGGATGAGATAGGCTACCCATCTCTCTCCAATTAATGCAGTTAGAAAAAGACCGGTACAAGTGCTCAATTAAATAATAATAAGAAAAAAATAACATATAACTAGATCAATTTAATCAGACATTGGTATTGCCACGAGAAAGTTTGAATTTTAACAATGTTTTTAAGGATTGACTTCTTTGATGTTAATTATTATAGTTATAAAATCATAACCAAATTTAAAATTTTAGAAGGAGGAAGAGTTGGATCCAAAAGCTACATATCTGATGATGATACCAGGCTTCGAAGGTCACCACGAGATGCTACTGCCAATATGCCAAAGACTGAAGATGCAGGTTCAGGTGCTGCAACTGGGCCCTGATCTAACCAACGACAATGTGCAACAGATGGCACTAAATATTATGAAGGTAGGTATGTGGAGAGGCCAGATAGAAAAGAGCAAACGACTTCCCACCCCAGAGGGGAATCATAGACTTATTGGAATTTGTCTGGTTTTCTCACTATGTTTTCCTTCACCAGAAACCAACTAGCACTTAAACATCAAATGAAGTTCCCAAAATCTCATTGGTGCGTGCCGGAGTTCAAATCTGTGATATCTGGTTTCCTGGGTGCCGCACGCTTAATTGTTGTCATGTTGTCTGAAACGAAGGTGTGTAAGATCCATAATAACAATAACCGGCCAAGAGCATGTCGGGCCACGCTCAGTGTAGGGTTCCGTAGTTACTCTTCCGTCACAATAAGCTAAACTGGAGCTTAAAGTATAGTTAATTGTTAACCAAGGGATGAAACGGTACCTTTCACCCGAAGTTAAACAAATTTGCATAATCAGTACCTAATTAAAGTAAGTCTTTTTACTATGAAGGGAAAACTTTTTGCGATAACTCAAAAACAGCTAAACTGATCATGTCCGCTATAGTTTTCATTTAATGTCTTTCTTAAGCTCTACTTCCACGATTTTTTTCATATTTTTTGGACCTATGGTTCAAAAGTTAGAGGGGGGGGGGGACACATTTTTTTTTTCTTTCGGCGCGATTATCTCCGAATATATTCACTTTATCAAAAAATGTTTATTGAAAACCCCTATTAGTTTTGAAAGACCTTTCCAACGATACCCTACACTCTAGGGTTGAAGCGAAAAAAAAATTTCACCCCCACTTTACGTGTAGGGGAGGCACCCTAAAAAAAATTAAATTTTTAGATTTTATTGTACGACTTTGTCGGCTTTATTGATTTATATATCCATGCCAAATTTCAGCTTTCTAGCACTAACGACCACGGAGCAAAGCCTCGGACAAACAGACAGACAGACAGACAGACAGACAGACAGACAGACAGACGGACATGGCGAAACTATAAGGGTTCCATTTTATGCCATTTGGCTACGGAACCCTAAAAAGCATTAGACAGAACTACTGCGTCGTTTACTTAAAGCCAATAACTTACAGCAAGTATTATTTAAAAAATATGGCAATATTTCCTATCTATCTACTTATAGGTCTATCACACGATGTTTTAAATTCAAGTAAAATTGCTGTGCAAAAATATTTTTATGATAAAAACAGTTAAGTGAGAGAGCTTAAAAATATTCAGATATTTACGCTCTAAAGATTTCCACCGAAAAAGCCGGAATCAGCTAAATTTCTTCAAACCAAAAAGTTTTCCAAGCAAATATTTTCCTTTCATGTTGACTGTAGTTCAAATGCCCGCAGCGATTCTGCTTTGATTAACAAATTGGAAATATTTAAGTTTCTTTGTTCTTAATTGATATTTTAATTTTCCCAGTTTATGAAAAACCGATTCGAGCTCAAGTCGAAGTTCTACCTGTTCGGTTATTCGTTCGGCGTAAACGTAGCTTTAGAATTAGCGGCGTTAATTGAAAAAGAAGGTAAGAATTTCAATTTAATTTGTTGTCATAACTTATTAGAAAACTAGGTGCATTTTTTGCGTATATAAATATTAACAGTCTCTAAAAAAAAGAGATAAATCAGCTACTTCAACGCATTCACTGCCTACGTTTTTGGCCTATTACGCCTTTTTTTCGCTTTATAGCGAATGGCGCTTACTAACACAGAAACCCCTGAGCGAGTCGCTAGCAGTGAGTGTGTCAAAGGGTCAAAGGGCTGACTATATCAGAACAAGTTCGTCAAGACGCAGCGGATACGCATGTGACGTATCTGTAGTGTTGCGTTTCTGTCATGTTTTGCTCCGTGAACGATGCGGTTTTATATAACAACGTCTGGATGGCGAAACTAAAGATAACTTTAGTTCATTATAATCTACGACGACGTCACTCAACGTCGACGACTAAATTCTAGCTGGTTGAAAACATGTGTTAAGCCATACAACCTCTGTATACTAACATCATCAATTTTTCCAGGTTACGTAGGTGTCGTATACTGCTTAGACAGCAGCCCGGACGCATTAAGATCACAACTTAACGCTTATCTCGGCAACCTATCGGACACCAAACTACAGGACACCATCGTACAACACATGTACCGGCTCATGGCGGGCAGAGAAGACGAAGATCTCGTAAAAGATTTGGCCAAAGCAGAGTCCTGGTCGGAAAAGATCGATCTATGCTTGAAGAAACTTAGAGGCCTAGTCCACTACTCTAACCAATACACACGCTCAGTCCTCGAGTCTGCTTATAACAGAATTCAAACAGCTAGAACTTATGAACCGAGCTTCAAACTGGAATCAGAATTAATTCTCATGAAGGCCATACCTCACCCGAATTGCCAAAAGCTACCTGATGATTACAATTTGTCGAAATATACTAAGCAGCCGGTTAAGATATTCCATCTAGCGTCAGACCACGCATTGGCACCGCATGACAGTAGAGTCGCCAATATCATCAACAAGCTTTTTGAACCGAAATTGATTGAGGAGTTCAAGAGCAAGAATCTCTGTGAGACGTATTTGACGGAATTATTCAAAATGTTTTAATATTTATTTATGTTCGGCCACTTATTTAAGGTAGTATTAAATTTTTGAGGTTTACATACGTGTTTGAGTTATTTAATTTAACTTCCTTCATTTGAACCGAAAGCACACTCAGTTTATAAATATAAAATATCAAAAAATATATTAGGAACATTTTGAAAATATACAGAGTAAAATAAATAAAAAAACCTTTTTAAATGTTATACCTTATTTTTGTGATTAATATTTCTGTGATCTCGGAAACGGCTCTAACGATTTCGCTGAAATTTGGTATATTGGGGTTTTTGGGGGTATAAAATCTATGTAGATTAGTCTTATGTTTGGGAAAACGTGTGTTTTCGAGTTTTCATGCGTTTTTCTTTCGACGTAGAATATGGTCGCTAATTTCGTGTTACCGGCCACTGTCCGTCTGGTCCAGCGGGTTATAACGCGGACTGCTAAACGAGTGTTACGGGTTCGAATCTCGCCCGGTGACTAACTTATGTTTTTTTTTATATGTTCAAGTTTATTTTTTAATTTTTATAGTTATAACCGAGCAAAGCTCGGTCGCCCAGGTACTAAGGTACCTAAAAGAGAAAATATGAAGTAAATCGTGTCAACCAACATTGTCTACATTGGCATTGTCTTTAGGGCAGTTTCAGAAAAAAAACAAATTTTGGGTTGTTTCTACTCAGAATCACGAGCACTATGGATTTAAACAATAAATATGGAACCCTAAAAAAAAGGGTCCCACTTTTAATCGTACATACATGTATTACAAAACTAACTTATAAATTTTGTATGGTTAATTACGGCAAAATGAGTCCATTTTATTCTGAAAACCCCCTTTAATACCTACACCCATTTCAAAGAACGAGCTATGATAGTTTTTTTTTATTTACAAGTTATTTAGGCAGGAGCCAACAAAGGGGTTTAAGCTGATCTTTCTGTTTTATATAAAAATGCGGTTACAGGTATTGTAAAGTGTTCTCACTGCACCCACCTTGAAGTTTCTCTGTTTTGCCTTATGGTTGACTGGTAGAGAATGCCTATTGGCATTAAGTCCGCCTGTTGTACTCTTTTTTATGTGCAATAAAGTTTAAAATAATAATAATAATAAAGTGTTACCCCCTTATTCATAAAACTTTACGGGCCTGATTTAGTTAAATTATATGTTATCCCTTTCTTACAAATACATAAGTCAAAATGACAAATAAAGACAAACGATTCATAGCTAATTCAGGCCAGTAACGCGTTTACGCCATTAGTAACTTTATAATCATGCCAAACTTAAAATAATGTACATAAATATATTACAAATATATATGAATGTATGTTTTGACGACCGGTCTGGCCTAGTGGGTAGTGACCCTGCCTATAAAGCTGAGGGTCCCGGGTTCAAATCCTGGTAAGAGCATTTATTCGTGTGATGAGCATGGATATTTGTTCCTGAGTCATGGGTGTTTTCTATGTATTTAAGTACGAGTATTTATAAATATTTATATATTATATATATCGTTGTTTAAGTACCCTCAACACAAGCCTTATAGAGCTTACTGTGGGACTTAGTGAATTTGTGTAATAATGTCTTACTATATTTATTTATTTATATTATATATATCGTTGTCTATGTAACTACCACACAAGCATTTATTGAGCTTGCTGTGGGACTTAGTCAATTTGTGTAATAATGTCCTATAATATTTATTTATCTATTAAAATAATCTCGATATATTTTTGCTTCTCGATGGACATTTGTCGATAAAAGATTGTCATCTTGGCTACGACTGTCATGGGTGTTATAACACATATAACGATAATAATGCATTAACCAAATTGACTATTTTCCGTGGCAAAAATATAATTTCCACTTAAAATAAGGTCACAATCTGAAACCTCCATCGTAAAGCTTTCCAGAACTAAGTGCAACTGCACTTAGCCCCATGCACCCAGTTTTTAACGGCGCCCTAGTTACATGTCCAATTCCTAAATCAGCCTGAGTGTATGTATGTGTGTGCGAAGCTCCCGAACCATTTACCTAATCCTGTGATAGACGGCCGCACCACCGTTTTATTTTCTGTTCGACTGAAAATTTAAATGTGATCCTATTTTCGGTGGACTGCTGTATATAGGCAAAGGGGATGTTTCAAGGAAGCAAATTTATGTTTTAAGCGTTTAAGCATAGGCAATTATAAAGTAGTTATAATTTACGGAATAGGCAGTTGTAATTTTCTAGGTAGAGTAAACCGTACGTTCCCACGTTTGTAGCAATTTGCATTTGATAGCTCCTTACCTAATCCCGAAAATCATTTAGAAATTACTCATAATTATAACTTTGTAATGAGAGTCCCTTTTCGAAATTATACGCCACTTTCTAGTGTTTTTGTTTGGCGAGTATATATTTTTTACAGTAAATATGGTGCTACTTTTCCGCACTAGTGCGTAAATTAGCAAATTATGTAACTATGTCGAAAATTTAAAGTCACTAGGGTCACTACCCACTAGGGCAGACCGGTCGTCAAAATATACATTTATATACTCGTACATTTGTAAATATAATATAATTAAAATTTAAATACTGTAAAACGTTGTACGATACATGTGCGAATAGGTAATTCGCAACTAGAGTCGATTTAACTCCCTTCGGTCGTGTTTTAATTTATCGCCACTCGTTACGAATTTCCTATTTTTCGCACTTGTATCGTAAATAACTGTTCCCGATAAGTAGTTTGAATGACGATAACACGTTACTTATAATACTCATAAAATTATATTGATGCCAAATTGAAGATTGAAGCACTGAAGTTAGTACAGTCAGCATCAAAAGTAGCGGATCAAACAAGGTTTCAAAAGTATCTACCATTCTGGAATAGCTTAACAAAATGTGGTAGTTCTATATGTAGAACAATGAAGACGCTAAAAGATATACTTTTGGATGTAAATTTTAGAGATTTATCTATATTTAGAAAAGTTATCCGGAATATCAAATACTTTTGGCGCGTTGTTTCATCAGCTACTATTGATGCTGACTGTACCTATCATGATGCATCTCATAGGTAACAATCTACGAATAATAATATATACTCGTACATATCTAAAATGTATTTACCATTTATAATAAGGGACAAACTTTTCATTATTTCTGTACACGCCTAATTGCTTCAAACAATGTCTTTTGCAATTCAAGAACAGTTAACAAACTAAGTTTAACGCGACATATTTTACCCTAATCCCAGCTACAACACAGGGAAGTGGAAACAAAGAAAGGGATATAATAGAATATTCTTTATTATTGAAAAATAAAAAATAAAAACTACATTAAAATATACCTACCTTAAACAAAACTACATAAAGCTAAAAAGGAAAAAGATTAAAAACTAAAACTACAACTAAAGTTATAAATGAAAAATCGGCTCCAGCTCGTTGCCTTGTGGCAAGGTGCCTAGAAGGCTGGCGGCATTGCCGCGCTGGACAGCAATGCCAATGCGTTGTGCGAGGTAAGAGCCGGCCCTCTTGTCACCCGTTGCCTCCACGAGGCGCTTCGAAAATAATAGATAATAGAATATGTCCAAAGTTAAAGTTTATAAATGGAGTGGAGAACGGAAACAACCTTTAAATTGTCGAGATAAGTAACCGAAGTTCGCTGGACGATAACGGATCGTGCTGTTGAGAAAGGTAAGTTGGACTTGTTTGTTTTTGGTTTTCGTTACTATAGTACCCCTCTTTTTACAAAGTTTTTAACCTCTTTAGTTGATAAACTTGCGAAGGTAACCTATGTGAAAAATAAAACAAATCCTTTACGAATCCAACGCTTAAATAACGATATAAAAGGTAAGGTTATAAGATAAACAGTTTAAATTGCTCGGGAAGAAACAGAGGGTCTACCGCGAAAACCGAAATTCGTAAATTGCGGGGATCTTTCTCTTTTACTCTTACTAAGACGTGATTAGAGTGACAGAGAAAAATGCCCGCAATTGACGAATTTCGATTTTCGCGGTAGGCCCTCAGTATGAGGATTCCCTGCGAGTGTTTCTCTTATCCCATCTAACCTTGAGCGTATTGTACCTATTGAACTTGCGGTAGACCGATAAATACTACTAAATAAGTCAAAAAACCCAGGAAAGTAAAACCAGGGCTATCTAACAATACAATTGAACTGAATGATAGTCAACATCATAGATGAAAGCCCTGGCTATCAACCTGAATGGTGGTTTGGGCGTTGTTGGTCTAAAGCGACGTTAGAAGCTTTGTCCAAGAAATCGCACAAGGGTATATAATAAGTATTGGTAGACACTAGCGGGAAGATGTGACTGATTTGCGTGCTTGTAAGGCGCAAACTAACGGTATCACACTTGGTCTCTTTTAGGTAAAACAAGTTACAAAAAACATGTTTTACTTTATTTTATTCCAAGCCACCCACTCAAATATCTTACTTCGATTCTACTTAGATTGATTCGCGTGACTGCAGTTCATTCTCAAAGCAATTACGATTTGAATAGAACCAAAGACGTCTTCCAATTCAAGACGCCTGAGCAACAAAACTGATTCAAATTTGGCCTATTAATACTGTAGAAGTGACAAGCGCAGAGTTCTGCTATAAATTGCAATGGAGCTACTACATTTTGGAGCGAGCAGTAGTGTTGGTAAGAAATCAGAGTTTATTGAATCACCTCAACTTAATTTTTCTAAATCTAATAATTATGATTATACTAAACTTATTTGACAATTTAATTTTCTAAACTTCTATTTTTTTAACAGAGACCCCTAGTAAACACAAGAAACTACTTTTTCATCACACTTACTCGAAAAAGATCTTATTTCATGTACTTAAGGACAAAGGCCTATTTTGTTCCCGCGGGAGTTATGGATTGTAAAAAAAAAACTATAATTCCCCAGGGAGTTGTAGCTTTTTTTATTTAATTATGTCACTTATTCATACAAAGTAGCATAAACGAGTCTTACTTTTAAAATACTGACGTTTATAATTTAATAATTTTGTTAAAATATTGTTACATAATTTTTAATCGTGGCTAAATGCCAAATAGGTCTGTGTCTTCGATGCCTCACCTGTCCAGAAATTACAAAATGGGGCACAAAAGTTTGATATGTCACCGTATTTAAGAATTATTTCGCTTAAAATTTAGCAAGTGTGATGAAAAAAAACCAATGTAAACAAACGCAAGAATCACCTAAAGATGGTAATTTTGACAATATTTGCCGTTTATCACGCTTACTCAATAGTTTCGGTAAAGTTAAAAAGATACGGCTACGTCTCGTGTGACGTCAGGCTTGTCATTGCATAACGTATCATAAAGCGGACTTTATGATACGTTTGACATTTGTACATTTTTCGTTGTGCAATAAAGTTTATATAAATAAATAAAGTGAAGGTCAATAGAAAAGACAAATTATGTAAACAAACCAATTTACATTCCTTCGTAATTTTGCAATTTTCGTGGACCATACCATAATTTGTATTTATATTATATCAATTACTAGTTAAAACTATATATTAATTATTAATATTTCCATGAAAACACCCGTCGTAAAACATTTAGTTTATACGTTAAATGCTAACAAAAATTGACTGATTTGTTTACATTATTTGTGTTTTCTATTGTACTTCACTTTGTTAAACGTGTGGTTCATGATATCTACAAGTTTAAAATTTTAGTTCCTTAGGTCACTGCTAGAGGCCGCCACTGTACAATACAATTTCTCCAAATAAATCGCTTACGCCGTGTCTATCGAGTACGGGATTGCCATCTCATGGTAAGCGCATAGTTGTAGCTTTGTAAAGAGCATATTTCATATTCAAAAACGTTCGATTGTTTCCGTATTCTCTTGCCAAAAATTTCACGTTCAAGCTAATTATCCAATAGCACTTGACGTTTTTTACGAAGGGCAAAATGGTGCTTTAAAATTACCTAGATTGTATGTATCTGAGAACTCTCTAGATATTTCATTTTACTCCTTTCATAAAGCTTGCGGTACCTATACTTCCTAAGGAAATCACAAGTAAAATGACTTCTCCACTGAAACCATTACTAACTCCATTGTATCCGTAGTTGTCTACAAAATGTACCATAGCCGAGACAAATTGACAGCGGGAGTCCCGGCGGTGCCGGACAATTATTGCGTCCAATATGCAACTATCGGTAAAGCCCCCCCTCAAAACTACGACGTTTCAAACCGTTCGAATACTATACTAGAGAACGAGCTTTATATGGAGGCTAGTTTTACTTTAGAACAGATTCAAAGCGTTTTGAAATTGGAATTAGTTAATTGATCGCCATTTTGTTACAATTTGGCGAATGTAAGCATGAGCGGTAAAATTGGTCAGTATCGTGAAATTACCAAAATTGTCCTTGGCATGTTGACTCGTATTTTTGATTGATAGTTAGCGAGTATCAAAGAAAAATACGTATCCACGCGCGTACATCGGAAAATCATTACGCATTACTCTTAAGTTATTTACTCTTACCTAAGTATCAATTTTACATGTTAAACAACCTCTAGTTACTTAAGGGACTAACCCCGAAATCGCGAAAGCGTTTCAAACATTTCGGCTGACTAAATCATAACCATAATACGCACGACTTAATATTTGATAATATTAAATTACATAGATCCGTCAGATTTTGAAACAAACAATTTGACTTTCAAGAACAATTCCTAATGTTATACTATTATTAGCCCTTATTAAACCGCTTGTAACAACCAGAATTCAAATACCAGTACCCCTAGTGTACATTTATTCGATAGCGGATCGTGACTTACGCGTTTACAAAATGAGACTTAACGCAAACGCGTACGTCACGCTACGCTATCGAATAAATTTATACTAGGGGTTCAGGACTACTTCAAAATTCCATTTCGAAGTACGATCAAATTTGGTTAATAAACTTATAGTGCATTATCTACGTGAGTATGGACTATCAAATGCTTAAGATCGGTAGGTATTCTCATTTCAAATTTGAGGTGGTTTTGATATTGACATGATACGATCACTTGCGCTTAGGGTTTGCGCTATGGGAAGATCCGGGTATCCGGAGTCCGGACCTGGATACCGGATTGCAAACCCCACTCGCGCTTATCCGTGCGCGCCAAACGTACTTCGAATCGTGTCATACAAAACAAATTTATGGTAGTTTTGTTATTGATATGATACAATCACTTGCGCTTAGGGTTAGCGCTATGGGAAGATCCGGGGATCTGGAGTCTGGATACCGGATTGCATACCCTACTCGCGTTGGTGCGCGCCAAACGTACTGCCAATCGTGTCATATTTAAGGCATCACGCTTTTACTCAAAATAATCTTGTGCTCGTGAAATATACCTGCGAAATGGGTCGTATCATAACTATATCAAAATCAAGATCTGAATCGCTCCTGTTACCACGCAATTTATTCGTGATTTATTGATCCATGAATGTTTCATTCAGTGGAACAACCACAGCCTCATAAAACAAATACCCATTGTTTTAAAAGCCCAAATTCAACGAAGCAAATCAAAATTATGCAGATTTAATGAAAACGTTTGATTGATTGGGCTTATTCAAATGGTTTGAATGTATAATTTAAAACGCTTGTCAGTTGCGCTAGAATTATAAGAGTACAGAATTCTACGTCATATATGTGGCGTTCCACGGATAAGGGGGACGTCCATTAATTACGCTAGAGGTTTTTGAGGATTTTTTAACTCCCCCTGGGATGTCGTGAGATTTGTCTCGATTCCCTCCCAACCCCCTAAACTCACGTGAGATCTTTCAAATTTTGTGTTTCAAGTATAAATGAGTTTAATTTATTAACCATTTAAACATAGCAAAATTTTTTATTATTATTTTAATTAAGTGTATCTAGTAAAGACGACGCGGACCGAATCATTAAAATATCAATAGGTACTAAATAATTTTACATCTATTCATAGATTTATAGTATATTTATATAGGATAATTACGTCGATGATTTTGACGTTTCTCTCAAATTTTTACGCTATTTTTGCCCAAAAATAATTACGTATAATTTTCCGAATCAACCCTCCCCTCCATCTCCCCCACGTGAGATTTAGTAAGATTCAGCTTGCCCCAATTGAAACAGTAACAGCCACTAAGTAGGGTTTATCGTCTATTACCTTCCAAATTCTAATAACCTGGACACTTGACTGATTTAAACTTTCACAATTTTTACACATTTTTATCTCATAGAAACGGGACTTAATACTAAAATGGCTAAATAAGAATTTTATTTCCTAATTCACGCAATTCAAGTAAACCAAATAGGTAACATTAGTTCTGATTTACTCGGATTGTGTGAATATTAAACATAATCTTTTTTAGTATATGTTGTCCAATTATTAATCCATGTCCAGTTAGGTGACCAGTAATATGAAAGTTTGCGAACATTCATTTTATTACAGTTTAATCTATTTTAAATCAAAAGACGTGTAAAAAATATACCACTATGGAGGTCGTACGCTGGCCTACTAGAATTTGACTGTATCTGAACTGGGATCACACTGCTATCTTTACTGGCCATAAACAGGGCGAGACAAAGTAAGCTAGTTAAACTTTTGAGGTGTTCACGTCAGCAGACTCACTTCGGTTTAGTGATCGCTCAATTCCTGAGACCAATTTGGAAAAGGTCGTAAATCCCTTCAAGATGCTCCTACACTTAAATCTTTTGATTCAAACAGCTTAGATTTAGTAGGACCGTTTGTCTTCTCATCATTGGATTTAAAGTCTTTGTTAGAAAATTTATACTTTAAATAGGGGACTTATACTGATAATAAGGTTTTTGACTTCGTTTGGCAAAATAAATACATACTACTTCTTTCGGCCACCTGCAATGATATTTTGCACGACAAAGCGCGGAATAATTTCTGTAGTAATTATGTTCCCTGAATAAAAAAAAAGTTCAAGTGAGAGTTTATTTAACTCGTGCACCGAGGGTTCCGTACAAGCATTCATCTCATATAACTATCAACACGAAAGACTTATGATCTGAAATAAACAAAGCATATTTATGTACGACATCTATCGGCAAATTGGGTAACTAATTTGCGCGACCTGTATGTGTATTGGTTTTTTAGGGATAATTTATTTTCGTGTAAACCGAGTTCAACAATTTTTATTTTGAAATAAGGTGTTTTTAGTGAAATCTCATACAAATTAAGTATAATAAGCACTTCCAAAAGATGTTAAATTGCAAATAAAATTGTGAAATGATTTTGATAATTAAAAAAAGTTACCAAGATAGAGGTATCATTATATTCTTCTTGTAATATTTATGATAATGTGAATTTTATTTAAAGATTCCATAATGTTTTGTTCGTAACGTAAACTTCGGAGATAAGGGGGGGGGGGGGGGGGGAATGGTATTTGTTTTCACATTTACATTCATAAATCGTTTTTTTTTTCTCAATAAAAACCCACATTGGACTTTTGGAATGTACAATTTAAGATCTTTTAAATGATACCCCACTTGACCTAGTAACTAAAATTTGCCCCCACTTCATAATAATTAATAATAAAAAAAATACTTTCAAAGTATTTATTTGGGTTAGCGTTCTTCATGACTATTCAAAAATTCAAATCGATAGCTTAAGCAGTTCTCAAGATATTCAGCAATGTGACAGACGGACTTTTGTAACTTTTTGGTACGGAACCCTAAAAATGTTTTATGCTGATTAATTTACTAAAGAGCTTTAAAAGCATGTCGATTGATGTGGATTGTGGTTTGAACTGATATGCATGTGATATTAAATGATATCCGCATACTGCATATTTGTGACTTTGCCATACAATATTATACGGGTATTATGATTGGAATTGTCTACATGATAGTTCGATGATGGCAGTGTCTCTGTCAGTCACTCTGTGTTAAAAAGTAACGACTGCATTATCACTTGGATAACACCGTCCACCATAAGCTCGCTGGGGAGTAAATTTTACCTGTCAATGTGACAGCTATGACAAAACTGCCAAGGCATGGTGAATATATTGAATGTATACGGACTGTAAACATATTTACCTATGTCATACCTGTAATGTTTTAGAGTCAAATAAGTTCCTCGTAAAAGTAGAGGTATACAACATTACTGGTACTGATACTGGTACTTGGGGTAACCCCAGTCAGCAGATCCTGCAGCAAGGACTAGGAAAGAGCGACTACAAGGGGGAGGCGATGTTGATACGAAATATCACTGGTAAGCTCGCATGGCTCTGCTGCTTCAAACTAAGCGAAATCAAACAAAGTACGCTCGCAAACCAGCTTATTAAGCAACAACCCCCGCCACCCCGCCGTAGCCACCCGCAGCCTGCCCGCGACACGGGAACACCCAGTAGATAGGACTGGAGTGTAGGGTTTGTCAGGATAGTCTCTCCCAGACGGTAAATTTTTAGCCGACCCGAATACAAGGTATCGTGAAGTCAGCATAGGGTAAATAGATACTATACTTAGTGTGTGATAAATACTTTTTTTTTATTTTTTTTTATTAAAAACTGATCGGCGATTGGCTCTAGTCACACCTGATGGAAAGTGAAGACAGGGCCTAAGATGGAGCTCACCGATTCAGTAGTAGCCTATTCACTCTTGCTTTAAAGAGACCGAGGTCATATTTATCAGGGAATACAGAGGGCGGGAGCGCATTCCATTCTTTAGCCGTCCGTAACAAAAAAGAGGAGGCAAACCGTTTAGTGCGAACAAATGGAATGTGTACCACGAACGGGTGCATTCGTAACTTGGTAATAGGAATGTGAGAGAATATGACTGAGCCGGAATAATCTTATCTTTATTACGTAAAAGTTGAGGTGGGTATACAACATTGTTATTATTACTATATTTATGTAGAGAAGCTATACCAAACAATGAAATTGTCACAATCGCAACCAGCACCACGCGACCAAAACGTCGTAAGCGCCTTGAAATTTATGGTGCTTACACGTTATGGTCGCGAGATTCACGCCCCGCTTTCATAGTTTGCTGTCGCCCGGCAACAACTCATGGTGCAGAATGCAGGTTCTCTGTAATAAATGTTTTTTTACTAAAAATAAACCAAATAAGAGCCCAACGTCATTTATCAGGTACCTGCTCTAGCTAAAATTCTCAAAAATTTTGCTATTTGCTTACCTAAGCAAATCAAGACGTTTGCAGTCAGATATCCAATCCTTACCATTTCCTAGACCAAACTTTTGTTACATGAAAAATATTCTAAGGAATTGAATTTTCTCCTTCCACACAAGAACAAATATTCTTTGTGTAGGGTCGAAGTATTTTCGGTAATGTTTTTTATGTTTATTTTATAGAACAATGAAAATATCGGCCACCTGCGGCGGAAGTCAATTTGAAGTATTGAAAACAGAGATAAAAATGTAATAGTACATTATTTCGATTACTTTTAAGCTTTTTGTCATCATAAAAATGAATTTCGGGATCGCTGTTATTGCCTATAAATAAATTCTAGACATATTATTACTTTTATATTGAAATTTGATCGCAAAGGTACATTTATTGGCTTGCTAAAATTATTAAACGCTTTTGGCTTCTTAATTTGCAATTGTTGGCTATAATTTTCGCCCGCGTTTTTGCCAAAAAATCGATAAACTGACCGTAAGGTCTCTCCCAATTCACTCATCTTCCTCGCGTTGTCCCGGAATTTTTCCACGGCTCATGGAAGCCTGGGGTCCGCTTGGCAACTAATCCCAAGAATTGGAGTAGGCACTAGTTTTAAACCCAGAGGATAAACTAAGTCTTATTGGGATTAGTCCGATTGTCGACTGGTAAGAATTTCTAATAATATTTCGTACATAAGTTCCGAAAACCTCATTGGTTCGAGCCGGGGTTGAACCCGCGACCTCCGGATTGCAAGTCGCACGCTCTTACCGCTAAGCCACCAGCGCTAAACACTCTCGAAATAAATTACAAACCCCTCTTTCACCCCCTTAATGATGAATTCTGGGATTTTCAGGTTATAAACTATATCTTTGTAAAAATTTCATCGAATATACGTGATAAGCCATTTTTTTTCAAAGGCACATATTTTATGCATCTAAAAAGACGAGTAGGTACCGTACTTCACTTTACCGCATATGCAACAATATATGGATATTATAATACTCTACTCTATTAACAGCAATTCACTCTATTTGCGTGATTGACAAACAAATCTTCTTCTTCTTTCCATCCTGTTACCGCCTGTTGGGGTGTAAGGCTCGAATCATTATTGACGAACAAATATCCAAACATATAATATTCAATTACATTTTTAATATTAGTAGGATGATGCCGAATATCAAGTACCTATTTATAAGATAAAATTTCAGCGACACGGAAATTCAGTACTTTCTCTTTGTCTTTTAGGCAACCGACTCCCGTAAAGACTAGTGAATAAAAGATCAAATCGCTTAGCACATTTGCCAACGACGTGCATCCCATTCACTATGCAGCATTACAGTTTTCGACTGCATACTCTTCTTTTACATCAGGATTTTATTCGTTTTATTTTTCTACTAACGAAAGTGGCAAACAAGTAAACAATAGATTAGAATCAGGCATTACTTTGCGGAAATTCATACTAATTAAAATGAAAAAATATCATCATATATTGCTAATCCGCGAAAAATAACGTGCTAGTCAATAAGTGCTAACCCGTTATACTTACTTGCGTATTTTTACATGCAATTAATGTTCCTACCCTCCCCCCGCAAAAATAAATACGCAAATAAATAAAACAATCCACCACCAACAGTAGAAAACTCTGACTGACTTACTGTTGATTTTTATACTTTTTATAATTCCCGCGGGAACAATATATGCCTCTGTCCTTCAGTATATCTGTATGAAATAAGATCTTTTTCGAGGTTGAATTATTTAGTACCTCTCACGTCAAAATCGGGGCGTTAAAATTTAATTATGCGATTTCGCCTTCAAATTGCAAGTTGAAATGAAAAAACTTTGCTTACGCCTTTAAAAATACTGCTGAATTTCTCGCACTAGGTTATTGCGCGCTTTAAACTACTAAATCAATCTTTCTGCAGTTCAGAAACTGGGTCGAATTCATACTCGAATTCCCGCAGATATAAGAAACTAGAGGTGACAAGAGCGTAGTTCATTTTAATGACCCAAAAAGCATTGACTTTCGGATGGCAACTGCAGTTGCATTACTTTTACGACATCACTGCTGCGGCGTTGATGTCGCCGCTGTATTCATGATAAAATGAGTCATAATCGCGGCAGTAATGACTAATGCGACAGTGAACGTCACATTGACAAACACAGCGTCAAGGCTGCAGCAGTAATGTCGCGACAGTAATACAACTGTAGCTGCTATCTAAACGTCACGTTATAGGTGATGATTGCATTACTGTTGCGATGTTATTGCTGTAGCGTTGACACGAGCGGTGAAGCTGAAGAATTTCGCTTCGGTTCAAGTGTTTCCGTAAGTTGATAGTAATCTATAATGTAAGGAAAATAATTAAATTAAATGTAATCGATGTTGGCTGGTATTATAAATTGTAAGCAGCGTAATATATATTTTATATACAAAAAGTACGCTGTGCATATGGATTGTGCTTATCGGTGCGCTAACTGCACTGTGGATAATGACATATTTTAAAATCTAGTTGAGTATTTTAAAGTTCGAATAGGCCTACATGACACATAATTGCTGTAGCGATGATGCGGGCGATGTCACTGTCTATCAGGCCAATTCGAATGTGCACCTGACATCAAAACAATATTGGATAAATACTGAAATCATAGCAATGTGGATGGGCGTCTTGCTCGCACTAATATAAGTACGGTCAAGTCCGAGCGAATCGACCGTGCGAATTACAGCTAATTGATTTGATTCCAACATGATTCAAATATCGTTTTGATGTCAGGTGCACTTCCGAATTGACCTGTAACTCCTTGCTAAAATGTATGTTGATCCTTATGGCATTTAAATCGCGATGAGAAGGTTGAATCCATCATTTACTTAGTCAAGGAAACTGAAAGTGATACCGCGAGCGTCAACGCTGCATGCAACATTAATTCTATAAAACTGAAGGTACCGTTCGGATTCAGACTACACCCACATTATTGTAGCAGTATTACAGCGCGACATTACTGCCGACTGCGTTGCTGCTGTGAATGGGAAAAATTCGGACAGCAACATCGATTTTGACAATTGTGGCAGCAATGCAGTAGACAGCAATGTCGCTCTACAATACTTTAGTAGTAATGCTGGTGAAGTCTGAATGCAAACAATACCTTAACACGTTGAACGTCGCGCTTGTAATTGTGCATACTAAAATCATAAATGCTGGTCAGCAGTGAAAGGCTTAATGCTGCTGCAGTCGTCATCCGAGTGTCACCTTAAATCTCTGCTGTTAGTCATGATGTTTTTTGCATCCGAGTAATGACATACTATTAAATAAATTTCAAAATTGTGTAAGCTGTATGCTTGTAGTAACGAAGTACTTATTGTTACTTCTAGTGACGCTATATCCAGGTAAACCATGATCATCCATCCATCGCGGCGCTCGTCACCGAGTGTCCAGCACTAGATTAATGATTATACGCCGCACAGATGGACTGATGGAGAATTGTTTGTTGTGAGAATTAGTAGAGACAGGGGGCGTTCAGGGCTTGTTCTAATTTAGCTGTAATTTGAAATTTGATGTTTCATCAACGTCAAGGGATCGCGGAAAAATGATAGCGAATTTGTGTCTGACATTTCTTAGCGACTGGCGTTCGCAGGCGGTAGTAAGACAAGCAAAAAGGTTCGCCACATCAGCCTCTCCCAGATCTTTAGGGTCGATTAAAGGTAACTAAACCTGACGTCAAGAACCGGTTTTCCTAGTTTCAGCAAAGGGAGGAGCAGAAGGCAGTAAACCAACCGAAAATGGTTCGCCACAAGGGCTTTTTCTGTTTTAGGTGAAGCTAATTTTAAATTTTATTAATGATGAAAAATTCAAAAGTTATTTATGAGGTGACTGCTGCCGGTTGCATATTTAACGTGATCAGTAAAAATTGGTGCAACTGCAAACCATCTTTCGAGAACATGACAAACGCGATAACGAGAATTTAGTTCTCGAGTTAAACATAGACTACCTTAGTAGTATTAATTGATGTAGAACACTAGAGGATGAACACAAATTCAAAAGCAAAATAGTGGCTAAGTGTGATGACTTGATGGCTAACCAATTCACGAAAAAGAAGCTAAGCTAAGATTTTTTTCTTTAGCCTGTTAAGAAGTCTAGCAATATTAAATATTTGCTGTCTTTATAAGATATACTAAATAAGACAAAAGCTTTTTATTAAAAACTTGTAAGAAAAATGACACCGCTGCACAGCTTTGGCAAGCGCGTGTCGTAATAATTTGCATCAAATAAGCCTCTCTCGCTAACATGCTGCCTTATCAGGCTGTGCATATGAGACCGTTCCGTTTGAGTTATTGCGCCATTATTGTGCAAATTTTGTGCATTTACGTACGTATCGCATACCAAGGTGTACCTTAATGTATAATGCAGGGGGAAATATGCTTGACGCCAAAACTATTTTACGTTTACCGCTTAATCGTCGAATTTTAAATGCGACAAAAAGCTTTGTACGTCTGGGAATGTCGCAATTCGCGTTTTGAGTTGGAAATATTTCTCACACTGTTGAGTGAGTAATTCTCGGTATTTGCATACTTACAACATTTTGTGCTCGCGGAATCACTTAGGACATGAATTTTTAGCGGTACGGTGACACGGTGCAGCTCTTTTAAAAGGATTTTTACCCGACTGATGAAGAGAAAACGTAATGTTCCAAACAATGTTAATTGATGTACTATCTGGAATTTCGTGTATCTGGGTTTTATTGAGTATCAGATTTCATTTTATTACGTAGGTCTTGACGTAGGCATTCTAGTTGAACGGATTGTTACATGATAATATTATTTGTACCTTATTTTCATTGTTGGATAGTATAATGGTGTAAATTATTCAATGAACTAGTGTGACAGACTAAGAAGTGAGCTTAGGATACGAAAGGGAGAACACATTTTTAAGCAAACTATAATTGGTATATGAAATCGGATCGCAAAAAAGAGATGTATTACATTTTTTACAATTCAAGGGTCTCTAAAGATCTGAAATCGATCAAGCCAGGTTACATGTTAGGGAAAAAAATTGCAAATATTCACACAATTTGTACAAGGGAGTCTTGAGAGTAATCATGGCATATGCCACCACTTTATGTAACTCTTAAATGATTTGAAATTTCCAGAATTGAATATTTGATTTATCACAGGTAGTGAAATAGTCAGAACGCTTTGATATGGTGTGCATTTCGTGAATCTGATGCTCAATTTGATATTTAAATTGCATCGGCTTCTAGGTTCAGCAAATTGGAAGTTATTGTACGAGTGGATGCAGTGTTTAACAAGAATTAAAATGGCTCCTGAATTCGAGTATACAGTTTTGTTGGAGGGTGGATTGCAGTTTCGTAATTATTTTATGACTCGTTTAATACTGTTCATGGAAAAAGTTAATACACAATATACTTACAAAATACGTGTTCGGTACTTATTGTGTAAACAATGTAGGTTCCAAAAAGTCAAAAATTACATTTTACTGTGTTATAAAATCACATACACTTAATAAAAATATCCTTTCCACTAGCTAATGCACAAGTTATTATTCGTATTTTTTTATAATAAAAAAACTTTGTTAACAACAGAGGCAACAAAAAAAGTATGATTTATACACTTAATCAAACTAGTTTAGACGGCTTTGAGTTATCAGGGAACGTAGGTCTTAAAAATATATGTATATCTTGACGAATTGAGAATCTACTTTTTTTCAAGTTAGTATATTTAAAAAAAAGCATTTATTTTAGACTTATGGTCAGTAAACATTAAAATCAAATATTATTACTAGTGTTAGTATAATAAAAAACAGACATAACCAAAACTAAAAACTAAACAGTGACTGTTTGCAGTCTCTGCCAACGATTGAGCATGGGGCTATTTTCGCGTTCCACAAACACGCTCAGAATGCTGAAATATAATGTTACTACTGTGATTGTCATGTCATTTAGCGTCCTAGATAAAATAGGAAGAATAGGAAGAAAATTGCAACGGCAATAACGTTAAATTGCCTCAGGAAACGTCAGAAAGAATCAAGAAATTTAATCAAAAAGTTTAATCAAGAAATTTATATTCAATTTAACGTTTCCTGCAGTAATGCAGTCGGCAGCACTACTACTGCAGCAGTACTCGTATTGCAGGGTGACATTACTGCCTACTACATTACTGTAGCAAATGTCAAAATAGGTGCCCGGATTTTTGAAGATTGCGGCCGTTTTACTGCAGTAGTCTGGCACAAGAGTAGTCTGAATCCGTACGGTACC
The DNA here is from genome assembly GCF_033807575.1 of Cydia pomonella. NCBI lineage: Eukaryota > Metazoa > Arthropoda > Insecta > Lepidoptera > Tortricidae > Cydia > Cydia pomonella. The sequence continues at coordinate 4,467,320 of NC_084717.1, read as the reverse complement.
TTAATGCAGCAACAACACAAAAAAATGTCTGTGCCACCGCCCGCGTGAATGCGGCAGCAGTAAGGACCGTATCGAAAAGAAAGTAGACAACTACTTAGTGTAAAAGCTATATAATTAGATCGTGTTTTTGAAAAATAACAAAAGTAAATAGAAATATGTAATCTGAAAAAGGATATTTTTTTAGATAAACAACTGCAATGCCCCTACTTTGCCTGAAATCTGACTTTCCTTTTGATGTTCTGCATGAGGTTTTGGACGACTTTCTTGGTCACGCTTTCAGAAGCCATATGCCACTTTTTTTTAAAGTTAGCAAGGGAAGTTGTAGCCTTAGCATTTTTTTGAAGATATCTTTTCATAAGGGCCCAGTATCTCTCGATAGGGCGAACTTCCGGAAAATTAGGCGGGTTCATGTCTTTCTCTACAATATCTACCTTGTTGGCCTTATACCACTCTCTAGTCACTTTCGCATAATGACAGGAGGCCAAGTCTGGCCAAAATAATGTAGGCATCCTGTGCTTCTTGATAAAAGGCAACAACCTCTTTTGTAGGCATTCGTCGCGGTAAACTTGGGCATTTATAGTTCCCGTAGCGAAATAAGCTTTTGATTTCAGTCCGCATTGACAAATTGCTTGCCAAACTAAAATTTTCTATCCAAATTTTTCCATATTGATCGACTTATCTTTTTGAGAAACCTTTTTATTTGCCGAAACTGTTATAAATTGTGGGCCAGGTAGAGTTTTGTAATCGAATTTACAATAAGTTTCGTCATCCATTATGATACACTGCACTTTTTTTGTAAGAACTCGGTCATAAAGTTTTCTGGTGCGTTTTCGAACAGCAACTGTCTGTTTTTCATCACGTTTGGGCTGTTTTTGTTTTTTGTACGTCTTCAGGTTGCACCTTTTCTTGATACGCTGGATCATTCCTATAAAAGTTTTTGCTTTACGAGCAGCATCCCGAATAGACAGAGTTGGTTTTCGATTGAACATTTGAACGACTCTTCTTTGCAATTCCGGGTCGGAAGGGCCTCGTTTTCGTCCAGACTTTGGTAGATCTTCTAAGGTAACAGTAGTGCCAAACTTATTAATTAATTTATGTACACCTGCGGGGCTAACATTGTATTTTTTAGCAAGCTTTCTTATAGTTAACCCTTTATTTTTCCACCAGTCGTCCAAAATATTTTTTCTCACTTCTAAATTAATCTTCCCCATTTTGACAGATGTGATAGAATGTCCAATTTATTTTTAGTTTTAATAGAGTTAAGAAATAGGTTTATATTTCAATAAAACATATTTGTGTCTATGACGTCCGTGAAAAAAAATATGCAGTTGAAAAGTTGTCTACTTTCTTTTCGATACGGTCCTTATTCCTAATGCAGTAGTCATCCAAATGTCACCTTTACTCTATCGTAACTCAATTGTTTGCTCGGTTAGAATGAATACCGCCATTATTTTCATTATTTATACAGTAACATATCCCATCATTCATAAATACCGAACAATAAAGAAATTTGCATTATCATTTCAGCCGTCACGTTCCACATTCAGCAAAACCTAACGACGTGAACCGGCTTACTCTTTCAACAAAAAACCTGTTTATCAATAATGGTTTAGCTAATACCATTGTGCCCGGGATTAAGGCCAGGCTTATGAGCCACCATTTTGAGAGGAGTTGGATTAAAAATCGCTTTCAATTTATACGGGCTTTATGATATTAAATTTATTGTAATGTAGCCTTTTTGAAACGAGTATTACGGAACGTTTTTTGTCTGGATAGAGTATGAAATGTTTTACTTTGGATAAAATATTTCAAGTTTTGGTATAAATATGTAAAGCAACGTCCACATTAGTACACTTTCATCGTCAAAATTAAATTAGATTTTTATTAAAGAGTGTATTCCACATTGACACTAAATTAGAGCGTGCGCTGAAATGTTTATGACGCATTCATGTATAAAATTGCATGAGATGCATGCACACACAACACAAGGGACTCTGGAGACATTGTGATTATTAAACCGGTTATGAATTTGATCTAAATTGGTTTTTGATATGATTTATCGAAAATGACTACAATATAGCGATAGCGATAGATCATATTCATAATAAATCCCGACAAAAATCATTATCAGTTATTACAATCAGAATAAACTTCCAGATTCCTTTAGAGATGAATAAAACTTTGTGCATGCCTTCAAAAAGTCGTCACAAACTTTTTAAACTTCCAAAATGATTATATTTTGCAGTGCACGCACGCACCAATCTCTACTAATATTATAAATAAGAAAGTAACTGTGGTCTGCTGTCTATATATTAACACTTAAAGTGGTTCGTTGTATATTAATTTGAGGCCCGGGGAAAGACAGGGTACCTAGTTTTTATCAGTCATCATCATCATTCCACGGACACGGAGTCGCGGGCAGATGCTAAATATTTTATTTAAGAACGAGATACCTGTTAGTTCCAAAATTAAATCATTCGGGTCATTTTACTCTCATCCCCCTGGAATCTCATTCCCCTGGCTACACCTATTCGCAAATTTCCAGGAGATTCCACTTCGATGTTTCGGTAGATGGAACTTGACACGAGTTATATAGTCACCAAAAATGAGTAGCTAATAAAGCGAAATTCACTGGGAATTTGCGATAAGGTATGGCAAGGAGAATGATATTTCTGTAGAATGACCCACTTATTACTTTCTTTTTTATGTATCAACAATTTTTACTGTCTTGTCGGTTTTAGCGATAAAGCCGCCTGTTTTCTACGTTTTTATATTGTTTTCGTTTGTATTTTAGTTAACGATAAAAATTTTGTATCTTATTGTATTATTATTGTCTGTTCATATAAGCCTCTTATATTTTGTTCATTCATGACTGCGAGAGAGGCTTTCAAGGCTTATCAAATGGAGCGGAACTCTAACGTAGTAAATATCACGCGTGCCGTTCGTACAGACAAATATGCAAATATGGCGTAAACGACTCAATATATCAAGTTAAACACGCATTGTACTGAATAAAATATCAGTTAGGACCGAAGGTTGTTTATTTCTATACTAAATGGGAATTTGAAATATTTTATAATTCTGTTAGAAGATATGATACACTTGGCAGGACTACGGCAGAATAAGTGGAAATGATTCACAGTGATCGCAAAGGTTGCTAAAATTAGGTCAGTGGGCAAATAGTGGACGATGGTCAAAGTATGCCGGGAAAGTCCTGTCTAGTCCTACTAATAACTAATACTGAATATGTAGATCTAGTATTTCAACTGCGTTTCATTTTTTACAAGCAACGCGTCCAGCCTAAACAGCACGCATCCAGCGTATACAGTATGCGTTCTGCGGACGTTGAATTCTAGTGCCTGGGCGCTGTCAGTTAACACGTTCACGGACAGTCCGTCGAGAGCCGTAAATGGAGCATGGTTCCATTTTTATCACTTTTCACTATGTCCGTCACTTTCGCGCTTACATACTCGTTGGAACGGGACAAATGATATAGAGCCGGTCGGCCCTCTTATCTTAGCCACAGGGCACCAGTATAAGGCCATGGCGCATACTGCGGCACGACACGACTGAGGACGCACGCACGTATTGGGAGCTATACAGGACCATCATGCTATTTTGTGAGAAAACTGAGTGGAATCTCTATCAAACCAATAAAATATCATGCCAAAGAAATATTATTTTATGAAAAAAAAAACCATTTTAGATAAGTATCAGATTTTATCGTTGACTGTACTTTACTTTCGAATGCCAATCAATAATGAAGAAGAAGAAGAAAAATAATTGATTAGCACAATAACATAAGTTAACCAAAAATGATTACACAAAATGAAGAGTTGCGCTAAATAGTCCTCACTCAGCTTGGTGTCGCGGTATGAGCCACATGGCACACTCCGCGACGCTGATTTTCAGTAAGGCCCAGTGGATGGACTAGGTGGCAGTCTAAAGTAAGGAAAACTTAAATAAAATTAAAAATAGAATAAAATAAAATAAAAATTAGCCTATAAGCCGTCTGGATGTTAGTGTGTATGTATGTAAATGTCTAGGCGATTGATGTGTGTCTGTGCACAGTTGCCTAAGTGTTGCATTTTTGCTTAGCCAGTATGAATTTACGGAGGTGGATTTTAAAGTGGACACGGTATTATAATCATCTACAACAAATAATATGGACGCACAGTCTAACGAACAAACTTTAGTGCAATGGCGCCCAAAAATATAGCAAATATGACGAAACTCGTTCTCTCAACGGCTGTCCCTTCAAACTTTCATCAGATGGCTGTTCTCAGTAAAACACGGTCCAACTTGCTCTCGCAGAAACTTCCGTTCGAAACAACAGCTGTTACTTATGTTTGCCGTTTTGATCTTAAAGATTTTGGAATCGGTACCTTTTGCAGTGTTAGGAAATCAGCACAGATACTTTTAAACAAGAAAGCCGACTCTGTTTTAACATTTTCTGTAAACCCGAGAACTAATCAATGGCGTGTGAACCGCTCTCGCTGATTGGTGATCGCAAAATGCAATCATATTCGTGTTTCATTAATATTTAGTATACTTATTAAAACAAGTATTTAAAGTTTGACATTTTAATTACACATAGCTGCGCATAATTTTAGTTTTTTTTTTATAATTTTTATCTCATTTTAATGAATGATTTACAAATAATTTTATATTTTATTAATTAAACAAATGCAGTGAGCATATAAATGCTTTTTACTTCTTACGCTTCTCTCTCGCACTTATTAGTACGTGTGAGGTAGATACAAGTACAGCCTAGTACGGACTTGTGAAAACAACATAGGTATCTATCTTCTGCAGATCATAATTATATTCAAAAAACGTATTAAGTATTAGCTCTTATATTTACTTACTTACCTTCACTGGCTCAGCGACGCTAAGTGGAACTTCGCCTCCGACACTAGATTTTGCTATTCGTTCCTATTATGCGCGATCCGAAGCCATTCATCCGCTGGAATATCGCAAAAGTCTTTCTGGACCTCGTCGATCCCCCGGTACCTGAGCCTTCCGACCGACGCCTCCCAGTTGGTCGCCCCAGATAAGCTCTCTTGGCCACACGATCATCTCCCATCCTCTCCACATGGCCGAGCCAGTGAAGTCGAGTAGCCTTACTCTCGCCGATGATGTTGGGTTTGCCCACCAGTTCTTCCACCTCCAAGTTCCTTCCAAGAGCCATCCTCTCGTCTTGTAGGGCCTAAAATCTTTCTAAAGATTTTTCTTCTTATATTTAAGTCTACTTTATTCTTCTGGCCGTCCACAACACCTCTGGTCTGCAATAAAATAATTTTACAAAAATAGACGACTAAATTGAATAGAATAAAATACGCAAAAGTAGAAAGATTCAATGTACTTACAAGTTCAAACACGATTATTTCTCTTCGTAACTTTATGAACAGCTATGTAGTTTGAAAACTTGTAAAAGCCTTAGGCAATTTCATGTAGGGCTACAAAAAAAGCGATGTGTGTATTTCACAATAAGGGTTTTAAATCTTACATTAATATTAAATATGAATTAAAATTTGAGAACTTCACTCTAATTCCAATTGTCTAAGCATAAAGTCATATGTCATAACAATATTTGTGTAAAGTCAACAATTAATCTTATACCTTTAAACGAGCAATTCTTGTATAAATATATATATATATATATATATATTTCCGGGATCTCGGAAACGGCTCTAACGATTTTGCTGAAATTTGGTATATGGGGGTTTTTGGGGGTAAACAATCGATCTAGATTAGTCTTATGTTTGGGAAAACGCGTGTTTTCGAGTTTTCATGCGTTTTTCTTTCGCCGCAGAATATGGTCGCTAATTTCGTGTTGCCGGCCACTGTCCGTCTGGTCCAGCGGGTTAAGACGCGGACTGCTAAACGAGTGTTACGGGTTCGAATTTCGCCCGGTGACTAACTATTGTTTTTTTTTTATATGTTCAAGTTTATATATTTTTTTTTATTTTTTATTGTTTTAGACAAGTTTAATTTAGTAAAAAAATGTAGTTAAGATTATCACCTATACACCACCATATTACAATAAATTGTTATAACCGAGCAACGCTCGGTCGCCCAGGTACTAATTATATTATGTAAAGTGCCTTCCAGTCATTTAATAAAGCGCCTATATATTGTTGTTGTTGTGTGTTGTGTTGTTGTTGTTGTTATGTGTTTATTGGCAATATATTGTTTTATTATCGCTTTGCCCCGTTGGGTTGCTCTCAAACTAAGCGAGACTATTTTAAAATATTCATCATTTTGTTAGATCTTAAAATTAATCCGACAGTAAAAAAAAACAGATTGAGAATGTTCAGAGCAGTGTAGTGCTGACGTAATAACTTGCATGAGTAAGTAACCGTTAGTGTGGAAAGATTAACTTTGATTTACGAGGTAGGCTAAATTCCTGATACCATCAGCTCTATGATGATTCTCGCAGACATATACTTAAGTAGATCATTCTATTGCGTGTTCACATACCGTCACTTGCCTAAAGGTAATATTCGGACGGCAACTGCGGCAGTGCTACTAATGCAAAGTTACTGCTACGGTTGACGCGGGCGGTGTCACTGTCAATTTCCTTGACAAAATAGCGTTACTGCCCTTTCGCTGTTGCGATTGGAACGTTCAAGCTGTCACTCATTTTATTACAGAGATTGATGGAATCGCTGTGACGCGTCAATGTTGCACCAGTAACGTTGAAATTATAACGTTGGTGTAGTTGCAATATATGAGGTACTAATTAATTAGCTATCGATATTTTTATAGCTGATAGTACTCGGCTCCTGGAGTATATTTAAGTATGAAACATAGATTATGCTTTTTTTTTGATAAAAGCACCCTGTTAATGAGATAATTAAATGAGACCTCACTTAACAGATTCTAAAACCTTTTTTACCTAACGCTTACCTGGCCACTTCACGTTGATAAATCAAATGACACGATGATTTCACATGATGATTATTTTTAGATAAAATTGGAATTTATCGGTAAGTGAATTTATATTTGTGACATTATCTATGAAAAGGGACCTTATTGTCGATGGCGCTTACGCCGCACTGCGTAGCGCGGCGTTGTTTATAATATGGGAGCATCGGTGATAATGACGTAAGCGCCACCGACAATAAGGTCCCTTTTCATAGATAATGTCACATTTATTATTATTTATTATTTTATTTGATACACTAGCAGCCCTTGGAGCTGATGCGTGTATATCGCAGCACTTGTGTTTATTTAGCACTTTTTAATGTAAATTAGATTAAAAATTTAAATTACATTTAAAGTAAATTGTTTTACTGTAAATTACCATCTCTTAAAATATCGGTAACATATTTGTTAGCACTTTATATATGAGGACATGTTTGGAAGTTGTTGCACACTTCGCCAATTGCGCGAAAAACATAAAAAGTGCTAATAAAAACCTGCAAATAGTCTTTTTTGACGTCAAGTCTATCCCGCGAGGTTTTGTGACAGATATCTGAGAGAGAAAGTGAGAAGTACATTATGTAGATCTAATCCGGACAATATACAACCTACGTTGTACACGCGTCTGGTCAGCTGCTAGCACTACCGATAACTTGTTGTCACATTGGGCTTACACCAAGGATCAGCTTTAAGTCCTTATCTCGATTGAAGGGTATTTATAAAACCATTCTAAGACCTGTTGATACGTATGAATTAAAGTGTTGGGCCAAAAAGTTGACGGTCCTTAAATTCTAAAATCCTTATCAATTGCATCAGTTTTTTTTTCATTTGCAGTTAACATTTTTTTTTTCGGTACACCCCTTGGTAGTAAATCGCCTTGGTAGCAATAGTATTGTATGAATTTTCTGAGATGATTTTTTCAGCTCGGGTCCTAATCAGTTAAACAAAAGGCTTTGTTTTTTTATGCAGAGCCATCTTCGGCGCGTGTCAAAGCAACAATGTAATTCAAAAACAGCTATCATGATAGTATTAAGGTTCAAATTGTTATAAGAGCTCATTCGAAGTACAATCAGTCATGCGGGTGGCAAAAACGGCAGGTAATTTTTCAAATAGGCTGTTTCATGGATTTTAATCATATCAATAGAATGATAGAAGTCGTTTTTAAATGAATTTATTCCCGTTTACTTATGACGGGGTTATTAATAGTAGCAGAAGTACTCACTGCATAAAGGAAACAATACCTTTCGTTTAACATTATTGAAGATTAAGTGTTTGAACTCAAGAAATCACCTCAAAAAAATTATACGGTTTTGTGATGCTATAAAAAAGAAGTAGGTGAATGATGAGATGACGGACGATAGAGAGGTACCTATGAAAGAAAAACATGTACTGTGCCGACCACAAATGAATTGGAAAAGGCAAGCAATTAATGAGTCGCAATCTACATGTAACCTATGCGGTAAGTAAGCTGAAGCACGGTGGTCAACATGTTCTGCTATATTGTGTTGATATTTCACATTAGTTCATTATAAATTTGCGACGTCTATACCAATATATGTCTAGACTAATGCCCATTCAGCCCTTGTGTAAAGTAATATCTGTGGCTTTGCTTCCATCAATTCTGCTTGCTTCACGATGAAAACTACTCATATACATACTTGGGCCTGCGTTTATTTACGTAACTAAATGTCTTTTGGGATTTGATTTCAATATAGTAGAACATAAAAAATGTGTCTGTTTACGGAAAAATATAGGTCTTCAAAATAAATTAATACTTATATGTAGGAAACTTTATTTTTTCTTCCCTGCTAAATTAAGTAGCCAAAATACAAGAATAAAATGCGTCTCGCTCGCACTAATACTTACTTATGTATTATTCTGAGCAAAATAAATGCGCTAATGACAGCTAACTGATATGATTCCAATATCATATATTCATTATCGGCTTATATTTATTGATTAACAAATAACTACTTGATCATGTTTTTTTTACCAAGTATTATTTAGTCAAATGTATCATTTGGCTTAACATATAATATTCGCCAAGCTTAAAAGATTACGACCCAATTAAAAACTGGCGAAAAGAAATTTGGTAAGAATAGTTCGTCCAAACGGCAGTCCACCTAATGTCACGATTATTATACGTGGTAGGGGACGATTCCGTCTAAGGCAAAGTAGCAGAAAACTGTTACCTTCTTCCCTGATACGGGATCTCGTGTTAGTTGTAATGTAACTGTAAGCCGGAACAATAAAAATGCCAAGCCACTGTTTGTTCCATTTACGACTGCTATGAAACTGAGATTGGTTTTTATGTTGCATAAAATAGAAATATTACGAACATAAAACTCTAATCACGTTTCATTGTTATTAATAGGGAACTTTGTCAACAAAGCAAAAGTTTTCATTTCGTGAAATGTAGCTTTATTTGACGAAAATAACATGTAACTGATTTTTTTATTGCATCTTCAGTTGGGCTAATGGATGGGTCCATTAGATGCGAGATGAATTGTTGAGGTTCTGTGAGAGGATGGATATGCACGTCCTTCAACTGTTTGAATGTGGTTGTTATATCTTAGTGTGGTAACCTGCCTAGAAACTGTCGATGCCTAATTAGTAATTGTACATAATATTATTAGTTAACCTATTTTTGTTTCAATTTGTTTGTAGTTTTGCAGTGACTTAGTATATACTGTTATGCTGTACAACTATTTTGGAAATAAATAATAATAATAAATAATAATTAGCTCAAACTACAATGACAGGCCGATGTCGCCTGGAGAACTGGTAATCAGTGGGATCCGTAAGTCAAAAATTAGTATTATATAGGTTCTAACGCTCTGGATGCCATATAAACAGCGTCCCAGGGTTGTGTTTCTAGAAGGCGCAAGGAGGCGACTCTAACACTAGGCCCAAAAGGCTGTTGGTCCTGTCACGCACGCGACGCAAATAACTATGTGGCTACCACCAGTTCAGCAGTGACATAAACGCTATCCAGAAGATATCTTATTTTCTATGCATCTCGCTCGTACTCGCATATAAGTGCGAGCGAGATGTATAGAAAGTAAATTACGTTATCGATGGCGTATAAATCAGTTTTGACACTGTCAGTGACTCATGGTACGGGTACTAAAGAATGTAACTATGTACACAATCTATCGGTTATGTATGGTGACCGCGAGTTTTCATAAATGCTTCATAATAGCCTGTGAAGAGGTACTTCATGTGTAAAACAGAGTACCGCTGCACCGGTTTCCATAATTGTTTTCGTACACAACCAAACGAACTAGTTATTCCAAGCCAGCGGCGCGAGAAAGCACCCATTGACATTTGTAATTCAATAGAACGTATATTTAAAAAAATATTCCTTGATTGCTGAACCATTGCGTTATTGCTCAACGAATGCAGATTGGCTGAAAAAACAATTTTATTTCAATAACAACTGGTAAACGAACTAAAAATAAAAATATAATCAAACACAAAAATGTAGGAATGATTCATTTTTCATTTAATGTTTATTAATTATTTATTTTTGATATTCGTATTTAATAGGTATTCATGTAAATTGACACATCTTGAAAATATAAATATAGTATTACTTTTATGAGGTATTTTTTTTCTACATTTAGGTAAGATTTTTATTTATTACTTACATACATTTATTCAGTGTTAATTAGGAATATTTCGAGTCGTTTTTGCGACCGTGAAACATCTCCATGGGCTTTTTATTGACCGAGAGATGTAACGGTCACCGTTTAAGTCTGGCCAAAAATCTCTATAGGTCGCATTTTCCAACCGATTTTCGTGTAATTTTGTAAAGAAAATACACAATTGTATGTTTTTTATCGATATTATTATAGAGCTATATATTATTAACATAATCGGACAGATTTCAAAGAGGAGGGGGCGGGTTTAGGGTCGGCAACACGCATGTAATTCCTCTGGAGTTGCAGGCGTACATAGGCTACGGAGACTGCTTACCATCAGGCGGGACGTATGCTTGTTTGCCACCGACGTAGTATAAAAAAAAAATTTGAATCATTGTTCGGAAAAGTGTAGACATGACTCCAAAATAAATTAATAAGTTAATCAATTAATTAATTTCTTGAAATAAAATTTGAACTCCCGGAGATAATAATTTACACATGCATCAAATTACTAGCAAAATGTTAATTAAAGTGGCGGTTGTCATTTTCGTGAATATTTTTATAAAATAGGTAAAGAAGTTACAATTTTAAAATAACATGGTTATTTACACTAGAAATAATACACACCTTTTTTATACTACGCCGGTGGCAAACAAGCATACGGCCCGCCTGATGGTAAGAAGTCTCCGTAGCCTATGTACGCCAGGAACTCCAGAGGAGCACCACCCGCGTTGCCGACCCTAAGCCACCCTTCGTTGAGCTCTGGCAACCTTACTCACCGGCAGGAACACAACACTTTGTGTAGGGACTACTAGCGTTATTTGGATGCTGTTTTCTGTAAGGTAGAGGCACTTCCCCCAGTTGGGCTCTGCTCTAGATCTGGAATGACATCCACTGGTTGTGCCCTCCCATACAAAGCGAGATGACATTCACAATGCACACCTCAACTAAAAACGTCACATACAATACTTACATCGAAGTACATGGTAAATATCCCGTTATGAGATTATTTCTGACGAAGAAGTTTTCTAGTTCTATAGATATAAAACCTCCGTGGATTTACTTTTTCTTAAAAAATATATTTTTACATTGAAATTTGCCTAATTTGGAAAAGATACTGAATATTTTCTTTAATAAATCGACATTATAACAAACCTGTGTATTTATTGACTAGGAATAAAAATTAAGTTTCAGGTAAGCAATTAATTTAAATCAAGTTTAGAGTCATGTCCACATTATTGCGAGCAATGACGCAATTTTTTTCAATCTCTGATTATTAATTAAGTTTAAAGCTATGCAAATACAGACTTAGGTCTACAGCTTTTAGAGCTACTAGTTACTTTTATTAAATAAATAATTACTATAGTAAAAATGGAAAATATTCCGACTCGATGTTCTGAAAATAAGATATTGCGACCGTTTTTATTACATTATAGATCAAATGTTATATAGAATCGCAAGACACATTCATCTCCTATCCAATTACATAACTAAAAGAATGCTAGCCAAAATAAAGAATAAAAATAACTCTACTTATTCCAAGCGAAATAAACTAAGATTCTCCTACCTCACCTGACATAACAGGTCGAGTTAGGCAAAGTGAAACACGAGACTAAGTGGCTCACTCTAAAGATAATGTGATACTGTTTCATTCTCCAGGTAAAATAAATTACGTTTCACTTTATTTTTTATAAACCTAAACTTATCTCACCCAAAACTCGAACCCTTAAACAAAAATACAAGTCATATTTTTATCTTCTCCCGAGTAATTAACCATTGTTTTTCCGGGCCTTTTTTGTTCTATGAAAAATATCATGGATTAGTCCGGCTAAATTAATAAAGACCAACAATGGACCGAATCGGGCGTATATACTCGGACAATGGAGGAGGGTGCAGTGCTCGTGTATTGCTATTGTTTGGGAGAGTGCGAGCTCAGGCGAATCTACGAAACCTAGAATTATCGGTAAGAGATCGGGTCTAAAATAAGAAGTACCTGAATCAATATTTCGAGAGGAGCAGAGTCATAAAATAAGTTTCGAGTATTTTTTTTCGTGTCAGCGTTATAAGCGTATGCTAAAAACACGCTATACTTAGACGTCCGTCTCGAATTTGGTTCTTCCAAGATCGGTAACTATTTCTTTACTAGCTGTATGAAATCTTCCAATTTATGTTTGGCTGGAATGGCATCTTTCTTTTTTATCTTCCTCGCGTTGTCCCGCCATTTTGCCACGGCTCATGGGAGCCTGGGGTCCGCTTGGCAACTAATCCCGAAAATTGGCGTAGTCACTAGTTTTTACGGAAGCGACTGCCATCTGACCTTTCAACCCAGAGGGTAAACTAGGCCTTATTGGGATTAGTCCGGATTCCTCACGATGTTTTCCTTCACCGAAAAGCGACTGGTGAATATCAAATGATATTTCGTACGTAGGTTCAGAAAAACTCATTGGTATGAGCCGGGGTTTGAACCCGCGACCTCCGTAATGCAAGTCGCACGCTCTTACCGATAGGCCAACAGCGCTTCCTAGGCCACTTTTCTGAATAATACTTGTTGACTACAGTTTTTTTTTATTGCAAATTTAAGAAAAGCATTATACAAATCAAGGCGACAAACGGGGTTGCCGGCCGCGTATTCCCTATCCATGTATATCTACTAGTAATGTACTAATTCTTTTTGCCATTCACTTACTTGTTCTAAAACGTAATGTGTTTATTTTACTCTATATGTACATACGTACATGAATATTGAATATCATTTCAAAACGATAGCCAACTTCGTATTCACTGGCATATTAAAATACGCGTTGTCACAAAATAAAACATTTCAGTGCTGTCGTAAAACAAGTGACAGTTTAATACAAAGTAATGTTATCTTTTCTATCCTAAGCTATGTTCGCTCGCGGGCCAAAGCCAATTTTCATGTAAAAGCAAGCAGCAGGAGCGCTTGACAATATTTTGAATAGATACACTATCGTGCAAGATGCTCGACAAGGCAATTTATTGTTAAGTTACGCTTTTTCCGAGAAGCCTTCGGCGGTAGCTTGTTTTAATGCTATTTATTACAAACAACGTTAAAATTAGAGCGCTTTGTTGAATTTATCAATCTAAATGAATGTAGCAGGTACACACGATAGAAATATGGAAATACTTTTAAATTCATAATCCTTCGCTGTTTTAATACCTTTTAAAACATAGGATATATGACTATAGTTAAATCCTCCTATTACTGAGTTATGGACGTTTTCTATGTATGTATAAGTGTGTACCTACACAACTATCTAACTACGTATTCATCGTATAGTACCCAAAAAAACACAAGGCTTGTTGAGCTTACTGTGGAACTAGCAGGCCAATTTGAACTGACATCAGAATGACAATACATCTTAATGTCATTTAGTTATCGTGCATTGCGCTCGTACTTATTCGTACAAGGTATAGGCGCGACTGAGACGCACAATAACCAATTACCATAGGATTCTGGTTTTCTGGTATCAGTGTGTTCGATTAGGCCTGTAGATTGATTTGTTCAAGATTGTCCTTTAATATTTATTTATTTATTAACTCGAAACAAAGGTAAAACTAGGCCTTGTACTCTGTAGTGCCTACTATAGGTACCTAACTGAAATACCTATATCAAATAATATTTCGTTCATAAGTTCCAAAAGCCAAGTTTGAGCGTACAACCATCGCTTTAAAAAGCGTTTAGGTACCTATCGCTAGGTTACGAGGTACCGAATTTAGATTATCAAACCATCTGCACGTTTTGGGATGAACCGAACGAGATGCATGCTTATTCTTGGTATGCCATGTATCTAAGAAGTGAAAACGAGATTTGTCGGAAGGTGCGGTGATAAAACCGAGACGACAATGGCACCAATTCTTCGGAGCATTCTCCATTGTACAGTCAAAATAGAGCCGAAAATAAACATTGTGTTAGGTAGAACCCAACTCCAATATGCAGTGTGCACTTTACCGGTTTTATATTTTTAAATGAATCGCAAATCGATGTTCTATGGGCGACAATCACAGAGTATTGAACTAACCAGAGTAAGTCTGCGTCCGCGAGTGGGGGACGCGGACGCGAAGCGGTACTATGCGGCGAGAAGCGGCATCCGCGTCCTAGGTGAGCGATTTCCGATTTCCACGTGAACGCGAAGCGGCGCGACGCAGCGCACAAGAAACATAATTATCGTCGGTACCTATGGAAATGGTCCCATGAGAGCGATCTTGACGCAAGCAAAAGATCTTAATTTAAAACGATAATTTCCCTTACACGCTTTTTTTAGAGAAAATATTTATAAAACTTAAGAAAAAAAATAAGTATGTTTGTTATTATTCGCCTATGTTTCTTGCTTACACCAATATATGTGCAATATGTACGAGCAAAGTGCGAGCGCAAATAATAACCAAATCACATTATTTAGACAGCAAAATTGACCTCCTTGGTATGTATGTAAATAGGCCATTGTGTGGAAATATATCTGCGGTCGCCATACTCTTTAAAACTTTATTAAGTATTTCCCTAAAAACATTATTGCTAGTGCCGTCACCCTTAAAATACATTTTATGATATCGGGTTGATAAAAAAACACAAGGAATTATACAAAATTACCGGGCACAACCTTATTTTCTTTATATTAAACGGGTTTCTCTGATCAGTTATTTTATCTGTGATTGTACTATCCATAAATTCTAGTTTAAGAGCCAGTGAATTTACTTTGTTTTAAAATTCAGTGTAAATTGATTCGAAGGAGCGTGGTAAGAATACAAATAGTGGTTTTAATTTTTTTAATGGTACTTTAGGGTATAAACATTATAAGGTGTATTGCTCGTTAATTTCAGTAATAGGTATATTACTTATTTTCAAACAGATTTTCACGCGGAAGTTTTGAAGGTTACCCTAAGTGTAAGTATTTATTGTTTTTTTTTAGTGATCGCCTCTTTTGGGATTCAACCAGTGTTATTTACGTTCATATATCTTTCCTCAAAGATTTGTACTTCCATAAAATCAATTAAATGGTTTAAGTTTATAAAGGTTACATACCAAGACTGAGATTATCTTACGACTAAATTGTTTCACATTTTTAATGAAACTATCCAATGCCTTTGACTCCGTCAATGTATACATATAGAAGGCGTTTAAGCTATTTCCCTACCTTTCCCACCCTTTAATTATAATGAATTCCGGCATTCAAATTATCCTTTATCCTGTCTAAGTTATTTAGGTAATATATGTACGAGTATAGCTTAACGGCTATACTCAGATGGAGTCGAAGGCGGTGGTTAGTTTTATAAATATCTTCCCTGAAGATATAGATATCTGAATACAGAAATAATACATTTATAATTCCTATAATAATATTTATAATTTTTTGAAGTCCCCTTGTCCGAAATAAATGTTTTTTTTTTTTGAATATTCGTAGAATATGGAACGATATGTATTGGTATGAATAGTGTAGATTTGTTCATTTTTCTAGTTCACTTCTGATGACGAAGATACTGTTTTCCACCCACAGTAACCCCTTTACTAACTACTAACTTATCCCTCTATTTACCAAGCTCACAAACCGGGCGGTTCCCTTGAATCAAAACACCCATACGTTACTGTGTAGCCGCAGATCAAGACTTAGTGGGAAAGATTTTATACTCTACGATCGTAGTTCTTGACGACTGCGTTACGATCAATCTATTTTAATTTTAACGCTTGAAGCGTCTCCAAAGTTGAATATTAAATTTAAAATTCGAATAGCGCGCGTTTTAACTACTGGCTCACGTACTACCACTCATACGTCAATTCTATGAAAAGTAGAGGTAAGGAATGGAATCTCCATGTACCAAAAAGTGTTATCAAAAAACCTTAAATAGGTGGCGCTACAATACTTAGAATACTTGAAAAAAAAAAAACAAATTATAGACAGCGCACCTCACTCCGTCAATAACGCCTAGGTTCTTAGCTACTGTAGCGGTACTCTGAAGAGATTTGGAAGTATTATTTATAGCTGACAGCTGGACACTTTACCATAACAGATTTCACTCCTTTTAATTCCACACTCCATAGTCAATTACTTATTTATGGTTTTACTCTGTTGACAGTTATTTTTCGAGTTGTTTCTGTTTTTTCCCCCAATAAAGAAAAAAAAAAGAGTGTGAATTACCGTATGTTTTAGCAAATTATTAAAGTAATCCTGTTAGATTCCCGTTTATTTTGATTAATTTATCAAAATTATAGTATCAAAAAAGCTGAGCATTATGACATTGCTGCTGAAGCAACCTTTATATACTTAACTAGTTTTTATTATGAGCCTTTAATCTATAATACTTTTTCAATATGTAAAATATGTTTTAAAATATGTAAAAGGCGTTAAAAATGTTGATTTTTCTAAGATACGTAATAACTGACACGCTGGCGTAAAAAGGTTCTTGAGTAGCAACTGAGCGCCCTCTCATCAAGGTGGAAAGATTATTCGCTCAAAATTGCAGGAAAATACCCAATAGACTCGATTTCCATTCCATCCACTTCCCTAATTTGAATATAACAGAACCCAAGTACTGTACCATACGGGTAATGACAAAATCTTACTTTCGCTTACACTTCGGCATTCTCCCTATACTTTACATCCCGATTCGAGATTTTTAAATTTATTTTTTATGTCAGAAAGAATACGTAATGCCAAATTGTTACGAAGACGTAACTTATAAGCAGCCCCACCAGCCGACAGGGCAAAAGTGCGGAAAATGGTCGAGTACAATAAATAAGAGCTGCTCTTGGCTAATTGGGGGCTGGCGCATAAATCTGCGCCCGAGGCGAGAGGCGGTGGTGAAACATGTGCCAATCCAGCCAGGAGGAGTTTAAGAGAAAAGGGATGAAGTTATGTGATCGGTTCTCTGTACAAACGTATGTCTGTATGTAATTGCATGATTTCTATAGTAATCTAATGCATGTTAATTATAAGTTAATTGTAATGTTTTGAAAAGATGTGTCCCACCGAGTTTCTTGCCGGTCCATATTGGGATACCCTCCTCCAATTGAGGGGGGATTTAAATCTTCTCGGGTCAGAGGTGTAGGGTTAGAGCCGGTGTAGCTTTATTTGACGTTCATAAGCGCATTGTAATATGCCTACTTGAACAATAAACTATCTTTATCTTTAACGTACTGTCTGGATACGTGGATACTAAGATTATAGAAAATATTATTACGCAATTTGATGTATGTTAACCACAGCTAGGCTTCTTAATTTTATTATTTCTATTTTTAATAAGTTACGAGCTATAAATAAGTTATGTTTTAGTTTGGCTCGTAATTATTATAATAATATACAAAACCTTCAAGAAAAGAGCGTACTGCCATCGTCAAGGCCGGCAACGCACTCACAACCCCTCTGGTGTTGCAGGTGTCCATGAGTGGCGGTAATCGCTTACCATCAGGTGACCTGTCTGCGTCTGCTCGTTTGCCTGCTATCTAATAAAAAAAATCTAAAAAAAGTCAAACGAAGGGACATAGCTATGGCGGTAATGAAGCAACAAATTACGGTCCCATATAAAATGTCAAGGTCAGACAGCCAAAATGTATGAAACAGCTAATTTTTATTTCGTGATTTCGGGGTTGGTCCCATAGTAAAAGTTACTCAGTATAACCTATATATTCACCCTGTAAATTATTGCAGGTGACTAAATAAACAGTCTGTATATATTTTGTTTATTCCATATAAACGCATAGGTATTAAAAGAAACTGGTTCATATATCAGCCGAACCAGAGGCAGTGGTGACAACAATCCAGATACACCATTAGAAATAATTGCGAAGAGACAGAAACACGATGTTAATTTTGAAACATGAAATGTAAATCTGCTTTGCTGGTGTGATATTTTTAAACGTAAATATTTTATGTACCCATACTAAGAGGAAACGTATGTAAAAGCACTTCTCGTAGCTTATTAGAAGCCGACGAATAAATCAATGGCGCTAAAAGCAGTGGTGCCAATAGTAAAAGAGCAATCGCCAATCCAGACCGGGCGTGCCAAGCTTAGTGTGAAGATGAAATTTCGAACATTTGGTAAAGACATTCGATTAAACCGTTTAGAATTCAAAAATGTGAAAGTTTCTATGTTCGGATAATTTTAACGTTCACGCGAAATGGTTACTTAAATGGATTTCGATGAAATTTGGCACATATTTTAAAGCCTGGAAAAAGCATTGTATGTCTTTCATCTCAGAAATTATCTAGGATAAATTAAGGGCTGCAATTTAATGCGAGAGTATTAAGGGAGAGAGGATGGGGGTAACCGTTGGAAAATTTCCAAAGGGCTCGTTTTTTTTCAAGTTTATTTCGTAAAAAAAAACAATGCATATTTAATTTACTTAAAAATTTAAATTTAGTAAAAACTTCCAAAAAAAAGAGCTTTTTTAAACTTTACTGTATTTTTCAATACACCTTATTAGAAATTTTAACAGGTAGGTTAAGGTTGCACGTCTAATGCG
Organism: Cydia pomonella; assembly: GCF_033807575.1. Taxonomy (NCBI): domain Eukaryota; kingdom Metazoa; phylum Arthropoda; class Insecta; order Lepidoptera; family Tortricidae; genus Cydia; species Cydia pomonella. The sequence continues at coordinate 4,448,273 of NC_084717.1, read as the reverse complement.
TTAGTTTCTGACATTTTATTGACTAACACTGTCATCGGTCATCAGCGGCATTGTGTATGACGTATTTAATTTTTCTGAATAAAACTGAAAAAAACCGATGAAAACAAAGTTTTGTAAAATTCCCGAAAAAACTATTTTTTCCGGAATTTTCATCCCGAGTGGGGGTACGAATTCTACGCAAATGAAAACACGAGTTGAGACTAGCTTATCCTAAACAAATTAAAATAGGTATGTTTATTTGTTGCCATTGAAGCTAAAAAGGAAAACTCATATTTTTTAACCATCCGTATAAAAAATAAAAAAGACTTAATTTTCGATTACTTACTAGCCAGCATTAGCGTTCTTTTCTCGATCATAAGATTACCTCAATGACTGTATAAAATCTTTTCTCCATAGAATTTATGAAGAGGCCCAAATTAAACATTCAGTCTCCTGAAACGGCACATTTACGAGGTAATCCGCCGTATTAATCCCACTTAATGTTATCGCACACTTGTCCTGCTACGTCTATTCCTAAAGTTTAAATTAAACGGTGGTCAACAGTAGTTAAGAAAATTGAATAATAAATTCGTCGTTGTCGTCTCAGCCGAAAGACGTCCACTGCTGGACAAAGGCCTCCCCCAAGGATCTCCAGAACGAACGGTTATTCGTTGCCCTCAACCATTGGTTTCCCGCGATTTTAACCAGATCGTCGGTCCATCTAGTCTGGGGCCTTCCCACGCTACGTCTTCCGGTAATAAATTAATAATCCCTAATCTGAATTAAACATTTCTAAGTGGAAACTTGTATAAGAATTTTCTAATGAATATTTTTAAAAATTGCGGAAATTTAGAGCATGTTTTACAACTTGCACATTGCATACTATTTATTTTTACGTACTCCACTGCCCGCAACAACAAGACCATACTTTTATCATTATTTATAACTAATGTGTGGAATTTGAGAATTAGCTGAGGGTCTCTTGCCTACTGTTGCGACAAGCAAGAAAGTTTACTGAATTTCATGGTAGATGGCTCTGCTCTGCACACATTGCACGATACGAGTTATCGGCTGCGGGTTGTCAAGCTGGGTGACAGGTTTATTTGAAAAATATTTTTTAAGAGGGAAGAATACCTTTCGAATTTAACGAAATAACGGTAATTTTTCTATGAAATTCCATTTTGCTTTTTTGAAAAAAAAAATGTATCGCAAATTTTGAAAAATTGTGTCAATAAAAAAAACAGGGAGAATGGAAACTATTTAGAAGTGGGAAAACGTTTTCTCCTTTTGTATCGCTGACCACGTGGTATATTTCCCTCTTAACCTTGTTCTTCACTACCTAACCAGGTTTCATAACCTTTTCTTAGAGTTTTGACCGCATGTTAGCCAAGCTTGCGCTAGTTGTCTACCATGATTTGTTGTTAATATTCAAAAATTGGTAAATAATAAAAATAAATAAATAAATAAATGAATAGGACAATTTTACACAAATTGACTAACAATAAGCCCCACAGTAAGCTCAAGAAGGCTTGTGTTGGTACTCAGACAACGATATATATAATATACAAATACTAAAATACGTAGAAAACACCCATGACTCAGGAACAAATATCTGTGCTCATCTCATAAACAAATGCCTTTACCGGGATTCGAACTCAGGACCATAGACCCACTAGGCCAGACCATTCGTCGAATTATTTGAATCAGATTGAAGTTAATTAAAAAAATAACGCCGGTTTAAAGCAAAATAAGTGGGAAATAGATAGTGTTATAATTTCATTTATAGATCATAAATTTACTAAAATTTAGTTTATAGAATTCCGAGTTAAGTGAGACTAACAAGATATGGATTTTATGAGTCTGAAATAAATATTTTTTAATACAGTTGCTCAAAAAGTGCTACTTTACGTAGCTGTTTAGCGTGCGGAAAGTTGGATTTCGCGAACTAGTGCTTTTTACTTTTACACTTGTTCCAATTCATGACTACTTATTGATGAGTGTTAATGTTAGTTTCCTTTAAAAGTCGTCATCAACATAAAAACCTACTGTTAATGTAAAAATAAAAAATATAAGCATATTTCATATATTATTACTTACCTCTTCACCATTATAACACGTTTATTTTTTAATATTGAATATTGAAAAACCGTTCTTAATAAGTTGTCTGAATGGAACGGAATAGCTGCCGAAACGCCTGTCAACGCAGAGGCGTTTTTTTTATGGCAAGAATGTTTTAAGTTTCTAAAGGCAACATTCGATATTGTTTTCATACGATTTAAATATACGATACACAAATAATCGTAAATAACGATACTTAGGTAATAATAGTAATAATATTTTATATTTACAATTGTTTCCTTCTTATAGAACATGCATAATAAAGTACTTGTTGTTTTTCTTATTTTTTCGCAATTGTATTAAAAAACGTCGTTCGACTCATTATGCTATGTATTCAATTCAATATGTAGATATAGTTATACAGCTTAAAGGAGAAATCAGTTAATTGTATTCTACCACTCCAGCCTGCGTAGCCAACGTACATATCGTTCACGCTCCGTGGCGAACGAAACGCAACTGTCACAGTCGCACTAATATGAAAGAGTGATAGAGAGAGATGACTACGCCACGCTACGGAGCGTTAACGATTCTAACGTTGGCTACACGGCCAGAACTCTTATCGCTCCTTGCATGTTAATTAGATCACTGTCGCCTATTCCTGAGTTTCTTAGTCGAGTGCCATATTCGGTACGAGAAATCTCGCGAGCGTTGCTATACGGAAGGTCACATTTAGATTGATGTTCCAATTGACTTCTTACCAATCAAGTTTCAAGTTGATAAGTCTGCGCTAACCTTAATTCTGCTTGCAAGACAGCCTGTGTGTGCGACAAAGATGGAGCAACAGTAAAACCTTCCTTGATGTGATTAACTTGATTTACTGGTGGGTCATCCTGGTTTGATTTCATGAAATGGAAGTTTTACTTGTACCTAGTTTATCGACCAAAACCAATGAAATAGTTAAAAAGTAACGGGGTGACTGATGTGACGAAAAGTTACGTCTTAGTTTCCAAATTATTGTAAGTTTCGATTCACGTATTCTATAAAGCGCGCCGGTATTTTATGCGATAAACGCAGCGTTGAACGCATGCACTTAACGGAATGTAGGAAATATAACATTTTACATTCGGTACTCGAATGACACTAAAATGTTGTACGCGGTAAACGGAGCGGCTTAAGCGTATTGTAATTTTCCATAAGCTGCGTATATCGCATAAAACAATACAATACAATAAAAATTCTCTTTATTGTACACCTCAATACAGAAACAATACAAAAAATAAACTATACGCGCTTAACGGTTATCTCCTGGCTATGCCCTCAGTTCGACCAAGAAAAGAAACCATGGATTCAAGGCTCAGAAAGCCGGAGGGTGTGTGCTGAGGTTTTCTTATCGGACCTTATGTTTTAGGAAAGTCTAAAGAAGAAAGAAGTGAGACGACCCGACGCAGAAATATCGCGTGCAATAAACAGCTTTAAGTAAGCCTACGTAACCTACCTACCTACCTATATAAGTTCTAATTACGTTAGTGGTCACAGCTATAGTACAGAATGAGAGAATTATGTACACATACATTTAAAGATTTGAAAAAAAAAAGATTTTTTTTGGCGAAATTCACTTTATTTCATATAACATTTTTTCCTTCTTTTATCCACAGAAATGTGTGGTTAAAATCTTTCAGGTCCCTCGTATTACAGCGTGTATAAGATTTTTAATATAACACGAGTAATATTATATCATCACTAGGTACCACACCCTATTTAACCCAAAACAAAACACCAAAACCCTTAGTCCCCTCATCTTCGCAACCCATATCCTCAGCAATAAATAAATAAATTAGTGTTGCCATTTATGTCCTCGGATGACCACAAAGTTGCCCTGAGAGCACACGGGGGGTGAATAACGAAAGTTACGGGTTGCGCACTAATGTCCAGTTTTGTGGCATAGTTGTGGTGAAAGCAGTAAGTTAGTAATTTAAATTGTCATTTAATTATACCGTGACGCAGGTATTCAAGTGTAGGAACAGCAGAGATTCCAACTCACAGTGGCCGCTTCTTTGCGGTACAATATGTCGAAGTTTTGACGGTGAGAAAAAATCGATTATGTTCGATGCAAATATAATGTTTATGTTTCCTTATTAATTAGTAATTCGGTGTTGTTAAACTCTCAGCTAATACGGTCAAATAAAGTTTATGAACGATTTGCCGTGGATTGATTGTGAAACCATACAAGTATTAACAATTTCACAGCGTTAGTAATAATAAGTTATTGATATATAATTTTAGAAAATAGTTCCGTTTTATCTGTAAAATAAGGAAGCTAATTCAAATTTATATAGGAACATCAAAATGATATTTATTTTTTCGCTCGTACTTGTCCGTATGGCGTCGTCGTAATACAACGCGACTACGCGATTATCGCAAATTCACGCGAATTTTACTCGCGCGAACGCGCGATCAAACATATTGAACTCGAATATGTGTCCTAATTGACAATCGCGCGACCAAGACGCACGGGTAACTGACATAATTTAGATAATATTATGTTGTCACAATGTAAGTTTTAATTAACCGCAAGCTCCATAGAGGTACGCCTAGAATATCACATCTGCATGTAACTTTTAAAACACGCAGGTCAGCCTCTTTCTATTATAATAAGTTAAAAAGAGACTACAAGCTTTTGTATAATTAGTCTGAAGCCATTTATTGTACTACGTTTCGCAATCTGCCTGGACAAGTGGACATACATTAGGTACGTTACTTTTGACACAGATTATATTATAATCTGAATAGCTAAATATTATTGTGCTTACACTATATACTTACTTTACTCTTTGGCTTACACACACATAATTATAATTAAATGGCATGTCATGAATATAATAAATAATAGACCTTGCTCTATTTCTGGCTGTTTCCTCTAACATTGGCCACATTGTCACGTTTTTTGTGGTAACTAATATAGGTATGTGAATTGTCAACTTTGGAGGAAATAAAATTATTTATTTTCTTACTATTCTGAACTATACTGTGGCAAACATTATAACTAGCGTGGGGCGTGCAAATGCATTAACGCGACAAAAACAGATCTCTAGGGAAGAGGGAAGGAAACGGCTAATTATTGAGGCGTTGTGGGTATCAAAAGTTAAATGCATAGTCCGTAATAAAGCTAATTCCTTGGTCGAAGAAAAATTGCAGTGAATGAATTCTCTTGAGGCTACCAGCTAGAAGCGAACTTTCTGTGGGCGATTTTTATCCATAGATATCGAGTAAGGGGTATAAATACTTACTGTCATGAGTGACGTAAATCAAGAAGATATTTTATCGAAAAAGGAAGGTATTGTGAAAATTTAAATTAAAAAACAAGCATCCAAAGATTTTAACGCAGACCGTGGTATGCTCATCTAATCCGTTTGTTTTTTGGGCTTCCTTACACTATTATAGTTAAGACCAAAATTGGAGGACCCACGCGAAATCACCTTTTTATACAAACGTAGTCCCCATTTTCCTCTCTGGATATTAACATGATTGAAAATATTTTAACATGGTTGAATATCAACCACAGCATGCTCTACGTTTGATTTTTTTCGATTTTTATAATTCTTATAAGAGTGAGACTCATTTAAAAATTTGTATGAAATTAGTTTATAATCAAACGTACCCCTACCATAGCTATGGTTAATATACATCAAATTATGCAAAAACATTGTCTAGGATGTCAATATGCAGAGGGGAAATGAGGACTAAGTTTTTATGGAGAAACGTCCCCTTTTTTCTTAAGCTACATATGTGACATTATCTATGAAAAGGGACCTTATTGTCGATGGCGCTTACGCCGCACTGCGTAGCGCGGCGTTGTTTATAATATGGAAGCATCGGTGATAATGGCATAAGCGTCATCGACAATAAGGTCCCTTTTTTAGGGTTCCGTAGCCAAATGGCATAAAACGGAACCCTTATAGTTTCGCCATGTCCGTCTGTCTGTCTGTCTGTCTGTCTGTCTGTCTGTCTGTCTGTCTGTCTGTCTGTCCGAGGCTTTGCTCCGTGGTCGTTAGTGCTAGAAAGCTGAAATTTGGCATGGATATATAAATCAATAAAGCCGACAAAGTCGTACAATAAAATCTAAAAATTTAATTTTTTTTAGGGTACCTCCCCTACACGTAAAGTGGGGCTGAATTTTTTTTTCGCTTTAACCCTAAAGTGTGGGGTATCGTTGGAAAGGTCTTTCAAAACTAATAGGGGTTTTCAAGAAATATTTTTTGATAAAGTGAATATATTCGGAGATAATCGCTCCGAAAGAAAAAAAAATGTGTCCCCCCCCCCTCTAACTTTTGAACCATAGGTCCAAAAAATTTGAAAAAAATCGTGGAAGTAGAGCTTAAAAAAGACATTAAATGAAAACTATAGCGGACATGATCAGTTTAGCTGTTTTTGAGTTATCGCAAAAAGTTTTCCCTTCATAGTAAAAAGACTTACTTTAATTACGTACTGATTATGCAAATTTGCCTATTTGTTTAACTCGGGTGAAAGGTACCATTTACTACACTTTATGCTTCAGTTTAGCTTATTGTGACGGAAGAGTAACTACGGAACCCTACACTGAGCGTGGCCCGACATGCTCTTGGCCGGTTATTTTCTTTGCGATGAGCCATTTATAACTTTATAATTATTTTCTTCTGTTCAAGTTTGCAGTGGGCAGTCTTTGTATTGATATTGTATAAACTTAGAGAACCTTGATGTTATAGAAATTTTGTATACGACACTGTGCACTGCTGAATGAAAATTAATACGCAATGAAAATTAATATTCATTTAATATCTAAACATAACTAAGTGTAAGCCAACAAGAATGTTTTTGCGAAGTGTCACTAACCGCATGTCATTCAACCACAACAAAATGCCTTCGATTTACAAAAACTGTTCCTAATATAAAATCGCTCAATACAGTACTAAAAACTAAAGACGCCCATATAAAAATATGAGGGTTCCCAACATATGTTGCTGCTCGCCAGAATACGAAAGTAACTTTGAAGAAAATGCTCACTTACCTCAATCTAAACTTTTTCTTCAAGGCAAGATGAATTTTAGGCTAAATTCCCAAGGAAAGGCATTCCTGAATATTTGTGAAGGTAAGAAATTTGCATGATAATATCTTTTTCATTCCTCATGCTCGGAAAGAAGGACATTGTTGTTTTAAAAAGTGTGCAGAAAATAATACGTTTCTGCTTTAGAGCACTGTTCTTTCTAAGTACGTTTTTTTTCTCTTCTTTACGATAAACAATTAAAATTATAGTTTTAAATGGATTTGTTGTACAATTTTTATTCTGATAATTAACTCCCCATTCCATAAATCTCGCCACTCCTCCGCGTTATCGCTGCTGAATGCACTCTTGACATCAGCACCAGAGTGTGACTTGTTTGCGTGGAGATGGGCGAATGTGTGCCAGGAGTGTCTGAGGTTCTGTGAGATGATGGATGATAGGCTTTCCAGCACTTGCAATTGATTATTAATGAGTATCTGTTTTTTTTATATGTTTTGTATTTGTATAGTCTAATTATTCGGTGTATTGGCATATGCTGTAATGCCGTGTAAATATTTGAAAAAATAAATAAATAAATGACGATATTTTTACCTAAATTTTTAATTGAAAGGGCCTACCCTCTGGAAAACTTTAAACTTAGCCATGTTCTTTTATAAAAAAAGAAAAGTAGAGTGTTTAACTCGGATGAAAAGCACCATACCTTCCATACCTTGGTTAACAATTTACTACTTTTCACTGTTTAATTATAATTAAGAAAACATACTTCTAATTTTAAAATGACACTGAAACACAAATTTATTATTAATTAGTGTGGTACATCCTATTAATAAAACTTAGCAATCTCTGTTAAATTTTATCTCTTCCTCTCAAACAGGAATTTCAAAATGATGCAAAAGGACAAACGATCAACAAATTGTTGTTAGATTTGACAAACGATTATGAATAACGCAATTAGTGTGCAGATAGGGATAAGACGGAAAGATAGATAGGAATTTCAAGCGTAGCAGCTCAATCGCTGCTACGCATTGCTAACGAGCGCTACGGCGCTACGTCATTGCCGGTAGCATTGTTTTCTCACTACATAGAGGCGTAACGACAAATAGTGTGTCATGAGAGATGGGTAGGGGTGAGTAAATACTGAAGTTTTACTCTGTATTTACTTAAAGCATCCGATAAATATCCGTATTTACTCATTTAGGTAGTAAAAATGATTGCTAAGAGAAAAAAAAAGTGATTAAAGTATTAAATTGTTTTTAGGGTTCCGTAGCCAAATGGCATAAAACGGAACCCTTATAGTTTCGCCATGTCCGTCTGTCTGTCTGTCTGTCTGTCTGTCTGTCTGTCTGTCTGTCTGTCTGTCTGTCCGAGGCTTTGCTCCGTGGTCGTTAGTGCTAGAAAGCTGAAATTTGGCATGGATATATAAATCAATAAAGCCGACAAAGTCGTACAATAAAATCTAAAAATTTAATTTTTTTTAGGGTACCTCCCCTACACGTAAAGTGGGGGTGAATTTTTTTTTTTCGCTTCAACCCTAGAGTGTGGGGTATCGTTGGAAAGGTCTTTCAAAACTAATAGGGGTTTTCAAGAAACATTTTTTGATAAAGTGAATATATTCGGAGATAATCGCTCCGAAAGAATAAAAAAATGTGTCCCCCCCCCTCTAACTTTTGAACCATAGGTCCAAAAAATATAGAAAAAATCGTGGAAGTAGAGCTTAAGAAAGACATTAAATGAAAACTATAGCGGACATGATCAGTTTAGCTGTTTTTGAGTTATCGCAAAAAGTTTTCCCTTCATAGTAAAAAGACTTACTTTAATTAGGTACTGATTATGCAAATTTGCCTATTTGTTTAACTCGGGTGAAAGGTACCGTTTCATCCCTTGGTTAACAATTTACTATACTTTAAGCTCCAGTTTAGCTTAATGTGACGGAAGAGTAACTACGGAACCCTACACTGAGCGTGGCCCGACATGCTCTTGGCCGGTTATTTATTGAAACGTTTGTCACTGACAAATCGTATCTACAGCTAATTTGTGAAGTATCTTAAAGGTCGTATCGAGCCTTTACTTTTTAATTACTAATTATACTCTTTTTAATTTTTTTTAATGAACAATTAATAAAGCGTACACATACGCCCATAAAAAGGAAATGATAACTAATGGTACCTATATAATTTTCATTCCTAAATGTGTATCAAAAAGTATACCATAAGAATTTTCTTTCCATAAAAGCCATGTGAAAGGTCATTGAGACCTCAAAATCCAAAGGGTAAGACGTATAAGAGGCATTTGATTGATATCATTATAAAAATACGAAAGGGTTCCCAAGTACCCTTTCATGACTTCTTCCATTGTGCTCGTCCTTTTGAGGCCTTTTAGTGGCAGTAAAATAACATAAAAACCGGCCAAGAGCATGTCGGGCCACGCTCAGTGTAGGGTTCCGTAGTTACTCTTCCGTCACAATAAGCTAAACTGGAGCTTAAAGTATAGTGAATTGTTAACCAAGGGATGAAACGGTACCTTTCACCTGAGTTAAACAAATAGGCAAATTTGCATAATCAGTACTTAATTAAAATAAGTCTTTTTACTATGAAGGGAAAACTTTTTGCGATAACTCAAAAACAGCTAAACTGATCATGTCCGCTATAGTTTTCATTTAATGTCTTTCTTAAGCTCTATTTTCACGATTTTTTTCATATTTTTTGGACTTATGGTTCAAAAGTTAGAGGGGGGGGGACACATTTTTTTTTTCTTTCGGAGCGATTATCTCCGAATATATTCACTTTATCAAAAAATGTTCCTTGAAACCCCCTATTAGTTTTGAAAGACCTTTCCAACGATACCCCACACTCTAGGGTTGAAGCGAAAAAAAAATTTCACCCCCACTTTACGTGTAGGGGAGGTACCCTAAAAAAAATTAAATTTTTAGATTTTATTGTACGACTTTGTCGGCTTTATTGATTTATATATCCATGCCAAATTTCAGCTTTCTAGCACTAACGACCACGGAGCAAAACCTCGGACAGACAGACAGACAGACAGACAGACAGACAGACAGACAGACAGACAGACAGACAGACGGACATGGCGAAACTATAAGGGTTCCGTTTTATGCCATTTGGCTACGGAACCCTAAAAAGGGGTCTTTATTAATAAAATTGAGGTTTTTGTGATATAATATATTGTCAAGAATGTATTTCTCGTAGTTGTGCACTGTCATCATACTTAACCTCTTCGACGCCGTGTCAAACACAAAAGATGTCACTCGGACGCCGTGTCACCGAAGTATCAAAACTGAAATTGAACTTTATGCATATGCACGTAGGTCTATATTCTGTGTGGATTAAACCGTCGTTCGTGTTTGAATATATTCGTCGTTAGCGCCGAATAGGTTAAAACAGTCAACTGTTAACACCCTAACAGTTTTGAATGGTTCACGTTTAGGTTCACTAGACTTAGATCGACCGGGATATAAACCGTGATTACCTTTTATATTTTTTGAGCTCCCAATATTTCGACGTAGTTACATGCATCATGTTCACTGGTAACTATCGGTCGCTCAATAACAATATATGTAAAAAGTAATGACAGTTTATATCCCGGTCGATCGAAGTCTATTAACATCTTAACTGCCAGTGACCCGCTAGGCGTGTCCTCTGTTCGTAGGCGCTTGTCGCTACAAACCGGATAAACCATGTAATCGGCTACAAGCATAGCGTGTAAGCCCGCGCTGGCAGTGAATGCGCTCGTAATATCCTTGTTTCGTAAAGAAACAGATTAGTAATAAAGGAAAGTAGAAAAGCTTACCGTCTCGAGCTCGTCCGAAAGTCTCGATTCAAACTCGAGATTTGGGAGTACTGTGGGCCCACAGATCTACCAACTGACTTACTGAGATTTACCCTTTGACAGCAAATATTTCCACCATATATCCTACATATATGTGCCTTAGGGAGGCGCTTAGAGACATCTACCGTAAGATCATTACACTTCTTAAGTGAGTACCAGAGTTCCAAGTCATATTGGAAATTTACCAATAACGATGCGCCATACCAACTTAATTTTGTATTAAGCAGAAATGTCTGCAAACGAAAGTACAATGCTTAGCTAAATAAAAGATAAAGTTTATCTCAAATAATTAATAGAATCAGGCGTTACTTTGCGAAAATCCATGAACTGAACTGAACTGATTCAGTTGTCGGACGCTAGACCGTCAACATCTCCAGCATCTCCTGAGGATGCCTCGTAGAGAGGCGAAACACGTGTCGAGGTTTGTTCTTTTGGTGGTGGGTTTATATTTATTTGCGTATTTATTTTCGCGGTGGGAGGTCGGGAACATTAATTGCATGTAAAAATAGGCAAGTAAGTATAACGGTTTAGCACTGATTGACTACCACGTTATTTTTTCGCGGTGTAGCAAAGTAAAATCTCTTGTTTTAATTACACTATGTCGAGCGAAACTTTAACTCGCGACTTTGGGAAACCTGAGCCACTGAAACTTATCCCTTGAAAGCGAATATTTAGATCATAACCTTTATATGCGCCTTAGAGAAGCGCCTAGCGACATCTATAGTAAAATCATTACACTTCTTAAATGGTTACAAGGTCACAGTTCCAAGTCATACTGGATATTCAGCAGCAACGATGCCCCCACACCAAATTAATTACCAAAACGATAACGATAAATAATAACCAAACGATACCACAATGCTTAGAAATAAAGAAAAAGTGAAAAAGTGGTGGGGTGGTAAAGAATAGCTGGGGCTCTGCGGTGACGGAACACGTATTGGATTCGGATTCGACTCATTATATACGTTTCGATAAGGTAAAGAAAAAAGTGCTGGCGAAAGAAAAAATTGTGGTTCAGCGAAAAGTACGGGAGGATATCGAAATTAGTCGTCAACTGAATTTTAACCGTGATTGTGGTTGGTCGGTGCCTCCGAGTTGGAAAACCGTGTTGGGTGCTACGTCGGTGGACAGTGTGGACAAACGATTAGCGAATGACGTAGTGAGTGTTGTGTGCCACCCATTATTTGACAATAATGCCGTAAGCCCTCGCTAATGCAGTTTCTCGCCTCCCCTGCCGCTACCGGCGCCCACGCCGATTCATCGGGCGCGGAGGGCTGCGGCCCGCAGTCTGCGCTGGTCCGTCAACGCAAGCTCCTGACGATACTCCTCGGAACGGAGTGAAACATGTCGAGCGTTTTCGACATAAAATACGTGAGTGACCCGTTTTAACATATTTAATATGTCTGTGTCTCACGGAAGTTTTGTTATTAAAAAAGTGAAAAAACTCACCGTCTCGTGTGAGACTCGAACTCGCGACTCTGGGATACCAGCCCATCACTCTGCCAACTGAGCCACTGAGACTTACCCCTTGACAGCGATATTATATGAAGAATTCGGTGGAAATATTTATTATAATAGCCAGCTTTGGAAATTGATTAAAAATATAGCGTACCTATGTAATGCGAATAATAGCCCATGGAATCGATACATTATATCTAACATCAAATGAGGTAGTTCTGTTTTTTTCTGTTGCCTTACATCATTTGATGTAAGGCAACACCTCTTTTTTGGTACGTAAGTTCTGTACCTATAGTTTAAATACATTTGTTGAATAACACGAATCAAACATACCTACATATGAATTTTATGTGTTTTTCTTCCGTAGTAGGTTAAAATCAGCGTGCAAATGGCAAAGTGCTTTTAAATTAAAAACTCATTTCTCGCTGTTTGGTTTGCCGTATCCTGGAACAATAAAAATAGTTTTTATTGTGTAACTATGCATGCAAAAGTTACATGCGGAGTTTTAAATTAATTGTTCGAGAATGGGAGTTGAATGCAGTTAAAGTACGCGTGGAAAAAGTTTTGGTTGAATTTTTATCCTACAAAGAAATAATTCCTTGGTCCTCATAATGTTCCAGCCTATATTTTGAAAGGTTGTTAAGAGGGGTTTACACAACCTTTGTGTCACATTTTGAACTTGTCACTGTACACTAGTGTTTATGGGACCTATTCCTAAATCTATAAAGTGCTGATTTCAAACTTTAAAGACTTTAAGACACTGAAAATATATGTAAACGCCTAGAGGTTTTCGAAATAAGGGTTTTTTTTATACTACGCCGGTGGCAAACAAGCATACGGCCCGCCTGATGATAAGCAGTCTCCGTAGCCTATGTATGCCTGCAACCCCAGAGGAGTTACATGCGCGTTGTCGACCCTAAACCCGCCCCCCCCCCCCCCTTCCCCCCTCGTTGTCTACAGAAGAATCATGAAAGGATAGAATAACCAACGAAAGAGTTCTGCACTTAGTAAATAAAGTGGTCGAGGTTTTAAAGATAGTTAAAAAACGCAAGCTACAGTAACTTTTTCATATCATGCGAAACTAGAAGTATAAAGTATAAACTTCTTCATCTAATTATCCAAGGAAAGATCCAAGGGAAAAGATCACCCGGACGGAAACGTAACTCATGGCTCAAAAATTTTCGAACATAGTTTAGACAGAGCACACGTTCATTATTCCGCGCGGCTGTGTCTAAATAGCCCTCATGATTGATAGCCGGCCTCCGGCAGGAGATGGCAATCAAAAAAGAAGAAGAAGAATATCTCGGGAGAATGGGGACTACGTTTATTCTCGGGAGAATAGGTAAAAATAATAAAACATAATAATTGTATAATGCAGCTTTGCGTTGAAAATTCTGAGCCAAATAATGATGGATCAATCGAGTAGTTTTTGGTCTGAGCAGTATGAGCTAATGTTTAACCAACGTTTCTAATAAGTACCTGCTAGTCAAGTTTATAAAGGAAAAAAATCTGCATTCAATTTCAATTTCGAGACTATTTGGTTATATTACTGGAATTTCCATTTTTTTTTACATCGAGGGCTTCTTAAATTTTTCTTTTATTGGTGATTGTTAAGTTGAACATGTAGAATAAAATTGCATAATAAAAATAGCAATAATATTATATTATAATAAACTGAATAATATAATAGCTTAAAATTTTACATTAAAATGGAACTCGCTGAATAACTCATGACATGCAACCGTGCATATTCGATTCGTTTGGTATTTTGAGCAACAATGAAGGCATAAATACAGGTTGTTCCAATATTTGAGCACAAAGTTTAAGTTTGCATATGTTGAAAATGTATGGGCGCAAATAGTGATTAACATAACGAATTGTTTGCTAATAGCGAGTTCGGTTCAAGGATTTCATATTTGGCATTTTCATTTTGTTACACCTGTGGTAACTTAAACATTAAATTATGGCTGATTAATTGATTTTCTAAGATGTGTTAAGCTTAAAACTAAATCTCGCTTAGAATTTGACAGGTGATGTAGAATTGTAAATGACACTGCTTGCACTGCCAGCGACTCGCTAGGCAGGCTTTCTGTTCGTAGGCGCTTTTTGATACAATGCGGAAAACACGTGTTATCGGCTACGCTCGTGGCGCGCAGTAAAAAGTTTACATTTGACAATTTTAGTATTCATATGGCGTATAGCACCATCTGGTTCGGCTGCCATTTTAGGGGCATGGTTTTCTCTGAGACATCACTTTTTATACAATTGGTTACTCTTCAGATATGCTTAAGTAATGATTAATTAAACCCACGCATTCGATGCTGATAATCAGTTTTGTGTTAATCTGCCGTCAAAATTACTTTATTTAATAATAATAATAAAGCCTTTTATTCCATATTTCGCATATATACATCTAAATTTTGTTAGTTGGTTGTAGTAGAAGAAAAAAAAAAAAAAAAAACTACCGGCCTTTACCCAGAAGGGGTCCATATTACTTTATTTATAGGTGAATAATTTTTGTACATAAATTAAATCGTTTCTTTGTTTGCATACACAAGGAGAACCATCTTAGAGCGAATTGAACTTACGCTCCTTCCTTATCATCACATTTAAGTTATAAAGATTGTTTTGTATATATTTATTTAATTATTTAAATGTTTAAATGTATTTTATGACATGACGTGTAGCTAATCCATAATCACTAAATTATTTATTATTATTAGTATTTTTTAACATATATAATTATAATGACCTTAGTTATAAGAAATGTAATGTCTTAGGCTAGTCCTGTATTGTTACATTTTGTGGTTACTTGAATAAATTGAAAATTGAAATTGAAATTATATATTTAAACCTGACCTATTAAAAAATAATACGATAATACCTAATGGTACAAAAAAGGTTCAACTTTGGCCCTGTCTGCATACAAAGGTACAAAGGATTGTATGTAATGAAACCTGAATGCTAAACTGACATCTCTATGCACTTGTTTCGAACATACTAAGCAGACATTTCTCGAAGCCTCCGCCTTTACTAAGCGCAACAATATTTGCATACAAAGCCATTGCTTGTTCGACAATCACACAGTCTACCAAATTATAACAATAACCTAAAACCTAGTATTGCCATCCGTTATAATTAAAAGTGGACATGGACGTGTTTAGGTGTGGTTGGCGAGCCCAGTGCAGACTAAACACCACATTATATACATAATTGCCCGACACGGAAAGTCGGAGAGGCCTACTTTCACTCACCTAATGCAGACGCTGTCCAATGGGTAAACCCCTAGACCCTACTCATAGTGTTGTGTTCCTGCCGGTCAGTAAGGTTGCCAGAGCTCAACGAGGGGGGGCCGGTTTAGGGTCGGCAACGCGCATGTAACTCCTCTGGAGTTGCAGGCTTACATAGGCTACGGAGACTGCTTACCATCAGGCGGGCCGTATGCTTGTTTGCCACAGACGTAGTATAAAAAAATTTACGCGACTGTAAATGCTATACGAATAAATAAAGAAATATTGTAAAAGTAAAGTGGCGAAAGAACATGTAGACAGTCGTATGTAGCAGGCCAGTTGAGCGGAAAACGGGTCGCACTAATTAATACAAGTATGGACAAGCCAACGCGAAATGAACGCGCAAATGATAGCTAACTTCGGATATGATTCCAATATCATTCAGATAAGAGCATTCCACGAGCTGTCCCGTACGGACGCATTTTATTTAAGCAGTCAATTATTTTTCTGTACATATTTTTGACCATTAGCCACAGAAAAGGAAACTCTTGTACCTGCAAATCTTCAGAATATTCAACGGTGGACAATTTTGTGCTCTAATATCGGTTTGATGACAAGTGAACTTTCGAATTGCCCTGTAGGTTTTGCCAAAACAATAATGTTAGGTATCACTAAACTAGCTCGTAAATGCTCTCTTTATACTTCAAATACAGATAAGAAAGTTGTATTTTATCGACAAGAGTGGCAAAGTAATCTGATGAAAATTCTAGTTAGGTTTTTTTTAATACAGGGAAACAAAGAAACAAATATTAAAATTATTTTAATACGAATTTATTTAAACGCTATATCTTAACGTAAATTGCTAACGAATATATCGATCCAGATATTTTTAAGAGAAGACTGATATTAATACAGAACCACTGAGCAACATCTTTTGTCATCCATTTTTTCATGTTTGTATATTTTTACAATTGAATTTTGCCACTGAACGATAAGTACTTACTGTTACAATATATTTATTGTGTTTACTTTCATCCTTTCTGGAACTGAAGTTAACAGAACCTCTTTGTACGGTAGAGATATTACTTTGCTTTTACTGACATCCTTAAGTATGTATAATATTGCGAATGAACGGAGACAGTGAAAGACTGTAGTTTTATATCGATAATTTACATCGATAGTTTAAAAAATCATATTTTTCATTAAAAATGCAAACTTTAATAGAAATTTAAGAAATAATTGAACAAAATAGCAAAAATATTTTTCAGGGATTTTGGTATTGGAGAAAATATTTGTAAAAGTTTTAGTCGACTCGACTTTTCCCAAATGAAATATTGGGAATGAAAATGAAAAAATCGAAATTAATATTTTTAATGCTGAGAGCAGGCATCAAAGGCTCTTAAAATACAACTCAATGCATGCATGGCTTACGCCGTATAAAATGTTTTTTAAAAAACAGAAAACATTTTTTTTTTTGCAAAATATTTTATGCACTAGCATTAACTATTGAATAATATAGCGAGAAGGAATTACTGCAAAAAAAAATGGAATCATGGAATTAAAAATTCTTATGATGAGTAACTGATTACTTTGAAAGTTCAGTTTACTTCAGAAGGTTGAACTTTATCTTTTGTTCAACAAGAGTCATTATTGTGTTATCTGCTTATATTACTGGGTTGCAAAACTGCTGAACAGTTGACTGCATGTAATATTACAACTAATTAGTGGTTCTGTGAACTGCAGCCCTCACCATTACCAAGGCTGCTGATAAAAAAATCGAATAACTGAATCGACGAAAATTATCCATATTATAACTTGCCCGTTCACGAGAGTTTCAGAGAAATGTCACCTAGGTATTTAATAGAACAGCCGGGCATACGATAGTATTTTTTAACAATGCTGAAAATGAGACGCTTCGCGCCCGCGTGATCAATTATACAAATACTATTAGGCATTTTTTAAAACATGAACATGAGGCCAATTCAAACTCATATTTTGACAACAAAATAGTATCTAAAGGATACCAGTGCGTCCCGCTCCCACCAATACATGTAACGGACAAGTACATACGACTGCAATGAACGCGCGATGATGAAGATAGTTTATTTTCCAAGTAGGCATATTACAGCGCCTGTACGCTCTAGTTACTCATATTTTGTGAAATAAGAAACAAGACGCCATTTACAACACACTTTATTATATTTAAACGCGTATACATTTTCATTCAGTAAAGGATACTGCAAAAATAAAAAGCTTGACAATCCACCGCCGCTTGTATAGGTCGCTGGGAACGCAAATCGCGCGATGTGTGCAAAGCAGCGCCATCCACAATGAAATTGGATAAACTTTCTTGCTTGCCGCAACAGCGCTTATAAACGTCAAATTAAGCAAACCATTTTGATGTCGAAATTTACGTTCGAATCTGAACTGATCGAACTGATTGACGACATCTAAGTAACTGTCAAATAGTATCGATATCTAGTCCATCACTATCTACTTAAAGCGCAGCAATGTCGAATCAAGACCGGCCCAGGGTTAAATCGGGCGGCTGGAGACACTTGCAATTGTGAAGCTTACTTAGTTTGTTACTTGTTACGGAGCTCATCCTTTAGTAATGATGTGGTGTAGGGAATATTGCCGTGGAAGTTGCTGGCAGTATTGTTTAGGAGTGGTAATAAAAATGGCATTGGAGTTGTACTGATTCGTTTGTTTCTAAGGATTGACGTGTAATCGTGATAGTTTGTTACTTGGTACGGAGCTCATCTATGAAACGTGTTGGCAATATTGTTTAGTAGTAATGTGCATATGTGGCAGGACTAGCATTAGTGTCGGGAAGCCCGTTACATGGGGCAATAACTCTCGTATCACTATCTAAACGTCGTTCAAACACAGCCGGAAAGGCAGTCAGTGCTTCGGTCTTTCTGCTGTACCGATGTCATGTACGAGTAAGTATTATCTGTTCAACTACGCCCGGAGTCAAGGCACGTAACCGGTTTATAAAATACCGGTTTATTTCGGTTTCTTTCGAACTTTTATAAGAACGCGAACGTTTTAAGAACATTGTAACCTAAAAAAACGGTTTATTCGACGAGCGACTAAACGGCCTGCTAGACTGGTGGTGTGCCAACAAAGGAAACCGACACAGGAAGAAACCGGTTTTTATTAACGGTTTTTATAAAAACCGGTTTGAAAATAACGGTTATTCGAGGGAAAACGAAATTAAAAGGTTTTGCGCCAAGTACATGATAACGGTTTGGAAATTTAACCGGTTTCTGAGCCTTGTTGGAGCAAACGGCAACCGGAGTCAGATAAAAGATGTCATCTAGACTAACAGGCCAATTCGAACCTACAGTATGTAACATCATACCTGGGTTTCTGTTACTGCGGGCTGTTCCCTGTATCTGTTATAGTTTTAACTACGTTTTGGTTTTCCTTTCTTTTTTGATTATCAGCTTCCATTCCAACTAGTCCCAGCCTTGTCCCAGCAGGTCGTAAATAAGTAACTTATTGGCAACCGAACGGAAATTCCCTAAACCCTTCTATACTGAATACAGCCCTGAGCTTTCTTATAACTTACTGTTTGCTTATGGTTTCAACTTATTTAATGTATTTTATATTATTTTCCTCAATTTAGCTTATTCGTATGTTTGTGACATGTTTATTTACATTGCTGTCATGGAGACATAATCCGTCAGTTTTCCTTATATGTTTCCAAATTCACTATCAAAAAAATCATCATAGATTTGATGGAGGCCATATTCTTTTAGAAGACTATGAAGGTTAAATAGGTTGTCATTTTCCGAAATAGGTTATTAACTGACTACAATTTCATAGAAGGAGGAGGTTCTGTATTCGGTTGTGGCTATTTTTTAGGGTTCCGTAGCCAAATGGCAAAAAACGGAACCCTTATAGATTCGTCATGTCCGTCTGTCTGTCCGGTTATGTCACAGCCACTTTTTTCCGAAACTATAAGAGCTATACTGTTCAAACTTGGTAAGTAGATGTATTCTATGAACCGCATTAAGATTT
The DNA here is from genome assembly GCF_033807575.1 of Cydia pomonella. NCBI lineage: Eukaryota > Metazoa > Arthropoda > Insecta > Lepidoptera > Tortricidae > Cydia > Cydia pomonella. Next base: position 4,428,635 of record NC_084717.1, on the reverse strand, counting down.
TTACACAAAAATACAAAAAAAAAAATTTTGGTGTTCCCCATACTTAGAACTGAAACTCAAAATATCTTTTTTCATCAAACCTATACGTGTGGGGTATCTATGGATAGGTCTTCAAAAATGATATTTAGGTTTCTAATATATTTTTTTTCTAAACTGAATAGTTTGCGCGAGAGACACTTCCAAAGTGGAAAAATGTGTCGTCCCCCCCCCCCCCCCCCTGTAACTTCTAAAATAACAGAATGAAAAATCTAAAAAAAATATATGATATACATTACGATGCAAACTTCCACCGAAAATTGGTTTGAACGAGATCTAGTAAGTAGTTTTTTTTAATACGTCATAAATGGTACGGAACCCTTCATGGGCGAGTCCGACTCGCACTTGGCCGCTTTTTTAATAATTTTATGTTACAATATAACTGGTATAGAACAAATTTTAAAATCTAGAATGGCTCCTCTACATGATGGGCCAGCGTGTGGAGAGCGCAGTGGTGACGGAAGGCTTATGGAGCAGAGCGATGGCGATGGGATGGCCACGATGTAATTTTTTCTTCATGATCGTGTAAGGTACTATTGTAATTTCATACAGATTACAATAGTACCTTACACCATAAAATTCAAATGAGTAGACTCAAGAGTAATCGTAAATTAAAGTTTCATTTCGAGCCTTGTATGAAAACTTTCGTTAGTGCCTATTTTTACCACCTTAAGCGCTGCGGTCACTTTGCTTAGTATTTAATACAATAAGGATAGACTATTTAACTTAATTTTCTTGGAAACTCTTCTGTCACACCGTGAAGAAACCTTTCACCTGATAACCCCCGAAAAAGGTCGAAAAGAAGTAAAAATGTTTACTACCCAAGCCTTATCTCAGACTGCGCATGAAGCTGCGTTTTAAGCCGTTCTTTTTAGTTAGAACCGTCGTAGATTTACGTTATTTCCGTTTGACTGTGCCGTTGAGATTTTATCCGAGTTCTTATGTGGAAACAGTGCCCGTCTGTTTGGAAAGTAAAAAAAATATGGACTTTTGCCCTGCCGAAAGCGTAGCGTCGTTCGCGGTAGGCCCTCTGTTTGCTAATCTTTTAAGCTTAAAATAAATTTAAAAGTGGAAAAATTACTGTCTTGGGTGAGACTTCAACTCACGGCCTCTGGATCGATACTCCAGCGCTCCGGCAATTCTTTGATGTACTATTTGGATATTATTGAATAAAATTAAATATGAGAAATATATCCTAAAACTGCATTTGAAAACTGCATCAAAAAAATATTCGTAGTATTTGGAATCACGACCACTGCATCAGATATACCATAGAAAACAAATGGAAGAAGAAGGAGGAAAACACCAAGAAAAACTTATATTAGCCAAGTAAAAGAGCATATAGGGCCCGTGTTGTACCAGGAAATTAAAATGCTGGCTTCAGATCCACCAAGGTGGAGACAATTTCATAAAGTTGCACCGGCAAGAGCCCCAGATCATTAATAAAAAAAATTGAATGATGATGTATTTTTAATCATTGCCAAGGTGTCATTATGTGTTTTTCTCATTGTGTTAGGGGCTAGAAGCCTGAAATAAATGTTTTTTTTTTCATCAGTTACTTTATACCAAAAAGCGCTGGTAGCCTAGCGGTAAGGGCGTGCGACTTGCAATCCGATGGTCGCGGGTTCAAACCAATGAGTTTTTCGGAACTTATGTATGCGATATGATTTGATATTTACCAGTTGCTTTTCGGTGAAGGAAAACATCGTGAGGAAACCGGACTGATCCCAACAAGTCCTAGTTTATCCTCTGGGTTGGAAGGTCAGATGGCAGTCGTTTGCGTAAAAACTAGTGCCTACGCCAAATCTAGGGATTAGTTGTCAAGCGGACCCCAGGCTCCCATGAGCCATGGCAAAATGCCGGGACAACGCGAGGAAAAAGAGTTACTTTATACCAACAGAATTTGAAAAAGTATTGTAGTATAGTCAACTATTGCTCTCTTTAAAACAATTTTTAATTTTCATTCTTTCCATCTGTGTGTCTGAATATATCTTAAGACTAATTGTTTTCTTTTTTTTAAGTTCCCGACTCGACTTCCGGCCGTTGTCTCCGCGGTTCGTGGAGCAACCTGTACGAGAGCCTGTGCTTTGTTTTTAAATGCAACAATAAATAAAAAGGACACGGTGTAACACGAGGAACACGAAAGATTTTAACCACGCACTTCTGAGACCAAAAGAAGGAAAAAAATATTACGTAAGAGTTTAAGAAAATTTCGCAAATAAAAAATGACTTTTCAAATGTAAAAAGTTAATTTTATACTATAACTGTCACTAAAAATGTATTTTTACGATTTTTTTTAAACCCAATTGGGGACTTCACATACACCTTTGAATTTCTTCGCAGATGTATGCAGGTTTCCTCACGATGTTTTCCCTTCACCGAAAAGCTAGTGGTAAATATCAAATGACATTTCGTACATAAGTTCCGAAAAACTCATTGGTACGAGCCAGGATTTGAACCCACGACCTCCGGATTATCCGGATTGAAAGTGGGGACTATAGCTCGAGCCCTCTTCTACATGAGAGGAGGCCTGTGCCCAGCAGTGGGACGTAAGTATATAGGCTGAATTATTATTATTATTTTTTTTTTAAACCTAGTTTTTGTATAAGGTACTTGTCACTTTTTGATATCTACCAATAAGGATATTTAGACTACGCCCCATAATGGCATCATCGTCATCAAAAAGGTATTTTGCACTTAAGTTACAATACGAAGATGTTTTTTTTTTGTTAAATTGGTATTAACTCTGAAACTAGGCAAAATCCAGAAAAGTTTATATGACACTTTAGTCTCTAAATGTGATCAGGAATACACTGTTAAAATCTTTCGATTTCCTCATTTTAAACGGTGTAATTTAAGCTTCTGCTTGAGGCTTATTTACACCGTGACAAAGAATAGATAACAGCACTACGCATAGAATTCTCACTATCAAAGAATACCGACGTTGTACAGCGGAAGGTCACAAATCATGTTGTCTCTCCTTAACATACGAAGCGTTCTCTTTCTTGCTCTCTATATTATGCCGAGCTTAGTTATTGCTTTAAACAGTCGGTAACTATCAAGCGATATACCACCAATTAAATGACTTATTCGACGTTTTTATTACTGTGAATGGCTACATGCTTATTACGACTGAATAGAAAAGTCTCAGTTAAACGGTACATATGCCCATGACCAAAGATCAATTGGCGGACTCACCTTCACGGCTACCAGCGTACAAGTAGATGTCTACAGGAAATCAAATGATGTACAATATCTTGAATTCGGAAAAAGCAAATAACACTTCGTAATTAAACTTGAAATCGTATATACTTGAAAAGTGACAACCCTAACTTAATTGTTTGAAAATTAATATCTCGTGAATCCTGCAATATTTTTATCTGATTTTTTTTCTTGGTAATGGTGCTTCTTATATACTATTCGTTAGTTTTAAAATAAAATGCGACACTTGTAGGATTGTTGAAAAAAAATTTTTTTTTAAATTGTGAGAAAATTGGTGATACCGTCCTCTAGAGTCATCAATTTAGATTTTTAATAAATGATATCGGTGTATTAAAACCACTTTTATATCAATATGTAAGAATGATTTTTTTGAAAGAGGCATGAAATGTGAGTAATTACAGTTTTCAGGTTTCTATGGAGTTCTATGGATGTTTCTCTATTTTTCGAAAATATCCAAAACTATGATACATAGAACTACGGGAGTTTCAATGTTCGCTATTATTTGATATGGCAGACAAATTAAAGAATTAAACAGAGTTTCGCAAAATTGAGGAAAAATCCCACACTGTGCCCTGTATACAAATGCTGAATAATTGATATTCATCAAATTCTAGGACCATGAACACAGAACCAGTAAAAACGTGGAATACTGCTTAGGAAAGTAAAAAAAAAAATTGTGTCAGGAAAATATAGGTACAGTTTCTTTTGTCTAGTTGTTCGTGCAACCTAAGACTAAAGCAAAATTCACTGTTTGAAATTCACTCTTGAATTTTGATACCAAGTCGAATTCGCGTTTTATTCAAACGTCGGGAGCCAGCAAATGTAAAAATTGACCCAAAATGTTCTATCCAGACTAACTTCACAATAACTTACGCCCTTCTTACTTTCGTAGAAGTGAAGAGTGAACTTGGGCAATTTCGTAACGACTACATGACGAGATGAATTATGATTTTTATATAAAATGTAAAAGTTATTTATTAAGGTAACCAGGATCCACATATTACTTATATACATACCTATTCTATGTTTTACTTATAACTAAGGTTAGTTGTAGGTTTTTGTGGGGCAACACATTTTTTGAATAATAATTCAGCCTATATACGTCCCACTGCTGGGCACAGGCCTCCTCTCATGCGCGAGAGGGCTCGGGCTATAGTCCCCACGCTAGCCCAATGCGGATTGGGGACTTCACATACACCTTTCACATAGACATTTTTTGATTACTTTAATAAAAAAAAAATTGTAAGGTATTCAGAATAAAGTTCAAAGTAGCAAATTCTATTCCAGATCCCTGAATTTCACATATTAGCTTTAAACCTAATTATATGATACCTACAATCATGTCACTGTTGCAGTTTTCGTCGAATATCATTGCACTTTTTCCAAACGTAGTAATTTTAGTACCAATAATTCGCGTCTGTTTTATTATTAATAATTTATTTTCACAAGATACGGTACACAGGTGTTACATTGAATTACTTCTGCCAAACTGCGAAACAATTTGATGGCAGTTAGCTTCGCTTTTAATATAAATTTGTGTCATGTGTGTCAGTTACATATTATGGCTAAATAACTTTTTTTACCGTTAAATATTCATTCGTGGCCTATCAGATTAAATTTAGAATTTTCCAAGCACATGAAATGTCCTTATGCAGTACGAATTTTCCGTTTATAGATGCAAGTTACCAGGTAGAAAATTCGCAAACGTTGCGAATTTTCGAGTAGGAATATTGGACGTATATGTTAGAATTTTCGAGACGTAAATTTTAAACGTACATTTTATTAACATCCATATCGAAATTTTATACTTATTATGTTTAGTTTCTGGACGTTGAATTCATTATTTTTAGTTTAATGAATTTAAAATCGTTAACTAGATAGTTAACGATCTTCTTGTTAATAACCTCATATTAATATTTCATATATTATTATGTGTGTTTGTGACCTGTTTTTCTTTTCTCTATCTCGAATGATACCTATGTGTCGCTCCCTGATTTATATTTCTCAGCATAATATACTCCTAGCTCCATATTTCTAGCATACTCGTACATTTAATTTAATACAAATTTAGGTCGGGTCGTTCGTACCAAAGTTCGCACGTTTCTGAATTTATAGTACACTACTCGCGCATATTCAAAATATTTGTTTTCCGTGAAAATTCGGTTATTAAACTAGTTTTTCTGGCGTAAAATAATTAAAAAATGTACATTGTAATGATACACATTCTCTCGTTTTCTAAATAATAAAAGCATGTAAACATAATTTTAAACACCTTGCCCTCTTCGCAACTACTCATTCTGCTGACTATACCTTTCCGCAACACATTTTCATTCTCGACAGAATTACGCATTTTCCTTTCCTCACACAGCTTATCAACGGCATCTATCGAGCAACAACACTTACGAAAATGTAACGTATTAATCCGTGACATTGAATAACCGACCTTACCTTGTACAGCTTGGATTCCAATTTGGAACGCGGGCGAGGTTTAGCGCGCTACGTGGCATTACGTGCGTAGCGGTGTCGAGGCGTATGGTTAGATGTCGCTACTAGTTATACAATTATCATATCGCGGTCGTTCCGTTGCCTTGATTACTGTTGTTTGATTTTGAACCTTTTTATATAGACATTGGAGTTATATTTACTTTGACGGTTTAACAAGGCCCTAGGTTATTTAGATTTAGCTAAAAGAAAGTTTGTAATTTTAATGGCTAGCCGTTTCATAATGTAGTTTATTGTTTGAAGTTTAGACTCTAGGGTGTTAATTTGCTTTTTAGCTTGCAGTAACGGGATTAAGAATTTATGTGAAAAAAAATAGTGCAGTATATGTATAAAAATTTTGATTACCTGCCAAAAGCCGCTGAATAATTTTTCCATAATAAACTAACGTGGTCAATTTCCTCAATTTGTAAGCCTGTTATCGTTTGATGCTGAATATACAATCGGCATCAAAAGTAGCGGATCAGACTACGCATCAAGAGTATTTACCTGATAGAGATATTTTTTTTTTAGTATCAAAAGTGATATGTATCAATATGTATAACAATTAGACTGTCACTACTCGTTTTGAATGCATAATGGACTTAGAGATATACAGGGTGAAAATGAAGGTCATACTGAACAACTTTTATTATGGGACCAATACCAAAATCCAATGACCAAAAGCTTGAACTATGCTAATTTCCTTAAGAAATTTTTTTTTTAGTATTTTCCCTCTTACTAAAAAAGATTCAACTACAAGTTGCTAGTTTTAACTACCTCCTAGATACATTTTGTTTTAATTAACTTGAGAACAAAGTTAGTACAAAATAGTCTGAATAAAAAAACAGGTTACCCACCCCATAACGCAGTTAACGACTGGTCTCACCTAGCTTAACAAGAGCGTTCAAAACATAAGCGGAAGCGATTTTCCCTAAACTTACGTACGATACCATAATCTTTTATAGAATTAGAATAAGCGCCCCTATAGATAATCTAATTTGTTACGCAGATGACACAGCCGCCATATTTTGCGGCAACTCATGGGTTGATACCATGCGTAAAGCTGAAACAGGTATGAATGCCCTAAAAGTCTGGTTAGACAATAATTTACTATCTCTTAACGTCAAAAAATCCAAATACATTTGCTTCCACAAAACTAAGGCCTCTGAACCGAATTACGAAACGCCGCTGCGTATTAGCTGCTCCCACAACTCGGTCTCTAACAACCTAAGTGAATCGATTAGCCGTGCAGAGTGTATACGTTATCTAGGTGTAGACATCGATCAACACTTCTCTTTTAAAGAGCATGCAGCATCTCTATCTCAACGAGTCAGAAAGCTTGCATATGTGATGCGGCTAATTCGTAACTGTGCCGACGATCGGGTTCTAAGACTAGTATAGATTAGTATTCTAAGATAGTAAGAGTCTTTAAGACCAAGTTCGGCCTGGCCAGCCACATTAGGGCCCATAATCGGCGTAATCCTTAATTGCTGAGGTCGCCGTCATCGAAATCGATGAGGAGGACTATACGTCACATTGTGTCAATCTATTTTGGGGTATTGTATATCGGTATGGGGCGGGGCAGGTACTTCGACGATGCTCAATATAGAAAGGGCACAAAGATCCGTCTTAAAAACATTGTACAAAAAGCCCTTTCAATTTCCAACAGATCAACTCCTCATACAATCCAGCTCTCTCTCGGTTCGGCAATTGTTTATCTATAGGGTAGGTACGATAATGCATCGAAACACGATAAACTCGTCCGGCTTCGCAACTCTCATCAGCAAAAGGACTTTTCGCGTTCCACGGAACAGAACGGAAACGCCTTATGCACGTCGCTTCCCTCAATTCCTCCACCCATATGTGTACAATCACATAGCTAAACTATTCAACGTGCAAAACATGACACTCAAGGAATTTCAAATTGTTGTCCGAAGGTGGTTAGCCTCTCTCTCTTACAGGGAAACTGAAGAGGTATTGAAACCTTTGCAGTAAAATACACTCAGGCACACACCCACCCACCTACACACACACACTCACACACACACACACACACGCACATACACACACGCACAAACAGTAGTATTATTCATCATTATTAATATTAAGTAATGTTCTGCATCCACTCATTCTCCTTTTTATAGTCTTTACCTGCATGTAACTTATTTTAATTATTTTAGTTGATCACCTCATAGTTTGTAATTTTTTAATTTCTCATGTATTATATAGCACCAACTAGTTGTTAATTCGTTTTGCTGTTACTGTCTCACCAAAGTCCTCACGACACAGGCTTGACCTAGTGTGAGGGCTACTGTTAATCTAACCGCAATGTATATAAAATTTATAATTACCTACGTTTGTCAACCCTGCCTCTACCTTGTTAATAAAGAGATTTTGTATTTTTGTATTTTTTGTATTTTGTAATTAGATCGTACAAGCGCACCTGTACAAGAACCATGTAACATAACATAATACACGTTTTTAGTCACTCACGCGATATGTTTCAGAGAGTTTTGGTCTTTTAAGCACTAATAGTGCCGAGCACTGGTTTACAGATGTATTTTACGGATTTTTACGGAGACGCAGGAATGTGTTATTCCGAGATAATGCGATAGCAAAGGATTGTTTACTACATTTGTAAGTTACTGGCCTCGCAGCGCCTTGGGCGCACGATGAAATAACTGTTTGGGAATGTAAAAACGTTAGTTAAACCTTTAAACTAATAAAATTTAATGTTAGTATAATTCACTACAGTTTAAATTCGATTATCTTGCGTAATGTTTTGATATCTGAATTGCAGTAATGACTGCTCTGAAACCATTCTGATTTCCCTGACTTTTGGCGTTAGTTGTAGCCAAGTTTATAAATAATGCATTTGGAAAATTTAGACTATTTACACTTTGTACCTACTTTATGTCCGCTATTTCGTGGGTTAGATGCCCCCCCCCCCCCTCAATATTAACATTGTTGAAAATATGTTTACACAATTTGATTTATATTAACCACAGTTGTGCCTCTTCGTGAGACGATTTTAGATGTATAAATTATTACTAATATTTAGGAGCTTCCAAAGAAGCGGTAGTAGGCTATGCTTGTGGCTTGGTCTCCGTACCCCACCCCCACAAATTTTACCCCTTACGTTGCATTAAAAATATTGTAGGATAATTTTGCACAGATCGACCTAGTCCTAAAGCAAGCTCAATTAGGCTTGTGTTGCGGGTACTAGACGACGATATATATAATATACTCGTATAAATACTCATATACATAGAAATCATCCATAACCCAGGAACAAATATTTGTGATAAACCCAAAAAATCCATTACCAGGATTCGAACCCGAGACACTACCAACTAAGCTAGAAGGCCTTTAAAAGAAAAGCCTTTTCTTAATGGAGCTCAAAAACATTTTAAAACCATGGTTGTCATTCCTGAATAAGCTAAAATTCTGTAACTTAGACCAGCTTCCCAGAATAACTTCCACTTAACCTAGCTATACCGTTAACAGCTATTACGGCAGTTGCCTCCGCATTCACAATTAACAAGAAAAAAATCTATAGGGTAATTCCGGGGTAGATGGCCATAAGGGCGAGATGGCCAATCGAAATATTTCATGGTTCTACGGCTAGATGTCGCTAGTTTTTGTTTTAGTTCGCCGCGCGTCGTGAGTGGGAGCAAGGGTACGGCAAATATTTTGGCGAAAAAAAAGAAGAAGTAAGTAAAATCTGTGTTAATTGTTTTGACAAGTGAAAATATTTCAAAGGAGGTTCATGTTTTAACTTGTGGTGATGTTAGTTTCTCATAATATTGGTGTTTTTTGTTTTTATTGCAAAGTATACGGATGTCGTTATGTTCTAACCTCAAAATTATGCCGATCGAGTTTTGACTTGTTTTCTTTTTAGGTGTGGTCATCTCTCCCGGAAGAAAAGGAGAGATGGCCAGATTAAGTCGGTATGTCATGGCCATATGGCCACCATACACTGATGGTGCAATAATGATGCCTTATTCAAATAATTCATTTTTTTTTAGATGCCAAACAAGTACAAGAGAAAAGCAGTAGCTGTCAGAGGTAATTGGTCAGAACTTTCACTTAAGGCTGCTATTAGTGCTGTGAAAAATGATGGGTTATCCGTGCGAGCGGCGGCTATCCAGAACCAAATACCACGAAAAACGGTAGAAAGAAGATTGAAGAAGAACAATGACAAAAAGGGGCCTATGGGACCATCTTCTTTGTTTGGAAAAGAAAATGAGGATAAACTGGTAGCTCACATTAAAGCATTGCAAGCTAAAGGTTTTCCATTGACAATGACGGATGTTAGAAGAATAGCTTACGATTTTGCAGAGCAATTACAATTACAGCACAGATGTAATACAGAAACCCAGAAAGCATTTATTCCTCCGTCCCCATTTCACCATCGGACTACCAGACAATCGGCACTCCGGCATCGCTTCATGGTAGGTATTCCACAAATACGCACGAAGCGTTTTGCTTCAACATTTCTTAAGCGAACTGCCAAGGAGTGGAATGCCCTGCACGAGTCTGTGTTTCCGCATGAGTACAATCTGGGTCTCTTCAAGGCTAGGGTAAATAGGTATCTCATAGGTAAGCGTGCTCCACCGTAGACCGCAGCAGGATATGACTGGTTGCAAATGTTCCTAAGTAGACACATAGCTATTACACTTAGAAAGTCAGAAGGTGTATCATTGTCCAGGGCCAATGCCATGAATAGAACAGAAGTAAATGCTTATTTTCAACTTCTAGAAAGCGTTTTAATACAGGATAATGAGATGTTAGCACCAAATTGTGTATTTAACATGGATGAGTCAGGCTTGCAGTTAACTCGGGTAAACAAAACAAATGCTATCCGAAGGCTGTCGGATAGCAGTGGCGATGTCCCCCTTGCCATAATATCGAAAAACAAGAAGAAAAAGAACTTGAAAGGGGAGGATAACTGTCGTGGATGCGGAGAAAATTATTACGAAACTCTTCTTGTTGAAGATTGGCTCCAGTGCACGATTTGTATGTTTTGGGTTCATGAAAATTGCACCGAATTCGACGATGCATGCTCCAAATGTGGCCAGGAAAAGAAGAAGCGTCTCAGGGCCAAAAAATAAGACTGAAGAAATACAAATAATTTAGAGTTAGTTTATGGCCATCTTTCCCATAATGGTATGGTCATCATACCCAGATACCCCGGGAGAGATGGCCAAATGTGTTTTTTTTTAAAAACGATTTTTCAATCTGATCTCAAGAAAAAATATTTTTTGTTTGTTTAATTATCTAACGTTGATTGTTCAAAGTTTATAAATAAACAAAGATTTCTCTGATTACTCATATACTTTTTTTTTTATTACGTTCTAAAAAAACTATGGCCAACTACCCCGGAATTACCCTACGACATTTTATTACGCTCTAGCGTGCCTTGGCAAAAACGCGAGTAGTCGCGACAAGTTAATTTAAGAGTATTATTCTAATATTAATTTAATTGAGACTACTAAAATTACTAACTGTAAACGCTTTTGCAATAGGTATTACTGCAATGTTCTGCCGCCAGAGCGCAGCACTAGCACTTATCGTAAACTTTACTGTATCTTAAACAGTTTTTTGTCAAGATTCACAGATAATTTATTACGAATAAATATGATATTGATACATCAAGGCGGTTTGTTTACAGAGGGCCTGCCGCGAAACCAGAGAGTAAAGTAAGTATGCATTGAAGCATTTTTTGAAAACTCATTTCAAAGAGCTATCTCTGATTTGCATCCGAATCTACATATGCATCCGTATGTGTACTTTCGTTCTACATAATATTAGGTCTACTTGGGCGGTTTACAAGTAAATTTTTTGTTTGTTTTCTTGTAAATTATAACAGTGTTTTTGTTCACAAGATACCAAACAAATTATTGTCTTGTAAACCACCCATGTATATCTAATATTATGTAAAAAAAGGTTTTACAAGTATGAAATCAGAATACATAAAAAACAACATATTTTATAGAAAAGTAAGTATATTTATTGCTTTCAATTTGTTATACAAGATAGTAATAGACTAACTAGGTGTCAGTATTTGCAGCTGCTGATTGTTGGGACAGCTCTTTGGAATTGTTCTTCTTTTTACCTTTGTTCATCTTTGTGTAAAATGCTGCATTAGCCTCGTCTTCTGTGACTTGTCTCTAAGTCTGACCTAGAACTTTTTTTATATGAGCATAAACTTACCTGGTTTTCAACTGAGCATTCTTTATTTGACCGTAACATCCAGCTGGACTTGAATTCAAGATATTCCGGAGGTAAAATATTAAGGTTCTTGCTCAGTAGGAGTGATCTGTAGCTCCGTAAATAGTTTGCTTCAGAAATTCATTAAAATAAACACATGAGTAAGGATGTCGTGGTTCGGGTCCTTCTCGTAGCTGATGAATTTCAGGCATAAGTCGGATGTCTTTACGCACGTACCTCCATAGATGTACTCTAGTTCGTCTTACTCAGCGGAATCAAATCGCACAAATATTTGCAGAGTGTCATCGCCCATGTTTGTCGTAAAGAATATTTTGATTGCGCTTTTAATTTTCAGAATCTTAAAGGTCTTTTTGATCGCTAGTTGCAATGAGCGCCAAGGATGGTATTTGAGTATTGACTATTACAATTCTTTCCTTGAAATAGGGATTTCACTCGTGCTTCCTCCAATTTTACTCTGCTCTGATCTGAACTCTAAAATTAATAGAGAAATAATAAGTTAATATCAATCATATCTCTGTTTACATTTTCTTTTTGACAGTAAACAACAGTTGCTAGGTAACAGCATTATAATTAAAGATAGGTCTTGACATACGAGGTATATGCAACTTTCTTAATGTTGTATTCATGCCTTTAAATTGAACCGATTTTATAGTGACATCTGGTGATGTAGTTTGCATAATCGGAAGTCAACTTAACGCAAAAGTAGGTGTCTGGAATCAATTAATAGAAATCGCCTCCATCTTTACATATGTTAACTAAATTTCTAAGTGTCGCCCCCCTGCTAGAGTGATAGGCAGATAACGAAATTTCGATTTTCGTGTTCGACGGTAGGCCCTCTATACGTGCTAGTGGCGCCCCCTACGCCGAGTTTTGCGTAATATTCCCTATTTCACAAAATAATAAAGTGGGCTTTATGAAATATTCTGGTGGCGTAGTAAACTTAAATAATATGAATCTGTGGAATATTTATGTTTTTCTGAAATTCAATCATGCAAGTTAATTGAGTAAGTAGAATATTATTAATATGTATTGGGTCCGTAGCTTTCGAATAAATAAAAAAAGCTTGTGCTATGGGTACTTGGTGACAATTTACATACATACTTATATAGATTAATACATACTTCGATACATAGATAAAATGTTTAACTCAGTTGTCTTGTGTGAGAATAAAATCAAGTTTAGAAAAAAAGATTTTGTCCCAATTGGTGATTGATTCAGCCCATAAGTCATCTGTCTTACGGCAAACGTTTAACAAGTTCAAGGTATCTATATACCTCGCTAATATCATGCTACCCTTAAGAATAATAAACCCAACTTGCTAACGAAATCAAGTCTTTATTGTTTACTAGTCTTTAATGTCATATAAAATGTCGGTTTCCGCCATTTTTACGTTTCGTGTTTAATTGGAATTAGTCAACGAAAAGGCTATTTTGTTGGTCATGTTAGGCATGTTTATGATAACGAATAAATAAGTTATTTATATGATTTAAGACTATTAGTAACTCCTATTTAATATTTTAGTTTTAGCACAATTTTAGCCTTGGTCATAAAATAATTCACTTTTTAGCCATAACATTTTAACTGAAAATGTTTTGCGGCCAAAATTATTATGTTTGGCTGATTAACATTTCTTTAGCCAAAGTAAATTGCACACGAAATGAACTAGAATTAATAACTAGCTATATTTGCTATTTAGTCAAAAACTAAGACCGTATAATTTTATAACAAATAAAAAAAAACAATATAATAAGACAATCTTACACAAATAGTTAGAATATGTGGTTAAGTAGTGGCGTTCTTCTAATTTTTTTTATAAGCTTATAAGGTGTCCCACTGCTGGGCAAAGGCCTGCCCTCTAAAAATATTTTGTTTCTAATATTAAAATAATTTAAAAGGTATTTGGTCGAAGTCCAATTTGCGCAGATTTAAAACAAAAACCCGAATCTGTAACTTTGACTGTCTTACAGGCCAATTCTAACGTACACTGACTTGACTTGGCTGACTGGTAGAGAATGCCTCATAACATTAAGTCCGCCTTTTATACCGTAAGATTTCCTTTTGTGCAATAAAGGTTAAATAAATAATTACACTGGTATCAGAAAGATATATAACTGATGATGTCATTCAGTTATCGTACTTTACGCCCGTACTTGCCCGTACTTACCTATTGGCGCGAGCGAGATGCACGATAACTATCTTATCTTATCTTCTAATTTCCGGGGGCCCTTGCGGATACACTTCGACCCATAGGGATCTTTTGTGTAGTTGCCCCCTAAGGAAAGACCCATTAGCTACTCAAGAGCCTTTTTGACCATTTCCATGTGTCGGATGATGGAGCTTATGGGTAGCCTTTTGAATTCCTTTGGTTCCAGATAGCCTGCTCCAAAGTCCTTCATTCTTTGTCTGGCGAGGGCGTGACATTCACACAATAGGTGTGTTACTGTCTCTTCCTCTTCACCACACATTCGACAATCGGTGTTGTCAGAGTGCCCATCCTGGCCAAAACCCCTTTGACCCCATAATGGCCCGTAAACACCCCTGTTATAATTTGGAGTTGTCTCCTGCTAAGTTTCCATAGCTTTTTGCTCCAACCAGAGTCTACTCCTTGTATGAAGAGCTTTGAGTGCTTTAGACCCGTCAGACTGTCCCATTCTTTTTGGTGTCTGCACGATAACTAAATAACATGATTAAACTATCATTCTATGTTATTGTACGTTTGAATTGGCATGTTATTAGATTACCGCGAAACGTTTGTGGGACAGATTGAGCTGTTGTTACATGCTTATATGTGTAGGACCCTGTACCGTCCAGAATAGGATTTTTTTCTTATTTATCAGAATTTAGCTTGACAAGTAAAGGCAGCTTTTTTCTGCGAACTGTCAAACCTACCAGCTATAATATGTAGGTATGGAGTTTTAATTGAAGCGTGTAAAAAAATAGGTTAGTTATTTTGAATGTCAAGAACACCTTAAGTCGAGTGCTGGTGGCCTAGTGGTAAGCGCTTGCGACTTAAAATTCGGAGGTCGCGTAGTACAATCGGAATAGAACAAACCTCGAAATTTCTCGAACAGTCCTGAAATTTGGTATGTATATATAAATTAAAGGTCCCTTTTTCATGTCCAAACCATTTGATATTTGGGGACCTCGAGGAATCGCAGCCATCTTGGAGAATGTGTACCATCCTGGAGAAATTCGCATTTTACTCTAAATCTAGGTTATCTAGGAAAATATGGTGTAAGACAACATTAAAGCTTATTAATTTTTACACTAAAAGTATTAGATATCGTTGCATAAAAATACATCTTGTTATAGAAAATACGTAATGAAAATGGAGCCTTTAATTTACATACATAACAAATTTCAGGACTGTCCCAGAGATTTCGAGGTTTGTTCTAATCCGATTTTGCTACAATGAGTTTTTCGGAATTTATGTACGGAATATCATTTGATTCGGTAGTTTTTCGGAGAAGGAAAACATCGTTAGGAAACCGGACTAATCCTAACAAGGCCTAGTCTACCCTCTGGGTTGAAGGGTCAGATGGCAGTCGCTGTCATAAAAACTAGTGTCTACACCAATTCTTGGGATTAGTTGCCAAGAGGACCTCGGGCTCCTATGCCATGGCAAGAAGCCGGAATAACGGGTGGAAGAAGAAAAAGCCAAGAAAAAAGTAAAGTCGTCGTTATTAATTGTGCCCACAGCGCCAAAAACAACTATAGGTGTTATGACGGACGCTGTCAAAGTAACTACACTTTCGAGCAAGGTTTACATTAGCTCCCTTGCGCCCGGGATCGTGGCGTTTGAGTTACGTTTTTGTTTATGACAAGCTTTCAAAAATTGTGTGTATGAATTATCAATTGCTTTTTGGTGCTTCATTTCCTGCATGGTAAAATAAAGAAAAAAAAATGAAGAAGAATACTCTTATAACCTATGTAGATTAATACCGCGAATCATAAGGAACGCAGATATTTAAATTTGCACTACTGAATATTAAATCCAAACAGCTAAGAACAAAGGAGGGCAGCAAAGAAAATAAGATTAACATGTACATAAATTTTCCTCAGAATGATAAAAATAAACAGTCGGTGCTAGGGCGGCTATCCAAGCGTTATGTTTTGATAGTTCAGCGGTAAACAGCTGTGGTTAGAAGCTTTTCATCGTGCGGTTTCATAATTTAGTTTCTCAAAGCTATTTCTCAGTGGGAAGAATTGAGATCACAAGATTTTTTTTTAATGTCTTTGCTTTGATCACAGGTTCTCCGAGACAGAGAAATTTGGAAATTTGGAGGAGAAGGGAGGTGGAATAGATAAAATTAATGTATTCCTTAAATATAATGGAATACTTCAGCAGTGCATTAGACACTCCAAGTTTACTCCAAGTTCTTATCAATAAATTCCGATTCTACAACGATTACAAAGGGTAATAACCAGGGCATAGTTTAAGGAATATAATACTCCAAGAACTCACAGCTTCTATAGCAAATAGCCGTGGAGCGTCGACCACGGTAACGGTATAGCGTGATTATTCCTGAGGTCTGTTGATCTAATCAAAGTCTCATTTATAAAGGGGCATAGAAGACTGTTATTTGTGAATATTACAATTATTAATATCTTTCTGCTGCTATAAGAATGTTACAAAAACCTTGATCGTTACTAAATCATTCTCACGTAGTATGGTAACAAAATGACACCACCCTGAATACCCATCGTATTCGGATTATCTGAATCGTGAACTATAAATCTGCGTCTATATGTCTAGAAATCTGTTTGGGCACATCTGCTTGAACCCAGACTCAAAAGGACTTGGTGCCAAGTTCCAATCGCTTACCAAACAAGTCCCAGTATCGGTTTCTGACAACCAATTTTATTTTCCAGTCGCACATAGCAGTTACTGATCTCGAGTTCACATTATAGCGGTGGGCTGAGGATTTGAGTCACTAGCTCGCACTACGATGAGAGGTTGAGTTGACCAGGATTATGGGGCGAGACGTCTCGCGTCTGTGAGAAACGTCTGCTAAAAAGTTTACTATTATTTATTTATCAAGGAGATAACACAGAAAAATACATGGAACGTGCAGGTACAATAAAATGTTGGTTACATAATTTGAATACAGAAGTTTCCTTAAAAATATCTCTCTCACTCTATTGTTTACTAAGCGTGTTTTACGAGATACATTATGTTTGTAACGATCGTAAACTACAGTAAATATCTAATTTACACATTGCAAGCGTTTTGATTGCTATAATGGATTGTTTGGTGTTTTCTATAATAGAAGAAATCACAGCTCAAAACCATTGGCGAATAGAACTCAAGCTTGTTTTGCATTTTTTGATAAGTACTTTTGCATACCCCCTTGTTTGTTTTGCATACCCGCATATAATACTAGCCTGTGTTTTGTAATGGTATTTATTTTGTAGACATTATCTATGCTAGGATTTCTTCAGTATGTACCGTGTATATAATCGAGTTAAAAACCACTATCTACTTAATTCCTAAAGACATTTTTCCTTCCTCTAATTATCTAACAAAAGCGTCATGAAAACAAACTAATAAGTAAATAGAACGGAACAGGCCTAAATGAGTTTACCTTCAAAATCTAATAGCCAGAAGAAACACTTGGGAACTCGTAACGTGCACGCACGTTTTCCATTTATTCCCTAATTAACTTGTTTGGTCCGATCGATGCTAAATTATATCACGTATACGAACCAAAGTGTTTCGCTGGACATGTGTTGCGTTCGAGTTTTCGCTGACAGACTTTTCTTGGCGCGATGTGAGATGCGGTAAAATTTGGATGTGGTTTGGCGTTTTTAAGCCAGTCGTTAACAGGATGATAGAACAATGTTTCTGTAAGTAGGTTAAATACAAGCTATAACAGAGCCTCAATAGCGACAATTACCAGTACTCCTTTATTGATAAAACTTTTAAAATCTTGAGATTCTAAAAGAGAAATGGGATATACGATGCATGTACCAAAGTCGGTATGTAACTTTTATTGTATTATCCACAGATGTGATTTTTTTCTAAAGTATTACCACAAACATATCAAGAATGGCTAAGAAACGTCAGGATAATTGATAAAAACATGTTGATCTTTAAATCAATATAACTTTTTATTACTACAAGCTCTTTATATGTAACCTTCTCAACTCCTTGCTTTCAGTTCGTTGTTTTGTTTGGTTAGCACTGAACATATTTTTTCCTGTTATCTTCTCACATCCGACCAATGGCCACAGATTAGCCAAGATCAGACGTTGGATCGTAAGAAACTTATCTCGTTAGTAAGTAATGTACAAACTGACCAAGTCTTATCCGACGGATGCTTTAATAAATAGAGATTATTGGGCTGTTCTGTTTTATGAGGAGTCCATAAGCTTTAAGAAAATGAGGAAAGTTTTTACGATTATAAAGGTCAATGATGTTTTAGTTGGATCCCTACCAAATGACTATAGGTATAAAATAATGACACGTAGGGTTTTTAACACAGACTACACCAAATAATTTTTAAACGTTTTAGAAGACCTCAAGGTCACCACAAATATTCCTCTAAAGCACTCTGCCACAAATAGTAGTACTAATGAGTTGTATCCTATAAATAATTAATAATTAAATATATTTTTATCCAACTACGGCAAAGCAAAAGGAGGATTATTATATATATTTTTTTACTTACATGAGTAAGGATTGTGAACGTGGATGCGATTTTTTTGTCACATAATTGTATACGATTTTTATTGTGGGCAACAACAGAGTTACAATAGGCTTCAGCTATATTTTATAATAAAGGCTAGTTGTTATACGACTGTTTCCACTTTAAAATGTAAATATTTGCTTTGTACTTCTTTGATGGGTGATTATATAGAAAAATATCATTTAATAGCAGTGTCGTCAAAAGTTTCCATCACAGTCGTGCGGTTAATAAAAAAGACTGACATTAAAGTTACATATCAGCAGATTTTGACATTCCTTATTATTCCTATGACACCAGTAAAAAAACTTTGCATGGTTATTCGTGCGTAGAAAGATTTAATATCTATGGTTGGCTCATACATACAAACATCAGTACCCCTAGTGTAAATAAATTCGATTTCGAAACGTGACGTACGCGTTTGCGTTTAGTCTCATTTTGTATTGGATTTAGAAAGAGCGCGCCAAGCGGGACGTTTTGGAAACTCAAAATCCTATACAAAATTAGACTTAACGCAAACGCGTTCGTCACGTTATGATGCCCATTAAATTTACACTAGGGGTACTGAAGACCCAAAATTGCGTGGTATACAAAAAAAAAGGTTTGAGAGAATGAGCCGTGTCCATTTCAGGGTGATCCTGAAATGAAAATTTATACACGTATTCAGAAAAATTGTAAGCACGTATGACGGCCTAAAATAGTTCTTATTTTTAACAACGTGAATCGCTCCCCACCATTTAAAATGATAAAAGTCCTAGCTTTTATTTAATAAGTTTTAATATCCAAAAACAAAGAAATAAACATACATAATAAAACTTACTAACTACTTAAACTAAAGTCTTAGCTATTTTGAAATAAAATGTAACATCGATGGCGTTCCGATCCCATAGTTGCATTTATCCCGATTGAGTTTACAGTTTTCTTTATCCAAAAACTTTCCGTTTGCCCCGCGTATTTACTAGGTAAATTCCCATACTAAAACAGTAAGGAAGCGTATGTGGTAATCACGGATTGTGATAAAAGATCTACAACTGACGAAAAATACAATCTTGTCTACATTGGATAGCAATCTACAATGAGACGCGACAAAACAAAGGTAGACAACTTTTATTATCAGGGACACTTTGAATACTAAAACCCTATAAGCAATTCCAGAACAGAACAGTTGGAAATAAGAGCATGAAATTACCATCGCAATCGATTTATACAGTTATTTCGGGTTTAATAGAACCCTCAGTATTCTGCGCGCTGCCATATTGATATTACATGACATATCCACTCGATACAATATTGAAACTATGGACTTGTTCCGCTACTGTTGATCAAATAAAAGACTAATATACTTAGTTAGAACTAATATGAAAATATTAGTTGCATTCCGGGAATACCTTCTTTGATATTTTCATTAAACTGTTGATGAGAAAATGCCTTATTAACTTTATTAAGCAAGTTTGATTGCTATTAAGCCTGCTTTATTTGTTAGTTTGTTTATGTATAAGTCAATAAGATTATTTAATCTTGAAGGAAATATATCAGATTAACGAGTCTATTTATGAATATGGTACTATACTGTGCATTACAATTTTATAACGAAAAAGAAAAAATAATTTTAATTACTGAATCACAAAATACAATTTATCGATGATCGGAGCGCTCACGTCGTCAATAACAAAGATGGTCAAACTTAAAAACTTAAGCCAATTCACTGTAATTTATATATTAATTCAAGTCTTAACTTAGTTCAAGTCTGTTATTGTTGTAGTGCAATTAATAACATAAACCTTCCATTTGGTTTTACTATACAAACTAATTCAATAAATTCTAATTTAAATTACACGTTCACATAATTTTTGATCGAATATGAATTAAACTAGAAATTAAATTATTACTCGCTAAATTCAGGTCCCGTTATGTTAAACCGTTTAACTTCCAAGGACTTACTTACCTACATATAAATTTAAACCGGATCCCCATCAGGAAACACAACAAACAATAATTCCCGTTTAGACATATAACCCAAACATTAACGTATAATGAATTTTAGTCACCCAAACGTTTGCAAACCGAAATCCCTTAATCTACCTCACTTGTGTTTCCTCTATCCGACTGATTTTGCAAAATTACCTCTCCTATCTTCACTCAAAACTAGTCTCTATCCCTTTAACTTAAAGTCGAAGACAAAGGTATTGACAAGTTGGTTAGTTTCACGGACTAGAGACGCGTAGGTGATTTGTGATGTCACCTCTCGATTGTCGATAATCGAATCAAGGTATCGAGTTGATTATTTACGCCAAGTGCGTTGGAGCGTGGCTTTGAGATACGTGGGCCGTGTTGTGCATTCTGATTTAGTGGCTGTCATGTGCTCAGGTTAGGCAACAAGAGGGTTGGACTCAGTTGTGAAGGCTTTCCGTTTATAGGTTTTCTATTATTAAAGCTGAAGTCAATTAATATATTTGTCTTACCCAGTGGATACTTATCTATTTAATGGGTGATCTATGAACGAACGGGTCACATAAACGGTCACAGTGCAGATTATTGGGGTACCTCCGGTATCTGTTTTGACTGATATTATTATTATTAGGTACTATACTATTATTACTAGGTGGTTCTTTAGAAAAAGTGTCTCTAAATTTTTTACGTACAGAACAGAATACTTACCAATATGCTAGAAGAAAAATATACGAATGGGAAAACCCTTAAGACCATCCTCCTGGAACATACCAACAGAAAAATTCTTAAATAAAAAGGAAAAGTATTTACAATTTTTACAAAGGTACTTTTTTAGAATGGCTCACAGATGAAACAATTGAAATGCCTTAATTTGAACAAATTATTTCACTTTATGAAGTGATCACTCATTACTTAACGGCTACAGTATATTTGTGCCCCCTTAAAGAAGAAAACGATTGAAATAGCACAATTCAGTTAGTCTAAAGTTAATGCATTTTTACTATTTTTAGCAATATCGATAATCTTCATTCCAAATCAAAATATAGACGTCACTAGCGGCGCGTTCGACTGTGTTCGCATTCAGTTTCCCGCATATCTTGATTGTGCGCTCAAACAAATCGCGGCACATCGCTTTCTGCCTGCCCTTGTTAGCTTCGCTTGCAATATGAATGAGTCCAACGGTACGACAAACCAGTAGCCCGATTCTGTTTTAACGATTTGATATGATTTTCATTGTGATTGTAATATCAAAATTATATCTGAATGAAGTCCGTCACGCATGGATTTCATTCGTTTATGTCTGTAGATGTATTGGTGTGAGCGAAATGTATGTTTCAATTGGCCTATTGATTGTTAGCAACCTTCAGCTTAAAGCAGAGTGGTGCTGACGAAAGGAAATCAGGAGTCGTCACATATAAGTCATTTTGTTCGCCGTTATTAGTGAGCCTGAAATGCCTGAAATAGAGCAAATTGTTAAAACAGTTTCATTCTCCAGTAGACAGAAAGGAATATATATAGACGAAGCTCTCAACATATTTGTCTTTCCAAAACGGTCCATAGGACTGACGCTTATAAGTTAGTATATTTTTCTAGGTTGTCAAAAATGATATTTTTTTAAATTAAAGAAATATTGCATAATTTATGGGCACATGCAAATTTTAAAGTTGAGGTTCAAGAATACCGGCCCACTGCTAGACCAGCTAACCTTACTCGATAGTGTAACGTATCTCCCTAGAGATTATGTTACAATACATCCAATCCAGCCGAACGGTCAAATACTGCAATGTAATAAAACTCGCATGCGAATTCTGGCGCCCTTTAAATGAGCCCTTAGTAGGTTATGAGAGAGTATGTATTTATTCTTGTTTTCTAAGTTTTTTTCTAAACAATCGACGTGCTATTGGAATAACATGCCTGATTGTATCTACCACTGAGAACAACTAAATAGTCAGTTCAGTGGTTTTTATTATAAGGATTTTGTTGATGTCCTTTGTTTTTGTGAGTTAGAGCTATAATAATGGCGTATACTTAAAAATATGTCGACATGACATTTTCGAATCTAGTCATTTAATTAAAATATTGCTATTACACTATTTTTTTCTTAAACATAAAGATAACCGCCAAAAAGATTTATTTAAGCCTAGACTAAAACAGCGTTTTGAATGTCAGTCCTTTATTATTTAAATAATTTTAGTCTCTCACAAATAATTTATGACTCCTATTCACCCCTAGATGTCGTTCTAAATTTGCTTGTAATGAATGTTGGTCTATGTATTAAAGTATATGCGAAGAATCGTGAGCTAGTTGTCTATACGTACCTAATATGTATGCATGTATACGTGAAGTTAGTCGCAATCTGTCATTCGCGTTGATTGTCGTATGATAAATCGCCTGCGCTTTAATGTTAATAAATCACCTCAAATAGTGTTCAAAACTAGTGTTTTCTTATATGCCCTAATACTATGCTTGAATCACTAAATAAATAGTTGGCTCCAAACACTTACCCCCTTATTCATAAACGTGTACTAAAGTTACGGTGCCGAAATCATGTTTGTCCCTTTCCGACGTATTGGTATGATGGAAAGGGACAAACGATGATTAGCGGCATCGAAACTTTAGTACGTTTATGAATAAGGGGGTATAACTCTTAAAAAAAACGTTAAAAAAGTGCCTTTATGAGCCGCAGACCTTGAGATCATGGATCCACCATTTTGAAATGTACCAAAAAGAAATATCGATAAATGATCTATCGAACTAGCTCACGAAATTACACGCAAATCGGTTGAGAAATGCAATCTGTGTTAGAGGAGAATATCCAGACAGACATATGAAAACATTTTTGCCCAAACTGAAACGCAGACCGTATCATAGTATAACTCGCATTTTTTAAAATAATTACCAACGGAATTAATTAATTACAAACAAATCAGGAAGGGAAATCGCAACACGCCAAATCAACAATCGATGGAAGAGGAGGCTAGGGAAAGCTCGTAATGAGATTTGCCGATAATTCGATTCGTTTCCATTAGCTGACCTTAAGTTTGGAGCAATCGGTTTGAGAGAGGTCTATTCTGTGATGGCGATACTGTTTCTCATTGTGTCGATGTTATAATCAAATTGTCGATGGCTTTTATTTCATTGTCATACCTAATATGTAAACGCAATTCACCTATTTAGTTAAGAGTATGACTATGAATATTATAACTAGGTGTTACAATTGAAGTGGTAAATTATGGCTTTTTTTAATGCGATACGTACAAAAGAACAGTTTTGAATGATTCACGGTAAGTTTCACTAGTCTTAAACCTTACCAGTAAACAAGATACATGTACCTGCGTCGAAAGGTCACAAACAATATAAAAGGTAATCAGGGTTCATATCCCGGTCGATTTAAGTCCAGCGTAAACAAGAAGTAGGATTGCATTCTATTCGATTTATTTGCAAATATACTTTCTCAAAAGATAACTTATTTAAGTAGGTTTCTCAATATATAACAGAAAGGCAACTGTACCCCTAGTGTAAATAAATTCGATTTCGAAACGTGACGTACGCGTTTGCGTTTAGTCTCACTTTGTATTGGATTTAGAAAGAGCGCGCCAAGCGGGACGTTTTGGAAACTCAAAATCCTATACAAAATGAGATTTAACGCAAACGCGTTCGTCACGTTATGATGTCGATCAAATTTACACTAGGGGTACTGGTTGAGTTGGAAATTATAAGTCGCGAAACTAATCGGGTTTGAATTTGAATCCACTACCTGCATCCAGCATAGAAACCGCTTGCTTGACCGCCCGACTAACATTACTTTTTAGTTATACATAATAAGCGTAATAAATAAGTACAGAACAACGTTTACTATTTCCCATTTCAATAAAAAATAATTCCACTAAATCTACAAAGACAGCTCCTTCTCGCATCTAAATAAATCTCCAAATCTGAATAGGGCCTCCATGTCAAATTACGAGACGGACATTTTTCCTATTACTGAGTGACAAAAGCCCGTCTTTTTCGTCCATTTCCTTTTTTTGACGCTCCAATTTAATTGGTGCAAATGCTTGTGGTTTTGCCATGGCCTTTCTGCGAACGGTTTCTGTTGTTAGTGATGTGCTTGATTTAAAAATGTTTTTGTCGATAAACATTTAAAACTATTTTTACAGTACATATTATGGTGCTACTTTTCCGCACTAGTGTGTAAATTAGCACATTATGTAACTATGTCGAAAATTTAAAGGGTTATATGTACTGTAAAACGTTGTACGATACATGTGCGAATAGGTAATTCGCATCTCGTGTCGATTTAAAACACTCCCTTCGGTCGTGTTTTAATTTATCGCCACTCGTTACAAATTTCCTATTTTTCCCACTTTTATCGTAAATAACTATTAAGTACGCTTTAGTTTCATCTATAAGATGTGTATACCTCTAGGTCTGGGGCTCTAGGAATGTAATGTAAAATTTGTTTATACACTAACCCCCTTATTTATAAACGTGTACTAAAGTTACGATGCCGCTAACAATCGTTTGTCCCTTTCCGACGTATTAGTATGATGGAAAGGGACAAACGATTATTAGCGGCATCGTAACTTTAGTACACGTTTATGAATAAGGGGGCTAGAAAACAAAATTTTATTTGTGTTTTTATTCCTAGTCATTATGTAGCGAATGCAGAAGACCTGTTTCGATACCTGGCCTCCAGTAAAATTGACGAAGCCCTTTCTTATATGACATTTATTTCAATAATATATATTTAAAAAAAGAATGTGTAACATTAAGCATAAATGTTTCTTCTGTTCAGATTTTTTTTAAACAACCCGTTTATTTAAAGCAATTCTAAAGTTGATAATTTCTACAAAAAACTAGGTTAATGATTGAACCACCAGTGCATTTGTCCAACCCTAATAGTTTTATCAGCTGAGTCTTACACTCGTCGTGTATATCGAACCTTTCCATCACTACTACGCGAATATTGAATGATTCAACAAATCATTATTATTTTTCTTTGAGAGATTTTGGGAGCGTAGGTACCTACTCATATTTCGCCATTCCAGTTGACATTTAGATAGTTTTAAAAATAGGTAGATATGTAAAGTCAGCTGCAGAGATAACTGACCCCCATAGCACAGCATAGATTTTTTTACAGGGGGGGGGGTTAACTATACCTGCAGCTAACTGTACATATAAAACTTAAAAGTGCCCTGGGTTATATTGAAGCAGTGTTCTATATCTCAATTGTCATGTAAATGCTTTACATTTTGTAAAAATTTGACCTTTATTCCTGCAGGAAACGTACCGACCTACGTTCGTGGTGGCTAAAGGACGAACAACACCAAATACAGCACGGTTCCAGCAGTTGTGTGCAAAATGCGAGCAATCGTAGCTGACATTTATAATTCCACACATCACGACACATGGACCCGGGTACGTCCTTAAACTACGTTCAAAAGAGAGGTATGGGCATTGTGAATGTCATCTCGCTTTGTGTGTTAGGGCACAGCGCAGCGGATGTCATTCCAGATCTAGAGCAAAGCCCAACTGGGGAACCTTAAAGAAAACCGCAGCCAAATAACACTAGACCCTACTCATAGTGTTGTGTTCCTGCCGGTGAGTAAGGTTGCCAGAGCTCAACGAGGGGAGGAAGGGTTGTTAGGGTCGGCAACGCGCGTGTAACTCCTCTGGAGTTGCAGGCGTACATAGGCTACGGAGACTGCTTACCATCAGGCGGGCCGAATGCTTGTTTGCCACCGACGTAGTATTAAAAAAAAACCAGCGCGTTAGCGCCTGTGTACGCAGCGAACCGAAGCCACAGCATACATATCTGGTACGTATTTGCCTGAAAGCCACGCAAACATACGTAGCCGCAAAGTCATATTTTCCTCATCGGCTAAAAGGGATGAAGGTATTTTTTGACGTTACACTCGAGGTTATGAAATTGAGTACGAGTATATTTTTATACTGAAATGTATGCAAGTTATGACCGTGGCTGTATTCATCCTTAATTTACAAAGTAGTGTTTAAGAATGAATTATTGAAAATTTTATGCATTTCTGCGTAATATAAAGTAGGCATTATATATGGAAATTTATATTGGTCACAAATATTTAAAAATTCTTAGGTGTATGGAGATTATCAAGGCAATTCGAACGTGCACCTAAGATCAAACAGATATTGGAATGATATTGAAAATGAAATCATATCAGCTGTAATTCGTGCGGGCGTCTCGCTCATATATCGCAGACTCGTCGATATTACTCTACGATAAGTAATATGTGCACATTTAAATACTGTCTGAAATTTGTATAACACAAATTAAACTATACTAAACTTCCAAACAACTAAAATTTTATCATTAAAATCCTATTAATATATCTATTAATATCATCAAGTTAAAAAAAGTATTTAGAAAAGTTTACAGCGTTGGTTTCCATTTTTTGTTCAGGATCAAGTTACGTAAAACTTATTGAATTATTTCGTGTAAAATCTCTTCTGTTTTCAAATTCTCTAAATAATAATAGATGGTTTATATTTAACTAACACCGATTAATTTTCAGTTTCAGATTACAAAAACTTTGTTTATAAAAAATGCCAAGGCAATATTCTACTTACTCCTTACTTTAATTTTCAATGTTTTTACCAATATGACACGTGCAGAAAAGGGTGTATTTTATATCCAGTTTCTTTGACTTTTTTTCTTATTCTTTGTTTTGAAAATTTCACTAATTTAAACATTTTTAATGTTGCAATTAAGGTCGATGTGGAGAAGAGTATACAAAATATTTGTTTGGAAAGACCGTCAAATCAAAGGTCAAGAACTCTCGTATTTGTGTACTTACTTACTTCGCTCAGACGCACGGCCCAATTCGAAGAATAAGTTCTGGTTTAGATAATCAAGGGGATGAAAGTTTGTATATGGTACAGTCAACATCAATAGTAGGGGATGAAACAACGCGCCAAAAGTATCTGATATTCTGGATAACTTTTCCAAATATAGATAAATCTCTAAAATTTATATTCAAAAGTAAATCTTTTACCGTCTTAACCTTGAAACCTTGTTTGATCCGCTACTTTTGATGCTGACCGTACAAGATTTATTTAAAATCTAGGAACTCACGACTTCGTAACAAGATATTTTATAAAAATAGTCATTTCAGCGTTTTTAAAAATTCATCCCGTAATAGGATGACAACAATGTTGAATGTTTGTTTTGGGAACGGATTTTGTGATGGAGTGAGGCATTTGACACTTCTTAGAAAGACAAAAAATTTGAAAACAAGAAAAGTACGAGTACCTTCAGCGTTTTTGATAGTTGATCCACTAAGCGATTTAAAAAGTGTAAAAAAATAACATTATAAATAAATATCCACGCATACGTAGTCGTGGGCAACAGCTTAAAAGTGTATTAAACTTATGCTATGCTTACCTGCAATAGTAAACCGGACATACAAATGAAACTGCCAGATAAATTATAAGCTTGTTTGCCACCACGAAACAAAAAAAAAACAACATTTTACATTTAATTTTATCTGAAACAATAAGACAGCGATAAAAAGACAACTTAACGGAGCGTAAAAAAGAAACGAGACCAAAGAACATCATAAAAACCCCAATTATACGGAAGGAAATTAAAACGGCGACAACTCAATTATTTAGCTTGAACCTCATTCGAGAATAGCGACTGACTTATTGAAATTAGATTTAAATTAAATTAAAAAAAACCGGTCAAGAGCATGTCGGGCCATGCTCAGTGTAGGGTTCCGTAGTTACTCTTCCGTCACAATAAGCTAAACTGGAGCTTAAAGTATAGTAAATTGTTAACCAAGGGATGAAACGGTACCTTTCACGCGAGTTAAAGAAATAGGCAAATTTGCATAATCAGTACCTAATTAAAGTCTTTTTGCGATAACTCAAAAACAGCTAAACTGATCATATCTGCTATAGTTTTCATTTAAAGTCTTTCTTAAGCTCTACTTTTTTGGACCTATGGTTCAAAAGTTAGAGGGGGGGACACATTTTTTTTTCTTTCGGAGCGATTGTCTCCGAATATATACACTTTATCAAAAAATGTTTGTTCCTAGTTGACTACGGAACCCTAAAAAAACGGGTCAAGTGCAAGTCAGACTCGCGCACGAAGGGTTCCGTGCCATTACGTAAAGAAACAGCAAAAAAATCGCGTCTGTTGTAGGGGACCCCGCATAAATATTTATTTTATTCTGTTTTTAGTATTTGTTGTTATAGCGGCATACATGATCTGTGAAAAATCAACAGACAGACGGACAGTGGAGTTTTACTAATAGGATCCCGTATTTACCCTATAGGTACGAAACCCTAAAAAGACGGCAACAAGGTGCTATTTTATTTATTTATCGTCATCTAGAAAATATATATAAGGTTTATCTTTACCACCAAATTCGATTAAATACAAAAAATATCGCTACTTGCATATTGCCTGGAAATTTAAGTTTTTATTGAAATTGATGCACATGTAGAGTACGGGCTTTTTTTCTCTTTTTTTGTTTAAGTTATATCAACAATAAAAATGTGACAACCTACATCAAAAGGGACCTTATGGTGGTCGGCGCCTACGCATATCGGCGCTTCAATACTAATGCGGCACTACGTGACGTAAGCGAAGCAAAACTTGGTCCCTTACTAAAAACAAAGAGATAAACTTGCAAAGCGCCAGAAAGGAATGGAGAGGAGCATGCTTGGTGTAAAATTACAGGATAGAAACCGCAGCTCTGACATAATAACCAGAACAAAAGTAGCAGATATTCTACCCACATAGGTATGCAAAAATGGAGGTGGACAGGTCACACTATATGATGTAAGACAGAAAAGTGGTGCCAAAGAATTCTCATGTGGCACCCTACAGATGGGTCAAGATCGCAAGGCCCTCAATTAACATGATGGGAAGATGAAATTTAACGTACATTCGGAGCACTCTGGACAAGGGTAGAAGGAGTTGAAGGAGGCCTTTACCGACAGGCAAACTGAACTAAGAGACTTCGTATGACTATTCAAGACTAACTTACTATCAAAAAAGAACAGAACAAAGGACTATATAATAATAATATCAAAAATTAAAATGTGACAGTCCACATCAAAAGGGACCTTATGGCGGTCGGCGCTTACGCCGTTATTAGCAGCACGCCAATACTAATGCCCCTTTGATATGGACTGTAACAAATATTAAGGAACGAATGAGAACATCATATTAATAGACAGACATAACAATAATTGAAATAAGAATTGGGTGTGTAAATTATAAGCATACTTTTGACCAAAAATACACATCGGCCCGTTTCCTTTATCACGGCAGTCATGTACACTACACAATTATTTCCCCGAGTTAAATTTCAAGTATGCTGCCATTAATTAAATACATCCATCTTGTAAAATTGGAAGGCGCCCTATCAACGAAGATAGGTTAAGCTATTTTACGCTGCATTGCGGATGCACCCTTCACGATATTCATCACAATGCAGATCCCCTATTCTTATTCTAAACTAAATGACGTAAGGGGAAAACTTCGGTTTTGAGGATCTAATTTTGTTTTTTTTTTTTTTCTTAGAAATTCGACGCTATCTTTAAAATCATCGTTTATAATTTTATTACAACATGATGACTAACCGATTTGCAATTTTTATTGGTCATATTGCTTAAGTCAATATTTGACAAGGAAACATTTAAGCATCTAACGTTTCATTGAGCCGAAATTTCGTAAACTGAACTACGTAACTTTGGTGACTATTGTATGTTTAAAAATCCAGGGTCTTAAACATGGAAGCTTGGTGAGTAGAGGATTGAAAGTCAAGGGATAAACACTAGTAATCAAAAAAAAAAAAAAAAAAACGAATAAATGGTTGTTATCTAGACGCCCAGCTGATGAAAACTTTTATCTATACTAATAGATAATTAAACTAGATGCGTTTAATTGAGAAGGATAAAACATTCAAGCTACTGGATTGTTTTTCTATCTACTTATTGTAAGATTTACGGCGCTTACGGCTTTCTGCCTGCGAATGTTTTAAAGCACCTATCACAAACCAAACGATCTAATGAGACAATTCGTATCCCAGTACACCCTCGAAAGGAAATTTATGGGTGGCGCTTAATGGGATAGGGGAGTTACTTACTCGTTGAAGCGAATTTTGGATGATTTTCACTTGTTTTAAGTACCTATACGTATGAAATTATTGTTAACTACATGATTTTTATGTTACTTATTTTCCTATCTGGATATTACCATAGCCTACAAAAAAAATTTTTTTCACCACACTAACTGGTAAAAGCCCTCTTGTTTATTCAAAAACGAATGAGAAAGTTGCATTACGAGTATATCCACATGTGGGGCAAAGTAATTAGATGAAAATTTTGAGTTGTTTCCTTATGCTAGCTGCAAGCTGGTAGAATAGACTTTTAAACGATGGTTTTAAATGAAAAATTTTATATTACGTTCATTAGGATTTGATTTGGTTTGATTTTTTTTTTGGTATTTCATAGTTAGAATTTTCCTCCCGTTAGTGTGGTGAAAACTTTTGTGTTTCACTCGGAGGCAAAGTTTATTTAACCCTCGTGCCTTAAAACCCTCGTGACGCTCAAGTTTCCACTTCTCGAACTCTCTTGCTATGTTCGTGGTTCAATTTTGGAATCTTTCGCTTGCTCGGGTATCAATATTAGCACGAGCGGTTAAACAACTACTTTGTCCCCTTGTAAAACAACTATTACACAATTTATTGTATGTTAACCATAACTATGCCCTTTTGTTTGACTATTTTCGTTTGTTTGCTATTATTTTTGAGAGTTACGAGCAAAAAACAAATTCCATATAAATATTTAAAAGCTCCTAGTTTTTAAAATAGTCAGTCGTCAACTATCCCCTTAATAAACATATTTCGGCTAAACAAGAAATAACATTTTGTAGTCCAAAGACAAGTTTCGTTGGTAAATTCCACCATGAGAGCGATACAAAGTGTTCAAAGGGTATAAAAAATTTATGGCGGCCAGGAACCGTATTACGAAATGTTTTATTCCAATCCAATACGACTATTAGTGGCCATAGGCAAGAATCGTGCATTGACTAAAACTAATCGAAAAGTAAAATAAAGTATCGGGATGACAGATGTAATGAAGTGACGTCATTATTTCCCTACTTATTAAAGTTCCAAATCGCTATATGCGTGGCTGGAGCACCGCCTTGACGGGTATGAGAATCATTAATTTACCTGAACAGTTCAAAGTTGTCAAACAATATAAAGATGTCAACCTATGATACTTCAATTTTTTTCCTTCACGTGCGTGATTTTCGTTTGTATTTCCTCACTACGTACTTCGCACATAACCAATAAGTAAAATAAATAATTGTCATCTAGGAAGATCCCCAGTAGATCATGCTGGCACACACACTGTGCACCAAGCATATTCACCACACCAGCTCGTAAAGGTTCTCTTTACTTAAAAACTGACGAGTAAGTTGCATTTTATCCACAAGAGTGGCAAAGTAATTTGATACAAATTTGAGCTGTTTCCTCATGTTGGCTGGTGAAATTGACTTTGAAGTGATGATCTTGAATGATAAGTTTGTAATAAGATTCATTAAAAAAATTATTTATAGAGTTTTATAGTTGAAAAATTGGTTTCTCTTGGTAGCAAAGTTAATTTAACCCTCGTAACGCTCAATATTCCAATCAGTACGTTTTCCATACAATTTCGATACGTACGATAAATATAGCCTGAGACCATGGAGAACAAAAGATCGTAAAAATGGTGCAAACTCAGTGCAAATGTTGGGACGTAAAACTTATTCTGTCTTATTTACGTCAGATCTTTTCAACGTGGTGGCAGCAGATTTACGATACGTATAAAACATTTACTGTCAATATTATCTGTAAAATTGGTTGGGTTCCTCTGTCAGGGTGTAAAATATAAATTTCGGGTTTTAAACTTCCAAATGGGTTCCCTGCGGAAGAAAAGATGAAACTTGCCATGAATTTGATCTCTAGTTCCGTATATATCCATCTGTCTACTACATTTTATATCGTCGTCTAGAAGTCACAGCACAAGCCTCATTGAATTAATTTTTAAGAAGCAAAAACGTCTACGTATGATGCTATTAAGCTTAGAATTAAATTAAAAGTAGATTAATTACTGCCTTGGGTGAGACTTGAACTCACGGTCACTGGATTGAGTGGAAAACGCTGGAGTATCGATCCAGAGGCTGTGGAATTAAGTGCGATTGAAAACAATTATTTATTGTTATGTATGAGAAATTGAAAACTCAATGTATGTATTAGGTAATTCGTATTTTTTGACATTTAGATATTATTCTAGAAAGTTTATAGATTAGTATTTTTTATACAATTTTGGTGTTTGACGATCCTTTCGCGAAGTTCTCATTATTAAGTTTGACATATCTGTAATAATTCAATATTTTTTAAGAACAATAATAACTGCATCAATAAATTGCTCTGATTTTTAGATTAAGATGATATTTGTAAAACTTGATGATTTAAAAGTGCTTGTTGCTAAGCCTATTTGAATATAGAATATATTGACTTTGACTATGACCCAATTCGAACTTTAAGCTACGTTCAATATTAGGTCAAGATACGATATGAATCAGATATGTCAGTGTCAAAAGTGATGTTCTTCAAACAAAATAGTCACTTTTAACACTGATATATCGGATCCACATCGTATTTAGAGATATTTAGATTTAGAATATTTGACGTATCTTCAAGTTCGAATCGGACCGTTAGACTGAACAGTGAAAATGACCTTAATAAATTTGCCTGATGAATTAATCGAGAGCAGAGTTTATAACACACCCTTTAAAATCCGTCTTAAACCGTGACGCTAAGTGACCGGGACGTTTACAGTTCATTTATTTTGAACCATAGATTACTATTTACCTAGCACTAGATGGAGCACATGCCACACGATATGGTCTCAACGTTAATGGCTCGTATTTCTGATGATAGACAATCTTACACCAACCGACCAAGTCCCACAAAATACTTGGGTTGAGCGAGTGACGACGAGTGCTAAAGGACGATATATAAGTATTATTCATAAATATAAAAAAAAAACCATGATAAACACACAAATAAATGACGTTACCAAGATTTGAACCCGGGACCTCCTGCTTCGTAGCCACCATGACCACGGAGTACACCATGATATCTCGTTCGAATTTGATGTAGCCCAACTGAAAGAAGTACCACCACATAGTAATCATTGCTAGTTTTAGTCTGCCCGTATTTCATATTTTGATCCTGTTTTTGAGTAAGATTGCCAATGTTAGGTCGCCTGGCTGTGAAGGTTCCTTTATCTTATTAATACAGTGAATCCTTGTATATTTCCTTTACGAGTCATTGATTTATTCTACGCGAAATTTGATATTTACCTCTACAAAAGTATACCTACATGTAAATAGTGAATATTATGCGGAATATTATATATTTACCACTGATCTACATTTTTTTCCTTATTTTGCGTGTGTATATATTATAGATACTATAACAATACAGAGAAGCACTATATTTAATAAGATAACTTTAGCTTAAGGAAACACCGTAAGAAACCCGCTCTAATCGTCTTATAGGTACCTAATGCCTAATCTAGTAGTCAAAAATCTGTGTCCTTAACATTCGCCTATCTGGCTAGCCCGTTGACTAACGTTCCCTTTTCAAAAAGGCTTATGTAACAACACATTCAACGTCGCATAAGTCATCTTATTTACAAAAAGAGGCGACATTTCACAAATCCCGTGGATCCGGGGACTCGAATAAAATTTATGGGTCCCGGGTAATTTGCTATTCCGTAGAAATTAGACGGAGACGGAGGTATAAATCTGTAGTAGGATTATGATATTATTAGGGACGGTAGTTAGGGGTGTTTGAATAGTAATTTAATTTATGTCGATTTGTATTCGGAGTGGAACTGAGTGTTTCTTACTAAAAGATTTTTTATTCAAGCACACGAATGGATGATTTTTATCAACTTATATACTATGTTTGTGGCCTAGCGGTAAGAGCGTGCGACTGTCAACCCGAAGGTCGCGGGTTCAAACCCCGGCCCGTACCAATGAGTTTTTCGGAACTTATGTACGAAATATCATTTGATATTCCACCAGTTGACCAGTCGTTTTTCGGTAAAGGAAAACATCGTGAGGAAACCGGACTAATCCCAATAAGGCCTAGTTTACCCTCTGGGTTGGAAGGTCAGATGGCAGTCGCTTTCGTAAAAACTAGTGCCTACGCCAATACTGGGGATTAGTTGTCAAGAGGACCGCAGGCACCCAGGAGCCGTGGCAAAATACCGGGACAACGCGAGGAAGAAGATCTACTATTTTTGTATACTTATTTTGTTTCACCGTAACGTTATTTTAAAGATGAATGAATGTTTTAATTGATTTGTTCCTGTGGCATTATCATGCGTAGGTAAATACTTTATATCATACTTAACGAAGTTCCATTCGAATAAAATACAGAAAAACAGAAAATTATGCAAATTATATTATGTTACATTAAAAAGACGTCCCAGAAAAGAGCTCTGAAAATGTAAGTAAGCGCCATCTGCACAGTTTTGTACAAACTTGTAACTCTAATGACGTTAGTATCTACTGATACGTATTACTGTATATTTGCATTAGCTGTTAAATGTAGTTCGAGAGGGCATCGTCTAGGCCAATATAACGTAAGAACGGCCCGATAGTTGGTCTAGATACGATATAGATTTTGAATTTTGTTTGAAAAATGTCACTGACATATCCGATCCATATCGTATCTTGACACACTATTTGACGTATCTTAAAGTCCGAATCGGGCTGCAAGTATTCATGCAATTTAATTATACCTTGTACTTATTTTAAAGCTCGTCTTTAGCTATATTTAATGTGAATTTATTTCATCAAAATATCTAAACAATTTAATATGAATTTATCTTTATTTTATGTAATCAAAATATCTAAGCATACTAGTAAAGTTACATCATATTAAGGGATAATTAAAAAGTCTATTAAC
Source organism: Cydia pomonella (assembly GCF_033807575.1). Taxonomy (NCBI): domain Eukaryota; kingdom Metazoa; phylum Arthropoda; class Insecta; order Lepidoptera; family Tortricidae; genus Cydia; species Cydia pomonella. Next base: position 4,393,006 of record NC_084717.1, on the reverse strand, counting down.
TTTCCCTCGTCTATATGAAAGTAGCTCGGTTCGGGTAGTCCTACTTTTAAGTGACCTCTCATTAAAGTAATACGTGCTCAAAATTAAATAAAAGTAACTGTCAGCTTTTGGGAAAATATCTTATAAATGCGTTAATTTATTTACTAGGTACATTAAACTGGGGCGTTATTTTAGTTTTTTACTTATAGTGAAACCCATGTTCGTAAAACTTTAGTTCAGTTTACACTTTATTTTTAAACTAGGTACATATATATATATATAAATAAATAAAGTCGTTAAAGGTAGCCATACTCGTCTAATATGCCAGTACGAGCCAGATGCATAGAAATTATGAAAAGAGAATGTCCTTACCTCCAATTGCGAATGCATTTATTATTTATTTATTTATTTGTAAAAAAATAAGTTCTGTTTTCAATAACCCAGTAACAGTACTTTTACCCGTGAAACTGTAAAATAATGTGCGTACTACTATATTATATTTCGTGGAAAAGTAATTTGTTGGTGGTTTTGTTTTTAGTGGTAAAATATTTAAATACAGAGAATACACGACCCAGCGGCGATGATGAAAAATATTCCCGTTTAAGAAGTGTTCATTTTTCCATACAAACAAGAAGAAAATGTCGACTTCTCTGGATTTTGGCCCCAGATGAATATTTTTTATTATGTATTCAATATTATTAGTACCTGTGTCTGTACGTTTCGCTTTTTTGATATTATTATTTTTAAACAATTATTATTATTTCAAAACGGTCAGAAATAAATATTTTCCTTTTTATTCTGTTTTCAAAATTTGGTTATGATTGGTTTTTGGAGGAGGAAAATGTCGAGAACGAAACCTCAATTTCTGAGATTTTTACGCAGAATTTTTCACTGCAGTTGTCGTGTTGATGGAGATAGTTATAATTACCTAAAATTGCCAAATCTGAGAGGGGGTTCAGCTAGTGTTTCGCCTTAAGGCTGGAACAATGCATTCGTTGTTTACGTTCAATGTCCCAGATCTAGAGCAGAGCCCAACTGGGGAAGTACCTCCACCTTAAAGAAAACCGCAGAAAATTAACACTAGACCCTAGTCATAGTGGTGTTTCTGCCGGCGAATAAATTTGCCAGAACTCAACGAGGGGAGGAAGGGTTGTTAGGGTCGGCAACGCGCGTGTAACTCGTCTGGAGTTACAGGCGTACATAGGCTACGGAGACTGCATACCATCACGCGGGTCGTATGCTTGTTTGCTACCGACGTAGTATAAAAAAAAACAACTCAGAAACTAAACAGTAAATTACTTTCCATTAAATCTCAACATTTAAATAATTAAATTCTGAAAAAAAAGGCTTTTTTCAGTTAAAGTAATTTTGTTCAATTAATTTGCCGTCAGAGTTTATTTGTATTAGTGTGCAATCAAATGTTAGCTGTTAGTTGCAGTTTCCTAAACAAGTAAGGTAGGGTCGCCTAAGATCGGACGCTTTTTCGTCGAGTTCGGACCATGATAAAAAACATTGCTTTTATCATTTCCTATAACTATTTTACAAATGGGCTGCTAGAGGAAATTATTAGCAATAAAACAAATAATCTGGTCACTTTTCGTTTAATTCAATACACGCTGTAGATTATACGAGACACGCCTTCAAAGTGACAGAATAGTTTTCTTGACTACTTTTCAAAAAAACCCCTTAATAATACCTTAATTAATTTCACCCTTGAAGCTGTGGCATTAGAGTGCACAAAAGGAAAATATCCGGTCTTAAATCGAAAACAACATACCACAAAATCGTCCTGTAATTTTGCTTGGTGTGGCAAACACAGGTAATTATTATTTTTTTGGCATTTTTAGTCCGATCTTCCCTCCCAAGCATAATATGAGCAAAATTGAGTTTCTCAAACTTTACTCAGTCAGCGTCGGGTAGCAATGTAGCATTCGGAAGATAGAGATTTAAGACCGGACGTAATAGTTGGTATGTGCTAAAATAGGGCTGAACTGAACTAAACTCATAGATAAATATAATTACACTATATACCTAATTCAGAACCCATGCAGATAAATGATGGAAGTAAAAATGGCTGCCTGACAGGTTTAGTGTTCCAGCGCTATTTGAAAATTTTGAGAACCACTGCATTTTTTTTTGTGCTTTAAGATCGGACTATTTTAGTCCGTACTTTGGCAATGGGAGAAAAGTCCGGATCTTTGTTTACAGACGTCCTAGGCGTAAACCAAGTATACAATCCTGGAGAGCACTTGCTAATTCTACACAGAATTCTACTTAAAAAGCAATAAAATGATAAATACTCACCATAATTTTGCAACGAACTTTTGGATTGAAGACCGGATCGCCAAAAATTTACTAAAAATGGCAATTTTTTTTGTCAGCTCCGCTACACGCGACCTGTCTTTAGCAACGCCGTTCGCGGTATGAAGGGAGGGGCAGAACAAAATGGTGGACAAAACTATGTTGCCAGCCGCGAAAAATGTCGCTTCTTTCGTGCAAAATTGTATGTATCCGGTCTTGTGGCACATCCGCTCTTAGGCCACCCTACCTTATTTTATACATTACTTGTGGCTTTGAGATGGATGTCTCAAGTTTCAACCAACCAGAGTTCTTTGCTATAACTATATTAGCTATTTTAATCATTTTAAGTTAAATTGCAAAACGACGGTACTTGAATTAGAACTTTAAAGTTATGGACGAAGACTTATACACAGTTATTTCACATCGCTCAGCTGATGTAGCCTTGTCAATATTTCTTGCAGCACTAAAGTGCAGTCTAAGGTTTTTGTATATTATACATTTGCTATTATACCACATACTAAACAGATATTTAAAACACACAGGCTATTATTATGGTTGAAATGGATCGTGGAATAATGACTCGTAACTACAGGAGTAGCTATTTAAATAAAATTTACAGTACATACTTTACCGCACATTACATAATACACTATATACAATTACATTACATTATGTAACTGTCTAAAATTTAAAGGGGTTTTTTTACTGTAAAATATTGCAGGATACATGTGCGAATAGGCAATTCGTAACTCGTATCGATTCAAAATACTCCCTTCGGTCATGTTTTAATTTATCCCCAATCCTTGCGGATTTCCTATTTACTATTATAAAATTCTTGCCTAAATCAAAACTTGTAATCGTGGTATAGGTTAATTCACGAAATCTGGCGCGGATCTTATATTATGAGTTTGACAGTTGAGTATTTTTTCATAACACAATTCTGTCAAAATATCCAAACTGTAGGTATAAGATTTAAATGAAACGAACGGGGTACAAAACTTTACATCCTTTATTTTTATTCATACAAAAACGCCATGTCAAAATACTTTTTACAATGTTAAGAATAATGATTATAAACGTACAAGTAATGGCGGTGTTATGATGCAAACAATGATAGAGATTTAGAATGGATTATATAGGTAGGTAAGATTTGTTTCGGAATGGGATGAGGTTCTAGACACGTTAGGCATGATTGGAACCTGGCTTGTATTTCAGTGTCTTCTTTGACAGTCAAAACTTTCTCGACGTTTCCCTAACTGCCTTACGGCCCGATTCGAACTTTAAGATACGTCAAAAATTTCCTAAAGATACGATATGGTTATGTCAGTGTCAAAAATAACGTTTTTGTTTGAGGAAAGGACACTTTTAACACTGACTTGTCTAATCCATATCGTATCTTTAGCAAATGTTTGACGTAAGTATCTTAAAATTCGAATCTGGCTGTTAATAGAGATTGGGTCTAAGTGTAAGGCCTGAGTGGACGCTCGAAGCGGAGCGTTCAGCGGGGCATGCAGCGTGGCGTCGGGCTCACAAGTGATTTCAGCAGCGTGCACTTAGGCCGCTCCTATACGTTTGCATTAGTTTAACATGCACACCGCACGCCCCGCTCGGCTGCGCTGCACGCCCAACTCGAGCGTCCACTCAGGCCTTACACTAACACTTTGATAACCATTATGCAAGTTCCACAATAGACAGTTCTCAAGTAAACAGAAAGCGTCAAAATATTGAAGTAGTCTAGACATGCGATTTAAGAAATGCCCTGGCCTTAGTTAACGCATATTATTCGAAAGATCGATTAGAATATAAATGAGTATGTTTGTACAGTCAACGGCAAACATAGGTATGTAACAATTTTCATCTTTTACCACTGAAATTAGCGAAAATTGTACTCAATAATTGTAGCAATAGTAGGTAGTAAAACACATTATTACACAAAATAAGTACATAACACAGAGAGGGTACGATTTATGTGCACCAAGGCGAAAAGGATCGCTTCTAGCTAACCTTTAGGCAACAGAGAGAGATAAATACGAGATGGTAGTCAAACCAAGAGTGGTATATGAAGGCAAGACTTAAAATTATATTTATTAAATGAAGGAGAACTACCTGGCAGTGTTTTCTGTATGCAACTACATAAAAGACAAGGGTACTTCAAGTTAAAATGTAGTTAAACCAAAAAAGTAAGGGCCATTCTAATTTTCTGGACATGTAATACGAGAAATGAAAATTTAATTGTTTAATTATATTAGTAACAAACATTAACGTTTTTTATCAGCATTAAAATTTTACGAAACACGATACAAGCGTATTTAAAATTTATGAATATTTTTTTTTCTTGTTAAAAATAATATGCTCATCCATCAATGCGATGCTTTACCATCAGTCTCGCACTTTCTAGTTATTTGCCATTACAATATCATAATGCAGTACAGTCAGCATCAATAATATCGGATGAAACAACGGTGTAAAAGTATTTGATATTCCGCTTAACTTTTCCAAATATAGATAAATCTGTAAAATGTATGTTCAAAAGTATACCTTTTATCGTCTTAATTGTTCTACATATAGAACCATAACATTTTTTTAAGCTGTTACAGTTTGTTCCGCTACTTTTTATGCTGACTGTAAAATTTTTGATAGTTAATGATTCGATGGTCCACTCGCTTAATACATTTATTTATTTAAACTTTATTGCACGAATGAAGAAAAAAGGTAAAAATGGCGAACTTAATGCCAAACCAGTCAACCATAGCGTCAAACAGAGACATTTGTGTATTTTGGTGCAGGAAAAATTAATAACAAAAAATAAGAAAAACTTTAAACGTGAAGTCAAATAATATTAAAAATATATGAGTAGTTAAATACTACTACTTATATAATGTATAAAAGATAGACTAATACATATAATTATGTACATATACATGATAGTGAACCTTATTTAATTTCTTATGACAGAAGATGCTTGCGAAGTAGTCGTTTGAAAACGTTAGTTCGTGTCATCCACGATGACGCGCAGAATTGTCAAATCTAACCTTTAATAGCTCACATGACAACACGTACGAGTTAAGCCACGCGTCTTCGTGAATGCCACGATCTATACCTTAATATACTTGGCTCGAGTTGGGTTATAATGTCGATATAACTTACTTAAAATGTAAATACATTATTATTATTATAATAGCGTTGCAAGTAGAATGGCCCGATTGTAATAATATACTAAATGACATCTTATGTATCTATTGTGCATATATATTATTTTACGAACATGATTGTGTCTCAGTGGCGTCTAAATATTACAATGATCATGAACTGTCTCGTCTTGTGACGCATCTGTATATATTATAAATATTAAACACTTGAATTTTGAGATAAATTCTATAATCAGTTCTCTCTACAGAACTATATAGTTATGCTGAGTACGGCTTTTTACCTATTGCGTATCTTTAAATATGACATTCAGTTTACATATTATGACTAGAATGAATGTAATTTCTATGATTTTCTTACATTAATGGCTGCAATGCAGTGTTGTTTTATTTCAACTTATTGGACTTAATAATAATTATGTACTAATTAAAACTATTTAACCTTAAGTATCTTATTTACGCCTAATAATACTTATTTTATTTTACAACATCAATTTTCAACGGTGAGTATATTTATTTATTTATTTATTTAAAACTTTATTGCACAAAAGACAAACTTAATGTACAAAAGGCGAACTTAATGCCATGAGGCATTCTCTACCAGTCAACCTTAGGGCAAAGCAGAAAAGATTGTAGGCGGCGCGTTTAAAACTAAAAGAAATTGTAATTGAAAGAATTAGAGTCCTAATACACATAAATTAATTATAAACTACTTAAATACATAAAGACACATACATACATTACATAAATAAATAAATATATATATACATATATATACATAATATACATAACCGATTCGTGAGACTGATACTTAATTGATCTTTAAACTAATCTTAATTGATCTTTAATATAATATATATTCACATTATTGTTTGAATATATATTATATTTATGTGCACTTAAACTAAATTTAATGGCCAATTTTATTTTAAATTGCACGTCTCACCTAAGATGTATTTTAAATGACTTTTTAATTTCAGTTTTGTGACGAAACTTTCGCGTCGTTTAGTGACTATCACTTACTAGGGAATGCCAAACTTCACACACACAGACTACAACCGGTTTCGGTTACGGTTATGGCCAAAAATTACCGATGATCGGTTACGGTTATTTTTGGCAAAAATTATAAGTACATATACATTCTGATTTGATTAAGAAAAAAATACGAAAATAAAGGAAATTAAAGATTTACTTATTATTAGGAAGTATTAGGGAATGTGAGTACATACGTATATTAAGCAATGCTTCGTTTTTAATAAAACACACAAAATAGTAAATGTGAAAATGTGTCCTTAATCATAATATAATATTCAATCAAAATTTTTCAAGAATAAGGGAAGTAAATTTGATATATTTTCGTTATTAAAGTTTACACGAATGAGAAAAATGATAGTCACAGACGTCACAGCCAAAAAAGGCTCCTGCCTTAACCGTAGTTACGAGAAGATCAATTCATATAATCTAAGTCATAAATAAATTACCGAAAATAACCGTAACCAACCGGTTACGGTAATATTCGGTTAACCGTTCAAGTTTACAATAATCGGTTATGAAATTATGTCAAAATTATCGGTTATAACCGATTATTTCGTTCACGGTTATAGCCAATTTGCATTCCCTATCACTTAGTACCGAATTGGTACAATTTAAAATAGAATGTTCCAAGTTTTGTTACACAAAAAGTAAGTCTGTATTTCGCTTATATTAACGACTAGATCACGAAATTGACGACATTTTAAGTAAAGAAGAATGACAAAACGGAACTCCATAATATTAAAATATTCACAGCAATAGCTGTAGCTGAATTTATGTCATGAAATCTGTATGTTTTCATTTCATTTTGTATTGGAATGACTGGATCGATCAGTTGAGGCAATTCAGTAGTCTTCTTAGTTTCTCTAGGGCAAGGCAAAGTGTCAGGTGGGATTTTGAGGACGTTTCTTTTAACGCCCTTTTTTGTGGCAGATATATTATTACTTTGAACATCATCTCCGTCCGTCAAATTAGGTTTGGAGAGCGCAGTTTCAATGGTAAGCCCAGCATGTAGAATGTCTTGGTTATAATCTAGTTTGTTGTCCATCGGGTCCGGAATTTTGTTGTAAGCCGAGCTGACGACGGGCGAGTCCATTTTGCAAGTGATTCCGTCGAGCGACGCTTTGGTGTTCTGGCTTTTTGTCTCGTTGCGGAGAGAGTGCATCCATTTGAGCCGGCAGTCGCATACAAAGTTGTTTTCTGTGAACAAATGAAAACATTACTTAGCTGTGAAATTAACAGGTACACAGATGCCGCTACAAAATGTCGCTTTATCCAACTCTTGTTTTAAGCTGAGTGTTTAAATTTGTTAAAATGATGCTTTTGTATTTTTTTTGGGCAGGTATAATATATATATTTGTGATGAATTGTTATTTTTAGCCGTTTTTAGGGTTCCGTACCCAAAGGGTAAAACGGACCCTATTACTAAGACTCCGCTGTCCGTTCGTCCGTCAGTCCGTCCGTCGGTCACCAGGCTGTATCTCATGAACCGTGATAGCTAGACAGTTGAAATTTTCACAGATGATGTATTTCTGTTGCCGCTATAACAACAAATAATAAAAGGTACGGAACCCTCAGTGGGCGAGTCCGACTCGCACTTGACCGGTTTTCATAAATCTGTTTAATCTGAGATAATATAAATCCAAAAAAATATTTTGAATTACTATAAATTGATCGATCATGACATAATTGATATGTAGTCAAATTCTCGTAAAGTACAAAAATGATAAAATAAGTTAAATATTTAATGTTTTAGATGACGTAAAAAAATGTAAATCTATAAGGATTAAGAATATAAAATACTATAAGTAGGTACTATTAACAATATTTTACCTTCACACCATACTATATCGTACCTAGTTATTCTACTCTATGTTAATTATTCATACTACCAACCTTTTTAATAATTACCTATTAATTATATAAATAAACAAATGTACTTAACTTGTCTGAGAGTACGATCGTAATGATAGCTATTATTTTTCCTATTTTCAAAACACTCGGTAGTACAATGTTTCCCGCTTTCGCTTACTCTCTGCCGCGGGTCTAAGAACACTCCGCGGGATCATAAAAGTAGAAACTTCCTAAGCATTATCAAACTTAATATAACGTCTCTGTTTCTGCCCGCTTAATATTCAACGTATGTTTTAAGTTTGTCAAACTCTACGGGACATATTAAATATTCATAATTACCTTCGAGGAGCAAATTGCTGTTTTGCGGCTTCAAGTTGTCGAATATGGGTCTGATGTTTTCGAAAGTTAATGCGTATAGTTCATTCGAGCGAAGATCCAGTGAGCTCAAGCCACGGGCCCCTTCCAGCCATCCCGAGGGGAGCGCAACCAGTTTATTATCATCAAGGGACAGCTTATCGAGTTGAGACAGCCCATCGAACGCCCTTTCAGAAATAAACTTCAAATCGTTCTTGCCTAAGAGCAACTCGTGCAGGTTCCACAGCTCAGCGAACGTGAATTCAGTGAGATTGTAAATGCGGTTCCTTCGCAGATCCAATTTCCTCAAGTTCGCCAATCCATCAAACGTGTGACGGTTCAAATGGAATATGTTGTTTTTGTTCAAGTCCAATTCCAGTAGGTTAAACGTGCGCTGGAAGGCTCCATCTTTTATCGATGATATGTTGTTTTTGGTTAGAACGAGTTTCTGTAGCTTGGGCAGATCAAAAAAGCAATCCGTACCGATTTCAATAATCATGTTATCTTCGAGATTAATAGTAGTAATGTTAGGCAAATGAGCGAATGCGTATTGTTGGATGGTTTCAATCTGGTTAGTAGACAGAGTGGCTTCTTTTAGATTGGTTAAGTTGGCGAAAGCGAAGGATGTTATTTCAACAATGTTCCCGTATTTAATATTAATGAAACGTAGCTTTTGTAGATAGTGGAGCGCTTTAGTGGGCACGTAGCCTAATGCGCCATCGACTCGGACATTAAAAGACAAAGTTTGGAGCGTCGGTTGCGACGCGAAACTCTGCCAGATGAGATCATCCCGCGGTATGCCGCCGTTGAAAACCCAGCATTCGGCCTTCGTCGCGTTTCTGAGCTCCCTATTATTTTCGCAGTAGCAATGCACTTTGGAATCTCTATCAGTGATATCGCAGATGTTTTTCTGAAAACCGCCAGTCTTTTCCTTGGCCCGCCTCTTATTGTTGTCCCTCGCCTGGACGTTAATTGACATCTCGTTGACCAGCGCAAAACTGATCAGGATGTACATAATTCCTGCAATGCGGCGCTTCATTTTCGTTTAACCTGAAACAAGTGAAAATCGATACGTTAATAAAACAAGAAATCGGGATTACTCTTTCTCAGTTTGTTTTGTTGGATTAAGCCGGATTCAAGTTTTGTATTGAATTTGGAAGAAAGGATTGATTCGACATCTAAAATATTCAACACGGAGATTGCAGTATCAATTTTTGATTGATTCTCGACAAAAGGAATGGTGATGGCGTTACAAAGAGGCTCCTGAACTGTTATTTTTTCAATTAAGTTTAAAATACGCTTGTGTCTGAACCTAAACTTATAAGATTGTGGAATTAGAGAAATATTCATTGTTTAAAAAACTAAAAGAAAACCATAACGATTTCATAAAAAATTGGAAAGAACCTCTTAATTTGCATATAGGTATAATTTTATTAATTTGAAGTCATAATAATACTTCATTAATGTACACATACGGCGATAAAGATCTGGTTTAGATATTCACGTAAGAACTACACGCTAAAACGTAAATTCATAGTTCAATTTACTAAGTTATTTTCGACATCATTGATTATTTAAAACGATTACATCGCGGCTTCCCACCAGTTCGTACTCGTAATACATTAAATTTACATTGAAATCTGTGTCGCCACATGGTTAATCCCTAGTGACGTGCCGCGAGAATTCCATCTTTATAATTCTGGGAATATTACCGATCCCTCGACATTCCCCAAATAAGAGAACAACACTGGATGTCCAAGGGTCCTACTCAAGATGAAAACGGCTGCAGAAAACGAAACGAAACGCTAAGATTAACGTAAATAATTTATAGAAATAATTTCTAGCTTTTCGTTTCGTTCTCTACTTACGATTGTCATCTTGGGTAGATCCCTGGTGTGAAGCTCAAATCATACTCGCACGAAGAGATATTCCTCATTTTCATCAACGCTAGTGAAATTCAGTCTCATCCCATATATTATCTGCTGTATGGTAATAGATATCTTTAACATGCTGCTACCGAACCTTTCCGATGAGACTGTAATAAATAGCTGTTCAGGTGGTAACATAAAGAAACAATAGATAAAGAGGGCATTCGTGGCATTTTTTTTAAAGTGTTACGAGGATAGGAATATAAAAAAAATTAAGAATATTTCCGCTACATTATAAGGAAAATTACTTTTATAAGTGACCTCGTAAAAAATGCACATAGTAGGACAGGAAAATCTTATGAATCGTGCACGAATAACCAAATTAGCGCTAATATTTTATTTATTAATATAATATGTTCCCGTTAACGGCCCAACACTAGTAATCCCTCAAAGAGATTATTTAGTAGGTATGTACCTAGGTAATACACGCGCTCTGGGAATTCGCTATTCCTACTGTTATGTTATGATTTTAATTATATAAAAATACGAATACTATGAGAGGCAATTAAATAACCCTTTTCTAAATTATGGAGAAGATTAAAATTGCATTATGTTATATAAAGTTAAAGTAAGTATCATAATTCTATTTGTAAAAGATATACAGTGTCGTCCCAGTAAGTAGGTGCTTTTTATTTAGGTAAGTAAAATTTTAAAATCAAAAAGTAAATAGTCTTTGATCCGAGTCTGATTTATTATTTTTTACTTTTTCTTTCTCTCCTTACCATTTTCCTTTACCTTTATCTTTTTTTTACCACGTACTTAAAACTGTTTTCTTTATTAAAAACTAGTAACACACAAATAGGTAATTAAAAACAGAACTATAGAGTGTAGATTTTTTTAAAGGGTCGGCAATGTGCATGTGTACCCCAGTTGTTAGGCTACGGTTTCCATATGTTATGTAGTATGCTTGTTTGCCACCGCCGTAGTGTATTAAAAATATATACACACGGTCATACGTATTTTTTGTCATTTAACGAATGTCATACACTCCATATAATTAAAATATAACAGTCCTCCTGGCCTACAGCTCTCTGTTTAGTATTTAGCAATATGCACCAGCTGTATCGCACTCATGATCGCTCTGTGGTTTAATTACATGCATAATTATTGAATTTCACGGTTTGGAATTCGCTTTATCCATTGCTATATACCAAAACAATTGTTAAATGTAATATTTATTGCTTTCGAGTGGCCTTAAAGTATTATTGTTGTGTTTGAAATTTTGTTACTTAAATAAATTGTTTTAATTGGTTTTGTAAAACACTGAATATTATCTCAGTTGTGATTAATTTCTGGAACTAACTGTATCAAAAGATGTATTTAATCTGAAACCTACTTTTGTATAGTTCCCAGTCTTTACGTTTTTATAAGCGGGGTTGTAGGTAATATTGAAAATAAACATGTTTTATTTATATTGTCTTACCGCGATAGTTATTCATGAAATAAAACAATTTAAACGGATTATATGACGTATAATGAATATAAAATACATCCCGACTAGGGTTTGCACGACGGATCTGAAATGTATGAGAAGATCCGTGAATCCGGATAGTTCCATACATTTCGGATCTGGATTGCAAACCCTAGTCCCGACGTTTTGTACGAGTACCAAGTACAGCGTTCGTTGTCTCCCGTTGACCAAGAACGCTATCAAAGCGTTTGAAACATCAAAAGGGTCTTTCCGCGTAACTCGGACATGACAACGAAAAAATAAACTATTGAATTTAGAATGTGTCTGAATGTAGAATAAGCAAATGAGGGTAGCAGAACAAATTTTATAACCTTAAGTCAATAATAAGTCAACGGTTGTCATAATTTCCGACATTGTAAGTGCTGCTTGCGGAATCAACTACGAACGTAAAATAAGTGATTATAAATATTACGACTTTAATTGATTTTTACGCAAAGAAGAGGTAAGTAACCTTTATTTATCTGTTGTCTATTAAATTATTCACGCGGTACTTTGATTACAATTATCATAAGTTGAAAGAAAATTATGTAAGAGGAGAATGAAAATTGCATGTCGTTGAGTAACGTGAGTAACGCAAAAAACAATATTTTTCATTTACTGTACTGAAGCTTTGGACAAATGAACTTATATTGAACACATAGTATATGATTTGGCTTAGATGATGTCATTCTCGCGGTTTATTTCTCCGCAAAAGTGTTATTTTAAAGAAATACTTGACTTGAGATACTTGTAACGTGAGTCACAGTGAATCGCGTTATTGCTACTGTAAAGAGAGTAACTAAATATTTTAATGTATTTTGGAGCTACAATGCCTCTATCAGCGGCAGAAAGGGCAAAAAGAAGAAGACAGAAGCTGAAAGACGAAGGAAAGTATGAAGAGTATAAGAAAAAACATAGGCTTGCCGTCACTGGCATATCAAAGTGTCATATAATGTATTGGCAGTGTGGTAAGTTGGAAAAAGCACAAATATCTCAAGCATTCGACAAAGGTGTAAAAGAAAAACCAGGTTATTAACCCCAAATTATACATTATACCGAAATGGAAAAACAAGATGACATAAACCCACTAGCTGAATAAAAAAATATAATTTATAGCCTTTATACAATTTATTTTATCTAATTCTAATAATAATAAGTAAAAAATATGCTATTTGTTTGCTAGAAATGATAAAAAAATATCAAAATATTCTAGGTAGTCGCAAGTAACGTGATTCACGAAATCGCTGTAACGTGAGTTCGTGAGGTTTTATAGTTTATTTTAATAAGTGTGTATCTTTGATTTCATTTGGTTAACTATTAAAGAAGCTTGATTATTTATGTAATTGTGTTGTTATTTTGTTAAAACAAATTCATTCAATAATCAAAGGGAAATCAATAAACACAAAAGGCGAAAAACTCCGTGTCCATTTCTTGTAACGTGAGTCACAGAGTTATTTTCTACTTTTCTCCAATTTCCATAATTTGTTGGAGAAAAAGTACTTCGACAATTCATTCGCAGTAATGTACTCTGTGATATTATTATCAAGTTTTCGAGGTAGAAAGCTCTTGATCTCAAATATACGACAAGATTGTTAGGAATAGTGACTACAAAGTAACGTGAGTCACCGTGGATTTACCCAAAAAATATTTTAAATGTTCTTTGATGTTATAATATATAAGTTGCACATATAAGGTATATTTTACAATGTTGTTTGCTTACATTATGTTACTGCCTATTTTCTAATTAAATTAAATTAAAAATGTTATACGCGTTATAATCCGTTATTCAAAGCTATTTTCATGTTTTATTAAACTTATTTTTATAAAACATTGAGAACTGAGCTTCCAAAAACTTACAAATCTACCATAAAACCATGACTATTACATCACAAACGTTCTAAACTCACCTCAGGGATGTGATAAGTTAAAACAAAAAGGCACCAGCCGCTCAGAGGCGTCGTTCCAAAAGCGCACTGAATGCTAACAGCGAGTCCAACCTTACTCCAAAGAATCAGTAAAAGAAAACGCCTTTCGATTACGCGTAGGCTCACTCTCTATCTCTCAAATCTATTTCCAAAATCAGTGGTCTCTAACTTACGGCAGGCTTGGATTCGCACCTTAGTTCTAAAATATTCGAGACCCTGTGTGTAGACAAGATGCTAATCGTTAACGCTCCGTAGCGAACGAAACGCAACTCTCTCAGTCGCATTCATATGGAAGAGTGATAGAGAGAGATAACTACTTTACGCTTTGGAGCGTGAACAAGAAATAGTCCAGGTAGCGTAGACAAGATGCCTGTTGTTGCTGTAATAAATCTCTCAATATCAGCCGACCTTTGCGTTCACTTTTTATCCCGTTTTTATCACGTTTAGTGCCATCTACTTCAGATTTTGACAATTTTACAGATGTTAGGACGTCTGCCAGCTGACGCGGTTGCACGAAGTGGGTCAGCGGGTTAAGGAAAAATAGTATGAGCAACGCTAACTGGCGCGGACGCATATTACGGATTTTACCATGTATAATGCACCCGCGTGCGTGTGTCCACTCCGTGCATTCGCGCCAGCTAGCGGACACCCTTAGTAATTTTTTTTGTCTTTTTGATAAGCCCTAGAGAGTGGTTAGGCAAAAATCGAGTTGTCTACTTTAAAATAGATATTTAAAGTTCAATTCACTAACGATTCCTAAGCGATTGGAATACATGGTCTGAAGCCCGCATCTTGATAAAAAGTGAACGCAAAGGTCGGCTGATACTGAGAGATTTATTACGGGGAATCTCTGGGGAGCCAATACATTGCTGGCTGAACTGTTTGGCTTCTAGTGTGACATAGAATGAAATGTACAAAGTAAAATTTAAGTGATAAATACATATACATATTTAAATAGTATATCAAAATGTTAATGGGCGATTCGAAAATATAGTTTTTACTTGAAAAAAACAAAGAGAAAGGTTTTGGATGATTTGTACTTAAAGTCAAGAGTAATTTTGATAATAAAAAACACGTGAATTTATAAGTGGTGATGGTGACTATCAACCAGAAAATATACGTTAGAAAGTTTAAAAAAAATGAGGATTGCTGATTTTGGCAAGTAATTACCGAAAAAAAATTAAAGGATTAAAAATTCTACATTCTTTTCTGAAGATGTATAAAATACGAACTACCCAGTATGTGTAATGAATTGAAATAAAGATTTTTGTAAGTAGAGTTTGGAGGCTATACGAGTAAAGCTTCTACAATAATCTTTAGTACGCCCGTATTCGTTGAGATACATTGGTAATTTTTTAGCATACATACTAGCGACATCTAGTTGAATAGTACGAAACCAATTACTTCAGACATTGTGTAGTAGTTATTACATTTGCCACTATATGTTATATAATTGAGTGAAACCTTTTTGGAATGGTGGGATAAGACGAACACTTGTTTTAGGAACGGGTTTACGAAGGTCAAGATAACATTTTATCGAATTTTTGCTGTTTCAGATTAATATCGAAGTTTTGTAAAGGGTTTTTGTGTATATGACGACCGGTCTGGCCTCGTGGGTAGTGACCCTGCCTATGAAGCCGATGGTCCCGGGTTCAAATCCTGGTAAGGTCATTTATTCGTGTGATGAGTGTGTGTGTTGCTGAGTCATGGGTGTTTTCTATGTATTTAAGTATTTATAAATATTTATATATTATATATATCGTTGTCTAAATACCCTCAACACAAGCCTTATTGAGCTTACTGTGAAACTTAGTCAATTTGTGTAATAATGTGCTATAATATTTATTTATTTATTTATTTATATCTAACAAATTGGATTAGATTGCAATTGGTGTTTTACCAAAAACACTTTTTGAGTCCTTGGTGCTTGTCATATCTGAAGTATATAAGTAGGCACACAAAAATACAGTCAGAAAAAAATGGAATGAGCTATTCGTAATGTTGTTAGTTTGTTGTTTGGGAAACCAAGATGTCGATATAGCACTACCAGCTTTAAAAAAACGTCTGGGTCAAAAACTTTTTACAAGTTACGGTTTTGAGTCTTTCCTATGGACATCATAAAATAAATGGACATTAAAGCCTATTTTTTGTAAATAAGGATAGCTATAAAGCCACTAACGCAAGTGTCGTCTTGTAACCGGGATGCTACTTAAAACATCTGACACAGATTTTTTTTATACTACGTCGGTGGCAAACAAGCATACGGCTCGCCAGATGGTAAGCAGAGGAGTTACATGCGCGTTGCCGATCCAAACACTCCGCACACTCGTTGAGCTCTGGCAACCTTACTCATCGGCAGGAACACATGACACTATCATGTGGGTATGTCATATCATATATCATATCATATATCATGGTCTAGTGCTGCGGTTTTCTGTAAGGTGGAGGTACTTCCACAGTTGGGCTCTGCTCTAGATCTGGAGTGACATCCGCTGTGTCCCTACCACACAAAGCGAGATGACATTCACAATACCGATACCTCTCTTTTGGACGTTGTTTAAGGACGTATCCGGGTCCAAATGTTAAAGGCCTATTATATAGGCATATTAAAACGATCACTGATTATATTCATGAGGAAAGTCCTAGAAAAATGTATGCAAATCGTTTACTTATGTAATGTTTACAGAAAAGACGCCGGTTTCCCAAAAGCTTTTGACCCATCTGTACTAAATAACTGAGTGATCGAGAAATCTTAGTCAAAATAATTTTCCGTACATATAAATTTCATCCTAATTGTTGGTCTAATCTAAATAATAAATAAGTAAATAAAAGAGCTTTATTTGTTCCACACATACTTTAAACAAAATAAATATAGAAATTAAAATAAAATAATTTAACTTAAAATTTGACTTAAAAAATATGTGGGCCCCTTTCGGGTAAAAGCCTACTTCAGTTATGGTCTACTTCATAATAAATCTTCACTTTAAAAACCTTAGCTTACTATTTTTATATCAAGCGAATAAATAGGAAACTACTACATTATTCATTTAAAATTCATTCTGCAGTAGAAAGACAAAAACTGACACCACGCTTGTACACTTTATTTCATAAGTCACACTTTGTAATTCAAATATTCATACATCGTCTTCCAGTCTTATCTTTATTCCATTTTACATGGGTCTCTGTCGTTTTAATCGCGGATTTAAATTTCCATAAGGCTGTTAACATAGGATTTTAGCTATGTCAGTTCATAGAATAAAATTAGCATATCGTATGAGGACGTAAATAATCGCTGCTAAAACTAGTAATGGCTAGAAGATTCTTTTACTATCCGGGGTGATTGAACTACTTAATAAATGTTCATTATTTCGAGGAGTAACGTAAAGTTGACTTCAACGCTAAACGCGACGAGCTGAAAGTACGCCAGACTGTTACCATTCACTACCCTACGTAGCTGGTGTCCTCACGTGCTCTCAATGTGCACAGGGATTTATCTCGAAAATCGGTTACGTCAGCCATCTTCCGGCGCACGAGAGCGCCGAGCTAACTTGGAGTCAAAATGGTCGTCATGGTCGAAATCAGCCAGAAGGATTATTCAGTATTTTATGGATGACAGTTTTGAAAACAGCCTAGTAATATAGTCGAGTTCATAAATACGTATACATTTCTTCACCTTAATACATTGCGATAAGTTGAAAAAATGTATACATGTTTTTGAACTCGACTGTGCAAGATAACAAACGGTTATTGACAAATACCAATGGAAAAGTAAAATTAAGACTTGACAGATGCGACAAAATCACGTTCTCTATTGTAAATAATGTATGTATTAAAATTTAGTTTTGCCTTTTTAGTCAAGGCAGGTCTAGGCCCTGTTATCTAGTTAAAGTTTCAAAATGACAGTTTGAAAGAGGATTAATATGAAGTTATGAACTAACTAAATTTTGTGAAAGACCAGCGGCTGTAGCACGGGCGCATTTTTATCACTTGTCACTATGCCTGTCACGTTCTAACAAGTGCGAAAGTGACAGGCATAGTGACAAGTGACAAAAATGCGAGCGTGCTACAGCCGCTGAGTTTCATAACAAAATGTGTATGGAAACTGGAAAAAATAATGTTCTCGTACCTCCTCCTTCATAGAAACCCGAATACGAGTACAATTCCCTACTCCCTAAGGTACTTATAAATATAGTCGGTTGATCGTACCGTGAATTATGCCGGTTAGTAATGAAATATAAGTAACGACGTAACGACTATGTATACAAACAAGTCATTAAAAATAAATAAAGACATGTTTATGGTAGCTATTCAAATATTATATGTCCCTCTACTTGTTAGGGGTTGGTTTTGAAATGTACAGTCGAGTACACAGATATCTTTACAACCCAACATTTCAAATATATGTCAACGCGACCTTAAAGTCAGTGTCATAGAGGTGTCGTGTAAATATATTATTGGCATGTTGGCTTGTAAAGATGTGATGGTGACGTCGACTGTACACTAGAATTTTTTCGACGCTTTGGTTTTTTTCCATCTCGAGCATTATTATTGTATATTGCTTTTACCCATAATTATTTTCCTACTTGATATTAATTTGTATAAGTAGATTAGTGTACGTGTAGAGTAATTCATATTGTACTTAATTTAATGTTAAGAAAGAAATAAATTTAAATCTGTAAATATTTGCTGAAATCTACTACCTATCTACCTACGTATATAAGGGTGTATGTATATTTGTATAAATAGATTAGTGTACGTGTAGAGTAATTCATATTGTACTTAATTTAATGTTAAGAAAGAAATAAATTTAAATCTGTAAATATTTGCTGAAATTTACTACCTATTTACCTACGTATATAAGGGTGTATGTATATACCCCTACCTCGGTCAAGAAGTAAGTATTTTATAAGTCAAGGAATAACTGGAATAAGTATGAAATTAACCAGTCACAAATGTAACCAATATAATATTAATAAAATAATCCGAAACCATTATATACAATCAAAATAAACTAACTAACTTCATTAGCGCGATGTAGAAATCGCTGTTTCCGGTAAAGCGCCATCTCGCGTAATATTTGATAAACCAGCAAAGGGTAGGAATACGGATAATAAGCAAGGTTTTGAAGCCGCATTCTGCCATTTGCCCACCTGTACTCAAAAACAAACAACAAAATAAGTTCGGTCGCGATTTACCAAATCAATAAAATGAAAAAAACACCATGTATTTTTCCTCAAAAAGATCGATTTAAAGATATAGTCAGTAATTACTTTAGCGGAAGTCACTACGCCATTTTGTAGATTGGACGTCAGGATTGACGGACCTCAGATTAGGCGAGGCAATTAAGGCGCGTGTGTAATTAGATTTTTGTTTTAGCTGAGTTGCTTTAGAAAATTTAAGAAGATCCATTAATTAAAATTTACAATACAATATTGCTTTTGATTTGCGCTTATTTCGCTCGTTTAAGAAATTAATTAATAAGTGATTTAGTTGCGTATTGATCATGCCATTCACGAAGACACATGTCTTGACTCGTATTTTGTCATGTCATTAAAGGTTAGATTTGACAAATCTGCGCGTCGTCGTGGATGACACGTACTTAACTAAGAAAGTGACCTACTGAGAGTAACGTCATCAAAAAGTCATCATCTACGAAAGTGGCTTCTCACGAGTAATATAACTTATTTTGAAAGTGAATTCCCAAGAGTGTAGTTTTCACTCCGCCAAAAGGTGTATTTCTATAAAAGTATTTTTTTACGTTTAATTACCTTCTACTGTTTTAAAGTTGTCACATGCGCTTTGCTGAACTTTTATCATAAGGATTCCGTAGGCAGAAATTTTAAGAGGCCGTAAAACAAAACGTTACCAGTAAGCGTAAAGTACGTTGTTACCAGTACCCCTAGTGTTAATAAATTCGATTTCGAAACGTGACGTACGCGTTTGCGTTTAGTCTCATTTTTTATTGGATTTAGAAAGAGCGCACCAAGCGGGACGTTTTGGAAACTCAAAATCCTATACAAATGAGACTTAACGCAAACGCGTTCGTCACGTTATGATGTCGATTAAATTTACACTAGGGGTACTGTTGTGTTATCAAATCGAACAAGTATATAATGATCACATTCTTTGCATGAACTAAGTAACCCCTTGCCGACCTAGAATTCCAATTCCCACTGATTTAACCAAGTCAAAGCAGAATACAATTTGGCGCACAACAAGTAACACGCAATAATAGCACTTAAAACAATGAACGTAAGACATTAAACGCCTGAAATTTGCCTCATCGGATAACCTCTTTGAATTTACACCACGTACCCGGTCGGAATCCAAATACGTTTAGGGCATGGGGTAGAGAATTTAGCGGAGGTGACAAAACTGTGCGAATTTTTTTACGAGACATATGACGGGATGCCACCGCACGCGTTCTCGAACAACAACGTTTTAGAACAGGAAAAAAGAACAGGAAGCAGTAAAGTTTATGAATATCAGAGATCGTTAAATTGGGATCTGAACAGTATTTCAGTGATGAGTTAGGAGCGAAGAACAAATTTTATACATTTTTTAATGCTCTTAAAAGGGACCAGTGATTAACAGTCCGCCGGACGGTATCGGCCGGTTAGTTGTTCCGAACTGTTAACTTTTTGTTCTAACTGACAGGCCGATACCTTCCGGCGGACTGTTAATCAGTGGGTCCCTTAACTCATACAATAATTACAAAATCCAAAATAATCAATAAAAGGGGCATGGCTATCCAAATAATTGAGAACAAAATATCTTCCATAATGTCAATATTTAGGGCAGAAAATTGAGACTAATTTGTATGAAGAAGCGATCGAGCCTTTCGTCTTAATACCTGCCTTTTAATCGAGTCCAAAAAACAAAAAGGAGTATGTTTTTTTTTTGACGGTTGTCAATGAGCACTTCATCTTGAGGCTAGCTGCCTGGTTACTTCCTACTTGGTAGGCTCTCCCCCCATCTCAGAGCTAGTTTCTGCCACTACCACTGGCCGCTGCTCTTGGCAGAATTGGAAAAATGCATTGCAAGGCTTCTTAGGAGCATTTGGATCTCTTTCAGGCTTGTCAGCTTTGCTTTTTCTTTTAGGTCCAGGCTTTTTGGCACTACCAGCATTTACTTTCTCCGTCTGTTTGAGCACTTTGATAGGTATATTGTAGAAATTTGCATTGTGTTTTCTTTTTTTATTCACAAACACAATAGATATGATGATGAAAACTCTTTTAAGTTGCTGCAAATCACACTATACCTTTTTGAGTCAGCTATGATTGATTCAGACTTATTACAAACCTTCTCCGCTCGTTCCTCCCCCGTGCCGCCGGTTATCATAAGAGTGCTCACCAAAGACAAACTAAGCATTTTCCGATAAAGACTCGTCGGTAATGGGAGCGGGCACGTACAGATAATGCCGGTACACTTTCATATTCTTGTCGCTTGTGCGATTGGTTGCGTTAATAAATTTTATTATACTTGTTCATAATCGAAACGGGAGTTATTAGGCGTTGATACTTTTATCACTATTATAACACTTCTGTAGTCAAATATATTATCAAGTCGAAATATTTATTGATTTTTATATATATAAATCAAACCAATTTTTTCTAAATTATAAATATTAGCCACGTGGACTTGGATCAAGTTTTAAAACAATTCGTTATTAATCAATCGCAAATGGTAATTATCCACTTAAAACACTACTGAACATGCTTCATTAAGTACAAAGTGACGTATTATACTATCATCTCGGTAAAAAAGGTCGTAGCCTAAGGTATTTTGCACTTCAGTGAGTCAAACCACGTTGTATAAATAGGACGCTTATTGGGGATGCGAGATTGGTAGAGGCTAGACTGCAGAGCCTAGAACACCGTAGAAAGGTAGCCTGTTTATCGGTATTCTACAGGATACATTTCGGGGAGTGTGCGATGGGATTACATAATCTTATCCCCCCATCTCCGTTCTGCCACCGTGGGACTAGACGCGGACTTGCGTTTCATCCTTACGTCGTTACTTTACCACTGATTCGCACTAAACGCTACGCATCCAGCTTTATCATGCGAACGGCTAAGGAGTGGAATTCACTTCCTGCAAATCTATTCCCAGTCCACTATAACTTGGACCTTTTTAAATCGAGAGTGAATAGACATCTTTTAGGTAAGCATGTTCCAATCTTGTGAGTGGTCTTCTTCAATTTGGCTTTTCCATACTTGAGCTAAAATTCTGCTGTCCGGTGTGCTTTAAACGCATGAGATCTAAATTATCTTTACAAGTCCTTCAATGGGGTCAAATCTGCAACCTCAGGCCAAGCACTAGACTGACCAACTTAATCTGATCCACCAAGTTCTAAGACTTCGCACAAGTTCACTATAACATCTGTAAAGCACTAAAACTAAGCCAAGAAACACTTGAAATTGGATCCGGGTTGAGCTGACTTATCGTCGGGCTGAAGGCAGTGTATTTAGGAAGCTTATCAAGTGCAGGCCAGCGTTCGTATCAATAAACTAGTCTAAGAGCAATGGGTATAAACATATGATATTTACCAGTCGCTTTTCGTTGAAGAAAACATTGTGAGAAAGCATTATTCCCGATAAGGATTACTGGTTTCCTTCCGGCTTAACAGAAGCAAGAATTAGTGCCTGGTACTAAGGCTTTCGTTGTAGTAAAAATCCAGGAAAACGCTAGGCAGATGATGAGCCTATTAACAATAAAAAAAGCTTTACACAAAGCTCTGCGAAATAGAATACAGTACCTTTATCTAAATCTTCAAGGTATCTTCAGTTAAAATATATGATAATTCATTGTCCTTAAGTTGCCTAATTTTAGTGGTATTGGATAGGGCACGTTGCTTGTAGTACGAACAAACCACTGAGTTTATTAATGGCAACCACGAAGTGCTTAACAGGTAGGCCTATTATCAGGATGGACTGATGATCTGTTGAAGGTTGCTTAAGTATGTTGGATGTTGATAACCAGTTGACGCTCTCCAAGCCTAGTCGGTGACGAAAGAACCTTTATTTGAATCCCGGCTAGGAAATATGTGTGTGATTTGCTCCAGAGTGGATGTTTTTAAGTGTATCTGTATCTATCTTTTAAATTCACAGTTGTCCAATACCCACAACACAAGCCTTATTGAGCTAATTGTGGGGATACTTCTAATAGAGTATATTTGTCTAGTAATATTTAATACTTATTGAGGTTCTTATTATACAGGTTAGCTCGCGTCGTCCAATAAGCAACATGTGAACAATACCAAGCTTGCAACTAGTCTTGTTTGTAACGCGCTGTGGACAGCTGCGGGTCTTGGACGGGCTGAAGCCAACGAGTCTGAATATATGGCTCTGTACCCCTAGTGTAAATTTTATCGACATCATAACGTGACGAACGCGTTTGCGTTAAGTCTCATTTTGTATAGGATTTTGAGTTTCCAAAACGTCCCGCTTGGCGCGCTCCTTCTAAATCCAATACAAAATGAGACTAAACGCAAACGCGTACGTCACGTTTCAAAATCGAATTTATTTACACTAGGGGTACAGAATAGGTTTGGAAATACTAGTCACCGATTTTTAGCATTATTAGTAATCATTGCTAAGTTATTTATCATTTCATGACAAGAAAATATATCCAACGTCACGGCAGCACACACTCACAATATTTTTATTGTTTACATATGTACACCTTTATAGGCAAAATGCGTTAAAGATAGGGCATAATTAAAATAATATTAGGTTAAAAAGAGACTAACTATTGTTTGTCACTTGCGCATCATAGTTGATCGACTAAGAGCAAACAATACAATCGTCACAAGTTCAATTTTGAATAATGTTTCGATAGTTATATATAATTGTTTGTAAAAAATAAACTCAATACTGACAAAGTATATTTAATAAATCGAAATAGAACGAAAAAGTCATATAGTACTTAGGTACTACTTAATAATAACAGTAAATGAAAATATTTTCATAACATAATATGATTACTTTTCTAGCAGCATTTTTAATATAACAACACGTTAAACATCTCCCTAAGAACGTTTTATTATGTCCTATTTTACTTTAGGTTTCCAAACGGCCAAGATATTTATAAGTTGTGAATGATAAATTTGTTTGTTTACATCGAATGTTACCAAATTTATGTCTCGTATTAGTCGGCCTTTTAAACATGTCATAAGATTATTATTTACCTATATTGGAAAAAATCTAAAACCCTTTTAATGTCGGTGGCAATCATATATAAAATAGCCTATGGATGCCTGCAACATCAGCACGTTAGGGATTGTGCACAAATCACGCGAGGTTTTATCGGCTACGTTTTAATCCCCCTCCCCCTTGGTGATATTTGGTGAGGTTCTTGGCGAACCCCCCATCCCCCACATAACCTCACGTGTATTTCTTGTTAATTTTTTTGATCGACCTAATTTTAAGATAAATCGTATTGTATAGAGTAAATCTTGTTTAGACTCGCTATTTTGAAGTGCCAAGTGAAGATTTATGTTTAACAAAACCGAGAAAAAGTATGTGGTAGATATTTTTTCTTAGTTTCATTCACCATAGAAAAATAAACGTGAGGTTTCCTTATAATCGCTCCCCCCCCCCCCCCCCACCCCAACGTGATCACTTGTGATTTTTTCGTGACCCCTCCCCCCCTATCGAACCTCGCGTGATTTGTGCACAAGCCCTTACTGACCCTTTAAAAACAGGTACACACAATTTTTTAAGAACCCTATATCCATATTGGGAATTATCAGTACTTACCTAAGTACTAGTATTTCTGTTAATTTCTAAACAAAAGACCAATTTCATAGCTCCAAGTGTACATCATTTATGCCATTAATGGCCTGGGCATAACCGTTCAGCCATAAGCAGAGCGACGGACGGTGAAAACTAAAATTTAATGCACAAAACAATCTCTTTGGAAATTAACCTTAGTGCACTTTATTTAATGTGGGAAAATTCACCTTATGACAATCCAGCAAGGTCTTTTATTGCAACATTTTGTAAGGTGAACTAAAGTTCTTTTTCCCACTGAATGAATAAAGCATAGGTTTTTCGGCCGAGCGCACGTTTTAGTGTTCCCTACCTAAAGTACCATCACGCATTACTTGTCAATCGTTTTTTTACCACTATGGTGGTAGTGAATAAACGTATGTCCCACTTTGCCATTGTTAGTAGGCGCCACATATACGATCATACCTTTGTCTCCGTCGGATCGGCCTGGTCAGAGTTTGGCGAGTATATAATATAATTTCTTACCATAATTATATTGACAGATTTTCAATATAATTATGGTAAGAAATTAAGTACACCATACATTGACAAATTTCTGCATCAGATAGATTTGTCTGATGCAGAAATAGAACTTCTTAATCACACAGGCCAATTTGAATGTACACTGACATTAGAAGGACATTTGAATCATGTGATTTAGTTGTCGTGCATTTACCTCGAACTTATCCGTTGGTATAGTATATTAAGTTCTTGACTGAATTTCAAGCTGCCGTAATCTAAATTACCATTATATTTCATAAACTAATGCCCATTAACCACACACTGTAGTTATATTAGCTACTCTGTCCACGAACACAAAGCAAAATAGAAAATAATGTCATGATAGTTTTGGCAACGCCCTTCCTACACTATGCCAAAGTTGGCTCACTTTAAAATGGCTGATGGCAGGCGGCAGTTGGAATCCTGTCAAAACGAACATCAGTAGGCTAATTTAAACTTGTATTGACGTTAAAATTATGACATTTCGTTATAATTTGCCCATGCGAATCGCTCGTGTAAATACATGATTGTACATGTACAAGTACGAGCGAAATGCACACTCGAATTGTATTTAAATTTCGATATTTATTTATTTATTTCAAGCAACTAGTGGCCTATAGATAAAACTAACAAACTAACCTTAAAACTGATATACATATTATGACAATATATGAATATATTTTAAACTAAATAGTACAAATCCAATTATGGTTGTGATACATTACGCAGTGTCAGGGAGCCAGTTTCGGAACTGCCGAAACTTGACACCCTTCGGTCAAAACTCCTCTTTGTTGAAGGGTATTTAGACATCATTCCGATATCAAAAGAACATTCGAATTATCCTCGTAGTTCTGGTCTTCAAGCTTTTCTATATCTATACTTTCTCGGTACAGTTTATCAGAGGAAAGAGAAGCTTTCTTGGATTTTGTGCCCTAAGCCAACGGTAAGCGAATAGCTATATCTTGCTGCTACCCGATTAAGATTTAGGTAAACAACTTGTTACGGTTTTTTTTAATATTACGTCTGCGGCAAATAAGCATACAGTCCGCCTGATGGTAAGCAGTCTCCGCAGCAGGCTATGAACGCCTGCATCTCGAGAGGTTACATGCCCGCTTCCAACCTTAACACTTCGCCCTCGCTGAGCTCTGGCAGAGTAGGGCCTAGTGTTATGTGGCTGCGGTTTTCTGTAAGGTGGAGGTACTTCCCCAGTTGGGCTCTTCTCTAGATATGGAATGGCATTCGCTGTACTGTGCCCTGCCACACAAAGAGATGACATTCACAGTGCACATACCTTTTGCACGTAGTTAAAGGACATTCCCGGGTCCCGGGTTTTGATCTTATTTCAATACGTTTTTGAAGATTATCCACGCTGATTGACGCATGCGAAATGAAGTGACAGTCGTGCGTCGGATGCGCGCCAATCACCATTACGAATGTGAAGGTCGTATCAAAACTAGTACAAAACCTGTCCAAAAAATGTTCAATTAGGGGCGTTTGGGAGATTATGCCCCCTTTGCCGCGCTCCTATTCCGCGGCCGGGAAGAATGCGTCAATACGTTTTCACGTAAAGAAACGGGTGTCCAAAGTATATGGTATAGTAAGTGGGCACGGGCTTGCAAACCCTTCCAATCCAGC
This sequence comes from Cydia pomonella, assembly GCF_033807575.1. Lineage (NCBI taxonomy): Eukaryota > Metazoa > Arthropoda > Insecta > Lepidoptera > Tortricidae > Cydia > Cydia pomonella. Next base: position 4,366,129 of record NC_084717.1, on the reverse strand, counting down.
TTTTGTAATGATGGTATAATGAGATAAAGCGTGACAGACAGAAGGCCTTGCCCGTCATAACGACAGCAGTGAAGTCATAAATGCCAAGTTTTGGTCCACACGAATTTACCCAATCTGCTCTAAAGCCTTCGAGTAAAAAAAACCTTTATCACTCTTTATTTTATTAGATTTTCTCAAGAGATTATAAAAATCTATGATTATGATTATGATTATGATTATGATTTGACTCCATTTTATTCTCAGCTAGCTTCTGTCCGTGACTTGATCTGCGTGGATGATGATGATGATGATGAGTGATAAAAACTACCCAATGTCTTTCTCCGATCCTCAAAGTACGTATCTTCATACCAAATTTTCATATCAAATTTTAGTTTGATTTGAATTCATTTGGTTGAGCTGTTTAAGCGTGAAGAGGTAGGGAACAGATAGACAGGCAGATTTACTTTCGCATTTATAACATGTATGTAAAGTAAGTATAGTAAGATTTCGACATTCTAAAATGCGGAGACTAATCCGAATTGGAAAAATCTTTTCTTATTCTCTTACTTATCGATATTTGTGCATCTTCCCTACATTTTTATATCGGTGAGATCAAGCTGCACAAATATCAAATAGCAGAATCTGTTATTTTCAACATTATCTGATAATGTTCAGGTTTTAAAATTTGATTGCGTTAAGATCTTCCGGGAATTCCTGTCAATAATCGGGTAACTTGACAGGTACATTAGACAGTGAGCCTTCTGTTCTTATCTTTTCTACGGCCCGCATAAGAATGACTGCAAAACGAATGCCACTTTATTTCCCCGATAGGTAAAGCTCCTATTTTTCACTGGAGATCTGCCTGAAACGCAGAAACCCTTGATTGAGTCGTTTCGCGCTTGACATAGTTTTGTACACTCTGCTTTTTCGAGATTGCTTTTGTCTCGCCAACCTTGTGGTATTGCTTTTAAATTACAGCTCTGTGGAAATTTTGTAAGTTTTTTTTTAATTTATTTAGGTAAACAGTCACTACAAGAAAGGCTTAAATATAAAGTATTTTAAACACTGTTTACAGTATGTTTGACCAACACCGTTCACCACTTATTAAGTTTGTCAATAGCTTAATAATGAACAGTACTAATCTAGTTTTAATCTTGCAAATTGTATTTTTTTCAAGTGTACTATAGCCCTAAGTTTTCCTATTATGCTTCAAGAAAGAAATATCACTTTTGCCTATCCAGTGTCATCACGTAGAATATTAGGATCAGTCAAACAAGTACTTTCTCTGACGATTCAAAGAGCGCTTCGGGGACAAAATTAAATGTTATTTCTGTCGAAGTCTAGACTTCGCTTTGACTAGTCAAAGGTCCCACATTGTCGCTTATCATATTATTTGAAAGCTGGCGGTGACAATGGTTCTTGCTGCGGATTATAACACGATAACATGTAATGATATTAACTACATGTTTATTACTAACACAAGTATTGTCATCCTAACTAAGTAGCTTCACTTATTCATTTGTTATTATGTGAACTGTGATCAGTAAACTATTTATCAAGAAATTTGCATTTTGATCAAATCATCGGAAAGTTGCATTTTTGATGAATTTAATTTATTATAATTATGGATTATTTATATTTTTTTAAATATAGGCTGCTGCAACAGTTTGTCTATTTTTATTGTAATATTTTACAAAAGTAGGAATGATTAATCAGAGTATAATAATGTTCTTTACAAACGTTGAATTCCCTCCTCATCAAACCTCAACGTCAACATTCGAATTTTAAATTCCATCGCCGTAAACCGAACCGTAAAACAGATAGAGCGCTCCAGAATCGTTCCGAACTCAAGTGTAATAAGTTTTTGATGGATCTTGAGCCATGATTGCGGCTTTGCTAAAAGGGGGCTGAGTAAGGACATCATCATCTAGTTATATATCGTTCTATAGGTTTTTGGTGCCAATGCCTTGTGCCTGAGCGGTGTGTTTGGGTGCAGTTACTAAATCTGGTTAAATTGATATAGTATATTTGATAGAGATATTACCTTAATAAAACGTTAGTAACTCTTTTAAAGAACAACGCAAAGTAAATATTTTATCGTGACAGCAAAAAGTGCTTCATATAAGTCTTGCTACTTTTTACAAATTTTACGATACCATTACTCGGGCTTCTTGGCCTGGCGACCTACCAAACGTAAGAGCTACTGATCTTTTGATGTATCGGGGTTCTACATTAGGCTCCCGACGCTATCATAAATTGACTAAAGTGGAAGAGTATGTGAAACTTATGATTTATAAAATAGTGTCACTAAATGGCATAAGTAGAAAATCTATCTACGAAATCAAAAATGGTTATGGTAAAAAAATATTTACATGCATCCTTTTCTTCTAAAGAATAGGCATATTGTGAAAAAGGGACCAACTTAGAAATATTTTGATTTAAAAGTAATAAATATTCATAATTTAAATTATTCATTCATGAACAAGAGCTGTATATATAAGTACCTAACATTATGTCTTTCATAAGTTACCCGGGATAAAAACTATTTGACGTCTTGTATCCCATACCAAATAAATTACGTTTTGTTATTTTTGTACAAAGCGAAATCGTGGTTTTAATAAGTTAATAATAACTTATTGATATTTATTACAACTCAAGTAACCAAAAGGTGTCATTACTTACGTTGTTTGCTTCGTATAAGACATAAAATAATATCGTACTAAAGTGGCCAGAAACAGTACAACGAAATTTTGACCCAAATATGTTAGAAAGTTTGTACACGGGTGAAACGCTCATTTTTCGAGCAATCTTTCATGAAAAGGGCCCCGACAGCTGACGACGTCCGTACACGTTATTGGCACCAATTCCCTGGCACGTGCCAAGCTTTGGCCAAACCGTATCGCGGGACAAATACCCGTGATGCACGAATAAATTGTTTTGCTTAAAAAATGTATGATGATTTGTGAATATAAACAAATTATTGTAGCTTTTGAGTTTTATGATTAACTATTAGGAACACGTCTAGCATACTAAATATCTTATGAAAGCTTATGTTCCTGTTGACAGAATTTCCTTTCATCACATGAGTGGTTTGCCACGTCCTCGAATGTTAACGAGTTTCCACCCGTAAAGTCCAATCTGAATTTCGCTCAACGACTTATCCATCCAGGAAATGTTCTCGTAGTTATAATGTACCTTCTTATATACAAAATATACTCATAGAAATTAAAAGTAGTATCAAAAAGGAGTCAATCTTTAAAATAAAATTGCCCAATAATATGGTCAATGGCAATAATTAAAACTCTCGTCTCTAGGTTGCTTAGTAAAATCAAACTAGTGGAGTTTGTAACGGACACTCTAATGAAATGCTAACTATATATGTGCATGAAGCTTACATTATAAATTCAAGCTGTAAATTCACCCTGTCAAGCCTTTCTCCTTTTAATATAACTGGACATATATCTCATATCCTTTTGTTGCTGGCATTTTTAAATCCGCCTGGTTGTATTGGTAGGGAATTTAAGTTTTTACTTTATTGTGCAAAAAAAAAATTCCTTTATACTTGTAACACATACCTTCACAAAGCGACGTCACCTATATATGCACTTTATGCATCAATATCAAAGGAAAAAATTGTCGATACATTTAAGGACAAAGTTGATAAACATATAATGTTTGCATGTGAAAAGTAAAGGCGTAGAAAATGCTTCACAATAAATAATAAAAAAATCAGAGATAAATTTTAAGTCAAATATAAAAATTTAAAAAATATAAATATAAGAACGTACCAACGTATCTGTTTTGCTATAACTATCAAACAAAAAAGCAACTTTTATTTGTTGTTCAGAGAAACATCAAAGCAGAAATGAAAACAAATTAAAACAAAGAATAAGCTAGAACATTCTCAGAATATTCGAATGAAATTGTTTCTGGAGATCACATAAATAACTCAAAGGACAGTGTTTAACTTATACAAATTGTTACAAGATTTTTTATAACAAAGTTTCACGGTTAGGACGATTTTTACAAGCTTTTATTTAACTTGCACTGTTAGTATGTATGCATGTATTGTATTTTAGTAAGTTAGTGTGGGTCATATGTTGGAAGCTAAATTTGACGTACTTCTCGGATGACAATGCAATATTTTGATAACATGAAGCTGATCTGATGATGGAAACAAGAGGTAGCCATGGGAACTAATTGCGTTTGGGGTTCTTAGAATTTTCTTGATGAATATTAAAAGTTGCTTGTGGAAAGAAAAGTACAGTCAACGATAAAAGCTTGTACTAAACATGAATTTTTGGCCAACAACTTATTTAATAGGTACCTATATGTTTTTGATTTGCAGACCATTTGACTGGACTTTGATGTTATCAATATAACTTTTATTCAAATGTGAATGTTCTTCCAGAAACTATATCCATTTGGTTAAATATATTTGCTAACATAATATTAAAGGCATTACAGATAAAGTGTTACTAAAAGATATTTTTATTTTGTTTTAGTGAACATAATATTTGCCTAAACCCTTAGGTTGAACCGCCAGGGTCACCATAAAATTTATATTTGCCAGAATCTCGCAAGTCCCCGCGTATTTGTACAAGTTCTAATCAAAGTCGAGTTTTAAACTCGTATAGAAATAAAGCAAAGATCCAAATGAAAAAAAACATGAAAAATTCCCTTGATTTTAGGAGATTAAAATATTTCTGCTTTTACATGTTGCTATTTAAAAGCCGCTTCTAAAATCTCAAATAAGTATCAAAAATTTAGAATACTAAGTGACGTTTATGACAATGGCTTGGTTGCATAAGTTGAGTTCAATTTGCCACCAAATTCTAGCACTTGTAATATAACTGCACCTAACAACCACAATGTACGTGACTGCAATGCGATATCCTAAACCATTATAGTGGTTGGACAAAGATATATTCGCTGGTCATACAAATGAATCTGCACTATTTGTGGTTTTAAAATTTATATAACTGCGGGAATGCTATTTGTCTGGTTTTTGAGTAGTTGGAATGTTATACAATGATCTACATACTCTTCTTCACAGGCACTACCGACTAGGTTAGACAGGAGACCGATTTTTGAATTTCGATTGCTCGATTTCCTCACTTGAAAATCTGTGTAAAATCGAGAAATGCTATTTCTGAAATACGAGCGATAGAAATTAGGAATCTTGGTATTGCCCACTCGTTTTAAATTTTATTAGTGTAATTTAAATGCCTTGTAGTGAAGATAGTATTTAATGAATTACACGAAATCAAGCGGTCGAAATTAAAAAATCTGCCCCCTGGTCTTCGTCTATAATGACACTCCCTAAGTTTGATTTAGTCAAGTCGGTGAAAAGTTAGCTTAGATGGACTCTTGTAGGTTTTGTTCTCCCTTAAAATACAATGATGGCATATTACCATAAAACCACCGCATGTACACATATACACATATATTAAAGTTGTTTGCTGAGTAAAATAAAATAATCGGTAAATCCGCGTCACTTTTGTTTGATTTGTACCCCAAAATAGCTCCGCAGTGTCCGCGGGCAAAATTCCCTTTTTATACCCCCGAAATCATGCGGAAAAAAGGATGTTCGAATAGAATACCAAGCATGGATTCGGACCAGTATTTAACTGCGCTCACCCGATTACTTCGCGCTTACGAGTCTACAGGTCATAATACGCTGGTCCGTTCTAGACATGAACTTGTTCGTCCTCTTAAATGAGAATAGCTGCCAGAAATTCAATCAACCACCCTAAAGTCGAATGGGACATCTTGGGGAATATTATTTTTCTCCGAACTGACAACCCTGTCTATATTTCATTATTTTATGATGTTGTTTAGTTGTTTAAAATTCGTTGGGGTAACTCAAAATGGTAAAATGATTATGGGAGAAACATATTTATGAATAATTTCGTTTTCTTTAAGGGAGAGGGAAAAAAGCTATATGATTTACAAGAGGGCAAAGTTTTTGTTCAACCCCTTGTACTAATATTGATACCCGAGCAAGCGAACAATTCCAAAGTGCCATGAGTGGTCCTAAAAATGGAATTTTGAGCGTTGCAAAGGTTTCAAGGCACGAGGGTTTAACAAAGTTTGCTCCAGAGACCTAAAATTTTTCACCGCACCAATACGACAACGTTTTAAATATTAGTCATCCGTTTAAAATCATTATTAACATTTTTATTCTACCAGCCATCATGAGGAAAAAACTCAAAATTTGCATCAGATTACTTTGTCACTTTTTGTGTTCTTGATGTATTTGTGTTTATGTATTCCGACTGGATCACGGAATCCGCTCCATGTTAGCTTTTTGCATTGTTATCAATATTACGGCAGTACTCCGAATTTCAACTGGATCAGATACCGGGAATTCGTTCAAATTTTATATCAGTCATCTTTAATATTTCTAATAAAATTATTCATTTGATCAAATGTATAATAATATACGTACGCAAGGCAGTGAAGCTAAAAAAATGTAGTAATAATAATAAAAAGTTTCTTCGAAAAAAATATTTTTTGTTACAAGCGTTTATCCCTTACTGTACTTTTCTTACCACCGGCAACTAATACTCATCGAGACAATTTTTAAAACCCCAGAGACCATTAGGTTGTGCTGTTTCATCACAGAGTTCCTATGGCCACCTTCTCTCTCCATCATCAGGTTAGCTAGATGATACCATTATATTGCATTGTCACTCGACTTACATACGTAGACAAATATTCAGCTCAATCGGAAATCGGGAAGTGGGTCAAATTTAGCTTCCAATATTTGATCCACACTAATACAGTCGCAAACTTAGATGCTAACAGGGCAAGTTAAATAGCTAAAAGATTGTAAAAAGAAAGTTATTTAATGTAGTGAGTACAGAAAGACCACAATCCTATCTATTTTGTGCAACAATATTGTTCAAAAGACATTAAGCTATGTACGTATCTTTAGTAGCTTCATTTCTAAAACCCAACAATAATAATAAAAACATCAGGATACAAAATACTTGCTCTATAAAGATTTCAATCCCGTCCAAATTGAAAGCCAAATTGCAATCTTCTCATTTTGAATAATACTTGAGATCTGTTAACGGATTTATATTCCGTTGAGACTGTCATTATCAGTGAATTCTCCCGATTTTCTGGTCCAATTAGAACAAGGCGATTAAATTTAATATTAATAGAAAAAGACATAGACGAGATTTTTTGGGTTAGCGACTTGTAAGAGATAAGAATAAGATATCGGTTTTGTGTGGATACTATGTTTTTTTTTTTAAATGGTGACTGTTTTCTGGACAGTTCTGGATATACGTTTAGGGCCGGAATCAGTTGGCGTATTTGAAGGTACTGTGAAGGTTAGAAACCTTCACAGTGTCGTGGTAGATAACTGGCAACGATTATTTGAATTCAGAACTATCGCCCTGCTGGCGGAATAAAGATCTGTAGGCGATTCATTCTGAAAGCGGCAAGCATTTATGGTAGTCGATATTTATGTTATTATTGTTTGAAGAAAAAATCAATATTACTATAGATTATCAGAGATCTACCTCGAGCGTTTACAGTCCACACCTCAGATAGACCGTATCCCTTTACAATACTCAGCAGTAGGCAAGGGCAACAAGCTGTATATGATGATGATCGAGTCTAATAAAACTAAAGTAACAATCAATTTATGCTCGTAGCTGGAAACGATAAAAATAAGTATAAACAAATAAATTACGAATCGTAAGCAGCCTATAAAAATGCAATAAAAGTCTAAGATATATGTGACCACCATGTAAAAAAATAGAAATAAAGTTGAGTACACTTTAAAAATTATATTGATTAAAAAGTGGCGTATTAGGTACTCGTATAGAATAGAATAGTACAAGATGATAACAGAAAACCGTAAATCGTACGTACCGTTGTTGACCACATTTGCACCGTTGTTGGCCAACTGAAATTTGAATCAATATAATAGAAACTTGTTATTTTAAACATATATTTTATTGAGTTTTCAAGACTTTGTACGGTAATGTGCCGAGTTTGTGATGGTATTATTATTTTTAATATGAGCGTATTGAAGAGCTTATTGGAAGGTGTTTTTAGTGTTCCATGCAAAAATATGCTCACGGAACACTTATGGGATCACTTCGGTCTTGCAAATGGGTTAAATGCGTTTTTTAAATAAATAGAGTTTTCAGAAAGATTGTTGTCATTCACGTATAAATACCTAAATATTATCAAACTGATTAGAAAACTAGATTAGTAGATTAAACGTTATTTGAACAATTTCAATGTGAATTTCTTTTTTCAATGTAAAATTTACTATTATAATATTAATAATACAAGTAATAGTAGTTTATATGACTGCTACATAATGAAAGGCATTAAAACACAAGTTTAATGTGGGTTTAAAAGTATCACACGAGTGTGTAATGCCTAATTACGCAGAGTTACATACACTATTTTATCTACACACATATTTTAAACTACCAAAGATATGATATATGCCAACATTGGGGCATCGTTGCTCTTTTGGCGGAACTCGGGAATATGTGGCATGTGGCGGCTTAACTGAAATATCGTTAGCGCTCATTTTATTTTTAAACGTAATTTTTGCTATAGTTACTTTAAAAACAACAAAACAAACTCATTATATACTTAAAACTAATTAATAGATAAACTGTACGTCAAATTGGCGGTAAATTAAAATTTAGTTTTTTTCACGCATGTCATGCATTCGTAGTTTTTTTATTTATTCAGATACAAACTAGAGTCGGGGGCATATTTCCGTATCGTTACACAAATTACGTTATATAAATTAAACATGCGAGATTTGTCAAAATTGCATGCAATTTACATTTCATGTCGAACAAAAAATCTCGTTTGATATTAGAACAGAGGTCAAATCGAATTTGCTTTTTTCAGAAATGTTCGAAAGTTGAATGTCATTACCAAATCGATTTTGATGTAGTAACAAAGCAATCACAACATTTTCACAGATAAGAAATTGGTTGTAACAAAACAGTTTAACTTAATGTTAGCCATTATTTACTGAATTTTAAGGCATCATAGGTTTATGATATATGTGTAGATAAAACATAAATTTTAATATTTCTAATTATTTTTTGATTGCTACAATTCTAAATCCACACTACCATACCAATCTCTGAACCATCCCAATGCATTATTGGCGCCTCAGGCGAAATCGATCGGAAGCCGAATTCAATACAAACGTAATAGGATCTGCCATGCACTATCAGATAGATCAGTTCGATTGCTTATTGTGTACGCAAGCGTGAGCGAGTCATGGTCTCACCTTGGACGATCCAATGTATGGTGACCTCGAGGTTAAGACGATGCATTGTAAATTTTGGCGTCAGGTATCTTGATTTATCTCACCACAAAACTTATGAAAGCATTGTTTGGTGAACTGGTTATTCAGGGCATCGACTTATTTCTGTACCTGCCGTTACACGATTGGTTAACTTTTATAGTAGAGAAATTCGTATCAAATTTGTGCAGCGTGCTGGGCGCGCGATGAGATAAATGGTTGGTCGTGGTTATACGCTATCGTTGTAGGCGGGTACGGTGGCCGGCCATTGCTATGCAAGCATCAACAACAACACTAAAGGTAAATCGAGGCATTCAGCGACGGACGATTGACTTGCCGCGAGTCATAGAGTGCGACGAGTGTGTCATTGTGCATTTGAATAAATGTACGGTTCGGGAACCTTTGGATATCATGCAGATAGTAAATGGGACACTGACTTCTGGAGGCCAATTGAAACGTACATTTCGATGTATAAATGCCGTCACTTAGATCATTAGCGCGTGCATTTCGCTCGTTCTTGGCCGTACATGTATTAGCGCGAGCGAGACGTACACCGAACGATAACAAACGGACATTATTGTGATCTTAAAATTAAGTTCGAATTGGACTCATGAATAAAATTATAGAATGAAATAGATGACTGAAATGCTAAAGACGCCGCTGGTTTGAATCTGGACTGGGGTATTCGAACTTGGTCGCTTATTTTTATTATTTTTAATGTTTATTTTCTTGTATGTTTACATACATTCATGTTTACATTTTGATTTATAATACTAGTGTTTCTTCCATAAAATAACACAAACGTAAATGTTAAATAGAATAATTTCAATTGTTCCTGAAATGAGCTGAAGATAAAAAAAAACTGAACTGTAAAATTTGTTTTTGATTTTATATTGAGCTGTCATTACACATTTAAATTGTACTACTAATTCATACGAACCGAGTAGGTATAAATGAGATTTACTTTTAAAATACTGACGTTTATAATTTTTTTTTATTGTTTATGTTAAAAAATATTAAATTTATTGATTTAATAGCCGTTTGTAATTTTTTTACGGAATGTTCAATCGTGGCTGAATGCAGGATAGATGCCTTCGATGCCTAATCTGTCTAAGAATGACAATATCTATGGCGGCCGAATGTTTGAAATGTCACCGTACGTATTTAAGAATTATTTCGCTTAAAATTTAGTTTCTTTACACGCAAGTGTGATGAAAAACACTGTGTGTGCCACGGGTGGTACAAAAATTACGAACTCGTGTTTATTATATGTTGGCCTAGTGGGTAGTGACCCTGCCTATGAAGCCGATGGTCCTGGGTTCGAATCCCGGTAAGGGCATTTATTTGTGTGATGCGCACAGATATTTGTTCCTGAGATTCCTGGTTTTCTATTGTATATAAATTTATATATGTCCTCAGACAATGATATAGAGTACCCACAACACAAGTCTTCTTGGTTTACAGTGGGACTTAGTCAATTTGTGTAAGAATGTAAATTCTTGTTTACCGCCCTTAATACATAATGTACTATACCGTCTATGGCGTTTATTTTGCACGCACAAATTCACCCCCTCTCGACCCTAAGATGCCTCGATCTTTAAGAGTAAGCCACATACACACACATACATGTAGACGTAGACGTAGTAGACATTTCACAGTCCGTACAGACCAATAGCCAGTGAATAACGATATAGATAACCTCCACTTACCCGATAACACAATTGACGACGTTAAAGAATGGGCGTATTTAAAATTGCCGCTAAAGCGCCCTAGGGGGCAGTAACGTTACCCCACTTAAGTTCCTGTTGGGAATATTGGACAGGTCTTTGAGGTGAGATAAACTTATAATGCGTTATTTTGTCTTATTCCACGTTCGTTAATAATATTGAATTTACTAATGGTATCATAACTATGTTACTGTAGAAACCTGTTTTTAGTGAAAACGTGTCTTGTCTAGTTAGAACTAGTTTTAGAAACGCCTTGGCAAAATCGCGTTTTCATATATGAAATCGTGCTTTGGTAAAAATATTTAAAAAATCTGTTAAATTTTCTAATACATGTTGATCTTTTTTTTTTCTTCTTGAATTGATGTCCAATCTTAGAATTGATGTCCAGTTGTCCACATCATAAAAAAGTCAAGCCTAACTTAACCATATCATGATGTGATCAATTCTAAAATGTGTTTTCATGAAATACTGCAGGCGACAGTTCGTTCCACAGTTTAGCTGTGCGAGGCAGGAAGTTTCTGGAGAAACGCACAGTTGAGGACTACCAACCATCTAAGTGGTGAGGATGGAAAAGCGGCAAGAATTTCGAAAAACGAAGTTCCTTGTCACGCTTTAAACATAACAAAATTCGGATACATTACACTCTACAGTTTAATTTTTTTGCTCCTCTAACACCCGGCACACCCGGTATAGATAGTCATAGTGCTAAATAAAGTATATAAGTAATTTTATTGTACATTTTAAACAAAACCGGACAAGTGCGAGTCGGACTCGCCCACCGAGGGTTCCGGACAAACTTAACCTATTTTTTATTAAGATATATTTTATTTTATTTATATAAGACGATATTACTTGCCAAATTTCATACTTCTAGGTCAACGGGAAGTACCCTATAATTTTTTTATTCCCTTGAGAGTGTCGAAATATACCTACGTTTTTTGCGGCATAAATGACCGTAACTTGTTTTTTACTTAAAAGTTTGATTTTTTCACAGCTTGATGGGACTTTACTCCTGAGAACCTATATGGTTATTTCAACTCGATATCTCCTCGTGTTCCTGAAATAAAGGGTCTCGACAGACATACGGACGGATGGAATACAAAGTGATCCTATAAGGGTTCCGTTTTTTCTTTTGAGGTATACAACCCCAAAAACGACCCCAACTAATAACAACTACAGATCCGTAAGTCATAAGAAGTTCAGACGAATCGCCTAATGGTAAGCAATTACTATCGTCCATGGATACCTCTAATACCAGAGGGGTTACAAGTACCGTGGGCGACAGTTCATTCCACAGTTTAGCTGTGCGACGCAGGAAGTTTCTGGAGAAACGCACAGTTTTGGACTGCCGCCCATCTAAGTGGTGAACAACCAAGCGCCTTGTCAATGGAAATAAGATTATTTAACTAGAATTCCATTAAGCGAACAAGCTGAAATTAATATGAAATTATATATTGACGTTATTGGTTTGCTCACTATTAGTACTCTTGAAGGAATTCATTGCATTTAGTTCCTCAAATTGCCGTTGGCGATAGCTGTAGCAAGCACTGACGCTGTCTGTATAATATTATCCTATTATTATATCATCTGCTATAGGTATACTGCCTATAGCTGGCGGACGCAAAGGCTTCGTCTCGTAATACAAAGTTTAGGCCTAAGTTATTCGACCGGACTAAAAGTAAAAACGTTTTATTTTAGTTAAAATTTGACCCAGGCAACATAGCCCATTGCAAATACAATTTATGAACTTAAAACTATTATTTTAAAAACATATGCTGAAAATTTCATATTTTCACGAAATATTTTCTAAACCGTTTATTTCGACGCGAACCATAAAGTTAGCGTACTAAATCACGCGCTATAATTGTTTTTGTTACACAATAGAATAAACTTCTCTGCACATTACCCGGCGCCCAGTTTTTTACTCGACTCATATTTCTTCATAGCACTTAAGTGGGAGTTCATTAAAATCCAGTTTTACTTTATTTAATGTTTTTATTACGATGTGCAAACGACAGTTTCAGAGTGTCGAGGGAACATGAATCCTGGATTTATGGGGCAAAGTTGCCGCTTTATGATAAAGTTGAGCATACTGGGCAAAGTGGACCATTGGCATGCGCTGCAAGGTCAGCGGGTGACTGCTGGGAATTGGGAATATTTGCTTTGTTAAGACATTTGCATCCATATTATGTTCAAGTTTGATGATGTTACAACGGTTTTGCCGTCAAATGCAAATAATGGCAAGTTCTATATGTTAGTTCCTTTTATTTTGACGACAGTGAAATTGACAGCCACTTTTTTAGAATTAGTTATAATGGATACCACGGTTATGGTACTTGCACCCTCCGTAAATAAATTAGGCTACTTTTACTTACTATGTATATACATGTATATGTATAAATAATATTATTTACTAAGGATGTTTGATATTCAACCCCAAAGGTGGTATAATTTGATTTTTTTTAATGATTTTTCGTATACAAAGTCCCAAACGAAGGTATATTTATATACCTATGCAGTTGAACTCCTGACTTTAGTACCTATCTCATAAGGGTGAATTGAAACTGCTTGGTAACTATTACGTGGGGCCACTAATTACCAGTTTGCTGGACGATATGGGCCTGTCAGTTATTCGCAAAACCTGACAATCGCGAATAACTGACAGACCGATATCGTCCGGCGAACTGGTAATCAGTGGGCTCCTTTACACTTATTGATAATATTTACTAAAATACTTAAATGATAGTTTACCGACACACCGTCTTACATGCATTTTATCCGACGATAGGGACAGTTTTCTCCTCAATATTCCGCGCACAATATTTTTCTTCGTAATAGCATGCATACTTGCAAATACTGTCATTAAAAAAAAGAAATACGAAAGGCCGTGGAACTTGTCGTATAAAGCTTTAGTAAAAGGCAGGGCAATTACGCAAAAACATTGTACCTATTACCGTAAAGAGGCGGGTAAAAACCTTTCGTTATGCCTTGCACATGCAAAACATTGCTTTTTACCTAAAATGATGTAGGAAATCTAATTATTAAGTCAAAGCACGTGAAGGAAAAATTGAAAATTAAAATTATGGAATGAAAGTGCACACTATAAAATATAGTACGTCGCTAGAATTACCTCGTAAATGGGTTTAGTTAAAAATGCTCTCTTCCTGGGGAATAAATTATGAAAATTCAATTCAATGTGCCAGTGAACAGACCCAGTATGTAGCTACATTTTGTTTCTGAAATAGTCGGAACTAATATAATAAGTACCAGTATGTACAAAAAACAGCATATATTCGACCAATAATTTAATTCCGATAGTATTTGTTTATCGACTAAACGGTTTTCCAGTTCAGTTACCAATAAATTGATACGTTTAAATTGTTAAAATGCCATAAAATCATTATGAACCATAAAACATCACTTACCATTATGAACCTTAATACATACATTTTTAATGTATATATGTAGGTACCTTTATGAGCATAATTATACACACTTATCCAAACAAATAAGCTTACATCCTTAATAGAGAAAGAAATAGCCTAAAGTGAAATACATATCAATAAATGGATTTCGTTGTTCATGTTTGTCTTTTGTTAGCAGTCTCACTTCATTTAAATTATATTTTGCGAGTTTAAGTGCTTCGCTTTTTAATGAAAATACTAAAATGAATATTTTATTGGCATTTGTCTATTGCCAATAAAAATACAGTTACTTCTCTTAACCTCAAATTAGCTCAAAACTAATCGAGTTCCAAGGTAAAACCTTTAAAAAAATTGTGGAAATATCTGGAAGAAAGTTTTCGACAGCAGTGATATTATCATAATTATTTACCATGAATGTGCTTCAGCCCTTCGCAGAACAACTCATCTATATTTACGCCGTACTTGTGGCATTAGGGTTCGTCCGTCGTTAGTGCCGTTTTATTGTGCATTTGAACAAGTACCAGTGAGTTATGGAGACCTAGAACTAATGCGGTTGTTGATAACGATCTGATGCTCAGCTTTTGTGTGAATGTGACATTTTAGAGGTACATACTTTTGGTTCTCGTGGCTTGATTGAGAGCGAAAAATAGCAACAAAAGAAGTTGAAAATCAGAATGATTTTTTGTGTGAGATGTAAAAAAATATGGATGTGCCCTTTTATACTTTTGATACACTTGCTATTTGCTTAATTTTATACTTTCATTATTGTATGTTTTATTTAAGAAAAATTCAAGTAATCAAGCTGACATGAAACACATTTCATTACTATGCATATACTACACATTACATTATTCCCATAACTCTCAATAATAAATCGACGAACTTTTTCAAGTTTCAAACTTTATCAGTTAACAAATAACTAACTTTTAAATTCTCAGATCATTTAGCTTCGAAAAATATTATTTCGGATTCACCTTCCAATTTGTAAAGCCATTTTAAATCACCGAAAAATTGCATCAGACCGTTTAACAAAATTGTCCCAATATCTATAACTCCAGCGCTCGCCCCGGGCAAAGTTACCTACCTCACAACTTTCGCAAACAAGTAGCGGATTCACTATTACTCTAATAGCAGTTACGTCTAATATAAAATTGGTTTCAGCTGAATGGGCATCGTTCGGACTCCTGTTATTGGATCAGATCCAAGCCGAATACTGCTTGCTTGCCTTTTTTCCTTCGTGATACTCATTTTTATGACGATTTCTGACGATGGACAATTTTCGCGAATAAATTTACTTATCATATTTTACTGCGGCCCCAATAGATTCGGTCTACTATATTCATGTTTATTTATTAGAGATCGTGTCATTCACGATGATGCGTGCCTTGACTCGTATGGACATGTTATTAAAGGTTATATTTGACTAATCTGCGCGTCATCGTGGATGACGCAAACTATAAAGCTCATACGAGTTTGGGACGCGTGTGTACCATATCCCAATAAGTTTGGTATCCTAGTAAATGGAGTCGTTTATGGTTTTATAACATTATTTTCTGGAAAAAAGGGGTAAGTGAAATCATCCAAGGCAAATAAAATAATGAAGGTTGCTTACCTTTTTCAGTTCGATTTTAGAAGGATTGAATCTGCAAAGAAAAAAATATATCCTGGTAAGTTGATATTAGCATGAAACATTTTTTTTTAGTGTTTACTTGGTATATTCATAAAATATATATATTTTATAATACAATACCCATACTCTTTATTGCACACCTCAATACAGAAACAATATACAGAATAAAGCACATTAAGAGTTAAACAGCAGGTGGTCTTATCGCAAAAAGCGATCCCTTCCAGACAACCTTTAGGTAGCGGAATAAATACATTAAATTAATTAATTATTAATAATAATCATAATGGCACATGTTTAGGGTTTATTACGTGACTGAAATCTATTTGAAATAAAGTAATGAAAATCCTAAGTGTCCTGATATTAGTAACTACTTATGATATAAAGGTCAAGACATATAGATATTTTTAATATTTCATACATTAAGGCCGGCGCCCCACTTCAGCGCACGCTATGTACACGACCCACGTTCCTATACAAAATTTCGTGGGCTTGCCCACGGTTTGTATTAAAACGTGGGCCGTGGATGTAGCGTGCGCAGCAGTGGGGCGCCGGCCTAAAGCTACTTCATAGTTTCTTATGAAATGTATACCTGTTTTAAAGCAACATTGCCTTTTTCCGATACATACTAAGATTTTTTTTAGATAAGTACATTATTGTAAAATGGGTTCGTACCAGGAGGAGAATGATGATGATGAGATTAGTGAAAATAGAAACTTGTTTCTCGGTTGAAAATGCGTTCTACGCGTATAATACTAACTAAAACACATCTTTTCGAATAAAATTTAGCATCAAAATTCTGTCCGAAACCTGTCCTTATCTAGAAAGTTCAATGGATCAGAAAATTCATCTTAGACACGTACAGTCAACCGCATAAACGCGCTCCGAGCGTGCACGTAAAACATGATCCAAGTGCTGGTAAATTTTTCATTCATGAACCTGTCTTAGATTCTAATTCACAATAATGGTTGCGTTCGCCCGCGTCATAACGCAACTGCTAAAGGATCCCGTGGGATCGAGGGTTTGGTAAAAATGTGTTTATACATGTAACAAGGACGGGTTACACTGGAAGAGACGGGAGCGAATAAAGTTTTCGAATCATTGACTGGCTCTTGCATCATTTTTCATTAAAATAATGTATTATGTAATACGTAAAATGTCAATTTGTAGTTGGAATACAAGCCTTCGCAAATAATATTCTTATTATGTGTTGAAAAGTATATTTTTTACCTTACTGCGTCAGAAGAAGGGGAATGTTTTTCGAGCTTATGTATGTCCATTTCTTTGGCACGCCCTACAGCCTAAACGGGTGGACGGATTTTGACACATGAGATGTCGTTGAATTTGTCAGAATTTTGGTAGTGACATAAGCTATATCAATTTTGAAAATTGCGCCCGCAAATGCTAAAAGGGGGATGGTTTTTTTCTTACCATAGCAATATGGGTAGCAAATGGAAGCTAGTGAAAAGACCATTTCAAAGGTATACGTAAGCAGTCGGTTTTTTTATGTTTATGATAAAAAATCCTCTTGTTTCTTATAATTTTTGTTGGGTAGTCAAATCTTTGTTTTGGTTTTTTGATTGGACATCAGTAACGAAACGTCAGAAATAAAGTTTACAAAATAAATTCGCGGTTAACCCGGTAAAAATATGTATCATTATTTATGTCAGAAGACGCATCTAGATGTTTACCATACAAACAATGTGTTTTCTAAAAAAAAATTATTAATCTAATTTAGCTATCCTTTTTAGCTATAAACCAAATTCATATTGTAAAATAAAATAAGTTTACATCAAAAAACAAGATTAAAAATAATGACACTCATATACTGAAATATTAAAAAAATATTAATAATTTTCTTAGTAAATGACATTTATTTCAGTATATAATTTATATAGTAGTGTTTTTACTTGAAATAAAAACAAATTAAAATATTTTCTGATATTAATTTTATTTGTTCTAACAATTCTAATTGTAATGTCATTTATTATTTATTTCAATTCAACCACGCTCACACAACAAAACAGGCCACTTCCATACTCTGTACATCATCACACCCTCACCTTATGTTAGCTTAAGCCAAATAATAAAGATCATGTTTTACGAACAAGATTTCACCCCACGTGGCTTCCCTTCGGCCCATCTTGATTGGCGAATACTTTATCTTGATGCGTACTTATTTTTTTAGGGTTCCGTGTTATTGAGGCAACTAATGTAATGAGTAAAATATCCTTATCGACTACATCATCGAACATACATATATAAGTTAGAATGGAATAATATAAAATATGAAGTATAAAGTTAACGATATTATTTTCTATATGTGTGAAATAAAACAAAATCATGTATTTAAAATTAGACATGTTGTTTATTAAGTTGTCATGAAATAACTGTTTTATATTCTGTCAGAGTCCAAACGAAAAACTTATTACACAATATATTTATTATTTAGTAGATTTTTTTGTCTTTCCCATCACCAGACCTTTGGGAGACGTGCGCGAAGCCGAAGCCAACACGTAGAAGCCCTTTTGACACTTTAATTAAAAGTAAGGGGTAAGTACGCCGAGCGGATGCGGATGCCCTGTGAGGGTGTAAAAACTAAGTATTTTGAGTTGATGGAATCTACAATTAATTGCTGTAAATGAAAAAAAGTACTTGGTAATTCAGTTGCTTACATTTTTTATACAGTAGATTTATTATTAGCAATGTTCAAAACATACATAATATTGATATTAGTAATTAAATTCAGCTGAATTTAACTTGAAGCTAGCTAGCTTATCAAACGGAACATTACTGAGTTTAAACCATCATATTTATTTTAATATAAATTAAGAGTAAGTAGGTAGATACAATTGGTAAGTTTTACCTACTTCATGTAAACTTTAATTTTTATGTTTGACAATATTTTAATAATTTTATTAGCGGGTTATCTTTTTTTCTATTATACATAATTAGGAATAGAGACTTAACAGAAAGAGAACCAAACTTTCCGAACCCTCGCTAACTTGCCCAACTTTTTTACGTTTCGATTTTAGTAGCAAAGCATTTTTTATGAACCCCATTTTGTAAATTAAAAAGGGTGGTGGGCTTAAGTTATTTATGAAAGCAATTTAAGTGTATACATTAAGCCAGAAATTTTGTTTATGTCGCACTTTTTGTTTCGCAAATTAATTTAGCGAATTACGGTGATTGGTTTATTACAACGGAGACTTGTTTGAATTAATGAGACAGTTGAAATGGGGCTTTTAAGAGTACTTAGCCCCTTGTCTAATTAATTACTAAGTTGAAGGTCGACTGTCACGTTGTATTGTGTATGCAACGGTTGTTGGATTTTATTATCCTCCTAACACTGAAAGAAGAGAGTTAGCTCCTGGTAGCGGAAAGAAAGGTGTTACGGAAGATCCTGGGACCTATCAAGAGAGATGACGGCACCTGGAGGATCCGTAAGAATGCCGAAATCGAGGAGTTAGTGGCCAAACCCAATATCATCGGCGAAACGAAAAGCCACAGACTTCGCTGGTTCGGCCATTTACTGAGGATGGGTGAGGATAGAGGTGTTAAGAGAGCTTATTTGGGACGACCGACTGGTCGCCGTCCAGTGGGTCGGCCCAGATACCGCTGGAGCGACAGTGTACAGGCGAATCTGTGCCAACTCAAAGCCGATAACTGGCAGGAAGTGGCACAGGATCGGGACAGGTGGCGTTCTCTCGTTTTGGAGGCCAAGACCCTCTTTGGATCACTGCGCCACAATAGTTAGTTAGTTAGTTAAGTCTCGTTATTCTTTCAAAAGGACGAATTTAGGTAAATCGAATTTGAAACTAAGATCCAATAATCGAAGGTTCCAATCCAAACTCAAAATTGCAAAAACAAAAGAAAACATCGAGAGGAAACCGGACTAATCCTAATAAGCCCTAGTTTACCCTCTGGTTCAGATGGCATTCGCTTTCATAAAAGCTAGTGCCTACGCCAATTTCGGGGATTAGTTGCCAAGCGGACCCTAGGCTCCCGCGGCTCGTGGGACACGCTTGGCTTGAGCCGCAGAATGCCGGGACAACGCGAGGAAGATGATGAGGATCGATATATAATGGTTCTGAGTAGACATTTAATATCATAAAATAAAACTTCAAAAGATATAAAAAAAATGTGTTTAGGTAGGTAAAACTCTCAGTAAAATGATCCAAGTATAAATTTTTTATCCCTAAATCTCAAGAATATTTAAATTTATTTTAGTATTGAGCAAACCTCGGGCTGTGTTACTAAAGTTAGGGTGAGAAACTCCATACGTTTGTTAGTGAGTTAGTTAGATATGCTGGGCATTTTCCACAAATCGACAACCATTGTGCCTATTTTGCGTGAAAACGAGGTAGCACTACTCTAGCCACCCCAACTCTTCCACGAAACCTTGTTCCTGTATACTTCTACCTGTTTACAGTCTAGGAGAATATGTTTTGCTGTTTCCTCTGCTTCCATGCGTTTGTTTATGTCCATTTAATTTGTTTTAACGGAAATACCACAACTTTTATAATGAAACTCGGTCAGCGCATTCAAGTGTTTTGATCTATTTTAATGCCCTACCATTCCCTAACCACAACAGTTGGTCAATGAAGTTTTTTAGTAGAATGAACCTGTTTTTTTTAATACTATGATGGTGGCAAGGAAGCGTGCAGCCCACCTGATGTTAAGCGACTACCTCAGCCGACGGATCCTTGCTACTGTAATGGTTACACGCGCTTTTTGTTTTCAAAAAGCTAAAAAACAGATTTGCGCTACAAGTCACTATACATTGTTAACCAAGGGATGAAAGGCACCCATTCCTGTCGAGGTAGTTTGGCCAATATTTCGAGGCTGAAGTAGGCACTATTCACCCGAGTTAAACACTCTAATTTTTATTTCGAATAGAAGGAAAGTAAAATACATGTATATTAAAAAAATAACATGACTTAGTATAACTACCGTAGTATAGACGACCGATCTGGCCTAGTGGGAAGTGACCCTGCCTATGAAGCCGATGGTCCCGGGTTCAAATCCTGGTAAGGGCATTTATTCGTGTGATAAGCATAGTACTTTTTATGGATACTTTCAATTCAATTAACAATTTAGGTAAGACTTTCGTTATTTATGGAGTGCGGAGTTAAGTATTAGAATGGAAACTGTCCAAGAAATCGATTTAAAACCATATTTTAATTACCTATCGTAAAAAAAGAACGTACTTGGAATATATAATGCTCTAGTGCAGAAAAGTATCATTCTCGCATACTTTGTAGAACAACAACGACCTACTTTCAAAGCATAAGAACCGAAATATTTTATTTTTATTTTATCACTTTGCAGTACGTATGAATATTTTACTATTAAACCCATTAAATAAACAATGAAACCTCTAAGGTTAAAACCCGATCCCAAAACTTCCAACTTCCCGAAACCCTAAAAACGTTCCGTACACTTACTTTATCAGCCCTTTGTGGGGTTCTCAAATATTGACGCGTGTCATGTCGAAGTGTTTGCGTACATTGTGCGGGGTGCAGGTTTGATTCCCCGGTGTAATGCAATAGTGTACGTACGTTTATTTGGAAACTCTTAGGCTTGGGGTTCTGTGAAGCATTTAGATTAAAATATATATTTTTTTTGTGACATTATGTTTGAATAAACATACAATAGAAAGCAATCGAGTATCACGGAATGCTTTAAAAGTGTGTCAAAATAAACGTTGTATCATTTAGGTACATCTAATGACTATGACAGTTCTCTCATTTTTTAATTTTAATTTGTCGTATAATATACATGAAGAACCAGAAACATTTTAACCACGCATTTTTTAAGCAAAAAGAAGGGAAAAATGTTGTATGTGTTTAGTCAATTTCGCCAAAAGAAATACTTATTTGTTGGATTTTTTTCGTTGTTTTTAATGTATTTGTACATAAAAATCAAACGTTTTTAGTGAACCTGTCACATAAAATTAAATTATATATTTTTTTAGTATATAGTATTTTTATAGTATGAACTGGACTCCTTCTTGAAGGAGTGGCCAGACATAGCACTGGACAGAGATCAGTGGAGAGATTGGGGGGAGGCCTTTGCCCAGCAGTGGGACACGACTGGCTCCAAATAATTATAATAATATTTTTTTTAGTAAAATCTAGTCATTTGTTATTTGTCACCTTTTTACATCTATCAATCAGAATTTTTTGAAAGCGCTGGTGGCCTAGCGGTAAGAGTGTGTAAGGTTTCGGAACTTATGTACGAAATATCGTTTGATATTTACCAGTCACTTTTTGGTGAAAGAAAACATCGCGTGGAAACCGAACTAATCCCAATAAGGCCTAGTTTACCCTCTGGGTTGGAAGGTCAGATAGCAGGCGCTTTCGAAAAACTAGTGTCTATGCCAATTCTGGGGATTAGTTGTCAAGCGGACTCCCATGAGCCGTAAAAAAATGCCGAAAAAAAAACACAGAATATTTAGACTACTTCCCATAATAGCAACATAGCTATCATAAAGGCGTTTAGCACTAAGTAATAAAATGATAAGGAATCCGATCAGGAATACACTATTAAAAAAATTCGGGTTTCCTGTGAAACACCGTGTATAATGATATGTTAAAAGAATTTTTTCATTTTATTTCTATTATTATATACAAAGCTTATAAGAAAACTTCTGAAATATTTCGACTTTTAATACTCATGGAGTAATAACTTTGTTACTGATATTGATAACTGAAAATATTAAATTAATCTTTGTTTTCCTAATTAATATCAACTGTTTTATAAGTACTTTTTTAAATATTTTCATAACTCAGCCCCCTTAATTGTAATGAGCCCTTTTTGGCAGTTTTTTGCCTTTAAACTATTTATAATTCGAAATTAAACTACCTCTACCGCAAGTTTTTACAACCGTCTCACGCCTGACGAATTTTATTGGAATCGACTGGAGTCTCCCGGGACATTGCAGTACCAGCAGTTTGCTTATGTTGAACTGTAAACTGGATGTCTTTTGGACGGAACATTCTGTATTATTCACAAACCGTATAAAGGAAAAGTTACATGTAAATATTGTTTACCCAGGGTAAGTTATTTAACTTATTGTTTGTCGAATATTTCGTCATGTTACAACCAAAACAATAATATATTTTTATTTAGAATAACAATAAAAAAAATTAACCGTCGTCGTAGCGCAGAGAAAATGGATATGGGTGGGGCACGTTGCAAGAATGGACGAGAGTCGCTGAATGGAGGCCCAGAGCGGACACCCGAGGGAGCGATAGACCACCGCAGCGCTGGGTGGACGATATCCGACGACACAGAGGTCGGGACTGGCTGAATCAGGCACAAGATCGATAGGAGTGGAAGAAGAGGGAAGAGGCCTACATCCAATATTGGATCACCAAAAGGCGGCCATAATGATGATGATAAAAAAAAATGAACCTTGTTTTGGTACTAGTACGTTTTACTATGGCTCTGTACCCCTAGTGTAAATTTATTCAATGGCGTAACGTGACGTACGCGTTTACGTTAAGTCTCATTTTGTATAGGATTTAGAGTTTCCAAAACGTTCCACTTGGCGCGCTGTTTCTAAATCCCATACTAAATGAGACTTAACGCAAACGCGTACATCACGTCACGTAATCGAATAAATTTACACTAATATACTGAAGTGATTAGTGAGTAATAACTTTCTAGCGTAATAAATAATTCTAATAAAATACAATATCGATCCAGAGGCTCGTATTCTTCTCTCACTCTCAGTGAGCGTAAGAGCGAGTAAGATGGATGTACGTACTCGGGACCATAGATGTCACGTTTCTGAATGTTTAATTGTTAAAAGTTAAAAAAAACGTATAGGTAATTTTGTGCTAAAAATGTTACAAAGAAATTGACAGTTACAGTGGCCACGTACACGCCGCAGCAGTAATGTCGCAACAGTAACGCAGCTGCGAATACCTTTTTTCAAAAAAGTTCAAGACAGTGATTGAATTAATAAAATATATAAATATCATTCTTGAGACAGGAGACAGCAACTTTTTTAAAATCCTAATTTTATATGAAGCAATAAAAACACGAAACAAACAAAGGAATTTCATAAATCCAAGTATATTATCTCGTATTAAAACGAATAAAAAATGAAATAAAACTCAAGCAATATCATACAGAAATACTCATAAAGCAAGCTGCGGGGGGTGCAAAGAGGGGTCCTTACTTAACTCACTAGCTAGTTTAAGTAGACCTCTCTTTCCCCCGAAAATTGTACAAAGCTTGCAGTAAAACGTGAATTATATAGATCAATGTATGTTGGTCATATTATATTTTGTTTTCTGGTTTTGTGAGGAAAATGGCGAAAAGGTCATAAGTCGCGGGCACGGCCCACGTGGCGGATCGTAATGAGAGTTGGGATTTTAGAGTATGTTCCTTAAGCATTAGTCAAGCAGGAGGGTGTATTAGTTGGTAATTACTATTTCTAAGCAATTCTATTTGAAAGCAATTTTGGCAACATAATAAATATTAGAAAAATATTTATTGACAATAACAATATACATAATGGATATATACAGATGATTAATATAACTAGCTTATATCTAAAATAGGCCCTTGAGGCATTGTACCAAGGATGCTGGCGGCATTTCCTCGTTGTATCGCAATACTGATACGTTGTGCGAGGAAGCCGCCAACTCTTCGGTCACCAGTTACGTCAACCAGACGTGTCGCGATTTCTCCAACTTGTGCGCGCTGGGACCCCATGGACCGAGAGTTTCAACGCCAAATAATAAATAAATATAAAATAAATATTATAGGACATTATTACACAAATTGACTAAGTCCCACAGTAAGCTCAATAAGGCTTGTATTGAGGGTACTTAGACAACGATATATATAATATATAAATATTTATAAATACTTAAATACATAGAAAACACCCATGACTCAGGAACAAATATCCATGCTCATCACACGAATAAATGCCCTTACCAGGATTTGAACCCGGGACCATCAGCTTCGTAGGCAGGGTCACTACCCACTAGGCCAAACCGGTCATCAAAATCGGTCGGTAATTTAATTATACTTACAATGACATTTCGCTCACGTTTGTACAGGAAAAATTCAAACTCTAGTTAGAAGAAGCAGCACCCCCTTATTTTGTTATATCTATTATGTTGATAAAATACGCCAAGTTTTGTCACTTTACGAGTATATCAAATACAATGGATGCTCAACCACTGAAAATTTTCAACGTTGTATGAAATAAATAAAAAATCTGTTTTGGATTTTTATTTGTTTTCACATTATTTGAAAATGTGATATACAATACAATAAGCCTTTATTTAACAATCTTTTTAACTAGTTTTACAAAATATAATAAAATATCTTTTTTCCTAATTTCGCTTATCTTAAACTTGAAAAACTATTGTTATATATCAACGTTCAGTTTCAGACATCAGAGTCGAGATTGTCTTGATTTCCAGCTTAGACCTCCCCCAAGTTTCTCCAAAGTTCCCGATCATGGGTTTGGGGGATAATGTGATATATAAGTTATTAAGTAAAAAATCTTTTTATTTCTATTTTTTTATAAACTTCTTACTTGAAATTCAATAAATTTAACATCAAAATTAAAAAAAAATAGAAATAATAATGTATTTCTACTTCAAAACTTATACATCACATGTTAAAATAGTGTGCAATTTTTTTATTCATAAAACATAAAACATTTGTGCACGCCCTTGTGATTGAGGTATAGTTACAAAACTTGGTGTATTTTATCAGCATAATAAGTATAAAAAAATAAGCGGGTGCCCAGTAGGAAAATAAAATATATTTTTTTTACCAATCTATTACTCAATAAGACACACTTGTATAAACGTATTAGCAATAAGATGAGATGGAGATGCTGCACACGTGCAGATAGATATGTTTTCTAAGTTGCTAAAAATTATTACATTTCATAAGCCAGCTATTGAGCATAAAGTAAACGTAATAAATAATCCAAATATCCCAAAACTCTTACTTTTTTTGCTATAAAGTCAAATACCTTCAGAAATATTAGATATGTTAAAACATTTTTGACGTCAAAATTTTTCAGAAAACAAAGTCATACCTCTCTCGCAAGATCATGATCATTATATTACCCGAAATAAAACTATACCTTCTGCTGGATGAAGAATGTTCAACGATCTGTCATTACAAATGAAGAACTGTTGGACGAAGGCAGCACTTTAATGACATTCATTGCATTCTTGACCAGATTCTTGGTATACCTTATTAGGAGTTTTTCCACGCTACTTAATTTAGTGTCGCCACTCACTAACCTTTCTGCCTCATTGACTTTTAGTGATATTTATTAGTTGTCAACCCTACCCCAACCGGCTGTCTAAAAAAGGTTTTTTCGCCTAAAAAACTATTCCCCTGTAAACATTTACTAATAATTAAATACAGTTTAACGCTCCACTGTACTATTCAATTCTCCGCTTAGTTGCACGAAAAACGCGACAAAGCATGAGTGATGTATGTACAGTTCACGTCGTAAATATCTGTACAATTTTGAATCTTATCGCTTCGTAATAAGGAGAATAGTGTCTACATATCTTTGACGTCGACCGCGCTATCCCAGTTTCCACTTAATGACCTCCGTTGCCACGCCAATACGTGCGCTATCGGAACGGAATAGAGTTGATAAATTGTTGGATAAGTTTGACCCAGATATCTACACTTTTATCGTCTCTTATAAACCTCAGGAAACGTAATCTTGTATACTCAAATGATATTTCGTACAAGTTCCGAAAAACTCATTGGTACGAGCCAGGATTTGAAGTCGGACGTCATATCCACTCGGCCACCACCGCTTTCTACCTACCTATTTTATATCAATATATTATTTATTTTCATTGATAAGAAAAATCTTAATATCATTGAATAGCATACCAACCTAAGCGAAATAACTTTTTTTGATTCCCTACATGCGCCATTAAGACAAAACATTCGCCATTTTTGGCCAGAGCCTAATAAACTACGGCGTGCATTAGTGTAATACGCCTTAATTCCGAGGCTGGAAACCCTTGCCATTTGCCACCGAGCCCTGGAAACCGCCGAGAGGTTCGTAGAAAACATGTTTCCGGGCGTTAGAGAGGTAGGATGGGGTGTCGTGTTTCGTTTTAACATTTTATTACTATTCGCTAGAGCAAGGTTGCAAGTTAGCATTAGCTGTGTGCACAACATGTTTTCTATGGGAAGAGGATTGGAGTCAGATAGTTTATGATAAGAACGCTTAAAATTCACATATTTGGCAAGTCAAGTGCGATCACCGCTTTTATTTTTTCCAATTGGCACTTCGTAACTACCTACACTAATATGTAAATGTCACAGTTTCATGTCATCTGCCTAATAATACATAAGTAAAAATGCAACTGTGGTTTATTTGTGCTCTTAACCCTTAAAATGAACGTGACTTAATTTTCATTCATCGATAAAGAGATCAGCTTCAAGCATGTGACACATGGCTGCGATTCTCGCTGAATTAGTAGATTGTATGCTTGTTAACCGCCGTTTTTGTTACAAATAAATGTTCCGTGAACAAAGTTTTGTACGGAATACCAAAAAACAGCTAGCTGTAGGCTGTTGTATTTAAAATGTTGCTATGTATTTTTCATGCCACTACGATGTCACTGTAAATAATGTATTGACTTGCAAAATGGCCCTTGAGGCCTACTTACGAGTACAGAATATTTTTTAGAATTTTAAAGCAAAATCGACGTTTCTAAGGAGTTTTTCTTTCATGTTCTTTTATGCAGCTATACCTCTTACATCTCCAACCTCAACCACACAACCTTTAACGTCTAACTTCAAATAAATCTTACCTCCGTAATCTTCAAACGGTCTAATGTTCTTAGCTACCTATAACTCAGCCTGCGGCCGTACACGCATGAAATTGGCTCATCCTTTGCGGTCGCCATGTGACTGTTTACGTCTTTGATCCTTTTGTACGAAAGGGTAATCAAGTGGATGGTACTGGTTCAAAGTTTAGAATCAAAAAGTCGTATTATTGATTTTATTTTGATAAAGGACTGGACAGATTAGTCTAATGTGTAAAGTTAAGTCGTCCAAAATAGATTTGATGTTTTATGTCAAAAGCAAAACAAAATGATGATGAAAATGCGTACCATACTTACCATCACACGATTTTGTTTATTTTTTCTGACTATACCTATTAAAAGAACATTATTTATGCAATTTTAAATAAATCAAGCTGATCTTTAAGTACATTTTTTTATTACAAATCAAGTTTTAAATATAATTTTGTCTTTTTTTCTTGTTTCAGAACGCAACCACTTATGACCGAATATTTGGATAATTGTATTTGTATCATTCACTTCTTTAATTTCATTTGTTCTTTCTCTTATTTTTCAACAACTCCCACGTGTAAGTAACTTCAATCAGTACCCCTAGTGTAAATTTGATCGACATCGTAACGTGACGAACGCGTTTGCGTTAAGTCTCATTTTGTATAGGATTTTGAGTTTCCAAAACGTCCCGCTTGGCACGCTCTTTCTAAATCCAATACAAAATGAGACTAAACGCAAACGCGTACGTCACGTTTCGAAATCGAATTTATTTACACTAGGGGTACTGTACTCCTAGTGTAAATTTGATCGACATCATAACGTGACGAACGCGTTTGCGTTAAGTCTCATTTTGTATAGGATTTTGAGTTTCCAAAACGTCCCGCTTGGCGCGCTCTTTCTAAATCCAATACAAACTGAGACTAAACGCAAACGCGTACGTCACGGTTCGAAATCGAATTTATTTACACTAGGGGTACTGTTCATTTATGTAAGTTATTAGTTATAATGCATACTTCTGTATTTAAAAGTAACTTTTCAATAAGTAATTCATCCACCAACAGTTCCCAACAACTAAACCGTTTACATAATTAATTAGTAACAATGAAGAACATTATTTTTTGTTTTCAAAATTTTGACTATACTTATATTCAATTTCTTTTCACGATACACTATGAATTATGATGCAGGTACCTTGATAATCGTGACAAGGGAAAATCGGTGACTCCTCCCTACACTTCAAAGAGAGGTTTCATTACAATATTTTCTATATAAAAATAAAACCTAATCCGACCTAGGCTGTAAGATGCTCAAAATATTTAGTGTCCGTCCATACATCATGGAACGAATGGAAAAACTTAACCCGGCCACTGGAACACATATTTCTTGCCTCTCGCAAAAGGGTAGCAAAAAATATTTCCTTTGCGATACAATCAGATGGGACTGTTACAGTTTTACGGACGTGTTTGCTGAGAATAGGTTAACAACAACAAACTTGAAATTATATTCCAAATAATACTAAATATTAAGCATTTCAGAATATTAAGACGACAAATAAAGAAATTCACCGTCTACGTCTCCAGAGCGTTCATCCTCACACCCTAAAGCCTAACTGACCTATAAAAAATTCAGCTTACTTTACATACATCGTTTGTTACTACCGTGTATGTGTGAGTGTGTGTGTGTTGTACTGTGTGTGTATATATAGTGTGATTTTGGTGCTGTGATCTAGGATGCCAAAAATATATTAACAACATGGTTTCCCACGGGACCGATTACCGATATGAAAATTGTGAAAAAAATATACCTCTGTTCCCGTAAGTTTCGTCTATTTAGGGCCCTCAAAGTGTCCATTAGATTTTATTTTCGCTATTTTATGGTTAGTCCTATAGAGAAAATTGACGACTATCTGAACACGATTTTGACATTCAGGATCACGACCTCAAAATCACCTAGTATGTATAGTAGTGCAGATGAGATGCACATAATAAGATCAGATACAATTTGGAATTGGCCTATTAATGGTATTCTGTTTCAAAGTAATTTCTTTCCGCTAATGCTCCAGCTACGCGGGCTTCAATCAAAATTGTCAAAGATTACAATACAGCTAGCATCAAGAAGTAACGACCAAAGCTCAAAGTGGCCAAATAAGTAACCCCGCCCAATCCTTATTTCTAAAAAACGCTGAACGCGGGTTCTAACCCTCGTAACAATGAGTTTTTCGGAACTTATGGACGATTATCATATTTACCCGCCTATTTTCGGTGAAGGAAAACATCGTGAACTCCATCGTGTATTAGTCCGGTTTACTAACCGGACTAATCCCAATTAAATGTAGATCTACGATAGATTCCCTTCTGGGTTTGAAGGTCAGATGGTAGCCGCTTTTTAGGGTTCCGTAGCCAAATGGCAAAAAACGGAACCCTTATAGATTCGTCATGTCCGTCTGTCTGTCCGATTCTGTCACAGCCACTTTTTTCCGAAACTATAAGAGCTGTACTGTTCAAACTTAGTAAGTGGATGTATTCTACTAACCGCATTAAGATTTTCACACAAAAATAGAAAAAAAAACAATAAATTTTGGGGGTTCCCCATACTTAGAACTGAAACTCAAAAAATATTTTTTCATCAAACCCATACGTGTGGGGTATCTATGGATAGGTCTTCAAAAATGATATTGAGGTTTCTAATATCATTTTTTTCTAAAATGAATAGTTTGCGCGAGAGACACTTCCAAAGTGGTAAAATTTGTGTCCCCCCCCCCCCCCCCCCGTAACTTCTAAAATAACAGAATGAAAAATCTAAAAAAAATATATGATATACATTGCCATGTAAACTTCCACCGAAAATTGGTTTGGACGAGATCTAGTAAGTAGTTTTTTTTTAATACGTCATGAAATTAAAAAAAAAAAATTTTTTTCATCATACCCATACGTGTGGGGTATCTATGGATAGGTCTTCAAAAATGATATTAAGGTTTCTAATATCATTTTTTTCTAAACTAAATAGTTTGCGCGAGAGAACCTTCCAAAGTGAAAAAAAGTGTGTCCCCCCCCCTGTAACTTCTAAAATAACAGAATGAAAAATCTAAAAAAAAATATATGATATACATTGCCATGTAAACTTCCACCGAAAATTGGTTTGAACGAGATCTAGTAAGTAGTTTTTTTTTAATACGTCATGAAATTAAAAAAAAAAAAATTATTTCATCATACCCATACGTGTGGGGTATCTATGGATAGGTCTTCAAAAATGATATTAAGGTTTCTAATATAATTTTTTTCTAAACTGAATAGTTTGCGCGAGAGAACCTTCCAAAGTGAAAAAAAGTGTGTCCCCCCCCCCTGTAACTTCCAAAATAACAGAATGAAAAATCTAAAAAAAATATATAATATACATTACCATGCAAACTTCCACCGAAAATTGGTTTGAACGAGATCTAGTAAGTAGTTTTTTTTTAATACGTCATAAAATTTAAAAAAAAAATTTTTCATTAAACATATACGTGTGGGGTATCTATGAATAGGTCTTCAAAAATGATATTTAGGTTCCTAATATCATTTTTTTCTAAACTGAATAGTTTGCGCGAGAGACACTTCCAAAGTGGTAAAATGTGTGTCCAAAGTGGGAAAATGTTGAACAAGATCTAATAAGAAGATTTTTTTTTAATACGTCTTAAATTGTACGGAACCCTTCATGCGCGAGTCCGACTCGCACTTGGCCGCTTTTTTAAAAATAAGTGTTTAACTAGTGTGTGTTAAAAAAGGAGTCTACAGATTTTGTAACGGTCAACAACACGCGTGTGATTTGCTTATAGTTGCAAGCGTTTATAGGTTCTAAACAGTTTATTTACCTCATGCTGAAAAAAGTGCCGTCTGCATAAACCTTTATCACAACACTCGATCTAAGTCAGCGCCTTGTTTCTTCCTTTGTGCAGTGTAGGGTTCTTAAGGTGACAGGAACTTAGTGAGGCTTAGGGAGACAAGTGGCGAGCCGTGTGGGTTTGTTTTTGTACGCTTAGATTCTGTTGGGTCAATTTCTGGAGGTTTATTTTTAAAGACACTTTCTGAACTGTTCTAACTCTTTGTAACTTGATTATTTCATAAAGTATGAATATATGTCTAATTATGCTTTTAGAAAATATTGGTCAGAAGGCCAGAAGTTACTTGGACATATTAAGCAAATTTAACCAAAAATTGTTCTATTGGTTATCAATGTTTGTAACTAAATTTGAATGATGTCTCTGAAAAATTGGGGTCAAATGGGTAGCTCTTAAGGTCCTCTGTAATTATCTAATAGGTTTAGTTATTATACACGCGAAAAATGTACAGAGCCCTCCAGTGGCTTTATTTGTATACAGGTATAATGTATTGTCATTACTTAAGACAACATGAATCAAAATATTGAACAAAAAAAGTATCTTGATTACTTCCCAATATACTCATTAATACCAGCATACATTTATCTCCCACCTATTTTTATTTTTCGTACAAATAATGGTTTAAAGGCATTACGACTTAGGATTAGCACGGTTTTCCCAGAGTATTTTCTTTCACCGAAAAATGACTGCTAAATATTATATGATATTTCCATGTTTACCATGTTTCCATGTCATTGTTGTTGCTGTTTAGCGGTAAAACCGCCTGTTCTTACGAGTGCCTCTGTTAATATGTATTATATGTGTTTCTTTGTTAATGATATTTTAATGTTGTGCAATAAAAATTATTTTATATTATTTGTACGTTGTACGATGTAATTATCTATCATATTATTATATAACAATATGATGTAAGCAACTGTACAAACAAGAGGTGATCTACTAAGACCAACAAGGGAGTATTTCTTGCCTTTATTACTTTGCAATGTTATAAATCCAAAATGTTAATAAAAAAAAACGCATCTTTCATAGTAGCGGTAAACCTTTCGCACTCTAAAATGAAATTTACTTTATTTGAAAATATGTAAATATATTTAAATTGAAAATAACTTATAATAAATTAAAATACATGTAAAATATTTTCAGTATATCTATCTATTCCATACATACATTCGTTAGTTTTCGACTTCTAATCGAGGAACTTGGTAGGAGTCGAGGTTAGGACTCCGATCTCTAGTTTCTAATTGCTTTTATCCTAAATTTCCGATAATTTACAAATTCCAGAAAATAATTAACTTTCCCCAAATCAACAGCCCAAATAACTTCCTAATAGTCAATTTCAAATTGAAAATCAGCTAAAAGCCACTCCACAATATCCAATCGAGGAACTGTTCCTTCAAACTGTCAATAGATGTCACTACAAAGCCCGAGGGCTTTGACCAGCGATGACAGGTACCTTGCCCGTGTAAGTCGAAATAACCAGTGTAAGGAGACCTTTAAATGTTGGTTAAGACTGCCTAAATAGTTTTTTTGAAGATTCAACTCAGATTTTAGGAGTTTTATCATGTAGTATTATAATATCATTATTTAATGCGATGGATTTAGCCGGCTGGACTAGCAGATTTTATGTATTTTAAATAAATAATAAATAAATAAATATTATAGGACATTATTACACAAATTGACTAAGTCCCACAGTAAGCTCAATAAGGCTTGTGTTGAGGGTACTTAGACAACGATATATGTAATATATAAATATTTATAAATACTTAAATAGATAGAAAACACCCATGACTCAGGAACAAATATCCATGCTCATCACACAAATACATGCCCTTACCAGGATTTGAACCCGGGACCATCAGCTTCGTAGGCAGGGTCACTACCCACTAGGCCAAACCGGTCGTCCAAATTTTGTAATTTAATTTATACTTTATTTTAATAGTTGTCTATTTTAACTTTAATTGTAATTAATATTACGTGGACCATGTTGTCTGTGAATAAATAAATTATATGATATGATATGATATGATTATGTCGAACTTTTAAGATCATACTTGTCAGAGAAGAAACTAACCTTATTTTCCACAGAAGACTAAATATGCATATTGTCGCGACAAATTTTAGCAATGCACGCAAACTGTCTTCATATTGATTTCTTAGTTTAGATAGACAAGGTATCACCTCTGTCTTCATGTATGTATGTATGTCTCTCTGTAAATGTTATTTTGAGGTTGTGCAATAAAGAGAATTTGTATTATATTGTATTTATGTTGCGACTTTTTTATATGTATGTCTATTCATGTCACAGCTGGCTGTTATTATAAGGGTTTAATTAAAATGAAAAAAACCTTTGATAAATATTTGAATTGTTTTTCTACTCAAGGACCGTATTCAATTTACGTCTTTGTACAAGAGTTCAGATAAGTCTGTCTGAGTCTATTGCTTGCTCGTGCTTTGTGAGCAATTGGAATGAATTTCTTGGAAAGGGCTTATCCTACAACGCAATTGCTGCGTCTAACTTCCTTTTGGGATTCATAGGCGAGCTAAGCCCTGTGAAATGTCGGTTTGGTTAATGTCAGTTGTCAGGCTGTTACGACGTCTATTAGCCAGCCAGTCGGTATTTTTTGCATATGAAGTAGACCTAGTGGTCTAGTTCATATACAGTAAATACCGTACATAAGTATGTATCAAATAATTCGATCCTTTTAAACTACTAAGAGACGCATAGCAAGCGCTGACAGATGATATGGTCGTGTTCATGGAAAACTAAATTGTTTTTTTTTCTTCATTAAATGAATTGCAGATTTTTTTTTTAATTTAGTTCGATTGAAATTCCGCACTATGGCACGTGTTCATATATTTATGGGGCACTGGTTGTCATTGCATGAACCAGTGTCCCATAACTGGGCTAAAGGACGTACCTGAGTAAGATTTTGGAATTCATTACTGTTGACATTTATAAATTAATCCTAAGCTATACATTTTTAATTATTATTTTTATTGTATTTTAATTTTCTTTTATTTTAACGTATATTCTGTATATAGTACTTATGCCATTGTATCGTTATGTGTTGTGTTATGGGCTAGATAAGCCTGAAATAAATGATATTTTATTTATTGATATTACTGGTTTTATAATATACACTGGTTTTAGCAAATTTTGCTTTTGTGTATATTATTTTTTCTTCGATATTTACTTTTGTAATGTTTAACATGTAAAGCCTGACCAGTAATATATGATCACGCGCCATATTGCGGAATTTCAATGGAACTAAATTTTTCATACTAAACTGTCACCCTATACATGAGAATAACAGCGCCCTCTTGACAATGATCTGAATGAATTTGGTCGGGCTTTATATTTATGTGTTATCATTCGCGGCACTAAAAAAATGGGCCCTACGGAAATCCAGTACTAGTTTTAAATATAGAATTATACCCGAAAGGCATTTCTACATTTAACTAAGTGTGTATCACGAGGTGTACACAGATTGTTACGATTTCACGAATAAGTGTCTTTATTTATATTAAAACTGTCAAATAAAGAATGATTCTGAGGGACATGGGTACAGGGAATATAATGACTTTCGCTAGAGTCAGGAGCACTAAACTGCAATTGGAAAAGTTCGTAGCCGTTTACCTCTTTTTTAAGTTTCATAGTGTTATATGAAAAAGGTTTTCAGAGCTCTCGCTCACACAGTGCTACCACGTGTGTTGGCAGAGAGTGGCCTGGAGACCAAATTGTAATTGCAATTCTGACACCTAACAGGCCAGTTGGAACTTACAATGACATCATAATGACATCTGACTGATATAATTTAGTTATTGTGCGTCTGCCAATACATGCACGGAGAATTACGAGTGAAATGCACGATAACTAAATGACATAATTCAGATATCATTCTGATGTCAATGTACGTTCCAATTGGTCTGTCTGACATATTAATCACATGTTTTGTTATCATTCGCGCGTGCATTTCGCTCATAGTTGTCCGGACATGTATTGGCGCGAGCGAGACGGACAGCAAAATGATACCAGTTGGATTGGCCTCCTGTTTTAGTGCCTTGACTTGTTATAGCGAATCCTTTTATAGCTATAATAAGCATCACGGGTTATAAATTAAGCATTCATATGAAATCGAGACTGCTTCAGACAGAACGCATACTTGTGTAATTTTGTTTTATTTTTATTTTTTAACTATCAAAATATGATATTAAGCAAAGTCAGTCAGATGATAGTTTGAATGCTGTTTTAAATTAGAAAAAAAAAACCGTCAGCCGGTTCTATCGCGGTCAGCTTAATAGCTCATGCATTTTCATCCACTCATTTTTTTTTATGTTAATACATGAACATGCAAAAAAAATATGCGCCGTACCATTTTATGTCCGCAAAGTATGCGTAATGTGTAAATTGCGTAATCCGTTTATTTGAAACGCGTGAAATGGACTGCTACATGCAAAGTTTCATGATTTTGTTTTACTACCTAAAAGGTAAAGCGCTTATTTTTTAAATGTTCATGCGACGAGCTGACGTTCTTATCACCGCGATAGAACCGGCTGACGATTTTTAAATTAACAATATCATCTGACAAAGTATCAAACGGGAGGCGATGACTGATTTTTTTTTACGTTGTTTGGTGGCTGCCATTCTTCAACCCACCAACGGAACGGCAGCGGACGTCCACGAGGGTTCATCATACATAGCCGTTAACCACTTTACGAGTTTTTACCCGGGAGGCGATTGGTCATGGACATCTGTTCCTGGCTCGCGGCTAAAATTGATTATTATTAATCCTCTGATGGTAAGTAATCATACAAGTGTTTGAAGCATGACTGACTTAATATCATAAAATATACATACATATCCAAATTCCCCGGTTGACATTACGTTAAAACAGAACGTACGCCAAAAACACGAAACGAATTGGTTAATTCTCACCTTTTCACCTCATAAAATAAAACCAAATTCATGTCACGTCATGTTTACAACCCTAAAATATTATAAAGGCGCGGCACACCAGCGGTACCTATGTACGTTTTATTACGGAATCATTGGTGCGAGAGTGATACACGGTAGTTTATCATTCCCCTGTCATATTTAGCTGTGTTTTTTTGCCAGAGGAAATACGTGGCGGTGCCAGGGGACTGTTAACTTGAGGCTTAACCCTGAAAGTTTATGAATGAGCAATGTTTTTCTTTTACCATGTTTTTGGCGAGAGAATAAAATATTATGGCATCAGCGTTATAGGTACTCGTACATTTTATTTAGTGTTCTGTAAACAGACGCTATACAAATAGCTTCAAATATATCTTCACTACACTAGACTATATGTCTAGACAAGAATGTCTAAAAGCTGACTTAATGCTCATGACATTCTCTACCAGTCAAACATTCTGCCCCACCGAGTTATACAAGAATCTATAAAGTATTCTTTCCGATATATGTATGACTGTTAACAGTTTAATACACGTAATCATTGACAAACCGGATGAATGAGTGGATGAAAATATCGTGTTATAAATAAATTATAAATATTATAGGACAATATTATACAAATTGACAAAGTCCCACGGTAAGCTCAATAAGGCTTGTGTTGTGGGTACTTAGACAACGATATATAAATATTTATAAAAACTGGTACTGATAGTGGGTAGTGACCCTGCCTACGAAGCTGATGGTCCCGGGTTCAAATCCTGGCAAGGGCATTTATTCGTGTGATGAGCATGGATATTTGTTCCTGAGTCATGGGTGTTTTCTATGTATTTAAGTACCCTCAACACAAGCCTTATTGAGCTTACTGTGGGACTTAGTCAATTTGTGTAATAATGTCCTATAATATTAATTTTTGAATATTTATTTATTTTTATTTTTTATTTTAGTTTGTGGATCATATCGGCGTACTTCTTACAAATAATTTAAATGATACTTTTTTGGTATAAGTAGTTACTATATAAGTATTTTTTTGGTACCGTTCGTTAACAGTTTAAAGGAAAATTCAAAATTGATTTCTAAAAAATCCTTATAGAACTAGGAATATAAGGAATGAAGGTCGTCTCAAAAGTTTTGAAATGAATAGCGAGTGAAGCCTCTATTCAGAAAAGTTTAAGCCGATCAGTAATTAAATTAATTACTTCCTTTTTTGTGAATGTAAACGATCGTTTTATAATAAATATTCCCAAAATAAGTAAAGGTAATTGATTACTTTATCGGGAATTTCTTTTTTTTTCCAAATATATCTCTATTTCTGTTTAGATTTATTTCAATCAAATTGAAATTCATCTTTACCGTCTAAAAAAATATTTACCTACCTAATTATTGTTATGATTTACCTGGACCAAAATATACCGACGTATTCTAGAATATGCGATATCTAGATATCAAAGTTCTAGAACTTCATGCAACAGTAAAGTTCAGATTCGAGGCTATTTACAGTCAGTAGTAGTCAGGGAAGCTGTCAAACTGTCAATGTGAAGTATTGGCAGGCTGATCTATGCTTGTGCCGCCTATTGCTCTGAAACTTTACATATAAATGTTAGATAGTTATGACAGCAGCAGCCTTGTGTCAGCGCTGCAGTGAAAAGCATTACTGCTAGGGCTTCTGGTTTCTCGACCTTTTTTATTTCTCGAGGCACGGGAATTCTCGACCAGGATTTCTCGAGTATCTCGAGAAATTTTGAATGTTTCAAAAAACACCATGTTAATATTTTATTTTTTTGCTTTATTACAAATCAGACGCATAGGAGTCGTAGGTGAGATCAATAACTAGATATGGTACCATAAATTGCACTTAATAATCAAAAATTCAACAACAAATAAAAAAGAACGTTCATTTTTTTAGGTAATTCACAAAATGTTAACAACTCACAATATGGTATTTTATTAGGCAAGAATATTCAAGTCAATAAATTGAACTAGAATTGACAAACTTAATGAAGATTTTAGTACCTACGTAATATAATTACTGAACGTAACAAAAAGCTGCTAAAATTGTGCTATTTTGCCAATAGGAATATATCAGGATGATTTTATTTATCAATAGTGTTTTAGATTTGTAATATTTATTGTTACATGGCCCTATAATTCGTATTTATTTCTCGCCTCGGCGAAAGACAAATTTCTCGAAATTTCTTGTCTCGAGAATTCTCGAGCAGAAACCCTAATAACTGTCTCTATTAGGTTTTTAATTCCCTCACTAATTTTATCAAGGAAATTAAAAGTGTACCGCTTTTCGGAGCTGCAATCTCGCAGTAGTAACGCTGCAATATTAAATCTGCAGCAAAAATGCTGTATCACTACAACGTTGCCGATGGCTTGTCTTTTTGGAACAAAATTCCTTTTCGGACGGTAGTCAAATGGGGGCTAGGCGAAAATCAGTGTAAGATTTTTCCATTACGGCCCTCTTTTGTTTAAATTCTTCCACGAGAATGAGTAGCCTAATTTCACTGATTTACATATATCTTATAGTGGCGCAGTTGGCAAATAGCACCTGAGAAACAGGTGGTAACATTGACGATCCGGGTTCGATCCCCGGAAGTGTATGCAGATTGCAGATATTACTTTTTGTATTATTTTTATGCACTTGAATTTCATATTTTTGATTGACTAAGCGAGTGTGAAACTCGAGCTAAGCGTATCGATTTCAGCTTGTACAAACATGTTTTCTTATGTTTAGTTGTTGTCGCTGCTTGTCGCATTTCTGAACTGATTTGTGAAATTTTGTGAGCAGTTTCTATAGTTATTATTTTGCTGATTAATATATATTTTTTGTACTTGTTAATCAATAATATAATATGTTTATCAATAATATTAAACTTCGGTGCAACCTGTTAGCTAGTAGAATTGACTTTTAAATTATGATGATGTTGAATGATAAATACTTATTTCATAACTTTAACTTAAATTTGATTTGGTTTGATTTTGTTTGATATATATATTATTTTTATTTTTATTTTTATTTTTCTGATAGTATTTTCCTCGTGTTGGTATGGTGAAAATTTTGGTATTTCACTCGGTGCCAAAATTTGTTTAACCCTCGTGCCTTGAAACCTTCGCAACGGTCAAGATTCTACTTTGTGTTCAATTTGGAATCTTTCGCTTGCTCGGGTACAAACATTAGCACGAGCAGTTAAACAACAACCTTGCCCCCATGTAAAAATAATAACTAGACGAACTAGAAACGGAGGCCAATTCGAAGATGCACTTGACTTCAAAATGTTGTAATTCACAGGCCAATTCCAACGCAAGGCTTGGAAACCAGTTAAATTTCCTATATCGGTGTCTACGTGTTTACGTGGCACACTAACAGGCCAGCCGGCCGTTTCGTCACTCGTCGGATAAACCGGTTTTTTTAGGTTACAAAAAAGTTATTAAAACATTCGCGCTCTTATAAAAGTTCGGAGGAAAACCAAAATAAACCGGTATTTACCGGTATTTTATAAACCGGTTCCGAGCCTTGTTCCAACGTACACTGACATCAGCGGTGGAATCATGGTTCCATTTTTATCGTCTGTCACTATAATATACTTGTAAGAACGTGACAAGCATGGTTACAAGCGATAAATATGGAACCATGCTGCCACCGCTGAATTATATTTGAGTCATATTATTTGGTTATCGTGCGTCTCGCCCGCGCCAATACATGTATTATTTATTTGGCTGCCGTTTTCTGTTAGGTGGAGGTACTTCCCCAGTTGGGCTCTGCTCTAGATCTGGAATGACATCCGCTGGGTCGTGCCTGCCGCTGCTGGATAATACACAAAGCGAGATGACATTCACCAAGCCCATACCTCTCTTGTGGAAGTAGTTTAAGGACGTACCCGGGTCCAGTCCCGTATCATTTTTTTCTAAAATATATTTGTTTTGATACATTTGATATCATGAGATATCATTTGGATGTCAGTTATATTATAAGTTTGAATTAGCCTCACGTCATTTAAAATACCGAAAGTTCGTGTTATTTACGACGATTTGTCCAATCTAACCTTTAATACTATCCACAATACGAGTCAAGAGGTCATCTCCCTTATGAGACTCACTCATTTTTACAGCTTTAGAACGCGTTATCATCTGATTTCGCGGTAGAAGAACCAAATTTAGTGGACTTAAGTAAAATGCACTGGTTTTCTTTGAGAAACAAAATGTAATCTGACAAATAGTAAAAATAGACAAAAACAATAAAAAACCAAAGACAAAAATAAGTAAAAAAAGGTAAAATTATATAAAAAGTTGTGCAGTCTTGCACAGCATGCGTCTTCGTGAATGGTGCGATCTATATACCTTTGCACTAGTTCTTTTTTTACACAAAAACATTAACATATCTAAGAGTAGATATTAGATATTGAAGTAGCTACTTGCAAGTAAACCCTATCCTCTATTCGCCGACATAATATTCAAATGTGAACGTACAAAAGTGTTTTTACCTCTACAAAAGATAAAAGTAGGTACTTATACAAAAAATACGTTAACAAGCGACCTGTGTTCCATTGATTTTCTTTTAGTATTTTTATACTGATCTCGACTGCTAATGAACGTATATAAATTCTGATGCTGATATCAATTTTTCTGTGTTCTTTGATCTTCGTACTAAAGAATAATATAATATGTTTTGCAAAATACGAGTATAGCATGTTTAGAAAAAAAAATGGATGACACTTTAGATTTCCGAAATGTAAATTTTGTTTTAATTGGCTGAACTGAAATCAGTTTTTTTTGTCTCGTAATCATTTCTTTTAGAGGCTTATGGCCCGATTCGAGCTTTAAGATATGTCAAATATTAGGTCTAGATACGACATGGACAGGATATGTCAGTATTTTGACATATCTTAAAGTTCGAATTACGAAGTACGAATAACGAAGTTATAATTAGATAATCAACATAGTACCTAAATATGTAAATTATAATAGTCGCAATATATGGTATAGTTTCTATTTTCCTCCGTGAGCTTCTACGGGTTATCGTCTTATCTATTGTTTAAAAACTGCAAAGGCGCGTGCCACTATGAAAAAATGGTTAGGCCGCATAGGTAGCGTTTATTGAATTACTACTCTATTGAGCACGGAATAAGATTCATTATGAACTAATACAGAATTCTAACAGAATAGCTGTCTGATCTCTATTGGTGCGTCTAAGGTAGGCGACTAAACGCTCTCAAACCAGCTTAACTTGTGACACTGCGATTCGAAACAAAGATACGTATTCGAAGACCTCGCTTGCACTGGTAATGCGAGCGCACGGCTAGCTAGCGCAAAGGAAGCAATGTTATGTTTCTCGAGGTGCAGGTAAAAAACAGGGCCGGATTTTCACACAAATATATTTGGGTGGTTTTACGTTGTTTAATTTAAAGAGATAAAACATAACACTATTTAAATAGTAGGTACACATCTAACAGAATGGGTTTGTGTAATTACAATAATAACGAGATATACTCATTTTTATAATCAACTGTTTAAACAGTTGTTTGCTAATTTTAAACTTTAAACAGGCTAATTTTAAATAAACAATAAAACAATGGTAAAATAGTAATAAATAAGTCTGAAGAGTTAGCGTTCTTTAGACTTCTAACAAACTGACACTGTTTGTATGGTTTGCTTGAAAGAGTTAGCGTGATTTGACTCTAAACGATATGCATATTTTGTTTTATATTTATTTATTTTATGCATACACTATTATGTATATGTTACTTATTTTTTTGTTGACTCATAATATAAATTTGTATAAATGTTTTACTAAATGTGTACTCTATTGTAAATAATATCTTTATTTTAGTGTACATAATTATAACATATAGGTCTATTTTAACATTAGTAGTGCGGGATTGTTAAATGGATATACATATTTATTACTATTTTACCATTGTTTTATTGTTTATTTTTGTGAAAAACCGGCCCTGTTTTTTACCTGCACCTCGAGAAACATAACATTGCTTCCTTTGCGCTAGCTAGCCGTGCGCTCGCATTACCAGTGCAAGCGAGGTCTTCGAATACGTATCTTTGTTTCGGATCGCAGTGTCACAAGTTAAGCTGGTTTGAGAGCGTTTAGTCGCCTACCTTAGACGCACCAATAGAGATCAGACAGCTATTCTGTTAGAATTCTGTATTAGTTCATAATGAATCTTATTCCGTGCTCAATAGAGTAGTAATTCAATAAACGCTACCTATGCGGCCTAACCATTTTTTTATAGTGGCACGCGCCTTTGCGGTTTTTAAACAATAGATAAGACGATAACCCGTAGAAGCTCACGGAGGAAAATAGAAACTATATATGGGTTAAAATTCTTTTCGTTGTATTATTTCTGACCACTCTATCACACTTGTATTTTCGTCTTCTATGAAATAAATAAAAGAAGTCAAGTGCCATCGCATGGCTTTCTAACTGTAGATTATCTTTTATATGAAAAAAATTAAAAACTAAATTTCATCTCATACAAAAAGCTTCATTCCGTTACATTTCTCGGGGACACAGAGAATTTTGACACATGTTTACCTTCAAAAGTCGTCTTGTACGGTCACGTCTGAAAATATCGATACGAAAAAAGTGCCAATATAATATGTATACACGACTTTATTGTCCATATGTTAAGGTAGTGTATACATATTTTTGTCATATTTTTCGTATCTATATTTTCAGACGTGACTGTATATTTGGGGAAAGGTATCATTTAAGCTTATTTTAAGCCTTTATCTACGCTTAGATAGATTCTACGCCTTAAGCTTTTAAAATTTCAACTTTTATACACCCCACGGCCCGATTCGAATTTTAAAATACGCCAAAATGTTAAGTGTAAGTGGAATTATTGTTTCCTCAAACAAATACGTCACTTCTGACACTGACATATCCAATCCATATCGTTGAAATCTAATATTTGACGTATCTTAAAGTTCGAATCCGGCCGCTTAACTGAACAAAACATTTCTTGTTATTGCCTTACCTAATTGTGACATTATACATCACCAAACTACGGACGTAAAACGTTACTACAGAAAATTCGCTCGTTATGTCATGTTCCCCCTTTTTGCCCGTTTACGACGCTGTTAAGGCAAGTTTATTATTTATTGTGTGTCACAACACAGCAGCGTTTAGTTTGCCCTTAATGTGCCCGAACGTACAAGGAATAGGTTTTTACGCGACTTTTTATAAGAAGTTGAAGTTTTACGAACCTACTTACACTTTTGCGCCGAGATTTTTGATACGCAAACTTAGTTTTTCGTAACTTTTAAGGGCTATTACTCTCGATATCGACGTTTTTGTGTTTATGTTTTGTAAATTTCGATTTTTATGCGAAATCATATTATTTTATCTTAAATATAGTTTAGTACGTTCTTAAAAGGTTAACAAAAGAGGGTTATTTTGATTTCGAAGGTTATTATCGCTCGAAGGTAATTATAATAAAAACTTCTCTGCCAGGAATAGCGGGAAAATATGCAAAAAAAAAAACTTTTTCTCCAATATGCTCGGAAATGTTCACCTTATTGTAGCAAAAATAGTACGGGAAGTTTTTCGTTATGGTCAAACACAAATTGACTCCGCTTCGCGTCGTCCGACAAAATCGAAACTCATCCACGAATTGCCCTTTCCCGGCCTCTGCAATAATGTTCTATAACAGTACATACTTTACCGTATTAGTGCGATAATTAGCACATTACGTGACTATCTCGAAAATTTTAATGGCCATATGTACTGTAAAACGTTGTAAGTACTATACATATGCGAATAAGTAATTCGCAACCTGTAAATTTATCGCCAGTCGTAAATTGCCTAATTTTCGCACTTGTATTGTAATGTAGGTACTATTATAGGGAGTAACGATAATTCTAGTGGTGTTCCACAAAGCTATTTTAATACGTTGAATTACTAGTGCAGGGCGTTAACATTAGCCAAGCATCGCTCTTAATGCAGTCATCGTCATCAAAAATCCTTTTTTTTATATTTACTGTGATCCAATTTTGCCATTCATCTCTGCCATCAAAAAATGGCAGATAAATGAGGTTTTTTTTTCTAAATACATCTAACAGTGGGAATATTACAACAAAACTGTAATAATCGTGTGTTTTTACACGTATTGTTAGCGAAATTAAAGCCAGTTTACACGAGCGCTGTCTCTGAATCACTGACGTTTAAAAGTCC
Source organism: Cydia pomonella (assembly GCF_033807575.1). Taxonomy (NCBI): domain Eukaryota; kingdom Metazoa; phylum Arthropoda; class Insecta; order Lepidoptera; family Tortricidae; genus Cydia; species Cydia pomonella. The sequence continues at coordinate 4,321,244 of NC_084717.1, read as the reverse complement.
CATATCCAAAATGGCTGCCACGTCAGGTCGAGTTGACATGAGCTCACGGAGACAGGCCGCGTCTCCGCCTCGAGAAAGACGGTTTTTATATTTACTTAAGTAGCTTGACACGAGGCGAGCTTTTATAATGTACAGTTGAGACGGCATCAAAAATACGTTTACATAACACTAGACCCTACTCATAGTATTGTGTTCCTGCCGGTGAGTAAGGTTGCTAGAGCTCTACGAGGGTGCGGACTGTTAGGGTCGGCAGCGGGCATGTAACTCCCCTGGAGTTGCAGGCTACATAGGCTACGGAGACTGCTTACCATCAGGCGGGCCGTATGCTTGTTTGCCACTTACGTAATATATAAAAAAACGCCTTATTGCAAAGGTGTAAGTTGCAAAAATGTAACCATATTTTTGACATCGACTGAACTATCAGCCGCAAAAGTGCATGGCGACTTTAACAATGAATTCTTTCATAATTTCTCCAATTTATAATAATATATTCAGCATCAAAAGTGGCATATCAGACTATACGTCCAAAGTATCTAATCTACCATTCACCGATAGCTTAATTACAAGTGATATATCTTCACATAGAACAAATTAAACTGTTCAGTACCCCTAGTGTAAATAAATTCGATTTCGAAACGTGACGTACGCGTTTGCGTTTAGTCTCATTTTGTATTGGATTTAGAAAGAGCGTGCCAAGCGGGACGTTTTGGAAACTCAAAATCCTATACAAAATGAGACTTAACGCAAACGCGTTCGTCACGTTATGATGTCGATCAAATTTACACTAGGGGTACAGGTATCTTTGAACGCACACTGTCGAGATATATATTTCTATTTGGAAAAGTAATCAACGGTGCCGATACTTTTGGCGCGTTGTTTCATATTGATACTGACTGTACCTATAATGACAGTAAAAACATAAATATGCAGTATCCATTTGTTTATTTGTAAATAAAATAAACAAGTGTAAACTTCATATAAACTCGATATAGTTATCTTGCCTCTGTTTTTTTTATTGTATAGAATCACTACAATTGTCTTGAATAAAGGTTACATTCGGATGGTTACTGCAACAGTGTTACTGCTGTAACGTTAATGCGAGCGATGTCACTCATGTCAGTTTCCTTCATAAAATGCTCTGCTGGTAACATTCGCCATCAGTTGACATCACCTAAGTAAACGTTGCAGCAGTCTTTATTCAAACTTAAGGCGTCGTCCTAATACAACGTGACTACGCGGTTATCCCAAGTTATTGAACTCGAATAGGTGTCCTAATTGACAATCGCGCCACGAGTTAGGACACCTATTCGAGTTCAATATGTTTGATCGCGCATTTGCGCGAGTACAATTCCCACGAACTTGCGATAGTCGTGTAGTCGCGTTGTATTAGGACGACCCATAAGTGGGTAACTGTAACTGGAGCGTACTCGTATCAAATAATACGATTTTTATCTTTTATCTGTCAAGTCGCACTCGAACAAAGTTCGTTTCGTTTGAAATTGGAAACACCTGTATTGGCGCGCTGCGCGCAGTCACTTGTATTTTCAAGAGATACTGAGGGCTCCTGTTCAAGAACGTTTAATGCCAAAAATATAACTAAGTATGTAATAATAAATAAATAAAAATCGACGCAGTTCCACAGTAAGCTCAATATGGCTTGTGTTGTAAAAAGTGCCTAAACAGTAATGTCACTATAAGCATATTTCTGTTTTACTTCAGGCGGGCTGTATGCTTGCTTATCACCAACTTTGTATTTTTTTTTATACTACGTCGGTGGCAAACAAGCATACGGCCTGCCTGATGGTAAGCAGTCTCCGTAGCCTATGTACGCCTGCAACTTCAGAGAAGTTACATGCGAGTTGCCGACCCTAACCCCACCCCCCTCGTTGAGCTCTGGCAACCTTACTCACCGGCAGGAACACAACACAAAAACGCAACGCAACTTAAAAACGCAAGCATTCTCAGAAACCAATTTTAGTAATAATTAATTTGGTTACTGAAAAAAATAATTACCCGGACTTATTGAACAAATAAAAAAAACTAAACTTAAGTAAAATAAATGTAGTCAATATCCACAACCGACTTTGTTGTTATGACCCAACCTCTTGGTTTATGAAACTAGTGTAAGACATACTTCGCAAGTCCCAATTTTAGTGTAAGTAGTTACAAAACATTTTTTTACTGTTATTTCTTTCGGTGTAGGTATAAACTAACCTAACCTACGTATAACCAAAGATATAAATAAGATATAACTCCGTATAAGATAAATAAAATCTAGGAAAAAAACGTGTCTCGAAGAATCAAGAAAAAAATATGCTCGTAAAGATGGCGATATACCTTTGGCCTATACTCGAGTAGATGGCGACACCAGTTAAACATATATCAGTGAAATAACATGGGTCAAATAGCCATACATTCATTGACTACAAAATTTACTGCGATGCGATATTCAAAAAGAAGCTTAAATCCCTTCTAATAGATCAGGCATACTATCGTATTGCCGACTTTATGAGTGCGCCGGTGCGAAATTGACCCAGCAGCGTTTGGAAAACAGGTTTTTAGTACCTAACCTACCTACAAATGTTAGTGTTTCCTTGTTTTGTTACTTATATATAATGATAAGGACATAGATAAGTACTCAATACAATAGTTTTTAGATTTATGACGTGTAAAATGTACTATGTTTATATTTACCAATAAAGTCTGTATTCTGTACTTTGAAAATAGGCCTCTATATTAAATTATCTTTGCTATATAACTTTGCTATGTTATGTTTATTCGAAAGCGCAAAACTACAACTATCAGAACAATTTCACGTGATATGAAGAAGTTTATGTTAATTTAAAGATACTCTGAGAAATTAATGAATTGCCTCGCTCCAGTAAACCGTTTTAAACAAGAGATATATTTCGAACAGTCCAGGAATCCACGTCATAATTTTCGTTTCCAAGACAGCTGTGCTCCAAGGAAATGGATGATGCATGGACTGTAAGTTTCTAGTTTCCAACAATTGAACAATTCCGTTCGAACCCATTGTGTTTGCAAACAAACCTGTGTTTTAAAAACACTGACCAAATGTAATGAACTGCAGTATTTTTGGGTGTTTACAATTGTTTTGTTAGGGTTATAATATCATATGATTTTTTAAATTAAAAAATCCAGTAATATATAAACAGTGACGGAATATACATAGACGAAGCCCTTAGTATAATTTTGACTTCGAAAAACGGTCCATGTTACTGACACTTGTGACCTTTTCCATGAATATATCCCGACCGCAACTTCGAATAGTAAACAATTTTCCGCTATTAAAAAAAAGTTTTGATTGGCTAAAATTTTCCGGCCTTATAATATTACAACCCGACTGAAATTTTAGGATACGTCAAAATTTTCCTAAAATTTCGATAAGGTCAATATAATAATGTCAATATCAAAAGTGACGTTTTTGTTTGAAGAAAAGTCACTTTTGACACTGAAATATATATCTAATCCATATCGTATCTTTAGCAAATGTTTGACGTGTCTAAAAGTTTCGAATTGGGCCGTTTGACGTTGTTAACATGCGCGCTGTAGTTTTTATTCTAAATTTGAGTCAGGCAACAAGGCCCATATTTTATTTAAAATATATATTTACATAATCAATTACAATAGCTATATTATCAAAAAACTAAGCCTAAATTAGCCTGAGGCATTGTTCCCAGGACACTGGCCGCGTTCTCTCTCTGCACAGTGAGGCTAAGTTTTTGTGCGAAAAAAGCGCCAGCTCGTAGGTCGCCAGACACCCAGACTAGTTTAGTAGAAATTTCTTTTACTAGTTTCTTGGTGTCGGACGACCAAGGACCGAAAGTTTCAATCGCAAGTGCCGCAAATACATAATTACTTTTTAAAAATGCATATTTGCGACACTTGGCAATTTGGGCGTCGTCTGCTGCCGTCCCCGGCTTCCTGGCAGAGCGCCGGACATGAGATGGGGCCAGCGTATCAACGCATGTTACATCCCACGCCAGGGGCCACCCCAGGAACCAAGGTACGAGCGAGCAGCCGTCGGGCCTTTTGATTACATATATTATACCTTATAGACAAACATACATATAAATTTTATAAACTTTAAAACTAAACACTATTTGGCGAGTTTAATTAGAAATTAATAACTATGATCTATACATTTTTCGGCACTGTATTGTAATTATTAAATGTAATATTTTTCAATGAAGCTCTTCTGTAATGAATGTGCCAACATAAAGAAAAATGTCGAGCGTTTTTTGACTTAATATACGTGAGTGACCCGTATTAATATACTATACCCGTATTTTGGCGATATGTTTATACTACATGTAAACTACACCGTATATAAAACCGTTGCTATCTTTATTTATACTATCGTAACACTGGTTTGATTTGGTTTTCTATGTGGTGCAATAAAGAATATTTACTTACTTACTACATGTATATAATTTTGTATTATGTGCAATAATATTTACGGCTAATTCATGGCTAGTACGTCCGTACTAGCCGGACTAGTACGGACGTACTAGCCATGAATATATGAATAATTTTATATATGAATACGGCCGGATTCGAAGAATGAGTAAGACACGTTAAAGATCACCGGTGTGAAGTTAGCAGCCAAAGTTAGCAGCCGCCGATAACCCAACCAAATTAAGAAGTCAAAATTTTAAACGTAAAAAATGTCATAGAGAACCAGTAAAAGAGCACCTGATGCATGTAATTACAAAGTAAACAGACCAAAAAGGACTAAAATTAATGCAAAACTAAAATATATTCACTTTCGTCAAAGCACTCATGCTATCTGTAATATTGCCTAGTAAAAAGGTAAGCAAGAGGTTTTCAAAACCGTTTCCATGCAGCTAGATAGCTACATAATCAAGCTAAAGAGCTGCTGAAAGCTTTAAGTGATACTCGACCATTAACTTGGAGAAAAGGGGAGACCAAGGCAAACTGAACACAAAATATTCGAAATAGTTGCAATATTCAAAGATTTTTAGCATGAAGAACGGCAAGCAAGGGATTATCGACCTATGTGATAGTTAGCTAGTAACACAACCTATAAATGATTGTGCATTACAAGTTGATACTCGATCGATAAGACTAGTCAATTTACTGAAAAGTAAAATATTTTGATAATCTAAGTTAAGCGGCTGCTGAGAGCTACAAGTGCTAAAACGGCCAGCAAGAGGTTTTTGAAACCTGAACTATACAGCTAGATCATCAGGCTAAAGAGCCGCTAAGAGCTTAAAGTGATCAAGCTACACAACTGGTCAGAGCTTTAAGTAAAACTAGACTACTATTTGGGGGAAAAGGGGAGACCAAATCAAATATACCCAAAATATTTCAAATAGTTGCAGTTTTCAAAGATTTTTAGCATGAAGGACGGCAAGCAAGGGATTTTCGACCTATGTGACAGTTAGCTAGTGTCACAACATACAAATGATTGTGCATCGCAAGTTGATACTCAATCGATAAGACTAGTCAATTTACTGAAAATGATTATGTAGCTATCTAGCTGCATGGAAACGGTTTTGAAAACCTCTTGCTTACCTTTTTACTAGGCAATATTACAGATAGCATGAGTGCTTTGACGAAAGTGAATATATTTTAGTTTTGCATTAATTTTAGTCCTTTTTGGTCTGTTTACTTTGTAATTACATGCATCAGGTGCTCTTTTACTGGTTCTCTATGACATTTTTTACGTTTAAAATTTTGACTTCTTAATTTGGTTGGGTTATCGGCGGCTGCTAACTTTGGCTGCTAACTTCACACCGGTTTAAAGATCTTGAAAAGATCGATAACTAAACCACATGTCAAAATTGACGTTTATTTCGATTCCGCTGTGATCCCAATAAGATCTATCTACGATATTTCTAACGTCAAAGTGACATTGGTTACCCGAATCGAGCTGCTTCTGACAATTATACCACATACAAATGATATCAAAATGAGAACTTATCTAAACCAGAACTTATTGTTATCGTATCTCATTCTTCGAATTGAGCCGTTTGTCACAGTGACAACAATATGAGGTCCACAGCGGCAGTGTTGGCCGAAAGGTAATTAGAATTGACCAATAACCATTAAAAATTGAACCGTAAACTGTAAACGTCCGGTACGGTTTACGGTTCAATTTGTAATGGTTAATGGTCAATTGTTATTAACATTCGGCCAACACTGCACAGCGGCTGTCATATTGATTGTCACTGACAAGCTACGAAATGGTACATTAATCAAAATCTTTGACTATACAGTCAGCTGCGGAGATAATTGTTTTGACGACCGGTCTGGCCTTGTGGGTAGTGACCCTGCCTATGAAGCCGATGGTCCCGGGTTCAAATACTGGTAAGGGCATTTATTCGTGTGATGAGCATGGATATTTGTTCCTGAGTCATGGGTGTTTTCTATGTATTTAAGTATTTATCTATATAAATATTCATATATTATAATTATCATTGACTAAGTACCCTCAACACAAGCCTTATTGAGCTTACTGTGGGACTTAGTCAATTTGTGTAATAATGTGCTATTATATTTATTTATTTATATTATATTTATTTAATTGTCCGCCCTTCTGTAAAAGGTATTTTTTTTGAGTGAATTTATTAAATATAATACATAAGTAAGTACGAAACAAAATCGTGGTAAAAAAACTTACCATGATTAAATATCGGATAAAGAAGGTTTGTAAATTAACTTCAAAAACGTGGTGTGACTTTGTTAAGTAAAGGAAATAAACTAGAATTCAAGAAAATAAATCCAATTTAACTCGTGTACCCTTTAATCTCAATCTATCGGCCCTTAATTGCCTTTACGATAAATCTCATTTTCTGGAGGAAATTAACTTGGCATTATTTTGACGGAGGATTTAGCTTCCGGCGTAGGTAATGTAAGTCTGCGTAATGACCTAGGGATTGTTAATTACGCTTTGTTCTTGATTGTTATATTCATTAATAATCGTGTATTGTATTTATATATATTGTTGCAGAAACGAGAGCAGAGCAATATCAGGGACAATCTGGGGCGATATTATACAAAGTGGCCTAGTTTCAAACTAAGTTTAGCTGATCTTTTACGTACAAACAAAGAGAATTTGAAATAGAAACTTAGTCGAATGTCAAAGAAAACTTTGTAGCCACAGTAAATTTGCTGCCCTCTTTGGACACATTCTTAAAACTTTTAGAACGCCATTTGAATATGATCCTTATTCTTTCACTGATATGTGTTACATTTGTTAAATATCAAAAAGTAGCGCCATCTACTAGATCAAAGGCCAAAGGTACATCTATATCGTTTCGAGCGATGGCACCACAACCTTTGGGCTATGCCCGGTAAGATAATATGGCAGTAAATTTACGTGCTTACAAAGTTTTCTTTGACAACCCACCTCTATTAGAAATTCTCTTTGGTACAAATCAATGAACTTGACGAACAATCAGATTTTACACGGTGATTTTTAAGTCGTGAACAGTAATCAAATTTCCCGATAAAACTCGGTGCATACAAACGCGGTGCGCTAATAATAAATCACAATTAATTAGCTCGTTTTTTGTTAGCCTAATTTAGTGTCGCTTTGCTGGGCAAGTCGCTTTCTCCACTCAACCCTGTCTTTTGTAGTTTCCCGCCAATCCGGATAACATACGTCCAAGTTTACCCTCGTGCCGCCCAATATATGAGGCATAATATTTTGAAGTATCTGCCACGCACTTAAAAAAAATTTTTAAAACCTCAAGCAGGATATTTTTTTTTCGAGTCTTTGTAAATAAAAATTAATACAATAAGTTGAATTCTAACTTCGTATTTTTAGTTTATTTAAATGCACATTGGGTTTTTAATTAAAATTCGACGCAATAAATATTACATATAAATATATATTTTTAATCAACTTTTATTTAAACTTTAAGGCATGTAATAAACTATTTCTATAACGCAGCCTCTGACAATTATTTTTCTTCTTTAATAGTTACTTAATAAGCAACGTAAGATGAAAAATATATTTAAAAAAATATTACGTACTATTAGTACTTACACAATTGCTTTACGTAAAACTTAATATAATTTTTATTTGTAATAGTACATTACTATAGAGGCCAGGAAACGTAGGGTTGCAGGCCAAGTAGATATGTAGGATAGAGATACGCTGCCGGCAACCCCGTTTCTCGCCGAGATATGTATAGTGCTTTTCTCAAACTTGCAATTAAAACAAAAAATTGTAAGTAGTCAATTTGTTTTGTGGCGACCTACTCGGCTCGCCACTCTACCAGCGGTGTACATCCTTACGCGCGTAAGTCCGCGCGCCAGCGCGATGCGCCACCGCCGTTGCTTAGCAACGAATATGCTAATGGTTGGATGCCAAGACGTTGTGTCACAATTTGACGTTAAAAAACAAAAGAAGGTTGCTTTACAGTCCTAGGTGTGTAAGGCTGTATGAAATTCCTTTACATATATCATCTTCACTCATCGCACCTGATATGTAGTATTTCCGGACCTAATTTGACGTAAGTCATGTCATCATTTCATAGCAAGTTTGAGAAAAAGTTATTGTATGTCTGTTGTATTTCAGTATAACTTTCTTCGGAGATTTATTTTTCACTAGGACTATAAATATTTGGTTTATCACCAGGCAGTTGGTATTCAGGATCACAAATTTATTTTGTGATGGCAAAAAGTCTTCCTGCTTGGTTTCAACAAGTAAATCAACACATACACCAAAAAATAAATTCTCAATAAATAACCTTTTCTTGTAGGTTATAGGAAGAAGGCAAATATAACTAAACTTTATTGGGACAACACAAAATGATAAAGTGCAGTAAACTTAAATAACAAATAAATAAACTAACTAAACTACCTATATTATAAAACTTAAAATAAAAACTTATGTATAAACAATTCTCCCAAAGGAGGTAAATTGATTGCACCACACGCTGTGACATAAATTAGAACTTGGTTTGACAGATTTCTTAACGTCGTATTTTAACAAGTCAAAAAAAAAAAAACGATATAAATATTGCACAATTTGGAATGTTTGACACCTATTTTGAGAAACATATGAAGTCATCACCTAAACTATTCTCACGTATATCTAATACTTCAAAGGATTTTATCCCCAAACGGGAACTGCCCACGTAAGCGACATAAAATGCTGTCAAAAGGAATCCCCGCCCTTGGCATGTGCTCTTAAATTTATATTATACAATAATTTTCTTAGGGACGAGCCCCTTTAAATGGGCAAGTGCCGAGGATAGAAAAAATATACGGGAACCTAACGCCCTTCGGAGACACGAGCCCTTGCGGTCTTCAGAAAATCAGCGGAGCGTTAAATCGCCTTAACGGATATACTTAGCGGCAGAATCACTAGCTGATCTTAAAATGTAAGGACTTATATTAAATCGGTTTAAGGAAACTCAAAAGCATTAAGTAGGTAGGAAAAAAAATGAGGGACGGTTAATGTGATTTCTTGGGGGTTCTAGGATTTAATGGTTGTCGAAAATGATGGTAAAATAAATTCGTTAGCAATTTAAGGGAATGATTTACGTTTTTAATGTCACTGAATTGAGATAGAAATTGTCGTGTCACTCCCGAGGACTCAGTGCGGGTTACCAAAACCTTTATCAGGGATTCAGAGTCACATTCTGATGGCAACTGCGGCAGCATTACTTTTGCAACGTTGCGGGTGCAGTATTAATACTCTGTTAATATTCTTGATACAATGAGTGAAGAATTGAATGCGGCATCGACATCAACGCAATTTATCACGCTGCAACAGTAACGTTGCATCAGTAATGCTGCCGCGGTCGCCATCTGAATGTTTCCTTAACTAAACTATATATGTAGAAGATTAACTGAACTAACTGACAAATATGCATACGGCCGAACCTGGCCGGAGAGCCTAGTCGACCAATCCTTTAGTTGCAACATTCCTTATTTAAAAGCAGCCATCCGAGTTGTTGACCAGAGATATCCCGTCCAGGTGTATAAATTCCATTTACAGTACATATGGGGCTACTTTATAGCACTAGTGCGAGAAGTAGCATATTACGTTACTGTGTCGAACATTTAAAGGGCCATATGTACTGTAAAACGTTGTACGATACATGTGCGAATAGGTAATTCGCAACTCGTGTCGATTTAAAACACTCCCTTCGGTCGTGTTTTAATTTATCGCCACTCGTTTCGAATTTCCTATTTTTCGCACTTGTATCGTAATGTACTATTAAATATATAAAGTTATTAGTATTTTTATGCTTTCAGTTCCTTTGGTTATCATTATTAACCTGCACTCCGATCATCCTGGTAGGTACCTACTAGGTAATTGCTGTTCGCTCCTCAGTATTTACGTATATTATATTAGCGCACGAAAGGGTGCACTACAATTACTATTGAATTGACAAGACTTTTTTAGGTATAAAATTAAAGTCTGCTTACCATCAGGCTTGTATGCTTGTTTGCCACCGTACAAACCGTACCGTTTTTTTTATTATTAATAAGTATTACTTTCAAACCGTACTCTGTTGCTTTATAAATCAATCCTTCAAACCATTTTTTAAGTATTTTATAGTGCCAAGAGCTAACGCAGTCATAACCTCAAAAACGCTTAAAAGAAACATTGAAACCATTCGCAAGTGTGACACAAAAAACTAACGACTTACTTGGCACAAAACATTATGGCGCATGACGCGCCGTTAAACTAATAAAAAGAAATATAATGCGGAGAGGTAAGTGAATCATGAAGCAGGCCAATTCGAACATACACTAACATGTCCATCCATTTCCGGACAGTTACGAGCGAAATTCACGATAACTAAATGATATCATTTCGATGTCAATGTACCTAACGTTCGAATTGTTATGGAGAGCTTAATGCAACCTAAAAAAATATTTCGTTAAATTTTGAAACTTAATCAGGTAAATGGTAGAGAATGCCTCATGGCATTAAGTTCGCCTTTTGTACATTAAGTTTTCCTTTTGTGCAATAAAGTTTTAAATAAATAAATAATCCATCTTATCTTCCTAGTATGTATAACTTTAGAGATTATATCAGTCCATGAAACTGTTTGGTTCAATTTTACCATAAGAGACGATAGGATCAGTGTATAGAGGATTTTTTATCCAAGTAGCAAACTATATATAGTCTTTAAAATAAAATAAGAAACGGTGAACTTTCAATATCAATGACGTACTTGGTGTAAGTTACTTACACTAAATATATTAAAGTAAAAACCTAAAAAAAAGTGAAAGCGGTGGTGGCCGAGTGGATATGACGTCCGACTTTCAATCCGGAGGTCGCGGGTTCAAATCCTGGGGTACCAATGAGTTTTTCGGAAATTATGTACGAAATATCATTTGATATTTACCACTAGATTTTCGGTGAAGGAAAACGTCGTGAGGAAACCTGCATACATCTGCAAAGAAATTCGAAGGTGTATGTGAAGTCCCCAATCCGTATTGGGTTACCATGGAGACTGTAGCCCGATCTCTCTCGCGCATGAGAGGAGACCTGTGTCCAGCAGTGGGACGTATACAGGCTGAATTATTATTATTATTTAAAAACCTTATGGGTTACCAGTTATTTTAGCCGAGCCCGAAAAACGCACTTACTATCAACAAAATGCTATACATATTCTGACATTTCCAATTATCGGTCAAAACGACCATCTTAAAAACTAAAACACTTAAGAAGCCTACATTTGCGAGGAAGCTCTATATATCTCCCAGCAAATATTAAAGTTGTGGCCGCGTATTGTCAAACGTGCTGGCTTGGCGTGCCGCCAAAAACGTCCGAATTAAAACACCCGTATATCACGGAAGAACTTCTAAGGTGGGCGGTGAGTTCAGATATTAAGTAGGTTATGTGGGTATAGCCAAATGTAAAGGCGTAGAATGCTTCGAACAAAATCACTTTTAGTAGCTTATTTTACTCATATAGTTTTTGGTGTCGGCCTGCCAAGAGTAGGAGAGATTTATTTTTCCAAAGCTCGAAAACGACTCACTGTGCGTAGATGGGTTAAAGTAAACAACAACGGGCCAATTTCTGTGTGTTTAATTCAATATTTAATCGGGCTACTTTTATTCATCAAGTAACTTCTTCGTCTGTCGCTAGTTCGCAACTTAATGTGTTGTAAATATGATGTGTGTTTGATACGAAATAAAAAGTTGGATTATGGATAGTCTTCGTTTTAAAATTAACATAAAAAACTTCATATTTACACTTAATATTGGTAGGTCAAAAATTGTTTATTTAACCACTCACATGCTTCATATTTTTGAGTGACTTCTATTATTATAATAAAATAAGGGTGGCAGCTGGTAACTACAGTTACCAAAAGCAAGTTAGTGGTGAATAATATTGTAAAAATGTCAAAAAATTGGGCCTCGAGCATTAAATGCTAAAAAAATTCAAATCGACAAAAAGTTCATTGATTGAGGTTTATTTGACCGCAATTGAGTTGTTTAATAAAGCACTGGAATAACTCAAATTCCATATAGATAAATTTCAAATCTGAGTGATCTATTGCAAAAGCACTAGTCGGTTACTGGTAACCTCGTTTTGCTGAAGTATTTTTAAAGTGTTAGAATGGATTTCATTTCAACAGTTTCATATATTAGTATATTGTCATAGTAACGTCGTTTAAATAAGAGAGCTTTTTGTCGAGACTTCATATTGCATTGTGTACTTTTAAGTTTCTCATGATATTTTCCTACAAGCCACAAACAATATTTTTATTACGAGATCACTATTACGCCCTCAAAAGAAAAAGATACCGCTGTCTTCTACGTAAATATTGGTTCCTTTGGTCTGTGGTCGTGACTATCGTCTCGTTTGAGGGATATAAGACAATATTGATGGTACGCCCGACGTATGACTTTTTACGGCCTACTTCTATTTCCCGACGAACGTCAAAGGTATAATAATGTAGCTATTGGTTGACCTGAATAGTGAAAGTATTCTTGTTGAAAATAATATGTGCAGAGTAGGTCTGTCTGTTTTGACAAACTTTAACCAATTATTCCTGATGATTAATAAGAGTAAAAATTAAACGATGAATACTTTAATAAATGCTTAATTTTCGAATAGAAACTACCTAATTAGTAAGATCGTGCGACTTTTAATCTGGAGGTCGCGGGTTCAAATCCTGGCTCGTACGAATCAGTTTTTCGGAACTTATGTGCGAAATATCATTTGATATTTGCCAGTCGCTTTTCGGTGAAGGAAAACACCGTGAGGAAACCAGACTGATCCTAATGGCCTAGTTGGCCCTCTGGGTTCGCAGTTCAGATAGAGAAAATAAAAATATAATTTATTCAGAATAAATAAACCCCATTTTACAAAACAACTCTTCTGCCAAACTGTTGGCAGAGGGACTATCGAACATAGATGGGCAGACTTAGCTAAATGGCTAGTTACTTGTTAAGTACATTTCATGCCGATAATGGCAGTGGCTTTCGTAAAAACTAGTGTCTATGCCGATTCTTGGGACTAGTTGTCAAATGGACTCCAGGCTCCCATGAGCCGTGGCAAAATGCCGGGATAAAGCAGGGAAGATAATGAGGAACTACGTAATTAGTAACTGAACATGCCTAATGCCTTTAGGCATTGTACATTTTTCTTTGTTTATGCAATAAAGTTTAAATAAATAAATACATAAAACATGCACGGAAGCTCATGCAAAATAATTGAACTTCATACGGCACTCTTTGTCAGTTGGCATACATTTATTTTACTCCAAGAAACCTAAGGTGCCGCCTAAAAAGAAATATAATTACCTACTAAATAAATAAATAATGAAAAACTTAAAACAATCTTAAGTTTTTCATTATTTTCAGTTAGAGTTATTAACTGGTTTGTCAGTAATAAAGCTATTATTGTTCAACATAGGAGACGTTATAAACCTAAGTAATATTATTACAAACTTGTTATTAAGCGGGAAGCGGTGGTGGCCGAGTGGATATGACGTCCGACTTTCAATCCGGAGGTCGCGGGTTCAAATCCTGGCTCGTACCAATGAGTTTTTCGGAACTTATGTATGAAATATCATTTGATATTTACCACTAGCTTTTCGGTGAAGGAAAACATGGTGAGGAAACCTGCATACATCTGAGAAGAAATTCAAAGGTGTATGTGAAGTCCCCAATCCGCATTGGGCTAGCGTGGGGACTATAGCCCGAGCCCTCTCGCACATGAGAGGAGGCCTGTGCCCAGCAGTGGGACGTATATAGGCTGAATTATTATTGTTATTAAGCAAAACACCCGTTGCGCAGCGTGGTTCACGCCCAAACTACTCACAAACTTATAACGTACCCGCCATTTTCCTTATTTCGGGTAATGCCGTAAAGTTTTTCTTGCCTATGTTTTTGTCGAACGCACTGAGCCAGGAAAGATATATGCCATTTTATTCCTGCTACCTGCGAATGACCACGGTTTTTTGGTACGAAACTAAGTTAGGGAAAGTTTAACGAAGAAAGTTGTTAGGCTGCTTTTTGCAAGTAAACTCTGTCGAAGTAACGTGTAACGTTTAAATATATTGGTGGATACGTAACATGTGTTGACTATTTTATAAATGGTAAATTTCAAAGGGAAAATACATGAAAAAATAAAAAAGGTTTTCACTTTTGTATCATAGGCTTTATATAAAACAGTCTTATTCAGATGTTTTCTGCCCTAAAAAATCTGATGGAGTCATATTTTTTGTATGTAAACATAAGGTAGACACCATCAATTTACAGCCAAATAATAAACGCGAAGATAACTGATAACCCCATACCAATACAGATACAAGGACAGACGGCCTAGCTAAGATGACAATCGTGTATCGACAAATGCCAAAGAAAAAAATGTATCGAGATGATATGTGGTACGAAAAGTCACGTGACTGTTTCCATAGATTATTTCAGTTTCGATAGGCGTTTTCTATCAACGTTTTCTATTTTTCTAGTGGCTAAGCCTGCATACCAGATAATAAGTATTGTTGTATATTGCTGTTGTTGTGTGTTGTTGTTTGTTGTTGTTTATTGTTGTTTGTTGTTGTTGTTGCTGTTTTGCAGAAAGCTTGATAAAAAAGTTGTTGTACCAAGCCCTATCAAAGATCTTGGAATTGGACCTTTCGATGGCCTCACGCCAAAGGTGTTTCCCACTTACTTGTAGCAGAAACCATATTGTAAGTTTTGAAAGTTAAGCTGATTGTTCAATACACATACAAAATAAATGTTAACTATTACCAAAGATTACCATGTTTACGAGTATGTTATCTTTTTAATTAGATTTTAGGTTAATAGTCTGTATCTTGACATACAGTTATCACACACATGTGTTACATGAGATACACACAGTTACCTACACGTAAGCCTAAATAAAAGCATCTTTAACAATACTGTTCACCGCTAGTATAATACAGGTTTTGAAGCACCTGCGTACACTAAGCCATTCATTTCCCTGAACTGCACGCGTATCTTACGTACAGTAATCGGCAAACTTATGTTTAAAGCTAACAAGACCTCTAAGGCCAAGTGTTAAGTTTCATTTTCCCGTAACAAGCGTATTATTTTAAATTGGGAATGTTAAAGTGAATAGAAGCTGTTTTCCACGTTAATCTACAAGGCTACTCAGGCGAGGTATTTTGTTATTCCTAGTCCTTTATAAAGTGACATGCCTTGTCTGTAAGATGCTTCAGGCGACTTTTCTTTGGGGATTTTAGCCATTTTATAAACGTTGTTTTCCTTTTTAAGAAATCTTTTTAGTAGTTTTGCTGAGTTGTCAGTTTCAGTGAAAGTAGATTAATTCAAAAAAATCTTGTAAAAAATATGATCAAAGTCTAATAAAATACCTAAGGAAACCTTTCACGGCCAAGATTTTATTTCAAGTAGTTTTGACGATTACCTAATGTCAGATTAAATTTTTTTTTTCAAATCAGGTTTTAATTCGTTGTTTTCAACCGATATCACTGAGACGTCTAGGCTCCGTTGAATTACAAAATAATACTCGTTTGGGCTCGTGTGTTTTGCGATCTGTCCGCTCGCTATGACAGTTGACAACGGACGGAGTGTCGTCTTACAGGTAGTTCGCATTGCACTTTTTTTGTAGTCACAATCACGATAATTGAATTTCTTAGAGCAAAATAAAAACTACATAAATAATTACCCTCGTATTGAATACTGTAAATAACACACTTACTTTAGGTTACACGAGAAAAACTAATCACAAAGGGCAAACAACTATCATCCTCCATCCTAATTTGCGCCCTAATAGTTCAGCCTAGAATCGATTTCAGCGTGACACCAAGAATGATGAGAGACCGCTTTGCCAGGGCATAAATTCTTGTTTGTAACGTTGGCCGAAGCCCGACAAATGGCACATTTACCTCTACTCTGGGCATGAGCAGACGACCATAAATTGTGGCATTTTATGCACATATTAATGATCTGTTTACTATGTGAGTTATGCATGTGTTTGTGAATCGTCGCTTAGTTCACATTTAGTGCCGAAGTTAAGCAAAGCTAGTAAAATGGCGCACGCTTTACAAGTTTACACTGAGATAAGAACAAGGTGAATATTCCAAAACGTTGAATAAGTTACTAATGCTTACTTATCTCAGTGCGCCCGACTACATATGTACATATGATAGATTATTTATACTTTGATTCCTGGCTGCTACCCCAGGAATAAAAAAATATCGATTTTTAAACTATAAAGCATTCGTTTCTAAACGCTCTAATCATGTATTTCTGTTAAGATTGCCAACCAGATCATAAAATTATTTAGCTCGGGTTGAAAAATCAACTCCCTATTCCTCAAAATCCTAATACTACTATAGAATTCTCACTGGCTACTAGGACCGATGTTTGATAGCAAACTCCAATTCGCATGGCGCCCATAGTGCGTTTTCTTACTCACTCACTAAACATTTATTTTAATGACTGTTCTGAACATCAAGAATAATAATTGTGTTAAAATACCACTGGCACATAGATTATAATATATCAAACTAAGCTATACTAACGAAGCTCTTCTTTTTGACGACCGGTTTGGCCTAGTGGGTAGTGACCCTGCCATGTATTTGTGTGATGAGCATGGATATTTGTTCCTGAGTCATGGGCGTTTTCTATGTATTTAAGTATTCATAAATATTTATATGTTATATATATCGTTGTCTAAGTACCCTCAACACAAGCCTTATTGAGCTTACTGTGGGACTTAGTCAATTTATGTAATAATGTCCTATAATATTTATTATTTTTTATATATTTACTAAACGATAATATAGTATTTAACTGTCGCTTCATCATTTAAAAAAGTTGTAATAGTACATTACAACACAAGTGCGAAAAGTAGGAAATTGTACAATACACGTGCGAATTACCTTTTAGCACGTGTATTGTACATTTTTTTACAGTACATAGGACCCTTTAAGAATTTTAAGTGCTAGTTACCGCACTGACCCATGTAGGCCCCAAGACCGCCAAGCTCAGGTGGGAATGGTCTGGACATGTCTGCCGCATGCAGCCGGAAAGGTGGGCCAGAATGGTTACTGAGTGGGACCCACGGAACACCATAGACGGTGCAGGACGGGGTACAGGCAGACCGAAAAGGAGATGGTGGGACGACTTGGACGCATTCTACCCAAAATGGTGGGAAAATGCCGACGACAGGGTCGAGTGGAGAAAACGAGTGGAGGCCTTTGCCCAGCAGTGGGACAATATAATAGGCTAACAAAAAAAAAGTTACCACACTTAAAAAGGCAGTAAAGTAGCACCATATATGTACTGTAAAAAAAGTTTCATCATTGAGGAGTACGAGTACAATCTAGGGTACTTGTAATTATTTGCTCATGTTGCAGGCTACGACCTACTTTAAATTTGATATTTTTCGTAAGTCACATTTGCGCATGTATACTGTAGTTATGTAGAACACATGGAAACATCAAAACATCATTATTATTCTAATACTGGTGTGACATAATAACTTATTTACATCGAGGCGTCGTCATAGCCATAATATTTTGTAGTGCTACTGAACCAAGACGACGCGATGGAGAGGTTGGTTGTTCAGGGCAGAGTGGATGACACAAGACCCAGATTGCGGCCCTCAATGCCATGAACCGACCAAGTGAAAGCTCTCACCGGGTCACCTTTGAATCTGTGCGTGCGGCAGGCAATAAACAGAGAAGCATGGCGGGAAACAGAGAAAAAAGCCGTACAACGACCGCAATTACCACGACTACTCTGACAAGAGTATACGACCACAGATATAATAGTTCTTACGAACAGCTACTTATCTCTCAAAGAAAACGCAACTTCAACGCTCCGCTCCCCACACCGCAGTTCAGTGATCTACTAACACAATTCTGAGATATTTTTATCTTAGCTAATTTTTATGTTGAAATTAATTTTTAATTGTGATTTATTGTCACCCTACCAAAGAAGAGTTTAAAATCTTCTGTCTAAAGTAACAGCAATTAAAAACACTACATCCCTATGAGTCAATTTGTCATTCCCATGTTATTTAATTCCCGTCAAATCGATGACGTACACCTACTTCCCTTTAATAAAAATAGGGTGTCCATGTAATCATTGGTTATTAATTATAAGTTATCTTTACTTATATTATTATTAAATGAACGGTGAAGTAAAGCATAGAATCTCGCGTATTGAATTCTATTTAGGTTGGTAATTACATATTTCAACTCCTGATCAAAAATTAAATTTCATCGTGTATTTAAAAGTAGAAAAATAATAATGACCATTTTAGCCTACTCGATCTCAAAGCCGGTGGTTTTGGTTTCAAATCTAAGTACGGACATATATTTTCGCAGATGTGACAGATATTTAACTACAACATTTAGTTACAATGTTTAAATAGATATATAAAGCGCGCGCACCTTTTTTTTGTACCTAGCAGTGGCGGATCGTTCAAAGAACTCGATTCCCACCGGCTTGTCTAATTTCAGCCCGTTGAGTACTTTCACGATCGGTTCATGGACGCTTGAATGATTGTCACGCGCCGCCACTGGTACCTAGTATTCTTTTGTGCTCCTTATAGTATACCTACCTATCTATACATGTAATTTTTTTTTTTTTCCTTTTTTATTATGGAACGTACCACATTACAAACTATAAATTGCATATACAAATGTCAATCACATTAAAAAAATCAACGGTTATGGAGTGTGGAATTAAGAGGAGTGGCATCTCTTATGGTAGAACTGTAGCAAAAGTGTCCAGCTGTCAGCTATAAATAATAGTTCCAAATCTCTCCAGAGTAGCGCTAGAGTAGCTAAGAACCTAGGCGTTATTGACGGAGTGAATTGCCCTGTCTATGATTTGATTTTTTTGTTCAAGTACTCTAGGTATTGTAGCGCCACCTATTTAAAGTTTTTTGATGACACTTTTTGGTACATGGAGATTTCGTTCCTTATCTCCACGTTCCGTATCAACGGTGATCAACTCTCACACTCAACTGTCACGTTGGCCTGAGTAGATCATTGTTGCTTTTTTGAATGTGATTGACATTTGTATAAGCAATTTAACCTATCTATAGTTATATCATATCATTGCTCCATATCGTCTGTCAGAAACAAACGTATTTAAATTTTTCCACTCCAAACATTACACGTATTTCAAAATCCGTTTTATCTTAGCAGGTTTATAAGCATAAAACATCGTATTAATAAATCATTCAATACCAACCACAAGCCGTCAAGGACAGCTCCAATAGCGGTTTAGATATCAACGAGGTTTTCATGCATCTCTGTCGTTTCACGTCAAATAGAGTGAGAGATGAGAGCGTGTTTCTTGTGATAGGACTAAGTTATTACTGGAACGCAACTTGGTGAAAACAGATAAGTTTCTGTGTAAGCAGTTTTGTTTTGGTTCCATGTAATTTTATAAGGTGACGCGTGCAAAAACATTCAAGTTTTTAGATTTAGGTATTTTGTATAAATATTTCTCGAGCGATGGCGGGGATTAATTACTTAAAAGGCTGGGAGTAGGAAATCTCCGACTGAATGTGACATAAAATGCCGAGCAAAGCAAGTTTAATTTTAATAATTATGTATTTATTAAAACTTGAATGATGACATGCATTGGAAATTTGCTAAAATTAAAATCAAAATCAATTATATTTTTAAAGTACATATTATGAATGCCAAATACAAAATATTGAGCGATAACTTAAATGTGATGCAGCCTTACCACGACTGCCTTTGCAGTGTCATACTGACATATTCGCTAACGTCTGCGTAACTTACTTTTTATACAGCTCACTCGCACTAATATGAGAGGACGAGCGAGATCCATAGAAAGCAAGTTACGCTCACGCTAGCAAATATGTCGGTATCAAACTGGTGGTATGGCTAATGGTGGCAAATTAATGAACTTACTGTGTGTATCCAAATAAACAAAGTGACTCAAAATTGCGTTACTAATAGCTACCTGAAACAAAAAAAGTTGTTGTTAGAAATACTTTCCAATTTCCTATGTATTTCAATTAAATAGGTACGTAATTTACAAGTGTAAAGGGAAACATAAACAAACGACGAACAGTTGCGCCCCAACCACCACTACTAACGCCATCTAGCAGGGAGTAGCAGAAACAACCCTCCGACGAGGACCTAATACTGGCAGCCTCCAACGACGAATAGTGAACCTAGTAGTAACCGAATATCCCGGTAGATGTCGCTTATACGGCTCCGCGCTATTCGTAGATCGCGGTGTTAAGATTTTTCCTGATTTGGTTAGGTCCGCCGACCGAAAATAATTTTGTATCGAATCGTAGGCAAAGATTATTGCTACCTATAGCCCCCTGCTTCCCCGGTGGAACTACGCGCTATAGCTAGTTATCGTCTTTGATAAACGTGCTTCCGTTCCGGCCTCTTACTCCTTGCCGGTTGGGGAACGCGTCGTGTTCGTCATCGTTGTACTACGCTGAATATAAGTCTATTCATTACGACGCATCTGGTGTCCCTTCTCTCCCCGCATGCACCCCCGCTACATCTGGCGCCCAACGTGGGGCGTAGCGAGCTCACGCACTCATTGCTGGAGGTGCCGTCGTAACCTATGAAGGAAGAAGGAAATCCGGAGGTGTCCACACCGCCATCCAAGTCTGTCTCACCGAAGCGCAGATCTTCAGGGCCCAGACTAGTAACCAAACCAGCGCGGGCAGTACGGAAACCGAGGAAGCCCGCGAATATGGCAGTGTCACTGACGGAGGAACAGTTTGAACGTATGATGGCAGCCATGGCACCGAAGCCTGGGTCCCTGACACGCTGCACACTCACATACGACGGAACGAAGGAAACCGACGTCGTGGAGGCATTTTTGGCTGCCGTCAACACGTATAAACGAGCTGAGCGCATATCGGATGAAGACGCGCTCACAGGTCTTCCACTCCTCCTTAAGGGTGCCGCAGCGACATGGTGGCAGGGTATGCGAGACAAGATCGTCACATGGGACGACTTCCAAGAGCGCCTGCGTAGGACCTTCGCACCTAAGAAGCCGGCGTACCTCATATGCATGGAGATTACGAGCGTCAAACAAAAAACCGATGAGACAACAGAGGCTTTCGTGTCTAAAAAGCGGATGCTGTTTTCACTACTACCGCGTCCAGAATTACTAGAGACCCAGCAGCTGGACCTCATTTACGGTCTCCTAATGCCGTATATTCAAGAGAAGGTCCCGAGAACGTCGTTCACTACGTATGACAAGTTCCTGGAGGACGCGGTAGCTGCGGAGCGACTGCGGGACACTTGGAAAAATGCCAACCCCACCTCTGCCTCGACTGCTGCCTCGACTGCTGCTTCAGCATCATCTGCGTTGCCGGAGGCTGCGCACGTTCCAGTCTCTTCGCAAAGAAAACCCAGACAACGCTGCCGGTACTGCAAGCTACCCGGCCATTCACTGGAAGAATGCCGGAGGAAGCAAAAGGCGGATGAACATGCCAAGGCCACGTCCAACGCACCTGCTGGCACCGATAAGCAGACATCAGCACCACCGAGTTCCTCTTCCGCCGCTCTCGTAGCACCCAAGTTTTCTTGCTATGGGTGTGGCGCTCCCGGAGTCGTCCGAAGCAACTGCTCTACATGTCACAAGACGAGGGGAAGCGCCTCTATTGGAACCAGCTTTAGTGCACTCGGTGTGCAACTGGATACCCGTGAGAGGCCGCTAGTTTTCATCTCGACCAAAGGGAAAACAGAGGGAGCCCTAGTGGACACAGGTGCCAAGTCGAGCCTCGCGTCGCCAGAATTGTTCCGCCACCTACGGCAGGCAGGGTGTACCTTCGCTTCGCAACGAGCCATCGTCACACTGGGTGATGGGATACCCCAGTCGCGACCCGTCCTGACGACTGTCGTCGACGTCGAGCTGGGGGGCCGAACAATCCCGACTATGTTCCTAGCCCTACCAGAATCCAGATCACACCGAACACTCTTAGGAGTAGGCTTCATCCAGGATGGACTCATAGTCCTGGATCTGCCTCAATTCACCTGGCATTTTAAGGGTGAGGAAATGAATCCGAACGAACTGTACAGCGAAGACTTTGCTACTTTTGGACCAGCACCTGCATATCAACCTACCGTATGGGAGATTCCGGCAAAGCCCGAAGCAAGCCGAACGGGTCAAGACAACCAGATCTATGGACCTCTATACAGGATTGATCTTGCGCCAACTAAAAGGAAAACTTATGACGAAAGAAACGTCATAACCTTCGACGGGCATCGCCTGGTAGAAGAAACTCTCTTTGAGGATGCGTGCCGTCAAATAGAAGAACAAACAGTTACGTTGTCGCCTGATTCCGCGAACTTATTCCCAGACTCGTCGATCTGCGCATTCGACGCTGCTCCGGATTCCGCCTCCGAGGAGAAGGTGCAAGCACTCATCGAGGCCAATGCAAGCGTTTTTGTGCCAAACGGAAAACCGACGACTCAGACGGAACACATTATAGACACTGGCACCCATGGTCCCGTTGCGGTACCCCCGTATCGTCTTTCACCTACTAAGACTCAAGTCCTGCGGGAAGAGGTTACCAAGATGCTGGCCGAAGGAATAATATCGCCATGTACCTCACCCTGGTCGGCCCCGGTAGTACTTGTCCCCAAAAAAGATGGCACCACCAGAGTTTGTGTGGACTACCGACAGCTGAACTCCATTACCACTCCGGACAACTACCCTCTGCCACGCATTGACGACCTACTACACAATGCCAAGCGAACTCCGTTTATGTCCACACTCGACCTCAAGTCCGGCTACTGGCAGATCAAAGTAAGGGAAGAGGACCAGCCTAAAACTTGCTTCATCACTCCGTTCGGGACATACGCCTTCAATCGCATGCCATTCGGGTTACGAAACGCCCCGGCGACATTTCAGCGCCTCATGGACCGATTCCGCATCCAGCTAAGCAACATCAAGCTGATAGTTTATCTGGATGATCTCATCGTCTTGTCCCCGACCTTAGAGGCTCACTTATCTGACCTGCAGGAGGTTTTCTCCCTGCTAAAAGAATACAACCTTACAGTCAATAAAGAGAAGTGCCGGTTCTGCTGCGCCAAGGTCAAGTATCTAGGCCACTACATAACGCCCTCAGGTCTGGAAACTGACCCCGACAAAGTAAGCGCCATTACCAGCTTACCGCCACCACGCAGCATGAAGCACTTGCTCTCGTTCCTCCAAATGTGCTCCTGGTACAGGAGATTCATCCCGAACTTTGCCAAAATAGCCGAGCCACTAACTCGACTCACGAAGAAAAACATGAAGTGGGACTGGAAGGAAGCGCAAGACCACGCCTTCAATAAGCTACGGGAGCTCCTGGCGACAAGTCCTGTGCTCGCCCAAGCCGACGAAACCAGACCGTACCTAATCAAAACAGACGCCAGTAGCTATGCTATCGGAGCCGTCCTGGTGCAGGGGGAGCAAGAGGACGAGCACCCGGTGGAATACGCCAGCCGCCTATTGAAATCTGCAGAGCGAAACTACACCACCACAGAGCGGGAAGCCTTGGCGGTAGTATGGGCCGTGGGCAAATTCCGAGGGTACATAGACGGGTGCCATACCACCGTGCTGACAGACCACCAAGCTCTTAGGTGGTTGATGTCCTTGAAATCCCCCACTGGTCGACTAGCAAGATGGGCTCTGCAGTTACAGGCTCAAGACCTCACTATTAAATATATAAAGGGAAGAACTAACGTAGTTGCAGACGCTTTGTCACGACCACACTGCGACCCGGGAGCCGCAGAAGAATGCGGAATATGCGCAGTGGCGGTCGACATACCAACAGTGCCCGCAGAGGAGATTCGGAGCAAGCAGGGGCATGACGAATCGCTTGCCAAAATAACCTCAGCGTTAGAGAGTGGTAACGAGGAAGATGCCAAGTATTGGTCTAAGAAGGGGTATTACCTAAGCAATGGGCTGCTATATCGTTACAACCCCTTTGCTGATAACGAAGATGGACAACTGGTCGTACCCGTAGCGGAACAGAAGAATATCATCGTTGTCTATCATGATCAGCCCACGGCCGGCCATTACGGGGCACAGAAAACGATTGACCGCATAACCAGACGTTATTACTGGAAA
This sequence comes from Cydia pomonella, assembly GCF_033807575.1. Taxonomy (NCBI): domain Eukaryota; kingdom Metazoa; phylum Arthropoda; class Insecta; order Lepidoptera; family Tortricidae; genus Cydia; species Cydia pomonella. Next base: position 4,296,680 of record NC_084717.1, on the reverse strand, counting down.
GGGATGCGTACGCAAATCGAAGCCTATGTCAAGAATTGCATACAATGCCAGCGATATAAACCCTCTAATGCTAAGCCTGCCGGTCTAGTCCAGACAACGGCGATCAATCAGCGCTTTGAGGTCATCGCCTTTGACCTCTTCGGACCATTACCAGAAACCAAGGAGGGCTACCACTGGATCCTTATAGTGGAAGACGTCGCAACCCGTTGGGTAGAGCTGTTCCCCCTAAAGCAAGCCAGCGCGGAAGAGTGCACGAATACCTTGCTAAACGAGGTAATTCTGAGATACGGCACGCCGCGCCGATTCATAAGCGACAACGGAACCCAGTTCGTTAGCCATGTCATGCAGTTAATGACTCACTGCCTGAAGATCCACCATGGTTTCACGCCGCTCTACCACCCAGAAGCCAATCCTGTGGAGAGAAGGAACAGGGATCTAAAGGTACAGCTAGCGATCCTAGTGGAAAACGATCATACCACCTGGGCAGCCATGCTTCCAAGCGTGAGGCTCGCTATGAACACCGCCACCTGCAATGCTACGGGTCATACACCTGCGTACCTGACGTTTGCGAGGGAACTACGTACGCCTGACGATGTGCAGCACGATTTTAAGCACATCATACAGAACGAAAGCTTTTTACCGGAAATAACCCCTAGACTGCTACTAATAGCTGACACTCTTGAAAAGGCTAGGGAAGTGCAGGAGATGACCGAGGAAAGGCGCAAAGAGCACTTGGACCAGAAACGGAGAGCGTGCCCAAAGTACCAGCCAGGCGATTTGGTGATGGTTGAACTACATCCGTTAAGCAAAGCTAGCTTAGGTTATAGCGCCAAGTTCGCTCCTCGACGAGATGGACCGTACGTGGTCAAACAGCGACACGGACCAAGTTCATTCCAGCTTACAAGCCCTAGGGACCAGAACCGCATCATCGGGGTATACCACGCCTCCGCCCTCCAACCCTATAAAGGAACTGACCCTGCGGAGCTACCAGAGCCGGTACGGCCGATTCGCAAAAGAGGAAGACCACGCAAAGAAAACGGAACGCGGTTCTCTTCGTCGGGTCGCCTTCAGGAACCGAGGGGGAGTCTGTAAAGGGAAACATAAACAAACGACGAACAGTTGCGCCCCAACCACCACTACTAACGCCATCTAGCAGGGAGTAGCAGAAACAACCCTCCGACGAGGACCTAATACTGGCAGCCTCCAACGACGAATAGTGAACCTAGTAGTAACCGAATATCCCGGTAGATGTCGCTTATACGGCTCCGCGCTATTCGTAGATCGCGGTGTTAAGATTTTTCCTGATTTGGTTAGGTCCGCCGACCGAAAATAATTTTGTATCGAATCGTAGGCAAAGATTATTGCTACCTATAGCCCCCTGCTTCCCCGGTGGAACTACGCGCTATAGCTAGTTATCGTCTTTGATAAACGTGCTTCCGTTCCGGCCTCTTACTCCTTGCCGGTTGGGGAACGCGTCGTGTTCGTCATCGTTGTACTACGCTGAATATAAGTCTATTCATTACGACGCATCTGGTGTCCCTTCTCTCCCCGCATGCACCCCCGCTACACAAGTTATTTATTATTTTAAGGACTTAAATAAGTCACAAATTCGTGAAATAAACTTTACCGTCTTAAGTTTCGAGTAAATTACTCATTACCAAAAAACGACACAAGCATCTCTCTCGAAACGTTCATCAACTAAGACATTAACTTAATTAAACCACTTTCTCTAATTCAATTTAAATTAGCCAAATGACTTGGCTGTCCTGTCGTCTGTAACCGGGTGGGATTCCAAACGCTCGAAAACGGGCTCAGGAAAAATGGTATTGTGAGGCCACGAAGGTGACAGACATGACATAATTTTGATATCGTAATGTAAGTTCGAATTGGCCTCAGGGTCAATAAAGACTTAGACTAGACAGGATGAACTATTCAACGCTCCACTCTCAATTTGTGAATGTATTTGTAAGCGTATCGTGCGTAGACATGAACATGATAGATTTGTCTTTATTGTTTAACATGTCTTGATTAAAAATTACGAAGAATATCTCTGCCGAGGTCGGAATTAGGATGTAACCTTGAGGTCAATTTTAATGTAAACTTGACATCAAAACTACGTCCTCGACGTCCTTGACGCGTTCATCACTCAGACATGTCCGTACTGTATTAGCGCGAGCACAATGCACGCGAGATTAATAACTAACTGACATCATTCAAATATGATTGTTGGCAATGATGGCGCCTAACGCTGAAAGCGCCATCTAGTGGCTCTCGAAGACACTACGAGAAACCGCTACAACGCCATCTATCGTAGGTTGCTACAACAAAGGACCAGATAGACACCTCCCCGTCAACCTGGACTGGCAGCCGACTTCGGCGGGGATACCGAGCTTATAAAAGAGGCTACACGACCTTCAGAGCTCTCTTGTTCGAGCGACGATAGTTAGGGTTAAAACAACTTTAAATTCCTATGCATTTTGATTAAATAAATATAGTGTATCAGAAGTCTTGTATTTTATTTCTACTTATCATTATAGTAAATTTGATAATATGATGTCAAGTGTACGTTTAAATTGGCCTGCTAATAAGTAACCGTAAGGATCTAAAGACCAACTTACATTGGTTTGCCATAAAGTTCTACTCGCATAACGCTCGCCAACGGCATTCCCGGAGCGATCATGGGACTGACGGCACGGAAATTACTGCCTTTGAATTACCGCAGGCGCATTCATCGGCGCTTGTTCGACGAACGGCAAAATGGCGGCTTTGACAGATTTTAAGACTGGCTGAGAAAAAGTGGAAGAATATTATTATCTATTTTTAGCATACATGCCAAAAGAGGAGGCGTAAAGCCAGGAAATTAGAAGGAAACTAAAAATAAGGCACGCCGCGCAGAATTTGCGACGGTAAATATGACCGTTGTGTGGGTTTTTTTACCTTTTATCCCACTCCACAGAAAATTTTATACCTATACCTACTTCTGTTTATACTTTTACTCATCAGATCCTGCGGCTATATCTCTAGATGTTTTATACTAAAATTATACTGCTACAGGTACTAAGTAGGGTAACGATATACAAGTGAAAATATATAAATGAAGAAATTCACTTTGGCAACTGATCTTGTCTCCAAGGAACACCGATTTATAGGGCCTACTATCCACCCTACCCTTCAATTAAAATCGTGAAAGTTTAAATAAATGTTTCTTTTTATTAAACTTAATGCTCATAATTTTTCCTACTTCGAGGGTTTGCGTTATTCTTTACTTTCTTCATTTTTTTAAGAAGTCTTCTCAATGGTCGCCAATTTGGCAACGCATCTTTTGGTATTACTTTTGTCTATGGGTAATGATAACCGCTTCATTACGAAGTCTATTCGAAGTTACAAACCTAAATTTGTTGATACGTGAAATATCAACTTTGAATAATTCAGGTCGTCTTCTGACTTTACTGAAGGTACCGCATATAGATAACTAGATGTAAACTAAGAGAAAAATGTCCTCTTCTCAAAATATAACTTAAGTATAAAAGCAGCTCCATAAACAGTATACACCTCTCGCCTCGTAACATGGATTCGTAATACATCGCGAAAGGGTGCAAAAAGGAGGTCACGATCGGCGAAAAGAGAAATGCGTTCGGTGTCAACAATGTTCAAGCTATTCTTTATTGGGTAGGCATTTTGAGGAAAATAGACGATAATTTACCGGTATGAGATTTAGTATTCATGCCTTTTACATTGTGCAGGTTGGTTATGATGTGTATCTGTTATACTTTGTTGGTGTTGCTTTTAAATGGGACATTGAGAGAAACCTAAATCTATGTTGGGTAATATATATTTAAGAGTCACGAGGCCGTGAAAGATTTTAGTTTTTTAAGGATATACAATTTCTCAAAATTAATGTGCGTCGTCTGTCAATTTATGACATAATTTTAGTTACATTATATAAGTTCACTTGATACTTATAATATTTTAATATACAGCATATTCATTTGGCAAATTTTATACTTTAATTATGAGTATCATACTGTGTAATTTTCAGTATAGTGAATAGTTCCGATTTGGCAATTCTAAAATAAGTCGTCATCTTCCTCACGTTATCCCGGCATTATGTCATGGCTCATGTGACCCTGGGGTCCGCTTGGCAACTAATCCCAAGAATTTGCGTAGGCACTAGTTTTAACAAAAGCGACAGCCATCTGACCTTCCAACCCAGAGGGTAAACTGGGCCTTATTGGGATTAGTCCGGTTGCCTCACGATGTTTTCTTTCACCGAAAAGCGATTGGTGAATATCAAATGATATTTCGTACTTAAGTTCCGAAAAACTCATTGGTACGAGCCGGGGTTTCAACCCGCGACCTCCGCATTGCAAGTCGCCCGCTCTCACCGCTAGGCCACCATCGCCTTGCAATTCTTAAAAAAGTATATTTGTTAAATAAAGAGCGCTAAAACATCATAATCGGGTCCCACTATCATCGAATACAAAAATATTATCATTACCAAAATGATAACGTCCCATATAAATTCAAAAGGTCCTCCAGTGCCCAGTTGACATTTGTGGTTTTGCAGTCCGTGTATGACCCAAAAGCCGACGACTGCCAACCGCTCAGTAAATAAGGTAAGAGCCAAACAACGGGCTGAAAGAAGTCTCATTTGGCGTGAGTGGCTCATTCGAGGGAGTGTAAAGGTCCCATTTGTTAGCTAGGATGAGTTTTCTAGTCCGTTGTCAGACCGAAACGGAGGTCAGATTTAAAACGGAAATCTCTTGTTTTCAAGATAAGTGGCGGAAGTATTTTTACGTCTTTTTCTTGTTTTAGGAATTCATGTACAAGTTCTTACAGTTACACTTTTCTTGGTGCTATAAATGTAATAGGTCAAATCATTTCAGTACAGTCACGTGCAGTAATATGTGACGCGCTCTTATTGCGGTACAAGCAGAAATAACGATACTTTTATATAACGGTATGACGTCATACCGGTTGAATCCGAAGTATTTAGGAAGTCTAATAAAATTAATTCGCTACCCGTAAATAACGGTACCGATATTTTTTCGGGTACATTAACCGCTTTCATAAAGGTACTTTATCAGCTTAGGCGTCGTTGCCAAGCCGCCCGCGCCTTGTGCCTACTTGGTTCCTATTGGATGAAGCTCTTTTAATTTCTAGCTCTTTTGATTTTATTTAATACTATCAGTTTGGCTATAATATCGGTTAAGGTATATACCGGAAAAATCTTTATTTTAAAACAGTAGCGATACCTTTATATCGGAGCCGCGCGGCCTTATTATGTATCGGTATCATAATTTTATACCGCTACCATACCTTTATACCGTAACCGAAAACAGTCCCTGGGTGTACCCAGGGTGGTTACTTGTAAGTAAGAACGTGTCATATTTTTGCGGGCCTCGTGTCATATTATTGCTGGTGATAATATACATATAATTAATAATTAATTATTACGACATACAGTGTGCGTAACTCAAACCAAGGCTCGGAGCCGGTTTATAAAATACGGTTTATTTCGGTTTTCCTTCGAACTTTTATAAGAACGGGAACGTTTAAGAACTTTATTGTAACCTAAAAAAACCGGTTTATTGGACGAGCGACAAAACCGGCGGGCCTGTTGGTGTGCCACGTTAACATAGGAAGAAACCGGTTTTTATAGCTCTAAACCGGTTAATTTGACAAGAACTGTTCTCATAAAAACCGGTTTAAAAATAAAAAAAATGTTGAATACATGTTTTTTTTTTAATTCAAGGTGAATGTCTCGAAAATATGAGCAACTAAATGACGTATTCTGTCATTTCAAGTCACAGAAAATAATGTGATGATATCAAAAAAATATTGACGTCAATCAGCTGACACGGCCAGTTTTTTCCCAATTTCAGTTAGTTACTCCCAATGTATGTATGTATGTCACTTTATTGCACATAAACAGGTTAACAAAAAACAGACAAAACAAAACAAATAAAATATGTTATTTACAAAGGCGAACTTATCCCTAAAAGAGATCTCTTCCAAAATTCTCATCTCTTCAAAGTTCACCTCTCGGAATAAAAACATAGCGAGGGGTTGAAAAATCATCCTACATTTACCACTCCGTAAATAACAATATAATAAATTCACAATAAACTGACCATGTAAACCATTTGAGACATCTTAAAGAAGAATAATGTAACGTGTAACCGTTACAAAACTATTTCTTTCCGGGCCCGTCCCTACGGGGCACTTGAACACATTTAACACCGTGGCCACTACGGCCCCGGGGCCCAATATGGCCCACATAAATAATGGCCACAAACCCTTGCTATGGTGCTCGGGACATTCACTGGTAATTAACATGGGTTTTTATAGAAAAAGGGGGCAAAGGGTTGGCAACACGCATACTCGTATAACGTAAAGCCTAAGGATGTATAGTCTAAAGACGTTACTATGCCGAAATCCATACTAAATAAAACAAAAATGTTACTTTGCTAATCCGCGAAAGCTATGCTTTTTTCACGGATAAGCAAAGTAATATTTTTGTTTTAATTACATTGAAGCTTTTTTGATACGTACTGACAACATATTCATTACATCAAGTCGAATGAAATTTTTAAGTACAACTTACAGATTTTTTTCTCGTCAGTATTTTTTCCCAACTCCACATTAGGGTCTGTTTCACACGGTCTGAGTAAAGTATTGGATAGCTGATTAATAAATAAATTAACTGCTAGATAAGACTTCATGCAAAACTTAGCACATTATCTACCAGGTAAGATTATTTGAAGATAAGTGACAAGTAGCTTATTCAGGACTTAACTTGGACATTGTGATACCGACCTTAAGCTTAATAACCGTAATTTACATTATAAAACCAGTTCAAACTTGGAATTTTTTATGTGAGTATAGTTCGTGTCATTCACAAATCTAACTTTTAATGACATAACTCTACGAGTAAAGGCACGCGTCTTCGTGAATGAAACGATCTATTTAAATTTGTGTTTTCGACTGTCATTTAATGTTGTTAAGCGCTGTGAGGCAAAACGAACTTACTTATACATAGTAAGTTAAGGTAAGCCACAGCCGGTTTAAAGTTGAGGTAGGTTCATGGCATGACAAAATAATATTAAAGTTTTACAAGAGCTACGTAAGGCAAAGATTATTATTACCATTCGTTGATCAGGTAAAGAGAGTCTGGGATTTGTCAGTATAGGGACAGCTTAGGCCTTGTCAGCATTCGACGCGCCTACGGAAGGTCCAACGCATACTACTTACATACTCACTCCTTAGTTGTGGCCCGTTCGCGATTATCTGAATACACGTTCTTAATTAAGTACTCGTGCATTTCTTATTACATACTCCAAGATTTCCCTATAGTGGTGACCCCGACGTGAACAAAAATACCTATTGATTTTTTCACTAATATTGCTTAACATTACCTATCCGTGCATGACAATAATTATATTTGGATTTTGACACTCATGTTATAAAATGTTTCAAGACCTGAGCAAGCCTCCCGGACTCCCCCTACTAACGTAAGTTCAGGTTATTGGTAAACTCTCTATAGATACTGCTAGGTAATATAGATAAAACTACTTAGTATTTTATATGAAAGAGCCCATTAGGGGCAGCGCAACATGGCTAGGAAAATGTATCTCAAAGTAAACCTCTTATAACTTTTAATACTAAATAAACCATAATCCGACTCAAGGCAACGTTTGTGGAAGGGGATTAAAATATGCATCTATTCATTCAGGCGAAAGAATATTTTGCTTGAATGTTCTAGAAAAGTAGCTTCTAGGTATCTTTTCTTACGGTAGCTTATATTACCCAAAAGACGTCCACTGTTTAAAAACGTATACACAACAATTGGTTATGCGCTACCCTTATTCTGACTGGACATTTAGTAGTGGATAAAACGAGACAAAGGATAAAACGAGACAAAGGAGAAAACGAGACAAAAGTGCAGATGTTGGAAGTCGGGAACATTCATTGCACGTAAAAATACGCAAGTAAGTATAACGGGTTAGCACTGATTGACTGGCGCGTTATATTTCGCGGATTAGCAAAGTACTATTTTTTGATTTTATTAGTATGGATTTCCGCAAATGAACGCCTGATTCTATTCATTGTTTTGTTTTGACGACCGGTCTGGCCTAGTGGGTAGTGACCCTGCCTATTGAAGCCGATGATCCTGGGTTGGAATCCCAGGAAGGGCATTTATTTGTGTGATGAGCACAGATATTTGTTCCTTGTATCCTATTCCTTGTTATGGATGTTTTGTAAGTATTTGTATATGGGCTGTCCAAATTTATTTTTTTTACTATTGAAAAAAACCTAAACTAACCTCTAAAAACCAGTCAAATAACCAAACCAACCAAAATTTGTATATTAAATATATCGTTGTCTGAGTACCCACAACACAAGTCTTCTTAGCTTCCCGCGCGACTTGGTCAATTTGTGTAAGAATGTCCGTATAATTTTATACCTTTAAACGAGCAATTCTTGTATATATATATGTATATATATTTCCGGGATCTCGGAAACGGCTCTAACGATTTTGCTGAAATTTGGTATATGGGGGTTTTTGGGGGTAAACAATCGATCTATATTAGTCTTATGTTTGGGAAAACTCGTGTTTTCGAGTTTTCATGCGTTTTTCTTTCGACGCAGAATATGGTCGCTAATTTCGTGTTGCCGGCCACTGTCCGTCTGGTCCAGCGGGTTAAGACGCGGACTGCTAAACGAGTGTTACGGGTTCGAATCTCGCCCGGTGACTAATTTTTTTTTATTTTCAAGTTTATATATAATTTTTTTATTTTTATTGTTTTAGACAAGTTTAATGTAGTAAAAAAATGTAGGTAAGATTATCACCTATACACCACCATATTACAATAAATCGGTCGCCCAGGTACTATTTATTTATTTCTAGACTTGTCTCAAATTACGTTTATTCTGTCCTAACTTATTGAAACATGATTGAAGCTCTTGGTTGCAAGACGGAACACCAAGAAACTGGGGTCCAAAGTGGCCGAACTTCCAACACCGATAGTAGTTTATCACCCACTAATGTAAAACAGCTAAAAAACAAGTCCCCAAGCTCGTCGCCGTTACTGCATGATATATGTGTGCTTTTATCTGGCCTAGTCAACCCTCGTCAGTGATAGAAGATTGGTGGTGTTTTCCGGTAATAAACATGTCTCTGTGAAAAACCCATTAGGCTGGTGATGTGACGAAAGGTGGTCGAGGTTCTAATGGGAAGTTTTGTTTCCTGTTAAAGGTTGGAAATGTTACTCGGGTTTTTATTAGGTGTTCAGCTGTGTATGTTTTCCGGGTTTGCGGTCGGTAAACATGTTGACACGCGTTACTGTGAAGATAGATATTTAAGCTGAAGTTACCGTCAACGTCAAAATCAAAGGACCATTTGGCAACTTTGTATGGAGCCTGGTCCAAAAACCCATAGAAATGAGAATTATGTCATTATATAGATAGGTACTGCTATGTACTTCATTTCTTTTCATGGACACCAAACGGAATTCTCAACTCTATTGGTTTTTCGACCATTTCAACGCATGAACTTTAATACTTATGTACACTTTTACTACTATACACTCAACGCACCAAAACCATTAAATTCCGCTCAAAATACATGGGGTTCAAATCGGTAGCTGTTTAATTCATTAGGAATTTATAATTTACCTTCGTTTGTTACGTACTAAAAGTGATGCCCTGTAATTATGTGACTGCAAGCGCGATGCACATATGTTACCTACTTAATTAATCAATATCTGATATAGAAAATTTAATCGGTTTCTAGTTCCGTAAACTTGCCGACTAACAAAAATGATTTTAAACCATTTTTTTTTTTACAATAATTTAAAATGTTATCACTAAAAAAATTGTAAAAAATGATTGTATTTATGTATGCGCCTAGCGATACATAGAGAAAAGCGCACAGAGTAACTATTCCTTAAGATCGTTCAAGAAATATCCAGATTAAAAAAAACAGGAAGAAAAGACCTAAAAAATCCTTTGTAAAATTATTCAATTGAGAAATTCCCGTCGCTCCCTGAGATCGCTTTGCGTAAATGATCTTCTGATTATTCTGATCTGATAGACGTTCTTTCGTAACAGCTAAACTTTTATTAACACAGTACACACAAGAGCTGGGGGCACAGATCAGCTCAAAACAATTATAAGACAACTCGCGGTCACTACACATACAATACAAATCCTCTTTATTGCACAACTTTAAAATTAAACAAAGAAACACGCATCATACATGTCAAAAAGACAGAGGTAAGCAATAAGCGGCCTTATCGCTTAAGAGCGATAACACACATAGATAGTAAATTAATTAGGGAGCACAACCGGTTGATGCCCATTTCGTTTTAACATTTTGTTAAGGTTATTATTTATTTTTGATATGGTTTTGAGTGTTGTTATCAGGAATCTCACGCGCACCGATAATTACATCACTCCTATGGCCACTTACAGCCCAATTCGAACGTACACTGACATCGTGACACTCAATTTAGTTATTGTGCGTCTCGCTCGCGCCAATACGGACAAGGAAGTTTATTGTGTACGTTCGAATTGGCCTTTAAGTCCACTTTTCTCATTCATCTACTCTAAGGTAGGTTTATGGCAGCTGCAGTAAGGCCTGACTAAATATATATATATGTTGTAATCAAATTATGTAGCGTTTGATGGTAAGTAACTACTGTAACTAGTATATTAGGCGACATTTTATTGATTAATATACTTAAAACAAAATTATTAATAATAAATCAAGTAAGAAGCGAAAAGAGTTATTAGACTCATGAGTTAAGACCTAGTTATAGTCGTTCGATTTGAAGCTGGCCCAAAGCGGCTAATCTTTTGTCTATTGTTAACTAAAACCGCGTGCCACTACCTGCAAAGCGCGGGCTAGTCCAACGCTCAAAAAACCAGTGTATGTGCGCTCTCCGATAACGCGCCTTTGTTACGCATATCGAGGACACATTTTAGACTGGTTTGGTAGCATTCGACTCGCCGGCACTCAGTAATCGTATAGAGACCACACAAGAAATCGCAAATTATTTTTCCATTTGTTCATTTTGAATCTTATTTCAATTACCATAGGAGTTGTAATTAAATAACCGGTTAAAGGGACCGAGCGCTTTTTATTGCAGGTAGTGGCACGCGCCGTTTTAGTTAACAATAGACAAAGGATAAGCCGCTGGGGGCCAGCTACAAAACTAACGACTATACTTCATGCAACTATTATTATCTTACGACCACAACATAACTTGTTATATACCTCTACTTATTAAACTAAAGAATTATTAAAATAAAGAATAATAAATGTTAGCAAAATGTACGGATAAATAAAATAACATAATAATATTGACACATAGTAATATTGATGATTACATATATTGTTAACCTCGAAGGACTGACTTGGTCTGGTTCGGCGATATTGATAGCCCAGTCGGTGCAAGTGTTATTTTAAACTTCAATCTCCAATGATATTACGACGTTTACTTAACACTTGCACCGTCTAGGCCATCAAAATCGCTGCCAACTTAGCTTGGTTAGACTTTATCAACTGGACACTCCCATTTTGTAAGTAGAAGTAGATGTTAAGATCCATTACAATCTGACGATCGTTCTGGCCTGCTGGGTGGTGGCCCTGCCTGTGAGGCCGATGGTCCCGGGTTCGAATCCCGCTGGGGACATTTGTGTGGTGAGCGCAGATGTTTGTTCCTGAGTTATGGGTGTTTTCTATGTATATATTTATATATTATGTATATCTTCACCTATTAGTACCCATAGTACAAGGTTTGCTTAGTTTTGGGCTAGGTCGATCTGTGTCAGACTGCCCCCAAATATTATATTAAATGTTATTTAGTAATCTGTAATAGGTATGAAAGTATGTTAATATTTTACAAATATATGATACGAGATCACATTGTTTCATGCAAAATAGATTTAATATTGTTTCAACAAGCAATATATCATATTGGGCGTTCTCATCAAAATGAGGCCCTGCCTGTTGACACAAGAGAAAATGAAAAAAGAGATGGCAATAATTCTGCGAAGTATGTAAGCAACTGGTTTCAATTTCTTTTTGTTTATATTTGCAAATAACGTCCTATTTTTAATATAATCTAGCTTCAAATAGCGTAGACATATAGTATTAAAATAATGGTTGGTGCTAACGGTGTACATATCAATGAAGTTGTAATAGAACAATGTTAGTCCGTCCGGTTCGAAGGACCATGTACAATTTTGGACCCTGGTTTCGAAGGGAAACCATGAATCAAACATCTTGTTTAATTAGAAACAAGTATGGTTAATCTGGCTGAACTATTATCCACACAAATCGTCTTACAAACACAAAACAAAATTAATATCTTATGAAATCCACGACAGACAACCGTTCGCTAGTTCTAGAAATAAAAGGCGACATCTACCGGGATTTTGAGTAATCACATGTAATTCGGCGGTGTATATATATATATATGTATATAGGTTTATTTACCCATTCAGTATGAACCGCGATGTTATCGTTTGCGAAGCTTTCCGCTACATACCGGGAAATCGATGTTATACATATATACTACGTGCTCAACATTTTTGACTGACGCTGTAATCTTCATACGTTTATGTAAAAATATTTATTTGGAAATATAGCTGGAAGCAAACAAAATTTATAAATATTTCTCTTTGTAATTATCAGTAACTTTACTATGCTATGAGAACATTAAATTTCTTTAAGTCGGAATGCTGATCTCTGTACAGGCCAGTTTGAGTTTTAGTTATTAAATTTCATTCCAATATGATACTAATTTGATACTGATCTGATACTGATGTGATACTGATCTGATACTTATCTAATACTGATATGGTACTGATCTGATACTGATCTGATACTGATCTGTCAGTGTCAAGAGTGACGTTTTTGGACTCGAGTTTTAGTTATTAGGTCTCAGTCCAATATGATACTGATCTGATACTGATCTGTCAGTGTCAAGAGTGACGTATTTGGACTCGAGTTTTAGTTATTAGATCTCAGTCCAATATGCTGCCGTCCTATCACTAAAACCTATCTAACCCACAAATTATAGTTTTGAGATATGGGCAAAAAACGTTCAAACCCATATCTCTAGAAAATGTGTACATTTCTTCCGGATTTCTTTTGTGCAAAAATTAAAACTAAATTTATCCTTACTTTGTTTGAAAACCATTTCCTCAAATATTATATTATTAATTAGAAAATCACAATTTTGTGTTTTAGTGTTGCAAATAATTACTAAAATATGTGCGATATTACTCCTAAAACACCGTTAAGTATACCTTAACCGTTGTTTAGAATTGAATAACATATAAAAAATAACTAAAATAACGGCCAAGTCAATTTACGTGTTTATAGTATCGTAATTGTGAATTGTGTAATAAACAAAACATAGCTTAATAACCGCAAAGGTACTGAACAATTTTATAGTATTTTATCTGTTAAAATATTACCTAGAAAACATTTGTAATAAACACGTTATTGGACTGTAACCGTTTTTTAGCTATGTAATGACTATACATATTGAAGTAATTTGTATGCATTCCTATACTAAAAGCCCGTTAAATGACGAACTAGTAATGCTCACTAGGTTTAAGTCTTGGAAATATTCACAAAAAAAGGTTTATTGTATTAACAAAATCATGTTAACCTGCGTTATACTACTAAGTTTTAAGAGAAATTCAATATGTTAAATCACATCTGTATCGTATATGTATTTATTCGCATGCAAAAATAAAACCAAAAACTTAAAAAATACTGACAAATCAGTCGTCAACTTTTTAAAATTTTAAAAACGCAAAGTGTGTCAGTCTCAAAAATGTGTTAAATTTTATATAAAAAAAATGTACGTGAAGAAGTAGATTACTAACCATTTTAAGGTGCCTGATCCATGTAAGGCCCAGTGTCTAATGAAGCCCACTTTTGAAAATGAGCCCCCCGCGCTTTAATTGCCAGTTCAAAAACCTAGTAAGGCTAAATGACTACACTAAAACCTATCATTTCTCAGATCCCTATCCCTACTAGTTTTTTATACGGAATTTGTGACTTCCTGAGTTTTACTACGGTAAAAGGTAAGTTAACATACTACTTACTGGGTTTAGAGGCATAGAAATCTGTAGTAATCATAATAATTGTGCCGATTTTGGAGCAGGTGTCTCTGTAATCGGGTGAGTACTTACGAGATGGATACAAATAAGATAAAAAACGAATTTCCAATAATTAGTTACCCACCTTACCTAGTAGGTTTTTATATAGGGCAGCCAAAATCAGCCTTTAACACCCTTCGCATAAAAATAAAGCATTAATCTCATGCAATATGGAATGGCTGTAGTACAATATGCGGAGATGATCAGAGGCTTCACTTTCATAATTCCGTTGAATTTGGGGACCCGCTAAAGTGTGGTAGTTTCTTAAGTTACTTGGAGTTAGTAAATATTACAAAGCTCAATTAATACCTTTTTTGATTTCGACTGCATTAATCTGCACTTCTTTTCTTCTGATTTTTTTTCTCGTTAAGTATAAAAATCTAAAACTTCCCTTCTAATGCATCTACTTAACTTTTTTTTAATGTTCGTCTCGTCTAAGGCCGTTGGAAAAGACGATGCGAGCCAAAACATGATCCTCCCTCTAATTGACCTTATTGATCATATCATCATATGTATCCTCGATTGCTCTATTCTTCTTATATTTTCCAGTCGCTTTGGTAAGATGCCGTTAGAAAGTCCAATTCCTTCTCCTTCTCAAACTACCGCTCTATTTATTTCCATTTATTTGTTTCCTCTCTTAAGTTCTTGTGTGTCTTTTGTACATAAACAGATTACCGTTTTGAACAGACATGCGCTCACGAACCTACGAGTATATTAACCCGGTTATCCTACTCGGCACAGTACAATTATCGCTCTTGTAAAAATACTGCAGATATGGTATATCACGGTGTTATCATTCTTGGATTTCGGTAATGCTTTCAACACGGGTGACTTCGACATCTTAGTAGGCATATTCCGTTCTCTTAATGTATCTCCTGTGACAGTGAACTAGTTTCATAGTTATTAAGTAGGGCGTCAACAGAGGTGGATTGCTCTTAATCTTCATTGTGCCTGCACAGGACGGGGCAGCGTGTTGTCTCCTGTTTCATTTCCTTACTTTATATACTCTAACACGTTATATTTCCTTCTTCTACCACTTTAAACATACTGTCAAGGCTCTTTTACTCATCTACCATAGACAATCTGCACCATGCACATGAACACTAATTTAGAAAGCATTTTGATTTGGACTTTCACGTTACGGTCTCAAGGTAAATCCACTGAAATTTAAGTTATAGTGATAGGTACCTAGGTCAAAGTGTTCTGCCAAGACTGATTTTAGTACCCTACCTGCCATTATTTTTAACGGTACCTATTTAGATTTCCTACTCTCCCCAGGTCTCTTAAATCTCGCTGTTTCTCTATCATGGATACCTCAGATGAGCGAGTTTAGAAGGATTTTTTTTGATATAAAAGCATCACTCCGCATAGTTCGAAACATTACCCCACTGAGATTGCATTAGCTCAATCCCTCTTACTTACTATATTAGTTTATGCTGACACTTGCTACTTAGACCTTTGGAAGACCAACTCAATATGTTTGAGCAATTCCAGCAACTCTCTATTAAGTATATAGTTGCTTTTTAAATTAGATCATGTCTTCGTAGTGGCCATGTTCTCGCTACGTAGAAATCCACTACCGACGTGAATTATCATTGGTTAATCGTTCACCATTTTTGTATGTAAATCGTAGCATTTACTTTCGGTTTTCGGTTTTTTTTTTATATAAGCATGCATCCATCAGTCACCGAGTAAAAAAAGACAACTTACAGCGCACGGCGCATTGTTAAACTCTATAAACTCGTCTGCCTTGCGTAATAAAATTCAAGGGAATATGTTTTACACTTAGCGGGGTTTTAGCGTGGCATTGTTGGTTGGCTGTGTTTAACTGTTGTATTATTATTCTTTTTCTCAAACATAATTACCCGTTAAGCACACTAAATAGGTTTTAGTGATGTATTTGTTACATGAATCGCAATAAAAGTCTTTTACACAAACGGTTAAAGAACGTTAACCATGTTTAAGCATAGTAACTGTTTTTTTGTGTAGTATTTAATAAAAAAAATTGTACTTGATAAAACATATTAATAGTTTTTCCAAGTAAATGTGTTTTAGCTATGTATAACGTAAAAGATTAATTAAAATAAAAAACTGGCTAAGCGCTTTTATATTACTTATAGAAGAATAATGTAGGTTTGCGATTTTATAGTATTGAGAAGTATCAAATTATAATGCAGTTAGCGTGTTAGGTCGAGTCTGTATCTCCGTAACTACAACAGATAAAAATATGATTCCGAGACCAGTCGATAGAGAATTCTTTTCTCTTTTAGAATATTTGTCCAAATGAAAACTGGTATTATGCAGCTTTGAGCGGTTTTAGAGATAGGACGGCAGTATGATACTGATCTGATACTGATCTGTTAGTGTCAAAAGTGACGTTATTGGTTGAAGATTGACATAATGCGCAACTCAGCAGGTCTTCCAAAGGAGATCGGAACCATCTCATATTCGATTAATTTCAGATTCATGTTAGATCGGTATCACATTATATTGTTGGAATTAGCTTGTCAGTTTCATTGTTTTTTTTTTCTTATTTAATGCATGTTAATTATAAGATGTAATGTTTTGAAAAGATGTGTCCCGCCGAGTTACTTGCGGTCCATATTGGGATACCCTCCTCCAATGTAGGGGGGATTTAAATTTCCTCGGGTCAGAAGTGTAGGGTTAGAGCCGGTGTAGCTTTATTTGACGTTCATATGCGCATTGTAATATGCCTACTTGAATAATAAACTATCTTTGTCTTTATCATTTAAAAATTACACTCCATTTTGGACAACACTCGTAGAGCGTTTCACTTGTATTTAATGATTGTGCAACAATCGATGTCACAATGAGATAAAGTTGTAAAGTTCGAATGAGGCCCAATTGCGTTTCTCTGTTATTAATTAATATGTATGTTGGTTTCAACAATGTCACTGTATCTACGGTTTGCGTGTACTGAAGGATTGGTTGAAAGCAACTTTGTTTCAGCATTTCAGGCTAAGCTAAAGACTGCACTCATAAATTGCGGGAACTTAACTTTTATTACAATTACTCTTTTACGTTTATATTCTAGTTGCGAGTAAAAATGTTTAGTGTAACTACTGTTGCAAGTTTGTTTCGTAAAGCAAAAAATATGCATCATGGTAGGCTTGGCAAAGTGCATAGCTATTTACAAACTATAGAAGAATAGCAGCATGTTCAAAAAAATCGTTATATTTAAGAAAAAAAATAACCTAAGGGAAGTACGTTACATAATTGCAGATCTACGTTAAGTTACAATACAATACAATAAGAGCTGCATCACAGAATTATTTTATAAGCACAAAACTAGCGATATAAAAGTGGTCGATTGTTTTAACGAAATCATTAATAATTTTCCTAAACGGCAATAGTTATTTGTGCAACAAGAGAGGAAAGTTGGTTTTCCTTGCGAGTGTTGACTCAAAAACACGAGATGTAAAATAACTTTGCTCTCGTGTGACACACAACCTTTCGCCTCAGTAGTGAGAACATATTAAAGGTTAAAAAAATTCAACATCAAGTAAAGTTAACCACATTTATTTACATTCATGAATGAAAGGCATCATCATTATGATTAAAGCTTGTCTCACTCCCTGGAGTGGGGAAAGTCGCACCTTCGTCACTCCTCGGAGTGAGGAATCACGCACTTTCATCACTCCCCGGAGTGAAGAAAGTAGGCTTTTTCGAGCTGCTGAGGTGAAAAATTTATTATTGACAATATGACACGAGTGTATTTCCTGGAACTTTGCGAATAAAATGCTTAAGTAAGTTCGCCTTAGAACATCAGCGTGCGAGGTGATAAAATATTATAATAATATATACAAGTACGGTACGAGTACAGTCCTTTTCATCACATTTGGAAAATTACCTTTTCTATCAGCATCCTCTTCAACCATTTTGTCCAATGCATTTCTTTTTTCATAAAACAGGGGCCGTAGCCGAGATGACAATCGTTAATATCGAAACAGTAATGCAGCTCCAGTTGCAGCCAAAACGCCTCCTTTAATCGACGAATTCTATTTGAAAAGTAAACAATATCACTTAATTAGGCCCCGACCCCGCAAGTGAACGGCAAACCAACATTACAATACAATACAATACAAATCCTCTTTATTGCACAACCTCTGAAAAAAAATGTACACGGAAAAAAAGCTGCGTAGTTACCTTGTAAACTGCATAAAATAATTATTAAGCATATAGAAACGAATCTCATTGTAATATAAATATAAATATAAAAGAGAGTAGAGACTGCACGATCCCACAGTCAAACCGTGTAAACTGTTTTGTGGGACTCCGTACCTGTTTGAGATGTATGATTTTATTGTAATAATAAATAAAAAAACACATAAAAACATGAAGATAGAGGTAAACAACAGGCGGCCTTATCGCTACAGAGCGATCTCTTCCAGACAACCTTTAGGTAGTGGAGAAGTGAAGCTTAAATTAACTAATACAACAACACAACAACACAACACACACACACACACACACACACAACATTCCGAAGATACGAATTCGAATTTCACATCAGTTGCTAATTTTTTTCATTCTTCTATTTTAAAAAATATGATCATCCAATGGCTCCTTATACACAACCGCAACCCTCCTATGTGAGTCTAGTAAAAAGGGGCTTTAATTCTTGGTCGTATAAAATGTCATCATCATCAAACAAGATTGCCGTAAGAAAATGACGAGTGACGATCACATTTAATAAAACCAAGCCTATTTGATGGTCGCTTTCATGTCGTTTACTGCTGTGGATAAAGCATCCGTCAGTCCTGCATTTACATAGCGATAAAAGCATGAAATGAGGAATAAAAAGAGAATTGTAAATCGTGGGATGTTTAAAACTAAATTTTACAAGAGAGACCCAGTGTACCCGGGTACGTCCTTAAACTACGTCCGAAACGTATCGAATTGAAATGACAACCATATACTCAGGTCATCATCATCATCTCAGCCATAAGACATCCACTGCTGAACATAGGCCTCCCCCTTGGACCTCCACATGTACCGGTTGGAAGCGACCCACATCCAGCGTCTTCCGGCGACCTTAATAAGGTCGTCTGTCCATCTCGTGGGTGGTCGTCCTACGCTGCGCTTGCTAGTCCGTGGTCTCCACTCGAGCACTTTTCGACCCCATCGGCCATCTTCTCTGCGTGCAATGTGGCCTGCCCATTGCCACTTCAGCTTGCTAATCCGGTGGGCTATGTCGGTATACTCAGGTATATGATTTTAATCCAACTGGATACCTCCACGCGTTCCTGAGATAAAGGGTCTTGACAGACAGAAAGACAGACAGACGGAAAACAAAGAGATCCTATACGATTTCAGAGGTTCGATTTTTCCTTTTGAGGTACGGAACCCCAAAAAAGAATATACTTATCTACTTATATTTGGATAAGGTGGTATTTAAGGAGGTTATACGAAAGTTAAAATCTTTCTCTTTTCTACTGATTTTATATTGAAGATATATTAGAAATATAACCAAGGATATAAAAAACGATTAAAAATCTGCGCATCGCATTTTCCGTTATATTCTTCATCTACGCCACTCGATTTGATGGTCTCTTTACAGTACTTTTACGACTGTAGTATAATGCATGTAGGGTAGGTATGTAGAATAATATAAAAGCACATTAACGACCTCATTTCATTATATTGACCTATAAAACTGTTTTTAAAGTTTTCTCGTCGCACTTGTAATATTACGATGGCAAATTGCATTTTGATATATGCGATGTAAAGTTGTTTAATAGCTTTTTTATGTACCATTATCAAGCGATTAAGTACAGAATGCATGTTAATGTAGACATTAACGTACGAAATTTACAGAATTTTATGATTATACATTACAATGTATAATCATAAAATTCTGTGTTATTTAATTGTGGTTTTACATGCCGTGGTCATTACTCATGTATAATTTATTATAATAATTTTATGACTATTCACCTTAGAAGCAATAAAAAAGGGACATTATGCATGTAAATATCTAATAAAGTTAAAGTTAAAGAGCATACAAAATGACAACATCTTCATAGGTTTCAAGTGCACCTAATATAAATACTTTTCACTAATCTGACAAAGATCAATAAATGCTATCTCTTCTCTATAAGTGTGACCGCGGCCGGCATGACATCCCACTTTGTCGCTTGCCATAAGGACGCCTTGTTAGGTTATTTGCATAAAGATACAAGGAAATCTAGTCCTTATGCTGGCAAGCGGCAAAGTAAGACGTTTTGTCGGCCGCGGTCACATATATACATATAAGCTGCCGCTTTCAATATTATCCAATACACAATTTCCCGGTATCCCGCTTTACAAAAGTTGAGTCGAGTTATAAGTTTTGATTGGCTAAAATAAAATGTAATACTCGTATGTGAAATATTAAATATGCAGCAACAACACTGCTCACTGGACAATCGAGTCACTCGCGGTAAAATTCCCGAGGGTAATATTTGAGCTTTAGACGGACTTCTGTAGTTATTCTAGTTCATTGGCCGTAAATTGATAAATATATCTATTAGACACCCGTGTAGCCAACGTGCATATCGTTCACGCACCGTGGCGAACGAAACGCAACTGTCACAGTCGCACTAATTTGGAAGAGTGATAAAGAGAGATGACTACGCTACGCTACGGAGCGTTAACGATTGTAACGTTGGCTACGCGGCAGGCCGCGTAGCGTAGTCACCTCTCTCTATCACTCTTTCATATTAGTGCGACTGTGACAGTTGCGTTTCGTTCGCCACGGAGCGTGAACGATAGGCACGTTGGCTACGCGGGCTGACCTGCTAGCATGAGTTGCATTCTCGCGCGCGACTCCATACATCTGAACGATCGAGCGAGAACGCAACTCATAGACTTTCCGATAGACTGATCTCACGGAGAAATTGAAATTGAAATAATTCTAAATATATCTGCAAAAATGCCTCAAGGACTTTCACAAGCCAATATAACATTTACAATCGTAACATGGACAATCAGCGGCTGTAGCACGGTCCATTTTTATTGCCTGTCACCATGCCTGTCACGTTCTTACAAGTATGCAAGTGCGAATGTGACAGGCATTACATAGTGACAAGCGATAAAAATGCAACCATGCTGCCACCGCTGTAGTCGCACATTACATTATTATAATGTTAAAACAAAACGAAACAGGATGTATATTCCCTAGAAATTGATCTAATACAACATACATCCAAATCATGCATTAACAGCTTTGAATGATTCACTTAAATCGGGAGCTCAATAAAAAAAAAAACAATATAAAGGTAATCACGGTTTATATCCCAGTCGATTTAAGTGTAGTGAAATCATGCATTGTCATTTTTTTTTAATGGTAAAGGAGGCAAACGAGCAGACGGATCACCTGATGGTAAGCGATTACCGCCGCCCATGGACACCTGCAACACCAGAGGGGTTGTAAGTGCGTTGCCGGCATTTAAGATGGGAGTACGCTCTTTTCTTGAAGGTTTGAAGGTCGTATTGGTCCGGAAATACCGCAGGCGGCATTTCATTCCACAGTTTAGCTGTGTTTCAAATTGAACTAAAATCCACGCACTACACTCCTGAAGCCTAAAATTTCACTTTAATTAGCACCAACTTCACTGCCGAAAGCCCACCGGGCCGGAACGCGCACAAAAAGCGAGCACGGCCAATTCCAACCGGGATTGTTTTGCTAAAGCACACCCTTTTTACGATTTCATGCAGTGTGGACGAGCCTCGGGAAATTGTGACAACAAATTTTTCGCATATGCCTCTGTTACGATGATAGGACGCGTTGGTATAACAATGATGGTAAATATTTGAATACACTAGAATATTCGTATTTCTAAATAGTGGTTGGTTTTTTTTTAGATCTATTTGGTGGTTTTGTGTGTTCCTAATTAAAAATGATTTAGAAATTTTAGATAAAGCATTGGAGATACTTTATATATATACCTCTTAAGAGGAAAGTGGACGACCGCGCGTGATCGCTTCTCCATATTCAAACGTAGTCCCCATTTTCCTAATATAGGGTACTATAATACTTAAATTGAATTGTGTAAAAACATTTTTCACAATGTGAATTTCTAGAGAGGAAAATGAGGACTAAGATTGTATCAGAAGTTGTCGTTCACTATCCCCTTAATTGTCTTATTGTCTTTTGATATTCCAAACATTTCTTGAGAAACTAACGCAATTTAAGAATTGCCCAGGTGTACATGAGCTAATAAGCTTAGACACTCCATTTCCCGTCGCTTTCGCACGCGCAAACCTAAGTATATTTCTTTCTCGCCTTTGATGCTGGCGTTATGCATGAACCGGCAGAACACGAGCACATAAAATCTGACGGCCCAATTCGAACTTTAAGATACGTCAAATATTAGGTCTAGAAACGATATGGATCGGATATGTTAGTTTAAAAAGTGACGTTCCTGTCTGATGAAAGTTTTCGTATCCAGACCTAATATTTGTTTTTAACATAAAGACTAAATGAATGTAAAATGGAAATTAAAAAGAAAAAAGTCTTAGGTTTCCTACAATACAAGACGTTTTCAAGTAAAAAGTTGATATTTTCTACTAACGGCCTAATTGAAACTTGAATATATGTCTAGATACGATATAGATCGATATATTGTGTCAGTGGTGGATATATTTATCCGATCTATGGATCGCATCTAAAGCTAATTTTTAAGGTATATTAAAGTTCGAATATATAACGAAAAATACTGGTTATGTTTGGTTATTAACAGTTACTGCACTCAGTCAGGAATGGTTTTTGTTTCGCGAATATTCATGGTGACAGAACTGTCACCCAACGTCAAAGGAATATACATTCCTTTGATATGGAGATTGCTATACCGTTGTAGCCTCCGCTCACGACTCCTCTCAGAAGTCATGTTACCCTTTTACCCAGTTTTCGTCACCGTCTCGTCACAGTTTTAGTCGTTAACGTTTGAATAAAAAATCTAAAAATAATTAAATAAGTTTTTGGTAAAAAAATCATTTCTGGTACAAGCTTTTATCGCTGACTGTACTATTCTTACCACAGGCATCAATCACAATAACCATGGAGGCCATTCTAAAAAACTCCAAACACAATTAGGTTGCGTTGTTTCATCAAGTTCCTATGGCCACCTCCTGTCTCCATCATCAGATCAGCTCGATGGCACCATTATATTGTATTGTCACACCTACATATCTATGTAAATTTTCAGCGAGACAGTCAAATCGGGTAGTGGGTCAAATTTAGCTTCCATGATTTGACCCTGACAAATTTACATACTAACAGGGCAAGTTAAATAAAAGCTTGTAAAAATACCATAATTATATTTAAAGTCTAATTAATATATCATGATATGTTTCAAGCAGGCATAAAAGTCCAAAGTTAAGTGTTTTGTGGCGGTAAATAAATATGTGTAACAGTGTGTATAATTTCCTTACATCTTAACATGCGAAATAGATTAACATCTATATTCAATGCTTTGTGCTGTGCATTGTCTGTTAGGATCAAAGTGACTGAACTGCTTTCAGTGTCCTGAAAATTCCACATTTATAGGTAAATATACAAGTTTTTACACAATTATTTTGTTTACAAAACAAATCCATATTCCATAACTAGTGCTTACTATACATACCTAGGTATTAGGCAATATATTTATTTAAGCATTTACTGGCCTTCTTTTCTTAGCTATATTAGTATTTAAGTTCTTTTCTAATCAAACTGAAAATGCTTTGTTTAAAACCGGTAGGATTTATAGCTATTCTTCGTATAACATGCATTTCTGAGACTAACCGTTCTTGTGCATTCTACCTTAACTCTAAAACGTCACATTATCAAACAAGCTAATATAACATACGTCCTTTTGCAATATTACTATATTACAAGCCTGGACGTAAGAGCCCTGACTTGCAAAACGAGCTGATAGCTATAGCTTGCGGGCGTCATAAAACTGAACAAGATGTTTATTTTAAACCTTCTTGATTCCGATAGTAAAGCTGCAGCGGTTTTATATTACAGAATGCAGTCAATTTCATAAAATATCTACATCATATATACACAGGTTTTTCTTACTTGATAAGAAATATAATGAAATAAATAAAACATAAATAAATAAATATTATAGGACATACTTACAAAGATTTACTAAGTCCCACAGTAAGCTCAAGAAGGTTTGTGTTGTGGGCACTCAGACAACAATTATAATATAAAATAAATATGAAACACCCAAGACTCAGGAATAATAAATATCTATGTTCATCACACAAATAAATGCCCTTACCAGGATTCTAACCCAGGATCATCGGCTTCATTGGCAGGGTCATTACCCACTAGGTCAGACCGCTCGTCATCAAAATATGTATTTTTTTTGTATATTCTACTAGAAACTAAAATAATAGTTCGATTGAGCTCATGGGCAATGGTACTGTCATTTTAGTATCTGGCATATAAAAACAGAATATACTCGTATAAATTGAAGCACTTTAGCAATATGAAGCGGTACGACTATCGAAAAATAACAAAGGTTTTTCGTGCATTTAAATTGGACCCAGCATTCGTTATACACTTGTCAGTACCTACCAATAGTATCTGATCAGACTACGTGTTAAAATATCTCTATTCTTTAATAGTTTTACAAAAAGAAATAATATACCTATGTCTCAATATCTAAAAAAATAGTGTGCAGATATTTTTGAACGCGAGCTGAAGGTATATGTTTCTATTTATAAAACTACTATATAGTTCATGACATGACAAAAGAAGTCAAGGTACGCGTCATCATGAATGACACGATATATAACGGAATGCGGACTGTTGTTACTTTGTTATTAATTTTGAACATAGTGGTTTATTTATTTTACATATATTGTACGAAAGAAAAGTTTATCGTACAAAAGGCAGATATTAATGTCTTAATTAATACTTTATTTTTATTTTTTATTTTATTATGGCAACAAACAGTCATTACATGAAAAGATACAATAAATGGACTACGGAGAAGACAAACAGTGCCGAAACATTTTTCAAGTTATATTGTGGAAACATAGGAGTTGATACTGAGTGGTAAATAGATTCATCGTGCAACACAACAGACAGGTTTACAGCATTTAAACTGATCCATTACTTTATATACATATATGTATATAATATATTTATATTGCAAACTTTACCAATCAACCTTGGCCAAATTCGTAAGAGGTGGATTTAATACCAAAATGAAAAGTATAATATAATACTCTGCCGCCCGCGCCCTAGTGTCATTCGATTGTATACCTTGTTCTCATACGATATGTTCTATAATTGTAAGATATTTCAAAATTATATAATATTCTACTTATATTTAGTGCGGCAGTAGGTACTGAGAGTTGTAAATCAGACTTTGCATTATTGTTTTCTCACGCAAATACAGAGCTTAACAACATTAAGACGTCAAAGGCTACCTCGTCGAGCCGACCCATACTGCCCGATTCGAAATTTAAGATACGTCAAATATTAAGTCTAGATAAGATCTCCTTCTTCCTCGCGTTGTCCCGGCATTTTGCCACGGCTCATGGGAGCCTGGGGTCCGCTTGACAACTAATCCCAAGATTTGGCATAGGCACTAGTTTTTACGAAAGCGACTGCCATCTGACCTTCCAACCCAGAGGGTAAACTAGGCCTTGTTGGGATTAGTCCGGTTTCCTCACGATGTTTTCCTTCACCGAAAAGCAACTGGTAAATATCAAATGATATTTCGTACATAAGTTCCGAAAAACTCATTGGTACGAGCCGGGGTTTGAACCCGTGACCTCCGGATTGCAAGTCGCACGCTCTTACCGCTAGGCCACCAGCGCTTTTTTAAGTCTAGATAAGATATGGATCGGATATGACACTGTCAAGAGTGACGTTTATGTTTGAAGAAATATTAATAATATATTTATAATTTGATGTATCTTAAAGTTCGAATCTGGTCGATATTCATCGTGGATCCCTAAATTGACAGTCCGAATCGTATTTACGATAAGTGCATTTGTATCAAGTCACTAATATTTCATGTCAGTTTTGTGCACAACCGTACATAAGTAGTACTTCCATTAAACTCGCTAGTCTTACAGCCTAATGCCTACCTGCGTTCCTTCCGGCTGGTCGAGCAAATGGACCATTAACCGCGACGTTAGACTTCGACTTTACGCGCGACTGTAAAAATTCCATGTCGCTTTAACGTCCTGTACGTGGTGCCGAAGGGAAATATCAGAAAGTTAATGCGACAAGGGGGCACTTACGATAGTATTGCCAATATTTTGTTGGTTTCTAAGGGATGTTGTTTATTTTAGTGCGCATGATGCGATATCGTTTCGTAGCGCTACGAAATATATTCGTTGCGTAGTGTAAAGGTAGTGCTACTGGTTACGATGTAGCTATCGTAGCCTGTATGTAGTGGCATTCATTCCTACCCACCTTATAGTTCGTGTCATCCATGATGACGCACTGATTTGTCAAATCTAACCTGTAAAAATATGACAATACGAGTCAAGGCAAGCGTCGTGAATGACATGATCTATTCAATGTCTTATTTTGACATGACTGTCATTCAGGAAAGACAAAATAATTTGAACCTTTTTTTATAAAATAACTTACGTAATAATAAAACATACAACTTAATCTAAATGTAGATCGTGGATTACACGAACTATATACCGTTTCGAATTAGTATGAACAGTTCACTCACAGTTAAGTAGTTCGCTAAGCTAAGTCGATATTCAACTAACGATTCCACTCGATTCATTTGCTACGATTTACAAAGGACGGTCTCAGTCTGATCAGGAAGACGATTCGAACATAAAAATATCATTGATCTCATTTTGACATGTCTCGCCCATGTCTATCACTTGTATTTACATATCGGTGCTAGCTGATATGTGTCGTTGATAAAATAAAAAAAATACAGATTCTCACGATGCAGGATTCGAACTGGTGTATTCAGCTACTGCGGCAAATGCCATAACCTCTAGGCCTCACAGTTACGGCAGCACACGTTGTATGACTGGTGCTGGTCTCCTTTTTTGGCTTTACTACGATACATTTTAAGGAATCAAATTAGTTCAAACGGCTGCCACTAGCATCATTGTGCGACAAATTCATAAGATTACGTGGGTTTGTGACAATCACCGCCACTTCTCCGTTAACCAACTTCGCACCTTGCCAATATGCAATCTTAATCTTTGAAAAGTTAGCCCTTTTGGTCATGGTGTATCGAATCGTATATTGATTCTGATATAGAGAGAGAAATGTCGATGCCATCTTCACGAATCACATTACGTAATAAAATATTTTAATTGTACTTTATTTAATTTGGACCGTGGGTTCAAGGCGCGGACAGCATTTATAAAGAGTTGGCCAAGCGCCTAATAGACGCAACGGGTGACGGGAAGGCTGGAGCACATCTCGCCCTACGCGTTCAGCGCGGCAACGCCGTCAGCCTTCTGGGCACCTTCCCGAAAGGCACAGACCGGGGCCAATTAATAGGCTTTTATTTTTTAGGTAGTTTTAATTTAATTTTAGTTCTTATTTTAATATATTTTAACCTGTTATTTATAATATTTGGGTAAATCAACTTTTTTTGTTATTATTTTGTATTGGGACTGTAGTGGTAGTTTGTTGAAAATAATGTTGTATCGCGTTTTACTAACATGCTTAGGTGTCGACCCATTATGGAAATGGCTTGTAATAACTAAGTATACACATAATGCATTGAAATTTAAATACCATAAAATTTGTGTTTTAAAAGTTGTCCAAGGGAACGTTACCATGGCAACAAGTAACACTAAAAAGTTGATCACCCCATTTAATATTGAAAATATTTTTATTTGTTTCTTAATAATATTCGTTCAAGTTTAATGTGCTGAGTATATATTTATCAACCGAAGAATTTCGAATGTCCCTCTTGTACAGCTGACAAATTAGGTACAAGTAAAGAGCTTAGTATCTTTTACAATAGTCAGTACGGTACGTTGAACATTTGAATAGCCATGAATAGATTTACACACAATAAGTATTAGAGCATTACTGAGATATAACTGTCAAAGGTATTATGAATGTTAGACATTTCAAATGTAATATTATAGCCGCATAAATAAAAAATCTATTTATAAGTGTGTTTATTTCGTAGTAGGTACCCATATTAATAGCTCTAATCATTAAAACATTTGTTATGACATATGTTTTAAAGATGACAAGGAAATAAAATAAAACTGATTTAGTTTATAACAAAATTCAAAGGTTATTTAGGTCCATTCAATGTTACACGAGCATTTAAAGTTATCCAAATTAGCATAACTTTGAAAAGGTCATTTTCCATTTCCAAGTTATAATTAAGTAAATAAAAAAAAAAAAACAAAATAAAATTTATTTCGTGAAAAAACACGTATACAATTCATACAAGTGTTGAGCCCTCCTAGTAGGTATGAAGACACCTGTGTCAGGAGGTGCCATTAAGTGATATCAAAAGCACATCCTAAATAGAACCAATGGAATACGAATATATTCATATATGGTTATCTTACAATTATTACTATTGGAGTTTAAGAACAAACCTGAGTAAACAGAAATACTGCTAATTTCCTTTCACGGTCTTGTATATTTAAAGATTTGGAGATATTTGTACTTCACACAATTGAAGGATGACTCACTATGAGAGCTGCGTCTCCTTTTCTATAACCGCAGCCGATCACGTGGTGCTTTCCATAAAAAAATGAAGCTAAGTTCTGGTTTAGATACGTTCTCATTTAGATATCGTTTGTATGTCGTATAATTGACAGAAGCAGCTCAATTCGGGCTACCAATCTCACTTTGACGTTAGAAATATCGTAGATAGATATTATTGGAATCACAGCGGAATCGAAATAAACGTCAATTTTGACATGTCGTTTAGTTATCGATCTTTTAAAATTCTTTCCAAGATCTTAAACGTGTCTTAAGCATTCTTCGAATCGGGCCGTCGGGCCCGGTACTGGCACGGTCTATGAGTCATCCTTAAAGGATGTTTTTACAAACTATGTTTATCATAATTACGGTCATTTTTAAGTAGGTAGTCTTTAAATGCTGCGGATTGCATAGCATTAGAATTGAACAAAAAAACAACACGGTCGTATTATAGGTAGGTGAGAAGAGATTTCTGCTGAGAACGATTGGAAATAGAAGGGGAAATATGTTGAGGCACCTGATACAGCACGATACTTAGGTACATGAAGACTATATTTGAAGGGAAAGTACAATAAAAATGAAAAGGCAGAGAAAAATAGTTATGCGCGTTTTGTACCAAGCTAAAGAGAAAATCAACGTAGTGACGTATCAGAAGCTTAAAACTGAGGCAAAGAGAAGGACGGAATGGCGAATAGTCCACCAAAAAGAGTCAACCTCTTAAAATTATTATGATCATGATGAAAAATTAACACATCTAATTAACAGAAACAAAAAAGTTTCTGTATCGTAATAAAATAAAATCGTTTGATATTTGCTCGGCAGATACTGAGCAACATTAAAGAACGAGGACTTTTTTCAAATAATTCGTCCGAGCTCAAAGAAAAGGCGAGGTAAATTGCTTTAACTCGTGAACTTTCACACAGGAAGTCAAACAGCGACTGTTTCCAGCAAAAGTGGAAATATGAGTCGCACAGCAAGTGTTGTGTAGACCAGGAGCGGGCGGAAAAAATAAAAAAATTGTTTGTACGAAACTTTAAAAACGTCCGGGTCTGGGTTTGTAAACAATTTTAGGTTGTGATAGAATACATAAATATAAGCATTTGTAATGCCTGGTAACTTTTTGCTATCTCGGCTCGGTTTTCAAGCGAGAGTTTATTGTAAAATATTACGTGTTTCTTAAATATTTCAAACATCAGTACCCAAGTACAAAACCTTTAATAAAGTCATAAAAAAATTGTTGTTTAATAAAACAAAGTAAAAATTTCATACCAACAAAAGACAATGTACAGTTTTTTTAGCCCAAACTCTTGACTCAATATGGTGGCAAAGGTGTGAGATTTGATTACAATAGTAAGAAAACTGACCAGATGATAAAGATAAATGGAGTTAAGAGACATGTTAAACAAGAAAAGATGTGGAAGGATAAGGATCCTGGATAACAAACGGACATAATTAATTGAAACTAATATTCTAAACAAACCAAACTGAAATAAGTGTTTGCATTACAGTAACAAAATATTTTGTTACTACTTACATAAAAAATGAGACAGGACTTAAGCAAAATTTATTTATTTATTACCTATACCGCGTGTTTCCTGTAACACGAGCAAATAATTAAACCATATATTGTACTCCTAAAGCGATATAGCTTTTGATTAACAACTTTTAAAAATTATGAAATCTTTAGATTTTATCTTTTTCATACAAATTTAATATTATTTTCAATGTACGCTGACATCAGTGTGTTTGACGTTGCTTGTCACACTTTAAAAGAAACAAAATTCGCAATACATTGCGTCTTAGAATTAACTTCAATGTGTAATAACAATTAAAACATAAGTTATTTTTAAAAGTTGCTGAACAAATGTTTGTGAGTTTGGGGAGTACAGCCTACAGTTTAATTTATTGCTCCTGTTACAGGGAACACCCGGTTTAAGTTCAGTTGTTTTGTTTTTCGTCAGTTATTGACTTTAGCTAATTTTTTTTTTCATATTTCCCAAGCGAGTCTTGTAGTGTAGCTAACTTAATACAAAAAAATTGCAGAAACGACTTAATTTTTTGCTTGCAGCTCCCAGTCTACAAAGTGAAAATATGAGTGCCTAATTCGTGGTGCTCAGGGAGCCGAGTGCCGGAACAGGAACCGGCACGTACCGTCGACATTCACAATCAGAACACTTTTGACTCCAAGTTTCAGTTGTAGATGCTGCTTATGAATATATTTTATTGTGTACTGACTCTATTGGAATTTGTCGGATGATAGTTAAAAAAACAATAAACTATAAAATTTTATTTCACTACGGACCCACGGACACATATGTAGGCAATCAGAACACTTTTGAGTCAATTGTCAAATTTCCTTCCCGCATTGTTGTTTTAGCCTACCCTCTAGTCGGTTTCATGGAAAAGTTAGAAATAAAATTTGAGCTAGAAGAAAAAAATCTATACTTGCATAGACAATATTACAAGATTTGCAATTGTTTGAAAAAAGGCATGCTAAATAAATGATAATGGGATGAGATAATAATGAGAAAGAAATATAGTTTATAAACAAAACGAATTGACGCTCTTTGACTTGAATAAACTTTAAACCAAGTGAAACTTATTACTAAATTTATTACTAACTTAGTCCAAAACATAAGTTTGACAGAAACAAAAGTTTTCCTGCAGCTCCCAATCTACAAAGTGAAAATATGAGTGCCTAATTCGTGGTGCTCAGGGAGCCGAGTGCCGGAACAGGAACCGGCACGTACCGTCGACATTCACAATCAGAACACTTTTGACTCCAAGTTTCAGTTGCAGATGCTGCTCATGAATATATTTTATTGTGTACTGACTCTATTGGAATTTGTCGGATGATAGTTTAAAAAACAATAAACTATAAAATTTTATTTTACCACGGACCCACGGACACATATACATATCGCAATCAGAATACTTTTGAGTCAGTTGCTAATGTTTTGAGTCATTTATCAAATTTCCTTCCCGCATTGTTGGTTTTAGACTGCTCTCTAGTCGGTTTCATGGCAAAGTTAGAAATAAAATTCGAGCTACACAAAAAATCTATACTTGCATGGACATTACTACAAGATGTTCAATTGATTTGAAGAAAAAGGCATGTTAAATAAATGGTAATAAGATAAGACAAGGATGAGGAAGAAATATAGTTAATAAACAAAACTATAGCTCATTGTCTTGAATAAACTTTAAACAAGTGAAACTAAGTTTAATACTAACTTAGTACAAAACATAAGTCTGACGGAAACAAAAGCTTTCCTGCAGCTCCCAATCTACAAAGTGAAAATACGACCCACGGACGCATATGTAGGCAATCAGAACACTTAGTCAATTATCATATTTCCTTCCCGCATTGTTGGTTTTAGCCTGCCCTCTAGTCGGTTTCATGGAAAAGTTAGAAATAAAATTTGAGCTAGAAAAAAAAATCTATACTTGCATAGACAATATGACAAGATTTGCAATTGTTTAAAAAAAGGCATGCTAAATAAATGATAATGGGATGAGATAATAATGAGAAAGAAATATAGTTTAGAAACAAAACTAATTGACGCTCTTTGACTTAAATAAACTTTAAACCAAGTGAAACTAAATTTATTACTAACTTAGTACAAAACATAAGTTTGACAGAAACAAAAGTTTCCCTGGAGCTCCCAATCTACAAAGTGAAAATATGAGTGCCTAATTCGTGGTGCTCAGGGAGCCGAGTGCCGGAACAGGAACCGGCACGTACCGTCGACATTCACAATCAGAACACTTTTGACTCCAAGTTTCAGTCGCAGATGCTCATGAATAAATTTGCTTGTGTTGCTGACTCTATTGGATTTCGTCGGATGATAGTTTCACGCCTGCATTGGGGACTTAAAATTAGGATTTGTGATATACGGGTGGATGGACATATTTACCGTAAAAACACTTTTGAGTTCATTTACACATTTTGCTCTCAGTTGCTAAATCATTCGGAAAGATGATGGTTATTTCAAGACTGCACTAGGAGCTTAAAAGATTTAGTCTGCTTAAAAAAACTGTGTCATATGTATAATATATTTAAACACGGATACGAAGGTACAATTTCTGATTAAATCTCAGTTCCCCGGCAAAGAATAAGAAGTAAAATCGAAGATGTTATAAAGTGGCTCATCTTGTCCTACTGACACAGGGAAGCTACATAAACTTACGGCGCCCATTATAATGACGTAACCGTAGGCGGTACAAATGAGTTTTGTTACGGACTAGCTCGGATAATTCGGTGTTGTTGCACTGTTTCTGGGCCGAGTTGTCCGAGTTTCAGATTTGAGTTTAACTATAGGTGTTCGGAAAAATAGGCAGACCATAACATTTCAAAACGAATGTGGAAAAATATCTATGTTTGATTTTATAATATAGGATAGACAGTAAAAAACAATTATACTAGTGCTTTGTATGCGAATTAAGACTTGTTTTATTTTGTGAATTCCTAAACACTTAACATACGTTGAAACGTAGTTATTTCTAAACAAATACTATGTCCATTTATGTCGAATCCTTAATATTCAAAATGTATAAAGTTCTTGATTTCTAACATTTCAAACAGCTACATTATAAAACCTCAACATTCTTGCCTAAAATCAAAAGTACTTTAAGTGGCTTAAAATTTAAGAATTATTAAGAGCATAAAATGTAGCCACCAAACCACCTTAGACACTAGACATAGAACATATTATATTAAGACGATCGAAGTTACCAAAAATAAGCGGTCCCGTATAAATTTAGTACGTGATCGCTTATTTCAGTTTCGCTTACAAAATTACGAACAGTATTTGTAAGTACTCGTAAGAACAGTAACAGCATGTACCAGGGGGCTTAGCCAAGATAAAAATCGTTGATAGAAAACGCCAATCGAATCTTTTTTTTATTTTGACACTTTTGTGGCATCTGTGTGGAGATCAAATATATATACATAGGACCCATTGCCTTACAGCAATACAAAAGTCGCAAATGATAGTCAAAGTCTGACAACGCTCGCAAATGCTCGAGCCTTCATATTTTACAAACACCTCTGTATGGAGATCTCGTCTTCAATGTAAACGCTTCATATAATGCGGTGTCTGTGTAGTCTGCGTATATAGATTTAATTTTCAACAATTTAATTAAACCATTTGCTATTAATAATAAATCGTGTCTACATAAACTTTACCGAAGTAATTTCTTCTGTATGGCTTCCAAATGTCAAACATAAAGTAAAATAATGTTCACCTTTACACTTCGAATGAAAATTACGAGATCGTGGAAATCTTTTACCCACCTTAAATAAACTTAACGGGTGATTATAATTTAATTTCGGTTTATCTAACCCGGGAGTTCGAAGTTCGACACGAGTTGAGGGCTGCTTGCATTTCTTTGCTTATAACTTCGAGATTTGAACTGTTGTTTTAAGCTTTCGAAATCTGGAGATATTTATTGGTTGGCCTGGAAGCTTCATTATTTATACGGTATCGACAAAATGCTTCTGGAAGAGCAACACAATGATACCGAAAGATATTGATAAACGGCAGCCTTACCGCAAGTCTTTTGAATAGTATGAACGTAGAACGTAGTTAATATGAACGGATGTGAACCTAAAGGTGACGTTGTGACAAAGAGGTTTGGGCACTGTGAATGCCATTTCGCTTTGTGTGGTAGGCTGATAGGGCACAGCACGGCGGATGTCATTCCAGATCTAGAGCAGAGCCCAACTGGGGAAGTACCTCCACCTTACAGAAAACTGCAGCCAAACAACACTAGACTAGACCCTACTCATAGTGTTGCGTTCCTTGCCGGTGAGTAAGGTTGCCAGAGCTCACAGACGGGGCGGAGTGTTAGGGTCGGCAACGGGCATGTAATTCCTCCAGAGTTGCAGGCACACATAAGCTACGGAGACTGCTTACCATCAGGCGGGCTGTGCTTGTTTGCTACCGACGTAGTATACAAAAAAACTATTCCGGCGTTAATGATACCGCTGTATCTGTCAATTTCCTTAGTAAAATGAGTGACGGATTGAACGTTATAATATTTTCTCTCAGACATTTTGCTAAATTTATTTATTTTATTTTTTAGGAACATTTACAGCTAGAGAAACAAAATAGGTTGCGACATAGTAACAGTAAGCCAATTACAAGCAAGCAACTTGAATTTACGGGAATGATTTTTACTTAAACTTGCTGTATTGTTACTGTATTGTTTTCATTAATAGTCCAATTAGCTATGATTAATATCATTTCAGAATAAAAGAAAATCTTATATCCATGAATTTGTTTTTGGCACGAGTCACTTTAAAACGATATAATTTTATCCTGCGGTCTGTATTCATGAAAATTTGCTTAAATAAATGTGAAATATTTTAACGTTGTTGAAAGGGTACAATTTGTAAATGCGATTAACGAGATTCTGTAATGAGTTTAAATGATGAATGTAATTTTAATCACGTTATTAATTTAATTAATTACACTCTGATATTTTGTTTGAGAGGTATTATCTGGTTTGTTATACAACGTTTGGAATATTTAACGATAATTATTACCTACTCCGGTCACTATACCGATCGGAAGTATGGCGATTTGTAAATAGGTGATGTTTCTAGTTTTTCATTTCATTTCATTTCATTTCGTTTATTTATAAACACAACATATTTACACGTCAAACAGTTCAATTAATCGCTTTTCGTTATACATGTAACACTTTATCTTAAGATAATTAATTACATTAGTAGAAATACACTTAGGTTAAGTTATTTTTAAAATAAGCCCACCAAAAAATAGGAGGTTGTTAATAATAAATAACTATCCACCTAAGCACATTTAGTTTTATTAATGATTAGAGTTACATTATACATATATATTAGAGTTATATATATATTCTTATTAATTATTTATTTTTGGTATTTGATGTGTAAGGGTCAACGGGTTGGTCATTTGCATAAACTCTGAGACAGTGTAACAAGCCAGGTCCATTAACATTGTCTTCAGTTTTTTAGAGAATATTGCGTTGCTTTTTGCCTCTTTTATGTTTAGGGGGACATGGTTATATATGCTAATGCGTTTTATGGATATATCATGATTCTAGTATTACATATTACGAACTCAAATTCAACAAAATATCGTTATTTATGCTTACCGGTACAAGTTTGCATGCACCTAGTAGAAATGTTTTATTCTGTAGGATTTTTATGAAAATATACTTTCTAAACAAAGTACTATTTACTTATTACTATTGCTTCCATAAAATTAAGACATGTATTACACTTACTAGCTTTTGGGCACATTTACTAGCTTTACATGTCTTCGCTTTTTACTGATTTTAGGAAAAAATAATATTTGTATTGTATTGTAAATTGTAATTGTAAAAATAATAATATTTACATATATGAAACAAAAACTGAGGCTGATTTTTACTTAATTCACTCTTAAAAAGTATGGGCTTCTTTAGGGTCATGTTGACATTTTTGGACTTGATAATACGTAATAAAATTATAGTTACTCAACTGTTGTAAATTTTGGATGAAAATCAATTACAATACATTATTAATTTACTGGTTTGGAAATGAAAGCACAGTAAGATGATTGTGTTATAAAATTAAGCATAATTTACCAATTTACCAAATTATTTATTTCATTCAAAAATAAGTTACTGCCCTGCTGAGTATCCTCCAACAAGTTTAGAATTTTCAATTTATTGCTCAAATTGAAATCATGTTACCATATTCAGCAGATTACCTTTTTGAGGTGCTAACACAAAATCCCGCCATTAATTACGTGATGATCAAAAGAGCCATAATGTTACTACGAAACATTTGGAGATACGGCTTTTTGGATCAGCACAGATTATTCTATACTTTATTCAAAGCGCGTCGGGATCCACAGGTCAGCCTCTAACCTTAACGGTCAAACCCTAGCTTCATGTTTCAGTAAAACAAAGTCGTAACTGACTAATACTTAAAAATAAATTGAGACTTTATTCCACCAAAAAGTTATGAACCTACATTAAAAATGTGAAAACGTAACGAGAATTTGAGTGGGATTTATGGCGACACGGTAATTTTTTAAGGTTGTGTTTTAAAATATGGCGAGGCTTGTAAATTAAGGGGCTGTTGTATTTTGACGCTCGGAATGGCGAGATAATAAATTGGACATGTTTTTAACGCTCCCTATTTATACTAAAGTTTTGATAGGTACACTTTTGCTTAGTCAGAGTTGAAGCTGTTTTCCAATTTTAAAATCTGTTAAGGATTGATACTTGATAAGCAAGGTGGTAGGTTCGCCGTGAGCTTAACAAAACACTTTTACTATTGCGTCGTGTCTAAAGTCCAACTTCCTCTCGAGCGCGTGTCTCAGGTGACGCTTCGGGCCCTCGGCCATACGCGGAGCTTGGCGCTATTTTACGATACGATCTGAGGGCCTACCGTGAAAAAAGAAAAGCGAAATTTCGTTATCTGCCTCTCTGTACCTCGAATAAGCAAGAGTGATAGAGATATTGGTTGGTGCACACAAATACACCGCGGATCATGTTATAATGCTTATATATAAGCAGATGACACACGGGTCCTGTCAAAATCGTGACATAACAACATCAAATATATCAATATATTAATATGTATGTATTGATAACTGCCTGCTAATTTAGAAAAAGGATATATCATATGTAGGTTCATATATTGTTGCAACTGCTGAGAACCTGGACCAGTTGGAAGTCCAACTAAATGTCACAGCCCAACAGATTCTCAACTGGTGTACCATGAATGGACTACTGTTAAACCAAACAAAAACGCAATTTATACAGTTTGATATATCAGGCAGGTAACGATGTCCGTTAAACATACACCACCAAGGCACTACCATCATCCAGGTGGCAACCACGACATTCTTGGGCTTTCAACTTGACCAGGGCCTGACGTGGGAAACGCAGATAAGCGCGGTATGTGGCAAGCTTAGCAAAGCCTGTTTTACACTGTCGAGGTTAAGCCAGACCTTACATAGCCAGGCGGTGCGCACATGTTATTTCGCGAGTATACAAGCGATTATTCAATATGGTTTGGAGTTCTGGGGACGAGCAGCGGAATGGCAGCGCGTGTTTCGACTGCAAAAACGCGCCGTGCGCACACTAGCTCGCGCTAGATACGACGACAGCGCTAGACAACATTTTAAAGCACTCGGGATCCTAACACTACCATCCCTATTCATTCTAAAAATAGCTGTATTTGCTAGGGAGAACATGTCGCTATACGGCAAGCGAGGCGATGGCGCTGCCCGGGTCACCCGAAACGCGCACTTGTTAAAAACAATCTCCTATAAAATTAAAAAAACCGGAAATACTGTGTATGTTGGTGGTCCGGTAGTATACAACAAGCTCTATCACAGAAGCGGTAAAGCTTAGTTCCTTCGAAATAAAACTAAAAAATTGGCTCGTCAAACAAAGCTTTTATAGTTTTCAAGAATTTCTAGATTATAAAGAATAGTGTAATATAATTAATTAATTTAATTTGATTTTTAGTATTAAATTGATAGATATAAGATATGTATAATTATGAAATTGTGATCTGTAATATCTTTTTACTAATAAATTATGTCTATGTATATGTCATATGGGCGTTAATATTATTATAATTTATATCAAATTCTTCATCATCTTAGCCATGCATTATCTACCTGACATCCTCAACATGATCTTATCTGACTTACCTGATATGTTAATGACGCAATATAAAACAGCAACGAATATAATTATATTTACTTAATTTTAAATAAGAGGTAACGCGGCCAGCGTTATGGGATCTTTGCCGCAGGCAGAGGCTTTAGAAGGGGTATTCTTTTTATAACTAATTTGTTAATTAGTATATCTTTTAATTTTAGTTTTATTTAATATTAGTTTAATTTTTAAGTAGTTTTATTTTATGGCTAGTTTAGTTTTAATTTTAAACTATGTCAAACTTCTAAAATGAGCACATTAAGAACTAGGTCGTACTATGAAAAGTCAAATGAAATGGTTGTTAGATCCTGTTTGCGTTTGATGACATAATAAAATCCGCCGAGACAGGTAATGCTCAATCGGAAAGTAATACTGCGATTCGAGGCACAATAGGTCGGCAATTACATCGCTCTAACTGGGACGCTCGTTTAGTTCACTTGTACAAAAGTCCGTTTTGAATAAATAAGTGGAAAAGTTGACCGAACTCATTTGGGACAAAAAAACTTACATTGAACGGACCACATTTCAAAAAATTCACGATTCAAGCCTCATTGCTTCTTTAGTCCTAAAATATCCACATAAAATAAAAATACAAAAAAATATGATGCTGTAGGGTTGGTTATTTTGCCGAATAATATTTAAAGAACTCATGTAATTTCTTCTTAAAAAATTCTGTCGTACCTATTTAACATGATATCTCATATGAGAGTTTATTAGTATAATATATTTTTGCGAATAATTTTATTCAAAATAATATATTTCTAGGGCCCTGGCAAACGTGTAGGTATAAAAATATTATGAATACAAACATATGTATATTTTTCCGTGCGTAATAATTTTACTTAATAAGTGAAATATTCATTTCCATTGGAATTTGTTACATCCTTTCATTATTTTGTCATTATTATTTGTATTACGGGTATGACTCGTAATCTAGTTTTGTTGGATTTGTTTAGAAGTCAAATATTTTGTTCTTTGCCACTTTATAGTCAATCGAGTATAGAAATTCTTCCCACGGAACCCGCTCCGGCTGGGGAATGAGCTCCCTGCCGAGGTTTTCCCGAGGGTCTACAGTATGGGGCTCTTCGAAAAAGGAGTGTACAGGTGTTTAAAGGGTCGGCAACGCGGATGTCACACAGCTGGAGTTGCAGGCGTTCATAGGCTACGGTGACTGCTTACCATCAGGGGTGCCTGCTTACCACCGACGTGATATAATAAATATAGACTTTTACTTACCACAATACAATTAAGGCCCAGTAACTGCACCTTACATACTATTTCAGTTCAACTTGAGTTCAAGTTAAAAATATGGTTGAAATCAATTAAAATGATAGCAATTTACTTGTACAACTAACTCACCCCGCGTGAACTCACGCTAAAGGTTAGCATTGTCGAACAGATTGATACGAAAGCTGCAATTTGCCCGCAACTCTGCCAGGCCTTGCCTGCGGGCATCGGTTCCCAATGAGACGATAACAAGACCACAATTACTGCGTATTACAGCCCAATTTGAACGTACGCTGGCATTATCGTGATATTTATTTTGAATCGTGTTATTTAGTTGTCCGTCTGGCTTGCGACATTACATGCGCGTATAAGTACCAGCGAAACGCACGATAATTGAATTTTCGCACTTGTATCGTACCTAATGTAATATTGTTTAAACACCATTTTATTACACGTAAGTATTAGTTTTAAATACTACTTACTACCAGTTTAACAACTAAACGAAGACGCGTTCAGGCAGAGGCTAGAGACTAGTAATAATAAAGCGTCGGTTCTCAAACATCTTTCATAATTTTTAAAAAAATGCCCAGAAGACTGGCAGTGCTGCCTCTTTGGATGGCCAGATTTAATCTCTGGCCGAAATAGCTGCCAGCCCTCTGGTCACCTGAAGCATCCCGGCATTTTGCGCTGGGCCCCCACGGTCCTAGAGTTTCGACGCCAAAGGGCGCAAATATGTAGCCCTCGCCGAGGACAGCATATTTTAACACATGATGGCGGCTTGGGGAACATTTTTTATTTATAAGTTTATTTTTAAGTCTATTTTAATTTTTATAAACAAGGACGTATAACAGGTAGTTTAGTTTTAATGATTAGTTAGTTTATTTAAGATTTATTAACTGTATATTTTCGTCTTATGTTGTCCCGATAAAAACGTATACTAGAAATTTAAAGCTACATTTTGTATCAACAAAGCGTTTAGTAAACTATTTACTTATGTGAAGTCGAGGCATACTGACCTGCTACGTATCTATAGTATGAATAAAAGGCGTAAAATCATTGCGAAATTAATTGTACCGTACTCTTGAGTAATAAATTCCAAATTGAAACCAGTTTTCAGTTGTTGTGCATTTTGAGACAAAATATAGATTATTAACTCCCATTGAGAAGCCGTTTGAATTGAACCTTTGTTGCATCAACTTTGTTCAGAGGCTCCTTTATAGTCCTCTCAACAGACGGTCGACATTGTAAGATATTATATAATGCTTCTATGATGAAGCGAACTGTAGCAATAGGTACATAGAATAAGAAGCGATACGGATAGGCTGTTTACTGCAATCTAAAAAAGCAAATAAAATGGCTGTTACTATTATAAACACTTATTAATTTAAAACTTTTAGGAAAATTTTAGTCAGCACTAGTCAGTACTAAATTAATGTCACATATACAATAAATATTTTTTACGATACACATTTAGACTT
Organism: Cydia pomonella; assembly: GCF_033807575.1. Lineage (NCBI taxonomy): Eukaryota > Metazoa > Arthropoda > Insecta > Lepidoptera > Tortricidae > Cydia > Cydia pomonella. The sequence continues at coordinate 4,255,406 of NC_084717.1, read as the reverse complement.
CATAGAAATAAAGATACGTTGACACTTTCACGGACGACCGTCGAGAGACGTAAATGGAGGGCCTCATGATATGGCACCACGTCTGTAGCCGATGATTTTTATTTTGACAAAACCGCTATCTCGTCCACAGTTTTCATAGGAACAAAAAGAAGACAAGTAAAGTCCCGTCCACAATTTTAATAGGAGCAAAATGAAGACAAGCCGTTTTAGGCCCATCAAAAGGCTTTAGAAAGCCTTTAAAGTCTGACTTACCGACGTTAATGCATCACCAGTACAAGGCCATGACGCATGCCGCGGCACGATACGACTGAGGACGTTAGAGCTATAGAGGAGATGCCGTATCACGAGTCTCTTAAATGTATGAAAATGTATACAAACTGAGCTATCAAAATGTGGCACATTTTTTATAGATAATGTAACGTGGCAGTCCGTCCATAAAAGAGAAATCATCTTGTATGGGATTTACCTGTGCTACAGCAGGCAATTTTGTGAATGGCGCTATGTCCGTAAACGTGTTAGTATAATAGTTACTTATACATATATTATTTAAAAACATCACACTTTTTGTCTGTAGGGTAAGAATAAAAGACTCGTTTAATTTTTTTCAACGCGGGTGATTAACAATATTCTGCACTTGAATGAACTTCCGAAACACGGGTATGTATTGCTGTTCTTTAAGATCGCACAAGCAAGGCATATTCTTGGGCCGATCAGTGTAATTTGATCTGTAGATCTATAATATTGGTAAGAGCGAGATACCCTGAGGGTAAATGTAGAACCTCTTATTGTATGGTTCACTCGTGGAATTTTATTGTATGTTTCCTGTAGACATCGCAAAATTAAGAGAATATAAAGCGAATTAATACGCTGCATCTTAACAGGCGTTATAATTTTTTTTAGTACTTGCGATTACAATAAGATAGCCCATATATACATATATTATGTACCCGCGTCGTTAAATTTTATTGTATCGTCCACAAAAGAGACCTTTTAGTAAAATGTTTATTAGTAACAGATTTTAGCTTGGAATATCAGTCCAATCAGTCTAATCTCAGTTGTACGTTGCTGTATAGGTATTGTAAGCAACCTGCGAGGCACGGCGTTTGGACGCTTGTTTAGTAAGCGATTGGAATGGTCAGAAAACTGTCAAAGGCCGTAACAAAGGCCCGTCCAGTTTGCATTCTGCTTACGTTTGTAAATCGCAAAGTCCTTTGTCGCAAATCTGAACAATGTCGTGCGTGTCGAATAGGTACGAGTATGGGATATTGTTGTTTTGTCGCATCAATTTTTGAGACGCTAAAAATTGGCTTCCGATAGGTTAAAAAACAAGTTTTTGTAGATTGTTTATAACTCGATTAATTAATTCTAAAGTTTGTAGGAAAAATGGAAAGTATAACTATGTTTTCAATTTTGAAATCAGTTCATGCCTCAAAAGCTTAGATACCGTATTGGGCCCTTTTTTATTATTCGGTGTCCTAATTCACTAGGTGAATTAATGAACTACTGTGAAAAAGTAATTCAAGTTATGTCAAAGTAATACAATGAAAAATTTTAATACCTAAAAGATTAGAGGTAAATGACAAATTGCAGCCAAGGATACCTATAAATTACAATTGTCAAATACCTTAGTCAATTTGGCTCCGTTCAATTTGTCTACTCGTAGATATCTGTAACAATGATATAGTACAATAAAATTAGATTAGATGACATTTTTTAAGTTTAAAATTAAATTTAGAATACGAAATAACATCTAGACCTATGTATGGTGGTTAATGATAGGGTGACTGCTATAGTTATAGGCCACTACTTAGAATTGACCACTCTTAATAACAAGACTATTGGCTTGTTTCTTTCTGATTTGTTAACAGTGGCCAATAACTATGTAGTGGCCAATAATTATATCAGCCACCCTATTCCTATTATCACTTGTACTTTTCGACAAGAAATTTATCATCCTTAATACTTTAATCTTCAGTCCAATCTACACCAAATCCCGGTTTCCCAAGATTAACTTCTGTCAAAAAAGACCAAAGCGGCAGCGATAATTTTCCAAACTTAATTATGCTTATTACTCAACCGCCTAAATGCCAGCGACTTATTATGGTGCCACATTTTCAAATAATTCAAGGTATTGTGGCATTTTTGTAATGAGGAACTCCAGACACGCTGTAAACTTTTTAATATTTTTGTGGCATTACAAAATTGGGCACAAATTCTATAGCAATTGTATAATTGGATTTGTACCGAGGAAAATTCTAAGGCAAAGAATTAAATTACTTCAGAGTGACAATTTGACGATCGTAATTGTGAGTTTTGTTACAACGCAAAATTTTATGTGTACCTATAATGTACTTTTATTTCATTGCAAGTTTGAGAAAAGCACTATACAAATCTCGGAGAAACGGGGTTACCGGCTGCGTATCCCTTTACGTCCTCGCTACGCTCGGCCGTCTACTACAATTTGGTTTTTGATCAGAGTATTCGGTATTTTTTTTCTTTTGATTTACAAAACACAAAGATACACTTCCGAGTGCTCGACATTCTATTGCCCAATAGTTGGCACTCTTCTGTCACCTCTGTTGCTAATGACGTAAGATTAAAGATTCTGTCGCTTAAAATTAATTGTAACATAAAATGCAGGTGTCAGAAAATAAATTAAATATGCCGAAAAAACATTGCTCTCTGAAACTGCACGTCAAATCGGCCCGTCACATGTAAATCGTTAAAACAGTATCGGAAACACATTCGATCAATCATCAACGGAGCCGTACGTGGCCGTGTGACAGGTAACAAATGGTAGAAAATATAACAAAAGTATGGGTAATTTGAAAAACATTCACCTGTTTAGGGGAGAGCTGGGCAAGTTGCAAAAAGGAACAGGTGTTTATTAGTCACCTGCAATAGTTTACGAGGTGAATATTTAAGCCATATTGACCATTTTTAGGCAATCCCGAAATCGCGAAAAAAAATGTCATACATTTTGGCTGCCTGACCTTGACATTTTCTATTAAAATTAAATTTATAGCCCTCCTGCAATCCTGGCAGGGTCGCCATGAAGTGTTAGGCGTTAGGGGTAGTAATTGATACTCAGGAGCTCGGTTCACTACTAACTGATTTATTCAAGATTAACAGGGTTTATATAGTAGTAATCTACGTGTACTGACATTTAGTTGACATTTAACATATGCATAAATAATTATTATTTAAGTCCTTCAATTAGGTCGTAACCTTTGCATACATTAAAACTCTACGTCATGCCTACAGTACACCATATGAGTGTTAGTAACATACAAAGTGAAAAATAAAAATTAATATTAAGACTTACAGCTATATAAAACCTAACATGCAAAAGGTACAGTGCGCTGCGAAATTGCATGGAGAAATTATGAATGAATTCATTGACAAAGTCGCCATGCACTATGGCTTATGTTTCTATGGGAATGTAAGTTTTTTTTTCGCGATTTTGGGGTTGGTCCCATAGTAAAAGTTGCTCAGTATGATCCCTATATATTCACCTTAAATTATTGCAGTTGACTAAATATACACCCTGTATTAGGGCTCATATATACGGTGCGAGAACTCTCATACGAGGTTCATTACATTGCGGTATTTGATCATTCGGCTGAACTTGATGTACCGCTAGTCCGCAATGTAACTAAAATCACATGCGAATTCGCATGCCGTCTAAATGAGCCTGACATCAATGTCTTAAAAACTGGGCACGCTAGAAGTGTAATGATTTCGAAAATGTAATACGGAGGCATTTTTTTATTTACCAAATTATTATTGATGGTTCATCTACAAACTCCCAAAGATGCGCTTCATCTATATTATGCCACATACCATCTTATATTCCAATAGGTATACATGTTGTAACACGAGGAACCCGAAACATTTTAACGACGCACTTCTGAGATCAAAAGAAGGAAAAAAAGTACCAAAATTTCGCCAAAAAATTTTTTTTGGGTTTTTTCAAAGTTTTGAATGTATTTGTACATAAAATGTTAATTTTATGGTAAAACTGGCACTGAAAATGAATATTTAATTTCTTTTATTGTAAAACTTAGTTTTTGTAAAGGTTACTTGTCATTTTTTGAAATTTATCATGATGACATCATCCATGATGAATCCATGATGGCATCATCGCTATTAAAAAAACGTTCTTTACAATAAGAAGATGTTTTTTTTTAATTGGTATTAACTCTGAAACTAGGCGAAATCCAGAAAAGTTAAAATGAAATTTTTGTCTCTAAATGTGATCAGGAATACACTGTTAAAATCGTTCGGTTTCCTCATGTTACACCGTGTATTATAATCCGCATATTAAGAGTCTAAGGTCACGTCAGTCTTCAGTCCATTTCATTACTATTAAAAGAAAAAAAAACATTCATATCTGACACAATTCGAGTATGAAGAAAATAAAGAAGAAAAAATCTTACTTACTTTATTTTCCCTGACCTCTTCGAATAGTTTATAAACTATACGATGTTCTGACTTCTTGTTTTCTCCTATCGCGGTACAAATAACATACTTAAACTTTTCTTCGAGAAACTAAAAACCTAGTTACTGTAGAAGATCGCCTGAACAGAGCTACTAAGTTTCTTGTACCTTACTGGCTCGCAAACAATTACGGATTTTTACGTGTAACTAATTTAAGGCACACTCACATTTGTGCTATGCTCACGAGTACTTTAAGAGAATATAGCAGCTGAATCCCTTCTCAAATTTGAGAATTTCAGGTAAATATCTCCGTCGTGCTGACGGGGACGGCTTCTAAAATTAGTGCGATAAGGACAACTGCAGCTCAGGCAAACAATCCTGTGTAGAAATTTCAGAAATCGAGGCTTGATTTTCGACATTTTCCTCCTCCAAAGCTTAACCAATCGTAATGAAATTTTGGAAAAAAATGAGAAAAAACCTATATCTGAACGTTTTGATTTTTGCGTTTGTTGTTGCCGATTTTGTATGCTAGACGTCTGTTTACGGCGCATTTATTTGGCCGTTTTTAGCGCAGTTTGAAATAACCTAGTTCCTAAAGAAGCAACAATATCAAAAAAGCAAAACATAGACACAGATACTGGTTATATTGAACTCATTTAAAAAAAAAACACTTAGGGCTAAAATCCAGAAAGTTTTGTCGAGAACGTTTGTATAGAAAAATGACCACTAAAGTATGCCCTTGAGTCACACGAACCTAGCCACCGTGATGAAATCGAAGCTACGCTCTCATTGTAAGATTCCGCAGCAAACTCAGCTGAATTTCACCTTCCCATACAAATGGAGAATCGTTCTCATTTTAAAACTACGCGTTGGATTGTAACTAAACTGCACATACAATGTCATGACGTCATGATATCTATGCTTGTAATTAGTCTATATAGCTCCTGCTTATAAAACAAACGAAATAGAGCAAAAACAAGTTGTGTATGAAAAACTTAAATTCACTGTTTTTTTTATACTACGTCGGTGGCAAACAAGCATACGGCCCGCCTGATGGTAAGCAGTCTCCGTACCCGACCCTAAACCCGTCCCCCCTCGATGAGCTCTGGCAACCTTACTCACCGGCAGGAACACAACACTATGAGTAGGGTCTAGTGTTATTTGGCTGCTGTTTTCTGTAAGGTGGAGGTACTTCCCCAGTTGGGCTCTGCTCTAGATCTGGAATGACATCCACTGGCTGTGCCCTACCACACAAAGCCAGATGACATTCACAATGCCCATACCTCTCTTATTAATGTCATATTTCTTGAAATGCTTACCGGTATTCAATTAATTATCTCCAACCAAAACTATGCTTCTAAATTTGTTGTAAGCTCCTCTGGAACATTATCGTAGCTACGCGCGTAATTTAAGGCGCTCTCAGGTTTGTGCTATACTCGTGTTTTACAACGTGGGGCTCTGCGGTTAGCCACCGCCTCGTGAGACTAATGTCGCGGGCTCGCTCTAAGGAATCGCCATTAAGTTCACACATTGTAACTTCTGCTAAAGCTTATTGTCCCGCGTCTGAAGGTACTCAGACTTAAAATAATTACGACTTGAGCGTTTGTAATTGTTGACAATTGTAAACCCTTCTTTACCTCAGTACACTGAGAAGAGAACCATTTAATACAATTGAAATTGCATTAACGTTTACTGCTTTTTTCAGTGTAAATGTGTCGTTTGGATGTCAACTGCCTGCTGCACGCTGCATTGCTGTCGTGGCGTTGTTTTCGCCACCGCACTACTGTATGTGTCAATTTTCTTGATGAAATGAGCGAAAGGATCAAAGTCATAATCGCGGCAGTAATGCGGCGGCAAATGGCATTCATTTATCAAGAAAAGTGACAGATAAATATAGTGGCAGTGCATCTGCAGTTGATATCCGAACGTCACCTTTAGGACGTACTTTAGCATTAGTACCTAAGCTAATAAAACATTTCTTTCTCAGTATTATTTTTATTTATTAACTGTTGCTTGGTTCAGAGAAATAGTCAAGTTGCTGAGATTCCATTACATATCTACTTCTTTGTGTAATGATTAAAACGTTATTCATAAAACTTTACGAGCCTGGTTTAGTTAAATTATGTTTTATCCCTTTCTTGAAAATACATAACTCACAATTACAGATAACGACAAACGATTCATAGCTGATTCAGGGCTGTAACGCGTTTATGAATAACGAATAAAATAACATAAGTGGTTAATGGCTGAATTATAAGCCGCGCGCCTTTTCGAAGCCATGTTTCTGTCGCGCTGCGGTGGGCGGGAGTGCGTGCGTGCGATAAGGACAACTGCAGCTCGGACTAAAATTCCCACGCAAAAAAATCAAAAATCGAGGTTTTGTTCTCGACTGTTTCCCCCTCCAAAACGTAACCAATCATTATGAAATTTTGGAAACTGCAAGGGAAATAAATAATCTATAATGCTATGTTTTGATTTTAAGGATATTTGTTGTCATATTTGTATACTACGCTTTTTTTGCAGCCAATTTAATTTAACCGTTTTTGCGATTTTCGAGGCGCTATAAGTTTCTTCAAAATAAAATAATTCAAAAAAGCAAAACATAGCGGCACAGATATTGATAATATTGATCTTATTTGGAAAAAAAATAGGTTAAAAATCCAGAGAGGAAACAGTCGAGAGCAGTATGGAAAAATTGCAACTAGGAATTCCTCTTACTTTTTGATTCCTACCAATATAAATTACAAAATAAACCTCTTAGCTGCGGATTTGAAACGAGATTTCTTCATTTCATTCATTTAGATACCTGCCGACTCTTCCAAATTAAATGTATATATCAGAATTACAGATGAAGGACTATTTCTTGCTTATTCGTGTGAAGCTATAAAAAATACGGACATGAGATCCAGTTACATTACTTGTAATGTTATAAAAGATAGAAAAAAGTTATTTCATTATTATTTCTAAATACTAGCTTCTAGGTACCTGAAATTTCGTCTGCATAGAATTAGTACCTCCAAACCTCACTTCATAGTAATACATTCCCCTCCTATATTACCTCCAAAAAGGGATGATTTCCGAGATAAAACTATTATTTGGCTTTCCCCAGATCTTGATCTATCTCCTTACCGATTTTCATATAAATCAGTTCAAAGGATCCAGCGTGACGAGGTAGCAAACAAACATACAGAGGTATTTTTTCATTCATAATATTAATTGAATAACTAACTAACTAACTGCTTTGGCTCAGCGATCCAAAAAGAATCTTGGCCTCCGAAACGAGAGAACGCCACCGGTCCCGATCCAGCGCGGTTTCCTACCATGAATTGGCATTCAGCCGACGCAGGTCCGCCTCCACGACATCACACCAGCGGTACCTGGGGCGCCCGATCGGTCGACGGCCGGTTGGTCGCCCCAAGTACGCTTCCTTGACTACGCGATCCTCCCCCATTCTGAGTAGGTGACCGAGCCAGCGAAGTCTGTGGGATTTAGTTACGCCTATGATATTGGGCTCAGCCACCAACTCTTCGATCTCGGCATTTTTCCGGATCCTCCAGGAGCCGTCGTCACTTCGGACAGGTCCCAGGATCTTCCTGAGCACTTTTCTTTCCGCTATCAGGAGCTGACTTTCCTCTTTTTGAGTTAGTGTCCAGGCCTCACAGCCTGAGATGAGAATAGGCCGAATGACGGTTTTATAGATTCTTAGTTTTGTACTCTTACTGAGAAGCCTGGACACCAACACTTTATGGAGGGCTGCACTACATCGTAGTGCGTTAATTGAATAAGTTAGTTTAAATTAACTCTTAAATTGCAACACTATCCGATATACAAAACTAATTAAATGCTGACGTGAGATTATACTCGCTTGAAATAATTTTACATTAGGTACGTTATTATCTACAGAACTAATTACACTACTAAGCGAAACGTAATCATGTCATACGTTTTAATTATATTCAACCGATTAAATCTAATTAATATTCATAGTGTATACAATTTAAATACTAATTTGTTTTTGCAACACGACTATAGATAGTTTAGGGATTACTGGAACACATCTTCCTTTAGTGTGAAGAGATCAGATAACATAAACTTTTTTTTCTTTGCCAATGCTTTGCCAAATTTCCACTTCTATCTAACTGAGAGAACATAGCTGGAACACTAAGTAATCATGAATATGAATGGTATGAATAAGAAGCAAAATATAAATCTAATATATCTATCTAATATCTAGTGCTTTTATGCTTTTGAAATATGAAAATTGACGTTAGCTAAAATGCCTAAAATAAACAAACAACCGTACATTTGTACATATTAAAGCGAATATAATAAAAACAAACGTGCCGTAATTCAGAAAACATTGCTAGTCTACATTCAAACACCGTATTGTCAACAAACGAAAGTTTATAAAACAAAGCGCGGACATAAAAATTCATTAGGATTTGAACAAAAAAAACTATTCCTAACTCATGAATGTGGCGAGCCATGACTACGGCAAGTACCGTAAAGCGTAGTAGCGTACGCTAACTTCATTCTGCGCGCGAGCCTGCAATGTGAGCCGAAAAAAATCAAAAATGAAACGTACACAGGAATTTTTAGGTGGAAAATATTTTTCGATGCCATTTTCCTGGTTTTGTTAAACAAGATTTCGGAGTAACGAATGTTTCTGACGGTTCGGCGTTTAAAGATATATATATTTTTGCAATTCTTTCAGTTTAATATTTAATTTGGTTAACCTCTGATCATATTAATTTCTGTTCAATTAAAGTAGCGATAACCTAGTTGATATTTCTAGCATATATCATTTAAAATATACAGAAACTTACTGAAGATTATTTACATTCATTACGTAAAATAAATTTGGTTATCAAAAAAAATAGATGCCCAACAGAGCAGAAAGTTAAATGCATAGCATATCAGGCCAATAATACGGGTATTAGTTGTGAAAGTATTAATCTGGTTTTTATTTATAACGAAACACAAATGGATAGAAACACAAACACTTAAATTAAAAACTTATTAATAAAAAATTGTCCCAAGTCGAGATCGCTTGGTGATTGAAATAAAATAAGAAATGTCCTATTTGCCTTGAAAATAAGGGTTATAACCGGGGACGGTTAATAAGGGTCCTGTGTTTTACGCGAAAACAGCCGTAAGGGAAAAGAACACTCACTGGGAAAACTATGAGGTCGCGCGCACGTTGCATCTCAAACGCATGCCGGAAACGAACTATTGATATGGCGCACGCGAGGTGATTGAGTGATTGATTTAGAGTGAATGTGATGAATGGTGAGTGTATGAAGATTAAGGGGTTCACAGACGTGTGTATGGTGAAGGTGTGTCTACACGTCTGTGTGGAATTGTAGGTTAGGGCGGTGCTACAGGCTCCCCCTTCGGGCCATGGGGACGTCCTCGCCCATGGGCCGACTCACAGGTTGCTTCTTGCGTGGTCTTCCTCTCTTCTTCTCACCAGCTGCAGGTGTAGTAGGAGTGACAGGTGTGCGCTTGGGCGGTCTACCTCTCTTCCGTTGTGGCATGACGGGTTCTGCAGGTTCATCACCACTCTTCTGATGGTATGTTGTCAAGTCTGATACATGATATTTACCAACAGTTTCACCATTGTTTGTTATTAAGTAGGTAGTCGGACTGACTACCTTTGATATAATGTATGGTCCGTCACGTCGGGGTGCAAATTTGCTAGTTATGCCTTTTGTTTGGTTACTTAAAACGTGTGTTTTCAAGAGGACCTTGTCTCCAATGTTAAGATTTTCATGAGGTCTACGCCTTTGGTCTGCATAGATCTTTCTGCGATCCTGTTGTTGGAGATTGTGTTCTTGGGCTTCGGCGAGGTTGTCACTGAGTCTCAACAGGTAGGGCGTTATCTGGGGTATAAAATTCTCAGCTTGGATAACTGCCCGTAGATCATGCTTATTCTCTATGGGTGATCGCATCTCTCTCCCGAAGGCGAGGTAAGCAGGCGACTTTGCGGTGCTTTGGGTGACAGCACTATTCATGGCAAAGCGTACAGCAGGTAGGGCACTCGGCCACTTGGTGTGGTTCCCCTCAACTATGATGGCAAGTTGACTCTTGAGGTCTCTGTTCTTTCTCTCTACTGGGTTTGCTTCTGGATGGTAAAGAGGTATCAGATTCTGCTGAACTCCTAAGGTGTGCATAACTTTCTGCATGACCTGGGACACAAACTGCACGCCATTGTCAGATATCACTCTCCTGGGAAATCCATATCTGAGGAAGACTTCTTCAACCAGGGTTCTGGCGCAAGCTTCTGCTGTTGCTGTAATCAATGGGAAGAGCTCAACCCACTTAGTCGCAGTATCCTCTATAATGAAAATCCATCGTTCTTCTTTTTCCCCAGTAGGTAAAGGCCCAAATAGGTCCATTGCGAGAACCTCAAATCTCTGAGCTGGTACAGGGGTCTGCAGTAACCCTGCAGGCTTCAAGTTGGATGGTTTGTAGCGCTGGCACTCATTACAATCTCGTACATATTCTGTGATATATCTCTTCATACCGGGGAAGTAATACCTTTTACTTACTCGCTGGTATGTTCTTTCAACTCCCATGTGTCCGGCTGTAGGAGCATCATGTAGTTCCTTTAGGATCTCCTTTCTCATGGACTGTGGTATGACTAACTGAGGGTCGTCACTCTCGACGTCAGGGTTAAAGTGGTATAGCACTCCCTGTGACATATAGTATCCTCTTTCAGTCCAGCGTGTAGCAGCCTCTATGTTGTCGTTTTCAAAGTCCCTGGCAATCTTCCAGATTTCTGGGTCCTCTGCTTGTGCGCTCCGTAGGTCTGTAGGTGACATGTGTGGTATATCTACTATGACGGTGCATAGGTTACAGGCATCTTTAGTAATATCATCACACACAGGTCTGCTCAGGGTGTCAGCAACAACATTCTTACTTCCGGGTTGGTACTCAATTTTCAAGTTGTAAGCCTGTATCTTCAGAGCCCATCGCGCGAGGCGCCCTGTAGGCGTCTTGAGGGTTAAAATCCATCGTAAAGGTTGGTGATCAGTGACGAGGACAACTTCTGAGCCTTCAATATATCCACGGAACTTGTCAAGGGCCCACACGGCTGCTAGAGCTTCACGTTCTGTGGTCGTGTAATTCCGTTCGGCGCTCGTAAGTAGTCTGCTCGCATATTCTACAGGTCGCTCGTCGTAGCCTTCCCCTTGAAGCAGGACCGCTCCTAAGGCGTATGCACTCGCATCAACTCTGAGAATAAAACGCAAAGTATAATCAACCTGCCGTAAGATTGGGGCAGATGCCAGACGTTTTTTCAACTCCTTGAACGCGTTGGCTTGATCTTCTCCCCAGATCCAGTTCTGGTTCTTTTTTAGTAACATTGTTAGTGGTCTTGCTATCTTGGCGAAATCTGGTATGAATTTCCGAAACCAGGAGCAAGTCTGGATGAAGGTCTTCAAATGTTTGTCATTGTGTGGTTCCTTCATCTCGTTGACGGCCTTAGTTTTCTCACTATCAGGTTGTATTCCATCAGCTGACAGAATGTGTCCGAGGTATTTCACCGATTCACATGCAAATGTGCTCTTTTCTCTGTTCACACGCAGCTTGAACAGTTTGAGTCTCTGAAATACAGCCTCAATATCTTCGAGGTGTTTCTCAAAACTGTCTGAGAGGATAAGGACATCATCAAGGTAGGCCAGTATTGTCACTTTGGGGAGGTTGGAACGAAATCTGTCCACTAGTCTTTGGAATGTCGATCCAGAGTTTCGGAGACCCATTGGCATCCGCTTGAAGCGGTACATCCCGAGTGGAGTCACAAATGAAGTTTTATCACGATCTTCTACTGCCACTGGTACTTGCCAATATCCAGCACGAAGGTCCAAAGCGGATATGTATTTAAACTTGCCGGTTCCATGTAAAATGTCATCTACTCTTGGTAGTGGGTATCGATCGGGCTTGGTTACCGCATTCAGCTTTCTGTAGTCAATGCAAACTCTTATGCTGTTGTCTCTCTTTGGTACCAGTACTACAGGAGCAGACCATGGAGATTCGCACTCCTCAATGATATCATCTTCCAGCATCTTCTCCAGTTCCACTCGCAGAGCTTCTTTCTTAGGTTCTGGTAATCTGTAAGGTGGCACAGAGATTGGCTGTATATTTTTATTGATCAACTCAATATGATGGACGGCATAAGTAGTTGGTTCTCCCCCTAGATTGAAAGTATCCCGATAACGGTCAAGGAGTGAAGACAACTTGTCCCGTTGTTCACTATTGAGTGTAGTGCCTTCATTATCACGAAGTGCCTGAGATGTCTCAATAGGTTTGCATGCAGCTATGGCTACTGTTTCATCTTCATACTGCAGTTCATACTGAATGTCCGGTTCACCTCTAAAGCTCCAGGTATGGTTATCAAAATCAGTCTTCAGTCCTGATCTGAATATGAAATCCATACCTAACAAAGTTTCATTATCAGTAGCGTCGGGGAAGATTATAAAACTCATAGGTATAGGTTTACTTTTTAAGACAACAATAGTGTCTATGGAGAGTATCTCTTCTACTACGGATCGACCTTTAGCATACTTAATATTTAAAGTGGAAGGGGTAAATGACTTACCACAGCTCTTCATTAATTTGTATAGACTTTCACCTGCAACACTCCTCTTCGCGCCCGTGTCGACGACTGCACGACCTTCGCGTCCACAGACGGTAATGGGAAGAATAGGTCGTGGCCTGTCAGATTGTTGTCTCAGTAGAAGGTAGTCGCTTGGTGTAAGTGTATCTGTGTGTGTGTATATCTCGCGCGCGCACATATCGACAGGCGTCGTAGCCTCCGTCGTAGCAGATGGATCTTCCGTAGAGAATGCGCAGAATGCAACACTCGTGCCGCTCCCCGCAGCGCCGGAGTCTTGCTTGCATCGCGGGCAGTTGGCGCGTATCACGCCGGGGGTTCCACATCCGTAACACGAGAACTTTTCACTTTTTGCAATGTCACTATTGTCGGTAGGAGTAACCGCCGTATCAGAACGTTTCGCGAGTAGCCATTTGCAATTATCTTTATTATGTCCGAATAACTTGCAATAATTACAAAAACGACTTGGTTTTGGTTTCGTACTAGAGTTCGTATCGTTCGGCACTTTATTTTCGCTTGTAGCACTTTGTCGCGTAAAGGTTTTTTGTTTTAATTGTTTACTATCGGAAAACGTGGTATTTGTTGACTTATTTTCGGGATTTCGGTCGTTAACGTTATTTCCTACATGTCGAGTGACAGATCGGCCATTGACAGCGTTGACGTTGACGTTTGGCACATTCGCGGACGTCGTTCCATTCGTCTCGTTCATTTCGGCCAATGAATCTTCGACCGATCGAGTTTTCCGTAGTAGATCGTTGAACGATGTGACGCTTTCGCGAGGGACTCGTTTCCGGATCCGCCGGTTTAACAAGCCATAGACAATGTCGATTTGAATGGTTTCCTCTAACGAATATGGCAGCTGAGCTATCAATGCACGAGTTTTACATATAAAAATTTCTGTCTTTTCGTCATTTTGTTCTTCTCGAAATATCTCTCGAAATATGAGGAAAGGTGCTTTCCGTTTGCCAAATGCATGTTGTAGGTCGGCAATGGCCTCGTTCCACGTTTTGACGTTTTTACGAACACCATTCCACCACGTTGCCGCGAGACCGGTGAATAAAAATGACAATCCGCGTAATGCATTTTCATCGGATATATTAGCACAATCTTTGTATGTCTGAATACCATCGATAAAAACCTCTAAGGCGTCTTCAACGGATTCTTCAGCTCCGCTAAAGCTGAGTTTGCAACCGGCAAAATGTCTGTCACGTTGATGCGTTGTAGCCTGAGTCGCCGTCACTAACTTCTCACACAATTCGTTGTGTGATTGTTGCATTTGTTGCAACAACATAGTTAGGTATTCTTGTGGCATCGTCAAATTAAAAGATGGCTCCGGTGTAGCTGACGTCGAAGATGTTTTAATCTTCGCACCGTTTTCGGTATTAAGATCAGCGGCAGCCATGTCTTTTTTGGGTGGCATCTCGTACGCGATTTCCACTCACTACACTATCTCACAACACAATCCGAACGCTGGGCGCCACGTATAACCGGGGACGGTTAATAAGGGTCCTGTGTTTTACGCGAAAACAGCCGTAAGGGAAAAGAACACTCACTGGGAAAACTATGAGGTCGCGCGCACGTTGCATCTCAAACGCATGCCGGAAACGAACTATTGATATGGCGCACGCGAGGTGATTGAGTGATTGATTTAGAGTGAATGTGATGAATGGTGAGTGTATGAAGATTAAGGGGTTCACAGACGTGTGTATGGTGAAGGTGTGTCTACACGTCTGTGTGGAATTGTAGGTTAGGGCGGTGCTACAGGGTAAGTTCACTTTCATAGTTTTATTTATTAAATTATGTAAGGTGCAAGGTATGGCACCGTTTGTACGGTAACAGCGCAAACAGCAATTATAATTTCACACTTAATTTTAATTTTTAAGGGAATGATGTTATTTTAGAGAAATGTAATTATGAGCGTTACTTTTCTAGCGTAGGTTTATTTTCTGTGCGACAATTATTTGCTAAAATAGACGCAAGTTATTAGTTTAGTTAGTAATTTAATTTTCCACTGAATTTCACAGTAACAAATTTCGGAATGTTATTTAAACGCGTATGTGAGGCATAATTTTATAGGTTTAGTGTTTTCACTTAAAACTTTATATTACTATGAACATCTAGATATATTGAATAATATTATTGCTGCAGACCTTTAATACTTTAACAATAAAAAATAAGTAATAAATACAGTAACAACACCAAAAAACAATTTTGTATTAATCAATCTTCTATTAAGTTCAAGACACAAGAGTTGCAAAAATGTACAGTTAATTTGTACATGATATATTATGTTTTAAGTAGTAAATATAAAAATAAATAGTTCTTACAACTCAATGACACCTATTCGTTTTTAATATCACGTACTGAATATCAGAATCAAATTGATATCATATTACACAATTCCTATGATGATTACTGTCATAAACTTGTTGTGAATTGTATTTCCAATCAACACTCGGACCGTAAAAAGTGTGTAAAAAAGGAGCCATTTCCCATTCAAATCCGAGCGACAACTAACCCGCCGATACGTAGTTAGGCCTGTGTAACCTAACTATCGCGAATACCGAACAGCGATCCCTTGGACAAATAGCTATTTGGAGGTTTGACGTAGGTGTTAAAACAGGCAGTTCACAATAAAATTGGGTCTTGGCTTGACCAACAACGTCACCATCGCCATACATTATGGCAACGGTGCGAGCGTGATGAACGTCATATTTAACTATGTGTATTTAAATAAAAATTTGTTATTATGAATTATTATTTTTTATATATTAAAATATATATATATATATATATATATATATAAATCCTCATATTTCTTCTGCAAGAAAAATAATGCCTATTACAGTATAATCCTTCTGTGCGTTTATCAGTGCAAATAGCGATATACGATATTATCTAAGGACGCACCTTACGGGCAATAAGAATGAGGCCAGTACAGCGGTGATACGCACACGAAACCGAGCCAATCGTGCAATCTAACGCCAGAACGCGATTGGTTAATGAGGTCGCATCACGCGCGCAATTGGTCGCAACTTGTTGCGTTAGACTGCACGATTGGTTCGAATTCGTGAGGGACACCACTGAACTTGCACCATTCTCAGTGCCCCTAAGCCCCGTCCTAGTATAGCAAAAGGCATAGGTGAAAACTTATGTAAAAATGTAATTGAACACTTTACTACTTACCTGTATACAGGACAGGAGAGAGGCTTTTCTTCATAGTTTACATAACCTAGCACTTAAGGACCCGGTTACATTTTTTTTTTACAGTTACCGAACATTAGGTTATTGTACTACTACACCTAAAGGCTCAATGATCCTTGCTATACACGAACCTGTCTCACGTTTAATTAATTACGTAGAATATTTATTATCCAATAACACATCGATTCTATACCTTCGCGACGATTCATTCTGGTTTTATTTCAACAAAAAAGCAGTGGACATTTTCTATGCGCCTATTCTGTGGTTTCGCCCATTGCAATCGACACCGGTTTCGATGGATTCCGCAAAAACCAACCGCCTCTGGCGTTGGCACTTTTTAATTTACACTGCCCGCGTGTGAGCCCCGAGTGTAAAGATTCAGGAATATATATTGTGTTGGGCATTTGAATTTCAAGGTACGAAATAATTACGCCAACATTTTTTAATACTTATAAAAATATTATACACGATGCTTTTTTAAGGTTTGGGTAAGAAATACATTTATGGAAACTGGGCATAGTTAAATGTCAGTTTTTTTTTCATAAAAAGTTATTAGCAGCGTTTTTGTAACACGAACATTATATTTAAATCCACCAAACAATTAAAAACTATGACAAAGTACTTGCGGTTTAGTAGCAAATGTATAAATTCAATACTAAGTACCAATCAATATGTAAACTGGCTCCAAGACAGGTGTTATGATTTATTGCATCCAAAAAGGAGTAAATTAGAATACCGTTTTTTTAAGAAAGTTACTTTATTTAAGCTCAAGAACAGGGGTCGTTACTAACTTATCTTAACGCTTATTATTAACTTAACGGACCTTAAAAAAAACACTTTGAGTCTATGAAAGATTATTTTACCAATAGAATTCAACAATTATAGTTTCATAAAATAATGCACTTTTACTTAGTATCAAAATTATTTCGATATAGGTATGTTTATTACATTTTTATTTATTTACAATTACAATATACTTAATGGATATATACAGAGGATTACTATAACTAGCTTATATCTAA
This sequence comes from Cydia pomonella, assembly GCF_033807575.1. Classification (NCBI taxonomy): domain Eukaryota; kingdom Metazoa; phylum Arthropoda; class Insecta; order Lepidoptera; family Tortricidae; genus Cydia; species Cydia pomonella. The sequence goes on along the minus strand of NC_084717.1, from coordinate 4,238,126 downwards.
AATAGGCCCCTGAGGCATTGTACCAAGAATTCTGGCGGCATTTCCTCGTTGTATCGCAATACTGATACGTTGTTCCATGAATATAATACATTAAAATATATACTTTAATTTTTAAATAACTGAGACACTTTAACAAGTTTTATAAGAGCGAATATACCACCGCATTACAAATAATTCAAGAAGCATTAGTTGAAGCAATGTATAATTTTCTTTCATTCTTGTAATGTTTACCTTAAAAACAACCGTAAGACCCTTGTACAGCAAACATATCGCAAACATTACTAAGAACTCCACAGCAGCTGTACGTTCCGAGTTCAAATATTTCAACGCTCAAAAATTTCACGAGACGTTGCACAAGCATCACATTTTAAAGAAAATATGTACTTTATAACAAACAATTTGACTCTTTTTGGATAAAGATAAAATAGCTCAAGCGACATCTAAACTGTTTAAGTTTTTTTCCATAAAGAAAAAAGCATATTATTCTAAGGAATGAAAATTTCAATTATCGTAAATTTGATTGCCGTTAATTGAATTGTGCCACATAAATATGAAGTCAATTTAGATTTTTGAAAATAATATCGCGTGCCAATGAATTTTACGAGCACATAATCATAAATATGCGAACTTGCCAAAAATTGTGTATTAAAAAATATAGGTACAGTCAGCATCAAAAGTAGCGGACGAAACAACGCGCCAAAAGTATCTGATATTCGGGATAACTTTTCCAAATATAGATACATTTCTAGAATTCGCGTTCCAAAGTATATCTTTTACAGTCTTTGTTGTTCTATATTAAAGGCATCACTTTTTGTTAAGCTGTTACAGAATGGTAGATACTTATGAAGCGTTATTTGATCCGCTACTTTTGATGCTGACTGTACACCCCTGGAAATTCAATGTCACTTGTCATACTGGAACACATGCAACAGCTAAAAATAAACATTTCCGAACGCAAGCGCCTCAAAACCTTTCATGTTCTTCAGATAAGAAAATTTGAAGCACCCGTCGGTTTCAAAGCGAACTCAACTATTTTTCAATAAGTAACATAACCTTGTATTCCATTTCTCGCGCGAACATGGATGCAAATTCTGATGGTAACAGGTTATGCCAAATGCATAACACCTGGATTAACATCTGGATTTGTTTAAAAAATTATATATTTTATATTTTACTATAGGTGATTTAACTGTACTTTAGATTCACCTAATGTAGCTATCATAATATATGCAGATGTTAGAAGCTCTTTCACCTATGACCTCAATATTGCATTTATTTTAGACGTCTTTATCCCGTGTAACTTTGCAAAAGCAAATTTCTTTTTCTTTTGATGTCAAGCATCATCAATCAGCTGTGAATCGAACCGGTTGGCCGTTTTCGTTCAGGAACACAGTCAGGATTTCTTCAATCGGGACGTCACTTTAACACTAACAGATCATATCCATGACAAATTTTTATCAAATTAATAACCTGTTATAACAATCGGAATACGCATCCCGGACGACTTGGGATTTTCAGCTATACCAGTATAAAAAGACCTTGAGATAACTAGCAACAGTGCGTAATCGAGGAGCTCCCATTTACTGGTTATCCTAAGCTTGCCAGTTTTGAGTAAGCAAAAGGAATCACATACGTTTGTGCCCAAGTTAGTGTTGGTTAAGACTGTAGTCCTTTGAGTCCTCTGCTTTGAAACTCGACTCAGTTTTTCAGACTCACATATTGAGTCTAAACTCGAGTTCTTTTCAACTTATTAGAGACTCGACTCTTTTTTAGAGACTTGAGTCCTTTTCAGAGAAATCTCTATCTTTTTGTTTGCGAAATTTCGAAATGTCTTTAAGTACTAAGTTAGTTATAGCACAATAATACACTAGCGCATAATTTCTTTACTTTTATTTACGTTAAATCTATGAAATTGTTGACGGAGTGTTTATTCGGAGGCTCGAGTCCTTTAGAGCTCTCTTAAAAAAGACTCAATAAATGACTCACCTCGGGACATATAAGACTCGAAAGTTTTTTAAGCGCCGAGTTTCGTAAAAACGAGTCGAGTTCTTCAAATTCAGACTCAAAAGACTCGAGTTCCAACACTAGCCCAAGTACTGTTTAAACATAGCAATACTACATATTGTGTGCCGGAAAACGTTTGCGTTTCCGGTTTTACTATTTATTTTCCTCTCTATTTTGCCTTGTCGTAAAATGTGGCAATTGTTTTAAGGCTTTTGTATATAAACTCGTAAAAACGTGATGAGGTGCGGTCCAGTATTAGGGATTCGATGTCAAGATACCTCACGGGACCTTGCAAGATTAAACAAATATTGACTTTTTGATAATTTTAATAAAACATGCAAAAAAATACGTTTATATGTCAGAATGGTAAAAGTGAATCCTTGTACAGTCAGCATCAAAAGTAGCGGATCAAATAACGTTTCATATGTATCTACCATTCTGTAACAGCTTAACAAAAAGTGATGTCTTTAATATAGAACAACTAAGACTGTAAAAGATATACTTTTAATAAAAAGATATCCAGAATATCAGATACTTTTGGCGCGTTGTTTCATCCGCTACTTTTGATGCTGACTGTACTCGTAAGTTAACCGTTTTTAATTGAAATAAATGTCATTTACTACAGAAAAAGTGACAAAGCCCTCCAGTGGTGGAAGCCGGTATTGACTCCGCGTCTTTAGCTATCGCGGCCAACGGCAACGCCATGAACCCCTAGGTCACACCGTCACGGCGGAACCAGTCCCAATTTACCAACTTATTGTCAGTGTTGGCGAACCGTAACGGACGGCTTACGGTTCAATTTATAATGGTTAATGGCCAATAATGTTTAATTGCATTAACGTTTCAGCCAACGCTGCTTATACTTTATGCGACCTCCGGCCGCAAAACTATTTAGAATTACTATAGGTCTTAAGCTAATTCAAATACTATATGTCAATGAATAATAATAATATTATGTGTATATATATGTATATAAATCTATTGTAGCTGATTTTCCCCAAATATTACACCGTTGTAACGGCGAGCAGTACGTGCTTGCACCTCCTATATGAATCCCATAGCATATATTCACTCGCTAAGTCTTCTCACTCGACCTGCACGTAATAATTTGAATAAGATTATTAGTATATTAATTATAGTGCTGTTTGTATTTATTTTTTTCATTCCTGAACTATATTATTATATTCTCTCAAATTAAGATTATATAAGTACCACTCATTGGCAAGGAACTTGAGTGGTGATTTTCTGGTGGAGGGTAACTGAATTCATGGACTAAAACCGAATTTACAAATAATATTCTCTACTCACTCGACATATATTATAAGAAATCAGCTCCACCCAGCCAAGCATTCACCGATTTTGTGGTCAACCACAGCAACTTCTCACCATCCGCCTCGGTAAAACCTTAGAACTACAACGTACTGTTTCCTATTTATTTATTTATTTATTTATTTATTTATACAAGGAATTCCAACAGCTTTAAAAAATACATTAAACTTTTTTGGTAGTAGTACAGAGCCAATTACAGGAACTCACAAATAGAAACTGTATATATAATTACAAAGTACACACTAGATACAAAAGCACATGTGACACAAGATATTACAATATGAAATATATCAAGGTTACAATGAATAAAAAGAGAGACCAAGAAATAGATATGAGCAATAAGTAAGAACACTTATAACTTATGAAATTACACTAAGATAAACAACTTATATTCGCATTTAGATGAACAACATGGACCGGGCTCAAATACATTAAAGTTACAGATCACACTCCATAGCATATCACTACCTGCAACATGTTATTTAGAAGCATTGATTGACTAGATTGCGCCTTACACTAGGGATTGAGCAATTAAAAACGTCAATATCTAGATCCTTCGACAAATTATTCAAGTTACTTTTTGAAGTAACTTCTAAATTACATCCATTGTTGAAACCAAAAATGTAGAAATTTTTGCGCCTTTTTCTATTACCATTTGTTTTCCAGCGACAACTTGTCCGAGCTATGATAATTAGATCAGTTCAACAGTAAAGCGAACAAAACTGCACAATCATAGCTAATTCCAAGTCACGTGCCCCCAAACGTAAAGCACCTCCTTGTCCTTATTTATAGTCTGCCATTTTGCTCATATCTTCATTCCGCCCGGCGTGTTTCCGCTAAAGTGGCTCGTAGCAAAGAAATACGACTCGGATTATGAAATTAGGAAAAGAATTGGTGAGATTTAGGCGTCTATGCGGTGTTGGAGAAAATAGGGGTATTTTATCTGAAGCCAGGTCTAAGGCTTTGTGAGGTAGCTCTTACTGACCTAATATTATTTTGGAGGCAAATACTGAAAGTTGCACCATAATCATTGAGGAATAGATTATTTTCGCTACTTAAAATCCGTATAAAGAGCAGTCCGTTATGAGGGGAGTTATATCACGTACTCGTCCAAACAAAACGAAAAAATGTTTTTCCACTTCTGAATATTTAATATTCTCCATATTTTTTTAGTATGTTATTGACTCAATGAGAAACTTCATAGGTTTTCCTTTTTTAAAGTTTTGCATTTTTTTTTTAAAACGAAGCCTATAAACCTATAATGCCTTAGTAAGAAGTAAGCTAGAAACTTCCTCAATCGTTTGGCATCCCTTTGAGTCGACGTATGCACTGCTACTTGAAAAGGTTCAAAAAGCCTTCTTGAGATTTTTTTACCGTAGAACGCATGGGTACTACCCCTTCCTATACCCGACGAAGTACCTTCTAGGGACTCTAGGTTACAACTCATTGGAGGTAAGACGCAACTATAATTTGTTGACGTTTGCGTGTAAGGTGTTGCGCGGTGAGTCGGACTGTCCGGAACTGGTGAGTCGCCTGGTGCGACTGCATGTTCCGGACGTTCCTACTGTTCCTAGGCAATCACTAAGACCACGGCGACGCGATCTGTTGGCGGTGCCGGCGGCGCGCACCGTGTCGCGCATGAATTCTTCATTGCTTCGCTCTCTCTCACAATTGAATGCGCTCTTGACATTAGCACCGGAGTGCGACTTGATTGCGTGGCGATGGGCGGCTGTGAGAAGGGAATGCCTGAGATTCTGTGAGATGATGGATGCTAGGCCCTCAACTGTTGTTGTGTAGTTTTACGCTGTTAATTTATATAATTTCATGACGTATTGGTTGCGACTGTAATGTTATGGAAATATGTTTGAAATAAAATAAATAATATATTTAGCTGAAGCCAACGGCATCAAAATTAAAGTGGTTTGTTAAGATTTACTTAGTGGAAATAGTTTTCTCCCTAGGATTGCAAAGCTATTCTTCCCTCTTAAGTAGGTTTTTTAAAGTCATGAAGGAATTTATCACAATGTCCATAAACCTTCACTAGTGTGTGACCTGAATGTTTTTTTTTAATATATTATACGAACAAGAGACGCATTATTGATTTCCAAACTCTACTCCGTACGTATTTATAGGACATTATTACACAAATTGACTAAGTCCTACAGTAAGCTCAATAAAGCTTGTGTTGAGGGTACTTAGACAACGATATAATTATTATATAATATATAAATATTTATAAATACTTAAATACATAGAAAACACCCAAGACTCAGGAACAAATATCCATCCTCATCACACGAACAAATGCCCTTACCAGGATTTGAACCCGGGACCATCAGCTTCGTAGGCAGGGTCAATACCCACTAGGCCAAACCGGTCGTCACAATGTGAAATGTGCATGCCGTATTATCTTTTCAAGTGACCTGCCTTATTTAGACAATAGATAGGTACTTCGTATATATGAAAAATGACAAAAAAACGATTTAATACTGTGAACATTATTAGGTACTTAAAGCAACATTATTGTAAGCATAACAAAATACTGGCAGCTGCCCCAGTCAGATGATTTCGACACACAATAAGTTTTTTTTAGTTTAAAGTAACCTTTGATTTTGCATTAGTCTTTCTTATTAGCTTTTTTCATGTAAATTCGCTTAAGTGGCAGTGTAATAATGCTAATGCTGCTAAATCTGGGATAAAAGGAATTCATCTGATGCTCACTAAGCTCTTTATACTTTTAAAAATGATACTTTATGTCTTGGATCTGTGTTCACTTAGCGACAGAACAACGTGTTGAATTGATTTCGCATGAGACGATGATGATAATCTTAGAAAATAAACAGTGGTCATTGTAATCTTAAATGTGAACTGTCTTTAGATGACTTACAAATTTTTAAATGTGAATAATTTTTATTTATTTATTAACTCAATAAAAATACATAGCAATACTCATTTTATATATTTTTTGCCCAACTGCATGACAGTTCACCTCTAAATAATTTTATTTTAATTTTTTTTTTTAAATATTATTAGGATTCTGAATTAAGGAAGATGTGTGAAGCACTTTACTATATTTTCTTTCGAATTATGTCTGTAGAGTCTCCAAAATGCGATTGCAGGGCTCCTGCGTAGGACCTCGAGCATATATCGTTCAGTACTGTCTACTTGTACTTACTTGTACTTAGCATATGCGACGGAAACACTGCACACTTGTTTACCTTCAACAATACCGTTATGCAATGGACACAGAGCCTTAAAATATCTTTATAATTATAAACGACTGAATGATTATGCCATACGAATACAAAGGCAAATTCTGTATTTAAATTATTACTGGACTAGTATGCTGGTATTGGTATTATTGCAAACATTATGACATATTTAAATGCATGCAACCTGCGTTGTGGCATGACATAAATGAAACATTGTATCAGTTAACTTCCCATATTATCGCCTTCCACTCTGCAGTAAACATGGCTTGCGGCGCCCTATCTACTGTCGACATTGCATTTGATGTTGTAGGTTTAAATTTGCATTAAGTATCCATACACAAAATATTTAACAGGAATCTTCACAGTAGGTGGCAAAGTGATTCTCAAAAGACGGTAGGCACTTTTTTGTGAGTATGAAATGATCATACTCGTATACTTATAAATACTTAAATATACCTATGCTTTACAGATACATATTTATCTTAAGGTAAATATAATAATAATTATAGCAGCCCGCGGCGCTATATCAGCCGACGATAGCTCAATGGAGAAGGCACCGGGCTGTCGCCACCACTCCTACTGCCAAGACCGTGACCACGGCCCTCTACGTCGCCGCGTGAAGAGGAGCGAATACGATGCGCGAGGAGATAGCTAAATAAACTACTGTTTCGCACAAACTGACTTTTATTACACGCGATACAAAGGTATAAAAATACTCCTACAATCCCTACTACGCGATTGAACCGCTTCTGGTTCTCTTCCGGTTGGTTTCTTCTTGAGGCTTCTGGTTGCTGGATCACTCGACGACTGACTACCATTTCTCTCCGTTCCTTCCTCGCTTATATACGAATTTCGTAGAAAAGGAACACCCTTACGATAAGGAGATAAGACGCGTTTCGATTCGTTCTGAATCAAGCCCTCTGATTGGTCGGTTACTTGATTCGGCTTTGTTCGGGTTAAATCGTGTTATCTCGTTATCGTTTACATAACTATAATTCTCACAAATATCTAATTATTGACTTAAATATTGCATAACACGCTAACTCGGTTTCTAGGTCAGTGAAACAAAACAATAACACCTGTCCGACTCGCTTACTTTACGAATACAAAGCCTATTGTTCGTCCGCACTCGGAACAATAGCCCGTTTCTCGACGGTTTACGGCATGCTATTATCTAATAGCTAGGATTACGATAATATGACCTATATTAGGGTGTTAAGCAATTCACGTTCTACGATTATACGTAACATTCATTAGTCTAATTAAAGTAATTACTGCGATAATAACCTAAATATGTGCGTCTCATAGTACAACTGAGCGTAATCGAATTCTGTACGGGAAATTGACTGACCAATCACGATCGAGATTTTCTGTCTCGCTGTTTTTTACCTTTCCTTGTCTTTATTTGCATGTGATTGGCTATAATTATGAACCAATGAATAAGTTTTCTTTATTTTCTTATTCCTTCGTTCATCTCGCTCTTCGAATAAGGAATTGGGATTTAGGGTTTGCGTGACCTAAATATCGAATAATACCTGATATAACGAACGATTACACAATTCTTATGTCTAATAACAATCTAATTATATCTTTGCCCTACCTAACGGATAAAATCTTTATTTCGAATACAGCCTTAATCGTATTTCAACTTAACTAATCTTAGCGTCATCTAAGTTTCCAGTCGCGTCGCTAACATTTTGTCCCCGCAGTCGAAGACTCCTGTTGCATGGGTTGCGACGCGATGACCGCCAGTCTGCAGCTCGGCCTGCGTAGCGTCCCGTGCCTCGTCCTGACGTCTGCGGAGCGGACCCGTCCATCGGGGCCTGGATAGACGACCTCGACGACTCCTTTGGGCCATACACTGCGAGGTCCATTGGGTTCAGCGATGATGACCACGTCTCCCGGCTGGATCTGTCGTCCTCCCTCGTCGGACGATTTACGTGGTGCTAACAGTGGGAAGTACTCTTTCGTCCAGCGCCGCCAGAAGTGGTCTGCGAGCGCCTGTGCAGCCTTCCACTGCTTCTTGTCGTTCTCTTCGTAGACTCCGATCATAGGTAGGTTTGCGTTGTGCAGTAGTAGAAAGTGTGCCGGTGTAAGACTTTCCTCGGATTGCGGGTCGACGTTAACGTGTGTGAGAGGTCTTCTATTAACGATATTCTCGATCTCTGCTAATAGTGTTTCGAAGACTTCTGTTCGCGGTGCTCTTGTATGGAATGTGTACGCCATTGCCGTCTTCACGGTACGCACCATGCGTTCCCAAGCTCCGCCTGCAGAGGGATTACCAGGCGGGATGAACTTCCATTCCATCCGATGATGTAGACCGTAAGCACGTAGCTGTGGTAGCCACTGCTTATATGCTTCTCGTAGCTCCGTTGATGCCGCCTTGAAGCATGTCGCGTTGTCGCTGTACATCGTGTGTGGCCATCCTCGTCGCGCAGCGAATCGTCGTAGGGCGAGTAGCGCGCTGTCCGTCGACAAACTATGCACGCTCTCCAGATGGATGGCTCTGGTGACTAGGCATGTGTATAAACAGACCCAGCGTTTTTCTCTTCGCCGGCCTATTGTCACGTACATGGGGCCTAGATAGTCTTGCGCAGTGTAGGTAAACGGTCGTTGATAAGCCTGTAGTCGCTCGGGGGGTAGGTCTCCGAAGGGCTGCGCTCGCGGTGAAGCTCGACGTAGCTTGCAAAGTGCGCAGTCTCTCGCTACAGCTTTCACTATCGGTCGTAGATGCAAAATCCAATAATCTTGACGTAACTGATTTATCACGGCTTCGTTGTGTATGTGCGCTGATCGTCTGTGGGCTCTCTGAATCAGCAATCGAGTAAATGAGTCTCTGCCGTCCAGTATTATCGGATGTAGTGACGTGTAGAGTACTGGAGCGTTGCCCAATCTCGTTTTCATACGTAGCACGCCGTCGTCGCATAACTCTGGTGCTAGCGTATATAGCTTCGATTTCCTGTCGATTTCGCGTCCGATGTGCAGAGTACGTATTTCGTCTGGAAAGCTTCTCCGTTGACTATTCTGTATCCACATATGCTCTGCTCGCTTAATGTGTTGCACTTGTAGCTGTAGTCTCCTATTCTTGGATTTCAGCTTATCGATGAAAAGTAGCACGTAGGCTGTCGAATTAATCAATCGATCGTAATTACTGAAGCGACGTATATCGGGTAATACGCTTGATGGCTCCATTTTCGATGTCGTAGTCGATAAAACGATTCCTGACTTGACTTTCAGCTTCCTTTCAGGAAGATCTTCGGTGCGGTTTACTGTGATATCTCGGCTCGGCCACTCCACCTCGGCTAGGTAGAGAAACTGCGGTCCTCTGTACCAATCATCCTGTATGTCGATCCTCCTTGTAGGCTTGCCTCGTGTAGCACGGTCTGCCGGATTAAGATCGGTCGGTACATATCTCCATGCTTGACGATTCGATTTCTCGGTGATCTCGGCTAATCGATGTGATACGAATGGCTTATAATTTCGTGCGTCGTCTTTGATCCATCCTAGTAGGACTCTTGAATCCGTCCAATAAATCACTTCATCGATGTCGTATCGTTGCTCGTTGCAGATTGTTTCTGCTAACCGTACTCCGATGACTGCCGCTGTTAGCTCCAATTTCGGTACGGATAGCACCTTCAGTGGACAAACTCTGCTTTTGCCCGCTGCTAAACTTACTCGAACCTCTTGCTCTGAGTTTTCTATGCGCCAATATGCTGCAGCGCAATATGCTTCCGTTGACGCGTCGGTGAAAATATGCAGAGTATATTTCGTAGCAGCTCTCGGTGTCTCGTACTGTCGCGGTATGCGTAGCGTAGCTACATGTTTCAGTGCATTCAGCCACTGAAAAAAGTCTTCAGCTTCTTGGTATGGTAGCGGTGCGTCCCAATCCGTTCCTTTTGACCAAACTCGCTGAAATATTATCTTCGCGCTTATCACGAATTGAGCGATAAGTCCCATCGGGTCGTAGATTGACATAATCGCGCTGAGTAACTCTCGTTTCGTCGGTGGTCGCTCGTGATTCTTTACTGCGTCCGGTACGCGCAGCATCTTCGTATTGTATCCTAGAGTATCGGTGCTAGGATCCCAAGTCATTCCTAGAACGGTCTGTTGCTTCTCGCCTAGATGCGTCGGTTCTTGTGCGTGAAGCTCTGGCTCGATGCTCGCTAACAGTCGCTCGCTGTTGCTCGCGTAGCCTCGTAGGTGAAAGTTTCCCTCGGCGTGAGAGTCTCGTACCTGCGATGACACTCTCAGTAGCTCATCTTCAGTCTTGTAGGACGCCACATAATCATCCATGTAATGATTATTGTGTATATCGTAGACCGCCTCTGGATACTTGTCCTCGTTGTCGGTTGCGTTACGATTGCGCACTGAATGCGCGAGAAACGGTGATGATACGTTTCCGAAACAAACTCTGTTTAGCTTGTAGACTTGCGGCTCCATGTCTCTTCTCGTACCTCGCCACAAGAATAGCTGGCTCTGCTGGTCTTCGGCTCGAATCTGGATTTGCAGAAACATCTCCTGTATATCTGCTACTACTGCGAAGCTCCATTCGCGAAACCTCAGTAGTATACCCAGTAGGCTTTTTAGCAGGTCTGGTCCCGCTAAAATATAGTCGTTCAGACTATTTCCTTGACTTTTCGCGGCACAATCGAATACGGCTCTTCCTTTGCCTTTATTCAAATTAAAAACACTAAAGTGCGGCAAAAACCAAGTCTTATCGGTTTGCGGTGGTTCCATAATACGCTCGGCATATCCTTTTTTCAGCAACTTCTGAATCTGGGCTTCGTAGTCCTCCGCGAAGTCCTTGTCGCGACGCATTCTCGCTTCCAAGCTATGTAATCTTGAACGCGCCATAGCGTAGCTCGGTGGTAGCTTCACGTCGTCTGACGCCCATAGCTGGCCAACCTCGTAGCGATTTCCAACTTTTCTCACGGTTTTATTAAATATATCGATGGCTCGTTGATCGCTCGGACTCACGTTCTCCTTTTGCGTTACGCCTAACGCCTCGATCGACCAATGTTTCTTCACTTGCTCGTTGAGATCTTCATTCCCCATACGGCAGTGTAACACGGTTTGCTCGTTCGTACGAATGATGCGTGGCATTCTACCGAAAAACGCCCAACCTAGTGGTGTTTTCATAGCGCACGGCTCGTTCTCGCCGCCCTGCCTGATTTCCGTCGGTGTAATCAAGTGACTATAATCACCTCCGATTAACATCTGTGGTACGCCTGTTCCGACGTAGCATTCGTCGCCTAAGTCCGCCAGATGTTTATATTTGAGTAGTTGCTCCTTATTGAGCGACTGTGACCTGATTCCTAGGCCATCTACGGTCTTGACGGTAATCTCGTGTTCGGTACCTCCTTTCGCCGGTCTCACGGTGGCCTTAACAGTCTGTGTTATCGACGTGTGCTTGAGATTCCTTATTCCTCGAATACATAACGGCTCGTCTTGACCCACTGCACCTATCTCATCAGCAACGTCTTGATCGATCATCGACAATGTCGATCCGTCGTCGATAAAAGCGAAAATATGCGCTGTTCCTTGCGGGCCTGTTACCGTTACAGGCAACACTTTCAACAACACGTTGTAGTTCGGGGTCGATGACACGTAGACTCGTGGTTCGTTGTCCTCTCGTGGCGTAACTTGCGTAGATTGCGGCTCTTGTGCCGCCGTCGGCTCGATCGATGCCGTAGTAACTCGCGCTACGGCCGCTCGTTGCGTAGCATGAGTCATCGCCATCGCGGTATTATCACGGAGCTCCTGCGTCGTCTCCGCGTGGAGCAGACGATGATGCACGTGCGGACAGCCTGCCACACCGCACCCTTTCGCCTTGCACTGTATTTTGAGGTGCTTCGCGTCCATGCACCTATAGCATATACGGTTGAGCTTTGCCCACTCCCATCTTGCGCCTATGCTTTGTGCGGCTAGCTTGCGACATTCCGGCGTTGAATGATTGCCGCCGCAATACAGGCACGTCGACTTCGATGTACTGGCTTGACGCGTCGCATACGTCACCTTCTGTGCTGTGGCGTATCGACCTCCGGGTGTGGTAGCGGGAATCGGATAACGCGGCGCGGATGTATTCGTACGAGTGCCGGTCGCGCGCGCGTTCGGTGCTGCTGACGGTACCTGCGCACGCCTCGGGGCTGCGCGGGCATGACAAAACGCCATTTCTTGTTCACTTTCCTCCATCAGAAAGTCAGCAAGTTGCAGGATCTCGGGTTCGTCGGTATCACGATGATTGCGTGCGTAGTCGCACCACCTGCTTCGAATATGGGGCGATAACCGGTCCGTTACTTCGCGAATCAGCAACGGGTTGTCGGCGTAGTGTCTCCGATCTATATCCATAATAGTGGACACTATGTTCATAATTTTGATTGCGAAGCTGTTGAGATCGTTCGCTGTAGGTCCCAACGCTGGCAGCTTGCGCAAATCTTCGATTGCTCTGTCTAGCAATACTTCGCTCCGACCAAACTGCTTTTTCAGTATTCGAATAATCATATCTGGACGAGTTGCGGTCGATAGGACGTGTGACACACATGTCTTCGCGTCCCCGCGTAGCGCCATACGCAGTCGAGCGACGTTCTCGTAGTCGGTAAACTTATATCTTCTCGACGTCTCGGTGTACGTGTTGTAGAAACTTCGCCACTCACTCACATCTCCGTAGAAGTGAGGTAGTTCGAAGATATCCTTCGGTGCCGGTCGAGCCGCCATTTGCATCTTCTCGAATAACTGCAACATAGACTCCGCTACGGTTCCTTCCTGAGTGAGCTGTGTACGCTCCGTGTGCGGCGTACGGGGCTCGATCGGTGGCGATAACGATCGCCGACGGTCCTCGCGGCTCGGTGAGCGACGTCGAATATGCCTCTCTTCCCGCGTGGAGCGCCTTGGAGTCTCGTAATCCGGTGGGGGCTCGTTGGCTAACCTCTTCTTGGACTTGACGGGCTCGGTTAGCGTCTTGTCCTGCGATTCGTCGATCCATGTCAGGATGCGCTGGTGTTGCGGTCCGATTTCGCTCCTATCGGATGCCGCGTCGGATTCACTGGCTTCTGCACGAATTTGCAGCTTCTGGGCTTCCAGCCTCTTCTTCACTAACTCGGCTTCTAACTGCAGCTCCTTCTTCTGAATCTCCGCTAGCCGCTCGCTCGCCTCCAGCTCGGCTTGCGAGAGTCTGGCCTCGATGACGGTACTCGCTTGTGAGCGCACGGACTGCGCACGGGTGTGCACGTGCGGAGTGCTCGCCTCCTTTGGAGTATCCTTCGGTCGTTGCGATGTGGTAACGTCTTTAACCACTGTCTTCGGATGACGTAACGGGATCGGTGTAGGTCTCGCAAGACGTCGCAGGCGTTTGTTCAGGTCCCTTCGCCATAGCAACATCGTATCTTGCGAGGGAGACCTCGGTGGCCTCTGGTAGACGTCGTCGATCGATAATGTAGCCGCTGCGCCTAACGGTTCCGCGCTAGCAGCTCGATGGGTGACCGCTGCCGCGTCGGCCGACTCGCCAGGGGGGAGGGGAGGGCGCTCCGCGTCGGCGTCCTCGGTCCTCTCAGCGTGTTCGCGGGCAACCTCACGATGTTGGGCCGCCGCCGCGCCTTCGTCTAGGAAACGCTGCCTGTCTTCGTCGCTCTGTACCGACGTAGCCTTCTTGGTCCGAATTATCGGCATCTTGACGATGTCGCACGATGGGGTTCTTCACGCAGAGTAGAAGCTGATCTCGACGGTCTTGATGGGCTGACAGTTGATCCGGTGCTCGAAGGACCAGGAAAATATAGCAGCCCGCGGCGCTATATCAGCCGACGATAGCTCAATGGAGAAGGCACCGGGCTGTCGCCACCACTCCTACTGCCAAGACCGTGACCACGGCCCTCTACGTCGCCGCGTGAAGAGGAGCGAATACGATGCGCGAGGAGATAGCTAAATAAACTACTGTTTCGCACAAACTGACTTTTATTACACGCGATACAAAGGTATAAAAATACTCCTACAATCCCTACTACGCGATTGAACCGCTTCTGGTTCTCTTCCGGTTGGTTTCTTCTTGAGGCTTCTGGTTGCTGGATCACTCGACGACTGACTACCATTTCTCTCCGTTCCTTCCTCGCTTATATACGAATTTCGTAGAAAAGGAACACCCTTACGATAAGGAGATAAGACGCGTTTCGATTCGTTCTGAATCAAGCCCTCTGATTGGTCGGTTACTTGATTCGGCTTTGTTCGGGTTAAATCGTGTTATCTCGTTATCGTTTACATAACTATAATTCTCACAAATATCTAATTATTGACTTAAATATTGCATAACACGCTAACTCGGTTTCTAGGTCAGTGAAACAAAACAATAACACCTGTCCGACTCGCTTACTTTACGAATACAAAGCCTATTGTTCGTCCGCACTCGGAACAATAGCCCGTTTCTCGACGGTTTACGGCATGCTATTATCTAATAGCTAGGATTACGATAATATGACCTATATTAGGGTGTTAAGCAATTCACGTTCTACGATTATACGTAACATTCATTAGTCTAATTAAAGTAATTACTGCGATAATAACCTAAATATGTGCGTCTCATAGTACAACTGAGCGTAATCGAATTCTGTACGGGAAATTGACTGACCAATCACGATCGAGATTTTCTGTCTCGCTGTTTTTTACCTTTCCTTGTCTTTATTTGCATGTGATTGGCTATAATTATGAACCAATGAATAAGTTTTCTTTATTTTCTTATTCCTTCGTTCATCTCGCTCTTCGAATAAGGAATTGGGATTTAGGGTTTGCGTGACCTAAATATCGAATAATACCTGATATAACGAACGATTACACAATTCTTATGTCTAATAACAATCTAATTATATCTTTGCCCTACCTAACGGATAAAATCTTTATTTCGAATACAGCCTTAATCGTATTTCAACTTAACTAATCTTAGCGTCATCTAAGTTTCCAGTCGCGTCGCTAACAATAATAATAATAAAATTCTTTATTGCACACTACATAAAAAACAGATACAGAAATTGATTACATATACACATTGGTAGGTAACAACAGGCGGACTTATCGCTAAACAGCGATCTCTTCCAGACAACCTTCAGATAGTGAGATGGCGAACGAAGTTAACGGGTGGTGCAAAAAAATAAAAATAAAGAAAAAAAGTAGTAAAAGTACAATATAATACATATACTACACATATAAAGTTAAGATAGACTACATTATTACTATATACAAAAAATATATACATATATATATATATATATATATATATATATATATATATATACATATATAAATGACAAAGGAAGCCATAACAACGACAACGAGTAAATATAACTCTGAAAGAAACTCTGTCCGTCTTTCTGTTATCGCTTCACGTTTAAACCGATGACATTTAGCATATAAATATTTTCGATCACAGGTAGGGGATATAACTCATCATCGGAATCTAGTTATTTTTATTAAATTATTTATGTATTTATTAAGTACTTTACTCAAAGCTTGCTCTTATTGCATTTCTGTCAAAATTGAATGTCAATAAAAACACTTGCCGAGCTCAATCGTTGATCCCTCGTGTGATCCAACGTAAGGATACTCCTCTTTAATTATTACAAAAAACTAAGTCAAAATAAAGTAGCTTGTCCTTCCACTTGGCTTACGAGTATTACCCGTAAGTACCTAACAGCCCGATTCGAACTTTAAGATACTTCAAATATTAGGTTATGGATCGGATATGTCAGTGTCAAAAGTGACGTTTACGTTTAAAGAAACGTCACTTTTGCCACTAAAATATTCTATCCATATCGTATCTAGACCTAATATGTGACGTATCTTAATGTTCGAATCGGGCTGATAATCTTGTTTTAACTATAAAGTACTACGCCATATTTTTTCTATGCAGGAAACAAACTATTTCCATGGGCAGTACTTCATAGTGTAAAAAAAAGATCCTATACGATCCTGGATTTAGTTTATGAAAAATAATCGAATACGTTGCGTCGCCAGCCTATGTGACAGGTCGTGTCGATCATAGACAATAGAATTGTGAAGTGAATTCGGGATTTTAAATGTCATATCCACATGACTTTTATTTTATAAAGTAAAAATATTTATGCCTATTCTTTTTAATTAAAATTCATTCTATGGCAACTGATTGCAACTGATCTTTGGAAATCGTTTGGACCGTACAGATAAAATTAGGGAATATAAAATATGTTAAAATCACTTATGCCGGTGTGTTTTGTTTTATAACAGTAAAACTTGTAGATTTAAGTCCCGTTTGGGTACTTAGTTTTTATTTTTTTATTCACTATGTAAAAACAGCGGTAGCTCACCATACAAAGAAAGTATTTGAAGATCTAAACATGCAATTTAAAAACAAGCATGCATCAACAACTCTCGATAATCTCTCATCTGACGAAATCATAATCCTAATTGGAAAAAGTTTACGTACTCAAAGGGAGGGCGAAGATAATTCACTATTCACATACGAGCTAGAACCCTCTGGAATTCAATTATGCTTTTGAAAAGCCTCCCAATGTATGACGGATTTCCGTTCTGAATCCCGTCTTAAATGATTTTGCTTCTTGAAATCTGTCTCAATTTCGTTTCGTTTCACTCCTCTTTGCAATTTCGCCCATATTAAATTGGAGCGGCCTGAGTGACAGCGGGCGCATCAGCGGTTCAAAGGATGCGGAATGATTGACAATTTAATTGGATACAGGATATTTTAGCCGGGCTATGTAAAGCGAGGTTTAGACTAGCTAGAACTTGCATCCAATTTTCATTACATTACGGTATCTGTGAAAACTTTTGAATCTTAAGCGAGGAGTAGACTAGCAAGAACTTGCATGCAATTTAAGTTACATTGCCGACTATTAAGGTAAACTGTATTCAAAAGTTTGATCAGATACCGCATTTTAATGAAAATTGCATTCAAGTTCTTGCTAGCGTAGACTCGCTTTATAGCAGAAACTAGTAAATATAATGACTTGTCTTTGTTTGTAGCGATTTTTTTTGTTTGAGTGGGACTTTTGATCTACAATATCTAGAGTAAATAAAACATCAGTTATCATTTTCGTATCATAGAGAGCTGGATACAGTGCCAGCCAAGAACGTAATGCTATAATGTGAAACTTTTGACACCATTGTCATCCTCTTATGACTTTTCATTATAAATGGTATTTTATTATTACTTACTGTTACCTACGCTACTCAAATCGAATACTGAAATTGTAATAATATATTGTACAATAATATGTTATGCATGCTCATCTATAATTAATTTAATTTAATTCTCATTTAAGTGAAGTTTTATATACCTTCTTTTGAGAAATAAAGTTCTTAAACCTTTATTTAAGATTTCCTTCTCTTAGATCTATCATTGATTACTGAATGTAAGAAAAAATAGGCAGACGAACTCTCCTTGGCTGTCTTACGAAAATTCTGAAATAAACTCTTATTTAAGTACGTGGAAATCTATACAAGAATGTGTATTGTTGTTTTTTGCTGGTTTGTAAATCAGTCTGGGAAACAAAACATGGGTTTTTGTATGTTGAAAATGGACTTTGGTAATTTTTCTTTACGCAACCGCCAACACTGTAGCCCAGCGCTCTCGACTATAACCATATTTTATATGTGTACGAAATTCGTCTTGCTGCTAACACGATTTGAAATGTCTTTACTGGATTATGGAGGTCTTCGAGTGAATGCCGTTTATTTATGTATCGTAAACATTCCAGTGTTTATGGGACTGAATGATAACTTGAGAGTTAAGATATGGATTAAGTGAATCAAATGCAATTTGTAACTTGAAATCCAAGATCGACAATTTTTAAAGGGTTAGAACAAAAATTACGATTGCAGCTGTTTATGAAGTAATTGCCTATATTTTAGTGTTCCGTACAAAACTTTGTTCACGGAACCCTTATGGAATCACTTCGGTTATGCAAATTGGTTAAATGCGCTTTTCTCAGAGATCGTTTGACGGAGACAACTAAAATTTGGAACAGTTATAGCAATTATCGCCACTTATATTGTAAACTAGCTGTGCCCGCGGCTCCGCCCGCGTGGTATTCGGTCTGTGTCAGTAACCGGCTCATTCACCGCTAATTTCTCTGCCTCTCCCCTGGAGGTGGAACTTGAAGTAAAGTTGACAGATGGATACGCTAGAGGACTGTAGTCTAGATAAAATATTTTACAATTAGGTACCACTTAATAAAACTACACTCCAAAATCAATTGTTATTTTTTTCAAATTCGTCCTTATTCAAATTTTTGACGTGATTTAAAGGACATAGAGTAGTAGATGTATATCGGACAATACAGTTCCACTTTTGTATTTTTTTTACGTCCTTGACTGTACCTATCCAAATCATGTCCATGGAAAATATCATCCAAATCGGTGCTCCAGACCAATCAGTCTAAGCATGAAAAGGTAAGAAATATACCCATAGAAATCCATACTTCCGAACACTATCGAATTTAGGTGTAATACCTATAAGTTAGAAGTAGGGTTAGAGGAAAGGAGAATACTCGTAGATATCAAAAACTTGAGGCCGAGTATTTACATTTTGTTTACAGTTATGTTTATGTATGCACAACTAAATGTATACATATAATTATATCTACAGTTACATACTAATAATTAGGTAATACTAATAATAGGTATGTAATAGTAGGTTCCGTTGCATAACTTCGGTGGCGACAAATTCCGAAGAAGCATGATTGGAACTCCAACTTTCAGGGTTAATGTGTGTGCTGGGAGTCCTGAAGCACTCAATGAGCTAAGGAACTAAGAAACTCTACCACCCGGTAGAGTTCCTTAGTTATGTTGTGACATTGCCTTCATCCAAGACAGTGTTAATGGAATTATATACTGCATGTTCACCTTCGATTTCCGCCTGCTCATTTTTCTGCGTGAGCATGGACCGTTCCTCTATGGGCGTGAGGATGGATCTCTCACAAACCCAAGAATGGCTCAGGTCTCCGTACACGCTACGAATGAAGTTTTCAATGGATGGAACGATCCTGCATAACGTCTCTGGTAGTTGGGGCTACGCCTAAGATCACGATCGTCGCTATAGTTTCGTAACGTCAATGCGTTGTGAGACTTTCGTGAAAAGTTCGCTTTTTTTCGGGAAGGCATTTTCAGTTTTTAGTTCTTATGGCATTTTAACGCGTATGAAATGCGAGTCCCAAATCGTTTGACATTTACACCGCAAACATCAGAGATTTTTTTTTTCATAGTACCCACCTTCGTAGCCATTATTAAGTGCTAAAAGAGGCGATACGTATGAATATGGATACGATAAAATGACGATTAGGTATAATTCATGACGGAGAAAATATTTTTTTAAATAATTATGCAGTTATACGCGTGCATTGATATGTGTGTTGATTTTGCCACTACTTAACTATGTAAGTAAACTCATTTTTAACCGACTTCAAGATTTCAAAAGGAGGAGAATCGAGGGAACTCTTCAAATATGAAAGTCATACATATAATGATTTTTGTATTTTCTTTAACAAATCTAGCATTTACATTTAAAAAAGTGACATTTGATGAAGTGGAACTGCTGATGATGATCAGAATGGAACTCTTCAACGATACACAGTACACGTTTGACGATTTGTCCTCTTCGCTGTGTTTGTTAAGTAAATTAGATTTTCAAGACAAATTTTTGTCAGGTTCGAGTTCTGACGATGGAGTCCATGAGGAATCGAGGGAACTCGTCAAATGTGAAAGGCATACATATAGTGATTTTTGTATTTTTATCAACAAATCAAGTATTTACATTTGTAGAAGTGACATTTGATGAAGTGGAACTGTTCATGATGAACAGAATGGAATTCTTCAACGATGCATAGTTCACGTTTGGCAATTTGTTCTCTGTGCATGTTTGTCAAGTAGTTAGGTTTTCAAGACACAATTTTATATTTCTATCCTATTTAGTTTTTTAAATAATTATCTGGTGCTTTATTTCATGCATGGTGTGAAATAATTTATCTTAAACTCGACATCGACTACAGTCAAATACCCTATTGCGGGTATCTTACCAGTCAACCATAGGGCAAATTTGAAATGTGTCTAGGTGGGTGCAGTGACAAAAAAAAACATGTTACCTCCTTTTCTACATAATTAGGCGTAGGACGCTGTTTTTTTAATTTAATTGTATGAAATCAAAAATCAACAATAATCGTTCTTTCACCGGTCTACCTCATTGAAGTCGGTTTTTTTTCTTAAAAATTATTAGTTTACTTGATTACTAAATTTTTACTCAGTTTCCCAAAAGATGGCACTCTGCAATGTATGGCAATTAATTTACTGTCGTTTAATTTCGTTGTATTATTACATCAACACAATTGAAATTGAATTGATATCCGTACCCCCCCTCTTCTAACTTTATAGTTATTTTGGCAAAATCCTTCCTCGGTCGCTTAATTTCAGCACCATATCTGTTAGTTTAGCAGGGTACTCGATACTCGTAGCACAAAAGTTTGCACCTCCTTCCTAAGTAGCGCCATAAGATTCAGGTGCAAACTTAACTCAATCGAGTGTAGTGGCTACCCCCCATTCTAGGGGTTGAATTTTTATAGCCTATAACTTGGCCGGGCATTTTCTCGACAGATTAGTAAAGTTTGCATCAAAATCCGTTCAGCCGTTTTCTCGTGATGCGAGGTCAAATAAACAGACAAACAGAAAAACAGACAAACAGACAAAAATTCTAAAAACTGTTGGAACGTGTTTTGTTAACGATTCTTAGTATCCCCAGCCTACTTTTTTTCGAATATCTTCCATGTACAGACTTTCGACCCCCTTCAGCTTTATTATATGTATAGATATAGATAAGTCAAAACTGCTTGTTTTTTATTTTAGGGGGGAATTTTGGGGGTTGAGAGGGATAAGCTGAATTTATTTTTTATTAGGAGGCAAATATGATCGAGCAGACGAATCGCCTGATGGTAAGCGATTACCGGACGCCCATGGACACCCGCAAACCAGAGGCATTGTAAGTGCGTTCCCGGCTTTAAGATGGGAGTACGCTCTTTTCTCGAAGGTTTGTAAAATATTATAACTTTTGTATGTATGTTTTCATTCAAATAACCATCTTATACCTATTATTTGAGGTTTAAGCGCGATATTACCTCATATTTCGTTTACTATGATAAAAAATAGTAATTAAGTGGGTTAAATCTTATTGTTTGATTGATGTTATTTGAAAAAATAATTTATGACACGCTCTACCCAACAATAAGACCGATGTTAATAACACAGCAGCATGGCTTCATTAATAAACGGTCAACAGAGTCTAATTTGTGTGAGCTACTTGATTATGTTCTGAGCGCAATGGACAAGAATTATCAAGTTGATGCTATCTATACCGATTACTCAAAGGCTTTTGATAAAATCTCACACTCGGTTTTACTAAAGAAACTTGAAATGTTCGGTATTCATGGTGACTTGTTGCGTTGGCTCACATCGCACTTACGGGATAGAACTCAAGCAGTTACTATTAAAGGGTACACATCTAGTTTTGTGCCTATTACGTCAGGGGTACCGCAGGGCTCGCATTTAGGACCACTACTATTTAACATATATATCAATGATGTGATTAACTGTTTCTTAAATTCTAAAGTGTTACTGTATGCTGACGATACTAAGATATTTACCGTTGTGAAGTCCGAGGCTGATTGCGTCAATTTGCAGGATGACCTTAATAGATTAAACAACTACTGTTTATATAATAACCTATATTTAAACATAAATAAATGTTCAATTATTACATTTACGCGGAAGCTTAACCCTATAACCTTTAATTATACCATTGGAAACCAACCACTCACTAGAGTTACTCAGGTTAGAGATTTAGGAGTATATTTAGACAGTGAAATTCAATTGGTTTCACATATAGATAAGATAACATCTAAGTCTTATAAAATGCTTGGTTTCATATTTAGGCAAAGTAAAGATTTCAAAAACCCCAAAACGTTACTTCTTTTATATAATGCATATGTAAGGTCGTATTTGGAATACGCATCTACAGTTTGGAGTCCTCACTTTTTGGTACACATTAATTCATTAGAAAGTATTCAAAAAAAAATTCTTAATCGTATGAAGTATAAATTCAAATCCTTTCAGCCTGAGAAATTTGAGTCCTTACAAGTAAGAAGAGAAAAGCGGGATGTAATTTTCTTGTACAAATTATTAAATAATTTAATTGATTCGGAAGATCTTCTCAGCAAGGTGTTATTTAGATGTCCTACGTCTCGTACGCGGTCCACTGCTTTGCTATCCGTTCCATTTACTCGCAAAAAATATGTAAACAACAAATTTTTAGCAAGATTATGCAATATTTACAACAAGAAATATTCACACATTGATTTGTTCCAGCATAAGTGTAATAAATTTGTTTCTGTCATCAAACACAAAAAAAAAAACAAAACAAATCATAACAAAAAAATGGTAATTCCGTTATCTACTTCGTAGCTCGTAATAAAATTGTAAGCTTGTCTTGTATTGTTATTGTACCTATTATTTGAAATTTCAAAGTCTAAATAAAAATTGTGCTTGTTATTTTCAAAATTCTAAAGTATGCTTGTTATAATTGTTAATCGTGCTCGTGTATTATCTTATTTACTAAATGTAACTGTTAAATTCAACTTTAAATTAAAAATACCCAAATATTGTACTTTTTTTCGGAGCAAAGGAATTTTGTATTAGCTGTAAGTGGAAACTGTTTTGGCTTATGTTCTAACTTTATCTTGTACCTTATTGTATTATTATGTGCTGTATGTTTCCCAAATAAATAAATAAATAAAATGAACGTTGAAACAATTTAAATAATGAAATGTCATTTTCTCAAATCTAACCAGTAAGTCTTCTTCCTCGCATTTTGTCACAGTTCATGGGAGCCTGGGGTCCGCTTGGCAATTAATCCCGAGAATTTTATTACGAAAGCGACTGCCATATGACCTTCCAACTCAGAGGGTAAACCAGGCCTTTTTGGGATTAGTCCGGTTTCCTCACGATGTTTTCGTTCACTGAAAAGTGGCTGGTAAATATCAAATGATGTTTCATACATAATTATTTTCCAAAAAAACTCATTCGTACGAACCGGGGTTTGAACCCGCGACCTCTGGATCGCAAGTCGCACGCTCTTATCGCTAGGCTACCACAAAGCTAACCAGTTACATAAGACGAGCGCCTCGACTGCCCGCTAATTGGGTACTGGATAGAGGTAGTTATTGGTAGGTCTAAGACTTAGACTGTAAGTAGATATAGGTATAGGTTACTAACATAGTGTTAAGGCTAAAATGGTACTAACAAAATATGGATCGCTTTGTGATCTGAAATAAAGAATTTTTAATTTTTTTAATTTTTTAATTTAATAAGTATACAATACAATAAAATAACACTTTAAAACAGGCTTTTTTTCAATAACCAAGTACATCAAATAATATAAAAAAAGTTTTGGTTATCATCATACATCCGAGAGTCTCTAACTTAATTAACTATAATATTTGTTTATTACCTCTACGTGTGCAATATGACAATACAATAAAAACTAAGTATCTTACAAATAACACGGAATACCTGGTATTTACGGAGCAGAAACTCCAGTATGTGCATTTAAGATAAGTTCAGCTAATATCACGTTAAAATTAATTATCTAAGATAAGCCGGCTACCTGAGTAAGGCTCTTCTTAATTGGTCCGAGTCCTCCTTATTTACCTGTATATTAGTATAAGAAAGATATTTACTTAAGAAAAGACACATCAGGTCTTTTAAGATTAGATTAGTTTTCTTTAATTCATGATTAAATACACTAAAAATTTGTATCATGACAATATTACTTTGATCGTGCAAACATTACATTATAAAATAAACAAAAACCAAAATTGTCTGTCCCAATAAAGATCGTAAAGCATTAAGAAAACCTATCATTTATTAGCGTATTAAATACCTATATATTGGAATTATATATTTATTATATTATATTATAATTATTATAACGAGCCTATTGTGTCCCACTGCTGGGCAAAGGCCTCCCCCCTCTTCTTCCACTCATCCCGGTTTTGAGCTACGACCGGCCAGTCCCTCAAAAAGGAGTCTTAGTTATCCCGCCATCGCCGACGAGGTCTGCCAGATCCCCGGTTTGAATCGTGGGGCACCCAATCCGTGATTATCATGGCCCACAAGTCATGCGGCAGACATGCCCAGCCCAGACCCACTTTAACTATAATATATTTACAACAACAATATACATAATGGATATATACAGAGGATTACTATATATTTCCTCGTTGTATCGCAATAGGAAGCCGCCAGCTCTTCGCTCATCAGTTACGTCAACCAAACGCTTCGCGATTTCTGCAAAAAAAAAACTTGTGCGCGTTGGGACCCCACGGACCTATAGTATCGACGCCAAATGGTACAAAATGGTACTCTCTATCGAGGCTCGGATATTTATTACGTTTCAAAGTTTCGGCGCTTTCCGCCGCTGCGCCAATTTTTACATTAGTCCGTTGGAGGTGGGACGATGCCAGTGTGTCTTGTAGCATGACAACCCGTCAGGCCTCTTGGCATCATGTCTTTATATATATATATCATGTCTTGAAAAAGGACCTGCACTTTTTTGACAAGATAATCCATGGCGTCCCAGTCGGCTCACGTCCGTGCCATAAGAGCATATATTTATTTCCTGTGTGTACTTTCTAAACATATCTATGTCAATTAGATATACAATATGCATCTGATCAAAAAGTCTGCACTGCATTTCTATTATATATATTAAGTCAACAATCAATAATATTACTTGGTATTTTACCCCTACAAAGTTTACGGTTAAAAACCGCGGCAAATTTCAACATCAATAAACTCACCAGCCCACAAGCGGCGCTTTAACAATTCGCACACAGTTCATACGCCGACACTAATCCCTCGACGCTAAAGAAGACGAACGATTGCTATAAAATAACCAACGACATTTTTATTGCGTTCCCAATACAAAAGTGAGTCGTTAAGTCTATCTAATAGCCTGTAATTCCTTTAACGATTGCACAAATAGGTGACGCGGCAGTTTTAATAAATATATAGGGCACAGCTTCCACAATTTATGCTTGTCACTTCGACTTTCATTATAGACTAAGTAAATCTTACATAGATTCTGATGAATAGTTAATTTTCAAAGAAAAGTTTTCTGAACTATTGTGTCCATTAAGACAAAATATGAGGATCATAATCATATTGATCCATCATATCAGCCAAATTACGTCCACTACTGGATATATAGTTCACGATCTGTCGCTGTCAGTCGCTGTCCTCATTTTTCTTTTGCAACTTTCTATATATTCCTACTACTAACCTAACGACGGGATTGCACCAGTGTGCGACACAAGTATTTTTGTACTGAAAAATGTTCGTGCCTCACAGCTCACAGTGCCACACACTGGTGGAAGCCCGCGTTAACGTTCGCATACTTATGTTCTGTATGCTGTTGGAACTAAGGCCCTGGATTATCTAGCATAGCGCGCTACTGTTTACGTGGGAACCGAGGTAATCTCTTTTAACAAAGGATGTCACTGCAATGCCCCAGGTATAGTATGGCCGAAATAAAAGAATATTCTGTCGTTTTGTATGAAAAGGCAAGCAACGGTTGGCGCTTATTTTATAGATGCCAGTATTAAATGGTGCTTCGACGCAAATGCAACTGAAAGGTAATATAAACGACGCATGGATATAATTCTCTATATTTTACAAGCAAATAAGTAAAATAAACAGTACAGAAAAAACAAAACATACAATAAAACTCTACTACTCCGTAGAAAAGTATCTAGTTTGTTTACTATAAACTTTTTCATTTTAACCAGCGGTCCTAGTGCTTGTAATAAAATCTGGCAACTGAATTTTTTCTCACTTTCCTGTTTCGGACTTCCAAAAAAGAGCTATTTGGCCACCCATAGTAAAACAACCTCTGGTAAATACAAGTTATGTACATGCGTTTGAAGTATTTGTGATGTTTCTAAATCAGTCTTTGGCCATGTGAGGCTAATATAGTACATTACGATACAAGTGCGAAAAATAGGAAAATCGAAACGAGTGGCGATAAATTAAAACACGACCGAAGGGAGTGTTTTAAATCGACACGAGTTGCGAATTACCTATTCGCACATGTATCGTACAACGTTTTACAGTACATATGGCCCTTCAAATGTTCGACACATTAACGTAATATGCAAATTTTCGCACTAGTGCTATAAAGTAGCACCATATGTACTGTAAAATATAATACAGTTGCTCAAAAAGTGCTACTTTATGTAGCTGTTTAGCGTGCCGAAAGTAGCATTTCGCGAACTAGTGCTTTTTACTTTTCCACTTGTTCCATTTCATGACTCCTTATTATTGATGAGTGTTAATGTTAGTTTCCTTTAAAAGTCGTAATTAACATAAAAACCTACTGTTAATTTTAAAATTAAAAAAATAAGCATATTTCATTACTTACCTCTTCATCATCATTATAACACGTTAATTTTTTAATATTGAATATTGAAAAACCGTTTTTAATAAGTTGTCTGAATGGAACGGAATAGCTGCCGAAACGCCTGAGGCGCTTTTTCTTACTGCAAGAATGTTTTAAGTTTCCAAAGGCAACATTCGATATTGTTTTCATACAATTTAAATATACGATACACAAATAATCGTAAATAACGATACTTAAGTAATAATAGTACTTATATTTTATATTTACAATTTCTGTCATGCATAAAAAAGTACTTAGTTGTTTTTCTTATTTTTTCGCAACTGTATTAAAAAACGTCCTTCGATACACGTACGGAAATGTCATTCTTGAATGTAATGACATACTTTCCGCACTAGCATCGAAATGTACTATTTTTATTACTTAGGCCATAAGATAGGAAAACTTTGATGAAACAATAAATATTTATGTTCAAAACGAATACTACAACTTAGTATTATTCATAAAGCGTTTGAATGTTTAGGTACAGCAAAATATTAATAACCAATTTGACAAAAACCAGTGACTTGTACAATAATTTACATATTCCTGAATATTCTAATTAAATTTTTATTGATTAAATTACCTTACCGGGTGCTATTTTTATTTTCATAAAAAATTGTGTGTTATTATTCGTTTTGTTTACTACTTGACTAAATGATTCAATTTATAACATAGCCAAAATGACTAATAACATTGCTTTCCAATGAAATAAATCTTAGCTATTTACGCAAATATTTTCTACAAATTGAATAAAATACCTATAAACATGTTTGTTCATTAAAATACAATCAAAAACTAAATATTTATCGGTAAGTAACGATCAGCATAACACGAATAAACAGACTGTTTTTTCGCCAATGAAAACATCCCGAATATCTTTAGGTAACCAGCCTATGCAGCCATGTACTCGTAGCTGACTGTACTCGATTAGGACGTGAATAAAAAGTTACAAACAAAAGAAAGAGTCAAAAAACGAACATAGACAAACTGTCAAAATACTAATCTGCATCTTACCGGGAACCTCCAGACTTTTACACGCCCAAGGCTTAAGCCATCGCCGCCGTGGGCTAACTGAAACGATATTAAAATCGGTTTGATACCTAAGTCGTGTTTAATTTGACATTTAAATTACCTAGATAAGTATAGCAAAAATAGCAAACGTGTAATACGGACCTTTTTGCTTCTATCACATTTATAATAATGGCCCATAGGCCCGTGAAATCCAAGGAGAGACAAACATAAAAATGTGTCGCTTCTATTAGTTTTCAAGCTGACATCTCCATCGCGTGATCGCGTCAAAAAACACTCAATAACTTAGTAAGAAACATTGTGGGCTCTATTTTCAGATGTCGAAGCAGTCTAGTTGTAACAGTATGTCCTAGATGACTTTGATATTATCAGTATCGTCTGCGGTGTAGACACTTTTAACCCCGTGGCAAAGATGTCTGACCCTTGTAACTGTGTTAGCTTAATTTTGTCATGGTTGGTAAGTGCTCAATCCGTTTCAAGAGCGGCTGGAACAACAGAATTATTAAATAGGTACTGTTGAAGATGTGTAAACATAATTATAGTTTCCGAACGAAGAAACGTCAGTTAGTGTACTAATATTGCCACTTGGTGTCGCTACTGTCAATGCGAAACTAAAAATTGCTCACATCACTGTTGTAAAACTTTTATCTTACATTAAAACTGTTATTTAACTAATTCTATTCGGCGTATTATTTCCTCAGGTTATGGGCCGTCCCATAAACGCAATATAGAACTGAGGTTAATTATTTTAATCGTAGTAAAGTCAGTACAACAAGTAATTTGCGAAATAATTTGACCCGGGAACAATGGCTACGTCTAACCTGCAAATTGAGAAGTTAGCCGGTCGTGAAAACTACTCGACGTGGAGGTTCGCAGTCAAATCGTATTTGGAGCACGAAGAATTATGGGAATGTGTTGATCCGGGAGATCAAGTGGATCCCAAGAAAGACATTAAAGCAAAGTCCAAGATTATTTTGTTAGTGGAACCAATCAACTATGTTCATATTGAAAACGCAAAATCATCACGAGATGTGTGGTTAAATCTACAACAAGCGTTTGAGGACTCCGGGCTGTCAAGAAAAGTGGGATTATTACGTGATTTAATCAACACGTCGCTCGATAATTGCTCAAATATTGAAGATTACGTGAATAAGATTATGAGCACTGCATACAAGCTAAGGAATATAGGCTTCGAAGTGGGAGATGAGTGGCTAGGCACACTCATGCTGGCGGGTTTACCTGAGAATTACAAACCGATGATCATGGGTCTCGAGAGTTCCGGCATCAAGATATCATCAGATTTTATAAAGACTAAACTTTTACAAGAAGTGAAAAGTTCAGAGTCATCTGCGTTCTTGACTAAAGGGAAGAGTACTTCTAACCAAAATACAAAGCCCAAAGGAAAAGGCCCGCGTTGCTTCGGCTGTAATCAATATGGACATTTCAAGAACCAGTGTCCAGCGAAGAAACCTAGTAATGTTCAACATGGTTTTTCAGCAGTTTTTTCAGCATGCAATTCGTTGATAAATAAGGATGATTGGTATGTTGACTCGGCTGCGACAATGCATATGACAAGATCTTCAGAATGGATGTATGATTTACAACCACCTCCGGTCCAAAAGATAATGGTGGCAAATAAAGCTTATGTCACGGTAGAGAAAATGGGTAAAGTAAATATTCAAACAGACACATGTAAAGATGGTTGTCCTATCCAGGTGAGAAAAGTTTTATTTATTCCTGAGTTGGGTGCAAACCTGCTATCGGTCAGTCAATTAACAAAAAATGACTGCACAGTGGAATTCACAAAACGAGGCTGTTATATTTTTGATGCCAACAAGAATCTCATAGCAACAGCACAGGCAATCAATGACTTGTATAAGCTAAATGCTGTAACTGGCAGTGCATGTGCTGTTTTTTGTGCAAGTAAGGCAGATATTGTCACCTGGCATAAGCGAATGGCTCATCTGAATATGGCTGATGTGAAGAAGTTAGAGGTATGTGCTGAAGGCATAAATATTACTAACAATAAGCAGAGTGATGCTGTATGTAAACCCTGTTGTGAAGCAAAACAAACACGATTACCATTTCCGCATTCTGGTTCTAGAGCTACTGCATTGCTAGAAATAGTGCATTCAGATCTATGTGGTCCGATGGAGGTACCATCAGCCGGTGGTGCTAGATACTTCATAACTTTCATAGATGACTATTCCCGCAAAGTATATGTATATTTTCTTAAGAATAAAATGGATATTACAATGGTTTTCAAGACATTCAAAGAAGAGGTGGAAAATGAGTTAGAAAGAAAAATAAAGGTATTTAGGAGCGACCGTGGGACTGAATACTGTAACAAAGATTTTTCTGGATTTCTAGCAGCTTCCGGCATCAAACACCAGACCAGTGTTCCATACACGCATGAGCAGAACGGATTGGCAGAGAGGATGATGAGAAGTCTGGTAGAGCGTGCAAGGTGCATGCTTTTTGAGGCAAAGCTGCAGAAAAATCTATGGGCTGAAGCAGTTGCCTGTGCTGCTTATGTCATCAACAGATCACCATCACGAGTTTTGGACGAGGTAACACCATACGAGAAATGGACAGGTAAGAAACCTAACATTTCACACCTTAAGATATTTGGAACTAAGGCTATGGTACACATTCCAAAAGAAAAACGCCTAAAATGGGACCGTAAATCACATGAATTAATTTTTGTAGGCTATTGTGACAATACTAAGGGCTACAGGTTGTTAAATCCTATTAATGGAAAGACCGTGATTAGCAGGGATGTTATATTTATTGAGGATGGTATAAGCACTGAAAATATGACACAGAAACCCATTTCAGGGCCACAGTCGGCCACAGTCCCTCTTAATTCAGATGAACAGACACAGGAGAGTGAAGATATAACAAATACTGATGATAGTAGCATAGAAACAATACAGGATGAAACTACATCATCAGATTCTGAAACATCCTTTGACAGCTGTGTAATGAATACTAATGATGAGACATATTACCCCAGCGGTAGTGACAGCAATGAAAGTTTTGAGAGACAAATCACTCTGAGGTCTCATCAGAAACATTTTGCCCCAGGTAATAATTTCATGTGTGTTCAGATTTCAGATCCACTGACTGTAGAAGAAGCTTTGTCGAGTGCTAATGCTCAACACTGGAAGGATGCTATGGATGAGGAGTATCAGTCCTTAATGGAGAATAATACATGGGAAATTACTACTCTACCACCAGGCAAGCGCCCCATACCATGTAAGTGGGTCTTCAAAACCAAGACAAATGAAAATGGAGCAATAGTGAAGTACAAGGCACGGCTCGTTGTCAAAGGATGTTCTCAAAAACCAGGCATAGACTACACAGAAGTATACTCACCAGTTGTCAGGTACGCTTCTTTAAGATATTTATTTGCCTTAGCAGTTAAATATGACCTAGATATTTGTCAGATGGATGCTGTGTCGGCCTTTCTTCAAGGCGACATAGAGGAGGAGATCTACATGAAGCAACCGCAAATGTATGGCAACAACGGTGAAGAAGTATGCCGGTTAAATAAATCACTGTACGGCTTAAAACAGGCCAGCCGGCAGTGGAACAAGAAGATTGATATGACATTGAGAGAAATGGGACTCTCACGTTCAAAATTAGATCCTTGTATCTATTATAAAATAGTAGATAGTAGTAATATGTTTTTTCTGGCCATTTATGTTGATGACCTCGTGTTATTCACCAATAATCAGGAGACAAAACAATACTTTAAGGAAGAGCTGCATAAAAAATTTAAAATTAAAGATTTAGGAGACATTAATTATTGTCTTGGCATACATGTGGAGAGAGATAGGACCAAAGGCATCTTGTACTTAGACCAAAGAAAATATATACAAGAAGTGTTAAACAAATTTGGCATGTCTGACTGCAAAAGTGTACAAACACCGATGGATTTGAATACTAAGCTGATTGGAACTACCGAAAATGCCGAGATTTTAGATAATGTTCCTTATCAAGAGATAATCGGTTGTTTGTTGTACATCTCACAAGTCACTAGACCGGACATAAGTTATGTCATAAATATGTTGAGCAAATATAACAAAAAACCAGAGATGCAGCACTGGGTTGCACTGAAGCGTGTTATGCGTTATTTAAAAGGCACCCTTGATTACAGGCTGAGCTATAAGCAAAACTGTGAGGAAACCATGGCTCATGGATACTGCGATGCAGACTGGGCGAGTTCAGGAGATGACAGGCGTTCCTGTACTGGCTACACGTTTCTGTTCCAGGGAGGAACGATCAGCTGGAACTCTAGACGTCAGCCTACCGTTGCTCTTTCTACAACCGAAGCCGAATATATGTCTCTATCATCGTGCGTACAAGAGGCTTTGTGGCTTAAACAATTTCAAGAAGATTTGTGGCCTCAACTGAAGAATAAAGCCTTAGTTATTTATAGTGATAATCAGAGCTCTATAAAACTTTCAGGTTCTGACGGATATCATTCTAGGACGAAGCACATCGATGTGAGGCATCATTTCGTCCGTGATAAGATACTTGAAGGAGCCATTGAGGTGCGCTACGTACAGACAGACAAGATGATTGCTGACGCTCTTACTAAAGCAACGTCGCACACAAAACTGGCATACTGCTCTTCCAAGATGGGATTATGTTTAAGGGAGGATGTTGAAGATGTGTAAACATAATTATAGTTTCCGAACGAAGAAACGTCAGTTAGTGTACTAATATTGCCACTTGGTGTCGCTACTGTCAATGCGAAACTAAAAATTGCTCACATCACTGTTGTAAAACTTTTATCTTACATTAAAACTGTTATTTAACTAATTCTATTCGGCGTATTATTTCCTCAGGTACATTTAGTAATATTGCACAGCGTTTCTGCACTCGAGAGCTAAATCGACGGGTCACATTGTATTGAAATTCTGTGTAAAGTTATCTGTTTCTATTGCTCTTTAGTGTTGAATTAATGGCTTAGTAAAAGCCTGTTTGTTTATTTGCATCCAGCTGACAAAACCTGCGTTGGTAATGCAATTTTAGTTAATGGATATTCAAGATATTAACGACATACAATATTTTACCAAGCAAGCGTGAAGTGCTATGTGTTTCAACTTTGGAAAAAATGCTTTCGTATGTCATGTTATGACGAGATAATTAAAAGGATATTTTTGTCGAATCAGTTTTTAGATTTTTCTAAAAATAGCAGAGCCGGGTTACAGCTCACAGAGAGTAAGCCAATTCTAAATAAGTATACTAATTTATAAAGACGTTAAAGAAAACATATATTATTAAATTTAAGTTTAGATGTAAGAGGCGTTTCACTCGATTTACTTTCATTATAGAAAAAAAATCTAATAAATCAACTTTTGGTAATGCTTTGCATATCATTTAGAAATGCAACAACAGTAATGTTGGCGTATTCAGTTGTGAGTAGTGGGAATCAAAATGGCTTCCACTCGTCGCTAAAAGCACAAGTTGTTAAAGGCAGCTTTGAGCATATTTTATCACTGTGTTTGCAGAGGCGGAATTATTATCACAGACTAGCTTTTGCTCGCGACATCATCCGAGTAGAAGAGGTATGGTATTTATACAAATTTGCTACTATCTTTACCTCTAGTTTTATCCGAATTTATCTAGCTTTGGGCCAGGTTTCCATCAAAAATTTTCAGCTGATTTTGCGTTTTTGAGGAACAAACACGAGATATAATTAAATTTGCTTCTCCCATACGCATTTTATACCAACTGACGAGATGACAAATAATAAGCCATCATGTGTTTGAAGAAAATTGCCCAGTTAATTGTTCGTCTGCGCATTTTCAAATCCATTTTCAAACACTTAGGAGTTGAGTTTCAAAACGTCATATACCTATATTATATGTATCAAATAATTTGAAGTGGGGGATCAATTTTAAATGTGCTCTTTTAGTATGTAAATTATAGTACATATGTGAATTGTATCTCCTGTCGGTGATTCTAATAAACAAATAACAATAAGTCTCATCTTGAATGGTTTAAGCATAGTGAAGTAAGTAAGCAATGATTGCTCACTCCGTACATCAGTTTTCTTGCCAAAATGCTTATTAGCGGATTTATCAGTACTGCTACTTGACAATAGATGTCACGACGAACGAAAAGTATAATTCTGAATAATTTTAAGCTAATATTATAACCGGATTAATCGGAACTCTATTATTTCATCTCTTTCTGCTTGTAATATAATATTAGTTGTAAATTGTCGAGCAATATAGTTTTCGTCAGTCGCGACACTCGTGACATCTAGTGTCAAGTAGCGGTACTGATTAATTCGCTACTAGACGCTAGATCTTGACTACGGAAATAATAAGTGTTTTGGTAAGAAAACTGATGTATGCAGTGAGCACTCTATGCTTTTAATTAAAAATTCAAAAATTTATTCCGCAAGTAGGCCTCAAGGGCTCTTTCACAAGTCAATACAACATTTATAGTAACATCATGTAGTGACATGAAATACAACAGCCAATACCTGGGTAAACATTACATTATAATAATCTTAAAATAAATAATTACTACAATACAATAGAAATGTATAGTCTCTATGGGTAAAAACACATTAAATCTGGAGATGTAAAAGGTCCCCAATGTCAGAGTACTAATACTAATAAAATTTGGAGGTGTAAAGTCTCTCCAAGTGTCAAAATAGAATGTATACTAAATAAATAAACCGCGTCTGGACTGTTAAACTAGCAGTCTCATAAACTAATGCTACAGAACAATAATTATTTATTTCTCTATAGTTTAAGCTATGCGTTTTCTGTCAATATTAACCAAACTAGGTATTTAAATAAAAATAATTTAAGCTTCTTCAATGACACAATTGTACTTATCGCTGGAAAAGTACACAAATATACACAGCCCTTTTAAAAATAACAACCCAATCTCCCAAACATTCCAGTTACCAAGACGTAAAACAATCAAACAAGTACGACTACGAGTGACGTGCAGATCTAATTAACACATCTGCCTCCGGAGCCATTAATCACGCCCGCGACTTAATCAGTGCCGACGATTGCCGGACGACAAGACAAGTGTCGTGGCGATAAAGGAATCGTCTTTTACGGATTGTACACAGAAGGGTGCCTAATCGGAATTTTCACTGATTGTAGATAAAAGCGTGGGCAATCCAGTTGTTGAACAGACAATTTAAGGGTTTTTTTAATTGATATCTTATGATTTTAAGAATCAAAAACCACTGATCGTGATCGTAGCTTAAATGAATAGAATTCTGCCTTAAATTTCAAGATTTAGTAAACTTTAACGTCACTCGATAGTTAACAAACTTTCATTAGTTGTGTTATTTAATTTAGGAAGGTTTACTTGTCACTGGTGAGTCATACTAATAGGTTTATTTACTGTTCCACCACATTTTTAGGGTTCCGTAGCCAAATGGCAAAAAACGGAACCCTTATAGATTCGTCATGTCCGTCTGTCTGTCCGATTATGTCACCGCCACTTTTTTCCGAAACTATAAGAGCTGTACTGTTCAAACTTGGTAAGTAGATATATTCTATGAACCGCATTAGGATGTTTACACAAAAATAGAAAAAAAAACAATAAATTTTGGGGGTTCCCCATACTTAGAACTGAAACTCAAAAAATCTTTTTTCATCAAACCCATACGTGTGGGGTATCTTATCTATGGATAGGTCTTCAAAAATGATATTTAGGTTCCTAATATCATTTTTTTCTAAACTGAATAGTTTGCGCGACAGACACTTCCAAAGTGAAAAAATGTGTCCCCCCCCCCCTGTGACTTCTAAAATAACAGAACGAAAAATCTAAAAAAAATATATGATATACATTACCATGCAAACTTCCACCGAAAATTGGTGTGAACGAGATCTAGTAAGTAGTTTTTTTTTATTACGTCATAAATGGTATGGAACCCTTCATGGGCGAGTCCGACTCGCACTTGGCCGCTTTTTAAATAACAGCCGAAACAGCTGTTCGAAAATCAGTTTAAATTTTGAATTTATTGCACGTGATACGGTAAGCGTTTTTTTTTTTGTAAATCTAGGAAATTAGAAGGGAACTAGAAATATGGCGTGCCGCGCAAACCTTGTAACAGAAAATAATGGCCATCTCGCGGGTTTTAACGTAACTCTATATATAAACTTCTGTTCCATTGAATATAATTATTTTGTGATCGCAATTTGTACGGAACCCTCGGTGCGCAAGTCCGACTCGTACTTGGCCGATTTTTATTATTTGTTGTTACAGCGGCTGTCACGGTTCATGAGATACAGCCTGTTGACTGACAAACAGATAGACGGACAGAGGAGTCTTAGTAATAGCGTCCCGTTTTTACCCTTTGGGTACGGACCCCAAAAAACTATAATTTAGCATTAGCCCCCGCTTCATTTTCATTTCATAAGCCGGCTATTATGGGCGGTGCGGTAGTACAGGTACATTTTAAGTAACCTGTGTAATGTTACATAATTCACAAAAAAAAACCTAATTAATATAAAATGATGTTCTTTCAACAGTTACCTACTGTGCAGCGTTGTGTTAAAATGTTTAACGTAAAAGCTGCCCAAGCAAAGAAAATTTCAAAGAAAACAAAACTTCCTAAAACGAGGTCAACTCGAAGTCCTCAAACAGAAAGTAAGACTTTCTCTGTTGATACTTGCTATCTCAATGAGTACTTTCTCGTAAAAGCTATCTTATTGAGTGGAAAAACTTTCGTTATAAGAACTTAGACTATTAATGTTGGTAAAACCGTCTGTTAAGAAAACACAAAATTACGTGCGTGTTTTAATAAAATACTACTTTAATGACCGAGTCTAATAAATTTTAATTAAATGTAAGTACCTGCCTGAAAAGTTCTATGCCCAAATTGACCTGACATTGATTGGGTACAAATGACGAATAAGGAATTCGATACTGCGTTTCCAGGCTCCTTGTAGTTAGGTTTCACTGTATAATACGCCTGTAACCTACGCACAACTTATAGGAAACTAAAACCGGTCTTAGTTTCAGTCTTCTACGAAAATCTGAACTTAGTCTAAGTATAATATAATTTAGTATAAGAACTTAGGTAAACTACAGGGTGTGGGTGGTATTGGCAATACGTAGAAGTTATGCTACGCTGAAGTTATTGGTAACAATAATAGGCAGTATAACTTACTAATTAGATTTATCTATTGAAAGACTATCGGAAACTTCACATTTAATGTTAGCGTTAGGGAAAAATATTAAACTTAGATAATTAAAGGGTAGACATTCGAAATTGAACCAAATTCTAAGAAGGCAACATACATAAATAAATAAATAAATAAATAAATAAATAAATAAATAAATAAATAAATAAATAAATAAATAAATAAATAAATAAATAAATAAATAAATAAATAAATAAATAAATAAATAAATAAATATTACAGGACATTATTACACAAATACATATATTATAGTAAACGAACACATGAAGCGACGAAATGATACTTACGAGTATATACATATTTACTTAATGTCATTAAAGGGTCTAACTCGGTTAAATTTCATAATTTCCTTTACCTTTTATCCGACGTTTCAGCCCTGTTGCACTGGTCACGGAAGACTGACGTCCCAGCAAAATGTCAATGGAGCCAGCAATATATCCTCATATAATTCTAATGTATGTGAGAAGTTTAAATTATAAATAAATAGTGACAGTCAAAGTGTCCACATTTATATTCTGATAACGCAAAGGGTCTTTCAATAATGTCGAATATCATAAAGTTAAGAATATGTTGCGATATTGTCCACTTTGGCTGTCACATTCTATTTCGCTATAGGTACTTATACGATGAAAAGAAACCTGTTTCCAGCATATGGAATAAGATGTATGTAAGTATAAGAAGTAAATATAAAAGGTATGGTGCTGTGTGATAAACATAATGAGTTGTCCGAAAGTAATCGTACCTAAGTGTAGTAAGCGTGTGTGTGTAAATCAGCTACACAATAGGTACACTAACGTATAGGTATAGGTAAAGTTTGTAATATAATTATAGTTATATAACTTTACCAATCAGTAAAACTTTTACTAGTTTTCTAGTTCCAATAATACTCGTACCATGTAAAAAAGCTCAACCGTGTAGTCTCGTAAACATTCACCCAAATTCTTGTCTCAAAACCTTTATTACAGCTAAAAGCCAATCGAGGAAGAGCTTTCGAAGTTTGTTTTGTACTTTAGTTTATGAACTACGTATGGACGTCGCTACGTCTGTTATATCAGGTTTGGTATGGTTTGTACAGTTGGTTTGGTATGGTGTGTATTAAATTCATTCTACAGTCAGCGTCAAATACTTCGTAGCAGTCAAAGTGGCCAAATAGTTCGGTACACCATACTAAATATATGGTGTACCGAACTATTTGGCTACTTTGACTGCTACGAAGTATTTGACGCTGACTGTAGAATGAATTTAATTTGGTGAATGATTTTATTTTGATAGATACCTCGCTTGCTGTAATATAACGGCCTTCTAATCTAGTCGGATTTTTAATTTTTATTTAAGTTTTTATTTTATTTGGGGGAGGTACCGCTGGTGTGATGTCGTGGAGGCGGACCTGCGTCGGCTGAATGCCAATTCATGGCAGGACACCGCGCTGGATCGGGACAGGTGGCGTTCTCTCGTTTCGGAGGCCAAGATTCTTTTTAGATCGCTGAGCCAAAGCAGTTCGTTAGTTTAGGGACTTTTATTCTTAAGACTACGCCTGTCC
Organism: Cydia pomonella; assembly: GCF_033807575.1. Taxonomy (NCBI): domain Eukaryota; kingdom Metazoa; phylum Arthropoda; class Insecta; order Lepidoptera; family Tortricidae; genus Cydia; species Cydia pomonella. The sequence goes on along the minus strand of NC_084717.1, from coordinate 4,199,303 downwards.
CATCGCACCTTAATCTAAATTACAATCATCTACGGCCTGACAGTATACTGACTAATATAATTATACACAAATAAATATATCTCCTTTGCCTCCTTCTGAGTTTGGTGTCGCCAAGATGCATTGAAATACGCCTGCATCTAACCATCTAAGATAAGATTGTAACCTGTTAAGTAACCTATGAAGTTACTTAGACTTCATCAATATTTGTCTTTTATCTTCTTTCGCACACATTCCACTAATACATGTTGAACATCTTCTACAATATTGCAAGCTTCGCAGTTGAGGGATAGCTCTTTTTTAGGGTTCCGTACCAAAAAGGTACAAAGGAACGCTTATGGTGCGACTGTCCGTCCGTCCGTCCGTCTGTCACAACGCTAAATATCTCGAGAACCACTAAAGCTATCGATTTGAAATTTGGAATTGTTATGAACAACGCTAACCCCGACACATTCAAAGTATATTTTTTTATTTTATTTTTTTATTGACTATGGAAAATACCCAATATGAAGAGAGGGCAATATTTCAAAGCCTAATGACTGAAATTGATTTATGGAGGTTAATGTGAAAAAAAACCATTCCTCCCCTTATCTCCGAAGTTTACCGAAGAAAAAATAGTTTTTTTTTACAAAATATTAACATTACTATAAATTTTACAGAAAAATATAATCAAACCTCTATCTTGGTAACTTTTTTTTTAATAATAAAAATCATTTCCGAATTCTGTTTGCAAATTAACAAGCTTTACGTGTGTTTATTACACTTGAAATTTCTATGATTTTACATTAAAGACACCCTTTTACAAAAAAAAGATCAATTTTTGAAATCGGTTCACATGATAGAGAATTATCCTCGAAAAACCAACATCATACGTGCACATCGCGCAAATTAGTGAGACAATTTGCCGATAGATGGCGCTGTACACAATATAGTATAGGTACTTCTGATCAGAAGTCTTTCGCCTTTATCGAGATCATTCAAAGTTTGTACGGAACCCTCGACGCGCCAGTAACACGAACTCGCACTTGACCGGTTTTTTTTTTCATCTTAAAAGCGAACTTTTTTAGAGGAATGTGTCCTGAACGAAGTCTTAATCCTATCTTAATCAATTTCCTACTTACCCTAGCACTCTAGTCGGATTTTTAGTGTCATGTGTTTCATCATAGAGTTAAAATTACGGAATCAACTTTGGCGAGTGAACTGTAAATCGATATATAGTTATGCCTGCTCTATGAAGCCGATGGTCCTGGGTTCGAATCCCGGTAAGGGCAGTTATTTGTGTGATGAACACTAGCTTGATCTGTGTAAATATTTTATATTTATTTCGTGTGCTCCAATCAGCGTGGGCAATCAGTAGGTAAGTTCACGGAACTTTTACTTAAGTTAGTACTTATTAAGTTTAATAATGTATTTCAAAGTTGATACTTTATAAACTAGATAACAAGGCTTTAAAACTTCGTTTACCGGAGATTTAGTGCAGAGTGCGATTAATGCAAACTAAGTCTACATTCTCAAGTTTGTTTTAGTTAAAATCAGGCGAAAGCGTAAGTTTTTATCACTTATAATCTAATAATTTGAAATATTAAACTTTATCATTTACGCAATTCTTAAAAACACAAGTAACTTAAAATACAACACGATACATTACTATACACGATACTTATAATACTGTTATAACTCTTTAACTTCTTTATATTTTCTAATGAAAAAAAAAAACTTATCACTTTTTATTAAATATTATTATTATTTTATTATTTAAGCCTTTTATTTCCAATAAAAAAGATACATGCACGAATAAATTATATAAGCATTTAAAACTATTTACGTTTTTCCTTAAGTCTCTTAATATACATAATTAAATTATATTATTTTGAAATTATTGGGTTTTGTTTTTTTTTTTTATATAAAAAATTTTGAATAGTGCGAAATAATTTATAACAAATTAAGTTCTATTGGATGTCCATTTATGGACATAGGCCTCCTCCATACTAGGTATGCCATATTTCCCGATCGATGGCGGCACGGGTCCACGTGACGCCGGCCACGGCCTGGATGTCGTCTCCAGGCCGTGGCCTGGTCTTATTAAATATAGCGCTAATCAACATCACTAAAATTCTTTATACTTAAGTAAAATAATTAATAAATACTACTAAATACATAATATTAATACCTAACTACGGCGCCAACTGTAAAGTAAGACCATTTCGAGCTTACCCTTGCGTCTCGATCCCGCAAAAACACCTTCATACAAGTACGAGTGAAACGCACGCGCATAACAAATACATCATTGAGGTATCAAAATATACGGTCGAATTGGCTTCAATGTATCTTTTTTATTTAATTTAACGAACCTTTTGTTCTTAGTTCAAAAAGTAAGTACCAAATTTAATAGTTAGGTTATGCATTTTCGTTGGCTAGTTTTCCACAACTCCATAATGCGGTTATCTAGGTTGATAGGTAGCTGGCACCCTTGCCAAGTCAGCTCTTTCAGTACGCCAAGTAAACCCTTAATAAGCAACGAAAATTGGTGACTTTGTATGGAAATATATACTCTCTTTTCATTGCTTTTAAGTGTATAGGTAGGTAGGTAGGTAGGTAATCTGTTTTTTTTTTTTTTTTTTTTAATTTGTCTTCTTTGTGGTGCAATAAAGAATATTTACTTACTTACTTACTTACAGCATTCCATTATTTTTTTTACAAAATATCTAATGTTTTTATTTTATTTTGTGGAGCAAATATAATATGCTCCAAATTAAATTGTATAAAGTTATTGCAATAAACATTTAAAATGTATCGACTTTGAAAAGATGAGAATGAAATGAAAAGATAAGAAAAAAGCTAGAATTCATTGGAAAAAAATTAAAAACTTTTTAGCTCAAATCTAAATCAAACACCGATTTTATCAGATCTGTGTTGCGTACAAATAATCAAATACGAGAGTCTGGTTGAAACTCGAAACCCTTTTTCAGTTGAAAACGTTTATGTAACAAGGTTTGGTAAAAGCAATTTTATTAGATGAGCGTTGCTAGGTATAAAACAGACTAACAATAGGTGCCCTATCACAATGGAGATGGAATAGAAGATACTTAATGTCTATAAAGCCTATTTACGAAAAAAGCTGCCGCTAAAATAAGATTTTCAAATTGATTTAGATAATTTTTTTATCTCTGCGTTAAATTTTTGTGGTATTATGACTTTATTATTACCTTAAGGGCATGCAATTCTATAACTAAAAATCACTGACATTTTTAGAATAAACCTCAGTAGACATTTGCTGCAACTAATGGTTAAATACAACCGCCTGGTAGCGGTAGGAGCCTGTGACTTGCAATCGAGTTTTTCGGAACTTATGTACGAAATATCATTTGATATTTACCAGTCGCTTTTTGGCGAAGGAAAACGGATTAATCTCAATAAGGCCTAGTTTTCACTCTGGGTTGGAAGGTCAGATGGCAGTAGCTTTCATAAAAACTAGTGCCTACGCCAATTCTTGGGATTAGTTGCCGAGCGGACCCCAGGCCATAAGCCGTGGAAAAATGCCAGGACAACGCGAGGAAGATGATGATTTGGTTTAATACAGCTGTCAACCGAGAGCAAGACACAAATGAGATTAATAATATTAATCGTTGATAAGCGTGACATTTTTGCAAGCTTTTATTTAATTTGCGCCGTTAGTACGTAAGTATGTATGTATGTTAGTGTAGGTTAATAAAGGGGATCTTGGAAGCTAAATTTGACCGACTTCCCGATTTCCGATTGAGCTGAAATTTTGCATACACATGTAAATCGGATGACAATACAATATTATGCGGTGACTGTTTACCATCAGGCGGGCCGTATGCTTGTTTGCCACCGTCGTGGTATAAAAATAAATGATGACACGGAGCTCTGATGATAGAGACAGGAGGTGGCCATGGGGATTTGGGAACTCTGTGATAAAACAACGCAAACTAAATGTGTATTGCTTGTCTGTGGAAAGAATAATACAGTCAGCGATAAAAGCTTGTACCAAAAATGCAATTTTTGCCTATAACTTATATTCTAAGAGAAAACACTCGCTGATTGCTACTCACTTCTTGCTTATCACCAGCGACAGGACGACCGAAATGGAACTACCGGGGTGACAGTGAAGACAAAACCACAAACACCGTCCCTGTTTCCGAGTGTATTCCTGTGCATTGTTAAACTTGTTATTTAAGTTCCAATTCCATCGCTAATCCCTTTTCACGCTGTAATATAATAGAAGTCAGCCAACCACCCTTACTATCGTAAACAGCGTATCGTAAAAGAAAATTCTTGGCAGTTAAGATGTTTTGTAAATAGGGATGTACCGCAGGCAAAGTTGTGAGCCATAAATGTGTCTAACAAAAGTAACAATGGCGGAGACGCCGCAAAGGGTTGACAACAATGAAAAGAACAAATACTTAGTTTGTCTTGGGAAATTACGTTTGCGGCGGATCGATGGAGGATGGGAACGATGTGTGGTTAAGTGAAAACTTTGTTTGTGTTATGGTGAGGAGATTCTGAATGCGAATTTGTCCACGTACCTAGAACTGGACTTTGTCCGTAATTTGTCTATGTATAAGCTTTCCTAGGGTTATTCATCCAGAGATAACAAAACAAATATACCTAATCTAGAACATAAGGCGTACGACGAGTAAACGATCTGTGTAAACTCCCATCCGATTTTTTAAAATATAATTGATTTTTTAAAATATTTATTAATATACGAGTATATTAATCATAGCTGAAATCGATGTATTCCTGATGCATTTTTTTTTTAAATAAAATTACCCAGTAGAATTAAATTACCAAATAAATATTTAATGATCTTGTAGGTATATCATTATGGTACTTTGTAGATAAAAAAGAATGAGCATTTCATGAGACCCTAAATGTGCAAAAACTGTTTTATTGCCAACTGCTGAAACTCGTATATTGAAAACTAGAAAACACAACCAAAAAACAAAAAAAAACTAATCGGTGTTTATTTTTAAAACACATTTTGATTATTTTTGATTAATAAACTCCATAATAATCGATACTTCAGCTGTATGAAAAAGAGCAAAAAAATACACTAAATAACATTTAAAAAAAGATTGTTAAACATAAGCTAAAGCTAAATACAACAAAACTCACTTACCCATACATAAAAATAAATTTACTTCTTCCGTCTGAACGAAACTTTACGCATTAACGTCACATCACTACGTTCTCCCCATCACATTTAACAGCCGTATAAGCCAATGGAATATCAGTTTAAATTTAGACTTTATTGCGTGAAAATACGGTATGAAATTGATTTGGTTTTCCAATGGCAGTTATGCTTTTGCACGATGTGCTCATAACGCAATGGATCTTTTGTTGAAAAGATAAAAGTTAATGAAGGAAACTCGGTAAGGGCTGAAGAATATTTACCTACTCCTAATTACATGTACGGGAATATTTCAAAGTATTTAAATTTTACAAAGTACATAAAAGGCTTAATTGTGTATGTTTGTATTATTGTATTGTAATGTAGAAGTAAGCGCTGGTGGCCTAGCGGTAAGAGCGTGCGACTTGCAATCCGGAGGTCGCGGGTTCAAACCCCGGCTCGTACCAATGAGTTTTTCGGAACTTATGTACGAAATATCATTTGATATTTACCAGTCGCTTTTCGGTGAAGGAAAACATCGTGAGGAAACCGGACTAATCCCAACAAGGCCTAGTTACCCTCTGGGTTGGAAGGGCAGATGACAGTCGCTTTCGTACAAATTAGTGCCTACGCCAAATCTTGGGATTAGTTGTCAAGCGGACCCCAGGCTCCCATGAGCCGTGGCAAAATGCCGGGACAACGCGAGGAAGAAAAGAAAATGTAGAAGTAATTACGGGAACTTGGTAATGAAATAAAAATATGACAGTTTTACAAATATAAAAAAAAACATGTAAAGTTATTTTGTCTTCAATGCGTTGGGCATTAATCATAAAAGTTTGCCTATTTGACTCTCAATAACTCGGATATTTAAGAGTGATACGGATACATATGTATACATTTCAACTATAAAGCGCAGTAGCGGTCCTTGGGTTTCTTTTCGAGTGATTTTATCTCCGCGGCTCTCAGTAAAGGTATGTATGACTGTTTTTAAAATGTAAGGAACTTGGATACGAAGAACATTAAAAAGTATGAATAATGCAGATGTACAATTGGCAACAAAATTATCTTCAAACTCCTGTATACCTACATTTAACTACATATTAAACGAATACGTAAAAACATAAAAAATATACCCCTTACTTTTTCAGTAGGCCAACTCTCGTATGACGAGAAACCAGCATAGAAATGGCAAAAGAAAACAGATAAATTATATCGGAGCGCGTCCGTATAATTATAGCAGTAGAGATTACTATGATCACTTGGCTATCACAATCTATCTGATGTTATGTAAAGGGCGGATTCTGATTTACCTCTTTTAGGGTTTCCATATTGTTTTGATGCGACCTTGCACTCTAATTAAGTGTGAGAATTATTTTTTTTACAAATGGTTAAATGGGCAATCGTTTTTTTGACATTTCAAAAATGCTGCTATTATTTCTGTGTGCGAACAGTTTTTATCAAAAAATATATTTCGTAACGTAAAGAAACGAGTTAAATCCGGATAACAAGGAAAATCGGCGGCGGATGGCTAATTCATTAAATCACGTCATCAATCATGATCTTTTGACGAATCACGACGCTGAGGTCAAAGCATTCTGACAGCATGATTAAACGAGACATTTTGGTCAGAGCAACAGTAAGAAATTAATAAATTGCTTCAACAAATCATGGTGTTTAGGCAGTCAAGTTTTTAGACGTCATTCGAGAATTACCAGGCTATTCAAGTATTTACAAAGATGAAAATTATAATCTTGATATTTAATAATAATAAGTATTTTTATATATGGTATTTTATAACTATATAAACAACATATACTTATATATAATAAATACCTATATCTATCCTGTCCTTCGCCTTGAAACAACACAACTGGGAACAATTATTGTATTTTTCTCATAGATGACAGCACCCAAGTGTCATCTCAATACAATTTTACGTTTTAAGGTTATAAATTTTATGCAGATCACAGCGGGTACCGTACCCAACTACTCAAAAAATATTAAAGCCAAGGTGACAATCGTATAATAGGCAAACTAATAGATGCGGCGGAAAGTAACGTTATCTTGTTTAACGTTCTTCGTCAAGTTTTGATTAACGTTTTTTTATTTTCATTAGGCTAGGCCCCTTAAGCAGTTTGACCATGGTTTTAATATTTTTTAAGTGTCGTTTTACAATTAATGCTTCGACCCGAAAAAAAAACTATTTACTATCGTAGACCCTAGAACCCAGTTCAAACTTATATTATGATATCGACATGATTTCAATTGCCTATCGGTCTCGCAACAGTACATTTACGGACAAATACGAACCAAATGTCACAATTTAAGTTCGAATTGTCCTCAGTGTCATGTCATAGATAATTCTCATTTAGTTATATCATTAAAAATGTACCTTTGAGGCTTTGAAGATCTGCTTTTGTTGAGACTTGAATACACTCGTATCTGAAACAATTAAGATATGATAAATAAGACTTAATAGATAAAGTTTTGCTGTGGGTAAAGTTTAACATTTTGGAATCATCTTTGACATCACAATTTTTAACATTATTATAATACGAGTACGAGTATGGGCCATTAATATAATCAATATATTCGATTTACCAACTGACGCGTCGAGTACCAAGTATCAAGATGACAAAATACATAGTTAAATATTAAAAAACCATACCTAATTTTATAAAATATATAAAACGGCAGGAGCATTCCGTATACTCATGAAAACTGGCCAAGCCGACGACACGACTCTGGTTGGTAAGTGATCCGTACCATTAGTATAGTTTCTATTTTTCTCCGTGAGCTTCTATGGATTATCGTCTTATCTATTGTTTAAAAACCGCAAAGGCGCGTGCCACTATGAAAAAATGGTCAAGCCGCATAGGTAGCGTTTATTGAATTACTACTCTATTGAGCACGGAATAAGATTCATTATGAACTAATACAGAATTCTAACAGAATAGCTGTCTGATCTCTATTGGTGCGTCTAAGGTAGGCGACTAAACGCTCTCAAACCAGCTTAACTTGTGACACTGCGATCCGAAACAAAGATACGTATTCGAAGACCTCGCTTGCACTGGTAATGCGAGCGCACGGCTAGCTAGCGCCAAGGAAGCAATGTTATGTTTCTCGAGGAGCAGGTAAAAAACAGGGCCGGATTTTCACACAAATATATTTGGGTGGTTTTACGAAATAACGCTAACTCTTCAGACTTCTAACAAACTGACACTGTTTGTATGGTTTGCTTGAAAGAGTTAGCGTGATTTGACTCTAAACAATATGCATATTTTGTTTTATATTTATTTATTTTATGCATACACTATTATGTATATGTTACTTATTTTTTTGTTGACTCATAATATAAATTTGTATAAATGTTTTACTAAATGTGTACTCTATTGTAAATAATATCTTTATTTCAGTGTACATAATTATAACGTATAGGTCTATTTTAACATTACCAACCAGATTTAAAATAAACATAATTGAAAATTATATCAAACAGTTTTAAGACGATAATGGAAAACAGCTTCTCCATACATTTATGGAAAATATTTTTACACAATTTACAATATAGAAACACGTTTAATTTTTTTTCGGTATTTTGATTATTATAAGAGGAAATATCGATAACGAAAAAAAAACATATAAATTTAGCCAGACAGGAGTCCATCAAGCAACGCTTATCCAAGCACATTAAACTTAACATCAATTGGACTAAATTGATACTGAACGTAGTCAAAATTTTAAATGGATCATACGACTACATGAATACTAAATTATATTATTATCAAGATTTATTATTACAGATGCATACCCTTCTAACTGTAAAAATAAAATAACTGTCCGTTACGGTTTACGGTTTCATTTGTAATGGTTATTGGTCAATTGCAATAATTAACGTTCGGCCAACATTGCTTTTAATTAAAATTTAATACTGATACCTAGTTATGCAATCATGTAGAACAAAACAAAAATATTCACAAACCGAAATTCAAACGCAGCTGCAATTGCGCTCTGAATTATTAGGAACTTTTGATACAATAAGCTCTAGATTAAATATGGTTTTATTTCCCATACTGAATATAAAATAATCTCAAACGCGCAGTAAAAAGGGCGCATAATGCAAAATGAATAAAAAATCATGAAACACATTTTAACGGGTGTTCAAACGATATGAACATAATATCATCAGCCTCTCAGTGGCATCATTTATTCAAAGCCTGGCACCTTTGGAATTGTTTTTATCATTTCATTTTTGGCTCGTTTCAGTGAAAATTTTGTCTTTATCATAATTCCTCTTAATATTTGGTTGGTGTGAGGATGTAAACCATATTACCTTTTTAAAATAACAACTAATAAAAACATTCTATTATATTATTCTTATGGCTATTTTGTAATTTCTTTTAATACTTATCACCGTTGAAGATAACTGTTTTAATACTATTTAATTGCTGTAGTGTACATATTAGAAGTTTTTAAGCAATCAATTTTCCTTTGTACTACACCACAATAATCTATCACCACTGACATCTTAATAAACAAATTTATTTCTCTAAATAAATAAAGAGAAAAGTCAACCGCAGTGAAAACCCACAGTCAACTAACTTTATTATAAATAATTACATAGAACCAAGAAACGAGTCAGGTATATGTAGTTTTTAAATATAAAAAGACACAGTAAATATTTTAGGTAAACTTGTATAAATGCAAAATAGAATGTAGGAATTTGCAAATAATTTTGTAAACAGTGTGCTGCGCTGCATCAGCAAATAATTGGCATTTTCCATTTCCTAGTATTTTTCTCAAAACTCTTATTGTATTCAATCTGAGTACAACAATGTGAACCATGATGACGCCATTACAGCATTATTTACATAATCGTTCCTTCTTTTTCCTTCCAAAATAAAATTTCTTAAATTATACCCTATCTCAAGGTCAAAAGGACTAAATTGCTACCTTTACGGATGATTTTGAAGATTTGAAATGGCAGCCGTTACTAAGCAGCCTATATTAAGATACTTTAACATTCAAAATGATAGATATTAAATGTACCTCGATTTTAGGGTGTTTTTATGCATATTTTCGACGTCGCCGACTTTCTTAATTTTCATAGAATTTTATGATAGCAATTTCAAAAGCTCGCTGTTATAAAAGTATCTTAGTTGACAAGATATAAAGATTTTAATATTCGTTGAATGTTACATATATTTATATGAAAAAGTAAATTTATTTAAGATGTTCATGATGAAGAGAAAATTACCGAGAATAATATCATATGTATTAGTAACAGATTTCCTTTAATCCGAATGCCGCCCAGGTTTAAATCAATGCTGAAGTGCCTTTTAGTAGACTGTATTTAAGTATAACGTTGTCTTTGTGCATTTCTGTTACGGATCATCTACTGCAGTAACCTACGTATAATGTCGTGTTTGGCCCATCTACTGCAGTAAAGTTGGTGAAGTTTATCTATCGTGGATTCCTTTAAAGATGACCTACTTTTTCCGTTTTACGACGATCTTGTGTATTCAATGCCTTTTATACTCTAACTTAAAGATACGTCAAATATTATTTCTTCAAACAAAACGTCATTTTTGTCACTGATATATCCGATCCATATCGTATCTAGACCTAATGTTGCACGTATCTTAAAGTTCGAATCGGACCGTAATTTAAATTTTGTTATCTTTGGTTTTTATTTACTTGCGTTGTTTCTTTGATTAAGTCGTCATATGTTTTCCTTATTTCTGTTTTAATTTATTCCCCTTATTTAAGCATATGAAGCAGGTACAATAATACAATGAATAACAGTTTTATATTACAGACGGTTTTAATTACGGAGTTTGTTTTACATAATACCTACGAGACTTCCTTGTTTACCATTCATATCGTATTTGTAAAATATAGACTTTAATAATCTGATGTTAAATACGGTTTGCTACTGCTTAATTACTTTTCATATGTATAAACTGTGTTCTACCGATTCTGATTGATTTATTAATTTGTTTTAATTTGCTTTTGAATCATGTTTATCTTCTATATTTATCTAACAGATACGCAATTTTCTCTTACCCAGAAAAAAACACATTGAGTTTACTCTTTAACTCAGTAGCATTATGTAAAATGTTACATAGGTACCTACATAATTAAAAAATATTTTTTATACATCGTATTAAGTTTCGCGTAACCTAGACTAAAGTTCCCTTTTAGCCCATTCAAGAAACTGTGATAACATTGAACTAACCGAATCAAGCACAAGTGTACAATCAAACAATAAAGTCTGTCCTCTCGCTCCACTGAACAGCTCGCGGAGTTTGCCAAAATCTATTACGTGTACTGTACACACAGCTTCGAACTGTTTGTGTGCCTGCTAAGAGGTTTACAAACAACCTGCATGTAGAATATAATTATTAGGTTTGAAAACTAGTGTTTAATTAATAGAGAAATGTAATGTGTTTGAATGAAACATTAGTGCTTGTTAATGTAGATTTATTGGTATAACTAGGTGCCAACGTATAGGTTTTATTAAATAAATAAACGTAGTATTTATTAATCTAGGAAACTTTGTAACAATGACTCATCAGGTTATAAACTTAGTTTTCGCACCTGCGTTGAGACGTTAATTATTGAATTAATTGTTTGTTTTGTTCAAAATAGACGAAAATGATATTTAGCTTTTAAAAATATTATTATTGTATGTATGTTAGTCCGTAAGGTATGTATATCTGTGGACCTTAGTTACCTGAAAATAAATGATATTTCTTCTTCTTCCTCGCGTTGTCCCGGCATTTTACCAGGGCTCATTGGAGCGTGAGGTCTGCTTGGCAACTAATCCCTAGAATTGGCGTAGGCACTAGTTTTTACGAAAACGAAAATAAATGATATTTTATTTTGTAAAATATAATTTTTACTGCTTCATTTGAAAACGATAAAAAAATAACGAAAATCGCACAAGATTTGATTAGTTATATGAAGAAAAACATACTAAAACTATGGACTATTTTAAATAAGTATTTTGATGGAAGATTTAACATGGAAAATATATTTTTAAAGATTGTACTTGCTGAAATTTTAATATCTGAGCAAATCTCATAGGTTGGTTGTTAAACCCTTGAAAAAATATTTTAAATGATAGGTACTTTTATTTGTGTCATATTAACCTCAAATCTGGCGCTAGTTTTCACAAAACGATTATTATCTTACCTCCCAACTCAGAGGTTTCCCTCTGAGACGTTATTAGGTTTTGTAAGGCTTCCTTACAATGTTTTCCTTCTCCGAAAGGCGACCGGTTAACGTCAAAACCGTACGCATCGTTGTAAGAATCCCATGTGGTTCATGAACGTTAGGTACTATTCACTTCATGACTATCTGTAGATCAAATTGCAACTAAGTACTTAAATCCCTAGTCCGTCCCAATTAGAACTAGTGCTCGACTGAAACCGTACAAAGCATGAGCGTCATCTGAACCGATCTAATTCCTTCTTCGAAGATAAATGATTGCGAACCATACTACACGAGACCCCAAAAAACCTACGAAATCCCACCAAATAGGGTTCTAGTTATTTGGATGCATGTGCAAATCTCACGTAGCTTAGTACTTTAATCTGATATGTGAAACTTGAACTGAATATCGCCTAACAGTATCTGAAATTCTAGTGCTGAGCTAAAATAGCTTGCAATTGCATTGCTAAGCAGTTTCGTAGATGTAATTTGATTTCTAAGTGAATAGACAATTTGTATGTAGGTGAACCATTTTATTTCTTAAACATCACAAGAACCTAAGCCACCATACAATCAAAGTTACGCTCTCGAACGATATTTCGAAACACATTAAATTTGTCAAGGACATTTAAGTAACATATATCCATGTCTGGTCAGTGGTCAGTCGGTTCTCTAAAATTAGTATCCACTTTTCTAATGGCTATTTGGTTACTTAAGTTGCGGCAACGACGGTACCATCGTCCACATTATTAACTGTCCATCGGTGGACCTTATTACAAAAGGCATATAGTTAACATATTTTTTGCAAGGTTACATACAACTTTTTCGATAAACACTGAATGAAAAATATTAAAACCTTTTCATTATTAAGTGATAGTCCGTGCTAAAACAAATCGTTCTTGGTGCACATAAATTGTGTTTCAGTATTTATGAGTAAACAAACCAATATCCGGTAGAACGTCAATAACACAAATCAGAATTTTGGCCTCGTGAATTTCGTGCTTATTTTTGTTTTGTTACTGGTCTATTTAAACATGTTTATTATAAATAACAAGTATTACAAATACAGTTATTCGATTTTATATGCATACAAAGAAAAAGTGGTATTGGGGATCAAATAAATACATTAATCACGATTAAACTTTTATATTACGTAAATATTTCGAACAAGTGAGTTATGAGAACATAAAATGCAATATTAAAGGTATAATATTATTTAAGTATGTTTAACTTTAAAAAAAAATTTTATGTAATTAATATTACGATCCGACATTGCAAAATTTGCTAGCCCAAAGTGGGGCTTTAACATCACAAGACAGTTCTAACTGGCTCTCTCTGGAGGAGGCCTTTACCCGAGAAGGATTTCTTGCTTCGTACGAAAATGCTTAGTGTTAATTTAGGTAAAAATAATGTCATTTTTAATTACTTATCATAATTACTTTGTATATTCTTTCCAATTTTCGAATTATGTTTACTACTTGCAATTAATAAAAAGCTTATTTATTTTATTTTATGAAATATTATAATCTAAGCTCTTCGTCCAAGAAACTTGAAAAGAAATCATACGAAAAAGTCACGTAGCCCTATTTACGATTTAAAAAAATCAAAATGCTCTTATAAATATGTAAACTAAAACACTGTTCCGGGAAAAATTCGAAACAAGGATACATGCAAAAACTTGAAGAAGTACGGAAGAAAGAATATTTCAGCATTATATCAGGCTGATGTGTTTTGCAAAAGTTCCGCCATATATCATTTTCTGTACTTTGGTTTGCCCCGGGATAACTTTGCAGAGAATATTATGTGATTATGCGATGTGTGCTTAAAGACGCTACTTTATACTTTTGAATTATTTACCTTTCAGAACTGAAGTTGTACAAAGTTTTGAAATGAGATTTCTATTGACTTAGCTCGTATGTTGAGATCGTTTTCTACACCAATTTCCATATTTAATGTTATAAGTACTTAACTTTATAACTCTTTTATGACGTCACGTGACTGTTCTGAGAATAACTGAACTCTTTGGTGAATAGACTTGCCAACAAAAATGCTACTCAACATTTATTTTTAAGTCTGTAAACAAACATAAACAAAGTATTTTCAAGTAGCTAAATGACTTATACCCTCTTGTACGAAGTAATTCGTTAGTTTCATTTAATTTTCTTTTATGAATCAAATTTAGTTTTTAGCTTTTTAGGGCATAATTTTAAGATACTTTTATATTTTATAGTTTAAAGATATAAGTGTTCAACTTACAAATTAGGATTTTGCAAACAAATATTTATATTAAAATGATATTCAAAGGCATAACTTTACTGGAACGCGATGAATAGAGAACAAGAACAGTGAAAGAGCAATACTAGACAGAAATAGTATTTCATTTACTATTGGAACGACTATTGTTTGGAACTATTACATGCAGTTATCACACTGAAAATAATATGATCTATCTAGCACACATTAAAGTGATTTTCTTTTAACTGCTTTATACAATATCAACAAATTTTTAAAAAACAGTAAAATACAAAACAATAACGTTATTGAATGAATGAAAAATTTCGGAACAGTAAAATGTATTGTTTTGTTCGATAGGCTCATGTCGAAATGTTTAAAGCATTAAACGTTAATGCAATTTCAATTGTTTTAAATGTTTTTTTTTCTCAGTGCAGGCTATACGTAGCTATGATGAAACTTTATCGTTTAGAAAACAAACAAAACCTCCTCCGAGACCTCGTTGCGTTCCGGAAAAGGACGATTTACGCAACTATCAAGACAATTCGGCCACTGACATCAGAATGATAATTGAATGAAGTTATTTAGTTATCAGTCGTCGCTCGCACCAATATTACGTGTGCGGACAAGTACGCGCGAAATGCACGATATCTGAATGAATCAGTGCACTGTCATTCCGATAACATTGTACGTTCGAATTGGCATGTATGTAGTTAAAGACTGACCAGTAATATATGATCATGCGCCATATTGCGGAATTTCATTGGAACTAATACTAAACTGAACTGTCACTCTACATGAGAATAACAGCGCCCTCTTGACAATGATCATATATTTCTGGTCGGGCTTTACTACCTACTCGGACTCTACATATTAAACTGCGAACGAACATCAAACTTCATTAAAGTACTTATCATTAGCTGTAATACTGCAAACCAACAGGCTATAGGCAACAAACCATCCACTGTGTCTTCTGGATACAATCGTATCTTATTCCAAGTAAAACTCCCAGCAGAATGTTTGCAAGTATTTTCCGAAGTATATCGAGCAAAGTTTAGACACATGGAAACTTCGATGGAATCCCTTCCAACGTCTGGGAATTTCCTGTTACATAATTATGTTTCCGTCTATTTAATCCTACAAAAAACATTGAACATGTTTTGGTGGGATTTCACTTCTTTTTGTAAGTACCAAAGTTGTTTATTCAGACTTCTAGCATCAAATTTTGCGGAAGTCTCATACAAATTCCCATCCCCTAGTATAAGTTTTAGATTTTTTTTGTTGTTTGTGTTACATTCTAATTTCAGCTTTGCAGGACTTCAGAAAGTACCCTAAAAATTTTGTTGATCATCAGTGAGTCATTAACAAAATCGGAGTTTTTTAATATCAATAAAATCTAAACTATAATAGCTATGCTATTGGAACTTTATACGTTTAATGAGTTTACTATGGACATCATATCCTGATTTTGTTTATCTAGTGTAATCTTAACCTAAGTTATAAGGGTTCAAAAATACGATTACATGAGAATTTGGTTATTTCAACATACTTATACACCGTGGGCCAATTAAACCCGACAGATTTTAACCACGCATTCCTGAGGTTATAGGGAGCGTGCATGAACTATAGGAGGCAGCACAGGAGCCGTCAGATTTTTGGCGCGAGGCGTAAATGTGATGTTTATTGTTCCAATGTAGCCCACAAGATGGCAGAACCTACCATGCACAACAAAACACGTGACGTGTAAATTTACATGTTTATTGTTCCGATTCAGGCTACAAGATGGCAGACCCTCCAACGCGCACGGTCCCTATAAGGAGCAAAAAATGTTATATGAGTTTTGGCCAAATTCGCCAAAAAAAAATTTTTTTTGACGAAAAAAAAAAAAAATTCCTTTTGCGTTTTCTGCACACGACACGTTATTTATTTTTACACCTTGGTGAAAACAAATCATTACAACGAATAAGTAAAGTTTTATTTTTATTTACAGACGAAAATTGCGAGTTTACTTTAAAACTTTAATATCTGTCAGTAGGTATGTCTAAACCAAGTCACATAGTGGCAGCGTCACAGCTAAAAAGGCGTTTTTAACTAAGTTATAAAAGAAACAAATTGTCATTATCTCTACAACAAGACCGATTTCAGAAAACATTGTATGACATTTTAGTCCCTAAATGCGGTCAAGAATACACCTTTGAAATCTGTCGGGTTTAATTGGCCCACGGTGTATAACTTTCAAATACATGTTTATTAATGAGTATAGGTACATAAGAATTTAATTTATGTTATACCTTCACTAATGTCGCTTGATATTAGGTATTTTTAACCATTTTTATTAAGATTTTAACTAATTTTCTAAAGGATTGTACTAAGCTTTCACAAGTTACTTTAACTATTTATATTTTGTATTTGAACGCATGTTTTGTTTGACTAACCGTTAATGTTTGTCAATCTCATTTAACGCTGTTGAAACAAGATAAATATAAACATTTGAATCCCCAGAATATATGAGGTGTTTAGATAGAGTCGTCATAATTACCAATCAACGTCATCAAAGAGATGCAATATTTACTTAAGAGTGATTCCAGTGGCTTGACGAGATCACAAGCGCGTTAATGGTTTCGGCAAACCTACGGGTTTGCCTGCGGGCTTATTAGAATTTCTCGATTGACCTCAGTTGGATACTATTTCCAGTACATCTTGCTCGTACTAATTATGCTGGTTATCACGAGTTGCTCTACGAATGATATCGAAATTAGTACCATTTTTAAAGTTCGAATAGGCTGAATGTGAAAGCGCGGTAATTTTATTGTTATGCCTTAAACTTTTTACCCATAGCCCTGTGCAAACAGTGAAAAAGCGAGGAGCAGCTTTATTATAGAGTAAGATGTAATCATAATCACTACTGTGGGTGTCCCGGCTTCGATTGTTCTGCTGGACGCACTTAGTCTCCTATGTGGTATGCGTTCTATGACCGCTGCAGGAGACCCTTTTCCAACTTCTGGCCGAAAGCTATCGTGGGATGTTTCGAGGTAAACTACTAAATCCGACCAAAGAGCAGAAGATTCCATGGACCAACGCCGTTATGTCACCCAAATAACATTTTATTTTGTGTATATGTAATATTTTTATATCTAGCCTGCTCTGAGAGGAGTACATTTGTATTAGTTTCCCTAACTCGCCTGCACTCGTGATACAAATATAATCGAAAGGCCAGTTTGAAACTTTACACACATTTGATCAATGCAAATTGATGTTCACTAGCTGTTCTCTACTCCAATTACAATCCAATTAATAATAATATATGACGTTAACTCTTGTTTAGCTGTCATGATGCTAAACTTGGAGTTTGTCGGGGTTTCAATTAGTACTCAGTCAACTCGATTTTGTTATTGATATGATACGATTCTGACACGGCTCGCATTTAAATTTCAACTGCACTGGCAATGGCGTTATTTTTGCAGCATTGCTGTGGATTGTACTGTTTGCAAAAAATGACAATTATCAACATGAACATTGATTTGGACATTGACTATTTTTCTTATTTTTAACATCGGCGTTGAGCGTTAAACGCGCTCAATAAGCTCGGTGCTGTACAACACTCCTGCGATTTGTTTGAGAACGGCTGGATGATTATTCTCAATGAGTGTTTAGAAATATGCGAGTTACTGACATAATATATAATATAGCGTATTTCTTGACCTGATCTTTATCATGATATTCCATTTGTTTGTTCTTTCCATATCTCAGAACCATGGGATTCCAGACAAAGGGAAGGCATGCATAAGACCGAAGCTAACAGCGCAGAGGCCCTTTTAGACAAACTTGATGTTAAGTAATACATCAGCTAAAACCCATTCTCGGGTACAAATAGATACCCGTAAATCGGTCCCAGTTGGCGTAGAAGGGGCTATTGTAAATAAAGTGGAGAAGAACCCCGGTTATGGTGATGAAGTATGGCTGGTCAAAAGATTGGGCTATTGTAAAGATATTCGAAGACCTGCCATAACAATGTTTACTCGTTATCAAGGCAGGCGGTGACTCCTCACTGACTAGATGGGCCCCTGAAACTGCCGTCTGTTGGTGTCAGCGGCTCAGGCGTGTTGAGAAGTGTACGCCGCTTTCTACCCAGTAGCTGTTAACATTCCAACTGTGCCAACTGGCGTCTGATGCATCTTTCACTTCCCCCCCTGGAGTATTTAGCTCTAACGAGACCTCTTTGGACGGCCACTGAAGGCATGCCAGAGCTGAGAGTCCTGAGCGTCCCCTTCTTTGGGTTTCACTCGAACCGAAAAAATACGCCGGAGACGAAGACCCTGACCATATCTTGGAAGCACTCGTGTCTGCGAGGTCGTTACTCCCATACAGTTCACCGCAAGCAGCTGCCCTGCAGGCCCATTCGTTTATTGTTTTAATTTTTTATATAATTGGTCAAACTATTAAAAAATTAAGGATTTAGGCTATAGCCTGTAAGTGTGGAAGTAGGAGTATACTCCTGTAATATATATAATTAAACTTCACTCTAATTGGAGGAAAAGAGAAAGACGACCGCAAATTGCGAACTTTGGTATAAGCAGTATATGCACAGCGATGCTGCATACTACATTACTGAAGCAAATATCAAAACCAATGTCATATGTTGCTGAATTGATATTTCCTGCCGCAATGCGGTCGATGGGATTGTTGTACAACAACGCTACAGCAGTAACGCTGGTAATCTGAATCTAAATGTAACCTTTACATCTAAGTATTAGCCTACTATGTAATATAAGGGACGGTACCGTTGATATTTATTGAGGTATTAACGGAGTATCACTCAGGTATATTATCTCCGTTAATTCTCTTGCTAATGTAGGTATATAATAGGTAGAATATTATACCCTGCATATACATATAATCTCATTACCAGGATTAACACTATCGACTTGCTTTCCTATACAGTCTTGTGAATTTTAAAGTGCCGTTGTACTAGGTATAGGTAGTCTAAGCCTAAGTGATTTCTTTAAATAGCTGGTAATATTTTTTAATTTAATTAATTTCAATTTCACAAAAGAAAATCTTACTGTAATAGTATAATAATAAATAATAACCAAGGTGGTTGGAAGGGTCAGATGCAAAAAGGCGGTGATCTTGGACACGGCGCGGATAGTCCACCGGTTCCTCTCTCTGCAGCCCTGACCACCGGCAGCTTGGGCCCTGCCTCGCTGCTGGCGGCACCCTAGGTTAGGTTTTTTATTTATTCTTTATATGTATTTTGTATTATTTTTGTATGATTTGTTGTATTTTACTTTTATATTCATATTATAAAATGCCTAATCTAAGACACAAGATTAATAAAGAGAATAATAATATAATAATAATAAGGCATTTTCTACCAGTCAACCTTAAGGCAAAACAGAGAGATTGGGTGATATCGAGAACCATTTTCCTAATGGTGCTCTCACATTGGCTGTTATAAATGTTATATAACATCGTGTGACAAGGACAACATAATCCATTACTATCAATATTATCATGATGTCCCTGTCACACGATGTTGTATAACATTTCATAACAGCCAATGTGGGAATACCATTACGAAAGTCGATCTGAATATCGCCTACAATCTCTTTGCATTACTTTAAGGTTGGTTGACTTCTTAAATATTGAATATGCCTATGAATTCCATAATACAATTTTTTGTGGGATTATGAAAGCAAAGGTTACTCAAGGGGAAATTATCATACGTATTTTTGCTAACCCCTACTTTCAATGAACTGATAACGGGATTTGATCATAAGTAATCCAGTACTGTATAGGTACATAATCTGAGGCTTACAATGCTCATGTAAGGTAGTGACAGATCGCTCTCAACGGAATTAATTATTCCGCTTGACACTGTATCTGCTCGGCTTAGGATCGAGTTGTTTGTCAACGTCGTGTGGTGGTGGCATGAATGGCTTTAAGTCACTTCATAAATTAGGCAAGCTGATAGCGTAGGTGATTCCATCGATTGAATAAAATTACAGTGTCTAATACATTAGATCTTACAGGCCAAATCGAATGTGAATGTGTGACATCAATTTAAGCTAAATCAAGGAAACATTGAGCCAAAACCGAATTTTCCAAATCTGAGGGCCTACCGCGAACCACGTTCGACGTGTTGCCTCTCTGTCGCACTTGTAACTTCGTACGTAAGCGTGATAGTGAGGCAATACGCAACTTGGTTCGCGGTAGGCCCTCTGTTCACAAGTGACAGATTTCTAAGATAAAAAAAAAATTACGATCTAATATCTTCTCCTTTTTATGAAATCGGTTAAAAATAAATCATATTTCTTCCGGGCGCAAAGGTACCGATTACGCTCGCTGTGTTGCCGCGTTGAATTGCGATGGATTTAGCTTTAGCATTCAGTTTTTTTTTCTATTTTTTTCTTTGCTTCTTAAGTGAAATGAGCTAAGTAATTTAATCATTTTTTCTGAATCACTTTAATAAGTACATTTTAATAGAAATAGCACTAGATGAAATCATTTTACCTAGAACGAATAGAACTTTTATAAAATAACCGACAATGGATTTTTATATCTGTAATCGAGTAGGTATTCTAATATTACGAGTATGTATTCTCGAATGTGAGGCAGTTGAATAGCTCATTTAATGAGCTATTGACTGATAGCAAGCTAACCTAGAGACCTAATGAATACCGGAATAATTCTTATTCTGAACTCCCGAAATAACGGAATAATGGCCGGATTTAGACGATATTTCAATACCAAAGTTGGAAAGGATTTATATTGAAATTCCGGCTTTGGACTTTTTTAGTTTCCATTAAAAAACAAAAAATTATGAAAAAGAAGACTGCTTTTGGTATATAAAAAATTTATAAATGTGTAACAAAATATTTAAAATGAACCATTGATAATTTGGCACATATTACCTTAAAAAAGATTATTTATGGTTATCTTCAATATCGGTATTCATTCAAGTAATGAGGGCTAATATCGGTATAGCAAATAAGTTTGGGAATCACATAATTTGAGGTGTCTTAAAATGGTGCGAAGAACTCTTTCAACAACGCAACGCGTACTTTGCTCAGGTGTGTTTGGAGTCTAATTAAGATTTACAGTATTTAATTTAGAACATTATTAGCTACAAATAATTATTAGGCGATGTGTCTGTTCGGCTTGATATCGAGCTATTAGTCAACGTCGCGTGGCAGTGGCATGAATTGTTTCGATGGAGTGACATCATAAACGACACAATATTGATGCCTTGGCTACTTATTTTTATATTATTATTGCCGCATATAGGTAGGTTATCCTGTAGTGTGGGATAGATATAAGAACAGGCGTGTCAATGTACGAAACTGTTCGTGCTTAGCGTCCTTACTTCACGATGCCATCAAAATACCGGTGTCTAATAATAATTTTTTTTTTCTGATGGCGTCATATGTTTTTTAGTTGCATCTTAATCCTGACCCCAAAAGTCGATAGAAGTGCTCATTTTTCAAAAGCGATAAATATCATGTGATAATGTATTCATATAACAGACCCGTTGAAAATCCAGTCTCATTTCATTCAATTTCAATCTATAACAGTATTTTATACAATCGTCATATAATAGAAAGCTTTTCAGTCGAGTACCGTGTTAAGGCAACGATGCTTGCTGACTTACACTAAGTAAGGTACGAGATTGAAACGTTTGATTGTATAACTATTGTACATACCTATAATACTTTTTCCACGAGTCATCTAAAATAATACTTTATACTATTCAATCTAACTAAACAATAAAAATTGGTAAGCATTGACATATAACTATCTAAGGACGGGCCTTACGGGCTATAAGAATGGGACCAATACAGCGGTGCCACGCACACACAATTTCGAGCCAATGGTGCAGTCTAACGCCACAACGTGATTGGTTGATTAATTCGCATCACGCGCGCGATTGGTCGCAACTAGTTGCGTCAGACTGCACGATTGGCTCGAATTCGTGAGTGACACCACTGAACTAGCACCATTCTTAGTACCCGTAAGGCCCGTCCTTAGATATATGTAAATGTTGGTAAGTATCTCAGTAGACAAAAAAATGAGTACAAAAGACATAAACGCGCGTTAAATGAATATGCTCATAAAATAGTTGCCCATTTACGTCTTTTCTATGGGAACGCGGCGGTACGGTGTGATTGACGGTGTGTGTGAGCCCATATATGAAAAGTTCGCAATTATAGTTTAGTATAAGAAATCTTAATTCATCCATTACAGTCCATGATTAGAAAAATATTCATTTTTAAGTAGGTACCTATTTAAATATTTACCTATATAAAGAGGTACACATCGATGTAATACGTACACACCCATGACAAACCGTTCACTGAGCAGAAAAAACGTACATTTCATGACAATACAAATAATTATTTAATAGTTTTACTGACGATTTTAACGCCCTTCCAATAAAATTATTCAAAAAACATTTATTTGACCATTTGGTAGAGAGCTGTTACTATTCAATTGATGAGTTTTTGACATTGTGTCGATTATAATTATGTTACAGAGAAATAGATTTATTATTGATACATTGATTATGTTTTATAATGTTTTTTTTTAAATAAGACAATTTGTTGAATGATAAATATGATGTGTTGTTGATATTTGACAATTTATGTTTTTTTTTATTGATTGTATTTTTATTATTTTTGATGTGACATTTTAATATAAATTGAATATTAGAATATTAGATAGTAATATAGTAATTAAAGAATTTTGTACGCCATTTATTATGATAAATTAAGGATTGGAAACAATATTATGTAATTTATACCCTTTTTTACACAAATAAACTATTAATTCATTCATACACCGAGGAAGATTTTTCTGCTGCTACACTTAAAATCAGGTACTCAAATTAAAGCATGTTTGGTTTTGGTACGAAACACGAAAAGTCGATACACACTTCCCTCGCACAAAGCGTTTTCATTATCGTCGTGAACAACTAACTTCACAGTTTATGCTTACACTTAGATTAAGTTTGCACGTGTCACAAGCTTCCAAGGCGGTTATACTCGTAACATTGGCATCAAAATACGAGTAGCATTGGTAGGAAATCTAGAGAATCTAGTGTAGTAGTGAGTGCTACCGTTCGACAGCAAACTGTCATGCAGTTTGGCACAAAATATGTAAAATGAATAATGCTGTGTATTTTTTCATTGAGTTAATAATTAAATTAGTCTAAATTTTTAAAAATCAAATCAAATATCAAATATCAAACATTTATTCAGCAAATAGGCCACAGGGGCACTTTTACATGTCCATTTTTACAGCTGACTTTTTAAGCAAATCTACTCTTTAAAAACTTTCTTAAGTCGAGTCAATAAATTAATCAATAATGTAGTGTCTATAAATTATCTGGGTGCTTAGCCAACGCGCTAATCGTTAAAAATCTGTAGCGTTGCATAGTCATCTCTCTCTATCACTCTCTCATATTAGTGCCACAGTGATAGCTGCGTTCCGTTCGCTGTGGAGCGTAAACTATTGGTACGTTGGCTACGTCTGATGTAAAATGGGTGTGCAGCAAACGCATCGCGTTTAATGCTGCGGTTATCGCATAAAACAACAGCGCGCTTTAAAGCAGATATCTGAAAGGACTTCAGTCTTAATTAACACTACGTCAAACCGTATGAAGCCCCAGTGTGAAGACCGCTTAATCCAGATTAAAAGTTTCCGAAAGCGCACTGTGCACAGCATGCAGTATTTGGAAAGAGGTAAGTTCTTATAGTTCGTTCGTGTCATCCACGATGACGCGCAGATTTGTCAAATCTAACCTTTAATAACATGACATTAAGAGTTATTATCGTTGTCAATGATACAATCTATAGCTGGACGATTTGAACGCGATTTTCACTATTACCCTACAAAAATACTAGCTAAGGCCAATATAATTTCTAGCTGTGCAATATATTTTTAAATAATAAAGGTTCAATCCACAATAGGTGTCTTTTGGGATTAAAAATAATTTAACGAATAAAATTTCAAAACCAGAAAAAACTTTTAAATATTTCAAAATTTTAAATAAAATTATGAAACCCTAAATTCTGCTGAATTCTTAGGCTGATTTTACATTTAAATAAATCCATTAAATGTTTTATTTTTTGTTCCATTATTTTAATGTAACACAGGTGTTATTTTAAGTTAACATTTATATTATAACCATAAATCCCAATGACAGTCTTTGAATTGTTGTAATTTTTGTCTTCGACTTGATGTATTTTTATGGTATGAGGTTTGGGCTAGTTACTAGCAATTCATATTACAGTATATTTATGGCCAATCTAATGTCATTATGCAACAATTGCATTTTATAAATATGTAAGCTGCAGTCTTTTTACAAACGTTTTAACCTCTTTTCCAAGAAACCTTATAATTTAGTTTAATTTGCATTCTTCTTTAAGTAAAATGTACGCGTTTATTATAAATGACCAACTATGTTTTTCTCTTAATTTTTACATATGAATACATCTTCACCTTGTCCTTGTACGAGTCTCTAGTATAGGTATATATAAAAGTATCACCGTCTGGCCCAGTGGGTAATGACCCTGCCTAATGAAGCCGATGGTCCCGGGTTCAAATTCTGGTAAGGGAATTTATTTGTGTGATGAACACACATATATATTTCTGAGTCACGAATCACTCATTTTCTATGCATTTAAGTATTTATAAATATTTATATATTGTATATATCGTTGTTTAAGTACCCACAATACAAACCTTAATGAGCTTACTGTGGGACTTAATAAATTTATGTAATAATATCCTATATATTATTTATATATTCATACAAAAAAACATATTAACAAAGAAAACACAAAAATCCGATAAAATTAAAGTATATCCGACATCTCTAAGTCTATATCTATACAAAAACACTTACTTTCATAAGCTTAACACTCAACAACATTGAATCCTTGAACAGGCCTAAATCAAGATGACGTAACACAGACATGTCGGACATATACAAGGATTACCGAGCCTGACATACGTCACTGTTACTCTTCATTATCATAAGTCAGAGCTATTCCCTTGGTATTTCAGATACCAGTAAGTGAGACCTCGAAACGCGTAAAGATCGTTTGTATTGGGAGATCAGCCTTATAATGGTCTTTGAAAAAGGTAAGGAAATAAAAATCTAGAAGAAAAAATAAATCAACCTTCGTGACCTTGAAGACGTAATATCAATACGGATTGCACTTAACGAGCGTGGAACTAAAGTGTATTTAGTAAAAAATTGATTGAAAAAACTCCTAGCAACACGTAAACAAGCACCAAAAGTATTTTCCGAAATATAAAATATATTTAATTATTTTATCCCATGTCTCATATTTAATCCAAGACCATTTTGAGACCCACAAATATAGACAACAAGTGAGCGTGCATTTCTCCGCGGAGACCGCAGCCCGGGCCACTCTAGGTAGTGAGCCGCAGCGCGCTCGAGGCGACATGACATCTGTCAGTACGGTTGTATCAACAACGAAAATGGTTTTTTTACATTAATTTCTACAACAGTTCCTGTTTTCATTAATAAACTACCGAATTTCCGCGACTAAGAGACTATAAATGTGCTAAGTGCCTTCAAGATTCGAGGTGGAATAACTCAAATACTTTTATATCCTTTTCTAATGTTTCTGTTTGTAAGTCGTCACTGTTAATTTTCTATAGATCTCTATTCTATTTAGTTTAAGAATTTGTACTTTTTACTTAAGTTTACTTGTTAGTTTACTGCTACTTAACTTTTTTCTATGCAGGCTACAACCCATTCACAATGCCCCCACTGCCCTAACTCCTCGCGCACCTTCACCGATCACGGGTTGAAGGTTCATATAGGGCGCTTGCACAAAACCCGACCACCCATCGTTTTCACTCCTACACTTACAGTGCAGCCACAGCAGCGGCAGCAAGCTCTCTCAGGTAACAATAGTAGTCTGAATCTTGATGACCTTGCCACCCTAAAGCAATCCGTGCGAGTGTTGCGTCACATCCCTAAGGGGGCTCGCAACTTGGCGGCAGGCAAATTGTGTGAGGCAATCGACCAATGTATTAAGAACAACGGTACACTAGAATGGTTCACTCTGCTGTCATTTGCCTACTCTGCTTTAAAGGCGCCAGAATCTACCAGCGCAGGCAACTTAACCACCAAAGTTAAGCGGAATATATGTTCTGAGGGGATTGATTCCCTTTTTGTGCAAGCAGAGACGGCCGCTTTGAGACCACCCTCGATTTTTAGAACTATAGAGTCCAAAGTTTACGAGGGTGACCTCAGAGGGGCAGTACGGATCCTCATGTCGGATGACGGAATAGCGCCGCCAAATCCTGAAACCCTTGCTACCCTAGTTTCCAAACATCCGGCCCCATCTAGACAGTTGGCATTTCCTCCCGAACCAGACAAGTCCTGTCCTGCTCTCTCGGTCAAGCCGGAAGAAGTTTCACAGGCTCTAGGCTCGTTCAACAACAGCTCTGCTGCCGGCCTGGATGGTATTCGCCCATCACACTTGAAAGAACTCACTTCCGGCTCTGCCGGCGAGAACGGACCCCGCTTGCTCGAATATTTAACCAAACTCTGCAATTTTCTACTCAGTGGCCAGTTGAATCCTGAAGTTTCCCCGTATATTTACGGTGCGTCGCTGTGTGCGCTGTCAAAAAAAGACGGTGGTTTAAGGCCCATCGCCATCGGCAGTGTATTCCGCCGCCTGACTGCTAAGTTAGGATGTCATGCTGTGCGTGACGAAATGTCGTCATACTTACAGCCTTGTCAATTAGGTTTTGGTACGAAACTCGGCTGTGAGGCTGCTATTCACGCCACTCGGGCCTTCGTACTCGACCCAAAAAATGCGGACTGTGTTATCATTAAGATAGATTTAAAAAATGCGTTTAATTCTTTAGAGCGGGATGTACTTCTGTCCGAAGTTAGAGACAAAATACCACTACTGTACCCTTTCCTACACCAAGTTTACTCCTCTCCGTCCAAACTTTTCTTCAATGAGTCCCTCATCCAGTCTCAGGTTGGGGCTCAACAGGGGGATCCGCTCGGCCCCCTGATCTTTAGCCTCGCCATCCAAAAAGTAATTTCCGGTCCTCAATCTCCTTTAAATGTTTGGTATCTAGATGACGGTACTCTCGGTGGTAAGCCCGAAGAAGTACACCAAGACTTGCTCACACTTCTCCCACTCCTCCGTAATTTGGGACTCGAAGTCAACACAAATAAATGCGAATTCTTTCCCTGCAGCACCAATTCTCATGCCTCGTTATCTTCATTTCGCAACCTACTACCTGGTCTCAAAGAGCTATCTAGTCAAAACTTTAATCTCTTAGGTTCCCCTATATTTCCCGATGCTGTTCCTGAAGCTTTTAAGGCAAGAGAGCAACTTCTCTTATCAGCAAGAGAAAGGCTTAGTAATCTCTCGGCGCATGTAGGTCTGACTTTGTTAAGATCCTGCTTTGCTGTTCCGAGGATCACCTACTTCTTACGCACAGTGCCTACTTGGCTTCACCCCACACACATGGACTCCTTTGACCTGGCGCTGAAAGAATCTACTGAGTGTCTTTTAAATGTGTCCCTCAATTCGGACCAGTGGGACCAGGCCTCTTTACCAATACGCAATGGCGGATTGGGTATACGGCGCTCACGAGACGTGAGCCTTCCTGCCTTCCTTGCGTCGGCGGCTGGGGTTGTGGATCTTGTCACTAAAATTTTACCTTTAGATGGTGCCAAGGTCACAATACCCTATGCCGCCGATGCTTTGTCGGCTTGGAAGGCTTTTAACTCTGATCCGCCTGTACCCGAAAAACCTTGCCGCCAGCGTTTATGGGACGACGTCGTGGTAAGGAGGCTATTCGATACTCTTATAAATGCCGCTTCTGGTGCTGACAGAGCCAGGCTAATCGCTGCCTCCAAGCCTGAATCTGGGGCCTGGCTACACGCTCTTCCCTCCCCAAACTTAGGCACCTTACTAGACAACGACTCGATGCGGGTGGCCGCTGCTCTCCGCCTGGGTTCTGATGTATGCCAACCCCACCAATGCATCTGCGGTTCCAATGTGGAGAGCAACGGCCACCATGCCTTGAGCTGCTGCCGCTGCGCGGGAAGGTTTCCACGGCACCATGCTCTCAATGATATCATTAGGAGGGCCTTAATATCAGCAAATGTCCCTTGCATGCTGGAGCCGCCGGGCCTCAGCCGATCGGACGGCAAAAGGCCTGACGGCTTGACCCTGGTGCCGTGGGAAAAGGGTAAGTGCTTACTATGGGACGCCACATGTGTCAGTACTTTTGCCGCCTCGCATCTTAGCCGCACTATGCGGTCGGCAGGAGCGGCTGCTGAGCACGCGGCGTCCCTTAAAAAAGATAAATACTCGGCGCTGAGCGGTTATTTATTCGTTCCTCTCGCTGTGGAGACTTCGGGGTGCTGGTGCGCTGAGGGTAAGTCCTTCCTCCGGGATCTGGGTCGTCGCCTGCTAGAAAGGGGCCTTGACCCCCGCTCTGGGTTTTTCCTGATGCAAAGGCTATCCATCGCAATCCAACGCGGCAATGCAGCGAGCGTGATGGGCACCTTTGCATCGGGGACGGCCCGGTAGCCAATAGGTTGGTAGTTTTTTTTATACATATTTAGTTTATATTTATATTTAAGTTCTGATTTATTTAGGTTTAGTTTTTAATTAGTTTTATGTTTAGATATATTTTAGTATACCTATATGTATCTTATTCGAATAATAAATAATATTTAGTAAATATATACCTTTAAAAAACACGACTGCTATCTGGATTCGAAACCGTTCCTCATCGTATATCTTTTTTTGGATTTTTTTTTTCTACAAAGGTAATCCACCACATGCTGCGACAAAACAAAAATGTAATCGTCACAAACTTCTTTTACATGAATAAAACAACCCATAATTTCTGCAACAAGCTTCGTCAAAAACATCTATAAACTAACGCCCATCCCCACCCTGCATCAGTCCCGGTCCGAAAGTTCCCATTATGCCCGCAGCATTCCCATGCTGTATGCCGATGGGAACTTGTTGGACCAACCAAGACCCAGAGCGGGGATCATTACCCTTCTTCCGTAAACGCCTGCGCAACACCTTAAAAAGATTCAGAGCCTCATTAGCCAACCAGATTATCCGATTATCGATTACCCGATAGTACTTTGATATATAGTTAAGCCGTATACCTACATTTACAGTGTAATTCATAAGTATGTATACATCTTCACCTTAATCCATTAACTCGACTGTACCGCTTCTCGGTCGTTTCCAAATCTAAGCAAATCAGTGCCCTAAAAATTTGCTAGGTAGGCGTTAGACCGGCGACGATTAGCGAGAAGCAAATACTGAGGGGCTAGGTGTCATGTTCTAAGAATTTCGAAATTTCAAGTATAATATCACTTAACGTAAAAGTTACCTAATTAAGTATAATTACTATCTGTCTTCAAAATATTTACGTGAGATGTCACTTTTAGCTTGCTCAACGGCAATTAAGTTTTAAAACTTCATTCAAACCTAAATTTTTATGTTTTCATTAATCTTATTTAATTTAATTTTTATTTTATTTATATGAGAACCGTACTTATTTAAACATATTAAGTTATTTTAGACCTAAGCCTAACTATTGGTAAGTAACTATTAGAAGTTAAAAAGGATTTTTTTTATTCATACAAATCTGTCACACTACTGATACTGAGGGCCTACCGCCGCCAACATGAAAAAGTCGAAAACCGTTATTTGCCTCCTTGTAGCATGAATATGCAATAGTGATAGAAGGCACATAACAATTTTCGATTTGTCGTTTTCGGTAGGCCATCAATTCACTTAAATATGATTTTGATGTCAAATCAAAATATACAGTCACGGGCTTTAATTGTTGAACTATTCAGAGTTTACTTTGGGATATAAATCAAATATTAGATTCTTGACCGTACGTTAAAATGGCCATCTGTTATTGGTTGTATATTACGATCGCTTGTTCAAAAATCTGTTTCAGAGCCCATCAACGTGCTAATATGATAATTGTGATTATTTGAATTTAACGATAGATATTTAAAAAAGGGGGCCGCTACGTACTGTATTTTGTATTTAAGTGCCTTTTGAAAACATCATAATAGTTTTTACGTTGCTGGACTCGTCAATCTAGGCGTCCAAAGATAAAACGGCCGTTTTTGTTTTGAGTTCATAGATCGACGAATCCAGCAATATAAAAACTAGTTTGATGTATTCAAAACGTACTTAACGTACAAAATACAGTACGTAGCGGCCCCTTTTTTAAAATATCTATCGTTAAATTTAAACAATCACAATTATTTACCAGTGGCGCTAGTGAGCACGTTGATGGGCTCTTCATGCCGCCGGTGAGACAGCTGCCTTTTATGTGGTCCTAGCAATGAGAATAATGCCCAGGTAGTTTAGATCAGTTTGGTTAAAACAATGGTAATTTCGTGAATGTAATTTGGACAATGAATTGCATGTGGATTGTTTGATTCTGATCGGAAATTCAATGGAATTTTCAGGCATAATTGGAAATGTAGTAATTTAGTGTCTTGTTTTGAAATATGCGTAATTTGAAATGTTCATTTGCGGTTGTTTATTACTGTAGTAAATTGTTAAACAGACATCATATTTCATTAGATACGTTTATTGATCATATTATGTGTAGTAGGCACATACTGAGGCATATTTTAGAAACGAACATTATCATACATATTAATTATGGTTTATGTAACATAATATTATATTCATGAGGTATTAGTAATATAATATATGAATAATACCTTATTATTGCATTTCGTGGTTTTCATTATTACATCAGGTCGTCGAATTAGTATAGTCAGCATCAGAAGTAAGGGATCAGACTACGTTTCATTCTCTAATAACTTATAGGTGCTAATCACTATAGTTTATAAAGAAAACCACTAAGTCCAAACAAGCGATGTAATGACAGAAGAAATTTACAATAGAGAGAAGATGAAACAGTTTGAAGAAGAGCTATAGAAAATAGGAAAGTTTAAAGCCGAAAGCAAAACGATATCGTATACGTAAGCGCGCGGGCAAAGCGACGTGCGTCGTGCTCGGAGTAGGGATCGGCACTGTCGGGCGCGAGCGCCGCTCGACTGGGAGCCGGTTCGTAGGCGCGCCGTCCCCTGCGTCTTGCCGCCCCCGCGGTGGTCCTCGCGTAGATGAGTGAGAGTGCATAGGTGTGCACCTCACCACCCCCCTGGGAGAATCAGCGTCCTGCGGAGAAATAATCAGGAAATTTTACATGTCTGCCAGACCGAGTGGTCCTGATCGGCGGAGGAGAAAGTAAATTAGGATTAGCAGGAGAGGTATTACTCAAAGTGAAAGCAGGTTTCACACGATCGATAGATACAGTCACCGGTCCTCTGGGAAGTTCTACGGTGACTGTCTTCTCTGTCCTTTTAAGAACACGATATGGGCCAGTATATGGCGGTTCTAATGCTCCTCTCAGAGAGTCTGTACGTAAGTAAATATGAGTACAAGACTTCAGATCTTTGTGAATAAATACAGGCTTTGATGCATGACTACTCGCAGGTACTGGTCTGATCTTTGAGATATGCTCTTTTAACTGCTTAACAAATTCTATCGGCTGTAGCGTGTCAGAGTTATTAGAGTGCAAGAACTCACCCGGGATCCTTAATGGCTCACCGTATACCATCTCTGCCGCCGAGCATTTCAGGTCATCTTTCCATGCGCTTCGCAGACCGAGTAAGACGATGGGAAGAACGTCAGTCCAGCGGGTGTCATTATGGGCCATGATCGCTCCTTTGAGCGTCCGGTGCAGTCTCTCGATGTGATGAACCGGGTATCTGTCCGGGATGGTTCGGGCATTAAGTGCACGATAATCCCCGCAGGGCCTCCAACCGTTCCCTTTCTTAGGAACTAGGTGGAGCGCTGACGCCCAAGGCGAGTCTGACACGCGTGCAACGCCCTCACGAAGCATCTCATCAAACTGGCTCTTCGCTATCTTCAAACGGTCAGGAGCCAAACGACGTGGCCTACAAAATGTCGGAGGGCCGGGCGTGGTACGTATGTAGTGGACCGTGGCATGCTCGACCTCCTGTGGTACACCAGACGGCTTCGTCAGAGTGGGATATCGAGCTAATAATTGGTGGTACTCACTGGTGCCAGAGATTGCCTTTACACTCGTCTGTGCGCAACGCCTGAGCTCCCCGGCTGTTGTCAAGGATGTGAGGGTGTCGACGAGCCTCCTGTTTCTGCAATCGACAACAAGTCCATAATGAGAGAGAAAATCAGCACCAATTATCGGTTTGTCAACATTAGCGACCACAAACTTCCAGGTTAAGTCACGTCGCAATCCCAAGTTCAAATGTTGAGTAATAGTACCATACGTATGAATTACAGATCCATTAGCCGCAGTTAAAATGTAGTTTTCAGACCTATTGCTTGCCAGTCTATATTTCTTAGGTAGAACGCATAGGTCGGAACCAGTATCTATAAGGTATTGAATTTTGCTAGCCTTATCGGTAATAAATAGGCGACTGGTAGCGGTGCGACAGCTGGTAGTCGCCTCGATGGACTGCCGCACTAGTTTTCCGCCTTGAAATTGCAAGGCGGTATGCATTTCCGTGCGTCGTTACTAAAATTGCTATGATACCAACACATACCTGGCTTCCTAGACTGGCTCCGACCCCGCGATTTTGATCGGCTGCGTGATCTCGACCTGTTACTAAAGCGCGCACGGCGACCGTTACCATTCAAACTCAACTGCGCAATCTGCTGCGACAACTCGTCCTGAATGCGTGACGTAATAGATTTTTCTAGACGGTCGAACATGTCCTCGAACGTACTGGAACTAGCGCTGGCTACTTGTGAAGAACCGGGGGCAACATCCATAATTTGGTCTGCTAATATTGCGATATCTTCCAACGTTGCAGATCTCTGTGACGCTATAATAGCTTGAACATTACCGGGTAACCTACTCGACCACATGGTACGCAATAAATCGTCATTGACGTCATCCTTCGCTAACGCCCTAAGATGGCGGAGAAACTGCGACGGCTTCCGGTCGCCCAATTCTTCGTGCATGAGCAATTGCCGCTTGCGATTTTCATGCGACACACACAGGCGATTGATTAACTCCGTTTTTAACTTGTCGTATTTACCAGACTGAGGTGGATTAGTTAAAATATCCCGTACTTCGCGCGCTGCCTTATGGTCCAACTCGCGTATAACTTGAAAATACTTCGTAGCATCTTTCGTAATTCCCGCTATTTCAAATTGTGCCTCCACTTGCGCAAACCAAACTTCAGGATCTTCTGGCCAGAACGGTGGTAGTCGGAACGCTATTCGATCAACTGACGCTCCGGAAACTTCTCGAACGTTCTCGCCACTAGCCGGCTGTTGTAGAGTAGCCGGATCGGCTGACGGTTGGTCAGGACCAGACATCTCGCTACGGCGCGTGAACTTGTTACTTATAACTATTGCGTATTGCAATAAACGTCCGCGGTCACCAGCTATAGGTGCTAATCACTATAGTTTATAAAGAAAACCACTAAGTCCAAACAAGCGATGTAATGACAGAAGAAATTTACAATAGAGAGAAGATGAAACAGTTTGAAGAAGAGCTATAGAAAATAGGAAAGTTTAAAGCCGAAAGCAAAACGATATCGTATACGTAAGCGCGCGGGCAAAGCGACGTGCGTCGTGCTCGGAGTAGGGATCGGCACTGTCGGGCGCGAGCGCCGCTCGACTGGGAGCCGGTTCGTAGGCGCGCCGTCCCCTGCGTCTTGCCGCCCCCGCGGTGGTCCTCGCGTAGATGAGTGAGAGTGCATAGGTGTGCACCTCAAACTTAACGAAAAAAAATTGTCTATGAATTTATTTATATGAATTAGAAAGTATGTAACATGCCTCGAAGGCTGTCGCTAAATGATCTAAGAAATGCCTGGGGCGTGGCCACCATGCCACCTTCTCCACAAAAACTAAACTGTCGTATCTCCTGCCGATTAAATATAAAAGGATCAACTATTTAGAAGGGAAAATCACAAAGAAATTATGAGTAATAAATTAAAGTACTCGTGTGCCTGGCAGAGAGCACTGATTCAGTAAGTATAAAACCAGATAGCGTCTAAGTGAAGCAAAATGGAACATTTAATCACAGGGTGGGCATGGTATTAAACAACTTCAATTATATTATCTAAGGGCCTCCGCTAGCTGGCGCGGGTGCACGGAGCGGATGAGCGGGTTAACGAAAAATAGTATGAGCAACGCTAACTGAAGCGGACACGTGCGGCGGATTTCACCTACAAATAGCACCCGCGTGCGTCAGCTAGCGGAGGCCCTAAGATTACATGAATCGGGTTGACATAAAGTCGTTACAGATCATACTAAACACACCGAGGCTGGAGCCTAACCACCACAGAAGGTGGGGTCAAAGTGTTATTTATAAATTTCTATATACTAGTTTCCAGTTAAACGTTAATCACAGTTAGGCACATTATATTTTTGAGACAGCTTCAGTCTTCAATAAAAAAGGATATCACCGACCTTATGAGGGCACACACTTGTTACCCAGGTATTACATGAGGCAGTCGTTATACATGGCGCGGCGAGAGTGTCATGGCGAACCGATTAGATGTTGGGAGCCCGAGGGAGCAGAGTGCACGCCGCTCAAAGGCAAGAGACGGCTGGCAATGTAATAAATACGTAATTCGGAGGCAAACTCGCATTGAAGTTAAATTCGCCTCTTCGGGAACATTTAAGAATGACGCTAGACCGAGCCGGGCCGGGCCGGAGCTTCCAGCGCTTCGTTTTCTATATGTAGAAAGCACCTCGTGATAAAATGACGTGTCGGACGCCTCGGCCCAAGCACGGCCCGGTCTAGCTTGAGTCATCCTTTATGCGGTCACGAGTTCGAAACTCGTAGTAGAAAAAGAAATCAAAATGTCGTTCATTCATCTAGAACATGTGAGGTTTGATACAATCTTAAAAACGGAAGAAAGGTGTTTACTTAATCCGTGACGAGTGTCAATACTTTGCTAATCTATGGAGCTAACCAAACGTCAAATGTATGTATGAAAAAATACGTGAATTTACGGAGAAACTAAACAAATGCAGGTTAAGTTACGGTATAATTTTATTTATTTCACACTAGCACGTAACAGTTATATTTGACCGCAAACTATACAGCGTGTATTTTGTACGACCACATAATCAAAGGGTAGTTAGTATAGGCTGTAATTAACACATTTTCATAGGTTTTATAAAAAATGGACAACCATTATTTTTTTCATACAAAATAATTCAGCAAGCAATGTATCACTACTTGTTTCAGAGCAATCTAGCTAGTCGTTTTAAAATAAGAGCGTAACTACGTTAGTATGGAGAACCATGCTTGCTGCGGACTCTTAATATGACGAATTTAAGGCATGATTTTAACTGTTTTTTCTTCTTAATTAGTATTAACGTCAGTAGCAAACAAGCATACGGCGCGCCTGATGGTAAGCAGTATCCGTAGCCTATGAACGCCTGCAACTTCAGAGGTATTATATGCACTTTCTTTAATATCAGCATAGTTGACACATGATAATTTAAATATAAATATTTTCTGTTTTTGTAAATTTTTTCTATCAAAATAG
Organism: Cydia pomonella; assembly: GCF_033807575.1. Taxonomy (NCBI): domain Eukaryota; kingdom Metazoa; phylum Arthropoda; class Insecta; order Lepidoptera; family Tortricidae; genus Cydia; species Cydia pomonella. The sequence continues at coordinate 4,163,091 of NC_084717.1, read as the reverse complement.
TATAAGCTAAATTGCTTACTTTAATGAAATAGTTACCAAGTTATGAAAATGTTTACTTAGAATTTGATATCCCCATTACCATAATTCATTTGTCTTAACTTTTAATTTATTCTCTCGAAAACATTCAAAACGTCACAATACGAGGGAACTCAAGTTTTTTCGCTCAAGAATCCGAGCAAAGTATCAAATAACTCTTCAGGCTAACAAACGCAATTTTTCATCCAAATCATATTTAGCTCGTTAAGGTCCCAAGTTATTACCTTTGTTACAAAAACTCGAGAGACGTACAATGTTTACTATAGGTAAGACTTCACAAGTTGTAATTAAATCCCATAAAGTACGATAATGTGTTTAGTATAATAAAATACATATATACAATACAGTTTTACTAATGATATTAAGGGCCTGTTTCACAATGTCCAGGTAAAGTATTGGATAGCTAATTACCAATTAAATTAACTGCCAGATAAAACTTCCTACAAAAATTTGCACTTTATCTTTGAAGATTGTGAAACGCCAACGATGTCTTTATTCGCCAGATAAGTGGCAAGTAGCTTATTCAGGACTTTACTTGGACATTGTGAAACGGGCCCTGACTGTAGCAAGTGACCGCTAGAGGTATAAAATTCTCCAACATTAATTATGCACAAAAGTCATTTGATATTAACCAGTTAGGTATACTATATGTAGTCAAGGAAAACATAGTGACAAAACTGCGCTTATATCAGGTGGTTGGTATACAAGTTGAGTTTAGGGACTACATACATATTTAGTAACTAAACATAATACAAATCAACTTCAATAGGTAATCTAGATTTAGCCAAAAAATTAAGCTACATCTTGCCTACGCGGAACGTACCACAAAACTTGTAAATATTCATTGAAAAATATTTACACGTCTATTCAATATACGTATGCTTACCTCGAGTTTGACACTGACATATTCGCTAGCGACTGCGTAAACTAACTCATAATGCATTTCTTTCATACTGACATTGGTACAAGCGAAATGCACTGCATTTGAGTTGACACAGCTAGCGTTAAGGCCAGCTAAAACTAATTGATGGTGGGTAAAGTAAAACCTTACCTAATAACTATTAAAGTAACACACACATAATATGTAGATAACCGTTGCCTAGACAGAAACGGCTTTGGACAGAGAAGCATGGCGATCTTTGGTGTCAGAAGCCAAGATTCACTTCGGGGTCTTCGCGCCACAACAGTAAGTAACGGCCCGATTCGAACCTCAACATACGTCAAAAATATTAGGTCTAGATACGATATGACAGTGTCAAATGTGACGTTTTTGTTTGAAGAACGTATCTAGACCTAATATTTGACGTAACTAAAATTTGAATTGGGCAGTATTGAAGTATTAAATACATATAATAAATAGGTATAGCAAAGCTACCATATTGTATGGACTACGCAATTTTGCTGCACAGTAAGCTGCAAAACTACATGGATTTATGAATGATATTTATTTATAACGTTGCCATGTACTTTTGCAAATGGGTGTCCATTATTTATATTGGCTCACACTGTAGCAACAGTGCAGGGGTCAATAACCTTTTCTTAAGTTTGTTAGCAAATATTTTATCAGTTCCTCGGTTTAATGACATCACTATAGAGGTTATTACAAATCGCTTGAATTAAGTGGTAGTCCTATATAAAATAACTCCTTTGTTTTACATATACCACGAACCGTGATTTCATTAGATCGTATCATTAAGTCTTAAATTAAACCTTTCCACATGGTGATAAAGTTCAAATTGCAATATCGTTGGTATGATAACTATTGGTTTATTTCTTATTAAATTTTCCAACAAAGCGCGTCTGACGTTTAATTTCCGATACCCTTTACAAATTAAGGTATCAAGGGGAACGAATGCTTTGAAATTCGTTAATGACCAATAAACAATATCCTTACCCTTTTAGGGCAAAATACACAGAGAGGTAGGGGCCAACCGCCATGGTTGAGTTTTGAAAATTAGGTAGTTTGTTGCGGTTTGAAAAATGGTGCGACATTACAAAACAGTAATACAGTAATACCGGGCGTATGATAGACACTGAATTCCACGTGATAGAGCAACTGTCACTTTTTAACTCCGCGCGAATGAAAGTGACATACTATTACATTATCGCACTGTCATGTCGACAACAGCGACCATCATAAACATATTCTGGTGCACACTTCATAGAAATGATATAGACGCCTTGACTTAGATATTTAAGTGAATTAAGTGTTGTAAATGCTATAATTATTAATAGTAATGCAGATTTGTCTGATGAAACAGAAAATTAGATATGTCGTCGTGATTTTTAGGGTTGGGAAGGTACGGACCTCAAATGGAAAAAACGTAACCCTTATAGGATCGCTTTGTTGTCCGTCCGTCCGTCCCTTCATCCATCTATCTGTTAACACTCTTTATCTCGGGAACGCGTGAAGGCATCGAGTTAAACCATTATTATTACAAATTAAAACTATACTCAGGTCTACACCCTCTTGAAGATGTGAAAAAATAAAACTTCTGAAATAACGTAAAGCAAGATATGGCCGTTTATACTGCAAAAATAACTATATTTTGACACTTTCAAGGGAATCAAAATTCATATGGTACCTCGTTGACCTAGAACTATGAAATTTGTCAAGTAATATTTTCATACACTATAATTACAGAAAAAAATCTCAAAAACTATAAATTTGTAAAAAATAAAAATTAATTAAAATATAAGTTAAATTTGTACGGAACCTTCGGTGGGCGAATCCAACTCGCACTTGTCCGGTTTTTTCTACTAAGTCAACTTTAACTTTTTAAGGTTTTGGATAGAGTCTATCCTAGAAAATATAGTCCAGTTTCCGTGTGAATTTTTTCATGGAATTTGCCTTTTATTAAAACGTGTAAAAATTCAACAACACACCGCTCCGTATACGGATATATTACGCATTTGCTTCCAGTAAATTGGTATATCGGGTATTGAATACCATCGGAAGCTTTTCGTGGCTGTTAATCAAATAAACGGTTTCGAACACGACGCTTTAATTTTGGAATACTGCTGACATGTAAAAATGTTCGGAAAGAATTAATAACGGTTTTTTTCGGCTTGCTGACCGAATTATTTACTGACGACGGATATACAGATTCAGGTTTAACTGGTCACTGAATGTCAGCAATTAAGCTTTATTGAAAAATTTTCAATAAATTTGTCAAATTGCATGGTCGACGTTTATAACTAGGCAGAATTAGGTTAGGTTAGGTAAGTTGCATTTGTTTTGTTTCGATCAATTTTCAAATAATAAAAAAAACTACTTTTTTCCTACACTATACTTTAGAAATTCACTGAGAAATTTAAGCTGGGCATAAGGAGTTTAAAACGTTTACCTTTTCTAGGGCAAAGCCAAGTGGCGCAACAAAAGTATACTCAACTTTTTTACCTGAATCCAAAAACCTAGAGATTAAATACGAAGCGTAAGTAAGGTTACAAGTTAAATTCAAGTACGCTTATCAAAATAAACATGCACTTAGTTAAATAGCACCTCATTCATTTCAAACCCATGCAGTGCATTCACCGTTTCCATATTCAAAAACTCTTCAACAAAAAATATTTCATCGGAACCTAATGGTAAATGATTCGGTGATTCTGATCCCGCCGGCTCCATGGTTGTGATGGATGGATCTATTCATAATGTTATTAGTTGGAGTGATTTGGTAGTAAGGTGGTGGTGTTTCCGCAAGCGGGCGCAACAATGACTACGAACTGGACCCTGGCTGCGACAATGTTGAAAAACTCAGGTCTTACAAAAAAAGTATTGATGCCGTAACTAACGACCCGATTCGAAGAATGATTAAGAGCTTAGAAAGATCTTTAAAAGAACGATATCTAAATTGACGTTTATTTCGATTCCGCTGTTTTCCCAATAAGATCTATCTACGATATTTTTACCCTCAAAGTGACAATGGTTGCCCGAATCGAGCTGCTTCTGTCAATAGTATACGACATACAAACGATATCTAAATGAGAACATATCTAAACCAGAAGTTATCGTTACCGTATCTCATTCTTCGAATCGGGCCGTAAGATAACAATTATTACCACTGCAGTACATCGAACGATTACCAATTACCTGTAACAAGAAGTAAAAATATATAAATGATCGCATGTAACACCTCTGGAGTAACAGGCGTCCATAGGCTACGGTGACTGCTTACCATCAGGCTTGCCGTATGCTTGTTTTCCGCTGACGTAATATAAAAAAAAAATATTATGAAATTAATTACATATATCGTTAATACGAAAATATTAAGTCATTACAATTATATACATTTCGGTTCAGTAATCCAATTATGAAAATACATGTAATATTGTGTACATAAATGTCAAGTTTTTGTAGATTGTTAGTATATAGCACTTAAGTGCATTTTATCAGCACTTACTTAATTTACTCATAGTTATTGCTCCATTAACGAATTTATTATCTATTGGACGAAGATCGGAACGTAGAAAGAGCGTACCTGGATCGCCTCGCAGGAGGACGTCCTATCAGACGCCCTAGGTATCGCTGGAGCGACATGGTGGAGGCAGATCTGCGCGAGCTTCGAGTTGTCAATTGGCGAGAGGTCGCACAGGACCGAGAAAAGTGGCGCTGTCTTGTGTCGGAGGCCAAGTCTCATTTTGGGTCGCTGAGCCAACGGAGTAAGTAAATATTTCTTGCTCTATTAATGGCCCCATCCTAACATAAGAATCAATTCGCCTATTCACTTTACTCCAGTTGGTCGTCAATGACTTATTAGTTTTTATTAGTGTCTTATTGCGTGATTTATTGTAGCCTATTGATTTGTCTTTATTGTCTTATATTACTTTTATTAGATACATTTCCTTTATTTTTCATTACGTAACAATTTCTTCACTTAACAATACGAAGCCATTTATGAAAAAAAAAAGACTGACGAAACATAGAATATATAAATTTTCGTTCGTTTGTTGTTTACATTTTTGTGATCCCAATACGAGTAAATTATTACTTTTTGATTGGCGTTTGTAAGTAGATGCTTGTTTTCTTAGTGAGAGCTTACTAAACTTTATAACACTTTTATAATTTAATCTTCTTTATAATAACGTAATTAGTGTTGATGGAACAGACGAGGTTACTCTCCAATGCTGTGGATTAGATATGGCCAAATAGTGGTTTTGGCCGAATACCGAATACTGGATATTCGGCCGCTCTCTCGGCCAAAGCGCCGAATATTCCGCATAACATATGAACATTTTGAGTCATATTAATTATTAAAACTATTCATCAAAAAAGCACGTTTTTTTTATTTCTTTTTTGTTGCTCAGAATCAGTGGAATTAGAGTCAATTGAATCAGAACCATGATAAAGATAAAATTATATGTAATCAACAAATGCTCAAAAAACGGGTATTATTAGTATTAAACAACTTTCCGTGAATATGTATTAAATATTAAATATAGTGGTTATCGGATATTTATATTGTGTATTTCTTCAATTTAAGTAGGTGCAACAGATATTCGATATTCGACCGAATAGTAGCCGACATTTAGCCAAATACCGAATATTCGGCAAATTGGACGAATAGGCCGAATACCTAATAGTAGCCGAATGTTCGTGATATCTGTGGATTAACAAGATAAAAGGGTCCAAGTTAAGTGATACATTATTAGACGATTAGAATAAGCCGTTAGGCATACTATTTAATATCTTAAGCACTAGTTTATTGAACCAGTTTATTAAAAAATCATATCAAAATGTCATCGATGTTTGTATAAAAAAGAATAGTAAAAAAACGAATGAATGAACAGATTGGTCTGTTTATATACCTTAAATAAATTATATATTTAAAATATTATATAACCCTACAGAAAAAAGTGACCCTTTCGGGATTTGAACCAAGGACCATAAAGAAAAAAATGCTTAGTTGTTAGTATTAACGATTAGTCAGTATGATTTAAAGCCCGAATATCAGGCAATATACGCAAGAGGCTCATAAAAGTGTACATCTGGAGCATAGCACTATACGGAAGCGCAACGTGGACAATGAGGCAAGGTCATAGGGAAAGGCTGGAGGCTTTTGAGATGTGGTGCTCGGCGAATGGCAAAGGTCAGTTGGACGGAGAAGAAAACAAATGAAGAGGTTTTACGCATGGTAGGAGAGAAGAGCAGTTTGTTGAGAACCAAAGAAAATAGAAGAGGAAAGATACTTGGACACCTGCTACGACACGACGAATATATCAAGAACAATTGAAGAGAGAGATAATTGAGAGTTGAAGCAAGGAGACGGAGGGGGAGACCAAGGAGAACCTACATAGATCAAGTAAAGGAGAAACTCAACGTCGTGTCGTATCAGGCTGTCAAGGAGAAGGCAGAGGACCGACACACATGGAAATCGCTCCACCGACATGAGTCTAACTCTTAAATATATGATGATGATGACGAGTAAGATTAGTTCATAAGTCACAACGCAGAAAATTGATAGCATGAATATATAATATATTTTTAGTTTTTAATTTATATGTATTATGTGTAATTGTGGTATTACCTAATAAAGTCCAATTCAAAATTTGTGTCATATCATAAATGGGTATATATTATTATACTCTCCAAAAGCAAACAGAAGAATAAACAAAGACTCCATCAGAACTCCATAGGGAATTTGAAAGTGTGAACACGGTCGATCACTCACTTTAGAAGAGATCTGAGAAATTTCTTGACAAACTATGCGAAAAAATATTAAACGAAATCGAAGACAATGTGTTCAAAAGGGATAAAAAAATGCTGCTCTTCAAAAAAATATTATTACATAGACGAGTTCGGTACCTGAATGATGAATCTTTGCCCAAATAAAATTATGTATAATGATAATTTAAATTAAATTATATTTATAATATTATATAAAAATAATTTGAATGGAATATACTTAATGCTAATTTATTCATGCTACTGTGGGAGTGTATTTAAAAATAAATAAATAAAAATAAATCTATAGTTACTATCAAAAATCATACCCAAATCAGTATTTTTTATCATAACATACTAAATAAATAAATAAACAGGACATTCTTACACAAATTGACTAAGTCCCATAGGAAGCTCAATAATATAAATACTTAACTTTTAATTTAAATACATAGAAAACACGCATGACTCTGGAAAAAATATTCGTGCTCATCACACAAATAAATGCCCTTACCAGGATTTGAACCAAGGTTTCACTACCCACAAGGGGCTAATATAATATAATAAGAATAAAATAACAAATAATAGTTTTTAATATTACGCCTCGAAGATAAGTACCAAAATGCGTTTATTTTAATGTATGTATGTGCCTGCACCTCCTAATTTAGTAGTAGTTCAGTTTTAAGAAATGCTTGCTGGGCCTTAACAGGGTTCATGCGTGAACTTCCTTTAATGTAATACCTGTTTTGTATCATATGATTAATATGCAATAAAAGAATTATTTATGACGATGATCGTTATGTAGTACAAAAAAAAACCTGTTAAATACTTGCAATCTAGCATACTCGTATATACATCTCGCGTCGAATGATGGTGCCAATGACAGTTTCTTCAAGTCTCTTTTGGGTGGGCTTGGTTAAGAAAATATTATAAATAAGTTCTACCATATTTTTATTAGGATCGGCCGTCCATCAGTTAGCCACTAATATACAAATAGTCAAGACTAACGCGGCATTTCCGCGCGGTGTAACCCTACATAATTCATGTGCTCAACTTCCAAAAAAGTCTACAAAATTTTTACGTAGCTGAATGAACTATTATTCGACACAGAGAGGGTTACTATGTTAAATTGCAAGTTTTTAATGTTTCGTTTGTAGTACATCACCATCATCGTCATAAAAAAAAACATAATTCATTTATTTCAATATACTCGTATGCCTGTTTTGTACGTCCCGATCCCGTTAATATTGTTACGGCTTCTAATCTCCGCGGTGATTTGACTTCGACGCACTGACTGGCTGACTGTCATACAAATTTGGAACGACTGACATTTTAATTTCTAAATCGACACGACAGAGGTAATAGTGGTATTATTGATTATCACTTCACTGTACACAAGTTTACATAAAATTTACAGAAATTGAAGCACAAAGGCGAACTTACAACTGTAAGGGATCTCTTCCAACTGACTTTAGTCAAAGCGAAGTGATTAATGTGAATATGAAGTCCAAATACTGATCCAATAGCACAATCAACAAAAATATTTGTTCAAAAAAATTTCTGCTCTAAAAGATTTTCAAATCTATGGAAAACTTATTAATTTACTACTTACTTGTCCATATAAAAAGAGAAAATGTTTTTCCACTTCTAAATATTTTCCATTCTCATTAGTCATTATAGGTTTTCCTTTTTTTTTTACATTACGAAAATTGTTTTTAAGTGAAACCTGTTAACCTAGAATATAAATATTATGCTGAAGTGGTCGACATCAAAATCAAAGTGATTTGTTAAGATTTAGTTAGTGGAAACCGTTTTCTCCCGAAATAGAATTTCATAGAAAAAGTACCGTTATTTCGTTAGGATCGCAAAGCTCTTTCCTCTTAAGAGCAGGTCTTTTTATTGTAACGATCGACACTTAGCGAATTGTTGAGTTTTAATGTTCTTAAAATCTACTTAACGGTAATCCACGCTGTCCATTAAGAAGTTTGGATCGTTTTAGTGTCTGACGATTCACTGCCGAGATTTAAGGGGTGGTAAGCGGACGGGGGAAACGCTGCATTTATTAAGTTATAAAATATTTTTAATAGCAAAAATATAAGTAATTGTTGCGAGCAAGGGTGACCGTTTGCTTTTTAAAACCTAGTACACTTATTTCTGAAATATACTTTTACAATAGAACTGTTGCATACCTCAAATAACAAAGGCCCAGATTTAGATATATAAATATTGCACGCTAGGCTAGGGGCTAAACAACAGGCGGTCTTACCTAGGGATGATGTTGGCAAGGAGATCATCCCACACCTAGAGACCGTTCGAGAGAGAAATCTCTCAAAAGCGATGTGACATAACAAATATGTTTTCACTACACCAACTGGTAAAGGCCTTCTTGATTTTTCAAAAACTAAAGAGAAAGTTGCATTTTATCCACATGTGAGGCAAAGTAATCAGATGCAAAGTTTTAGTTGTTTTCCCATGTTAGCTGGTAGAATTGACTTTTAAATGATGATTTTGAATGATACATTTTTTATTACGTTCTTTTGGATTTGATTTGTTTTTTTCATATTTCATAGTTAGTATTTCCCTCGCGTTGGTGTGGTGAAAATTTTTGTGTTTCACTCGGAGGCAAAGTTTGTTTAAACCTCGTGCCTTGAAACCCTCGCAACGGTCAAGATTCCACTTCTCGAACCACTCGCAATTTTGGAATCTTCATTGCAATTTCAATTAGGACGAGGATTTGGGGATTTCATCCGCATGGGATCTAGTCATTAATATATGTAAGCAGAAACAGTCGAAAAGTCGAATAAAGTGTTGTGTGTCGATCGAGCGGGCAGTTCAAAAACCTCGCGCGGCTAGAAAATGTTGATGTCAACCTTAGCCAGTCTTCTCCGAAACCACGGGGACAACGCCGTCCTCGAAACGTCGGAAGTAAATTAAAACATAATACGCGATTAAGTCTCGTTTCTATAATCTAAAAGTGTGTAAAGTGTTTTCTAAATTGCATTAAAACAAAAATATCGTGACAAAAGTATCGAAAATTACAAAACCTTCATCATCTGTGAGACAAGAACTTACTGTCAAAAAAAAAATATAGTCACGGTTCAACTCACATTATTTTCATGCGGCGATAACTTTTTTCACATAAAGATTTGGGACTACCCGCCATAGTAAAAGTTTTACAACTTAGAACAACCTATCCGATGAATTATCGCTTGTCTTAATTGGTCATAAGAGCTAATTAGGCCACGCAGTATTAAATTTACGCAGTTATATATATATTTATGAGATAGTGACTCTCACTGTTTCGTTCTAGCAGCTTTAAGTTATTTACAAATTGACAAATCAATCGGTGTCGGAATAATACAAATTCCATTGAAATATGCAGACACTACCGTCATTAAGATATCATGTGTCGACATGTTGTCGAAAAATAACCATCATATCGGTACTAATGGGTGCCGTTCAATTTTAATACAAACTTTTAGCATAATTTCATTTAACTACTATTGAAACTCATAATAAAAATTATGTATAAAAACAAAGCATATAAAGTTGTTAGTCATACTAATTTAATGACAGAATGCTCTATAATCATAAAAACATTCTTCATAACAATCCTTAGGAATAATTTTACTTGTTATAACATACATTTCGTATAATAATTAAAATATAGTACTAAATTTTGACGAATGGTGACATAGTGTTCTATGATATAAATAAATATTATAAGACATTATTACACAAATTGACTAAGTCCCACAGTAAGCTCAATAAGGCTTGTGTTGAGGGTACTCAGACAACGATATATATAATATATAAATATTTATAAATACATAAATACATAGAAAACACCCATGACTCAGGAACAAATATCCATGCTCATCACACGAATACATGCCCTTACCAGGATTTGAACCCGGGACCATCAGCTTCGTAGGCAGGGTCACCCACTAGGCCAAACCGGTCGTCAAACTATACTTGGTGTCAATCTAACTATAAAATTATACAACAATCTACCTTTTCAACTCCAAAGCTGGTCGCCGTTAGGTACGACGACGAGCGAAGCGAGGAGGAGTGTTAGGTAGAACTGCGACCATATGGGCAGAACCATATGTCTCGGAAATTGTATTTTTGCTTGTTCATTTTCACTAGGCGTTTATATGAAGTTTATCTGAATCCCTTAGGAACCACAGAGGTTCCAACTCACACTGGCCGCTGCTTTGCGGTAAAATGATATATGTCGACAGACGTAAAGTACGGATGTAGGTCAGTTTGACGCTTAGAAAAATCGATTATGTTCCATGCAAATATAATGTTTAAGTTTTTTTTTATTAATTAGTAATTCAGTGTGGTTAAACTTTCAGCATCAATCAAATAAATAAAGTTTATGAACGATTTGCCGTGGTTTGATTGTGAAACCACACCTTCAATATTATGCTGTTGGTTTTCATGAATAAAAAACGTTCTGAGTATAAAATAGTATACAGAGTGAACATTATACTGGTTGCCTGTTATGCAAATACATTACTATGCTACTAAACTATAATTACTTTCGAAATTATGCAATTCGTTTTTATTGTATTTGTTTTTATACCAAATCATAATTTCTGCATATCAAAATTATGCAATTCAAATTATGAAAAATGAAATTTCGCAAATTGTTATTATTTAAAACATTACACACCCGGTACTAATATAAGTCCTGAAGATGCGATATGCCGTTCCGCTCAACGCGGCAGACTGGTTTCAAAATATAAATCGCTATATGTAAAACGCATTCATCAGGCGCATTCATATCGGCATATTATAAATAAGTCGATGCCGATTTAAATACGCCTGTGAATAATCAATAAATAGACTATAGCAGCGCTGTATTTCTTTTTTCTACTTGTGGACTGTAATGGTTGAATTAAGATTTCGTATACTTACCAAACTATAATTGCGCAATTTTCATGTATGGCCTCCCAACTCAACCATAAGATTTATTTCGATACGCTGTACAAAAAAATACCAATCACCTGCCGCCGCGCTCGCGCTCCCATATGGGCGCGGGGCGCGGGGTTCGAAGCGCGGGGTGCGGGATCGCGTGGAGTCGCGCGTTTATGTATTTTGTACTACAATGTTGTCTACTGAGATACTTATCAATTTTCATTAATTATGTAGGTTTTATAGTAAAAAAAGTATTATTTCACTCAGCAAGCTTCGTTGCCTAAACACGTTACTCGACTGAAAAGCCCTCTATTATATTACGATTGTATAAAATACTGTTATAGTTACTCCTTTCCATTTGCTGATCAACAGAAGGGCATTGTTTAATTTGTCAACATAACGTTTAGTTCAGATCTCAAACTAAAATTTAATATCTCTCATTCAGCTTATAAAAGTTATACAACCGATTTACAAAAAATATTAAGTCCATTTCAGTAATAACGATAGAATATTTCACGAATTGAATTATGTTGCGACTGAGACTACGCAGAAATTCCTTTTTATCTGCGAAAAATTCGCGTTTCTAAAGGAATTTCAATAAAAATAACCTTAATATAAATAAAGACTTGTACTTACCTAAGTAACTAAAGAATGTCTCGTTTTCAAATAATTTAATTTAGAGAGAAAAATTAATGATTCATTTTAATGTTAGGCATTAATAAGTTAGCGTTGAAACGATTAACACATCATTACTTACAAAATTAACTGTTACATTGATATAGGTAAGAACTTTATCTTGATAGAGGTACGCACAGTGTACGCAGCACACGGCTATCGTGAGCGCAGCTCATGCACTGTTAGTGCTATGGATACCTAGGCTCTCCGGTACATACTTGTTACATGTTTAGATTTCGATATTAGCTTAAGTATAAGAGAGATCCTAAGGAAAGCGGCTAGTTTTTTGGGATTCAATTTCGATATTCAAACATGTCAATAACCTTGCAGAACGATAAACGTAATACCTAGAACTTTTACTAGCAAAAAGGAGGGATTGCATGATAAATAACTTAAATATAATAAATAATAATGGTCCTGTCTTTACAAAACTCAACTTCGTTTCGTTCTGTAACTTCGGCTCTTGAATTGTAAGTCCTAATTATGTACCATCACCCGAATTCATTCATAATTTCTTCATGCGATTACGCTCACTATACCATCAGCCGTAACAGTGCATGGCAACTTCATCAATAACTTCTCCGTGCAATTTAGCTTATTGTACTTTTAGAAGCAATATTTTTTGTAACATATTGCAAACACCTAAAATTATTAATATAATCAAAATAAACATTGATATTCCTGACAACACTAGACAGGGGCGCCGGGGCCCCACGTGCCGCGCTTTTTATTAAGTTGATTTCAATCTCACTGGCAGTTTAATCGACAAATAAGAGTTCAGGAGTAGAAAAACTTATGAATACAATAGTAAACAACCGTGTGACAACTAATAGTTATTAGGCCAACACCAAATAGCGTTTTACAATATAAGGAGTATAGATAATTCTGTATTTCCTTTTTTTGGATCCAGAACATCTACTCAGATAGTAATTTTATGTTATGAAACGTTATGGATATGATCTATCAGCTGTCAACAGCGATATTTCTGGTTAAAGAAATCATTATTATCGAATCATATCCATAACCGTTTCATAACAAGAAATTACTATTTGAACAGGCTTCTGTGCTATAAATGGGTATTGAAGTGCTCAGAAGCTAAAACGCGAGAACATCACAAACGAAATCTATATTCAAATGTGCTTCTAAATTCGCATGCAAAACCCAATTTCATACTGGAGTAGCTACTTACCATAGAAATGCAGTAATCTATACAGTTAAAATGAATATGCGCTCGGTCGATTTCTAATACGAGTTGTTCAATGCTCATTGATTGATTACATAGGACTTAATTATGAAATGGCATTGGTCGAGGTCTAAAATGACTTTTACATACCTTATATCGTAATTATTTTTATATTTACAAATTGCTCTTTGTTGAAGAGAAACATGTTGAAAATTGGTGAATTGATGAATAATAAATAATAATAATAGAATGTTCCATGTTCAAGAAAACATAAATTGCCTCGGGTCTTATGAGGTTACGTATTTTTATAAGAAATAATTAAATTGCTATTGAATATTGAGAAGGCGAGAAGATTCTCTGTTGTTCTAAAATTATTGTTTGATATAAATTACTGGGAAGTATTGTACTGAATAGCTTTAAGAGATTAAATATTCCATTGTATAGATAACATGTATTGTTATGTTACATACCTAGAATATTAAGGTTATATTTTTTTCTTTACCAAACCATTTGACATCGCATAAAAAGTAAAAGTGTGCCTATTAGTCAAGTTCCTTTTATGTACTCAATAGCTGTCAATAAAAACGAGGCTGTTGATCGAATAGCCCATCCAGGATTTTCGTTCCTTTAGCAGTGGCACGCGAATTTTTACTTTACAAAAACCAGTATGATCCTCAACTACTTATTATGCTTATAGATTGATAGGTCATTTTCCATTGGTTTCCAAAGGCTAATTCTGTGCTTCTATAAGAATACATAGAGGGATAGACCGTTCAGTCAAAGTCCCTTGGCGCTGTATAGAATTTCTTTGAACAGCGACAACAATAGAGATTCACAGCTCATAAAAAGCTTAATCTAAGAGATTACTTCGAATCCACAATAACAATGTTACCAAGTTGTTGAGAAATTGAGAGTAACAAGCTAATTCTATTTGTATCGGGCTGATTTATTATACTCTCAAGTTTTGTTATTGGTTTTGACCTCGTTCTTAATAAACAAAGGTTGGGGAACTGTCATAGAGAGAGCACTGTATGCGCTACGATTATATAATTATATTTTATGAACAAAGTCTTTGGTTTTTGGCCTTATATATAATGGTCGTTCTTGTTTAAGTCTTTTTAAGATTCTAACCCTTTTTAATGAAAAGTATATAATAGTAAAGTTATGCACGTATATAATGTACGTACCTAAGGAAATTGAGAAAATACCAACAAAAAAGTTCATTAAAGAATTAAAAAAATGGATGCTTAACCGATTTTTTACTCCACTGACGAATTCTATAAACATGACCAATTAGAAAATAATTAATTAAATCTATCAAGGAGTATTTAGTTTATTATACCTTTTTAATTAGTGTAATTTTTAATATTGAATTGTATACAGTGTGTTTTTGATATAACCACAAACTTAAACTAGACGTAGGTTTTAGTGCTATAAAACAATTCTGAATATTTTATTAAATTTATTCTTAACCAGAGCATAATATTGAATATATATTATAATTTCATAATATTTTTTGAAAAAAATTCCAGCGACAATGCATTTCGTACATCATGGTCACTTGTGACAGTTGTGACGTCGCGTCATTAAGCCTTTTAAGTTAAAACAAAAATCGTAATTTTTTATAAAACCTATGAAAGTGTGTTTCATTACAGCCTAAACTAACTACAAATTGATTATGTGTTCGTATTAAAAATACACGCTGTATATAGATTAATGGCCTGATTCGAAGAATGATTAAGACACGTTTAAGATCTTTAAAAGATCGATAACTAAACAACATGTCATAATTGACGTTTTTTGTCAAAGTGACATTGGTTGCTCGAATTGAGCTGCTTCTGTCAATTATACGATATTTGATATGAGTTGATTTTTTATAGTCATAGGTGTTTTCTATGTATTTAAGTATTTATAAATATTTATATATTATATATATCGTTGCCTAAGTACCCTCAACACAAGCCTTATTGAGCTTACTCTGGGACTTAGTCAATTTGTGTAATAATGTTGTATAATATTTATTTATTTATTTTATTTATATTTATACGACATACAAACGATATCTAAATGAGATCTTATCTAAACCAGAACTTAACGTTATCGTATCTCATGCTTCGAATCGGGCCGTAAGACCATATTAATATGTATAAGCCTGTATGAACCTGCATGTACACAATCTTATGCAAATAAATGAATTATGAATAGATATTTATAAATATTTTTTGCTTTCTAGAATGCACATTTTTTGCCATTAACGTAAAACAACCACCACAAGTTCAACAATACTAATATTCCCCCCAATACATTTACGTACGGACAAATACGAGTGATATGCTCGATAACTGTACCCCTAGTGTAAATATTTTCGACAGCGGAACGTGACGTACGCGTTTGCGTTAAGTGTCATTTTGTATGAGATTTTTGACTTTCCAAAACGTCCCGCTTGGCGCGCTGTTTAAAAACCCATACAAAATGAGACTTAACGCAAACGCGTACGTCACGTTTCGCTATCGACTAAATTTACACTAGGAGTACTGAATGCATCATTTAGTTGTCATTCTGATGTGAGTGTACGGTCAAATTGGCCTGAATGACATTGAAAAACTAGATTTATATAATAACAAAATGAATAATGCTATAACAAGGTTTTAGTCCTTATTAACAGTAATTTGATTATTAACAGTAAAAAATAAAAAGATTTTAAATTAGATTTTACAACAATAGAAAATTAGTCAACATTACTTTACATAGTGTGAGTTGCATTTACAAATCGCCAAAACATGTTAAAGAAAAAAAAAAGGAAAAGCCAATCAGCATCATGATTCAGCAAAGATCAGAATGTTGGTGTGCAATCTGGACTAATTCCAAACCGGCACCGAGCTTGCCAAGAAGAAGGCTGAACGAAACTACAGAAAGTAGGTAATTTTAATTTGACTTTGTCTAGATGTGAACAGTTGATAGTTTAAAGTAAAAAAGTGAAATGGAATTAGATTCCTAAATGACTGCCCAAAAAGAATCTATTTTTTTTTATCTATTACTAGAATTGTCGATTATAAGTATTATAACTATCTAATAATTTTAAAATTGAAAACTTTTGTTATTAATAGTGTGTCTACTTCAAGGGTCCTTAATTATTTTATAGTATTTGTAGCTTATCTCTATAAGTAAATTATTCATGTAATCATACAACAGTTTTCAAGTATATAAATTTATATGCACAAGGCTAAGGAAAATAATATTTTCCTGTGGGTAACTAATAACCCCCATATTCATAAAACTTTATGGGCCTGATTTAGTTAAATTATGTTTTATCTCTTTCTTACAAATACGTAAGTCAAAATGACAGATAAAGGCAAACGATTAATAGCTAATTCAGGCCAGTAACGCTTTTATGAATAACGCCGTAATAATATAACAAAAAGACCTTGTTTACACAAAATACATTGAATGGGACAAATATTATTTTAAGAAAAAATAAATCTTTTGTATTATTTTTCTTACTCCGATCTTGGCATGGTTGGTATGGTACACGTCAAAATTAGACCACTCTTTTTACTTTATTTGGTTTAATTTAAAACTGTACAGAGCAAACTACATTTTTTAAGGGCTAGTAAACAGTCTATAAGTTGTTTGTTAATATAGTCTTCATCATTCAACATAAATTTAGGTAAAATTCATGAAAATGTCTAACAAAATCATGGGACATGCCTTTTTCGGCCCAACAACTTTTTGTGAAAACGCCCATCTCTCTCATCGATGCCAATGATAAAATCCCGTTTTAATTAAAGTCCTCCATTAAAAGACCTGACTTACCTCAGAGCATGACACGATCAGTTTTATTAAAGTTCTGTCGACCTCAGATTCTAATATTTGCATATCTCGGAAGTTGAACGGTGAATTAATAGAATTGACGTGGAAGCAAGTTTCTAGAACACTCGGGGCTTTTGAGAAAGATATTGCTGTGATTAATTTGATGTACTTATTTTAATAAGTTTATTTCTACATAAACATTGTTCAAATTTAAAGTGCCGTGACGTTTTAAAATCACCCGCGCGACATGTTTTGGAAAGCCTAGCTCTTCATTTACTTTGTACAGTCGAACCGTATAATAAGCTTGATAAATATTCTTATGATGAAACTGATGATGATCATTGTATCTATTCAGTACCTATTTAATGTTAACCAACAAATCTATACCGTTCACGGAGGCCGATTCCGTTTTTAACAATTTGATATGTTTTTATCGTATTTTGTTACGAACTTGATCGTGAGCAACAGTTAGCATAGCGACACGTGCTGATTGGGTGGTTGTCAAATGCAACTAGAAGTCATCTCGTTAGGTATTTCGCTCGTACAGTTACGGACTTTAATTGTTGAGCCATTTAGGGTTTACTTTGCATTGGTAATTTCATACCGTTAGTATTGAAACCAAATTAGCTTGAACCCTAAATCCGTTCTGTGACCGTACTTGTGCGCGTGCGATGTCTGGTGACGCGATTCAAGGTATACGATCTTAATAAATACAACCAACAAGATGAAAACAATGAGGCCTATCTAACCGTGCGTTTAATGTTGAAAACGATGACAATGTTTAACTACATATCTAAAATATTGTCATCATTCGTATGTGCTTGCGCAAGCAAGACGCATGGGCGAATGATAAAAAAGGCACTATTACGGTATATTATCATATTCACATGAATATGAAAGTTCAAATTGGACTCCAAATGAAATTGTCAAAACAGAATCGGCCTCCAGCCTATCTCATGCACTATGTGAACCCGTAGAAGGGCGAGCACCGGACTTTGACAAACGGAATGCCATTATGCTCTGGTAATTACTCGGAAACCTCTGTATTGTGTGACTTCCATATTCTGATGTTTTAAACCCGATTGTAAATTTCAGGAAGGACCTGAAAAATTAATGGGAGAATTATAATTATATTGCTAAGGAGAGGAACATGAGGATATCTTAGATTCTTCACTGGGATAGCAAGAGACATTTTGAAACGGCGGGTATAACGAAAGCGCGTAAGTACTTTATACAAAAAGTCTTCTGTGTTTTTTTCTGTAGCTGCCAGGAACACCAACACAATTTTCAACTCATGGGCTTATTATTATAATTGTACTATGTATGTGCTTTTTAGCGTATTTGTCGCTGGTCGCTATTTATATTAATTCCTCATACAATTCTCAAGAAAAACTGAAAACTCACCAGATTTTTACAAAAACATCTAAGTATAGAGAATTTAGTTCTGACATTAGTACAATCATATGTATAGTATTAAGCTTTTTCTTTCTTTATTGTCATTTCATAAAATCATTTTTCTCTTCTAGTTCTGCCAAGTCAGAACATATCAGTGCCATCAGACTTATTTGTATACCTTTCTTAATTATTAAAATTACCTTTACCTATTCGTAAACTTGTAGAACGCAAAATAAACAGTAGTTGATGAGTGGTACTGAGTATACTTCATATTTTTTATTGTATAATTTTCTTCGTTCTATTCCTTAATAGAAGTTTTTCCATCCATCGAATAAAGATATTTGATATTTGAATATTAATATTGCTGTGGCCATCAATTATTTATCAAATTATTGAAAATGTATATTCTGATTGATATTGAAATGTCATCAAAACATAGTAGAAATAAATTTGTAGAAGTAATGATTATCGAACAGATAAGAAACATTGTTCATTGTGAAGTGATTTAAAAAGGGATCGGTAAAATTTTTCGACAGGAAAAACCTTTCAGCGGGTAACATTAAAACGTTGATATTTGGGCTTGGCTATGAGATTATAAGACAAAATATATACCTTAGATAAATATCCACTGTACTGAACAAAAGTAACGAAGAGGCTCGAAAGGGTTCGTTGTTTGTTGTAAATGTACAAACTGCAGTATCACACGGCTTTTTCTTCAAGCATGGATATCCGACACACTGCCTTGTGTGTCAAAGAAAACAAAATCTTCCAATGTAAAGTAATTTATAATATGGCTGTTCAAAAACATCCTAGTCACTGTTCCCGACCCGACCCTACTTGTACCTAACCTAATAGGTATAGTTACTTAAATATTTATACTAGTAAATAGGACGAGTATAATATTGCAGCAGTTGCAGATTAGAAAAGTTATTAAAGCGGTCGGTGTGCTCTAATTAGGAATCCACTTTTAATCTCGTTTATTTAATAAGGTGATACGTAAAGTCAAAATCTTATTACGTTTCTAGCAAAGTTTTTTTTAAAATAAATACAGACTGCCTAGTGTGTATACCACTATCTTAATTTGACATTATTCTCAATGTCCGATATAAATCAATTCTTATTTCAAATCAAGGGTTTCGTTTATCATGTCTCCAACGGACGGGCTTGAACAGATAACGTTATATATATATCTATTTCTAAATGTCTGGTTACTGCGATGCTTAAACAAAACGAAATGCTTTAATGTTATCGCTTTTAGACGTAGAAATAGATGTTTATCTTATCGCCTCAAGTCGATTCCACTTCAACAAATACTGTGCCACTAAGTAACTAACAAAACTATTTAACATTGAAGATAATCAAAGAATAGAATATAATAATATTTATTAGGCAATACATTACATTACAAAATGCATAAAAAATGTGAAAGAAAAAGTATACGTAACACAGCTTTACACAGATAAAGATTTGTGGCTGAAATGGTTTTCATTCAGCAATAAAGTTGGCACGACTTAGCGTTGTCAACAGCGCTGGTTTTCTGTGGATCCAGCGAGCCATCATCAGCGAGCGATCATCAGTAATTTATATATATATATATATATATATATATATATATATAGTCCTCCTCATCGTTTTCGATGACGGCGACCCCAAATAAACACATTATGGACGTTGTCTAGCATGAGCTCTAATGTGGCTGGCCAGGCTGAACTTGCTCTTAAATACTCTATTGCACGCGTGACAATAAAGTTGGCCAGCTGCGTTGAACGTGTACACGTAGGAGGAGGAGGAGGATAACCGCCTCACTAGCCTAGACATAAAACGCCAGTTACGGAAACAGAGACCTAAGCATCAGTACTTTACACGGAATTTCTACAGCATACTTCAATTTTGTAAGACATGGCTTGTGCATGGTGGGCGGGAAGGGTGACCAGAATTGACAGGGTGTGCAATGAGTGCATGTACTCGGGGCAGTTTAAGGTTGCCTATCACAACAAAATGATAGAGTTTCGCCTAAGATGGTATGGCCATGTAATGAGGCGCAGTGAAGACCGTGTGGTAAAAATTGCCGGTAAGTAAGGTTGCCAGAGCTCAACGAGGGGCGGGGGGGGGGGATGCTAGGGTTGGCAACGCGCATGTAATTCCTCTGGAGTTGCAGACGTACATAGGACACGGAGACTGCTTACCATCAGGCGGGCCGTAACTTACCAGAACACAAGAGAGGTAGCGGCCGCCCGCCATTAGCCTGGTGATCCAACATCGAGAAAGACCTTAAGAAAGCCCATAATCCGGGACCGACAGACCTGGCGCAGAAGTGTGAGTAGATCCAACCAAACGGGAGCAAGGACGGACAAAGAACAAGATGTCTTGTGCGTAGTCAAAATCACCATTTGAGGACTAAAACTAGTTTATATAATTATTTTATTTTTACTTAACGTATTATGTAGCAAGGCTTTTAGGCGCTGTAGTTAAACGGTAGAGTAGACCCATACCTCAATAATTACTCCCTTCTAATCTCCTACTTAAGTAGATCTTTTACAATTAGACAGACAACAAATAGCAAAAATCCTGTAATGAGAGCTCCTAATTACTGCGGGGATGTTCGTAGGGAATTTGTCTCGCCTTTTTAACACGAACCCGTCTTAATCTTAGCGAAAGCAATCCATCAGAGCCTTAAGGGCAGGCAGCAGATGTGTACGAGTTTGCCAGTTTGAAAAACGAACGTTGAAGAATTTACAAATTGTATTATGCGATGATCAGTACCCCTAGTGTAAATATTTTCGACAGCGAAACGTTACGTACGCGTTTGCGTTAAGTGTCATTTTGTATGAGATTTTTGACTTTCCAAAACGTCCCGCTTGGCGCGCTGTTCAAAAACCCATACAAAATGACACTTAACGCAAACGCGTACGTAACGTTTCGCTGTCGAAAATATTTACACTAGGGGTACTGTAGTGTCAGTAATTAAGTGTAAAAGTTATTTGTTATAACTGTAGCATTATTACGAAAATATTTTAACGCAACACAAATTAATCGTCTATAATGATTTTTTTTCTCCCATGGGCGAAAATATTGTCATCATGTTCTTCGTAACGCGCGGGCAAGTGAAGTTTCATACAACATGGCTGGCCAAGGCCATCACGTAGGTAACTCGCCCCACTCTGGTCCCAAATAGAAAAAAGTGGGACATTGCTTATATCGCTTTAAAAAATGCATTCGATAGAGAATTTGATTTAAAAAAATCATTATTCTTTGCAGTTTTTCAAAATGATGCGTATAAGTGGTAAAAAAAATGAAAATTATTGTATGGAGAAAAAACTTCAACATTTTTTTTATCTCAAACACGAAGCCGTACACTTTTTTTAAAGTATACAATGTTAAAGCACATACATAATGCTACCCAGGCATATTTTTGATTTTGTAAAAAATCTGAGCCATACGCTGGCTCGGGCAGGTCATAACCGTAATAATAATGAACTATTTGTTTAATAATTATTAGGAGCAAAGTAAAAATAAATAAAAACCGGTCAAGAGCGAGCTCGTTTTACTCGCGCACCGAGGGTACCGTTACAAACTTTGATTTACCTCGTGTAAATAAAGCAAAAGACTTTGAATCATTAAACGTTGTGAGTGTCTGCCCGGTTCGAACTTTAAGATACATCAAATATATTTAGATATGTTATCGATCGGATATATCAGTGTCAAAATTGACGTCATCGTTTGTTTGTAGCAATTAGTGATATGTCAATTTATAGTAAGCTATACAAGTCTCCCATTCAACCATTTTAGCATAGATTTTTTTTAACTTAAGACAGATTTGCATGCCCCTTAACATCCAAAGTAATTCGTCAAGGGTGTACTTAAGTATTTCCGAGGCTAATCGCCTTCGGGCAGGCTCGGGCACAGTCGGCTTTTGTCGTAAAGACTGCGTCCGCACTTCTTGCACGTTGTTACTAATTGCTTACCGAGGGTAGGCGAGGCGAACGCTGACGTAAAGCATCAGTTCGACTGTACATCCTGGACGTAATTTTTATTTGTGTGTGTCTCGCTTGCAAATATACTTTCGTGCGTACATTATTAAGAATTTACATTATTCGCATGTCACTCGTAGCTATTTACTATTGATGAAATCCTGAGCCAAATTAATTGTTGATATTACTTATAGACAATCTTTATTAAATGTGATGTTTTCAACTAAAAGGTACCATTATGTCGGTTATGAATCAATGCCGGTATCAATGAATGAATGTCCCAACATTGGTTTAAAATACAAATTATGTACTTAGTTTGCAATCGCTAACAAAGTATTATAATGATATATAAAGTCTCTAAATATGAAGTCTGGCCGGAAAACTTGACAGTAATAATAGAGTACTACATTTTAGCCTAACTCTCTCCAACTTCGCTTGACCCCGAGCCCTTGCCAAACTATAGGTCTTGAATGTAACCGTTACATACATTACTATTAGAATTTACTGCATGCCTTTCTAACTTGAGGGGTAGAAGGACCGAGTTACAATGGTGTGATAAAGTGTTGGACTCGCTCGCTCAGTGACCAATAGTGTACGGTCAGGCGTGAGATTGATCGTCTTGGCACGGGACAACAGATTGCGACCCAACCGGGCTGCAGACATAGCTCGATAGACGTCGCATGTGCCACGTTTGTACAAGTAACGAGTGTGCCAACTTAAGTGTGATAAATGTTAAGGTTTTAGCGGTGTACTGTAAGATTCCCATCGACCAGCTGGAGTCAGGCCGCACCGGAGCGCATTTGCAATATGCCTATACATCACGTAAGGCAGAAGCGATGGAATCTGACCGGAGCAGTCCGCGTCGGCGAGCGGCCGACAGGCTTACGGCCATACAAATGTGAAATGCGCTCCAACTCAACCGCCGCCACCGAACGTGGTGGGAATTGTACGCGTACAATATTTTTCATTGATTAATTTTAATGCCATCGATTTTGTTATTAACGGTTCATTTGTTTTTGTTTTTGCACATACACATGTATTGCATAGTTATTTCCATCGTATTTTCACGGAAACGTAAGAACGTGTCTTGTTATTTCAGTCAGTCTTTTTTACAAAAAGTACTGGGGTTGACTGAAGTAGTGAAGTAGCACGACAAATACGAACGTTTCCGAGAATGGACAACATTATGGACAACAATTATGTAATACTTGTGTATTCCTCAGTCACTTTAATTCATTTTTAATACGACTTATATCATTAAGTTTACGACTGAGACTTGAACACACAATAAACCACAACGTACGAACTGCCACTTACTGGAGTAAAGTAGTGACCAAATGACCAATTTGGTTTTAGTTTCAATTGGAGCGGCGGAAAGACATAATTAGGTACATGTACATAGCCCACTGCTTCAGCTAATTTATTTACTCTAGTTTTGAAGAGTTTGTGTTATTTTGAAATAAAACATAGGTACAAAATATTGAATAAACATTCGTTAGCCTTACGAATTAGAAAAAAAAAGTATGGGGTTCTTCAAAAAAGGAGTGTAGAGGTTTTTAAAAGGTCGGCAACGCGCATATAACACCTCTGTAGTTGCAGGCATAAGCTGCGGTAACTACTTAGCATCAGGCGGGCTGTATGCTTGTCTGTCTTCGTTGCGGTATTAAAAAAAGATACACACGAATGCATTAAGAAAAATGAAGAAATTTACATTTCAAATTCCTTTCATTTGGAAGGAAACATACAGGAAAAGCCATTTGAATTCAGTCCTGAAACAACGCTCATCTAATGACGCAGACAGGATTATATTCGGACTTGACCGCAACTCTCTGGAATATTCTCTGTTAAGGAGAATTCTTTAAAAGCGAAGTATGTACAGAATACCAATTCTATTTTAACAATTTTATTAAGATTTTATTATATTACGATACTACCGATTAACACTATTGATATTTGATGCAGCGTTGTTGACACCGCTGTATCTGTCAATTTCCTTGATACATTTAGCGGCGGATTGAACGTCATAATTGCGGCAGTAATGAGGCGGCGAACGCAACATAAGGTAGCGGACCCATATAAGGCCCACTTTATATATATTTAGATACAAAAATCAAAATATGAATTTTAAGAAAAATAAAACAAAATTTTATATTTTATTCATTGTATCATCTTCAACGCCACAAGGGCATTTTTACACGTCAACATGGAATTTATATTAAAAAAAGCACATCCACAATTATAAAATACATCGACGTATAGGTTTTGACTTAGAAAATAATGTTTAATATTATCAGCAACCGTTTTTAAAAAGGATCAAATATTTCAAAAGTGGGCTTTGTTAAGCACTGCGCCTTACATTATTTCAGCGTCCGCATCAAGGTCGCAGCAGTAATGTCGCAAAATCAATGCAGCCGCAGTTGTCATCCGAACGTTACCTTCACTCACACCACTCGTCGTTCATTTCGCAACCAACAGCGTGAACAATCGTAAAGATCACAAACAACATTGAAACCTTATTTACCCAAGTTGTCAACAGAATCGGCCTCCAGATTTTAATATTTTGAAGAGGTAGGTAAGTGAAGGAATTCACAGCCACAACCAAAACATTACGAGATTGTGGTTATATGTAACCTCTCACCACGACTCAGCACAAATATTATAATTATCAATTAAGTATTAAATTTTTTATTAAAGTAACCGATATTTTGTTGCCATTTTTTTATGATTAATATACTTACTTTCAGTTATGCAAAATTATCTACTAAGTATATGCATTATTAATATTTGGAAAATATATTTCAAAAAACCTACACACTAAAATAGTTAGGATCAGATATCCATTAAATGAATAGTAGAATTCTTTTTTTTTTCGATTTCTCATAAAATGTTTTAGAGATATGAATCGCTTTGTTTCTGTTTAAAATTTTTGTTTTGCTATTTTTGCAGTCTAGGTATTGTTAGCTTACAAAATATTTTTCACAAAAATATCACAAAGGCGCACAGTAGAAAATTTCACTCTAAAATATAGACATACATATATCCCTATATATTCCTATACAAACGTATGGACTGCAGTCTACAAACCCTACCGTGCTGTAAATGGACCAGTCCCAGGGCTATCGATAATTATAATCGGCGTGTCAAGTAATAATACGACCTTCCTATAGAACAGAAACTTGAAAACGGCAGATTGCGGGGACGGATGGCGTAACCGTTCCCTAGGTTGGTGTTCCCGAAGCCAGCCGAGCCTATCTTTATCCTACTAATAATATGACTATTAGAATGTGTTTGTTTGGATATTTGGGTGTTTGTTACTTAATGATAAAATGAGGGCATTAATGTAGCTTATTATCTGGATTAGGATACAGGACACTTTTCAACCTAGGTTTAACTGAAAGCATATCATGGTGAATTTATCCCTTCATGGAGTAAGAGAATTAAATTCGTGATAAAGTCAAGACAGAGAGTTACTAGAGTTCTGTAGTGAACAAGGAACTTTGCTATATTTATGCCAGTCAATATTAGTAATATAATGTAAAGAACCCCATTGGCCAAATAACATCTTAAAACCTGGATAAACTTTTAAAGTTGCAATATCTGTAACCCAAAACTGATACAGCGTTTCCAGAACTATTTTATAAGAGGCTCTTAACAATGAGGCGAAGAGCAAGAAACAAGATGAATAACACTTCTGTTTATGGATCATTTGGAGAACAGCTGTCGAATGAAGTTTGGACAAGATGGCGGATATGAATAATTAGGGCCGATGTGGGTACTTGTTAAATGAATTGTTATTGACCAGGGATACGTGGTAATTTTCGATAGAAATTATTTTGTCTAACCGTGTACCCCAAGGATTTTCAATAAACATTTTATAACCATGAGTACAGACGATAAATGTATCATTTTATCTTAAGATAATGTTAAAACAATTATGGAAATAATCAAATTATCTATTTAAATAAATAATTTGATTGGTGTTTTGTTTGTAGTCACACACACACACACACACACAAATTGATAATAGATAACAGTTTTGAATGATAGTAGATGTCATATACGAAACAACCCGCTCAAAATGTCTTGTATAGGTATATGCAATATTAGGCAACTTTCACCATATTTCTAAACGTAAACATGATCAACGTAAGACGTACAACTTTGACGACCGGTCTGGCCTAGTGGGTAGTGACTCTGCCTATAAAGCCGATGGTCCCGGGTTCAAATCCTGGTAAGGGCATTTAGTGATGAAGACGGATATTTGTTTTTGAGTCATGGGTATTTTCTATGTATTTAAGTATTTATATATTATATAAGTATATCGTTGTCTAAATACCCACAACACAAGCTTTATTGAGCTTACTGTGGGACTTTAATTTGTGTAATAATGTCCTATAATATTTATTATTTTAACTTTTGTTTTACAAAATATTACCAGCAACGTTAAAAAACTATACCTGTGCTCTGCAAGAAGTAAGGCATAGCCCGAAAATGGCGATAATGGAAACCCTTTATCCTATTGTGCTATCCGACCACGAGTAAGTTTTACGTTTTACCTGTAACAAAGGAAAATACACATTGAAAGTGCGGTATGCATTTATCAAAACCATTCATTCACGTTGGGTATACGTTATATTTATTGGATTATTCGTAAACCTTAGTTTTTAATTGCGTGAAATTCTGACGTCTCCTGGTGATGTCAGGCAAAAAATACTCCTTAAATTTATGGTGAGAATTACAAGCCAAAATAAAACATTGGAAATACATTGGGACATGATTATTTTTAATTTCAAACATAATAATACTTTATTCGTGAAAACAATGATATTTTAATTTTATAGTGCACTATTTGGACATGAGAAAATATCAGGTATTTTTCTGCTTAAAAAAATAATTGTTACTGGTATAATTCTAATGACTTTCATATATCGTAAACCTTTGGACTATAATTATATTTTTTATACTTTGTACTATCTCGTCTCGTTTTAAACAAAAAAATATGTTCAAATGAATTGGTTTATACCGTGGCAGCTCCAGCTATCCTCCATACGAACCCTCTTTTTAGCATATCTGGCCACTGCGATATAATTGCACATGCTTAAAATAATTGTCATTCTTTGTATTTTCCTAAAATTAAACAACATAATTGATTGAGTTTTATCAAGCGTTTTGATTTTGACGTAATCCGCCGTTTGTGCGACGGAGGCACCGGCAAGCGGCGTCCAGTGGGAACGAAAGGAAGGGTCGCTGTGTTCCACTCCAACCTATGGCCGCCGCTCGTCGCTGCTAGCACCGCACGATGTCGTGACCGAGCTGTGATAGTGTTCTCCTTACATCTATCTACCCTCCATTTCAAACAAATTGCATAATTGTTTACGTCATGACTCATGTCATTCGGCTTTCAACAGTTTGAACGTGCGAATGTGTTTGAAATTACGTTCAAGGGAACTGCCCACTTTGCAAATTTTCAGTAAAATAAGAGTTCATACAAGAAATATTAACTTCATATAAAAATAATTGATAAAAAATATGTTCACTATTCCTGAAACGTCAAATTATGACAGCTGTCAGGATTCCACGCAATTAAAAACAAAAGTTAAGGTGTTTCCACCAAGCTTGTAAGCTATGGTCAGCTATAAGTGTAAATGTATTATCCGTTGTAGATCCTTAAATAAATAAAATAAATATATAATATAAAAATAAATAAGTTATTGCCACAGATAAACAATAAATCCAGCTTTTAAAAAAACGTGAGTGGCAGATAAATATGTTTACAAGATTATTAAAACAACTGTACATGAATTTTTACTGCAAACATGAAGGCATTACAATCATGAAGGGGGCTCACGTTAAGAGTAAAATAATTGTTATGACCTACACTAAAATCTTACAAATTGATAGACGAAGAGATTGAAGACGTTATAGAATTTTCGATTCGGAAATATAAAAAAAATTATTTGTCTTTTTTTGCTCCGAAATATTAACTCTTAATTAAAGCTTGCTTTCATTCACTTTTGATTCGGAGAACCTTACTTACTGATTCGAGACGTACCTACGAGTATTTCGCAACTGAAACTTGACAAAAGCGGTAACCTTAGAGGTATACTTGGTGATTTGATTTTATTCTGTCAATTATATCAAAAAGCTAGATAGTGATTATAATTTTAAATTAATAGGACAAAGAAAAAGTTTCGCTGTTGTTTCGCACCACTCCTTATTCGTTGTCTCTCACAGTAGGAGTTATGTATGTATAATTGTGATCAATAAGTTATCTTTACACAAATATAAACAAAACTCTATGTACAATCGTACACACTGATTTGTTACCCATCATGTAACGTTATTACAGTAAGTGTCGTAATAATTTTATTTTTCTGACCTCCGGACGGAAAGCGTCAACTTTGCTCCCGCTGCGCTAAACGAAGTTGCCGCTTTCCGCCTCCGTCGAGCAGAAAAATAGTATGCGCAACACGGGAGGAATCGTAGGACATTTGCATCCCGTGTGTTTGCCATATCGGACAATTTTACACGCGGCGCGCAATGTCCTACTTTTCCTCCCTTGGGACAGAAATAACTATTTTAAATGAGGTAGTAAATGTGAAAATGTTAACAATGGGTCAGGAATCAAGTTATTAAATAGTGCAATAGCTTAACTCCAGGTTATGCCTAGCTATCGCAGTGTTAACTAACAAATGTACAAACGCAATGAAGTTGCGAGCCCGTTTTATCCCAAACCGAATTTCTATGCAACTAGTTCCCAAATCGGCGTATTTCACGAAGGAACTTGTTCTGAGCAGCCAATATCGCTAATTGAGTTACTTTGTTTGTGGAAATTTGTTGAATGCGTTCGCGAGTTTGTGGAAAAGTTTTCTTAGCGGCTATCTACATTTTAAAGCAGTTTCGAGGGTTTTGGGGGCGGCATTTTAGGCAAGAGCTTTTGTGCCTGAGGACCACACAGTATTTACATGTACATAAGTATGTCAGTTTGACATGATCCATATCGCAAGCCTTGCTTCGTTGCAACAAATTTGGTTTATACTGTTGTTTTAAACTGTGAAAAAAAATTGAAACTTAAAAAAGTTTACCGATAAGTGAACAATAATATTTAAAAAATTTAAAAATGGAAAAGATCGGTGAATTCATTTTGTTTCTTCAGACCTTTACATTTCTCGTCAGAGCTTAAAAATATAATAATAATATAATGTTAATCTAACTATTTATGATTATACAAAATAAACTATTTAGTAACATCACGATAGAAGATAAAGATTTACGTTAACTTTTGACTAACAAAAATATTTATTATCTTCTCAAAATTAAAGAATACTAGAAACATATTTCTAATGGCAATAAATAATTTGTGTCCCCACTTTTCTTACCTTTCTCTGTGAATGATCCAAATATCAAATGATTTTTCAAACATTACTGTAAACAAACTCATTGAAGCAGCTTTAATACGAGTATACCTATATGTAACGCTAATTCCAACGCTTATGTATGCATTCCAAGCAGCCCAAAGCCAAATGCCATGAGCAAATTAGTGTAAGTCTGGGCTCGGCCAGGCATCAAGGGATTATAATACTAATCCAAGATAACAATGCTTATCTCTGTTTGGTTAGCGCTGTATTATAGTAATGAATCGACTGATGTATTATGTATGGATAAACAATAAGCTAGTGTAGGGTTATGTTGTCAATGTGGTCAGGTAAGCAGTCAATTATTAATAGGGAGTATTACAGCAATGTTCTGCCGCCAGAGTGCAGCACTAGCACTCGAATTATTAAAAGTCTGACTAAAAATAGCCTGTACCTGTAATCCAGGCCCACGCGAACGGGTTACAGTTTACAAGATTAATTTCAATTTCAATTTATTTATTTCCTACAATTTTAACTTCACAGCATATTGAAATGATTCCTCCGTACTAGTAAAAACTGTATGACGGCAGGATGTACAGTCAGCATCAAAAGTAGCGGATCAAATAACGTTTTATAAGTATCTACCATTCTGTAACAGCTTAACAAAAAGTGATGTCTTTAATATAGAACAACTAAGACTGTAAAAGATATACTTTTGAGCGCGAATTTTAGAAATTTATCTGTATTTGGAAAAGTTATCCGGAATATCAGATACTTTTGGCGCGTTGTTTCATCCGCTACTTTTGATGCTGACTGTACCACCTCTCCCGGATCACATTTAATTAACGCTTTATTTCATTTCAAAATAAATAAACCGCAATAAAACCTTAAACGACCGGTCTGGCCTAGTGGGTATAGTGACCCTGCCTATGACGCTGACGGTCCCGGGTTCGAATCCCGTTATGGACATTTATTTTTGTGATGAACACAAATGTTTGTTCCTGAGTCATGGAAGTCTCATATGCCGCCAATTATTTTTCACCCGATTTTGATGGTAAAAGGCTATCGTTCTCGTCTCTTGCCTCTGATAGTGTTACTGGCAGCGTCTATTTTATGTGTTCTTCATTTTCAATGCTTGAAAATTACATTTTAGTCAATATATAAACTAAAAACATGCAAAATTATTCCAATTTTATGACAAATACGGAACACGGCTGGCGCGTAATTTTTTTTTTACGCGGGATCCAATGCAAGCGCAAGGCAAAGGCGCGAACGAAATCAACAAACAGCCAGTAAAATTTTTTTTAAATAGCTACTGTTTTCGTATTTTTATTCGACGGATGGAGATCGATATCGATAAAATATTATGTTTATTCATTAATGTAATTTACGAAATGATTTAATCTATAAATTATGTTTGGTGTGATAAAACCTCTTTGAACTAATATTTGAAACCTTATAGTTGGTTAAAAAAAATGTATTACTCGACTAAATTATGAAGGCTCCGTTTCCATGCATATTATTAGCAATCAGTTACCTTCTTAACTCAGTCGGATAATATAATGAAAAAGCACGAGTGTTATAATATACTGAAAAAGCACGCGTGTTTAATATATAGTATTATGAGCCAAAAATCGGTGGAATAAAAAGGTCGGTTTGAACAAGTGTGTTGAAATAATATTTGTTTAAAGAATATAAGAACGTGATACGAGTAAATTTAATTTCACGCCCTATTCATGCATTTGTACCTACTTTAATTAAGACATACAATAATAAGTAACACAATGGATAAACACCAAATACATAAACAAACACAGCATTTTAATGAAACGCTCATTAAGTATGTGTTAAAACCTACATTTCTAAAAGTACATTTTCCTCATAAATAATTTTCCACATTTTTGTAGACGCGAACACTATTACTTGCCAGAAAAAGTTAAAAACGATGCATAATTAAGAAAACTTTAACGATGTTGGCAGTACTCCGGAGAAGGAATAAAAATATAATAGATTTTCCTCGAGGCCGCAATTATTTCAACTAACTGATATTCATTTTTATTGTTTTATATTCGTTTATCTATTTTTTAGGGTTCGGTGCCTCAACTGAAAAAAAACGGAACCCTTATAGGATTACTTTTTTGTCCATCTGTCCGTCCCTCTATCTGTCGGTCAAGACCCTTTATCTCAGGAACGCGTCTTTTCGAGTTAAAATTGAAACCAACCAGCTCAAGTCTACAATCTCTTGAAACAGAAAAAATGAAACTTATATGTTAATGCAAAAAAGAAATAGCCATTTTTGCCGCAAAAAACGTATATTTTAACGCTCTGAAGGGAATCAAAATTCATATGGTACTTCCCGTTGACCTAAATAGAACTATGAAATTGGGCAAGTAATATATTATCTTCTTACACTACAAAGGAAAAAATGTCCCACACTAACCTTTTTTCCTCACTAACATACATGCATACTAATAGGGCAAGTTAAATAACAGATAGTAAAATGTAAGTAGTTTGGAAAACATACAAATAAAGGGGGCACAATGTAACTATCTTTACACTCACTACGAGTATAAAGCGTTGCTTTTTTAATAGAGCTTGGATTTGGAGCTATAACAACTTTATATTTTCGAAAAATTGTTAGCAGAAAGCAGAACTGGTAACTAAATATAGAATAAAAGCCAAGCAAAAAATAAATATGAAATTTCTACAAAGATTTAATTTCGAAAGGATTATTTTAAAGAAGGTTTTAACGAGCTACGGTAACGTTTTTTTTTCATATAGTTAAAAAACAGATAAAATTATACGTAGCGAAATCATTTTATGCGATTATATTTGCCAAAAGTAAGGGTATAAAGGCACTTTTAATTAAACCGGTTACAAAAAGTGTTATAAGTGGATTTGTGCATATATAATTAACATCAAAGTAAATAACTAATAAAACAGATTAATAACTTCCTTTTATGTTACGAGTATCATATATTTTTTAATAATTACCTATCGATTTGTGTTAGGTTTTTTTTTTAATATTATACCATTCCATACGAATAATAGCCATGGAAAAGTTTTTAAACGTTACACTTGTGTTAAATATACTGGCGGTCACACAGCTCGTTGCGTTGCCGCGTGGTGGTTACGTCGGCTTAAACAATTAACAAGTGCGAATAGTTACAACGAGTATTATTAGGTGGCGTCAAAAAATAATCGATACAAATATATCGTGGCTGATGTCTGGTCATTGTAAACAGGTATGTATTGTGGTAAGTTCTGGTTTATTGTACTACGTCTTCGCTTCACGCAGCCCAGGGAGAATAGCGCGCGGCTTATTGTCCAGAAATTTGACTTCTATTCTATGGAACTTGGTACGGTCATGGAATTTAATATCAATACTGTTACCTCGTTACAGTTACAATAGTACGAGGTCCCCTTAGCACCTTTCATATATTATTGATTGTCACTGTGAAAAGGTACAAAATGTTACTAAAATTTAATTATTTGACTACTTTACCACAGTGATAAAAATATGAGATTTCAAGCGGCTTTTAAATTAAGTCTGTAACAAGGTATGAATTGGCACTATAGTCAAATTATTTAACTATTTACAATCAGAGCTTTAAATATGATATATGTCGATCAGAATCGGTCCACAATGAAGGGCAACAACTACCGAGTGATGGAATAAATATAGATTCATGAAAAATAGAATAATAATATAATGTTTACTCAATAGAAAAATTGAACAACATGAATTTGTTTAAAAACGTAAAATGTTCTCAAAAAAATAATCACATAAATAATAAAATGTGATAAATTTTTGGTATTCAACACCTTTATTTGATTTCTTGCGTTATAATGAGAAACAAAATGTGTATTAACTGTACGAGTATACCTACTTAAACGCGCTAAGTTATGGCATAAATATATTTTAAAGGGTCGGCAACGCGCATGTAATACCTCTGGTGTTGCAGGCGTCCATAGGCTACAGTGACTGCTTACCATCAGGCGGGCCGTACGCTTGTTTGCCACCGTCATGGTATAAAAAAATAAAATATTTTGGCTCAGCGCAAACATGCAGACTGTGACGTCACAGGCCGCGCGCTTTTTGTATAAATCCTTTTATTAAGTAAACCAACTGGACATCTTTCTGTTGGTCATCCTAAATATCGTTGTTAGAGATCTCCATGAACTCGGCCTCGGCGAAAGCTGGCGTGATATCGGTTAAGATCGAGCAAAATGGCGGACTGTTGTGTTACAGACCAAGACTCATTTTAGGCCATCAACGCCTACTTTTATTTCCACAATTTGTAAGTTTTAGGGGTAAAATAAATAGCAAGTTTATTAGAAACGTTTGAGTCTCTCGGGAAGTAGGATCGATTGACACCTTCCGAAAAAATCATGCATGTAGCTCATTAGTGTAAATAAGACCATTTTCACATTTTAATAACGTAAACACAAAAAGACAATTCCTTTGCGTGTTTTAATTTAACCCATAGCATGTATATTTGAGTTGTGGAAATGCAATCTCAAACAAACTGTAGTCCAGTGTAGCCACTCAGGAGCAAATTGAAAAAGTTTTGGCCTTGCGTATTGGATCAATAAATACCTCTGTTACAATTAAAAAGAGTTCCGTCTTCTTTCGTTTTCGTATTCCGGCTATTTTAGCACTTTGGTAACTGTCATAAATCTCCAGCTAAAAGCCGTCCTATGCAAAATAGCCGTAGCTCTCTCGGAAAGCCATATTTTTAGCCTAGCAGCAGAGACCTTTATCTTTTGTGTAAACTCATAGGTTTCCTAAAACTACAATCGCATTTGCGACGTTATTATGAAACACCCACAGTGTTAAAGACATCTGCCACTGGTCACTTACGGCACAAAATAAAAAATAAACAGAAGGTCCGTTCCCGCCGTTCTTGAAAATACATACCTAAACTTGCCCGACTCACTAGGGTTGCTTCTGTATTACTTTCGAATTTTAAAAAGGAGTAGGTAATATAAGTTTACAGATATACATACATTCGTTTATACATACATCTTATCATGTTTACATTCCTTAGAGACTGCATTTTGACGTACATGACAGTAGGTACCTACGTAACAGCGGGGACGTCAAGTGAGCAACGCGCGCACAACCCGACTAGCTCAGCCCAAGAGTGCCCGAGAACGCCTGTAAATGTAACGTCTGTGTGCGTGCGGCGAAAATGGCACTTTGTACTGAGCGGACTCTGCTCCGGCGCCCGCCGCCGATATTTACTTTGTGCTTATGGTTACTACGAGTATAGAACCATAATGATATAACCATCGACAAAATAGGATATTATGCTGTATTTTTTGGGAACTTCATAGGATCTCTTATTTTTTGTCAGTTTGTTTGTCTGTTAAGACCCTTTATGTCATAAAGTTGTAAGAGTTGAAATGAAAACCTTAACTCTTCACAAATCTACAGGTTGACGTATATTACTTA
This sequence comes from Cydia pomonella, assembly GCF_033807575.1. Lineage (NCBI taxonomy): Eukaryota > Metazoa > Arthropoda > Insecta > Lepidoptera > Tortricidae > Cydia > Cydia pomonella. The sequence continues at coordinate 4,127,621 of NC_084717.1, read as the reverse complement.
GTATCAAATGATGTCATATAACAGCGATTATCGTTATGTAAGTGAATAGATATCAAGTCCAAAACGGAGTTAAGAATTATTTATGACTTCGTATTTTGAAAGCACATGCTCTAAACACTTCTTCTTGGAGTAATTTAAAACACTTTAAAAGTCACATGTTATATTTTTCACTATGAAGCATTAAATTACCTTTTACATAGGTAAAACAATAAAATACATTATCCTTACTAAGAATAAAATATCCGCAGCTCACGTAACTCATATTTTTGATGTAGCATAACAGATACTGCCTTTGTAAACGCATAGCAATAATAACTCTGTTTATCAGGCGGGAACCTCTCTGGCCTCTCCCATATTTCGCTGCGTGCCACCTTGCTAGGAAATTTAATTCAACGTCTTGTGCTTAGTTTGAGATCAAAGCCAGGCACGTGCCTTGTATTTTATGTATAGGGTCAGTGAGGTTTTCCCGGAATTATAAACGGGAGGAAATTTGAATGGAATTGTTTGAAGCACGTTAGAGAGCCGTGACAGATGCGAGCGGAATGTAAAGTAGTGACTTTTTTAAGGAATGTCAAAACGTTCTAAAATGTAGCATTTCCCAACGTATGTCAAAAACCTACCAATGATTTGCAAAAAAACTCATGTTCCAAGTAAATCGCTACTAATAAGGAACTCAAAATATTTATTTATTTATTATTGCGTAACGTTTGTTATTTATTTCATACCTACCTAATTCTGAACGCAAAATATATGTAATACGTATGTGATAATATTATACACTTTTTCAAGTGTTGGTATAGGTATAGGTTGGAGAGATTGCCTAAGAAATATATTTATTCACACAGGATTCCCCACACATATATCATATCTCTATACCTAACTTTTGGACACAGTTTGAAGCTTTAACATTTTGACTAACCGTAAGTAGATGTGTTTTTAGATTTGCGTTTATTTGGGAGTATTATAGTCATCATAGGGTCCTATCCTCATTCCACCCTATAGGTACGTTCTAAATACGACACTTTATTTTATGTAGTTCCTGTTCAGGATTTCCGAAATTACAATAAAAGTGCAGTCGAGTTCATAATTATGTATACATTTCTTCATCTCAATCCATTGCAATCAGGTGAAAAAATGTATACATATTTATGAACCGACTGTACGAGGCTGACGACGCTATGTACCTATCAGTTAGTTTGGGAATTAAAACTAAAATGTACTTTTTCGGTATCAACGTTATTTAATAATAATGACAATCCCCTTATTCATAAACGTGTACTAAAGTTGCGATGCCGCTAATCATCGTTTGTCCCTTTCAATCATACCAATGCGTCGGAAAGGGACAAGATTAGCGGCATCGTAACTTTAGTACACGTTTATGAATTAGGGGGAAAATATAAGGCCAAGATCCATTTTTAAAATAAGAAAACGAAACAGTTTATTCTACCATAGCAGCGTATAATTATATTATTCTGAATGGGTTAATTCGTTTCCGAGTTAAGGAATAAAATGGAATATCATTTCAGATTGCAGAATTACGCTCAAGTGCATGCTGCTATTTTGAATAACGCTTTAAATAGGCCAGTGGCACTTTAAAGTTCCCGTCACACCCAAAACGTTAAGTAAATTAAGTTTAAATTTAAATTTAAAGCCCTTTGATTTATAAAAAATATACGTTTCCCAGTAGGTATGATCAAATCCGGTTTTCAAGTATGGTAATTAATTAATTAAATTAGATTAAACAAATTAAATATACGTTTATTCCATGCCTGGAGCTCATAAAAATTGTGTGTAACTATACAAAAAATAATAAACTTGTGGCGAGCTGTTGGGGAATAACGACCCCACGGTACCGAATACTCCCGAGGGTTGGTCAGGGTCTCCGTCTCTGGCGTGTCTTTGTCGGTCGGAGTGGACCCTAAGGGGACGCGAGACTCTCAATTCTGGCATAGTGCCATGCATTGACCGTCCAGAGTGGAGTCATTAGAGTTATATGCCCTAACGGTAGAATTGAAACAAGCATAATACGCAAGTTGGCACAGGTGGCTGTTATGAGCCACTGGGTAGAAAGCGGCGACACCTCTGAACACCCCTGAGCCACTCACACCGGTGTTGCTCCTGGTCGTCATCACGACGGCAATTTCAGGGGCCCATCTAGTGGCCGGCAAGTCACCGCCTGCCTCGATAACTAATGGAAACATTCGTATGACGTCTTTGCAATAACCGTCTCATTGTCCACCTCAATTTCGATCCATAAACCGTTAAACTGTTCACTTTTTCTACAATAGGCCCAATGCCTGCTGAGACCGGTTCACGGGTGTTAATTGTTGCTCTTGTGAACGGGTTCCAGTGTTGGATCTATATCTCCACGCGAGCCTATCAAAAGACCGGGATTTACAGGCCCATGAAATCCAAGAAGATACAAATAAATTATTAGTAATAAAAGAATCTAATAAAAGTAATTTTCCAAGATAATCAAACAAATCAAAATAATTATCTTAGTTAAAAAAGAGTTTTCTCTTTGGAATCTATTAAAATAATCTTTGAACCTAAAATTGGTTTTCAATCATAAAACAACATATTACTGTTAATAAAACAACAAAGTGAATTAATTTCACAATACAGTTAATTCTTGACAAAGCAGCTCACGCACGCAGTAGTTTGATACGTTTACTCTGATTTCAAATGTACCACTTACGTCAAGACTCAACACTTCACATGCCATGCTCTTTACTGTCCCGGCACCTAATGTCTCGTAAATGCTCTAAGATCTCAAACTCATCGGTGCGAATCACCGTACCACGTACGGTGTAACGGGCGGCCGACACGGCTCAAGAAATACGCGTTCCTAGAACTAGAGCGTTTCAAAAAATAAAATAAAGAATTCGAGATTCGAATTTTCTTGGCCGGCATTTGTTTCTCCGGATGAAGTTGCTTACCGATTTCATATATCTAGATCTGTTTTTGTATAGGAGTTTCGATGTTCACTGGTCTATTTTATGTTGATGTTTGCGAAAAGTGTTTAACTGCGTACATTTATAGGTATGTACCTATGTCCAAACAAATCACCAATTTTGTGGAATCCCGTGTCATGGGAAAGTAAATCTCAGAATTGCCATGTCGTTGTTAATTAAACTTATTTTTACAGCTTAAACTCACGTGTTTTCAGTCACTTACGCGACATGTTTCGAAGAGCTTAGGTCTCCTTTCTCAAGCACTAACAGTGCGAGCAGCGTTCACGACGGCCGTGCTTCGCGTACTGCTGCGCGCCGCATCTCACGCTGCGCGCGCGCTTTGATAGCCGTTTGGGGGAGGTCTTGCGTTGTCGTTATAGGTGCGCATGGGTTATGGTCACTTAACACTTGTAGCAACAAACAGCTTAGCCAAAGGTTTTTAATGTATGGATTAACGATAACAATCCCTAGTCAGAGGAATCAGGTAAGTTTCCGTATAATTTGGCAGCTTCCTCGCTCAAAGAATTAGTCTTGCGATACAGCGAGGAAATGCTGCTAGCATCTACGGCACCATGCCGCAGGGGGATAGTTTTATTTTATTTTAAGTCTAGTTTTATTTATTTTTAGATCTAGGTTTTTAAGTTTTGTAGTTTAGTTTTTAGTATATTTACCAAATAAAAGATAACATTGTGCTAGCTCAGTTATAAACATACATTGGTTTACATATATTATATACCGACATTAAACTTTTCGGTTTTGCAATGTAAAGCTTATAATGTTAAGGCCCATTGAGCACTGATTTGGAATAATTCAATGTTAGCGTAACTTTAACATCCGTAATTATGTAATGTAAGCTTTGTAATTTGAAGTGACTTAGGTGTACCTACAGGTTGGAGATGATTATTCGGTAAGTAACAGGAATTAGTTAGCTTCCGAGTTATTTGCGTATTATATTTAGTCAGTCCCTTTGTGAGTTTCACGTTTTGTGCGGCAGGACGTCCGCCTGTCTGTTACTAACGTCTAAACTGAAACTTGATATCTTAATAACTATCTTCTTAGAAAGCAGGATGAAAATGGTTTCATCTTAACTTATACCTTAAAAACGTAACGTAACGTAAATATTAAACGGTTAAAGGAAATGTTAATAGAAAAATGTTATTATTCAATGGATGATTTTTTTAATGATAAAAGTCTGGATTGTGAAAAATGATTATTTATGATTTTATGATGTTATTGATTAATTATTATTAAATTTTATTTTCGTATGATTATGACTGATGATTACCAATGATTTTGTAAATATATTTCTGCATGAATTATTTATATTTTAATACTTATAAATACTTGATTCGACATTTAATTATTTCTAGAAATTAATGTAAACTAAAAATTATAATGGACGAAGATCGGAACGTAAAAAGAGCGTACCTGGGTCGCCTAGCAGGAGGACGTCCTATCGGACGCCCTAGATATCGCTGGAGCGACATGGTGGAGGCGGATCTGCGCGAGCTTCGAGTCGACAATTGGCGAGAGGTCGCACAGGACCGAGAAAAGTGGCGCTGTCTTGTGTCGGAGGCCAAGTCTCATTTTGGGTCGCTGAGCCAACGGAGTAAGTAAGTAAAAATTATAATTTTAAAACCTTAAAATCCTAAATTGTACACCCTAACAGGGTATCATGTACCTACTTGACCATATATAAGACCTTAATGTACAAATGAACATGATTTCAATGGAATAAATGCTATGATATGAATATGAACTACGTCGAGACACTATATTTAGTATAGGGATTTTCAAGTACTTGCTTCAAAGCGATCGGACTCGTGTTCCGAAAGGTCTCAAGTCTTACCGAAAGCGGCGAATGTAAATTTTTACATGAATATAAGAACCTACTACGCTTGTTCACCACCAACGTAGTATGGAAAAAACTGTCAGTATAGGTATGGGATGTTGTGAAAACGCTCAACTATTCGCCTGTCATTTAACAAAGGCCTTGTGAAGTGTTACATTACGCTCCAAAACTCCGCAAAGCGGGCCAATGCACACAAGTAACTACACAAATTGGGGCAAGTTTGGCGATGGCAAATATAGCGTTGGTGTAGCAATGCTACATTATTATTAAACGTCAGGAATACTATTCCTTCCTGTTTGTGTCCGGAAATACTGGTAACTGTAATGTTTGATTAGGTAGGTAAATAAAAATACACGTGTAGGTCTTTTGTATCATTTGTACAAGTCACCTTGAAAGACAAAGAGAATTATGCATGATAGTAAAAAGTTTTTTAAGAAATAAATATTATTTAATATTGTAGGACATTCTTGCACTAATTGACTAAGCCCCACGGTAAGCTCAAGAAGGCTAGTATTATGTGTACTTAGACAATGATATATATAATACACAAATTTCAAACCAATTTCTTATTACGGCTTCCCCAATCCGTAGCATGAATGATGTCGGAGTTGCAGCATTCCTTGCCTCCTCTCATGCGTCGACAGGTCTTGTCACTAAAATGCTATCTTTTAATAGTGGAAAAATTTGTCTTCCATTCGTAGAGGAGGCCTTAGCCGAGTGGGCGACCCGCTGTTATGGAGCCGTACGCCCGGACAACCCCGATCTGCAAAGACCTTGGGACGACACCTTGTGCGCATTTATTTCAGCCTATTGAACAGCGCTCCACAAGTAGAAGATGTGGCCAGACTAAAAGCCTTTAGGCAACCCGAGTTGGGGGCCTGGCTGCACGCACTGCCTTCACCGCAATTGGGTACCTTTTTAGACGATGACACAATAAGAGTCGGAGTGACCTTAAGACTAGGATGCAAGGTATGCAAAACGTATCGCTGCATCTGCGGGACGATGGTCGAGGCTAATGGGCACCACGGCTTAAGCTGCTTGCGATGTGCGGGGCGAATACCAAGACATAACGCTATCAACGAGCTGATCCGTCGTACCATGGTCTCGGCCAATATACCATGTATCCTGGAGCCGCAAGGTTTAAGCCGCACGAGTAAAGTTGCCACAGCTCAACGAGGGTGCAGAGTGTTAGGGTCGGCAACCCGCATGTAACACCTCTGGAGTTTCGGAGACTTCTTGCCATCAGGCGGGCCGTATGCGTCTTTGCCACCGACGTAGTATTAAAAAAAAAACACATTTCTCAGTTGATATGATTATGATGAGGATAAAATTACTGAAAATCACGTGTAACATCGACAATTTCTTCAAAAGTTATTATATCTTGTATATAACCTAACAAAAGCGAACAAAATAGTTTTAGCGTAGATTTTGAGCACGTAAGTACCTACACGAATATGCTTTTATGGAATCTCTAAAATGCTCTCCCAAATTAAAATCACACTCGGATGAACGGGACAGCGTCGCATTTAACTAAAACTGGAACTCGGATTTCATTCTGTTCGACAGTTGGACTGGAGACAGTAGGAGAGCTTGCCAACGAAGCCATACGATGATGAATTATTTGGTCCGTAACGTAAATAGCCATTCGTACAAAGTAAAAACTGATATTTCAAACGAATGTAAAAGTAATTTTAAAACAATTTTGGTAGTTTCCAGGAAAAAATGTTCCTCATTACGGTAAATTCCGAGCATATTTTCCAAGCAGCAAGCATTTTAGTAATATAAGAGAAAAATAAAGTTGCCTCGGAAAAACGTTGTTTTCGAGATGCTTGATATTCTCACTTTCATAAATCCCCGCTTGGATTAATGTATTTTCGTCATGACGCAGGTCAGGTCAGGCCTGCCGTATGCAAATATAAACATATCCTGACAAAACACCCGATATCCGCTAAAATCCGGACATTTTCCACAAAATGACTTTCAGGGCAAGTCTATTAATTTAAGGGCATATATTTGTGTGTTTATGATAGAGACAAGCTAAGACCCCCTTTGTCTGTGTAGTAAAACTGTATATGGAACTGTCATTGAAACTATCACTGTATCAGTGCTTGTTAAGCAGTATAAATAATTTACGCTTAACCTTAAAAATGACAAAGTTGTCTCGATAATGTCTTTGTATTTTGGTCATTAAAGTTATTTAAAGTAGAAGTAAAAAAAGAAGAAGAATTAGCCTCAAAACAAATTTAAATATTCTTTAGTCAACACCCGGCAATCCTTCGTGGCTATTTGTAAAGTTAAGATATCAAAGCTGCACGAGCACACTTTTGGCATTGGCCAAATCATCATAAAATTTTTGGAACCCTTTTTTTTCTAAAGAATAGAAACAGTATAAAAGGTTTAATTTTTCTACAATCCGGGTAAAGAACACAAACCGGATTTGCCTCCAGTAGTACAGATGAATCCTTGTTTATTACGAGGCCCGAGGCCTACTGTGCTCCTGTTTTGTGGTGGCGTGTTTCATTTCGCGTGTCACACCGCCGTCGCATTAGAGCCAGTTTTACCACGAACTTTCAACAAGTACGCAGTGTGCAATGCATTGAATCGATATGTGTACAGACGCGCGTATAGCCAGTTGCATTGAGATAGTAAACGACAATTCAAAGTGGTGGATTTAAATAACAACGGTTTGGACAAATTCAGCTTATGAAAAACCGGTCCTGGTACAGTCAGCGTCAAATACTTCGTAGCAGTCAAAGTGGCCAAATAGTTCGGTACACCATACTAAATATATGGTGTACCGAACTATTTGGCTACTTTGACTGCTACGAAGTATTTGACGCTGACTGTACATACATCTATGCAATGTTTAGTTGATTATAGCTAGGCTAAGCCCCCAAATGATAATTTTTGATAAGAAAAATCAATCGAAACTTAAATAAGTAATATATTGAAACAGTCACGTGACTTTTTGTGGCAATAACTGTTATCCCAATTTTTTTTCTTTTCGTTTGTCGATGTACGATTGTCATCTTGGCTAGACCCCCTAGAGTTGTAAGAAGTGCCCTTAGATCATAAATATAAATTATAGTATTAACCCGTTGTGTATCATATGTATAAGTACTACCTTGTATAATATTAGGAATAACGTTGATAAGTGAATATGACATTTAATTATTAGCTTCTTATCATATTGTAATGGTGTTAAATTAGATATGCATGAATTTATAAGTACTATAGTATATAAGTAAGTAATTAGGTACCTCATAAGTACTAACATTATGCGCCCTACCCGGGTGTCATGTACTGACTACATTCAACTAACATCTTCTGTAATGCACATGACTTTTAATGTTAAATGAAATGAAATGAAAAAAAATCTACAAACACCAAAAAGCACAGAACTATTCGTAGTAAATAAATATTTTATCCTACTAATATACATCATGACTATACATGTCGGGGTTACCAACGTCCAAATGCAAACCATACTCGTACATCAGTATCAAAGATACCAAAACCACAAAACTTCAGCTTTGAATACCTTCGGGCCTATATAAACGTCCCCTGCTCCTTGACTTTGGGCATAAATCCATTGACTGTCAGGTCCTTAGCCAAAGGCTTTCCCGCTTAGCCCGCTTAGTGATGTGCGGTTTAAAATATTCGAGATTTACGCCTGATTAAATTTCACTCAGAAAAGAAGAAATAAATCTGTCTTTTTAAATGTGTTATTTGGATTTCAACTGCAGCTGCATTAAATTTTTTTTTTTTTTAAATATACATTATGAGACAATTCTACACAGATTGACCTATTTCTTTTTTTACACAAATTGACTAAGTCCCACAGTAAGCTCAATAAGACTTGTGTTGTAGGTACCTAGACAACGATATATATAAATATAAATGCTTAAATACATAGAAAACACCCATGACTCGGAAGCAAATATACCTATTCATCACACAAATATAAGCTCTTACCAGGATATGAACCCGGGACCATCAGCTTCATAGGCAGGGTCACTACCCACTAGGCCAGACCGGTCATCAAGTAATAGGCCGCAAACGAGCAGACGAGCCGCCTGATGGGAAGCAGTCATTGCCGCCCATGGACATAAGCGACATCGGAGGTGCCACTTATGCGTTGCTAACCTTTGAGATCCCTAAATACCTGCTTCTTGAAGAACCCCACGTCATAGCGCAAGGGGAACACCTCAGAAGGTAGCTCATTCCACAACTTGCACGTTCTTGGCAAAAACCTAGTCCCACAGTAAGCTCATTAAGGCTTGTGTTGTGAGCAGTGTTGGCCGAACGTTAATTAGATACGTTGTGACCATCATATTTATGTGACCATCATATTAAAAACCTTTTTCAGTTATCCATGGGGTACACTCAATATACACATATTAATTCATATGATGGTTGAACCCTGACTGCACGACGCCATGCACTTGGCGAGGAACAGAAGCCCATGGAGGAATCTGGTCTTCAACAGAAGGACATGATGTCACGATCCTTAGCATTGAGGGACCGAATGACGAAGATGCACCCTGATACTGATGATGATACGCCCAGTGTAGGCAACTGTAGATAAAGTACGACTCCTTGCATAGAAGTTTGTATACAGGAAGGTCCATTTTCTTTGCAGCTGTCCGTACGGTTCCAAAAAATTCTCAAAAATACAATACCAAACCAGTGCCGGACGTGAGGTGCACCTCACTAATCCCGACGATGTCCCCGCCGATAACATCTGGCTAGATTTAAAGCTGGATAACTCAGACTAAACGAAACGACTACACCGTCTTTCTAAAATAAACGGACGTTATCTATTTAAAGAGACACACAAATGTTTAGGATTAAGAAAAACTTTTAAAGAAAAGAAAAAAGTTTACTGTATGTGAATTGCAGTGTATATTTTAAGCTATAGTTCTAACTTATCTCAGGCGATTGGCAAATAAATTGTGCAGTATTTTTCTAGTAAACTGCAGACCAAAACTAGTTTATATTGCTTACTTTACATAATACAAATCAGCTTCATACAGCTAAGCCTTCAACTATAATAACTTCTTACAGACTGCAATTTAACGGTACAATTGAAAATAGCTCTAAACGAGGGAGTCTAATAATTGTAGATCTAGTATAGAAATAGTAGAAGGGTACCATACAGGTTGTATGAAACTTATACTGTTTTTTCACTAGAGCTACAGAATTTTACGCTGCAACTAGATGTAAGAAGCTATTTGATATCGTATTCTATAAAAGTCAGGCCACACTGGACTTATACACAAGTACACAACACACCCATCTAAATTTTGTAGGAGCAGACAGCATCCGGTGTGCACTGGCCTTAAGCCAAACATTATTTAATTTATTTATTTACTCATGCGATCACCGCATTAAAGAACCAAGTGACATTTAAGAGTACCAAAGACTAAACAGAGTATATGGAGTACTGATCTCATCTCTGGTCTGGCGCTCCACAATACCAGCTCCTTCCTCTTGACTCCATCCAACGGCGGGCAGTTCGTATTGTCGGCGATCCCGAACTTACTGACGGCTTAGAACCTCTTAGTCTTTGGAGAGACGTTGGCTCTCTTTGCATGTTCTACCGTCTGTACAATGGGGAATGCTCCGAAGAACTTTTTGAATTGGTGCCATCGTCACGTTTTTATCATCGCACCTCCCGCTAAAGGAGCAAAGCTCATCCCCACTTCTTAAATACATGGTACACCAAGAATAAGCGAGCATCTCGCTCGTTTCTTCCTAGAACATGCGGATTGTGGAATGACTTGCCTCCTGAGGTGTTTCCTTTGCGCTACGACATGGGATTCTTCAAGAAGCGGGTATTTAGGGTTCTCAAGGGTCGGCAACGCTTAAGTGGCTCCTATGGTGTCTCTTATATCCATGGGCGACGATGACCGCTTCCCATCAGGCGGCTCGTCTGCTCGTTTGCTGACTATGCTAACATAAAAAAAACAGATCGCTATTAAGGCTGGAGCGTGGATAGGTTGCGCCTACGATACGCGCTTAGGAAGCCAACGCACGCTATGCTATTTGTAGGGCACGTGAGTCTTCGACAACTCACACTATTCGCCTAAGTAGTAAAATTCCTAGAACGCACAACAGCTAGCTAGCAAAATGCCTGAAACGCACCATGCCTGCTTTTTTTATTACCTAAATCGCATTAGGACCTAATAGCAAAATACCTGAAACGCACCATGTTTGCTTTTTTGATTACCTAAATCGCATTAGGACCTAGTAGCAAAATGCCTGAAACGCACCATGTCTGCTTTTTTGATTACCTAAATCGCATTAGGACCTAGTAGCAAAATGCCAGAAACGCACCATGTCGTCTAACAGGTAACCTACCTACCTTTTAGTCAGCGATATAGTTCATCCCTACAACTTGTATGGTGTGACTATTTTGACACTTTGACTGCTACGAACTATATGACGCTGACTGTACAGTCGCCATCAAATGTATCGGAGCGGTCAGTGTTGTACAATCAGCAAAAATGTACATACCAGCAGCAGCAATATGCAAATTAATAAAAGTAATTTATAAGATATTAATTGTGATAAGCCTATTTTATTGACTTTAAATTACATTTTAAATTTCACTACCTGCCAAACGCGTGGTACGGTCGCCATCAAATATATCGAAGCGGTCAGTGTACTCAAAAATATCAGACCATGATTTTTATAACCAAATAAAGGCTTTGTTAAGATATTTGTGAAGACCTTGGCCACTTCGATATGTCTGATTGCAACTGTACAACAAAGTTTTAATAGAACATGAATCCTGCGTAGCCTGCACATTTTGCGACGCACATCACGCTATGTGATGATGATGAGATAATTATCATGGGATTAACTGCGTATATGTAAACAATAAATAATACGAGTAAATAAATGGTTATTTTTGCAATTTTTATTTTCAAAAAATTATTCTAATGCAGATGCTGTAGTTAACTGCACCAACAGTAAAACACTTTTATAAATCTGCACAATATCAGCTACATGCTCTGCAGAAAAGTCCGAAACCGATGTGCTGGAATTAATTACATCCATCCAATTTTCGGCATCTATATGGTCAATGCACACACGTGTCTGAGGTGGCATGTAAAAATTATACCGCGATAAAACCATTGCCTTCTGCAGGTACGGAAGATAATTTAAGATAATTTACTTATTGGTGTATACAGGACAATTGCTTATCAGATATACTACAATTTTGGTAAATCTAATTTAAAGTATATTGCCATTCAGCTGTTTTGCGTTTTAGACATTACATAAATTAGGCAACAGCATATTTTGTGACTCTGCTACTCAGACATTTGACGTTTTGGATGATTTAAGTCTTAGGCATTATGATTGTAATGTATTTTACTTCTTAGGTATAAAGCTTCTTAGACATCCGTTTCAGGCATTTTGCTACTTAAGCATTTTGCTTTTTAGATGACCTGATCATGAGGGCACTATTCATACTTGCCACTCGTTTTACGAGAAAATTCGTGTTTTAGTGGTGTTAGTTTCTCATCTGCGTTATCAGGTGGCGCTAGAATCAACACTGAATTTTATGAAGGCCTATAACGCGCAGCCACGTTTTTAATATCAATGACATTATAGTTTGTTCGCGTTAAGAATGCAGTAAAATCGTCATTGTCTGCCTGTAACCAATCAAATCGTTCCTGATTATAAACTCTTGGTCACAGTGACCAGTTAAAGGTATAATTTCTAATTAGTACCGATTTGTTACGAGTTACGAGTTTCGGTAGGCCGGCCACTGAGGATTTTACTGCGCTCTTTTTTTTTTTACTTCACTCTATACAACTTTTAGTCAACTACTGGTACTGCAGTTCCCACAACATCCACAAAGAGAGTTTCTTTAAAATCTCTATTATAACGTCTACAACTTCTAAGGCTAAATGGAAATAAGAAGCCCCACAAAAACGTCTTCATTAAAGTCATGCACTGCCAACGCTCAATCTGCCATCCTTAATTAAGTTTGTAAACAAAGGAATTAAACCGAAGCACCTCATGTGAGGTGTATTTAATTTATCGTGCTGAGCAATTACTTATTACTCCATTCTTTAACAAATTCTAATAACCAGAACCAGTTTGAACCCTGATATAGTATAGTTGTTAAGAAACTTGAGGTCAAGTAACACTGGTGATGATAAGAGATGGAGACAAGTCTGAATAAGGCTGAGAATTGCCTTGTTAAGGCGAAAGCCTTAAATTACATGTTCCGTTCCGTGAGGGTGATGAGCTCCAGAAATTATAATAAGACTGCTTTAATCTTGAATTTTAGGATAAGATACAGTTAATACATTTTAATCAGTATTTTCACGTAATCTCCAGAAACAGTATTTTGACTTCAATTATTTTACCATGAATCAAAGAACGCAGTGACGGAACATTTGGGAGATTGATTGAGATTTTAGGTTCAGCTTAGTCATCATAAATCAACTTAGTAATCTTTAAAATAATATTTTTCATAAAATTTTGACTCGTGTCAAAGACACGAGACAGACAAACAGTCGCGAAACAATTTTGTTTATTTAATTATTGTACTTCAATAGAAAAACATCAACAAAAAATTACACTAATTCAGTTACTTTAAAGGAAATACCGACTTGAAGGAGCAGCCGTAGTCAATATTATTATCGGCAGAAGTGATAGTCGATACGAATATGTTGTCACTTCAAACTGCTATGTTATGCTATGCAAAAAAAACGTGCTATGGAAGCACGAACCGGAGGTCAATCGAAACTTACAATGTGATATAAAAATTATATCTAAATGATGTCAGTCGCGCATGCATTTCCCTCATACCTGTCCGTACATGTATTGGCATGAGCGAGACGCACGGACGACTGACATCATTTAGATATCACTTTGATGTTAGTCTGAATTAGCCTCTCAGTCAGAATACTGTTTAACATATTTTAACCGTAAATGTTGTTCTAAGATTGTCAGTTTGGTGATACGATTATGTGACTGAGAAACAAATGTGAAATAAGTAGTTTGCATGTTCAAGATGAATAAAATTAGGCTCAGTATTCAAAATTAAATGTTTAACAGAGAAGTAGGTTCTCATTTGACTGTAAAGTTCCTTTTGAGAACTCATATAATGTTTTAATATTTTTTATCACACTTGCTCGTAAACGGTGTTAATATGCCAGTATACTGGGATGAAAGAGCTATATTACGCTCTCGGGTGGTAATAGTTTTTTTTTTCATTATGGGCATATTTTTTATGTCACTAATTCATAAGAACCAAGTAGATATCAATAAGTTTTACTTTTAAAATATTGACGTTAAAGATTGAAATTTTTGTTTAGGCTTAGAAATATTTAATTTCATTAATTTAATAGCCGTTTACTCGTAAAATGTTTTTTACACAATTTTCAATCGTGGATGAATGCTGGATGGATCTGTGCCTTCGATGCCTAACCTGTATTATTTCGCTTAAAATTTAGTTTTTTACTCACAAGTGTGATGAATAACATTGTGTGTGCTACGGGCGGTACTACAAGAATTACGAACTCGTGTGAATTAAGCCCTGGCCTTCGGCTTCGGGCTACTGACGACCGGTCTGGCCTAGTGGGTAGTGAACCTGCCTATAAAGCCGATAGTCCTGGGTTCGAGTCCCGGTAAGGGCATTTATTTGTGTGATGATTGAGACTGCGATTTTTTTGGTACCAAAATAAAAGATTGTTAATTAATATAACACGGCCCGGTATACCAAAAAAGCTATGGCTCGATGTCGTGAAAGCGGATATGAGCGTAAACGGGCTCACACGAGAGGATGCCCCGAATCGTGCAAAGTGGAGGAAAGCAAGTAGGAAAGCGGATCCTGGCAAAAGCCGGGATAACGAGGTAAAAGAAGAATTAATATAACATAAGATCTTTAATCACGACAAAATGGGTCCATATTGCCCCGAATCTTATTTCATGCTAGTCCCCGATCATTTGCGCCTACGTATCGTATTATCTGTATCTAAATTAGATTTCCTTGCAATCCTTTGTTCCCGTTCTCAGTAAATCCTAAGTCATGCGTGGTGTTAATTATTGTACATATTACTCTGAATGGAAGGAAATTACTCCGTTACTTAATTATGTATGCTATCATTACTAGGAATCGTGAAATTTGAGTTCTCAGGTCGGGTTGGAGTAACTATCGTTTTACTATCATAATGAAACTGTGACACAAATTAAATAGAACTACGTAGTCTACGTAAATGCCGTTGTGCAACGAGGCCAAGTCAAATATTAAGTAATAATATTTCATACAGAATGACTATGATCCACCCCATCTCGAATGAAATACTCACCCCAGGGTGGTAGCTGTTGTTCAAGAGGCCAATCCTGACTAAATTGTGACAACAAAATGATATCCAAGGGTCGGAAAAACGCCCGTCATTTTAAAAACATAACCATAATTTAGGATCCATTTATGAGTCGAAAATGTTCGTCCATAGTCTATGGACGTCATTGGGGCATACTTAATCGTTGACATTGATAGATAGATAGATAAACCATTTATTCGCTTACCACTATACACACAACTAAACAAAAAAAAAGCATCAATAAAAGGTAATGTGTGCTGTGTGCGTTGCAGCAAAACAAATGGGGTTCTGGCTCAGTAATACGCTCCAATCTTTCGGGTGAAGCACTGATAATTCTGCTAGAACCCAGATCACGAACGATTCACGATGTAACAAAAAAAACATATATATACATAAATATTTAGTAGCATGCCTATAAAATAATAATAAGTGTCGTAGTATGGATTATGTAAAAGTGTGGTGAGTGTTGGTCTATAGTACCTTATTATATCAGATACAATAATTATTTAAAGAGTTTAAGATTAAAGAGTTTGTAAATATACAGACTAGATTCGGTAATCTGCAACCAAGTACCCGTGCGGTATTCCTGCAATTTGTTTATTTAAAAGGTACATTTTAAAATGAGACTTAAACGATTGCTTTGTTTTAAGGCATCTTAATGGTGGAGGGATATTATTCCAGCACTTGGTTGCGAGATACCTGAAACATTGGTGTAAGGAAGTCTCTGTTGTACGGAACAGGGTTATGTTTTCAAACTGACGGGCATTTTTCCGAGCCTTGATGATATCTTAATGAGGTCATCAGTCGCCAGAGTGCTTCGCTCGCGCTCATACCCTATTAATAGTACAAGCGAAATGCACTGACTGACATCATTTAGACATCACTCAGATGTCAAAATGTAAGTTTAAATTGGCCTCCAAGTCTAGTTGGTATAACCTTAGCACGCGAATGTCTACGCTACGAGTCGGAGTGCATCAGTTGCTGTGGTTTGCTTTCAATATACTGCTAACACAATAAAATTTAAATACAATTCAAATATTAAATAATATGTTAAAACGGGTCACTCACGTATTTTAAGTCTAAAACGCTCGACATGTTTCACTCCATACCGAGGAGCTTGCGTTAACGAATCGGCGCTGACTGCTCGACATATTTCACTCCGTACCGAGTGAAACATGTCGAGCGTTTTCGATTTTAAATACGTGAGGGAACCGTTGTAACGTTTTACAATTAAAATAGGTGATATACTCTTATTAAATGTATGATATTTTGAATTAATGCAATAAGCCAGTAGGCCACTAGGGTACAAATTCTTTTACCTTAAACCTACTCGTATAAACACAGTTCAAAATATGTAGCATAAAACAAAATTTTATTTATTTTGGGCTTTGACAAATTTTGTTATGGACAAATTGAATAACGTCATACGCATGATAAGAAGGGAAACATAATTTTGACATAATGCAAATTTATTTCGACGACCGTTCTGGCCTAGTGGCGTACTGGCTATGCAATAATAAATGATAATTCAAAATATAATACAAGGCAAAATACAAGGCCGTTTTGACATTTGGAATAACCCAATTCGGCTTGTCAGTCCGATTATTTTCTAGTTGACTGAACAACCCTGCAACAAGGAACTCTCTAAGTTGTTTACCGACGTTTCCCATTACAAGTCCCAAACAGACAAGTTAGAACCGCCGTTCCGTAATATTAATGCGGTTTACTTGTCTTTGTGGAGCCCGTTCATCTGTGCCCTTACCATTTACCGCGGTCGTCCGTTAGCGACTGTGTTAAACTCGCAGAGCGTCTGGCTTGTACTGGAGGTCAGTTGTACCTTAGTTTAAAATTAAAACTAGATCTATTATTGTTAAGATATACGTTTAACGCAACTTACAGTACCGCGCGCTTCACTAATATAAATACGAAGTTCTTTCTCACATGTCTCGTAGTGCATTACGCGCGTCAATGACCCAGAGGGATTGCTAAAAAAGATTTCAAAATCTGACTACCACTCTGTATTCCATAGCAGCTTTGTAAATTCCATGTTCATCTTGCTCATAACCCGAAGATCAGCAGGCATGTTTATCATGTTATAAACTAACCAGTTTGATCAACTAATAAGGCAACCGATACTGATTCAACAATTTCTTAAAGGTCTGATAGTGTTATGGGTTATGAAACGACCATGATACGAGTTGCAGTGATCTCACGCGCACCAATAATTGCAAGCAAGATGCCTACTGACACAACCACCAGTAGATTTTGCACGCGCAATAACAATTCAAGTTGAGATTTTTACTTAGACTCAGTCTCGCGGTCGGTAACTCATGGTAAGGGTACCAGATTCACCCTGTAGTAATTGCAGCGCGTCAGTGGTTAACCAAACCGCAATCTGCGACAGGTGAAATGAAGTACTGGAACGCAATTCAGCATCGCTTTTTGACGGATTATCACATTCTGTGATCCCGATATTTCGGGAATTGCAAATACCTTGGAATAACTGACGGAGGAAACTCGCAGCATATTTACACTCACTCACATACAGATACAGACAACTATCAGTTGTTTCAACTGCCTGCCTGATTAATAATTAATAATAATAATATTTGTTACTCTATGACGATGGTATTTATATTTGCAACAGTATAGTGTCATTCACGATGACGAGTGCCTTGACTCGTATTGTTATATTATTAAAGGTTAGATTTGACAAATCTGCGCGTCATTGTGAAAGACACGAACTATACCGGAGTGTTGAAAAATCAAAGTAACAATCAGTTAAAGTGAGAGATAATTAAAATACTCTTAACTTATAAACACTTCTTCTCAAAATATAAAACTATGTTTAATAAAAGGTGACATTCTGATGTCATCTTCAGTTACAGTTGCGACATTATGGTGGCGTTGATCTGTCAGTTTCCTTGATCAAATGAGTGACGTTCGCCGCCGCATTACTGCCGCGATGGTGACGTTCCATCGGACGCTCGAGCAATAAGACACAGTCACGTTCAATCGGAGTCTGTATTTCTAGATATTATCGCTATTGATGCCAGAAAATAATAACATAAAAATCAAGGAGACCACAAGAAAAAACAAATTTCTTTTTGAATTCTATAAAGGTAAATCTGTGGAAATATAGAATTGTCAGGTCCCTTAAAAATCGAAAAGAAAAATAAAAAAAGTTGGCGGTATTGAATAAGATTCATAATTTACATTATTTCTTTTTGCGGCCTCTCAAAGGTGTACTATATTCTTCGGGTTCTTTCGTATAGTAGGTAGTTTTAATATTAGATCAGAACAAAATTCTACCGCGTTACCGCGATCTCTTTAAAATCGCGATCTTTTTATCCAGAAGTGTAGGTAGTTACTAATATTGATCCTAGTAACCTAGCTCTTATTTTATAAAATCGCATTCAAAGTAAAAAAGCCTTCGCTGCCTTAACGAGAAAGTTAATAAACGGTTTAAACTCGTGAGATGAGATTCAAATTACCCGCTCAGGAATAGACTGCAGTGGATCTGAGATTTCTTTGTATTTGTCAAGCTGGGGAAAATATCTATGGAAGAAAATAATAATTAAGGAATATAAAAGAAATGCTTTAGAGCGTTTTTACATTGTCCGATGTTGATATCAGATATCGGATAGTAGTGTGTGTTTTTTGTGTTAATTTAGAAATCTTTATCACTTATAACAACGTTACCGCAAAAAGGCACACTTCATGTACTGGGCACTCTTTAATAGCTGTCTTCTCATTGGGGCCATCCGACGTCCGATATCGGATTGGCACTTCCGATAGTTACAGCCATCCTTTCCCTCCCGTCAATACTGCCTAATCGATATTTTTTATTTATGTTCATAGGTATGTGTATGCAAAATGTTTGTTTTACTCGTAGTGGGTGTGAACGCTAAAGCCGGCGCGCCCCGCGGCCCGACTACGCGGATGTACGTATTGTACACATCCGTTGTTATCTCATCATGTTACATCTCCAGATTCAATGTGTTTTTAACCATAGAGACTATACATCTCTATTGTATTGTAGTAATTATTTATTTTAAGATTATTATAATGTAATGTTTACCCAGGTATTGGCTGTTGTATTTATAAAATGTTGTTATGTATTTTTCATGTCACTATATGATGTTACTATAAATGTTGTATTGACTTGTAAAAGAGCCCTTGAGGCCTACTTGCAGAATAAATTTTTGAATTTTGAATTTGAATTGAATTTTTGAATTTTGAATTTTTGTAGATTCCTACATCCGATATCGGATCGGAAAATTTAAATACTTTTGCTAGGGGTCATTCTTGATGAAGCTTAGCCATCGAGGCCAATGTGGCAATAGGGCGAGCGTTATGGGCACCTTTGTACCTGGAGGATCGAGGACGATTTTATTGACTAGTAGGTGTAAGCAGATAATAAGTAGGAACTGAACTGACTTCAGTCAGGAGGGTGTACCTAAACTGGTTGGAGTCTTGCTGAAGGTTCTAGGCACCATTGGAGCGACACAATCCTATAACACCTGAATGCATTACGCATTTTCGACCCAACAGCAATTCCATAATTGTACATTGAGTTACGCACTCTCACATATACATCTCATAATATAATTTAGGGATGCGATATTCAAGAACACTCTTTTTTCCGTAGTGAGGCGTTTATGTTAACAATGATTTGTAAACTATGCAAGTTACAAATAGATCACTTTCTGATAACAGAGGAAGACACCATAGTAGTTCGCAATAAGTGCGAGAATAATATGCCTGCAGCAATTTAAACACGTAAAAAGCGTATGCATATTTATTTCGTGACAAAATATGAGTTTCAGTGTCTCACATTTCTGCGAATACGAGGAACATTCCTTGTTCTGTGGATGACCTAGAAACCTGTTTAATCTGTGCTGTTATTCACAACGTAAGAGCGCATCGCTGCGGGGGAAACAGAATATGTAGCATTGTTACGAATACATACATTTTCACCACAACACGTAAATGCCATCTGCTTTATACCTACTTCAATAACTAATGAGAAAGTTGTATTTCATATACACGGTGGTCAAAAAATATGTGCATTCCCGTTACCAGGGAGATTTTGGGATTATACTGAGCAACTATTACTATGGGACCAACCCCGAAATGACGAAAAAAATTTTTACCCTCCCATAGAAAATGGGCCAGCTGAAATGTATGAAACAGTCAGAATTTTCTTCGCGATTTCGAGGTTGATTCCATACTAAAAGTTGCTCAGTATAAGCCCAAAACCTCCCTGGCAACGGGAATGCACATATTTTTTGGCCACCTTGTATAAGTACAAGAGTGGCAAAGTAGTCTGATGTAAATTTTGAGTATTTTCCATAAGTTGGCTAGTAAAATTTACTTAAAAGTCATGACTTCAAAATCATGATTTTGAATAATAAATATTTAATAACGTCCATGTGGATTGATTTGTATTGTTTAACAGTTAGTATTTTACACAATTTGATGTCATGAAAATTTTTCACTCGGTGGCAAAGTTTGCTTAACCCTTGAACCTTGAAACCCTCGCAACGATTCCACTTTACGAACCAATTTTGGAACCATTCGCTTGCTCGGCTATCAATATTAGGATAAGGAGTTAAACAACAATTTTCCCCCGTTTAAAAAAATAGGTAAGTAAGATAGGTTGCTTTTATGTAACACATCATATGTACATTATTTTTGTACAAATGAGAAAACATCAGAAAATGCCCTAAATTGACGATAACATACGCGTTGCTTGTAAGTGGAAACTGCAGCCATAGACGCTTGCAGCTTCGGCTTACGTATTTAAAAACGCGTTGCCGACTCATTATAACTGAATATAGTTACATGATACAGTGCTTTATTATTTTAACCAGTAACCGCTTAAAGGAGCCTCTTAAAGATGAATGATAACAAAAACCTTATATCTAGACAACAATAATTTAGGTACTCAGTTTATATGCTCAAGGAGAGCACTATATCAAAATTATATACGACCCTTACGAGACCCATATCAGCCTGTCTGGTTCTATAAATCAGTCTTAAGTGCTCCTTAAGACACTGCCGGGCGTTAATAGCAATACTCGAAATTACGTATTCGGATTTTAATTTGAAAGCGGGGAGATAATATTACGTATTTCCTGTTTGAATATTAAATTATTTCTTGCTTAAGGTGGAGAATGCTTTTTCTGAAAGACGGACTAAGAGTAAAATAAATGAGCCTAAGTCATGGATAAAACACAAAGGTAGCTTAACAACATTTAAAATTTCGATTTTAAATGCAAGCGATATTCCAACTATTGAATAAGTAGTTTTTTTATAACATCAAAATTCAGTCCAAGTGCGACAAACAATTATAAATTTTGCATATATCTGCATCTGCAATAAGGACATATTTGGAGGTGTATAAAAAGATAATAATATTTGGCTCCTTGACGTATTTACTAATATCTAAATATTCCGCAACAGTATCTTTTTCTTATTTTTTTTTGTAAAGGAACAAGTACTCCATCTCTCGGGCAAGATACTGTCGTGACACTCTCGTGCTGAGCCTACTGTGACTGACTGAATATTACTTTAAATGCGACAAAAAGCGGCTAACCAGTTGCACCATAACACATAGCAGTAAAAACCTTGTTAACCAACTGCAAAGTTAAGTATGTTTTCACTATTATACCTACCAAGCAAGTTGATCCATGAACTTTTCGAACAGGTTTTACCAACTGCTTGCTGCACTTTAAAGGTTTTCCTGCAAAGATGCTGGAAAATTGAAATTTAACGCTTATTACACGTAACAAGATCCTAGCAAGTTGAACTAGTGTACCTGTGAACTACTAGAGTGAAGCCAGAAGACAGCAGGATTTTATTTCAAATAGTTACAAGCTTAAATGTGTAAACCGGCATTATAGTTACAGTAGCGTTTATGTCATGGTGACGTCACTGACACTTGCAGTCTGTCGATGTTAGACCGGCGAGCAGAGCGGTCGTTCCGCGTGATGTTTGTGTTGGCGAATCGTTGGAAATACTTATCGTATGGTTTACTGAGGTAAATACAGTACTTTACAGCTACCACTAACAAGACAAGATCAACCTTGATAAATTTATAAACCAGAGACTAAAAATAAAGCTAAGCCAGTAAGCTCCAGAAACCAAAAAGTAGGCGAACAGCCGGATATACCAAACGTATTTTTTCCCAAGCTGAAACGAAGAGGCTTCACTCACACATGGTACTTATTCAGTTAGTTACGGTACAGGATGATAAGTTTAGTAAGTATTTATTACATAAAATTTATCGTAACTTACAAATTCTATGTCATGCAATGAGAATTAAAAAAATAGTTATTTGTACAGCAGTGGGTACCAAAAAAATCTCTTTTAAATCATATCTGTCCCTCTGGTAAAAAAAATCACGTCCATAATATCCTTCATATTTATTACTTTGCAGAAAACAAATAATTATCATAAGAAACACTCAGAACGAGCAAGGAATATTCCACCCCTTGAAATAGGAAAATCAAATAATAATCTACGCAATGGCGTATCTCTCACAAGTACTTTTACGTACATTGAACCTTGCGCTCACAGCACAAAGTTTAAAATAGAAGTGAGTGAAAAGTATAATAGGGTCTGGAGGAAGCTGTCATCCAAAATGACCGGACCTCCGAAAGGGTTTGAATAAAATTTGTGGCTCTTTTTTTAGCTGCGTTGTGAATACTTGATTAACCAGCTGCTATTTCAATCGCATAGAGAAAACAGGCGAGTTTAGCAAGAAAACGAGTTAAAGGAGGCTATGTAGTATCTTTCAAGGTGATTGGGTATGCGGATGACCTTGCTTTGTTAGGGGAACGCCGTGAAGAGGTGGTTGAGGCGGTAAAGGTCCTCGAGCAGGAAGCAACCAAGATAGGTCTCAGGATCAATCAAGCAAAAACCGTATACCTTCACATGAAACGGTACAAAAACACGCGAGTTCGCCGTGACAGCCTTCATGTGGAGGGTTCCGTCTATCAGGGTGTTGACAAGTTCCGCTACCTCGGATGTACAGTCACCGATACAAACACCCGGGAGGAGGAGATTGCACTGCGTATTCAAAACGCACTACGATGTAGTGCAGCCCTCCATAAAGTGTTGGTGTCCAGGCTTCTCAGTAAGAGTACAAAACTAAGAATCTATAAAACCGTCATTCGGCCTATTCTCATGTACGGCTGTGAGGCCTGGACACTAACTCAAAAAGAGGAAAGTCGGCTCCTGATAGCGGAAAGAAAAGTGCTCAGGAAGATCCTGGGACCTGTCCGAAGTGACGACGGCTCCTGGAGGATCCGGAAAAATGCCGAGATCGAAGAGTTGGTGGCTGAGCCCAATATCATAGGCGTAACTAAATCCCACAGACTTCGCTGGCTCGGTCACCTACTCAGAATGGGGGAGGATCGCGTAGTCAAGGAAGCGTACTTGGGGCGACCAACCGGCCGTCGTCCGATCGGGCGCCCCAGGTACCGCTGGTGTGATGTCGTGGAGGCGGACCTGCGTCGGCTGAATGCCAATTCATGGCAGGAAACCGCGCTGGATCGGAACAGGTGGCGTTCTCTCGTTTCGGAGGCCAAGATTCTTTTTGGATCGCTGAGCCAAAGCAGTTAGTTAGTTAGTTATGTAGTATCTTGACAAAAAAATGTTTGATATGAGTTAGCACGTGAACTGGTGAGTTCTCAACACTTAAAACTTGAAAGTCCGGTGGCGTTAACGTAGAACATTCTTACATTAGATGCTGCTATGCGCCTCTCTAAGGCATGTAAGCAAAAAGAAAGGAATGCAAATGGAGAGATTCTCACGCTTCTGGTAGACTTTCGTAGCTCAGTTCGTAGTAGCAATCCGGAAGCGATTAATTTTTCCTTTACTATATTTTTTTAAATTTCTTGTAGACGTTACTGCTTGAAAAAAATAAGTGAAGTATGATCGTTGAGTATAAGTATACTAAGAGCTAGTCACAAAATGTGGTACATTATAATGACACCGACGAAACTGAACCGCTAGCTACAATATCCTTATTACTGGGTCCCGGTGTCTGGCAAATATTGATCAGAAGTCCTAAAGTTGCCTCATTTACATACGCATTATTTTGGATACAAAAACTGCAGGCAATAACTATGAATAACTTTAGTCATCTGACACTTGTTGCCTCCAGCAGAAACGTCTGAAAATTTATATGAAAATTGAAAGTTACATAAGAGTAAAATACATACTTAAAATAGATATCCCCATAATGCTACACCAAACTCAGAATTCTCGAACTTGCATCTTCCGGATAACTAGCTGGAGAAGGGATCCTCCAGCTATCAAACTCCTGAATCCAGTAATAAGTAAGGATAGTATAACAAACTAGTTGACAAAAAAGTTATCACGTAGAGTCAGTCCAGGCTAAGTTGGCACCGATTTTGATAGCCCAGCCTGTGCAAGTGTTAAGTAAACGTCATAATTTCATAGATGTTTGAAGTTTAAAATAACCCTTGCACTATTTTGGTCTAACTCTACCATTTTTTGGGGCTATCCCACTCTGCCTCTCTATCACTCTTGCATATTCGAGCAATAGAGGCAGAGAATGAAATTTCGATTCTCGCGCTAGACCCTCAGATCTCAATTATACTGGCTCGCCAGAAACGAACTTGCCTGTGCTCGCTGACCGATTGTAATACATTTTCTGAATTCGGACACTGTGATGAGAAAACGAATTTAAGTATTCAGAGGGAAAAGGAATATTTTACCCAATTGTTGAGGATTGAATAATAGCTTATTACGGTGATAGGCCTATTTCGGTGAATATTACCTGTAACAAATAAAATACAGATTAGAATTTGAATATTAATATAAGTGGAGCTGGGGCGCAATTCAGATTTAATAACTTGTTACGCTTTTGAACTGATTGTTGATACGACCTTGACGATCGTCCTGGTGATTACTAATCAATCCTGATTAGAGCGCATCTCACACATCATTATTGACATGCCAAGTTAGCAAAGTATATACGGTGAAATATAATCGGTGATAAGGAGCCAAAGTTTCTGATTCAGTCATCGATAGTGATCACATTTATGTAGCATTAGCAATAACACAATACTAAGTTATTTTTTATCATACCTAATTTTTAAGTTGAAATTAAATTTTAATTGGAATTTATTATCGCCCTGCCCACCCAATGGTTTAGTTCAGTGGTTCCCAAAGTTGACTGGGCTCCGACCCACCTAACAAAAACTGTCGAATCGTTTTATGTTTCAGGGCCCACACAAATTTCGCTCGCGACCCACCAATGTGTCGCGACCCATAGTCTGGGGAATGCTGGTTTAGTCTAAAGAGTTTAAAAAACTCTGTACAAAGTAACAGCCATAAAAACACTAAAGTGTTATGAGCAATAAGCTGCCAATTTGTCATTGTCAAATTGTTAATTTCCCCGCGAAAGCGATGGCACTTGACGACCACCTACTTCCCTTTAATAAAAATAGGCTGTCCATGTATCCAGTGGTTTTCAATTTTCACGATTTCATTAACTGTATTTAATTAGACCGTAAAGTTTGCATGAGATCTCGCGCATTGAATTCTAATTTGGGTTTGTAATTAATATTTTACAACTCCTGATCCCATAAAATTTCATCGCGTATTTTGTTTCATCCATCAATAACAAAATCTGTTTTAAAAACAAGATTTAAAGCATATCCAACTTCCTATAACACAAAACGCTCTGTTTCCTCAAGTTTTTCATCCGCAAACTTTTTAAAGGGCTCCTCGAGGATATTAGTTTCCAAGAACATTTTCCACTACCAAATAAACTAGTTTGTACTTTGTAGCCCCGACTCGAGTTTTATCAAATTTATTCCGGCTATTAGGAAGGGAATCCCGAATTCTTTTCAGTAAAAGTTCTGGCGAACTTGAATACAATGAGCTAATGGTGAAATGTTTTAGTTAGGAGTGTTTTATTTACTTCGGGTGTTTTTGTCTTTTATGTCTTTATTTTAAAATGGAAAACAAGACCCCCTCTTTAGTTAACTTTGCAACTATAAGTAAAAGTCACTAGTGACTTCTACTTTCACAATAGTAGGATAAATTTAATATGACATAAGGCAAGAAGGTAAAACAATCTTTGTTACCAAGTGAAAAACAAAATGTTTCACCACACCATAGCGAGGAAAATACTAACTGTACAGTAGAAATCAAATTCAAATTACCGCTGTTTAATATTTTTCACTACACAAACTGGTAAACGCCCTTGGTCTTGGTTGTTCAAAAACTAATGAAAAGGTTGCATTTTAGCCCCGTGTAGGGCAAAGTAATGAGATTATTTTAGTAGAAATGTCATCAACCTTATTGCTTACGCAATAAAGTCCACCGCTGGGCGAGCGCGGCGATTGGTTTCCAGCAATGAATTTACTTACTTAGACTCTATTGCCTAGGTGATAAGGGTGATGGAATTTCGATCAAAATCTATATATTTCTGTTTTGCAATGGAATACCGACTGGTGCCCATAGAACGAAATGAAGTACATAGAAATACCTATGTAATGACCTAGGTACCTCTTATTTCTGTTGGTTTTCGGACCAGGCTCCGTACAAAGTTGTCAGAAATAAAAAACAAACATACAAATACAGGGAAATATTTATCAATCACCATCATCATCATAGTTTCACGCAAACGAAGACGCGGGGAGAAGCTAGTTCCAAATAAATTAACCTGTATTTTAAAGGGCCACAACTTTCCGCCACTTTGCCTAATGAATGTTGAGGGAAGCGATGGCTGAGACTTCATACTCGTGAACGAGTGCTGTTTGTGGAGACCGGTCTGTTTAAACGTACACGGACTACATGTTATGATAATTATAAGTTAGTAACTTTCCTTTTGAGTGGCAATGACATTAACGTGAGACACTTCATTCGGTTCTTATGTTTTTTTTCTGATTTTTTGTTTATAATTGTTTATATAAGAATTCAAGTCTTAGAGACCCTTTATATCTCTAAGGATAATTTGATGATTAAAGAATTTTAGTATTTGTCTGTTGTTTTTTTTTATTAGAGTTTTTGTTTGAAATTCTACATTTAAAGACTATATATTTAGAAGTATCTAATATTTCAAAATAAATTTTAACCGATTGAGTTGACACCTCTATTTGAAACACTCCTATCTAGGTAAAACACGCATTGCCAAAGCTGTTAGATACTCGTATCGATTAAGTTCGGTTCGGGAAATGTAAATTTACATTGTCTCCCGTAATTTAAGACAAAACGCTCCGATTTGTATGCACATCTGTCTTGCACTTTGGGTCGGGATTGGATTCACGTAAGATTGCTGAGCTCTCAATTCGTCTGTCGTCTCAATACAGCAACTTGAAACAGCGAGGCCAATTCTGTGTTAACTATTTGATATAGTTTTCATCATTTTGATACAACCATATTATCATGAATCTACGCGCATCAATAAAAGCAAGTGATTGGATTTTGTTTTGTGATGTTATTTCACGAGTACCAGTCAGTGCTAGCGGGTGGAAAAATTTTCAAATTATTATAAAGCCTGACCAGTAATATATGATCACGCGCCATATTGCGGAATTTCATTGGAACTAAATTTTTCATACTGAACCCTATACATGAGAATAACAGCGCCCTCTTGACAATAATCATATATTTCTGGTCGGGCTTTAACAGAATCGGTTTCCTGATGCTGTAACTTGTAACAGTGTTTTGTTTTCGTTTGTACGAATTTTCCTTGAAATTGGGTTACTTTAATCCCGGGGTTTACTTTGATACTTGTTTTGTGATAAAACACAGATTTTAGATTTCGTAATAATTTCGTTCAAAAAATAGATTGAATGGACCAACGAATAATAGCATTATTTGTTATTTTTTGCTCTCTCATTTCATTTAAAAGAAACTCAAAGAAAATGGCCTTCCACAGTACCTACTTCAGATTTATATCAAAGTCCATCATAATCGGCGATGAGACCTGCGGTGGCAGCATGATTCCATTTTTATCACCTGTCACTATGCCCGTCGCGCTTACATACTTGTTAGAACGTGACAGGCATGGTGACAAATGATAAAGATCCGACCATCTTAGCCCTACTAACCAGTAGGGCTAAGATGGTCGGACAAAAATGCCGACAAGGCATTTTGAGTACTTTCCGAAAACTTCTCTTTTTAGGCCTGCGGTGGACTATGAGGTGTTCTGATTCTAATATTCGGTAATGAATTTGACCTGATTTGTTATGAATTTAATCTGTCAGTATCAAAAGTGATGTTCAGTTGAATAAATGTCACAGTTGACACTTTGAATTTGACACTGGCAGGTTACAAATTCAGATCAATCTCATAAACTGTTATTGCAATCAGAATATTATTAATCCTGCACAATAAACGAAAATATGACATGATGATAAAAAGTGAAGTGTCTGTCGCTTCAGCATTAGCTGTTCTTGATCTGAAAGGTTTTGCATTTATCTTAAAACAAAAGTTCTGGAAAATAGAACGTCTTTTGTTTGGCATGGCTGAATGCATTCGCTCAAATTGTTGCTTGAAGACTTTCTAGTGTTACAACGCTAGGGAAATGACTAACAACATAGCTAGATAGATATCAAAATGGTTTCATTTTGTTTCACGCTGCTGTATGTCAAATACTCGTAGTATTCGTACTCAAAGTGTTAGTGCTTCCATAATATTATTTAGTACCTACGATAACACATTTACATTTATTTTAGCTTATTTGATGACACGTCATAAAATATTTTAAATAAAAGTTTCTAATTGCAATACGAGTTATGTAATAATATCTTATGAGATTTAGTTGCTATGTAGACTAGATAGTAACTTCATTGAAGTCAAGTGAAAACAAATTAAAAATACTTTCTCAAAAATCAAAAGCGATAGTTTGCATGGTAGCAACACAATTTAAAGTTCAACGCTTTAACGTAATATAACGTTTCACCCTTAAAATACCACTAGTGGATCCTTAAAAGATTCCATCTCACCATACATCTTACGTTATCAAAACGGCTTTAGATAAAGCTAACCCCAGTTTCATCGACTCTTGAGAAAACCACTTAGAACGCTAAATAACTTTGGAAACATACAAACAAATATTCTGGCCAAAAGCGGCTTTGTTTTTGATAATTTAGATGTTTATAAATAAATTTTAATGCGACAAAGTGGAAATCCAAAAAGTCATCGTCGTCGCAAAAAAGAACCATTCCACTACAGTATTTTCTTGAAAGGAACGTAAGGGAAATGTATTTTACAATCAAACATTATACTATCTAAACTAAACTAAGTAAATAAAAGTTGATAGAATGATTCATTGTAACTTCCGAATAAGTATACCTGTTGTTAGTTTAGATAGTTTCCCGTTTTAGAAATATACGGCCCGATGCGAATTTTAAGATATGTCAAATATTAGGTCTAGATATGATATGGATCGGATATGTCAGTGTCAAAAGTTTCTTCAAACAAAAACGTCACTTTTGACTCTGGCATATTCGATCCATATAACATCTAACACTAACTAGATAATAAGGAATGGTTCAGTAAAATGGTGGCAGTGAATTATATAATTTTATTTTTTATTTTTTACTAATTATGTAGCAGTTTTTTTTTTTGAGTAACCTGTAGATAAAATACTATATAACAACAATAAAATCATATTGAGAAATATCAGATTGTTGGAGTTTTCTCATTTTTTTTTTCAATCTACTTTGTATAATTTGTACAACATTATTTGACAATTTTCACCTGCCGTTTTCTGCAATGCCACACTTGAATTTCAATTTTCACAACTAGTTGTATGCTTTTAGGAATATCATCTTACGAGTAAATTATACCAATAAACTAGAGTTTATCTCCGGTAGTCAGGAAGTCTCTCCAATCTAACCTCTGGGAGAGGTTTTTCTATGGGAGATAAATTTCGGTAAAAATCGCCAATACACAAAAATGAAAATTCCATGTAACTACCTCAAAGTGAAGTCAAATCAAAAAAGTGCAATATCGAACATAATTAAGACAATTTAATAATGTATTAAGTAGCTTATCAAAGAATCAAGAAGCATGTTAAAGAAAAAACTATTATTATGAGAAATACCTAATAAATTCTCTCAAAAGACGCTGTTCAAAAAGTATTAGGAGACATTTAATATAAAACGCAAAATCTTCAATTCGCCCTTTTATGTTAAATACGATTGTATTTAATTGTATAGAATAGTATGTACAGATTACTACAAAAATGCTCTACTTAAAAATTATCTCTAAATAAAATGAAAAATTCCACATAATGTGCTGCTACTTTTTTCTGAACCACTCCTTACCTATCTTAAAGTTGGAATTGGGCCTATATACTCCGGCTATCGTTGTTCCGTTAAAAGAAACATCAAGACAAACTACTATTGCAACATCTCACGTACCTTATTTGTCCAAGCTTCACACATACGAAACTCAACTTCGTTTGATGCCAATTGTTCTCTTTGTAACATCCATTCAAGTCGAAACTTGTCACAGCGGGCCGACGCAGCGAACTCCGCCGTGTGTTTCCTTAGTGACATCAAACACCAATGCACGTGGTATTTTGGCATTTGCTTGGATGGTAATTTTATTGTGCTTAGTCTTTGAGACGAAACTACTTCAAAACTCGTTTGGAACGGGAGAATTGAGTATGGATTGATCGACACGAGAGCCTTGGACAGTTTAATGTCGATACAGTCTTGTTTACGAAGATATTTAATGGGAAAGTATGATTTTATTACGTGAAGTTAAATTACTTTAGAAGTAGGATTACCTTCTTTTAATGTTTTCCTTACGATAACGATAAGTTCTGGTTTATATAAGTTCTCATGTAGATATCGTTTATATTTCGTATAATTGACAACCAATGTCACTTTGACGTTAGAAATATCGTAGATAGATCTTGTTGGGATCACAGCAGAATAGAAATAAACGTCAATTTTGACATGTCGTTTAGTTATCGATCTTTTAACGATATTTCCAAGATCTTAAACGTGTCCTAATCATTATTCGAATCGGGCCGTTCCTCATTTATGTATAGAGCATAGGCTCGAACTGAAAGCAATTAGGCATCTATTGACTTTTTTTTCATTACAAGTCATGAAAATAATCAGTCACAAATTACTGGTATCTTGCAGTTTAGCTGAAGAGACAAATGACAAAATGTGATAAGAGACGGAAACACCGAGAATTTCAAAGAGAACTGTCTTTCTTCTTTTCATGTCTTCTTGTACGTCACTAGTGCAGCAGCGTAGATCACAATAATGGCTTATTTGACTTGTCAGAGGAAAAGCAAATATAGCTTTCACCGAATCACCATATTTAGTTGCGTTTTACACAACAAAAAAATCTTACTTACTTACTTAAGCTCCACTTAAATCCATCCTTGGGTCCTAAGGACCAATCCTGCAAATGGAAATTTTTAGTTTACAAAATACCGTATTTAATCGGCTGCAATTTATTTGACTAAAACGGGGACATGGTAGCTACGTCCCAGGTTAGTCAAATCAGCCCGTTTGCATGTATGAAAAGATTTCAGCGCTAAGGTGACAAGCTACTAACACGTTACGATGCACGTTAACATAAAAGTCAAGTTCAAATTTTTTGTACACTGTGTCTCAACATTTAAACAGCTTTAAGGGCTCCTTAAAATGTAAGAATTTTTTGTCACAATTTACTTGTGTCTTTATCAGTAGTTCATGTTCATCTATTCGTATAAAGCATATATAGTCAAAAATATTACATAATAGATAGCTAGAATACTCTTTATTGGTACACCTCAGTAAAAGATACGGCTTAAAGAAAAACAATTGATTAGTGATAGAGGCAGACAACAGGCGGTCTTAACAATACTTGATCAAATGGCATTTTTTGAACGGAAATGTTTAGTTTGTTGATTAAAATATAAAAATCGCTTTATGTATACCTCTAACATTTGAAGAGTATCCTTAATTCCTCATGAATCCCAGCATCAGAACTGAATTTTGACTAAATGGGACTCTATATTATTTTATGTCTATTTCCTTCTTGTCTGTTACCTCTCGTGATTTCTCTCACTTGATGGTTGATGGTCTCATCGGAAGATCAGCGCTGGAAGCCACCAACAACATCCTGAGATGAGGCCATTTCGTGGCACTTTATACTTTCTTTGTTTTTGTTATATCATGTAATTTAATGTGTCTTGTTTGTGTTTACGAATAAAAATTATTCTATTCTACTCTATTCTAATATGGGAGTATACAATAAAAAAAAAAACAAATCTCTTTAGAAATGACTGAATTCTAAGATAACATACCTACTTTAAATAAAGCGGTCGATTGATAATCTCTTTATTTTAAAGTCGGTTAATAAACAGTGAGCAAGTAGATAAAAAATATGCTGCTAGTTATGATTTCAGCAAAATTATCTTTTCCTTTTAAATTTCCGGGAAGTATAGCTAGACTTTTCTAAAAAACAAAATATGAAAATGCTGCTCAACCTGAGTGTATCTTTTTTCATTGGGGATCAGGAATAACCCAACGCCGATATCGGAAAATATTTTATTGAAAAAATGCCTCCAGTGTTTTTATTTTTACGAGTACATTTACTAGGAGCATTTAGTCACTTTAAGCTGTTTTTTTAAACAAATACACGTATCAAGCAAAAAGTGCATGCTGAGATATTTTTGAGCACTTTAGTTACTACATCTGATGGCAACTGTACGCCATACCAAAGCGAATAAACCAACATTTTACAAAGCTCGTTTTGCGAGAAAACAATTTTATAAAAGTGGAGATTTTAATTCTGCGAAGCGCTCCTGGGCTTGTCATTATAACGCGCCTGGCTAAAGGGGCATAAGTGACAATGTCAGGGTCCTGTACCCAAAAGGAAGCAATTGGTTCTCTAATACTATTAACAGTTAAATTAATAATAATAGAGAGTGCGGAGAGCATGTGAGGTTTATAATTAAAGCGGAATTCAATAGAAATTGTAAATAACGTAAACAATCCAATTTACCGTCATTACTTCTTAATCGCAACGTTTTAGGAAAATCATGATCCTATTAACAATTTAACACTCTTCTTTTATTTATAGCAATTTCTGGTATGATAATTGTAACACAAACCCTAAACTGGGTGTGACAAATAAAATAAATAAATAAATATTATAGGACATTATTACACAAATTGACTAAGTCCCACAGTAAGCTCAATAAAGCTTGTGTAGGGTACTTACACAACGATATACATGTTAACCTGTTTATGTGCAATAGAGTGACATACATACATACATACATACATATATAATATATAAATACTTAAATACATAGAAAACACCCGTGACACAGGAACAAATATTCATGCTCAACACACGAATATTACAAATGCCCGTACCATTTGAACCCGGGAGCATCGGCTTCGTAGGCAGGGTCACTAGTGTCACTACCCACTAGGCCAAACCGGTCGTCAATTACTGCATACAAAATATACTGCACAACAACAGATAATACAAAAACAATGAAGCATGATCCGGTATTAAGAACAAGTTAAGCGATGTAATAATTATGTGTTGTGTACTGTACTT
Source organism: Cydia pomonella (assembly GCF_033807575.1). Classification (NCBI taxonomy): domain Eukaryota; kingdom Metazoa; phylum Arthropoda; class Insecta; order Lepidoptera; family Tortricidae; genus Cydia; species Cydia pomonella. The sequence continues at coordinate 4,093,887 of NC_084717.1, read as the reverse complement.
TACGGTAAAGACAAACAGCATGAGGAAATTCAGGAAATCTGCGGATGTATGATGCACGTGAAGAAATGCAAAGGTGTATGTGACGCAGAGTTGGCCGAACGTCAATTAAAATTGACCAAAAACATTATAAATTGAACCGTTTATCCATAACGGACGGTTACAGTTTACGGCTCAATTTGTAATGGTTAATAGTCAGTTGCATTAACGTTTCGGATAACACTGATGTGAAGTTCCCAACACACTGCCGTAGGGATTATTCCTCGATCTCTCTTATTAACCTTAAGGGGATGTGCAGTGCCAAGTTCCGAGCATTCGGATGTATATAGGCTGAATCATTATCATCATCCAATAATTATGTGATATGTGATACGTACCTGTGAGAAGCGATTCCAACTCGCACTTGCCCGTTTTTTTTATTCTTCTCTTTCTGTGTGTGCTGATGTTTCTGAGCTCAAAGAGTTTCATTTCGTATTCATTATGTTGCGATAATGACAAGCTTTGTGCCCGTGTTAAGTGTGTTTCGGTTTCAAAGGATTTTGTTGTGTGAACAGTACAATATTGGGCTTAGCTACCAAAAGTCTAACAAATGCTCCGGATTTATTTTACTCCAGCAGTAAAAAGGAATTCAATTAACGAAAGTAGTTTAAATTGATCGAGTGCTTTGAAGATAAATAAAATTGTATTGAATTAAAGTCTAAAGAAAGATATGTCGAAGAATTAGAGACGATTGAAAGGCTATCAGCCTGCTCGCTCAATACATTAGTGTAACAATCCAACGATGAAATGCTGCCAGCCATACCGTAATAGTGGCGTTTGTTTGATTTATTTTAGTGTTAGTTTGCCCAGTTTCTCTGTACCTAGTTGTTATGTTGGATACCGTACCATTAATTTACTTTAGTGTCGTATGTATTGAAGTTCAATTAGTTCATGGATGTGATCCATACTTGAACATTTCACTGTCACTTTTTCACACTTTGTCACATTTTCATAGGTATCACATATATCAATTCAAAATTAATTCTTTAAATTCAAAATTTTGTAGGCACAGATTTGGACAATGGTCCAAACTACATCAATGTATGATAATAACCTATAATTCATGCTATCGGATTATTACTTGGTGGTTAAATAACAGAAATTATCATTGAACCAAATATAGTTCGTGCTATCCACGATGATGCGCAGATTAGTCAAATCTAACCTTTAATAAGATGACTTTACGAGTCAAGGCACGCGGCGTCGTGAATCACACGATCTATAACGAGCAGCGAGCATTATGGTTACATTAAAAATGTACTTCTATTTATCCAGTCCATTTGGTCAGGATTTGTAATGGACCTGCGTCTATAAGTTATTATCTAGTTAACAAATAATAATGTCTAGTTAACAAGTTAATTTGATTTGCCTTTGTTAGTCGGACTATAATATTAAATGTAAAAAAATATTGTTGACTTTAATTCAATAGTTATTTTGATTTTCCTTGTTAATCTGATACGTATAAAAATAATAATAAATATTAATTGTCATAGGGCTCATTGAATTATGAGTGAAGGTTATTTTTATGTCTTCTGTTTAATTCTACATTTAGCTATCAAATGCCATCCTCGATTCTCCCTGTTTGGAGAGAACATCTTTGCTATTATCATTAAAATTGAGCCTTTACTATTTCGTTCTTAAATGCCAAATAAGCTTGAACCCTAAATGGTACCTACTTACAAGTTACAAATCGTAAAAGAAGAGGTAAAATAATGGTTGGACTTTTCGCCATTATATCGATATTAATAGGGATCTCGTTCAAATAATCTTTGGGTAGTAAGTTTAAACATATGCTGTTGTCACTAGATGTGGCATCCGTGTGTCATCTAATGGGCATAATTAAGCATGATGAGCATTAAGACATTTATTTTACATAAGATCAAAATACTTATTCATCTGACAAGGTATATACACCCACGTCATATTATTACTGTGAGTATTGAAAGCCGTAGCTTCCACATTGAATGCGGTAGCTTCTGTACAATATACCGGCTTAAAATCAGAAGCAATATTAAAGGACATATTGTTTGGTCAGCTCAATCGATATCGTTTCGTTCACTCTTCAATTATTCACGAAAATATTGAAGAGGATATTAAAAAGATAGACAAACAAGCATATTAGCATGATAAATATTAAAACTTTATTATAATATTAATAGAAATATGCCTGTACTATATTAAATCATGAGGCTGATTGTAATTTAAGAAATTCTTAAGGTTTTTATCGTGTTTTGATACGATCGTTGGTTGTCTTATAAGGTATCTGAGATGCATCGTATGATAGCACAACTTTGATTGCTTGCGGTGATTGTTGTGACCGAAATTGAATAAGAGACGTATCATTACGAATTTATTTGACGAAATTTAATTTAATGCTTTAAATTTTAATATTTTAATTTAATTGTAATTATTATGTTATATTATTTAATTGACAATTTAAATTACACCAAAGATAAATTATTGACATTTTATTATTTTTATGCTCATCCGGTTATGTCTGTATGTACTAACAATAGTCTTGTAATTTATGTTGTGTAATTCTAACACTTATATGGGCTTTGCCTGAAATAAAAGATTTCATAATAATAATAATCAGGATTCTCTGCCTCTGGCTTGCCTTAGCCGGCCGGCCAGAGTGGAATCGTTAGAGCTATAAGCTCCAGGGATGAAAGTCAAAAATTGCATAAGACGCGAGTTGGCACAGTAGTTGCTAGCAGCCACTGGGTAGAAAGCGTCGGCGGCGTACAGCTCTCAACACCCCTGAGCCGCTCACACCGGTGTTGCCCTTGAGCCATCCTAGATGTCGCTTTTTGTTGGGGCCCACCGTGTGGGGGCGAGTCACCGTCTGTCGGAAATAAAATTGAATACCGTTTCATTAGACAGGCGTCCGGTTTTTTATGCCATATCCCAGTATTTAGTCCATCGCTTTCACCCAATAGCCCTGTTCATTTTAGATTCCATCAACTCTTAAATAGTCCTTACACCTCCAGTCCTTACCTCTGCGTACGTCCCATGACACGGGCAAGGCTCCACGCACGTCTCCCAAAGGTCCGGAACACCATTGTTCCGTGATGGGAAAGACATACAAATAATAATCATTAATCATATTATAAAATTATGAATCGTTGTTATTTGAAATAAATGATATATAAAAAAATATAAAATGCCTAACTTAAGACCCAAAATAAATAAAGATAATAATTACTCATCATGCACCAATAAGTCATTTTATCAAATGAATTGACAGTGACGGCGCCCGCGTCAAGGCCGTAGCAGTACTGTCGCAACAGTAATGCAAAAGCAGTTGTACGTCGTCTTAATGGGCGATTCATTTGATCAGGTGATCACTAAGCGTGAAAATGAACCTATTTACATGCACCTCTATATGTATATAATGGAATTGGTATTATATTTTTATTAAATAGCCTTTGTTGAATATGTCTTCGGGCGCGGAATGAAGTCACGTAGCAACTTTATGCAAAAAATCTCATAAAACGCGATATCCGCTGTTTATTAGCATTCCCTTTTTATTTGCCGACCCAGAAAGGCCTGTGACATGTGATAGAGCTGCTCTAGTAGTTTAATTGCATCCTTTTGTAGGTTCTGTTACAGATTAAATCTTACTATTGGAGAATAAGACACAAAACAAGTAGGTAACTATCAAAAAATGTTTTTGTGACACACACTTTTATTGCTGACTAGATTGACCGACCGGTCTGGTTTAGTGGGTAGTGCCCCTGCCTTTGAAGCCGATGGTCGCGGGTTCAAATCCCGGTAAGTGCTCATATTCGTCCTTATATTTTTACACTTGACTGTATTATAATTATAATTTCGTCTCTTGCCTATTATTTCAACAGAATCGGATACCATGAAGTGATAGATATCTAAGTCACAAATTGTACGTAGTGAAACTAAGTAAAAGTGTGTAATAAATTTGTGTGCATTATTAATCAGGTATTTATTATTATTTCTGTGTATAGCATTTTACCTGTAAACATAGTACGTAAAGTAACAATTTTACTAATCATCCTTTGCAAACAAACAACTCATATCGCAACTTACGCATAAAAACCCTTAAGGCATTAAGTGGACCATTTGTACTTATTATTTTATGTGTAATAAAGTATAAAATAAATAAATAAAAACTACGATATTTCGATTAGAAGAAGAAAACGTACCTCATGGCTCAAAACCCTGAGGTACTGGTTCAACATGAACACCAGATCGCTGTTTTAAAAATTTGTTGTAAAAATAGCCCTAATGATAGCCACCCTCCGGCAAAAGACGGCGCCATAAGAAGAAGAAAAAGTAAAACGTTCTACATATCAACAGGTGCCTAACCTAAATTCACCTAAAGTAATATCTCATCATTACGTTATTGTCAATACAGTTGAGAGCAGGGTGTCATCTGTTGGGTGGGCATTAGCATGTAAAACATTGGGACATTTACCTAAAAATAAAAAATAGAATACATTAAAAAAACATACAACACCTGGAATAATAGAAGACCACCCGTATTTTTCAACTCATTCCGAAAACAATCCGGCTCGTGTGTATGTTACTAAATGTATGTAGGACTTGATAATTCCCGAACAAAGAAGCGAGGGTTTTGGTTTTAAATCCCGCATCTTTGTGTGTTTTTCCGAGCGTAAATCATTAAGAGGCCTTTTTGTTCCGTAACGATACCGTTCTTTTACATATGCATGTATTTTAGGCATAATATATAATTAAATTGGTTCGAGATATACTTAGGCAGAAAAGTTGAACATAGATGATTGTATATGTGTGAGATGACGTTTTATTCAAAACTATGTGTCAATTTGAAAACAATTTTAGCAAGTCTCGCATGTATCGGACGAACGATATAGCAGTCAGCCAGCTCCCAACTCTAGTTTCTCTCTATATAAAAAAAAAAACTACGGATGCGTGACATGCGTAAAAAGTTGTCATTTGCCGCCATTTGACGTTGAGTTTATCTTATAATAAGTTTAGTTTTTGTTATTTATAAACTAATTATAGTAAAACTTTCGTGTAAAATAAGCGATAAAGATATTCTGAGTTCCGCGAGAGAGCAATGCCCCATTATGTGTGAAGATAAAATAGTTTATGTAACTGTACATAATTAGGCATTAAAACACCCGTGTTGACGATCCTTTTAATCCCATTCGTTTCATAAACCCACACTCGTATTATAATGCCTTTCATTATAGGTAATTATAGCAGTCACGTAAACTACTATTATTACAATTCTTTTAAAAAGTATTAGTAGTAAGTAGTAGTATTATTTTAAAAGTAGTATATTAAGACAAGGCTGTCATTAATACTAAGCATAAAGTAAAGTAAAAGAAACTAATCAACTTGTCAGATAATAAATTACCTAAGTTCCAGTTTCCAAATTAATTATGAAAATCTCATCTAGTTCCAACGGAGTTACGTTTTCAAAAGTTTTTTTTTTATGTCAAACTGGGGACTGGCACGGATTATCTTGAGGCATCATCTGATAAAGTTTACTGAAAAAGGAACTGCAAAAAGTTGGAAGGTAACCCTTTAAATAAGTCAAGCGAAATGTACTGGTGATAAAAATGGTTTATGTACTGATACCGTTACTTTCTAGGAATATATAAATTCCTTTTGTTAAAAAAATCATTTTTCATTTAAGCTTTATTGCTCACGGAGTCTTTGTTACAACTGTCATATACTAACCATTAAGATAATTCTAACAAACTATATTAAACGAGGTCGCGTTTTTTATCACCTATGACTGAAATAAATGTTAGGATAACAGTAACAATATATTTTGTTAATTCGTAGTTACCTACATAAAATTTATCATCATAATACTTAAGAGAATACTCTTGTTGGTGGAGCAATTTCCATGTTTGGCGGTCCTCTGCCTTCTTTTTGACAGCCTGATACGTTATCCGTTATTTGGTTCAAGTACGCTCTCTTTCGTCTCCCCTTCTTCATGTTTGCTGCAACTCCCCCTTTTAGGATGTTTTTGATAAATTCGTCTTATCTATTTATTATCTATAGTTCTTAACAAACTCCCTCTCCTACTATATGTAAAACCTCTTCTTTGTTGGTTTTCTTTTCAGTCCAATAAAGTCGGGCATTGCAAACTATGTGTTACACCGAACAAACAAAAACAAAATCAGTTTTAGGATATTGATCAAAATGTATTCTTCATTACTCAAGTTCAGTTATTTTTTAATTACTGAATGAGTTCGGGAAGTTATTTCACATTAGTTTCTATGGCCATCTTTGGTCATTTTGGTAATATATTAGCTGAATGTTACCATACTTAATACATATTGTTTGCAACGTTTCCTATGTTTACCTGCACATGCCAGTATTAGAAAGTGTGGTGTAATAAGTTGTGTTGGCTATAAAATATAACATAAACCGTATATAGCGTAGAAATACTGCTAGTGTGATGGGAACCTTTCGGCCGGATGCGATTCGGGGCGGTCTTTTAAAATTACTTTGGTAAAATAGTTAACATAATTAAGGGAAAATGACGAAGCCTGTTGCTGATTTATGGTTGTACCCTCTTGACGAAACCTACGTTGTGGATTTGAATTTGTCAATTAGTTTATAAGCATTATTATGTACGTATATTCAAATATTGTGATATTTTTTTTTCTTATTTAAAACAATTCAAGACATAGACCTGTAAGTGACATTTGTTTATCAGGTGGATAACCCCGTGTACGCCAGCAGGTACGACTAATTGTAAGTTAACAGATGGGTAATTTTCTACAATGTTAAACAGAGATGAAATGGAGGAATGTAACTCGGGCATGTTTTCCTCCCTCCGGCAGTGCACATCCCCCACATTTTACTTTCCTGTCCCGCCCCTGAGTCCCAAAAGCGATCATGTCTCTTTTACGTATTCTGACACAGATTAAATATAGCAACCGTAAGTATTCTAAAATTTTAATATTATCTAAAAAGGTTGGATTCAACATTTTTGACAGACTGCAGCGTCTGCATTTTTGCAGACGCTGGGCCATGGGCACCGAGCGGAATGTCAACGAATGTCGTCTCACGAGACGACTGCGTCTCACCGCTGGGCCATGGGCACCGAGCGGAATGTCACGAAGCTTGAGTTATCTAAAATAATTATCACGATGCCAAATTTCTCGATCTTTTTAAACTTGTTTTGCAAACGTGTTGTTCGGCTGAGTTACAAAAGCGTACTGAGGAGAAAGCACCCGAGCGCTAGGTACCAGGCTACATTAGTACTGGAGAGGCGCGATAGATGGCGCTACTGGTAGATAAATTCACTTAATTAGGGCTGAGTTACAAGGGTTATACGGGTTCAAACGGGGGTATGACACCTAAATGTTTGTTCCTACACTGTTGCATGTTACAGTGCTTTGTGTAATCATTGTCGTTTTTTTAATTATTTTTCCGTAGATAAAAATTAATGTAGTAACGACTAAATAATTCGAATACATATAACACCCAGTAGAAAGTTTCCTAAGCGAGAAATGCTTAGTAAAACTACCTAATTCCAGTTCATTCGAAAGTGATGTATCTACTTTTGGCATTTCAATCTATGATCTCGTTACTAGCAAAATCTTCTCTTAGAGAAATCGTTAAAAGTAATCTGTTTTGTTCCCTAGCTTCGTTATTGTAACTTTTCTTATCTGTTACCTCCAGAGACCTTATTTAGGGAGATTTTAAATAAGACGGTGGCGCTCTGCCTATCGTGTTTTACATAAATTATTTAAAAACCTCTATTACTTATTAGTAATAAAATCAAAAGTAGTGTCAAAATTTTATATAGGTATATTTACCTATATTAAATTTTGACACCTCAAACATTAGGGATATACGTACAAATTTGTGTTCGTGAAATTCGTTTGGCAGTTATGTTGGCAGTTTTCCTTACGAAATTACCTGCGTTACAAAACTGACAATCACAAGTGGGACACTTTTTTATTGCTTAAATCGATAATGCTCGTGATTCTGAGTAGATATAACTCAAAAATTTTAAGTTTAAAAAAAGCACACTTTTTTCTGAAAATGCCCTGTACCTCATTCACGCCATTCATTGACAGAATTGTCGACCAAACAGATTCAACAAACACATTAGGTAGGTACGTTTATTTAAGAAAACCTTGTTATAAATTTTAACCAAACAACAAAATATGAATTGCAATGCCGATGTTTTTTTTTTCCAAAAAGTAACGTGTACTGGATAAATTATTTAATAAAATACTCGTACATGAACAAAAGAGGATGCAAATTGACGTCGCTGTTTAATATTATAAAATGGATTTTTGCAATTATAATTTAACTGCTGACGCATATCATCAAAATTGACATGTATTATTCGAAACAACAAAAAGGTCGAGAAACATAAATCCAGAGAATATTTGAAAAAACATGACGAGTGAATTAATTAATTTCAAACCTTTGCTCAACTGAACTATTGTGTAAATGTTTATGCAGCTTTAACATAAACATGAAATTCAGTCTAATAGTTTTTCTTTGAGTTTTGTTAAAATAACAATGTTATACTTTTGAATTTGAAGTGGAAAGATACTTAGGCAAGTTATTTTCTAAAGTTTCATTTTCAATTACAAAAATGTTAATATAATGAATGACAAATATTTTGTTTTAGAATTGAATTGATTACGCGAGGTTCTAATTGCAGCTGCAGCTGCATGTTGTGACATCACTGCTGTGACCTTAACGCGGGCGCTGTATCTGGCAATATCATTGATAATATGAGCGACGGATTGAAAGTCATAATTGCGGAAGTACCTGCGTCAAAATTATTTTCGTTGTCTTGATTTTGTCTCCAAAATATGTGACGTAATGGAGACTTTTTTTGGGGTGAAATTTAGTTTTTAAAATTTCTCATAAGAATTATCAACGAAATTAATAGATACTGCGGCGATATCAACGCCAGTAATTATAAAGAAATTGTTACTTAAAAGTAAAGCGCAAAAAATTACTTGGATATTTGTTAGGTTACAATTTTAACCAACTTTGATTTTTACTATACCACTACAGATATGATGGTCGTTCTTGTCTACGTGACAACGTGATACGACGGTGTCCGTCACTTTCTAACCCGCGGTGTTAAAAGTGACAGTTATTTTATCACGTGGATAAAGCCATCCATAATACGCCTACCTGAATACGCTGAATATTAAAAAAAAACACATAATATTTATATACGTATATATATTATATATATTTTTCATTTAACGTTTTCTACTGTTTTGTTCCTGATATATGCAAATAAGATACCTAAATTATAATTTCATTTTCCTATACTACGGTACTTACGAATGAAATATCACCTAGCAATTTGCAGTACCAGTTACCAAGATTTCAGCGAACTGTGCCGAAATTAATATTTCGCCGACGTTATTTAAACGTGCCCGTGCAACTCGAGTGTGTAACTTAATTTGTGAACTGTACACATTACTGGCGTTGCGAACTACTAAGGTGGAAGAGATAACTAGAGGAAACTATGTATGAAATGGTTCTAAACCTGTTTTTCGTGTTGAATTACATGCCGCTACGGTTGAAAAGTAGGTACTTGACTGGCAACCATGTTGGTAATAATAATAATTGTGCTGCTAGTTCATCATGATTACAGAACACATCTGGTCTAGATCTCTTGAAACCATTAGGTGCGGGCCCGAATAGTACCGGACCTTTGGGAGGCGTGCTTTGGGAAGCCAACAGCACAGAGGCCCTTTACGACATATTTGATGTTATGTTATTAGCTGGTGTATTCGCAAGCTAGAACCCATTGACAGTACAAACAGATACTCGTTAATCGATCCCAGCTGGCGTAGGGGCTATTGTAAATACAATAGAGAAGATTGACGGTTATGGTGTTGAAGATTGGTCTATTGCTGAGAGGTCCGGACACCTGCCATAAAAATGTTTGTGCACATTATCGAGGTAGGCGATGACTTGCCGCTGACTAGATACTCCCCTAAAACTGCCGTCTTAAAGACGACCAGGAGTCAGTGTGAGCGGCTCAGGGGTATCGATACATCATAGGATAAAATCCATCAAGCCTTATATTAATACCAAAGATGCTGAAAGTCTAACAAAAAGAAATTCATTACGCTATATTTCCCAATATACCCGTGAATATTGCACGCCACTAGTAATTTACTCTATACCTAGGTATTTACTAAATTAACACTAAAGTTAGACATGAACACGTCCAAACTTTCTAATTAACAACCACAATAATACACCGTAGTACATTATGTTAATTAAAACAATGAATGCATCACAACATTGAAAACTCACTACCTGTTTACTTCAAAACTAGTTGTGCATAAATTACAAGTTATGGTTGTTAATATTGAAACAGCCGACGGCGCGCTGCAAACTTCCGTGCCATGTTTTCCTGATTATACAATCTTATAAATAGTGGTATAATAGTGGTATAACTAACTGACTTAGTAACCAGCCGTATGAACATTCTTAAGGCATACAAATAATTTGAATAAACTTACCGTTGTAAAGTAAATAGAACGTTAACTTGGCTGTACAGGGAGCGCTTGAGAGAGCTTGTTTACCGACTTATTTAAATTGAAATTGTTTAAGCCTGATTCCGGAAATATGTGAGGCCCAGTTGATATTTTGCGTGGAAGTTTTTGATTTACAAAAATTTGGCTTGTAGCTTTTTGAAGAATATGATCTTGAAGTGTATAATGAACTGAAATGAATACTAAATGTAAATTATATATAATAATTTATATATAGTATTCATTTTAGCTCATTTTTAAACAAAATGACTGTGTATTAAGAATGACGAAGCCTGTCGCGGATAGCTTTATTGTTTGTGTGCAATGACGGCACCTGTTGCTGATTTATGGTTGTACCCTCCTGACAAGCCTGCGTTGCGGATATGAATTTGTCATTATTTTATTAATGCTTGATATTTATTAAATAAAGGTTTATGTATTCATATTTTAGCTTGTATTGTTTTTAGTTCTGCTATTATTAAAGTAATAATTTATTTTAAATATGTACCTTTACGTCTATTTTCACTTTTTATTGGGTCATTTGTGACTTTAAGATATAAATCTAACATTCGGTTCAAATCCGGAATCGGCTTTCGGAGTCCGGACAGGGCTTGGCCACGCTTTCTATAGTACATTACATCTATTTCAGTACCCCTAGTGTAATTTTAGTCGATAGCGAAACGTGACGTACGCGTTTGCGTTAAGTCTCATCTTGTATGGGTTTTTGATCAGCGCGCCAAGCGGGACGTTTTGGAAGGTCAAAAATCTCATACAAAATGACACTTAACGCAAACGCGTACGTCACGTTTCGCCGTCGAAAATATTTACACTAGGGGTACAGTTTACAAATGTCATACAAATGAAACGTTTTTTATACATCGAAACTAACTTGACTACGTGAATCAACTTACCCGCCCTCACTAATGCTCGTAATTTTTCGTTATTTTCAACTGGAATTTCAATCGTAAGATCGTAACCAAGCCCTCTCGGTTGCTATCCCCGATTACACTTGAGGAAATTCGCTGGAATTAACCACAATGTACAGTCAGCGCGCGTCGTTACTTAGCAGATACGGCAAAAGCTTCCCTTAATTTTCTCTACATTTAGGTACGGAATTGTGAATTGCCTTTTTTCCAAGTCAGAATTCATTTTGCGACTAAACCATATTTATTTTAAAAGTTGATTTGTACCCAAGTTAAATTCAATATATTCTTTATTCAAATAGGCCTAGCAACAAGCACTTTTAAATCGTCAAATTTTACAAATATCATCTTACTCGTAATCTAAATATCAGAGCAATTTATTGATGCAGTAATTATTGTTCTCAAAAAACACTGAATTATTATAGATATGGCAAACTTAATAACAAGAATTTCACAAAAGGATCGTCAAACACCAAAATTGTATAAAAATACTAGTCTAGAAACTTTCTAGAATAAAATCTAAATGTCAAAAAATACGGTATATATACATTGAATTATCAATTTCATAATTATTAACATAACAATAAATAATTCATTATTTACAATCACACTTAATCCCTTACCTTTGCTAAAACTAGCAAAAAACCGAAGACGAGAATTTTTAAGTAATTTTAATTGAAAAACTAGTTGAACTCACTTCAGCAAGGACTTAAAAGTTTTTTCCTGAAAAAGCTTACATTCGAAGAATTATAGAAAAAAATATAATTATAATATGAAAGAAAAGTAAAAGAAAGAAAGTAGTAGAAACTCTAGCAAAACATCCTGATTAAATAAAGAGTACACTTAAGAAAGCACTGATTAACATGAATTAATGTACGATATGTTACAACTGATATTAAAATAACTTGTGAGCACTAACTATCTAAAACAAAACTAAGTATTTATGATTATAAGAAAGGCTAAACTTAGTTAAGATAATCTCCAAATATAGAGATTTTAAGTCTAAGTTCGGACTGCATCTCTAACACTGAAATGAAAATAGACAGTTTTTTTAGATGCCTGTCACTGGCAAGTGGTTATCTATGTAACTCAAGCGCCTTATGAAGTCGAGAACATAGATATGTTAATTCTGTTAATATATATATATATATATATTATATTATATAGAAATAAACCATATATTTCAATATGACAAGTAATGTTGGCGGTGTAATTTGTGTGCCCATTCCATACAAAATAATTTCATTTCATTTCTTCAATTCGCTCCATGTTTCCACTCAGCTATAATAATGCATCCTAATTCCGAGATGGATAAGTACGTCTAGAAAGAGATCCACCTTTTTTTTCACAAGTTTTTTTGACGAATATCAATAAATTATAATAGCAATCATTTCATAGCAAGTAAAATAAAAAGCGATGAATGTATTACCAAAAAACTTTGTCAATTTTACGAAAAATTGTGATATTCATAATATCAATACTAGAAAAATAAACATCAAAGCTCGCAGTGCCCTTCATTCGGTTCCATTAAATATAATAAACTTTCAAACAACATTACTATTTTTTTTAATAAAAATAATTAGATAAGTAAAGCGTAAACTCGTGACTTTGACGTTGACTTATTATACCACACATGAATGATAAATCACTGAGGGATTTAATGTGATTCGAAATTACAAATTATTTATTATAGTTATCTGAATAATGATGAAATTGATGTTCATTATTTCTTTTATTGTGTTTTTGACATTTACATTATGACTGCTATTTTTATATATTTTTTTGAGGTTTGTTAAATTTTACCCGTATAACAATTAAGTATTTTAATAAGTAGCCTAAGATTATTTATTTGTTTTAACTACTTATTTACAAGTGTTTGTTGCTAGGCCTACATGAATTCAATATTTGTAGTGTGAAACCGGCAATGTGCCTTCATGTTGTGTGCGTGTTCGTTTTTATGGATGATTTCTATGTATTTTATTATGTATTAATTATTTTTGAATGTGTGTGTTGCCTGCGTGTCCATAGTATTAACTAGATTTGGATCTAAGTTGGTCTATGTATGATTGTCCCCAAATATTTATTTAATCAAATTGAAATTAGCTATAATACCTATACTTTTATCGCAACTACACCACCAAGATAATTTTATCAGCTTAACTATACTCGTAAGAGACTTACCTGCGGTCTCGCACTAACTATTTGATGTGTTTAGATTTGTTTGAATTGAGCGTAACGAGCGTGCATTCACCTAAGTCTGAGCGCAGTCAGAGGACGTCCGGAACTTCCACTACGGTAAACCTCACCTTAATTGACATTTTGGTAACGACGGGAACAATAACAAACAGTTACGGCAACAGTTATTCAATTGATTCAGGTAATAAAAATAAAATATAAGTAGATACAAGTCCATTCATAGTTCGTGATCAGCAACGCAGGCAGGTCAAGTGGACACAGAAGCAAATCAGCTACAGGATTCATCATTTACTAACAAATGTATGACATAATCCGCAACAGGCTGCGTCAATCTTAACCACTAAACTAACGCAGACATTTTCAATAAAAGTTTCCAAAAACAAATCCTTGAAATTTTATCTGAGACAACTTAATATCTTTGTGCAATTTGTTTCATTGCCATCTAGTCGCTAGAGTGCATTTGGTTTAGTTTAGTGTACTGTAGCATTACCCTATCTATATTATGTATAGTTCTTAGTGAGAGCGTTTTAGGAGGTAGGTGCACGTCTATTGCACTGTATAACTTATCATTAATAGTATTATTGTACTTGCTTCTGTTGTTTCTCCAATAAAGAAAATAAATAAATTAAACTAGACTGTACCGTTTCGGTAATATATGTTGATTTTGTAGCATTCAAAAGAACTATATTTATAAACCAGTAACAATTTGTGGTCGCGGCCGGCAAAACGTCCCACTTTGTCGCTTGCCATAAGGACGCCTTGACAGGTTATTCCTATAAAGATACAAGCAATTAGCCGGCCGCGATGACATTCATAAATTAATAAATAAAAGAAATGATAATTAAAAACAAGCCATGATTTCATAGAAGGTAAAAGAAATGGATGCTTAGTTTTTAAGTACGCCAGTTTTAACCTAGTCGGTATTTTTTATCATTTATTTTAATGACATTTCCAGTTTTAATCTCGTAACACGGTTTGTGTTCTATACGTCAACATTTTGTAGTTATAACGGTTCTTAAGGTCTAGTTTCCCAGCAAAACAAGTGAACATCAAAAAAATACTAGATCATTACTTCACATGTCCTAAAACAGACTAGGTCTTATGAGGCTATAACTAAACGCACCATAAAATTCACAGCCACTCCAGCAAAAAACCTGTCCATAAATGTGATTTAGAACAAACGCTTAAATAATGACCCTGGTTGAATAGTTGGTGAAGACAAATTACTTTTCTATGGACCAGACTAATGCAACTTACGCTGGAGACACCACCTGCCTTTGCAATTTTTCCCGTCGGCCATATTTAATTTTCAGGATTTAATATCTTTTGATTAAACTTGTGTACCGCTCGGTGGCTTCCTACTTTATAGCAAGGATATTTATCATTCTGGAGTAAAAGAAAAAAGTGGGATGAAATCGGAAAACTAAATGAAATGAATCGGGTCAAGTTTTTATTATGGCGCTTGGTTTGTTTTAAAATTGCATTCATTCGTCTTCGTGGTTGGAACTTATCAGTTCATTTTATAGTTTGAGACAGATGATGTTTTAGCGTTTTGAATATGTTTCAGCATTTTCAGATACAGCGAAATGATTTTATTTACGTATGTTACACATTTGTTAGAAAATATATCGTGTGATATTTTACCTACTTATATTCAAAAACATCTGTTACGAAAAACCAATAAGCGTAAGGCTGCGTTTCCACCAGAGATGTGCGAGGATGCGTAACGAGGGATGTTATTTTAAAACCAATAGAGTCACTTCATTTGTTTACTCGCTCAGTATGTAGTGATTTGATTGGTTCTTAACAAACATATCCTTCGCTATGTATCGTTGCTCATCTCTGGTGAAAAAGCAACCTAACAAGCTATAAAAATCACA
The DNA here is from genome assembly GCF_033807575.1 of Cydia pomonella. NCBI lineage: Eukaryota > Metazoa > Arthropoda > Insecta > Lepidoptera > Tortricidae > Cydia > Cydia pomonella. Next base: position 4,078,338 of record NC_084717.1, on the reverse strand, counting down.
TTAAGATTTTTACTAGCAATGAAGAGAACTGAGGATGAAAATATTTCGCCGAACATCAATATTTCAATGACAAACAAAATTGTATTTTCTTTTCCCAAGAGTCAAGAGCCTAAGTTTTCTCTTTGCCTGATATTTGTATCATAACACAAATCCCAAAGTGTTTTTTCCCTACGCTAAATTAAACATGGTATTGTACCGATTGAACAAATAAGAATTATTACCAAAGTCAATAGAACAATCGGCTTTTTAAGGAGGAACAATTAATTATGTAAATTAATAAACAAATACAAATCTTAAAGCAACTTGATTTCTTTAACATTTATCACCATTTATCAAAATATAACCTAAACAATTACAAATTTAACAGATATAATTTAGATTTCGCGATCATTAAGTTAGTACCTATAAAAATCAATCGCGCAATTCTAAAATAGACTTGCCCTATAGTTACTGTCGACAGCGCTATCTCGAGTAAAATTTCAAACTAATCATACAAGCATAGCTCATGACTACTTGCATACAAAATGGCGCACGGGGAATACTAACTGCTCCTTCTAAACTCCAACAACAAAAAACTTTGGCAGACCCGCAACTCACAAGATCTGTTAAAGCGGTTATGATCTTAATAACAGCTGCAACTTAGAAGAAACTTCCGTTTGAACACGTACGGGAAGCGCCATACATTTCCTATGGACGTATGATCTTTTGTGTATGGACTGTGGATTTATATTCCTTAGTGCACTGTAAGCTTTGTACTACTATATGACCCGTGTGGCGACGCGAGCTAGACCCATGGCCCGATTCGAAATTTAAGATACGTCAAGAATGCGGTCTATGAGATACGATACCTATAAATAAATAAATAAATAAATATTATAGGACATTATTACACAAATTGACCCACAGTAAGCTCAATAAGGCTTGTGTTGAGGGTACTTAGACAACGATATATATAATATATAAATATTTATAAATACTTAAATACATAGAAAACACCCATGACTCAGGAACAAATATCCATGCTCGTCACACGAATAAATGCCCTTACCAAGATTTGAACCCGGGACCATCAGTTTTTCAGTTCCATTCGTAGGCAGGGTCACTACCCACTGGGCCAAACCGGTCGTCAAATCATGGATCGGATATGTCAGTCAGCCCGATTCGAAGAATGATTAAGACACGTTTAAGATCTTGGAAAGATCTTTAAAAGATCGATAACTGAACGAAATGTCAAAATTGATGTCTATTTCGATTCTGCTGTGAGCCCAATAAGATCTATCGACGATATTTCTAACGTCAACGTGACATTGGTTGCCCGAATCGAACTGCTTCTGTCAATTATACGACACAACATACAAATGATTTCTAAATGAGAACTTATCTAAACCACAACTTATCGTTATCGTATCTTACCCTTCTGAGTGTCAGTGTATTCTGTTCTGAGGTCGAAGAGCTTTCTGTAATGTGACGAAGCCTGCGCTGTGGATCTGATGGTATGCTATTTTTTGGTAATAAAGGATACAGGGTGTCAAAAGTGACGTTTCTTCAAACAAAAAGGTTGCTTTAAACAAGAATGCACATTTGACACTGACGTATGATCCATATCGTATCTAGACCTAATATTTGACGCATCTTAAAGTTCGAATCGGGACGCCAGAGCCTGCATCGGAGTAAGAATTTACTACGTGGTTGTAGTTCGTGTTATACTATTTATTTTTACTTACGGAACGCCGTATCTTAGCGGCTTATTAATTTTTCTCTCAAAGTAATCGGCTTTTGCTTATAAGTATACTATAAGTAGCAGTTAAAGATAAAATTTTCTTTAACGTAAATGTATGTGTTTAAAAATAAATGTATTTTATGTCTTTAGACATTAATCTATGCTAGTTGAACATACTTAATTATATTATTTTCAGAGGGGTGTATCGGTTAATGCAATCTGTGACTTAATGAACCAATAAATTTATCAAAACATTTCATCAACCTTGAAGTTCCCCATCTTCAATGCAAATTGTATTACACGTGTAACATATACGGAGTTACGGCTGTAATCAAATTATATAGCTGATTGTAATATGAGCGTATGATATGACGTAATTACGCAAATTCCACGTACACGCCTTGTAATAAGGTGTTTGGTAGATTTAATTGATATTTTAATTAGATGCGCGTAGTTTGATTATCTATGAAAGCTATTAACCCTAACCGACATACAATACTACTACTTACTATGGGACCAGTACCCCTAGTGTAAATCTATTCGATATCGTAACGTTTGCGTTAAGTCTCATTTTGTATGGGATATTGAGTTTCCAAAACGTCCCGCTTGGCGCGTTGTTTCTAAATCACGCTATCGAATAAATTTACACTAGGGGTTCAGAACATATTTTAATATGAGACCAACCTTGACTTATTCCGAAAAGATTGGTATAATATAAATTGTCAAAGACAGAGACGCGTGGAAGAAAAAGACTTCGCCCAGCATAAGATAGTGCGACACAATTAGGCTAACAAATAAAAATTAAAAATATAACATAATATTATAAATATAAATAAATGCTATAAAGACATTTTAAATAAATTGACTACGTCCCGCGGTAAGCTCAAGAAGCCTTGTGTTATGGGTACTTAGACAACGATAGTATAATTTATACAAATACTTAAATACATAGAAAACATCCATGAATGTTTGTTCTTTAGTCATGACTCAGGAACAAATATCTGTCCTTATCACACAAATAAATGCCCTTACCGGGATTCGAACCCAGGACCATTGGCTTCATAGGCAGGGTCACCCACTAGGCCAGACCGGTCTTCAAACATACTCGTTTTAGCTACACTGTAACACTTAGGTATACCTGCAAAGGAAAGACGGAGTGAAGGAGACATTTTGACAAGCACTGTGTTATATTTACCTGAGCATATTGCACAACGAAGGCTGCAAAAATATATGAACAAATAAGAATAAAATTGATCCCGCAGAAAACCGTGCTATGAACAACAGAATTCATATCAGTAATTTCAAAGTTTTCTAGAATTTTAGCATATTCAACGAATAATGTAGAAGTTGGGTAAGACAAACAGATTTAACCATAAACTAGTAAACTATTATTTTCTTCACTTTATAACAGGAGCTTTAACAACGTGCAACGAATTTAAAACTGCATAAAAAGCTTTAGTGCGCGTTTAAGACTGAGAACCTCAGTGAAGAGTTGAGAAAACAGACTTTTCACTCAACGGTTAAGTGATTAAGTTTTTTAGTGCATTCATCTTAATTAGATAAATCTTTTGATTGTTAGCTAGCAAAGTCCAAACTGTGAGTCGCGAAGGCTCTATAAAAGCCCGCGTATAGGTAGAGCGGTCAGGAGAATGCCTTTGTAAAACCGCTTGATATACGAATGTGTTCTTACTCACCCAGTGTCTAAACGCCTCCTGCAAGCGTTCTAGTTAGAAGTTACCTACATTGGAAAAAATGCAGAACTCTGGACTGGACGTGGAACTGGGAATTCAGAATGCTCTCTATCTGCGCGGGCTAAAGGCAGAGGGGTGCAAACCTCAGTAAAAAAGTTAAATATTATAAGATTACAAATAGCGAAGATAAGGAGGTCGCGCAATTGTTTTTTTAGAGGGTCGTGAAAACAGTTGAAAAACGTGTAACTAGAGATAACGACGAAAACAACATGGCGATAGCGAGAGTATTAAAGTGAGGTATGATCAGACCGTTTTTTATCGAGGGATTTATAAGCGTTTGATTTTAATAGTTAGACGAGTTCGGAACTTCAGCTAGCCACTTGCTATACAAGAACATTAAACCTAAAATAATTTGAAATATTTAGATACACGTGTATTGTATATATAGTGTGTAGATCTTTACGGGCGATAAATCAAACCAGATAAAAAAAATATCCGAATAATCATCAATTAAAAAGTTTTTTTTTTTAAGTTATACAAGATCCCGTAATTATTTTTTTGAAAATTAACCGACCAGCAATGAACTGCAAATATTACGACACATAAAATGATGACATTGTGAGATACGACCTTTATATAGTAATTGCCAACAAGCGTAACAGTTACTTTAAAACGCTTGTATCTCGTAACCTGTTGTTTCACATGGCGGGGTGATTTTTTTTGTATGGTTAATATATCCATTGTACTTTTTAAATTAATATGGATTTTTATTTAAATCATAAAATAACATAAAGTGGTACTTTCTTATAGAAATTTTATCCATGATATAATCGCTTATTTTATAGTATGCTCGCGAAATGAGTTTTTGCTTAACAACAGTTTTGAATTTAGAATCTGTAAGTTCGGTGACATTTTTTGGTATCTTATAAAATATATATAAAATTAAATTTTTATTTATTCGTTAGCATACATGCTTTTTACAATAACAGGATAGATGTCTCTTTCTAAGTATTCAGATATACTTGTGATAAGAGACACCGCTCTTCCGCAGTAAAGTATCTTAACTAACAAAGGTGATACAAATTAACTTAAAATACAGAAAATGCTGTATTACTACATGAGTTGAGTAGAAAATAGAAAAGAAAAATTAATAAATTTACAGGGTAAAGATGCCAGGTTTCCAGTTCACTTAAGAGGGGAGTAGGGGGAGGGGTGTGTGTATGTGTGTGTGTGCGTGTGCGTGTATGTGTGCGTGTGTGTGTCTGTGTGTGTCTGTGAGTACGCGCGCGTGTCCGTGTGTATGGGAGAGTATCTGAAATGTCTATAGGTAAATAATATTATCTATGATAGCAAATAGTGTATATAATAAAAAGCAACAGAATTTATCATATTACACAGAATTTGATTTTATGTTTAATGTATAGTATCTTACTTATGTTAAGAGATCTTCAATTTCGAGATAGCTTTTATCTTTAAGCCAGTTGATTAGCATTGTCTTACACTCTTTGAGCCTCACAGGGTAGATGTCACATCTACTTTATACCTTGACGCTCAAGTGCTCAGTGTTCGAAAGCTATATATAATAAGGGTTGCATTACATGTACATAAAAAAGCCTTAAACCTCCCCGAATATAAGACATTACTTACAAACAGAATATTCAAAGTACCTGTCACTTCCGTCAACACTTCATTTTCACACCGCTTTGCAATTTTCTTGTATCCCCGTATTTACAACCGATTAATCAGGCTTTATAAATTTCAGGAACACTCAGTAATTGAAGCAAAAAAGCTACTAATAAAGTGCATGATGCACCTATCCTATTCAGAGACAGAGAACCTCATAAGGATACCATACTGATACACACTTGCATACTCATATGAACACAAACATATGCACTCCTATGCATTCCAGTCCCACACACACTCGCACACAAAAACACACACACACACACACACAAGCACAACTCTTATTCTATCCTAATATTTTACTTTATTAAGTTAATAGAAGGCAACAATTTTATTTTACTTTAACTTTATCTCTATTTCTCTATCTTCTTTCACTATATTAAATATATATCGTCTAGTTTTACAATTTAGTCTTCCCTGTAATAACGAATGTACCTACCCATTGTTCAATTCTCTAATACTATTTTGTCTAATAATTTCATTTAAACTTGTTATTCGTTATTAGCATTATTGTATTACTAGATATTTAGGGTTATCATTCTCTCCTCCACGGGACAGGCAAAGCCTAGTGTGGAGGTCAGTAAAAACTGTATCCAAGTGAATATTTTTTGAAATAAACAATTTTTACTTTTACTTTTGTTAATATTTTTATTTACCATATTATATAATCTTGTAGATTGAGCAGTAAACTGTATTTTTGCATATGCTGTGTTGGTGATAACTACGGGAATTACATTAGGTTTTCTACATGAAGTGATAGGGTTATTTTTATACATGGTATTTTTATGTTTCTTTAGTATGACATTTAACACGTAAAGTTTTCTTACTGTCAGTAAGTACTTCTAAGGAAATATTACCGAAATATACTTCTTATTCTTAGGTCCTATGCTAACTACCGTTTAAATATTAGCCCGTATTGAATTTACACTCTGTATATGTAAAGTCCACTTCACAGGAAACTACTCGGTAAACAGCAAATCAGCCTGGATGGATTTTCAGTATTCCTGATAAACAATAGTCCCGAACAATACATTCAACTTTAATAACAAAACTTCCCTGAGACACAGACATATCGTAGTTTATGTGACTGCTACATAATGAAAGACATTAAAATACGAGTGTTGGTTTATGAAAGGAATGAAATAAATTTTATAAAAGGATCACACTAGTATTTAATTGCCTATTTATGTACAGTTACATACACTGCTTTAATTATCTACATCAATTGATATCATAAATTTCAACAAAACAAAGTAATTTTATACTTACAAACTAATTAAACGTCAAATGGCGGTCATGCAAACTTTTTCGCGCATGCCACGCATCCGTGGTTTCTTTTTTTATTCAGAGATAAACGAGAGTCGAGGGGCGAAAATTGTCCAAATTGTTTGCAACTGACACTTCATTTCAAATAAAGCGTCATCTCGACTGATATTAGAATAGAGGCCAAATAAAATTTCTTTGTTTCTCAGAGATGTTCTAAATTTTAATGTAATTAAGGTATCAGTTATCAATAATGTAAAGTTCAAATTACGATGCACCCACTAATACATGTTTGTTAATATAGGCCGTTAGCTTATCGTTTCTGAATATATTATAGAGAGGTTATAATTTAGATGTAGATGAAATAGTTATATTAACACGGGGAATTCAAGTATTTTAAGTTGTAGATTGCTCGTCACATTTCGCACCATAACCAATGTATAATATAATAAGCTCCCGTTGATGCTCCGCGTTATGGAGCGAAACATGTTCAGCAATCATCAATTCAAAATACCTACGTAAGTAGGTAATCTGTATTTAAATTTTAATACATACAAATTTCACTGAATCTTTCTAACGATATTATGATTCATTAATAGAACTTCACCAATGTCAGCATAGGTATTATTTTTCTATTTCACTTTACCTGTTTTTTTAGATTTAAATAAGTTACGTAAATAATTATCTTTCTGTATTACCTAAACCGTGTTACGGTAATAATAATAAACAAATTTAATATTGAATTGAAAAATAGACAAAGAAAAGTTGATCAAATTATTCGTATCATACGACGGGCGCCATTTTAAATTTATTCTTATTTTATTATAGATTGACTCGAATTTATTTTATTCTAAGTACCGTTTTTATTTTTAGATTTTATCATCACATTATTTAATATGTTGGTGAATGAAAAAAGTCCAATATTGCATTGTTCAGATTGAACAACGTAGTTAAACTACTCTATAGTGTACATTGTATCGATACGACACATGTCATCGTTTAACAGACAGTGCATACATTATCACCGACTGGTACCAGAAAATGTACAATTGGGCTACATTCTCGACTGCGCATTATATTCGACACATAAAAATGATGACAAAAGAAGATATCTATGTTGCTTATTATTATAACTTTAAAAATCCTTACTTAAAAGTGCATCTTGAGCCCAGAAATAAGTACCAGCGAACTAGACTGCTAGTAATAAGATAGGATAGATAAGATTCATTTATCGTCAAAAGTGTGTACAATGAGATCGCATGTCAAAATAAAAATGTCCTACAATTTGTCCGTTTCGGGCGTACAATATTATAATACACTAAAATTAAAAGTAATAAATTCAAAACAACAACAAAATAATGTATCTACATATAATATTCGCTTAGCTGTAAAAACATTTCATTAATAGCCATTTCTTAACAGAGGACGGACCGACGCAGATAAACACAAACGGCCACATTCGAACTTTAAGATACGTCAAATATTAGGTCTAGATATGAGATCGGATATGTCAGTATCAAAAGTGAAATTTTTGTTTGAAGTCATGTCACTTCTGACACAGACATATCGATTCATATTGTATCTAGACTTAACATTTGACAAGTTCGAATTGGTCCGAATGGTTAGCAATCTTCGATTTAAAAAACGCAAGTTTTAATATGTCTTTGTTTTACGGAAGTATTGTTATGTTTGATCTTGATTTGATGATGTGAATATATCAAGAAAAATCAGTAAATTATAACTAGAGATAATGGTTTATTTCTAAAAAAAACACTCATATTGTTGATGCAACTGGAAAGATTGGCCAAAATAGCGCACTGAATGTGCACCGCAGATCGGCCGAGGCATAGGCAGACCAAAAAACAAATGGCGAAACGGCCTGGACCTGTGGCGACAGGCAGGAGCATGCACAAAGGCATGAAGAGAGGCGGAAGACAGGTTAGGCTTCTGCCCAAAAATAGTGGGACATAATGTAGGCTACAAAAAAAATGCTACCTATTGAATGTTGGTTTCCGAATATGGTCCCAGGACAATTGTAGCGTGGCATAAATTTACGAATGAGCCTGTAATAAAATCAGCCCGAATGGAAATCGCCAGGACCGGATTTACTCCGATCCTTTGTGAATTATCCCTGAAGCAATGTGGGATAAACGCTCTGCATAGTATTTAGTAATGTTTAAGCTTATAATTGTGCCTGAAGACTAGATATTTCGGAGTTACCTAACAAGATTATCATCAATCCGGGATAATTTCAGTTACTTACTCGTTTAGAATATGATTGAAAATTCTTAAATCATAACGCAGTATGCGTGAAGGCAAATGGCTCCTTAGCATTAATTTTCAAACTGTTGTCATTTTACATTATGTAATTCTTAGTACCATTTTACTGACGCAGCGGCTTACGTGAGCGAATAACTCGCGAATGCAATGCGGCGCGGCGCGGCGGCCCAACGGCATTCGCGTTCACAACGAGATCGCCCACGTAGGACACTTTCATAGGTATCAAAGGATTGAGTCGGGTGACAATGCAATATTGTGGTACCATCAAGCTGATCTGATGACGGAGACAGGAGGTAGCCATGTGATAAAACAACGCAACCTAATTGCGTTTGGGGTTTTTAGGATTGTCTCGATAAGTATTAGTTGTCTGTGGAAAAAAAATTAGTCAGCGCTAAAAGCTTGTACCAAAAATGAATTTTTTGCCAAAAACTTATGTTACACAAAGAAATGAAAAATAACTAAATGCTATTATGAATTTATTCCTATTTAAACAAAGAAGTTTCATTTGCTTTTAGACTCTTATTTTTGCATACTTGCTTTATAGTTCGTGTCATCCACGGTGACGCGCAGATTGGTCAAATATAACCTTTAATAACATGACATTACAAGTCAAGGCATACGTCTTTGTGAATGACACGATCTATACTATTATGATCTAGCTTTCAATTTATTCTCAAAATAATCTTCACTATATCCTGTGCTCTTAGTTTGAAACAGCTAGACATCATTAGAGTTACCAATCATTGGTTACATTATCTGATGGAATAAGCATTCAATGGTATAATAAGATGTCCAATTATGGTAGCATAATAGACCGACCTAGAGATTTAAAACTGTTATTTTCTCGAGTTTTCTCTTTACCTCTACCCTCTATAGTAAAACGTGTCCGCCCAGTGACAATTCGTTAATTTTCGACATTCCTAACCATTCCAGCAACACATTTACGCACCGGATCAATGGCGTAGCAGGCGATGATGCGTTAAATCGTAAGCACATTATTTGAGCCTTCAACGTCCCGTGTTGGTCCCGTGGGGTGCTATATAACCGAAATTCGAAGGTTATTCGCAGGGAAATTAAGGACAGGTTTGTCATTTTGAGACTGGGTTTAAATATTTGATTTGTAAAAGGGCCCGTTGGGATTACAGTCCATTTCGGATTGGATAAAAATGATGCAGTAACGAACTAACGAAGTTGTCGATAAATGAACGTGTAATTCGGATAATTTTGAAGTTTTCGGTAAATTGACAGTGAGTTTCGAGAATGTCTATATTATTAAATATAGTGTGCTAACTTCTTCGTCAGACTTCCCCGGGCTGAGTGAAATTGCACACGCCGAAAGACCAGTCGAACGCCAGATGCTTCGCTTTAAGGATTCCTGCATGCAGGATAAATAAATAATAATAAATAAATATTATAGGACATTATTACACAAATTGACTAAGTCCCACAGTAAGCTCAATAAGGCTTGTGTTGAGGGTACTTAGACAACGATATATATAATATATAAATATTTATAAATACTTAAATACATAGAAAACACCCATGACTCAGGAACAAATATCCATGCTCATCACACGAATAAATGCCCTTACCAGGATTTGAACCCGGGACCATCAGCTTCGTAGGCAGGGTCACTACCCACTAGGCCAAACCGGTCGTCAAATGGTGGACATGTTGTCCTTTGGCATCGGGGGAAACGGAAGCCCTTAAAAGAGCGGAATTGCATCGCGAAACATGACGAAGACTAGCTCGATAATAAAATTCAAAGCAGAAAAGACTTCACAGGAACCATCAACAGATTCGCGCTTCACCTGCAATCTTTGTGGCAGGAAGTGCCGTGCTGAGATTGGACTTTACAGCCCCAGGAAAGGATGTGGCGCACCTTCGATCTCCGATGGCGTACGGACCTCTTCTTCTTAATTAACTGTTGCTGCAATAATTATCTGTCAAAATGCTGCGGTCAATGATGAACGTGCTAAGGTAGACTTAGCCGGGTAGACACAGACTAATTAGTTCCATACAAACTACTGCTTACTTAGTTGCTTGCTTAGTTGTGATATCGCAATTAGTATTGCGAGGAATATCTTCATTCCTCACCTACGGCGATACGGGCATCATCTTAACTAAATCAGTAACGTATAACTTATATCACGTGCTGATAAAATTCTGCTGACCGGCGCAACGTTTTCTGATGAGAAATAAAATAATAAGAGAGGGAGAATGAAAGAGAGAGAGATATAGAGAGAGATAATATAGAGTATAGCAACATGCTGCTTGCATTTACATTTAAATTTGTAGGTTTATGTCTTAATTCATCACCGAAACGAGTTTTATACACGACAGCATGCTCACTAGAGCACTAAAAATATTACACTGTTTAACGATAAATTGAACTGTTATTGTAACCGAGGATTACGGTTCAAGCAAAATTTTTAATTTCGACTATATTCGTGTGTATAACTTCCTGAATCTGACTGTCGTCAAACCTAACGAAATAAACCATTTAATTTACACTTCATGTTCCCCGTTCATCAGCTTAGTTCCCTGAATAGTTACAAAACTCTTTATAACACTTACAACGTCCCTTTTAAAACACAATTTTTCCCCGAATTCACACAAAGAGCGCGCAAACGACTTTCAAGTGAGGTTCTAAAAAATTCCGCTTTGAATTTTTATAAAATCTTTTATTGAATGAGATTCCTCTTAAGAGGGAAGAAGCTTTTTGAATCTAACGAAATAATGATAATCGTTCAATGAAATTCCATTTTGGGAGAAAACGGTTTCCACAAACTGAAGGGGATACGGGAGCTGAAACAAATATTTAAATGTGAATATATCCGTCTCGCTAACGGAAGCGACTTCTAAAACTAGTGCGATAAGGACAACGCCAGGTTAGGCGAAAAATTCTGTGTAGAAATCTCTAAAAACAAGGTTTCATACTCGACTGTTTCCTCCTCCAAAACTTAACTGAATGTAACGAAATTTTGAGATCTAACTGGTAATAAAATTTGCTGTGTCGGACTGTTTTGATTTTTAGGCTAATTCATATCAGTTTTGAATACCATGCTTCTCTTTGCAGCCTAGTAAATTAGGCTGTTGTGCGAATATTTGAAGTGCACTAGCGCCTTAAGAAACAAAAATATAAAGAAAAAGTAAAACAGTCCGACACAGTCTAGCTTCAAAAACCATGGAGGAAACAGTCGACTACGTTTGTATGGAGAAATGACTACTCCAGCCTGTTGTTTCTTAACAAATCATTTTGATTTTGATGGCTTCGCTTTAAAAAGAAATGCTTTTTGTGTTGCAAATATTGAAAAAAAGCGGCTAAGTGCGAGTCGGACTCGCCCATGAAGGGTTCCGTGCCATTTATGACGTATTAAAAAAACTGCGTATTAGATCTCGTTCAAACCAATTTTCGGTGGAAGTTTGCATGGTAATGTATATCATATATTTTTTTTAGTTTTATCATACTGTTATTTTAGAAGTTACAGGGGGGGGGGGGGCAAAATTATATAAGAAACCTCAATATCATTTTTGAAGACCATAGATACCCCACACGTATGAATTTGATAAAAAAAATTTTTTGTGATTCAGTTCTAAGTATGGAGACCCCCCAAATTTATTATTTTTTTTTTCTATTTTTGTGTGAATATCTTAATGCGGTTCATGGAATACATCTACTTACCAAGTTTGAACAGTATAGTTCTTATAGTTTCGGAAAAAAGTGGCTGTGACATAATCGGACAGACAGACGGACATAACGAATCTATAAGGGTTCCGTTTTTTGCCATTTGGCTACGGAACCCTAAAAAGGAAAACCTATAAACCTAGTTTTTCATTGTGTCAACAACATACTAAAAATCATGGAGAATGGAAAATATTTAGAAGTCGAAAAACGTTTTTTGTTCTTGTATACTTCCCTCTTAAGCCTACGTTTTGCAGCGGGGAGCCTCGGACTTAAGTGCGTCTTACGATCGGGACTGGACTAAGATTAAGGGTGCTCGAGAACTGTGCATTTGAAATGACTTGAATTAAAAATTACCTACCTACTGACGGTATAGTACATTCGAGTTCATAAATATGTATACATATCTTTACTTTAGTAACTATTTGCAATGAGATGAAAAAATGTATACATATTTATGACCACGACTGTACCTATAGCCATTAAGAACAAATATGTTTGAGAATGTTTTTGTACTAAAATTGTTTTTTCATCAATTTATATCTGTGTGGTTGACTTCTTTTTACTGGTAGGTGAAGGCCTTAAACCATATTTTTCTTATATTTTGCAATATTTAAAGATTAACATGAAAAATTATATAGTAACGAATAGCAAACGAAACGCGTGGTGTTCAAATTGTTACCTAAAATTAATTTTCTATAAAAAACATCCTTAACCGCATCATTAAAAAACAATTTGAGTAATCACAAACAATAAATAAAGTTAAAAAAAATTACTTTTCAACTTCAAACGATAATGTTTATTTTTCGTTCAGATTTACAACTTCCCAGTGTTCCAGTGACCTTCGTTGCTCAGGGCAAGTCACATCTAAGCCCCGGCCAACCAATTTGCTCTCTGTTATGGTGAGCTTCGGAATTAATTCTAATGACGCTTCCTCTCAAAGATTATTGTCAGTTCAAATAGAAACGATCTGTAGGCATATTTGCGAGCACAGATCTCGAAATTAGATCGATTATATAGTTTTTACCGACGTATGGCAACATTCTAGCTTGTATACTTATATGTGGCAGCCTATATTAAAAGGGACCTTATGGCGGTCGGCGTTAACGCCGTTTTTAGCGGTCCACCAATACTAAAGCGGCACTACGTGACGTAAGCGCCCTTTTGATATGGACTGTCACATATTATTACTTGCTTGTATTCTTATTATTATTTATACAGTTGCCAACATAAAGAATATAAACCTATGTAAGTAAATATACTTTACAGTACATATGCTGGTACTTTACCGCACTACTGATAGTTAGCACATTACGTTACTATGACGAAAATTTAAAGGGAAATATGGACTGTAAAATGTTGTACGATACATGTGCGAATAGGCAATTCGACCCTTTGGTCGTGTTTTAAGTTAGGGTTCATCCATTAATTACTTCACACAAATTTCGAGGTTTTTTGACCCCTCCCCCCCTCCTTGTCACACTTGGTCACATTTGGCAAACCCCTCCCACCCCTGGTGCAACGTCACATTTTTAGCAATTTTGTTTTCAACGAAATCGGAAAATCGAATTAGGTATTATTAATATATTATTATTTAATCGAATGGCATAACAAAAAATCACAAGTAAATCGAAAATATATCAGGTATGTCACAAGTTTGTATCCAAGGTTTTCAGCCATTGGGCTACGTCAGGAGTAAGTGAGAACAGGTCATCGGGGCTTCCAGGATAGGCTCTGAGGGGGCACTCCTGTACCACGTGTTGGACAGTTTGAGATTCAGCGCCACAATCGCATCTGGGCGAGTCGATCCATCCACAAAGATGTTTAAAATGTGCGGTACGGCCGAACCCTGTCCGCAATCTGTTAAGCTTGCACCATTCATGTCGCGGGAGGCTGAACCCCTTCACTTTCACGCCGGGTGAGATTAGGCTACTAAGAGATCGGGCTGTCTTTGACTGCCAGTCAGAAGTCCATTTTTCTTTAAGACTGAGTCCGGATTCTATTAGGGCCTTAGCCAGCTTACAAGGTGGGTGACGTGATTTGAGTCGATGGTGATAACTGGGGTTAAGGAACTCTTGGCGCCCGGGGAGGTCTACTCTAGCTATAAGTTTCTGGGTTTCCCTTAAAAGTGCCTCTTCCCTTCTCAGTCTGGGAGGTGCAATGTTACATAGGACCGGGAGCCAGTAAGTTGGTGTGGGAAGGATGGTGCCTGAGATGCATCTCATCGACTTATTGAGTTCCACATCGACTCGGTCCGTATGCACGCTTTCCAGCCACACCGGTGAGCAGTAATCAGCAGTAGAGTAAACAAGGGCCAGGGCTGAGGTGCGCAGGCAGTCTGCGTTTTCTCCCCACGAAGTACCAGCAAGTTTATTGAGGATGTTGTTCCTGGTTTGCAGTTTTCTAGCCAATTTTGTAAGATGTTCTTTAAATGTGAGTGAACGATCTAAAGTGACTCCCAAGTACTTAGGGGCAAAGTTGTGCGTCAGTCTTTTTCCCTGCCAGTGTACATTTAACTCGTAGTTTGCCAGTTTGTTGTGGAGATGAAAGCAGGTGACTTCAGTTTTTGCGGGGTTAGGAGTGAGTCGCCATATTCGCAAAAAGGAAGCCAACCTCTCCAAGTCTTCAGACAAAACTAACTCGAGGGAAGCAAAGTCTTTAGCTTGGGTGGCCAGGGCTATGTCGTCCGCATAGATGAACTTTCTGGCGTTGGTGATGGGAAGATCATGGGTGTATAGGTTGAAGAACGCAGGAGCTAGAACCGAGCCTTGGGGGAGACCATTATTTAATTTTCGTTGTCGGCTTGATTTGTTGCCAAGGTGAACGGTAAAGAGCCTCTGCGCTAGCATGTTTGAAATGAGTTTCATGATCTTCATATTTGGGACTACGGAGAGGAGTTTAAATAGTAGCCCTTCTCGCCAGACAGTATCGTACGCGGCCGTAAGATCGATGAAGGCGATGCCCGTTTTAAGCCCCTTCTGGAAACCTGCCTCAATATGGGACGTGAGGGCTAGTACTTGATCAGCGCAGTTTCTACCAGCCCTGAAACCAGCCTGCTCGGGTGGTAGTATGTTTTCTATCAGGGGCCCGATGCGCTTTAGCAGCAGATTTTCTAGTAGCTTATAGCAACTGCTCAGGAGTGCTATGGGTCGGTAGCTTGAGGCGTCACTCGCAGGTTTTCCCGGTTTGAGGAGAGCTATGACTTTGGTCTCTTTAAAAGCTTTTGGGAGGGAATTCGACGACAAAATGTCTGAGAAGAACGCAGCCAGCCAGCGGCGTGAGTTTGGGCCCAGGTTTAGTAGAAACTCGTTGTACACTCCGTCTGTACCAGCCGCCTTTCCCAGTTTCAGGTTTTTAATTGCTTCCGAAACTTCTTCTATGGAGAAAGGTTCGGCTAGACTTGGGTCCGTAGTAAAATTTTGTTTTAGGGCTCGAAACTGATTTTGGATCATCCTGGTGTCTGTCTTCAAACTTTTTGCTCTAGAAGTTTCCACTATCCTGCTGGCGATCAGGTTAGGATGAATGTCTGAGCTAGCAGGTGGAGTCGATATTCTATTTCCAGTGAGTTTATTTAATGTCCGCCAAGCTTTCCTGCTGGAGTGTTTAAAGTCCAATTTAGAGACAGTGTCTTTCCATTTTTCCTCGCGGTTTTGATCCAGTGACAGAAGTAACTCAGCTCCAACATCACAGTCGCCCGTTTTGATGAAATTGTCATAGAGGCGTTCGCTTTCCCTGTTCCATCCGGGAATGTACTCCTTCCTATAACCACGCTTTATATAAGACTTGGCAGTTTTTAGCAACAGGCCCACGAAGCGTCCGTAGTTTCGGGCGGTAGCAGGAATAAAGCGGATGCAGGAATCCACTTTCATCTTATAGGCTTGCCAATCAGCCTTGTTGAAGTTCCATCTTGGAAGTGGCATGGAGTTGACCACAGGTATTTTGATGCCAACTTCCGAGAGCACAGGGCGATGTTGGCTATTGGGAAAGTCGTGTAGGACATTCCTGGTGGTTGACAAGGGGTGACCATTGCAGTCCCGAGTGACGAAAGTCAGGTCCGGGTTATAATCTTTTTTCCACCGCGCCGAGTGAAAGGAGCCTTTGTCTTTGGCATTGAAAACTAAATGTAGGTTGTTACCCTCAGCCCATTGAGCAAGGGCAATACCGTTGGCATCGTCGTTTTTGTATCGCCAGTTAGTGTGGTGGCTGTTAAAATCGCCTGTAAAGATGCAGGGGTGCTCGAAAGTAGGGATAGAGTTATCTTTCCATGATGCACTCGGCGATTTGTAGATGTTGATTACACGCAGACCGTTGACTTCAATGGCAATTAGGCTGTAATTCCCACCATCGGCGTGGTGGATGAGATTGACATCTTGAAAACTGCTTTTGACGTAGGTAGCAATGCCGTACTTAGGGTGATTTATGGCCTTGATCAGCGTGAAACCTTGGATGGTTGCCCGGGATTCGAAGTCCTGATCGTCCTTAGTGTGGGTCTCTTGGATTGTGACAACGTCAGCTCTAATATCGTACAGTAACTTTTGCAAGTAGTCCGACTTAGCTTTACTAATTCCTTCCACGTTTAGCTGACATATCCGGATTGATGGGCCGATGTCTTTTGTCGAGTGGCTCTGTAAAGAGCCGTTCGCATATGGTAACATTCCGATTGCATGTATATCTTCGATTCGTGTGAAGCGCTGCGAGGTCCTTCTAGAGAGAACAATGTGCAGCGGCCAAGAGTTGTTGCTCGTTTGGCACCACCCAGGGGACACGTGCAGCCCGTGCAGGGCGACTAAGGGTATTCTTCCTGCGGACGTGAGCAACATTCATCCCCCTATATATTATTGATAAAAAAGATATTAGAATATTTTTAATAAAAGAGATATTATTATTATACGGGGTTACTGATGAAGTTAAAGTGACGTCACAAGGTTTGTCACTCCCCCCTCCCGTTACAACATTTCACATTTTCTTGATGCAATAAAAATTATGCACCACAAGAAAAGGAAAATACGACAAAAATACCTGGAGGTTAACTGTGTTGTTAACTGAAATAAATATAGTTAGAAAAATAACTGATATCTGTACCCCTAGTGTAAATATTTTCGACAGCGAAACGTGACGTACGCGTTTGCGTTAAGTGTCATTTTGTATGAGATTTTTGACTTTCCAAAACGTCCCGCTTGGCGCGCTGTTCAAAAACCCATACAAAATGAGACTTAACGCAAACGCGTACGTCACGTTTCGCTATAGACTAAAATTACACTAGGGGTACTGTACTTATGTACTAAAACAACTTACGTTTAACTGTATTTTTTAGACTAGCCAACGAATTTTGAAAGCAATCTACTTCGAATAGATGTTTATTATAGTAACTATTATAGTAAGATGTAATAATAATTAGCACAATCGTTTGATTAATAAATATTTCCTAAAACGAAAAAACAACGGGTTGCACTCCGGGAGTGCCGGCAGAAGTGATAACTTCAATATTAACGTTGTGCATTTTTGATATTTTGGAATAGTTAGGGAATAATTTTGCACGAATTGCTTTAATTATCAATATAAAAGTACTATCATTTATGTGGTAAAATACAATATTCATTTATTGCGCTATCGTACACAAAAATGACAATTTATATGACATAAAAAAAATCCTACATCGGAACAAGGAGATCAAAGTCCAAGCTTGATAATAAACACTATCATGTGATGTAAACTAAACTAACTCCCGTGAGAAATATAATTAAAGTTACGATATGGAATAGATATGTTAGTGTCACAAGTGACGTTTCTTCAAACAATAATGTCATTTTTGACACGGTCATATCATTGGATATGTCAGTGTCAAATATGACATTATTGTTGTGCGAGTAATATATGGTTTGCCATATCATCGGAACAAGGAGATCAAAGTCCAAGTTTGATAATTACACTATCATGTGACGTAAACTAAACTAACTCCCGTGAGAAATATAATTAAAGTTATGATATGGAATAGATATGTCAGTGTCACAAGTGACGTTTCTTCAAACAATAATGTCATTTTTGACACTGTCATATCATTGGATATGTCAGTGTCAAAAATGACATTATTGTTTTGTGAGTGATATGGTTTGCCATATCGTCTCTAGAAAATTTCGACGTATCTTAAAGTTCGAATCAGGCTGTTGCGTTATTTTGACCCTCAGCAGATGGTTTACGAGGTAAACATCATTACCGCTCAATTAAGATCTGTTCCAAATTAAACTTTGTTAACAAAATTGCTCGAGTAACCAAGATTGCTACAATATTAAAATCTACAATATAGAGATTTTGGGGACTTCTAGTATCTTAAAGACAAAATTGGCTGTGATTCTCCTTTTACTTATGCCGTTTTGACAGACAGGGTAGCATCTATTTATAGAACCGAGCGTTTGATTGAAAAAAAACCTTTTCCTCGAAGCGAAGGAGATAATTGATTTTATGGAGGCTAATGTATGGAAATATTAACTTTATCGAATCAATTCTGAGGTGAAATGATTAGCATATAGAGAGGATCCGTGAAGTCAGATAGGTCGATCATTTTAATCAATTTGTAGGGGTTTTGCTTTGAAACGGAACCGCCTGACTTCCGCGCCGCTTAGCGAAATTAAAGAAACGAAATATGTTCTGACTTCACTTCCCTTTTTATTTGAATGAGAAATGTTATGTCCTTAATGAGCCGTTGTCTAGGTTGGTTATATAAAGTGAAAATACGGGATAGAATTTTGTCAGTAGAAAAACTTACCTACTTATACTACCTAAGTCCGAGTCATTTATGCGATTTTAAATATGAAATTCTCTTCTACTCCATTACAATTCTAAATTTGATTTGCTTTTGTCCTTTAAAAAGGACATCGGGAATAAAGAGGATAGTTCTCAATCAAGTTCTCTAAATATTTTCTGTCTGCAATATTGAACTAATAGTGATATTATATTTCTTAAAAATAATCAAGGCTTTAAACAAACATAGAAAAGAACATAGGGTTTTAAATAAATCATATTAG
Organism: Cydia pomonella; assembly: GCF_033807575.1. NCBI lineage: Eukaryota > Metazoa > Arthropoda > Insecta > Lepidoptera > Tortricidae > Cydia > Cydia pomonella. The sequence continues at coordinate 4,058,991 of NC_084717.1, read as the reverse complement.
ATACCTATATAGTTTATAGAAAAGGTTAACACATTTATATAATTATGACTAATTCTGGCCGAACGGCTGCCCTGTGGCTGAGTATGTAAAAAAAAGGTAAAATTCAAAACATTCTTCTATAAAATGTAAATGGCAGTAATTTAATTTAGAAATTAGATAGAATACGTCCACTAGAAACCCTCAAATATCTAATATTTATTTACAATAACAGTATTCATAATGGATGTATACAATGGTTTTACTATAACTAGCATAAATCTAAAATCGGCCCTTGAGGCATTGAAATTGAACCAAGGATGTTGTCGGCATTTCCACGTTATATCGCAATGCTGATACGTTGTGCGAGGACGCCGCTAGCTCTTCGGTCATCAGTTACGTTTCATTAGAATAATTTTATTTTACATTTGGATTGAATTGTTTTTTTTTTCTAACAGCAGGTACCTACGTATAGTTCATTAGACACGTTTCAAACAAGAAGCAAATATAAAACAATCATCCTAATTCTATCAGCAAAACCCTCTTAATTGCAAACGAACATGAAGACTCCTAAATCTTCCAAATGAAAAAAAATATGCAAAATAAAAACACTCGCGCCTTAATTTTCACTTCATAAACATTCTCAAAAGAAAATGATTATTCCCGCGAACAATAAATCCCAAAAAGTGACGGAGAAATTCTAAAATCCCTTCCCTATCCCGGTAACAATACGGGAATTTCCTGTAGGAAACGGAAGTGGGGAACAGACGCTTTGGCGAAATCTTTGTTCACGGACAATTTCGCGGTTTGCCGATGATATCTTTTTTTCATTCAGGTGACCAGGGCTCCGTTCTTTAAGGCTACAAGTTACATTTTTATGACTTTAGACTTAGATTATTTTTGATTATACAGGTTTAAGTTAGGAGTTTATGTTATGTGCTTAATTTATAAGCCCCTGGCGTCCGTTGACACGTTGTGTGGACGACATTCGGAAGATTGCGGGTCACTTCTGGATGAGATTAGTTCAGGACCGGGACAAGTGGCGTACTGGAAGAGAGGCCTATGCTCAGCAGTGAGCGATAAAGGGTTGATATAATGATGATGATGATGCTTAAATATATCGGTAAGCAATAAATAATATTTGTATTATATAGTATTGTATGTCTTAGATGTGAAATACTGATATGATAACAATCCTTTATATGTTTATTTGACGAGGTAATTGATTGTCGACTAGTTTGTGGAATTAAGATACATGTGTTGCAAATACATGACTAACAGCTGGTCGAAAACTTTTTTTACGCTGCTAGACATAATTTTGGCACTTCAATATTTTACGTATTAAATAATAGTGAAGACTTAGAAAACTGTGTCCCTACAAAAAAAAATACAACTTTTTAGGGTTCCGTAGCCCAATGGCAAAAAACGGAACCCTTATAGATTCGTCATGTCCGTCTGTCTGTCCGAATTTTATATCAGCTTGCAACCGTAACATACATAGATATTAGTATCTAAAACTATATAGACACTCCCTTACAATGGATACTGTTCCTTTTAGTATTATCAAAACATAATAATGTAATATGTATGGCATAAATACGTTTATTGTACCTATATATTGGCGTTATTTGTCTCAAAATGCACACAAGCCCTTTATCCCATACCGAAACCCTAAATTAAATCGCTACTTGTAACAAAGTGAGTTTTTATGTCCCATCCCATGGATAGCCTTGTCTGAAAGAATTAACCGAAGTGCATTAACGCAAATGGACAGGTGGTGTCCGTGCTCGGGGCTCTGTGCCCGCAGACACGCCGTGTTCGGCACGTGTTAGAGAGGGTGGAGTAAAATAAGCCTTTTTGCCTAATGTGTTTATCTTTCAGCCATGCTGTTTTCTAAGTGAAATAATTTTAATTATATTTGGGGACAATCTTACACAGATCGATCTAGCCCCAGACTAAGCACAGTAATTTGTTGCCACGAATCTAGTGTCGATACAAACAAACCCGACAGGGCTTCACGGCGGTTTTCTGTTACTTTAAATGTATTATTTTAATCTAGAATAAAAAAAATAAAATAAAAAAAAAAATAAATAAAAAAAAAGCTTGCTACGGGTATAGTCAGTCAGCATCAAAAGTAGCGGATCATAATACGCTTCAAAAGTATCTACCATTCAGTACAAGCTTAACAAAAAGTGATAATTCTATATGTAGCACAATAAAATGTAAACCGTAAAAGATAGACTTTTAGATGTCAATTTTAGGGTTCACTAATGTTTAACCAAAACAATGTTGGCAAATTTTCATTTTACAAAAAACGTTTCACCAAAGTATTATTTGGCAAATATGTTATTCCGCAAATGTATCATTTTACAAAAAGTCACTTGACAAATAATCATTTAGTAAATAATACATTATTACAATATGTCAAAATACAAAGTATCAATTTTATATTTTTCATGTCACCTAGTAATATGTTTAGCAAATTTATACATTCACCAAACTTTGAGGGAATAATTCTGCATGGTTGCAATTTTCATTTGGGCCAGATTATTTTGAGGTAAGTTACTTAGTTGCAAGACAAGCAAGCAATCGTTGCTTACATTTTTCGCGTTGTTAAAAAAAAAATAACCTCGAAGCCTAAGGCGGGAGCAAAGCTCCCGCCTTAGGCTTCTAACCTAACCTATCCGAGTCGGATTGCCCCGACAGGTCTGGCTCGCTTACAGTTTATTAGTACAGAAACACATGTCAAATAATACATTTTAGCAAACATTTTTTGACCAATGATAGATTTATTTGTTAACTTTGTTGTTAAATAATCATTTGTCAAAAAGATCTGTTATGAAATGAAATTTTATTAGTTAATTATTTGGTAATAAGAATAATTTGTCAAAAATATTGTTGTAAAAAAATGATTTGCTAAAATATAATTTTGCCAGTAGTTGGTTGCCAAGTGTCAATTTGCTAAACATGTTTTGGCCAAACGATAGGACACCCAATTTTAGAGCTTTATCTAAATTTAGATTTTTTTTCCGGAATATCAGATTCTTTTGGTGCGTTGTTTCATCCGCTACTTTTGATGCTGACTGTACTCAGAAGACCGGAGATGGCGGAACGAGCTTAATGCCTTTAATTAAGACGCGTGGAAAACTTCCCAGGAAAGAATAAGAATATAGAATAAGTATAATTATTAGAAGCAGGACACTCTAGACTAGTAAATAAATGCAAATTAAATTAAAAACGTAGGTATTAGATGCGTGAGCGCGCTTTAGTACCTACGCATTGACATATATATCTAAAGGACGGGCCTTACGGGCACTAAGAATGGTGCTAGTTCAGCGGTGTCACTCACGAATTCGAGCCAATCGTGCGGTCTAACGCAACTAGTAGAAACCAATGGCGCGCGAGATCTCGCTCTTCATTCATGTTATTGACGGGATTTTTTTATTACAGACAACACTATATATTTATTACTTTATGATAGTAAATTGTAGACTTCTAGAGTAGACCGTGGTAAATCGGATCACAGTGCGAATCGCATAAGACTACAATATATGATGATAATTTAAATATTACTCTAACTACAGTGACACCAAACCAGGTTAAATGACACCAATGCGCGAAATTCGGTTGCCATTCCACGTCCTGATAAAATGGATTTTAGTTAGCTGTGTCGGCTTAGCTGACAATCGAATTTGAAGGATTTATTTGCATTGAAAAAGCGTAATGGTGTTTTGTGAAATCGAGTTATCCCAAAAAATTTGGATGGAAAGCCCTGATTTAAAGATAGAGCATAATAAATCCAATACGGGCGATAAATTAAACCAGATACTTATAGTATTTATCCATGTAATTATTATTTCACAAGGTTTTTTTTAAGTTACACCTATTTATGACCCTGTAATTATTTTTTGAAGATTTACCGAACAGCAATGTACTCGTACCTACTGCAAATAATACAAGACACCATGACATAACAAGATACGAGCTTTTTATCGTAAATGTTAAAAAGGGTTGTCAGTTACTATAAAAAGCTCGTATCTTGAATTTGAGTGTTTTTTACATTGCGGGCCGAATTATTTTGTATGGTTATTGTTATCTTTGTATTTCTAAGCAAAATTTATCTCAATATACGTTTTAGGTCCTAAGCTAGCCACCGTTTATACATTCACCCGTATTGATTTACACACTTAAAATTTAGGTAGGTAAGTAAATAATGTTTTTGAACTAAAGAAAATACACTCCACGGTCAGTATAAAATAAAAACACAAATCGCTTAAGAATTACATATGTATAATTAAAGTAAAGTCGAGGAAATTGATTCTTTAGCAGTTAACGTGTCACGTTACAATGGACAGCTCTTACCATAAGTATGTACAGCCAAATTTACTTGAACCGCAAGTTGCTAAAGAATCAATTTCCGCGACCGTACATAGAGATATTGAGCATGTTTTTGCAATGCGAATTGTTAGGTTATGTTAAACAATTAACAAAATATAGTCTGTCAAGCAAAGTATGTCAGTAGCAATGTACTGCAAAGTGAAGTAGGGCAAAGCTCAAAAAGCAGTATTGCGTTGGTATTGCCCTAAGAAAAGCAGCAGTGTACATCGAACCAAAAAATGTTAGTATCATAACCTAAAATTTTACAAATATTTGCGATCAACGAGCGTGATTGTATATTGTAGGCACCTTGACTTTGCTTTAGTTCATGCACAAGCTTATTTAATATATTGGCATTTAATGGTGGCAGCAGAAATTTCTCTTGAAATAGCAACGATTCAGAATGTAAACAAACATGATGGCTGTCATTCACTATCCTCATTCCATAGATAAAACACGCTTTTTTGGAATTATTCGAAAACAGTATTGCTAATCCGCGATTTTTCAAATTTGCCGCCTTTTGCTACCGATAAGATTTGCTTGACTAAGTATATTATAATCCAATCTAACAAACAGGCCTAGTATAGGTTAAGCTCAAAGATAATGTACCTATGTGCGTGATAAATACTCCAATTTTGGTTATCGAGTTTCGAATTCAGGGTCTCCAACTTCACAGGTCACATTACTAAATGAGCTAGTAAGCCGTCACCACTGTCACCAGATACTGATGATATGAGAAAAGTTCGAAAATTTTACCTGAATGAACATTCAAACTTTTTTTATATACCACGTCGTCGGTGACAAAAAAAGCATACGGCCCGCCTGATTGCAAGTCACCGTTGCCTATAGATGCCAAATTAATACCACTACTATTTGGCATTTCGAATTTTGGCACGGTGCTATTCTGGTTGTATAAACCACTTGACAGTTCCGTGATTAACTTAATTTAATGACTGAGCGGCGAGGCCGAAACGAATTAAATTTAAATCCAGCTCAAATTTAGCCCATTTCGGGATTTTTTTAATCACCGCATTGTACTAAATAACTTTAGTTTCAGCATATTATTTTTAGGGCCTGTTTCATGTCCAGGTAAAGTATTAAATAGCTAATTAACAAACAAACTGCCAGATAAAGCTTCCTGCAAATCTTTGCACTTTATCTACCAGTTAAACTTATTTAAAACATGTGAAACGCCATTGATGCCGACTTTATTCGTCAGATAAGTGGCAAACAGCTTATTCAGGACTTGACTAGGACATTTAAAACAAACTCTTGATGATATACAAGGTGTACACATAGGTACTTAGATAAAGGGAATAACGGATAAGTCCTAAGTACAAACAAATGTAACAGTAAGTAATCATCAGGACCTCGAAATTGTACTATCACATCCTATTTTTGCAGAGCCTTCAGTCAGTTGAGGCCAAACAAATTTATTTATTTGTGTTAGACTATTTAAGTAGATATAAGACTATAACATAAATATTGACTGTAATATTGATTAAGGTACGATGGGGCTGACATAATCATTAAGGATTGTAAGTCCCTAAATAATAAAAGAAAAAAAATCCTTCATATGATGGCACTCTAAATCTCATTACTATTGTATTTATAAACCGAAATAGATGAGGGGACAAAAAGTGACAGAGGTCTTAACCCAAATAAAATGATTTTATTTTAATAAAATAATTTCATTTGTTTCTGCTTTTGACTTCATTAATAATTCTCAAATTATATCGTGAATATAAACGAAATATCGTAGGCAGCTTAACGAACGTCTAATTTTGTACTTGTATTTTTGTTTCCTATCTTCAATTTACGGATTTAATTTAGCAAATGCTTCCCAATTTAGAGAATCCCATTTCCTGAATTACTTAAACGAAACGAAATACGTAAAAGGCGACACGTGTTTTCAAAATAAAATCCGTGTGCAAAAAGTTTTCCCACGTAGGGGAAGCGGGGGAAGTTGGAACACAATAGTTGAGGCAACGTAATGTTGTTACTTCACAAAAGCGTGGAAGCTCGCTGGAACAGGAGAGGCGGGATACTGTTTCAATATTATTTGTAAATAATAAATTTCTGTTCATGGCAAAATACTGAGGTAAATACCTTAACATTAGAGTGCACAATAAGCTTTTATTTTTCTATTTGAACGGCAACGGCGAACCTCACTTATTTTATGAAGGAAATTGTCAGATACAGCTGCGTCAACAACACCGTTGCAACAGTAATGCAGCTGCAGTTGACATCCGAACGTAACCTTAATACTCAGTAGAGTTCGACTGAAGATTTGGTTTCGGTTTCGGCCAAAAAATTATGCTTCGGCCGTAGTTTCGGTTTCGGCTAAAACGGCCGAGCGCGCACCTTTTGGCCGGGATGAAACTTACGAATTGGTTCTTCTTACTATGAAACTAAACTATGTAACAAAGAACAAAAGTTGGGGAACAAGTAGGACAAAAATACTTATATACTGATTTATACAATACAATACAAATCCTCTTTATCGCACAACCTCTGAAAAAAAAAATGTACATGGAAACACATAAAAACATGAAGATAGAGGTAAACAACAGGCGGCCTTATCGCTACAGAGCGATCTCTTTCAGACAACCTTTAGGTAGTGGAGAAATGAAACTTAAATTAACTAATTAGGAGATGCAAAAAAAAACTAAATAGCAAACTAAATACCTACCTACCTACCTACCAGAAATACAGCCTACCTACCAGAAATGCCTACCTATACAGAAATTAATTGGTTTAATTGAAAACATAATTCCCCTAATGAGAGCATCAATTCACTGGACGGTCGAAGCAGTCTTAATATGTGTATAAAAGCGGTTTTATAAAAAAAAAACAACGATTTTAACATAAATTAAAATTTGGTTTTCGCCGAAACTAGAGCCAAAATCGTTCGATTCGGTTTCTGTTTCGGCAAAAAAATATGTATCGGTCGGACACTTATGCTCAGTTAATAAGCAGGTCAGTCAATAAAAAATAATATAGTCATTCCTATCCATTCGTAAATTAGGAGTAATAAGGTTAACGTTCCCGTTCTGAATATGTTAATGCCCAATAGATGACACCGTGACCACTATTGTTTATAACGTAAGTTTAAAGATGACACCTATTAACACCTAGACGACTTCAAACCAGCAAGACTAAATTCAAATATAGAACTTCAGATTCCACTGAATAACGTATACACGTTATTCAGTGGAATCTGAAGTTCTATATTTGAGCATGAATACACAGGAATCCAAACCTAGCATTTCCCGGTCCCAGGAACGAATGGAAATGGACAGGAATGGAAGGAAGCCCGTGCAGAGAGATTTTTCGGTAACTTGTTTGTTCCCTAACTTGGACGGGGACAGCAACGCTTTGAATGTATTACGGAAATAAAATGTGTTGTAATATATACAAAATAAAATATCAAAAACTCGATCTCGTTTCGTAACTTATTTTTGGCTAAAAACTCATTCTGTACTTATAACATGGTTTGTTTGCCTGTCAAAACATAGAGGTAATTCTTTTATAAAATTAAAGGAAATGAAAATAACTTAATTAATTGATAATAATCGTGAATTTAATTACGTAATTCTCGTAACAGAATAGTGTTTTTTCATAACGAACCTATGTACTCACCTCGTACTTGCCAAAATGTTCCCGATTGACACACAAAGCCACATTATTAAATCGTTTTCGTAAAACAATGCTTATTTTCATAAATATTGCAATTTTAAAAGCTCTCAGGTATCTTTTAACTGATTAAATTGAAACCCTTTACGACATCCATTATTTACGCTAATAATAAGGGTCTTCAGTGTCACATCCATTCGCAGGAAAAAACGAAATGAACTTCTTTCTAAAAGTAATTTAAACTTCGAATCACTATGCAGATGCGGAGTACTCACAAGAGACCGAGTGAACGAATAAATGAGCGAATGGTCGAGATGAACGAATGAACATTTTGATTTCAATGGACCGTCTTCGCTAATTTGATTTGACGTTCCTTAAGCTATGACGTAATACGTAAAGTTACCTACTGCGTTAATCATGTTAATTTGCTTTATTCAATACTCGGCATTAAATGAGGGGAACTGCAAGATAACTAAGGGTCTTTGAATTAGTTTTTATAATTGCCAGACTTTGAGGACAACCGCTTTTCCGCACAAACGTAGTTACCATTTTTGCGTCTTTGGGTATTACATTACCTACAGAAAATGTTTTCAAACAATTGGATGTATATTTATCACAGCTAGTCTCTTCATTTGCCTTTTCTCATTTTTTAAATTGTTATTAGAGTAAAAGAGCTTTCAAAAATAAAGTTGCCTTTTTTTCGTTTCGAGCGGTGGGGTGCATATTGCTCGTAGAATGTTGACCTCTGGGGCAAAAACGTGGCGACAAATCCTAAGAACGAAGCAAAATAAGTACCCCAACAAGTTGGAAAGTGATGTAGTCTACCCCACGATCGGTCGCTGTTGAGATTCTTGGAGGAAGCCTTTGCCTAGTAAATGTATGTCGTGATGCATAGGTTCAAAAGAAATTCGGAGAAAGACAAATGCGGAATTCGTTCTGAACTGTCTAAATTGTCATATAAGATCCACACCAATCTTCGAAAATCGGCCTATAAATGTCATAACTGCGGGTACAGTAACTTTTACTACTAAGACTGAAACAACTATATGTATAGAACATGTATAGGCACGGTCACGTCTTAAAATATTGATACGGACGAATTGCCAAAAATATGTACACACTACCTTCAATAAGGTCATGGATACATATTTTTGACACTTTGTTCGTATCGATATTTTAAGATGTGACTGTACATGAAGATAATGAACTGAAACCGACACTCGTCTCAACTTTCTTTAAAGCTCAAATTATACAAAAACTACTTACAACATAAAACAAAACGGATTCCCTCGTGTCGCCAAAAAAATAACTTCACACGAGACAGGAGGATCGATCGGCACGGCTTTTCGAGACATTATATTAAACCTCAGATCACTTTAGCAGTAGATGTTGCATGTACCTTAAGCGATTTGCGTTTATTTAACAGTAGCGTTCCAGTAGGTAATACATAAATCAATAAAACTTGAGTGTAACAAATATAGTCATTTTGTTAATTTGTTTTTTAATCCTTTATAGTGCGCAATCTGTATTGTAAGGCTAAAATTACCACGCTATTACATCCTGTAATCCTTTTGTACGACTTTGGCCTAGTGGGTAGTGACTCTGCCTACGAAGATGATCGACCCGAGATCAAATCCTGGTAAGGGCATTTATTCGTGCGATGAGCATAGATATTTGTTCCTGAGTCATGGTTGTTTTCTATTTATTTAAGTATTTATACATTATATATATCGTTGTCTAAGTACCCTCAACACAAGCCTTATTGAGGTTACTGTGGGACTTAGTCAATTTGTGTAATAATGTCCTATTAATATTTATTTATTTTGTATTTTCTTTTCTTACGTATAATTTTTTAGGATTAAAAAAGAACATTATTTCATTTGACAGTACTATTGGGGGAAAGATGTGTCCGTTTCCAGACATCGCGCTGTTCCGTTCCATTTGCGCGAAGTTGTGGGAACTGCTTTCACAAAGTACTTGAAAATTTTGACCACATTGCTACAAAATACAATAACCTTGAGACTGTTCTTAACGTGTTTAAGTTACGAGTATTGCTGGTTAAGTAGATAATGGGTTGAGACGCAAGAGTCTCGATACACTGCACTAACTGAGTTCACTTAGCTCAAGTCCTGAATGAGCAGTAGAGCTGAGCGAGAGAAAAAGAGATAGCAACAGATTGTTAAAGAAAACCTTTGAAATGGCTACGACCCGCAGTGATGAGGAAAACGATGAAGGAATAAGGAGTCTGTAACAGGTGGTCTTTGTATTAAACATACTCCACATTTACCCAAGGAAATTGGTTCTTTAGCTTATCTCGGTTATTCGTTTTTATGCCTTGTTAGTAATTTAATGCGACTGTGGCACGGATTATCACAAATTTCGGAGGTATATAATGGGTGCGGAACGATCTGTAAAGCTTTGAAGTTAAAACCGTATGAAGTATGGAAACCGAGATTTGATATGGCTTCCTGTGCTATTTTTATTTTGAATAATGGTTATAAATTGCGATATAAAAATATGAAGACGCAGTCAAAGGGAATTAATAATAATAAAACGGGGATTTTTTTTTATAGGACGGTCAAAAAACAATAATTGGGTGTGTTGAGTTCTTCGTACCATAGGAATTCGAGGAAATGCCGTTTTTCGTCTTTGATGTATTTTTTATGCTAATAAAGTAGGCTTGATTATTTCATCGTCTTACATTTGAAAAGGTGTACAAAAAATAAGTTAATATTGTAGCGCCATTTAATTTAAATTATTGGTTGTCATGTATTATGACAATCAGTCATTAAAATTATTTTATGTATTATATTATTATACTACCAACATACATGTAAGGATAAATGAAAAATTGCCATAAATGTCAACGTCAATCAAATTATTTTCATTACTTTGAATTCATTATTTAACTACTTTCTTAGAAATATATTTTTAATAGATACAGTTAGCATGAATACAAAAAAGTGTATTCATGATATCATTATCATGAATACACTTTTCGAACTATCTTTTAATGACTGTATCTATTAAAAGTGTATGCATGATATCATTATCATGAATACACTTTTCGAACTATCTTTTAATGACTGTATCTATTAACAGTCTAAGTGACATAGCTTTGAACTTACACTCCCACCTTAATCCACAGCGAAGGCCTCGTCAAAAGAATAGATACTAAACAGAATCCGCAACAAACTTCGTCCAATCTACATAAGTGATAATACGCCACGGGCTTCGTCATAAATGTAGGTACAAGAATCCGCAACAAGCTTTTTCCAAAAACCTAACACTACCCTACTCCCAGTTAATCCCCGAAACGACAGGTACCCGGCGCAAAAGTTCCAAAAATACTGGCCGCATTACCGCGCTGTACTGCCAGTGATATTTGCTGGACAAGGGCCTCATTTCTCAAACGGTATAAGACTAATATTATTAGTCCACGAACTGTCAAATCGTATGGGTTACCATGGCAACACACTAATAATATTATACTAATACCGTTCGAAAAATGGGCCCCAGGTGGACTTACACTTGTGTCTGTTTGAATAATGAATAAAGAACGTGTACATATGGACGTTAGTGCTAAAGAAGAGGCGATAACAATAATATAAATTATTTAGCTACTTGCTTACATTATTAATTTCAATCAACAACAAAAAGTTTTGAATTGAACGCCCACTAATTCCAGTATTCCGGGAAATGTCAAGAAGATTAATCTTAATCTTCAAGTTAAAGAGGCTGTACTACAATATTGTTAGAACGGTTTCAGACTAGCGTATTTTTCTGAGCGTATACGGTCGTTTCCACGTTATGAGCTTACATGCGTGATACATTTTCGTACATTTGTTTTTTACACGCACGTTACTTTTGCCTAAATTTGATCTATACGAGCTTACACGCGCGTAAGAAAGGCCTAAGTATTTATAAGCGATATACATCGTGTCATACTATTCCGTTTTTGTATCAAATGTCATATACCTAGTCTAGTACATCTACATAAACCAACTTCGTTTAACAAAAAGAGGTAGAAAATTTCAGAAATTTTGGCGTGATCATCGATTTTATATACAAATTTTGAATAACCGCCTTTTCTCTACACGACAAATTGTTTTGCTAGATTATATTTACACACATACTTTCGCAAATGTAATGGAAGACTTTTCTTCATTAATCAAAACCCCGAAAGGCGAACCTCCTAAAACATCTTGAAAGAGAACATCTATATTTTATTCAGATTACTACATGTCGAAACTTGGAAAAAGTGTTCCAACCTTCAAACTTTAGGTCTTTATTACTGTTTGTGGACTTCATTTATTTACAGAGTTAATTTAATTTAGGGAAGCGAATATATAAAGGGCTAAGGAATATTAATGTCTTGAGTTTAAGATGGAGTAAGCTTATTTTAATATAAAGGGTCAACGTAAAAAGTTTATTGCGTAGAAAGTTTCGCAGGAGGCAATAAAGATGTTCCTTAAGCAAATTAACCCAACACCGGGGATGACCGTTTTAGGAACTGGAGCGGGGGTTACCTTTTTAATGTTTATGTAGGTTACTTCGATAAGACAAGACATAAACTCAGGAAAGACAACTGTGTTTAAAACAGGAAAATAATAAATATTTTTATATACTAACTTCGAGGCGGTGGTGGCCGAGTGGATCTGACATCCGACTTTCAATCGCGCGTATACAAATCCTAGCTCGTATGAATGAGTTTTTCGGAACTTATGTACGGAATATCATTTGATATTTACTACTAGTTTTTTTGCGAAGGAAAACATCGTGAGTATACATCCCTCCGCATACATCTGCATACATCCGCGAAGAAATTCAAAGATTTATTTACAACCCGCATTAGACCAGCGTGGGGACTACACTGGTGCTCTCGCGCATGAGAGGAGACCTGTCCTGTGTCCAGCAGTTTGATGCATGTCGGCCAAATTATCATTTATTATTAATTTATGCTAACTAGACTCAAAATTTTCTTAATAATTATTTATTCACGGCGTTATAAATAAATCAAACAGTGGATATACACAATATCTTTAGGGGTTTTTTTTTGTTATTAATTATAGACCTATTCGTATTTTACGGATAATCTGCACCTACACCTATAGTACCTACACCCACTTGGAGTTCCTGTTTGGCGCTGAGTTCAATTGGTAGAGAACCTCTAAAGATATTGTGTATATCCACTGTTTGATTTATTTATTACGCCGTGAATAAATAATTATTAAGAAAATTTTGAGTCTAGTTAGCATAAAATTAATAATAAATGATAATTTGGCCGACATGCATCAAACTGCTGGACACAGGACAGGTCTCCTCTCATGCGCGAGAGCACCAGTGTAGTCCCCACGCTGGTCTAATGCGGGTTGTAAATAAATCTTTGAATTTCTTCGCGGATGTATGCAGATGTATGCGGAGGGATGTATACTCACGATGTTTTCCTTCGCAAAAAAACTAGTAGTAAATATCAAATGATATCCACTGTTTGATTTATTTATTATGCCGTAAATAAATAATTATTAAGAAAATTTTGGGTCTAGTTAGTATAAAATAAGTATTAAACTGTGATTGTTGCGATTTTAAGGCGAAAATGGTGATATTTCAAACGAATTTCACCTGAAACCAAACACAGACAAAATGTTCTAAATAAAGCGCAACACATAATACTTATTTAGGCAGCTTGAACCTCAACCTCTCAAGTGTGGGTCAACTACCCATTTAATAAGGAACTTTGACCCACGGGGCATTATTAGACCCAAGGGTGGCCCGAATGCCACAACGCCATTAGTGGCCTTACCGAGATGTAATTGAGGGAAAGTGCCATGTAACAAAGGTGAAGGAGAAGATAGAGCATAGTGAAATAATAATATGTAATTGGTAGGTACTTTAAGGGCTGGTCAACTGCCAATGACCTTCAAATAGCGTACCGTACGGTAAAGCAACGAGAAGCGGTTTAGCCTTGTGTGAGTACCTTTTTTTATTACATACAATGTATTTGTCTACGTACAGTCGAGCCATTAACCACGTATAGTACGATGAATTTTGTCGACAAATCACCCCCCATACCTATGTTTTTTCTCAACCATTTTAAATATGCACCCTTTCAAAGTTTTATGGTACCAAACACTACTGCACTTGATTAATGTGATCCAGAGGCCGTGAGTTCAAGTCTCACCCAAGACAGTAATTTTTCCACTTTTAAATTTATTCTAAGCTTATTAGCATCGTTCGCAGACGTTTGTGCTTGTTAAAAATTAATTTACTTTAATATGGTAGGTATTCCCCTTTTTGGTGCAGTTCTCCTCAGTCATTTCATCCAAAGCAACTACCGACTGCGAAGTAAAACGAATGAAGTAAAATACAGATGTGAATAATTGAAAAATTAAAAAGAAGCGCGTATGTCTAGAACGTAGAATAATTATATAAGACTAACTACACGTAACTAGTTTAATTTAAAGTCTTTGTCGTCATGAGTAAATAGCTAATTTTTCGAGATTGTTTGAAGTTTTACTCAAGACATTTACTACTCAAGTCTCTAAAAACCGGCCAAGAGCATGTCGAGCCACGCTCAGTGTAGGGTTCCGTAGTTACTCTTCCGTCACAATAAGCTAAACTGGAGCTTAAAGTATAGTAAATTGTTAACCAAGGGATGAAACGGTACCTTTCACCCGAGTTAAACAAATAGGCAAATTTGCATAATCAGTACCTAATTAAAGTAAGTCTTTTTACTATGAAGAGAAAACTTTTTGCGATAACTCAAAAACAGCTTAACTGATCATGTCCGCTATAGTTTTCATTTAATGTCTTTCTTAAGCTCTACTTCCACGATTTTTTTCATATTTTTTGGACCTATGGTTCAAAAGTTAGAGGGGGGGGACACATTTTTTTTCTTTCGGAGCGATTATCTCCGAATATATTCACTTTATCAAAAAATGTTTCTTAAAAACCCTTATTAATTTTAAAAGACCTTTCCAACGATACCCCACATTCTAGGGTTGAAGCGAAAAAAAAATTTCACCCCCACTTTATGTGTAGGGGAGGTACCCTAAAAAAAATTAAATTATTAGATTTTATTGTACGACTTTGTCGGCTTTATTGATTTATATATCCATACCAAATTTCAGCTTTCTAGCACTAACTACCACGGAGCAAAGCCTCGGACAGACAGACAGACAGACGGACATGGCGAAACTGTAAGGGTTCCTAGTTGACTACGGAACCCTAAAAAGGACCAAATCACTAACTTTATTTACACATTATTTCCCAACACTAATTTCAACTTCTTTTACGACACATACCTTTTCTATGATCTGACGTACCTAATTTGTTTCACTGCCTTCCTTTAAAAGTCATTACCTGAAAATAAAATAATGATACTTAATCCAATTTATGCTTCAAAAGTTAAATATATAAGAAATAAACATGAAAACATCTTGATTTTATTACCAAACTTTGTCGATAAATGTATCGTCTTCGCCATTTCATTTGATCCGTGACCGAAACGCTTTCCGAAGGCTTTGGCGCTTAATATGAAGTATTAGAGAACTAAGACCGGTTACTTATTTCGGCACAAATTGTATTTTTAGAGTTCCTTAGGAATATACCTAGTATCCTATCTACCTGGTTTCAACAACCATTATAATAATGGGCAAAGTTGAAGGCAGGGACAACAAGGTCTTGCTTGATGGTGCGCCCAAATTACAACCACACGAGGCCACGTGCTTGGCGAGGAACAGAAGTATATGGAGGGATCTGGTCTTCAATAAAGGACATGACGTCACAATCCTCAGCAATCAGGGAACGACTGAACAAGAAATTTTAACATGTCCGTACGTCTACGGCTTAGAAAAGTAGAGAGTAGGTTTTGATTTAGAAACCTCGTTAGATTTAAATGGATATATAGTGTTGACTTACATTTGGGGATCATTATGTGCCAGAGAGTATTATTATTTTAGTGTGTCTCCATTTAAAAATCCTGGTCACTTAATAAGGCGTGCGTGGGAATAGAGATCCATCACGTAATTCACGTAAGTAGAGGCCATTTGGAGAGCTTTGATGTCATGTAGAACGCCTGTTGAAACCTATTCAAGGAATCATGAATAGGTACCCTTGAATTATTTTATTATTATTTAAGCTTAAACTCCTCGTAGTAAGTAAGGATAGTGGACATCGATAGATGATAATGTTAATGGATAGAATGGTAATGTGATAACATTACCGTATCGATTAGTCTCCGAGATTTGTCAAACAATATTTCATTTAGTAGTTATTAAAGACAGCAAGATGGCAGGGCCGACCTGGCATAGAACCGCCGCATACAGAACAACATGGAAATCTATGAAAGAGGCATATGTTCAGCAGTGGACGCATATATGCTGAGAAGAAAAAGAAGAAGTCATTAAAACCACTTTAGGTGAAATTCGGATGGCAACTGCTGCAGCGTTACTGTTGCTACGTTGCTTGTGCAGCGATGCAGCAAGGGGTTATAGGCGATATCACCACCACACGTCTAATTTCTTGATATATTGTGTTACGGTCGTAACAGCATTGCCGTTACGATTATTTAACAATGAATACGACACAAGCGTGGAGTAATACAACACTACAGAAATAATGCTACTGCATCTGCAGTCACCGTCCCAATGTATGTAGTATGTTACACATACTAGTAGTTTTGACAACCTGTCTGGCCTAGTAGGTAGTGACCATGTCTATGAAGCCGATGGTTCCGGATTCAAATCTTGGTTAGGGCATTAATTTATGTGATGAGCACGAATGTTTGTTCCTGAGTCATGAGTCTTTCCTATATACAATACAATACAATAATACAAATATACTTTATTGCACACCTCAATACAGAAACAGTACAAATAATACAACACATAAAGAGGTAAACAACAGGCAGTCTTATCGCTAAAAAGCGATCTCTTCCAGACAACCTTTAGGTAGCGGAATTAAAAAAAAAATGTTATGTCAGTAGGTGTTCCAGATGCAATAAAAGAAGTCTAGCACAGAATAAACACAAAACTAAACATTATATCATATACAAATATAAATAAAAAAGATATATAAATACATATACATACATATATTAAAATACATATTATATATATATATATATATATATATATATATATATATATGGAAATACATTTTATATATATATATATATATATATATAAGTATGGACAAGGAAGCAGATAAAAGTATTACGGAGCAGGTAAAAAGTGAAGTTTAATGAGTCTCTTGAAAGAATTAGGACATTGAGCGCGCCTTAAGTCTATAGGCAGAGAATTCCATAGTCGGATAGCTTGAAACGTGAAAGAATTATTATAAAATTTAGAAGAGGATGATGGTACCAGAAAGAAGCAAGTTCTGGGAGCACCTAACAGAACGGAGGTAGCTGAAACGGTTCTTGAGATAGCGGGGAGTCGCGGGGTTAAAAAGAATGGAATACAGAAGGGACAAAACGTGAGAGTTACGACGTAAGCGAATAGGGGGCCACTTGAGCTGCGAACGGAAGTGAGAGACATGGTCATTTTTGCGCTAACCCAAATATAAACCGTATGCACACATTTTGGATACGCTCAAGCTTATTAAGTTGCTCCTCAGTGAGATCGAGATAAGCAACGTCAGCGTAATCCAGAATAGGGAGGAGAAGAGTTTGTGCGAGAGCAATTTTCGTAGGAATGGGAAGGAAGTTCTGTAATCTTCTGAGTGAGCTAACTGCCACGAACATCTTCCTGCTAACTTCGGCCACCTGTGGTCCCCACGATAAGGTTTTATGAATTTTAAGTGTTTATAAATATTTATGTATATATTATATATATCGTTGTCTAAGTACCTGAGTACAACACAAGTGTTACTGATTTCACTGTGAGACTTAGTCAATTTGTGTTATTCTGTCCTATAATACTTATTCATTAATCTAGATTAAATAGTAGGTAATATGATATTATAACCTACCTATATTTCTATGTGGCGCCCCGAATATAGGCACAAAGACAAGTAATTACCAAAGTTATAAATTAGGTAGTCTTTCCCGAAACGCACATCGTTCCTAAAACAAATCCGTTCAAGATTTTATTAGAAACCTAATTTCTGTAGATAGCAGACTTGACATTATTTCGTTAACGGCAATTACCGTCCAATATCTGGCCGTTGAATTAAAAAGCGAACTTTCTCGAGACAAAAGGGCTAATTTGTCCGAAATTCCGTTGACAAGAGTTATTATTCGCGGAATCTTTTCATTCATTATTTAAAAAGCGAAGACAATCGGTATTTCCAGGGTGGCTGATTCTTTTTAAACAATTTTTAAGGTTTTTATTATGTTTTGACACCAACCTGAGTCGTGTCATCACTGTTATCAGGCATCTGACACGTACCATTAAGAGTCCACAGTAAGCTCGGCTGAATTTCACCTTCCGACACAAACGGAGTTTTCTTCTCATTTTAAAACTACGTGTTGGATTGTAATGAAACTTTGCACATACGGTCGAGGAAATTAATTGAACTTACTTGAATTTACTTGAACCGCAAGCTGCTAAAGAATCAATGTCCTCTACTGTACAATGACATGAAGTTTACCAACTATGCCTGTAATTAGATATAGCTCTTTTATGAAGGATAGGCAGGCGTTTGACCACGATCTCATCAGATGGTAAGTGATGGAAGCTCCTGCTTATAAAATAAACGATATAGAGCAAAAACAAGTTTTGTATGAAAAAAAAAATTCGCTGTTTTTCTTTAACTATGTTATCAGATGCTACATAAACTAATTATAGGTATAGATAATTAGATATACCTTATCCTATTGTAAGTAGAAAGTTTCAAAGCAATATAGCTAGTTGTTTTAAAATGAGAGCGTTACTACGTGTGTATGGAGAACCAAGCTTGCTGCGGACTTAGGTGCGAGCGATATGTCTTATGATACGACACCTGATCGCATTTTGTGAGCACCAACCAGCGTTAATGGTTCATGCTGGTTGGTGCAGTGGCACTCGCTGACTCAAGGTCATGTAAAAATAAAATGAAAACAATATCAAAACGATAAAACAGAATCAGTCTTCAGAATGGCGGACGGGATATTAAAGTGCGATTTTTAACTCCGCGAATGAATGGACAACTTTTAGATTCTGTCATAATTAATGTTCAGAGTCGACTTTTAGTTTCAGCTTTATCCATTCCTATGTAATATTGAGTCGCTTTTTAGTTTTACCATTGAGTTTAATGTGTTTGTGTTGATGTTTTTGTTTAAACATATTTAAATCGTCTTTTTCAGTATTTTGCAAGCTTTATAACAGGTTAAATAAAAATGTTCAGTGAAAGATCTATCATACAGATTATTAAAATTTTACTCAGGTTTCGGAAAAAAAAATACGCAACGCCAATACCGTAAACATTTGAATTTCAGATACTTAAGTCCAGTAAATGTAATTCTTATGCAAAAATCGCAAACGCGTACGTCACGTTACGCCATCGAATACACTAGAGGTACAGTTACTTACCGGGCGTTGACAGGAGTTGTGATGCGTGTTAGATTCAAGTCCCATGGTAACTCTATTCCTAAACTCCTGGGTGTCCTAGGGACACCTCAGATATATGTACCTAAAATAAAATTTCGTATTTTAATTTGAATGACAGTATAACTCCCCGATGTTTACATTTTGACTGAAATATATTTTCGAAACTATTCCTACATAAAAAAAATCAAATGGGTAATATATTAGTATTAAATTATATTATACATTGGGCCCCTTAACTTTACTATCTCGAACAGAGAATGCAGATTCGAAACTAAGACCTTCAACACTTAATATTTTCTACCTTATATTATTTCTGTGTCGTAACAAATACACAAGCCAACCAAAACACCTACTTTGATCACGCTGTCATCAAACTTCACATGTGTCCCGTGGAATTTCCGGCGAAACTCATAAAGTCCCCCGAGGCGGTTATGATAAACGTCAACTGTTCGCAACGTTATAACGTTTGACGTCCAACTTATAACGTTTTAACGTTAAACGTCTCAGGGGTGACGTTTGAGGACGGTCGCGTGACGCGTGTAAACACGATGGAGGGGAATTCGACTTGTTTTTAATGACAGCTCGACTTTTATTTTTATCAAAGATATAAAACTTGGTAACGTGCCTCGAAAAATCGGAGATAAACCTTTGGCCTATAATCGAGTAGATGGCGACACCGTTTGAAAAGAACATGGGTCAAATAGCCATATGGCCTTCTAAGAGTTTTAGTCCTGTGTCGAAAGATGGCAGTAAATTTAGTTGGCTACAAAATTTACGTTAACAATACGCCTCTATACTAAATTCTCGCTGGCGGATCAAGTTTTACACTTTGATAAATATTAATTCATTGATAAGTATAGTAGAGAAAGTGGAAAGGAACCATTGACATATATCCTTACCACGAGCCTTATGGGCACTAAGAATGGTGCTAGTTCAGTGGTATAGTGTCATTCGAGCCAATCGTGCAGTCTAACGCAACTAGTTGCGACCAATTGCGCGCGGGATGCCAACTGATCAACCAATCGCGTTGTGGCGTTAGACTGCACGATTGGCTTGAATTCGTGTGCGTGACACCGCTGTACTGGCCCCATTCTCATTGCCCGTAAGGCCCGTATATATAATATGTTAATAAAAGGAACATAAAATACTCATGGAAAATCTTATGCCGGGCATCGTGTATAAATAATTTTGTAATACGAGCTATAAGAGAACAAGTTTGAAGTTGAAACAGGCATCCTGCTCCGAGGATTTCCAAGTGCAAACACGTCCATATGTGTGTGTATCATATTAGTAAGATAGGATGCAGACGGCTATTTATGCCCCAAAGTATGACGCAATACTTAGATACCGATAGCATCTACATGGAGACCTTGACCTCGACCATCATATCTTCTTTTTGCTGCTACAGCCTCTTTTCTCTTTGGGTCATTAGTCTGATTTCTTGAAAACCTTAATCGGTTGTTTGCTTAGTAAGATATCCTTTTAATTTTATAGCTGATGGCAAATCCTGATTATAAATTATAAAATATACATTATAAAACTACTGTTTCGTTCCAATCTCATACCAACAAAAGACCGCATCTTCTCGGCATTTACGTCTATTTATTAAAGAAGTTCAGAAAAAAACTCATTAATGAGTCACCCGATCGATATTTTTATGTGAAAAATATTAATTAAGCTTTATTTTCTTCATTTTTTCTAGTTTTTTATACACGCGGTTCACGACGCACAGACAGACGGACATGGCGAAGCTATCAGGATTCCATTTTTGCCATTTTGCCTATGGAATCCTTATAAAATGGTAGATATTATATTTTTCCAATTTAAATATGCCTTTTGCAAGTAAAAAGCTAGGTCCTTTATACACAGGCAAAAAAACAACGCCAATATATATTCAAAGCGATTCGAGCTCTAGGACAAAAGCTTCACGAAAACGAGGCTCGCCGTCCAATATACGGACTTGATCTCAATACGTCAGATAAGCGCGTTCCATGGTCCCTAGATGATTGGCATTTTCAATTTGGGTAATTATTTTTCAAGGCAAAGGAAAAGTTCAATATTGAACCGTTTTTATCACAGATAGATACTTGTGGATAGAAGTACAGTAATTATATTATAGGTCTGTGATAATGTTGTCTTTAAAATGGTGTACCTATGTTGATGTTTGCGCATGTTATTTTTGTCACAATAGTGACATTAACAAGAGCGTGCTAGCAAATTAGTTAAGTTTAAATATTATCACAAAAATAGAAACAGTGACATGATATATCTAATAATATCTATACAGATTGGTAATGTAAAATTGGTATGTGTTCAGAACGTTAATACATTCATACTCGGACTCATGCATGTGATGTGATATACCTATAAACTAAAAATACTATTTAATTATTAACTAAATTATTGTTTTATATGTAAATATAAATTACAATTGTAATTTGAATGATGTGACGTGCAAAATTATTATTTTATAAATAAAGTAATTGAATAGAATTGAACGCATCTTTAATTACGTCACGGACGACCGACGGCCTCCGAAATTTGAAAATCGGCGAAATTCGAAAATCAGTGTTTACTAGTATTATCTGCCATGTACGTTTTGGAAAACGCAACGACGACTTGTTGTTCGACGTGGCACTCAAAGGCCCGCATCACCCTAATCATAATAAATACTTTGACAATATGGCTACTTTTATTTGCCTCAATTCCTATTGTATTAGCAACATGATGCATAAAAAATTATTCTCTTTTTACTGATCTCGCTTATTTGGTCATAAAGTCTTAACTATTCTCAAAGTCACATTATCCTTTTCCCCAAAGATTTTCGCTTAAAACTTTCATGCTGCCGATATTACTTACTTAAGCAGTTGTTTTAATTAAAAACTGGTTTAATCAGGATCTTACCGTGAAGGCTACCGGACCGTTAAGAGAAACGTCGAAGTATTCCGCTTTTACTTAGTATTCATGTGTTTCTTTTGAATGCAAAAAGATCTGCTTACTCTTGAAATTTTCTTATGATTAATAATTAAATTTTAAAGTCGATTCAGTTTAAGCGGGAGTTACGGATTTATTTTTGTATGTAATTGGCCACTTGACAGTTTTTTGTAAATAATGTCAAACGATCTTGATTTTCCTGAGGATCAAATGTCTATATGGGACTCGTGGCATTTAAGCAACACAAAGGTCAGAAATGAGAGTTAAAGTCTGACGCTCGCACTCGACGCCTCTAACAAAATTATAATGTGCTGTGACGTCACATCATATAAGTCTGTCCTAAATGTATGGCAGAACAAGGAAATTGCCATTTTGACCCTGAAGTATTGCGTTTATGTGTATAGACGTCATACAATTTATTTTTCAATAAAAAAATTCTATTTATGAAAGACAATTTTAGTATTAATTATTAAGTTGGAATTGCTTAGTCAGTATTATCGTTGTAGCTTTAATTCGTAAGAAAACGTTGTTACACCAGTTGTCATTTAAAGTAAGCAAAATTCAAGTAAAATCGTGTACATTATGCTAAACGTTTAATACTTCTAAAATTCTAGTAAGCTTTTTTTAGCTCTAATTGTTTAATTGACCGAAGATCTTCGTTTTGACTCGGGCAATCTGCTTTCGTATGTCCGGATGTGATCCTCTACAGGTCGCAATTCTCAACCCATTCTTGTAAGATGTGCGATTTGTATGACCAGATTCCATGATGAAAAATATTTTTAGTCGATCCAGAATGAGATATTTTTAAATACGGAAATTCTAAAGGACTAGCATCAATCAAAGAACTAAGTGTTTTTCACTTGTACATTTTCTAAGCTTATTGCAGGTCTACAGCTTACAGAGTCACCTGCATAATTAACCATTCTCTCATAATACCTATAAAAATAAAATTTCAAAAGTATAGGTACACAAACTCAGTCTAAATGCTTTTAGGTACTTTAGAAACTACATATTTTGTGAGCGTTATTAAAGGTGACATTCGTATGGCAACTGCAGCTGCATTACTGTTGCAACATTACTATTAATTACGGTCTTGATGCAAGCGCTGTCTCTATCACATGCCAAAATAAAATAAGTGACGGATTAAAGGTTTGAATCATGGCAGTAATGCGGCGGTGAACTTGGTCATTTTATTTGTTTTAATTTTCTTATATTTCATTAATTATGAAATTGACGGCGCAACAGTAATGCTGCCACATTAATGCAGCTTATTTAATAAAATTGTCCTCTAGATAAAAAAATATCCCACCAATGCTTCAACCCTAGATTAACTTAATGTTGTTTATTTCGAACACCAGTCCATAATTAAATACATAAATTAAATTAACTATTTCACTTACTAAATATTATTGAAATATCCGAATGTAAAATATTCATATGTTAAAGACATAAAAACCAAAATTGTGTAAAGTAAACAAAATATTTTCAGATTTAAATTACTGTTACTGATCGCATCTCGTAAAAAGAGAAGTAATAATTGGAATATTAATTAATTTGCGGTTATGCATACCGCTACGTGTAAATTAACATTGTGGTCATTTACAAAGTAAATTGATTTCATGTGGTAGATAATGCAATCAATTCAATCGATCAAATCAATTACCGTATGTTGGTATTTTTTTACCACCATCGGAGCTCTGACGGCATCATCATCATCAACTTAAGAGTTATTCTCTTGTGGGTACAGTATCTTTTTCTCTTTGACTTTTTGATACGACACGACCCCTACTCTTTCTTTCACTGTCTTGGTCTAAGTAACTGCGTCTGAGTTTTCCTACCTCGCTTGCGTCCTATCCGCCCCTCCAGGATTGTTTTATTATTTTTCTTATTATTCAGTCGTTTCCTTATGCTGAGGATCGCGACGTCGTGTCTTTCCCTATTACCAGGTTCTACTAGGTTCTAGGCTTCAGTTCCTCGCCAACTGCATGGCCTATGGCATTTAAGGTGAACGCTATTATTTCTTTTTATGCTTTTGCATATAAATGAATCCTCACATGTATCTCTTCTTGGGTTGCAGCTTAACGCCCCGTAGGTTCGTGTTCTTTCACTCTCACTGAACATAAGCGTGAGCGAGGCGGAGGTGAGGTGTGAGTGTTATTTTTGAATCATATTAGATTTTTTTCAATATATATGTATATTTTAATAAGTACAGTAAATAAAAATACATTTCGTGGATATTGGGATCAAAAATACCAAAATTCACGCACAGCATACCAATCTTCAAACTAAAGTAATTAACTGTACATTTAAAGCAAGCAGACATTTTTAGACCCCAAAAAATCAGCATAAACACATACTCCGGTCATCAAAAGGCTCGCTGTAATCTTTGATATTTCAATCCAAACAAGTCACATGAAGGATTTACATAGTCCCTATTTGCATAACCCTTTCAAACCTAAATCTACGCAACAGAATATTTGCTAAGCGCAATAATGATTTCAATATAGGAGGGAACGGAAGGACCCGTTTAATAGAACGACCAAAAACCCAACAAACGAATTATACAAACAGCGAATGACATAAATACGTTTGAACGGCGTTATAATTGCCGGGGGCCTTTACCTTTGAATTTGAGAGCTTCAGTCACAGAGCCTGTTAAAAATAAGGGATTTTGCTTTGTCCTAATGGGACGGTCGGAATGAAAACGTTAAAATACGGCCCCGGGGCAATAGTCCATCAGGAATTTACGGATGTGTGTAAAGATCTCGTGTTTTACCAGACTGACAAAAAAAACCATTAGACTGTGTTTTAAGCAATTTAAAAACGGAAGGTTTTTTTTATGTTTTATCGCATAACTCCGCCTTTTATTAGCCGATTTTGTTATTGGGTCTGTGAAAAGTTTTCCCATACTGTCCCTAAAATCCTAATAATGAAGCGAGATATATTTTGGTATTGGGTATTCATAATATAGTCAGCTACCTACGTCTAAAAGTTTGTTAATAGACACAATACGAGTACAATGCAAATACAAATCCAGCTGAGTTTAATGAATTCATTATATTATATTTAATAATCAAACGAACTTACCTGTGAAGTTTGATTACAATTATGCGAGTATCCAAATCCAAGACAACAAATATAATTTACTAGCAGCAGTACACGTTATCGTGCAGTCCAAGTCACACATTTTAGAGATATAGTATTTAAAAAACAAGTTCGCGCTGTCCCTCTCACTCGCTACGCTGCGTTCCTGCTTCGACATCGCTCCTCCAGTACTCATTATTTCAGAGTTATTTTTGTGTTATTAACAGAGACTATTTTATTTTCATTTTTGGGGATGGGGGGCGGGTCTTTGTTGTCTTGGATTTGGATACTCGCATAATTGTAATCAAACTTCACAGGTAAGTTCGTTTGATTATTAATTATACTTCGTATCCAAATCCAAGACAACAAATATAATTTACTAGCAGATGTTCAGAGCTTTGTATTTAAATTCAAATCCTGAATGCGAAAATAAAATAAAATATCGATATCAAATCAGTATGTTACGAACATACTGATATTATTGATTTTGACTAAAGAGAACAACGTACCACCTAGAAGTTATTAATTTATATCCAATTTAAATAATTATTTATGTATCCACATAGTATAAATGTAAAATGTATGTATAGCATAATAAAATTAAGGAGTGAAATTGCTCTTGGTATTTCATTTCGTTAATATTAAAAAAGTATAAAACTTTCTTTGATTTCACTGTAGTATATTGATAAAGTTGTATATATCTTAATATTCACAAGGTACAATTATTTTTATGTCATTTACAAGCCAGGACGCCATTAAGTGTAAATGTGTTTTCAAGCTTTAGTTGGCTCTAAATAAGTTTTAGATGGGCATTTTCTGTCTGTAACCATATAAACAAACCATTTTGTATAATTTAGAATTTATCAACCATTCTCTGGATGTAATTACAACGGAGACAAACAAGCATACGGCCTGCCTGATGGTAAACAATCACCGTAGCCTATGAATGCCCGCTACTGCAGAGGTATATTACATGCGCGTTACTGACCCTAAAATATAATCTAATTTTATGTTACGACACTTTAAAGTTAATTTTGAATACAGCAATCAATACTTTCCTCGGTAAATAGCCTTTGAGTGAGGTAGATAAAGGAGAATTTTCTTCATTGTAAAGCTACCATAAATATCGAGTATCAAGAGTATCCTGTAGGTATTAAGTATTTGAAACTTATCACTTTGAAAATATAGATGGACTAATTTTAGTTATTACCACAGATCAAGAAATAGTAATATGATATTATTTATAACTAAATAGCTAATCTCATCTGCTTATGCGTATCTGAACGATGATGGCTACTACGCTAACAAGTGGCAAGGAACTTAGGTAGATTATGTGTTGAGTTATGATATATTTGTGAACAAAATATCTGGCATGACTTGTAACTTGTACTTCATTTTAAGGAGTAACATTTTTTAACGTTACCTACAATAAAACTGTACAGTGTGCATTGCGACGAAAAATGAAAACTATTTAAGCTTTCTTTTACAGCAAGACAATATGACAACCCGAGCATTTACATTTCAGACAATAATAATGTTATTGTTAAAGGATTTCAACCCTTTATTGCGATTATTAATCTAGCTACTTAGCGCAAGCGACTGCAACACGTGGCAGCATAACTCTAGTTGCATGGTTGCACAATTTACAGCACTTATTTCGCGTCGCGGGATAGTGCATCAACGGCGGTTCACCTCTTGTTTGATGCGGCGATGTTCCCCTGAAGTTTGGAGCTGAGAATCCGTAAGTAAATTGTATCGGATTTATTACATTAGGTATATATGTCAAGAATATACCATATCGTTGATATGGTATATTCTTGACAGCATATCAAAGCTGACGTTTGAAGTTATTAGGAGTATATAACAGCGTGATATGAGTACGAATCATAAATTTGGGTTAAAGGGTTTACAGATATATTTTTTCCTATATGTTGTTTACATACAGCATTTCTTTGTCTGTAAGGGCAATGACATTGCGTACATTTTGTTTAAGGTATTTTAGGCCGCATTAACACCTATTAAATTACCTCAGCGTAACAAGAACCTCCTTTATATTTCATTATTTTTACAAGTCCTGTAAACTTTAGCTCAACCTTAAATATTTTTGCTCTTTAGTCCCTTATATTTACATGCGTAAAGCTACTTCCAATACTATTAAAGTCTTCAATCATTACATTGGCATCAACACTGTTATAGTAGAGCAACGTTATATATCTTTGACGATATCATTTTGAGATATGTATAATGACCGACTGTAGACCGAAGAGCGAAGTGACCGAAGAGCGTAGCGACCGAAGTGCGAAGCGACCGAAGAGCGAAGCGACCAAAAGGAGCAAAGCAACCGAAGAACCAAATGACCGAAGCATTATAACCTCGACACTTAAAATGAAGCACATATAGCCTCGACGCTGCGGAAATGGAGGCCTCGATACGATTATTGTGGAATTGTATAGTACATATAACTTAAAGTGCGGCATATATCTTCGTCACTGCGACAGCTGCGACAGCGGACCCCTTGACACAATTATTGTGGAGTAATGATAGCATCCTCACTATGACGTGGGGCAAACTTAGCCTCAACACTACGACAGCAGAGCCCTCGACACAATGATTGTGGAGTAATGATAGCCTCCTCACT
This sequence comes from Cydia pomonella, assembly GCF_033807575.1. NCBI lineage: Eukaryota > Metazoa > Arthropoda > Insecta > Lepidoptera > Tortricidae > Cydia > Cydia pomonella. Next base: position 4,030,815 of record NC_084717.1, on the reverse strand, counting down.
ATTAAAGTGGGGTACATATAGCCTCGACGCTGTGAAAGCGGAGCCCTCGACACAATATTGTGGAGTAATGATAGCCTCCTCACTATTAAAGTGGGGTACATATAGCTTCAACGCTGTGAAAGCGGAGCCCTCGACACAATGACTGTGGAGTAATGATAGCCTCTTCGCTATTAAAGTGGGGCAAATATAGCTTCGACGCTGTGAAAGCGGAGCACTCGACACAATGGTTGTGGAGTAATGATAGCCTCATCACTATTAAAGTGGGGCAAATATAGCTTCAACGCTGTTAAAGCGGAGACCTCGACACAGTGATTGTGGAGTAATGATAGCCTCATCACTATTAAAGTGGGGCAAATATAGCTTCGACGCTGTTAAAGCGGAGCCCTCGACACAATGGTTGTGGAGTAATGATAGCCTCATCACTATTAAAGTGGGGCAAATATAGCTTCAACGCTGTTAAAGCGGAGCCCTCGACACAATGATTGTGGAGAAATGATAGCCTCTTCACTATTAAAGTGGGGCAAATATAGCTTCGACGCTGTTAAAGCGAAGCCCTCGACACAGTGATTGTGGAGTAATGATAGCCTCATCACTATTAAAGTGGGGCAAATATAGCTTCAACGCTGTTAAAGCGGAGCCCTCGACACAATGATTGTGGAGTAATGATAGCCTCATCACTATTAAAGTGGGGCAAATATAGCTTCGACGCTGTGAAAGCGGAGCCCTCGACACAATGGTTGTGGAGTAATGATAGCCTCTTCACTATTAAAGTGGGGCAAATATAACCTCGACGCTGTGAAAGCGGAGCCCTAGACACAATGATTGTGGAGTAATGATAGCCTCTTCACTATTAAAGTGGGGCAAATATAGTACCATGTCGACATCTCATTTATAAGAAAATATTTATTTAATATGTGTTTTAATTTTGAACTATTAATTAATGTGCATTATAAAATTACATTAAAACTTTAATCAACACAGTTAATACCGATTTTCTGTTTGATGAATATCTTGTTGCACAGTAAACCTAAGCTTCTAAGTACTCACGGAAAGGAGAATTATTATTAGACGGAGTCCACAATATTACACAAATCAAGTATATCTTTCCATAATATATTTCATTTTAAAATTATATTATATTATGTTAATCAAAGCTGTCTAATAATAACAAAGCGGGTAACTAACTGATGATCAAATTTAGGAGGCGACCACATCGATTGGACCCAAGACTCGACGATACCGCGATGTCCGATTAAAGCCTACTACCTAGTCCGTCATGATCCATACGATAGATTCACTATGGCCCTCATATGGGGCATGGGGCGCACGGTATCGGAGCACGCATAGCACGTCCCGTTTGTATACGTCGATTAATGGCATTAAACACTTTAAACTGTCAGTCAGACTAAATAGTCTTCCAATGTCTTATAGATTGTGTATTGATTGACATTACTCCTGTATATTTATACCTATAGGTATCCTCATAAGACGCTCATTAAACTTGTTGGTACTGTGTATGTACATTTGCATAAAGACGCGTTTTGTTATCATTCATAGGCACTTATTACCAATCGGCAAGGATTACCATTGTTATCTGTTTTATTATATGGTAGGGTAGATCGGACATGGTAAAAGCCGCTTTCGTGAAACGATTACCTAGTATATATTAACTTTATTCAGATATGGTTTGTATATTTAAATCTGTACGCGAAAGCATCTCGTAAAAAAAAATTGTGAGTGAACATTGCATTTTATGCAATCATAAAATGAAATCTAAATAATATTATATTAGTAAATAATACTATAATAGTACGTATTACAATTATTTAAAGTTCAAATTGTAATCTATTTGTAGCCCCATACTTATTTTTTCCGTAATTTATTTATTCAAAAAAGAAGGTAGTTGTAGTAAGTGATTTCGTATGAACGTAAAAATTACTTACTTGATTTCTTAGGTAATAAGTTTATTACGCTAAACGAATATACCTACAATTTCAAATTGAAAGTTTAACTGCCATGTAAGTATGGCAAACGAGACTAGACTTGCCGAGCTGAATAAACATCAATTTTTCGTTCGAGGGTACGGCGGTCGGCAGTTCAAATAATGTTTTGATTCTATACTTCTTATTCAGCGCACAATAAACATTAATCGAAACACAATTAGGTACACATATTTAGAGGAACACTATTTTGGCGAAAATACGTGTGACTCGGACTAACACAAAAACATGTAATGAGTACTGGAGGAGCGATGTCGAAGCAGGAACGCAGCGTAGCGAGTGAGAGGGACAGCGCGAACTTGTTTTTTAAATACTATATCTCTAAAATGTGTGACTTGGACTGCACGATAACGTGTACTGCTGCTAGTAAATTATATTTGTTGTCTTGGATTTGGATACGAAGTATAATTGGAATATATCATACTTGCGGTAAGAGCGTACGACTTGCAATCCGGAGGTCGCGGGTTCAAACCTCGGCTCGTACCAATGAGTTTTTTGGAACTTATGTACGAAATATCATTTGATATTTACCAGTCGCTTTTCGGTGAAGGAAAACATCGTGAGGAAACCGGACTACGAGTAATCCCAACAAGGCCTAGTTTACCCTCTGGGTTGGAAGCTCAGATGGTAGTTGCTTTCGTAAAAACTAGTGCCTACGCCAAATCTTGGGATTAGTTGTCAAGCGGACCCCAGGCTCCCATGAGCCATAGCAAAATACCGAGACAACGCGAGGAAGAAGAAGAGATTTGGAATATATCATACGACTAAAATGCCTGCTGCAACTTGAGGAGCTGAAAATTGTACAGATTAAAAATCCAATCCCTCCCGTACAACCCGCTAATAATAAAATAATTGCTTTATTATAATAGCCAAATAATAAGACAAGTAAGCTCATCATAATAGTATTCTTTGTTTCGTTGAGCTCGAGATAAGAATTGCGAAGAAAAAGTCTCGTAGTAATTTCCATGCATAACTACTTCTAGATAGATAAATCATTTATTTGGCAGCTGCAAAAACACACAATATAAAGTTTAAATCATCATAAAGAACACAAATTATTACAGGAACAAAATAAAAATGGCACAAAAGAAAATTGAGACAGCAAAACAGGAATAATTAATAAAAATACCTACCTACATACTGTGTGCGTTGCAGCAGGACAAAAGGGTCACGGCTCAGTGATACTCTTCACTTTTTCGAGTAAAGCACTGGTTTTCTGCCGAAACCCAGGCAACTTCTCGTTTGGCGTTGACGTTTAACTATTATAGCAATATCGTGGCATTGGCACAGCTTTCACACATACCGATGTTGTAAATGCTAAACCTATGGCCCTATGAAATTGGCTTAGTTATCTTATCCAGTCCACCAAATTGGAAGCAAAATTACCGGAATACTTTACTAAAGGTATGTGTAATGACGTTTTTGTTTCAAGAAATGTCACTTTTGATACTGACATAATATCTAATCCACATCGTATCATTAATTGGCTAGTCTAAAAAAATATAGTTAAACATAAGTTCTTTTAGTATCCAGGTACTTATATATTTATGTTGCATGCAGTTCATTTTGTATATGATACATTAGATATACTTGTACGAGTATCTACCTATAAGTACTTATTTCAGTTAACATTATTTATAAGTATGAACCTCCAGGTCTTTTTGTTGCCTTGTTCTTTTGTTGCAGTACATCTTTTGTATTTCCTTTTTAATGTGTTTATATGACTGTTTGGTTTCTGAATAAACAAAAAAAAATTAAGTAGCAAATGTTTGACGTACCTTAAAATTCGAATCGGGCCGTTAGTAATGTAGCCAAAAAGTTGTTTGCCACCGACGTAGTATAAGTACAGCAAGAGTTTTTTGACACTAGAGCATAGGAAGAGATAATCATAATGTATTTTTTTTTTGCTTATGCTAGTATTGTAATCCCAAAAAGAGGGATGTTTTATTTATCTACTGTTATCGACAAAACTTATTTGCCAGACTACGCTATTAACTTTTTCTTAGGAAATCCTATGAAAAAGCCGCGAAGAAGTTCCGTGTATTCGGATTCCATGTGATTGAGCAATAAGACAATATGAACTTTTTCCTTATTGGATTCCTTTAATCGTTCTATTTTCAGGACTCATTAACCATATTATTATCCAAAGTTGCAATCAAGCAAATTTATTCGTTTTGTGTGTTTTCGTGAATTCTAGAGCCTCAGGCCAATTTGTACTTGCACCTGACATCAAAACGATATTGGAATCATATCAGTTAGCTGTCATTTGCGCGTTCAGTTTTCTCAGATTTGTACGTACATGTACACCTAACTGATATGATTCCAATATGATTAAAATATCGTTTTGATGTCAGGTTCATGTTCGAAATGGCCTGTCCGTCTGAGTTAATTCTGCATCGAATTTGACAGAAAAAAGTCAGTGTTTTATAAACGTCATAGTTTCATAGAAATTTGACGTGTAAGAAGTTTCCACTTTGCTATTGCAAAGACCGTGTAGTGTTATCATGGTCCAACTCTAGTGTACGGAGAAAAGAAAAACTTTTTTGGTTATGACTTTGATTGCACATATCTGATATAAATATTATGTTTTCTAATACGTCAAACTGAGTAAATAGGTACTCAAACAACTCAAAACTAAAAGCTGTTTTAATTTTTGGATAGGTATGTACCTACTAAAATTCTTATACAGATCTTTAACAAATTTTCCATATGAAAATGAAATTATTTTTTTTATTCCAGAAAAATAAAATTAGACTATTGAATTAAAAAATATGGGTATTCTAAAATTTCTAAAATCTATTTGCTTTTCATACTGTAGCAACACATATATGTTTAAATCGTTTTTGTTGTCAATGTTAGTTGCCTGCGCGCCGCGCTTCCGCGCCGCGCGTTGTACCCAAAAGTAACGGTCCAATCTTCGGGCGCATACGTGCGCGCTCGGTTTTCCTAGCCAACTCAGTCATATCCGATACTTGACGCCGGGAGGCTGCGCGCAGGCCGATCGCTCTCGCTTGCATTTTTATTACGTTTTATGTGTACTTTTCTGTATTTCTTCTTCTACGGTGTTCCGTGCTATTTTCTTTCTTCTGTACTGTACTGACTATCTTCTGTGGACTGTGTTTAACCTATAATAAACTTTATAAATGTTAAACTACAGCATATTATTTAATAGCCCCATAGCTACAAATTTGGTGACTTTCCGACGTTAGAACTGAGTGCAGTGCAGTGTTATAGTATCTGTGTGAACTTTGATCGCTATAATAAAGTGCGGAATAAGTTATCATGCCAACGACGGCAAGTGATACTAATACTACGTCTACTCCACCGGTTGTTAGTTTGCCGAGGACATTGGATTCGACCGTTAGTGCAGTTGGCGTTAAAGTTCCGCCATTTTGGGCCGAGGAACCGGCTTTGTGGTTTGCCCAGTTGGAGGGACAGTTTAGTTTGGCGAATATTGTGTCCGACTCGACCAAGTTTTACCATGTCGTCAGCAACCTCGAACATAAATATGCAGCGGAGGTCAAGGACATAATTACCAAGCCGCCGGCGACGGAAAAATACGACAAACTAAAATCTGAGCTGGTTTACCGATTGTCCGTGTCCAAGGACAAGCGGGTGGAGGAGTTGGTGTCTCAAGCTGAACTGGGTAATCGTAAGCCCTCGCAGTTTTTACGACACCTACGTGACCTGGCCGGTACGGACTTATCGGACGACTTTTTGCGCAGCATATGGGCTAAACGTTTACCGCCGCATGTGCAAACCGTTATTGCTACGATGTCAGATGCCAGTTTGGACAAGGTTGCCGCGCTGGCCGACCGAGTGAATGACATTGTGGTACACACACCTCACGTTGCGGAAGCTTCTGGGTCAGCTGTTCCTGTTTACGTGCCGTCATCTGCACCGAGCACTATGGAGGAACGTCTCAACCGCCGTATAGATGACCTTGTGCGGCAAGTAGCTGCCTTAACGACTGGAAATTCCCGTGGGCGAGCTACATCGCGCTCGCGCTCCAGGGGACGTCGCAGCTCTCGCTCAAGGAGTCGCGCGGGGGACAACGGCAGATGCTGGTACCATGACAGATTCGGCCCCCGTGCAACTAAGTGTCGTGCGCCGTGCAGCTGGACCGAGGGAAATGCCAGTGGCGGTCACTAATGACGACGAGTGATTGCCAGGTTTCCCCAGGTCGTCTTTTCGTCACCGACAAGAACACTAAACTGACATTTTTAGTAGATAGTGGCTCTGATCTTTGTGTTTTTCCTTTTACTTCTGTAAATCCTCAGTACCGCACTAAAGATAAATACCAATTGTTTGCTGCTAATGGTACCCCTATACCTACTTATGGCTCAATTAGTCTTACGCTTGATTTTGGCTTACGCCGTGCTTTTCATTGGCGTTTTATCTTGGCCGAAGTGACAAAGCCTATTATCGGCGTAGATTTTTTAGCTTTTTATAATTTGGTAATAGATGTTAGGCATAAACGGCTTATAGATTATTGTACTCTGCTTACTGCTCGTGCTTATTCAGCCTGTTCTTGCTCTGTGAGCAGCATTAAGTCGATTGCAGGTACAACGGCGTATCACGAAATACTGCAGCAGTTTCCTGAAATTACGAGGCCTGTGGGTGACCCGACGGAGCGAACCGTGAAGCACAATACGGTTCACTATATCCGTACCACCCCTGGTCCGCCGGTGTACTGTCGTCCTAGACGGTTGGACGCAGAGCGGCTCAAAATAGCCAAGCAGGAGTTCGACGATATGGTGCGTACAGGTATAGCACGTCGCTCCGATAGCCCCTGGTCGTCGCCCCTTCACATGGTCCCCAAAAAGAGCAACGGCTGGCGGCCTTGCGGCGACTATCGCGCGTTGAACGCCCGCACCATACCAGATAGGTATCCTGTTAGGCATCTTGCCGATTTCTCGCACAACTTACACGGCTGTCAGATTTTTAGCACATTGGACCTGGTTCGTGCCTACAACCAGATTCCGGTGTTTAAGGATGACATTGCTAAAACAGCCATCACGACGCCGTTTGGGTTGTTCGAGTTCAGCTTTATGGGGTTCGGGTTACGCAATGCCGCGCAGACTTTCCAGCGGTTCATTGACGAGATCCTCGGTGACCTGGAATTCTGCTTCCCGTATTTAGACGACATTCTCGTGGCATCTTCTTGCGCGATCGAGCATGAGAAGCACCTTCGGCAAGTATTCGAGCGACTGCGTGAACATGGTGTTCTAATAAACACCGCGAAGTGCGTATTTGGTGAAGCTGAGGTTACATTCCTTGGCCATCGCATCTCCAGCTCAGGCACGTCACCCTTGCCTGAGAAGGTGAAGGCCATCATGGACTTCCCTCGCCCCACCAACATCAAGGCACTCCGTCGTTTCTTGGGCATGCTGAATTTTTATCGGCGTTTTCTACCGCACGCAGCCCAGAAACAGGCACCGCTAAATGGTTTGTTGGTCGGTCATCACTGCAAGACCTCAAGCCAACCAACGCAACGCAGCTTTCGAGGCTTGCAAGGCGAGTCTAGGTGAGGCTACACTTCTTGTCCATCCACGTCCGAATGCTGAACTGGCTCTGGTCAGTGACGCCTCGGACATAGCGATCGGTGGTGTGATACAACAATTGGTAGGTAACACGTGGGAACCACTGGGTTTTTTCTCGCGTAAGCTGAACCCAGCCCAGCGCAAGTACAGCCCGTACGACCGCGAGTTACTCGCAATTTACGAGTCTGTCAAGTACTTTCGGCATATGCTGGAGCTGAAGCCGTTCAGAATCTACACCGATCACAAACCAATCGTGTATGCCTTTAGCAAACCCTTGGACAAGTGCTCACCTCGCCAGTTTCGGTACTTGGATTTCCTTGCGCAGTTTTCCACCGACATCCGCCACATAGCAGGTGAGGAGAACGTGGTCGCTGACGCACTCTCTCGTCCTGTCGATGCAATCAGCGGCAAGGCCATTGACTACAATGCGTTAGCTTCTGCTCAGGAACGCGATGCTGAGTTCCAGCAGTTGCTAAAGACCGGATCATCATTGCAGCTTAAAAGGTTGGTTATTCCTGGTACGACTGGTGACGCTGCAGTTTATTGTGATACATCAGGACCAATGGCTCGTCCCTATCTGACTCCCAAGTTCCGTCGACAAGCTTTCGACTCGATACATGGACTTAGTCATCCTAGCGCTAAGGCTACGACGAAGCTTGTGGTTCAGCGATATGTCTGGCCTGGGGTAAATAAAGACTGCCACAATTGGTCTAGAGCTTGTCAACACTGCCAGCGATGCAAAGTGTCAAGGCATGTGCACTCGCCTGTAATGTCGTTTGCGACCGAGACAGAGCGTTTTACACACGTGCACATTGACCTGGTCGGTCCGTTGCCGTTTTCACAGGGTTTCCAGTACTGCCTAACGGCATTGGACCGCTTTACAAGGTGGCCTGAGGTGATGCCAATTTCTGACATTAAAGCAGAAACCGTCACTCAAGCATTTTTCTCCGGGTGGGTGTCGCGATTCGGATGCCCCAAGCGTATAACAACGGATAGGGGGAGGCAGTTTATTTCCGAGACTTTTCGGCGCTTAGCGAAGTCCATCGGAGCTGAGCATATACAGACGACTGCCTACCACCCTGCAGCGAATGGCATACTGGAGCGATTCCATAGACAGATGAAGGCTGCCATTAAATGCCATGCGAGCGAGGATTGGGTTGAAGTCCTGCCTCTGGTTCTTTTAGGAATCAGGACGGCATGGAAGGACGATTTAGCCGCTTCCACCGCGGAATATGTGTACGGCCAGCAACTGCGCTTGCCAGGGGATTTCTTTGAATCCTCGGGTCAAGATGCGCCAGTTGACTACACAGACTTCCTCTCTCGCTTGCAGCTTATAATGCGCAAATTACAGCCTTCACCAGTGGTTCGCCATGGTTCGCGTAAATTGTTTGTTCATAAAGACCTGACTACGTCCACGCATGTGTTTCTACGTAACGATGCCGTGCGAAAGCCCCTGCAACCTACGTATACTGGGCCTTATCAGGAAGTTGAACGGGGAGACAAGTTTTTCAAGATCCTTATTAAAGGTAAGCCAAATAATGTCTCCATCGACCGGCTCAAGCCCGCGTACATGCTAAGCGAACCCGATCCTAGTCCAGTTTCTGATCAGCAGCTCGTAGCGCCACAACCAGCAAAGACTGAACGCAGAACTCGCTCAGGACGTGTTGTACGTTTTCCTAGCTACTTGTAATCGACCTAAAGGTCTCCGAAGGGGCTGATGTAGCAACACATATATGTTTAAATCGTTTTTGTTGTCAATGTTAGTTGCCTGCGCGCCGCGCTTCCGCGCCGCGCGTTGTACCCAAAAGTAACGGTCCAATCTTCGGGCGCATACGTGCGCGCTCGGTTTTCCTAGCCAACTCAGTCATATCCGATACTTGACGCCGGGAGGCTGCGCGCAGGCCGATCGCTCTCGCTTGCATTTTTATTACGTTTTATGTGTACTTTTCTGTATTTCTTCTTCTACGGTGTTCCGTGCTATTTTCTTTCTTCTGTACTGTACTGACTATCTTCTGTGGACTGTGTTTAACCTATAATAAACTTTATAAATGTTAAACTACAGCATATTATTTAATAGCCCCATAGCTACAATACAGTTTTCCCTTTAGTTTGTCTCGGGATAGTAAATTTTGAAACTTTAAACGTATGCCTTTTTGCTCTACTTTTGTAACAATTCAATATCGTCGACAATACGGACCTCATTTCATTACCATCATAATCACCAATTCCTGAACAAGAATAAACACAAAAGCAACACAGTAAATATAAATAATAATACGAGAAATGCGAAATGGCTGAGAATTTCGTTGTATGAACAAGAGAAGCACATTAACACGATTGTTTAGTTTCTTCATTAGAATCGCGTGTTTGCCACATTCTCTGTATTTGCTTGCTCCCAATGTAAACAAGCTGTAGGCATGTACGCTTTGATAGCGTCTTATATGTTTGGTTTAGTAGTGTCACAGATGATTAATGAAACCAGAGTAACCAGTTGTGTACACTTAGATGAGCGTGAACTTTGCCTACTGTAAGCATACTGGCTGCGCACGCTTAAGGCAATGTTTTGTGGCAATGTACTATGATTCAAGCCGACTTATATTTAATGTCAAATATCATATTTTAATTGCTTATCATAATATAAACGAAAAACTCATATTGGGAAAGTTAAATTCTCTACTGCAGAAACATGTCATTTTCTGCATCCTTTTCAAAACAACAACTACCCTCTTTCAGGGCATGAAAAATTTAAATACCTTTAAATTGATTTCGGATATGGTCAAACTACCACCCTGCTATACTTTTCCAATTAGAGAAATATAGTCTGTCAAGCAAAGTATATCAATAGCAATGTATAGCAAAGTGAAGTAGGGCAACACTCAAAATGCAGTATTGCGTTGGTATTGCGCTACGAAAAGCAGCAATGTACATCGAAGCAAAACATGTAAGTGTCATAACCTCAAATTTTACAAATATTTACAATAAGTATATATAAAAATATATTTGAATTAAAAAAAATTAATCTCTTCGCAGAATTTCGATCGGGAATACAAATAATAGGTATTTATGAGATAAACCAGGTACTGCGCGTATTGTAGCAATGTTTTTACCCTGTCGTAAGGCATCTAATTAACAGACACCATCTGTTTGATCAGCGTCGCTGTTGCTCGCCGAAATTACTTTTAAAGGACAGCCAGCGTTATTTTGGCTTTTTGTGCGTGCATAAAAACTCTTAGCATGATATAAAAAAGAGAACTATATGTGATGACTTTTTAGTTTTCCAAGGATCCAGTTTATGATTAGAATTCCATAAGCCCATGATTACAAATATTTTCTTACTATATCTTCTATTTATCTCTATCAGTTGCTTAAATGTTAGCTAGAAGAGATCCCTTAAATGGATAAGTTCGCCTTTGTACACATTTATTGTATTCGCTATTTGTCACATACTTGTTTTGTGCAATAAAGTGTTTAAATACTACTAAAGAAGTGTAAAATTAAATGTTTAAGACTCGTGACTGGCAGAACTATTTAATAAAATCTTCTTCTTGAACATCATCTTGACAAAGGTGTTCAGGTCGATGTCATTTATTTCGATTTCTCGAAGGCTTTTTTCGATCGCGTGGATAACGATGTGCTGCTTAGGAAACTTGATGAAATTGGTTTCTCTCCCAAGCTACTAGGCTTTTTTGCCAACTATCTGCGCGATCGGCAGCAATTCGTCCGACATGGCTGTTTTGTCTCGACTCCTTACCACACCCGGTCCGGCGTGAGTCAGGGCTCCATCTTGGGACCCTTGTTTTTCGGCATCATGATTAACGATCTCAAATCAGTTCTTCGGGCGGCTCAATGCCTCTTGTATGCTGATGATCTGAAGCTGGTATACAGGATTGAGCAAAGAACTGATTGCGAGACGTTACAGGAGGACATCGACCTGGTGTTTCGGTGGAGTATGCACAATAAACTTCATTTCAACCCAGTCAAGTGTTGTGTGTGTACATTTAGCCGCTCTCGTTCCGCTATATATGGGCATTATATACTGGGGTCAGAGCCGATAAATCGTGTCTTTTCCGTCAAGGATCTGGGCGTAGTTTTTAAGGTTCCTTTATAAAAAAATATTCGGATTCTATCCGATCCTGTACCCGACAAAGTATCTTCTCGGCTCCCTCGGGTACAATTCCTTGGAGGTCAGGCGGAATTACCAACTCCTTGTCATGGCATGCCGAGCCTTACGTGGGGAGTCAGACTGTCCCGAAGTTGTTTCTGGTCTCGTGCGCCTGTTTGTTCCGGACGTCCCGAGAATGGCCCTCAGACCACGACAACGCGACCTGTTGGCCGTGCCGCCGGCGCGCACCGTATCGCGCAGGAACTCGCCGCTGCCCCGCGCCCTCTCACTGCTCAATGCGCTCCTGGCATCGACGCCTGAATGCGATCTATTTGCTTGGCGATGGGCGGCAGTGTATAGTGAATGCTTGAGATTCTGTGAGGCGATGGATGCTAGGTGCTCAACTGTCCCAATTTAATTTGTTAATGTGCCATTATTGTTTTATAATTGTTAATACTTATAATTATTAGTTAGTTTCAGTTTCGTGACGCATTGGTTCAACTGTAATGTCATGTAAACATTTTTATCAATAAAATAAAATAAATAAATAAAATAAAATAAAATAAAATAAAAGCTGTTACTGTGTTCACTTCAGTCATCTGTATTAGTGCCTCGTCGACAACTGATGTTTGATTTTGTCGGCCCGACAGAAATTCTAAATGATCAAAACAAATGTTATTCAATTTGATTCAATTCAATGCATTTATTTCAAGACACATTTTACTTATTTTTTATTAAAGCATATACCACAAATAATGAGGCAATGTTGAAAATCGTTAGGAAGTAGAGCGGATTGCCTTCCAATTCCTTTGGGCGGGCCGGGGCAGATTCGTATTGAGACAGTTTGGTTTTGGGCCGGAATCTGAGTGGGCCCGACTCTGTGGAGGTCAGATTCGCCATCATAGGCACATTTCTGAACAAAACAATATCGACTTACGACTCATGATATGGAAGTCTCTTTCTTTTGAAACCAATTTCTGAGTAGGACAGATTCGCACTAAATCAGTTCAGTTTCATGCCAGAATCTGAGCGAGTACGACTCCAAGGTTGCCAGTTTTAATTTAATTTGGATATTTATTTTTAATTTAATTCCATATCAGTCGTGATTCAGAAACATACCTATGGAATCTGACCTCTACAGAGTCGTACTCACTCAGACTCTGGCATAAAACTCAACCGATCTAACACGAATCTGATTTATTTATACTTAGGGTAAGATAACCAACAATCAGCTATATGGAACAGAATGAAAAAAATTAAATGCATTAACTATTACTTCAACATCTACCTATCTAACAACTTTTAGTATGGAGTACCCCGAAATCGTGAAATAAGCCTGATGTTTCATAAAAAACATCGATATAATGTTTCGTAGAACCGTTTATCTTTTTAATTAGTTCTTTTCAAAAGCCTTACGTAATTGGTGATAGACCTATAGGGACCGTGCGCGTTGGAGGGTCTGCCATCTTGTGGCCTGAATCGGAACCATAAACATGCACATTTACACGTCACGTATTTTCTTGTGCATAGTAGGTTCTGCCATCTTGTGGGCTACATCGGAACAAAAAACATCACATTTACGCCTCGCGCCAAAAATCTGACGGCTCCTGTGCTGCCTCCTACAGTTCATGCACGCTCCCTATAAGATATTGAAACAAATGGAAGCAAATGGTACTAAACATAGTTCTAATTTCAAAAATCCTTGCTTTCCTTTGTTCTTCAAAAGTAGCATACACATGAATTTTGCTTACAACTTCACGAGCCACTCAGCCATAATGTCAAACCTCTTACATTAGCATGTCGACGCACCCTAAAAACATTTCCTTCTGCCACACGTGTACGACTTTATATAGACACACGGAGCGGTACGTTAAGCGAACGCGATCAAGCGTTTCAAATTGTTCTTAACAGTTCACAGGACAGTGCAGGACTAATTTTGTTTATCTTTACTCTTAGTGGAGAAATGTCTTCCGTCAAGACTTCCGACAAGAAAAAAAGACAAGTCCTTTCATTTTATATTTTTGGTATTTATGTATCAGGAATAGGTTTTCTTAATCAACAAGTAGTTGTTGTTCCTCCGTAGGTAATTCAGCCTTAGATAGTAAAATATTCTTCTTGACCTTTATTTAATAAGAATCCAAAATGACTGAATTAATCTAGTTCAATTCTAGACTAGCAAAACTTAAACCTACAAAACTTCAATCGAAACGAAGTGACGCCCCGCCACGTGTGTTTTGCCAACATACTGTTAGTTGAGGAATGTTAGGAGTGTTATCTCATTTTACGGAGACCTGAGATTTTTTAGAAGCTGTTTGTCCTGTTTACAAAAGACTTTTAGGTTAATGTTGAAATTTGGTTTTGTGCGACACACAAAAATGTCTGACATAAACTTTTATGATTTTTACTTTATTTATTCACTAAAACGGGACGTAATCGCGTAGTATTAGCTTGAAAGTTACCTCCAATGTTTCGAAGATAGCACTGTCTTTCTTCCAAATATGAGCAAGTTCTTTACGAAAACAATCCGTTTCGGAGATTATATATGAATTTGATGACTTATTATTGGGTTACTGTTTATAATCATATAATCTCTTTTTCTTCTTTGTCGGTCCCTCATTACCGAGGATCGTGACCCTTTTTTTTGCAGCTCCTGTGATTTGTGTCCATTCGTATCGATCTCCCGTAGCCCTCACTGCTTGATGGAGTTTGCCTGAGGTGGCCTTCTTAACTTGGTTGGACCATCTAGTTCGTGGGAGGCCCCGAGGTCTTTCACCTTCCACTTTTGCTAGCACGACCACTATATCCAAACTTTCATCACCTTTACGTAAAACATGTCCAAAGTAAGATAACATACTCGTAGCGATGTTGGCATATGGTGGCCAGACGTATTTTGATGCCAAGCTGCGGGAGAATGAACAGAATTATACAATTAATAGAACTTATTTTAAGATAATAAACATACCTACTTCAAATGATGGCTCAAAATGCCCTTTACGGTACCAATGTAAATATCCAAATTAAAACGCTTTTCCACGTTGAACTTGAAAATAGGCCTTTGAATATGTTGACGGTACTTTAACCAAATTAGTTCAGGCCATTAAAGGGGATAATGATCCTCTTCAATACGGTCCATTCTTAATTAATTCGAATTAGGTACTAGATATCTATAGGTTTCAATATAAAATTAGAAATGAGATTCTCGCGAACCAATGTTACTGGATAAATGTGTTCGCAATCCCGAATGTCAAAAATATATGAAGATGGTCACCACTGAAAAAGGTTTCCAACCGATATGAACATCATAAAAAATATACCCCTGGGCCCATACGTTTCGTCTACTTCGGACCCTCAAGATGTACATTAGATATTTTTTCGCAACGGTTTTTTTAGTATGACCATCTTAACATAATTTTGACATTCAGGATCACGACCATAATATCCCCAGTAATATAAGATAAGATAAGATAATCATTGATTTCAATCTAAGTTGGTAAATACACAGCGGTCGAGTCCTCTTATTAGGTATGAAGTACCTGTGTCAGGAGAAATATAAGGAAGTATCCAACGGTAAGTAGCAGTGGACAGGGCACGTTGCTTAAACTCAGAACCAGTGGTTGCTCTATAGAAAGGTTCTCCAGTAGCAACGCTCACGTAGACTTCTTCCTTTGTCAGTGTGATCAAATTGAAAGTCACTAGAAATCTCACTGTGTCAAAGTACGAGGTAACATAGAAATCAAACCCATTAACGGTACCAGATGACCCGAGAAAGTCCCCAAATGTACAAACAACAATCTAGTAAAGATTGCAGAGATCCTTTATATGAAGGAAATAATGGTTAAAGCAGATTTAGTTAAATGGGATGCCAATCGATTCGTTTTTGTGATCCTGGTAGAACATTTCTGCCTGACTTCGAAAAATATTTAAACTTTGCAAGTCGCACGCTCTCACCGCTAGGCCACCAGCGCTAATATAAACATAAACTGATTTTTGGCAAAACACATTTAATGAAATACAAAAGGTACACTCAAAATTTGGTCTCAGTTGTTTCTAAATATGCACCTACTTTTATTATTTAAAAAATCCTTCAATAAGCCTGTTTTATGTACAAATATTCAATTTGGTACCAGACATGTAATTTGATTTTTTACCTGCCAGATTGTCTTCTTAATATCAACCCACGTCAACTTACTGTTGAATACGATCTAAAACGTCTTTCGTTATAAAACCTTTCGGTGGCACGCATTTTATCGGACATTTTTAGATAACCTCTAGACGCGATACGTGAGTAGGTAGGTATGTAGGTATGATATTTAATCTTATTGTTTTTAACCATTCTCTCTTATGTAATATTTACCTATACGTTTACTGAAGAATATTATATCATTTTAACAACTACAACACAGCGACCAGACCGGCTTTTCCATTATTCCATTAGTTTCTTTAGCGGGCTACTTTGCTGAACGAACAAATTTTTATTTCACCATCCCGGCTCATAAAGGCTCTCTTTATTCTTCAAAAGATGATGAGAGTTGCACTTTATCCACCATAGTGACAAAGTATTCATTTGATATGGTGAAAAAACTTGTGTTTCACTCAATAGCAAAGTTTGTTTAAACCATCACAGAAAAAAAATAGTTCTCCAGCCAAGTAAATACTCTTGTGTCAAGACGTTTTGTGTTTCCTATATAAGGAAACAATAAAATTCTTGCGTCAAGATATAAAATATTTCAAAGTTTATTATTTAAGCTAAAAAATTAAATTCTCTATCCGAGCTATAAAAAGTTTTTTTTTTAAAAAAGCTCATTATTCTCACCAAGAGCGTTTACGTTTTGTTTTAAGTATTGTATTTTTTAAATTAAACCTAACTGTCTTAGTGCAATACCCAAATAACCTGTGCCAAGAAACTTTGTTTCTTGGGGTTAGATACTCATAGTTGAATTGAGAATTATATTTCTCCATAAAAACAAGAAAAAGTATTGGTTCAAGAGTGCATTACTCAATGTAAAATATGATATTATTTATATCTAGAGCTGAAATCTCTTAGCGCCAAGTTTAGTATGTCTTGAATAAAGAATGAATTTTCTTATACCAGCATGGTTTTCGTCATTCGTTGAAATCTTTGTAGTTTTCAATAATCCTCTTCATCTTCTTCTTCTTCCTCGCGTTGTCCCGGCATTTTGCCACGGCTCATGGGAGCCGGGGGTCCGCTTGGAAACTAATCCCGAGAATTGGCGTAGGCACTAGTTAAACTAGAGGCCAAATTCGGATTAGCCCGGTTACCTCACGATGTTTTTCTTCTTCACCGAAAAGCGACTGGTGAATATCAAATGTTCGTACAGAAGTTCCGAAAAACTCATCGGTACGAGCCGGGGTTTGAACCCGCGACCTCCGGATTGCAAGTCATACGCTCTTACCGCTAGGCCGCCAGCGCTCTTGTCCCCTTCATCAAATTTATTGATACTATTTTATGTAAAAGTCTCAAACCAAAGTTTTGGTGATTTTTCTTTTAAATAGCTATGGCTCTTGACTGTATATTGACAACATCAAACCAAGAATTAATCGCTTTTGCGTAAAAACTTAAGTCTCAAAGCAACATTTTGGTGCTTCTTCTTTGAAATAGCTTTGGCTTTTGACTGTGAGTTGAAAACATCAAACCAAGAATTTATCGCTCTTGTCTATAAACTTAAAGTCTCAAAGGAAAATTTTGGTGCTTCTTCTTTGAAATAGCTTTGGCTCTTGACTGTAGGTTGAAAACATCAAACCAAGAATTAATGGCTCTTGTATAAAAACTTTAAAGTCTCAAACCAAAGTTTTGTTGCTTCTTTTTTAAAATAGCTTTAGCTCTTGACTGTAAATTGAAAACATCAAACCAAGAATTAATCGCTCTTGCCTAAAAACTTTAAAGTCTCAAAGGAAAATTTTGGTGGTTCTTCTTTGGAATTTGGTAATATTTTTGGTTTGAGGTAGAGTTACTCAAGATAAAACCGTTTTTTAAGAGCGTGCTTTATCTCTTTCTAAGACTTTTTTTTCTTGCGGCGAATAATTAATATCTTAACTCAAATCACTACCATTCGCTTTAAAAATGTGTAAAGATAAAACTAAATAATTTTTATTCTCCTTTAAAAATTATGTTGTTTTTAACTCAAGGCATATTTATTGGACTAAGCAATTTATTATTTTATTTAAGCAACCGTGCGCAAGAGAGTTTTGCGTTTTGAATTAAGATATCTTTTTTATCTGTGCTCGTTCCTTGAAAACCTCTGAAACTCTCAAGATTCCATTTACGAGTACAAAGAGTTAACCAACAACTTTACCCCCTTTAAAACAAATAACTAGTTATTTCAATTGTACATATGAATATTAAATACTTTGTTCGTTTACCTGGTGTATGCTGTTGAACGTAACAGAAAATTAAATGCTTAAATAACCAAGAAGATTCCAAACTCATCCCAATAATCCGGAAGACACTTGCTGCGCCGTTTAATATAACTTTTACCATGCCCTTCAAAAGCTTACCCTTTCATAACAATTAATTAAACATAAAACCAATGAAAACAAATATGTAACTTACTGTTACAATTAGCAATAAGACCCCTCGCATGTCGCAAAGTACTGACTCTTGCTTAATACATTTCCAACTCTCACATAATCGCGCCACCCTTCAAATCGGGGAAAGGTTTATTGAGTAAGCGAATATCCCTATTTCCCCACCTCGCTCGTTAATAAAATAAAAGGGATTTAGGGTACGGGACCCTCGGATTCCTTTCGGAGGGGATTACAGCCCGTTGACATCTTATGTGAGTTAACTGTATTTCTAAAGACTTTTGCGTTTTTTACCCAAGGGAAACCAATTTGTATGACCAATTCGCCTGACAAATGCAGTTCCGTTTGTTAATTGAGTTCATTTGCAGAGTTGGAGGAATTTTGTGGGTGAGTGCCCTGCTGTTTTGGCTGACTAGCTTGGTGGGACTCTACTAGGTTTACCTACTCACGATTAATTTGAATATTTTAGATTCTTGTGTTGCTTTGAGCATTTAATGTTTTTGATGACAAACTATTTTATTTTACAACAGTGCCAGATTATCTGAAATTTCCACGGCAGCTGGCGGGACCTCTATACCAATTTGACACCGGACGCGATCATTTGGCTGCGTGGCCTGGATGTCGACTTATAATCATTTATCCTATTAGTATATATTATATTGCCTACGATACGCCATACGCTTAAATTCATACAATAAATAAACCTGACATTTGACATGCTATGACTATAACGCCATTTCATTCTACACTAGCATCAGAATGTTATTTAAATCATGTTATTTAGTTATCGTGCCTTTCGCTCGAACTTGTTCATACATGTATTAGCGCGGGCGAGACGCACGATAACTAAATAACATAATTGAAATATCATTCTGATATCAGTGTACGTTGTTCTTGTTTTCGATATATCCTCAAAGCTTAATGGAATTAAAATCAACTATCCCATTTAAGGTATTATTGACATTTGATCGGTACTCCAAAAAGGATTGTAAACATTTTAAACTACCCTTGTAAAATATACGTACAGAATGACATTTTAAACTACCTTCGTAAAATGTACGTACAGGATGCTACATTATTTTCACCATGTATCATGTTTTTCATGCCTTAATAGTTTTATAGTTATACTCCACTGGATATAAATATCACATGTGAATGCTGGGCTTCATAACGGTTCCTTTTGACCGCCAAAGACGTCATATGACGCGCGCGGCTACAGCCCAATATCAACCTTCATGCGTACCGACAAGGTTCACGATTACGCGCCGCGTGCGATAGGCGTGGCGTTCAAAAGGTTAAATTTTGCATATTATTCAGAGCTGTATTGACAATTGCGTTTGTTTGATACATAACAAAGCGTTCATTAATTAAATGAAGCTTAAGGTCCATTTTTTAAATCTACAACTAAATTATACCTACCTAAAGAGAAAGAAGTTTAAAACTTATTCTAAGATTTATCCATTCATCCATTGTATCCATTATCTATTTAAAATACTTACATATTTATTTGAAGTAAACCTATCGATAAGGCATCAATGGTGTATTCCTTATAGAAAACTGAAATGAAAATGATTTGTTCATCCGTTTGGAAGCATAGTGACCATAAACATACTGACGTTAAGTTGAAACCCCTAACGTAAAAAGGTATGTTCCAAGTTAATAAGACCCCTATTTTACGTCAGGGGTTAAAAATCTATAACGTCCTTTTTATCAGCGTTTAATTAAGACAACGCAGTAATCCAATCTAAAATCAATTGAGCGAGAATATTTTAAACATTTTTTCATAATAATAGTTTCAAAGAATACTTCAAATTCAAAAGTCAATCAATCAAGTTTAACCAATTACACTTGTCCACACTTCAAAAACTTTAGTTTATCTACTCGTAGCTCAGAATTGATACTAATTAGTTTTCTTTCTTAGTTTAAGTTTTAGTTTCATTTTATTAATGTTTTTAGATAGTCCGGTGTTACACCGTTTTAGGGTTCCGTACCCAAAGGGTCAAACGGGACCCTATTACTGAGACTTCGCCCGCCCCCGTCCCACCGGCCCGCCCGGCCCGTCGTTCCGTCCGTCCGTCCGTCCGTCTGTCACCAGGCTGTATCTCATGAACCGTGATAGCTAGACAGTTGAAATTTTCACAGACGATGTATTTCTGTTGCCGCTATAACAACAAATACTAAAAACAGAATAAAATAAATATTTAAGGGGGGGCTCCCATACAACAAACTTATTTTTTTTGCAGTTTTTATAAATAATGGTACGGAACCCTTCGTGCGCGAGTCCGACTCGCACTTGCCCGGTTTTTTTATAAGAATAATGATAGAGAACAATATCATATGATATTTTTGTAACGTAGACCTGTTTTTGTGTCCTCATCCTTATTATCTTCAAAATTACAGTTATCAAAATCAAAAATCAAAAAATCAAAAATGACCTATATTAAAAACCGATTCAATAACGAACATAATATAAGTATTCATGTACTCAATAAACCTGAGTAGTTAGTACCTAAATTTCACAACGTACGCAAAGTTTTCATTAATAGCGAAACAAACTAATCTCACGCGGAACGTAGTTCATAAACTTCAGACAATGCCTTGAAGAAATTTACGTAGACTGGAACGTCGTACGCTATTATATTCCAATTTGAAAACAAGGACTAAGGACTAAACACGAGCTTAAGAATTTCAATATTAATATCCATAATTTAAGAAGTACATTTAGCTACCTGTACCCCTAGTGTAAATTTATTCGATAGCGAAACGTGACGTACGCGTTTGCGTTAAGTTTCATTTAGTATGTGATTTAGAAACAGCGCGCCAAGCGGAACGTTTTGGAAACTCAAAATCCTATACAAATGAGACTTGCGTACGTCACGTTATGCCATCGAATAAATTTACACTAGGGGTACGGCATCGATGAAGGCCGATAGCAATTTTTATTTATATTTGCCTTGCAGTTATTTGGCTATGGTACTAATTATTAAAGAACATGGTTGTAAAATGTGACGGCGGCCGGCAAAACTTCCCACTTTGCGCTGACCATAAGGGCGCCTTGGCAGGTTATTCGTTAATTCGTTAATCATATCTCGTTCTTATGGTAAACGACAAAGTGGGACATTTTGCCGGCTGCAGTCACAAATTTGAACCCATCCATACTTATAAAAGTATAATTTTTTTAAAGTCGGCAAGGTTATGAACCTTAAGGGGCCTACCGCGAAAACCGAATTTCGCAAATTGCGTGGATCTTTTTCTTTGACTCTCACTAAGACGCAATTAGAGTGACAGAGAAAAATGCCCGCAATTGACGAACTTTGATTTTCGCGGTTATAGCCCAGGCCTTCTTTGGCACAGGCACCTTAGTCAAATAAACAGTATACATAACTAGAGCGGTTTAAAATAAATGTTTAAATGTGTGACTGTGAGATGAAATAATATAGTATTCATACCTATATAATTTAATAATATATTGCTGCAGGAAATGTCAAAATCAACGTCGACGTTCTAGATAATTAACATTTCCTGGAGCTATGTAGTCAGCACCAATGGTGCTGTATGTTGCATTTGGCGGGGCTCATTGATCGCAATGCCGATGGCTGCTGGCGTTTAGTTGGAGTAAAGTAAGAATTGATATTTGACATTTATGAATTAACCGTTTAAGCCTTAGTTACCATATTTAACCCTTCAAGTGGCGGCATAGAAAAAGAAAAAGTTTACTGCTTTTCAATCCGACCATTTACAGGTTAAGCGCCACTTGAAGGGATACAAGGTCATAACTGTAATGTTAAATATCAATTCCTACGTAGCGCCGACTGAAGACAGATCCTTACGATATACTATATGATTACATAAATCATACCCAGGTATTGGTTGTTGTATTTATAAATCTTGCTATGTGAATGTCACTATAAAATTAAAACTTAACATACTTAAAGTACTTGCTGAATAGTATTGTAATGAAAACAGTTTCCAAAATTTGGCAATCTTGGAGCCGATTCTGATTTACGCATTTGTAATAGTTTTGATCTTCTTATGATAAATAAATAAATATTATACGGACCTTCTTACACAAATTGACTAAGCCCCACGGTAAGCTCAAGAAAGCTTGCGTTGTGGGTACTCAGACAACGATATATATTTATTATATACATAATATACAAATACTTAAATACATAAAAAACATCCACGACTCAGGAACAAATATATGTTCATCATATAAATACATGCCCTTACTGGAATTCGAACCCAGGACCATCGGCTTCATAGGCAGGGTCAGCCACTAGGCCAGACCCATCGTCAAAATCTATGGTCGTTATGATTTTGTGATGACACGACTAACAATGCATCCCACGTTCACTAATGGGCGATAGTCAGTCATACAAAAACCGTAACAAATTATTTAATCGAAATCGGCCTCCTTGTTACGAGTTCACTTCGAATTTTCCCTCGACGCTCCACTATCATACAAGTTATTTGGCATAACAAAAGTTGAACGTATATTAAATGAATATTACACGAGGGGAAAGGATTTTACGCACGTGTGTTTCATCGAGTCGAGTTACGTTTTCTTAGAATAACAAATGTTTGTTAAATAATAATAATAATATGTTTTTTTATTCGTCAGGCTGACACTACCTACAAGTACTTGGCGGGCCTCAACAAGGAAGTGGAGCTACTTGATAACGATCCTTTGAATGACGTAAAGGTGAATAAAGTGTATTTTTAGTTTACTTAATTGACCCAGATGATTTGAGCTGGGTGAACAGAGTCAACTACAGGGGAATCGAAGCGTCAAATTAGATTTTTTTTTTTTGCAATATATATATTTTTTCTAACTCTGTTTTGGCATTTAAAATACATCCCCACGTTTCAAACCCTTTAAAGCATTTGTGGTCAAAGGGGTTCGAAATATCGGGATGTATTATAAATTAATTACATCCGTTTATATAGTTTTATTTCTTACCTAACAAATCTGTAATGCAATCAAGATGCCAATCTCTCTTTATCACTTTTCCATATTAATAAAATATGTGTATTTCAAAAAGATGTGTGCGGTTAGGTAATTTTTGTATAAACGTATTAAGTATATAGTATATCATCATCATCATCATCATCTCAGCCATAAGATGTCCACTGCTTAACATAGGCCTCCCCCTTGGACCTCCACATGTACCGGTTGGAAGCGACCCACATCCAGCGTCTTCCGTCGTGGACGTCCTACGCTGCGCTTGCTAGTCCATGGTCTCCATTCTAGCACTTTTCGACCCCAACGGCCATCTTCTCTGCGTGCAATGTGGCGTGCCCATTGCCACTTCAGCATATAGTATATAGAA
Source organism: Cydia pomonella (assembly GCF_033807575.1). Lineage (NCBI taxonomy): Eukaryota > Metazoa > Arthropoda > Insecta > Lepidoptera > Tortricidae > Cydia > Cydia pomonella. Next base: position 4,007,294 of record NC_084717.1, on the reverse strand, counting down.
TGTATTATATATTATAACTACATATGACTATTTACATATTGTAGGTTATAGGACTTACAGATTTTTATATAGATTATCCAAAATACCTAAACGTTACTCACTTGCATCTAGTTATTAAGTTAATAAAAATAAGATAGTGTTTTTTTTTAAGTTTTTTAAGTGATATATCACACAAAAAAATTAAAACTAAGATACACCGCTGAAACTTGTAAGAAGAAGTTTATGCGTGGTGCAAATGCATCAGTCCGCTCAACTACATGCTTAATGTTTACTAGATACGTAAGTACAATTAAGATAAGGAAGGTATAGGTAAGCAAACGTATAGTAAGTAACACCCGCCATCACACATTCCCATCCGTTATATACGATGAAATTTCTTTAATGCGTTTTTACAAGTGTGTACTAGAGTTTCTTCATTCTTCACCAGAAGAGGAATTTTGGCTTTTTTGGCTACGGAACCCTAAAAACGCAGCGTCTTCTGATTTACAAGTAAATTCGCCTCCAGGCTACCTGGTACAGTCAGCTAATTAAGTCCCAATCCAGCAACGTACAGTATCCGGCCCAAGGGCGGATTAATCCAGCAAGATGGGCCCGTGACGTCATCAGTCCTTTAATTAATTCGTGGCTCCAAATTGTTCGGTAAGCACCTGGGCGTGAAAATATGAAGGAATTTCATTAAATTTTTTGTAACGTTAAATAATCAAAATTCGCGTTTCACCTTTATATTTTTTGACTGACATAAATACGGTTGAAGAGGGAAGAATAGCTTTGCGATCCTAACGAAACAACGGTACTTTTTCTATGAAATTCCATTTCGGAAGAAAACCGTTTTTTCTAACTAAATCTTAAACAATCACTTTGATTTTTATTGATGTCAATCGCTTCAGAATAATATAGGCTTGGTTTTTTTTCTAAAATTATGACAAAAGGAAACCTATAAAAAACCGGTACCGAGGGTTCCGAACACACCTGTAGGTATACTTTACGGTTTTCGAAATTTTGGTTTATCTGTGCTATAAAACGTAACTTCGAATCAAATTTCAAGATTCTGAGTTTAAGGGAAATACCCTGTAAGTTTTGATTCCCTTGCGAGTGTCGAAAATTTGCAGAAATTTGCGGCATAAACGGCTGTATGTTTTGATTGCGTTGGCTTAGAAGTTTTATTTTTTCACTGCTCCAAGGGACAGTAGATCTGAATATTTGATATAAATTCCAGCTTGATACCTCCACGCGTTCCGTAGGTACGGAACCCTAAAAGTCATGGAGAATGGAAAATATTTAGAAGTGGAAAACATTTCCTCTTTCTGTAGGGACGAGTATGACGTATACCTGCTTCCCTTTTAAGCTTTAAATAAATAAAAATTGTAATCTTAAGACCGTGATACTAATAACTTCGCTAAATTGACTTGGAGCTTTTCGAGAGCAAAAATCTCTCCGATTGTCAATAACAGGCCAATTCGAACGTACACTGAAATCTAAATTTCATCATTTAGGTTATTAAATAAACATTATCGTGCATTTCGCTCGTACTTGTTAGGACCTAGTACATACATTGGCGAGCGAGACGCAAGATAACGAAATGACATCATTCAGATATCGTTCTGATACGTTCGAATTGGCCTCTAAGTAGGTAAAAAGCTGTAGATACCGTAGCCAAAGTCCAAATCAAAGTTTTTCATTCTACAATATGACATATAATAGGTACTTAACACGTCTAGCGTCCAGTCGAATACTTTAGCATACAACACAGCCATATTGTCCTGGAATCTTCAAGCTCCCGCCGCGGGATATGTCGTAATGTAATATTCCATACATACAACTCCGATATCTGGCATATGAACTGCAAAGTCGTGTCTAAGCTGTTGCAGTGGGATATGTCGTAATATAATATTCCATACATTCAACTCCGCTTTCTGGCATAAGAACTGCAAAGTCGTGTCCAAGCTATCGCAGCGGGACATGTCGTAATGTAATATTCCATACATAGAACTCCGATTTCTGGCATAAGAACTGCAAAGTCGTGTCCAAGTTATCGCAGCGGGATATGTCGTAATGTAATATTCCATACATACAACTCCGATTTCTGACATAAGAACTGCAAAGTCGCGTCCAAGTTCTCGCAGCGGGATAATGTATTATAGAACATTATTACACAAATTGACTAAGTCCCACAGTAAGCTCAATAAGGCTTATGTTGAGGTTACTTAGACAACGATATATATAGTATATAAATATTTTATAAATACTTAAATACATAGAAAATACCCATGACTCAGGAACAAATATCCATGCTCATCACACGAATAAATGCCCTTACCAGGATTTGAACCCGAGACCATCGGCTTTATAGGCAGGGTCACTACCCGCTAGGCCAGACCGGTCGTCGGTCCTCCGGTCGTTAATGTAATATTCCATACATACAACTACGATGTCTGGCATAAGAACTGCAAAGACGTGTCCAACTCTCGCAGCGGGATGTGTCGTAATGTAATATTCCATACATACAACTCCGATTTCTGGCATAAGAACTGCAAAGTCGTAGACTACTGTAGGATACTAGACGATGCCCGCACAAAAAATATTTTGTAATAAATTTTTCATTTCTCATGCTCTAAAATCGTTCGTTGATCGTGGATTGTTGTTGTTCTAAAAAGTGTGCAGAAAATAATACGTTTCTGCTTTAAAGCACTGTTCTCTATAAGGTATTTTTTTTCTTTTTTACGATAAGCAATTTAATTTTTGGTAATAAATGGATTTGTTGTACAATTTTCATTCTGATAATTAGATAAATCCCCATTTAATAAATAACGATATTTTTACCTAAATTTTCAATTGAAAGTACCCTCAAGAAATACTACTGAAGTTAATACGTAGCCGTGTTTTTTTAATGCACGTGACTTTTACCTTCCTCGTATTCGAACTAAAAAGTAGAGTGTTTAACTCGGGTGAAAGGCACCACTTGATCTTTTGGTTAACAATCTACTATTTATACTGACCTTGGATACTGAACGCATCCGACATATCGGTAGCTGCTTGACGAGTGAATCTACTTATTAATGTACTCGTAAAAGCAAATAAATAATTCTATTCTATTCTATTCTCAAAAAATGTGCCAATATGCAAAACTTTTTTAATAATTGTTATTATGAACACATTTCTCTAAAAAACTTTTTACAAAAAAAAAGTAAACCGACTTCAAAAAGGATAAAATAAAATATTATCCTATGAGTTATGCGTTACCAACTGATATGTTTGAAGTCGGCGCCAAGCCAAGTACCAATACTGGTCAAAAATATTCAGCTTTACGTCTATAAATCACATTACAACTGTAGTAATAGGTATTGTAAACGTCGCACTAAAAGGATTCCAGTACGAGCAAGATATATAGGAAGCAAGTTACGAACACGTCAGCTAATATGTAGAGTTAAACTCGTGGTAAGGCTACAGATGCACTACATCAAATTGATAGTTTTCGGTAGGAAATGCTCAAGTTGCTTAAGAATACAGTCATGTACCCTTAAAAAACGAGGAGTTCCCACAATTCCTCGTGGATCCCACAATCAGATCAGAACCAAATTTAAATGGGACCGCCTTGAAGATAATCGGACCACGGGTTTCGGAGTAATCAGTGAACATACTCCATTTAAAAAAATCATCATCATTATCATCACCGACATCATCATCAGATCCAATTCATCAAATTGATGGTTTTAGAATGAAAATGCTCGAGTTGCTTAAGAAACCACCCAAATTACCATACATGTGCATTTAAATAATGAGGAGTTCCCTCAATTCCTCGTGGATCCCATCATAACATCAGAACCAAATTTAACTAGGATCACTTTGGAGATAACTCCTTTCAAACAAAAAAATAATTACTCAAATCCGACCACGGGATCAGAGTAATCGGTGTAGTAAAAGTAGGTACATAAAAAAAAATTGCTACAACCGAATACAGCACCTCCTTCTATGAAATTGAAGTCGGTTAAAAACTATTATGATGCGTATCTACCCGAATTTATAATGCCATTTAAGGAGCAGCATTAAAACAAAAACTAACCCTCTTATAAATAAAACCACCCTATTTTTATTTATCATAGATTTATCAGACATTACCTACAAATAACAAATAAGAATTTGTCGTATGCTTGGTTACATTTCGGAATACAGCCATATAACGAAATTTAATTTAGATATGATATTAATTGAAACCACAGAATGGAACTTATTTCGCATGGATAATTGGTTTTGTCAATTTTAGTAAATTTATTGTTTGCGGCGTAAGCCATTCGTTTCTTTTAATTGAACTTGTTATAATTGTAAATCCTTTTTGTCTATTGTAATAATGTAGATATTAATTTATTTTATTCATAGCAAAGTTTATTTTGTATATAACTACAAAAAACAGGTGGTTGTTTTGTGAAATTTGAATAAGTTCTTTAGGGAATTCTGATTAAATATATATATTTTTGATCGTACACTTACACTTTTTAATCCTCATACTATACCTATTTTAATACTATTTGATGAATAAAAACCTTGTTAATATTTAAAATGTGCATGAATCTATAGACCCATAAACAATGAAATCAAGTCAAATTACATTAAATTTTCCCTTAAAATTGGTCTGCTCATCCCGCTTAACGTAAACGGTCCGTAGCGACGAAACCCAACCGTCACTGTCGCACTAAAATGGAAGAGTGATAGACAGAGATGACTATAATACGCTACAGAGCGTTAACGATTGTCAGGTTGGCTTCGCGGGCTGAGAATAGCTCTTGGCTGTATGGAGCTGTTACTCGCACAGAAATGGCCATGTTCCGGTGAGTAAGGTTGCCAGAGCTCAACGAGGGTGCGGATTGTTAGGGTCAGCAACGTGCATGTTACTCCTCTGGAGTTGCAGGCGTACATAGGCTACGCAGACTGCTTACCATCAGGCGAGCCGTATGCTTGTTTGCCACCGACGTAGTATTAAAAAAACGTAACCCTTAAAGGGTCACTTTGTTGTCCATCCGTCCGTCCGTCTGTCTGTCGAAACCCTCTCTGGAAAGCGTGAAGGTATCGAGTTGAAATTAAAATCATAGCACTCAGGCCTACAGTCCCTTGAAGCTGTGAAAAAATTAAATTTCTAAGTTAAAGTAAAAAAAAATACGAGGAATAAAAACACGTATACATATTTCGACACGTTCAAGGGAACCAAAATTTAAAGGGTTGACCTAGAACTATGAAATTTGGAAATTATTATCTTACACTACGAGTAAAAGTACAAGAAAAAATCATAAAACTATAAATTTGTAAAAAAATAAGTTAAATTTGTACGAAACCCGCGGTTGTCGAGTTAGACTCGCACTTATCTCTTTTTTTCTTTAGAGTCTATACTCTAATAGACGCTATCATCTATTTCAGCCAATGATTTATAATTATAGTAGTGTACTACTTAGAAAACACAAGTCTACATTTTAGATAATTGTTCCCAAAGTTGTAATATCTACTGTATAATTTGTATTTGTTTCCTTATGTACCTATAAATATTCCTTAAAATCGGCTCCAACAATTTCAAATGTTTACAAAGCGGAAAATCCGTCTCAGTAAGTAAGCTAGGGCTAAAATCCTCGGGGAGAATTCCAGAGTAATAAGTGCAATTTAACGCAAACGACACTTAGATAGTCAAGTTAAATATGTATTGGGCATAATGAAAGGTAAGAAGTTTTATTTTTAAATACACGTATCACGTATTTATGAAAAAAACCCTTGAAAAAGGTTTTATACAAAAACGTTGCTTTAAGGATTGACTAAAACTTCAATAACAATTCACACAACGATTTAATTTTTTTATAAATGACTCAGGAATTGCTGTATTGATCAAGCTTTCTGTTTAAAATGTATCCCTTAAAAATTTAATAATATAAATGAATTGACTTTTATAAGCCTAACGCAAAACTGTTTAACATAACGTAACCTTATACTTAAAATACAACCTTTTTACTATGTAAAAAATTATGACCTAAAGAGCTACAGATTAAACAAATACTTGAATATTTCTTTTTAAAATATGATCGTAAAAGTTTAAATAAAAAAAATAAAAAAATATTTTTATTCAGTAGCTTAAAAAACAAATTACAATATCTGCGCTGGTGCCTCTTTTTAAGTGAGAAAACACTTGTGCTAAGAGAGCACCGCTCTTCCACGCGGTTAATTTACAGTAACTTAGATGTAGAAAGTATGTTAAACTATAGTTTATATCGCTTAAACAAAAATAACTTCGACAAAGTTATTTTTAAAGATAAAAAGAACTTACGGTTTTAAGCTTAATAATCTATATTTGTATTATTCTAACAAAACTGTATTTTATGTTAAAACTTACCTCAAACGTAACGGCAACCAGCCATAACCTCAAACTCGAACAACACTCACAAACTGACACATCGCGGCGCAGCCGGCTCGGAGCGCGACATGCCTCCTCCGCGGCAGTTTTGCGACTGGCGAACATTCGTCTGTATCGACGCTTCCTGTGTCAACGCCATCTGTGCCACTCAACTTTTGTTGCCATTTTCGAAAACGGAATGTTTTCATGACAAAAGTTTTGATTGGTGTCATTTTGAATTTGGAAAGGAAACTTATTATGTTAATTCTTGCTTACTGCTTTAGGTTTGTGTGATTGACACTGACGTCGGTATTTAGAAGAAAATGAAATGGTTTTTTATGAGATTATTCTCTTTGTTTTTTTTAATACTTTCCATAGTTGGATTAACGTAATAATTGTTTAATGACAGTTATGAACTATGATTCTTACACGGGGATGGGGGGAGTGTTTATAGTTCTTACGTAAGATCACAAAGATGCGCAAAACTAAGATTACACTTTGAAAACCTGTATATGATACAGTCAAATTTTAATTAGTCCAGGAGCTTAAAACCCACTTTCCGAGTGGGTTTATCAAAATTGATAATTACCAAAAACTTAAAGTTACTTTAGATTCTTATATAAGAAATACCCATTAGTAAATAGGGGGGAGGGGGTCTTTTTACTTAAAAACTAAACTGGTAAAAAACGTGTTCCGTGCCTTAAACTGATAGACTTATTTATTTACTTTCGAAAATTAATGCTTACTTTACTCCGACTATTTTCGTGAAAGTTCAAGTCAAGAGGTATGATATTGTTTTTTTCTAATGGTGTTGTCGTATGATCACGCTTTGGGTGTGAAAAATAACACGGAGAACATAGCGAAAATGCGAGTTTTCCTCGTCGAAAATATATACCTTCCGTTTGTCGATAAATCTTGTTTAAGTTACCTCTTTCTATTATGTCACGGAACAAAACCAAAATATCTACATTCTTTATACGTATGTAGATTTTTTTAAGTGTGAAAAGATATAAGTGTTTCATTTATGTGTGTGTATGTATTTACTAAAACTTAAATGTTCAAAATACAACAATGTACAATGGACTTAAGGATGACTGACGCTAGAACGGCCCGGGTCCAGGGCGAGGCAATCGACACTTCTTATTCTATTACAGTTGACCGGTGATCGTGTTGCTTTCTATAGAAAACGAAGTGTCGGATGCCTCGGTCAAGAATATGTGACGTCACACCAAGGGGGTTGCCAAATGTGACCAGGTGTGACAAGGATGGCGGAGGGGTCAAATATTATGAAATATCCATAGAATTCGATGTAACTCGTTGTGTAGGAACTTTAAACTGTCCGAAAAACAGGACCTCCGGTCGGCAGTTAACATAACAACCCACTCAATTCAAACAATGCTTATACTCGTAAGATGTCACAGCGATACGATACCGATCTGTCTGTGCCAAAAGTGAAACCAAAAACGTCATAATTATAAGCATTGTTCGAATTGGGCCGACTGTCAGCGACACGCTAGACAGGTTTTCTGTTCGTAGGCGCTTTTCGCTAATATGCAGGTTTTCCCAGGTTATCGGCTACGCTCGTAGCGCGTAGCTCGCGCTAGTACTGAATTTGTGTTAACACAGACAGTGTCGTAGCCGATAACATGGAGTTCCCGGTATGTAGCGGAAATGCTTCGTAGAGGCAAAACGGCAACGTGTCGTGATTAGCGCTAAATGGATTAAAACTATCTTCAATATAAAATATATTATTCTTAGTTATCAGACAGAATATTGTTTTTGATTGCTCCTAGCCCTAGTTTTGTTTAACTAAAACTGAGAATTTTCGATTACAGTATTATTTTTATTTGTAAAACCAGTACAGGCAGCTTTTTATTTTAAATTAACTTACCCTCTAATATTAACTCTATCAACTTATTTTCGCAAGCACTGAAGAGTGTAAGCGGATGAATACTAAAACAATGTTTCAATATTCAGGCCTGACGATGTGTAACGTCGCCACTGACTTAGCAAAACGTGCCCTGCCTTGCCTAATGAATTGGCACTGCGGTTATATTAAGTGGGGTCTGAAATGGGAACAAAAATCTAAATAGGTCACCTGGATGCCATTTTGATTGCTATAGCGGGTTATAAATTTGATCTAGATTTGTTTTGACGTTTATTCGGTCCAGTTAAAAAAAGTGTTAGACGTTACGTAAACAAACCCGGAACCGGTAGTTGTCATAGAAAAGTGATAGGTGGACTGGAAATAACAAGTGTTGCCTAACAAATGGTTAAACGATTTTCAAGACTTAAGTATTATTCATTAGCTTCTTCTGGACCCGACCCCAGATAACGGGACCAGGGACGGAAGAAGAAGAAGTATTATTCATTAGCTGCACATTTCCACGTCAGTTTACTGCATAAGCTATAAATATTACACGTTAAATAATATTAATGAGCAAAAAAACAAAAAACTGTTCTAAGATGCCTTCGCAATTTTAAAGTTCAATAGGAAAATTATGGTTATGGTTGAAGTAGTCACTTTTGACATAACAAATCTAGATCAAAGTATAACCTGTTATCACTATCAGAATACGTCTCTCCGTTACGTTTGTGATTCTGTGGTCTACCAATAGTTTCATTTAGATACTTTTTGTAAGTATACTGTTTCACCCCCCCCCCCCCCCCCCCCCCTTCCGTCATAATAAAAGTATCTACTGTTTTATTTGTTATATGGTGAACAATAATAGTACATTACGTTACAAATGCGAAAAATGGGATTGATTGAAATATGAAGTGATCTATTCGCACATGTATCGTACAACGTTTTGCAGTATATATGGCCCTTTTAATTTTCAACATAGTTGTGTGCTTATTATCGCACTGGTGCGGTAAAGTAGCACCATATGTACTGTAAAGAATATTTGTATTGTAATCTGTTATTTGCTGTAGATTGTCTTCATTACGCTCTAATGGTTCCTCATTTAGAAACTCCTAAGATCCAGGGTGACCTTTGTGTTTATGAGTTTGAAACATTCCTTATACAAGTACTAAGGAACTTCGAGGATATGATTTTCCGATACAAATCGTCTTTCTTAGTGAATAAGATATATGTTAGTGGGTCATCGGGCACTAAATCTATAAATATTAATGCTGAAACCAGTTTTATTTAAAGTGAACTGTTTTCATAACACTATGATATTAAAATTGAGACCATGTAACACACGTAAGACCCAGCGCGAAGCAGTACGCGAATCACGAACGTCGTGAACGCTGCTCGCACTGTTCATAATGCTTGAGAAAGAAGAGCTAAGCTCTCCGAAACATGTCGCGCAAATGTAGAATTAGTTAACTGCCTCGAAATAAGGTTGAACATGTTATAGTTTAAACAACATTACTCGTAACAACTGTACTCCTTTGTTTTACCTAATACAGCTGGCTGTTGTTGTCAGGGCCAGGGTGGGAGCAGCAATAACAGAATCGGTCATCAACACGGTCCAAATGAGAAGAAATGACTCCAATGTATGAGACTGCAAACATTAGCTTTTATTGCAAGATTCTATTCTGAAGGTGTTCGTGTTGATTTCAAATAGGTATAAACATTTTTAGGTATCAAATTATTATTGTTAACATATCAATCAAACACGATAAAATAATAAACTTTAAAAAAACCGCAACCACATCGAGTAAACGCTCATAATAGTAGTTTATGTGACTGCTACATAATAAAAGGCATTATAATACACGAGTGTTGGTTTAAGAATCGAACGAAGTGAGTTTCTTAAATGGATCACACGATGTTTTAATGCCTAATTATGTACAGTTACATACACTATTTTATCTACACACATATTATAAACTTTCTATGATATATTCACTAACCCAAATTACACTCAACGTTGGGGCGTCGTTGCTCTCTTGGTGGAACTTGCGAATATGTGGTGGCGTCACCGAAATATTTTTATCGCTCATTTTACACGAAACTTTTGCTATAGTTACTTTAGAAACCACAAAAAAAAATCATTTTATACTTAAAACTAATTAAAAGATAAAGTATACGTCAAATGGCGGTAAATGAAATCTTTTTTCACGCATGTCACGCTTCCGTAGTTTTTTTTTAATTCAGAGACAAACTAGAGTCGGGGGCCTATTTCCTTATCATTCGATATAAGCTAACATGCGAGATTTGTCAAAATTGTATGCAATTGACATTTCATTTCGAACAAAAAGGCATCTCGACTGATATTAGAATAGAGGTTAAATCGAATTGCTTTTTTTTCAGAGATGTTCCAAATTTGAATGTCATTACAAATCGATTTTGATGTAGTTATGAACCAATTACAACATTATCACAGATAAGACATTTGTTGTAACAAAACAGTTTATCGTAATTTTTAAGGCATCATAGAGGGTTTATGATATGTGTGGAGATAAATTAGGTAACAAGTATATAATGTCATTAACTAGGTCTAACGCGATTAAATTTCATTATTTTACCTTTTACCCGACGTTTCAGCTAGGTTGCAATAGTGGTCACGGAAGACTGACGTCCCAGCAAAATGTCAATCAAGATATAGGTAAAGAAGACTAAAGCAGTTTAAAGTGTTATATTGCAAGCTCATAAAATAAGCCTCGAAGAGCAAATTTTTCATGTGTAAAGTGTTGTAGGAGAGTTTCGTGCAGTCAGACTGAGATTTAGCAAGGTTGCTTAGGTCACGAGGGCATAGTGCGAGCTTATTAACTCTCTAATATAACCTCTCTGCACCTTAAATACACTTTTTATTTTGTATTACGATCTTCTCCATAGATGAATTGAAAGATCCAAATTAACTACAAAGAAGAAACTTTTGTTACTTTTTACGGCCTTTATTTTACTCTCTGTGACAAAAAAAACCTTAAATAAGCTTAAAGGCTTCGGAATTTGCCCGTTTAAGGAAAAAAAGCTCCCTTCTGTCTCATTAATTAATTCTTTGGTCGATGCTGATAAATAAGGGTATTTGGAACTTCTTAAGTATACTTTTTTTGACTTACCCTTTATTGGTTCAAAGGAAAAACGATGCCGAAGGGACCAGTTTGAAATGTTGTATGAATCTTTTCTGTGTTTAAAATTAATTAAATATACTTAGTTGTATATAGACTACGCAGAGAAAAGAAATTAGCAAAGCCCATCATTATTATTAACGCCCCAGGCATACCTCTAATCGAAACATAACACTATTGTCTCTGTGACAAGTAGACCTTGCGAACGTCCGCCCACAATTATGCCAAATTTAAAACAAAGATATCCAAATTTTCCAACGTGCATGATCGCTTTTTAGGGTTCCGTAGTCAACTAGGAACCCTTATAGTTTCGCCATGTCCGTCTGTCTGTCTGTCTGTCTGTCCGAGGCTTTGCTCCGTGGTCGTTAGTGCTAGAAAGCTGAAATTTGGCATGGATATATAAATCAATAAAGCCGACAAAGTCGTACAATAAAATCTAAAAAAATTTTTCTAGGGTTCCTCCCCTACACGTAAAGTGGGGGTGATTTTTTTTTTTTGTTTCAACCCTACAGTGTGGGATATCGTTGGAAAGTTCTTTCAAAAGTAATAGGGGTATTCAACAAACATTTCTAGATAAAGTGAATATATTCGGAGATAATTGCTCCGAAAGAAAAAAAAAGTGTCTACCCCTCTAACTTTTGAACCATAGGTCCCAAAAATATGAAAAAAATCTTGGAAGTAGAGCTTAAGAAAGACATTAAAAGAAAACTATAGCGGATATGATCAGTTTAGCTGTTTTTGAGTTATCGCAAAAAGTTTCCCCTTCATAGTAAAAAGACGTACACCCACAGTTCATCCCTTGGTTAACAATCTACCATACTTTAAGCTCCAGTTTAGCTTATTGTGACGGAAGAGTAACTACGGAACCCTACTGTGAGCATGACCCGACATGCTCTTGGCCGGTTTTATTTATTATTATAAACTAATCGGCGATTGGCCCTAGTCACACTTGATGGAAAGTGAAGACAGGGGCTAAGATGGAGCTCACCGGTTCAGTAGTAGCCACTTCACTCTTGCGTTAAAGATACTGAGGTCATATTTATCAAGGAATACAGACGGCGGGAGCGCATTTAACCGTCTGTACCAAAAAAGAAGAGGCAAACCGATTCGTGCGAATAAATGAAACGTTTATCACGAACGGGTGTATTCGCTCCCCGTGCCTGGATGTCCGATGATGAAAAAGGGAAGGTGGGATCAGGTCGTGCAGTTCTTTTGCGCACTCTCCGAAATGTATACGATAGAACACCAATAATGTCCTATAATAATATTTATTTATTTAATAGCATCGCTCGCAGACGTTTCTGCTTGTTAAAAAATAATTATAACACCAATACGACTCAACGGCGAAGCTCAAAGCTCTGTGCCTTTGACTTGATAGATAGGTCATCGCCAAAGAGTCTATGAGCCCGGCACTCTATCGAGTCCAGGGCTACCGGCTGATATTTGGCAGAACCGTCCCATAGGTGGCAGCAGTATTCCATGCACGATACTTTAGGAAATACATTCCCTAATACAAGAATAATAATCTATTTTTTATAACGTTTCTGATGGTCATGTGTCAGAAGAACTAATATTATTGCTCCGCTGACAGCAGTAATCAAAGAACGTAATCTCATTGTCTGGGAACTCGAAATACTTATGTTGTAATACTATTACATCACAAAACGTCTCACTAATAAGACGAACAAGGGCGAAAGTGGGCATAACGTGGGGCACTCTTGAATAACAAAATGTTATATAACTTTGAGGACTAATCAAATTATTTTATCAAATATTTTGATTTGTCTTTGTTTAGTAGACACACTAATACACAAATTAAATTATATCCTAAACTTAGTTACGTTTTCTTTATTATATGACATTTATTTCATTCCATGCAAATATTGAAAGGTGGAAAAAACAAGCAATACAATTTAGATATTTATATTTTTCAAAATAACTAATGATGATTCGTTCCTTAAATGAAATAAACAATATTTATTAAATGTGGAACACGGGATGTGTACCCGCAGTGGAACACTGGAACACTGTACAGGCTTTTAAAAGTAATCATAATAATAATGGTTCGCGTGGGACATGAACGGCAAAGAAACATTGACTTTTGTGACACAAATGTGCTAAAATTAGCAGCTTTTGAAGTTGTGCACGCAACATATTCTCTAAGCCAAATTTTTTCATAAATTTAGCACGTTAAATTTAAAACTTTTAGACGTTTAATAAATAATAATAATAATACATAAATATTAGGAAATTATAACACAAATTGACTAAGTCCCACAATAAGCTCAAGGCTTGTGTTGTGGGTACTTAGACAACGGTATATAATAGTACATTACGATACAAGTGCGAAAAATAGGAAATTCAAAACGAGTTGCGATAAATTAAAACACGACCGAAGGGAGTGTTTTAAATCGACACGAGTTGCGAATTACCTATTCGCACATGTATCGTACAACGTTTTACAGTACATATGGCCCTTTAAATGTTCGACACAGTAACGTAATATGCTACTTTTCGCACTAGTGCTATAAAGTAGCCCCATATGTACTGTAATAATATATAAAATTTCCGTTTTCAAACGACTACTTCGCAAGCATCTTCTGTCAGAAGAACTTAAATAAGCTTCACCATCATGTATATGTACATAATTATATGTATTAGTCTATATTTTATACGTTATATATAAGTAGTGTGGTGACCATAAACTCCACAGTAGTATTATTTAACTATTTATATATTTTTAATATTATTTGACTTCACGTTTATTTTTTTCCTTATTATTTGTTATTATTTTTTCCTGCACCAACATACACAAATGTCTCTGTTTGACCCAATGGTTAACTGGTAGAGAATGTCTTTTGGTATTAAGTTCGCCATTTGTACATTTTTCTTTATGTGTGCAATAAAGTTTAAATAAATAAATATATAAATCTTTATAAATACTTGAATACATATAAAACACCCGTGACTCAGGAACAAAATATCAAAATAATACTACCCACTAGGCCAGACAGGTCGTCGAAGGTGTCCATTTTGACTCGGGAAATACGCTTTCGTATGTCCGGATTTTCTCCTCTACAGAACCCCTAGTGTAAATTTATTCGATAACGTGACGTGACGTACGCGTTTGCATTAATTCTCATTTTGTATGGGAATTAGAAACAGCGCGCCAAGCGGGACGGTATGGAAACTCAAAATCCCATACAAAATGAGACTTAACGCAAACGCGTACGTCACGTTTCGCTATAGAATAAATTAACACTAGGGGTATAGGTCGCAATTATCAACCGATTCTCGTAAAATTTTGTGAGCAGGTTCAGTAGTTACATAGAATTTTTCTGTTGTTTCGTTTTTTGGAAAATGTTCAAAATGGCATAAAGGGCTTAAGTGCCATTCCATTAGTACACTATAATAATGACTCAACGAAGAAAGTATTTGTCGTTTTTATCTTTTTTAAGCTTATGAATCTTATCGCGAGGCGAACAGCTCACAATACCACTAGTTTATTATTTGTTAAAAACAACTTTAAAACAATCTAAACACTGACATCGCTTTTAAATATCCCAAAATATATCATTTAAAATTCGAATTTCAACGGACTCGGGCAACAAAATAAAATACTTCTAAATTTCGCATGCGACTCAATAAGGAAGACCCAGGAAGTTTTAATAGGGCCCCATCAAGGGATGTCACTCGTGAAAAAATAACTCCCGTCAGCTAGGAAAGTTCCATGCGAAATATGTCTAAAAATGAACATTAATCTGACTGATGTGAATAGGGACTGGGTAAATGACATTTTTCGCTTAGAAGACTATGTAAAGTTACGTTTGGGAAAAAGCGCAGACATAGTACAAGCGGAAGCTAGGAGAGAGACATAGTCTTCTTCTTCTTCCTCGCGTTGTCCCGGCATTTGCCACGGCTCATGGGAGCCTGGGGTCCGCTTGACAACTAATCCCAAGATTTGGCGTAGGCACTAGTTTTTACGAAAGCGACTGCCATCAGACCTTCCAACCCAGAGGATAAACTAGGCCTTGTTGGGATTAGTCCGGTTTCCTCACGATGTTTTCCTTCACCGAAAAGCGACTGGTAAATATCAAATGATATTTCGTACATAAGTTCCGAAAAACTCATTGGTACGAGCCGGGGTTTGAACCCGCGACCTCCGGATTGCAAGTCGCACGCTCTTACCGCTAGGCCACCAGCGCTTCCAGCGCACCAGGAGAGAGACATAGTAGTAATTATTAATAAATGAACAAACATTTTTGACGACCAGTCTGGCCTCGTGGGTGCCCTATGAAACCGATGGTCCTGGGTTCGAATCCCGGTATTTATTTGGTTTTATACCATAGTTATTTGTTCCTGAATCATAGGTGTTTTTATGTATATAAATATTTGTATATTAATTATATATATCGTTGTCTCAGTCCCACAACATAAGCCTTCTTGAGCTTAATGTGAGGCTTAGTCAATTTGTGTAAGAATGTCCTATAATATTTATTTATGCATGCATGAGATGAGCATGCGGAAACATTGATTTTTTGAGTAAAAGCCGAGTGAAAGATGGCACATCGACCATGTGAAAACTTCTATAATAGTACATTTCGATGCTAGACATTTCTGCACGTGTGTCGAACGACGTTGTTTAATACAGTTACGAAAAAATAAGAAAAACAACAAGTACTTTTTTATGCCTGTTCTATAAGACAGAAACAATTGTCCGATCCGTTCCATTCAGACAACTTATTAAGAACGGTTTTTCAATATTGAATATTAAAAAATAAACGTATTATAATGATGAAGAGGTAAGTAATAAAATATGAAATATGCTTATATTTATTATTTTTACATCAACAGTAGGTTTTTATGTTGATTACGAATTTTAAAGGAAACTAACATTAACACTCATCAATAAGTAGTCATGAATTGGAACAAGTGGAAAAGTAAAAAGCATTAGTTCGCGAAATACAACTTTCCGCACGCTAAACAGCTACGTAATGTAGCACTTTTTGAGCAACTGTATTAAAAAAGCATTGACGTATATATCTAAGGACGGACCTTACGGGCACTAAGAATAGCGCTAGTTCAGTGGTGTCACTATCGAATTCGAGCCAATCGTGCAGTCTAACGGAACTAGTTGCGACCAATCGCGCGCGTGGTACGAACTCATTAACCAATCGCGTTGCGGCGTTAGACTGCACATGCCCCATTTTTATTGTCCGTGAGGCTTGTCCTTAGATATATATATATATATGTCACTGATAAAAAGTGACATAAGCAGCAAAACTTTGAAAGAAGATATTTTTAAAAGGATATTGAACTAAATCTCAAGTTTTAAAAGTACTGTCACGATCAAAACTTAGTTACCCACAAGTATTGAGAGTTTGCATATAGGTCAGCAAATTGACATTAAGGGTATTTAGGGACGGCTCTTCACACGCCTAAGTGTTCTTAGGAGGGTAATCCTCATTTAAGGTCTTTACAAACTAAACTACTCTCGAAAACAATTTTAGGCCATTAAGACAAACTAGAGTGATTAAGGTTTTTTTAAAAGGACTTTGTTTTCTGACTTGAACTTGGTTTATCTTCCAGTTTATTTAACGTATAAATTTTGTATGTATGTACATAATACGTAAGTATACTGTATGTAAGTAATTATATACCAACATATTAAATCTGATATTAACAATATAAAATTTTAAAGATATTGATTAGGCTTATAACTCTATTTTGTTCTTGCCCGGGACTTCTTTTGCGTGGAATTATGATTTCAGACAGACAGAGAGATGTAGTTACTTTCATTATTAATAATACCTATACAAGGTATTGTTATTTCTCAAAAAACCTCTTCCAACTGCTGAAACACAGTAGACGTCAGTCTAATTCACCTTCAATTTAAGTTTCTAAATTTAATAGAGAGAGATCCCGGTAATCGTTGGCTTGGAACTTTATTAAACGGTTCACTTTGGTATAAAACGACCCAAACTCGTGGCTGAACCTTTTGTGAAATCAATATTCATTATTTCATTCTAGACCTGTCAAGAACTGTGTCGTATGATCGTATACAATTCTATACATAATTATTAAACCGCAGTTTGACTTCTGATCCTTGCAATGGTGTTCAGGCTTCAAGAACCCCGATGTGGCCTGGCTAGAAAGTGGTGCCGTTACCTCCATAAGCTCCCTAAATTATCCCCTTTATAGTTTTCATACACTCGTCGTCAAATTAAACACACCTCAGAAAATCACACTCAATTTCAACCCAGTTTTTCGTGTCTTAGGGATTGAATTACAAAAAAAACCTTTCTTAGAGGTCCAGAACATTTCAGAATTGTTTTATATACCTATTTAGATCGAAAAACGTTTTTACTTTGAATATTATTCAAATTCAATTCAATTTTACCAAAACTACAAGAATGGAGTATCTACCTACCTACCTATCCAGGTTGTTAAGTGCAAAACTTAAGAACAGGTTTTAAACGTTTTTCTTCGGATTTAGTCAAGATTGCTAAGCTGTAATTCCCACGGCTCACAGTATACTCGTAGATGAATCATAAAGTATCTAAATAACTGTACGAATTTCTTGCTCCGACTTTCGATTGTAGAGATATTGTAATATTGTAAATCGTAAACTACATGTGTATTATAGTTCGTGTCATCCACGATGACGCGCAGATTTGTCAAATCTAACCTTTAATATCATAACAATACAAGTCAAGGCACGCGTCTTTGTGAATGACACGATTTTTTATAAATTCATTCATAAGACAATGTATTTTTTTTCTCGAACAAGTAACCTGACTCTTAAGAACAAATTAAAGTACTTCCCATGAAAATAATTTAATTTGTTTTAATTCAAATAGAAACACTGTTCTACTTTTGAAACTATAAGCCGAAATAAATGTCATTAACGAAGGAAAAAGCTGGTACAGAAGAAAGTTCAGAGCTGGAATCGAACCAGCGTTCTCCGTTTTCGCGACAGATGCCTAGCTAGACCGATCGGCTATCCGGTCACAGTGGCATGAGTCGGAATTTCCAACTATATTTTATTTGCGTAGAAAAGTTTTTCTGGGTAGTTATTTTCTAAGAAATGTATTCGTAAAACTACTCTCTTTAATTTCTCTTTAGCGTTGGTGCAATGTCATCGCCAAAGATTTAAACGCCTGTCCAGGATAGAGCGAAGTGGAAGGAGAAAAGTAGGAAAGCGGACCCCGTCACACTACGGGACAAACGCTAGGAGGATGATGATGACTCTCGTTAATTTTTATCGTACGGGCTTACAATTTGAATAATGTATTTTCATGTCCTCATGCCTATTCCAAATTTAATATTATTAAAACATGATCTCTAAAACACGCATAGCTGACGTAAGGGAGAACACCGCCATGCTGAAATGAGACTGGGCGGGTCACTTATGCCGCATGCATCCGGATAGGTGGGCCAGTATAGCCATCCAGTTGATGCCGCAAGTTAAGCGCGAACGTGGCAGGCCCAGACGGAGATGGCAGGACTTAGACACCTTCATCAGTAACTGGCCGGAAAAACTCAAAATAACGGGAGTTGTTGAGACCAAGGGAAGATTTCTTTGCCCAGCAGTTAGATAGTTTTAACAGGCTAAGAAATAAGCTAACAATACTCACATTGAATTTTCCAATTTTCATGAACTAAGAATCATAATTTCCAAATTGAAATTCCGCTGTAGAACTGTTTCAGATCTTTTGATTGAACTAACCAATTGTTTCTGTAAGTCCCTTCCAAATTGACCCAATCTGGAATGAACCCGGATTACAGAAGTGTTATTTCGATTGACTGCGTAGCGCGAGAGAATCGAGGGCTCAGATAACCCAGTAACCCAGTTTTGGCTACATGTGTCACAATGACATTGCAGCTAGGCAATCCCCAGTAAGTGTAAAAGCTATTTCACACTTACTGGAGATAACGACAAGTATCATGGGTTGTTATTTTTTATTATGCTATTTGAAAAGGCGGTTCTTTAATGATAATCACAAAAGAAAATCTTATAGTACAATATTGCGAACATTCTGCCACGGGCCAAAAGGCAGAAGGTAAATTTTTCATTTAATTTTACTTCATACGCGAGATGAATTGTAGTATGACTTCTAAATTAAACATATTTCAACTTTACTTAAAACTCATAGACTCCTTCTCAAGTAAATACAATATTTACAGTGACACCATTAAAGTGACAGGAAAATACATAGCAACATTTATATAGGTAAAATAAATATAACAGCCTATAATAATTTGGTAAATAAGATAATATCAATTTTAAAATTATTGAAAAATCGTAAAGTTTTTTTAGATTACAATAAAATTAAAATAAAAAGCCTTTTATTTCTTGGATTGATACATTGTTTACGTATTTGTTATGTTTTTGGCAAATTATTCGAGAACCCCACTTTCACAGGTGGCATCCTTCAATATCCAGATTACAATACGGTTGCCAAAAAGTGATCAAATTCGAATCCTGATTTTTGCTTTCGTTCAATACAAAAAATCACGAACGTAAGTATAAAACGCATTTAAAAAAAATTGTAACAATTTATGCACAAAAGCTAAAAATATGAAACTTACTTCTATATAAAAATGTGCAATTTGATTTTTTAGTGAACCCAGCGATTACTTTTTTATTTGTTAAAACTAACAACACATTAAAATTCAAAAACATATATCCGCGGTCCCGACCACGCTCATCCATCTCGCTCACACTCCCGTTCAGTGAGAGTGAGAGAAAAACACGAACCTACGCCTTAAAGTTCACACACCACTTCTAATTTTCCCGCTCTCGCGCACCAAAAGGAATGTAAAACACAGCCTCATGAATTCACCGTGACAAGTTTGGACAAGACGCTTCATCCGACGCCATATTTGAATTGCAAATGGCCGCCGGGAAAGAAAACATGCCAATTAGTATGGGCCCCGTTTAATCAGTTAAGTAGGTAAGTGGTCGATTCTTTCGTGTCCTTTTCTCATTGGATGTTTTTTTATAGTAATTACAAGTCTTGTAGACATAATTATTAGCTAACTGACTACCAGAAACGCCAGTTATGGAAAGAGTGGACATGTTCAACGCAGCTGGCCAACTTTATTGTCACGCGTGCAATAGAGTATAGGAACAGTTAGCTACGTCAGCTCATATACAAGTGCGCGTGCACCGTGATATGAGCTGACTAGCCAAAAGCTTCAAACAAAAACGTCACTTTTGACACCGATTCGAACTTCATGATACGTCAGATATAAGGCTATAGCTATATAGATCTTATATTTGACGTACTTTTAGTTCGAGTCAGGCCAATAGAATACCTATTAATATAGGTCCCGTTAATTTTCACACAAACAAATTGTATATTTTCGAGTTGCATGCATACGAAATGCGTATTTATTCATAAAAGGTTAAGACTGAAAATTTAATCTGGGTATTCTAAAAAGGTAGTGTTTTCAGTGCTTCAATAAATTAATTTAGAGTAAGGCTTTTATATAAGAGTTTTCTTACAACGAAAGACCACCTGTTGCCTGGAGCCAGATTAAAATTCAATATTAAAATTAAATACAAAATTATTACTTTGCTAATGCCTGTATTTACCAACTTACAACTTCATATAACTTTAGCAGTCCTATCATTCAAGTTCATTTTTATGCTCCTAACTATCTGTTCCATATTTTTCAAACGGCAAAAGTAAATTGGTAATTTACCAAGCACTTACACAGATGACTAGATTAACCAGAGTAACAACCGTGCACACTTTTGCAAAGACATTTTAGCAAAAACATTATTACAATAACAGCTGCTGATGTGCTGTCGGAGGAAATTTGCAAAAAAATCGGAAGTATAGCAATCAAAACCATCAATTTCCTAAATCAAAGTTTCCTTTGTAAGCACAGGAGGTTTTCCTTGAAATTTCCGAGAACTTTTCAGAAACTTTCCGCAACTAACACTGTAATGACAGCTAACTTAAATATACGCTGTCGCTGTGTTACATGATGGTACTAACCGCCCGATTCTAACTTTAAGATACGGCAAAAATTGGCAAAAGATACGATATGGATTGGATATGTCAGTGTCAAAACTGACGTTTCTTCAAACAAAAACGTCACTTTCGGAAACGGAAATTTTTGACGTAACTATATTTAAGTTGGAATCGGGCCGTAATACGTAATTACTATTCGTAGTGATAACGTACTTCAAGATCAGCCTAATAATCGGCATACAATACAAGTGACCTTATGGTCAATGTAGTGTGTACTATCTGCTTGGAAGAAATTATTATATGCTGAAATATAAGATACCTTCTTCTGTAAGCATAGTGCCACTTAGGAACAACTTCTAACACAATCCATACAATTTACAACAAATTTCAAGAACTGGGTACTTTACTGTGTTATGGAGAGTTTTTGTTATATTAAAGAATGACGGATGTTCTTTAGTATAAAAGATGCCTAAGCAAGTCAAGTCCTAGATACTGGAGGCTTTGGTCACTTTCCTTTTGTTTATGACATCTATTTCAGTTTAGGTCATAATTGTTATCTGATGTGTGACTCTGTTACTCTGTTAACTTTTATCATCTGTGTCACCATTTTACTGCCCTGTTATTCGTTACTTTTGTTTTATGTCACATTTTCGCTAAGTCATAAAGCCATGTAGACAGAGTTACGGTTTTATTGCGACATGAAAAATTACCCTTTAGGATATTTTTATGTTCGGTAAAAATGTCTTTGTGAATGGTGTTATTGTTATGAGTACTAAAAATCTCTTGCCTTAGATTATATATAGATATCTATAATCTAAGGCAATCGATTTTTGGCCAGATGGCCTTGATGCTATTTAAAACTATGGCGGCTATCTAAGCCATAAAATTGTTTAATAAGAATGAATAAATGAATGAAATTGAATGAATGTATGGAATTGGATGAATGAATGAAATTGAATGTATGAATGAAATTGAATGAATAAATGAAATTGAATTAGTGAATGATAATGAATGAATAAAATTGATTGAATGAATTAGAATGAATGAAATTAAATAAATGAATTTATTTGCAAGAGACATGGTTAATATTAAAACAATTTACAACAAGTATAGGTTAGCTCATACTCGTATCTCGCAAACAATACTGGCATGCAAACAATAATTATTATATGGTTTTTGAAGCCATTTCTGTCTGTAGAAAAAAAACGACAAATTTAAAAAGTGTAGGGTTATCGTCCAATAGAAAATTTAAAATTCGCCACTTTTTCTACTGACAAACTTGTATGACCGGCTATACTAACTATACACAATGTATTAAAATATACATCATACAATTATACAACAACACAATTCAATTATTATAAAAATATAAACTTACATAAAAAAAATGTTAATCTGCATATTAAACGTCAAAATAAATTTTACAATATGTTAAAGTTTTGATTTTGTGATAGCGACTGTTAGCGATAATCAAGGCCATGTCAAAACAAGTTAAATATATCAATTCCAGTGCTCTGGCCAATTCAAACTTAAATTTGATATCAAAATAATTATCTGAATGATGTCATTTTTTTCACTCACCCATTTCTCTCTCTCGCGCCAGTACATGTACCTACAGTGTAAGTGTCAAAAAGTGTACCTCAAACGGCCCTATTCGAAGAATGAAATGCGAAAAAGATAAGATAACGTTAAGTTCTGGTGTAGATAAGTTTTCAATTAGATATCGTTTGTATGTCGTATAATTGACAGAAGCAGCACGATTCGGGCAACCAATGTCACTTCGACGTTAGAAATATCGTAAATAGATCTTATTGAGATCACAGCAGAATCGAAATAAACGTCAATTGTAACACATCGTTTAGTTATCGATCTTTCCAATCTCTTTCCAAGATCTTAAGCATCTCTTAATCATTCTTCGAATCGGGCCCAAAGTGTACATTCAATTTGGCCTCCAGATGTAATATCTTACTGCGTCAATCTGCCTCTTCGCTATTCCCTTGAAAAAACTAGATTAAATTTCACGGAAAAAATACGACGAAATTGTTTTTTCTTATGTATGAAAAACGAGACAAAACTACAGAGAATGTAAACAACTAAAGAATAATCCCCGAGAATCAGCTGCACGCGGAAACAATCTGCTACGACGGCGTAGACAATCCGTAGCTCGCAGCTACGGGCTGTAGCGCT
The DNA here is from genome assembly GCF_033807575.1 of Cydia pomonella. Taxonomy (NCBI): domain Eukaryota; kingdom Metazoa; phylum Arthropoda; class Insecta; order Lepidoptera; family Tortricidae; genus Cydia; species Cydia pomonella. Next base: position 3,983,735 of record NC_084717.1, on the reverse strand, counting down.
ACGACAAATGCTACGAATTCAGGCTTCCAAAGCGCTTGGACACAATACGACGCAAGCGTCAAGGGTTTTCTAATAAAAATGGATGTTTTGAATGTGGGGGGAGGGGAGAAAGGAGGATTTAAGGCAGTCACATACTTTAAATCAATAGAAAGCGCCCTTAGAATGCTTTTAGAAAGAATTCCTCCGACTCGACAGGTGAAGAAGGAAGGGTATTGTTTTTAGAGTGTCATTTATTTATGTTTGTATTTAGTTGTGTTTCTTCGGTAGATATACCTACTCTGTGAAGATATGAGTAAAGAACATAGAGTAAAGATATTATCAGAGGTAATTTGACTTATGACAGACTGTGACACTGGAATGGCGGATGGTTTGAAAGTGTGCATGTAGACGAGTGATACCATGTAAAACATATTCTCCCTGAAAAATAATTATTTTCCAATTATTTTTAAAATAAAAAAATTGCACTGTTTTATGTTTGACAATAAATATGTACCTGATTGAATAGGTCTTGAAAATGCGTAATGTTGCATAATTACTTAATGCAAACATTATTTAAAATAATAATATTTAGCATCGAAATGATTTCAGTTCGTTTTTTTTTTTAATTTATACATTTAACTTGAAACATATCTTTATAAGTTTAAAACAAAAAATATGTTGCAGATTGGAAAACATGATAAACAATGATCGAAAATTTATAAATATCGATTATTTATAAATATATAAATAATCCTGAAATATTTTTTAAACAAATATTTTATAGACTAAATTTACAAATATCTACACTAAATTTATAAAATCATAATATTTAACATTAGAAGAAATCAATTGTTAATCCTGGCAGCTTCCTCGCTCAACGAATAAGCATTGCGATTCAGCGAGGAAATGCTGCCAGTATCTTTGGCACTATGCCCCAGGGGCCCTCTTTAGACGTAGATTTTTAGTTTTTAATTACTTTAAGTTTGTATTGTTCCTATATTTACATTTTACTCTAATTCATATTAATTGTTAATTGTATAAATAAATTGAATCAAGTTGTTAGTTTAAAAAAAATGTTAAAAGATATTAGAGATATCTGATTTTGAACAAAAAATAATATACATAACAAACAAAGGTTTACTATCAAATATTAGTCATAAAAGCATCATTAATCTCCTTATTTTCGGGAAATTACCATACCGGCCTAATTTAAAATTCACAATCCATAATTTAACCATTTACCAAAATAATCTCTTATACATAACAATTTAATAAGAAGGGCATCAAATACCCTACTTTCGGGAAATTACCCTATTCAACCTACTGGTCATACTCCTGTTCCGCAGAAATTGAAATGAAAATATCGTGATTTTACGTACGATAACATGATAATTGATAAACTTACCTATGAAAAGTTATCCCATCTTTTTTTTCGTCCGATCTGTATAATTCTTACAACACTTGACCACGCATATTTTATATTTTTCTTCCACCAATTTACTCAAATGAGATGTCGATCCGACTGACGGCAAATTGGTGGATGAGGGCATAGAGATAACTGTCAATGTCTGTGTGTCACGCGTAAATACTAGGAAATTGGTGAATGATGGAATCCTAGTTGTGTTTTACCGAAACTCCGTCCGCAGAATTATTAGTCTCCTTGGTTCGTATGAATTAGTGACATAATTTAAAAATATGCCCACGGGCATACTGAAATTTAAAAAAAAATATCACGGCCCGTGAACATATCTATATTATTAATATAGCTCATTCCATCTCACTATGCTGACATACACAAACACTGTTTACGAGCAAGTGTGATGAAAAGATTATTTATTATGTTGTATTCGATCAGACGACTAGATGGTTCCGTGCATAAGTAATAGTTCGACCACACCGCCGACACTGGACGGTCCCTAAAGGCCGCGCATTCACATAGGATGGGCTAACGTTTGCCAGTCGACGCTTTGGCCAAAATAGTGTAGACATTTACGGCTACTTGCATTACATGACATTACATACATGACTTGGTATTTGACATTTACTGATAATTAATAGAATCAGGCGTTACTTTGCGGAAATCCACACTAGTTAAAATAAGAAATATTAGGGGGTGGGGGCTGGTGAAGGTATAAATATGGCCGACCATTATAGACAGCTCATTCAGTTGTCGAGCATCAGACCGTCAACATTTCCGTCACGTCAGTACAGAGGCGAAACACGTGTCGTGGGTACCAGGGCACTGCGACATTAACATCAACGAAGATGTGGACGAACTTGCTAGAAAGGGCGCAGACACACCCTTGGTCAGCCCAGAACCGTTCTGTGGAATCACAAACCTGGATGCATATTCTCTGCTTAGCAACTTAGAAAAAACAAGAGCAATAGATTGGTGGAAGTTCGTCAAAGGACAAAAACACTCGAAAGCTCTAATCAAAGGGTCCAACAGCAAAACTAGGGAGCTTCTAGGACTCAAAAGACACAAAACCTGCGTGGTGACCAGAATATTGACTGGACACTGTAAGTTGAACAAACACGTGTTTTAAATTGGAAAGGAACAAGATGCGACATGCAAGTTCTGTCAGGAGTCAGAGGAGACTGCAATGCACATTCTCTGTTGCTGTGGACCACTAATGTCAAAAAAGTACCCACTTAGGGCGGCACGTATTGCAACCCTATGAGGTACAGAACATTACGGAAAGAATCTGGAATTTCCTGGATTCAACGGGCATTAGGAATGAACTTTAAAGGGCTATCACAATAGATCACTGCCTAATAATAATAATTATAACTTGAGACCTGAACAGAGCATGAGATTGGAAGACAATTTTTTTTTTAATCTGAGAGTTCATGTGTATTTAAGTAGTCGCCTGAACTCTTTAAGCGTTAGAAATATCGAGCGTATAATATTTATACCTCTACTCACTAGGAAATGGCTACGAATTGTTTTACACGGTAGATGGGGAAGAGGTTTTATTTCAGCAAATGGGAGAATTTCTGTGCGCTAAATTTGCTTCCCAAAAGCGATAAACAAAAATACGCATAGGGGAAGGCGGGATAATTACGAACACCTAAAGGAGTTTTGGAATAAGTCAAAATATAGTATTTGTAAGTTAATTGTAATAGCTTCTTCTAAAAGGTAAATTATCGTACTTTAACCTACTATAATTAACAGTATTTATGTCAGTATACGTTCAAATTGGTTTGGAGAGTTTTGAGAACAACAAGCATAAAAAAAAGAATTAAGAACTTTCTGCTTTTGGATTATAAAAAAAATGATTTTGGTCTTTTCATCAACAAATCAAGTCATTTTTGGTACAAGCTCTTATCGTTGACTGCACCTTTTTTTCCACAGGCAACTGATACTCATCGAGACAATGAAAAAACCTCAAATACAATTAGGTTGCGTTGTTTTATCACAGAGTTCCTATGGCCACCTCCTGTTGTGATCATCAGATCAGCTCGATAGTACCATAATATTGCATTGTCATCCGACTTGCAAGATTTGACCCATTCAAACATTCATAGTTACATTGCAAGTTAAATAAAAGCTTGTACAAAGTGACATTTGATGAACTCAACAACACATACTTTAAGTCTTTGGGATAATAGTAACTGTCATGAGATGCACTATGGTTTGGTCAATGATTTTAACGACATTTTAAACTGTTTTGTAAAGTAATTTTTTTTCTATTGGAGATTATTTAAGAACTTTCCTTTTCATACTTAATTTTCTTGTGTGTGTAATGTCAGTCATTTATTATTCGTTACATTCATCTTTCTTCAAATTACGAGGCTTTAATTTATAGCTAAACATTTTTGTATGTTCACCTATTTGACTTCATCGTCGTCCGTAATGTCCTATAATAAATATTCATTTATTTATATCCGCTGTTCTTTTATTACACACAAAACACACTTTCGTAAACTTTCCTAAAGCATTGATGGATGATGTAATCTCTCACATCATCACTAATATAGTTAGCAAACTACATTTGCTCTTAATTAATTTACTAGTTAACACAAGTTGCGCAACTTTGCCTTTTTCTTCCTGCGGGAGATTTTGTTCGGTTTTGTTTTCGCCGGAACTTTACCGGAGATTCGTGTAAAGTTTTAACGCTAGTTAATAAAAGTTTTAGTTAATATTTTTATTAAGTCAATTCGAGTTATTTTAAGTCGGGCGATTCCGGAAGATTTGATTTCATGAAAAAAGTGCTAAAGTCAAATTATTTATTTTATCAGCACTCCAATATCACCTAACCATAGGTCTATATGGACATGACACGTGCATGCTAATGCAATGCAATTTTGACACTTTTTGTTACAATGGTTCAATCCCACCTGGTCAAGTCTCCTGGACTCTCCCTATAGGATATTGAAAATGTAAAGAAAACTAAGGACATTAAGGGCCACTGGCACCATCCCACTAACCCGTGAATAACCGGTCAAACCGTTAACCCAGGGTCAAATTGTACTGTTAATCATGGTAATACCACTTGCAGACGTGAAAAAAATTAGTTTACGAAATTAAAAGTACATAGATGTAAGAGAATTACGTCACACATAAATAACTACGAAAAAATATCTAATTACTAAATACTACCGCAAAATATGGGTTACATCTTACAGAAAATTAAGGAAAGCCAATTAGAATTTTTTGAGATTCCAACTTAACTGCCACCTTAGTACTATTTGGTACTATTGAGACAATAATTAAGAAATATACAAAATACACAATTGATAACACATAAATATTATGAATACAAAATACAGTACTTAACATTATTTGCCTGCAAAAAAATCAAACTTAACCAATGACAAATATTAAAAAGCCAAATTTTCCAAATACCAGATAATTACCGAACGTTGGACTACTTAATAACTATCGAAAATCGATAATCGACTCTGTATAATGTCTACAGTAATTCACTTACGAAAGTCGAATACGGCTGCCATATTTGCAATGCAGATACGTTTTCAATTTACAATCAACAAGAACAGAGGCCCTACCGCGAAAACCGACAGTCGACATTTCTTTATCTGACTCTCTATCGTTCAAATAAGTAAGAGCGATAGAGAGACAGATAACGAAATTTCGATTTATGTTTTTCGCGTTAGGGCCTCAGTACAGAATTAATTCAATAGGCCAAAGAATTCTGTGTAGTCAAAGGCTGTTAGGGAATGAATGAATTTATAATCGGCTGTTGTGGCAATTTATCAAAGGGTTTCGTAGGGAAATTGAGTGCTTAGTTATTCTGAACACGGTTTTGAGATCGGTTAAATGATTTTAACAATGAAATCCTGTTTGATGGTTTTCAGGTTGGATTTTAAATGAGGCAGGGCTATTAAGATGCACCGCGCTCAGCCAGCAGTTTTTGAAAATTCGTGGGCCTTTTTTTTAGATTATAATACAGATGCCAAAAAATATGAGAGCAATATTAAGGCCTTTGTCTAGTGAGTTGATTGGTTTAAAACCTGATTAAACGACTTTCGTTTGATAGAAATAATCACGAAAATAGGTCTAAAACGCACTATTAAAAATGTGCAGGTAGCAATCTTTGCAAAAAAGCTAAAAATATGAAAATTGCTTTAAAAACGGCAATATAATGTTTGAGAAAACGTATTGATAACTTTTTAGGGTTCCGTAGCCAAAGGGTAAAACGGGACCCTATTACTAAGACTCCGCTGTCCGTCCGTCTGTCTGTCTCTCACCAGGCTGTATCTCATGAACCGTGATAGCTAGTTAGATAGTTGAAATTTTCACAGATAATGTATTTTTGTTGCCGCTATAATAACAAATACTAAAACTTATGGAACCGGTTTTTTATCTCTTTCAACGTACAAAAAATTCAAATAAAAAACATATCTGCGCTCCGAGGTATGCTTTTCCATCTCGCTCATATACGCTCAGTAAGAGTGAGAGCAGAATACGAAGAACACAGTCACAGTTTCAAGAACACAGTGTTAGTAAGTTCAAAGTTTAACCAGAACACAGTCCAGAAGCATTAAGATAAGATAAAGATAGTTTATTTTCCAAGTAGGCATATTACAATGCGCTTATGAACGTCAAATAAAGCTACGCCAGCTCTAACCCCACACATCTGACCCGAGAAGATTTAAAACCCTGCTAAATTGTAGGAGGGTATCCCAATATGGAACCGGCAAGAAACTCGGCGGGACACATCTTTTCAAAACATAACATCTTATAACTAACATGCATTAAATAAAAAAATACAGTTTAAATTAATATTGAATTAAAAAAGAAAGCATAAGATAATATACAGTATGTAATACTTTCTTACCTATAGATTTGTGTACTACCTAATAAAATCACACCAAAACAATCTAATGAAAAATCGCGCGATAGTTAAATGGAGCCGCACTCATCCGAGCCTACAGGGGAGCTATTCGGTAAATTGAAAGAATAATTCATTTTTCCGCCCGATGGCACACGAAAGAGTTCGCTCGACGCCGGAGGCGATGCGCGGGCTATACGGAGGTCGGTTGTGTCCGGTCCCGCTGTACTGTTGAATTGGGTTCCTATTTGGTGAACTATAATAATATATTAAAATGCTGGCTCACTTTTACTCATTTTTTGTACTTCTACAAACAAGACACGATCCGCTCATGGTAAAAAAAATGCGCGGAAAAAAGAGAGGGCAAGCACACAGATAACAAAAATACGTTGTGTGTATGCGTACCACAGATAATACAACAAATTCTATTTTTTATGTTGACAATGCTGGCAACATATAGAAAAAAATGTTTTGACACTACAGAAGCGCGTAAGATTAGATAAACTGAGAGCAATTTGAACATTTTTACAAGCAGAAGCAGCTTTAAAGTCACTCCTTTAACGAGAAAGTTATTGAAAAACGCATTAGATTGTACGGACATATACAAAGACGACCCTAAGACCATATCGTCAAATCAGCCTTAAACTTGCCGACGACGAAGCCTGGAAGGCCGATCCCAAATAGGGATAAACGTCCAAGATGATGTTTGAACATTTTTACAAATTTATTTTAAGTCGGATTATTTGCTATTCGGGAAGTTGGACAGGTTAAATCTTGCAAACAATGTCCCCGATATCCGATATTAAAAATCAGTACCCATATTTTTTCTATATTCAGGATATGTGTCGAGAAGGCGGGAAGGGCTTCCCAGTACTAGTTTTGGATACAAACTCAGTCCCGGAATTCTCGGTTCACGCCGTACACATTCAGTTCCGGGAGCATTCCCTAGTCTTAAAGTTAAGGTCTCATTCGTTTAAAATATCATATTTATTTAATTTATTATTTTATTTTTTTATTAGTTTTTTTCGATTGGTCTCATTATTTTATGTATACGCGCCCACGCACGAACGCGCGCGCACGTGCGTGATATCATCCCGTATGTTCCACTCTAACGTTTATCGTTTTAAAATCACTACCGTAGTCTGTTGTCATAGATTTTTTGTATATCTGCCATTTTCCAATATTCGCCATCTAGCTTTATCCAAGGGCTAAGCATCCATGTTTGTATAATGTTTTTTTCCCGGATTTTTCCTCAATATTGTTCTGCTTTATTAAGTATTCTGTGGAACATCAAACATTAACTTTTCATTTTATCTTACCGTGTAATCCAACCATTTATATTTTACACGTCGACACGAACTGCATAAGTTTTTGCTCTATAAACCAATCTATAAAAAATAACTTAACTTAACTTGACTAATTTAACTTATTCTGACTGTAGATCTGTCAGATGAATAGGTACATGTGTACTTGGCTATAAGACAAAAATTACCTAACCCGTTTAAAAATAAATCTTATATGTGTAAGTGTTTTTTTTTAAGCCCGTTTATTTCAAAGGTGCATAATTCCTGAGATTTAATTAAGTAACTTTCTCAAAGAAACCGGTATTCTAATTAACTCAATTTTGGAGATAATCAATGATATTTTTTTTATCTGATGAGATCCCTACAAGCGTGTCGGTACACTTGCATTAAGGCCTGTTTACATATAGATTCGTGTTTAGTATGAGTTTATACATTTGCTACTAAACACAAGTACTATCTCGGACGAACGATATTCTTGTCATGAAATGTCATTGATGTGTCATAGTTTTTAATTATTTGGTGGATTTAAATGTAATGTCCGACAACAACGCTAGTATTTAAATTTTACGAAAAAAAAACTATGCCATTCAGTTTCCTTAACTGTACTTGGCCATACCCTGAAGATTCTTTTTGATATTTCGGAGATAACGCAGAAACAACAACAACAACATACATGAAACAATCATATAACAAACATGTGTATATACAGATGTTGCCTTCGAAATACCTCACTAAGAACACACGGCTCGATTCAAAGAATGATTAAGACTCGTTTAAGATCTTGGAAAGATCTCTAAAAGATCGATATCTAAACGACATGTCAAAATTGAAGTTTATTTCGATTCCGCTATGATCCCAATAAGATCTATCTACGATATTTCTAACGTCAAAGTGTCATTAGTTGCCCGGATCGAGCTGTTTCTGTCAATTATGCGACATATAAACGATATCTAAATGAGAACTTATCGTTATCCTATCTCATTCTTCGACTCGGGTCGACAAAGTATATTTAGATGCTAAATATTCAAACAAAACCGGGCATTAAAACCAATAGTTTGTAGCTGAATTGTTATATGCTAAGGAAATCAAAAGGATAAGCTTACATTACTAAGATGATAGAAAAATGATAAGAAACATTTAATGATATATTTTAGTAACACCAGACTTGAAGTTAACGGTTTTAAAAAAAACACCGTGAATAGTTACACTACTAGATGAGATAATTAACTAAGTCGCTTTAGCTCCGTAAACGTTATCAATTTAACACCAGACTGCCTATGCAAAGACTGTAACCCTTTATAGCAGGCTATGTTTGGCCGAGCCAAGTCGCAGACGTATACAAACCTAGCAAATATTTACGCAAAGTGTACTGATTCTCCTATTTTAGCAACGCCCTGAATAGATTCCGCTAAGACTTTAGGTGCTGAACTTGGACTTCGTGCTTTGAGTATCTAGTTTACATTCAAAATTTGACCTTAATATCTGGGTAATAAGGTTCAGTTTTCTAATTTGATTTGACACAAATCTAATTTTGAATATAAGGAATTATCTAAACATTGATGCTGGTGACGGTAATTTGCTTACAATTATTAGTGTCCTCTTAAAAGAAAATGGCAATTGCAAGTCTAAACATCTTCGTATATTTATTTAATTAATAAAATTCGTCGTATTACTTAATTGTTAAACTGTTCTATAACAGAGCTAATCAACTCTACGCTACACATAATATCATGATCATTTATAATTCCCATGGCACACTAGACTGCAACCACGCTAAGTTTGAGACACAGACAAAATTAAATGTAGATATGCGTTATTACAAGTACATTAAGTTCACCGTTGGTCAACTAGGAGATTTGCTGTTAGTACCAAAGTCGTGCTTGCCTTGGATATAGTTCCGGATTCGGTACGCAACTATTCAGAGTCAAATTGTTCGATATTGACGCCATCGTTTGACAATGCACAGGTGCCTAAAGACAGATAAGAGACACAACGAAAGGGAATTCAGAATAGAGTTGTGTGTACTCGTTCACTGAAAAGATCGCTCCACACTAGTACGATCTTACAAATATACCAATTCGGTATTTCAGTACAGTAGTACACCGAGACAAACTGAGTATAATAATGTAACTGAACCGTTTTTGCGGACGTTTTGTAAAGTCGTACAATTCAAAATTCCCTGTGTCGCTTACTCCCGTGAGTTGCAACGGAGTGACGGCTATGTGCTGTCTCGCTCATATTAGCCGAGAGCCGTTCGGTCGTCATCGCACGCGCTCGGTGTTAGTTCGGTCGGATCACTCGGATCGCTTTGCTGTCAATGTCACTCCTCGCTCCCGTTCCGTTTCGCGTGTAGTGTACTAAAATGTACTAAGAGCAGAATCAATTCGGTCTAGTACACAGTGGAGGGAATGCGTCTTTTTGACTTTAGTACATGGAATTAGGCGATTTTTAATTTCACCAAACCGTTTATTTATTTTCAAACTACAATTCTCGTTCCTGATATTTCTAAGTGTTCGTAGTTTTGACATATAAGCTTGCAGGGTGCATACTTGCATATTCAGTCGTCTCGAGCTAGTTGCATCACGTTAACGATGCTGTGCCACTGACATCTTCCTGTGCAAAGTTTCAAGTTAGCTAAGTTTTGATACTTAGTATGCGCAATTTAACAAGATGTAAATGTATATATTACATGATACATGATATTAGAACAGGTTGTTTTAAAATTGCCTGACATGTTTCACTCTATAGGTGAGTGACTCGTTTTAATGTCTTACGTAAGTTTTAGAATAACTAATAAATGGAGTAGATACATAAATAAAAATGTTACAAAAAAAAAATCTAATCGCGGTCCGAAATGTCAAAATTAAGCGTCTTAGGAATCTGTCCGCGCAAATAGTATGCGCAATTTAACAAGGTGTAAATGTATACTATATATTACATAATATTAGAACAGGTTGTTTTAAAATTGCCTGAAATGTTTCACTCTATACGTGAGTGACTCGTTTTAATGTCTTACGTAAGTTTTAGAATAACTAATAAATGAAGTAGATACATAAATAAAAATGTTACAAAAAAAATCAAATCGCGGTCGATATGTCAAAATTAAGCATCTTTGGAATCTGTCCGAACCAAAAATAATATTTTAGATTAGAAAATCTAATAATTATAGTTTTGATATCGCTCGTGCTTATTGGTGTGTTTGAAATGCGTTGCGAGTTGCATAATTATCTTACTGTGAATGTATCAAGGTCAATTCATAATAATATCAAAACATAAACACATTGTGTAAATAACAAATTCTGTAGCATTCGTTTATAAGAATTATAAGCTTAACGGTCTTAACGCGATTTATTTCATATAAATTTCATTTTGACACTTGGAGAGACTTTACACCTCCAAATCTTATTACTATTAATACTCTGACAATAGAGATCTCTTACATCTCAAAATGTAATTTATTTTTGACTATAGAGACTATACATCTCTGTTATATCGTACCTAGTAATTATTTATTTTTAAGATTATTACAATGTAATGTTTACCCAGATAAAGTTCGTGTCATTCACGATGACGCGCAGATTTGTCAAATCTAACCTTTAATAATATGATAATACAAGTCAAAGCACGCGTCTTCGTGAATGACACGATATATATTGGGCTTGTATTTATAAATGTCGTTATGTATTTTTCATGTCACTATACGATATAACTGTAAATGTATTTTGACTTTTAAAAGAGTCTTTAACACGTTCACTGCGTTACGGGGGTTTTTAAGCCCCGTACGGTGTCGTCACTTAGTGCGGGGCAGAAAACTACCGTCTACCCGCAGGTGCGGAACCTGTAACTTCGGTATTTTTACGCCTTCGATAGACACAAATATATCTTTATAATTCGGTTTTAAAATCTAATCAGATGGCATTTAAAAAATGAACGGGGTCTTATGAGCCCCGTACCGACCACAAAGCAAAAATTGCCTTCTAGTGCGGTACGGGGTCCAAAAAACCCGTATCGTGATTCATTCTCCCGTACGGAGTGTTTACGCTTAGTGCCTCTAGTGCAGTCATTAGTGCAATACGCTGTTATCGGTATCAGTAATTATTAATTCAGTGCAACAAGTTCGAGTGCAATGAAGCGATCACGACGCATGTTAGAATTGTCGTATTCCAAAAACGATGAAGAAATACCCACATCGACATCAAGATCAACCCGGAGACAGTCAACATCGTCGCCTTTGTTTCGCAAGATTTTTTAGCGACAAAATAGCCATAATTACGAAAATGTTGTCACTAGCCCCAGTACAGGGCAAACGTTCCTAAAGCTTGTTAAGATTTTTTTTTTTTTGTGTTATAACGTTTCTAAAGTTACTTAAGAATGTTGTTTTGGTTTTTGTTTTATTTTATTTTTAGTGTTTATTTACATAACAAATGTTCAAAAATATATTTCTTTTAAATATCGTTTGTTATCTTTCACATCACTATTAATTTATCGACACAAATACGGCGTGTGCGTTACGGGGTTCGATAAACCCCCTGTTTTCTTCAACTCTAGTGCGACATGGGGTTAAAGCAACCCCGTATTTTTCTTTTTTCAATAACTTGATAAGTTTTCATCAGATCCAGATACGGGGGCAGAGTAACATAGCAGCATTCGTAATCTTTCAATTGGCATATTTTTTTTTTACATTAAATATGTTTTGGGGACTTTAGAACATCCTAAATGAAGGTAGGTGTGCGGGGCATATTGAAACCCGTAACGCAACATAGTGAAACCCTCTACGGGGTATATTAGGCCTCGTAACGCACTGAAATTCAGGGCATGGTTTTGGGTTGCCGCAGCGAACGTGTTAAGGACAACTTGTTGAATTTTTTTTTTAGTTTTGTGAAATCTAAATACCGCTTTACGTAGGTTATAATAACTTCACGCAGTATTAGAAAAGCAAACAATAATTACTATACTTAAAATAGATTACCTAAAAGCGAAGCTAGAAACAGCAATAACAAAGGCTCTCTTTGGTAAGCTAAAGCCGCACTAAAACAATATATGAGGTGCATTGGGATTATTCCGTATAATCTGATTATAGAGTTCGAATTGCTCTCCAGGTCGCGATCTTAAAAGGCTGTTATTAAAATTTGGGATTGCTGATTGCTACTGTTTGATGTACATACAGCAGAATTTCAAGTAACCCATGGCATATTAATGGCATATAATTGTAATTGGTAATTATGTTATCCTCCGACCGACCGTCCTAGTCTGGGACCGGTCTGAAAACCAGCGCCGGGCATCTCAGCCCAGCACACGCTGAGACTGGAACCCTTTGCCCAATATTTCTGCGTTATTCATATGTATAAATTATTATAATTCTTTTTCTTCTTCTTTATTATGTAATGTTTTATTTTTACTTTTGTTTTATAGTGAACCTGTAATATGTGGCAATAAAAAAATTCTTATTCTTATTCTTATATTTTTATTTCATTTCATAACTTACAAAATAGTCTTTATTTTTTACTGATTTTATCACTATTTAATAAAGAAAATCCGTAAAACCCCGTATTCCCTAGTTAAAAGTAACTACACTACACTAGCGTTGTCCATAAGACCACACAGTAAAAACAAGTTATAATTCGTAATCTTGGTGATGGGCGATGGTAATCGCTCATCATCAGGCGATCTGTTTGCTCGTTTGTCTCCTGTATTTTAAAAATAAACACAATTCTTATAAAGCATAGATAAATATAATGAGCAGAATGCTATTGAGAATATGAGAAAAAAATACTTGTGATATTCAATTCAAATCGCGAACATTACAAAATTCACAGCCAAAAACTTTTTTCTCGTAACTGATATAAACCCCTTTTTCAAAGAATCGTGCTGCCTGTCGAAATAACCCCAAAACACCTTACCTATTCCGTAAGCCATTTGAAGCTGCAATAATGGCTGAAGCAGCTTGTCTTTAACTTGGCTCAAATTTCTCATCCCGCAAGACGGTACGTATGTTCGAGTGTCGAAAGGAAATTATTTTTTCGCATCGTTTCACATGTGGGCATAGAGTAGGATATAGACTAGAGTATCTATTATAACTTAAATATAGATGGTTGAAGCTAGTCACGTTATAGCAATCTGAGGGCCTACCGCGTACTACGTTGGATGTGTTGCCTCCCTGTCACACTTACGTACGAATTTACAAGTGCGACAGAGAGGCAACACGTCGAATGTGGTTCGCGGTAGGCCCCTCTGAATCCAAATGTAGGTAACATAGATAGACACGTCATGCATGTCTATTATGTTGTTACCGTAAAAAAACTGGGCTATTCCCTAAGGTTAATAAAATTGAAAAGATATATACAATTTAAGGAATATTTAAGAAAGAAAGAAAGTCATTCATTATATAAATCACACATACACGGGAGAAGATGCTAGACAAAAAAAAAAGAAAAAGTGAATTAAACGGTATGCCAATAAAAACACGGACACCTTTCGACTTACGAGTTATATGGAATGAGAAAACTATCTCAGCCGTGATTTCACAAATCACATAAGAGCTTCTGGGTCAGGTTTGGTGTCAGTTAGAACTAAAAGACCACCGTCTACTATTTTACTAAGATGTACTGAATTTATAAAAATGAAATTATTACTGTTGGGCGCCGTTATATTAAGAAAATAATCATTCCAAGCAAACAATCAAGAAATTAACTAAGCGCCATCAATTGACTACACTTAACAACCAGTGCGATTTTGAGCAAACTTGCTATCGAATCTTGCGCACACGCCCGCACGACACCTCTGACCAAGTTACATGAGGATTCCGCTTGACGAAGATAAAATTAAGGTTACAGGAGATAAAATTATTATTAAGTACAATGTCAGTATCACCAAAAAACTGTCTGTTATTCTGAACACTATTTGTCTCTGGTAGATTTCGTAGTCCTACGGCCCGATTCGAAGAATGATGAAGACACGTTTAAGATCTTGGAAAGATATTTAAAAGATCGATAACTAAACGACATGTCAAAATTGATGTTAATTTTGATTCCGCTGTGATCCCAATAAGATCTATCTACGATATTTCTAACATCAAAGTGACATGGTTGCCCGAATCGAGCTACTTCTGTCAATACGACATACAAATGATATCTAAACCAGATATTATCGTTATCGTATCTCATTCTTCAAATCGGGCCGCTATTATTCCTTGCCTGCTTAGCAGTCATTATAATTCACTAATCAAAAAAATTTTAAATGCTTTAACAAAACGCAATCAAACAAAATAATACAAAATACAAAATACAAATGTTTTATTTCCGAAATAAAATAATAACAGTATTACAGTAATACAGTGGAAATTAAGATTGTCATACTTATACTTTTCAATACGTTAAAAATTGTAAGGTCAACGTGTTAAAGATCATCTACACGCACTTTCGTCGCTTCTAACTGTTACGTTTGTACACATACTCCAGTAGTTAGAGAAGGCCAGTCGAGCAAAAGGAGCGAAGCTCTTCCCCTCTTATTTTCATAGTCGACATCTAGCGTCAAATAGCCGATTATTTATCAGTACTGCTACTTGACAATAGATGTTGCGATGAACGAAAAGTCTAATGCCCAAAATGTCTAATTAATGTTTTTAATGTGTAATGTCTAATTTCCAGCTAATATTATAACCAAATTAACCGGAACTCTATTTTCAAAAAAAAAAAAACTTTTTTTTTTGCTTTTTTCCTTTAGCTTTTGTTGTAAATTGTTGAGCAATACACTTTTCATCAGTCGCGACACTCGTGACATCTAGTGTCAAGTAGCGGTACTTATAAATCCGCAATTTGACGCTAGGTGTGTCGGAAAATAATAAGCGGTTTGGTAAGAAAACTGATGTATGGAGTGAGCACTCTTTGCTTACTTATCCCTCTATGGTCTGAGCGAAGTACTTATACAAATACTTATGAAGATTTTCCCAACCAAACATTTTATATGCCGGTCTTTTCCCCACATTGACCTTAAGGCAAATGTTGGATGCCAATACATCATAAGACATTGTAGTCTCTGGTATATATTGTAGTCTATAACACCCCTTCCCCGCTCTGCACGTCGCGCGATCACGCTTCACGCGACGTCGCATCGCAACGATATTAGAGGTGCCGCTGATTGTGATGCCGCTACAACACTCTTATTTATTTGCACACAACTTTACATTGCACATTTCCGAAATGTTCCGTTTTAGATTTTTGATCTGATACACCATTCGCCAATTTATAATTTATCTATATTTTAAATTAAGAAAAGTACATTTTTTCGACTGAACTATTATTACTACGTATAGAATCGGCACAGAGTTACTGGTTATTTTGCCATGAGTTGTTGTCGGCCGACAGCAAACTATGGAATCGGAGCGTTAATCTCGCGACATAAACGCGTAAGCGCCATGAATTTCACGCGTGGCACAAGTTGCGATTGCAACAATTTCATTGTTTGGTATGTATTCTCTCCAATGGTTTTTTATGATTTTTTCTGAAGGTTTTACCAAACAATTATACACTCGAGAAAGAGCAATAAGTATGGGGCGGGCATTATTTTGTACTAAGTGAGATATTTTCATTATATATTATCAGTCCGCTCCTAGCCCTCTTACGGATAACACGCGTGCAGTTCCCGACAGCAAAGTCAGTGGTCGCCAAACTGTGTCAATACGATTTTAATTTATTAATTGCTAAAAATAAAAAAAACAGTTAATATGCTTTGTGCTCGGTGTCATAGTGAAGTGAATGACTGTGCCCAATGCACTACGTGCAATAATTTAATTGGTTTTTGTTGTGCCGGAGTAACTGAAATGGGCTACCGTAAACTGGGTTCGCGTAAGGCCCAGTGGAAATGTCCCGATTGTCGAGTTTTGGAGCAGTCATCGCCGTTAAAAAGTGCCGAGGCTGCTTCACTTGATTCTATCATGCAGGAACTAAAATCCATCCAGCGTCAGCTTGAAGGTATGCCGGGCCTTGTGCGAGATGTCAAGGATATAAAGAAGGAAATCGACGAGCTCAGAAAAGCCTGTGATTTCAACAGCGCATCACTAGATGACCATAAGAAGCGGTTGGACAAAACTGAGAGCAAATTATCGGAATTGACGAGTATTAAAGGCGATATTCAGTCTATAAACAAAGAGCTGGACACCCTCAAGGGCGATAATCTAAGTAAGGACCAGTGGCAGCGTCTTAACAACGTTGAGGTAAAAGGAGTACCCCAAAGGCAAAACGAAGATTTGTTCAAAATCCTCGATCAGATATCAATAGCGATTGGCTACCCAGTCCAGAAAACAAGCGTTAATTACATTTCTCGGGTGCCAACATACAATAATAAGGAGAAACTGATCATTGTAGGATTTATCCACCGCTACGTAAAAGAGGATTTTGTCGCTTCTGCTCGTGCAAAAAAGAAACTTATTGCTAGCGAAATCGGCTTTGTTGGGAACGCGCAGAATATCTTCATAAACGACCATCTAACCCCAGATTACAAAAAGTTGCTTACCTCTGCAAAGACGTCACTAAAGCCGAAAGGTTATATGTATATATGGGTGAAGTACGGGAAAATACACGTGCGGAAGGACGATGCGTCTAAAATATTCGTTATTAATAATCAGGCAGATTTAAACAAACTATTGTAGTGTGTGATTATTATAAATTAGTACTACACTATTTAAAAACACATATTTTCTATGCGGTTTATTTTCCTATAGATTATAGTAAAACTTTGAGAACCGTACGCTCTGTGGAATGCTGTTTGTTATCGCTGCCTATTGCCCGGCCTGTCACCTGCGCTTATTACTCGTATTACCAGAATGCGTTTGATGTTTATGTTATGCTAAATATGTTTGTCTCCTTTTTGCTTATAGCCAATTATTGCGCTTACGCGTCTTACTATTGTTACTGCTTGCCTTGTCACTCTTATGGAACAGTTTCTATGCTTGGTTGGGATTATAAATTTCTATACGTAAATAATTTACTGTTATTGCTAAGTACCTTGTATAAAAATGAGGAAAATTATAAATTTAACACTATTGGGACGAAGTTTGCTTCCGATTGTTATCTGTTATATAATTGTTATTATGTTTTATCTTTAGTATCTTGTAATGTCTAGTAACTATAAAGGAATACTTTCTGTTTACTATCAAAATGTTAGGGGCCTTCGATCCAAAACTATAGATTTCTATCGCAACATTCTATTGGCCTCCTACGATATAATATTTTTATCAGAGACATGGCTTGTTGACGGTATCGCAGATTCAGAACTTTTCGATAACAGGTATGTGGTTTGGCGGCGCGACCGCGACCTGGCGCTCACGGGCCAGAGTCGAGGAGGTGGTGTTATCATTGCTACGCGGAAAGAATTAGCCGTCAATCCTCAGCCTACCTACCATTCTTCGGCGGAGGACTTATGGCTCACTTTATTAGTTAATAATGGAAAGATTAAGCTACATTTATGTGTTGTTTACTTATGCAAACAAGGGCAGGGCTATTCTTTTTCTAGTCAGCTTTCTAACTTTCTTGATAAACTTGGGGAAGTAATAACTAATAATCCTGAAGATAAATTCCTAATTATCGGTGATTTTAATCTAAGTAGCATTGTGTGGACGTCAAGTAACCGACATTTGTTGCCATCTAATTATACTTCCATAGATGAGTGCAATTTGATCGATGAGCTAAATTATCTTGATTTGTACCAGTATAACGGAGTGTCTAACATATATGGTAAGATATTGGATCTTGTGTTGTGTAATGACGTAGTGACTGTGTGTGAGTGCCAGAACCCGCTTGTACCCATAGACCCTTATCACAAGGCATTAAGCATTTATGTAACATTCGTTTCTTGTACATCTCTAAAATCCGCACCTGTCATGAAATACTTTTATAACAAAGCCAATTATGATTTAATTAATCTAGACCTTTTAGAGACAGACTGGGATGTCGAGTTCTCTAGTCGTACTTTTGACCAGTGTATTGATTATTTTTATTCTAAATTTAAAGAGTTAAGAGAAAGGTATGTACCTCATAAGTTGATTTCCAAAAACTCCTATCCAGTTTGGTATTCATCCTCGCTAAAGAAAGCCATCAAAGAAAAACATAAGTACCATCGTAGATTTAAGTTATATGGTAACAGGTGTGATTTGCTATCCTTTGAGTGTCAGAGGGAAAGAGTTAGGCGTATGGAAAAGCGATGTTTCTTGGATTATATTGAAACGATTGAAAATAATATGAGTAAAAATCCAAAGCTATTTTGGTCTTTCATAAAATCTCGTTCAAAGTCCTTTGGAATACCAAGTTGTATGCGTTATGGTGGCGTTACTATGAATTCAGGGATTGATATTTGCAATGCGTTTTCTGATTATTTTAAAGCAAGTTTCCTAGATTCTGGAATCCCTGCCGCAAGCGATCCGCATGGTTGTAGCAACGTTAATAAATATACCGACTCGGCTAGCGATATAGCCAGTATCTCTA
This sequence comes from Cydia pomonella, assembly GCF_033807575.1. Classification (NCBI taxonomy): domain Eukaryota; kingdom Metazoa; phylum Arthropoda; class Insecta; order Lepidoptera; family Tortricidae; genus Cydia; species Cydia pomonella. Next base: position 3,964,679 of record NC_084717.1, on the reverse strand, counting down.
TTGATGGTGACTTGGTTACCCAACTCTTGCTAAGCCTCGATCCTAATAAATCAGCTGGCCCCGATCAGGTGCCAGCCTTGTTTTACATAAACTGCGCCAAAGCATTAACCAAACCCATTTCACTACTGTTCCGTCGTTCATTCGCGGAATGTACCGTTCCCGCGATCTGGAAATCGGCTTTCATAACTCCAGTTTTAAAAAAAGGTTCAAAAACAGATGTTTCCAATTACAGACCGATCTCTAAATTATGTATCTTGGCCAAGGTATTAGAAAGAATAGTCCACATGCAGATTTCGTCAGCATTAAGAAATTGTATAGATAACACTCAACATGGTTTCATACAACGTAGGTCCACGGTGTCTAACCTGGCTCTGTTCAATGACTTTATCTCTGAGTCGATGGACAATGGTCATCAGGTGGATGTTATCTATACAGATTACAGTAAAGCTTTCGATCGTATTGACCATGATATTCTATTATCTAAGCTTTACTTGATTGGTATTAGAGGGGATCTCTTAAGATGGTTTAAGTCGTACATAAAAAATCGGTGCCAGTCGGTGGTGATTAATAATTATATGTCGAGCTGGGTATCTATCCCAAGTGGAGTCCCCCAAGGGTCTTTATTGGGCCCACTTCTATTTAACATCTTTGTTAATGACATAAGTAGCTGCTTCCAGTTCTCTAAGTTGCTCAGTTTTGCTGATGACATGAAAATTTTTGCTAAAATTAGCTCACCGGCTGATGCATGTGCACTACAATCTGATCTAAGAAGGCTGGATGCCTATTGTATTATAAACAAATTAGATTTGAACCCCACTAAATGTTTTACAGTAACCTTCTCTCGTAAATTAAATAACATTTGTACCCCATATTCACTAAAAAGTAACATTCTTCAGCGAGTTGGAAGCATGAGCGATTTAGGTATTATTCATGACTCCAAACTTATTTTTAGTGAACACATTGATAATATAGTAGGTAAAGCTTCCAGGTCACTTGGTTTTATAATGCGTAGTTCAGTTTGTTTTACCCATCCTAAAACTCTGAAAATCTTGTATTGCGCTTACGTGAGAAGCAAACTAGAATACGCATCTCAAATATGGAATCCTCAGTATCAAATTTATGTTGATAGGGTTGAGAGATTACAGTCAAAATTTATAAAATTTCTTTGTTATAAAATGCGAGTCAACTATAGTTCTATCGACTATCTCAAGCTGTGTAAGAAACATCATTTGATCCCACTTGTTAAGCGCCGTGAAATTGCAGATATAGTGTACTTAGTCAATATTATTAAAGGTAATGTAGATTGTCCAAATTTGCTTAATAAGATCTCTTTTAATATTCCGTCAAGGAGGCTAAGGCATTTTCGTCCCATTAGTAATTACCAAGCTACTACTAGGTATAGGAAAAACAGTTTCATATGCAGGGCAGGCATGAGTTTAAATAAAGTTTCTATAAATTGTGATATCGACATATATAATGATAGCATAGCAGTAATAAAAAATAAATTAATTAGACACTTCATGGGTGACAATAATTCTGGCGCAGGACAAGGCTCGGTGCATTGTTGAATATGTACTCACAGGATTTAACTACTTTTTCTTTTTTTAATTTATTTTTTGTAAAAATAATCATATATATATATATATATATCTGTTCTTATGCTGTAGGAACTTGTATGTGTAAATTAAGATAGGCAAAAACTTTTTATAATTTATTGTATTTTTATAAGTGAGAACCTGTAATTGGCTCTGTAATTCTATTGGAAGTTCTAGATATATATAGCGCTGTTGGTTTTCCATATACTAAAATAAAAAAAAAAAAAAAAAATAAAAAAAAAATATATGATACCTCCTTCTAGAAAACAGCAGCCAAATAACACTAGACCCTACACATAGTGTTGTGTTCCTGCCGGTGAGTAAGGTTGCCAGAGCTCAACGAGGGGAGGGAGGGGGTTAGGGTCGGCAACGCGCATGTAACTCCTCTGGAGTTGCAGGCGTACATAGGCTACGGAGACCGCTTACCATCAGGCGGGCCGTATGCTTGTTTGCCACCGACGTAGTATAAAAAAAATATATAAAAAAATGTCTTAAAATTTTTGATTTGATACTGAGTATGCCGTTTGCGACAATGAGGCCAATTCCAACGTAGACTGACATCAAGATGATATCTAAATGATGTCATTTAGTTATCGTACGTCTCGCTCGCGCCAAAAAATGTACGGACAAATACAAGCGAAATGCATGATAACGTCATCATGTAAATATCTTGATGTCAGTGTCCGTTCGGAATTGGCCTGAAATCATCATTAAATTCGATAAACCCCTCTAGTTGGTGAAGCATTTTTGCATTACCTGGGTACTTCCCCTTGACAGCCTGGGGCCCATTTATCGATCGGTATTAGACTAATATTACGAGTAGCACACGAACTGCCATATTGTACGAGTTTCCATAGCAACATACGTACTAATAATATTAGTCTAATATCGTATCGCAAAATGTACTCCTGATACGACCCGACTTTCACTTTCTCCTATTAGCTAAGGAGGCTAATTCAAACGTAGACTTTGACATTATACATCTAAATGATGACATTTTGTTTTCATTCGTGTGTGTATTTCCCTCGGACTTATCCGTACATGTATTAGCGCAAACGAGACCCACGGCTGAATGATAACAAAATGGCATGCTTTATTTAGATATTTTAATTGGCCTCCATATGTGCTCTTCTTGGCTATTCCCTCTATTCTGGCACATCTGTGATTAATTATGATAGGTGACACCCTACATAACTCGTATTAAATTATATAAAATTTTCAAGCCTACTAAAACCGATATCGTAGTTACTTCAATACATATATAAGCTATATCCTTATACGAAATACAATAAGCTATATCCTTATACGAAATTTAATGAACAATTTGATAGGATATTATATTTGTAAAAGACGAATTTTCTGGAGTTTCTTTTTTTGGGCGTGTCAATATCAAATGTAGGTGCTTTGAAACGTTTCCAATCTACTGAGGATTTGGACGTAGGTTTTTATGAGGAACACCTTTTTTCAATGATAGTTGAGTAGTAAACTACACGTAAAAGATAGGTTAGCTTGTATTGTTTTGGAAGAGTTCAGAATTTCATTTGAAAAACGGCTGTGAGCCGGCTCAAGACGATCTCGTGTTGGGATCAGTCTAATACTAACAAAGCCTTTCCTTTTTGGGTTGAAAGGTCAAGTGTACGTCACCTATATAAAAATCGAAGGGATATCAGTGTTTCGTCTCAGGCCTAAGCTCTGCCTAGAAACCTCACATCCATTGTTTTAAGAATGTGATCTCTAAGTTACAGATTAAATAAAAGTAAGTAGATTTACTGGCAAAAATCCTATTAGCATAACTTTTTACTTGGGTGACATTATCAAATATGATAAAACCCCTTTATTTAATAAAGATTTAAAAAAAATAAAATCTTTTTACTTCACATGCTCTGAAAGTTACTTATTGTTTATCTATAAAACGGATTGAATGTGCATCCCGACCTTAAAATATCTCGTTAGAAATATTTTCTTTTCATCCCTTAGTATTCAAGCTGTGGATACGAATATTAAGATTTAATTTATTTTGTTTTGTATTTAAAAGTCAAGAACACTTGACAAAAGCTATTCACGAGGCGGTTTAAGACTATCGCGACCGGTAAATAAGGTTCCAGTGTAAGGGCAAAGTCGATTATTAGGTCGAACCATAGTAGTCTCATTCGATATTTAATAACACCATTAAAGTAACAAGAATAGACATATGTATAAACAATAAGGTAAGAGTGAGACAGCGCTTTACAAATAAAAGTCACTTCCAATATGTCGTTGTTTCAATAACCACGTCCTTGATTTTAACTTTTGTAAACAGAAGAGACCTTTCTTTAAAAAGCTGCAGCTGCAGCTGCGTTTCATTAATACGAAAGTGGAGGACCCGCACAAAGTCCCCTTTTCATACAAACGTAGTCCTCATTTTCCTCTCTGGATATTAATATTATTAAAATATTTTAACACAATTTGTTGTATCAACCACAGCTATTATTATAGGAGTTAGAGGCATTTAAAATTATGAAAACTGTTTTTCGCTCCTATTTTTTATAATAATACAAAAAGTCAAAAGTAGGGGCATAGCTGTGGTTAATATACATCAAATTATCTAAAAACATTTTACAAAATGTCAATATTCACTCAAACAACATTATTTATCTCTCCCTTAGTGTTTATATAGTACATAGTTATTATTACTCTGTGGCTAACAAGCTGCTGTCATATTTAGCTATGTTTCGGTTAATTTTATATATATTTATATGTATGTTTATGTATGTCTAAATAGACATACACATATAAGAAATACAAATGTATTCCTTATGTGTATGTTTATTCACTGTAATTGTGTGTGTGAATGTAGGCTTCATAACGGTTTAGCAACACCTACTTTTTCGATTAACTTCTCTATTTCCGCTACCCATAGGCTGTCTGGAAGAGATCAGTTTTTAGCGCCTGTTGTCTGCCTCTACATTTAATAAATTGCTTATTTTTCTTGTATCTTTTTACTGAGGTGTGCCAATAAAGAGTATTCTATCTATCTATCTATCTATTCACAGAGGAAAATGGGGACTACGTTTGTAAGGAGAATCGGCCGTCCTCTTTCCTCTTAATAAAGTAAGTAACAGAATGAATGTAATATTCGCGTCAGTAATGCGGCGGCGAAGAAAATAAAGAGGCTTTTTATTATTATTATTTATAATGCGGCGGCGAATTTCACTCATTTTATCAAGGGAATTGGCGGCAACATCGACGCCACAACAGCTGCCGCTGATGTCAGCTGCTCCCAACGTCACCTTTACTGTCGATGTCGCAGCCCACAGAAATATGAATTCGCAGCCCCACAACACGGGCGATGTCATTTTCAATCTCCCTGATAAAATGAGTGCTAAAAAAAATTCAAAACCTTGAAGAAACTTTATGGTCCATGTTGCAGTTAGCGGTTCGACTTGCTATCGGTAAAAAAATATCATCATCATCATCATATCAGCCTTTTATCGCCCACTGCTGAGCATAGGCCCCTCTTCTTGTATGCCACTTATCCCGGTCCCGAGCCAGTCTCATCCAGAAGTGACCCGCAGTCTTCCGAATGTCGTCCACCCAACGAGCCAACGGACGCCAAGCACTCCCTTTCGTCTGAAAGCGGCCACCATTCCGTTAGCATTTTGGCCCACCTGCCATCACTCTGCCTGGCAACATGTCCCGCCCAGCTCCATTTTAATTTGGTAATGACGTGTCCGACGTCTTGTACCTTGGTGCGACGTCGGATCTCGATATTCCTCACTCGGTCTTGAAGTTTGATGCCGAGCATGGCGTGTTCCATGGCTCTCTGTGCGTGACTATCCCTATATCTACTGGCATGATGTAATCTATGCTAGTATGCTCTAACCATGTACCTACATATATAACTCAAAACCCAATTCATCGAACTATGCGAGTCAGCGTCGTCCTAAGCAAACACAAACTGACAAGTGTCACGACTCACGCCGCAGGGCAAATAAACCTTTTCCGGAGTACAATAAATCTAGGGGAGCTCTATTAAATTTTTGTCGAACTTCACGTGACGTGTGTCGGCGGGAAAACACGTTTAAGTGTTTGGAAAAAGAGCGAAGAAAGGAATGTTTATCTAAACTAGTGAACGATAAAACGTGATTCATTGTGAGGCCAATGGCCGATTCGAAGAATGAAATATGATAACGATAAGTTCTCATTTAGATATCATTAGTATGACGTATAATTGACAGAAGCAGCTCGATTCGGGCAACCAATGTCACTTTGACGTCAGAAATATCGTAGATAGATCTTATTGAGATCACAACGGAATCGAATTAAACGTCAATTTTGGCATATCGTTTACTTATCGATATTGTAAAGAACTTTCCAAGATCTTAAACGTGTCTTAATCATTCTTCGAATCGCCGCAAGTATCTCACAAAAGCAGCCCGATTCGAAGAATGATTAAGACACGTTTAAGATCTTGGAAAGATTTTTAAAAGATCGATAACCAAAGACATGTCAGAATTGACGTTTCCGCTGTGATCCCAATAAGATGTATACATATACGATATTTCTAAAAGTGACACTGGTTGCCCGAATGGAGCTGCTTCTGTCAATAATGCAACATACAAACGATATCTAATCGAGAACTTATCTAAACCAGAACTTATCGTTATCGTATCTCATTCTTCGAATCGGGCCGAAGGAAACTAATGCGTCTGAAGTGCTATTCAGATTGAGCGATCCCTACTAATATTATTAATGTAAAAGTAACTGTTTGTCTGTAATCTCTTCATGCTTAAACCGCTGAATCGAAAAAAAAAATTCGAATTTGAAATTCGATATGGATATAAGTTTGAGGCCCGAGAAAGGACTTGATTCGATGTCAATGAGATCCCAAAATAAGCTTTTACAAAAAAGGTATTTTTGGTACAAGCTTTTTTCGCCGACTGTACTTTTCTTTCCACAGGCAACTAATACTCATCGAGACAATCCCAACAATCCTAAATACAATTAGGTTGCGTTCTATTATCTCAGAGTTGATGGTATAAACACATGAGGTGATGGTATGAGAAAGGAGGTGTCTCCTTCATCAGATTAGGTCCATGTCAACATAATTTTGCATTGTCATCTGATTTATATTAAAGATGTAAAATTTCAGCTCAATCGAAAATCGGGGAGGGGGTCAAATTTAGATTCCAAGATTAGATACTACTCGTACACACCACACACTTCCAACTAACTAGGGCAAGTTTTTTTTTATACTACGTCGGTGGCAAACAAGCATACGGCCCGCCTGATGGTAAGCAGTCTCCGCAGCCTATGTACACCTGCAACTCCAGAGGAGTTACATGCGCGTTGCCGACCCTAACCCCCCCCCCACCCCCTCGTTAAATAAAAGCTCTTAACAATCGTCCCAATTGAAATTGCTATGTTTTACGCGACTTCATTATAATATATGTGATTAAGACATGTCTTCGTAATTACAATTCCACGATTACTGAAGACTCATTTCAGATTTAGTACTCACTACAATGTTTTATCGAATTGCGGCAAGTTCCTAAGAATATAAAGTAGTTTTTAAGTGCATAAATAAGTTTTTAAGTGCGGTTGGCCTCAGCATCTTAAATATGCCTCTCTGATTTGTAACGAAAGTACAGTCAAATGCAGAGAGGTGACCCCCCCTGCATAGACTTATTGTATGCAAGGGGGTCACCTCTCTGCAGCTGACTGTACAGAAGAAGCCATAAACCCTGGATAAAGGACTTAAAGAAGACTCACGCTAGGCCAGGCCAGAGCTTCTGACGCTTCATTTTCTATGGGAAACACCACGTCATCACCGATCAGCCGTCATAGAAAATGACGTGTCGGACGTGTCCAGTCCGCGCCTAATAGATATACATATTTGTTACTATCTGAGTACAAGTTACTCTATGAACATTTTTCTTTTAATGGTGTCGTCAAGCTCACCATACTTATTAACCAATCGAATGAGCTAATGCTTTTACGGATACTGGAAAGCGATATGTAAACATACTACATACCTATACGAGGCCTGGACGTTAGTGAGATGACGATATGAGTTGTGCTGGTGTCCGACTTTATTACCTGCATGTAAATGAGTTTCACATGATTATCCACCTGGTTTCTTGAGCTTAATAGTCGCCTCCAAACCGCCCCTTATAGCGACCCCTTTCCTCACACAAAGTTTACTTTAAGTTCATATTAGCCTCACTGGATCACTGTTCACTCTGAGAACTGGTAACGTTGGTCACAATCTACAAGAGACACATCATTATTCTATTAGTACCATAAGAACGTCCTTGACTTGATCTAAAAGCAAATATCACTCCGCCGTAGATTTGTTCCACACAACCTCCTTTTTCCTACTGTCGTTCTCATCTACCCTCTCAACTTCAGCCAAAAAACTTTTAACTTAAACGTGACTACTAGCGCCATCTACTCCATGACGTTGGCAAATATTAGCCGGTTCGCAATACGTTCGCGACAAATGGTATGATTTCTGTCTAAGGTATCCCATTTGCTCCCCTCGAAAAGACAAACTGGCAATGGGTGCAGTAGTGAAAAGACCTTGTCTTAGCATATTGTTGCTATTCTCAAACGAGGCAAATTGCAACGCTATTGCAGCGCTTATTCTGCCAAGGCCTTAAGGAGTGACATATATAATATAAATAGGTATTAAAAAAAAAAGTTATTACAATATATGAATAGTAATTGTGGAATTCGAATTGAATATCACTCTATTCGCTGTACCTGTACCTCTCAAATATAACAATGTTTCCACAAACTAACAACCTTAGAGAAACTTGTAGCGCATAAACTGTATCTGAAATAGGAATGGAATTTATTTGATTTAACTCAATGTTGAGTTCCTCGAAGTTGAGCCTGACTCGATCAATTAGTGTTAGTTTAACTAGAACTTGGCCTTAGCACTTGCGCGCACGATCACGTACGTTGAATGCTGATGGCTAAAAATGGCAATTTGATATACTCGCAGACATATTTAGATAGTCATCGTATGTTATTTTTCTGTAATCCATCGATTAAGACCTACTTGCGCCAGAGAACATAAAAAAAATCTTTATTGCCACACAAACAAAATTTACATTTCCGTGAAAATATGGGTATTTCGAGAAAGCTAAGAAAATACAAAATAACTTAAACTTATTAACTTAACATAATAATAATAACTTAAATCTATGATGTAACATCTGTGTGCGGTCTGGCGTAATTTTTATTTTTCTTAAGTTTCAAATGAAATCACAATATTTATGCTACCAGGGAACATGGACACAAAATTTGAACCCATTCACACTTAAAAAAAAGCATGAAATTTTGAAAGTAGGCACGCTTAAGATCCGGGCCTTCTTTGATGCAGGTACCTCAATGCGCTGTGGCCAGGACAGGTTAAAGTTTTTATTAAATAAATTTAAATTTCCCATGTGTAATGGGCTTAGTTGGCCATATATTTGCACAGGTGTTAGTGAATTTGAAAGCCGTGTGTGACTTTGACGTAGGGAGAATTGTCATTGTCGCTTAGAAACAGGTGTTTTTCTTAAAATGCTTATTGACCGTAGTTAGTGCGTTTTGGTTATCTGTCTATTTAAAAAAAACTACTTTGAAAAAGCTGGAGTAATAGAATCCTGTAGTTGAACTGTGGTTCTTACATGACATTACTATACGAACACGAAGAACAATTATGTCATTCGAGTGGTCTACTTAAACATGTCTGTGGCTATATCACGATGTGGCCTGCTTAGTCCGGGCATGTCCTAAAGTGCTATTAAAACTTTTGCCCGATTTGCAGAACGGTAAACTTTTAACGATGTGTGCTTATTTTTAACGGCATTCCAATACGTGTTTTGAACTTGTTTACCGGTAATTATTCATGTTGTTCGACTTTTAAACTGTCATTAAAATGTGCCAATTTGTTGTTTGTATGGGAAAAAAACATTAAAAAGTTTTTTGTACCAACACATGATGTTAAACAAAAAAATTTTTCATCCAAAATGTTGCAGAGTAACAACAAAATGAAGGCCAATAAAATATGTCGTTTTAATATTTAATTTTTACGTTAAGTAATCATATTTGGTAATAAATTTCAAGCACTAGTTTGCGAACATCATCTCAAATCATTTTTCTATTCAAGACAATCCATAAACCATTTCAGTCTTAATGCAACACAAAACTATACCACGTATTCATTGTATTAAGATATTATTCTACGAAGCAGTATAAAACGATACGATCACGATATAGGGAAAATATCCCTTTCTGGCCGGAATCACCTGTCAATAATGGGTACGGTTATTACGTTACCGAATAATATCCATTGGATAACCCTTGGAAAATTATTTGGTTAAGGCAGAGTTGTGAGCGAGATAATACGACAAACTAGCTATAATCCGCGACTTCACCTGCGTGTACTTAGATACTTAAATTCATAGTAGAAGTTTAGTAAAAAATCTAGAGAAAGTGGAATAATCCCTGGATTCAAAGGTAAAACAGCAGTGGCTTTTGTAAGAAATAGTTCGTAGATTTTAGTGTTACATAGCTCTCAAATTGCCTGAAATAATGAATGGTTTATTATCATGATAATAATAAGCTGAGTAACCCTTAATTATTATCAATAATAGCCCAACGGACCCCGAGCTCACATTGTTTCCTTCCAGGAAATACCCTTCCGATTTTATTTATACGGTTTCAGCACAGTATACTTATTACAAAGGAAAATTCGAATTTGTATATGAAATACATATAATTATACACGGTGCCTGTGAGCATTGCGAGATATTTTAACAGTATATTCCTGATCATATTTAAAGACTAAAATGTTCTATAAACTGTTTTAGAATTCGCCTAGTTTCATAGTTATAAAGCCACGTATAAAAAATACATTTTTTTTTGTTTCTTAGTGCAAAACGCCTTTTTGATGGCGATGTTACCACTATGGGACCTAGTCCAAAAAGTCCAAATATCCTTATTGATAGATGTCAAAGAGTGACAATTAACACTTTGCAAAAAATAGGTTTTACAAGAAAAAATTCAAATCAGTTTTGGTTTACATTTTATGTATTTTTATTTTACATACAAAAAATCAAAAAATATAACTACTTCTAAGTTGCCCAAACATAGCATTCTATTGGATGAAGATGATAGTATACGTTGTATCAATTATTATTTCAATATAGTTTAGTACACTATAATTGTTACAAACTATTATTCCCCCGCCATCATTAACTGCTAAGTTTTTGTTACTTGTGATAAAAACGCCGATTTCTCGCTGGTAACAACCCTCGTCCTTATTGAGATAATTATGACGATATCATTATATTACTACAAAGTTAACAATACCGTCGGCAAAATTCGAATCTAACATCTTACTTAGAGCCTAGTAAGACATTAATGGGATAGGCGATTTAACGAGTGAAAAACTTAATTTTGCATTGCCATTACGAGAGCAGAGAGCAATATATGAACATCAAAAGCTTACACTTGGTAACAAAACTCATTTTGTTACTCTAAAAACGTAATTGGGAAAATGGCCTGTATGATTAGCGTTTAAGGTACAACTTGGCTTGGTTTCGCAAATAAGTGTAATTGTAAGATAACCTATGAAAACAGGGGCAATTGGAATCAAATGTTTTAGTGGTCGGCTTAGTTTGAGGTCCTAAATAAATAGAGGAACAGTATAAATCCTGGGATTTGAAACAATATTGGTGCTTAGTTGACAACACCACTTGATGTCAGTGATTTCGTGCCTAGAAATATAGGTTAGGAAATGCTGAATTTGGAGTGCGCAAAGAAAATATTTGCTTCGTTTGTGATAAGTAAACGGGACAAAAAATATTGTTTGTCTTAAGAGGGATATATACCATCGTCAATACAAACAGAGAAAACTTTTTCCACTTCTAAATATTTTCCATTCCCCATGATTTTTTGGTATGTATTTAGCGAAACCGAAAAAAATGTTTATTTTTAAGGTTTATAACCTAGAAAATATTATGCTGAAACGATCGACATCAAAGCAAAGTGATTCGTTAAGATTTAGTTAGTGGAAAACGTTTTCTTCCGAAATAGAATTTAGAGAAAAATCACCGTTATTTCGCTAGGATCGCAAAGTTATTTTTCCCTCTTAATCATTATCACGTTTCACTCTCGTAAAGTTTGGTGGTAGAAAACAAATGGTATAATTGCTTTTCACATTGTATGTACCAATTTGTGTTAATAAAACGTATTTCACGCATTTGTGCCTGAGTTTTGCATAGTTTACAATAAAATATTTTGGCAGTTGGCTGTGCCGCAATGCTGCAGTTAACATTATCGTGCGGTTTTATCAAAGTCCTTAATTTATTTTTTTAGGTTTAAAATATGGAGATGGCGGGACAGCCTTGATACATTTTGTAAAGAATGGGCAGAGTATGCATTGACGGGCTGGACCATTTGGCGGGAAAGCGGTAAGGCCTTTGCCCAGTAGTGGGACATTCTAATAGGCTAACAAGTAACCGTCAAAAATATTTTTGACATACTTTTATTGCCGACTGCACTTTCTCTTTTAAGTTTTCCCATCGTAGAGTTCTTTTGGCTACCTTCCGACTGCATCATCAGATCAGCTCCATTTTAGTATACTATTGCACTGTCATCGGAAATACAGAAGTATACCAAATTTCAGCTCAAACAGACACCAGGAAGTGGTTCATATTTAAGTTACAATTGAAGCACATATATATATATGTATACAAAGAAGATACGCGTTGAAGCTAAATAAAAGTGTGTAATAAAAAGTGTGTAAATAAATAAAAAGATGACGCACGGAACCTATGAACTAAAATCAACCGCCTCGTTCTGAACATCCTACACACGAAGAATGTGATATCAAACCTAAAATTTATTTAAAATAAATTAGTTCACACTGTGCACGACATAAGCACCATAAACTTGTTAAAAAAATGTAAATTGTAGTTTTTTACACAATTTCTGTTTAATAAATCGGATAGAAATAAAAACACTGACTGACGTCCCTCGTTCTCTTTACATATAATTCCATAGCGGCTAATCGTTTTGAAAATTGAAAAAAAAAAGGAACTAATTTTACTTGCAGGCAAATGCCCTATTAGAACGGTGTCTTTATTAATATTACAACGAAACCCTAAAATTGAAAAAAAACGGGGGTTCCTTGATGTCTTAATGCTGATTTGGGTCGGAAAACTGTCGTAACAGCGCATAGATCGAGATCTTGCCACGTGTCTCTCTATAAATTTCTTCGTTCTTAATAATAATTTTTCGGGCTCGGCTTACTAATACTATGTATTTACATAGGTACGTAGGTTTCGTAGGTAAATTTAGATTTTTTTGTAATTTCGTTAAGTTTTGTGCGGTCGGTGGTGGAGATGCATGGCTACTTTATGAATGAATTCCATTCCTTATGTGTCTATGCTGTTCTGCAGCTTGCTGTACACAGTAACCTTGGCTTGTACTGTAGGTAGGCACTTGTGTGTGTAACTCAACTGTATTTAAATTTGATCTTTGTTATATTTAATTTTTATAAGTGAGAACCTGTAAATTGGCTCAGTATTTCTATTGTATCTTATAGAAATGTTTAAAGCTGTTGGTTTTGCATGTATGTAATAAATAAAAAAAATGAAGCAGGTCAATTCCCCTAACTGCAACATCTGTGGATCTGTGGAAGATGTTTAGCACATTTCCATAGAGTGTAGTAAAAATCGCGCCCTTAGGGAGGCGCTCTTAACGTCAGCCAATCTAAACTTAAGCCAAAATGACATCGGTGCCTTAATACACATTCTTGGTAACCCAACGTCAGACGGCGGCACAAATAGCGTATAGGTTGGCTGAAGTTATACTTAATAAATAGATTTTAATTATTTAGGGACGATAGGGCCGGTATTTACAATATATAAAGGTATTTTTACAGTACATATGGTGCTACTTTACTGCACTAGTGCGAAAATTAGCATATTACATTACTGTCTCGAACATTTAAAGGGCCACATGTAATGTAAAACGTTGTACGATACATGTGCGAATAGGTAATTCGCAACTCGTGTCAATTTAAAACACTCCCTTCGGTCGTGTTTTAATATATCGCCACTCGTTTCGAATTTCCTATTTTTTCGCACTTTTATCGTAATGTACTATTAAAAACAAAAAACATTAAACGCTCTGTTAGTAACAAAACCCCTACAACATATCTCTATTATCCCTCTTTACCACGCATGGCTTTCTCAATTGAGCTTATAGAGATTCATAAACATCGAGTATTAAATTAAAACATACACTTACAAAAGGTTAATTAAATCATGTTCGCGCTCGGGTGAAACATCGTCGAAAATTTCATTAAAACTATATTAACTGAACTAACTATAGCCAACAATGCCAGCGTAACATACATATGAACCCTTAAAAACATGTCATGCAATAAAAAGCTTTCCGTCATTAATATTTGTATTTCTTTCATGTTGCATTCTACTGGCCTCCCTAAAAGATCTTCACTGCGACCGGTCGTAACTATACTAAGCCCCGCAGTAATTTTTGGGATTTATTATCTTTATAAAACTAAAAAAAACATCGACTATATTAATGGCACTGTACGACCTATTTTTGTAATCGTATTTTCTCAACACCAGCTGTTATTTTATGTCAAGCCATTTTCATCAACTGAAACAAGCGGCAAAATTAAAAACGTAATCGTGAAGGGTACCTAATCATTCCTTAGTGTATTGGACTCCTAACTCGTTCAAAAAGGGCACACTTTAACAATAAAGGATTGACCATGGAAATAAACAACTACTAACAAATAAAGCCAATTTACCAATATAATATCGAACCCTTATATACAATCCCTATAAACATTTCAATAGCGTGATGTAGAAAACGCCGTTCCTGGTACAGAGCCATCTCGCGTGATATTTGGTAAACATATTTGTATGAAATTACTCTACGGAAATACGGACGCGAACACTACAAAATTCGAATTTCGCGCCTTTTTCTACTGACAAAGTTGTTTGACCGGCTATAACTATCATATTTATATTTTTTTAAGTTCTCGGATCGTGTAGGCTTAGTGATAAGTAATACTCGTATGAGGATTAAGTAGTTATCTAGCAAATCTTACCAAGAAATGCATAAGCATTTAGCGATTCCATTTGCAAATGGCGCGCTAGTGGCGCATTGGCATAGAGGTATCTGAAAACATACGATTAATGCCTAATCTATTCAACTCACTCATAAATCATAATTCGACAGTATTGCATAAACATGTCCCGTAGTCTCCAAGTGCGGCCAACTCTAGCCGCAGCAATGTTTATCAGGCGCGACTTCGATGAATTTACATGCAAATTGGGTTCCAGAACGGATTCTGACGTCGCTAGTTTGCCAAATTCGTCATGCATTTGCAAAATATTAAACCATGTCTATGTAGTACTCAACAAGATGGAACTTCAAAGTAGATGTGTTTCAAGAACGGCAAAGTTAAATTTGCTTTTGCATTAGTAGGGATTGGTGCGCGAATGTTTGTTAGAAGTTTGTAAAATCAATTGGTATCAGTGTTGTTTTAATTTTTGTTTGAGTTTGGCTGCGTTCGAAAATTAAAAGCGACGGGTGTTCAACAGATTTTGCAAAGGTTTTGAATAGATTTTGCAATAATTTCCGAAGGCATGTTGAGAAGAGATCGGTAATTGGTAAAATTTATATGTATATGTATGTACGCCTGATAAAACCCGACAGATTTTAAAGGTGTATTCTTGACCGTATTTAGAGACAAAAATTTCACACAAAGTTTTCTAAATTCGGTCTTGTTTTTGAGATAATGACAATTCTAATGAAAATTTGTTTTTGAAATAACTTAGTGAAAAACGTCGTTTTGGTTACAACAACGTTACCCCTATGTAATTTGTTTTAGATATACCTACTGACTGACATTAAATTTTTAAAGGAAATTCGTAATTTTTAACTGTAAAAAAAACTTTACTTATAAGTTGTAATGTTTTTTTTGCCAATATGCAAAAAGAAATAATGTAACGTGTGCAGAAAACGCATTTTTCTTTGCCGAATTTCACGCAAACTCATATAACATTTTTCGGTCCTTGTGACCTCAAGAATACGCGGTTATAATTTTTTGGGTTTTACCAGCCCACGGTGTATTTCAATTAAATTTTGGTAGATCATACTTGCTATTTAAAAGATTATAAACAATTTCTTATACATATATTTTTACAAATAGAAGCAATAAACAAGATAATTGAGACAGCGAAAGTGGCATTATCAAAGATTGCTCTCACTTAGGAGAGAGGCTTATGCACAGCAGTGGGCGATAAGACCGTATCGAAAAGTACGTAGACAGGTAAATACGTGTACTCAACTTCAATGAATAATATTTTTAGGAGATTATAAACCTTAATTATAGGTATTAAAGTCAAAAGCAAAATATATAACATTTCTTTAGAATATCAAAATGGGACGGGTAAACTTAGAAATACGAAAAAAAAGTTGGTCGACTGGTGCAATATTAAGAGTAGGTACACAATGAGAAAACTTGCATTTACGAATGTTTTTACAAAACTCCACTCTTCATGCCCGGGATGCTGCAAAAAGACATACTTACCCGTCAATGATAAAGCGATATATTTTTAACTAAGGACAAAAAAAAACAGAATCAACCTTAAGAGGGAAGAATCGTTTTTGAATCTAACGAAATAACGGTACTTTCTCTGTAACATTCCAATTTGGGAAATAACGTTTTCCACTGACTAAATCTTGACAAATCACTTTGATTTTGATATCGATCGCTTCAGCGTAATATAGTCTGGGTTTATAGGTTTCGCTTTAAAAAAAAAAACAATAGTTTTGCAAATTTTGAAGAAAAAGTACGTATAAATCTGCTCTTTCATTGTGACAATAACATACTAAAAATCATGGAGAATGGAACATATTTCGAAGTAGAAAAACGTTTTCTCTTTTTGTATGTACGATCGCGTGCTATATTTCCCCTCTTAAAGATATAAAAAAATAAGTGGCATCAGTTGAAAGACGGTCAAGAATACTATATGATTATGTACTGACCACGAAAAAGTAATGTACTATAAAGGAAAACGAAGCGTATTCCCAACTATTAACCATATACGGCATATGCAACCATATATTATTATGGCAGTTATAAACTCTATTGACAGCTATTAAAGTTCAAATTTAAACAAAATATATTTTATGACATGCGTTAAGCAGTTAAAACACTGATCGGACCTCAGTTTGTAATCGAACCCAATGGTATAATAGAATGGTTAAAACCACAAAGCCATCAGTGTTGAGAAATTGTAAAAAGATACTAGTGTGGCAAAAATTCAATGTGGCAGGACTAATTTAATGTGGTAACTTCAACGTTTAAGTTACCTGTGGTGAAAAAATATTTTCACCACACCAACACGAGGAGATACCAAAAAAGTCAACCCAAATCAGATACAAATGACCGTAATAAAATAATTATCATTTAAAATTAATTTCTACCTGCCATGCTATAAGCAAATAACTCAAAATTTGCGTCTGATTACTTTGCTCCACATGTGGATAAAATGCAACTTTCTCATTGGTTTTTGCACTATCAAGAGGGCCTTTACTAGTTGGTGTGGTGAAATAGTATATTACGATACAAATGCGAAATATAGGAAATTCGAAACGAGTGGCGATAAACTAAAACACGACCGAAGGGAGTGTTTTAAATCGACACGAGTTGCGAATTACCTATTCGCACATGTATCGTACAACGTTTTACAGTACATAATTATGGCCATTTAAATATTCGACACAGTAACGTAATATGCTATGTACTGTAAAAATATTTCTAACGTATGTTTTCGTGAAGAATGCTCGAATAAAGTCTACTGCCTCACTATAAAGCACGGAACACCTCAAACTTTACGCATTAAAATAGTGATTTACGATACAAGTGCGAAAAATAGGAAATTCGTAACGAGTGGCGATAAATTAAAACACGACCGAAGGGAGTTACATAATGTGCTAATTTACGCACTAGTGCGGAAAAGTAGCACCATATGTACTGAAAATAATATTAAATAGTCGGTATACTGGTATTTAATTTCCATTTCTAAATACGAATCCCGTTAACTTTTCAACTTTTCCAAGTCAGAAATAAAAATAATGAATGGCATATTTTAATCGCAGCGCAGTATTTAATCCTAGGACAGTCTTAAGGACGCCTTACGTCACACCATGCCGTGTCAGATACATACGATAGCTGGGGTTCGGAATTTTTTTTACCCGAAAAAGGGGGGGTTCGTTTTTTTCTTACCACATAGCCAAATGAGTATCAAAGCAAAGCTAGTGAAAAGATCATTTAAAAAAATATATGTTAGCAATCGGATTTCTTGTTTTTATAATAATAATAGTTATATACCAAATGAGCTGATTGAATTTAGCCCGCAAATTATACAGTAACACCTCATGAAAAACATGCTCAAGACATTATGATTATGTGTATTATATTCGATTGTTGCCCTTCGCTAGTAAGTCATTAAACCTGTCTTCTCAATACATTTTGTGCCAAAATGGTCACCTTCTCAGAGGTACATACTTCTAATGCTTCTTTGATCATGCTTCGTTGATGATAGTTGATTTAGTAACTATTATTTTTCTCCGTTTACATGTTGTACCCATATCGGTAATTGCAAAGATTGCTCTACAAATATGAGTTCACCATCACACTGGGAGACTTAGGCACAAGATCGGCCACACTGGAGGCATACAGTTGAGTACAAAAGTGCAAAACTTCGAAGAGTGGAGATCAACTACAATTTTCTCGGACGGGTGCTGATCTGCGGTGAGTGTGTTCGTACTCGTACATTTGCTGTAAAAATAGGCTACGTAAGCCACCTGAGAGCACACGACCGTGGCTCTCACTAGCTAGCACAAATCCAGTCGCCGTGGCCGAAACTGGCCAGGAGAAGATGATGATATTTAACGTAATCGGCTGAAGCTGTGCACGGTGTCACATCGGATAGTAAGGACGTCTGGCGCTGAACTAGGTCACAACGGAGATGAGTTCATATTGATTTCTACAGGCAGATTTGTGCTGACGAAGTGGCATAATGGCGTGCTAGTGAGATACCGCTGGTATTTCACTTGAAACAAAATAATCTTCAATTATAATGTCCTGTGTAGCGGTGTGATAGCACAGCTAAACTTTTCAATAGAGTCAACATTTCTCATACAAGCATATATCCTCGGATCCACCCTGAACATCAATTATTCCAATTATCCAGAAATCTCCAAAAGGCGTTGGAATTTAAAGACAAACAAAAGTTCAATCCAAGTGCTTTCCTTCTGCTTCGTTGTTTTATGTGAACAGCTGGAAATTAAATTACTTCCACAGTGTTTTTTGTTTCAACCTTAATTCGCTGCTTCCTTTTTTCGTCTTAAGTCTCAGTTTTAGATTTCTTTAGTACCTACTATTTGATGCGGACTTCTTTAATTACCGGCCATGACATAGCCCTATAGTATTGTGACGAGCATGATGCTCGACCAATAGAATTTCAACTTTAACTTTCCAATTTAAGTTTCTAAAATACCTCTAAAATTGTCCTATTAGTTTCTTAGCTCTTATAAATTGATCCATTAAATGCCCGACTGGATTCGAACCGACGTCTTCATATTTTAAGGCTAACGCCATAACCTTTACGCCACCCGCACACTGTTACACCCGTCCCAATTACACGAATAAATACAATCTTTAAAAGGCTAAGTCCTAATTCATTTTAAAGGTCTACAATTTAGGACGGTATATCTAGCACTTATGCTCTAGTTATTCCTATAAAAATAACAGTATAAACATACTGTTTTTTTTAAACTAACTTTAAAACACGTCAAATATTGGACCCGGGTACGTCCTTAAACTACGTCCAAAAGAGAGGTATGGGCATTGTGAATGTCATCTCGCTTTGTATGGCACAGCACAGCGGATATCATTACAGATCTAGAGCAGAGCCCAACTGGCGAAGGACCTCCACCTTACAGCCACACCAACCAAATAACATTAGACCCTACTCATAGTATTGTGTTCCTGCTGGTGAGTAAGGTTGCCAGAGCTCAACGAGGGTGCGGAATTAAGTTAGGGTCGGCAACGCGCATGTAACTCCTCTGGAGTTGCAGGCATCCATAGGCTACGGAGACTGCTTACCATCAGGCGGGCCGTATGTTTGTTTGCCACCGACGTAGTATTTAAAAAAAATAGGTCTACGTGGTAAAGTAATGATTTTGTTTGAAGAAACGTCACGATTGACACTGACATATCCGATCCATATCGTATCTACACCATTAGGTATTTGATTTATCTAAAAGTTCGAATCGGGCAGAGTGTTTGACTTGCCACCACGTCCGTAAGATATTCTGTACATCCAAAGAAAGGATGACCCCATTTCAAAATTGTGGGTCGTGTCATTTTGTCCACAGAGCAAATACAACCTAAATCAATGCACAGAGAAATAATCTGGGATCACCCTGTTTGCTTAGTTTGACTTTTCTTGTCACGACGGGGGGTTATTCCGGGAGTTTAAGCAAATATTTTATCTGTAAATATTTTTTGTACTGATCGTATTTTTGAGATCTGAAAGTGATATATAAACTCACTTAGGTTTAGTTTTTTTTATAAAACGTACGAGGTGTAGAATATGGCAACTGTAATTATGTAGATATAATGGAGATTGAAATGTGTGGCGGTCAGCAACATATTATCAGCGTGTCTATAGCATGATAGAGATTATCGCAGGCGCTGATCTAATTAAGATAATGTTTGTATGGCGTATATAAAATGACGATCACTCAACTGTATATAAATACTTAGTCAATACTGAATAAATCAGTCTAAGTCTAGCCGACAACGGTACCTTTTACTCACCCAAGCACGTTCCTCTAAAAAATTGATTGACATAGAAAAACAAAATTAAATTGAATATAATCAGCAATGGTTTTATAAAGAATAAAGAGACAATAAAGAGATTTCTCTTTAGACGTGGGTTGTGCCTGAAGACCGAAATCCAGTAAGATTACAACTTGTATTAGAAACTTCACTTATAATAGACAGCTGTCATAAAGATATACTCCCACACTAAAGGAAATGTTTGCAAATATTCTGCTTAGAGCTTAACTAAGCGGATTCCTTAACACCAGTCAGTCATGTTTACATCACAAAGACTGTTACTTCAGGCAAACTATCCGTTCCTAGAACTAATAAATACTACAAGGATAAATACTACAAGGATAAATACTATAAGCAAAATAATTCGATACTTAATAGTTTGCCTAAAGCCATAAGTGAAAATAATAAGACTTAATTTAAATCTATGTTAAAAAAAATATTTACAGTACATATGGGGCTACTTTATAGCACTAGTGCGAGAAGTAGCATATTACGTTACTGTGTCGAACATTTAAAGGGCCATATGTACTGTAAAACGTTGTACGATACATGTGCGAATAGGTAATTCGCAACTCGTGTCGATTTAAAACACTCCCTTCGGTCGTGTTTTAATTTATCGCCACTCGTTTCGAATTTCCTATTTTTCGCACTTGTATCGTAATGTACTATTTCATACATTGTAGTCATTATTTACCTACTATAAGGTATTTTACAGTACATATGGTGTTACTTTACCGCACTAGTGCGAAAATTAGCATATTACGTTACTGTGTCGAACATTTAAAGGTTTCATTTTTTGTTGAGTTTTGTGGGGCTATTTTAAAGAATACCACTGTATTTTAATAAATAAATTACTAATTACATAAAAATGGAACTTGCAAACTATATGTTACAACCGGCCAACAACAGATTCTTCTTTACCACTTAATCCTTTACCGCATACGCAGCCATATATGGTGGATATAATATTCAACTCTATTGACAGCTATCAAAGTTTAGATTTAAATAAATATTTTAATTACTTTATGATTTGGGCCTAGTTATTGTTTCAAGGCAAAAATTGACACGTGGTTTTAGACTAAAAAATATGAAGAAGAATAATTGAAAACTACGATTAAGACGTAAGACAAGTTAACATGGTCCACAGGCTTGACAACCTCTCACGTCCACAATATTTGGTGTGGTATCTCCTCTATCCGAAGGGCCCATCTGGCCATTTTATCTAGATAACAAACAGACTTAAGTTCGTAACAAAATTTTGAAACCTATAGAGCTGCGACCTGTGATTTAAATCGTCTAAGCGGCTAGGCTCAGAAACCGGTTAAGTTCACAAACCGTTATCACGTACTTGGCGCGAAGCTTTTAATTACGGTTTCGTTCGTAAAACACAACATTTCCATAAAAATCTTGTCAGATTATCCGCTTTAGAATAATAAAACCCGCTTTCTTGCTATGTGGATTCGTCTTTGTTTACGTGGCACACCACCAGGCCGGACGACCGTCTCGTCGCTCGTCGAATAAACCGGTTTATTTGGGTTAAAACGTTCGCGTTCTTATGACAGTTCGAAATAAAATCTAAACAAACCGGTATTTACCGCTATTTATAAAACCGGTTCTGAGCCTTGCTTAGCGGGTCCACCTAGCGATCACGTAGCGCGTCAGTCTTCTTCACAGGGCTGCCGGGCTTACCTTGGATAGGTAGCTTGTAGTAAATAGGATTACGCCCGCCAACTTTTTACGTAAGTACACAACATCCCAATGTTCCTTTTTGTTTAAATACCTACCTATATCTTCTTATTTAATATAATTGCGCACGCTTTGATATTCAGCTCCATTCAAATCTTACTCATATTTCGTCATTTACAGACCGCGGAAAGGGTCCGAAGAGGTCGCGTCAGCGAAATATAATGAGGAATATATTGATTCGGACCCATGTTTATTTCATTGGAGGCCGTATATTTCGACATAATATTCTTACAAGACATAGATATTTATGCAAATTAAGTTTAAGATGCCCTAGCTTATTTTCAGAATTCAATGTAAGATAAATAAATATGTGCGGCGAACCCATGCCCATGGGCAGTGGACTCTATTATTTAATGAAATATGTTGATTCAATGTTGCTAACAACATGGCAATGGTCATTATGTTAGATTAGTCAGTTTAACGCACAACACACACGTCATCAAACGGATTAAAATTATATTTTACTTAAAAAGAATAACTTATTACCAATAGTCACATTATAGTGCAATGAAGTAAGGTACAGTCACTTCTAAAAATATCGATACCAACAAAGCCCCAAAAATACATATACACGACCCATATATTAAGTTGTTTACGTAATTCAAAAATTCAAAATTCAAAATTCAAAAATTTATTCTGCAAGTAGGCCTCAAGGGCTCTTTTACAAGTCAATACAACATTTATAGTAACATCATATAGTGACATGAAAAATACATAACAACATTTATAAATACAACAGCCAATACCTGGGTAAACATTACATTATAATAATCTTAAAATAAATAATTAATACAATACAATAGAGATGTATAGTCTCTATGGTTAAAAACACATTAAATCTGGAGATGTAAAAGGTCCCCAATGTCAGAGTACTAATACTAATAAAATTTGGAGGTGTAAAGTCTCTCCAAGTGTCAAAATAAAATTTATACTAAATAAATAAACGTATTTTTGGCACATTGTCGTCTGTATCTAATTTACAGACGGTTGTGATTTTATTTCATTCGAAACTCTACACTGACAGTCTAGTTTACTTACTGTTTAGGTTTACTTACTTGCAATCCGGAGGTCGCGGGTTCAAACCCCGGCTTGTACCAATACCAATGAGTTTTTGGGAATTTATACAATAAGATGACACCTCATGAAAAACATGCTCAAGACATTATGATTATGATTATGATATGATTTGATTTAGGATAACATTTGATATCTACAGTTTACCCTCTGGGTTGGAAGGGCACATGGAAGTCGCTTTCATAAAAACGAATGCTTACGCCAATTCCCTGGATTAGTTGCCAAGCGGACTCCAGGCTCCCAGGCCGTGGGCGCGTGGCAAAATAATAATAATGCGTTGTAATATGCTGAGTCGTAGGTTCGCATGATATAGAGACAGTATAAAGGTTACCTTGTTTAAGGCATTCTGCCAATCCTTCTACTCGTGTGCACTGTGGATTAGCTATTCTCAGAGGGCCGTCAATGTATTGAGAGTTTAATAAAACAATGCGTTCAGGATGCTGATGGGGCTCCCTCGCTATTGCAGTGCGTCCGGCATGTTCGCGGCGGCGGGCGTGCCGGGGTTCCACGCAATTTTACGCACCAGAATTTCATCATTGATGCGAAGAGTTCTGGGTAGCACCAACAGCATCTTGAGCTCACTTGCTGAACGGGTAGATTGCCCGATAATGCGATATTGGGATAAGATGCATGCCCCAGTGCGCGCCTCTCCCCGGAGATATTAGGTTTAGTAATTTATGTCACTGACACTAGTTGTAAGTAAATTGTACAGTGTTGTAGTTGTAAGTGTATTGTGTGTATTATACTAACAAATTATGGAACCAGAGTCCGAAAGAAATATTTTTAATTTAATTTTAAATACCGGGACAACGCGAGTAAGATGATGACGAGATATACATCTACAGTACGCATTCAAAAGTATCTCTGTCACAGTCTAATAAAATTGTTCTACATATTTATAGTGACATATCCATTTTTCTTAAGTTATTAGATAATGGTACCTACTTAGATGCGTACGTTCCGCTACTTTTGATGCTAACTGTACCACATTATTGGGCTGACCAGCTAAATAACCCAACCCCGTATGTCACAGTCACGGGATAAAAGCCTCGTTTGTACCCCGCATAATTCCCTGTATTCTTTGTGGGCAAATTTACCGTCCGCTATTTGCAAGTCTGATCAGTCCGAATGGTGTGCACTGACAACTAGATGACCTTTTATGGACCTTAAGTCTTTGAAATAAGGTTTAAGAGCCATCAGTGAACAGTTTACGTACAATAGTGCTGTACCATCGTGTTGCGGACTTTAATCTGGCATTGTTAATTCTGGATTCCATTAACGGCTGTTTGAGCCGATGTCTGCTTTTATTTTACTGGCTTCATATTGAGATATATTATTAAAGCACAGCCGTATTAACAATGGGAGTATTATCTCTTCTGAGAGTAATATAAAAATGAAATTGTCTATTTGTTACTTTTGAGTTACTTGAAAGCTGAAAGAAATGTTTCCATAATAATACCAAAATAATTTGTTATAGAACAAAAATTTACCAATATA
The DNA here is from genome assembly GCF_033807575.1 of Cydia pomonella. NCBI lineage: Eukaryota > Metazoa > Arthropoda > Insecta > Lepidoptera > Tortricidae > Cydia > Cydia pomonella. The sequence goes on along the minus strand of NC_084717.1, from coordinate 3,939,833 downwards.
ATTTGTTATAGAACAAACACTACATCCAATAGGTCAGGGTAGGGCAACAAAATGGTTTTAGGATATTGATCAAAATTAATTTTTTTTTACGTTTTTCGAATTACTAAATGAGTTCTGCTATTTTTTTGTATATCTGATTGATAGTGTTGTAATTTATAATGGTAAGTAGTATTTTTAAATTAATTAATAATTTTAAATTTTAATTTAATTTTTAAACACTGTAATTTATACGATGTAGTCGACCGGTCTGGCCTAGTGGGCAGTGACCCTGCCTATGAAGCCGATGGTCCTGGGTTCGAATCCCGATAAGGGCATATATTTGTGTGATAAGCACAGATATTTGTTCCTGAGTCATGGATGTTTTCTATGTATTTTAGTGTTTGCATATTATATATAACTTAGTCGGAGTATACCCACAACAGAAGCCTGCTTGAGCTTACCGTGGTATTTAGTCAATTTATGTAATAATGTCCCTATAATATTTGATTTATTTTTTATATATTTATATGAAGATATCATAGAATATACGATATCAAATAGGAATTGTAAAGCATCAAAAAATATTTTTATCCGAACAAATTATGTGCCCGCATTTGTCCCTTCTGTGTGGATATTTTGCAACATCAACACTAACAAATTTATAAAATTTGTTATCATTTTGATACATTTAATTCACATTACATCCAACAAAATCAATGACCAAGTCATACTGGACAATCAAGGCAAAGGAGTGTTTTAATTAAATTTTAGAGATCACATGAAAAAAAAATTTTTTTTTTCTACTATGTCAAATTTATATAATGCAAAGTAACAAAAGAAAAGCAACACAATTGAGTAAAGGATTTTTCACCTTTAAATTATCTTATAAAATAAATATCTAAAAGTAGTACATCCACATCTAAAGAAACATTCCATCCCTAATTTCTGGCACAAATTGGGGGCCATTCTGATTCGTTACTCTTTACGTCCGTCTGACCACCTCACTAGATAGCTCTAATGGAGGGCCTCGGGTTCGATGTTCGGTGGAAAACATTTGGTCGAAGTATTTTTGCTGTGTGAAACGAACAAGTTATTCTATCTTTTAGATTTAAATTACAAGTCGTTTCTATTTAAAAAAAAAACAGGTAATTTTAAAAAAATTGAACGCCCTTTTCAAATCATGGCAGGTAACTACGGTCAGGTTCACATATATCTTTACAAGGCAAGGTTCCAAAAATATATTTAAACGACCTCATTGTTATTGGCGTTTCAATATATTTTCGGTACGTTGGATTGTAATAATGTTTGAACACGACTTTACAAACGTTATTGTGATTTGTGATAAATAAAAATAAAAATGTTCTTTATTCAGGTATCAACCCATTAAATTACAATAACGCAAATATACAATTAAATTAAATATACAATTAAATTTCTCTAGACTAAAATTAAAGCTAATTATATTGGTGCAGCGGGGAAACCTTGCTCATACAGTAGCAGGTTGTATACGTACACTACTTTAACAATGCTGTTCGCCGATTCGCTCACTCTCCCGACAAACGACCAGTGCCTTTTACGCATTATAGCGTAAAAGTCATCTACTCTGTTCTCGGCGAACATACCAGACGCACTACACCGCCGTAATATTGCACGAAACGCGTGATAATGATAATAGTACAAAAAAGCTTATACATAAGTATTTTACTTTTCATCACACTTGCTCGAAACATATCTTATTTCATGCAGGTGTACTGAAGTACGAAGGCCTATTTTGTTCCGGGGGGATGGTTTTTTTTATGTCAGTTATTCATACAAAACAAGTAGCATAAATGAGTTTAACTTTTAAAATGCTGACGTTTATAATTTAATTTTTTTATTTATATTTAATGAAAATTTTATTAATTTAACAGCCGTTTAAAATATTTTTACATAAATCCCTTCGATGCCTAACCTGTCAAGAAATTACAAAATGGCGGACGAATGTATCTTATGTCACTGGATTTAAGTTAGTTTTTTCTTCGCAAGTGTGATAAAAAACATTGTGTGTAACTCCGGGGGTAAGAATATTGCAAACTCGGGTCTTTAATTCCCACCCTCGTATCCAATATTTCACTTACTCCCCTCGTTGCACAATGTACTATACTAGCTTGTACAATAATGTTTAAATTATGCATAATTATGTGTAGCATCTCTGACGACCGTTCTGGCCTGGTGGGTAGTGACCCTGCCTATGATGCCGATGGTCCTGGATTCGAATCCCGGTAAGGGCATTTATTTGTGTGATGCGCACAGATATTTATTCCTGAGTCATGGATGATTTCTATGTATTTAAGTATTTTTATATTATATATATCGTTGGCTTAGTCCCCTTTATTATTTAAAGAATTTCCCTATAATATTTTTATTTTTTTATTATCTCTGTTAATGATAAGTGTTAGTGGCGTTCAAAGGTTAAACTGTGTGTTATAAAACAGGTATAAGCTTATAATTATCAAAGCAATTTATTGATAGTATTATTATTTTCGTTTAAAAATAAGTATCTTATAGTAATTTTAATAATAAAACACTATCGTTTTTCCACTCAAGTCAAAAGTACTTAAAAGAGGGCAAAGTCCTATTGTTTGCAGAACACATTTCTTTCCTTTAACCTAATTAATACCCTTAAATGCTGACTCATATTTCTTAATAATAGGCCCAAAAGCCTTTGAATATATCTTACGAGGCAGTTGTCATACCGTGCCCTCGCAGGCAATAGTTTGCCACGAAAGCACCCGTTTGTCTACGGTTCTTATCACCAGGAGACGTGACTGTGAGCATACACTTAACAAACTTATATACCACACATTACCAACCCTAATACTCGTACACATAATGACCAAAATCTTGTAAGCTAAGTGCAAAAGCCGTGGTTTCGGCACCATTTTGTTTAGACGGGTGATAACGAATTTATATATATGAGGATAAGGTTGATTGTCGTTTATTTGACTGCGTGTTTGTTTGGTAAGCAGAAGTGGGCAACTGTCGGGTGACAGATGACGGTGCTGCGAAGCTCTTTCTTGCCTTGTTTTCTAGACCCTTAACTTGATTTAGCTGATGCAGATAATAATGCACGGTTCAGTTCGAGAAACTCAATCTTCTTACAATGTACAATTTTATTTATTGTGTCACGTACCCATTTATTATGGTTTTCGGGAACCAAAAATACAAAAAATGTCGTATTACTTTAAAGTAGTTTGTGCTCCGAGGAATTGTTTGGATTAATCCCTGCCGCTTCTTTTCGCCATCGCCCTACGGCAACATTTCCATCCTCATCACTTAGATGGTTGGCAGTCCTCAACTGTGCGTTTTTCCAGGAACTTTCTGCCTCGCACAGCTAAATGTGTGGAATGAACTGTCGCCTGCGGTATTTCCGGATCGATACGACCTTCAAACCTTCAAGAAAAGAGCGTACTCCCATCTCAAAGGCCGGCAACGCACTTACAACCTCTCTGGTGTTGCAGGTGTCCATGGGCGGCGGTAATCGCTTACCATCAGGTGATCCGTCTGCTCGTTTGCCTCCTCTACCATAAAAAAAAAAGTTTGTACTAAAATTAAAATGGATAAATATGAATTAAATCGTCAAAAACGAAGTAAATAATGCTTAAGTAAAACTTTCTGATGGCGCAAGACGAGAGTTTCAAAATATTTAATATATGTTTCGAACATAAATTTTAGATTTTCTAATCTAACATTTATGTTCGAGTTTTTTTTTTTAACCATTGTTTTATTGTTCGGCGCTATATTTTGCTTCAGTCATTAATATCCGACCACATAGCAAAATACTTTACCTAGTGGGAGAGGACACTGTGACACGAGAATATGATTAAAATATATATGAAGTACATATTATTATTATAACTTTGTCTGTTATATTCAAACGATAAAACTTTTGTTTAACTACTACTACTCCGTTGGCTCAGCGACCCAAAATGAGACTTGGCCTCCGACACAAGACAGCGCCACTTTTCTCGGTCCTGTGCGACCTCTCGCCAATTGTCGACTCGAAGCTCGCGCAGATCCGCCTCCACCATGTCGCTCCAGCGATACCTAGGGGGTTGTTTAACTACTTGTAAAAAAATTGAAGTCTTCAGACTTCCTATTATTCATACAAATTAATTAGTATCTTCAATGTACACCAACACATTGTAATTGTAGTTGCTTGTCACGCTTTAAGCAATAAACATTACAAAATTCGCAATACATTGCGTCTAAGAATAAATTTTAAAGTAGATCAAAAATATATTTTTGGTTAGTTTGAGGAGTACAGCCGACATTTTAATTTTATTGTCCTGTTACATGGCCCACCCGGTATAGGGACCGTGCGCGTTCAAGGGTCAACTTGTGGCCTGAATCGGAACCATAAACATGTATATTTACACGTCACGTGTTTTCTTGTGCATAGTAGGTTCTGCCATCTCGTGGGCTACATCGGAACAGTAAACATCACATTTACGCCTCGCGCCAAAAATCTGACGGCTCCTGTGCTGCCTCCTACAGTTCATGCACGCTCCCTATAGGTATTTAATAATACTCCTTTTTATCTGACATTACAATACAAAGGTGCAGTCAGTGTCAAAAATACTGCCTGCCTACTTTATGTTACTACGACACAGCTTTTTAAATTTCAGACAGGGGGACGGGACATTATAGACTAAGCACCTACATATAAATACTTCAGAAGTATTTTACATAAGACATCACAATGATGACCAAAATATATATAATGTACATGGGCGACCTTATGCGTATATGTAAGCGTCCTCTTCCAGTTAACCTTTGAGCAATTGAAAGAAAAAAAAACTAGACAGATAAACGGACACTACATACGTATAGAAAGTAAATTATGGTCCAATTACTACAAACGTAAATAAAATTAACTAAAAATAATTTAATTGGCCATAACTTCTGCGCTAAATAGTCTGCATTCGCTAAATAGAAGCTGTGAGACCACTGGAGCAAGATTTGCACAAACAAATAGTTTGTGTAGGGACATTAACGGTCTAAGAACAGATAGCGCCTTGTTGGAATCAGGAGGCCAATTCGAATGTACACTTTGATATCAAAATGATGTAATTTAGTTATTAATCACGCGTACCTTTCGTTCTTACTTGTCCGCACCTGAAGCGAGAGAAACGCACGGGCGAATGAGAATAAAATGAATCAAACATTGACATATATCTAAGGACGGCCTTACGGGCACTAAGAATGGTGTGACTTAAGTAGTGTCACTCACGAATTCGAGCCAATCGTTCAGTCTTACGCAACTAGTTGCGACCAATCGCGCGCGTGATGTGATGTGAACTCATCAACCAGTCGCGTTGTGGCGTAAGACTGCACGATTGTCTCGAATTTGTGTGCATGACACCGCTGTACTTCTTTGTCGTTGTACTCTTTGCAGAGCGTCGTGGTCAACTGCTGACATCAGGCGCAGATGTTGCTTGCCGTACGATTCCTCGCCATTTCTCGGTTGGGGGACATTCTGGCAAATGCGTTCAGGGGTCCCTTCATGGCAGATTTGATTTGGTCAGTCCATCGCATAGGTGGCATTTTACGCGGTCTTTTTCCGTTTGCTCTACTCTGCACCACTAGTCGCTCTAAGGAGTAATTGTTTCACCTCGAGACATAACCGAAAAAACTGAGTATGTGGGTCTTTACGACAGTCGAAAAGTGCTGCTTGATACAGAGTTCTTTAAGTATGGAGACATTAGTCCGAAAGTCGGTCCAGGATATCCCCAGCAATGTCCTCTAGCACCACATTTATTTTCTAGGGCGTCTATCTTCTTCTCCTCTGTCATTCGGATAGTCCAGCTCTCCACAGCATATAAGAATATGGGAAAAATGAGGGCCCGTACAAGTCGGACCTACGTGGTGTTTGTGACGTTTCGGTTCTTCCAAATTCTCTTCAAGTTATCCATTGCGGTTCTAATCATACCCATTGGTCGTTTTACCTCATCTTCACAGTCGCCTGTGTTTGATATTAAAGCTCCAAGATAGATGTAGGATTGTACCACACCGCTGTACTAGCCCCATTATAATTGCCCGTAAGGCCCGTCCTTAGATATTTGTCAATATTACAATGTGCAAAAACTACCCACATTTAATAATTGTTTGTTTTACAAGGGGGCAAAGTTGTTGATTAACCGCTCGTGCTGATATTGATACCCGTTGCTCGGGTTACTCGGGTATTCCGAATTCGAAAGATTCCAAGATTGACCCACGAGCTTAGCGAGAAGTGGAATCCTGAGCGTTGAGAGGGTTTTAAGGCACGAGGGTTAAATAAACGTTGCCTCCGAATGAACATAAAAAAATTCACCACACCGACGCGTGGAAAATGCTAACTATGAAATAACAAAAAAAAATCAAACCAAATCAAATCCAAATGAACGTAATAAAAAAAAATCATTCAAAATCATAATTTAAAAGTCAATTCTACCAGCTAACATAAGAAAACAACTCAAAATTTGCATCGGATTACTTTGCTCCACATGTGGATAAATGTCCGTTGAACGAAGACATTTATGAGTTATTTTGATTAAACTCTTTTAACACATTCGCTACCAACGTTTTCGTAGTGCTACGCTCGTAGCCGATCCCAGCGTTTTCCCGTTTTTTAGAGGAAAGCGAACAGAAAACTTGCCGAGCGGGTTCCCATCACTCAATGTGTTAAGACTGCCAGTCGCAAGAAGTGACGCCCTTTGGACTAAATTTTAATATGATTCCCTAAGTTATAATTACGTCATAATCCTTGTCTCAATCGATTAATACATTATAACGTTTATAGGATGTAATTTGTTAGGAAAAGTAGAAGTAGAAAAAAAATTCTACACAAAAAAATAATTGCAATATTACGCTTGATAGAACTCAGCGATTACTTTTTAGGGTTCCGTACCTCAAAAGGAAAAATCGGAACCCTTATAGGATCACTTAGTTGTCCGTCCGTCTGTCTGTCTGTCTGTCAAGAACCTTTTTCACAGGAACTCGTGGAGGTATCAAGCTGGAATTTATATCAAATACTCAGGTCTACTGTCCTTAGAGCTGTGAAAAAAATCAAACTTCTACGCTAACGCAATCAATCACGGCTGTATTTTAGCCGTTTATGCCGCAAATTTCCGCAAATTTTCGACACTCGCAAGGGAATCAAAATCTACAGGGTACTTCCCGTGAACTCAGAATCTTGAAATTTGGTACGAAGCAACGTCTTATAGCACAGATAAAGGTAAAATTGCGAAAACCGTAATTTTTATATACATCATAGAATAAAAATATTTTTAATAATTGATAGCACTTGGCCGGTTTTTTATTATTAAAACACAAAAATCCGCGGACCCAAACACGCACATCCATCTCGCTCATCCTTACCTACGCTCAGTGAGAGTGAGAGAATAACACGAATCTACTGGGCTTTAAAAACATTTTACCCAACTCACAGTAAAATGTCCACCGCTAAACGTAGCTTCATTCCATCTATCAGATACAGTAAATCAGATTTGTCGTCAAATTTATATGTGAATACGATCCGTTTATAGCGTTCCAAGGAATGTACATTGTAAGCGAATTTAATATATTATATTACTTTCCAAGAATGTATCTTGAAAATGTCATTTCCAGGAGCGACATTCAAATTTAGAAACGTGTTATTGATATGTTTTTATCAGGACTCGGAACCGGTTTATTTTTAAATCCCGAAATAGCCGAATATTTTTAATTATTTTATACTCTTTACGTAGGACTGGATCATGTATTTAGGTTACAACTTCGCATTATTAGATAGTCCCATTAAAAATGAAATAATAAATCAAAAAACGAAAAAGAACGTAATAATACCGGTATTTTTTGTATGAAGGAAAAACCGGTTCCGAGCCTTGGTTTTTAAAGCTCAGACAGTGCGACACTTACATTTTAGTTACGTGCGATTGTATTTGTGATTGTGCATTTTATTGCACATAAACAGGTTAACATAATGCGTACTTATCTTTGATGCGTGTAAAAAACCCGGGTATGTCCTTAAACTACGTCCAAAAGCGAGGTATGGGCACTGTGAATGTCATCTCGCTTTGTGTGGTAGGGCACAGCACAGCGGATGTTATTCCAGATCTAGAGCAGAGCCCAACCGGGGAAGCCGCAGAAAACCGCAGCCAAATAACACTAGACCCTACTCATAGTGTTGTGTTTCTGCTGGTGAGTAAAGTTGCTAGAGCGCAACGAGGGTGCGGAGAGTTAGGGTCGGCGCATGTAACTCTGGAGTTGCAGGCGTACATAGGTTAGGTACGGAGACTGCTTACCATCAGGCGGGCCGTATGCTTGTTTGCTAGTATTAACTAGGGTCTCTATAAGCTGTAGACCTCGCGAGCATAGCTTGAAATTCAATAAATGTATGGCTCCGCAAATTCGAAAAAACTCGAAAACTAAACTTACAAAAACAATCTATTTAGAGCATGTTTCACGAAGTCTGAACTGGATATAATTAATTAGCATTAACAAATAAATTAAACGCCAGATAAAACTTCCTGCAAAACTTAGCACTTTATCTACCAGTAAAGCTTATTTGCATATTGGGAAACCTCAACAATGACTTCATTCGTCATATAAGTGGCAAGTAGCTCATTCATTACGTTACTTGGACATTATATAATTGTGCGTTTAATCAGCAAACCTGGGTGCGTAGACAAGGTGCCAATCGTTCACGCTCCGTAGCGTAACGTACTAACGTAGTTATCTCTCTCTATCATTCTTTCATATTACAGCGCGGCTTACGTGGACGATGACTCACGAATGCAACGCAGCGCGGCGCGGCGGCTCAACGGCATTCGGAGATCGCCCACGTAGGACACTTCCATAGGTATCAAAGGATTGAATTCACCCGCGCCGCGCCGCGTCGCTTCGCGTTCGCGAGTTATTCGCTCAGGTAAGACACTGCCTTAGTGCGACAGAGACACGCGTGCGTTACGGAGCGTCAACAATTGGCATCTTGTCTACGCACTTTGCTTACAAAATTTCACGAGAATAGGTTGAGAATTGTGGCCTCTACAGGTCTCGAAGCTCCTCAAGTCGCGAACTTCTGACATACGAAAGCATTTTTGCTCAAGCTGAAATGGAAACCTTCGCTAACGCTCGGTCAGTTACAACACACTCGTCTAAAATCTTCATCAATCCATAAACTAAGTACTACGACGTCACATTTACGAGCTACATTCCCATAAATCTCTTAAATGACGTTACAACTTGTCACCCACTTTAGGTCCCAACTTAACAAAAAATAATGTGACCAAACGGCCGAGGGCGGACAGGACTGATTGTAAACAGTCATCCATTATATGGTGCCAATAGGTACTGACTGGACACTAAAAAGTTATAACGAAAATGAAACCGATTGATGGTGCTCAAGTTGTGAAATAAAGCGGTGGGCCAATTATTTTATTGAATTTTTTAGTGACCGTAAACCGATTTGCTAAAATTTACAATCAATGCTCGGTACAGGTTTAAAATATACCGGTATATTTTGATACGCTTAAAGACAGAATTAGACAAATCCTATAAAACAAAAAATTACCGTCAGTTTTTAAACGCTGGCAACATTTTACCATAAACAAGAATCAAAAGCTGCGTAAGTTTAATTTTTCATTGATATTTGTTAGTTAGAAAATGAATGGCGCCATTCATCACATGGCTGGAGCACAAAACCATAGTTTTGATTTGTTAATAATATTGAAGCCAATTGCAGTAGCTTTCATTAAATACATAGAAAACATAAAGGACGAATGCCGTTAAATTAGCGTTTCTTAAAAATATGCCACTTTCATTGACTTTGTATTTATTCAAACATTTTGTGTTTTTTCCACTCAGAATCACGAGCTCTTTTGATCCCAATAATATAAAAAAATGTCCCAGGCTTTTTTCCTACTGTGTTACCATTTCCCCATATACTTTGTATGGCAAAAAAAGGAAAGGAGACACTTGTTTTCTACCATAAGGATGAAAAGGGCTCGCGATCCTGACTAGAAATAACACAAAAGTGGCAAAAAAGGTCACATAAAAAAGTGGTAAAAAAAGAAACGCTTAAATAGTATCCAAGCTAAGACAACACGTCAACTATATGAAAGGTCATTGGTACGAGTGAAGGAAGAATGAATGAATTAATGAAAGTTTATTCACAAGAACATACTCGTATATGGTACATTAGAATCATTAAGTGTACATTACTCGTATTGACCCTCGATACGTACGAGTAACGTACTAATACGTATACAGTTATACGTATTAGTACGTTACTCGTACATATCGAGGCTTTATTTCGAGGAACGTTTAAGTTAAAAGAATCCAGTGATTCTTTTAACTTAAACGTTCCTCGAAATAAAGCATTCATCGCCGGACATTGTTTGATCACTGCCTGTCGCTATTGTATTGCGCCAAATACAAAAGCGGGAAAAACAAATGCGAAAAACAAAGGCTTCGGCATCAATTATTACTATTTCAGCCTCGCCACTTGTGAACTACAGTTAAACGAAAAACTAAAAGGGATTTATTTCGTTCACTTTCCGATAAACATGACGAAAACAGGGTTATACAGGGTAATATGTTTTTGGGGCATATTTAGCTTGAGGTCAGGTGGGGTAACAGAAACATCGTTTATTTTGGTCTGGGCAAAATAAACAGTATATTATAAGGAAATTCCTTCTTTGCATAAATCAGTTTTATTAAGGAATTAGTTTTATTTTTAGTATTAGGTACCATTTAATTTAGTTTTTAATATCTTTAAGTATCTGGGTAAATAAACAGCTCCTCAAAAGCTGTTTATTTTCCCTACTTTCCCTACACGTGTTTTTCTTGTCCCATGGTTCCTTTTATCTAATATAAATATTCTAACTTTATTATTTTCAAACATTTTTTATCAATTCTTACCAGAGAAACTACACGCGATGAATATCAAGTCAACATGTACGCTAACCTATTACAATGCTCTTTGAAGCTGGAAATGAAGGCCCAGGCGCCTAGATAGATTGTCCTTAAAATAACTGCAGCAGTAATGCTGGTGTATTCTGAATCCGAACGGTAATTTTACCATTCTGATTTGTGTGAACATGGTCAATTATATTTTTTTCAATCCTTCCGTCTTAATACAAGGCTTTACGTCACATTTCTGGCCTCCATGTTGCATTTTAATTTTTCGAAATATTTAACCATAAGTACTAATTTATTTTGCCTTATTCTTATATTCTATAGGTACTAAGTAGGTACTTTCTATCCCCTACGGATCATAACCGACATTTTTTTTTTTATTCCCCTGTTTTCCGCAGTTGCACTACTATACAAAACACCCAATTCGTGTTAAATTAAATTTGATCTTTCAAAACAATAGCGGAAGGTGAGGTACGATTGTTATTGCAAATAATTAAGCTGATGTTCAAAATATATTAATCGTCTAATAAAATAACAGGCTGAATGTATTCAAAACTGCTCAATTGGATAGTCTAGACTCGTTTCAGAATTATATTATGGTACAGTTTTCTGAACGAATTTCGTCGAATGCAACTTGGATGAGCAGCGTTCGGGAAGCTACGTAACATCTTCTCGTCCAAAATACCGCAGTGTCTCAAGACGAAAGTCTTCAACCAGTGTGTGTTGCCAGTGATGACATACGGCACAGAAACGTGGTCGCTCACAATGGGCCTCATATGAAGGCTCAAGGTCACTCAAAGAGCAATGGAGAGAGCTATGCTCGGAGTTTCCCTGCGTGATAGAATCAGAAATGAGGAGATCCGCAGGAGAACCAAAGTTGTCGACATAGCTCAGAGAATTGCCAGACTTAAGTGGTAGTGGGCGGGCCACATTACTCGCAGAACCGATTGCCGATGGAGCAGAAAGGTTCTCGAGTGGCGACCACGTACCGGAAGACGTAGCGTGGGAAGGCCCCAGACTTGATGGACCGACGATCTGGTTAAAATCGCGGGAAACCGTTGGTTGAGGGCAGCGAATAACCGTTCGTTCTGGAGATTCTTCGAGGAGGCCTTTGTCCAGCAGTGGACGTCTTTCGGCTGAGACGACAGTTTTCTGAACAGATTATCATACGAATATGCAAGCAAATCCCAAAGCTTATTTCCAGCGAATGGCTTGGAAAAAGATAGCCTTGAAAAGCTTTAGCCCAGGAAGCAGCCAAAACTAATACAACTGAAACCAAGGATGATTGTTTAGCCAGGCCACTCTAACCAAAACTGACTATATTTCAGTTTGATGGTCAGGTAGGTTGGGCCACAATATGATGAAAGAGCCGATCCTTCTTTTTCAATCTCCAACTCAAAACCACCCTGCACAGTATTATAGAGTTATAAAGCAGTTGAGGGTGCGAATGGGAGTTGATTCTTTGTTTAACGTCCCATTTTCAAGATTCACGCAGACCGCTGTTTGGTGAGCTATGTGCGGGTTCTTATCTGATAAATAGGTCTGTAAAGCTTTGCAGCCTATTTAGGAGGCTTTTTAACCGGATTACGACTTTAGAGGGCAATTTTATGCTACGGTATGAGGTCTGTTTTGAAATAAGATTTAAAACTAAAGTAATAAGTTTTTAATCATTCTAGGTTTTTTTACTCGTATACGTTAAGTATTGAAAACACAATTCAACATCATATCAAAAGAGTTTTTAATTAAAATTAAAATGTTCAGATAAACTTTCATTGCAAACTGTATTGCTGCAGTCAATTATTTCTAAATGTAAATCAGGAGTCGAATTTGATATTCATTTGATTTTAATTACTCTCAGTACATCCCGCGTGAATTAATAACACTAAACATGGTTGTGTTATTACAAAAGTCCGTTTAACCTTTTCTTTTCTTTATAATCTGACCAGGAGCCCGATTCTTGTTTTAATTTCCTGTTGGATATGATCTGTCATCTGTCAATAGTGACATTTTTGGGCAGTGACATTTCAGAAATTAACACAGAATTGTAAAGCAGGACTGTGGTTCGAGCGCCATCTTGATAGTCACGCCTCGTGATGAATTGCTTTGTTTTTTGCTCATTCATATTGTTTAACGTGTAATATCGATAGCTTATTATACAGTAAACTAATGTGGTAGTGTGCGATGAATGGAGAATTCATCTTGAAACGCGTTTATCCACGATGTTGGAGTCAACGGCCGGTAGTCCACGTGCTACTTGTAAAGTCCAGCTATCGCTTTACAAGAGCTGATAAAATCACCGTACACTGTCTTGTACTAACCGGACAACTTTAGTCGTATTAAAGCTTCTAAGACCTTGATACTGGCGAAAATAGTCCCACTGGACTGAAGCCATAATTTTAAAAAAAAAGAAGAAGAATTGTAAGGCAGTCAGATACCAGAAAGTGGCTGAAAAACTCACACATTTTTATAATAAAATCATGACAAAGTAAATAGCCGTCATACATACACGCCCACATATTTGCAAAGCAAGCTAATTGATGACAATTACAACGGTCGGTCTCATTATAATAAAGATTAGGTTTATTTATTAGGTAAGTTAGATTTACAATTACGTTATTATTTATTGTATTTTTATTATTCTAGTAGCCAACTGTTGACGCCGCTTCGCTACGTTTACCATTAATTATATGTTTATTCTGAGTTCAATCTTGTTTCCACTACACAGAGCATATATTTGCATTGTATCGAGCCGCACCCAATCATAACACCTGAATATCGCGTGATATGTATAATTAGCCAATCACAGCTCCGCATCCTCACGACACATATGCCGGAGCCTTCAGCTCCCTACACTTGCTTTCCTATCGCCACACAAACCACACTATTCAAAAATATCTAAAAAACTGTAATTAAACAGTATTTATTATATTTGATTTGTGGTTTGCTTTCTAAAAAATCTAAATCCTTGTTCCTATACGGAACAAAATGGCGACCGTGACCGGACCTGCAGCTATTAATCAGATTTCGAAGTCTCCGTTGCAGTTCCTTTGTTCCTAAGCGACGAGTTCTCCGCCACGTGCGCTACGTGCAGCGCCTAGATGCCTGGAGAAGTTCCAAGGCATCAGCTGTGCCCTATCCTGTGCATCGTGCAGCGAGACCCGATCGCCCCAGCGTCTGAGAGGCGCACCTACGACCCACCACGGAGTACCTCCGCCACGTGTGCTACGTGCAGCGCCTAGTTGCCTGGAGAAGTTCCAAGGCATCAGCTGTGCCCTATCCTGTGCATCGTGCAGCGAGACCCGATCGCCTCAGCGTCTGAGAGGCGCACCTACAATCCACTACGGAGTACCTCCGCCACGTGTGCTACGTGCAGCGCCTAGTTGCCTGGAGAAGTTCCAAGGCATCAGCTGTGCCCTATCTTGTGCATCGTGCATCGACTCCCTATCGCCCGCGTCTAAGAGGCGCGCCTACAATCCACAACGGACTCACGGCCTACACGCAGCAGCCACGTGCCACGTGCCACGCCGCACCGGAAAGCGCCTACTTTGTTCTGCCTGCCCTATAATCAAGTGAGCCCGTTCCTATTACTTTCCTAGTTCACTCCTCTTTGATATTTGCCAGGAGCGAATCCAGTTACTCAAAAAAAAAAATTATAGCCTAAAATACCTACTCAATTTTTCCAACCGAAAGGCCTAAAAGACAATCACCTACCTATATTTCTGCTTGCAGAACCTACTTTAAGCGATTAGAAATACCTATCTTTACCAGTTGCACTCCTATTACTCTAAATAATCTTTGTTAGGCACCGCTAGCATTGCATTTGTAATAGCCTACTTCACTGTGCAGCTAACTTCATTAAAACATTAACCTGTTTAAAATATTTTTGTCAATTTTCCAATACCTAATTGCACCCACGTGGTCACGCCTGTTCATAACCTAACAGTTTCCAGCCAATCATTTCATTTCCTAAATTTTAAAATTAAAGTTTGCAATTCTTGCCCACTCGCTTATCGCATCGAATCAGCTGTTTAGCCCTTCATTTTTTGCTATTCCAGTGACCTACATTCGGTGCAGTATCCACAACGCCCAGGAGTGCTGCGCGAGCGCACTAGTTCCTCCGCGCGTGCCCGAGAGTTCATTATCGTCTGGCAGAACGTACGGCGCATCGTGGGACCATTGAGCGAGGAGCGTATCGTAAATATTATATAACTTGTTTACGTACATTTGCATTCATTTTGCCTTGATAATTTCATTGTGACAAGTGATTCTTTATGTCGCCTATAGATTCAAAAATGCCAGAGAAAACGCCAGAAGAACAACTTAAAGTACTTAAAACTAGACTTAGTTCAATTAAAGGTCGACTAACTATATTTAAAACCTATTTGGATACTTTATCCGTTCAACAAAATATTTCGCCCTTAGAAACTAAACAACTTTCAATGAAATTATCGAGAATGCAATCTTTATATAGTGACTTCGATGAGGTGCAAAGTCAAATAGAGATTTTAAGTGATTCTAACCAAGCTAACGAATTGACAGTCCGCGATAATTTTGAACAAGAATTTGATTCGAACATATCAATTGCCCAAGATATTTTGGAAGTCAACTCGCCTTCCAGGGATGCCTTGAACAACACGGGTTGTTCTCTGCAGTGTCATTATGAAGCCAGTGACGTTCTTGGATTTAAACTCCCTGTTATTAAAATACAAAATTTTGATGGTTCTTCTTTCAAGTGGCTCGAGTTTAAAGAAACATACATTTCTTTAATTCACGAAAATACCAAAATTAAGAACGTACACAAGTTTCACTATCTTCTTTCGTACCTGGAAGGGGAGGCGGCTCGCGTTCTAAGTAACTTAGAAGTATCCGATTCTAATTATTCCGAGGCTTGGCAGCTTTTGTGCAAACGCTATGACAATAAACGGCAATTAATAAACAATCACTTAAAGGCTTTATTTAGTATCGAATCAGTGCGAGAGACCGACAAGTCCCTTCGATTTATTGTTGATCACGTGACTAAGAACTTGCGGGCTCTGTGCACTCTTGGTTTGCCCGCTGAACGGTGGGACGTACTAATAATTTACATGGTGTCGTCAAAATTAAATAGCGACACTTGTTATAAATGGGAAGAACACAGAAATACGCTTCCAGAAATTCCAACTTTAAATGATCTTTTTGATTTTCTCAAAGCCCGGGCTGATGTTTTAGAGACCGTCCATAGACAGAAACATGACAAGTCTAGGCATTTGCCGCATCCGCCCGCGCCTAAACCTCAAACCTAAATTTATTTATTGCGATAATGGTCGTAACTTTGTCGCAGGCGCTAAGGAAATAAATAGTCTTCTAAGATTAAATAAAATTTGTGACTTTGCAGCTCAGCGAGGGATACAATTAAAAAATTACTTTTAGGTATATAATTATACGCTCCTCGCTAGTGGTCTCGCTGAAGCTGGCATTCGTTCTGTCAAACTTCATATATAGGATATTAGGGCCGACACATTTAACTATCAAGCAACTGGCTTCTCTGTTTGCCAATATTGAAGTTATCCTTAACCTAACAGCCGATCCCTCTGTCCTGTCAACCCATCATCAAATGTTTTCCAGCCGCTTGCCCCGGGACACTTTAATTGGCAGGCCCCTCACGTCGTTGCCGTCTCCGAGCATCCTGGGTGTCATCTCCACTTCCCGTCGTCTAAACCTAGATGACTTCGTCTGTCTTCGTCACCATAATGAGCTTGAAAGCTGTACGAGCTTTCAACGGCCGGGAGGATGTTCACGCCGCTTCGCTACGTTTACCATTAATTATATGTTTATTCTGAGTTCAATCTTGTTTCCACTACACAGAGCATATATTTGCATTGTATCGAGCCGCACCCAATCATAACACCTGAATATCGCGTGATATGTATAATTAGCCAATCATAGCTCCGCATCCTCACGACACATATGCCGGAGCCTTCAGCTCCCTACACTTGCTTTCCTATCGCCACACAAACCACACTATTCAAAAATATCTAAAAAACTGTAATTAAACAGTATTTATTATATTTGATTTGTGGTTTGCTTTCTAAAAAATCTAAATCCTTGTTCCTATACGGAACACCAACAAATACCTGAAGCAATTAACATTAAAATTATAACGAGTATACTTAAATCAATTTCATTATTATTTTATACCAACCAACACTCAATTTCGCGAAGGCTCAATACGCTTTTAAGTTATTAATTTATTACAAAATATTTTTCATTTAATAACGCAGAAATATCCATTACCCAGTTTAAATAGGCACCCTGAATCCAATTCAGTGTATAAAAGCGAGGTAAAATTTTCTTTTTGAGGCTGTGAACGTTGTGTCAAGTTATAATGGTTTTATTTTTGATACATTTTAATAGATTACTACCGGCGGGGTTAATTTTGTTGAAGTGTTTACACAATTTATATCAAAATACTATGATAGTTTAATCATTAACGTAATTATTAGGTACCTATAAGTACATACAGGTTGATTCTGGAGATGTGACCAGTAGTTAAAGTCAGCATTTGATATTGACCACCATGCCTGGGAAACCTTAGCTGAAGACCGTGACGGATGGCGCAAGCGTGTTGTAGAGGGAAGAAGGCTATGAGACCAAGCCTGGTTTAATGCATTAGAGAGCAAAAGGTGTCGCAGAAAGCAAACCGGGAATGGAACCTCAGGAGGCATGAGCTTTCTTTGCCAAAAATGTGGGAGGTCGTGTCGCTCACGCATCGGCCTCCACAGTCACCAAACGCTTTGTCTAAACAACAATGCTTAAATCGTCTGCAATAGACGCAAAAGCCTATGGTGATGATGATGATGATGAACAGTAAGTACAAAAATTGTTAAGCCGGCATTCATAGTTATTTGTAAGGGAGTTGTTGATTTACTTGTTGAGCTAATTCAATATTAGCATGAGGAGTTGATCAACAACTTTGCTTCATCATTTATTAGACGTTTGTAATGCATTGGTTGACTGGTAGAGAATGCCTTAAAGCATTAAGTCCGCCATTTATACCTTCATGTATTGTGCAATAAAGGTTAAATAAATAAATAAATGCATTTTTACATTTATCCGCCAGTACTGAGTATTTATTATTATTTACAAAACTACAAAAGCTACAAAACTAAATTTTAAAAGCTAGAGAAATTTTCACACACGATTGCATTTATAACTAAAGTTTACGAGATAAGAAGCAATTTCAAAAATCAGCCCATGAGGGCTTGAACATTTGTATGGCGTTCAAGTTATATTTTAATCGAGGAACTTGAAACTTAGTGAAAAAGTATCGTATTAAAATAGAAAAAAAGTTATTTACTAATATATAAACTGATCCAAGGTAGTAAGTAGGTAATCAATTGTAATCGGCTGGTCTAGATAGCGCGGTCGGGTGCATTCGTAATTATCTGGGGACTGAAGGACCTGTTATTAGCAAATGCACTCTCTATCGCCTGAACGGTCCTTGACTATTGCCAATAGAGGACTAATACTTGTCTTATTACAGTGCAGGTGAATCAATTAATATGCACCTATGTAGAGCAATATCCATGTTTTAAAATTTCAACTGGATCTGTTATTTATAAGATACCTTAAGAGGATGCTAACGTAAAAGGGTCATTCCACAGAAATCTAATTCCCCTGGTCATACCTATTCGCAAATTCCCAGGAAATTCCGCTATATTAACATCTCATTTTTGGTGACTGTAACTCGTGTCAAGTTCCCTCTACAAACAGCTAAGCGGAATCTCCTGGGAATTTGCTGACTGTAGCCAGGGAAATGAGATTCCACGGGAATGAGAGTTGAATGACCCAAAATTGTATTTTCTTACAAGCTCTTATTTAACTCGCATGTATGTTAGTACGGGTCAAATCTTCCAGAATAAATTTTACCCACTTCCCGGTTTCTGATGAAGCTGAATATTTGCATACATACGTAAGTCGGGTGACAATGCAATATTATGGTATCATCGAGCTGATCTGATGATGGAGACAGGAAGAGAACTCTGTGATGAAACAACGAAACCTAATTGTGTTTGGCGTTTTTAGTATTGTCACGATGAGTATTAGTTGTCTGTGGAAAGAAAAGTACAGTCAGCGATTAAAGTTTGTAACAAAAATTAAATTTTTGCCAAAAAGTTTTTATATTGACTTTTTACACATTTTAATCCAAAAAAAATCACATCACATCATATTTGCTCGTTAAGAAGCGAAGAATGTGTCGAACAATGTTGGAAAAATGTGAGCAACCCTTTTTATTACATTTAATACGTTCGAATTTCGGGGTAGATAAATAATAAATAAATAATAAATATTATAGGACATTATTACACAAATTGACTAAGTCCCACAGTAAGCTCAATAAGGCTTGTGTTGAGGGTACTTAGACAACGATATATATAATATATAAATAATTATAAATACTTAAAAACATAGAAAACACCCATGACTCAGGAACAAATATCCATGCTCATCACACGAATAAATGCCCTTACCAGGATTTGAACCCGGGACCATCAGCTTCGTAGGCAGGGTCACTACCCACTAAGCCAAACCGGTCGTCAATCAAATATACTTACTTACTGCTGTGGCGCAGCGACCCGAAGTGGATCTTGGCCTCTGACACAAATACCGCCATGCTTCTCTGTCCAAAGCCGTTTCTGTCCAGTCGATGGCACCGAGTTATACAAATGGTATATTTTAATCAAAAACTAAATTTCATGAAAGTAAAATTATTATAGCGTAAAATTAATAAACTTCTAGGCGTATCTATTTACACAGTAATAACTAGTTTAACTTTGATTAAAATTTCAAGTGCGAAAGTGAGTTGTTGTGTACGTAAAGCAATGCTTACTTAATAACATTTTCAATAATCCTTTAGATGTCGTTATGTATTAAGATATATATATTATAGTATTTTGTTTATTTATTCTTACGAAAATCCATAATTGAATTGATTCCTAATTTTTATATGAATTTACTTGATCATTTTGATCAAGATAGTAGTGTGTAGTTAAAATGTAACCCACGCAAATGACTTTTTCGAAACTTAGGTAGAAAATTATTCCTCCGGTTTCTAATTCACTGTACCTAAAATTTCATGTCTGTAAAAAATGGATGGATGAAACGAATGCTAGTAAATGATGAGATGACGGGCGACAGCGAGGTATGGAAGAAAAATACATGCTACGCCGACCCCAAATGAATGGGATAAGGGCAAGCGAATGATGATGATGATCTAATAATCTAGAAGCACTTCATCCTTTGGCAAGACTTACGCTAATGAATGAACTAAAAACTCGAATTGGCCTGTAAATTCCATATGGCTTAAACTCTCCACCCTTTCAAAATTATTAAGTCCAAATTGCACTCAGCCAATATTTTACTGGTATTGCTACCTCATCAGTCGCATTTTGTTCGAGCGTCAAATTAAAATTCGGTAATATTTATTGTGCTCCGCGGTGCGTGAACTCGCATTTTGTGACTGTGTATTGGACTGGATGAGTATTTGGCGTAATTATCATCTGTTATTTGGAAATTATTGCGGTTAAGGTTTCATTTTGAGATTAGATCTTTTAATCGTCGTAAATTGAGTGGTTTTTGTTATTTTAAATGAGATTTTTTTGTAGAAGACGAACATGTTTAGATATGATAGTAGGATTTTTTAATGAAGACACGAATAAATGTCTTACTCTGGCTTTACTTCGGACACTGGGGAAGGGCATTAGCAATTTATTTTGCGACTTTTTTCATTCTACTCTCTTAAATAATAATGCTCCAGCTGGTTCTCATCAGCTAGATGAGCCATCAACTTTTGTTATTGCTGATATTGCGTCCTTCGAAGTCCAGCCTGACCAAATTACGAAACTTCTCAAAAATCTCTACCTTAGTAAATCCGTCGGACCTGATCATCTACCAGCTGTTTTCCTTGTAAATTACTCTGATTGCATTTCGCAACCGCTAGGTATACTCTTCAATAAATCACTTTCAGAGGGAGTCATGCCGCGCTTATGGAAATCAGCCTTCGTTACACCCATTCCCAAGAAAGGCAATAAAATCAATGTTGAGAATTATAACCCAATATCTATGTTGTGCCTTATAGCCAAAATCCTCGAGTCAGAGTCGAGATTACAACCAGGTATACGCCTGTCATAAACATGTATTCTGTCCCTGTCAACACGTTTTTCTTAAACAGAGATCTACTGATTCTAACCTTATTTTATTTAACGATTACGTGTCATGTAACTTGTAGTGGAGATCAAGTCGATGCTGTGTAGATAGATTGCAGCAAGGCGTTCGAGCGCATTGACCAAGATCTGCTATTACATAAACTTTTATCAGTAGGCATAAGAGGAGACCTCTTTCGATGGTTCTCCTCCTATGTCTTAAACAGGTCTTAAACGGTCATTCTGAACGGATTTTCATCATCGTGGGTGGAAATCCCTTTAAGAGTGCCCAAAGGATATCTACTTGGACCATTATTTTTTATCATTTTTATACCCGATATTTCCCAATGCTTTAAACACTCAAATATTCTTAAATTATTTGCTTATGACATGAAAGTCTTCCGGATAGTGAGTAACACTCTCGACTCTACTTACCTCCAAGAAGATCTTCTTAGACTAGATCGATATTGCGCCAATAATTGCTACTTCCCCAATTGGCCTCTTCTAGATCTGGAATGACATCCACTGTACTGTGCCCTACCATATAAAACTTGATGACAGTGCCTATATTTCTCTTATGGACGCAGTTTAAGGACATACCCGGGCCAAGATATTATTATTTTCCAACACACAAAGTGCGCGGCATGCTTTATATGTATTTTATTCTAAATCTTAGCCACCTTCTTTATCAATCGCGTAAGATAAGTGATAGATAATACTCGTAGTTCAATTGGCGTTTCCATTTCAAAGCAATTCGCTTAATTTAAACACATCTCGTACCCAAGGTGATCGGTCAGCCCAAAAGGGCAATTTGAGGCGCTACTTAGGGACATGTCAGCCAAGATAAGGGTCTGCTGCGGGCAGATTGATTTAACTGCGAGTTCTCGATCGTAAGTCGATACTGCTGTTATACACGGCCTACACGGGTAACGGGTGTCATGTTAACGCCATTGAAACTTACCTTTTCAACTTAACTATCAGTCCAATTCGAACGCACACTGACATCAAAATTTCCATCCAAATCATGTCATTTAGATATCGTGCATTTCGCTCTCGCTCTCGAACATGGAGGTGCTGTCCCTTTTAATGTATGTAGTCATTTTTTGTACGTTTAGCACCTTAAGTTATTTAGAAATGTAACATATAAGTAATATAAATACGATAAAAACACATTTCTACAACATTTTTTAACTAAGCCCAACCAAAAGAAAGGAAACAGGAAGGAACTGTCATGGGGACCATCATTCGACGCGAGAGGTATAAATCGTGTCATTTATGACGACGCATGCCTTAACTCGTGTTTCCATGTTAATAAATGTTAAATTTGCGCGTCATCGTGGATGACACGAACTATATACTCAAGTTGTTTAATTTGTTACTGGCAACTGCTTCATCAACATGATTAACCCTTTACTGTATGTCCTATAAAACTACTTGTTTTTGAACTTTAATAACCTGTCAATAGAGTTTAATATTATAACTGTCATATATGGCTTTGTATGCATTAAGGGATAAAGTCGTGAAACCATAACTGGCAGTCGGCGCCGCGAAGCAGTATATCACACGCTCACCGCCCCGTGCCCGCGCCGCCCGCGCCAATCAGGAAGCGTCTATTCAAATATAGACGGCCCGATTCGAAGAATGGTTAAGATTAAGATCTTGGAAAGATCTTTAAAAGATCGATAACTAAACATGTCAATATTGACGTTTATTTTGATTCCGATTCCGCTGTGATCCCATTAAGATCTATCTATGATATTTCTATAACGTCAAAGTGACATTGGTCCGAATCGAGCTGCTTCTCATACAAACGATATCTAAATGAGAACTTATCTAAACCGGAACTTATCGTTATCGTATCTCATTCTTTGAATCGGGCCGATAAACTCTGTAACGTATCGGTAAAAAAAGCGTACTTTACTGCACCGATACCGCACTGCCAAGTCGGGAAGGCGCCTAAGAGACACATGGACAGAATTACTTTTGCATTCATAATAATAATGATTCCACAATTTTACCCACCTACCTACGTTTTTACCTACTTACCTACCTACCTACGACATTATGGAAGTTCAAAGGAAGACGATCCTAGAAAAACAAGTGAAATAAAAAAAATGTGGCAATTATTTATATAAAAACATGTTAGGTAATGTAGTAACTTGCTTTTGATTTATAAATATGATCATAACTAAGTTTGACTTCATTTTAAAAACTTTGATTCGACTAAGGTATTTTCCGACGTCGCTTAATAAGTAGGTAGTTAATTTTACCCGTGTTACAAAATCAAATCACTTGACACATCATTCACCGTCGGCTTGAGTAGCTTTGGCGCTCCGGTGATATGAACAAACAAACATACACATGGAAATACCTTATTAAATGCTTGCCATTTTCGTCCAACTTTGAATTGTTCGTTTTGAAAAGATTTCCGAACCGAACATTTGGTGAAAAAGCACACGTCAAGGTTCGCATAGTGATTGACAGGTCAAAATTGTTTTTTTCGTATTTGATCGACGTTCTGAAGGTGCCACGAACAATACGAACATATACTCAATAGCTCTTTAAACTGGTCAGTATGTATAAGAATTTTATGCAAAATGCTTATTGATCTAGCGTTAGCGAAGATCCCTGTGTTAGCTTCAGCCAAAATGCTTTAGAATGTCCGGAGGTTCTCCACTGCAGGTTACATTTCTCAACCGATTCTAGTAAAACTTTTTTGAGAAGGTTCAGTAGTCAGATAGGTTTTTCTATCGTTTCGTGTTTTAGGATAATGTTAAAAATTAAATATATGATATTTAAGCTAAATTCCTTGAAAAGGCTTTATAGTCAATTTAGCAGTTGGATGTGTGGAATTTGCTTTCGGTATGAAAATAAGAACTTTGTGAGTGTGTGACCACAATTCTGGTGGTGCCGTACATAGATATATATGCATACTTACTCAAATGCTCTTTGTTGAACTAGCATACGAATTAAAGCCTAAGTATACTCTCTCGTACAATACGGAATACCTAAAGGATCGTTATAAGTTTAGTTTGCAAATATTTCCGTATTTTTTAATTAATCATCTTAGATCTTAGTGAGTTTCAATAGTAGATACCTAGTCCAGTACCAAAATTACGTAAATTGCTGGTTCAATGCTCTCAGGCTTTGGCGTTGCGCTCTAATCAATGTAGGTGTTCCATGTTCCACTGAGGGCTACTGTTCCATTGTCGTGAAACTCATTAGAGTAAGTAGAATTGAACGATCGTACTAGGTCTACCACTTATATCAGACGGTTGGTAAAGAAGTTAAGCGGTAATTTTTTTATTTTTTTTTATTTAGAACACAAACAGTCACATATACAAATGGATTTGAAGTACAATGTAGAGTACTTAACATACTTAAGAATCATAGACCTGGAGGTTCATTATTAAGTACATAATGTTAACATACATACTAACAGCATAAAGAAAATGAAATCATGAGCCATACTTAAATTCTATTTAATAGTCTTCAGAGGAGAAAAAAAAATACAATAAGTAGTAATACAGTAAGCAGGTTTGACATTACTATTTGTTTCATTAATTATCGGATATGTTGTATTTTTATTAATTTTCTAAGAAGATAGCTAAGTTTTGGGAGTTAAACTAGTTTATGTACTAGATTTTACAGTACTAAAAATAATACACATCCGTACCTTCTACCAGTTCGTATCTGATAATATCTTCTTACCAACCTCAGTCAAACGGTAGATCTATAGTCTTCAGGTGGGTTTTTACCTTTTAGTTAATTAACATAGATCTTAGTGAGTTCTCATAGTACTCCAGTCCCAGAATTACGCAGATTGCTGGTTCAATGCTCCCAGGCTTTGGCGTTGCACTCTAATCAATGTAGGTGTTCCATGTTCCAGTGACGGCTACTGTTCCATTGTCGTGAAACTCATTAGAGTAAGTAGAATGGAACGTTACTACTTATGTTGTTCTATTGTTTAAATATGTAGGTATCACCTACCTTCTCTATAAAAATAATGTACCAAGTTGGTCTCAATAACCGACATCAAAATTGAAATTATTAAAAATCTTACCAGGAGTGGCGCTGTCCAAATTATGCTGCATAAAATTGTAGAAATTAAATAAAATGGAACTGAAGGTGAAACAGTGGCGGTGAAATCATCAGTTAATTTTTCACAACCATGTCACAACATACAAATAAGATTTTGTTTTTAAAATATTGTTTGTTTAAGTAGTTATTTTGCGAAGAAAATAAAAAGTAAGCATCAAAACAAAATGGACTGAAACTCGGAAGATAACATAAAACATGTTTTAAAGTCGGTTGGCCATACATAATATAAAGTTGGCGGATTGCGATTTGGTTGTGATCTTTATCTCTTCAAGTGACAGGTAAATATATCTCAATAACATACATACATACATAATATCGAATTACGAAGCCAATTACAGGTTCTCACTTATAGAAATATAATAAATTATAAAAAAGTTTTTGCCCAACTTAATGTATAGGTACATACAAGTTTATTTATACATGCTGTAAGCAGCATAAGATTTGATTTATATATTTATATACGATCGATTAAAAAAAAAGTAAAAGAAAGAAGAAGATTTTTAAATACATATTCAATACAATTTTACAGTATCATTCGTACAATTTGTATGATTGCCATCTAGTCGCTAGAGTGCGTTAAGTTTAGCATAGTTTACTGTAGCATTACCTTACCTATATTTATTGAAATATTATGTTAATGTGATATTTGTAGAATCTGGTTACGCCTATTTTAAGGGGCCACCGTACTGGCAGTAGACGGAACCCTGTCAAATTTGTATTTGTGTAGCAACGGTTCTATGAATTGTTTGTTTACTTTTATGGATGTCAGTCGGTCAATAACAGTTCTCATGTAAACACTGAATAAATTTCTAGTATACACTTTCTTGGTTTAACTGTGCTATAGATCTCTGCTAAATAGTGATAGGTTTATTCCCCACAGTGGTTATGGGCCCAGCACGCTTTGGTGACTTAAGAGAACATGTCATGCGATTTTTCGATGTAGTAAGCCAATTAGCGGACATGGATATTGAAATGCATGATGATTTGATCTCTATAATGCTTCTGTATAGTTTGCCGTCCAGTTTTGACAATTTTAGATGTGCCATAGAATCTCGAGATGCATTGCCAAAACCAGACGCATTTAAAATTAAGATATTAGAAGAGGAACATTCCAGAAATGATAAAGAAAGTGTAGATAAGGCACTTCTTGTAAAAGGAAAGAGATCTTCTAAGCCTAAGAAACAAATAAAGCATCGTCAACACGCATATGATGCCCCTGAGCAGGCTAATTCGAAATTTAAATATAAATGTTATAAATGTCACCAGCATGGACATAAAGCCTCTGAGTGTACACAGAAGATGAAAGTACAACGTAATGATAGTGCAAAGTATGTGTCGAACTTAAATGAATTACCAGATGTTGATTCCAATTTTGTAACATTCAATTGTGTTTCAGATGTTAATGCTGTTTACAACGAGAATGGAAATTGGATCGTCGACAGTGGGTGTACGTCACATTTGTGCAACGATACAGATAAATTTGGTACTACATTACTACCGTTGCCTGGTAAGCTAAATTTAGCGACAAATTCGAGCACAAACGTACAAGGTAAGGGGACAGTAAGATTTTCTTCATGTAATAATGGTTCTAAAACTGAAGTGCAACTGCCAAATACTCTATTTGTTCCTGATTTGCGATGTAACCTAATTTCAGTAGCTAAAATTACTGATCAAGGGTATAGCGTTACGTTCAAGAAAAACATAGCTAGTGTTCAAGATAGTTATGGTAACACTAAACTTGTCGCGAATCGTAAAGGTAATCTATATTACGTCGAGGAACATTGTGATGGAGTGTCAGCGATTTCTGAGCGAAAGGTTGACGTATGGTCGTGGCATGAGTATTTAGGTCACTTAAATGCGAAAGATCTTGTCCGAGTCTTAAACAAATCTGGCATGAACTTAAAGATGACAGATGTAGCCGAGTTGTACGATTGTGATATTTGTGCGAAAGGAAAAATGAGTAGGTTGCCTTTTTCTAGATCGAGTGGGCCATGCGATGAAAAGTTGAGAATCATACATTCTGACCTCGTAGGACCCATGCGGCATACGTCAATAAATGGAGCGAAATATTTCGTAACCTTTATCGACGATCATACGAGATGGTGTGAAGTATATTTTCTTAGCAAGAAAAGTGAAGTCTTCACTACATTCAAGGTATATAAAAATCACGTAGAGAATCTATTCAGACGTAAAATAACTTATCTCCATACAGATAACGGAGGCGAATACTGTAATCGGGATTTCGACGAGTTCCTGAAGAAAGAAGGAATAGCAAGAAGATTGACAATTCCTGGAGTACCCCAGCAGAACTCGGTCGCGGAAAGAAAAAACAGGACCTTGTTAGAAATGGCGAGATGTATGCTGATTTCGTCAGGACTTTCTCCGGGTTTCTGGGCAGATGCTGTAGCAACAGCTTGCCATGTAAGAAATCGTTGTCCGACCAGAAGTCTTGAAGGTGAGATACCTTTTGAGAAATGGTTTGAACGACCTGTCAAGTTAGACTACTTACACAAGTTTGGATCTAAGGTACACGTCTTGGACAAGTCAACCGGGAAAGATAAGTTCGCACCAAGAAGCCTGGAAGGAATCTTTGTAGGCTATCTTAGAGATCGCAAGGGTTACAGAGTATGGATGCCAAAACAACGACAAGTTATCATGTCAAGAGATGTGAAATTTCACGAAACAAAAAGTGAAGGTAAAGAAAACGTGAACCTGAAGATTGACCCCTTTGAAATCGACTTGGGAGAATCGATAAATGTTCAAAATCAACCTGTATCGGTAGATGTAGAGTTCCATCCGACTCAAACTAGTGAAAATCCGGTAATACATATCTCCAATCACGAGGATGAGTGCATCGAGTCATCGAGTAGTCGTGATCCAGAACCTGAAGGAGGAGATGATGTTCCCGTTGAAGCCCGTCAAATGACAGACTATCCATATATTGTCATGGAACCATCTCAACACGATCATCATCAAGACGATGTTCATGTTGATGGGGGGAGGATAGTAAAGAGAGGTCCAGGGCGACCACGACTGGAGCGAGGTCATGTTGGGCGTCCACGCAAGATATACAACATGGTTGATGTAGAGCCACAGGTTTCCACGGAAGAAGGCGTTGAGTCGACTGGAGAGTATGCAGACTGTATGGATTTCGTTGGAGTCGCCGAAATAACTCTAAAGGAGGCCTTATCCGGTAACGAACGAAAAGGATGGAAAGACGCAATAATTTCAGAAGTTCAAAGTTTAATCAAAAACGATACTTTCGATGTTGTCAAGAAACCTATGGGTCGAAATGTTGTTGGTTGCCGATATATATTAACAAAGAAGTTGAATATCGATAGAACTGAGAAGAAGAAAGCCAGACTAGTGGCAAAAGGTTTTAGCCAACGTTACGGCATCGATTATCAGAAAACTTTTGCGCCAGTCGCTAGGCTTGACTCGATAAGACTATTAGTTGCACTTGCAGTGGAGCTGGATCTTAAAATTCATCAGTTGGACATTAATACGGCATATTTAAATGGATTATTAGAAGAGGAGATATATATGAAGGTGCCAGATCTCCTAGATGAATGTTTACAAGATCTAACACGATTGGAGCAGCCAGGTTCACTTATACATGAAAGAGCTAGCAAGATGTTATGTGACCTGAGGTCTGGAGGCAGTGTGTGCAGGCTCAAAAGATCGTTGTACGGGCTTAAACAAGCTGGTCGACAATGGAACATCAGACTGGACGAGCAGCTGAAGTCCATGGGATTACAAGCATCTTTAAATGAGCCTTGTCTTTATTTTAAAAATATAGATTCGCAAACTAAACTCTTTGTATTAGTTTACGTGGATGACATTCTCGTCGCTTCGCAAAGAGGTGAATGCATCGAAGATTTCAAAAAGGAACTGGCCACTAAGTTTGAATTGAAAGATTATGGCATTGTGAAATATATGTTAGGCATAGAGTTTGACAGATGTGACAAAAGCATGAAATTGTCACAAGAAAAGTACATTGATAATTTATTAATCAAATTTAATATGGATAAAAGTAAACCAATATCTACGCCTATGGAAGTTAAGCAAAAGATTGAAAAATCTGTAAATAAGTGCAGTGACAGTGAACAGTACCCATATCGTGAGATTATAGGTTCACTGATGTATCTCTCTACGGGAACAAGACCTGATATTACGAATACCGTGGCTGTATTGAGTCAATTCTTGGATTGCCCTAATGAGGAATGTTGGAATGCTGCAAAGCGTGTGCTGCGATACCTAAAGCATACAAAACAATATGGACTTGTTTACAAAAAGACAGGTAAATCTTTGCATGGTTACTCGGATGCTGATTGGGGAGGATGTTTGATAGATAGGCGTTCTTATTCCGGTTATGTTTTCATGTTAGGAGGTGGATGTGTGTCGTGGAAGTCGCAGAAGCAGAAATGTGTCAGCACCTCAAGCTGTCAATCAGAGTATGTAAGTCTAGCCTCATCAATGAAGGAAGCTATCTACTTGAACAGCTTACTTACTGAAGTTGGGTTACGTAAGTTTGCACCATTATCTTTACATGTAGATAATCAGGGGGCGATTTGCCTTGCGAACGATCCAATGTTTCATTCTCGGAGTAAACACATTGACATAAGGTACCACTTTGTACGAAGTGTATTAAAGGACAATAAGAGTATTGAGTTAAAGTACTTACCGACCGACTCAATGCTCGCCGACATATTAACGAAGGCTCTGCCTAGAGAAAAGCACTATATGTGCATGCGTGGTTTGGGCATTGCTTGTTAATTGTTTATTTTTTTATAGTTGTTCTTTGATATCACTTTGATTTGTTTTTATATGTTTTATTTGTGTTACCGTTTATTTTGAATATGCACATTAAGGGGGCGTATTGAAATATTATGTTAATGTGATATTTGTAGAATCTGGTTACGCCTATTTTAAGGGGTCACAGTACTGGCAGTAAACGGAACCCTGTCAAATTTGTATTTGTGTAGCAACGGTTCTATGAATTGTTTGTTTACTTTTATGTATGTCAGTCGGTCAATAACAGTTCTCATGTAAACACTGAATAAATTTCTAGTATACACTTTCTTGGTTTAACTGTGCTATAGATCTCTGCTAAATAGTGATAGGTTTATTCCCACCACTGTGGGGAATAAACCTATCACTATTTAGCATATAGACATAATATTTCAATACGCCCCCTTAATGTGCATATTCAAAATAAACGGTAACACAAATAAAACATATAAAAACAAATCAAAGTGATATCAAAGAACAACTATAAAAAAAATAAACAATTAACAAGCAATGCCCAAACCGCGCATGCACATATAGTGCTTTTCTCTAGGCAGAGCTTTCGTTAATATGTCGGCGAGCATTGAGTCGGTCGGTAAGTACTTTAACTCAATACTCTTATTGTCCTTTAATATACTTCGTACAAAGTGGTACCTTATGTCAATGTGTTTACTCCGAGAATGAAACATTGGATCGTTCGCAAGGCAAATCGCCCCCTGATTATCTACATGTAAAGATAATGGTGCAAACTTACGTAACCCAACTTCAGTAAGTAAGCTGTTCAAGTAGATAGCTTCCTTCATTGATGAGGCTAGACTTACATACTCTGATTGACAGCTTGAGGTGCTGACACATTTCTGCTTCTGCGACTTCCACGACACACATCCACCTCCTAACATGAAAACATAACCGGAATAAGAACGCCTATCTATCAAACATCCTCCCCAATCAGCATCCGAGTAACCATGCAAAGATTTACCTGTCTTTTTGTAAACAAGTCCATATTGTTTTGTATGCTTTAGGTATCGCAGCACACGCTTTGCAGCATTCCAACATTCCTCATTAGGGCAATCCAAGAATTGACTCAATACAGCCACGGTATTCGTAATATCAGGTCTTGTTCCCGTAGAGAGATACATCAGTGAACCTATAATCTCACGATATGGGTACTGTTCACTGTCACTGCACTTATTTACAGATTTTTCAATCTTTTGCTTAACTTCCATAGGCGTAGATATTGGTTTACTTTTATCCATATTAAATTTGATTAATAAATCATCAATGTATTTTTCTTGTGACAATTTCATGCTTTTGTCACATCTGTCAAACTCTATGCCTAACATATATTTCACAATGCCATAATCTTTCAATTCAAACTTAGTGGCCAGTTCCTTTTTGAAATCTTCGATGCATTCACCTCTTTGCGAAGCGACGAGAATGTCATCCACGTAAACTAATACAAAGAGTTTAGTTTGCGAATCTATATTTTTAAAATAAAGACAAGGCTCATTTAAAGATGCTTGTAATCCCATGGACTTCAGCTGCTCGTCCAGTCTGATGTTCCATTGTCGACCAGCTTGTTTAAGCCCGTACAGCGATCTTTTGAGCCTGCACACACTGCCTCCAGACCTCAGGTCACATAACATCTTGCTAGCTCTTTCATGTATAAGTGAACCTGGCTGCTCCATTCGTGTTAGATCTTGCAAACATTCATCTAGGAGATCTGGCACCTTCATATATATCTCCTCTTCTAATAATCCATTTAAATATGCCGTATTAATGTCCAACTGATGAATTTTAAGATCCAGCTCCACTGCAAGTGCAACTAATAGTCTTATCGAGTCAAGCCTAGCGACTGGCGCAAAAGTTTTCTGATAATCGATGCCGTAACGTTGGCTAAAACCTTTTGCCACTAGTCTGGCTTTCTTCTTCTCAGTTCTATCGATATTCAACTTCTTTGTTAATATATATCGGCAACCAACAACATTTCGACCCATAGGTTTCTTGACAACATCGAAAGTATCGTTTTTGATTAAACTTTGAACTTCTGAAATTATTGCGTCTTTCCATCCTTTTCGTTCGTTACCAGATAAGGCCTCCTTTAGAGTTATTTCAGCGACTCCAACGAAATCCACACAGTCTTCATACTCTCCAGTCGACTCAACGCCTTCTTCCGTGGAAACCTGTGGCTCTACATCAACCATGTTGTATATCTTCCGTGGACGCCCAACATGACCTCGCTCCAGTCGTGGTCGCCCTGGACCTCTCTTTACTATCCTCCCCCCATCAACATGAACATCGTCTTGATGATGATCGTGTTGAGATGGTTCCATGACAATATATGGATCGTCTGTCATTTGGCGGGTTTCAACGGGAACATCATCTCCTCCTTCAGGTTCTGGATCACGACTACTCGATGACTCGATGCACTCATCCTCGTGATTGGAGATATGTATTACCGGATTTTCACTAGTTTGAGTCGGATGGAACTCTACATCTACCGATACAGGTTGATTTTGAACATTTATCGATTTTCCCAAGTCGATTTCAAAGGGGTCAATCTTCAGGTTCATGTTTTCTTTACCTTCACTTTTTGCTTCGTGAAATTTCACATCTCTTGACATGATAACTTGTCGTTGTTTTGGCATCCATACTCTGTAACCCTTGCGATCTCTAGGATAGCCTACAAAGATTCCTTCCAGGCTTCTTGGTGCGAACTTATCTTTCCCGGTTGACTTGTCCAAGACGTGTACCTTAGATCCAAACTTGTGTAAGTAGTCTAACTTGACAGGTCGTTCAAACCATTTCTCAAAAGGTATCTCACCTTCAAGACTTCTGGTCGGACAACGATTTCTTACATGGCAAGCTGTTGCTACAGCATCTGCCCAGAAACCCGGAGAAAGTCCTGACGAAATCAGCATACATCTCGCCATTTCTAACAAGGTCCTGTTTTTTCTTTCCGCGACCGAGTTCTGCTGGGGTACTCCAGGAATTGTCAATCTTCTTGCTATTCCTTCTTTCTTCAGGAACTCGTCGAAATCCCGATTACAGTATTCGCCTCCGTTATCTGTATGGAGATAAGTTATTTTACGTCTGAATAGATTCTCTACGTGATTTTTATATACCTTGAATGTAGTGAAGACTTCACTTTTCTTGCTAAGAAAATATACTTCACACCATCTCGTATGATCGTCGATAAAGGTTACGAAATATTTCGCTCCATTTATTGACGTATGCCGCATGGGTCCTACGAGATCAGAATGTATGATTCTCAACTTTTCATCGCATGGCCCACTCGATCTAGAAAAAGGCAACCTACTCATTTTTCCTTTCGCACAAATATCACAATCGTACAACTCGGCTACATCTGTCATCTTTAAGTTCATGCCAGATTTGTTTAAGACTCGGACAAGATCTTTCGCATTTAAGTGACCTAAATACTCATGCCACGACCATACGTCAACCTTTCGCTCATAAATCGCTGACACTCCATCACAATGTTCCTCGACGTAATATAGATTACCTTTACGATTCGCGACAAGTTTAGTGTTACCATAGCTATCTTGAACACTAGCTATGTTTTTCTTGAACGTAACGCTATACCCTTGATCAGTAATTTTAGCTACTGAAATTAGGTTACATCGCAAATCAGGAACAAATAGAGTATTTGGCAGTTGCACTTCAGTTTTAGAACCATTATTACATGAAGAAAATCTTACTGTCCCCTTACCTTGTACGTTTGTGCTCGAATTTGTCGCTAAATTTAGCTTACCGGGCAACGGTAGTAATGTAGTACCAAATTTATCTGTATCGTTGCACAAATGTGACGTACACCCACTGTCGACGATCCAATTTCCATTCTCGTTGCAAACAGCATTAACATCTGAAACACAATTGAATGTTACAAAATTGGAATCAACATCTGGTAATTCATTTAAGTTCGACACATACTTTGCACTATCATTACGTTGTACTTTCATCTTCTGTGTACACTCAGAGGCTTTATGTCCATGCTGGTGACATTTGAAACATTTATACTTAAATTTCGAATTAGCCTGCTCAGGGGCATCATATGCGTGTTGACGATGTTCTATTTGTTTCTTAGGCTTAGAAGATCTCTTTCCTTTTACAAGAAGTGCCTTATCTACACTTTCTTTATTATTTCTGGAATGTTCCTCTTCTAATATCTTAATTTTCAATGCGTCTGGTTTTGGCAATGCATCTCGAGATTCTATGGCACATCTAAAATTGTCAAAACTGAACGGTAAACTATACAGAAGCATTATAGAGATCAAATCATCATGCATTTCAATATCCATATCCGCTAATTGGCTTACTACATCGAAAAATCGCATGACATGTTCTCTTAAGTCACCACCTTCATCCAATTTACGCAGTAACAACTCTTTTAATAGCGTAGCCTTTTTCGCAGGTCCCTTGGAAGCATGAATGTTCTGTAACTTTAACCATACATCACGCGATGTCTTACAACCTCTCAAATGTCGTAATTCGCTCGGGGTTATGGATAAAATTAGGTCAGACTTAGCTTTAGAATCGCCAATTTCCCATTTTGCTGCTTCGGCTACCTCAGCTGGTTTCTTGATACTCCCATTAACGTATCCCCAGGCGTCGTTTTTTATTAACACTGCTTCAACTTGGATCTTCCATGTTTCATAATTACTCTCGTTGAGTTGATCAATTTTTACAGTACTACTCATTTCCGCTGAAAATTTCTTTCTTTTACCGTTAACACTATTCTTGAATCGTGCGTAGGCTACATAACCACTGTGGGGAATAAACCTATCACTATTTAGCAGAGATCTATAGCACAGTTAAACCAAGAAAGTGTATACTAGAAATTTATTCAGTGTTTACATGAGAACTGTTATTGACCGACTGACATACATAAAAGTAAACAAACAATTCATAGAACCGTTGCTACACAAATACAAATTTGACAGGGTTCCGTCTACTGCCAGTACTGTGGTCCCTTAAAATAGGCGTAACCAGATTCTACAAATATCACATTAACATAATATTTCAATAATAATAATGGGATGGTATTAATGGGAGTATCAAGAAACCAGCTGAGGTAGCCGAAGCAGCAAAATGGGAAATTGGCGATTCTAAAGCTAAGTCTGACCTAATTTTATCCATAACCCCGAGCGAATTACGACATTTGAGAGGTTGTAAGACATCGCGTGACGTATGGTTAAAGTTACAGAACATTCATGCTTCCAAGGGACCTGCGAAAAAGGCTACGCTATTAAAAGAGTTGTTACTGCGTAAATTGGATAAAGGTGGTGACTTACGAGAACATGTCATGCGATTTTTCGATGTAGTAAGCCAATTAGCGGACATGGATATTGAAATGCATAATGATTTGATCTCTATAATGCTTCTGTATAGTTTGCCGTCCAGTTTTGACAATTTTAGATGTGCCATAGAATCTCGAGATGCATTGCCAAAACCAGACGCATTGAAAATTAAGATATTAGAAGAGGAACATTCCAGAAATGATAAAGAAAGTGTAGATAAGGCACTTCTTGTAAAAGGAAAGAGATCTTCTAAGCCTAAGAAACAAATAGAGCATCGTCAACACGCATATGATGCCCCTGAGCAGGCTAATTCGAAATTTAAGTATAAATGTTTCAAATGTCACCAGCATGGACATAAAGCCTCTGAGTGTACACAGAAGATGAAAGTACAACGTAATGATAGTGCAAAGTATGTGTCGAACTTAAATGAATTACCAGATGTTGATTCCAATTTTGTAACATTCAATTGTGTTTCAGATGTTAATGCTGTTTACAACGAGAATGGAAATTGGATCGTCGACAGTGGGTGTACGTCACATTTGTGCAACGATACAGATAAATTTGGTACTACATTACTACCGTTGCCCGGTAAGCTAAATTTAGCGACAAATTCGAGCACAAACGTACAAGGTAAGGGGACAGTAAGATTTTCTTCATGTAATAATGGTTCTAAAACTGAAGTGCAACTGCCAAATACTCTATTTGTTCCTGATTTGCGATGTAACCTAATTTCAGTAGCTAAAATTACTGATCAAGGGTATAGCGTTACGTTCAAGAAAAACATAGCTAGTGTTCAAGATAGTTATGGTAACACTAAACTTGTCGCGAATCGTAAAGGTAATCTATATTACGTCGAGGAACATTGTGATGGAGTGTCAGCGATTTCTGAGCGAAAGGTTGACGTATGGTCGTGGCATGAGTGTTTAGGTCACTTAAATGCGAAAGATCTTGTCCGAGTCTTAAACAAATCTGGCATGAACTTAAAGATGACAGATGTAGCCGAGTTGTACGATTGTGATATTTGTGCGAAAGGAAAAATGAGTAGGTTGCCTTTTTCTAGATCGAGTGGGCCATGCGATGAAAAGTTGAGAATCATACATTCTGACCTCGTAGGACCCATGCGGCATACGTCAATAAATGGAGCGAAATATTTCGTAACCTT
This sequence comes from Cydia pomonella, assembly GCF_033807575.1. NCBI lineage: Eukaryota > Metazoa > Arthropoda > Insecta > Lepidoptera > Tortricidae > Cydia > Cydia pomonella. The sequence continues at coordinate 3,903,369 of NC_084717.1, read as the reverse complement.
TATCGACGATCATACGAGATGGTGTGAAGTATATTTTCTTAGCAAGAAAAGTGAAGTCTTCACTACATTCAAGGTATATAAAAATCACGTAGAGAATCTATTTAGACGTAAAATAACTTATCTCCATACAGATAACGGAGGCGAATACTGTAATCGGGATTTCGACGAGTTCCTGAAGAAAGAAGGAATAGCAAGAAGATTGACAATTCCTGGAGTACCCCAGCAGAACTCGGTCGCGGAAAGAAAAAACAGGACCTTGTTAGAAATGGCGAGATGTATGCTGATTTCGTCAGGACTTTCTCCGGGTTTCTGGGCAGATGCTGTAGCAACAGCTTGCCATGTAAGAAATCGTTGTCCGACCAGAAGTCTTGAAGGTGAGATACCTTTTGAGAAATGGTTTGAACGACCTGTCAAGTTAGACTACTTACACAAGTTTGGATCTAAGGTACACGTCTTGGACAAGTCAACCGGGAAAGATAAGTTCGCACCAAGAAGCCTGGAAGGAATCTTTGTAGGCTATCCTAGAGATCGCAAGGGTTACAGAGTATGGATGCCAAAACAACGACAAGTTATCATGTCAAGAGATGTGAAATTTCACGAAGCAAAAAGTGAAGGTAAAGAAAACATGAACCTGAAGATTGACCCCTTTGAAATCGACTTAGGAAAATCGATAAATGTTCAAAATCAACCTGTATCGGTAGATGTAGAGTTCCATCCGACTCAAACTAGTGAAAATCCGGTAATACATATCTCCAATCACGAGGATGAGTGCATCGAGTCATCGAGTAGTCGTGATCCAGAACCTGAAGGAGGAGATGATGTTCCCGTTGAAACCCGCCAAATGACAGACGATCCATATATTGTCATGGAACCATCTCAACACGATCATCATCAAGACGATGTTCATGTTGATGGGGGGAGGATAGTAAAGAGAGGTCCAGGGCGACCACGACTGGAGCGAGGTCATGTTGGGCGTCCACGGAAGATATACAACATGGTTGATGTAGAGCCACAGGTTTCCACGGAAGAAGGTGTTGAGTCGACTGGAGAGTATGCAGACTGTGTGGATTTCGTTGGAGTCGCCGAAATAACTCTAAAGGAGGCCTTATCCGGTAACGAACGAAAAGGATGGAAAGACGCAATAATTTCAGAAGTTCAAAGTTTAATCAAAAACGATACTTTCGATGTTGTCAAGAAACCTATGGGTCGAAATGTTGTTGGTTGCCGATATATATTAACAAAGAAGTTGAATATCGATAGAACTGAGAAGAAGAAAGCCAGACTAGTGGCAAAAGGTTTTAGCCAACGTTACGGCATCGATTATCAGAAAACTTTTGCGCCAGTCGCTAGGCTTGACTCGATAAGACTATTAGTTGCACTTGCAGTGGAGCTGGATCTTAAAATTCATCAGTTGGACATTAATACGGCATATTTAAATGGATTATTAGAAGAGGAGATATATATGAAGGTGCCAGATCTCCTAGATGAATGTTTGCAAGATCTAACACGATTGGAGCAGCCAGGTTCACTTATACATGAAAGAGCTAGCAAGATGTTATGTGACCTGAGGTCTGGAGGCAGTGTGTGCAGGCTCAAAAGATCGCTGTACGGCCTTAAACAAGCTGGTCGACAATGGAACATCAAACTGGACGAGCAGCTGAAGTACATGGGATTACAAGCATCTTTAAATGAGCCTTGTCTTTATTTTAAAAATATAGATTCGCAAACTAAACTCTTTGTATTAGTTTACGTGGATGACATTCTCGTCGCTTCGCAAAGAGGTGAATGCATCGAAGATTTCAAAAAGGAACTGGCCACTAAGTTTGAATTGAAAGATTATGGCATTGTGAAATATATGTTAGGCATAGAGTTTGACAGATGTGACAACAGCATGAAATTGTCACAAGAAAAATATATTGATGATTTATTAATCAAATTTAATATGGATAAAAGTAAACCAATATCTACGCCTATGGAAGTTAAGCAAAAGATTGAAAAATCTATAAATAAGTGCAGTGACAGTGAACAGTACCCATATCGTGAGATTATAGGTTCACTGATGTATCTCTCTACGGGAACAAGACCTGATATTACGAATACCGTGGCTGTATTGAGTCAATTCTTGGATTGCCCTAATGAGGAATGTTGGAATGTTGCAAAGCGTGTACTGCAATACCTAAAGCATACAAAACAATATGGACTTGTTTACAAAAAGACAGGTAAATCTTTGCATGGTTACTCGGATGCTGATTGGGGAGGATGTTTGATAGATAGGCGTTCTTATTCCGGTTATGTTTTCATGTTAGGAGGTGGATGTGTGTCGTGGAAGTCGCAGAAGCAGAAATGTGTCAGCACCTCAAGCTGTCAATCAGAGTATGTAAGTCTAGCCTCATCAATGAAGGAAGCTATCTACTTGAACAGCTTACTTACTGAAGTTGGGTTACGTAAGTTTGCACCATTATCTTTACATGTAGATAATCAGGGGGCGATTTGCCTTGCGAACGATCCAATGTTTCATTCTCGGAGTAAACACATTGACATAAGGTACCACTTTGTACGAAGTGTATTAAAGGACAATAAGAGTATTGAGTTAAAGTACTTACCGACCGACTTAATGCTCGCCGACATATTAACGAAGGCTCTGCCTAGAAAAAAGCACTATATGTGCATGCGTGGTTTGGGCATTGCTTGTTAATTGTTTATTTTTTTATAGTTGTTCTTTGATATCACTTTGATTTGTTTTTATATGTTTTATTTGTGTTACCGTTTATTTTGAATATGCACATTAAGGGGGCGTATTGAAATATTATGTTAATGTGATATTTGTAGAATCTGGTTACGCCTATTTTAAGGGGCCACCGTACTGGCAGTAGACGGAACCCTGTCAAATTTGTATTTGTGTAGCAACGGTTCTATGAATTGTTTGTTTACTTTTATGGATGTCAGTCGGTCAATAACAGTTCTCATGTAAACACTGAATAAATTTCTAGTATACACTTTCTTAGTTTAACTGTGCTATAGATCTCTGCTAAATAGTGATAGGTTTATTCCCCACAATATTATATATAGTTCTTAGTGAGAGCGTTTTTAGGAGGTAGGTGCACGTCTATTGCAATGTATAACTTATCATTTATACTATTATTGTACTTGCTTCTGTTGTTTCTCCAATAAATAAATAAATAAATAAAATAATAATGCACCGAGCCCCCTGTCCTGCGCCAGGATTATTGTCAGCCATGATTTTTGCTGTTAAACATCGGTTATGTTACAAAGTGAGCCTTCTGTGCCTAAGTATTAGTTCTCCAAATTAAAAGAGTATAATGACCGTTTATCGCGGAGTTGACAAATTTCGGTACCTCGGATGCACGATTACCGACACAAACACCAGTGAGGAGGAGATCAATATACGCATCCAAAACGCCCTGCGATGCAGCGCAGCCCTCCATAAGGTGTTGGCGTCCAAGCTTCTCAGCAGAAATACTAAGTTACGGGTATATAAAACTATAATAAGACCAATCCTTATGTATGGCTGCGAAGCTTGGACACTAACACTGAAAGAAGAGAGTCAGCTCCTGGTAGCGGAAAGAAAGGTGTTACGGAAGATCCTGGGACCTATCAAAAGAGATGACGGCACCTGGAGGATCCGTAAGAATGCCGAAATCGAGGAGTTAGTGGCCGAACCCAATATCATCGGCGAAACGAAATGCCACAGACTTCGCTGGTTCGGCCATTTAATGAGGATGGGTGAGGATCGAGGTGTTAAGAGAGCTTATTTGGGACAACCGACTGGTCGCCGTCCAGCCGGCCCAGATACCGCTGGAGCGACAGTGTACAGGCGGATCTGTGCCAACTCAAAGCCGACAACTGGCAGGAAGTGGCACAGGATCGGGACAGGTGGCATTCTCTCGTTTTGGAGGCCAAGACCCTCTTTGGATCACTGCGCCACGATAGTTAGTTAGTTTATAATGAAAGGTATGAAGAATAAATGGAACACAAAAGGTACATCTAAACAATTTTATGTGAACAGGAATTCTTTAGAAAGGTTGACATTTTTATATCTATACGAGCATTTCTCCGGAGGGGCATTTTACGTGTCCGGGAAAAAAATGGGCGAATTTACTGTTCCAAAAATCCCTTTAAAATCAGGCGTGATATTTTGCCTCTAATCTCTCTAGTACACCATAAAACATTTATTTGAAATATAATATAACATTTTTTTGAATTTTTATAATATAAGAAAAAAAATTACAAATGCAAAAAATGATGTTCGGTGGGACAGTCCCGCACCAAGACAAAAACATATTACTCAAGATGGAGCTTTAAATCGGAATTATTATGGAGATTCACGTACACTAACTACATGGTATGTGTGTGGCCTCTCCTTACGCTGCGATACTATTGTGTATTCCGCACTTTTACCCACTTTGATCATTTACATTTAACCAATTTTAACCAAAATATTATTTTACCGTGCCTTGTATCAATAAAATCTGCTAAAACATCTCGTTTAAACGATTGTTGTGTATTGTTGTAAATAATTCATCGTTTATTTTATTTAAATTCGGCCGCCATTGTTAAGCAATTACTTATAGCGAGGATCGTTTAAATATTCGAATTTAAATTTAATGAAACCAACAGCCCGTTTTTGTCATAAATCTCATTCAATACAACTCACACGTTCAATAAAAAGAACATGCAATGCTATTAAAAAAAAAAAACAAAGATAAATCAACTACAACATACGCAATAAATTTCGAACTGGATTTCTAGGGTTCCGAAGAGTGGCAACGAAGACCCTATTATTACTTGTATTACCATGTTTTCTGTCTGTCTAATCTTTGAGAGTACCTATAACTATATTGTAGCCTTTTTGGGATTCACACAAATAAATACCCTTACCGGGATTCGAACCCAGGACCATCGGCTTCATAAGCAGGGTCACAACCCACTAGGCCAGACTGGTATATATTGTTTATCACATATATGTATTCCTGAATGATGTGTGTTTTATGGTTTAAGAAATTTATTCTCAAAAAGAATTTACAAAATGTTGTTTTCTATGTATTTAAGTATGAAGTAGGTGTATCTATCTATTAAGTATAGGTATAGTACCACAAGCTTTATTGAGCTTACTGTGGAACTTCCCGGCCTATTCGTCCACACACCAATATCAGATTTGAATTGTCATTTAGTTATCGTGCGTATCACTAATACATATACGGACAGGTACGAGCGAAATGCATGATAACAGAATGGCATCATTAAATATCATTCCGATGTCAGTGAACATTCGAATAGGCCTGTTAGTCAAATTGTCCCATTCATAATATGTTCTTATTGTAAATATTTTCATCTGCTTAGATATGTCGGATTACCTGTCAAATTAATAATAAAAAGCAACAGACAGATGGACACATCTAAACTGTAAGGGTTCCGTCTTTTCACCTTTAGATATGTAATATGGAACTTTAAAATAATTGTATTATAAACAGTAGAACAAAGTATATAGACACATCCCCACTTCTTCCTCGCGTTGTCCCGGCATTTTGCCACGGCTCATGGGAGCCTGAGGTCCGCTTGACAACTAATTCCAAGATTTGGCGTAGGCACTAATTTTTACGAAAGCGACTGCCATCTGCCCTTCCAACCCAGAGGGTAAACTAGGCCTTGTTGGGATTAGTCCGGTTTCCTCACGATGTTTTCCTTCACCGAAAAGCGACACTGGTAAATATCAAATGATATTTCGTACATAAGTTCCGAAAAACTCATTGGTACAAGCCGGGGTTTGAACCCGCGACCTCCGGATTGCAAGTCGCACGCTCTTACCGCTAGGCCACCAGCCACAACAACAACAACACAACAAACAACAACACACAACACAACACACAGTATATAAACACATAAATAGAAATAATCACGAAGGAAAAAAACGACGGAATCCGTCTCGTCCTTGACCTTTTAAAAAAACACGCATACGTGTTTTGCAAAACCGCAGTGTCAACAAACAGTTAATTCAAAAAAATCACAATGGCTATAGAAATTTCACCGGACATAAGTCCTTTTTCTTCCGAGCGAGTATGGTCGATAAAATTCATTGTGGTCAGCCAGCCACGTGGTGGCCATGTGGTCCAATGGGTTCTGGAGTATTGACAGTGAAGACAGATTTATTGACGCGACATTAGGATTTTTTCACGGAACAAAGAATAAATGGAGATGTAAATAATTCATATTTTATGACAATTTTACACAGATCGACCTAGTCCCACAGAAAGCTCATTAAGGCTTATGTTGTGGGTACTAGACGATAATAAATAATTACTTATATAATATATAGGTATATATAAATACTTATATGAATAGAAAACATCCATAACTCAGGAATAAAATGTGAATGATAAATGAATGAAAATGATAAATGAATGATAAAAAGAGGCCTCCTGCTTCCACTACGAAGCAGGAGGCCTCTTTTTATTACCGAGTAGACTAGAAAGACGTCCAATGTTTTCTTATAGTAGGATATAAAGCACAATTTAACTAAATATTTACAAATTTGTACACAAAACAGAACCGCATTATGCTTTTAAAAAAAACCCTTGTTCAAAACTTTTTTAATTGCATAGTTTTTAAGTAACATACCTAATATATAACTTAAATAACGAACAAAATAAATAAACTAAAAACTAAAAAAAAACTAGGTACTGCCCGCGTAGCCAACGTGCTTATCGTTCACGCTCCGTGGCGAACGAAACGCAACGGTCACAGTCGCACTAATATGGAAGAGTGATAGAGAGAGATGACTACGCTACGCTAGCGGAGCGTTAACGATTTTAACGTTGGCTACGCGGCCTGTTTTGAATTTTTAAATGAGTTCTGCTAATTTTTTTTTTTGTATATTTCAACTCGAATCCTTTCTCTGTCCTCCACCCCTCGCACGCAACATTACTCGCGGGACTCCATTCGATAATATTCTCATTTTATTTTATTAAAGTCCCAACCCCACATTTCCGATCCAGCGGTCCCGCTTTCATGCCCTTTTGGGCGAGATTTTGACACGTAATTTGTTGATTTAATGAACTATACACTTAGGGTGACATTCGGATGACGACTGGCAGCGATACTGTTGCCACGTAACTATTGCAGCATTTGCGGCGTTGACGCGGGCGATGTCATTATTAATTTCTTTGATACAAGAAGTTGATACTTTTTCTTTTAAAATATGGACTCTATCAAACCTATGATGATTTTGCCTATGTCAAGTGTGCTCGTAGAGCATGACGTTTGTTCGGTAGTTGCTTTTACTAGAGAGATAGCTGGACTTTACTAAAAGCCACGATGGATTTCCGGGTGTTGACCAAAACATGGTTAAACGCGTTTCAAGATTAGTTTTTCATCAGCTGCATACTTCCACAATAGTTCAATGCATAATAATCTATCAGTATTTGACGAGCATGCTCCTCTCCTCAACACTTTGAACAACATTCATGAGCAAAAAACAAAAAAAAAATCTCGAGACGTCTTCGCCTTCCTGAATCTCAACCTCAAGTTGAGACTTAATCTTTGTCGTGACTAGTACGTTAAATCCGTCATTCATTTTATCATCAGTGAAATTGACAGTGACACAACCCGTGTACTTCAGCAATAACGCGCAACAGAAATGCTGCTAAATCTGTCATCCAAACGTAACCTTGCACAATGCGGTCAAAGCAACTGTTGAGTGTTGCGTTGTTTTTGCGATTCTCTTTTGTTCTGTATTCCATGGAGGGGACGGTAAATTTCGATCGTGTCATGTCACGTTGTTTACAAGAAATTTGCGTTTTCCTTTTCGCTTAATACTAATACATACGAGATTTTCTCGACGCCATATTAGGATTTCGTGCTCAAAATGGTAACAACGAAAGCCTTAGAGTTTTTTCATGTTCGTGTCTCCATCCTAAATTAAGAATGTCAGTGTTTTTTGTAAGCAGCTTCCTAGCTGTTTTAGTTGAAATACTTAATATATTACTAAAAAATAAGGGCGACACTCCATCACGTCCGTCACTTAGTTTAATTAATCTCTGTTGGCACATCTTTTTTAAGTAGGTACATCGTTTAGCAATTAATCGCTCCGAAAGTCACTAAGTTCTATATCTATATGTTTAGCTTTCAACAGTTTCAACCATCACTACTGTCTATTTTTTTATCAAAATTGGAATACTTTTAACTAAAAATACTTTCAAAGATGATCAGTTGTATCGCCTCAGTTAAACAGTTATTATTCTTTTAAAAAAATGGATTTCATTAAAATAAAGTATGATGATTTTGCCAATATCAAAAGTGTACTTGTAGAGCATGATTGCTGCGGTATGGTTGAATTTTTATCACCTATCACTATGCCTATCACTTTCGCACTTATACTTGTCAGAACGTGACAGACATGGTGACAGGCGATAATGGTTTGCCGCAGAATATTGAAACGCATTTCAAGACATTCCACATTAGCTGCACACTTCCACGTAAGTTTACTGTATGCATAGTAAGTTATCATAATTACAATATAAACAACATTGACCAGCAACAAAGAAAATATTCTCGAGACGACTTCGCAATTTTGAAGTTCAATCGGATATCCAGGAAAATCTTTAAAAAGTTTATCTATACAGAGTGTTTATTTAGTCACCTGCAATTATTTACGGAGTGAATATATAGATCATATTGAGGAACTTTTACTATGGGACCAACCCCGAAATCGCGAAAAAAAAATTTACTCTCCCATAGAAAATGTCAAGGTCAGACAGCCAAAATGTATGAAACAGACAATTTTTTTTCGCGATTTCGAGGTTAATCCCATAGTATAAGTTGCTCAGTATTACCTATATATTCACGCCGTAAATTATTGCAGGTGATTAAATAAACACCCTGTATTAATAATAAAATTAAGGCAATAATCCGGAACACACGCTAGGAATAAAAAGAAGAGTATTATTAATTTGTCAGTTGCTTCCTTGGGTAATTCTTCTCACTGATTTCCGACACATGCCCAACAGTCCGCGTATTGGATGCACGAAAACTGTCATATTATTCATTCTTTTCGACGTTAAAGCCCACAACAGCATTCAATATGCATATCCCTCGTAAGTAATTCTCTGTTAACCGAACAGAAAACTTGTACAATCAGCAACACAATTCAGAGACTAAACACCGTAGACTCGGTATCAGAAAAAATCAAAATCAGCGGTCACCAGTATACCGCTCGCGTCGAATGATACGTACGTTCATATAACATATTTTTATATGGAGTAGCTGCCACGTAAAATGCTTGTAGATTTGTTTTGGAATTTTAACTCACAAATTTATTTAGAAATGTAAAATTTAAGGAACAGAAATACGATTTAAACATATTTCTTTTTTTAAAACCGAATGATCTACATAAAACGATTTTACTCAACTTTCATTCTTAATATAAAAACACAATATAAATTAAAACTAAAATATTACTAAATTAAATCTAAAATAAAACTAAAATAAATCTAAAAATGGCCCCTGCGGCATAGTACCGAAGACGCTGGCAGCATTTCCTCGCTGGATCGTTAGACTGATGCGTTGAGCGAGGAAGCTGCCAGCTCTTTGATCTCCTGTGGCGTCTCTGAGTCTCTTAGACAGATCTTTGAAGAGACTCAGAGCGCCAGGGCCCCACGGACCAAGGGTCTCGACACCGAATGGAATAAAATTGTACTCGGTGCCGATACCCCTGTATTTTCCTACCTTGGCGTTCTCCGCCGCCTCTGCCGCTGTCGCTGCCCTCATGGAAGTTCGGTGGAGATGTGACGGGGCTAGTGTGTCTACACACGTTGCATCCCACACCAGCACCCGTCCCATACTCCACGGAATCAAGGACATCCCGTCCGGTCTCTTGCCGTCAGTTCTGGATATGCCGGTCGGCTCTAAAAGGGCCGGCACATTAACTGAGGCTAGAGACCGGCGGATGATGTCATTGAGGGCAGCATGTCTTGAAAAGCGGCCAGCGCTTCGTTGGCAGGAAAGTCCGTGGTGCCCTAGTTGGTCAACTTCACTTCCGCAGGGGCAGCGATGGGGGGCGCAGACCGGGACCCCGAGACGAAGGCAAACTGCAATACGAAGTGTGTCGGGATTTAGAAACGTGCCTAAATTTGGGGAGGGGTGCGCATGGAGCCAGTATCCAGCTTCCCGTGTTCCTGCAGCTAGGAGTCTGGCTCGTCCCTCGGTGTCGGATTCATTTAGTAAAGAAGATACGGTAAATTTACATGCAATGTCGTCCCAGCTCCTTTGAGATTTCGGGTGTTCGGGAAAATTTTGACCGGGGCAAGCAACTGGCCAAGCATTTTTGGCATCAGCCAAGCCCGTAGCCTCACAGTTTGTTCGTAGGATTTTTCCTATGAGACTGGATGAGCTATGGACTGACGACAAAAATGCTGGTAAAGCCACACTGGACGTTTTGCGGATTCCTAACCCACCATGCCGGATGGGAAGGGATCCTTGGGTCCAAGACTGCTCGTTTAGCTGGATATTGAGAACGGATTCTAGATTACTTTTAATTAAACAGTCTATCTGTAACAGAAGATTTTGATTTTTCCAAAGGGGACAGCAGCGAAGCACATAAGTTAATTTAGGGACAAATAGGCTGAATTTTATAATACTTAACGCATAATGAGGGCTTTTTTCTAGCAACCGGTAAGAATGATTTTCGAATTTGGAAACAGAATTTTGAACAAAATTTGCAAAATTTTCTTCGAATATAGGGGATCCCAGGAGGCAAAGGTTACTTTTGTCGAGTAACTTAATGTTAGGTGCAAGTTGGTTGAATTTTTGTTTCAAGTTATCAAGGTTAATATGAGAATTTTGAATAAATAGTTCACATTTGTCGAAATTTAATTCTAGGCCGATGGATTTAAATTTATCAATTATTACGGAAAGGTCGGCTAATACAGTATTTGAGTCACCTCCTAGGGTCCCGTCATCCAGGTACCAAACGTTAAATTTAGATGTCAAATTTTTGATTATAGGGTGTATTGCCAAACTGAAAATTGCAGGCCCCAGAGGATCTCCTTGTTGGCAGATCCAACATATTTCTTGAATTATTTTTTAAGTTAAACCTACGTCATAGGGACATTCATTAGACGAGACAGGTATAGAGGCATGTTTAGGTGTTAGGCAGCGAGTGACTCAATTGCATCCTTTACCGTGTTTTGTCCAAACTACTGGCTACCTTTTGAAATTACCCTTGAAGTTAGCCTGAGAGCTTACAGTGAAAATCGAAATTTCGTTATTTGAGCCTCTTTCGCACGAATATGTAATAGTGACAGAGAGGCAGATAGTGAATCTAAAATTAGACCTTCTGGGGAGTGTTTTAACGTGTTTTGAGTTTGTCGTAATGTAGGCTAGTATGTTTTTGATTTACTATTGCTTCTTACTTTGACAATTGTAGGTAACTAAGGACGCTAAGCACGAAGAATTAGCCACTGTGTGAGTGGGACAGCAATATAATTATACGCATGCGATAGATACAGTAAATAGCGGGTCAATGTACGGAATTATTCGTGCTTAGCGTCCTTACTTTAGCCCGAGTTGTCCATGCGTCATCTGGTAGCAAAGCGATCTGAGTCACCACAATTCGCACTACAGTTCGAAATTCGTACAAAATTGCTTCGCATAAATTAAGGGGCATTGTTCGAAATCGAGCGATTTAAATAAAAGCGAGATAAGCCTTGATGGATGTAGATTCATGATAAATTTATACTTGTAAATCAGCGGCCTTTTTGCGTCATGAATTAATGCGAGGATGTCTTTATTAACGAATACCTACAGTTTCGTCTACGGACCAAGGACGATAAAAGTTAAGGGTCCCCAGCAAACTTGGTTCTCCATGCAAATGTAGTTACGTTCTCATTTTAAAACGACTAGCTAGATTGCTCTGAAACTTTGTACTTACAATTGGGAGCGTGCACGACTGTCACGCAACCTAGTGTCCGCAAGTCTAGGGGAAAACGTCAATTCACTACATCTTATAAAACTACTCCAAAACTAAAAACTACTGAACGGATTTTCATACGACTTTCATCTATCAATAGAGTGATTCTTGAGGAAGGCTTAAGTATATAACTTGTTAAGGTTTTGTGTAAATTGTTTGAAATATAACGATGTTGTCGGAAAAAATCACGCTGGCTAGGAGCTTTAATCGAAAACGCTGCCTAATCCGTTTGAGCTATAACAACACAATGTATGGTGGGGTTGTTTCTCATTCATAGGTCTACAAAAAAGTCCGCGATGTGAAATGTCTATCTTTTAAGGATAACTTACTATATCCATTCTTAACTTCTAGAAAAAGATCACGTAATATGTGGCATTTGCAAAGCTATTTACATGGATACATTATTAACAATTATCAAAATAAATACGTTAGTTATATTAAGCATTTCATACAGATTACAATGGTCCCTTACACCATACTATTTAAATGAATATTTCAGGAGTACTCGTAAATCAAAGTTTCATTTCGAGCCATATAATTGTACGAAATGTTAAAGACGCTATCCGCAGGTAGTTCAAATTTTTATCACCTTATGCGCTGGGATCGCTTTACTTACCCCCACCACGCACTTCGCACGGTCCCAATAGGATAAGGTATATACCTAGGCTGTAATTAGTTTATGTAGCCTCAGATACCATAGTTAAAAAAATACAGCGAATTTAAGATTTACATAGTAAACTTGTTTTTGCTCTATTTCGTTTGTTTTATAAACTAGAGCTTCTTCTTCCTCGCGTTGTCCCGGCATTTTGCCTCGGCTCATGGGAGCCTGAGGTCCGCTTGACAACTAATCCCAAGATTTGGCGTAGGCACTAGTTTTTACGAAAGCGACTGCCATCTGACCTTCCAACCCAGAGGGTAAACTAGGCCTTGTTGGGATTAGTCCGGTTTCCTCACGATGCTTTCCTTCACCGAAAAGCGACTGGCAAATATCAAATGATATTTCGTACATAAGTTCCGAAAAACTCATTGGTACGAGCCGGGGTTCGAACCCGCGACCTCCGGATTGCAAGTCGCACGCTCTTACCGCTAGGCCACCAGCGCTTTTTTATAAACAGTTTTATAAACTAGAGCTATATAAACTAATTTCAGTCCTAGATATACCTCATGTCACTGTATGTGCTAATTTTCGTTACAATCACATACGTTGTTTTAAAATAAGAACGAAACTCCGTTTGTATGGGAAGGTGAAATTTGGCCGAGCTTGCCGGGGACTCTTACGGCCCGATTCGAAGAATGATTGAGACACATTTAAGATCTTGGAAAGATCTTTAAAAGATCTATAAAAAAATTGGCCATAGCTAGCCAATATAGAACAAATTGAGAGTAAATATTTTCCATAAAAGAAAATGGGGACCACGTTTGTATGAAGAAGCGATCGTCAACTACCCTCTTGTTTTAAAAATCCGTCTGTATATTTACGTAGCTCGGACATGCTAAACACAGAGTGCAGCCATTCAACTGTCATCAAACGCATTCAGGCGCGCCCAAATGATATTAATTAGTGCTTTGGGCGGCGCTTTGTGCTCAGTTTTAAAGCGTTGCCAATTCTGTTTTAGAATTAGTTCAGTTAATTTGTTTAGTCATGATTGTTTACGTTCGCCATGGTTTGATTTTTATTTGGAAACTATTCTGTTGCTGTGGTATTATTCGATTTAGATTTAGATTTATTTATTTCACGACATAACTGAATGCCATGCTGACCGCCGACGCCCATTAGACTGGGCATGGCACCAGAAGAAGGAAGATTTCACGACATATGATTACAGTACAAATTACATCAATGTCAATTTATAAGAATCTATATTGTGATCGTCAGAAATAAACTGAAACAATAACAAGATAATCCAAATAAATTAATTTAAATAATAATATATATATGAAAATTTTCACCTGAAAAGGATCGTCAAATAATATCAAGAATAAGCAAACACAATGTCAAATCATTATGCAATTATCAATTATACAGTTATGTCAAAAAAATCATTACCATTATTACCACATAACCACATAACATCACCAATATAATGGGTTGTCCAGTAAAAAGTTTCTCAATAGACGCTTGAATGTTGTATCGGATGTGTCCGTCCTTATTTCTGCAGGTAATCGCTCATAATAGGTCGGACCGATGACACACGGGTTCTTTGCTGCAAGTGCCATGCGACGTGGAACTGTTCGCAATCGAACTGTAGTATTATTCTCTCGAACTGTGAAATTCGCTTCTTTTGACCATAATGTGAAGGGATCAGTGCTGATCACAATCAAAGGTAAGATCCACACTATGTTTTGATACAGGTTTCACTGGTCATACTCGCGGAGAACTATGAATCTACCGGCAACATCGAAAAATAAGAAATTGTTATTATTTCTCGAGTAAAATGTGATCTTTGACAAGGCATATTTTATCAAGTCTAAAATCGAGCAGTAATATTTAATAAAATATAACGATTTGTTGTCCCTAAGTAACACTAATATTTATAAAATATGAGCAGGAAGTCATGTCTTCGCACGGGTAGGTCCACGAATTTAGACAAAACCTTAACAAATTATACTCGATATCCGCTACCGAAAGGTTGTCTGGAAGAGATCGGTTCTTAGCGATAAGACCGCTGCTGTTTACCTCTACATCTGATGCTGTTTTCTTTCTGTATTGCTTTTTATTGAGGTGTGCAATAAAGAATATTTGTATTGTAGTATATTGTGTTATACAATTAAACCTTTCTCAGCAATCACTCTATTCATAAGTGAACACCGTTTTAGAGTTTAACGCGAACATACAGACACACGCGGCGGGGGACTTTGTTTTATAAGTTGTAGTGATTATTAAGAGTATTCCAGGCTAGCAGATACTTCTGTGCATCAATTCATTCGCTATTATTGATGCTAACTTTACACAATAGTTGTGTTTTTTTTTAAATATATAATAGGCACCAAACGAGTAGAGGAGCCGCCTGATGGGAAGGAGTCATCACCGCCCATGGACATAAGCAACTTCGGAGGAGCTACTTATACGTTGCCAACCTTTGAGAACCCTAAATACCTGCTTCTTGAAGAACCCCATATCATAGCGCAAGGGAAACACCTCAGAAGGCAGCTCATTCCACAACTTGTACGTTCTGGACAAAAACGAGCGAGATGCCCGCTTGTTCTTGGTTTGCCACGTGTTGAGAAAGTGAGGATGAACTTTGTTTCTTCAGCGGGAGGTGCGGTGATAAAAACGCGACGGTGGCATTAATTCAAAAAGTTCTTCAGAACATTGCTAGCAGTATGCATTGGCATTGAAAAGTTGTTCTGCGTATTGGCGCTCTTATACAACCGTCTGTTTACAACCGCTTACCCGATAGTATCAGAAACGCAGCTACCACCGCAGGCTTTAAGTATAAATTAAAAATGTGGCTCATGAGCGAAGTGTTCTACGATTACGCAGAATACGTTAACCTACCTATTATAATTTAAAGTAAATATTCTGATTATATAAATAATATTGTTGTTACTATTATAATTTGAACTTTTATACATTGATTTTATAATGAATAATTAATTAATTCAACACTGTGATTTTAAAATCGTAATTACAAGGTATAAAGTACAGAATGTACTCACTATCAAGAAAGGACTTGTAACTTTTTGTTATTAATAAATATTTGTATTTGTATTTGTATAGCTATTGTATTACCGCCACAATCCAACTATATCAAATCATTACCGAAACAGCTTGCTGACCAGTTACAGGTCGTATTGTGGCTGCGACCACTAAACACGGTTTCCAATGCGATCTGAATTAATCCTTGTGGTGATGTGACCGCTTAATGCCTGTTATTGAGGTACTGCTAGCCAGGGATGTTACGGAGCTCCGGTTCCAGTTCCGTTAAGTCGGAACTTCCTATTGGTACACGTCAGTTTCAGTTCTAATTCCGTTACTTTTGAAGCGGAGTTATATCGGATGTCAAAGACATTTTTTTGCTTTTAACACCTAGAAAGTCATTTTTTTTTGTTACTGCATTATTTTTAATAGAACTACCCTTAACCTCTCACCTCTCACACAGGCTCTGATTATGGTCCCGGCTGCGATTCCGTTTCTGGTTCCGATAAACTAAACTTAAAACATCTGGTTCCGCTTTCGGTTCCCATAAAACCACATCCATTACATCCCTGCTGCTATGCTGCATTATGAAGCGTTTACAGAGCCCGACACACACAGGTGCCATTTTACTTGTTAAATGCTACGATTCGAGCAGCACTACTCCGTTGTACTCAGAGACGGGCAAAATTTAGTCGACTAACGATTACCGATTAAAATTAACCGACTTAATAGCGAGCAACGATTAAAAGTGACGATTAATTAGTTTTACATCTTGATTTTTTAAATTTGTTACGTACATAAATGAGCGCCTGTCAACGTTCAATCAAGAAATTTAATCGATTAATGTTCAGATTAAAAAGTTAATTGATTAATGTCAATTTCTGGTTGTACTACACTACACCATTTTTTTCTATGAAAACCCAGGTGAAGCTTAAATTTTGTAGATATATTTAATTTAGAAGAGTACTGGCGCAACTAAAAAAATTATAAATACTTTGACGACCGGTTTGGCCTAGTGGGTAGTGACCCTGCCTACGAAGCTGATGGTCCCGGGTTCAAATCCTGGTAAGGGCATTTATTCGTGTGATGAGCATGGATATTTGTTCCTGAGTCATGGGTGTTTTCTATGTATTTAAGTATTTATAAATATTTATATATTATATATATCGTTGTCTAAGTACCCTCAACACAAGCCTTATTGAGCTTACTGTGGGACTTAGTCAATTTGTGTAATAATGTCGTATAATATTTATTTATTTATTTATTTATTTGAATGACTTTCCCAATAGCTCTCAGTATTCTCACGCTATTTAACCGGTTTTAATTCCCATGTTAATCTCCATTAATTATGAAACCCAAAACATAAAAGTACATAAAAGATGAAAGCATTTCCGCCCGTCAACCTGTCTAGTTATCTCTTTAGTTTTGGCATATTCAGAACTATAACCGCGAAAATCGAAGTTCGTTTTCGAGCAACTATCTGTGTCACTCTAATTACGCTTTCATTGGAGTAAAAGAGAAAGATGCCCGAAATTTGTTTACTTCGGTTTTTGCGGTAGGCCCGCTGAAAACCGTTATAGGAAAAACGCCTTTATGCACGTATCTATAAGTGTTCATGTTTGAAAGTCGAGTACAAGAACTATACACTAACATGAGCACGAAGGGTTCATAAAACCCCGATGAGACTTCATTGTTTTGGACCGTTTTTGGCAATAAAGTCTGAGTTTACGCACTAGTATTTTACATGAAGCGTTTTTGGACCCAGTCTTAGCGAAGGACTTCGTTTCAGCCTGGGCAAAAAGGCTTTCGTATAAATGTTTTCCTCGATGTTTTCAACCGATTCTCGTGAAATTTTGTCAGCAGTTTCATTGATTAAATAGTTTTTTTTTTGCGATTCAGTTTTTGGTAGTTCTTCAAAATGGCGCAGCCATACATTTATTCAGATTTAAGTTATGCTCGCGAGGTCTACAGCTCATAGAGTTGAAGGAAAACGCTAATCGAAACGTTAATAATGTATGGAAACTGTCACGTGACTTTTTGTAATATGTGTCATCCCGATACATTCTTAGTTTTCATTTGGCGTTCAATGAACGATTCTCATCTTGACTAGGCCCCCAGTTCTTCACTTACCTCTGAAAATACGCACGCAAATAGATCCGAAACGGCTTTCGAACTTTAGAAACATACGTTTGATACATACCTATTTAAAAGAAAATACATAACTTACATAAATTACAGGTGCAAGTTAGAATGACCCTCAGGTTTCTGATTCTCATATTAGTTTTTGATTGAGATTGCATTTAGCAGAGAACATTGGGTTAATTGGTTTTCTCTACTTAGTGCTAGATAAATATAAGCATGATAACTGTCCCAAGAAGAGTCTTCTGTTGATAGGACTTTCTTCCGAAGAAGTCAGGGCACACTAATTAATTTAAAGAAAGAGTTTTGTATTCCAGCAAAATCATAACATAAGTTTATAGAACAAGCAAAACTAACGCTTGCTTAGCACCACATAAAAACACATAGTTTCTTTTTCACAAACCGCTTAAACAACCGCTGCGTTTCCCGACCCAGTGCGTAACACTGAAGAGTCATTTGAATTAATGGAACACCCGGGCCGATTAGACGGCGGGATCAGGCAACTCATCGGCGCGTGGTTTAGGTGGTCTACACATTGGACGCCAATCGCACACGGCTGCGGTGTGCGAGCGGGACATCGCTATAAGGTTAGGTGTGATAGAAACAGAAACTATACGGCAAGAGAAACTAATGTAACATTTTTTGCTCCTTATGACCTAAGGAATGCTTGGTTAAAAATGTTAAAATCTGTGGGGTTTGATTGGCCCACGGTTATTTTTAAGCCGTTTCATACAGTTTGGATGTCTACCGTCTCCAATTCTCCGTCAATTGCTAAAAGGTTAACTGGAAGAGATCCCTGAATGGCCTTTGTACCTTACTAATGATATGTGTTTTTTCCTGTTTTATGATTCTTTTTTGTATATTAAATATATTACTACTACTACAAGTCTTACTGAGCTTAAAATGGGACCAGGTTGATCTGTCTAAAATTTTCCTATATTAGTTTTTTTTTAAATTTATATAGCACTGTCTCGCTCACACTCCGGAACGGCGTGTGGATTCGTACCAATGTGAAAACCGCTTTAGCCATCAGATTCACGGTTTAGTAGCGAACTAGTTTTAAACTGGAATCCTACATATTCAGTCCCGACATCCGGACATTTAGTCGCTTTCAACAGATAATATAAATTAGTTGATGGTTACTGTGCGAATTTAGTTCTTAGTTTCCCTGGAGGTCGATTCCAATTTAACAACTCGTTATGGTTTTGATATGACCTCGACGGTCGTGTAGGTAATTGGTGTGCATCACACATGCCAATTCGAACGTACACAGACTTCTAAATTATGTATACGTCACAAAAATAGTCGGGATCTGTTTAAGAGCATATCCGGTATCGTGTCCTGATTAGGAAAAAGTAGAAGAAACATTTTTTGACGCAAAAAAGTACGCGGTAATTTCAAAAATGTACACCGTGTTTTTTTTGATTTGCGTTAATTTCGAGGGTGCATTCCTGAGCTTAAATTAAGTAACTTTCTCAAAGACACCGATATTCTAATTAACTCCATTTCGGAGAAAATTAATCATTAATTTTTATCTTATAAGGCCCTTACGAGCGTGCACACTTGCCTTAGGGCCTGTTTACTTATTGATTAGTGTTTAGTGCGAATTCATACATTTGCTACTAAACGTAAGTACTATCTCGGACGATCAACGTTCGAAATGGCATTGATATGTCACAGTTTTCAATTGTTTGGTTGAGTTAAATGTAATGCCCGTGTTACAACAACGCTATATGCAACATTTAGTTACTTATTATAAAAAAAAAAATAGTAAAAAAAAAAAAAAAAATTTTTTTTTTTTTTTTAATTAACTATGCCATTTAGTTTTCTTAAACGTACTTACCGATACCCCGAAGTTACCGAAATTCAATAAAAACACGGTGTATATCATAAGGTCAGTCGGGATAAGTGAACCATAGAGGAAATCTGCGCTGCAATCAGTATATGAATATTGATGTCCTATTTATTTATTACCCAATTTTTGATCTAAGTATATATATAGTTTAAGACTGCTTATTTTTGACTTGATCACCTAAAAAGAAAAATGTGGCGTGTGTGTTTAGTTGATAAAGCAAAAACATGCAAAATAAAACTGTGACATGTAATGTGATAACTTGAAAAATAAAATATCTTGGTTTTAACAATATATATATATATATATACTGATTTATACAGAAATTAACAATTTGGTTTATCGGAGAACACAATTCCCCTAATGATTATACCACACGGCTCAATCGTAAGAACATTTATATACTTAACTTATTATTTTTTAAGTAAAGTACAGCATCGATAGTAGCAGCAGCATATGAGACTACGCGTCAAAGTTAGCAGGCCTAAGCCTCTGATAAATAAAAATAAAAATACAACAATCTGAAATGTATGTTTTTTATTACAGCGCCATCTTTCGACGAATAGCGGGATCAACTACCTACACAGCAACTATACAGCCAGTATAGCGGACGTCGCGGAGATTTTAAATATAGCGTTGCTCTAGCTTTCCGTCTTCACACAGAGATGGCGCTATTCTCAAATATGTATTTACATGTTAAAAGTTAAATGAAAATATATTAATGTGCTATTTAAGATAATAACTTACTGTGAAAAAAATACAATACTTACCTTTGTTTCGGCTGAACATTATAATACCAAAGAAAATCAAAAATAGCGGATCAGACTAAGCACCAAAAGTATCTAAGAGATTGAGACATTCTCTTTGTTGAGACTGAGTCGATCGTCCAGTGGCGCCCTCATAGTGGGAATTGCGTTTTCTAATTTCTAACTAGGGCGCCACTGAACAGTCGACTCAGTATTAACAAAAAAAACCGGCCAAGTGCGAGTCGGACTCGCGCACGAAGGGTTCCGTACCATTATTTATAAAAACCGCAAAAAAATATGTTTGTTGTACTTATATATTTATTTTATTCTGTTTTTAGTATTTGTTGTTATAGCGGCAACAGAAATACATCATCTGTGAAAATGTCAACTGTTCATGAGATACAGCCTGTTGACAAACGGACGGACAGCGAAGTTTCAGTAATAGGGTCCCGTTTAACCCTTTGGGTACGGAACCCTAAAAAACGGGATATGTATCAGATTTCGTCTATTTGAATATAGAGGTAATGCCCGTTTACCAAGTTTCAAGTTCCTAGCTTAAATAAAAACTCGTACCACATATAAACTTCTATCCCCTTTTTAACGTCCTTAGGGGTTGAATTATCAAGAACGTTAAAATAACTTTTTTTTAATCTTACATTATGTTTTTCTATGAAGTTTCAAAGCATTTGTAATGGATTCAAACTTTCAACCCCTAATTGATCCTTTTAGGAAATTGTTTTTTAAAAACGCTGAAATAGTTTTTGTTTTACTCTAATAATATGCTCATATACAAAGTTTCAGCCCAATATCAACCTTCGTGCATTCAGACAAGGTTCGCAATGACACACCGCGCATGTTTCGTGAGTTGTTCAAAGGGATAGGCCATTAACTTATAAAATAATTATTTATTTATTTATTATTATTTATTCTTAGAAATTTTACGTTATGGGGGCGCTATCCGACTCCTTCGCTTGCCTTTTACTTGTACATTCGGATTGCCTAATCATTATCAAACCATTATTTACCAAGAAGTTCAATAACCCCCTTATTCATAAACGTGTACTAAAGTTACGATGATGCCGCTAATCATTGTTTGTCCCTTTCCATCATACTAATACATCGAAAAAGGGATAAACGATGATTAGCGGCATCGTAACTTTAGTTCACGTTTATGAATAAGGGGTAAGAAAATAATTTGTCGTTGGTGGTGGTACGAAATGATAAATTCGGCTCGTGCCTACTTAGAATACTTTTTATTACACACAGAAAAGAAACAGAATTCAATTCAAACTTTTGATATTAAAATTATATTATTTTGGTTATCAGTACCTGGGCGACCGAGCTTTGCTCGGTTATAACTATTTATTGTAATATGGTGATGTATAGGTGATAATCTTAACTACATTTTTTTACTAAATTAAACTTGTCTAAAACAATAAAAATTAAAAAATTATATATAAACTTGAACATATAAAAAAAAAAAACAAAAGTTAGTCACCGGGCGAGATTCGAACCCGTAACACTCGTTTAGCAGTCCGCGTCTTAACCCCCTGGACCAGACGGACAGTGGCCGGCAATACGAAATTAGCGACCATATTCTGCGTCGAAAGAAAAACGCATGAAAACTCAAAAACACGCGTTTTCCCAAACATAAGACTAATCTAGATCGATTGTATACCCCCAAAAACCCCCATATACCAAATTTCAGCGAAATCGTTAGAGCCGTTTCCGAGATCACAGAAATATATATACATATATATATACAAGAATTGCTCGTTTAAAGGTAATAAGATTCGAATAAGATTCGAGCGTGCATTTCACTAGGACCCTATACCTGACGGCGCGAATGATGATCCCTATGCTATAACAGTTCATCCACATCGGTTTTTGATAGACTTCATTTAAAAATTATTTAAAGAAATAGGTTTTTACTGTATTTATATTAAGTACTTAATTGTTCTAAATAAAGAAATGCGTTTAAGTACAAAAAAGTCTAAAAACAGTTGGTCCATATAAAAATGAACTGTTATATGGATCATTGTTCACCGTGTCAGGTATACTTGTTTATATAATATCTAATATTGGGGAAACCGAGCTTTAATCGGAAAACATAAAGAACTCAAAATTGACGTTTTCCCAGAGATAAGACCTAGCAAGATCAATTTTTCGCCCCCGAAAACCCCCATAGCAAGTTTCATCGAAATCGTTGATAACAAATGACATAATTTTGACATCTAAATATAAGTTTTAACACATTCACTGCCGGGAACCCACCTGGTGGGCGCTCGTAAACTCTGTTCAGATGCCGGACAACCCGCTGGGCGGGTTGTTTTGTACGCAGCTATAGACCACCGGTTTCTGGGGTGGTGCGCCGTTTTTTGTCTGGCAGTGAATGTGTTAATTGGCCCCGTAATAAATGTAACAATAATGTGAAGTGAAATTAATGACAATATCATGGTATAAAAAGTTTATTAAGTAGTTACATCCGGTATTTACAAAGTAAAGGGAATGAAGTTGCACGTTACATTACTTCATTACTTAACAAACCTTTAAATAATCACTTTAAATAAACGAGTCTTCATAATAATTACTTGCGAGTTTACATCAGGAATTTTGGAAATTGTGATATTTTTACTAAGTAACGTTGAATAATTTACCATTTACTTGTGTATATTTGAAAACATTAAGTTGAATTCTTAAAATACTAATCGTCCTGAGAACAGCAAATAGTTAAAATCACAAATTCAGTAGGGCTTTAAAAATAAAGTTCAACCCAGCCTCCGAATTTATAATAATAATTATAATTTATATAATATACTTACTAAAGTTTTACGTATAATTTTATAGCTTACATATTTCCCTGTTTTGCTTACAACCTTAATAACTTAGTAGGCTAGGGGTCGGCCGGTCGAAGTAAGTATTTTACAGATGACGTCAGCGTAGATTTTACCAGTCATTCCTACAAATAGTCTCAAATTCATGTTTTTTTTATGGTCTGGATGCTGGCCCTTTAAGCCAAATCTCATATAACGAAACCGTAACCGGTCAAACCGGTCGGACAAACTTTGTCAGTAGAAAAAGGCGCGAAATTTAAATTTTCTATGGAATGATAACCCTTCGCGCCTACACTTTTTTAATCTGCCGCTTTTTTCTACTGTCGGAAATGTCTTGACAGACTCTAGAAACAGGTAAAACCTTTGCTGGCTCCATATAAACCAGTGACAGTAGCCAACCCAATTGTTGTTTAAGTACGATACCTACTTTGATAAAAATACATACCTTACATAAATAAATATATGTATTCATTATCGCACACTATTTGAGATTTGTATTTTTATTTAAAAATGCGCATTGAGTATGTAATACTATTTTTCGTCATATTATGATTTTTCTTAAGTCTTTCGCTCCCCTCTCTTTACCATATTAGACTAACGGTTGTGCGTATTTGATAAGTATAAATAAATGCTAAAATTTTAAGTCTTGGAAGCATTTGCTACGCTCTGCGCCGCATTTTCCATACTTCTTAAATACCTATTTAGAGATTCTGACGTATTCTGTATAATACTCAGTCCAAGTCTGTATTTGAATTCTATTAGACGTTTAAGAAATGTGAAAATACCGCCTTCCTGGTTTAGAGGAGGGTACGTTATAACTTCTGGGTACATAGTTGGTTTTGGTATTGAAGTACTAGGAACTGGTGCTGGTGCTTTTGTTTCTGAAACTGGTAAAGTAGATGGCATAGTTGAAGTCGTTTCTGACCTTAATTCAGTCGTAGTTTCAGTCATTAAGCTCTTAGCTGTTGTTGTCTCAGTTTTTGCTTCGTTTGTGTCAGTTGACTCAATTGTATCCACCGGACTGTTTGACGAAAACACCTCGTATACTCTGAAGGCTTTAGTCGTAACGTCTAATTCATTTGACATATCAGTTTCAGTAGTTGTTTCTTGTTTGTTACTGTTAATTGGAAGAGTCGATACACTTTCAACTACAAAAATACTTTTTTCAGTTGTAAGGGGTATATTTATTGTGGTTTTTGTTTCTTCTGTAGGATCCACAGATGCTGCGTAAACGGGAACAATTTCTTCTTTAATTTCAGCTGTTTTGTTTTCTGATTCCATTTTGATTGGTTCAGTTGGTACTGGCACGTTTTTAACTGTTAATCCCAGAGCTTCGTCTATTTCGTTGCTAAGAAACACATCCTTGTTTTGCTCCTTTGCTGCTTTAAGGATTTCCTCAATGGAGCCTGTGATACTACGCTTTTGGTAAACTGGACTCCTCTTTTTCCTATTTAAATTTCTTGGCCCATGCTCTGGTACAACAGCGGGAGTAACGGAGTCTGACAACTCTTTAGGAACATTACCGACCACAAACTTATTGTCTTCGCTACCTTCATCTTCGCTTGTATTTTCATCATATTTAGTATCTTCGGGTTGTTCCTCATTATTTGAGCCTAGATACATTGAAGTTGGTGCGTACGCCATTGGTGTGCTAGTGGATTGATGTTCACCATAATATTGACCTTCGAAGGGATACACTGGTTTGAAATCGGAGTCCGATGATGGTTTGATTCCATATACGACAGCGTTAGACGAATCACTTCCGTACGATGATATTTCAGATGGTCCTGTTTGAGGTGCTGCGTAGATGGGCTCTACTGCTGGGTAAGATGGAGTATAAGCAGTTGGTCCTTTATCGTATGTGTATTTACTTTCTGTTGTATAAACATGTCGTGTCTCATATTGTGGCTGTTGTGGGCTGTAGTTAACTGGCTCAGAGTATACAGCGCCATGTGCGATGCCAGTTTTTTGTTGCGGATAGCGCACATTGTAATTGGGCTCATAACTGCTCGTTGAGACGTGACGGTATCTAAGGTCTTGGTCTTTCTTCACCGGGTATGGGTTTCTATTTATATGAGTAGTTTGGCCAGCATAGGGGTTAAGCTTATGTTTTGAATGTGCTGGCATTCCAGCTAGTACTGTTCCAAGCATTTCTTCTTCAGCTTGTCCGTTTCCATCATTGGCGTATTCTTCAGCATTGTGTTTATATATATCATCTTTCTTATCTACTTCGAACGTCCTTCTAACCGGCGTTGCGAAAGGATACAAGAAGTAGCTGGCTATACCGACCAAACTTGCTAAACCAATAACTCCAACTCCTACAGAAGGCATCACTTCTCTGGAGAAGTAATTGTAGATTTGCGAGGTAATTGGGCCAGTAACATCTGTAATAGTTGGTTTCTTCGAAGGCTTACTAGATTTTGTTTTATTGCTTGTTTTAACTTCACTAACTGCTGTGCCAGTTTCAGGTTTAGGTTTGGTGGTCTTGCGCTTCTTTGTCTTCTTTTTCTTGGTAGAAGTGCGTTTGGGTTTCTTTGTAGTGGCTGCTGGGGTGCTGATTTCAAGTTCGATTTCTTGTTCTTTTGGCTCCATTGGTAATAAAGCAGATTCATTTACAACAGGTGTTTCTGTTGTAGTAAGTTTATACTTATTTTTGTTCTTTTTCTTTGTCGGTTTTGAGGTAGCCTTGACTACAGGTAGGGTCACTGTTGGCTTTGTAACAATTTCCTTTTTTGTAGTAGGAGGTTCCGTAGTTGTAGCGATAGTGGTGGTTGAGGGTGTTGTGGTGCGTTGGGTTGTAGTACTTTTATTTTTCTGAACATTTGATAATACAGTATCTTTAATTTTGTTGTACACATTTTCATTTATAGCTGATCCTCCAGCAACTAAATCAGATTTATTCGTACTACCAATAATCGGACGTTTAACTACTGGTACTTTGTTAACCTGAGGACGTTTCGTTTTGTTTTTAGAAGACAGAGGTTTCTGTTTCTTTATACTGTCATCTGCTGGTTTTATGGGCTCAGTGGTAGATGTAATATTTTCTTTATTCGTAGGATTACTTAGTAGAATCCAGGTAGAAATGCCTTCATTTGATGTAGATGATTCATTTGATGCGTCATTTACTTTATTTTCAGATTCCAACTCTTCCATGGTGACTGGTACAGCGACACCTACATGTGCATTTTCTAAGGGTTCCTCTCCATTTTCGTGTCTTGTTTTTATTTTATGTTTTTGTGCAAGTTGATTTTTAAGTTTCGGGGGTATTCTGGTGTCAGCTACTATGGGTGCTGGTCCTGAAGAATTAGAAGGATTTTCAAGCAACTGACTGGTAACCATCTTGATGGAGTCACCGATACCAGCGCCTTTAGTCTTGACATTTCTCGACACGCTGTTGGTAGTCACTTCTTCTTTCGTCACGTTTTCTGAAGCTTTTTCAGTGGAACTCCTGAAATTAAGAGAAGCATAATGTCAATAAATGAGCAATTTAATCGAAATATGCATTTATAATTATCTCATATAAAAGTGAAAAATAGTTAACTTATACTTTATTCAAAATAAAGAAACATTTATCTACCTAAGCATAAAAATAAGAAATACATTAGTACATTACGATACAAGTGCGAAAAATAGGAAATTCGAAACGAGTGGCGATAAATTAAAACACGACCGAAGGGAGTGTTTTATATCGACACGAGTTGCGAATTACCTATTCGCACATGTATCGTACAACGTTTTACAGTACATATGGCCCTTTTAATATTCGACAAGTAACGTAATATGCTAATTTTCGCACTAGTGCGGTAAAGTAACACAATATGTACTGTAAAATATTATTTACTTATTTGGAGAATCTTCTCTCAGTCGGTACCTTATGTAAAAAGCCTTAGCTACCGCAAAGTGATCTAAACTTGCAATATGAAGGACTTATCTTCATCAGCTGTTTCTCAAACTGAAGTAGAATTTTGAAATTTTAGAGATATAAATGTACTATAAGCATACTATGGAGATTGTCTTATTTGCACTACATAAGTGGCCATGATATATTTATGGTTATTGATGCCTGCATCAGTGAATAACACTTCCCTGGTACTTTTGTGACTAAGTATGGTTAATTTTAATGGTAAAAATAAATCATATTGATTATTAGTTGAGAAATGATGCCATCTAAGATTTAATTAAGTTTTGTTATTTTAGTTACATGTTACCTGTATACCTACGGCCATACCGCGAAAAATCTGTCTTTTTATCGCTTGAATATGCAATCTTTCTAACCCGGGGTTAACCGGTTAAACCGTTAACCCCGTGTCGAAATATACTGGTGACCATGGTAACTCCAGGTTTAACCGGTTAACCGCGGGTTAGTGATTGGTACAAGTGGCCCATATATGCAGATAATATGTTTCTATGTTGGAAGTAGGCCCGGGTCCATGAATCCATGATGTTACCTGTCATATGTATTTAATCAAAACCAGTGAAAACGCATCATTGTACATATTTTCATTGCTTTTGATAGTTTAAACCTTTTTAATTGACACACTAACATATGATAATTTACTAAATTACTTTTAAACAACTTTACAAATAAATATAACACCGTTTTAAATAAAACGTCCAGGTTAAATAACACACGTTTATTTCCAAAATAGAAAGACAAAAATAAATTATATACATTACTATTTGATTTACTTTAAAAAAGCTTGAAAAAAGTTAATTAACTATTTACACATATGATTTGCTCATTTTATTCACAAATTAGGTCATGTGGAAAAATAGGTATAATTGATATATACCACTTTAATAGGTTATTTTGTACTTATGTAGTTTTATATGGTTCGCTTCATGATCATATTTCATACAACAATGTGCGTAAAATATACAATTTGATCTAATGATTCAAAACAGAGGAGTCATACACATTTTATAGTTCGTTAAATGATTAATTTGTTAGCGTCTTTTCTGTAGACAGCGCAATCCTTAACTTTGGGTTAAAAATATAACGCTTAGGCGAAATATGTTTTTTCTCAGACTTGCAATGAAATGAAACTTACTTTAAATTAGGTTCGGAAATATTAGGTATCCGGTGCGATGAGTGTATATGATATGTAAAGGAATTTCAGACAGCCTTACACACCTAGGCCTGTAAGGAAACCTTCTTTTATTTTTAAACGATAAATTGTAACAAAACGTCTTGTAATGGATTCGTAATTTGTTTTTAGCTGTACACAGTCGAGTCATAGGTTTACAGACCTACGAATAAAACAAATGGACTAAATTTTTTTTTTTTCATTGAATGTTTGAATTAAGAGTTTTAGTCTTTACAAACCTCGGTGAGAAACGGGGTTGCCGGCCGCGTATCTGCTTCCTATATATACTTGGCCTGCAACCCTTCGTTTTCCGGCCTCTATAGTAATGTACTATTTCAGTACTAAAGACTCCTAACTAAGAGTATTAATCGAATTAATTTTAAAATGATTTGCTGAAATGACATTAAACTTTTCAAGTAATCTATATCTGGTACTGGTTTTTAATGCTAGAAATTGTGATACGAAGACGATAGAACTCATAGAACGAGTACCTAAACGTTTTACATACAATATTTATTTTCTACACGCTCCATTTTATTTGTATTTAAATAATTAGCTTAAATTATTATAAAAAAAATATGACGAAACCTGATGCGGATATCATCATTGGTATGTTTGGGACGTAACACGTTCGTTGCATTTGTGGCCACCTGTTGAATCCTGCGTTGCGGAATTCTTTCATATAAACTAGATTATTTTTTAAGATTAAGTTTTGGTCAGTTATTGTGAAATGACGTGTATAAATTATCCTTTTATACAATCGCCTAAGCCTAAGTACGGTACGAGATTAAAAAGCTTGATTATATCACTATTGTATACAATACTTTTTATACGAGGCATCTAAAATAATACTTTTTTTGCTATAAAACCTAAATAAAATGAATGCAAATTGGTAAGTATCTCAGTAGACAAAAATGTAGTATCGCGCCCGTTTAGTCTATTCTATGAGAGCGCGGCGACACGTGATTGGTATTTTTTTTATAGTTGACTACAACGTATTGAAATGAATCTTATAGTTGAGCTGGAAGTCCATACATGAAAAGTACGCAATTATAGTTTGGTATAGGAAATCTTAATTCAACCATTATAGTCGACAAGTACAAAAAAATTTTTTTAAGATTTTTAGCAACAAAACTAATACCAGACGTAGATATATGTTATTTAAAGGACAACTTCGATTATGTGGAAGCGGGTTTTTCGCGGAGAGTTTGTGAGATTCTTAATGCACATTTTATACAATAGGTATTTTCTTAAAGCACGTGAGTCTTAAAGCACATTTTACACAATATTTTCGTCTTGAGTCCTCATTTCTTAGAAGCATGTCACGCAAAGTACTTAAAAGGAAAGTGGACGACCACTTCTCCAGAGAATCCAGTCAATATCTTAAGGTTGACTGGTAGAGAATGCCTCGTGGCATTAAGTCCGCCTTTTGGAATGTAAGATTTTTTTAATTTTGTGCAATAAAGATTAAATAAATAAATAACATCCAGAGAGGAAAATGGGAGCCAACTACTACTTTTGTATGGTCGCTCTTTAGCGATAAGACCGTCCGTTGTCTACCATAGTCGAAGTTGTGTGTGTAATTTGTATGTCATTATGTTCTTTTCATATTGGTGAAGTATGGACAAGCGGTTGTTCACATTAATAAATGAAAAATGCAACTGTGACTGTATAATTTACATAAGTTTTAATTTCCAAATTAATTACGATTGATTCCGAAATATTCCGATTTGATAATGTAATTGAAAGCAGTCCTTACTTTTATACGCAATTATCTCATAGTAAACTGTTACATTATTTCTATGGTTGTAAATGATGATCGGGTAATATACATAATAACGTTAACGTACATAACGTTTAAATACATATACATAATGTATTTAATCGTTAATTTTTCGATTTTCAATTTATTCCTATTTAATCAAAAAATACAGAGGTTTTGTACCAATATACTAATATGATTAATTCCTTTAATTGCCAGGGTTTTTAATAAATATACGTAAATACATAAAATAAATAATTTATCAATACAATTTCAGAAATTTAAAAGACGTTTAGGTTAAAGCTAAAAATATACAAAAAATACATCAAATACAGGTCTGTACTAAAATTACATCTTCAATGCTTCCCAGTATGAATATCGCTATTACTAAACTAACATTTCTAATATCATCGATTTAATGTCTAATATATTTAAACTAATAAAGTCTGCCGAAGCTAACTTGCACCGGCTTTAACAGAAAAAGTAAGGGGATGTAATTATAAACGTAAAATTTATCAATAAGTTTATAAATAAGTAAGTAAATATGTCCTATAATATTTATTTATTACCACATAGTCATGTCATAGCAAATACGATGCAGAGTTAGCTTGGTTGGACTCTATCTACATACAAAATAATTAATTTCATAAATACTGATTTAGTGGCACGAAAAATAATATATGAAATTCAATCAGAACAGTTACCCTTAGTCATTAGCTTATTTGACAGCAGTATTATATTATATGTGACAGTACACTTTGAAAGGTACCTCAAGGGTCGGAAAAAACGCCCTTCATTTTAGGTTTAAAGAATCTTTATTACTCATAAGAATATTACAATTTACTTACATGAGTAAACATACTTATACTAAAAATTAATTATATTGACGAGTACATTTTTTAATTGCTTATGACATTAAGTGCAAATATTTTTAAATTCTTGCAAAACTAGACAAAGAAATATTGATGTTAGGGTAGGTAAACATTTTTTTAAATATTTTGCCTGCAGCAACATACTCTTGAAAACATAACCCTGTTCCATACAACAGAGACTTCCTTATAAAAGTGTCAACCATTAAAATGCCCCAATGACACAACAAACAACAAACACTGTCCACTCATAATTGGGTCCGGTCCATACATAATGGTTGTTTTTAAAATGAAGGGCGTTTTTCCGAGTCTTGCTTATGGCAGTTCACGCTTACGTTGCGTAGCACCACATTAGTATTCGGGAGCCGCTAATAATGGCGTA
Organism: Cydia pomonella; assembly: GCF_033807575.1. Lineage (NCBI taxonomy): Eukaryota > Metazoa > Arthropoda > Insecta > Lepidoptera > Tortricidae > Cydia > Cydia pomonella. The sequence continues at coordinate 3,872,075 of NC_084717.1, read as the reverse complement.
AGCGTCCGCTATAAGGACATACCTTTCGACGTGGACTGTCACATATGTTTTAATTAAATGAAATAAATATTTGGGGACAAACTTTCTTAATTGCCAAAATCATAAAATGGAATCTTCGGCTATTTTACCCTTCGTGCCCAGGCCTCTCGTTTCTTTCGGTTGTGCCTACGCCTAATTTCTAATTCGTTTTTTTCCCTAAGTTCTTTTGTTAACGTCTTCATCCATTCCTTCAGTTTAAAGAACAAAGTAGGCTTTACTGAACTTCTTACTTCTTGACTATTTTTTGGTATTCTCTTGTTCCAGTTTCTGTCTCCAGGAAAAGAGTTAAGATGCCACGTCTTGATATTATCATCCCACTGCCACTCAGGTCGGTAAACCTGTACTTTTGGTGCTTCTCTTGCAAAAGGCAAACTACTGAAAAAAGATGCTACACCATATGCCGCGGCAAATATCATTGCTATAGGAGAAAAGAAAAATGACAGCAATCCAAAATTAAAAGGACTCAGTGACACTAACCAATTTAAAGCATTTAAAGAAGGACGGAAAAAATCGAAAAAGCCTGAAAAACTAAATAAGTCGTCAAGATCACTACTTGGCTTACTGGGTTTATGTAATGATGCTAGATTTGTACTGGAAGAACCAAAACCACTCGCTTCTGGCGAGTCTGATGATAAATCCTGGTTGGCCGCATTATAGTTTGTCAAACTCTCTCCTTCCACGGATGCATCTTCCTGTTCTTCATTTTCTTCGGATTCAAAATAATCGTTAGCTTGTGCACTATCTGTTTCTGAATCATCATCGATAGGTTCGTCAAAGGGTCCCGGGAAAAGTTCCGCATCTTCTTCCTCAGTTTCTATTACGACGTTTTTGTTAATGACGTTTGTATTGACAGCTATGTTTAAATCAGGGCATGCTTCCTTGCCTTGTCCTTGGAAAGTGTTGTTTAAAGAAAGGAATATAGTAGGGCAGTCATCGGGTGACGCACTGTATTCTTCCGGTCGTATGACGATCCTATCTGTATACGCGGTCGACGGTTGGAAAGTCGTGACCTCAAAATTGTTTTGCGGATAATTATTATACACAGAATTATGATAGTTATGTTGATTTTTGATAGGATTTTTTGTTTTCATAGGTTTTCTTGTAGTTTTACGATAATCGTTTTGAAAGCTAGGTTGAGGCCAAGGCTGGGGATTACCCACATTAGTAATTATAGGTGTAGGCATGGGTGTTGTAAAAACATAAGTGGGCCTAACGCTTGGGAATGGGTATCTGTCTATTATGTGAACGTTACTGGAATAAACTTGAGTTTCTTCTGAATATTCCGGTTTGGGTTTGTATCTATTGTTTACTAGTTTGTTATAAAGATGATTAAAGCTCTGATAGCTATTTTGTTTTTCCGTAGATTCAGTAGAAATTTCATCATTTAACTCTGTACTTGTGTGGTCACTGTTAAAGGTATTTTCATTGGATATGGCAGTATCCAAATTTAAATGCAAGTCTTCATATTTTGCTTCGTCTCTCCATTTAGTAACAATTTTACGTATAGGTGGATTACTTTTATGAGACATCAGTAGTTTATGATCATGCACAGGCTGGGATATTTTTAAATTGTTTTTGTGATTTACAATTTTAATGTTATTCTTTGTATTATCGTTTTTAATTGGCGGATACACAATCTTCTTTCTTTTCCCATTACTTTTGGATTTTACTAAACGACTTTGTCTAGTAGGTTGGCTATTCATTTCTTTTGACTGAGTAATAAAGAAATATGCATTAGAATATAGGTCTTCTTTTAAGGGTGTAGTCGAATTCCTATTAAAACCATTTTCATAACTATAACTGTTTTTAATTAAATCGGAATTATTCAAAAAACTAATGACAACAGGTAACTTAAGTGAAGTTAAACTACGTTTCTTATATCTAAATCTATACCTTGTAGATTCTGTGGTTTGTACATTGTTTGTTGGTGACGGCGAAGTCACCTCCTGGGGTCTTGAATCAACAAACTCACATAAAATAACTACTAATAAAACTAAAGTCCACTTTGAAAACACACTTTTCCGTCGCGTCATTTTGGTCAAATAGCAGATTACCTGGAAAGAAAGAAAAGAAACGTTAAAACAAGGACATACAAAAAACATTCGGCAATAATTCTTACACACCAATGTAACCAATTTAAATTTTCATGGAACTACTCTAAAATATTGCCACAAATACAAAATAAAAGGTAGCTTATAACACAAACGTCGCCCATTAAAAAACAACATAAAAATCTATTTAACGGTGACAATATCAAACTAAAACAGATTAAGGAGAACAAGTTACACAATAAAGGAAGCCAGAAAAACTATTCCGTTAGCCTTTCGTTAGCTGCGCGAGATTACCGTTACCGACGTGGGATGCCGCTGATGTAAATACGTAATGATGCATAAGAAGGTTACGATAATTTATAAACATTTATTGAAAATTCGACACACTTCAAGAGGATCGACAATTAAACAAATGGCAATGAGAAGGAAAGGGCTTAAGTGGGCTCTTTAATGTTTTAACATTACTAAATATTGACATATCTTCCTAGTAACGGTCGTTAATTATATTAAAATACGTTTTGTTTTATGAACCATGACAATTTATGTGTGTTACGGTTGACGATTAAAGTAAGTAAATATAGGCAGTAAGTATAATGTATGTAACTATGGGTGCACTACATTTTTTACAATTACTTTCATATATTATAGTTTAATATAATCATCTTCTTCTTGAATAACGTAATAAAAGGCATACTACTATATTACCTAATCAGCGACATACATAACGTTATTCTTGGTATACATAATGGTCATAGGGTATATTTACACTTCGTCTAATATACATTATATGCTAGCGCTGGTGGCCTAGCGGTAAGAGCGTGCGACTTGTAATCCGGAGGTCGCGGGTTCAAACCCCGGCTCGTACCAATGAGTTTTTCGGAACTTATGTACGAAATATCATTTGATATTTACCAGTCGCTTTTCGGTGAAAGAAAACATCGTGAGGAAACCGGACTAATCCCAACAAGGCCTAGTTTACCCTCTGGGTTGGAAGGTCAGATGGCAGTCGCTTTCGTAAAAACTAGTGCCTACGCCAAATCTTGGGATTAGTTGTCAAGCGGACCCCAGGTTCTCATGAGCCGTTGCAAAATGCCGGGACAACGCGAGGAAGAAGAAGAATTATTATATGCTCTAAAACCTATTTTTCCAACTAGTGGCGTTATATAATTATATGTAGGTCTCAATAGAAATAAAAAGCTGCCAGAGAAGTAAGCCAGGTTAGGTTAAAGCTGCATAGACAAACGAATATGAAGAAAATAGTGGGCTAGGTTAGGTTAGAACTGCGAGCTCGTATAAAGAATAATGTTTTTAATCGTAAAAAGTATTAAAATATAACATAACATAAGCCATTATACAATACGTCTTTATACTAGTTAAAAATATATTAAAATAGACATTATATTAATTACGTTTTAGATTAAATCATAAAATCACAAAATAAAATATTAATAATTATATTATAACATGTAATAATATATGAAATGGCATTATGGCAAGTGTGGTTGTGGTTTGTAGTGCTACTTACTCTGTAAACCACAAGACATTTATTTTCTTTTTATTTGTCTTTTTATTAATTTTTACAATATTAAAATAACAATGTGTGCCTACTTACACAAAAATAGATATATTGTAGTGTTGGAATAAAAACAAATATCTGGAAGTAATCAAGTATAGTCTGATAAATATAGATTCATTATTATGTATTCAAATACTAAATAATAATAAATCCTATAAACGACGCACTATGTACGACTACAAGTAATACCTACGACACATGTTCCCCAAAGAAAGAAAATTTCTGCCCTAGGTGCTCGTCAAATTTGACCTATTCCCAGCTTATTGATGAAATAGAAACTACTCCGATACAACGTGCCCACGCCAGTCTCGATAAACAACAACATTCGAGACATAGCGTTACAATACCGCCTGCGTTTTACCGCGAAGACAATTTCCCTCAGGAAACGCTCAATGGATTTCGAATAAGCGATATTTCCGTGCGATGCAACAGAACGCCCAATTAAGCTAGAGCTTTATCAAGGTATAAATTAATAGGGATGAGGGTTCAATCTTTTGTGGGTAAGTGAAGTTGAACGACCGTACGGCCCTGACCGCCAACTGGTTCGTGCGTAGTTGTTTGTGTATGGTATTACTGACCTGGATAACAGAAACAGGCTTTTTGGGTTTTTCGGTCCGTTAGCGTGACAGCCGTTAAGATAATTTGGCGATATATTATAACTTCATACTTAAAATTGTCACCAAAATCGTCATGTGGTTACTGGTCAGAAGCTGCTTCTGCCTATTGAATTTTAATGCATTTTGAATATTTGCGGTTTTACACATAAAGTTATTCAATGACTAATATTGTTTTGTCCATTTCAATGACCTTGATGATAATCAACGTATGAGTCATTGTTTTCTGTAAAAGCTTCGTATAATTTAACACTAAAACCAACTTTCTCGTATGCGTCATTCGCAACTTCATTATCTTTACAGTTATCGTCTTTAATGGCTTCATGTCCATCAGTCGCTAACATCTTGGAAATGTCTATTTCCTCAGTAGAAGATTATTTAATGACACATTTAAGTATAAATTAAGGGTAATCATCGGTTTCCTTTACACCTTTAAGTATGATGTTTAGAGTAAAAATATTTTCCTAGTAACGGTAGCGATTGACCGTAACATACAAGAACTTAGGTGCATACGAGTGTTTCCAGGTCTATGTTACTAGATAATATTGAATATTTACTAAGATAAAATAGGAAACAGTATTTCATATTTGATGTTATTAAATTAAAATTATTGTATGTAAATCTTTGTAAAGGTTCATGTTAAAAAAAATGATGTTTCAAGCGTTACTTGATCAAGTTTTTTGGGATAAAACTTTGCATAGATTTTTCTACCAACGGGTGATAACAAAAAAATGAGAATTATGTCAGAGCTGTGAAAAAATACTCATATAACTTTATACGATACTTTGTTATTATTAGGCAACATATACATGATAATTATTTACAATAACATTAATGGATGTTAGAATAAGACCCGTGGTCAGCTTTTTCACGTAGTTTAGATATAAAGTTCGAATAAGACAAAGGTGTACACCGTTTTTGTCCATCATTGCCAAAAGGAAATTAACTTTCATCATCCAAACTGAATGATTTCCCTTTCCGGCACTGAGACCATTATGGTCGATTTTTACTGATCAGTGTATTCCGGGGCTCTTATCTTCTAGTAGCATTCCAGACCTATATTTTTTAATGATCAAGCTTTTCAATCTTGGCCTGAGTATGTACGAGATTGTATGTACTTGGTAGTCTAATGGACGGTACTCTACTGAAAAGCTCTATCAAGTATATCACGATTGTTTATTGTCTATTTGACACTAACTGACCAAATCCATTACAAATCCAGATCAAATTCATAACCTGTCATTTCAATCAGAATACGCGTCCTAGTCTATTAATATATGAGTAGAGCTGTATTAAAACCCCGCTAACTCTTATACTTCGTTCTTCAATCATTATGTTAATAGTGTAACTGCCTGCGGCGCGTGCGCGTCGGAATGCGTTCTCGTTTGCACTTCCAATCCGTTTCAATTTCTCGAACAATTGTTGGAATGGTTTGTTAAGGAAGGAAATATTAACTCCCATAGGACGGATTTATAGCTATAAATATGTATTTAGTTAACTAGCCTTTACCCTAGAATCTGTAAACTGGTTAAAAAGTATCTCATGTGCTTTTCCGGGACGCACAGTCTTAGGCTAAATAATTATATAAAACAGATCCAGGTCTGCTGTATGGATAGTTACAGAAAACTCATAATCTAAGCCGTTGAAGGCAGGACCTTTCAATTTGAAACGAATATTATACCAGCGTTGTTGTAGAACTTGCAGACCTCCATTTTTTTCAAAGATGATTTTAATGAAAACTCCAAAGGGGTTACTAAAGGATTACTGAAAGATATTTTGCAGGATCTAAATTATAAAAAAACATAAATGTTAAACAATCATTTCCCAACTCAATAAATAGCATAAAAATGTTTCACAACGGTTTTTTTTTTCAAAGCAAGCTTTACACATTAACTTATTTCGTCAATTTTTATTTTAGCATCTTTCTGTTACTCAAATTATTTAGTTGTCAAAATATACGTAAGCCGAAACAAAGCATGCCAAACAATGGTTACTAAATTAATATTTATAAAATACTTTATTCTGTCATTTTTAATACCTCAATGTCGGAAAAGATTTGTTGGGAGATGAAATTTGGTTTAATTATTTCGGTAAAATAGCAGGATCCCAAACAAAATTTAATCAACATCGGTTGTCGGTTTATGGGTTAAAGTGAAAAGTTAATTGATAGCCAGAGTTTCTTTTATATTTTTAATTAAACATAAACTGAGGAATAATTTCTTCGTTTCATTAAATTTTATAACCAATTAACTGCCAGACGTAAAAGCTGGCTATGGAAAGCTGAAACTATAAATATCGCATACCCTTTCCTAGATTCTATCAGATGTAAAATCTTACAAGGATTTGCAGAAGTTAAGGAACACAAAGTATAATTCTACTTATGAACCAATTTTAAGACAAACGACTGTCAACTTGCGAGCAACACTTCCTATCTTTATAGTAGAAACATATCAAGGTAAACAACCACAAGGCATTACATCAACAATAACCTATCAACCACCATACACTTAATAGATACCACGCACCGCGATAGATGACAATTTACGTGCAATACTTGGTTCATCGCAGACGGAAACACTTTCCACTTTATGTCACTTTACGCTTCATATCACCTTCATATTTTTTGTGACTTCTAATACAGTGCATTAAGGTTTATATTACGTATTGTTTTCTGTTAGGCTGGAGGCGGGTAAATATAGTTTTGGCCGGTTGGATTGCTTTTTTGTTTCCTGTTATGGTTTTTCTGTGTTATTAATCGATTTTGAAATAATTGGCTTCAATAATGTAATTTGACAATGTAACTGTAGCGTTTGTTACCAATGTAGCCATGACGACACATAATTTTGACCTTATTTCAGTAAGTTAACTATGGATAGCAGCTTGAAAAATAAACAAACATGAAAAGTCAAGTTTAGAGTTTAGCACGACTATGATAATACTGATAATGAAAATAAACGGTAAAAATTGACGTCAAATCTGTTTTCGCCATAACAATCCAAAGAAGAAAGTGTAAGATTTTCAAACCATACGTTTTTCGTGATAGTGTTAATCATGAATATATTGATCATTCATTATTCAACTAGTTTAACAACGTTATCTATACTTATACACACAACATACGAATATTGTAAATTTCACAAAGATGGCGAAATTAGTTAAGTAACTCGTTTTAGATATAGGTATTATTTAGCTGTAGGTCCTAAAAACAAACTTAATAAATAGTTTTAACAAGGAGTTTTTAGAAATGCTTTAATATACAGAAGATTATTTCTCAAATGTAACTACCACTACCTACATACGACAATTATATTGATTAACTAGCTAAATACATTCATCTCTCTCGATTCGATTAAATTAAATCCCAATATTAGAGACAGATTGGACAAATCCATTTGTATAATTTTGACGTGACTTAATCCACACTTGATGTATTAAGATCTAGATGTAGGAGAAAGGCTACTATTATCAGGTAGCTTTAATCCAGATAATTAATTATCTACCCAGCTTTTACTTAGGATTAGGTCTGCAGTAGCTTTCTCTGCATTTGTTGCTTTAGATTTATTAAGAACCTAGGTCTCTCCATACACAGGTAAACACTTTCAGTTGCACTTTATATTTATGTGACTTTTAAAATGATGTTTATTAATTGCATATTATAGCAACCTTTTTTATACGTTTTTTTTTATTTTACACAATTAACTGGGTACTAAGAATTCCGCCAAATTATCGATCCCGCGGAAGAACCCACTAACCACTAAATTTATTTTTCAGTTCGAACAACAAAACAACGGTTAAATCTTCGATTTTACATAACAACACCTTCATCTTATTACATTTTAGAAATTTATCTCATTTGATCAACCAAACAACAACTGTAACTCTTCGATTTTGAATAACAGGACCATCATCTTCTTATCAAATATCTTCATCTGCCAACATATTGTCTTTACTTTTCTTTATTTCATTCCTATCTTACCATCAACAACAAGGTCCATTAATAGATTTATGTCAAGCGTGATCGTTTATCAGAACGGTGTCACGTCATTGTCTCAAGTTAGAGTTCCGTTAGTACGCTGGTCGGTATTTGACACACTTTGCCTTAAATAAATGGGTACTTTTGTTCAAGTAACTAAAAGGATGGCTTTGTCCTGGCTGTCATTCTGTCACGACAGTTTTGTATTTTCAGTCCTTCTATATAGAAGGTTGAATATAACGAGTACCTACACTAGATACATACATCAGTGGCGTGTAGGACCCATGTGAGTAAATCCGTGAATTTAGAGAGGCTAATGGCCCGATTCGAAGAATGAGATACAATAACGATAACTTCTGGTTTAGATAAGTTCTCATTTAGATATCGTTTGTATGTCGTATAATTGACAGAAGCAGCTCAATTCGGGAAACCAATGTCACTTTGACGTTAGAAATATTGTAGATAAATCTTATTGGGATCACAGCGGAATCGAAATAAACGTCAATTTTAACTATCGATATTTCTAAGATCTTAAACGTGTCTTAAATATTAATGGCATGTCATGTAAAGTATCATATGGAAACTAGTTTATATTTGCAAAGAAGGCTAACCAAAACCATACTATGTTAACGTTGGTCGCAATAGAAAACATGTCTCATTTTCCTTTAATTTCAGTTGTATATAATTTTAGTATGATATAGCGAGTAATCTTGATTTTTAACGGAAATATATTTTCAGAGCAAAGAAAAGGAACATTAAGCCGCAGCCAAATATACACTAGACCCTACTCATAGTGTTGTGTTCCTGCCAGTGAGTAAGGTTGCTAGAGATCAACGAGGGTGCGGAGTGTTAGGGTCGGCAATGCGAATGTAACTCCTCTGGAGTTGCAGGCGTACATATGCTACGGAGACCGCTTACCATCAGACGGGCCGTATGCTTGTTTGCCAACGACGTAGTATTAAAAAGACCCTTTTTATTCCGGTCGGTATCCCTATCCCGCTCCCTATTCCTAAGTATCGCGCGGCACTCCATATTTTTTATTCCCTTCTTACCATTTTTTCTTGGCTTAAGATTTTTTACCGTTCACTTATTTTACTGTTTACAAAAAGCTTACTATAAAAACAAAATTTGAAATAAATGTTCGGTTTATAGAAATAGAAATAGGCGTATATTAAATCGCTAAAATAAAGACAGGCACGCATCTCATAGTGTATCACGGCAGAGTGAACATTAGAACTTACGAACCTTTTCTTATTTAATAATTAATAAGATATTTATGTTTCTGACTAACGCAACTTGGATCTGGTGTTTTTTTTTTTAATTTCCGCGAATTATCCAGTTATTCATCATGAAGAACTCCCATCTAATGAACTGTGTTTCAGTGATCGAACAAAGTAAATTAACATCAATCACGTCACATATAAACATACCCACTTACACACACATATAACACCCACATACCACACACATACACATACATATAATTGTTGGTGCAATAAAGAATATTTACTTACTTTACTTACTTACTTACCCTATTTTGATAGGTCAATTTGATTTGACGTTTAGAAAATGAGAGGACAAGTGAAAAGTCGATATCGATAAAATTATGACGGAAGACAGTGCCGTTATGTGCTTAAAGAAATGATTATTACTGTACAATTTTACGATAAAATGAACTGAATTATTTATTGTCAGACTAGAATCAATGTCAGTTATACAGTTGCAATAAGAATAAGTCTAAAATGTTAAAAATAAGATGATAAAAGTACTAACACTCTTAATTTATCGAGTAAACAATATTTTGTTTACTTCAAGAATGAGTCACATTTGTTATTATCATTTAGAAATTGCTTGTTATCGATATCGATAACACTTGAGTCGATGTTTAATTAATCACTAGCACTGATACATTTTTGCCTCCCGAAAACCGGGCTCTGATTATAAATGATGAAACAGTAAATCCTCAAAAGTTCAATAACTAAAATCGTGCAATCCTAGAACATATCGACACAAATGTGAGCGTAATGGTCACGGATGATGAAATTTTGTTTACATAATGCACCATCACTTTTGGTGCAACGGTTCGGGTCACAGTTGATCACGTTGTAAAATGGCCGTCATTACATTTAACGACATCCTAATAATTGCATTATGTTGTAAAAAAAAAGTTAATACAAATAGTGTAGGAAACTAGCTATTTCTGCAAAACTATTGACGTTTGAAAGTTCTCATCGAATATCAACAGTTGATATTAGTTACTATTAATTATTTTATTAAGTACCATTAGGTATATTTGAACGTAAATAAGATATTTTTGGACTGTTTAAACTGACAAATATTTAAGATTGGTAGGCCTTTCAAATAAATATAATATTAAATTTAATTATTGCAAATTCTCGTAATGTAGTATTTACCATTTCATTTTAGCCAAAAATATCACCTATTACAAATAAAAGTACTAATTAATAGTTAGTGAGTTGATAAGATTTTTTGGGTTTTACTTTCTGAATTCATGAGAATCATATTATGACTGACTAATTTACCTAGTCTACACAACAAAAAAATTAAATACTATAAAATATAAACATTAACTGGTTTTAATTATTAGACTTGGTAATTTAATTAAATAAAATTATACATTATCTAACTAACAATAAATGGGACGCGCTTTGAAAATGCATCATATTAGCTTATGTTATTACATAATAAAAGCCATTAAAATACGAGTGTGGGTTTATGAAACGCACGAAGTGAATTTTATATAAGGATCACACGAGTTCAGGACTTCGGAAACCGCATTCTTTCACAAAACTTGAGGATATAAATAAGGTCTTCAAAACATCTTGATCGCTCATTTTAGACGAAAGTTTTGCTATAGTTAGGTTATAAACAACTAAAAAAAGTAATTTTATTCTTACTAATTAGAAGATAATCTGAAAATCAATTGGCAGTAAATTAGTAAATGAAAACTATTTTCATGCATATCACGCAACTGTAGTTATTTTTTAGTTCAAAGACAAACTAGAGTGAATATGTAATTGACACTTCATTTCGAATAAAACGTCATCTCGACTGATATTTAGAATAGAGGAAAAATCTAATTGCTTTGGGTTTCAGATATATTCGAAATTTGAATGTAATTATAAAATCGATATTGTTGAAATAATGAACACTACTTACATATTTACGAATAAGAAATTAGTTGTAACCAAACTGTTTGTTTTCATGCTGGTTTTATGAGCATTATTTGAGATTTATGAACGCATAATAAAGGCTTTATGACATTACGTGTGTAGATAAAATCTTATAAAACAATGATTTATTTTTATAAGAACCAAACTAACCCTAATCGACCATTAATATCACATTATCAATTTAAAACACTAAAAAGTTTGCTAAATACATAAACTTAAGAATCAGCTCCTGCGCCAACGCCAGTGTAACAGTATGCAGATATGGTGAAAGTGCCAAGTGCATTCTGTTAACTACTCTGCTCCACGGTGTTCTAGAAGCCTGCTCTCTCTAGGGCCAAGGGCCACTTTCATTTGTTTACGATATTGTAGTATTGGCTGATATAGATTGGATTACAACCGGTTATCGGTAAAAAAACTTAGTCTAGCATATTGTCGGCTGAGAATACGTTTGTGCCATATCCATTTTTGAGTAAAATATTTTTTCAATGATTCCTTAAATAATAATATGCTACAATTGACACTAATCCGTTAAAAGAAAATACTTTTCAAAAATGTGCCATAACCAAATTTTATCGTATAGGGTAATTTATACATTGTTAACAAAAAATTCGCACATTTCGTTTATAGCGGCCCTGCTACACTTTTTCGTTGCAGACATAGCTTAGACAGATGTCTGCTTAATTACTTAAAATACTCTAGTTATATGTACAATGTGTGCATCCACAATGCATAATTTCATGTACGCTAATTATTTATTCCTATAGATAGACTTATGGTATTATTATAAACGCTTTTCAAGTCCAACAAACAGTTAATAATCGTTTGTACTTATTTATTTATTTTAAAATTTTCCAAAAAGGTACAAATTCCAAAAAGGTACAAATTCCAAAAAGGTACAAATGACGGACGTAATACCTTATCTGTCATTATGACATTTGTGTTTGTTGAATACGTTGTTTTCCTTTTCTTTTTGTATTAATTCGATATGTTTTCTGAAAGAGATACTTATTTGTATGATTTGATATGACATATATTTTTTTTATCAAATTTCTCTAGAGAAAAGTAGCTACTGTATGTAATTGCATGATTTCTATAGTAATCTAAATTATATATTTTTTTCTTACCGAATGCATGTTAATTATTAGATGTAATGTTTTAAAAAGATGTGTCCCGCCGAGTTTCTTACCGGTTCTTATTGGGATACCCTCCTCCAATTGAGGGGGATTTAAATCTTCTCGGGTCAGAGGTGTAGGGTTAGAGCCGGTGTAGCTTTATTTGACGTTCATAAGCGTATTGTAATATGCTATGTTAATAATAAAATACCTTTATCTTTATCACCCACCCTAGTGCGGTAAAGTAGCTAAATTTAAAGGGTCATAAGTACTGTAAAGCGTTGTCCAATACACGTGCGAAAAGGTAATTACTTTTCGCACTTGTATCGTACTATTAACATTTAGAATTGCAACTGCAATGAATTAAGCACCGATAGATCAACTATGTATTTTTATGTCACTTTAGTCTTACAAAAGTCAGTCTTTTGATATTATTAGGACATTCTTTCAGTAAAATGTACCAACAATGGATACGAGAAGAGATATTTTACAAGCTTTTATTTAACTTGCCCTGTTAGTATGTAAGTTTGGCCCACTTCCCGATTTCCTATAGAGCTGAAAATTTTCCTACATATGTAAGTCGGGTGATAATGCAATATTATGGTACCATCGAGCTGATCTGATGGAGACAGGAGGTGACCATAGAAACTTAGTGATAAAACAACTCAACCTTATTGTATTTGGGGTTTTTAGAATTTTCACGACGAGTGAGTATGTTGTAAGAAAAGTACAGCCAGCGATAAAAGCTTGTAACTAAAATGTTTTTTTTTTTGCCAAAAAACCTATTATTTTTGGTACTATACTATATTCGTTGACTAAACTTGTCTTTGTAAAACTTTTTTCACATCGTTCTTTTTTTATTCCCTTAATAAGTGTTTTAAAAAAATGTAATTATTAATAGATGTATAGTTCCTAAACAATGAAAGTAAAGTAGCAACTCAAAAAATCCTATAGAAATAAGTTTGTATGTAGAAAACATGAAACGGTATATATAAACTTTTTTTTTAAATTACTTAGTCGTTTCATGTTTTAAAGAGAATGGAAAAATCATTACAACTTTACATCTAGTATACAATGGTAAATGAAATTATTAAAGATCGTGATAGAATATTAGCACTAATACATATCGACACATAACATAATTTCTAAAATCAAGGAAGCAAACTCGTGGTTATGAATTCCAATTATAAGAAGACAAAGTAGGCGTCATAATTTCAGTTCCAATTATATGGGGGATCATAAAGAATGTAAGAAACTTAGGTAATTATTCGTACATAATCATAATTTCGTGGATAACGTAATTATTACTAGTAAACATTGTATCTATAGTACCTAAAACAGAGTTTTTGATGATCAGAAAACAAATAAATATCAAAGAACTAATTAAGCATTAAAAATACGCTCATATTCGGTTTATTTATTTATACGTTTTACATTATTTTATTTTTAGTGTATTCTTTTTTAAATGCCGTGTATCTCTTGAAAACATTTCAGACGGGTCTAGCAAGAAATTGAGATGGGCTTGGAAATGTCTCCTTAAGTTTAGGATAGATGTAAAAATTGAGATAATAACCTAATAATACTTTACAGATACTAATGAAAAGATTCGATTCGTGATTTAATTACGTGTTATGGTCAAGATCTATAAATTAATCTATTTATTTATTTGATTATGTTATTATATTTACATAATATCATATTTTCTGAAATTAATTAATCAGTTATTTCATAATTTGATAATATACAGGTGTAACAAAAAGAGTGGGGGTCCGTTTAAGCCCGCATATTTGGTATAGTGTCCGTGAAAAATTGTTGACGCATAAAAAAATCTATGGGACCGGTCCGCCAAGTTAACCAACCCTCCATACAAAAGTCAAAAAATTTTCGCTTCAACAATTTTTTGTTTTACTTTTCCCTAGTAGCCACTTAAAGTTACGTTCCTGTTCAAATCATTTTCACTATAGAAAGATAATAATAAATTTAACATCTTGTTATTTTTTAAATATGTTTAACTCTATAGCTATGAAACGGTCACTTTAATAAACACTGTCGATTATTTTCATGAAAAAAATTATATCGCATGAAAACATTAAATAACTTATTTCTTCAATCAAATTTATCAAATTTCCGTGGCCTCTATTTTTTTACTACGCATTTGAAAAAATAAACAACTTACCGGTTAGTCAGTTCACACACCGCGCGCGCACGATTGCATACGTCGACTGACGGCGCGGGCGCCGCAACGGTGCGTGCCACTTTACCCGACCAGTTAATGACCCATTTGGATCTTGAGGATCCCCTGTTTGGTTATGTGTTTATGTTATCAATACCCTAATTTAATTTCAAATTTTCATACGTAAAAGATCAATAATCATATTGATACAGATACATTTTCATATTTGAAGTTTTAAGTTTTGAGCGAATAAAGATACAGAAGGAGACATTTAGGTACCTTATCCGGTTAAGCGCTGGTGGCCTAGCGGTAAGAGCGTGCGACTTGCAATCCGGAGGTCGCGGGTTCAAACCCCGGCTCGTACCAATGAGTTTTTCGGAACTTATGTACGAAATGTTATTTCATATTTACCAGTCGCTTTTCGGTGAAGGAAAACATCGTGAGGAAACCGGACTAATCCCAACAAGGCCTAGTTTTACCCTCTGGGTTGGAAGGTCAGATGGCAGTCGCTTTCGTAAAAGCTAGTGCATACGCCAAATCTTGGGATTAGTTGTCAAAGCGGACCCCAGGCTCCCTTGAGCCGTGGCAATATGCCGGGACAACGCTAGGAAGAAAGAAGGTACCTTATCCGGTTAGTGAGTTAGAAATTTGAAGGCTTAAGGAACCCCTTGGTTATGTGTTTGTTACTACTTTCCGTTTGGAAATATATATTTCACAAATGAAATCAATTACAATACCATGACAAAGGTATTTCCCTCAAGTTTAAACACATTGAGTGCCGGGAACCCGCTCGGCGGGTTCTCTGTTCGTAGTAGCTTTCCTCTAAAAAGCGGGAAAACGCACGATCGGCTACGAACGTAGCGCTACGAAAACGTTGACAGCTAACGTGTTTTGTTAAAATTCTTGAAATACTAAGGCCAGTTGACTATTCATTTGGACCTAGCAAGGATCCTCTATTTGGTTATGAATCGTTTGTTATTAACCCTTTTTTGATTTTTTTGTAGGAAATCATAAATTATGCCGAAGGAAATGCATTTTCTTCAAGTTTTGTATCCTTAAATGTGGGTGCATGGCTCATTCTCCCAGAGTCGTTTTTGTGTGCCTTTTCTAAGAACTTTCAGGTACACCCACAAATATGTTATGTCTACACCAATGGTAGCTAAAAACCCTTTTGATTATCTATTGGTTGCAACTACTCTACTGAAGCTGTATTTTCAATAATCGATCGATTTCAATGATCAATAATCATCGCACTCTTTCTTAAATAAGTAAAAATCCCTAAAGCACTTACCGGCCGAGTGAGAGTTTGTTTTACTCGCGCACGTGGGTTGAGTATAAACTTTGAATAATCTTGTGTGCGAAAGACTTTTGATCAGAAGTACCTATACGAAGTGTAATTGTGCACAGCGCCATCTATCGGCAAATAGTCTAATTTGCACGATATAATGCACGTATGCTGGTTTTTCAAGGATGTGAACCGATTTCAAAAATTGTTTTGTTTTTTATTTATTTGAAGGGTAGTTTAGGTCTTTAATGTAATTTCATAGAAATTTCAATTGTTAAATTGCAAACTGAATTCGGAAATGTGTTTTGTTAGTTAAAAAAACAAGTTATTAAGATAGACAACTGATTATATTTTTTCCTGTAAAGTTAATGTTATGAAAAAAGGAATTATACATTTTCTTCGGTTTTCTGAGGTAAAGAGGAAGGATGGTTTTTTTTTAAATTTTTCTTCACAAATCATTTTTTTCCACTATGAAAAAAAATATGAAAAATTATTTTCGAATTCTCAATTTGAGCTCTTTCAAATGATACCACCACTTGACCTAGTCACTAGACTTTCAAATTATGCCACTTCTTCGTACTGGCCATTTTCCATAGTTATTAAAAATAAAATTGCATGCTAGAAAAGAGAATTAGATGCTAGTTAATGACAGATAATTAAACCTACCTAGTCAATTTTTCTTATATTAGACAATTGTTTTTTTCTGTTGAATATTTACTGAGCCCCGATTATTTCCTTATAGTCTACTTATTTTCCCAAACTTGCAATGAAATGTCGTAACTTACCTCAAATTATGTCCGGAAATACTACGTATCCGGTGTGATGCTGATGAGTGACGATGATATGTAAAAAAAATCATACAGCATTACACACCTACGCCTGTAAAGCAACCTCCTTTTGTTTTTAAACGTCAAATTGTGGCACAACGTCTTGGAATTCAACCATCAAATAGTAGTAGATTCGTAATTTGTTTTTAGCTGTGTAAACCTACGAATAAAACAAATTGACTAGATTTTTTACTAATCTCGACGTACTGTACTAATCTCGACGAGAAACGGGGTTACCGGTCGCGTATACCTATCCGTCGTTGTCGTCGTCGTCACAATTTAAGCTTGATTTGGTATCTTAGACTTGCTATACCTGATGTTGCTCCGACGCATAAAAAAAAAAAAAATTAAAATTTAATCTGTTTATTTCATATCAAAAAAACATGCATTTTTTCTAACTTAACTACTAATCTTAAATTAAAAAGATTTTTTGAGTTAAGGAGTCTAGGCGTGTAGAATTAATTATACAGTACACTTCATCTTTGTATACATTTTCATTATTTTCGCATTTTAAGCATGTGTTTCTTTATCATAGATCTAACTTGCCCACATGTTCGACCTTATTCTAATGAGCTTACTAATTCATATGGAAATCTATTCAATATACGCGGTACAATGCATTTCCATACTCTTCATGCATGAAAAACTGTGTTCATTTGGTACGTAATAGTTTAATGAAATTCTTTAGACCTAAACCTAAATTATAACGGCCAGTTATATTAAATTGATCCTTTATTTAAATTTTTTTTAAGTCGAAAATCCTTTCGCGAATTTGACAGTGACGTTCAATTTGTATCAAATTCAGATTCTATTGCTATCAAATCTGTTTTATTGGACCATATTACAGCTTTATATTTTATACATATTTTTGATATTTAGAACTAAGTAATTTCAATTAAATAAATTCCAATATACGACATTTAATTTTAGCGCCATCTTTGTTTTACAAGGTAAGCCACATGAGCAACTCGGGAAAAGAAAGTCATCGTGTTACTTTTAACTCTGAGCAACCCAATTGGGCTTGAAAGTTTTTGAATCTGTCGCTAGATGACACTGCACCTTAGTTTATAACAGCTGTATGTAGATGTCGCTATAATCAACCTTCGTTCGATACTACTTTTTAATGTGTTCTGCTATTTGTCGATAGATGGTACTGCAATACTGTTAATAATGACAGTAATATACGACCTTGCAATTAATGTCCAAAAACAAATGTTTTGAAGGGGATGACTATACAACACAATAGATTTGCTTTTCCTAATGAAACATGTAGGTAGAATAGAATAGAATAGAATAGAATAGTTTATTGCATATCACATTACAAGCATGGATGGAATGGAACATATAGGTATACATGTGACACCCTGTAAGGGCACAGCAATATAAGAGGGCTACAGTAGGTAATTAAATTACAATTATTTCGCACATCATTAAAATAATATTACACATACATTCACGCATGATCATTTGATTGTATTATAACATTATTTCCTTATATAAACGAAGCACGGTAATATTTTCATTTACTGACTTTATCAAAATATTCATTAAGATTATAAAAACATCCATGAATTAAAAACAGCTTCAGGTGTTTTTTAAATTGACCTACATTGTCCAGATCTTTGATAGAGTTTGGGAGGTGGTTGTAGATTTTCATAGTCATATAATGTGGGCTACTTGTGACAAGTTTTAATTTTGAAAAAGGCACTTTTAGTTGATTTATGTTGCGATTATTTCTTTTGATTTGAGTTGTATCTTTGAATGAATATAAGTTTAAATGTTTCCTAACGAATTTACATGATTGGAATATGTACATAGACGCAACGGTCAGTATTTCATGTTTAATAAAATAAGGTTTACACGACTCCATTTGATCAATGTTTACTAGAATTCTGATGCACTTTTTTTGCAGAATAAATATTTTTTCAATATCGCAGCTATTTCCCCAAAGGACCAGGCCATACGATATTCGCGAATACGCATATGCGTAATATGCCGCAAGGGATGTCTGTAGGTCTGTAACTCGCTTTAGATGCTGAAGGGCGTATATAAAAGACGATAATTTTTTTGACAATTTTAGAATATGGTCTTTCCAGCTCATATTTTGAGTCTAATTCTATTCCTAATAGTGTGGCAGAGCTCACGTTATCTAATTTTGAATTATTATATTTAAAGTCTATTGGCAATGATGATTTTTGATGTGGTTTAAATTGGATAATTTTAGTTTTATTTATGTTGAGCTGTAGGTTGTGGGATTGCAACCAATTAGTAATTGTATTTAAGGTTGACTGTAATTTATTCTGAGCTTCTAAAGTAGTAGCGCATGGCAATAGTATAGAAATGTCATCTGCAAAAAGCGTGCTATGCACATCAAGTATGTCGGGAAGATCATTTATGTAAATAATAAATAGAACACAGCCTAAGACGCTACCTTGAGGGATAGAGCCCTTTATGGGGACTCTATCAGATCTAATGTGCTGTATTATTGCTCTATCAAAGTCTCTATGCTCTATTTCTACATATTGGGAGCGATCACTCAAATAAGACTTAAACCAGTCCAGCGCAATACCTCTAACACCTATGTTATATAGTTTATCTAAAAGGATTTCGTAACGGACTCTATCGTAAGCCTTACTCATGTCGAGTAATAGACCCACAGCATATTTTTTGTCGTTTATAATACTGAATATCTCTAGGGCATACTTATAGATTGCTAAGGTAGTTGAATGATTTTTTCTAAAGCCATTTTGATTTTCACTAAAAATTTTGAATTTTTCACAGAAACTATAAAGGCGCTTTACCATCGCGGTTTCAAAAATTTTAGATGACGTGGGTAATAGAGAGATTGGTCTGTAGTTATTTATCTCTGAGATATCTCCCTTTTTGTGAATAGGTTTTATTAGTGAGATTTTCAATGCATCCGGAAAGATGCCTTGTGAAAAAGATTGATTTATTAGTAAGGTGTAGGGGCCGCATAGAGATTCTGCGCAAGATTTTAATAGAGCTGGGGGGATTTCATCTATGCCGAAAGACGATTTATTTTTGAGATTTTTTAGAATTTTAAATAATTAGGTATCCGTAAAATATTTTGTAAATATAAAAAGTTAGGTACTTTTTACAAGCTTTTATTTAACTTGCAATGTACCTATGTATGTAACCATGTATGTGTGTACACTTTGTACGGGTCAAATCTTGCAAATTAATTGTGACTTACTTCCCGATTTCGGATGAAGCTGAAAATTTGCATACATATGTAAGTCGGATAACAATGTAATATTATGGTACCACCGAACAGATCTAATGATGGAGACAGGACGTCGCCATAGGAACTCTGTGATAAAACAACGCAACCGTATTGTGTTTGGGGTTTTTAGAATTGTCTCGATGAGCATTAGTTGTCTGGGAAAAGAAATGAGTATTACAGTTAGCGATAAAAGCTTGTACCAAAAATGAATTTGTCAAAAAAAATGTTACGGACGTCGGACATGTCTAGGAGCGTAACTTTTTAAAACATAATATGACAGTTATTACTTTTAAGGACTTTTTCTTTTGGCACAGTACGCATCGTTCCAATTTTGAACTCCATTCCTCTGTATTAAAGACGCACCTATATCTAGTCTTACCAAGCCAAGGTATATAGTTTGTTATATTTCATAACAGCTATAACTCAATACGTAAGAAAGCGGGATAAATCGTATCAAAGCACTTTCCACGGCAAAATAGCCAGTTTTATTCGATTCAGAGTGATTTGAGCGATTTTCCACTGGCATTGTGACCTTAGGCGAAAGTCTTCATGGTGGATTGTAGGTTTCGCGAAGCGGATGTTTATAGCTAAAGGCAAAAGTCTAGGATTTATAATAACATCACAACCATAATACCATACGCCACAGACTGTAGTACATACTCTAAAGTAAAGAACATTGATAGCCCCTTTACAACGGTGCAAGAATCGTCATGTTGTAGATGACATTAATAGTACATTGTGAAACGAGGGGGGTAAGTGAGATATTAGAAGCGATGGTGATAAATAAATGAAAGGCCCGAGTTTGCAATATCCTTACCCCCGGAGTTACACACAATGTTTTTCTTCACACTTGTGAAGAAAAAACTAAATTAATAATGAATATTTTGAACAGCTATTAAATTAATCAAATTAAATATTTGTAAACATACACAAAAAACTGTATAAACGTCAGTATTTTTAAAGTATGGGTAATATTTTGCTTCCACACAACATGGTAGACAATTTTGTACGCAAATACGACATATTGTCACTACTTTGAAATCTCACACTTGTTCTCAAAGTAGAAAGGCAGTAACTCTATATGCATCCCATACATTAGATACCACATTTTTCTTTTGATTGACAGAAAAAGACATGAGTTTTATCAAAGTAGTGCCGATATAAGGCTTCTCCGGTAACTAAATGCTCTAAGCGCGGGAGCTGTACTGACGAGTTCCTTTATTAAATTTTAACAAGCAGAAACGTCGGCGAACGATGCTATTAAGCTTAGAAAAAAATTATAAACGGAGAAATTTCTGTCTTGGCTGTATTTCCTTTATAATCTTTTTTTTATCGAGAGAGTAATGCGATAACGAACGTCACTAGTTTCATGACCAGAATTGACAGTGACAACTATCCGGATGTCACCTTTATATAGGTACTTGCCCCCTAATTCATAAACCTGTACTAAAGTTACGATGCCGTTGATCATCGTTTGTCCCTTTCCATCATACGATACGTAGGAAAAGGACAAACGATGATCAGCGGCATCGTATCTTTAGTACACGTTTATGAATAAGGGGGTATATATCTAACGATAGTCAACTGACGATATTTTGAAATGAAATTAGGAACTAATTTCGTTATTCCACTTCAAATGTGACCTGTACAGGATGATTCAGGAGACGTGAGCAGGATCAAGCCTGTAAGTTATCAGTAACTGTTTATCAGTATTTGTGAGATTAACGTTAAATTATTTTTTCTGTTCAAAATCTTTTATTTTTAAATTTACGACAGAATTTGGTTACTTTTGATAAATCGTATCTCACTCATGTGTGACATTTTATTATCTTCATAATCAAACTGCTGTCATAACGGTTAAAGAGTTTTATCTTTGTTAATTAAGTGTTGTAGGGTGTCCATAATTGTAGATAATCTAATTTGTCCAAAAACAGTAAGATAACATAAAATAGTGTGATTGTTTTACTTAAATATGACGGTGAACGATTCATTAACATTTACTGATTGTGTAGGCTTGATCCTGCTCACGTCTTATGAATCACCTGTATATACAAGAAGATAGACTTTGCCATTCCAATGCCCGATATATCAAAGAAATTGCTGTCATCCATGCAGAAAATAATAGAAAATTCTTATACAACCCCTTTTCCATTTGGAATTCGATCTTATGTTACATCATTAATGCTCATTTTCGTATACAATGGCTTTTTGTTAAAGCCTCTTAATCTTAACGCTACAATGATTCAAGTGACATTAATTCTTTAGTAAGTTAAGCCTTTTTAGAACTAAGCAATTGGTCCTAAGATCATTATAAGAAATAAAAGACGTAGGGCCTAAAGAAAGGGCCCTTGCGGAATTGGAATGCGGAGAGTAAGGTTTTTTGAAGGTTTTGTTGGCATTGTGTACCGAATAAGAATAGATGAAGTTAAAGAAAAATTTGAAAATACGATTGACCAAATGCCGACATCTATGATAATTGATGACCTAAGTACACCTCATCAGGCGAAATAAATAAATAAATAAATAAATATTATAGGACATTATTACACAAATTGACGAAGTCCCACAGTAAAAGCTCAATAAGGCTTGTGTTGAGGGTACTTAGACAACGATATATATAATATATAAATATTTATAAATACTTAAATACATAGAAAACACCCATGACTCAGGAACAAATATCCATGCTCATCACACAAATACATGCCCTTACCAGGATTTGAACCCGGGACCATCAGCTTCGTAGGCAGGGTCACTACCCACTAGGCCAAACCAACCCACTAGGCAATGTATGAAAACAACGTTGTTTTCTTTTATATCTCATGTTTATATTATTTTTTTTGTAGGTTACATTAAAAACTTGCATTAGGCAACCTCAGAAGATTAAAAATACACCCATACATTTAAAACATGCATTGTAATGACATAAATATGCATGAAAAGTGACATGTAATATAAATTATTATAAATATACGAATATGAATAATGTAAAAATGAGGTATCAAAAGTAGAAATTGTGAAATAGTAACATACTTAACGCCATTTTTAATCGCGTTACAAAATGTTGAATTGGTAATTATCGTAACCAGAATTTAAGTTAGTTACTTTTAAAATCCATCGCAAGAAAATCAGTTTTTTTATTGTCATATTTATAAGCTTGTTTCCATACTTCTGGCTTGCGGTGTAGGTAATCTCGTATCAAAAAGAACTTAAAAATTAATAAAGTTGTAAATATTAAAACGTCTCATTCGAAGAAAGAAGCAACCCTACTATCATCGACTATTTTATTAGATCATAAAATCAAACTCCACTTGAATGAACCTCAATTGCCCTCCTAAGCAATAAAGCGGTATCTCAAAAACAAATGAACTTGAAAATTGAACTTTCCAATTAAGATATTAAGGTACATATTTGCATTTAAATTTTATTGATTTAGCTTAGAACGACCAATACTATTACGATCTATTATGGCAATGTTACGGGCAACAGATCGTATCTTCCTCTTTCTAAAATTAATAAGAAACCTCTATAGCAAAGTCGTGACGCAATTTGTTTGATTGAAACCGCAAAGATCATCAGAAATTAGATCATTTTTATATCACGATGATTGTAAATAAGAAAAAGGTCTGTCTCACAATGATACCTATCCCCAACACAAATCCTTTTTTTTTTATACTACGTCGGTGGCAAACAAGCATACGGTCCGCCTGATGGTAAGCAGTATCCGTAGCCTATGTACGCCTGCAACTCCAAACCTTACTCACCGGCAGGAACACAACACTATGAGTAGGGTTTGGAGGTACTTCTCCAGTTGGGCTCTGCTCTAGATCTTGAATGACATACGCTGTGCTGTGCCCTACCACACAAAGCGAGATGACATTCACAATGCCCATACCTCTCTCATATCTAACATTATGTCTATCATTTGGTTTGGATGCCAAGAACACAAGTCTATCGCACTAGGTATTATTATTGGAGTTTGTGGGCCTTTGAGTGCCACGTCGACTAGGCAGTGATCTATTATGACAGCCCTTTAAAGTTCATTAATTACTAATGCCCGTTGAATCCAGGAAATTCCAGATTCTTTGGGCCGTAATGTTCTGTACCTCAATACGTGCCGCTCTAAAGTGGGTACTTCTTTTTGACATTAGTGGGCCACACGAACATAGAATGTGCATTGCAGTCTCCTCTGACTCCTGGCAGAACCTGCATGTCGCATCTTGTTTCTTTCCAATTTGAAACATGTGTTTGTTCAACTTACAGTGTCCAGACAATATTCTAGTCACTGCGCAGGTTTTGTCTTTTGAGCCCTAGAAGTTCCTTAGCAGTTTTGCTGTTGAACCCTTTGATTAGAGCTTTCGTGGCATTACCATATTACTGACGGCTACTGTTTAATTTTGGCAGAAGTCAAAACGAAGTAGCAAAATGAATTTCCAAAAAAAAACTATATTTTTTAAACTTAATACTTTGTCGATTATACTTTACGCCTTACTGTACAAGGTTGCTTTTAGATGAAATAGTCATTGCAACGGGGATTTTAGAAAATTACGTCAGAGATAGACTAATCCGGTTTTCAACCGCTTTATAGACTTTCGCCCCGCACCTAAATCCGTTTGAAAGCCTAAGCACGAACTAGGTTTTAGTATTTATCTGTACTCAACAACTCTAACATGGCCACGGATACTGAAGAGGTTCTTATCGCAATTTGATACATCCCAGACGAATAATTTCAAATATTTCACATCAACATTCGATGTGATATCGGATAGTGCTTTTTTACTGAAACAAAAAATATGGTTTACTCGAAAGACTCAAATAAGATCTATAATAGTTAAAATATTTTAAAATTTCCAAACCCCATTTTCCGCATATACAGGGTGGCCAAATAAGAAGTATACATTTTGTTTTTAAATTTTAACTGTATTAAGTTCAAAAATTATTAGGTATCGTTTTAAAAATATATTCTTCAGGGTTGGCAAATTCATGCGAAACATAATGTCTGACATATGTCCACCTCTAACAGCAGGCAAATGTAAGCCCTTATCATCCCAATGTTCAGCATCTATTCGCACATTTTTGGCATTATCTTAGTACATTTGTGTCGAATAGTCGGTTTTAACTGTTTAAATTTCATCAGCTCGTTAGCATAGACACGTAATTTTAGATAGCCCCACAGAAATAAGTCAAGAGCTACAAAATTTGGAGAATTTGGGTGCCAATCACTGTCACTTTTTTTCAAAATTAATCGAGCAAACAACGTGTTTTAAACAACAGAAACATTTGAGATAAAATTGCTTGCTGCTAGTGGTATACATTTGGCAGAAATTATCTTCCGTATACAATTGCCAACCCTGAATAATATATTTATGAAAAAATATTTAGTAAAATTTCCACTTAATGTAACTAAAATTTAAAAACAAAGTGTATCATTCTTATTTGTCCACCCTGTACATAATACTTATAGGTATTTAGTAATTTTTTTCGGTAATATGTTTTATTGTGTTTAAATCTCCCTAATATTCAAGGCACTGACTTGCTCCAACATATCGAAGATAATTTGTCACCTCAATTCTAGTTCTATCAAAATTTGGGACAATCGCTTCAACGTTATGTTATGATATAATTGTTGTGTTAATAGCAACATTATGGGTACATAATATTTAATAACTCTTATTGAAATGCATACTTAGTTAATAGCCACGTTATTTTTCCTCAATTTATCCAATCGTTCATATTAATAAAAAATATTATATTAAAACATTATTCATACAAAATTTGTACAAGCGAGATGATATATAAATATGCTAATTTGGTTGTCAATACCAACGGTATGAAATGTCCAATGTAAAGTAAACCCTACATGGCTCAACAATAAAAGTCCGTGCCTGTACATCGCAAATACTCCTCATGTACCTAAGTACATGAACTACCCCTGACCTGTACCTATGTACATTTTACTAATTAAATTCTATCTCTACATATATTATAACCCTTGGAGTGGCAGGCAGCCGACTTCCGACCAATTATGGTTTTTAAATTTCAAATTTGATTAAATAAAATAAAATCAAAATTCCAATAACTCAAATCGACATATGCCACTTGAAGAGATATTAAATATTCTAAAACTCACCCTTCAGCATCCTCAGCATCTCTTGCAGATTTCACCAACTCCATCCGCCATTCCACAAATCTTGATCTCTCATTTCCAATCCGATAACCATCCATTGAATTACGTAATGCATCTGAACCGCAGGTCATAGTACTGCTATTATCTGTCGTAATACTTTGATTCGGCTATTTTTCTACAAGCATTATCTCCTCGTTAACCCATTTTATATCTTGTCACGCCAATTTACAGAATCGTTTATGCCATTATATTTTTGGCTTACTTTTTCTTTTGTTTTGGGTCTTCACAAGTATCTACTAATGTTTCATTGGATCAATCATTATCAATTTTTCCAAAATTTAACCAATGATTAAACTTTATTTCTTGAATAAGATCTTCAGTACTATTTACTATAGTATTTTTGTAGCTATCGTAATCATTTTAAAGTTTTACCATAGGTATATTAATTTAGGCTATTCACAAACATGTCATGTTTTTTTTATAAATAATTATCAGCAACTTCCTTAGTTAAAACCACTGTTATATCGTAATATTTTCCTGTCTTTAAGATCTTACTGTTATTTTTTGGATCAATTATTATCACTTACTGTTATACTGTAATCTTTTCCGGTCTTTGATTGTATCTTGGTCTGGGTAATATCAGAGTTTAACCTTACCTTTTCTAATGCGCCTACTAATTTCTTTTTGTATCAATCATTATGAGTTCTTCTAAAGTAACCATTGATATATTACCGTAACCTTTTCCACTAAAATCAAGCATGCACTAATGTCTTTCCATATCCATCATGTCAGCGTCACAATTACGGTCTCTATATGTCTCTGTTACGTGTTTTATCTCATCAGCGAGAGCAACAATGTACTCGTAATGTGGATTGTAAGAAATTGTAATTTCCTTTGGTAATTTGTTTGTCGCTTTCCACTTAACGATGCCAGGAGGATCTGCGATGCTGGAAAGAGAGAAAGGAAACTTGAGTATTGTAAAAGACAGGTAAATAATAAAGACAGGGAGTTTCCAATAATAAAGTCATCTAATTATAATTTTTCGTACTCTACCTATATAGCATATTTTTTCTTGTTTTTTGTTTGGTGTTTTAGTGTAAACGAGATTGACTGTCTTGCTCAATAGATAATGTAAGTTATTTTAGACGTCAAACTTCTATTCTACGAAAACCCATAAAAAGTTAGATTTGGAATAAAGGGTTTTATATACAAAGAAATTCATCATCAAACGTCACAACATCATCACTTTCCTATACTTTAAAAAACATATATGTCCTTGCTCTTTTATTAATTTCTATCTCTGATACTTTACACGCCATCTTCAATTCTTACTCGTATTTGTATGGTATGAATATCATAAGACTTTATTTAATTATGTACCTGTCTTGGGCTTTATTTCGTCATAACAATACTAAAAATAAATTATATAATAAGGTAGGTAAACAAACAATATGCATGCATCAGATAACTTTATGCTTCAACGTTCTCATACTAATGAATAATAATTAGCAATACATATTTTAATTTAACGATGAAAGATAAATAGTGAATACAAACCTTACCTGTGTTAATTATTATAGAATACAAGTCAAGAGCAATGAACGTGGCAAAATAAATAGTACATAATGAAAGTAACTCATAATTAGGAAAAGCTAAGTATAAAGGCGAACTTATCCTCGGTATAACTTACGTATTCATCTTGCAAAAAAAGAAACCAAAATATATAAATATGAGAAAAAAAGTCTATTATTTAAATAATGTTTAGTATATTTTAATTTTTGCCATTTATCCATTATCATTTTTTAATTTAAAATTAATTAATAATGCCTACAAATGTTTGTTATGTAGATATAATTGTTATTGTATTGTATTTATTTATTTGCTGAATATGGGTTTACAAAGGTGTACAATAATATATTTTAGTCCAACCATACTCTGCATAGTGTAGCATGCAAATTTAAGGTAGATATAGTCGCACTATAACATAAAATAACATGAAAATATTAAAAATAACATGTCAGATTAATTATTAACATTAGAAAAATCATGCAGCGATTTATTACAATTTCAAATTTCTATAACTATTATATTATTATTCCTTTCTGTTTTTTTTGCAACGAAGATGCAAGTGGCTTATATGCACAAATAAATATTAAAACATTTTCCCTGAATGGGAGAAGCATCAAATACGCAAATATTTGGTTCAATTTAGGTAAGTCAATAACTTTCTTGGTTAAATATTGACAACTATATCTTTGCACATTGTTAAAACTATACCGGTTATTTTCATAAAAACGAAGCAAAATACTTAGCTATTTTTAACTTTTTATAACCTTGTACAAACTTTAACAGTTTTTATGACAATAAAATTCGTAAGTAACAAGAACTCGGACCTGCTGCGGAAACATTTATATTGCGAGTGAGAACGATTTGGATTTATCAATTTGATTAAGGTTTTGATTTCATTTTGATGCGACCTAGAATCGGGTCTCTATTGTTTCCTATAAATTTAAGTCATAATGTATTGTTTGTCCGCATTTTCGTTAGTCATAATTTGGTTTTTCTCAGAATCGCATTTTCAGTATTGCCATAAAAACATACCTAACCTAACCTAACTTATCTATAGGATAACCTTACGAAAATCCTGGAAAACGGTTTCAGAATTATGACTAATGATAATCTAAAAATCATTACATTATGACTTTCAATAATTATGTCAAATAAAGGGATCCGTCTTGAATCGTGTCAGTTGGTTCACGCGCACCAAAAAGTGCGGGCACGATGCCTTATAAGACGAGTCCAAGAGGCCTATTCAAACTTGTCATTTGATCATCATATCATTTGCGCGTGCATTTTTCTTGTATTTGTTCGTACACGTATTGGCGCAAGCGAAACGCAGGGGCAAAATAACATAATTTTGACATCAAAATAAACATTTGAATTAGCCTCCTGTATACACCATGAGTTTTACGCGTCCTTAATCGCTAGAGACGGCGTCAACTCGAATGCAGTGCATATTGCTTGCACCAATGTCAGTATAAAGGAGACACATTGTAAGTTAGTTTACGCAGTCGCTAGCGAATATGCCAGTGTCAAACTCGGGGTAAGGATGATTGCATCTCGTGAGGATCAATCAGCGTCAGCGGGTGACAATATAAATTGAAAATTGTCGTATAAAAATAAGATGAAACTATATTAAATAATGAATAGAATCAAGCAGTTACTTTGCGGAAATCAATACTATTTAAAACAAAAATATTACTTTGCTAATCCGCAAAAAGAAAATGTGCTAGTCAACCCGTTAAGGGGCCCAGTTCGCCGGACGATATTGGCCTGACAGTTATTCGCGATTATCAGATTTTGCGCTTTGGATTACATGCGTATTTTTACATGCAATTAATTCTTTATCAAGTTTTTTAAAACAGAATTAGCCTCGCGTTGCGGAAACATTTAATGCAAGTGCCTTTCCCTTGTTATTAAACGGACTAAAATTGTGTGAACCAACACTTGAAGTAGCCGACATGCATTGTCAACGTTTTTATAATAATGTGCCTCGATACATTGTGCTATGGTCATGCAAGCGATTAGGTTCACGGCTAACGTTTCTTCCTTGGAGATACCAAAAGTTAAGGCTTCAACCTTAGCTATTGGACCCGGGTATGTCCTTAAACTACGTCCAAAAGACTGTGAATGTCATCTCGCTTTGTGTGGTAGAGCACAGCACAGTGGATGTCATTCCAGATCTAGAGCAAAGCCCAACTGGGGAAGTACCTCCACCTTACAGAAAACCGCAGCCAAATAACAGTATACCCTACTCATAATGTTGTGTCCCTGCCGGTGAGTAAGGTTGCTAAAGCTCAACGAGGGTACGGCGGGTGTCAGCACATACAGTTAAACCTTACGTGCTAATTCACATTACATGCATTAATCACAAAAAAAAAGACATACAATTTGAAATGTATTCAGTAAATGAGATTTTATTATTGAACTGGAATAAAATGTCATATTATACGAAAACATTTCATTTAATACCTACATAAACAGGCACTATTCTTATGAATGTATTAAAATAAATTAAAAGGAAATAATAAATTACATCAAGTAGAATTTGAAATAATAGGCATTGTCAAATCACTCAAAATAAAACACTCAATTTAAATTAATATATTATTAATGATGTAGTAAAATATCAAATCGAAGAAAATAATGTTTATAAACTAAGTTATTTAAAACTCCCAAAATTATACCATAATACTTATTGTTATTTAAATGATGGAACTAGTGTTAACGATTGTTTCAATATAGCGACAGGGAGCATCTAGATACTTGGTCTTGGTTGTTACATAATTATATATCAAGCTGGTGGGAGGAGCTTGCGACTCGGAGATCGGACTGGCGAGCTGCTGTCAGTACGGGTCTTGACAACTTTGAACGCACCCGGCTTGAAGATCTTGACGCCAAACGTCAGCTCCGAAAAACTCGGCCCAAGCCCTCCTACAACTATACATACAACTCATCTGGACAGCTCTACTGTGCTCCGTGCAGCCGAACTTTCAAAACTAAATTTGGATTTGCAAGTCACGCTCGCGCCCATGCCCGTAATAGTTAATAAATAATATTTAAAAACAATATTAATAAAAATAAAAATAACTTGTCAGGATGTCGCCGTCGACGGATACGTCTGGGAGGACATCATCATCATCATCAAGCTGGTAGTGACTGTCCCTTTGTTAATTATATATTGAATTAACACTTGATCACGTAGGTATATATTGCGCAGGTTAATAGCAACATTATCATCTCTTTTTTTCGTAACATAATCATTAGAACATTTCAGAGTCGCTTGAACTCACAACCTTGCCATTTTGTGCGCTTGAAAGTGTAATTTTCTCAGACATAAAAAACTTTTCCTTTTTCGCCAAATTCAAAACGACAAAACGAGCTCGTAATAATTTCGTCCCTCGATTTGCACTTTCGTTTGTATCTCGATTAGTCGTACGAGCGTAGGCATTGGGGGCATCTAACGCACGACTTGCAACCGATCTGGGCCGAAAATAATCGGAAGAAAACAAGAGTCTGTCACGACTGTTATAATAGTCATTTTAATTGACATTAACATCATCAATGTTTTCGGTTTCAATGTCATTGTTTAGAACATTAAAATATTTTTTAATCAGCAGAATTGTATAGGGTAAAAATTCAATAAGCACTTTTAATATAGAAACTTGAGTAGTAGTAGTAAAACACTTTATTGCACAAAACAAGTACGTAACACAGAGAGAATACATTAAATGTGTACAAAGGCGAACTTATCCCCTTAAGGAATCTATTCCAGCTAACCTTTCAGCAACAACGGAGAGATACATACTAAATGGTAGTCCAACTAAGATATACATATGTACATGACGGTAAGACTTTAAAGAAGTAGCTAACTCTAGAAACATAACTAAATACTATACAATGCATTAGGTGCAAAGGCATATATACAAATAAATAAATAAGTATAAATATTATAGGACATTATTACACAAATTGACTAAGTCCTGGTAAGCTCAATAAGGCTTGTGTTGAGGGTACTTAGACAACGATATATATAATATAAATATTTATAAATACTTAAATACATAGAAAACACCCATGACTCAGGAACAAATATCCATGCTCATCACACGAATAAATGCCCTTACCAGGATTTGAACCCGGGACCATCAGCTTCGTAGGCAGGATCACTACCCACTAGGCCAAACCGGTCGTCATAACTACATATCCATAAAAATATTAATACATACTTTTAAATACTTAACTACGTATATAAATAAATGTTTGTAAACATTAAACGAAACATTAAACATTAAACTATATAATCGCACGACCCTACCTACATTTCGTCCAATTTTCCTGTTTTGAGTTACTTCGTTTTTAACATAATTTCGTTTAACAAAGCGATTGTGCTGAATACCTCTAAATTCTTCTATTTTCGTATTTATTAATATATTTTGTTCAGATGACATAATGCTTGATTAGTTGATGACTTTGTCAGGAACTGGTGGGAGACAGGTGAAGACCGGGATACGTGGAAAGGGAGGAAAGAGGCCTTTGCCCAGCAGTAGGACACTCTACTCTAGGCTCATATAAATATAAATAAATAGATATACATGATGTTTTTATTGACGTTCATAATTTCATATCAAAAGCAAGGTTTCATGCTGGCCGCTGTACCTATATTAAACTATGACTATGACATTGACGTGTTCTATATTCACTTGCGACTGGCGTCCGTTGGCTCGTTGGGTGGACGACATTCGGAAGGATGGATGAGATTAGCTCAGGACCGGGACACTGGCGTACTGGAAGAGAGCCCTATGCTCAGCAGTGGGCGATAAAGGGCTGATATGATGATGATGATATTCACTATTTTTCATTGATTAACAACTGTACTGATTGTATTGTATTGTATTCGGGCGATTTTTCCGCAACTCGACGACTTGCGCCTATTTTGCGTGTCAAACTGTACTGATTTTCTTGCATATTATAAATAATATATTTATTTGCGTGGTGATTTATTATTTATATGCAACCTCAACGCCGGATCCATTGCGCTGCTCTACTGTAACCCGGACATAGATGTTGTTTTTATTGAGGAAAAAACAATTTACTAGGTAGTTAATGTTTATTTCAAGTTTTAATCGTTTCTTTACAGATGGGCCTAGTTGTCTATAACTGTAATTACATCCTGTTAATAGGTGCAAGCATATGGCAGTCGCATTTATTGCGCGATAATGTCAAGAAATCCGCACTGGACGTGCAATAAACTAATTAAATAAAACCAATAATATAATAATAACATCTCGCAAATCTTAATTACAAATGGAGTGATAAAATATCGCAAAAATTATCTGAAACTTTGATAACCTTGTAATTATACTGGTTTAAGATAATGTTCACAGCTATTATGTACATGCACATGCAGATTATCTCGGCTTACTTTACTTTCTTGCTTTTATTAAACAAGGCAAGGCAAGGCACAGGCGAAAGCTGTTATTTGCTTCTAAAATAAGTTCAACTTCATTTAATATCCTAAGTACAGTAGCTCTAGTGTAAATTTATCCCATAGCGAGTCGTGACGAACGCGTTTGCGTTAAGTCTCATTTTGTATGGGATTTTCAGTTGCCAAATCATCCCGCTTGGCGCGCTGTTTCTAAATCCCGTACAAAATGAGACTTAACGCAAACGCGTACGACACGTCACGCTATCGAATAAATTTACACTAGGGGTTCTGAGTTCGAAATCCGATACAGGCATTTCATTTATTTATAGCATTCCATGGTGATATACAGTATGTTATTTATTTCTGTGATGTTGGTCGGGTCAACAGAAGGGTAGAATTAGAAGCAGAGTTTTTCACGACAGACTTGACTTGTGAAATAAAACCTACTCGTTCAAAGTTAAAAATAAAATTAGGAGGTTAGTCGTGAATATATTTTTTTTACAAATTAAAGTGCGCTTATCCTTATCTCTTAAAAGTATCGATAGGTAACGATAGGATTACGTTGCGTTATTCAATATCGAAAGGAAGTCAAGCGTACTTAACGACCTTTACTATGCGACCACCCCGAAATCGTAAATATAACTCATTGAATTGATACAAAAGCTACATTTGTGAGCAGCATATAGGCTTTGAAATATACTTTAGTATTCAAAACACTTTTGTGCACTGCGATGCACCAACGCGATATGATCTCAGTGGCCTCTGCACCGGCCCGCTTTCTAAGGATCACGACTACACAATGGAGACATAAATACTACGCTCAAGATATCATTATGTATGCTATAAAAGTTATTTAGATTACGATATGAATTGAACGTGTTACCGGCGGATTATGATATGGTATCTGCCCGCAATTGTATTCGCGTAGAAGCCATAAAATCTGGCAATAACATAGAAATTGGTATAATATCATAATATACCTACATACCACAATATGTATACCAGTGTGTTGTGTTGTGAATGCTTGAGATTCTGTGAGGCGATGGGTGCTGGGTGCTCAACTAACAATATACATAATGGATATATACAAAGGATACTATAATTTGCTTAAATGTAAAATAGGCCTTATAGTACAAGATCCCAGAGCCGCCAGACCCTACTTATTTTCTCTTGAATAAAATGTATGGGATAATATAGTGTTAGTGTGTATTTTTAATGTCCGCATACTTGCTATATTGGCCCGACGGCCATTTGTCCGGTATAAGGTGCTAAAAACATAGGTAAACATAGGTTGGTAAAAACATGAGTAACTTTTCTTGAATTCTTATGGCTGATTTGTATGTAAGAATGTTTTAGAAAATATTGATAAAAATGTATAATCAACATTGCCAGACCATTTTTACATTAGTCCGTTGGAGGTGGGACGGTGCCAGTGTGTCTACGCCAGTGTCTTTTAGTACTTATAATTGTTGTTGGTAGTTTAAGTTTCGTGAAGGATTAACACTATAATGTCACATTTTTAATAATATATGAATAAATATCTCTACGGTTCCGACAATGGCAATAACAATGACGTTGCTTGACAGTTCATTGATTGGAATGAAATAAGTGCAAGAATAAATATTTATGATACCAGCACTACATTATTTATTACTTTATATTTATTATTTACGATACCTTTTGTATCACATCCATGTAAAAAAAAAATGTTTTTTCTTTTTTTATAAAATGGTAAATCGGCAAGTTGTATACACTCCCCTTACCTACTTGTACATTATTAATGTAGCTATTCAAATATATAGCGGAAACGTTTGTTATGGTGCGTTATGGAGTAATTTCTCTTTTTGAACATAAAAATTACCATTTAACTATATGGTTAGTCATTTGATGTTCTTTCCGCACAATAAAAGGTATATCAGTGAAAATCTCGAAAGATATCGGTACCTAATAGTTAAGGTAAGGTGGAGTAAGACTATCACCGGGGTAAGACTATCACTAAGTTCTTCTGGGTATTTTCCGCAAATCGACAACCATTGTGCCTATTTTGCTTAAAACAAAGTAGCGCTACTCTAACCACCCCAAGTTGTAGAGAAATACAAACACTAGTAGGAAATCCTCGTGCTCACATAAGATAAAGATAGTTTACTATTCAAGTAGGCATATAACAATATTTACAATGCGCTTATGAACGTCAAATAAAGCTACACCGGCTAATGCGGCGTACTGTTAGTCTTGCCCCGACCAAAATAAACTATGTTCGTCTTACCCCACCGTACCTTACATAATTCTTCTAAAACATGTATATATTTAATTTGTTTAGGTATAAAATTATTTGAAAGCTTACCAACCAACCAACCAACTTAAAGATGAAAGTAATGTAAAGTAAGCTATTTGTCATTGTTAGTTAACTAGTATTTTTCTAGTACTCAGTTTTAATATTAGCGAATGAAACAATGCTCCAAAAATAACTGCCACCTAGAATTATTTTCTAAATATAGATTATATATCTACAGTTCGCAGTCTAAATAATGTATCACAGTCTAATTGTTGCGCTGGTGGCTTATCGGTAAGAGTGTGCGACTTGCAATCCGGAGGTCGCGGGTTCAAACCCCGGCTCGTACCAATGAGTTCTTCGGAACGTATGTACGAAATTTCATTTGATATTTAAATACCAGTCGCTTTTCGGTGAAGGAAAACATCGTCAGGAAACCGGACTGATCCCAATAAGGCCTAGTTAACCCCCTGGTCAAATGGCAGTCGCTTTCGTAAAAACTAGTTCCTACGCCAATTCTTGGAATTAGTTGCCAACAGGGCTCAGAACCAGTTTTTTTTTAATCCCGCTATAGAAGTATAGTTCCGCTATAGTCAGATATCACGCTAACGTCCTTCAGTTTTAAAACCATCCTGTACGTGTACGTTGTTATAAGAGCTATATCACTTTTTGCCACAGAAAGTGCGCTTCCAGGTACAAAATTATAGTTTTCAACGTAATAAATATTCATGATCGCAATAAATTTCGCCTATCTGCATTTAAATTTTAACCCTGCCAATACCGAAAAAGGTTGCTTTTTGTTTGTTACATAAATAATCCGTGTTGACGTGTGTAGGCATTGTTTTAGCTATTAGCGGTCAGTATGGGTATGTAAAATTAATTAGAATGTTGATGGATGTAATTACACATGTCGTTTGGTTGCGTTTGCGCACGCGCAGATTCGCGGGAAATGCACGATAATGAGCTACAGTGATGGATGTATACTCTCGGTATGTGAGGAAGGCAGTTAGCAATATTTTTGAGGTTCCGTATTTTAAGATAAATAGTTTAATATGGTTTTACTTGTGTTTCAATGTGTATTAAAAATATGTATCTATAAAAATATCATTAATCCTCTATGATGTGTTAAAAACCTAATTACAGTCAACATAGATAAACTGTTTGGTTCAACAAGTTTCTTATCTGTCAAAATTTTTAAATGTTTTTGTTGTGTAACTCACTTTCAGCTGGTTTTATAAACCCACACTCGTATTCTAATGCCTTCCATTATGTAGCAGTCACATAAACTCCTATTATTAACTTATATGTTTTGGTCAGGAACAACAATTAGTTTTGATCGTCATTTTGAATCTCCTCGTTATCTACCAACAATAAGTTAACTTTTAGAATAGAATAGAATTTATTTATTTACCAGATACGTCATAACCATTATAAGATAACAACATGAAGGATTTAACTTAACACGACATAAAATGTCACAAAGTACCTATACAATGAACCCGTGCACTCGGCCCGATTCGAAGAATGAAATACGATAACGATAAGTTCTGGTTTAGATAAGTTCTCATTTAGATATAGTTTGTATGTCGTATAATTGACAGAAGCAGCTCGATTCAGGCAACCCATGTCACTTTGACGTTAGAAATATCGTAAATAGATCTTATTGGGATCACAGCGGAATCGTAATAAACGTCAATTTTGACATGTCGTTTAGTTATCGATGTTTTAAAGATCTTTCCAAGATCTTAAAGGTGTCTTAATCATCCTTCGAATCGGGCCGTTGTCAAGAACACGCTAGATGTGTTCATTTTGTATTAGAAACCGGGCGCTAGTCACTGAAATTGTTAAAAAAGGTTTACATTGAAAACAACTCATTTATTTGAGACATAACTTTCCGACAAAATAGAGTGTAATGGTATAGTTCGTGTCATCCACGATGACGCGCAGATTTGTCAAATTTAACCTTTAATAACATGACAATAGGAGTCAAGGCACGCGTCTGTGTGAATGACGCGATCTATACAACGTCGCGATAGTCGCGGCGGCTGCGCCCGATGGTAATCTCATAATGACGGCAACTGAGCTTGTTAAATAATTGCTGCCACCGTTTTATAGCATGGTTTACTAGCTAGGGTCACACACACGACGGGAGTTTCCTTGATGTGAGGGGAATTTTGTTATAGTAACGTTTGCAAGTACATCAATAAATTTTCGAGTTGTCAGAATAAGGTATTTGTAATCTGGTATTTAATGACGCATGATTTTAATTTGTCGAATGATGATTCCTAAGACAGATTGTATAAGTTTAAGTTAGGTTTCATTAAAAAAATATAGGAAATATGTTTTTGCCGTTTTTTTATTTCCTAAAAGTTAAAAATAAGAAAAATACATAAACCGTGACAGCTACCCCATATAAAAATTAACTGCTATTCGACGCAAGAGATACAACAAATTTAAATCATGCGTCGTTATGATTAAATACCGGGTTATAAATACTAAGTACAAATAGCTTACTTTGAGAACTCGAAAATTTATAAATTTATTTGCATAAGTTACTGACTCGCAAAATTGCTCCTCGAGTGCGGTGTATGTTTATATCCTACTAATATTATGAATGCGAATTATTGTATGTTTGTTTCTTATTCATAGTAAGTATTTCAGACAAAAACTACTTGAAGTATTTTGAAGAATGCATTGGGAGTTGCAACACTACAAAAAAAGCGGTAAGCGGTAGCCTAGCGGTAAGAGCGTGCAACTTTCAATCCGGAGGTCGCGGGTTCAAAGTGTTCAAACCCCGGCACGTACCAGTAAGTTTTTCGGAACTTATGTACGATATATCATTTGGTATTTACCAGTCGTCTTTCGGTGAAGGAAAACATCGTGGGAAAACCGGTCTAATCCCGATAAGGCCTAGTTTCCCCTCTGGGTTGAATTGAAAGGTTAAGATGGCAGTTGCTTTCGTAAAAATTTGTGCCTACGCTGATTCTCCCTGGGATTAGTTGCCAAGCGTACCCCAGGCCATACAGCCGTGGCGATAAGCCGGGACAAACGCCTATTAGGAAGAAGGGAGTTGCAGCACTTGGGGGAACTTTATGCTATATGCGGGCGAAGCCGCGGGCATATAGTATAATACCTAACTACCTACCTACTTAATCATTATAACACTCAAAGAATAGTTAATTACGTTAATGTGTTGGACAACTGTATGATTTGTTTGTGAATTTGCGCCTTGATTTAATTAGGAATTTAGCTACCAGTCAGGAGCTGTGTCTGAAGGGTGAATAAATTTTTTCTTGTCTTTTGCAAGAATTGCCCTTAATCATTATTAGTTCAACTTTTGTAAGTTTTAACATGGTCAAAATGAAACAAGACCCTTAATAAGTATATTATGCCAGATCCGGCAGAAATAAAAATACGTAATTTTTATATAAAAGAATTGGGTGACCCAGTGGACGAACCCTCATTTTCATACAAAAGCGGGGGACAGCTTTGTCCCCTGGGTCACTGCTGTTTAGTAAAAAAAATCTTGTCTTTTGCAAGAATTGCCCTTAATCATTATTAGTTCAACTTTTGTAAGTTTTAACATGGTCAAAATGAAACAAGATCCTTAATAAGTATATTATGCCAGATCCGGCAGAAATAAAAATACGTAATTTTTATATAAACGAATTGGGTGACCCAGTGGACGAACCCTCATTTTCATACAAAAGCAGGGGACAGCTTTGTCCCAAGGGTCACTGCTCTTAAACAAGTTATAAAATATCAAATTATGATAAAAAATATTCCATTACGTAGCTTGTTTACCTGTTTTTATATAATAAGAAAAAAAAAACATTAAATCCGATTTTTTTATCACTAGTCAAAGTAGGTCAAATTTTGCTGACAAAAAAAAATGATTCAGCCAGGAACTGATTTTAGTACCTCCCTGGCAACCCTACGCACACCAGAGGTCATGATTGCAGGATGCATTAATGTTATACAGCTTTCTGAAGTTTGATTTACTATAGATTCATGTTTAGGAGTAAGTACATAAGGCGGTTATGTTATGATACTGGATACGATTCGCGCGTCGCTCCGATGTTTGACAATACTATACGACGACCGGTCTGGCCTAGTGGGTAGTGACCCTGGCCTATGACGCCAGTGGTCCTGGGTTCAAATCCCGGTAAGGATATTTATTTGTGTGATGAACACAGTTATTTGTTCCTGAGTCGTAGATGCTTTTTATGTATTTAAGTATTTGTATATATATTATATCGTTGTCTAAGTACCCACAACACAAGGCTTCTTGGCTTACCGTGGGACTTAGTCAATATGTGCAAGAATGTCCCTATAATATTTATTTATTTATGCGCGCCGAGTATCCTGGGTATCCGAAAATCTGACAGGGTGAGGAACACAGAGCTTCGCTCCAAAACCCGTGTCGTCGATGTTGGGATCTTGGGATAAAGACCGCCAGGCTAAAGTGGGACTGGGCTGTATATGTCTGCCAGATGAATGATGACAGATGGGCCAAAACAGCCACTAGCTGGCATCCTCAGAGTAGTCGTGGCAGAGGCAGACCGAGGAAGAGATGGCGGGACGACTTGGATGCGTTTCAGCGGGATTGACGGATCTTGCACAGCACAGGGAGGATTGGAAAGTGAGAGGGGAGGCCTTTGCCCAGCAGTGGGACACACAATGATGCTAATAAAAATAAATTCGCGTTTTAAGTATTTATAGCGATACCCTGCTAGCATATCGGAGCGACGTGCGAATCGCATTCAGAATGATAACCGCCTATATACGTAAAACAGGCCCTATGTATAAGTATTACTCTAGACCCTAGTAGTAGTTATAGTATATATAAGTACGTAATACGTATACATAGGTCCTGTTTACACTTGATTAGTGTTTAGTGCGAGTATTATAATTATTTTCTACTAAACGCAAGTAGGTAACAATCAAATGTATGAGCACAATATAATGGTGGTATTGAAGAGTCATCAGCTCATCAATATTTTCAGTAGTACCTATAAATAGTAGGTATGTAATGTAGGCAAGTTAAAAATACATAAATTAGAGATCCTACAAGGTATTGTTCACTGGGACGATTAAAATATAGTTTAATAAGTAGAGTAAAAATAGGTTAAAGTAGAAAAGTTAAAATTATCATTATAGTTACTTATATAATTTGATACAAAATAGTATCATTCAATGTTTTGAATTAATTTTTAAACACCAAAAACGTTTCGGGACCCCTGGTCGTCCCATTAAAGCTTTAGATTTAACTAATAATGAGTAAGTAATTATGAAAAAGTCGGTTGTTGTTAAAATAATACAAAAGGAAAATTTCTAGAAACTACCAGTACGAAAATAGAATAGATATTTTTAGTGGACAGATTTTTGAAATACCTTAAAATATTATGAAACCTATTTGTATATTTTTTTACAAAATTCCAAAAAAAAAAATAGACTACAACAAGACCTATCGGACAAAAAAAACTGTACCAGATTTCCTTTTTTTCAAAAACATAAAATTAAATAAAAATAAAAAATACTCACTAATGCAGCCGCTATTCAAAATCACGGATTCAAAAACACAAAATGTCACTTTGAAAATCCAAAAACACACACTTTTCAAAAACCAATACGTCTGCCCTCAACTCTTGTTGGTACTGCAATGGTTGTTCAACTCCCAAGTCATGTCTTATGCTTTACCGGGAACCACGCAAAAGAAAGTCAACTCTATGTTTAATGTTATAAAGTATATTTCACAATGTTAATAGAAAGCATAGTTCACTTTCCCAGTACTTAAGATGTGTGGTTTGTTTTGATACTTTGCTTCGAGTATTTTTTTTAAGCTTTTGTTATTGAGTTTGAAAGTGATTTCTTTGGTACAAATAAACTGTGTTTACGCACGTGGGGTATTGTGCGTTGTTATTTAATTATACGTTGTGTTTAATAGAATAAAAAATGTATTAATCTATTGATCGAACTTTCACGAGGTTCACACACAGAAAGTCCCTTCTAGAGATGGTAGGTGTATATACAGGATCGATTTTCTTTTTGGGTCCGTGAGGTCAGCTACCTGATCCCGTGCTGCTACGCGAAACGGTATTAGAAGACCTTCCCTTGATTTCAAATTAATAAAGATTAGCATTACCTTGGCCGCACCTCCATACAACAATGGCGTGACCTTTGGACAAATATGATATTTAAAGCATTCAAAAGGTAAAAGTTGTACCCCCAACTTGCATTTTTGATTTTGGAAATGTTATATTATTTTCACATCAGATCACGATCTCTCCAAATTTCATATTTAATATTATATATTAAATTGGGGACAATTTTTTTCTCAATAAAAATGTAAATTAGTTTTTGGCAAAAATTTCATTTTTGGTACAAGCTTCTATCGGTGACTGTACTTTTTTACCACAGGCAACTAATACTCATCGATAGAATTCTAAAATCCCCAAACACATTTAAGTTGCATTGTTACATCACACAGTTCTGTCTTCATCATCAGATCAGCTCCATGGATGGTACCATAATATTGAATTATCACCTTACTCACATAAGTTGCATATCTATGCAAATTTTCAGCTCAATCAGAAATCGGGAAGTGGGTCAAATTTAGCTTCCAAGATTTGACCCACACTAACAAACTATAGTTAGTGTCATCCGCTATGACGCGCAGATTTATCAAATCTAACCTTTAATAAGATGACTATACAAGTCAAGGCACGCGTCTTCGTGAATGACACGATCTATGACATAAACACTAACAGGACAAATAAACATTTCTTTTCGCAGTAAAAATGGAAAAAAAACTCGTGATTGTAAGTTTCTACTCACAAAATTTCCCAACTCTAACTCCAAAAGTACATAAGGTACAAGCTCGGACTGTAATTTGTTAAGTTATTTAGGGTTTCCTTTACCTACTCGTACATTGAACATTTCATACCGTTAGTATTGACAGCGAAATGAGCTTGAACCCTACGTGGCTCAACAATTAAAGTCCGTGATCATACAACTATAATAGAAATGCCCATTTACTACAATTATACTCCTGTGATTTGATTTTGTATTCGTGGTAAAGTTGGATAATAGGAGAGGTGTTCAAAACTTGCACATATTGGGCAATTTTCCCCTTTTAGCCACTGCTGTCACCAGACTATAAAAACTTGTAGATATCGGGCACTTTGCCCATTTAGGCACTGCTGTTGGTGACCATAGAAACTTGCAAATATCGAAGACTGCCCGTTTAGCCACTGCTGTTAGTAACTAAAAAAACTTGCAGATATTGGCCATTTGTCCGTTTAGCCACTGCTGTTGGTGACCATAAAAACTTGCATATATAAGACACTTTGCCCGTTTAGCCACTGCCATTGGTGACTATAAAAACTTGCACATATTGGGCACTTTGCCTCCTTTGGTCCGTTTTCATAACTGGCTGCCAAAGAAGATTAATTTTTCCTATTTCATAATTAATTATCAAACAAGAATTTACTTTCTGGTTTCGTAATCGAGTTTCGTAACTGGTTATGAAATAAGATATTTTTTTTCTGTTTTCGCCTGGGTGGCTACGAAATATGAATTATTTTTCGCTGCTTCGTAATTAGTTATCAAACAAGAATTTATTACTCTTTTAGTAATCGAGTTTCATTATTAACTTCGATATATTTTTTGGAAGTTAAGTTCCCCTTTTGTGAGTGACTGACTGGGTAAATTGACTACAAAAGAGTAGAGAGCAACATCCAGGCTCTTTCTGTACCAATTTTGATTTAAAAAAAACTTAGATACAATAAAAGTACCTACATAGATATCCCTACAGTAAATTGGAGAAATTAAAAATACGAATATTGTAAATCATCTACTTTAATTTTCTAGATTTGTATAGATACAAAAGCTTTTTAAAACAGAGTACCCTTAGTAACAGTAAAATAAAAGAAAAATATGATCTAACTTCCTTTAACAAAATATATAATTTTCATTTCGTAATAATTCTTCTTAGTCTAATCTAATACATAAATGGAGCAATAATCTCAACGCAGTGCCCGGTAGTTATATTGTTTTCAACTAACTCTGCTACTGCCCTTTCAATCTCTTGATCGATTTCTTGATAGTTTTTATTTACCTTCATTGATCGCTTATAATTGCGAAGTTTAGTTTCCATTTCTAACACATCTAATATTTGTGCTATATTGGGATTCTTTCTTCCCACGTATTTATTTATACGCGAGTGCCACGCCTCAACTGCGTTTGTGGTTCGGATTTTCATGTCTTCGCAGCACCACTTTTTAATAAATCCGATGTATTTCATCCATTTCAACAGTGGCGGATTAACCGAACAGCAGAAAAAGCATATGCTAAGGGCCCCGCGCCTAAGGGGGGCCCCGCGCTCCGACCCTGACCATGCGATTTCGGCACGTGGAACCGGCCAAGTTCAAGTAGAACTCGCACTCCGCGGATCCTGTACTATCACATTATATTTACAATGTATTTGTTTCGTAAGTCAGTACCTAACAATATTGATCAATTATTATTATTTGTTATTATCCTGTAAATTTTTCTTTATGTCGATACCAAATTTAAATAATTTTTAGGCTTACGCAAAGACCAAGAGCAGAGTTTAGCATAAAACCGTAGGTGCAGAGTGTCTCAAAACTTGTGTGCATGGCTAAGCTGCAGGAAACAGCAGAGCTCGGAAACGAACAAAAGAAGATACTGTGTTAAAAAACAAACATATTAGTGAAAAGCAAGGAAGGATGATTTATTTATTATTTCAAATAACAAATTGCACCTTACAGCTAATGCCTATAATGATGTTCAGCTTTGAACCCGTAGTAGGCCAAAGGACGCGCTCCTCTACGGCTGGCCGGGCGCCCCCGAAATATGCAGAGTTGCTGC
Source organism: Cydia pomonella (assembly GCF_033807575.1). Lineage (NCBI taxonomy): Eukaryota > Metazoa > Arthropoda > Insecta > Lepidoptera > Tortricidae > Cydia > Cydia pomonella. The sequence goes on along the minus strand of NC_084717.1, from coordinate 3,827,708 downwards.
AAAGCCGTTATAAAAAGAAAACAGCGGGGCCCCTATGCAGGGCTTTGCATTCGCGTAGGCCGGATGTAAAGCCCTGCATAGGGCCCGATACCCAAAGTATCCCAGCAAGTCGTACTTTCGAGCAAGAACTAAGGCCGAGCAGCAGGCGAACCGATATCTAAAAATTCGCATACTAGGGAAAAATCGGTGACAATACAATATTATCGACGATGATGATGAAAACCGAAGGTAAGGAGGAAACCTATGTAAAAGATAGGAAATGTGATAAGATAACACATCTTCATTAAGTTTAGGCTTTTTGAAAATAGCAAAAAAAGAAACAAATGAAAAAATCGGAATTCCTTAAAATAAATAAATAAGAAAAATACTCCGGATTTTAAATGACGTCATATACCTACAGTTCGTGTCATCCACGAAGACGCGCCCCGCCCTTCTTCCTAATCGCTTCTAGTACAAATCTGCAACTTTTTGCCAATGTAGTATAGTTATGTCTACTAATTAATGTGTATAGACAGAACTACTATAGTAGTAAAAGGTTGCATACCACACTTGTAGGTACTATAGTTTTCTATCTTTTTTCTTTCGAAGCGATTATTTCCGAAATAATAACTTTATAAAGAAAAGGTTTTGAAGACAGTTATTCGTTTTGAAAGACCTTATCCAACCATACGCCACACTGTAGGGTCAAAGCAAAAAAAAAAAATTAAGAAAAAACATTTTGTATGGGAGGTACCCAAATTTTTTTTATTAGTAGTTTTTATTTTACCGTACTGTCGCAATGCATAATTTATGTATCCATGCCAAATTAGTCAAATTACAGCTATCTAGCACTAACGATCACGGAGCAAACCCTCGGACAGACGGACATGGCGAAACTATAAGCATACACTGCATAACATGTTACAAACTAATCGAGAACTAGTCAAAAAAAATTAAGACATCGTAAAAATGTTGTGACTGAATCCTCGGGGTGCGAGTCCGACTCGCACTTAATCTTTTTTTTTTTTCAAACCAGGGGGCCCCGCGAGCTATTGTGCTTGGGGCCCCGCGCCTTCTTAATCCGCCCCTGCATTTCAAATGGTAGTACTTGTTAAATATTGTAGTTTGATCATCATTTGGGGCTCTGTTCATCAAATATTCGTATCCCTCTTTAACGAACGCTAAAGGTAAACGTGCTAAATCGGCACAACGGGCGACATGACGTCTTTGAATTCTCGACTTCATATCGAGCATCTTTGCTTTACGGAAAAGCGTATTGCAGAAGTGAAAAAAGCAACCCTTCACTATGACGTCTGAAAATACGATTTGAATAAGTACCTTTCATAGCTGCTACTTCGTAATCTAAAGTCACTCTTGCTGGTTTCCAATCAGAAATTTGACTTTTAATTATCCTGAATAATATCTCATAATTTTTTTACATTCTTAGGATCACGCTCTTTCTTTTCTATCCTACTAGAAGAAAGAAAGCGTCCTAAGTTTTATTTTTAGGATCCGTTACAATTTTTCAAACGCGTTGTACGGCGGTTACGGAATGGACTATGCTGGAAAACAAAGTGAAATGTATGAAAATTTTCAGAAATATGCCTACTTTTTCGTAGGAGGATGGAATCAGCTCATGATTCTGAGTATATAAATAACATTAAATTTGTCTTTCTTAAAAAAAGGTATGTATCGTTTTACATGAAAAAGGTACTAAGTGTATCACACGAAAATGTCCAATTATGAAAAAATAAAAAGTAATAAGTTTTGATAATTAATTACGAACGAAGAAAAAATACTCGATTACGAAAGCAGAAAGTGAATTCTTGTTTGATAATTAATTATGAAACAGGAAAAATAAATCTTCTTTGGCAGCCAGTTACGAAAACCATAGTTATGAAAACGGACCAAAGGCTTTGCCTGTTTAGCCACTGCTGTTGGTGACCATAAACACTTGCAGATATTGGGCACTTTGTCCTTTTAGCCACTGCTGTTGGTGACCATAAACACTTGCAGATATTGGGCACTTTGTCCTTTTAGCCACTGCTGTTGGTGACCATAAACACTTGCAGATATTGGCCCTTTTCCCGTTTAGCCACTGCTGGTAGTAACTATAAAGATTATAATTATACTTCACGGGGAAACAGTTACGATAGTACATTCGCCATCAGATACATGAGAGCTGCCAAGATGCTCACAAATATCTAATCACACTTCTATTTTCAAGGCGTTAAGTGCGTGTTCAGATATTTGTGAGCACCTTGGCCACTCCGATATATCTGATGCAAGTGCGACTATACAAGTGTACCTACATGACATGATTAACTGTTTCATTAGCAATAAATCCTATAATTTATTCAGAGAAAACGTATAGCTACTCCAAATACTATGTCAGTCACTGGAAGCACCCACGACTATATGCAAAGTGACAGGTGATTGCATTGCACTGATTTCTTATGCTAATAATGTAAAGCGAGAGTATTGGTCTCTATTGGATCTAGGTATATTGGTTCCGTTTAAACATTTATTTTAAACATGGGAGTGGTGGGTTACAATACTTTGATGTTTAGCAGACTTTCTCAGTAAGCTAACGAATTTTTATAATGTTCAGATGTGTTTCCAATAAGCAAGACAAATTTAGGTATATTGGTTCCGTTTAAACATTTATTTTAAACATGGGAGTGGTGGGTTACAATACTTTGATGTTTAGCAGACTTTCTCAGTAAGCTAACGAATTTTTATAATGTTCAGATGTGTTTCCAATAAACAAGACAAATAATAACACAAAAAATACAATAGGATAATGTAGGAAGGAATCCCTAGAATTTAATTACAGTTACTAAGTACTGCCATCTGACCTTCCAACCCAGAGGGGAAACTAGGCCTTATGGCAGTCCGGTTTCCTACTTCTTTAATTGAATCATAATCCAAAATTGTTTAAACCATAGGATGACTAAACTGGCAGACGCAGGCATGTGTTTTTCATGAGGTCACCACATATATATCTTATTTGATGATTTAAACTTATTTTTATTTACATGGCTCCATACATTCTCTCTCAGTAACTACTTAGTAGTAACTAGTAGTATAATACGTCTCATACCAACGTCTTCAATAATGACAGTCTTTAAAGTAATTTCGTTATTATTGTCATCAATCATACAATTATGTCTGGCCGAAGACAAGAAAACCCCGACCGATTGAGGTGTACTCAAAAGTGTAGCCTTGTCGGTGCGCAAATCCGACTCACACTTGGCCGGTTACTTTTCTACTACTTATTTGATTTATTTATCAGTATTTGGTAGTTTACGGATCAACACTCATAAAAATTAAAAATAAAAGTAACATGGATTCTAAAGCTAAAAAATATCCCGATCGCCAGCGGGCAAGGTTCCTAGAAGGCTGTCCGTATTTCTTCGTGTATACAATACTTACCTGTACGCTGTACGAAATAGTAGCCAGCTCTCTGGTCGCCTGCAGCCTCAGGCGAGTCAGGCGCGCCGACAAATTTGTATATACTTACAGCCAACGTGCAGTTCGCCTCCTTGGTTTTAAAGTATGAACTTAACTGATTTCTTTGAGGCTTTGGATACTTCCTGATCTAAATACTGCATGTATTTAGATCAGGAAGCGACCTTTATAAGTAGTCAATCACTGAGGAGCAACTTGGTCTTTCTTTTTTGTCCGTCTTAATCTAGAATATTCCCAATTGTGTGGCGCCAAGACTTTTCTCAGGCTGTTGGATCGGGAAGAGTCCGACTAAACTCTGCACTGACTTAGCAGCCACAAAGCATGGGAGTGCCACAAATATTTTCAAAGGGATTTGATGTTTAAGGTGACGCTCCTACACTGGTGCTTACCAAGTGGACTGATCCTAAATAGCTTATCAGGTCTTTAGTCTATAAATTGCAACTACATCGTGTTATCGGGCACGACCGATGGGAACTTTATTGTAGCTTGTCCGTGAGCTTGAGAACTTGTTGAGCAAAAAACATCAATTGAAGTAAGAGCGGAGTTCGAACTATAAACATTTGATGTCATTTTGATATCAGTTGTAGTGTACCTCACTTGGAAGTACGTGAGATACTTCTTTTTTCTGTAGTGTACTATGAGATTGGCTCAGAACCGGGATAAGTGGCGTAAATGAAGAGAGGCCTATGCTCAGCAGTGGGCCATAAAATGCTGATATTATGATGATGATGATGGGAATTCTTCTTTAAATAATAATGTTTCTTTTCAGCGAATTAAGCTACGATCTCAACGATTATAGTTCCCGAAGAGGGTCCAATAAATTATGTGTCCGTCATATCAGTTCAGAATCGAAATTCTCTCCGCACATGCCAGATTTGTCTGCCACCCAGATCTAATGAACAAACCTGTGAATATATTAACTTTTATTGGATGCGCCTCTGACTTATATCAAAATAGATTCAAAACGACACAAAAATATAAAGTTCGAATGGCGCCTTAGCACCTCGTGCATTATCTGCTATTCCGAGGATGTAATTTGATAGCAATTTGTGCCACGGGCCAATGATTTTGATGATATCTTCACTTAGAAAGTGAATTGAATTTGCATCTTTAGCGTAACGAGATTTGTACAATAGGAAGGTTTAGCAAACTGCCAGAATGGGCCCTCCCATCATTTTTGGATACCAAATGTGTAAAAGGTCAATGACCTTTTAAATTACTTGAAAATATAGTGTTATGTTTTCTTTGTATGTTCCCCGATTTCTGGACAACTTCGAATGCTGGACTGATTTCAAAAAGTCTTTTGTTAATTATATAGCTTTTCGGTGAACGAAAACATCATGAGAAAACCTGCATATATCTGCGAAGAAATTCAAAAGGTGTATTTGAAGTCCTCAATCGGCATTCGGCTAGCGACTATAGCCGAAGCCCTCTCGCCAGCTCATCAGAGTAGGTTTGTGCCCAGCATTGAGACGTATATAGGCTTATAAATCCCGGTCTTTTGATAGGCTTGCGTGGGGATATAGGTCCAACACGTAGAGGCCCAATGGAGAGCTTTAATGTCATGTAGAACGCCTGCTGGAACCCGTACACATGCGCAATAATAGTCACCCATGAACCGGTCGCAGCAGGCATTGGGACTATTGTAGAAAAAGTGAACAGTATAACGGTCTATGGATTAAAGTTTGGGTGGACGGTGAGACTGGGTGAAATATTTATTATTATTATATTATCTATTTTCCAAGTTGAAGTCCAACATCCAACACACGTTGTCGTGTATATTGTATTCTCACTACGATTCCCTTTTTATAGAAACTTCCATATAAAATGATCAGTATTTATTGTCCTCTAGTGTAGCTTCGCATAGCAGGTACAGCGACCTGGAGGCAAGCGTGTTCTGAATCTGATTATGGAGAATTCACTTTCTATGGGTTTGTATGCAGCGCGCGTTGCATTTAATTGTGCACTAGGTATCTAATCCTTGTCCTGTCAGTTTCATGGTTAGTTGTCTATGCAACTGTTGTCTTAGTTAATTAAGATGTATATTTACTGCTTTGGTTAAAACTGATATGCAAAAGTTAAAGAAACTAACTCCTAGTAGTATTTTCGTCAAAAACCTGCTTCTCTTTCAAAGGCGGTTAAAATGTAGCTTACCTGATTATATTACCCGCGTCATAAAAATACATCGATTGACAACGTTGAGCTTTAAATTGGTTCATCAGTCTTGGAAATACGAAACACTGCACAAACATACATACATATATACATACAATTCCTACACTGCTAATGGAAGAGCTGGTGGCCTAACGGTAAGAGCGTCCGGCTAGCAATCCGGAGGTCGCGGGTTCATATCCTGGCTCGTACCCATGAGTTTTTCGGAATTTATGTACGAAATATCATTTGAAATTTATCAGTCGCTTTTCGGTGAAGGAAAACATCCTGAGGAAACCGAACTAATATCAATAAGGCCTAGTTTACCCTAGGGGTTGGGAGGTCAGATGGCAGTCGCTTTCGTAAAAACTAGTGCCAACGCCAATTCTTGGGATTAGTTGCCAAGCTGACCCCAGGCTCCCATGAACCGTAGCAAAATACCTGGATAACGTGAGAAAGATCATGAATACATACACTGCTAAAATCATAACTCTACTTGTGCTCGGCTAAAAGACAAAGCCCTGTCTTCATAATTTTTAAAGTGTATAAATAAATCCCATACATTCCTACGCTTGTTTGCTACCTTTAAAAAGCCATAGTACCTAATTATGTTTCTCGTAACAGGTGGCAGTGAGAAAACAACGAGTTTATTCATGATACTGTACGTGACGACAAAGGAGGGCGAGATCCGTGTTATTGATACGATACACACGGCCGCGAAGAGTATTATGTTGTACTATAGTTCGTTTTTTTGCATTAGAAAAGAAAAATCTTGACCTGTATTTTTATTGAAAATGATTGATAACCGCTTAAAAGAGTTTTTTATATTACTTATGAAAACACAAAAATATAAATAATCGTATATGATTTATAATTGTTACATTTTGCTGATACTTATTTTTCACACGCTCAGTAGACCAGATAACCACATGTTCAAGCAAGGTTTTCGCTGGCAATCGACTGGCAGTAGACGGTCAGGGCGGACTCGTACCACATGTAGACGATCAGTTGGGACGGAGGCTGGCTCTGGAAAGAGCTGGAAGTAGCCGCTCAGGATCGCGTCAAATGGAAAATTCTTCTGCGAGCCCTATGTCCTTAATGAGGCATAACAGAATGACATCATCATCATCATTTTTAAAAGTGATTTTTAATAAAAAGACAGTTAAGATCGCTTATATTCTTTCTAATACTACAAAAACGAACTATAGCTACCGCATATGAAGACAACCGTGTCGCGTGATCGCATATAGGGATAATTTCGCCTTTGTTCTATTTAAAAAAAATGTTTTTCAAAACATAGAATATGGTACATAAGCCGTTGGATCCCTGGAGACTGCGTTAGTTTACAATGTGTTGCAGCCCCAGTGGTTGCCCGTATTACTTGATTAGTTAGAAGTTGAAAAGAACAATTAGACTTAATTTGTAACATAATAACCGGCCAAGAGCATGTCGGGCCACGCTCATTGTAGGGTTCCGTAGTTACTCTTCCGTCACAATAAGCTAAACTGGAGCTTAAAGTATAGTAAATTGTTAACCAAGAGATGAAACGGTACCTTTCACCTGAGTTAAACAAATAGGCAAATTTGCATAATCAGTACCTAATTAAAATAACTCTTTTTACTATGAAAGGAAAACTTTTTGCGATAACTCAAAAACAGCTAAACTGATCATGTCCGCTATAGTTTTCATTTAATGTCTTTCTTAAGCTCTACTTCCACGATTTTTTTCATATTTTTTGGACCTATGGTTCAAAAGTTAGAGGGGGGGGGACACATTTTTTTTTCTTTCGGAGCGATTATCTCCGAATATATTCACTTTATCAAAAAATGTTTCTTGAAAACCCCCATTAGTTTTGAAAGACCTTTCCAACGATAATCCATACTCTAGGGTTGAAGCGAAAAAAAAATTTCACCCCCACTTTACGTGTAGGGGAGGTACCCTAAAAAAAATTTAATTTTTAGATTTTATTGTACGTCTTTGTCGGTTTTATTGATTTATATATCCATGCCAAATTTCATCTTTTTAGCACTAACGACCACGGAGCAAAGCCTCGGACAGACAGACAGACAGACAGACGGACATGGCGAAACTATAAGGGTTCCGTTTTATGCCATTTGGCTACGGAACCCTAAAAAGGTATTGAAAAAAAAAAATCTTTGTAACTGTGTTTCTCGTGTTTCTGTAAAATGAAGCATACAATACATAAGTACATACTTCACTACACCTTGTAAAAAACAAAGTCCAACTCCGCGTCTGTCTGTGTGTATGTATATATGTTTGCGATTAACTCAAAAAGTACTGAACGGATTTTTATGCGGTTTTCACCTATTAATAGGGTAATTCTTGAGGCAGGTTTGTGTATAATTAATGAAGTAGATGATAGTTTCAAAATCTTGTCGCGCCCTACTTTCATATTTTTTTTCAGACTTATTGGTGAACAGTTCAAAAATTATTAGAAGCCAGAAATATATATAGTCGAACATACAGAAAACACCATGAGCTTTCGTAGACTAATAGCGGTTATCACACCCTCTATGCGAATTCGCACGTCGCTCCGGCGTATGAGCGTGACAGCGCTATGCGCGTATATAGCGATGCCCGCTCACACACCGGAGCGCGGCGTGCGAATTCGCATCCAATCCATATCTATCCGCCTGTCCGTGTGTCACTGTTACTTACGGCTTAGATGCGTCGTCATCGTTTTATATTAAGAGATTCTAACTCAAATGAGACACAATTTCTAACCATCAGAGCTAAGTCAACAATAACTTCTTATAAGCTGTTATTCAACCGGTATTTTAACTAGTCTGTCAAGTTAACTTGGACATTATGTAATTGAAGTTTTTGTAGATAGAAATGATGATTAGAAACGAAGGTTAGGAGTTTGTCGTGACTGTATGTATTTCATTGTTATACAGATGGTTATCATACGATCTTTTCATACTAATTAACCTTTAGGTCTTTTCTAGAATTTAAGGGCAATGCAGTATGGTCCCTGCGATGACACGCGATTACACACGCCAGTTGTAAATGTAATGTTGCAGTTGTAATTTATGAAATTGTAAGTCAGATGTCACATTTGCGAATATGATGCAAGCTATATGACAGTTGACATATACTACCTTACATATTCAGCCATTAATGTGTTCTTAAGTTCTTAATATATTTTTTTAAGTAGAAAAAAAAAAAGTTCTTAAATTGTCAATTTATCTTATTTCCTAGTTCTCTGTACTACTCTCTTACACAAGGCAAGTGCATAGATAAATAAAAAATCGAATAGGTGCAAACAGCAACACTTTTAACTGTCCATCGGTGGACCTTATGCCTTTTATAATAAAGTCCACCGACGGACAGTTAACAGTGTGGGCGATTGTAGTTACAAATTTTGAAATCACAATAGCTCTCAAAAAGTAGATTAACAAGCCTCGCGCAACTATAAGTAAAAACTTAATAAGTTTCATTGACATTTTCATTTATGTTTAAAAAAACTTTTGCTGCCGACTGTACTTTTCTTTCAAATGTCATCTTTTTACTACTTAATGGAGACTAGGTACCTGAGTTTCCGTCTCAAACTCAGGTTGCGTTTTTTTATCACATTATCGTCACCTTTAGGTCTCCGTCATGAGATCTGCTCAATTTCATCATAATATTGCACTGTCACTATAATATTATAGTTTCTACATAAGTACTGTACATTATTAAATTTTCCTATCTCATGAAGTCATGATTCAAAGTATTAAAATATGCTTTCAATAGCTAGTAATAAGTATAACTTTCCGCTTCGCCCACTCTTTGATCTTAATAAGATGATTAATTTCTCAATGAATTAATTGACTTAATAACATAGGTAGCTTTAATTAGATAGATCAATATGATGATAGCTTATCTTAACCTACTGCGATACTATGTCCGATTTTGCATGGTTGTTAAAGCAAAAGCGATATAATTCTGATGAAATTTTAGACTCAATTGCCTTAAAATTAAGGTTGAAAGTGGCTTGGTTGTATTTTCTCATATGGGGCGTTTTAATATTTAGTTGAGATATAAAATGCTCATGCAGTCACCACGAAATATTTTTCTTGTTAGCACGGCCAGAGTGAATTTGAAATAGAGGTAGATTGTCAAAGAAAATTTTGTAGCAACATTAAATTTACTGCCATCTTTTGACACATGATTAAAACTTTTAGAACGCCATTTGGTTTTTGACTTTTCCCTTACTTCTGGGCCACATATCAGTAAGGGAAAGACAAATTGGCAGTCTGAATCAAGACTGTTAGAAAACAGAATTGAATTTAACTTGTTTTAAAATCGAACGACACAAAAGAGATCAGAATCCCTACCTGATCCATTATAATATTTGATTGTAATACGTAGTTAACTTGACCTAATTATGTCTCAAATTATATATGATAAAAGTTTGATATGTACCCATTAAAATAAAATTTCTTAGTGTCCATTTTGCCATCTAACGGCAAATATTAACGAACACTAGCTAGACTCTCACGAAATAACTCTTTCATACTCGGTTTGCCAGTAGCTTTGCAGAAAACCAAAAACTTCTGCTACTGTTCACTAGATGGCGATATAAATATATAAAATTCTTCTAAAATAGTTACATAATTTTCTGTAAGATGGCGGGATTAAGTATACATACATAATTTTAGAATAATTACGATATTAATTTATACAAATTATTATTTTATTAAATTTTGTACCTGTTTTTCAAATGTCTCAGTTTTGTAAATTAAATTATAATTATAACCCAATTGGTGTAGTCTTAGGCTCCTGATATTTCTAGCACACGCGTACCCTATCCTAATATTATGAAAAATGCACGTGCCAGCATCCTAGCAAAACATACTATTCCTATTTACGGAACGAAACGACAAGTCATCAAATATTTTCCTCTACCAGAGACAGGTAAATATAGAGTAGTTTTGTGCCGTATTCTAAACTTCCTTAACAGATCACTATGCACAACATTTCAGTACCAAACAGTACTAAAGTATATGTTTAGACTAATCTACAAGAACAATTTAGAGGCTTGAATCGGTCCCATTTGCATGTACGGTCAAAGAATTTAATTTATGACCCATTTCGTACCTTGTCACAGTGACAATAGTATGAGGTCTGTAGCGAGTTTCATGTTGTTTGTCACTGTGACAAGGTACGAAATGGTACTGAAATTAAATTCCTTGACCGTACAATGAAAACGTTTTTTTCAAAAAAGGCATTCTTTGATACGATTTTCTCTGCTATAAAAGTGTCAACTACAGAAATTAAGTCGATGCCATGAATAACCAGTTCACCAAACAATACTTTTATGAGTTTTGTAATTGCTGAGATAAATCAAGATACCTGACGCGTATCTTTACAATGAGTCGTCTTAAGTAAAGCTCGACTAGAATATATGATCATTGTCAAGAGGGCGCTGTTCAACTAAGTAAATAAGTAAGTAAATATTCTTTATTGCACCAACAATTATACATTTTACATACATGTAAAACTACAAATGAATTTTAAAGGAAAATAGAACCAGGTAACAACAGGCGGTCTTATCGCTAAAAAGCGATCTCTTCCAGACAACCTTTAGGTAGCAGGAAATTTCGAACTCATACAAAAGTCAACAGGTAGTGCATGGAGCTAAATATGGAGACTATTAAATACAAACACACATACTACTTATATAAGTATTAAAACAATACCTAATATACTAATAAATATACAATGTAATATAATACAATATATATATATATATATATATATATATATATATATATATATATATATATATATATATATATATATATATTTATATATATTTATACTTACACATATACAATATATAAATGGCAACTTAAGGTAGAGATAGAAAGTATAGTTTCAGCTGATTTTTGAAAATGGGGAGAGATTTAGGTAATCTTAATTCTACTGGCAGAGCATTCCATAACCGAACAGCCCGGAAGGTAAAAGAGCTAATATCATGGCGCTGTGATCATATATTACTGGTCAGGCTTTAACAACATCATTCTTTATTATTTACCTCTCTCCGCCTTCACAACCCCAAATATTAGTACAGAGAGTGTTGTCATCTCGGCTGCGTATGTAGTAATCGCTCATCTCTAACGCGTGCCCAATCTCGCTCACATCGGAATCATAGTCAATATTTACTTGCTTGAGCACTTTTTGTGTTGACCGATTATATTGTCATTTGTTTCGGGGTACAGGATGTTTCAAATTTTTGGGAAAGTAGTGTGATGTGAGCAAGAGTGGCGGTCTGTTGCTTCTATGACATTATGCTTCGGATAAAAATGATGATTGATGATAGATAACGATTAAATGAGGTGTGTGAATCGCCTTAAAGTTCCTTTATTAAGAGGGAAGAAAATCTTTTTGAATCTAACGATATAACGGTAATTTTTCCATGAAATTCCATTTCGGGAGAAAACGTTTTCCACTAACTAAATCATAACAAATCACTTTTATTTTGATGTCGATCGCTCCAACATAATATATTCCAGGTTTAAAGGTTTCGTTTTGTTAAAAATTTTGTTTTTGTTTTGCGTCGTAGTGTGTATGTAACATAGTATAACATGTACCCACCTACATACCGGTCAAAAGCATAACCCTCCTTTTGCTTTGCTGTAGTCGGGTAATAATCGCAAGTATGGCTACTACAGCGCTTCCACGTAAACGAATCTCCGGCTCTCAGGACTTAGTGGTTGAAAAATTATACAATCGTGATATATTAGAGAGCTTTCAGTCGAGTATCATGTTTAGGCAACGAAGCTTGCTGAGTTGCCTAAGTGAGGTGCGAAATTGAAAAGCTTGATTATACCACGATTGTATGCAATACTTTTCTACAAGTCATCAAAAATAACATTTTTATACTATAAAACCTAAATAAGTAATGAAAATTGTTAAGTATCTAAGTAGACAAGACATAAACGCGCGAGCTCCCGCCTGTCCGCCGTTCTATGGGAGCGCGGCGGCACCTGACTGGTCGATTTTGTTTATATGTAGTTGACCACAGCGTATCGAAATAAATTTTATAGTAGAGTTGGGAGCCCATACAAGAAAAGTACGCAATTATAGTTTGGTATACGAAATCTAATTCAACCATTACAGTCGACGAGTAGAAAAAGGAGACCTACGCTCTGCGCAAAAAGTAGCGTGAAGTGACAAAAATAAAGTGATTAAAATGAAAATGGATATAAGTACATTAAAAAATCGCTGCGCACTCTCCTATACCGGGCATCTTCGGTACCTCCATATAAAAAAATCCTGACAAGTGCGAGTCGGACTCGCCCACCGAGGGCTCCATACAAAATTAACTTTTTTATTTATACAAATTTACAGTTTTCCGATTTTCCCCTGTATTTGTAGTGTAAGACTAAATGCAAAATTGCATAAGTATTTGTAGGTCAACGGTAAGTACCCTATAAATTTTGATTCCCTTGAGAGCGTCGAAATACGTTTTTGCGGCATAAATGGACGTCTCCTTTTTTTTTACTTTAACCTAGAAAAGTCATTTATTTACAGCTTAAAGGACTGTAGACTTGAGTAGATAGTTTTAATTTCAACTCGATGCCTTCACGCATTCCCGAGATAAAGGGTCTTGACAGACAGACAGACGACAGACAGACAGACAGACAGACGGACGGAAAACAAACTGATCCTATAAGAGTTCCGTTTATTTCCTTTCGAGGTACGGAACCCTAAAAATATGCTAAACTTAACATTCTTAAATTAAAAAAAATATTCATGAGAAATTCATCTACATTTTGTCGATACCTAAAATGACTTGTCAACGCGCCTGTGGCACCCGTAATTGTCCATGCGTCTATCGTAAATCCCTCACCAACATGCGGACTGATATTTTCCGTCTTGGTGAGATAAAGTTAAACTCTTTGTCCTGATAATTTGGAGCATCCCGTATACCTCTCTCTAAGCGATAGTTTTCCGAACAACGATTTTGCAAGATAGTTTCGGGGTTATTTGTATGAAGTTCGATGTGAGGATATTTTATGGACTCCTTTAACCCTCTGGCCTCCGGCAAACATGTAAATATACCTATAAGTTATAGCAAAAATAGAACTATATCTTTATTGCACCAACAATTATACATTTTACATACATGTAAAACTACAAATGAATTTTAAAGGAAAATAGAACCAGGTAACAACAGGCGGTCTTATCGCTAAAAAGCGATCTCTTCCAGACAACCTTTAGGTAGCAGGAAATTTCGAACTCATACAAAAGTCAACAGGTAGTGCATGGAGCTAAATATGGAGACTATTAAATACAAACACACATACTACTTATATAAGTATTAAAACAATACCTAATATACTAATAAATATACAATGTAATATAATACAATATATATATATATATATATATATATATATATATATATTTATATATATTTATACTTACACATATACAATATATAAATGGCAACTTAAGGTAGAGATAGAAAGTATAGTTTCAGCTGATTTTTGAAAATGGGGAGAGATTTAGGTAATCTTAATTCTACTGGCAGAGCATTCCATAACCGAACAGCCCGGAAGGTAAAAGAGCTAATATCATGGCGCTGTGATCATATATTACTGGTCAGGCTTTAACAACATCATTCTTTATTATTTACCTCTCTCCGCCTTCACAACCCCAAATATTAGTACAGAGAGTGTTGTCATCTCGGCTGCGTATGTAGTAATCGCTCATCTCTAACGCGTGCCCAATCTCGCTCACATCGGAATCATAGTCAATATTTACTTGCTTGAGCACTTTTTGTGTTGACCGATTATATTGTCATTTGTTTCGGGGTACAGGATGTTTCAAATTTTTGGGAAAGTAGTGTGATGTGAGCAAGAGTGGCGGTCTGTTGCTTCTATGACATTATGCTTCGGATAAAAATGATGATTGATGATAGATAACGATTAAATGAGGTGTGTGAATCGCCTTAAAGTTCCTTTATTAAGAGGGAAGAAAATCTTTTTGAATCTAACGATATAACGGTAATTTTTCCATGAAATTCCATTTCGGGAGAAAACGTTTTCCACTAACTAAATCATAACAAATCACTTTTATTTTGATGTCGATCGCTCCAACATAATATATTCCAGGTTTAAAGGTTTCGTTTTGTTAAAAATTTTGTTTTTGTTTTGCGAATTTCGAAAAAAAGGAAAATAACAAACTAAAAAATCATGGAGAACGGAATATATTTAGAAGTAGAAAAACGTTTTCTCTTGTTGTATGGAGATCACATGGCATACATCCCTCTTAATGAAGTCCTGATGCGTAATAATACTATTCATTAGGTACTTTAGGTAGGTCGTAGTGTGTATGTAACATAGTATAACATGTACCCACCTACATACCGGTCAAAAGCATAACCCTCCTTTTGCTTTGCTGTAGTCGGGTAATAATCGCAAGTATGGCTACTACAGCGCTTCCACGTAAACGAATCTCCGGCTCTCAGGACTTAGTGGTTGAAAAATTATACAATCGTGATATATTAGAGAGCTTTCAGTCGAGTATCATGTTTAGGCAACGAAGCTTGCTGAGTTGCCTAAGTGAGGTGCGAAATTGAAAAGCTTGATTATACCACGATTGTATGCAATACTTTTCTACAAGTCATCAAAAATAACATTTTTATACTATAAAACCTAAATAAGTAATGAAAATTGTTAAGTATCTAAGTAGACAAGACATAAACGCGCGAGCTCCCGCCTGTCCGCCGTTCTATGGGAGCGCGGCGGCACCTGACTGGTCGATTTTGTTTATATGTAGTTGACCACAGCGTATCGAAATAAATTTTATAGTAGAGTTGGGAGCCCATACAAGAAAAGTACGCAATTATAGTTTGGTATACGAAATCTAATTCAACCATTACAGTCGACGAGTAGAAAAAGGAGACCTACGCTCTGCGCAAAAAGTAGCGTGAAGTGACAAAAATAAAGTGATTAAAATGAAAATGGATATAAGTACATTAAAAAATCGCTGCGCACTCTCCTATACCGGGCATCTTCGGTACCTCCATATAAAAAAATCCTGACAAGTGCGAGTCGGACTCGCCCACCGAGGGCTCCATACAAAATTAACTTTTTTATTTATACAAATTTACAGTTTTCCGATTTTCCCCTGTATTTGTAGTGTAAGACTAAATGCAAAATTGCATAAGTATTTGTAGGTCAACGGTAAGTACCCTATAAATTTTGATTCCCTTGAGAGCGTCGAAATACGTTTTTGCGGCATAAATGGACGTCTCCTTTTTTTTTACTTTAACCTAGAAAAGTCATTTATTTACAGCTTAAAGGACTGTAGACTTGAGTAGATAGTTTTAATTTCAACTCGATGCCTTCACGCATTCCCGAGATAAAGGGTCTTGACAGACAGACAGACGACAGACAGACAGACAGACAGACGGACGGAAAACAAACTGATCCTATAAGAGTTCCGTTTATTTCCTTTCGAGGTACGGAACCCTAAAAATATGCTAAACTTAACATTCTTAAATTAAAAAAAATATTCATGAGAAATTCATCTACATTTTGTCGATACCTAAAATGACTTGTCAACGCGCCTGTGGCACCCGTAATTGTCCATGCGTCTATCGTAAATCCCTCACCAACATGCGGACTGATATTTTCCGTCTTGGTGAGATAAAGTTAAACTCTTTGTCCTGATAATTTGGAGCATCCCGTATACCTCTCTCTAAGCGATAGTTTTCCGAACAACGATTTTGCAAGATAGTTTCGGGGTTATTTGTATGAAGTTCGATGTGAGGATATTTTATGGACTCCTTTAACCCTCTGGCCTCCGGCAAACATGTAAATATACCTATAAGTTATAGCAAAAATAGAACTATATCTTTGTTGAGCCTACATCACTTACAATTTAGCTAAAGCAGTTTAGCCAAATCACCTAATTTTGAAGGCTTCGAACTATCATTTAAACTTAAATACATATTTAAAAAAAAGTGTTAAGAGTCCGTAGCAAGCTCGGCTGAATTTCATCTTCTCATATAAACGGAGTTTCGTTCTCATTTTGAGACTACGTGTTGGATTGTAATGATCCTTTGCACATACAATGACATGAGGTATATCTATGCTTGTAATTAGTTTATATAGCTCCAGCTTATGAAACAAAAGAAATAGAGCAAACATTTTTATGAAAAACTTAAATCCGCTGTATTTTCTTACGAACAGCGTCAGGCTTTCGATTTTCGTTAGTCTCGAAAAAATACAGTAAAATATGAAAACAAAAAATATAACTTTGCTAATCCGCGAAAAGATAACGTGCTAGTCAATCAATGCTAACCCTTGGCTCTATTCATTATACGGCAAAATATCCTAATATATTGGATATTTTTGTATAATTTCCTCGCAATCGACGTGAGAAGCAGAGTGTATGTATTATGCATAAATGTAAATATTTATCCCGGAGTATAGAGTGTTAGTCACCTGCAATCATTTACGGGCTGAATTTATAGTTCATACTCAGCAACTTTTACTATGGGATTGGTCCCAAAAAAAGATTTTTTTTTTAATTTTACTCTCCCATAGAAAATGTCAAGGTCGGACAGCCAAAATGTATGAAACAGCCTATTTTTTCGCGATTTCGGGGTTGGTCCCATAGTAGAAGTTGGTCAGTATGGCATAGGCCATGAATATATAGATATTCACCTCGCAAATTTTTGCAAGTGATTAAATAAACAACCTGTACGCACGCCCGAGTGCAGCGGGGACCAATAAATAGCCTAAAAATGGATCGCTTTATGCCCTTGTTGCACAATCTAGTATATGACGACCATGTCAATAAGAATTTAAACCAAAACGACGGTTGAACTCACCTTGGTTGTCATTTTAGTCACTCGCGCGACATGTTTCGGAGAGCCCAGGGGGCCTACCGCGAAAATCGAAATTTGCAAATTGAGGGAACTTTCTCTTTTACTCTCGTTAAGACGTAATAAGAGTGACAGACGAAAATGCCCGCAATTGACGAACTTCGATTTTCGCGGTTAAAGCCCAGATCTCCATCTACAAGCACTAACAGTGCATGTGAGCGTTTCGGCTCCAGTTAGGATGACTCACGACGGTTTAAATACTTTAAATTCGATAAATAAGAATTGTTATTTAAACAAATTAATTTTAACTCCTTTTGACAAATGTTTTATCTTTAAATACCGCCAACAAAGGATGTGAATAAAATTATATTGGACATTTCTGGGCCTAAATAAACTCGCTTAATTCATTTAGAAGTCGTTCGGCTTTAATGGACATTTTATACAAAAATATACAAAAGCATATGGAGTTTCATGATGGCGCGTGGGTTTACTTATTTTTATAGAATTAATTTAGCATTTTTAAAGCTCTCAAAGTTGGAATTTTAAGATTATTCTACTGATGGGAAAAGTGGTGATCGCAGGGGATATTTTGATCATATCGAGTGATTTGATCCACAGACACTTATTTATTATACACCGTGGGCCAATTAGCCACTACAGATTTTAAAGGTGTATTCTTGACCGCATTTAGAGACTAAAATGTCGTAAAAAGTTTTCTTTCGCCGCCGCAGTCGCGTTCAGTTTTATGCCGTGTCGTACAGCTGCGTTCGTGACCCACAAATGGTCTAGCCGGAAGATCAGCGCTGACTTTTGGGTTAGCATTTATGCTGAGGCGGGACCATTTCGTGGTAAACTATTTATGTATTCTATGTAATCATTTCTTTCTTTTGTTATGCCATACTTTTGTATGTTATAGTTTATTACGAATAAATGCGATGATTTCTGATTTTCTGAAATCGATCTTGTTTTAGAGATGATGAATTTTTTGTGATAATTTGTTTCTGTTATAACTTAGTGACAAACGTATTTTTATTTGTGACAGTGCCACTATGTGACTTGGTTAAGACATATCTACTGACAGACATTAAAGTTGTAAAATAAACTCGCATTATTTTTTTCAAATATGTTTTTTAATATCTGTAAAAAAAAACTTTATTTATTCGTTGTAATGTTTGATTTTCACCAGACGGTAATAATAAGTAACGTTACGTGTGCAGAAAACGTAAGAAAAATCTTTCTTTTTTTGACGCAATTAGCCAAAACTCATTTTTTGCTTCTTATGACCTCAGGTATGCGTGGCTAAAATCTGTCGGGTTTAATTGGCCCACAGTGTAATAAAGGATTATAGAAACCTTTTTAGTCCTCGCAACAGCGAATTTAATATTATACTAAGCTAGTTTATTAAAAGTATATCATATTCCTCAAAGTGACGGATCTGCAGATTGGCCATTTTTTTCAAGTCTATTTTTTTATATGCTTATCCGACCAACAATGTTGGTTATTCGTCGAATATGGTATAACCGACCTTTTTGTGGTACTTTTGGCTCTTCCGATTGACTGAACAATTCTGGTAAAAAAAAAAACTTATTTGATTTTTCAACAAAATTGCTACAAACGTTTATTTATTTCAAACGGCTAACATCAAAAGAACGTTATAAGCAGGGGTCGGACAAAAAGTGCGAATGACGTCAAACCACTTATAGGATGATTTCAAATAGTATTTTTGATTTTCATAAACAATTATCACGTATCATTTGTCAATCTCTTTATTGACCTCTTTATTAAACGATATCGCCACTTGAAATGAGTAAGTACGTTTTTGACTGACACATTGTCAATCAGATGAACAGTCAGCGTCAAATACTTCGTAGCAGTCAAAGTGGCCAAATAGTTCGGTACACCATACTAAATATATGGTGTACCGAACTATTTGGCTACTTTGACTGCTACGAAGTATTTGACGCTGACTGAACAATAAATTGACTTCGTTATTGTTTAGCTATTGTATCCTCACGATTATATTTAGCTAAAATTTATATTTACTAATATATAAGAAAACGCTCTAAAATGTCATCTTTACTCGAATATTGTGGCAATTTTCCGTTTTTGGAGGTACGTGACAAACACGTATACTGCTAATCTTACCTTACTGTTCCCACTTTTGACTATTAAACCTATTTATCTGAGGATCCCACAGACTTGTTCTAACTAATTTCAAATAATTATACCTTATGGTAACAAGTTTCGTGAAATTTATTTTATTCACTACATCACCCTACCACCTGTATTATTAATTCCATGGATTTATTTACGATTATTTTGTTACTTCATTAATACTACTTTGTTACTTGTCACATGTCACACGGAAGTTTAAATACAAACTCAAACATCATCCTGTGTGCAAGATTAAGTACGTAATTTTTACGTCATCCGCACTTTTTGTCCGACCCCTGGTTATAAGAAATAAACACACCAAGTTTAACGACTACATTCTTTTTATTAATAAAACGTTCCATACAATTTTCTGTTGATGGCTTCTCCCGAAAGGTAGCCGTTTTACTGATCCGACTCTGCCACTTCGAAATCGACTTGCATAAGATGATTTCAAGTTAAAAAAATCCTATAATAAATATACGTTGACGGCTAAACTCAAATGCTCCTAGAGCGGTTTAGCCTCCATAATTGAGTAACAGACAGACATTTTTTTCTCCGAAAGGGTAAAGACAATTAATTACACAGACAATGGCATACATCAGTCCGCGTCCGCATTGAGGACAATGAGTCCCCTTCGTAAGCTTTGCGAGGTAAATGTACAAAAAGGTATAATTCGCGTTGGGTAAAAATTGCCCATTTTAGGGTTTAAAACTGACATCAAAACGTATTACGTTTTGTGTAGAATTCATCTGCTTTTGAAGCTAACTCATTGAAATAAAAATTATATAACAGGATTCTGTACAATGTGACATGTAAAATAGTATTTTATGTTGTTGAGTCAGCATCAAAAGTAGCTGATAAAACATCGCGCCAAAATTATCTGATATTCCACGTTTCGAAATATAGATAAATCTCTAAAATTCACGTTCAGAACTATATCTTTTACAGTCTTAATTGTTCAACATAATAGAACCATCACATTTTGTTAAGCTGTTACAAAATTGTAGATACTTTTGAAGCGTTATTTGATCCGCTACTTTTGATGCTGACTGTATAAGTTGTTACTAAAGACGACGAGGTTGTGATAATTACGCGCGTGCAATAGAGATTGGAACAAGCGGTGCATTGTCCAAAATTCCTCGTGCAAAGCGTCCTTTATTTACAGTTGTACAAGAGAGACCGAAAAAGGCAAATGGCGCTAGTTATAATTTCAGGCGCAGCCGACGAAAGCGAAAATTGATAAAGACGCCATGACTATTATTTTATTTAGATACAACCTTGACAAATAAAAGTACGGAAGTGGAAAAACTTTAAGTACCTGCGAATGGTTTACATATATCACTTTTTTGGTCCTCAGAAGACAGTTATAATTAGCCTATAACACCCAAGCCACAGCAAAGGATCGATTAATTCCCTTACTCATCTAAATCGTTCCAACATTACACGATGGAACACATATAATCAGAATCACCATATATATTTAGTTTGTATGGCTTGTAGTTGCGCTCTCTTGGAAGGGTTTCCGCGGAAGACCAGCCCAGCATCGGGATCTTCAAAGGTTCTTTGACATAAAACTGAGTGGAGACCATTGCAGTGACGCTTTATAATGATCACTGCTATTAGTTATGTTTAAATTAAGCGTTTTTGAATAAAGCTTCTTCTATTCTATTCAATTCTATTCTATTCATATATATTTAAGAGCTGGAGTCTTGGATCAATTTCCATGCGTATCTGTCCTCTGCCTTCTCATTGACAGCTTTCGCAGACCCAGACTTCTCATTGGCAGACGTTATATATTTCCTTTACTTGATCTATGTACCCTCTCCTTGGTCTCCCCTTATTCTTCTTTGCTTCAAGTCTCCCTTCTATAGTGTTTTTGGTGAATTGGTTGTGTTTTGAGCTGGTGTCAAGCATTGATAAATGTTATTTATTAATTTCGATCGGGATCTGAATACGGATACCAAATGATACAAGTTCTCTTAGTCCTCAGGTACATAAGATCTACTTTTTCAAGTCATTAAATAAATATTATAGGGGCATTCTTACACAAATTGACTAAGTCCCATGGTACGCTCAAGAAAGCTTGGGTTGTGGGTACTCAGACAACGATAAATATATAATATATAAATACTTAAATACATAGAAAACATCCGTGACTCGGGAACAAATATATGTGCTCATCACACAAATAAATGCCCTTACCGGGATTCGAACCCAGGACTATCGGCTTCATAGGCAGGGTCACTACCCACTAGGCCAGGGCCAGACCGGTAGTCAAAGAAAGTCATTGAATAGAATAGAATAGAATAGAATAGAATAGAATAGAATAGAATAGAATAGAATAGAATAGCATAGAATAGAATAGAATAGAATAGAATAGAATAGAATAGAATAGAATAGAATAGAATAGAATAGAATAGAATAGAATAGAATAGAATAGAATAGAATAGAATAGAATAGAATAGAATAGAATAGAATAGAATAGAATAGAATAGAATAGAATAGAATAGAATAGAATAGAATAGAATAGAATAGAATAGAATAGAATAGAATAGAATAGAATAGAATAGAATAGAATAGAATAGAATAGAATAGAATAGAATAGAATAGAATAGAATAGAATAGAATAGAATAGAATAGAATAGAATAGAATAGAATAGAATAGAATAGAATAGAATAGAATAGAATAGAATAGAATAGAAGAAATTTATTCAGAAAACGCTTAAGTTTAAGTAATACATGAGACGACAGAATCAATTTATTATTAAGCGTCACTGAAAAGGTCTCCACTCAGCTTAATGTCAAGATACCACCTAAGGATCTCGACGCTGGTCTTCCGTGGAAACCTTTCCGAGAGAGCACAGCTACACGCTAAAGTACAAAATTTTATATATTTAAAATTAGAAGTTTTTAGTAAATATCATAAGGCTATAATTGTTATTCAATTAAAAGCTACGTTAACAAATAAATTATTTAAATTATCGGTACCTAAACAGTCAGTCAGTCGTCATACAAGGCGAAATAAATTATAGGGTAGGCGTTCGTTCTAGTACATGGCATAGTGATGGCACAGGAGTATACCCAATATTTATAATGTTTGTATGTGTAGAATATGTTTTTTAAATTTACATTTAAATGAACTAATTGACGGTGAGTTCCTTATAGGTGGAGGTATATCGTTCCAGCACTTCGTGGCAGAGTATTTAAAACTGCCACGAAATGCTGCGGTGCTGTGCCTTGGGCAAATAAAACGAATGGCTCCCCTAATATGGCGCTGTGAAAAAGTTAACTTTTCATAGAGGTAGAGGGGTGTCATGGTCTTCATAATGCCAAAAAGCATGCAAGCAAAATGCAGCGAACGTCGCGATTCCATATTCATTAACCCACTATTATTTAAATAAGGAGTTACATGAGTTCGAGGTGGAATATTAAAACAAAAACGTGCACATGCGTTCTGCAGCCGCTGCATTAGCTTTTTTGTTTGGTACAATAGACATCCACCTATGACAGTATCAGCATAGTTGAGTTTTGACAGTATTAAAGATTCACAAAGAGATATTCTTACGTCAGTACTTAAATATCTACGTACACTATATAATATCTTAAGTCTATAAAAACATACTCTAGAGATCTCCAATACGTGGTTGTGGAATCTAAGTTTACCGTCCATAAGCACACCCAAGTTCCTTGCTTCCGTTACATGCTCAATACAATCATCCCCAATCTTAATCGAAGGGTTGTGGTTGCACATTTTACGCCTTTGCTTCTCAGTACCAAGTACAAGGAATTTTGACTTTGCTGGGTTTAAGACTAGACTGTTTTTGTTGGACCATTGAACTATTCGTCTCAAATCGTCATTTATTTTTTCTACAGCATATGAAGTATCATTTGGCTTACAAGATAAGTATAACTGAATATCGTCAGCATAAATATGATAAGCACAGTTTTTGATAGCTTTCACTATATCCGCGCTATACAGTATATACAGAATAGGACCCAAAATTGAACCTTGCGGCACGCCACGGGAGACTAAAGAAGCTTCAGACACTTGAATGAATTAATAAAATTCGCAATAATATATAAATTATAACCTGTATCAAAATTGTAACTCAGTAATCAAGAAAAACAAATCCTGTACCCCTAGTGTAACTAAATTCGATTTCCAAACGTGACGTACGCGTTTGCGTTTAGTCTCATTTTGTATTGGATTTCGAAAGAGCGCGCCAAGCGGGACGTTTTGGAAACTCAAAATCCTATACAAAATGAGACTTAACGCAAACGCGTTCGTCACGTTATGATGTCGATCAAAGTTACACTAGGGGTACTGGTCTCGTAAATCAAATTTTAACCAAACTAGTTCTTACAGCAAATACAATTATCTTACCTATTCCGCTTCAACCGACACTTAATTATCCTCCAATCTAAAATTGTAAAACCCACTACAGACCCGCTGAAACGTTTAAGTCTTAAGATTGAGTTAAACCCGTAAGACGCCATTTAATGAACCGTCGAGCCTATCACAACAGGCTTAGAGCAGATTACAGCAATTTCACTTAGCTGAGCCGGGCTTAAATGCAGTGCATACTAACTTCATTTGGTCATTAAGGCGCAACACTTATCTACTTATTCATCAAGTCCAATATCTATTTAGGAAGAATTCTTCAAGCGACAAATAAATTTTAAAGTACAGATGTATTTAACTCCTGTGTATACTTTGTAACTGTTTATAACTGTCCCTATTTACAGGAGTAAATACAGTTCCCACTCCATACTAATTATAAGACTCAAGGAACGATTCTAGCACCCAAAGAGTTTTTCTTCTGGCCCAATATTACTTTACGAATAGACCATTTATAGCTACAAAAACATTTTTAAAGTAGGTACTCTTGTAAATATAGTTAGGTACAACTAGTTTACTAATTAGTTGAGCATAGCATTACTGCAGTAAAGTGAAGTACTAGTATATTGACTTCATTGTTATTTAAATTATAATGCAGTAATTTAAATTTTAAGGCGTAGCTCAAGGAACGATTCTAGGACCCGAAGATTTCTTTTTGCCCAATATTGCTTTGGGAAAAGTTGTACAAGCGACAAAGAAATTTTAAAGTACTTCTGTAAATATAGTTACAACTCCTTGTTACTTAGTTTAGTTTAGTATGGAATTACTGCATTGAATTAAACTACTCGTATATTTGACGTCATTTAGTCATTTCAATTTTAAGGCGTAGCTCAAGGAACGATTCTTGGACTCGAAGACTTTTTCTAGTGGCCCAATATTACCTTCAGAGATGTTTCAAGGGATAAAGATTCTACAAAATACTCCTGTAAATACAGTTATGACTTAGCTGACCTTAAGTTAGGTGCAGTTTGCTATCAGTATGCTGACTTTATGTATTTTAGTCATAAGATGCCGCTCGAAGAGCTATATTTGGACCCGACATCTGAAGGTGCCTTTCGGATTCAGACTATACCAGCATTACTGCGATAGTATTGCAGTGCGACATTACTGCCGACTTCATTACTGCCGCAAATATCAAAAATCAAAGAAGCAGCATCGATGTTATATCAAAAAGGCCGACCAGAAAGAAAATAATAGGGCTTGTATACATTAGGTACCCACTTTTACAAGAAGAATCTTGACTGAATAATTATTATCTCCAAATGATTGTGTAAAAAGCCGACACAACGTTGTCAAAGATTCTACTATAAATATTTTGGAAAATCGTTTAAAAGCCGCGAAACAACGCCGAATAGTCTAAAACAATGTTTGAACATAATTACTTCAATATATGTTAAAATTTCCCGGAATCCAGTTTCCCCATTAATTTCCAAATAATTTGTATAGTTACTTACATGCAAACTGTAAAAGCTTCAAACTCGTTCAATTTAACTTTATGTTAATCATAAACTACCTACTACCCACAAAAAGTACTCATAGGTATCACAAACTTTCATGTATCGTAAATTGAATCGCCTGAATACATCCCGTGAAAATTTTACGTACTTCAAATAGATTTCATCATAACGTGTGATTTATTGGGGCTTGCAAGCGAAAACCTGCTTTATTCTACCTCAATTAAGTTTCAAAATTAGCATAGCATTAAAATGCACGGATGAGCTGAAGTGATTTATTACGTAGCATGGGAATATAGGTCTTATTGTGTTGGTTTAAGATATGAAATGGGGTTTGTAATATGAGTAAAGGAAACGCAAGTAGTGGCCGGGGCTGGAAAGAGTCGGTCTCGAATAATCGATAGCTGACGTCTGGCTTCCCCCCGCGCAGGTGGTTTCCCTTCTCTCGTCGCGAATTAGGCTGCAGTTTCTTTGGGGACGGTTAGGAGTCTGACGATTTTTCAGTGCGATTTTAAAACGCAGTAGACTGTCGCTTTTTTCTTTTCCCAAGAACGATTATAGACATCAGACATTTCTTCTATATTCTTCGGACACCTGAGCCCTAAAAGGTCACACAATTTAAAACATGTTTTAAAGCCAAGGTCAAACTAGATAAACTAGCCTTAGATAGAAACGTACTCAATTAATATTAGGTAAGACTGAAGAATAAACTGAAATCGTAACAAAATTCACAATAGGCACCTTGGCAGCACCGTGCGATCGGCACGAGCTGCTGCTGAGCAGGCGGCGTCCCTAATGAGGGACAATTACTCGGGGCTAACAAGCTACTTCTTTGTTCGCGTCGATAATAAATAAATATATAGTTGTCGTTTCGTAATTGTTGATGACTTGTTTTGGCTGGCAAGGTGGAGGCCTACAGAGCAAGAAACCAAGGGAACGCTGCCAAATTAAAAAAAATAATTAAATAGACTCTTTAGACCCGCAATCCTCACCAAGAACAAACAAAATTGACCGAAGATCCTTTAAGAAGCAAGCATTGAAATAAAATCGTATAATAACGACACATTAAGGTATTACGAGTTATGTTTACTTTTAAGGCTTCGTCTGACCTGGAGTTGACAAAGTAATATAAAGTGCAAGGGAACCTCTACCGCTGCGTTAGACCATGTGATTTTACTACTTTAGTGCCATTTTTGGACTTCCAGCGTTACCAGTGTGTACCACAAAAAGTGGGCGCCAAAATTGAGACACGCAAATGCGACTATTGTTTTATTATTTTTACTTACTAAATTTCTCAAACCTCCTAAAAGCTGGACAAGGTCAGTTAGAAATGGAACCACTTTAATTATGCACAAGACGTCAATCAAATGGATGGAACATTTTCTCATAAGGCTTTGCTAATTGCGTTCCCTGGCTAGATGAAACCACCTTGTTATTTCTTTTTCATATTTTCAGGTTCTGGAATTTTAACGACGCATCAGAAAATTACATATGGTAGATAGATTTCTCGCAAAATGGTCCATTGATTTGCTGCAGGTGATCGGAGCACGCTAGATGAGGGTAGCAAGATACAGAGGATTAAAACAAACGTGTATTACGTTTAAAATGCTAATTTAATGCTTTTTGAACTAAAAGTTCCTAGCGTAAAATTCGGTAATCGAGAATTTTACGTGAATTGAGAGTGAAAAAGGACGTAACACTTTACAGTACACTTCATTATTTAAAAGAAATAAAATTTGACCCATGTGTCATATTTAAATATAGATGGAAGTTCTAGTATCGTATTGTATTATCGTAGTTGTATTATCGTTATTTAATTGTTCAGATATTTGTGAACACCTTGGCCGCTCCGATATTTCTGGTGGCCACCTTATGTGCAAATTTTCATAATCTGCCGCTTAGCGTCACGTTGCAGCGTTTGTCGCATCACCGATTAATCGCTATAATAGGTATCTCGCCTAAATCCCCCACAGACGAGCGCCTAACAAGCTTTGCATCAATGAACCTCCGGGCTACGTGTTGCGTCGTAATTGCCAATTGCGCTTTGTTGGCATTTTTAGGCTTCCATACACAAACACAATTATGTCTGAGATGCGATGCATTTAGAATTGTGAACAATTGTGCACTGAAACATGGAACAGGAGAATCCTTATTTAAAACAGAGGTGACATTCTAAATCAAACTATGATACGGGTCTGTCACGAATTTATTTTCTTAACTTTTATTTTTGAATACAAAATACAAAATCAATTACTTAGGTAATTTATTTCCATTAATATTTACAATCAACTTAGGTCTTATTATTATTATTATTTTTTAATTTATTTAGGATCACCAACAGACAATACATCAGAGAAAAAAATAATCTGTAGCTTACATAACATTAAGGGTAGATGTTTGTTCAATTATAGGTAACCACAGCTTATTCCAGTAGCTTAGGATAAACAATATAAGTACAGTAAGACATTTAGACTTAAGCCTATTAATAAATAAAATTTAACAAACTTCAAAAGAATACTTAGCAGGAAATTATATTAATTGAATTAATTAATCTGCATTTTGCGACAGAAAGTGACAAAGTAACATATCATTAAAAACGAAGATACGAAGGATTTTCATTCCGTACCTAACTAATAATACTATTATTATTAGTTAGGTACGGAATTGAGGAAAATGGTATGGGTACACATGGTAGATAGGAAATAATAATATTATTATTATTAGTTAGGTATGGAATTGTGGAAAATGGTATGGGTATAACTTGGTTGGTTTAAGATCATAGAGGGTAAATTAGAATTTGGATGTAATTTGGTACAACATACATAGAAGTATATAATATGAACATTTCATATTACTTCAGTGTGTACTTTAGTTGTGTTTTTGTTGTTGACGCAGGTTACAATGGTTTTGTTTGCTGAAGACTGATGGTGATGTCCCAGCAAAATATCAGATACCTAAGTTGGCGACAAGTTAGGTTAAAACCGTGTGTGTCATCGTGATACCCAAATCTCATGCAAAACCACCTTTTTAGAATTATGTTGAAGACAAAACGACAATTGGTCCTGACAACAACACAATACACACACAACAACAACAACAACAATGACATGATTGAAAGATGATTGGACAATTTGTCCTGGGTTTGAATCCCGGTAAGGGCATTTATTCGTGTGACGAGCATGGATATTTGTTCCTGAGTCATGGGTGTTTTCTATGTATTTAAGTATTTATATATATATCGTTGTCTAAGTACCCTCAACACAAGCCTTATAGAGCTTACTGTGGGACTTAGTCAGTTTGTGTAATAATGTCCTATAATATTTATGTATTATGTATTATGTAATTTTAACAGAATTTTATGTCCTTTGCCCGTCTGTTAATCTATCTGTCTAAACCATGTTTCAAATCTCCCTGAGGAAACCATCCCTTCTCAAAAGACTATCCTATCTACCTTCAACCCTCAAGTCGTCTGCATCCGTTTCTCTTTACGGCCTATTTGCAATATACAGGTTTTACAACCGGGCTGTACCCGCTTATTCCCAATTTTATTTACCATTTTTATATCACCTGGTATGCTATTCCCATCTACTATCGCCTCAAGCAGGATAAGAGGAGGTAGACTGTCCACGCCAACTGTGCACAATCTTTGTCCCATAAGCTGCATACTTGACGTAGCGTGGTCCAGCTCTATGATCTTCTATAACGCCTAAATGGCAAGTTATAGTCTCATTTGGGATTGTGCCCAAAACTGTAAAAAATAATATTTAAAAAAAGTTTTTTTTTTGAACTCTTTGTGGACAAGTCCGACTCGTACTTGGACTTGGATTGTCCTGTAATATTTATGTTGCCACCGCAGATATAAATGAGGAATTTGGATATTTATCGATAATTGTCGGTCTACCTTGTTGGAGGCGTTCAAGTTGATATATTATCATGTTCATCATTCGGCCGTTCATCTCCTTCATACTCATGTTGTTATTATTTATTTATTATTAATTCTCAACAATAATTATTGTGTCGAACATAATTACTTAATAATTAAAATTATCTACATTGTACCTATTAAAAATTAAAATAAATATTGAAGATAATTATAAATAATTACAATTACAAGGTCAACAGAATTACAAAATTATTAGAATAAAAATTCACAGTACACTTCCAATTTAACAATCACTTACTAGAAATTACAAATGCCAATCTCAAGTCAAATCAAATGTCAGTCTACTTAAAAATAACTGAATAAATTCCTATTACAATAATATAAAACATTAACAATTGCTTTTAGTAATGTAGACAAGTGTCTTAGAAAAAAAAACACTAGCATTGATCGTCTGATGAGAAATCTGCTATAGAGTAGTAGGATTTTTTCAAAAGATACTGTTTGAGCCTCGCATTAAACAATTTGCTATTTAAAATAGATTTCAGTTCTATTGGTAACTTGTTAAACAGTAAGACTGACTGATAGCTAGCGGCATGCTGGTGATGTGCTTGTTTAGTACAAGCATGATGCACTGCAAGTACTATTCACTTTAATTACAACATTTTTTTTTATTGACAATAACAATATACATAATGGATATATACAGATGATTACTATAACTAGCTTATATCTAAAATAGGCCCTTGAGGCATTGTACCAAGGATGCTGGCGGCATTTCCTCGTTGTATCGCAATACTGATACGTTGTGCGAGGAAGCCGCCAGCTCTTCGGTCACCAGTTACGTCAACCAAACGTTTCGCGATTTCTCCAAAAAACTTGTGCGCGCTGGGACCCCATGGACCTAGTTTCAACGCCAAAAGGTACGAAATGGTACTCTCTACCGAGGCTCTTATATTTATTACGTTTCAAAATTTCGGCGCTTTCCGCCGCTGCGCCCGCTTTTACATTAGTCCGTTGGAGGTGGGACGGTGCCAGTGTGTCTACGTAGGTAGCATCCCACACTAACATCCGTCCCAAGCTCCAAGGACCCCATCAGGCCTCTTGCCATCATCCCTGATAATGCCAGTTGGCTCAAGAAGAGCAGGCACATTGATGGTGGCAAGAGATCGACGAATTATGTCATTAAGCGACGCATGTCTTGAAAAATTACAACAATTACAATTTAAAAACAGCTTTTTAAAGTCTAAATTAGGTACTGTAAGTAGTTCATCTTGAAGTCACACTGGTTAATTTTTTATATTAAAGGAAAAATGGAAAACTCACCACTTTCGGCAAGTTCAAACTTGCGACCTTTCGGTACACCGGTCTGTTCGCTACAAAAACTTGTCACACTGTATCTTCCGAATCAAATCCTCTGTAAGCGAGTCGAACAGCGCACCTGCCACATATTTCCAGACGGCAGATGCTGTTGATGATGGAAGATTAAACATGTCTGGACGTGGAACGTGTTTATGTATTTTTTTCTTTTACGGCGCCTTTTTATTGTTGAGAGGAAATTACTTTTTTTGAGAACGTTTACGCCGTACCGTTTTGTTGGGTTTTGACGTGAAATGTCATTCAATACGGTCAGTGCCTCGCAAGAAACGAATTTTACAAAAAGTGTTATTACGCGATGTTTAAGGAAATGTATTGGTATATCGCTGCAAAAGTAATTAAGCAGGAGTTCAAAACTATCTACACTGGCCCTTACTCTCCTGTCATTAAAACTGTGATTATGAAAATGCGGGTTTTGGAACGCAGCGTGGTGTTTCTAATGCGATCTGTACCCCTAGTGTAAATAAATTCGATTTTGAAACGTGACGTACGCGTTTGCGTTTAGTATCATTTTGTATTGGATTTAGAAAGAGCGCGCCAAGCGGGACGTTTTGGAAACTCAAAATCATATACAAAATGAGACTTAACGCAAACGCGTTCGTCACGTTATGATGTCGATAAAATTTACACTAGGGGTACTGTTAGTTTAACATTTTAACACCTAGAATGCTACGCTCCATAGCGCCTTGGCAAACCTTCAGCTTGTTCTGTGCTTTCAGTTTGGACTTCTGAATCTCAGTGAGTGACCAAGTTGGGCTCCGTAGGTTACGACAGACAGTGAGACACTCAAACGGGCTAGGAAAAAAATATGCACTTCCGCTATCGCTTCTCTATAGATAGGAAAAATTGGCGGGTCAATGTAAGAAAATCTTCGTGCTTAGAGACTTACTTTAGAAGAAAGAAGTCATTTTTTCAACACGGACATTTTGTGGACAGAAACGAAAAATAGCAATTCCAAGAATTCGTAATCAAACTCAATTTGTACCAAACCTTCAGATCTCATGATTTGTATAGAAAGCTAATCCATTTTGTATTTCAAACAATCTTTTTCCTCCTAAATTTTCCTTTGTGTTATTTTTTCGTCCGATTCTGCTAATTTGATTTTAGGCTGAAAAGCAGTTTTTTAATTCATCTTCGTTTCGGGAATGGTCTTTGATGTGGTTGTTAAGGAAGATATTTGTTCAAGGAACACAGAGTGGGCGGTAGATTTTCATTTGGATTATTGAATTGGGTTATCGAAAGGTAATAAGTGAAAGCTTCAGGTAAAAAGAGGTTTCATTTTAGTTTTGTACTTACTTTTAAAGGTTTTCGATCGTAAGATTTCTACGAGACCCTTAGGTTTCGTCAAAAAACAGTTAGAAAAGCGTGACTCAAATATAATTAAAGTCGGATTTAAATTAAGTTAAAATAAATGGCCTCTAATTCAGAAGTTCTCAAATTGTGCGTCGCAGCGATGTGTAAAAAGGACGCCGTTATATCATAGGGAACCAATGCATATATTCATTTCACCGGCTATAAATTAGGTATATACTATCAATTATATACTACAAATCAATCGTAAAAAAAGCTCGAATTTCAGTGTATGAATTGCCCAAAGTGTCTAAAACTTATTTGTCTATTTCCTCCCAGCCTAGTCAGTAGTGACCCTGCCTACAAAGCAAGAGGTCTCGGTTTCTTGGTAAGGGCATTTATTTATGTGTTCATCACAGATATTAGTACCTAATTTATGGATGTTTTCTATGTATATAAGTATTTATCTATATTTTATTTATATCGTCGTCTAGTGCTCACAACACGAGTATTATTGAGCTTACTATGGGAATAAGTCGATACGTGTAAATTTGTCGAATAATATTTATTTATTTTTCGGCGACAAAGTAAAAGAGATAAAAACCGAAACAGACGAATGAGACTAAGTAAGACCATGAGGAAAACTGATTAAGACATATTAACAGAGAGACAAGTCACACAAAATGACGCAAGTAAACAATGACAAAGAGCGAACAAGTAGAATAAAGATAAGTGGCGAATACAGAATGATACGAAATAAGAAATAAACAAAAAACGAATGAGACGAGCGATGATGACACTTTTTAGGTCTTAATGCCAGTCGTTCTATACAAGCAGCCTATGGATTAACTATACCAAGAAAGCTTACAGTGCCTTGCGTGTCCAATTCAATAATGGATATAGAATGCTGTTGGGGTTGCCGTATTTTTGCAGCGCGTCTTGCATGTTTGCTGAGCGCATGGATGATATTATGCAATAATGCGCAAACAAGTAGCCTTGCGAGATGTGTCGCGTGCCAGGTAGCACCGACAGTTTCTTAACGGCTATAGGAGACAGACTACATAACCCTTTTACAATACATTGGGTGTCGTTCCGTGCTCCAATGTATCAAATTTATAAATAAGTTATTATTAGGATTAGGATAAAGTAATATAGCTAAGTATGCCTTACTGTAACTAACTGACTGTATTTTATCTGAAATAAATATATGTTTTTTTTATTATATTATTATACAACTGGTATTATTCCTTTCCAACACACATACAGAAACAAACACAAATTAACAAAAAATAATAACTTAAAAAATAACAACACAATTATAACTTAAGGCTAGCTTAAACCTAGTCAAAAAGTAATATATATTGATCGATTGATTGATGATGATACCGGTTCATGACTGTTTTTAGGAGATATGATATCAGAGACGTCCAAATACTCCATATACACATATAATCAACATAACAATTCTCGGTTTTCATCAAGGGTTCATTTTATGTCATAAATACACAGCAAAATTATCATAATTCATAATATTTACACGACTG
This sequence comes from Cydia pomonella, assembly GCF_033807575.1. NCBI lineage: Eukaryota > Metazoa > Arthropoda > Insecta > Lepidoptera > Tortricidae > Cydia > Cydia pomonella. Next base: position 3,794,158 of record NC_084717.1, on the reverse strand, counting down.
TACCCTCTTTTAATTACACACTCACTTTTAAAGCACCTTAAATGAGGAAAAAGTAAAACGCACAAAAAGATCCACTTTATCCCCAGTAGAGATTTTATTTAATCCCGGCGTTGTGTTAAATTGCTAACATCAATTCTCACAATTACTCTGCTTTGTCACAGCTTAGGGGAACAGAACATTCACTTGTGAATAATTTAGTGAGTGGCTATTCTTATTCATAGTCATAGGGCCCGATTCGAGCAATGCTTATAAGTAAGGGTTCACAGCGGTACCATACCGATTTGTCTGTGTGAAAAGTGTTTTTTTTTGATTTTTGACATTGGTATCGTACGAGGCCTCCACGTTGTTTGTTCTCAATAGAAATTTGAATACTCAAGCAGTAGCCAATTTAGTAGTTACATGTTTTTGTATGTGTGCGTAAAAATGTGTATGTGTGACTGTTTAGGGATGTGGACTGGTTGATTTTAATCATGTTATATATCGAAACGGATCGGAATAGTGCTTAATTGAAGCTTCGATATATTCACTAAAAGTAAATATCATAGATTTGCTAATGGATAATAAATATTTTATGATATAATTAAATAACTCAATTCTTGCGGAAAACATATTTTATTAGTATTGAAATTAAAAATTTGAACCTTCGTTTCAACCTGTATCGTCACGATAAAATCGTGACCTGATAACCACGATTAAAGAACAAAAGCGTTTTTTGTTCATTTTAGGTATAGTTAATCCTTTCAAGTAAAATTAAAATTGTGAGAAATCTCGATAGTTTATCGATATGACTTAATCGACACGGTCACAGCAACCTGGTTACACATTGTTAATCGCACATCGTACTTAGTAGAAGTAGTTACGCTTAGTAACGGTTACGGTGACAGCTGGCTTTCGCTTCATCTATTGAATCTGATATATCTATGGTATCGTACCGCTGTGACTTCTTATAAGCATTGTTCGAGTCGGACCACAGTTTGAACAGTTCTTATAATTTGGTACATTTTGATACATTCATAGGCCGGTGTAGCACTCTGAAAAATTGTTAAGTATGTAATATAAGTAGGTACCATCAAATTAACTATGAATGAGGTAAAATTAGGTAGACTCAAGATAATTTATTTCCTTATAGATCAACCGAATAAGATGCAAAAAAAAGCGTTTTAAAGATTTGATTCTCAGCAAGCTGGAAATCGTTTTAATACATTTGGTCCTAAATGCATGTAATCCAAGTTTGCGCAATTCTAGGAAGTGTGCTTATATATTTTGAGAGCCTTGGGAGATACAGTCTTCCTTGGATTGCCAAACCACTCGATGTAGAAGGAACAGACTATCATTTACAATGGCACTACCAGCAAGGTTTGGTGAATCAGACACTGGTGAAAAGGCGTTTTCGGATTTGATCATGCCAAAAATAAAAAATAAATTCAAAATGACGGCCATTTTTTACAACTTAACTAGAAATTCATATTGAGGTAAGTAAGTACCTTTTGGATTGGAAAATTCGGATGTACCGTTTTCCAGCTGGGTTTGCGCAAACTCGGATTACATGCATTTAGAACCAAATGAAGGTCTTCAAACTATGTATAGCTTGCTGGGAATTTATTTTTTTCGAAAATATCTAATTTGATTGGCCTATTTTAGTAGTGCGACTACTTAAAAACATAAAATAAAAATATTAAATAAAAATCATTTTGATTTCCTTTCTAGTTGTACAATCGGACTATCGACAATATCGACATAGGTGCACTTCACTACACATATCAAATCGCAAAGAACAAAGAAAGTGCACTATCTTTTCTCAGTCACATGTGTCCGTTCCACAAAGTCAGCATATATATTGCGTTAAGGAAATATAAAGCTGGTCTGTTCCACTCTATGAATGGTTTGCGTCTGGGACTAAGAAAATTCTTACCGACATTTCTATTAGATATTTCTTATTTCAGTACAGAGCAATTGATATTTTTCTAAAGGCAATATTATTTAGAACCTAAGAGCGGAGCGCTATTCCAGATTTATACTTCAAGTCTTGGGATATCGCCATTAACTTACAGTGACTGTTGCATTGCTGTTGGAAAAGAATAGTTATATTAACCCTTTGAACGCTTTTGTCATAGACAAACATCACCCCAACCCCAAGCTCCCGGGCCCGGGTGCAAGGGACCTAATGTAAACCTTACTAGAAAGTGTGAAGGTTACTTTGACAGCTTTAAGTGACGACTTTAAGTGTTCTTGGCGTTCAAAAGGTTAAGAATGACAGTGATGACACGCTAGTTCTGGCCGGGTTCGGACCGTAATAATATGGTTCAGAAATGAAGAAAAAAATACAAATACCACGATAAAATTTGACACAATCCTTTGCATTTGAAAATTTGATTTGTTTTCTGAAGCGTTTCATGTTTGGTTCATACATACATATTCATATCAATACCATGAGGTTAGGCATAATGTAACCCATCAATGATGGGTTACATTATGCCTAACGGTGATGGGCCATCACCATCAGTTAGTGTTCCATAAGTATTTATTTTATTTAGAAAGCCACACTTTAATACACTCAAAGGCAATAAAAAATATAAAGGGATTCAGTACGAAACAGGATAGTGTAAGATTTGTGATGACGCTAGTGAAAAGGGGAACAAGTATCGCGTTACTCTAGTGACAAAGTGTGTCAAGTGTTATATGAAACTTGTGTCCTATTTCCCTTTATCCTTTTTCAGTACAGCCACAGAATTTATTGTACTTATTTCAATCGATAACCTTTTACTTTGCTTTCAAAAATATACAACAGCGAACAATGTGAATTCAATAACAGACTAAGAGAAGAATGTTAAGATTAAAATACCGTTCTAAACCTTTTTAGGTTTTGTTCAACACTGCGTTGGAATCTTCACCGTTTTAAAGGCAAGGTGTTATCTGGCAAGATCTTCTTGGCTAATAATAAACCAATAATAATCATCATCTTCCTCGCGTTATCCCGGCATTTTTTGGCAAGGCTCATGGGAGCCTGGGGTCTGCTTGGCAACTAATCCCTAGAATTGGCGTAGGCACTAGATTTTACGAAAACGACTACCATCTGACCTTCTGAACCAGAGCGTAAACTAGGCGTTACTGGGATTAGTCCGGTTTCCTCACGATGTTATCCTTTACCGAAAAACGACTGATGTAAATCAAATGATATTTCGTGCATAAGTTCCGAAAAACTCATTGTTTAAGAGCCAGGGTTTGAACCCGCGACCTCCGGATTGCAAGTCGCACGCTCTTGCCACTAGGCCACCAGCGCTTTTTGAAAATAAACCAATAATAATGTTTAGGAAAATTCCATTTAGCCCCCTCCCTACAATAAAACAGGTATTTCAAACATGTCAGGTAATAAACTGGAAAGTCTCGCGCTGCTCGCGTTCCATAGACTTAGAGATGGATAGACGTGGCACGGTGACGTTAATAGGATTTACTGTTTTGAAAAGCTATTTGGAATGTATGTTGCTTGTCATAATTAAATAAATAAATATTATAGGACAATCTTACACATATCAACCTAGTCCCACAGTAAACTCAATAAGCGCACCGTCTAAATCGGCCTTAAGGTAAGCCATAACTCAGAATCAAATATCTGCGATGAACATACAAATAATTGCGCTTATCATGATTCCAACCTGGAACCTCCTGTTTCTTAGGCAGGGTCACCACCGATACATTATTTACCTTATCGTAGTAATCATAAAGTTATTACATATCATTGATTTATTTCGTGTAAAGATAAAAAAAATATGAATGTATGAAAACTCGAATGGACGAATAAAAGTATAAATTATATCTGTCGGTCTGGCGTGTGTCAAGTCTTGCTCAATCCGAACCAGGGACTTTCTTTCTAGAGTCAGACCAAGATAAGTTGGCAGTGATTTTGATAGCCCACACGGTGCAAGTGTTAAGTAAACGTCATTCACGTATTAAAATGCTCTTAATTTTTTTTAAAGAAACCTATTTTTTTATTGTGACTTCTTCACCATTCTAAAAACTTAGTTTTGGTACTCAATATGTAGGCATTTGTTTCACTGACGATGTTCAAAAAATTTATCAATAATGTAGAGCCTATTTAAATCTGTATATGAAATGTCCCTGTCTGTGCCTTTCTAACCATATCACCTGGAATGCTGCAATATTTCCTGGAGGGGGAGCGTAATTAATCAAAAACTTTCCGCCCTCGCGTCAGAAATGACGGCACGGCGACACTTTGTACGCTTTAACGTTGTTTGTCTTTGGTTATTTTACAATTCCCCCCGATTTGAGTTTAGGGATTTTCAAAATATTTTAATTCGATTTGTGTTATGGTATTTTGTTGCCCTGCTATATCATTCGCAATTCATATGGAGAAGAAAATAACCTGAGATAAGTTAGCTCCCAGATGTCTTAGGATTATAATAAACACCCCTATAATGGAACAGGCAGCAGTAATGGGATGGTATAGAAAAGTCCTGTTAAACAAGCTTTCACCATCAGTTTTTAATCGCTGGCAACATTTTACCATAAACAAGAGCCAAAGTGCTGCTTAACTTTAATATTTCATTGATATTTGTTAGTTCGAAAATCAATGGCGCCATGCATCTAAAACGAGCAAAAAATCACAGTTTAAATTGGTTAATAATATTGAAACCAATTGCAGTAGCTTTAAGGCTTAAAGGACGAATTGGACATCTCATGGTCTTTTAAAATGAATAAAGGTCTCCAACAACCATCAAATAAAAAAAATGATAAAGAGAATATGTTCAGAAACAATCGCTCCGAAAGAAAAAAAAAGCGGCCAAGTGCGAGTCGGACTCGCCCATGAAGGGTTCCGTACATTTATGACGTATTAAAAAAAACTACTTACTAGAACTCGTTCAAACCAATTTTCGGTGGAAGTTTGCATGGTTTTTCATTCTATCATTTTAGAAGTTACCGGGGGGGGGGGGGGGGGACGACACACATTTTTTCACTTTGGAAGTGTCTCTCGCGCAAACTATTCAGTTTAGAAAAAAATGATATTAGGAATCTAAATATCATTTTTGAAGACCTATCCATAGACATCACACACGTATGGGTTTGATAATTTTTTTTTTTTTTTAATTTTATGAAGTATTAAAAAAAAAATTACTAGATCTCGTTCAAACCAATTTTCGGTGGAAGTTTGTATGGTAATGTATATCATATATTTTTTTTAGATTTTTCATTCTGTTATTTTAGAAGTTACAGGGGGGGGGGACACCCATTTTTTCACTTTGGAAGTGTCTCTCGCGCAAACTATTCATCTTAGAAAAAAATCATATTAGAAACCTAAATATCATTTTGGAAGACCTATCCATACATACCCCACACGTATGGGTTTGACGAAAAAAATTTTTTATTTTTTATTTTATGACGTATTAAAAAAAACTACTTACTAGATCTCGTTCAAACCAGTTTTCGGTGGAAGTTTGCATGGCAATGTATATCATATATATTTTTTAGATTTTTCATTCTGTTATTTTAGAAGTTACGGGGGGGGGGGGGGGGGACACACACATTTTACCACTTTGGAAGTGTCTCTCGCGCAAACTATTCAGTTTAGAAAAAAATTATATTAGAAACCTCAATATCATTTTTAAAGACCTATCCATATAGATACCCCACACGTATGGGTTTGATGAAAAAAGATTTTTTGAGTTTCAGTTCTAAGTATGGGGAACCCCCAAAATTTATCGTTTTTTTCTATTTTTGTGTAAAAATCCTAATGCGGTTCATAGAATACATCTACTTACTAAGTTTGAACAGTATAGCTCTTATAGTTTCGGAAAAAAGTGGCGGTGACATAATCGGACAGACAGACGGACATGACGAATCTATAAGGGTTCCGTTTTTTGCCATTTGGCTACGGAACCCTAAAAATATGAGCCCCCCCACTGATTTTTCAGCACCATAAAAAAAACTAGTTTTTATTTTATCGCTCTGTCGCCAGGCATTATTTATGTATTATCGATGCCAAATTGCAGCTTTCTAGCATGGAACAAAGCCACGGACGGACGGACAGATAGACATGGCGAAACAATACAACTATAAATACGTTTATTTCATTACTTTTTACAGCAGTTCATATGTATAAATGTTAGGTAGTTAAGTAGTCCATCTTATATACAAAGCGTAGGTATTTATCTCAACAATGTGCAACGATTTTATTGTGTAAGTAATGAAATAGGCGCGGGTACAGCTTGCTGGATTTAAAACCGCCCTTGGTCAGCTAATTGGTGAGGTATCGGTATTATTTAGCGAATTATACAATTGACATAAAAAAGAGAACATTTATTAGGTAATAGGAGTTTTTACGGGGTAGTTAACACTGGAACAGAATAATAAATAACATGTGTAACATGAAGTTAGTATTTACCTAAAAGTTAACTTTATGAACGCATCCCTCACCGGGCTGGTAACATATACAACTTTTCAAGCCTAGATTTGAACTGTTGGATACTCTAAGCCTCGCGCACAGGTGGGGGGATATAATTCTAACACTTAGTGGCGGCGTAGCGGAATGACCCCCTGAACGCAGCCGCGCGATACTCGGGCGGTACCCGCAGCAGTACAATAAAGGTTCCTATTCCTAGTTAACTAAGGAACCCTAGAAATGAACTGATATAGGGTAAGCATTTTCTGTACTTTAAGTTAATCTATATCACCTTTGTTGGTTAAGATACCTTACTGCGGAAGAGCGGTGGCTCACATCACAAGTATCTCTGAATACTTATATAAAAAGAGACATCTACCCAGTTATTGTAAAAAGCATGTGTGTTAACGAATAAATATTTTTTTATTTTTATTTTATTATAGTGATGTATAATCAATTAATTACACTGCAACGTATTAAAACTTATTTATAACCCTAAGTTAGGGATGAAGTGTGAAACAGTATGGGAACATTAATATTCGGGAAGTTCGCCGCGCAGGTGCCGCGAACTTCAGATCGCGAAGATCTGGCTACACGCCAGCGGGACTATTCCGGTGGAGATGTATATTTAGTCATATTTATTTGTAACTAATTATTTATTTCAAATCAAAAAACAGGGAATTACACCAAGTGATCGATCATACAAAAAGAGAAACCATTTTCATTCTCCATGTTTTTTTTTTAGTATGTCATTGACACAATAAAAAAAGGTTTACCTTTTTTTCAAAAATTGCAAAACCAAAAAAACAATTAAAATCGAAACTAAACGATACGAAACGAACGACGAAACGAAAAAATCGACATTTGAATAAAAGTGTTTTGTTAAGATTTAGTTAGTGGAAACCGTTTTCTCCCGAAATGGTATCTCATAGAAAAATTACCGTTATTTCGTTAGATTCGAAAAGCTAAAGTTACTCTATGGTTTACAATAAGTGCTGAACTCTGGCGGCAGAACATTGCATTAATACATTTCACAAATATACCAAATATGTCAAAAATTCCATAGTTATGGTAATTGTCACAAAACCAATGTTATGCATGGCCCCTCTCCGACTCACTTTACCCGTTCTATTCTTCGTATTAGATTTTCGCGAAAAATTATCAGTAGATCAGATTTTTAACACAAAACGAATTTATAAGCTAGTTTTTAGTCATACGTTTCAAAATCTCTTTTTTTTCCTCAGAATAGGCCGCCCTCAGTTAGTTGTAAAGGGGTGTCAGATTAGGCCTGAAGTGTTATTCTGATTTCTGTCCTAGGCGGGCGCTTTAGCGAGCCAGTATTAAGAGCAATTCCTAGCTGAGCAACTTTTCAAATCTCGAATTTTTGAAGCTATGTTTCTGTCGCGCTGCGGTGGGCGGGAGCGGGAGCTATCTAAGTGTGAGTGCGCGCACACAGATGCGAGACGCGAGCGCTTGCTCATTGCGCGCCGTTCCGTTGACATTGCCGGCGAGCCGGCCGGAATTCGTCCTGCGCTGCCTGACGCAAGTTGTTTTTGATGTTATCACATAATATTGTTTTTGATTATTATTTTGACGACCAGTTTGGCCTAGTGGGTAGTGACCCTGCCTACGAAGCTGATGGTCCCGGGTTCAAATCCTGGTAAGGGCATATATTCGTGTGATGAGCATGGATATTTGTTCCTGAGTCATGGGTGTTTTCTATGTATTTAAGTATTTATAAATATTTATATATTATATATATCGGTGTCTAAGTACCCTCAACACAAGCCTTATTGAGCTTACTGTAGGACTTGTCAATTTGTGTACCTAATAATGTCCTATAATATTTATTTATATTTATTATTTATTTATTATATTATACTGTATCCATTAATTACTATTTAGATAAAGACTGCAAAAAAGAATGATGTCCTTGCTTCGGTTGTCGTACCTATCCGTGACAATAAGTTGTGTGTGATCAAATAGTAGTAGTAGTAGTACGATGGGGCTAAACTTGTGCCGTCTTATTGAAGAACGTATCGCAATGACAATCTGGGTAAGGTATGTTGGGGTTATGCCGGACAATTTTGGGACCAATTGAGAGAACTCGCGATTTATTTTTCTTCTAGATCGTGTCAGATTCTTGAAGTACGGAGCAAATAGTTAAATAATAACCATAGATTCGGCCTGAATTTTGGTAATCTTCAATATATAAAGGTTTTAGTTTTGTACACGTGTAAAGATGGAACATACTTTTTTTTAGGGTAACGAGTGTTTTGCCATCAAGGGATAACATCGGATGGTGAATAAAAGTTGCTTTAAATGGAAACAGAATAAGGTATCACAAAGAAATAGGTCCGGTGTTTAGCCTTCTCCTACGTATATAAATTGCAGCCAACAATACAAACTTAAAAGTTGTCATAGAATGTTCTATTTTTCGTATTTTTGTATCCGATCTTAACCCTGATACAAAAATTTGGTAAAATTGTGGCTCTCAAACTTTGATACTTATGTCATAAGGCAATTTGATAAGTAAACAATGTGCTAACAATTGCGATTTTGACGGTAAAATATTGCAATTATATATATAGTTGATATACAATCTTTTTTTGGATAAAATGTAAGGATCGTATGCAAAGAGTAAAGTCAATATATAGGAAAAGAGAGCCCTCTTGAAGCATTTAAAGGAAACTAATTTCGAAGTGCTATCTCTATTTTGTATCTGAAACTAACTACATATGTGTGCGTTCACAATGTTCACATCTACATATGCATCCGTACTACATAATATTAGGTCTACTTCGGCGGTGTACATGTTAGTTTTTTGTTTGATTTCTTGTAACTTTCATAGTTTTTCTGTTTACAAGATATTAAACAAAATACTAACTTGTAAGCCGCCCAAGTAGACCTAATATTATGTAGAAAAGTTTTAAAAAGAATGGAATAAAAAAAAACATACTTTATAGTAATGCAAGAATAAGTTTATTGCTTTCAATTTGGTATACAAGATAGTAATAGACTAGGTGTTGTAACTACTACAGCTTCTGATTTTGTTTGGAATTGTTCTTTTTTAGGGTTTTATAGTTTCGCCATTTGTTTTGCCAACAGAAACATAAGCACAGGTAAACAACATGCGGTCTAATCGCTAAAAAGCAATCTCCAGGCAACCTTTGGGTAGCGGAAATTACATACACATACATACAAAATAGACTACCAAAATATTTTCCTTTTGATTTACCGTCACGTTGGTACTGGATAATAATAACGGTACGAAAGTGTGACCAAGAAAACAATAAATGTGATAATTCATTAAGTAAGTATGTAAATTGAAGAAACTTTTAAAATTTGACAATCACTGCTGTTTTTTAAATGGGTAAAGATGGTATTGTTTCTTTCCGATCTTTACCTGGAAGGGTCAAAATCGGATATCGGTCTACAGCAATCCTAGGTCTGTTTTTGATTGGATTGTTTTATAAATAAACATCTAAAATGAAATTATACATTAACACAATTACAAAAACAAACACATTTTCATCACAATACACAAAATAAATTACAGGGCGAAGATCGGATACACGAAATTTACCTTGCTCTATGTGATTGCGCATAGCACAAGCCCGACATCCCTGAGCGGCGCGGGGACACTGGCAGTCGAGGCAATGAAATGGCGTCTTACACAATGTTGCCAACATTAAAAAATAAAGCCAAATTAGGGAGAAATGAATTTGCTACGTTCTTTACCCACAGCCGGTATTACCCAACATACCTTAATCGTTGAACCGCCGCATTTCAAAATGGCCCTTATTTTGATATCGGCTAGCCGTAATGTAAATTTGCTATCTAGTGGTTTACTTGTGAGCAATGCAAGACAATCAAATTGTTAGTGGGTATTTATGATGTTTTAATCAAAATAAGCAGGTTGTACCTACTATCCTACTTAGCTTTATTTACAGGCCTTTAATAGTAAACACTACATGACCTGCAATGTAAAAAATACAAAAAAGTGACAGGCCATTACGGGTACATTTAATTTTTAGAATAAAATAGAATATAAATCTTTATTGCGAAACCATGGTACATAATAGTTGTTACATTAAAGAGTGTGAAAACAAATGGCACCCTTTTCTTAGAACTACGTGGTATTTTGGTTATATTACGGCGATCGACTGTTGGTTGTTGGTGTATTTTTTCTCATTTGAACCATTAACATGTTATGCCCATCGCTATTCCTTCTGTGTACGTATATTTAGAAACTGTCTCCGCCTCCAATTCGTGCGATAAGGACAACTGCAGCTCGGACTAAAATTCACACGCAAAAAACTCCAAAATCGAGGTTTCGCTCTCGACTGTTTCCTCCTCCAAAACGCAATCAATCTTTATGAAATTTTGGAAACTGCAAGAGGAAGAAATAATCTATGCCGCTATGTTTTGATTTTTTGGATATTTTTTGTCATTTTTGTATACTGTGCCTTTTTTTACAGCCAATTCAATTGAGCCGTTTTTGCGATTTTCGAGGCGCTGTATCTTTCTTCAAAATAAAATAATCCAAAAAAGCAAAACATAGCGGCACAGATATTGATGATATTGATCTTATTTGAAAAAATGACTGCTCTAGGTTAAAAATCCAGGGAGGAATCAGTCGAGAGCGTTTGTATGGAAAAATCGCAACTAGGAATTCCTCTTAAACGCTTCACAGACCTTACTTAATTTAGTAACTGACGACAAGGACGCAGCTATACGCAGAAGTGTCAACGTATAGCTGCGTCTCTGTCGTCAGTTACTGAATTAAGTGCTAGCTGGGGAGCCGGCGATGCTAAATGTGTAGTTACTAGAGCGTCATAGAGACTTTGGAATAGACGAAAGATTAGATGATAGGAGAGAAAAAAGGTTATACAGATTTTTATATTTTTGGGGTTTGGGGGAGGGTTAAAAAATCGTTAAGTAGATTGTGCATGTGGTCATTTTGGTCCAAGTTAATGCTATAATTTTTCTATAACTTAATATCACAGTTATTTGTATTTATTTCCTTAATCTGACGATCACAATTTCGAAGCCCGATTTTCACACTGTTACCGCCAGAATATAAAAAGGCGAACAAATTATTGTCAGATTTTGTAATAAATAAACAAAATAAATAAATATAAATATTCGGGGGACAATCGTTATATGTTTAAAATAATAAATCTTTATATAACATTTATATATTTAGTAATAGCTTAATTATAGCATTAATTTGGACTAAAACGACCATATCTACAATCTGCTTAACGATTTGTTGAACGCCCCACCATCCCTCAACCAACCAACGGATTAACATATGTATGTATGTATTTCTTTATTTGCTAGAATCATGGTTAACACAGATGGTACATTAAAATATTAGACGACTACAATACGACATCATAAACGGCTAAAAGTGGATAAGTTCAGACTCCACGGGGTAGCATGCAATATATGACTCATATCTTAATCTGTCACGCTCGAGTAACTACAAATATCTCCTCTTGGACTCCTCAACCATGAGGTGTGTGAAGCTTTAAGCTCTTAGACATCCCTTAAATTTCTTCTTTTTATCGTTTCACATTTGACAGGGTGGTATCGGTCATCATTTCGGCGATTACTGCAAGCAAGGCTCGGAAAAAACCCATCATTTTCAAAACATAACCATAATTTAGGACCCATTTATTATTCGAAAACGTCTTTACAGATTTAACTTGCAGACATTTACACATTCACTTTCTACATTTTAATATCAAAATGATATCAAGAACTGATGACATTTTGTTATCATTCGCGCGTGTATTTCGCTAGTGTATTACAACAAAAGGACATCATTTACAGAGTTTTTTTCCGATATATATCGTGTCATTAACGACGACGCGCGCCATAACTCGTATTGCCATGTTATTAAAGGTTAGATTTGATAAATCTGCGCGTCATCGTGGATGACTCGAACTATAATTGGCTAACAGCGAAAGAGTATAATTAGTTTGTTCCATTGGCTCCCATGAGAGTTGGCCTCGCTAAACATCGGGAATACACAAACAGCCCGTGCCAACTCGCCCTGTTTTGACGAAGATTATTCTAACTGCTTTCGAAGCAGGGCCGAAAACTCGAAGCTTAGAAAAACAAACAGAATTTTGTTATATCTAGACAATGCAACTTTTCGACAGAATTATGTTCTTTTTATAGGAAATAGATATTTATGGAAATGAGTCTTCCTCCTCGCGTTGTCCCGGAATTTTGCCACGGCTCATGGGAGCCTGGGGTCCGCTTGACAACTAATCCCAAGATGTGGCGTAGGCACTAGTTTTTACGAAAGCGACTGCCATCTGACCTTCCAACCCAGAGGATAAACTAGGCCTTGTTGGGATTAGTCCGGTTTCCTCACAATGTTTTCCTTCACCGAAAAGCGACTGGTAAATATCAAATGATATTTCGTACATAAATTCCGAAAAACTCATTGGTACGAGCCGGGGTTTGAACCCGCGACCTCCGGATTGCAAGTCGCACGCTCTTACCGCTAGGCCACCAACGCTTCCGCTTATATTTATGGAAATGAGTGAAAATTTTAAATAAAATGTGTTGGGCAGGTGAATAACGTCCATTTCAGGCGAATGATAACAAGTAACCAGGTAATCGAGAACGGATGCAGGTTAGCGATACATGTCAAAACTTTCATTTTAATTTGTACTTTATTTGTACAAATTATGTTTTACCTGTCATTGGTGTCTTTGACCTCAATTTTAGACGCCTATATCTTTTTAAATAATGTAAGCATTTGTAGGTAATGATCGGAATTGCCCTACAAAACATATCAATAATTGTTTATTTACATTGTAAAGATCCAAATTACAAAAAAATGTGAAATACCAAAATAATTTAATTCTACGGTGTCACTTTTTAGAGAGACAGCCAGTAATATATATATATATATATATTACCATGCGATGCGTGGAAAGTATTTTATATTCCCGAGTTTCGGTCATAAGTATAATACGGGTACCTATAGTATTTATCATTATTCCATTACCTAAATACATCTAACAATGAATGTTGCAATATTTGTCAATCATTCGAACAATGTTTTAATTAAGTTACCAATGAACAAATTCTTAACAACAAGAAAGTTAAAAAGGCCGATGTTCTCAATTTAGAAATGAAAAGAGATCCCTCCAATCTCGTAAACAACTTTTGTTTCTCGATGTTTTGTTAAAATTCCGTGTACCAATATCCAATAACACGTAGTACCTATTAAATAACGAAAAAATATTATAAATGGATCAACTTCCTCGATATTCCTGTTATTTTTTGTAACCGTTCAAAACATATTTTGTGGGTATTTTGTATTTAAGTACACCGTTAAGGAATTTGCTTTGACGGTACGAGATATGTCATTTTTAAGGCAGTTTATTATAGAATAGAATACAAATAATTTATTCGTATACAAAACAGATAAACATAAAAAGAAGAAAGTGCCACGAAATGGCCTCATCTCAGCATGTTGTTGGCGACTTCCAGAGCAGATCTTCCGATGATCCGGTGAAACAATAACTACAGTTAACAAGAAACTAAGATAACTATACTAATGGTTGTATTATACAACTGTTATATCGGGCCAAACTCATCTTGGCCGTACATTACGCCCGATTACGACTAGCTCCATAAGGACCGTGCGCGTTGGAGGGTCTGCCATCTTGTGGCCTGAATCGGAACAATAAACATGTAAATTTACACGTCACGTGTTTTGTCGTGCATGGTAGGTTCTGCCATCTTGTGGGCTACATTGGAACAATAAACATCACATTTACGCCTCGCGCCAAAAATCTGACGGCTCCTGTGCTGCTTTCTATAGTTCATGCACGCTCCCTATACGGCAGCTACGTAAACTAATCTAAAAAGACAAAAGCAGACGTCATAGATTTTTTGCAATTCACACACAATGACGTGCCCGCAATTTGCTCCCATTTTTTCTGTCTTTAGGTACTTTTAGCCAAACATTATGGATTAAATTGACTAAAACTAAATCAATTTTGAAAGTAAATTTAAGCTGACCAAAGTAACCCCTTTTATCTTAAGGTAACCTAGATACGTGTCTACTATACATACTCGTATTCATCCCGTTACAGTTTTTTAACCTTACAGCCAATTGTCATAATCATGTCATGAATCCTTGTCATAACTATGCTCGTTATAATGGCGTGAGCTAAATTATCTGGATTCTAGACTTTTGGCAACGGATCAAAACAATATTTCACCCTGCAAAGTAATATATCAAACTTTTGCTAGTCACATTCATTGGTACCAACTTTCCCAAAATATTATAGACAAATATTTTTCATGAGTGATTATCATACTTTATTGCAATCAACGCACGCGTCGTGAATGACACGACAAAAAAAAAGACAACGGAACAGAGCTAGAGATATCTTACGTATAGAAAACACCAATGAAAACTTAAATAATTTAAGGAAATGATCACGTAATTTTTCAGCCTCAAGTACATATATACAAGCACAACTAACGTACTCGTATTTGTAATAGGTTAGGTTCCTACACTATTTTTTTAATCCATCTGGACAATCTAAAACACTAAGCCATACTGCCTTAAGTGCCTACACGATAGAGCGAATTGGAGAGAACATCTTTTTTCTTTTTTTGGCCGCGGAGTATCCGAGGAAACTGCCGTTTCCACGCAAGCGTTTTATTGCGTGAAATTGCTTGAAAAGCGGCAAACGGGGCTTTCGGCGTGGATCTGATTCGAATTAAATGTAATTTGATTTTATTAATCTTGAACTTTTATCGTATTGAAATTGGATATAGTGAATATGTTGTAAGCATTTGTTCCTTTTGTGTCCTAGACGCCATACACCATAAGTAATTATGTCATTAATTTGTTATATTATGCTTAACATTGAGTTCCAGGAACCCGCTTGGCGGGTGCTCTTTTCGTAGTCGCTTTCCTATACAAATCGGGAAAACGTTAGAATCGGCTACGAGTGTAGCGCTACGAAAACATTGGCAGTAAATGCATTAAAGTCCAGCGCCACCTCTCTACCCTCAGCCCACAAACTGGTGTTGCCGTTGAGCCATCTTCGAAATCGTTATACTTGGCTAAAACTGGGCCCATTGGTGAAATAAGAAAACAAGATGACTTTCGCACATAAACATAATCTATGCCTATATTAGAACGATTCACACCGGTAAGTAAACTCATACGACCGAACGTCCACTATCGTACTACTAGCGACACGAGGACATTTTTAGAACTAAACTTAAAAACTAAAGCGCTGATTGCATTCAGCCAATATCAAATTTATATATTCAATAGTTTTATTAAATTAAATTTAAATAAATTAAATATAATTTATTTTCAGGCAACTATGGCCCATATATACATACCTTACAGACTAACATATATACAATAATACAAATCTTAAAATATAAATATCATTTTGACGACGCAGTTTTCAGATGTGGGAGCGAGTCACCGTCTGCCGGAAATAAAATTGTAAAATAACGTTTTATTGGGCAGGGGTCCTGTTTTATAGGAACCCGTAGCCCAGTATTTAGTCCATCGCTTTCACTTAACGCATTCACTGCCACCGACGCATATATGCGTTCACCGTCATACAAGTTTGTTCCTAGGCCACGCCCCCTGGCAGTGAATGCGTTAATAGCCTATAGTTCAATAGTTCATTTTAGATTCCATCAACTCTCAACAGTCCTTTTTTACACTCTGGCGGGTCCTGCCTCTACATGCGTCTCATGACACGGGCAAAGGCAGCATTTCAACATGTCAATAAAGTGTCAAAAAGGCCTGTACGTGTTGACTTCGGCTACACACACGCTTCCCAAATGTCCAGAACACCATTGTTCCGTAATGGTGTTCTGGACATTATTAAACAAATTATTTTTAACTCCTTTTCCGTCTACTTAGGTAATGTGTACAGTATTTAGAGTAAATGATTGAAATGAAATAATATGGAATTATAATTGAAACGAAGAAATGACAATATTCGAATTTAAACTGTCATGAGACATAGTTTTTTTTTTTTTATACTACGTCGGTGGCAAACAAGCATACGGCCCGCCTGATGATAAGCAGTCTTCGTAGCCTGCCTAACCGAACCTGCTCACAAAATTTCACGAGAATCGGTTGAGAAATGCGACCTGTAGAGGAGAACAACTGGACATACGAAACCATTTTTACCTAAGCAGTAGGCCTAGCAGTCCTAGCACATGATTGGCGCGACGAGATAGACTACCCGTCCTTTTCTAAGTATGTTTTTTTTATACTAGTCGGTGGCAAGCAAGCATACGGCCCGTCTGATGGTAAGCAGTCTCCGTAGCCTATGTACGCCTGCAACTCCAGAGGAGTTACATGCGCGTTGCCGACCCTAAACCCCCCCCCCCCCCCCTCGTTGAGCTCTGGCAATCTTACTCACCGGCAGGAACACAACACTATGAGTAGGGTCTAGTGTTATTTGGCTGCGGTTTTCTGTAAGGAGGAGGTACTTCCCCAGTTGGGCTCTGCTCTAGATCTGGAATGACATCCACTGGCTGTGCCCTACCACACAAAGCGAGATGACATTCACAATGCCCATACCTCTCTTTTGGACGTAGTTTAAGGACGTACCCGGGTCCAAACATTAAACTAATTCTATTCTAGTTTACGGCCGTCGTGAACGCTGCGCGCACTGTTAGTGCTCGGGAAAGGAGACCTAGGCTCTCCGAAAGATGTTTTTCTTATATCGCATAGAAATGGATTTTATCAACGATTTAATTTCATATTAGAAGTTGCCAGTTGGTTGCCAGCAACGCTGCACAAATCCAATTTATAATTAAATCAAAAAATTTCATTGCGAATCAAACTTTCAATTGTTTGATAGAGAATGAGTCGAGTTAATGAAGTATTTTCGTCAAGAGATAGAATTGAAAGTCTAGATGAAAGTTATTTGAAGTTTGTTAATATGAATTTGCGTTTCATTTTATTTACAAGTATCTTCAACAATAAATTGGCTAATCTAAAATGTTTCAAATACTTAATTTATGTTTTATAAATAAATAATAATAAATAAAATTCATTTATTTCAAGCTACAAGGCTCATAATCAATTTTAACATGTCTTAATTCTAAATCGTATTAATGTCTATCATAAAATATTGTACAAAAATATATAAACATAATCATTTAAAATTGCTCTTAATTGAAATTATCATTATTCACAATACAATATATAAAAATTAAAATTGAAACTAACATGGGTATAAATAGAACAATACAAAATAATAATAATAATACAAATGCAATAAATTTCTACTTCACTCTCTACTCTATCCTATCCCAGTCTTAATTACATGCCTGTCACAGCAGTGCATGATGTAAGGACAGTCCAGTCTGTCCCCGATCATCGCTAGGACTGTGTTGGGGCTGGCTCGCACCCGCTGGACCATGGACGCAGCGCGCAGTCGCATCGTGGTATGGAAACACGCCGTGTGTGCCGCCGCAAACATACCCGAAGCGCTGCAGTAGCGAGGCAGCCCCATCACTGCTCGAAATGCGTTGTTGTACTGGACGCGAAGTGCATTGTATGCTTTCAGCGTATAGTTGGCCCACAGGCTGCATGTGTACAGCGACGTGCAGTAGGATTTGAACAACGTCAACTTCACGTCGCTGGAGCACCGAGCAAACCTGCGAGCCAACATGTTCGCCCTTACACACAATGCCCTTCGCTCCCGTTCAATATCAACGTTATCTTTCAGGTCGGCAGTAATGATATGCCCCAAATACTTAAAACTCTTTACTCTTTCTAGTGGTGTTCCATATAGAGTTACCTCCGGTACATGCAATGGTCGATTACTGCCGGCCTCAAAGACCATATATTGGCTTTTAATCACGTTATATTTCAAACCGTGGCTCATGGCATACTCCTCACAAATTTTTAACAACCTTCTGAGACCACACACCGACGCGCTCAACAGCACCATGTCGTCCGCGTAGCTAAGGTTATTCACACACACGCCATCCACATGACAACCGACATGCTGACTGCTGAGCTCGCCGATTAGCGCGTTCATGTACAGATTGAACAGCGCGGGGGAAGTCAATCCCCCCTTTTGTTACATACATTTTAAATTTTTATAAATATTTCAAATTATTTTAAAGTTGTTTAAAAATCGTAGAACAAAATTAAACCAAACTTAAATAAGGCAGTGTCTTACTTGAGCGAATAACTCGCGAACGCGAAGCGGCGCGGCGCGGCGCGGCGCGGGTGTATTCAATCCTTTGATACCTATGGAAGTTTCCTACGTGGACGATCTACGAATATTTCATGCCGTTGAGCCGCGGCGCCGCGCCGCGCCGCGGCGCGTTCGCATTCGTGAGTCATCTCATCGCCCACGTAAGCCGCTCTGTGAAACAAATGCTCCACTCGCTATTTTACGCTCATAACAGGTCTATAACCGTGAAAATCGAAGTTCGTCAATTGCGGGCATTTTTCTCTATTACTCTTATCACGTCTTAGTGAGAGTAAAAGAGTGAAATCCCCGCAATTTGCGAATTTCGGTTTTCGCAGTAGGCCTCCTGCATTAGTCGCTTAAGAAATATGAGCTAATAAGTCTGGGAATAAACGCTCCATCTCCGAGACACGTGATGTTGGCGTGATAAATTGTAAGACTTGGCGTGCATAGGGAATAGAGGTGTGTTCGGGTTATTCGAATAGGCATGTTATGTGAGCAGGGAGTGTTAACACCAGACCAGAGCCTAGTAAATAAAGAAGATTGATAGCCCTCTTAGAACGCCGCAAGATTCGTCAATTTTGTAAATGACATTAATTACGAGTATTATTGTTAGTAATGTAATGTATGAAATCTGCCAAGCTACGGCAATTTATAATTTCCGTCGTATAATTGGAGTTGACTGACCGCAGTCATAGGAAATAAGTGAGCATAGAGTGCTCACTCCATACATCAGTTTTCTTACCAAAACGGATTTATCAATACCGCTACTTGACACTAGATGTCACTAATGTCGCGACTGACGGAAACTGTAATGCTCAACAATTTACGACAAAATATATTAGAAGCAGGAGTTGAAAATAGAGTTCAGATTAATCCGGTAATAATATTAGCTGATAATGGGGTTGGCAACTGTCAAAGGTTTGCAAAGATGGCGCCATCATAGCTTGCCCCTGTCTCTAGTTTTGTTCTATGAGATTTTGCTTAAAGTACTGGAATCCAGGTCACAAAATTCCAAAAAAAAACAAGAATTTGACACAATTCTAGGGATTGACAGGGCAAGCTATGATGGCGCCATCTGTTTAATACTTCGACCGGCCAACCCCATTGTTGAGTATTAGACTTTTCGTTCGTCGCGACATCTATTGTCAAACAGCAGTACTGATAAATCCGCTAATTGACGCTAGATGTCAACTATAAAAACAATAAGCGCTTTGGTAAGAAAACTGATGTAAGGAATGACAACTCTATGGTTACTTATTTCTCTATGCCCACGTTGTCAAATTGATCATGTATTTTGAAGGAAAAAATGTATGTATGTGTGTAGCTTAACTAAGTAGGGTTGTCGTTGAGATTCAAGATGGCGAAGACGTCTCACGAATATTTTTTTGTGTTTTGCTCCTTCATATTGTTCAAAGTGTATTGATAGCTTATTATGCAGTGAATTATCGTGGAAGTGTGCAGCTAATGAAAAACTAATCTTGAAACGCGTTTAATCATGTTTTAATCAACACCCGGCAATCAATTGTGGCTTTTAGTAAAGTCCAGCTATCTCTTTACTAAAAGCAACTACCGAACAACGTCATGCTCTACGAGCACACTTAAAACTTACAACGAAACTTGACATTAGCAAAATCGTCATTGATGGAAGCCATATTTTAGAAGAAGAAGAAGCTTAACTTAGTAACCAGTGAAGTCTGTAGTATGGACATTAATATATTTTTTTTACACCTATACATCGTTGAAATAAAAACTAGATTTTCATGAGTGCCGTAACCTAATCTACCGAACAAACAGTACAGTTGAAACGCCTGAGATCACGATCAATAAGTAACTTGACAAACAATTATCATTGCTAATTTATTCCCTCTGGCGCTAAATAATTTCTGATGTCTTTGCCCTCGCTCGGTCCCGAAAGTCCTTAGACAGGTTTTCAAGTGAAAACAGACTATTATACACCCGTGTTTTTTTTATTTCCGTTAATTTCAAGGATGCATTCCTAAGCTTAAATTAAGTTACTTTCTCAAAGGCACCGGTATTATAATTAATAACTCAATTTCGAAGATAATTAATAATTTATTTTGATCTGATTAGGCCCCAACGAGCTTGTACACTGGACTTAGGGCCTGTGATTAGTGCTTAGTACGAGTTTATAGCTACTAAACGTACCTAAGTACTATTTCGGACAATTGATTTTCGAAATGACATTGTTATGTCACAGTTTTCAATTGTTTTGTTGAGTATAATAATAATGCCCGTATTACAACAACGCTGTATGCAATATTTAATTACTTTTTATTGCGGCGTTAGGCGTAGGCGACGTTGGCCACCGCCTACGGCCTCGCGGTCCGAGGTGCCTCGCGCCTCGCGCTCCAATGATTTATGACGGTTATGCATAATTCAGCCGCAAGAGGCCTCGCAAAATGTGCCTTGCCCACATTAAATTTTGGTCTTACACCGCCACTGCCATTTAGTATCATTAAATGTACTTATCCACACCCCGAAGTTATCAGGTACTTGTACACTTGGTTACAACCATCGCAATATGAAAAGACGAAAATCATACAAACTCCGCGTCAGATGTGAGAGACGGAAGCGATATTAATTTCGGTGGGTAGGGCGAGTGAACAATAGCCCAATTGGAAATTATGTTATTGCCGGCCCGGCCTT
Organism: Cydia pomonella; assembly: GCF_033807575.1. Lineage (NCBI taxonomy): Eukaryota > Metazoa > Arthropoda > Insecta > Lepidoptera > Tortricidae > Cydia > Cydia pomonella. The sequence continues at coordinate 3,772,855 of NC_084717.1, read as the reverse complement.
TCCGGCCTCTTTTCCTGGAGACATATATCTGAATAGATCTACAGTCAGTGAAAATAACCTAGCGGCGAGGTGTTAAAAATGATGATTATTGTATGAACTGAAATAGATGACAAACACTAAAAAGATAGTGGTATTCCAGTTTTTTTAGTAAGTACATCTATTTCAGTATATAATTTAGGTAGGTAATTATAAAAGTGTGACTAGTTGAGAAGGAAGTTTATTTAGTTTACCACGTACTCCTAAAATATAAATGTTTTTCCACTTCAAAATATTTTCCTTTTTCCATGATTTTTTTAGTATGTTATTGACACAATGAAAAACTAGATTTATAGGTTTTAATTTTTTCCAAAATTTGCAATACATTTTTTTAGCGAAAAGTATAAACCTAGAATAAATTATGCTGAAGCGATCGATATCAAAGTCAAAGTGATTTGTTAGGATTTAGTCAGTGAAAACAGCTTTCTCCCGAAATATAATTTCATAGATAAAGTACCGTTATTTCTTTAGGGTCGCAAAGCTATTATTCCCCCTTAATACCTTTTTATGGATTAATATTGAATTTCTATACATTTAAAGCTTGTTCGCTTAGGAACTTAGTATCCTGTGATTTGGGTTTCAGACAAATAAATACCATTAGATAAATTCTTCCACATGTTCCGTTTAGGTATTTTAACAAGCATTTAGTTAAGCAAATAAGAACGTAGCAAGAAATCAGAGACCTATATTTTTGGGTTAAGTTCTAAACTACCCACAGTACGTTTATCGTCTGGTAAATTGAATTGTGGCTATATTATGCACTAACGTTAGCACGCAAAGTCGCAGCGTTTGCGTGGTCTACGTAGATTACATATGTATATCTGTGTCCCCCAACTAGCTAGCATAGCTTTTTGTTAGCAATAACGTTTGCCAACGTTACCTTTGATGCGCGGATTTGTGCTAGATTTAGATATTCTTGTTTTTCGTTATAAAAGTGGCGCAATTGTTAGATTTTCAGCAAGACTTATAGTATTTTTCACATAGCTTGGGTATTGTGACAGCTGTCATCTCAATACATATTTTGAGTTTTAAGACTTTTATTTTAAGGTTATTCATTTAATGGATATGACAGCTGTCACCGTACCCAAGCTATGTGAAAAATAATTAGGTGTTGTAATGTAAGATTTAAGATGTAAGATGGCTCTAATCTGGAAGCCAATTCGAACTTAAATTTTAATGTCAGAATGATATCATTTTGTTATCATTCGTCTGTGCATTTCGCTCCCACTTGTCCGTTCATGTATTGATGGCACGAGAGAGACGCACGGGCCAATGATAACAAAATAAAAAAATAGAATGTAAATAAAATAAAATGTGTGTGTATTATTGCACCTATTTAAAATGTGAATTTGAATTGGCCTTCTGGTTGAAATCGGATAACGAACTAAATGATAGTAGCGCACGATCGGCCGTTGTGGATGACCTTGGGGGAGGCCTATACCCGTCTAAGCTGTGGATGCTAAAACCGGTATTTGTAAGTACGATCTTTGATTTTGACCTATTTACTTTAAGTGTCGTTTAATAAAACGGAAACAACGCAAAATTACGTTCAAATCCACTTTACGTTCAAATAAATATAAATGGTCCGGAATTTGTATATCGTGTCATTCATGATGACGCGCGAATTTGGCAAATCTGACCCTTACTAGCATGACAAAATGGCTAAAAAAATGTGGCTTTCCGATACTTTGGTTACGACTTACTAGTTCCATTGAGTACTTCTACTTTTTTAATTTCCTTCACTTTTCTGTTTCGAATTCTTTCTATCTACACTATATATATTGTTTTTTTTTTTAAATGTAATATTTATATATGTACTCATGCATTATTTCTTGGTTATTTTTTTATCTATGTATATTTGTATTAATGTGTATTCAAAAGTAACATTTCATTTATTTCAGTGATATGTACACGTTTGTTTGTGTTTGTCATTCATTCATCGTTACTTCTGTTCTACTCATTTCCTCCATGGTTAACTGGAAGAGATCCCATACAGAGATAAGTTCGCCTTTGTTGTATTTAATTTACCCTGTTACTGTGTTTTTCATATTTTTTTTCTATGTACAATAAAGTATATACATACATACAATACGCGTGAATGACACGATATATAAGAGAAAAGTGGGTAGGACACAATAATTTTATACAATAAAATAAGCTGTGAAGTAAGATCGCTGTGTTAACCTTAAAGATATAATACGAAATATTCGGCATTACGCACATCGACCCGGTAGCTCAGCGGTTAGAGCATCCCAGCTAAATTATTAGTAGAGGTGGTCGGGGGTTCAAATCCTCCTCGGGTCAATGTTTTGTATTTTTTTTTTACTTTTTTTTTGTATAGCAGCTTGGTTGAAATATAAAGATGTTGTCAGAAAAGAGTACGAAATGTTAAAAACGCTATCCGCAGTTAGTTCTAATTTTTGCCACCTTATGCGCTGGGATCGCTTTACTTACCCCCACCATGCACTTTGCACGGTCCCAATACACCTCTATTTGAAATTCTCTTTGACCATATTTTCTCATGAATAAACTTTCATTCATTCATAAAAGAAACGAAAGATCGCCGTGTTGTCATTGAAGATATAAAAGCAAATATTTGAACATGACTCATGCCGACCCGGTAGCTCAGCGGTTAGAGCACCCATCTTAATTGATAGTAGAGGTGGTCGGGGGTTCAAATCCTCCTCGGGTCACTGTATTATATTTTTTTACTTTTTTTTGTATTGCACTTTGGTTTAATATACCTACGTTTTTTAACATGTACATTTGTGGTGAATGAATTATATAATCTGTGCCAAGATTTTTTTTATACTACGTCGGTGGCAAACAAGCATACGACCGGCCTGAAGGTAAGCGGTCTCCGTAGCCTATGGATGCCTCCAGCGCCATACTGCTCACTCCGCACCCTCGTTGACCTAAAATACCTAAATATGCATTTTAACGATTTGATAATAGAGGCTTTGTTCAGATATTTGTGAATACCCTGGCCGCTCCAATATATCTGCTGGCGACCGCAACATGAAGCGAATAGGTAGAATGAGTAATAGTTTTGACGAACTACCACCCACCCACTTACATTGACCTCTGAAACTAAAACTCGTGTTAAAATAAGATAGGTATTTAATTGAATGTTTTCTAAAAAAAAATTACAAGTAGCTCACAGTGCAATATATAAGAGGTAATATACGCCCACATCTAAAATGATGGATATCTTGTGTTCAACCAACGGTAGCGAACACTATAGAAAAACTAAATTGGTTCCGCGGTAGGGTTTTACCATATACTTATATCCTAGATATAAAGCTACAGAGAAACCAAGACAAGAGGCATAACAGCCTTAACACTTATTGGAAAAATATCTCTTTTATGAAAAATAAGATTGACAGGTAAAACTTGAGTAGTACCTATGCTGGCGCTATCTGTAAAATACTTGGATCCCAATTGAACTGAGAACTTCGCTTCGCGTCCGTCAATAAAATTAAACTTTTCTAATTGACCGAGCGTTAGCGAAGATCTCCGTTTCAGCCGGCCTAGCCAAAGTGACAATCGCTTGTTCAATGAAACGCTTTGTGTCTCTATCACTCTTCCATTTTAGTGCGACAGTGACAGCTGCGTTTCGATCGCTACGGAGCCTAAGCGATTTGCATGTTGTCTACGGGGCCAGCCGGGCTAGCACGTGATTGGCGCGATAGTATCTCGCGGCGAGATAGAATACCTGTCCCTCTTTAATTAACATACCCGGACCATGTTTGGACCCGGGTACGTCCTTACACTACGTCCAAAAGAGAGGTATGGGCATTGTGAATGTCATCTCGCTTTGTGTGATAGGGCACATCCAGTGGATGTCATTCCAATTCTAGAGCAGAGCGACCGATACGACCTTCAAACCCTCAAGAAAAGAGCGTACTCCCATCTTAAAGGCCGGCAACGCACTTACAAACCCTCTGGTGTTGCAGGTGTCCATGGGCGGCGGTAATCGCTTACCGTCAGGTGATACGTCTGCTCGTTTGCCTCCTCTACCATAAAAAAAAGAGCCCAACTGGGGATGTACATACCTCCACCTTACAGAAAACAGCAGCTAAATAACGCTAGGCCCTGCTCATAGTGTTGTGTTCCTGCCGGTAAGGTTGCCAGAGCTCAACGAGGAGGGGGGGGGGGGGGGCGGCTTTAGGGTCGGCAACGCGCATGTAACTCCTCTGGAGTTGCAGGCGTACATAGGCTACGGAGACTGCTTACCATCAGACGGGCCGTATGCTTGCTTGCCACCGACTAGTATAAAAAAACATACTTAGAAAAAGACGGGTAGTCTATCTCGTCGCGCCAATCATGTGCTAGGACTGCTAGGCCTACTGCTTGGGTAAAAATGGTTTCGTATGTCCAGCTGTTCTCCTCTACAGGTCGCATTTCTCAACCGATTCTCGTGAAATTTTGTGAGCAGGTTCGGTAGTTAGGTAGATTTTCAAAATGGTGGAACTTGGCATAAAGGTCTTAAGGGGTTAAGTTAAGACCATTGTGAGTTCGCAGTGATAGTGAGTCAACGAAGTATTTATTACCTATTTTTAAGTTATTTAGCTATTGAACCCTAGAATGAGGTTACAGAGCCACTATTTTAACTATTGTTAAGCGCGATACGCCAGTAAGTCTAATCAATATAAAAAAGGAATGTAGCGGAACTCTAAAATAATATTCAGCAGGGAATAGAGCCTCATAGATGTTATGAAGTATTCAGTAAGTATAAATGTTATTCTTAGAGTATTTTGGTAAGTATTCGCTTTTTACGAATATTGTAAGCAACTTTGCGTATATACTAACTAAATAATAACTTTTCTTTGAGTTATGTTATTCGGTAATATTGTGGCTGTTATTTCTTTATTGGCTTTGAATATAAAAGGGTACGGAGGGAGTAAAGGAGATATTGATATCATTGCTGTCATATATGTTATATGTAGATATATCTCCGAAATATACGGGGTTCTCGGAAACGGTTCTAATGATTTCGATGAAATATGCTGAGTTGGTGATGGGTTTTCGGTAACGAAAAATCGATCTAGCTAGGTCTTATCTCTGGGAAAACGCGCATTTATACATTTTTATATGATTTCTGAGCAAAGCTCTAATCTAATAACACTAAATCATCCAAACCGAGGTAGAGTTTAGACCAAGATAAGGCTGCAGCGATTTCGATTGACCAAACTGTGCAAGTGTTATTTTAAACGTCCTTCTATGATATTATAACGTATAAATAACACTTGCACAGTCTGTGCCGTTAACATTGCTGCACAGTTATCTTGGTCTAACTTTATAATTATTGATTAAGAAAGTACAAGCTTTCTGTAAATTAGCTGAAGATGAGCTGACGATTCGAAAGTGGTTGTTGCTAAAGAATGCTTTGAATCTTGTACCTTTTTTTGTTAGTGAACGGCAATAATATAAGTCCGTTTTCTTATAACTTTATTAAGTTTACTCCCATGAGTTTCCTCGAAAGCTGATAAATGTACTCAGTAGGGAGTATTTGTCTTCATAAGTTCGTCAGGGCCCCATCAATCTCGCACTTATTATTTATGGCTGGAGGATCAGTGTTGCTCCGAACGATATTAAATGGGCCTCACTGGGCTTGCTTCCTTACCCGACTGCAACCAGATGGTAGGTTTAACTATAAATTACAAACATTATATTTAAAATCATGTCGTGTTTGTATTCGGAGGTTTGTTGATCGGTCAGTAGAATTTCCCCAGACGTTCATGCCATAAACGCGAATTTACTGAATGTTTTTAAAGTAAGATTTTATGGGCAGTGAAAACACATAAATTATGTTATTGGTTTACTAGTTGAATTACATTAGAAGAAAGTATTTGTCTTCATAAGTTCGTGACGAGCGTGTACTTATGTATGGCAACCAGAAGGTAGCTTTAACTAAACTACAAAATACATTACAGATATTGTAATTTAAAACCACCTCGTTCTTGCAATGAGAGGCTTCTGAACAGGTCAGTAGAATTAGCCCAGATGTTCATGCCATAAACGATTATTGATTGAGCGTATTCAAAGTATCTTTACTTCAAAGAATCATGACCTTATCGTAGTTATTACCTTTTGTAATTAATAAATTATATAGCTTACTAGTCAAATCTGGAAGTACTGGTGTTTATAAGTTCGTACATAGCCAGATAATCAGTTCCAATCAATGCGTGTGGTAATGTGCCACTGTCCTCTCCTCTATGAAGAAATAATGCTTATACATAAACAAATTGACATTATATATTTCTTTATTTTCTTTACGTCCTATTTCAAGTCACAGTAAATTGAGATATTTTCGGTACCCGAATGTTACTAAAGAGTTTAGAGCTTTACTTAGTTACGCCTACTAGGTAGGTACACAATTTTTTCGTAAGACTTCTAAATTCTTTATATTTGCATATACGTGCTCATCAGAGAAAATTGTAAAGGTCGCCGTAGTCGGATACAACATGAAGGCCTATATTATTAGCAAGCAAAAAACAGGCATATTTTTGTGCGAAACAAAATAAATGTACTTTGCTCCCAAAAGACGTATCCTGATATTTCGAACCCAATATGTACTATGTTGGTAACCTGAGATAGCGAATGGTTCAATATTATACTTTGGAGGGATTTTATTCCCGGCTTTGATCGCATTCGTTGTTATTGCGATTCGGTAATATGAAGACTCTTTATCCACAGAGGAAAAGGACACGTGAAATGATTTCGGACAAGCTGGCTTAAGTTCCCATTTTGTAATGTGTACTAAGGGGTATGAAGGCACCAGTGGCGGCGCGTCACAAACATTCATAGGGAACCCGGAGCTAATTTTGCTTTCCTTTTCTCCATGAACCGATTGTGACAGTACTCAACGGGCTGAAATTAGACAAGCCGGTGGGAATCGAGTTCTTTGAACGATCCGCCACTGGAAGGCACTCTGGTCAATGTTGAGTTGACTCGACGTCTTATAGTGATGTCTAGGTTAAGGTCATGTCGAGTAAAAGTAACAAAGTATATTTTGCTCGGCAAAAGAAATAGTATGAAGATTCCCTACAAGTGTTTCTCTTAGCCCATCTAACCTTATGACGGCATTTAGATATCATTCTGATGATAGTGTACGTTCGAACTGGCTTGTAGGTTATTGTTTCCATTGATATCGAGGACTATTAGCGCCATCTAGTTGCCGTAAGGGACGAGGGTAACTGATCATATGGGCTAATTGATTTATTTGGGAAAGCTTCGCATTAAGTACAGATATCATCTATGTCAGGGCACTAAGAAAATAAACATATACCCGAAAAGGAAGAAATTGTAAATTTCATCAAAACAACAATTTTCAATATCGGCTGCTTATTATTAATTCCAATACTTTTGGCCTTTACAAATGTTTCTTCGGTGTAAATGAGACAGCAATAAGAACCATCGCCCTCATATTTGTTGGATTTACCGGAGACGAATGGGAAAACCGCCTAAATATCGGAAATGTTTTTTAGATTCAACGTTGTAATTTTATACGTTATCGGAGTTTATTGATGTGGACAATATTGCGGTTTCTTATGCCACGACGGTGGCAAGAAGCGTGCGGCCCGCCCGATCTTAAGCAGCCACCGCACCCTTTGGCCGCTTGCGACTCTAGTGGATTGCCATCGCATTGCTAATCCTACAAGCTAATGCCTACACGATGCTCCATAAGCCATCCCATCATCACTACCCTCTCTACACACTGGCCCATCTTAGTGGGCCATTATGATGGCCCATCGTGTAGACAAGCCATTACAAGGATTCATCCTTGGGAGCACTAGAAACATTACTCACCATCAGAACACAACACTACATACGGGGATATTGAAATGATTTTATAAAAATAACCTCTTGGTTGGCTTGGAATCGATTGCGTGAGACTTCTTACATCTACACTGATTTGAATTTGCGTTTGGGAAATTAGGTGTACGCAAACAATTGTTAATGCTGTATAAGTTTATTTACTTAGTTTACTTTACGTTTGATTAAAATAAACTATTTTTAGTCTAGCCATCTATTATTGTTACTAGAAAAGAAAGGGACTAAAATTATCAAATGTATTGTGCATAAGAGCACACGAGGTAAATAACGAAATCGTAAAAAGTACATTTAAATTATATTAATTTATGACAACAGTCCATACACGATTGAGGGACGAAAATAACTAATGATTTAAAGGTAGGTACGCTACGTTTCTAAAACTATGTAGGTAGGTAGTAGGAACGAGTAACTTACCACACATAACAGCTATTGAAAAACCAGTTTGAATTTGGAACTTCTTCTACGAGAATACAGTAAACAATTGAATGTGTTTTCCAACGGATTTTACGTCTGTTATAGACAGAGCGGATTCACCAACTTATAATAGCAGTGGCGAGTTCGCAACTGTCATTTAAACTGTCAAACTGTTAATGGGTCGGGCCGATTGGGGCTCAAACGGCTCTCTTGGGCCGTAATGGCCGAATTTGGGACAGGTGAAAAGAAGGACAGTTGGTTTTAGTTTCCGTTTTGTGATTTGGTGATTATCACGGCCATACTCCGCTTAGTTAACATTCTAATACTATCTTTCGGCATCAATCGATTCTTTTAGACCGTATACCGCTAAAATATGATTTAAAATAACTGCCGCCTGGTTGTATAATTGCTAGTATGGCCCGCCTGATGATAAGCAGTCTCTGTAGCCTATCCAGAGGAGTTCCATGCGCGTTGCCGACCCTAACACTCCACACCCTCGTTGAGCTCTGGCAACCGTACTCTCTGACAGGAACACAACACTATGAGTAGGGTCTAGTGTTATTTGGCTGCGGTTTTCTGTAAGTTGGAGGTACTTCCCCAGTTGGGCTCTGCTCTTCTGGAATGACATCCGCTGTGCTGCGCCCTACCACACAAAGTGAGATGACATTCACAATGCCCATACCTCTCTTTTGGACGTAGTTAAAGGACGTACCCGGGTCTTTTGAGTCCTCTGCTTTAAAACTCGACTCAGTTTTTCAGACTCTTATAATTAAGTCTAAAATCGAGTTCTTTTCCACTTGGTAGACACCGGAGTCTTTTGTAGGGACTAGAGACTTGAGTTTTTTTGAGAACTCTCTATTTTTTGTTTGCAAAATTCTGAAATGCATTGTCTTTAAGTAGTATTCGTAGATTAGGCACATGAATCATAGAAGGTCGGCAACGCGCATGTAACACATAGGTTACGGTAACTGCTTACCACCACGCGGGCCGTATGCTTGTTTGCCACCGTCGTGGTATAAAAAAAATACAATTACGCATAACTTAGTTACTGTTATTTAGGTAAACCTATAAAATTATTGAAGGAGTCTTTATTCGGAGGCCCGCGTCGTTTAGTTGCACTTAAAAAAAGACTCAATAATGGACTCGCCTCGGGACTTAAAAGACTCAGAAGTTTTTTAAGCGCCTAGTCTCGTAAAAACGAGTCGAGTTCTTCAAATTCAGACTCAAAAGACTCGAGTTCCTACCAACACTAAACACTATTAATTGCAACCGAGTTTGATGACGTCATTAGTGTCATTACGCGAGACCTCCCCCGCCATAGTCACCCAGTAATTTTTGAGATCCAAGTAATATAACAACATACTCATATTAGAAGTTGATAACGGTTTTGGACTATTTTTATATATGTTTTAATACACCTATATTTTTTTTCGGTTTTTGTACGGTTTTGACTCACGGTAAGGCTACTAGTGCGTAGTGACCCTGCCCTATGAAGCCGCTGGCCCGGGTTCAAATCCTGGTAAGTGCATTTATTTATGTGATTAGCACGGATATTTGTTCCTGAGTCTGAATCTTGGGTGTTTTCTATATATTTATATATTATATATGTGACCGCGGCAGAAAAAGGTTCCACTTCGTCGCTTGCCATATGACGCCTTGTTAGGTTATTCGTATAAATATACAAGCAAATCTCGTCCTTATGACAAGCGACAAAGTGTGACGTTTTGCCGCGGCAACACAAGCATCATTGAGCTTACTGTGAGACTTAGTGAATTTGTGTAATAATGTCATATAATATTTATTTACAGTACATATGGCGCTACTTTACCGCACTAGTGCGAAAATTAGCATATTACGTCACTGTATCGAACATTTAAAGGGCCATATTTACTGTAAAACGTTGTACGATACATGTGCGAATTGGTAATTTGCAACTCGCTCGTGTCGTTTTTAAACACTCCCTTCGGTCGTGTTTTAATTTATCGCCACTCGTTTCGAGTTTCCTATTTTTCACACTTGTATCGTAATGTACTATTATTTAACTATCTCTTCGACCTTTTCCAATAAGACTAGACTAGAAAAATAGATGGTTCGCTTCCATAATCACACACATGTATACATTTCAGTATCGCAGCGCCCAAAATGACCACAAACAAAACATTATACTTCCGATTCAATTAGTTTTCAATACCAGCTCCATTTAAAATCTCGAACACGTCATGTAAGCCGCAACCGAAGACACATATGAACACACATATGTACAGACATTCAAACCTTCTATGCCAGTTATTATGTTATCTGGAAACACTTCGTATAAGAAATTCGCCTCGACGGTCTCCTGTTACGTGGGAGTAAAAAATGCGTGTAACAGTGCTGGTTTGTGACAGGATTGTTAGTACGATTTTAGGTTAAATACTATGTGTAACAAAATACAATACAAATACACCTCAATAAAAAAACATCTTAAAATACAGGTGATGTTTAGGGGTGTTTATTATTATAACGATAAGTTCTGGTTTAGATAAGTTCTCATTTAGATATCGTTTGTACGTCGTTTAATTGGGCGAAGCAGCTCGATTCGGGCAAGCAATGTCACTTTCACGTTAGAAATATCGTAGATAGATCTTATTGGGATCACAGCGGAATCGAAATAAACGTCAATTTTGACATGTTGTTTAGTTACCGATATTTTAAAGATCTTTCCAAGATCTTAAACGTGTCCTAATCATTCTTCGAATTGGGCCGTTTATCTTTAGAAATGGTAACGTATCTACTTATATTTTCTACTTGTAACACTAAATTACTTTTTTAATAACACAACTACTAGTAGTATTGAATTGGTTGAAAACTTGCTCCGCACGAACCCGATTTGTCAAAATACACTTGAAATGTGAATTTTGTAAGTATTTTTTGTAAATAATTGGCAGTAAGTCGTAGTTGTTTTACTATTGTATGTTTTTTATCATCATATTTTTACAATGTTAGACAGAAATAGTCATTCAATTATTTCATTTTAAAAAAACAGGCTCAAAAATCATTCAGATCAATTTTAAATACTTACAGGGTTTTTTTCCACGGCAAAAAAGAATAAAAAACACAATCAACAAATAATAATTTCCCTCCAAACATACATAACGGGCCAATTCGAACGTGCACTGACATCAAACCGATATTAAAATGATATTGCAAACATATCCGTTAGCTGTCATTCGCGCGGGTATCTCGCTTGCACTAATTACTTGTGCGGCCTAGTTTCAGCGAAATGAACACGCGAATGCCAGCTAACTGATGTGATTCCAATATCATTCTATCAGCCCGATTCGAATAATGATTAAGACACATTTAAGATCTTTAAAAGATCGATAACTAAACGACATGTCAAAATTGACGTTTATTTCGATTCCGCTGTGATCCCAGTAAGATCTATCTACGATATTTCTAACGTCAAAGTGACATTGGTTGCCCGAATCGAGCTGCTTCTGTCAATTATACAACATACAAACGATACCTAAATGAGAACTTATCGTTATCGTATCTCATTCTTCGAATCAGGCCGTATATCAGTATGATGTCAATGCACGTTTAAATTGGCCTGATATTGCCTTACCGCTCTCCCAATGTTTCTTACATTAAGCATACTACTTGAGTCGATACTAGCAATCCAACACAAAAATATATATCTTTCAGTTGGTAAGTCCGTCACGTTGGCGTGTAGTGTTTCGCCATGGAGACTGTATGCTCGTGGAATCGCTAAACTAACATACCTATATTGAAACGATATTGCTCATTTTGCTTTATTACAAACCTCATTATTTATTTTTGTTTAGATATATGTAGGTAATATTTATAACCTATCGCGTCGAATGATGTTATCTATGACAGTTCCTTTAAATCTCCCTTCGTTGTGTTTAATTAAAAAAAAAAATTTAATGGCTCCTCTACGCGATGGGCCATCATAATGGCCCACTAAAATGGACCAACGTGTAGAGGAGGTAGTAGTGTCGGATGGCTTATAGCGATGGGATGGCCACGGTGTCGGTTTTTCATCCGCACATCAAAAGTGGGCCAGTGATAGTGCGTACGCATCTATACGTGGCTTATTCCATAGTGCGTGCTCTCAACCATCGCATAGCCATCTCGCTGGTCCAGCGCTGGGCCATCGTGTAGAGGGGCCATAACCATCGCATGGCCATCTCGCTGGTCCAGCGCTGGGCCATCGTGTAGACGAGGCAGATGAATGATAGATACAATTTTTAGAACAACAATTACCCTAATTCAGAGCATGAGAAACGAAAATATGGTTCTACCGTATTTTAATCGCTTAAATGTTACATTTCTAAATGAATAAATGTGCTACACTTCCAAAATATGTGTACAAGCAATATTTGGGACAGCTACTCGATATTAAAATAAACTGTCCCAGGGACCATCATTCGACGCGAGAGTTATAATTAGGTGGATCATGCACAGAAATGGAATGGACAGGTAAATACTAAACATAGATGGCGCTCTATAGATGCTGATGTAATCCACCGAATAAACACGGGATGGATAATGTGAAAGGAGCAGTCAGGAGAGGCTGTGTGATAATAGAATGCCGGTGCACATCAAGGGTAAAGTGTAGGTACAAGGCTGCAGTGCGTCCAGCTATGTTATATGGGGCGGAGTGCTGGCCTTTAAAGATACAACAGGAAGATAAGCTGCGGAAATGAGGATGCTGCGTTGAGCAGGTGGTGTAATATGGACGGCGTACGAAACATACACATACGAGGCAGCTACAGGGTAAAACCTATCTATAAATGTATCCTCCCGAAAATCTCGTGATATTATTTCGAAACAATTCATATCAAAAACAACATTTAACTTGGTGTTAAAAAACTTTTCGCATACCACCATACAATTTCATAGAGTACTTTAAAAAGTTACTTTTGGTGTTCTGAACTCTCATATATTTAAATTTCGAAGCTCACATTTGTGTTTGCAATGTACATTTTAAATATAATTATACATACGACTTTGTTCTTTATTCCTTAGTGATAAGGCTTAATGTGTGTAGATATTTATGTTGCCGACTGTACGCTGTGTTCAGCTATTCATCGGTAGACTTTGTTATATCTGAAAGAGAAACTTGACAATGTGACACGACAAAGCGACATCGAAGCTCAGGACCGCATCGTCCCCAACAAGGCTCGAAACCGGTTTTTATAATACCGGTTTATTTCAGTTTCACTCTGAACTTTCATAAGAATGAGAACATTTTAAGAACCTACGGCCAGCCATCTTGGTAGTGTGCCGCGTAAAAGAAGAAACCGGTTTTTACTTTTCTAAACCGGTTAATTTGTGTAATAATGTCCTATGATATATTTTTTTTTTAATCTGGCAAGAAATTTATCAAAATGTTCTCCTAAAAACCGGTTAAAAATAACGGTTTTACTAACGAAATCGAATTTAAAAGGTTTTGCGCCATGTACAAGATGACGGTTTGCAAATTTAACCGATTTCCATGCCTTGCTATTTTATTTCATCACCTTCTTGTCATTATTGTCATATGGTACTGTTCTAATTCGTCCACATTCCTATATCGTCACTTTCCTATCTTGTCCACAATCCTATGTAGTCCACAGTGCTAACTCGTCCACATTCCTATATGGTCCACAGTGCTGGCATTTGTGGAGGTCAGAAAGTAAATGGAATGGAAAATTGAGGTGGAGAGAAAATTACAGGCCAACAAAACTTTTCAGCCGGAAAAAAGTAAAGGAAAAGTCAGTCAGGATAATATGTGTACAATAATGTTGACGAGCAGGCACTGTGGTCAAAATAGGAATGTAAACGATCCGGAACTGTAGTCAAAATAGTAACGCAGCGGCTTACGCGAGCGAATAACTCGCGTTCACAACGAGATTGCCCATGTAGGACACTTCCATAGGTATCAAAGGATTGAATTCACCCGCGCCGCGCCGCGCCGCACCGCACCGCTTCGCATTCACGAGTTATTCGCTCACGTAAGCCGCTGCGTTATATGGACGAGTTAGGAATTGTATGCTGACGACATAGCATTGTAGACAATATAAAAAGGTAATAGGATTGTCGACGAAGCGGTCATTGTCGATCAAGCGACAGCGACAACGACAATTTGTCAGAGAATATTATTTTATGGTGACTACATCGACATGGCTGTGTCACAATTGCAAAACTCTTCTTTATGAAATTTTTCATAGTTGATGATGTAGACATATTGCCAAATTTTATGATTTTCTACAAATTGTAGTATCCATTCATTTTGAAACTGCACTTGCTACTTTTGCCATGTCTGTGTGCGTTGTGACTATAATTACTATGTGGGCGTAAGGAAAGGAATGGAAGGCTCTGGGGAAGGCAAAAGGGCAAATAGTTTAACTCTACACTGCTATTAAATATTAATTATAAATATGCATAAGTAAAGTAGAACAAAATTTATAAAAAGTTACTATTTAAAACGGGATATTCACCACGTATAACAAGATCCAGATATTTCTTCACAGTTGCACATGCCATCTCCACGTAGTAACTTACGCTCCGCCATTTTGAAAAATTCCTAATTAACTGAATAGACAAAAAAAACATATACCTAAATATCGAACCTGTTCAATAAAGTTCAAGAGAAACAACAGTGGACCCGGGTACGTCCTTAAACTACGTCCACAAGAGAGGTATGGGCATTGTGAATGTCATCTCGCTCTGTGTGGTAGGGCACAGCACAGCGGATGTCATTCCAGATCTAGAGCAGAGCCCAACTGGGGAAGTACCTCCACCTTACAGAAAATCGCAGCCAAATAACCCCCTACCCATACCATAGTTTACCATACCATACCATACCCCTACCATAGACCCTACTCATAGTTTTGTGTTCCTGCCGGTGAGTAAGGTTGCCAGAGCTCAACGAGGGGCGGGATTGGGTTAGGGTCGGCAACGCGCATGTGACTCCTCTGGAGTTGCAGGCGTACATAGGCTGCGGGTACTGCTTACCATCAGGCGGGCCGTATGCTTGTTTACCACCGACGTAGTAAAAATTTGAACTGAAAGAAAAATTTGCAAATCACTAACAAAGTATTTTGTTACTAATTTTCACAAACATTTTGACTGACGTACTGTGTTACCTGTTACACAGTCGGTTGGGTGTTATTGAGCTAAATGTATTTCTTTATTGCTTGAATTTAGTTATTTTTTGCATTACTTAATGAGTTCGGCTGATTATTATTTTTCAGTGGAGGTGAACAGCCGGTCGCATAAAAAGCATCTTTGCCCAAGCTGAAACAGAGACCTCTACGCTTACGCGCGGTCAATAAATACCTATACTAACGGCCCAATTCAAAAATGATTAAGACACGTTTAAGATCTTGGAAAGGTCTTTAAAAGATAACTCTCTATAACTAAACTACATGTCAAAATTGACGTTTATCTACCATATTTCTAACGTCAAAGTGTCATTGGTTGCCCGAATCGAGCTGCTTCTGTCAATTACACGACATACTAACAATATCTAAATAAGACATTATCTAAACTAGAACTTATCGTTATCGTATTTCATTCCTCGAATCGGGCCGTGACACGGCAAGTAAAATAAAACCTAGTAGTAAATATACTATTCCTGTAACATCGAACAACGTCAAATTCCTTTTAAAATTTCCTATACGTCATGAGTGGGTTAATATCGGGAACATTTTTGAAATTTCTCTTGCTCAGGGATTATAGACGTTTTGAGGTAAGTCTAGAAATATAAGATTGGATACGGGGGATATTTGGAGTATCGATTTTAAAACTACCTCTCTTAAGTCGAATGATCTCCTTTTCAAGGTTTCAAAATTTTCAAAGAACGGGGCTTACAGTCGGCACCGCGCAGGTTGAATTTGCATAGCATCAGGCAGGCGCTGAAGTTGCATATCATCAGGCAGGCGCTGAAGTTGCATAGCATCAGGCAGGCGCTGAAGTTGCATAGCATCAGGCAGGCGCTGAAGTTGCATAGCATCAGGCAGGCGCTGAAGTTGCATAGCATCAGGCAGGCGCTGAAGTTGCATAGCATCAGGCAGGCGCTGAAGTTGCATAGCATCAGGTAGGCGCTGAAGTTGCATAGCATTAGGCAGGCGCTGAAGTTGCATAGCATCAGGCAGGCGCTGAAGTTGCATAGCATCAGGCGTAACATATTCTTGTTTGCCACTTATTACTCAATTCCAAGGGTGCAGATTCCGTAAATTATGCTTATTTGGAATCAAAGATTGTACATAAAAACAACACTTATAATGTAACACCATTTGTAAATTGTATTTGTATAGGTGTTTGTTATCCCTTAGAAATAACAACTAAAAATAAATGAAAGATGGCGACTGTGAAGTTTTTTGCTAATGTCATCATGGTAGTCGATTTCAAGGTTTTCAGTACCCCTAGTGTAAATATTTTCGACAGCGAAACGTGACGTACGCGTTTGCGTTAAGTGTCATTTTGTATGAGATTTTTGACTTTCCAAAACGTCCTGCTTGGCGCGCTGTTCAAAAACCCATACAAAATGAGACTTATAACTCAAACGCGTACGTCACGTTTCGCTATCGACTAAATTTACACTAGGGGTAAGGTGTTTTCACGTAGTATTTACACAGTAAAGTTGTTAGTGTTGTTACTCACATTATTCACTTTTAAAGTGCAGTTTTATCGTTGTAGTAATTACCCCAAAGCTTCGACCACCTCTGTAAGTAAAGCCTTAATAGGATTTTGATCTTCCGTCTCCGCTAAGCAGTATGAAATATTATTATGTGCTGGTCTGCGTAAAGCCTTGGAAATCCTTGAGTAAATTGTATCAGAGATCGTGATAGCTAGTTAAAGGAGCTCCTGCTTTAATCTATATAGGTGGGATTAAGTACCTACATTAAGTACATATTTATGGTCGCCAGCAACCACTTCACTACGAAAATGGTGCTTAATAAAATAAGTAGTTTTAATATACTTCTTCCTCGCGTTGTTCCGGAATTTTGTCACGGCTCATGGGAGCCTGAGGTCCGCTTGATAACGAATCCCAAGATTTAGCGTAGGCACTAATTTTTACGAAAGCGACTACCACCTTCCAACCCAGAGGGTAAACTAGGCCTTGTTGGGATTAGTCCAGTTTCCTCACAATGTTTTCCTTCACCGAAAAGCGACTAAGTACATTGTGCAACGACCCGGGTAAGTGAAGTTTTGGATACGAGGAAGGTGAAAGACCCGAGTTTGCAATATTCTTACCCCCGGTGTTACACACTTTGTTTTTCATCACACTTGTGAAAAAAAAAACTAAATTTTAAGCGAACTAATTCTTAAATACGGTGACATCAAAAATTTGTCCGCCATTTTGCAATTTCTTGACAGGTTAGGCCTCGAAGGCACAGACCTATTCGGTATTCAGCCACCATTACAAAATTATGTAAAAATATTTAGAACGGCTGTTAAATTAATCAAATTAAATAGTTTTAAACATAAACAGAGATATTAAATTATAAACTTCAGTATTTTAAAAGTAAAACTCACTTATGTTACTTGGTTTGTATGAATAATTGACATAATAAAAAAAGTTATAACTCCTTAGGGAGTTAGTTATAGTTCTTTTCTCACAATTCATAACTCCCGCGGGAACAAAATAAGCCTTTGTCCTTCAGTACATCTGCATGAATAAAGATCTTTTTCGAGTAAATGTGATGAAAAATATCAAATGCTATTTCGAACATAAGTTCCGAAAAAACTCATTGGTACGAGCCGGGTTTTGAACCCTCGACCTCAGGATTGCAAGTCGCACGCTCTTACCGCTAGGCCACCAGTGCTTTATGATGGTATCTACGTCAAAGAGTAAAAAGATTAGGGTCAAGGAGGGAACAGTGGCTCGGTATAAAATAGCTGGGTACAGTGGCTCAAACCCATTACGCGTAAGTAAGTAAATGTTTTTTTTTTTTTTATACTACGTCGGTGGCAAACAAGCATACGGCCCGCCTGATGGAAAGCAGTCTCCGTAGCCTATGTACGCCTGCAACTCCAGTTACATGTTCTTTATTGTGCACCATACAGTTAAAAATAGACAGAAAATGAAAAAAACACTTAAAAGTTAAGTAACAACAGGTGGTCTTATAGCTAAGAAGCGATCTCTTCCAGACAACCTTTGCGTAAATGGCTTTACTCTACCAAAAACTCTGCAGAAACGTTTGTCACGGACAACCTTAGTCACAAACCATTTAAATTCCACTTACATTCGTTTCCCCCACATGTAAACAATCGAAATCCTCAAATCGATATATGGGAAGAAAACACAATCCCCCTAATTTCAAAAGCATTGACAGAATTGTACCTTTACCCCCTGTTACGTAACTTTATATTCTCAAACTTATACTCATGGGGATAAGATCGTATGTTGATTGACAGAGGAAATTGAGGGTAGTATAATTGAAACTTAGTTGGGGTTTGTTGGCGAGTTATTTCGAGGATTATGGTGTTCGATGCCTGTTGTGGGGGTGTTAAGAAAAACAAACCATCCAAGTTTTTACAGGAATCGGAGAATTAAAAATTAAAGAATTTAAAATTTTGCACCTTCTTTTCAGGTATCACAAAATGTATGACAAAAAATGTTAATCGAATTTAAACTGTCGTGAATTATACATTAATAGTTATTTACAGTACATATGGTGCTACTTTACCGCACTAGTGCGAAAATTGGCATATTACGTTACTATGTCGAACATTTAAAGGGCCATATGTACTGTAAAACGTTGTACGATACATGTGCGAATAGGTAATTCGCAACTCGTGTCGATTTAAAACACTCCCTTCGATCGTGTTTTAATTTATCGCCACTCGTTTCGAATTTCCTATTTTTCGCACTTGTATCGTAATGTACTATTACGATACAAGTGCAGAAATTAGGAAATTCGCATAATTCGCAGAAATTAGGAATTTAAACAAAGTTTTTTTTTAAATGCTCGAATGTAATTATACATAATAAAACGATAGATAAATGTACATTTTCATACAAATTAAAAAAATGGGCTTAACGTTATGTCATTTTGGAATAAATACAATGAATAAATTTATCAAATTTAACCTTTAATAACATGGCATTAAGATTCAAGGCGCGCGTCGTCGTGAATGATTCGATCCATAACGTTAAACAAATAGGCATAAATGTCAATTTCGTGTATTTTTAGGTAAACAATGAAGGCTTGAGGTACCTGGCGGAATTTAATCGTGAATTCCTGGAATTTTATCATGTATTAAGCAAATTATTAAACTTAGCGATCAGAAAGCAATTACATTGTTCGCAAAGTTTATCCGATGAATATCGATTTTGTTTGACATTCGACCTTTTCGGTTTCTATAATATTTATTCATGTAATATTTTATATGTTATGTGTATATAACAGCCAGTATACATTTAAAATAAAAAATTCTGTAAAAAAATATTTGGAAAAAGCTTTTATCGTGTACTTTTCTTTCTACAGACAACTAATACTCATCGAGACAGTTCTAACAACCCCGAACACAATTTGTTCGTGTTGTTTCATCACAGAGTTCCCAGAGGCCTCCTGTCTCCATCGTCAGATCAGCTCTGTCATCATAATATTGCATTGTCATCCAGACCAATTGGCTCAATCGGAAAACGGTAAGTGGGTCAAATTTACATTCCAAGATTTATAAATAATTAATAAATATTATAGGACATTATTACACAAATTGACTAAGTCCCACAGTAAGCTCAATAAGGCTTGTGTTGAGGGTACTTAGACAACGATATATATAATGTATAAATATTTATAAATACCTCAATACATAGAAAACTTGCATGACTTAGGAACAAATATCCGTGTTCATTACACGAATAAATGCCCTTACCAGGATTTGAACCCGGGACCATCGGCTACATAGACAGGGTCACTACCCACCCAGATTATCTAAAAAGGACCATTATAACGATTTTTTTTCTGCAAAAGTTAAGATTCATAAGTTCAATAAGTGTAAAAACTAAAAATACTTCTGGAAGTCATTATCACCGCGTACTCATAATGGTCTTAAGTACCAAAATCGCTAAATGGCACTTAAGTTCTTCATCTCAATTTCCACCATTATGAACATTTGCAAAAAAAACTAAACGATAAAAAAAAATTAAGTACTGAACCTGCTCACAAAATTTCACGAGATTTTCTTCGTGTAGGAAAGCCCTTGAAACGGCCAAACTACTTGGCGTTCTAAAAGTTTTAATCATGTGTCATAAGATGGCAGTAAATTTACTATTGCTACAAACTTTTCTTTGACAGTCCACCTCTATTTCAAATCCTACGAAGCGTACGAAAGTATAGATGGTTTTTGATACTGTAGAATATACAATCGTATATTTCTTCTAAAAAAAGAGAGTAAAACCTCGCTATAGGCTCTTATCTCGTAACTGTTAGGTATCTATAATTTAATTATTTATTTAATCCTCGATGTAGACATTTGCCGGCGGTACTTGTAAAATAGTTGAGCATCGGATCGCGTCTGCAGATAGTTAGTGAGTTCAGAGGCGAATTCACTCAACAAATACCTATTTGCCGTAAAGTTTGTCATTTCGCGTATGAGGGTGGTGGCCTGCCTTTTGGGACCTATTATTTTCTTATTTTATTGTGTCCTGTTTTAAAGCTAAAATATAACGCCGGCTTAAATATAACCCTAGCTGAAATTAGGGAGTTGAATTATCGATGTAAGACGCTTTACATACTTGCTAAATATTACTAAGTACCTAAGCCATATATTGTAACACCTCTACAGAGAGGTACGACACAAACCTAAAGTTATTTAAATTGAAATTATACCTATGTAAATGTACACATAAAATGATAATAATAAAAATACTTTGGCTAAGGGTCGTTATGTCGCATGGGTATAGTCGTTATGTGTACAGAATCAGAGAATATAATGCCGCCTTTTGAACGCAAATATTATGTTTGTATACCATGAAAATGGATGTACTATAGTTCGTACCCTTACTGCCAAGTTTGCCCAATCAAATTATACCTACCTATAGATGTAACGGATCTCAAGGTTAGAATCATCACAATGCTTGAGATGAGAATGGGGTTGTAGGATGCCGCCTTTATATAGTATTTCGTGATTTTACTCACTTGATGGTCTCATCGGAAGAGCGCTGGAAGCCACCAGCAACATGCTGAGATGAGGCCATTTCGTGGCACTTTATACTTTCTTTGTTTTTGTTATATTAAGTAATACAATGTGTCTTGTTTGTGTTTACGAATAAAAATTATTCTATTCTATTTGGACATATTTTCCTGTAGCTCGCTAAAGATCTTTATTGAGGGAGCCAAGTGAAGCACACCACATGTTGGGGAGTGAAGGAAGGCGGCAAACTCTCTATTAATTATATTACACGGTTGTGACAGCCGCTTCGCGAACTTTATTAACTCGCTAGAACTGAAGGACGGGTATTCACCATCAGGCTGTGATCACGAATATGCTTGAAGTTTTCTCGGGGCCTCTGGCACAAGGTGTATACCGGTAAATTCAGTTCGATTTTAAGCTGACATGATAATTATGACTATAAAACTCCCGTGAGGCTCAAACATCGAACATCTAGCGCGCGGTCGAATAGAGACGATGCAGTCGGTAATGGACCTGAAGAGGAAAGGGGACGGTCGCTTTCCATACAAACGTATTCCCCGTTTCCTCTCTGGATTGGATATTGACATATGGAAAATATTTTGACATGATTTGATGTATATTCAGCCCCCAATCCGCATTGGGCTAGCGTGGGGACTATAGCCCGAGCCCTCTCGCGCATTAGAGGAGGCCTGTGCCCAGCAGTGGGACGTATATAGGCTGAATTATTATTGATGTATATTAACCGTAGCTATGCCCCTAAGTTTGACTTTTTTCGATTTTTTGTTTACTATAAAAATTAGGAGCAAAAAAACGATTTCATATATTTTTAAATACTCTTAACTCTTATATTATTATTATTAATCATATGGCATGCACAGTTGAAGGACAATCAAAGTATGCACGGAAAAAAACAGTTATGTTAAATTTACGGATATATAATTTGTAAAATTTACAGAGATATGTGTTAAATTTACAGATTTTTCTGAAAATTTTACATAACTATTTTTTCCGTGTGGCCTTGAGGTTGTCAAGCCAGGTAATCAGGTCAGGAGTGACGGAGACCAAATCTTCAGCTGGTCCAGAATAAGAGTGAAGGGGGCAGCGCCGGATGATATGTTCAGTTGTCTGCTCTTCACCGCACTCGCAGAGTGGAGAAACATTCCAGCCCCATTTGTAGGTAAGAGAGTTGCAACAGCCATGCCCAGGCCTCAATGTGTTAACTTTCATAATATTTATAAAATCGAAAAATTCAAGCGTTGAGGCACAGTTGTGATTGATATACAAAAAACTGTCAAAATATTTTCAATAATAATATCCAGTGAAGACAATGAGAACTACGTTTGTAAGAAAAGGTGATATCGTGCGGGACCTCCACTTTCGTCTCCATAGGTTTAGAGAGTGGAGTTTTTGAAAAAACATAAGGAGCGCTTTGTTTTAGATAAAAATTGCCAAACACCTAATTATTAATCTTGAGAATTTCGAGGACCGATTCAAATCCTGGTTTTGGACATTATAGGTCTTATACGCACTTTAAAAATTTGTAACAATTTATGCACAAAAGCTATACATGAAAATCGCTTCTAAAAATGCGCAATTTTATTTTTGAGGGAATACAGACAACTTTTTTTATTTTTTTTAACTCAACAAATTAAAATTCAGAAACATGATATCCGTATCCGCGGTTTCGAGCGAGCACATCCATCTCACTCACGCTTATACTTAGTGAGAGTGAGAGAAGAATACAAACCTATGGGCCTTAAAATGTATCGAAACATGTACAGCGTACGTAGGTATTACTCGTTTAAAATAAATTTAATACCTATGGTAATTTCAAACATAAATAACGGTGGCTATCGAGTGGATCCGACGTACGACTTTCAATGTGAACGTCGCGGGTTCAAATTCTGGCTCGAATTTGATATTTACAACTAGTTTTTTTGGTAAAACCCACACCGAAGCTCCCCCCGAAGAAAACCCAGTTCGTACAGCCTGCAATAATATATTGCTCTTCAAAGACCGCAAAAATATGTGACACGCTCTTATGGGTCTACAAATGAGATCGTCTCAGATATTTTGGCGGCCTTGGTGTGTAACCTATTATTGCAGGTGACTGTACCTGCGTACGAGCTGAGTTTCAGTTTGATAAGATATGTGTCGCTTTTCAACAACATGCGATTGAAAAAAAAAAGACGCTGTCTTTATCACGCTGTCATGCATATAAATACGACCATTCATCCGTACTACTGCAGCGGTAACATGGTCGCATTTTATCGCCTGTCACCTTTTCTGTCACGTTCTAACAGGTATGTAAGTGCGAAAGTGACGCATGAGGCGACAGGTGATAAAACGCCGACCATGCTATAGCCCCTGTTTATATTAGGTATAAACTTCCCATTCTTGTACCCAACAAAATTCTTATTAGGCTGCCTTGGATATAATTCTCTAGAGGTGAGGCGCAACAACATCTTGCTGACTACAGCTTGTCGCATATTGCGCGGTGACTCGGACTGCCCGGAACTGGTAGATCGAGTCTTGAGGTTGTACGTCCCGGATATTCCTCGAGTCTTCTTGAGGCCGCGAACGCGTCCACTGTTGGCCGTACCGGCGGCGCGCACAGTATCGCGCAGGAACTCGCCACTCCTCCGCGCGTTATCGCTGCTCAATGCACTCTTGACATCAGCACCAGAGTGTGACTTGTTTGCGGGGAGATGAGCGAATGTGTGCCAGGCGTGTCTGAGGTTCTGTGAGATGATGGATGATAGGCTTTCCAGCACTTGCATGTGATTATTAATGAATATCTGTTTTTTATTTTATATATGTTTTGTATTTGTATAGTCTAATTATTCGGTGTATTGGCATATGCTGTAATGCCGTGTAAATATTTGAAAAAATAAATAAATAAATAAATAAATAGGCCGAGCCACCCTGCTCACTATTCGCTACGTACACGATTATCACGCCACCTAGCGAACTAGCTACAAATCTAGCGGAAAACGTCAAATCACTACATCTTATAAAACGTCCCTCAAGTCAAAAAATGACTGAACAGATTTTCATACGGTTTTCACCTATCGATAAAATGATTCTTAAGTGAGGTTTAAGAATTTGTTAAGTTTTTTTTTTGTAAAATTGGTTGAAATATGACGATGTTTGCTAACGATGTCGGAAAAAATCACGCTGTCTAGCTTTAATCGAAAACGCTGCCTAATACGTTTGAACTATATAACAATACAATGTATGGTATGGTGTCTCTCTTTTAATGGTCTACAAAAAAGTCCGCGATGGCATATGTCTATCTTTTAAGGAAAACTTACTATACCCATTCTTAACATCTAGAAAAAAATCAGATAATATGTGGCATTTGCAAAGCTATTTACATGGATATAGTAATAATCATCATCAAATTAAATACTTAAGTTAAAATGTTGAGTTGGACATTTATCGTTATAATCTATCGGGTATAAAATAAATACGTTATTTATATTAAGCATTTTATACAGATTATAATAGTACACTATATAATTTAAATTAATATCTTAGGAGTTATCGTAGATTATAATATAAATAAATAAATATAAATAAATATTATAGGACATTATTACACAAATTGACTAAGTCCCACAGTAAGCTCAATAAGGCTTGTGTTGAGGGTACTTAGACAACGATATATATAATATATAAATATTTATAAATACTTAAATACATAGAAAACACCCATGACTCAGGAACAAATATCCATGCTCATCACACGAATACATGCCCTTACCAGGATTTGAACCCGGGACCATCAGCTTCGTAGGCAGGGTCACTACCCACTAGGCCAGACCGGTCGTCGTAGATTAAAAATTCTATTTCGTGCATTTAATTTGTACGAAATGTTAAAGACGCGTAGTGTCAAGTTTTACCACCGCATGCGTTGCGATCGCTTTGCTATACCCCCACCATGCACTTCGCACGTAGCCAATTCACACATTGAGTACCGGGAACCCGCTCGGCGGGCTCTCTCTTCGTGGTCGCTTCCCTCTACAAAGTGGGAAATCGTTGGGTTCGGCTACGAGTGTAGCGCTACGAAAACGTTGGTAGTGAGTGTGTTCAAGTAGGCTGCGAACATTATTGGTATGCGAAAGTACCTATTGTTGTTATAAAAATATCCAATTCATTAAACCATAACCCGACAACGCATATCTCCGAACCAATCGATTAAAAGTGGGTTATTTCCATCGACTGCGGCTCGGTCATCAATTTATTAATCAAAACCTTTCAAAAGGAAATTCGATGGAAATCACTCACCAAATTAATATGGATTAACAACGGGCTATTTTTGATTGATTAAAAACCCTTTGATGGCGATGAGTGGACGATTCGTCAATTAAAATAATTCGGTTCTGGACGATCATCAAACTTTGAAAAAACGTCAATATTTCTTAATTAATAAGTTTCGCGTCGGAGCCCGGGCGCGGGCTGATTCTACCAAGATCTCAGTTTTTTTTTTGCTATTGCTACAGTTTTAAAACTAATTGGATTTTAATTAAAATTTACACGTACAGTCAACCAATTAGAGTCCTAGGCCACTATAGAACCTTGTCGCTTTAACTACTAGATACTTGACACGCATCACTCAATAAGCACTGTCGTAGAAGTCATTATGGCATGGTTATATAGTGGCCTAGGAATCAAATTGGTTGACTGTACATGAGACATATCTATGTCTGTAATTTGTTTATAATAAATAAATAAATAAATATTATAGGACATTATTACACAAATTGACTAAGTCCCACAGTAAGCTCAATAAGGCTTGTGTTGAGGGTACTTAGACAACGATATATATAATATATAAATATTTATAAATACTTAAATACATAGAAAACACCCATGACTCAGGAACAAATATCCATGCTCATCACACGAATAAATGCCCTTACCAGGATTTGAACCCGGGACCATCGGCTTCGTAGGCAGGGTCACTACCCACTAGGCCAGACCGGTCGTCTAAAGTCGTTTATACAGCTGCACCTTATAATACAAACGAAATAGAGCAAAAACAAGTTTTGCATCAAAAACTAAAATTCACTGTATTTTTTAACTATGGTATCTGAAGCTACATAAACAAATTAGATACAGACATAGATATACCTTATTCCATTGTAAGTATACAAAGTTTCAGAGCAAATAGCTAGTCGTTTTAAAAAGAGAGAGTAACTACGTTTGTAGGAGAACCGTGATTGCTGCGAACTCTTAAAAAATATATAATTATGTAATATGGGGTAAGACACCATTATAACCTGTTATCTCAATTATTTAACGCGGAACAGTTTTATAAATTATCGTGAAAAAAAAAGTTTTATATAATATCGTGACAGAATGATGTCATTTAGTTATGATGTACGGGCAACTGACAAGTTGAGCGAAATGTGCGTACGTTCGAATTGGCCTGATTGTCTTATTTCTTCAATTTAATTCTTATAAATAAAAAAAGAAAAGTCAGTAAAATTTTAAAAGCGAAATTGTAAATACGCACCTACTTACTGACATAAAAAAATTAAGTAAGTATTTAAACGCTTAAAATTATTTAAAATTTTACACATTCATCTAATTGACGTTGCGTGTAACAGTATCCTGCAGATTCTGCAGATGATTGCGTTTCATGGATATTATGAGGAACTCAAGGGATCCATGAGGGGGAGAGCGGGGGCGGGGTGCTTAATATATTTTAAGTGTTATATATTTTTATTTCATAAATTAATTTTTAGGTGTGGCTTAAGTGTTACTAACCATAATATTGAATCATGAACGGGATGAATATTTAGGTCATACTGAGCAACTTTTAGGATAGAATCAACCCCAAAACCGCGAAAAAAATTTTTGGCTGACTGACCTTGACGTTTTCTATGGGAGAGTATTTTTTTTCTTGCGATTTCGGAGTTGGTCCTATAGTAAAAGTTGCTCAGTATGACTTATATATTAAGGCCGTTAATTATTGCAGGTGACTAAATAAACAGCCCTGTACATAAATTATTTTAATTTAATTTTTAATTTTTAAGAACGTTGCACCAGTCGAACATGGAATGACCCTAATAGGAAACTTCGCTTAATTATTACGAAGCGTTTTAAATAACTCAAAGTCATCTGGAAGTCATTTTGTTTGTTCAATTTATTGGGTTACTTACCCGTTCGGTTATTTAATGCACAACTTACTATGATGCAATAAGATAATTTTGCAGTAATAAATATATGGCTCTGAGATAATTCCATAATTATCTTACCTAATACAGGAAACTTAGCATATTTAAAAAAAATGCACATCAACGAAACTTTGTTTAGAACTGGATCTTGGCACTAGAAATGAGGATCTGCCGATTTCTACCATAATTTAGGGGTCCTACCCCCTTTAGGCGAAGTATGGGCAGGGGGATAATTCTAACAAAATTCATAATACCATACCATTTACCTCTACGTCATAATAAAGTAGAGTAATGAACTTAAAATGCCAGCATTCCTTAAAAATAACCCTAAGGGTGTCAAATTGGCGACAAAATGCCTCGCATAGCTCCACCAAAAATGCAAAAGGGATGTTTGCCCACTTGAGTGGAATTAGAGGAAAACAGGCAATTCACTCCCTAGAGCGTATTATTAAGAAATCTCGGCAATGGACGTAATAACAGATGCAAATGACGGCGGGAGGCGATAATGTATGCGATCTGGGTGTGTACGCACTGCGATATAAACCGATGATTTTTCCTTTGAGCACAGAAATCCGCCTGTACTTTGAACTTTGAACAACATATGTGCAAGTTGCGTGAAGATTCCATAAAAAGGTGAACAAGATTCGTAAAATTTACATACACTAGGTACAAAGGTTTTTATTAAGAAGATAATATATCGTCCCCCATTATTAACTGTCAGATATTTGGAAATGGTAAATTTCACAATTTTACGATGTCGCTATATGCCTAAGCTCACATTTCACCTTTTTATATAGTTATAAGGTGATGGATCCTGGGGTAAAATGTTATCTGTAAACTAAATTACAGCCAATAAGACAAATCTGTCTAGCTCTTTTTGCATATGTTTAAAATTCAAGTAGCATTTTTCTTCATATATTGTATTGTATGTTGTGTATTGTTACATGTTGTTGTTGTGTATTGTGGTATGTTGTGTTGTTGTTGTTGCTGTCGTATTGTTGTTGTATTGCATTTATTTATAACAATGTTATTTACTTAGTACGTACGAATAAAAATATCGGAATGCAGTCTTCACTTTATGACTTTTTTCTACTAAGTTATTTATACTCTGCCTATTCCGATCACTGATCATAAGTAATAATAATTGCAGCAATTTTCTAAAACCTTAAGTATTAATTTAATGCACAAATATATACAAGTATGTACAAATGGCGGGCTTAATGCCAAAAGGCATTCTCTACCAGTCAATCATAACTGTAATTGATATCAGAAAAATATATTACGAGTATACCCGCCGCATATCCAACCACAATGCGTCCAAAAGTATCATTCCTAATTGCATAGAATTCATATTTGCATTTAAATTGCATCGGGCCCTCGGAGCCAGGGGTTGTCTACGTCTGCAGATTTAATTCACTTGTCTTGTCGGCGCAGAATAGGTGTCGTCAACAGTTGGTTATTAACGATTAACATTTATAGGAAATATGGAGGTACAGGTACAACGAACTAGATTAACGATAGTAAATCATACCACGAGTTGACACTTGATGTTTATGCTAGCGACTGCGTAAACTCGATTGCGGTCTATCTCGCTCGCACTGATGGATTGGTGCGATAGAGAAGGCAGGGAATGCGATGGAGTTTACGCAGTCGCTAAGGTAAATGTTAAGTAAATGCCAACTCGTGGTAACCGAGTAGAAGTGTGCCTAGAGCTCAAAAATTACCAGACGTGTATTGTGCCGCGAGCGACTACGCCACATATTGTAATATTGTAAGGTAAAATTTAATTTAAGTTAATAACGAGAAATTCAGCACTGGGTGGTATTCAAAGCTCTCTTCTTCCTCATGTTGTCCCAGCATTTTGCCACAGCTCATGGGAGCCTGGGGTCCGCTTGACAACTAATCCCAAGATTTGGCGTAGGCACTACTTTTTACGAAAGCGACTGCCATCTGCCCTTCAACCCAGAGGGTAAACTAGGCCTTGTTGGTATTAGTCCGGTTTCCTCACGATGTTTTCCTTCACCGAAAAGCGACTGGTAAAAATCAAATGATATTTCGTACATAAGGTCCGAAACTCACTGGTACGAGCCGGGATTTGAACCCGCGACCTCCGGATTGCAAGTCGCACGCTCTTACCGCTAAGCCACCAGCGCTTCAGTGGTATTCAAAGCTGCAGACGGGTTATATTTATAGAGCAGGGATAAACTTTATTCGTGTCCGATAAGTATCAGTCCTAGGGACCGTTTTTGGAAGTCAAATGTGTACCGAGAGTTTCGTTCGTCAGTAAATATTTGTTGTTTCATGGTTAGGTTATCTCTAAGAACTACCATAAATGGCAAAAAAGTGAACCAGAGTTTTATTTCTCTTCTAAAAGAGTCGAGTTTTTGCGATAAGTTTAAAAAAGTTAATCTAAAAGCGCCACGAGGTAAGTCATTAAAAACTAATTATTAGAGGTAACTTTATAGAAAGCTAGTCCAGGAACAAGCTTTTTTCCTGCTTAATTTTAGCAGGATGATTCCGTTAAAGGTTACAGTCGGATTTCAACTGCGGCAGCGTTTTGGTAAACGTTATGTCCCCAACGGGCACAAAAAACCTAGGTGTATTTTATAATTAGGAATAACACTAGTACAGTCTGAGTCCAAATAGAAGGTACTGTAAAGGGATACGGTCTATTTGCGGTGGAAAATGTAAACGCTCGAGGTAGATTTCTGATAATATAATTTTATTTTTTCTTCAATCCGTAATAATTTAACACATCTAATCTAATATCTAATGACTGCCACTTTCGGAATGAATCGCCTGCAGATCTTTATTCCTTCAGCAGGGCGATGGTTCTGATTTCGAGTGGGTAGTGACCCTGCCTACGAAGCTGATGGTCCCGGGTTCAAATCCTGGCAAGGGCATTTATTCGTGTTATGAGCATGGATATTTGTTCCTGAGTCATGGGTGTTTTCTATGTATTTAAGTATTTATAAATATTTATATATTATATATATCGTTGTCTAAGTACCCTCAACACAAGCCTTATTGAGCTTACTGTGGGACTTAGTCATTTTGTGTAATAATGTCCTATAATATTTATTTATTTAGTTATCTACCACGAGACTGAGGAAGGAAAGGACCTTAAGGAAGGAAAAGCACACATTTTCCGTAAAGCTACGTACATATAAAGCAATAAATAAAGTTATTACTCAAGTCAAGTCAAGTAATATAATATTTATGTTATAATTATATTTCCATTTATTTTCCATCTTATTAACGGATCAAAAGAAACTAGCGAGAGCTCAGAGCCTCCCGTAGACAATCACGTATGTCCCTACAACATTAGTTTAAACTCTAAATCATAGGAATATAGACTTTATTACTAGGTACTAGAAGTTGTGTGATGTGTAAAAGGAAGTTTGTTTCCACGTCGTCGTAATTTAATGACGTCGTGGACGGCACGCTTTGATCTCTTTTCGGATGTAGAGTACAAGTTATAAGCGAATTGCCAGCGATATACTATTCCTTTAAGAGGCTGTCAATTCAATACCTAAAGCGCGCACACTATCTATTTGTATCGGAGTAAATGAGATAGCACTGTCGCATGTTTCTGGGCCTGGACAAGGGAATAATAAGAAAATTATTTAATTAAAAAAAGTGCATTATTAGTGTAATATTTTACTCGTTAGCGGTCTAGATATAAATATTTCGAAATTGTGATTTTAATTGCAGACCCATAAGTCAAAACAATAAAGACATAGAACCGTTTAATTGTGATTTTTAGACCAATCTTTGCAATTATTTTCTATCGAGCCGATTTCGTTTAATTATGTATCGAGTACAACCACGGTCTTTGAAATATAATAAATATGAACATATATTTTTCTTACTTGACTAAAACAAGTAGTCTTTCTTAAAAAACTGTTTAAGTAACATCAATTTCAAGGACATTAGGTGTTGACAGCCCCTAGGGAAGCATCAACGAAATGTTAGCAGAAGCTAGTAGGATCGAGCAAGACGGGGTTAAAGTCAAGTTTGAAAAGCATAAAATATGCCTAGTTTTGCTCTAAAATTCAAAATTAAATTTAAATTTTAAAATTATTAATTTGTGGTAGGTTTCTTGATAGCATCACTTAATTCACTATTATCATGTTGTTGCCTTAGGTCTATGATACACTTGTATGTTTTACTTAGGTATGTAGGGACAAATTTGTTAGAATGAGATAATGATATTCATTTCTCATTCTGTAGTATAGCTGTGTATACTTACGTAAGTAAAACTTTCAAGGCCTAACACTTAAATAAGGTTTATAGTTTTACGGTACCAAATAATTCTTCTAATTTACGGGGGCCCTTGCGGATACACTTCGACCCATAGGGATCTTACCAAATAATTACTGATTGAATTATATTTTAAGGAATCATGTTTTTAAATAATTATAAAACAATACAGCCTCATTTGTAGCCTCATTGGGTAGGCAGTTAAAATTATTTCATTAACTAGTTACCTATATACATGTAAATTAATTTTGATGATTGATCACCCTAACATCAATTAAAGCTTGCAGAGTTCGTTTAAGCTAACTCTGCATTTGCATGGCAAACGACAGCGCCATCAACATCATGCACGTCAAATTCCTATGAAAATTTTAACGTCACAAAGTTAGCTTAGGAATATTCTATTAATCGGAATCACTCTTATGCCCTTTATCGATAAGCGGTCGGCGATAAGCTTAATTATCGATAAGCGACAAAACATACGCGCGTCTCCCAGGCGCTCGGATGATTGGCTGTTGAGAACACTATAAACAAGTTTTCGACAGTTTGTTCTTGAAACTTTTTTTTTACTTTCAACTGCCATCGGCCTTCAGATTGTATGTATCTTTAAATTCCTTTTTCCATGTGATGGTCCATTAACCACCATTCCTTTATATGAAGAGAGGGGGTTATTCTCTCTAGTCTAGTTCCAAGATCTGCCACCTTTTAAGTCTTGTGATACTGTTGTCGTTTAATAGTTTCTTGAAACTTGCACCACACACCCCCGTCGACGAAACTCAACCGCAGCCAATAGTTACGGGCTATGTATAAAGGAGCATCGCGTCGGGATAGTTCGGCAACTCCCGGCAACTCTCGACCAACTTCGTGAGGGACTTTTTTGAAAACTGGCATTAATGAGTCGGAGGTTTCTAGCGTGTGTACCGTCTTTCGGGCAAAGTATAAAAGACGGAGAATAAATCTGCATATAAATATTGAGGATCTTTTTCAGAGGTTTTATCCATGAAATATGTGTTTCACCACACCAGATTGTAAAAGCTCTCTTTTTCAAAGACTGATGAGAAAGTTGGATTTTATGTACAACAATGCTAAAGTATGGGCAAAGTAGTCTGATCCTAATTTTGCGTTATTTTCGCACGTTTGCTGATGATTTTCAGTGATAAAAATTTAATAACGGTCATTTGGATTTGATTTATAATGATAATATTTTCCTCGTATTCGTGTGGCGAAAAATTTTGTGTTTCACTCTGGTGCAAAGTATGTTTACCTAACCATCGCAACGCTCAAGATTCAACTTTTCGTACCAGTCGCTACGCTCGTGGATTCATTTTCAAATCATTCGCTTGTTCGGGCATCAATATATTAGTACAAGGAGTTAAACAACAACTTCCTCCCCTTATAAAACCAATAACTATTGTCTCATTTTGCATATTGAAATTATCTGTTTTCTTGAATGAGGTAGCTATTAAGAAACCTTCCCTAAAAAGGGTCACCTTAAAAAAATATAATTTATGTGATGTCATTCAATCATGATTATATTCCTGCTGCTGAGAGTACATTCCATTAGAATAAAAATTTCTTGGATAGGATCAAAGTACTTAGCTATTTATTTTCCTTGGTGCTTGAATCTTAATCTTCAATGTCCGTCTGTATTGTCGTTGTAGTGATGAATAGAGTATTATGTTGATTTTTTGAGGAGCTAATGGGATTTATGCAAGCAGTTCTAGTGCCTTAGATCTGTATTCAAATTTGAAGAAAAGCTGTAGATATTGACAGAGGTTCTTTAATTAGATTTAGAGATTCAGGTTGAACGGGTACATTGCCCGATAATGCGATATTGGGATAAGATGCATGCCCCAGTGCGCGCCTCTCCCCGGAGATATTAGGTTTAGGTTTAAGTAATGTATGTCACTAACACTAGTTGTAAGTAAATTGTACAGTGTTGTAGTTGTAAGTGTAATGTGTGTATTATTTATAAACAAATTATGGAACCAGAGTCCGAAATTTTTTTTTTTTTTTTTTATATATACAAAAATGATCAAACTCCAATCAAAAATGTGTCCACGTTATTTTGATCAAAATTACCTAAATATTCAAAAGAGGTATGAAGGTGCCGTTATTGAATTTAAAAGTCTTTTTAACGTAAAGTTTTTTGGTGCCGGTGTCAACTCGAGTTTCTTCATAAAAGTCATAAAACCTATGCATTCAAACATGAAAAATCTAATTTACAACCTGTTCCATTTTGGGCCTCTAGCTAAGTGCAGCTCCACTAGAGCGTTCCGAGCGAAATATGACAAGCAAAGAACATCGCTGGTCGTAAGTGATTTGTCGCAGGCGGTAATGCCCGGAATACACTGACTAAGGCGGGCGAGCGCGAGCGATTTTAGTATGTGGTTATTTAGACGAAGAATTTTTCCTTACGGCCTGACCACGACTTCACGCGGCGGCATGCAGTAGCGGCGAGCGGGCCAGAAGTGGAAACGAAAGGTCGGATCGCTTTGTCTCGCTCCAACCTATGCTCGTCGCTCGCCACTGCCGCCGCCGCGCGATGTCGTGGCCGGGGCGTTACGCTTGCCTGGTTACCACACTGGCATCAACATAACTGCTTTCGTGGCGGTACATCAGTAACTAACACGAGCTCAACTAGTGAGTTGTCCGCAGATGTCGCGCTCTCGATCTTACCTGATGATGATTTAATATGAATTCCTTCTTAAACGTATAATAAGCAAACTAATTCTTATCTCTTATCTACTCTGGGTAGTCTGATTGGCCTATAAATGTGTTACATGCCTAAGCCTGAGCTCGACTTGCAAATACGAAAACAAGAGAAGAGACGTCCACATGAATTGTAAATTTAAGGGCAGTTACGCTTGGGTGTAGGTACAGTCAGCATCAAAAGTAGCGGATGAAACAACGCGCCAAAAGTATCTGATATTCCGGATAACTTATCCAAAAATAGATGAATTTCTAAAATTCCAGTTCAAAACTATATATTTTACAGTCTTAGTTGTTCTATATTAAAGACATCATTTTTTGTCAAGCTGTTACAGAATGGTAGATACTTATGAAGCGTTATTTGATCCGCTACTTTTGATGCTGACTGTACGAGAGATGGTGGCACCGAACAGGCGTATTCAAGTTTTAAAAATATATTATTGATTTTACGGTGGTGGCCGAGTGGATATGACGTCCGACTTTCAAACCGGAGGTCGTGGGTTCAAATCCTGGCTCGTACCAATGAGTCTTTCGGAAGTTATGTACGAAATATCATTTGATATTTACCACTAACTTTTCGGTGAAGGAACATCATCGTGAGGAAACCTGCATACATCTGCGAAGAAATTCAAAGGTGTATGTGAAGTCCCCAATCCGCATTGGGCTAGCGTGGGGACTATAGCCCGAGCCCTCTCGTGCATGAGAGGAGGCCTGTGCCCAGCAGTGCGACGTATGACGTATGACGACGGACGACTAAAGTTTTTTTTAATTTATACTAAAACTAGCTGTGCCCGCGGCTCCGCCCGCGTGGTATTCGGTCTGTGTCAGTAACCGGCTCATTCACCGCTAATTTCTCTGCCTCTCCCCTGGAGGTGGAACTTGAAGTAAAGTTGACAGATGGATACGCTAGAAGACTGTAGTCTAGATAAAATATTTTACAATTAGGTACCTACCACTTAATAAAACTACACTCCAAAATCAATTGTTATTTTTTTTCAAATTCGTCCTTATTCAAATTTTTGACGTGATTTAAACGACATAGAGTAGTAGATGTATATCGGACAATACAGTTCCACTTTTGTTTTTTTTTTTACGTCCTTGACTGTACCTATCCAATCATGTCCATGGAAAATATCATCCAAATCGGTGCTCCAGACCAATCAGTCTAAGCATGAAAAGGTAAGAAATATACCCATAATCCATACTTCCGAACACTATCGAATTTAGGTGTAATACCTATTAGTTAGAAGTAGGATTAGAGGAAAGGAGAATACTCGTAGGTATCAAAAACTTGAGGCCGAGTATTTACATTTTGTTTACAGTACATGTTTATGTATGCACAACTAAATGTATACATATAATTATATCTACAGTTACATACTAATAAGTAGGTATGTAATAGTATATTTACATAACATTGACATTTTACAATATTTATTTGTACACCACATTGCGAGTCTCCCCGGCGGGCATCAGCACGAATAGCTCCGTGCGGCTGGTAACGCGCGAGCACGTCACGTAGAGCTGCCCGTGCGAGAAGCAGCCCGTGCGCAGGTCCACGCCGGCGGCGCGCAGCGTCTGCCTCTGCGACTTGTTGATGTTCATGGCGAAGCAGACGCTCACGGAGAACTGTAGGCGCTTGAAGTGGAACGGGAAATTGCTCAGGATGAGGGGGATGCGCGGGATAAACACGACTTCTGCGGCGCCGCACCTTTTAGCTGGGTTCCGTTGCATAACTTCGGAGGCGACTAATTCCGAAGAAGCATGATTGGAACTCCAACTTTCAGGGTTAATGTGTGTGCTGGGAGTCCTGAAGCACTCAATGAGCTAAGGAACTAAGGAACTCTACCGGGTATGTTGTGACATTGCCTTCATCCAAGACAGTGTTAATGGAATTATATACTGCATGTTCACCTTCGATTTCCGCCTGCTCATTTTTCTGCGTGATCATGGACCGTTCCTCTATGGGCGTGAGTATGGATCTCTCACAAACCCAAGAATGGCTCAGGTCTCCGTATACGCTACGAATGAGGTTTTCAATAGATTGAACGATGCTGCATAACGTCTCTGGTAGTTGTGGCTATATATGTGTCCTGAAAATCGTCGCTATAGTTTCGTAACGTCAATGCGTTGCGAGACTTTCGTGAAAGGTTCGCTTTTTTTCGGGAAGGCATTTTCAGTTTTTAGTTCTTATGGCATTTTAACGCGTATAAAATGCGAGTCCCAAATCGTTTGACATTTACACCGCAAACATCAGAGATTTTTTTTTCATAGTACCCACCTTCGTAGCCATTATTAAGTGCTTAAAAGAGGCGATACGTATGAATATGGATACGATAAAATTACGATTAGGTATAATTCATGACGGAGAAAATATTTTTTTAAATAATTATGCAGTTATACGCATGTTGATATGTGTGTTGATTTTGCCACTACTTAACTATGTAAGTAAACTCATTTTTAACCGACTTCAAGATTTCAAAAGGAGGAGAATCGAGGGAACTCTTCAAATATGAAAGTCATACATATAATGATTTTTGTATTTTCTTTAATAAATCTAGCATTTACATTTAAAAAAGTGACATTTGATGAAGTGGAACTGCTGATGATGATCAGAATGGAACTCTTCAACGATACACAGTACACGTTTGGCGATTTGTCCTCTTCGCTGTGTTTGTTAAGTAAATTAGATTTTCAAGACAAATTTTTGTCAAGTTCGAGTTCCGACGATGGGGTCCATGAGCAATCGAGGGAACTCTTCAAATGTGAATGGCATATATATAGTGATTTTTGTATTTTCATCAACAAATCAAGTATTTACATTTGTAGAAGTGACATTTGATGTAGTGGAACTGTTCATGATGAACAGAATGGAACTCTTCAACGATGCATAGTTCACGTTTGGCAATTTGTTCTCTGTGCATGTTTGTCAAACAGTTAGGTTTTCAAGATACATTTTTATATTTCTATCCTATTTTTTTTTTTTATAATTATCTGGTGCTTTATTTCATGCATGGTGTGAAATGATTTATCTTAAATACAGTCGAATACCCTATTGCGGGTATCTTACCAGTCAACCATAGGGCAAATCTGAAATGTGTCAAGGTGGGTGCAGTGACAAAAAAAACATGTTACCTCCTTTTCTACATAATTAGGCGTAGGACGCTGTCTTTTTAATTTAATTGTATGAAATCAAAAATCAACAATAATCGTTCTTTCACCGGTCTACCTCATTGAAGTCGGTTTTTTTTTCTTAAAAATTATTAGTTTACTTGATTACTAAATTATTACTCAGTTTCCCAAAAGATGGCACTGTGAAATGTATGGAAATTGATTTACTGCCGTTTAATTTCGTTGTATTATTACATCAATACAATTGAAATTGAATTGATACCCGTACCCCCCTCTTCTAACTTTAGAGTTAATTTGGCAAAATCCTTCCTCGGTGGCTTAATTTCAGCACCATATCTGTTAGTTTAGCAGGGTACTCGATACTCGTAGCACATATTTGTTGTAAAAGTTTGCACCTCCTTCCTAAGTAGCGCCATAAGATTCAGGTGCAAACTTAACTCAATCGAGTGTAGTGGCTACCCCCCCTTCTAGCGGTTGAATTTTTATAGCCTATAACTTGGCCGGGCATTTTCTCGACAGATTAGTAAAGTTTGCATCAAAATCCGTTCAGCCGTTTTCACGTGATGCGAGGTCAAATAAACAGACAAACAGAGAAACAGACAAACAGACAAAAATTCTAAAAACTGTTGGAACGTGTTCTGTTAACGATTCTTAGTATCCCCAGCCTACTTTTTTTCGAATATCTTCCATGTACAGACTTTCGACCCCCTTCAGCTTTATTATATGTATAGAATTGAATTTTTATAGCCTATAACTTGGCCGGGCATTTTCTCGACAGATTAGTAAAGTTTGCATCAAAATCCGTTCAGCCGTTTTCACGTGATGCGAGGTCAAATAAACAGACAAACAGAGAAACAGACAAACAGACAAAAATTCTAAAAACTGTTGGAACGTGTTCTGTTAACGATTCTTAGTATCCCCAGCCTACTTTTTTTCGAATATCTTCCATGTACAGACTTTCGACCCCCTTCAGCTTTATTATATGTATAGATAGATTGCGAGTTTCTTATAAAACTTTTATGTCTGTCAACAGGTATATCTAAACCAAGTCACATAGTGGCAACGTCGCAGCCAAAAATGCGTTTTTCACTAAGTTATTACAGAAACAATTTTTTACAAAAAATTTCATTTTCTCTAAAAACAAGTCCGATTTCAGGAAAATTTGTATCAACCTTTAAAATCTGTCGGGTTTTAACTGCCCACGGTGTATATATTCCTAATGAAGTAGAGGATTTCTTAATCAAAATTACTCACGTAATTAGTGGCACGACAAACATGTCACAACCATAACACGAACCATCAAAACACCTAAACACAGCCCTTGATCGTTAACTCCAAAGTGACAGCGGAATTTTTGCCGTCGTGCGTAAACAGCTTGTTTACGACATCGACGAGTTGCGACGAGTTGACGAGACGAGGACGTGACGAGAATGGGGGCTCGTTAGGCGTCAGTTTAATTGCCACGCGCTAGATGAGGGCCGATTTGGGTTGTTTTAATGGCGCTTGTGACATGACATGAGAACATGTAATGATGGTTCGTGGCATGATGATCGTAAGGGCAGTCATAGATTATTTATTGCCTGTTGTTGTTGACATTCAACCAGTTTCAAATGATGAAAAATAAAGACATGCGGCCCGATTCGAAGAATGATTAAGGCACGCTTAAGATCTTGGAAAGATCTTTAAAAAATCGATAACTAAACGACAAGTCAAAATTGACGTTTATTTCGATTCCGCTGTGATCCCAATAATATCTATCTACGATATTTCTAACGTCAAAGTGACATTGGTTGCCCAAATCGAGCTGCTTCTGTCTATTATACGACATATAAACGATATCTAAATGAGAACTTATCATTATCGTATCTCATACTTCGAATCCGGCCGTTAGTCAAAACTCTAAAATTACACTTTACATAGGTACCAACCAAAACCATACCAAAAAATTCTGCCCGCAATGTAAAGCTACACACGTTTTAAGATACGAGCTTTTTATAGTAACTGTCAACAAGCGTTGTGCCTCGTAATGTCATGTCATCACATTACAGTAATTTGTGTCATATACGATGACGTGTAAATTTGTCAAATCTGACATTTAATAACGTAACAATACGACTCAAGGCATGCGTTGTCGTGAATAACCCGATCTATATGTCACGTAATGTTTGCAGTACATTGCTCAGTAAATAAACAAAAAATTACGGGCTCATAATGAACTGAATCTAAAGCACAAACGGTGAACTAGACATTGAAATATTTCCGAAGTCAAAGCAATAAGTCTGGCGCCTGTTAAAAATTCAATAGCAATAAAACGTTCTGGCTACACTGGCTAGCGCTTTATTCGACAGGCGCTGAGGCAATTAAGTGTCGAGCTACTCGACAAGCAACAATTTGAGGCGACCATTTTGTAGCCGTACGTAGTGTTTTATAGTTGTAGCTTTATTGAGTTGGCTTGGTCTTGCTTTGGTATTCTGGTTGAAATTAAGGTAGTAGGTAGGTACCTAAATTTCAACCAGAATTCCAAAATTTACCTGTATATATTAGAGTATACGAAATATTGTTAATTCCACACTACTTATTTTCTAATCTGAGGCAAACAAGCAGACGGAACGCCTGATGGTAAGCAGTTACTTTGGCCATGGACAGCCACAATACCAGAGGGGTTATAACTAAAGATTATTTTAACAGACGACCGTTCAGGCTCAGTGGGTAGTGGTCGCTGGGCCCGGGACCATAGGCTTCATGGGCGTGATACCTCACACTAGGTACATAATTATTATATAAATGTATGTTTATTTATATATATTGAATTAGTATATTTGTGTAAATATAGTATTATAGTAGTCTCGACTTGTGTCTATTTCCATATCAACACTTACAATCCTGCACTAAACTAACTTTCTGTTTAGCCCAATGTTGACTGGTAGAGAATGCCTCAAGGCATCAATCCGCCATTTGTACTCTGTTTTTATAAATTTGTACAATAAAATTTGAATAAATATATAAGTACGTAAGTATATTGTCGCCTAGTACCCATCAAGCTTTGCTTTGTTTGGGGGCTAGGTCGATTCTGTAAGATTGTCCTCAAATATTTATTTATTTATTATGTACTTGTTTCAGCAGTCAGCGACCTACGGTTAATGTTATTAATATGCATCTATTTTCTATTACTCGGAACCTCCATAACTACGTTTCATTGGCGGGAAAACAGC
This sequence comes from Cydia pomonella, assembly GCF_033807575.1. Lineage (NCBI taxonomy): Eukaryota > Metazoa > Arthropoda > Insecta > Lepidoptera > Tortricidae > Cydia > Cydia pomonella. Next base: position 3,731,928 of record NC_084717.1, on the reverse strand, counting down.
CGTTAGCTAATCATTTTCTCGCCCCCGTTCACTTTATATTCAGAGGTATAAACTAAGTCCTACCAACACCCACCCAATCATGCCCAAAACTAGAGATGGGTCGAATATGGAGTTTGCCGAATACGAATGCCGAATGTTCAGTTCACAACTTACCGAACCGAATTATATTCGGCCGAATTATTCGGTTCATTTATACCATTCTAATAAACCATCTGAAAACGCTTCTATCGGCCCGATTCAAACTTTAAGATACGTCTAACATTTGCTAAAGATCAAAAGTGACGTTTCTTCAAATAAAAACGTCACTTTTGACCCTGACATATCCAATCCATATCGTATCTTTAGGATATTTTTTACGTATCTTAAAGCCGTATTACATTAGCAGCTTAAGAAAAATTCTCAAGCAATTTCTCAGAAGCAAACAGGTCAAAACGCAATTTAACGGACTCATAAACAAATTTTCAACATTCTCCAAAGTAATAAATGACTTTTTATTTATTTATTTATTTTATTTTTATTTAATAATTAAAACACCTATGGATCTTCCAACAAGACAGAGTAAAAAGTATTTACCGATTATTACGCACTATAACCGAATAGTTCGAAGCATACGGCACATCTGATGGTGAACAGTCTCCGTAGCCTATGTACACCTGCAACTCCAGAGGAGTTAGTCCGCACCCTCGTTGAGCTCTGGCAACCTTACTCATCGACAGGAACACAACAATAGGGTAGGGTCTAGAGTTATTTGGCTGCGGTTTTCTGTAAGGTGGAGGTACTTCCCCAGTTGGGCTCTGCTTTAGATCTGGAATGACAGCCGCTGTGCTGTGCCCTATCACACAAAGCGAGATGACATGCACATTGCATAGTTCCCGTACCTCTCCCTTGGACGTAGTTTAAGGACATACCCGAGTCCCTTGTACTTGCCAAATACCAAATAATTACCGTATATTCGGCCCCTCTCTACCCAAAACACACATAATCAGTTTACTACAGTCGAGCCCAAAATTCAACCCAACAATTAAACAAACGTTGATCATTACCAATGTTTGACCAAATCTCCGTTTAATTGGCCCAAGACAAATAATCCGGCCTAAAACAGTGTTAGTTAACTATTGTGTTGATTTTCTGTTGGTTTAGAGTTTGATTCAATAGACGAATTTGTAGAACTGTTTAATTTGCCTAGTTAGTATTTTAAAATTAAAAGCCCAAATAAAAGACGAAACTCACTTACGTTGGTCAAAAATACATCTTACCTCATAATGACCATCATATATTAGAATATTTAAGTCGCTACATATTTAACATGTGATTTATAAAAAAATCATCAATTCACCAAAACAAATGTAAAGGTAAATAAAAAATAAAAACACGCCATTAAAATTAGCGAACCCGAGGTTAACTACCCCTTTGACGAGGGTGACAACAATTCGGGATAAATCGCGTAAAAACAACGGATATTACCTTCATTACGTTATCGGTGTCAACCGGTTCGGACGGACGCTAATGAGAGGGCGACAACACTTTACGGGTGTGCGGGAAACTCCGACTAGATTAGGGTGTCCATGGGCCGCGTATACTTTGCTCGGATTCAATAATACAACTCTTTTTTTTCATACAATAAACCAAGAAATAGATCAAGGTTTTCTCGAGGGGCTTAAGGATTTTTCAAAAAAAGAGTGTCCAGACTTGTCACAGACAAATGGTCGGCAATGCGCATGTAATACGGCTGGATTTGCAAGCGTCCATAGGCTACGGTAACCGCTTACCATTAGGCGGCCAGTATGCTAGAGTCAGACCAAAATAAGTTTGCAGTGATTTTGATAGCCCAGAGAGTACAAGAGTACAAGCTCCTGCGCGCTGTTATTGATCGCTGGGACTCGCCAGTGTTGAAGAGGTGGATTGGGCTCCATGCCCTTACATAACATTATATTTATTTTTATTTCTATGTTATACACTAACACTAGTTTCTATGTTTTTTTAATGTTTTTATGTACATTACTAACATAATATGGATCCTTGGTCTGAAATAATAATAATAATAATTATGACGTTTACTTAACACTTGTACAGGCTGGGCTATCAAAATTGCTGCCAACTTAGCTTGGTCTGACTCTAGTTTATTAAGACGAAGCTCATAGTACAGTCAGTATCAAAAGTAGCGGATGAAACAACGCGCCAAAAGTATCTGATATTCCGTATAACTTTTCCAAATGTTGATAATTTTCTAAAATTCGCGTTCAAAAATATATCCTTTACAGTCTTAGTTGTTCTATATTAAAGACATTACTTTTTGTTAAGCTGTTACAGAACCAAAAGCAGTTGTTTTAAAACGTAGGGTGCCTCTACCAGGTATATACAATGCTGTTTTGTCACGATCTTCAGGAGCGATAGGGATTTGCCAGAAAGTCTTTGATAACTCTATGCTAGTTAAATACTTAGCATCACGGAGACTATCTAAAATTTCCGACACGTACGGCAAATAGTAAGCGTCGCGCTGGGTGACCGCGTTTAACTTACGGCTATCGAGACAGAACCGTGGTTGTCCGTTCTTCTTATTAACTATGAGAACAGGGGACGACCAAGCGCTCTCACAAGGCTCGATGACATCTAGAGCCAACATTTACTTATAAAGCTTTATTTGATCCGCTACTTCTGTTATTGACTGTAAAAACAAGTCCACATGACAGACACTTGTCTTATCTGACACGTATCACTGACAGTTATCCTTTCTCCATAAATGTACCCCGCAGTATGAAGTGTGTAATTAAAAGGAGGAAAATCTCTTATGGCAGAACTATTGCAAAAGTGACCAGCTTTCAGGTTTAAATAATAGTTCCTAATCTCTCCGGTGGCGCTAGGTAGGCTCATGGATTACATGAACCATAGAGGTATAATAATATAGAGATGAAATGGTGGGAGGGGCAACAAATAACCCGACCAAATTACGTAGGTTGTTTTGGGTATGTTGTCAGGAATGTTAAAATGTGTTTTTAATTTTGTCGCATTGCGTATGTTCTGTCCCTCACGGGCGCACGCGTATAGCTCATCTATATAAATACTAGGTCTATGGTATTTTATTTCGGTGTATATTGTGGCGCCGCCTATTTAATGCTTTTTGATGGACACTTTTCATACATAGAGATGTTCCTCCTTTTATTTCACACTCCATACCCCGCAGCTTTGAATATACCCTATACGCCATTACCCGGTATTAAAAAAAGTTGTAACTGGTCACTAAAAGTTTTGATAGGCTTAAATAAAATTTCATATGTCCGACGTCGTGCGCGACATTACAATAATCGACGTTGTCTAGTTGGCGCAGTACAGTTGAGTCGCTCGCGGCACAATACACGTGGGAACGTGGGGACTCTAGTCATACTTCTATACCTATTTCTTATAGTTCTGGGGTCACCAATTAGTTTCTTCAAAGGGAGCGGACCGGAGTTTTGAAAATAAAGTGACAATAGCGGTCCGTATTTTTTTTTCGTTTCTACTTAAATTTATTAAATAAGCAAAACAATGAAATAGGTCGGCGTCCGGATTCCTGTTCTATAGTTCGTTGTTGAAGAGAAAGCTTGGTCTAACGCAGCGGCTTACGTGAGCGAATAACTTGCGAATGCGACGCGGCGCGGAGCGGCGGCCCAACGGCATTCGCGTTCACAACAAGATCGCCCACGTAGGATACTTCCATAGGTATCAAAGGATTGATTTCATCCGCGCCGCTTTGCGTTCGCGAGTTATTCGCTCACGTAAGCCGCTGCGTAACTCTTAAATTCAATGAAACTCATTGGTACAGTCAGCATCAGAAGTAGCGGATCAAATAACGCTTCATAAGTATCTACCATTCTGTACCAGCTTACCAAAATTGATTTCTTTAATATAGAACAACTGAGACTGTAAAAGATATACTTTTGAACGTGAATTTTAGAAATGTATCTATATTTGGAAAAGTTATCTTTGATATCAGATACTTTTGGCGCGTTGTTTCAGATGGCCGGGCTACGGGCCGAGGTTCGCACCACCGACCTCCCTTAGACAATTCAATGTCACCTTTTCCACTAAATTACCACATGAATTGAATGAATTTAGGTACGTACAATTCAATACATGTTGTTGTTAAACACGTACTGGGAAATTCTATTATGAAAAGGTAAACGACCCACTACAGTAAACTCTAGTGTACACGAAACAGCAAACATCTTCCGCCCGGCATTCCGCGGCACGTATGTTTGTTTGTCATTTCCATCCTACATACGGAACTTATCAGGAAATCCCTCTGAGGACGCAAGGGATGAACATTGTGCGGTGTAAGAATATAAATTGTACGGATATGATGGTCATAATTTGTCTGATAAATGTCCGTGTCATGTCTCTTTGAATTGCATGGTGTTATAAAGTGACACTTATTTTATCACATGGATATCATACGCTATCAAAAAAACGCCTCTTGTATTGAACTGCATAACTCAAACTGCGGATCAACAGTTCTACAGTAGTACAGTAATTTTGCGATAACTCAAAAACAGCTAAACTGATCATGTCCGCTATAGTTTTCATTTAATGTCTTTCTTAAGCTCTACTTCCACGATTTTTTTCATATTTTTTGGACCTATGGTTCAAAAGTTAGAGGGCGGGGGACACTTTTTTTTTTTCTTTCGGAGCGATTATCTCCGAAAATATTCACTTTATCAAATAATGTTTATTGAAGACCCCTATTAGAGATTTTTGAAAGACCTTTCCAACGATACCCCACACTGTAGGGTTGAAGCAAAAAAAAGTTGACCCGCACTTTACGTGTAGGGGAGGTACCCTAAAAAAATTAAATTTTTAGATTTTATTGACGACTTTGTCGGCTTTTTTGATCTATATATCGATGCCAAATTTCAGCTTTCTAGCACTAACGACCACGGAGCAAAGCCTCGGACAGACAGACGGACATGGCGAAACTATAAGGGTTCTTAGTTGACTACGGAACCCTAAAAAACATAAAATAAGAAAGTATTTATTATTACAGCCAATCCTAGTGTAGGTAAACGAATCAGCAAACATCTTAGTACACCCGGCATTTCGCGGCACGTAAGTTTGTCATTTCTATCCTATATGTAGGTACCTATATAAAAACTGAAATGGAAAGTTTGTATTATTGACTTACCGTGGGACTTAGTCAATTTGTGTAAGAATGTCCTTATAATATTTATTTATATGTAAGTACATGTTATTGCTGGAGGGCGTTATAAAATGGCGTATAAGGCAAGTCTGGGTACAGAAAACTGCCTTGTGGCAATATTAGGGTGGTGGGTTTGGGTTCAATATTTGCTGAATGTAGCAAAAACATCGCTGTGCTGCCAATATATCAACTCTGTACCCTAAAAATTCATACCAACATAGCAGGAATGAAAATAATAAGATTTTGTAATATATATATATGTGTGTGTGTTACAAGCTTTTATCGCCGACTGTACTATTCTTTCCACAGTCAACTAATACTCATCAATTTAGAAAGACAATTATAAAAACCCCAAACACAAATAGGTTTCTTTGTTTTATGACAGAGTTCCTATCGCCACCTCCTATCTCCATCATCAGATTAGCTTTCAGCAATGCATTATCATCAGACTTACATATGTATGCAAATTTTCAGCTTCATAGGAAGTCGTGTAGTGGGTCAAATTTAACTTGCAAGATTGGAAAAAAGTTTGTGACATACGAGTATGTCAAGATAAAAAAAGCTTGAAAAAAACGCTGGCGCTCATGGCTTAAACCTCAGCCTCTGCGATACACGCCCAGCGAATATTCGAGTATGTTTGAAGACGTCATGCAAATCTGACGGATGACAATGAAAAAATGAAATATTATTCTGATTTGCTTTCACTATTGGCACAACCCTACTTATAAATAGAATTCAGTTGCAGGAGTAAGTAAATAACTTTTTTGTCCCGACGGACAAAAAAGGGGGGGTAAAGTGTTTAGTGTTTCTTTAGGCCCTTAAGAGGCTGTCAATACCCAATGTCCTTGAAATTGATGTTACTTAAACAGTTTTTTAAGAAAGACTATTTGTTTTAGCCAAGTAAGAAAAATATATGTTCATATTAATTATTTTTTCAAAGACCGTGGTTGTACTCGATACATGATTGAACGAAATCGGCTTGATAGAAAATAATTACAAAGATTGGTCTTAAAATCACAATTAAACGGTTTTATGTCTTTATTGTTTTGACTTATGGGTCTGCAATTAAAATCACAATTTCAAAACATTTATATCTAAACCGCTGTTGAGTAAAATATTACACTAATAATCCACTTTTTTTTATTTAAATATTTTTCTTATTATTCCCTTGCCCAGGCCCAGTAACATGCGACAGTGCTATCTCATTTACTCCGATATAAATAGACAGTGTGCGCGCTTTAGGTATTGACAGCCTCTTAAAGCCCAGTTTTCATTTCTCCATACAAGCGTAAGTGTACTAGACTGTTTTCTCCGTGGTTTTTGACCCTAGAGTAATGATTTTTTCAACAAAGATAATAATATACGGAGTTATCTATCTGTATCTTCGATATTATCAGTATCTGTGTCGGACTTTTTTTATTTTTTAAAGCACTTTATATATCGCAAAAACGGCCTAATTGACTAGGCCGGAAAGAAAAGCATGGTATTCAAACTTGGGACAAATTAGCCCAAAAAGCAAGACAGTCCGACACAGACTACGATTGGTTAAGTTTTGGAGGAGAAAACAGTCCAGTACGAAATCTCGATATTCGGAGTTCTTCGCCTAACCAGACAGCCAGGCCCGCCAGCCCGGCCAGCCTAACGACCAGGAGATATTCAACCAAAATTGTCAAATCTGCCAAGGAGCTCAGCTGACCTTTCTTCCTAAATGAACTATGTTAATGATGTTAAAGAACATCTAAACGCAAATATTATTATGAAACTTTCGAATCTTGTGTATATTTCATATGAATTCTCACATGAGATTATTACACATTAAATCCACTATAGCCTTATAAGTATTCGTTAGTTCTTAAACAAACCATTAAACATAGAAAATGCCCGTTTATTTTGTAAAAGATTTAAATTGCATAGAGATGCTTATTCATGTAAAGCGCTTATTGGAAATATTGGTCCCTAACGAGATGTTTCTTCAAGAAAAATATACTAAAAGTACCTACAGAAACATCAAACGACTACTATATAAGACGAAACGTACAGTCGTCATCAGATATATCGGAGCGGCCAAGGCGCTCACAAATATCTGAACACGCCTTTATTATCAAGGCGTTAAAGTGCTTGTTCAGATATTTTTGAGCACCTTGGCTCCAATAATCTGGTGGCGACTATGTACCAGTTTATAATAAAAACACCTGAAACGTTTGCCTAAACATTTTCTAATAAAATATATGATGAATATACGTGCAAACTCTCACGAAAAACCCGCTCAATAAGGAGTAATATTGGGATGTTATCATTTTCGGTAATATTGCCAATTTGCCACTGGTAATATTGCCAACAAGAATAATAATAATAATAATAATTCAGCCTATATACGTCCCACTGCTGGGCACTGGCCTGCTCTCATGTGCAAGAGGGCTCGGGCTATAGTCCCCACGCTAGCCCAATGCGGATTGGGGACTTCACATACACCTTTGAATTTCTTCGCATATGTGTGCAGGTTTCCTCACGATGTTTTCCTTCACCGAAAAGCTAGTGGTAAATATCAAATGACATTTCGTACATAAGATCCGAAAAACTCATTGGTACGAGCCAGGATTTGAAGTGCTACTGCAGCTCAAAATCCTTTAGTGCGGATAGTGACAGTCGGCCCGAGCTAAGTTTGCGTATAACAAAGTGTGTCAAATGTCTATGAATATATGACGTTTATAATGAATCACCCTCACTTTGTAGCCAAAGGTTAGTTTACCTCCCAAATGAAGAGATCCCTTAGATCGAAGGGATCGAATTGAAGGAAATAAGTTCGCTTTTGTACTTAGCTTTTCCTAATTGTGGTATATAAGGAATTTACATTTAAATTATTAATTCTCACTAGATCCATCTTGGATCTACTGGTTGGATCTATAGAGAATGAACTTTTAGTGTGTGTTTTTGTATAATACGAGTAAAGAATTTACTACTACTTTGTTTTATTCCAGTATGTGCAACGTGAGCTCAGACGGACTTTCGGCAGTGGGGCGACACTCCTCCTTTCGGTAATTCTCGGTTCCGTTCGGCTCACCATTGCTACGAGCAATTATTAGGATTGGCACAACTTGACGTCCCTTTACCACACACAGATAGATAGCTCAACGAGGGGGAGGGGGGGTTTAGGTCGGCAACGCTCATGTAACTCCTCTGGAGTTGCAGGCGTACATAGGCTACGGAGACTGCTTATCATCAGGCGGGCCGTATGCTTGTTTGCCACCGACGTAGTAAAAAAAAAAAAAGTATATATAATGACTTGAAATTTGACAACCCTAAATAGCCAAAAGGGATAGTGCCATACGTTAGAAAGGGATAACATGATTCGTCCCTGAATCGCTGTCAAACTTCAGTTTTGTAGGAAGTGTCGTTTCTGTACGGTATCGGTAGTACTATTATTTATTCCGTGCTTTCGGCAATATTCCCATAACCAGAACACCCCTAACACTCCAGCGTTCTACGGAACACTTAAGCCCTACCCAGACATATTGGGTGCTCAACTGAAGAGCAAATTATATTAGAGCGAGCATAAACAGACTCGAGACGTTATTATAAACGGTTTTTCTCGTAAATACGCTTACGGGAATGTATTTGGCGTAAATATTATTTTGTATTGAGGACGAAAATAGTAACTTGAAAATTGCAAAGTTGTCATAGGTACCGAAAAATATATATTATTATCAACATGGCAATATTTGTGATGAATTTATTTTGCTAATGATATTTGGTGATTCTTTTTTCTGTATTTACATTACTTAATAAATACTTGACGATCATAATATAAATTCATATAGATTAGCTTAAAATAATTAATATTGCAATTTAATATTATGAAATAAATAAATCGAAATCTATCATTTAACCTAAAAACTAGTAGCAGAATACCTCCGACGGAGTCCTAGCCTAGTGGATAGTGAGCTTGACTACAGATCAGGAGGTTCCGGGTTCAAATCCTAGGCATTTATTTGTGTGTTTATCACAAATATTTTTTCGTGAGTTATTGATGATATCTACGTATAAACGTTTAATTATATTAGTAATATATTTTCAATTAACATAATTTCCTGCTAAGTATTCTTTTGAAGTTTGTTAAATTTTAATTTTAGTTAAATTTTATTTATTAATAGCTTAAGTCTAAATGTCTTACTGTACTTATATTGTTCATCCTAAGATACTGGAATAAGCTGTGGTTACCTATAATTGGACAAACATCTACCCTTAATGTTATGTAAGCTACAGATTATTTTTTCTCTGATGTATTGTCTGTTGGTGATCCTAAATAAATAAAAAAAAAAATATATATATATATACATAGAATTATGTATAGTACCGGCACAGAGAACCAGTATTTTGCGCCATGAGTTGTTGTTTTGACAACAAACCATAGAAGCGGAGCGTGAATCTCGCGACCTAAACGCGTAAGCGCCATGAATTTAACGGCGCTTACGACGTTTTGGTCGCGTGGTACGAGTACAGGTTGCTATTGCGACAATTTCATTGTGTTGTATGGCTTATTTATAGTAATAAAAACGCTGTGATAAAAATGGACCTAATTTTAACTCCATTAGGAACGCGATAACGGAAAGCCTAAAATGGTGTATGTATAATTATTTGTCAATATTAGTCAATATAATTACAACTTTTAGTTAAAGTGTGCGTTTCCCGTGTACCTTTATCGAATTAATTATGAAATAAAAGTTATGATAATGAATATTAAAAAAAACGTAGTTGTTGGGTTTATGAACGTTTTCTTGTGACTGATGATGATGATTGCCACTGATGCTTATGTCATAACGTGAGGTAACAAGCAAAACTGACTAATAACTAAAAATAACTAAACAAAAACCGACCTTATTTTAGTCCTCGTACGGTTTACTATGGCTATGGACTTGTGGTGGTAATAAGTGAGTTTTTGTTGTCGCCCGAGCCTGACGATAAGTATTTTTTTCTTAGGCAGTCGCAAATAATATTATATACTTATTTTAACGAAGATTTTAATATAAATAAAATTTTCCCTTATCAATATAAAATCTTCTGCCAGACTTGAAGCTCAGAAGAGCTTTCCCGCAAGCTTTGCTAAGATGTATATTTATCTAGAAATGTATTAATATTAATAATACATTTATATTATGGGTTAGACAGGGTTGGCAATATGCATGTAACGCTCCCGAAAAAAGAAACGACCTACCTAGGCCGGAAAATAAGGAATTTTCGACCGAGTGTAATATATAAAGGCTGAGCGAAACGTGGCCATTTTACAATATGTCCACAAGGCCGGCAATTCCTATTCCGTCAACGGTATGTCTTTACAGACCTTTCCTTTTTTTATTTATATTTATTTATTTAAACTTTATTGCACACATAAAGAAAAATTTACAAATGGCGAACTTAATGCCAAAAGGCATTCTCTACCAGTCAACCATTGGGTCAAACAGAGACATTTGTGTATGTTGGTGCAGGAAAAAATAATAACAAATAATAAGGAAAAAATTAAACGTGAAGTCAAATAATATTAAAAATATATAAATAGGTAATAACTACTACTTATATAATGTATAAAAGATAGACTAATACATATAATTCTGTACATATACATGATGGTGAACCTTATTTAAGTTCTTCTGACAGAAGATGCTTGCGAAGTAGTCGTTTGAAAACGGGTTTGCTTGGGGCTTGTCGAATAAAGGGAAGGAGGGAGGGGGGTTTTTATTATTCCTTTTCTCACAAAATGAGTGGAAATACACTATACGTTTTATTCACCAAAAAAACCGGTCAAGTGCGAGTTCGTTTTACTCGCGCACCGAGGGTTCCGTACAAACTTTGAATTTTCTCGTGTAGTATAATTGTGTACAGCGCCATCTATTGGCTTTGGAATGTGCAATCTGAGCTCTTTCAAATGATACTCCACTTGACCTAGTCTAGACTATGCAAGGAACAGAATCTCCATATACCAAAAAATGTCCGACAAAAAACCATAAATAGGTGGCGCTACAATACCTAGAATACTTGTGAAAAAAATCTAATCATGGACAGCGTACTTCACTCCGTCAATAACGCCTACGTTCTTAGCTACTCTAGCGCTACTCTGGAGAGATTTGGAACTATTATTTATAGCTGATAGCTAGACACTTGCAACAATTCTGCCTAAGGAGTTTCTGTTCCTTGCCTCTACCTTCCATAGTCTAGACTTTGAAATTTTGCCCGCTCTTTATATTGGGTATTTTCTATAGTTAATAAAAAAAATCTTTCAACGTGTCTGGGTTAGCGTTGTTCATAACTATTCCAAATTTCAAATCATTACCATTCTAGTCATCATTAAGTGCTCGAGTGCTCGAAATATTTAGCGATGTGACTGATAGACGGACGGACGGACGGACGGAAAGGGTCGCACCATAAGGATTCCTTTTTGTACCTTTTACTTTTTGGTACGAGAGATCTGAAATTAAGACTAAAGCAGACAAAGTATAAAATAATATCCTCAAGCCACATCTAGTCCTTTCTACTCCATAAACTTACTTAGCTACCTACAAGCGACATCCGACGACATACGCACCGTAAACTTTTTAAATCTCGTATCTTACTCACTTTAACTGTTCCAAAATCAACTCTATTCTTAGTACACAAAAATCAACTTTCAAATGAAACTAACGCGGTATAATATGTTTGGTAGGTAACAAAAGTGGGTATATTTTTATGGGCTCTGAAGACGTTATTTCCAGGTGTGAACGTTTGAGATCGACAATAACCGCCATATTGGAAGTTATTGTTGGGAGGAAAATCGTAAACATAATTATGGGCGGTACCGTGTTGAAACGTGTATCCGTCATAAATCATAAAAAAAATTAAGGTATTTTTTTTTAAAGTTATACGGTTTTATTTTATTCAGAAAGTGTACCAAAAACGAGAACATGATATAAATAATTTTATTAAGAGGTAAGTATAAATAGCACGTGATCGTCCATAGTCCATACGAAAAGAGAAAATGTTTTTCCACTTCTAAATATTTTCCGTTCTCCATAAGCTGTAGCGCCATCTACTCCATAACGTTGGCAAATATTAGCCGGTTCGCAATACGTTCGCGACAACTCATATAAAAAAAAATATCTAGGGCCAAAGTGCATCACGGAAAAAATCGAGAACGTTTGAATGGAAAGCATTTCAACGTCTTTAAAAAATGGTTCCATCAAATTTATGATGATTTCGCCAATATCAAAAGTGTGCTCATAACGTTATTCGGTAGTTGCTTTCAGGTTAAGTGATAGCTGGACATTACAAATAGCCACGATGTAATGACGGGTGTTGACTAAAGTGTGGTTAAACAAGTTTCAATATTAATTCCTCATTAGTACACTTGAAACATTAGTTCACTGCATAATAAGCTACATATTATACTGTAAACAATATCAATGAGCAAAAAAAATCTCCAGACGACTTTGCCATTTTGGGATCAACAGGAAAACCTAAATTTGAACGTAATTTGTTATTGTTATGATTTGATATGACATTGATATGACTTGTGCAAGTTAGGTACTGACTCACTGACAACTCCAATAAGAGGCAGTGATTACATCATATATTAAAATCATTAAATATAAAATCTGTGTATTATGGAAGGTAGAGGTAAGGAATGAAATCTCCATAGGCAGAACTGTTGCAAAAGTGTTCAGCTGTCAGCTATAAATAATAGTTCCAAATCTCTCCAGAGTAGCGCTAGAGTAGGTTAGAGTAGTTTATTTTTTCGAGTATTCTAGGTATTGTAGCGCCACCTATTTAAGGTTTTTTTGATGGACACTTTTTGGTACACGGAGATTTCATTCCTTACCTCTACCTTCCATACTGTGTATCTTCATGAAAACTTTAACAGATAATGAAATTTTCTTTCGACAAGAAATGTCTGTAATAATTTATAGATCGTGTTATTTTAAACAATAAAATAGTCATGTTATTAAAGGTTAGATTTGGCAAATCCGCGCGTCATCGTGGATGACACGAACTATAAGCCAGTAAGCGCAGATTCATTTAAGAATTAATGCATTTATTTACACAATTGATATATACAGAGGTATAACAGTAACTGTACAAATACTAAACTAAATCAAATACCCTATAACTTTTGATTCCCCTGAGTGTCAAAATATACGTTTTTTTTTGCGGCATAAACGGCTGTTTCTTTTCTAGGTCAACTTAGAAGTTTTTATCAAGCTTTATTCTTCATATATTATATTCTTATTTATTCTTCTGTAATATATCTTTTTCAATCAACTCGATACCTCCACGCGTTCCGGAGATAAAGGGTCTTGACAGTGCGACGGACAACAATTTTTTTTTTTCTAATTTAATGCATGTTAATTATAAGATGTAATGTTTTGAAAAGATGCCGCCGAGTTTCTTGCCGGTCCATATTGGGATACCCTCCTTCAATTGAGGGGGGATATAATTATTTTCGGGTCAGAGGTGTAGGGTTAGAGCCGGTGTAGCTTTATTTGACGTTCATAATCGCATTGTAATATGCCTACTTGGATAATAAACTATCTTTATCTTTAAAAGTGATCCTGTAAGGGTTTCGTTTTTTTCTTTTTGAGGGACGGAACCCTAAATGTGTATAATATATTTGTATTTTTCTGCTTTGATTTGTTGACATGTCTGACATTATATACCTACTGAAATCACTGAATAAAATAACTAATTTTGTTTGCGATTGATTATAATCAATTGATTGGGTCATTCTACAGCAATCTTATACCCCTGGCTGTACTTATTTGCAAATTCCCAGGAGAGTCCGCTCAGCAGTTATTGTTGTAGTTTAACGACACCACAGTCCATTTTGATGGCACTGCTGAAGATATTGGTGGTTTCCAGCAGCTGCGTCAAGTGTTGGATATTTGGTCAAAATAATTTTAAGCATCTCCAAATTCAGACTGGTAAACAAAACAATATAATTCAGAGGCATAATAAACAAATTGCTAATCAGTTTTATTGATGGTCACGATATGCACTATCGTCATTATCGATTTTAATGGAATATTAAATTGCTTTATACCGTATTGTTCATATTATGGGAAATGAACAAATATTCGGAAAATTGCATTAAATTGTCTCTTCCATATAAAACACAATATGGAATTAGTCATTTCAATTGTTATGAAAGTATAAATTCGCACTGCACAGCAGAAAATTCGACTATTTCGATAGGAACAACCATGAGGACGGTTGCCTATATTGTTTTATGTATTACTATTTTGAGTTGTTACATTCGGGTACGTATATTCACTTTTTTATTATAATATACACGGTGTAACACGAGGAACTCAAAAGATTTTAACCCCGCATTTCTGAGGCCAAAAGAAGGAAAAAAAATTATATGAATTGAATATAATTTCACCCAAAAAAAATATATATTTTCAAATTTTGAAATTTGTACATATAAAGTGAATGTTATGGTAGAATGGTATTTATTGTATACATGTTCAGTACAGTAATGCATCAGGATACATGGTGTTAAATATAATTTCTTACGAATAGTACATGCTACCCTGTGAGGGCATTACAATGTCTTATTTTAATGTTAATAATACTAATATTTATTTTGCAAAGGATGCTTGTTTGCCCTTGGTTTCCACGATTCCCGATTTGGTGTTTCCTCCGGCCAGTTGTTCAGGATATTACATTTAGGCAACATAATTACTAGTGACTCCAGTCCAGATACACATAATTTAATACTTTTTCGTTTTGAAAACGTATTAAATCATCTTTTTTACGGACACTTTTTCGTCTTGTACTTAAATAAATCTCTAATATTTTAAAGTAGGTACGTCTATAGTTTTTAGTTTTTTTTTATAGACTGCTAGTTGAAACACATTTTTATTTAATAATAATTTAATTGTTAAGTAGGTGTATTTAATGCTAATTAAGTTTTTATACGCGGTAATGTATCAAAAAAATATAATGAAAAATTATTTCAAATTTGCCTTAGTATGTCTTATCGTATCAGTGTTATATAGATGAAGCTTATAAATGTTTCAAAATTAAAAAAAAAAATATTTTTTTCAGTGTGTACAAGTAATTCCCGAGCGCGCTGGTGTTTTGTACATTAACGATAAGTACTTAGAAGAACTCAAGATCTTCGTCAAAAGATATGGTCGACGAAGTAATTATTATATAAATTTGGAAGGAACCCTCAAACATGAGTGGAACAACAATGCATCGGTAAATAATTCTCGACGAATTCTTATAAGACAATTAAAATGCTTTAGAAACCTCCGACGTTTCGAAGATGCCTTCGTGGCCTAGTAGAAAGACTGGCCAGAGTTGACATCAAAATCTGCTAGCTGCGCGAGTTTTTGCTATAACATAATCGAATTTACCCCAATAATTTTCACATTTCAGGTCCATCTGTTGTTCTACGAGTACCTACATAACGAGTACAAGCGCAGTTTCGTAGAGATGCACTTCAGAATGTGCGATCTGGTAAACAAGGATCCATACGTCGGTAAAGCTCTAGCCAACGCTGGCTTCACTTGCCCGGTACCGAAAGTAAGAAACTGACGGTTTCGGTAATTTATATAATTTATACATGCCGGTAGCCGATCGTATAATTCGCCAGATCATGAAATATCTGGGCATAACGAAACGCCGCCGTTTCAGGATATGTTTAAGAGGCTGTCAACACCCAATGTCCTTGAAATTGATGTTACTTAAACAGTTTTTTAAGAAAGACTATTTGTTTTAGTCAAGTAAGAAAAATATATGTTCATATTAATTATATTTCAAAGACCGTGGTCGTACTCGATACACGATTGAACGAAATCGGCTCGATAGAAAATAATTGCAAAGATTGGTCTTAAAATCACAATTAAACGGTTTTATGTCTTTATTGTTTTGACTTATGGGTCTGCAATTAAAATCACAATTTCAAAACATTTATATCTAAACCGTGGTTGAGTAAAATATTACACTAATAATCCACTTTTTTTATTTAAATATTTTTCTTATTATTCCCTTGCCCAGGCCCAGTAACATGCGACAGTGCTATCTCATTTACTCCGATACAAATAGACAGTGTGCGCGCTTTAGGTATTGACAGCCTCTTAAGATTTGCCCAGGCATATCGCTTGCCCAATATTGCAGAGTTCTATGTTTCACTTTCATCGCACTTTTTTTTTATCGCACTGAAAGTTGAATATTGTCACAGTGACATTGAGTCAAATTTCAACTATCTTGAAAATGTAACATAGAACCCTGTGATATAAGGCCAGCGATCACGATGTGCCTTATAATACGGCGGATCTATAAGAGCCCCGTTATAAACCAGGCACATCGTAAATAGTTGCATGATATGATGATGTTAGCTGTGTTTTGTGTGTGTTAAATGTCGGTATTACAAAAAAAAACCGGCCAAGAGCATGTTGGGCCACGCTCAGTGTAGGGTTCCGTAGTTACTCTTCCGTCACAATAAGCTAAACTGGAGCTTAAAGTATAGTAAATTGTTAACCAAGGGATGAAACGATACCTTTCACCCGAGTTAAACAAATAGGTAAATTTGCATAATCAGTACCTAATTAGAGTAAGTCTTTTTACTATGAAGGGAAAACTTTTTGCGATAACTCAAAAACAGCTAAACTGATCATGTCCGCTATAGTTTTCATTTAATGTCTTTCTTAAGCTCTGCTTCCACGATTTTTTTCATATTTTTTGGACCTATGGTTCAAAAGTTAGAGGGGGGGACACATTTTTTTTTTCTTTTGGAGCGATTATCTCCGAATATATTCACTTTATCAAAAAATGTTTCTTGAAAACCCCTATTAGTTTTGAAAGACCTTTCCAACGATACCCCACACTCTAGGGTTGAAGCGAAAAAAAAAATCACCCCTACTTTACGTGTAGGGGAGGTACGCTAAAAAAAATTAAATTTTTAGATTTTATTGTACGACTTTGTCGCCTTTATTGATTTATATATCCATGCCAAATTTCAGCTTTCTAGCACTAACGACCACGGAGCAAAGCCTCGGACAGACAGACAGACAGACGGACATGGCGAAACTATAAGGGTTCCGTTTTATGCCATTTGGCTACGGAACCCTAAAAACAATTTTGTTCGCTTTTGCGAACTGAGTGATTTTGATAACTAAGTTATAGAATAAAAGTTAATTTCTTATGAACTTGCTAAAAAGTTTTGGATACCCTATGTATTGGATATGTCTAAACTTCTGTAGGCAAATCATCAAAGGTTTTAATTATATGGCGGCTGGTAATGAAATGAAATGGCGGCGATTTGTGATATGACTAAGAATTTCACGATCTAGCGGATGTTACGATCAGCCGTCGACGTACATACCACGCTTCGATGATATGGTTTTAATGATTCTGATTTTTGCATCATTGTTATGAGAGAACTCTTTCGCTGTTCCTTAATTTGATCCGTCACTGTTGAATACTATCGCGGTTTGGACAAAAGCTTGGTTTCGAAAATAGGCTTCTCCAGTTGCTGCGGTATTCAGTTTGCCTGTCCTGCGACTTCAACATGTATTCGGTGATAAAAATACTTCTTCTTGACAAAAACTTATTCTAAAGCGGTGGTTCATGCAGATGTTATGGAAATTATGGTTTATCAACTTTTTAAGTAATTAAACAGATTCATTTAATATTTGGAATTTGTACCATTTTCGAAGTCATGCCATTAGAACACCGGCGCAGTCTTACTTGATTTGTCATTACAGGGAAAGGTCATAATACACAACATTACGGTCCCGACGAACGACTTCCCCAACGTCTGGCCGCTCGAGAGATGCAGGGTAGACATCAGATTGCAAAAGACCACGACGAACGAGCTAATGGCCAATTTAGAAGTATATGTGTTCTTCAAGGATCGGGAGGTCATTACTAAGTATAGCAAGAAGCCAAAGAATTGAACACTAATAAATTGTTTAAAAACTTTTCGGCAACTGTTTTTGTTTCGTAATACTATAGACAAATAAGTTAGCATAGCTCCATACATCAACTTTATCATTAAAACACTTATTATTTTCATAGTCGACATCTAGCGTCAAGTAGCAGATTCATCAGTAGCAGTATTGGCAATAGATGTCGCGACAAACAAAAAGTCTATTGCTCAACAATTTATAGATAATATTATAACCGGATTAACCGGAACTCTATTTTCAACTCCTGCTTGTAATATTAGTTGTAAATACTTGAGCAATATCCGTCAGTCGCGACACTCGTGACATCTAGTGCCAAGTAGCGGTACTGATAAATCCGCTACTTGACGCTATAGTCTGTATCTTTAGGTATTTAAAAAAAGGTAAACAAACAATTTGTACATTTTCGGGTAGTTTTAATATTTATTGGTTAACCAACCAAATACAAAACCGCATGGATCTGTCACTGAACGACCTGACTTTAAACCTACTTTATTTGATCATGTAATGTTTTCATCTACCCTCAACTGCCTTAAGGTGCCATTTGAGGGTAGATTTTGTTTACCTTTTTTTAAATACCTAAAGATACAGACTATAGATGTCGACTACGAAAATAAAGTTTTGACTCGGGCAATCTGCTTCTGTATGTCCCGATGTTCTACTCTACAGGTAGCAATTCTATACCGATTGTTGTGAAATTTTGTGACCAGCAAAAATACGCAAATAAGTACCTATAACGTTTTAGCACTAATTATAACTAGCATGTTATTATTTCGCCGATCAGCATCGTAATATTTATGTTGTATTTAATATGGATTGTCGCAATGTAACGCCTTCTTCCTCGCGTTGTGCCGGCTTTTTGCCACGGCTCATGAGAGACTGGTGTCCGCTTGACACCTAATCGCAAGAATTGGCGTAGCCACTAGTTTTGACGAAAGCGACTGCCATCTGACCTTGCTTGCTATTATGCCTTATTGAGTTTAGTCCGGTTTCCTCACGATGTTTTCCTTCACCAAAAAGCGACTGGTAAATATCAAATGATAATTCGTACATCGTACGGCTCCCCGCTTAGCTATTCCTGAGGGGCTACAGTTTGGATCTTCGAAAAATGCCTACTTATACAGGTTTTTAAAGGGTCGGCAACGCGCATGTAATATCTCTGGTGTTGCATGCGTCCATAGGTTACGTCGACTGCTTACCATCAGGTGGGCCGTATGCTTGATTTCTACCGACGTGATATACAAAAAAACCGAAAAACTCATAGGTATGAGCCGGGATTTGAACCCAGGGATTTGAAAGTCGCACCCCCTTACCGCTAAGCCACTAGCGCTTCCAGTGTTGGCCGAAACGTTAATGCAATTGACAATAACCATTACAAATGGAACCGTAAACTTTAACCGTCTGTTACGGTTTACGGTTCAAGTTGTAATGGTTAACGGTGAATTGCAATTACCATTCGGCCAACACTGAGCGCTTTAAAGCAACGCCTGATTCTTTTAATTATTTGAATTTCGTAGCACAAATTATTTTGTATGTATGTTTCTGAACAAGCAATGTCCATATTTGCCAAACCCTAAAAGAGGGAGCCACTCATTTCGTATTCCAGACAAACCCACACGTTGAAGCTAGTTCGTTTAATATCAACTTAATATACGTCAAGGGGCGTCAAGAATTGCTCAGTGTATCGTAACTGCAATACCGCTAGTGCTAATCGGGTCCTTACAGTTTCTACCCACAATATTTTTTTATGTAAAAAAATACTATAGATACGAAAAATTCAAAGAGACCTAATTTATTTGCCTTGTAGAAGACCATTCTAGTGTGTTTCAAAAAATTTGTTCGATCATAGAGAAATAAGTAAGCATAGAATGCTCACTCCATACATTAGTTTTCTGACCAAAACGCTTATTATTTTCGTAGTCGACATCTAGCGTCAAGTAGCGGATTCATCAGTACTGCTACTTGATAACTCTATGCTTACTTATTTCTCTATGGTTCGATATATTGCATAATTCAGTTTTTTCCCACCACAACAGGACGTTTTTTTTCAGTTTTACGACGTTGGCAAACAAGTATAAAAACTGTTTTAATGGACAGCGGTAACAGGCAAAAAATGCTTGATGTGGATTTCCAGGTATTTCACAAGTGCGTTAACCATTTAAAAACCTTTTTAGAAGAAAGCTTTGCTGTAAAATTTTGTGAGACTATCGTCTCCATTAATATCTGTGTACACTTTCAAGGGCCCGACGATGACGACGGCCATGTCGTGCAAAAAGCGTTGGCTCTGCCAGAAGGCAAAAAACGAGGAGGACGGCCCCATCTGACATGGTGGACGAGTATGGCCAAACTATTGGAAAAAGCCCAGCTACCCAACCCGACAACTCAGGACAGATCAGTCTTGGCGCCGAAGGACAAGGAGAGCCGACCCCACCTAATGTGGGATAAGGCAAAGCAAAAGAAGAAGACACTTTCAAGGGCCCGCGGGTCGATATTTATGACACTTTGCTACAAAGTTCCTAAAATGTCCACTTACATAATACGAGTACTCTTTCCATTTCTTATAAACTAATCCGAGTCATTCAGGTCAATTCGAATGTACATTGATATGTAAATGATGTTATTTAGTTATCTTGCGTCTCGCTCGCGCTAATACATGTACAGATAAATACGAGCGAAATACACGATAACTAAGTCATATCATTCGGTGTCAGTGTACATTCGAATTGGCATGTTAGTCCCGTTTATTGTCGTCTCTGGCTTTTCATGTATTCGTAAATGCATGTAATTTTTAATATATTTTTTTACTTAATATTCACCAACAACGTTTACCCTAACGTAATATTTTTATTCGTACAGCCGAATTATTGATCTCATTTTTATACCTGCCCACTAGGCACTATAAAATCCTGTATTTAAAAAAATAATATTTGTTGTATATTTGGAATTATCTACAGTCGAAGTCAAAGATATGTTTACGTACACGAAATATTTGAGTAGACATTGAACTAATTTTACGGTTCAAACTTACGTGTCTTTAGTCACTCGCGCAACATAAATTTGATTTGAGTAGAGCCCAGAAATACCCAGTAGTGCTTGAAAAACCATAAGGGCCCGTACCCTTTGAGCGAGACATATGGACCGGCGTGCATAATCATGTTAACCGTGACATAGGGAAATATTAATCCTCACAAAAATTACACCGGATTCCGTACATCTTTAGAAAATATACAACATTTTTGACAGATTTCTCAATTCGTCGGGGATTTTTTTGTTATGTTTTCACCCGAAGGATCTTTATTTTTAGGGTTCCGTAGCCAAATGACAAGAAACGGAACCCTTATAGATTCGTCATGCCCGTCTGTCTGTCCGATTATTTTGTTCTTATGTAAGACGGCCGGACCGATTTGTTTTTTTATTTTAAAAATTATACTTCTTAGTTACCTACTCGCAGGTCTGGTGATGAAATTCTGGAGAAATCGAAGATAAATACTCTTCCAATATGATTGGTTTGGGTATTTTAGTAGTTTATTTCTTCTTGGCAACCGATGCTCGGCGATTGGTGATAATGATGATGAGCAAATTTAGCCCAACTGAAAGAAACTTGACAAAACTGTCATTGGCACCGTCATTCGATGCAATAGGTATAGCGATTTTCAAAATTACACCTTTAGAAGTTACACCAACTGTTTTGCGGTATAATTTTTTTTCGGGTATATTTATAGTTTTGGCACATTTGTCTGGCCTGTCTGCCCGCCGACCCCTGTCCGTTCCGCCCCGTCGCGTCCCGTCATCGGCTTTCAATTAGCTACATGTACCCCTGAATGGGGTGCCATTGCCACACAGGCATATTGGGCTTTTCTACTTATGGGTTTGACGAGTAATACAGCCCGTTTCTTTTCGTGTATCACACATTTTTTTCTTTGGTTGTCATAAGGGGCCCGAGTTTTGTGAGACGTGTAGTGGGAAATACAAAATGTGTACCTAAGGATTTTTAATCCTGGCAGACTCGTATTACAATCTTAGATTACAATACAATACAAATACTCTTTATTGCACACCTGCAAATACTCTTTATTGGCTGTGGTCTAAACAACAGGCGGGCTTATCGCTAAAAAGCGACCTCTTCCAATCAACCTTTAGGATATTTATCAAATTACACAATGTTAGTAGGTACTGCAAATGCAATGAAAGAAAGCTATCACAAAATACACACCAAACAAATTATATACTTACCATATAAATAAAAATTGGTGTCATGGTGCACTGTAATATATACACAAGTAGTGCCTTTTTTTCTAAGTTTTTTGGTTTTTTGGCATTTTTTTTTGGTTTTTTGGCTTTGTGGATAGTAAACGCCAATCAAAACTTAAACGTAATATGAAAATTGTCAAGTGACTTTCATAGCATCTGTCATTCCGCTCATTTTGTCTTTTGTCGATGTCCGATTGTCACCTTAGCTAGGCCCCCTGGCCACCCATGGATCTTCTTCTTCTTCTTCTTCTTTAGCAATTGTGAACCTGTTAAGAATTGACGAAGCAACCAGATCTTGTAAAGTAAGGACGCTAAGCACGGAGAATTTCGTACATTAACCCGCCACACTCTGTACCTCGGTATTAGAGTTACGAGTATAGGAGATATCTCCTATCGTGTCTTACGTATTGCCAACGGAATTTGAAATAGAGGTGGTTTGTCAAAAAAAACTTGGTAGCCACAGTAAATTTACTGCCATCTTTCGACACATAATTAAAACTTTTAGAGTGCCATTTGACTTTGACCTTTATTATTTTACTGATATGTGTTCAATTTGTAAAATATGAAAAGTGACGCCATTTACTAGATCAAAGGCCAAAGGAATGGCGGCATCGTTTCGAGCGATAGGGCCACAACTTTTGGGTTATGCCCGGTAAGATAACAACACTTTTAGATATTTATCAAATTTAACATATCAGTGAAATACTAAGGATTAAAATCAAATAGCGTTCTAAAACTTATAATCATGTGTCGAAAGATTGCAGTAAATTTACTGTGGCTACAGAGTTGTCTTTGAAAATCCACCTCTATTTCAAATTATTTTGCACAATTTTTGGTATTGCGGTGACCCTCTTGTCAGTTACTAAATTCAGGAAGGTGTACGTTTTTTTATCCAGGAATAATATTAAATGAAACCACTAGATGCCACTAACGTGCTTTATTGTTGACAATTGTGTAACACCGCCCGTATACATATTTACAGCGAAATCAAGCAAGCTATAGTTAATTCATTTCACGAAGGCGATTCAACTCTTATTATTATGACGTTAAAGTTTAATTTCGTATGTGTTCGCCTTCCTGAGATGAAATATCTATTTTCATACAAAGTGTACGGATAGCAGTAATGTTTTTACTTTTAGAAACGGACAAAAATATGATTGCGCCATCGCAGTGATTTTGCCACAGTAATAATTTTTCATTTAATGTATCTATACAATAGACTTTAAAAAACATTACACACACAAAATCCGTACACTTTGCCAACACAAGTAATTACATATAAAAGAAAAACATTTTTATCATCTATGGCCAACAAACAAAATTCACTTGTACTTAGGAAATGAAATCTCATTTTACATTCTGTACCTAAAATACAGAGCCCACTTTAGCTTGGTGTATCTTAAATCTATCTCACTCATACATAACTTCCCTGTCTCCGCAAAAAATAAGCAAAATGTTTGCCACGTGAATGAAGAATGCAACGACTTCGATTAGCTGGAGTTAATTCTAATTAAACAAATTATTTATGGTTATGATTTGTATCACCAAATCCAGTCCGGTCCGGTTTTTGGTCCGATCACCAAGACGATCGTCAAGGTTTTCCTTGTGTGTCAAAGTGAATGTGTCAAATCTGGACGGAAGTATTGAATTCAGAAATAATATGTGATTGCGTAAATTATCGCTTTTGTAACATAATATTCCAAGAGACACCCACCGTATCTCCTGAACAGCTTTTCGTATTTTGGCATTTTTTAAAATAAATATAGGTATCGAAAACCTGATTCATACAAATCTGTACATTCTTGGGCTCATACTACTCTGAATCGATAGCATTCTCCATCCTACCATTAAAAAAAAGATGTCCCAAAATGTCCGTTCTTCCAATACGTCACGTTTTTAGTGTGAAAAAAAAAATCAATTGTATGCGCGTGAAGACTACAATTTTATTACCAAATTTTGGGACATTTTTTAGCATCGGGATTGAAAATGCTAGTGATTCTGAGTTAAAAGAACCCAAAAACAAAATCTGTGAGAATCAAGTTTTCAATATTTTTTTAAAAGAAAAGCTCTTTTTCCATTCCGCTAACCTTACGTTTTGGTAAATAAAAGAAAAGTTCATATAATACATGATAAGTGATGGCTTCTTTTTTGCACAATATTTAAACGTAAGCGTCATAGATTTGTAATCTTGATTTTCATTGTGTTGCATACTCCATTGACAAACATCTAGGTACAATTTACTTCTTCGAATCGAGCTAGTCCGCTGGCAATCATAATTATGTACACAAATGTGCTCCTTGTTCCATTGATATAAAAAAAAAAAACGTTATAAGTACATTTTTATACATATACATTTATAACGTTTCATACACATACTACAACGTTCGTTAGTACTGAACATTTTTTACAATGGACCAACCCAAAAATCGCGAAAACAATTAGCTGTTTTATGAGTTTCAGCTTATCATTTGTATCAGCAATATTTTATATGTCTAATTATTACTACGACTTCAAGGTAGGTCCTTTAGTAAAGGTTATGTACAAAAGCTAATTATTTTTTAATCAGTTTATTCCTTTTTTGATCAGGTTTCGGTTGATTCGAAAGAAGAAAACGATTTACAATCCCATAATCGTACAAGCCCTAATCTAACAGAATCAAAATTATATCTACAAATCACACATTCGTACAAAGCGTCACAACGTTAACAACTAATTAAAATAAACAAAAAAACTTAGAAAGCGAGCTATAAAAGTAACAACATTTAGAGGGCCGAACACACTTACGTCAATATTTTTTAGATGAGGTAAGTTTATAACTTAATATTCCAAACTGTGTTGAATAAAAAACAACACAATAACTAGTTCCTTTTTTAATTTTCTTGCATTAAGGAATTTAGTGTTCTGAGTAATGCTTTAACAAGCCTTGAATGCTCAAGCTGTTAAGGCTCAAGTCATAAGTCTTTACGTTTTTTGTGCCTATCAGTAAAGCTGAACGTATGATAAAATAGTAAAAAGTATGTTGACTAAGTCTGTCGAGCCATCGAGCGTAAATGTACTGAGGACTTTAAATCTTGTGTCACTTTAGAAAAAATATCGCTTAAGACTTGTCCTTATCCCAACTGTATCGTCAAACGCTGCAAAGTGACGTGACATAGCGACAGCGACAATATTAAGATGGTTTTCATTGTCACTTGTTTTAAGCAATATAAAATGCATAAGTTACATCTTGTTGTTTAGCTAGGACTAGGACTGTGGAAGCGGTATGCAAATTGTATATATTATATTTAATTTTGTTATTGTTTTGATATATTATTGTATCATAACAATATCAACATATTAACAAAATGTTAATATTCGATTAGCGCTCCGGGTCACACCTTATTGTCAAAATAACAGAAATAAATCAGTTATGGAATACATCGCTGTTAATGCCACTTTTTGTTGTTATATAACAACGTCGTGTCGTAACAAATTAAAAAGATACCGACAGGGATATCTTCGTAAATTTGTTTATTTATATAACTACATAAACAATTATCTTATAAAACCATTTTTATTGATCAAATTCAAAGTTTGCAAGAGTTTAAGTGTACCTAGTATCAAAATATTGCCAAATTTAAATGAAGTTAAAGTCACATAAATTATATCAAATAGTTCAGTACTGTGACAATATATTTGCAGTGAAACTATTGATAAGAATACAATTCGGTTAAATGCATCAATACCATTGAGTTTTTTTAACACCAGGTCTGTAAATATTAATACTTAGACTGCAAAAAGTACGGTCAAGGGATTTGATTTCTGTGGCACTTTGTACTTCCAGCCCAATTCGAACCTGACAAAAACCGATATTTGAATCATATTGGGATCATATCAGCTAGCTGTCATTCACTCGTTTTTTCGCTCTGACTTATCCGTACATGTATTAGTGCGTGTACAGTCGCCATCAGATATTATATCGGAGCGGCAAGGTGCTCAGAAATATCTCAACATGCCTCTATTGTCAAGGCGTTAGAATGCGTGTTCAGATAATTTTGAGTACCTTGGCCGCTCCGATATATCTGTAGGCGACTATACTAGGTATTTATCCGTACTTGTATTAATGTCAGCTGCACGTTTGAATTGGCCTATTTATTACAGCGAAAATATGGAAGGTTAAGGAACGCAATCTCTGTAACATGCCAGTACCTCTCCTTGCCTGTTACATATATGAACATAGTATTGATCTTTTTTAAGTCGGTTAAATAAACTTCCTTGTTTGGGTCTCACGGTAATAAATTTCTTTCATAACTGACATCGGTCATATCGTCTGAAATCTTAAACGCTTATTTGGAGGGCTCAGTGCTGAATAGTAAACCAATATAATAAGAAACTTGTTTATAAAATAATTTGAACTTTATTTCAATGTCGTAAAGCTTTTGCATTATAAAAATTTGTCCAAACAATATACTGGGAACCATTAGTTCAAGTGTTAGTTTTAAATATCAGCTCGAACCTTACGTCATCATAAAATGAAATGAAATATGTTTGCTATGGATAAAAATATTCTTAGCTAAATTGAACCATATTATAAAGAAATAAGAAAGGGCGGATCTCTAAACGATGTGCTCATATAGAAAAACAAAGGTGGTTAGAATTAAAAACTATATTGACATCCTACATGCATAGAGAAATAGTTTAAACCACACCCAAAAGTAGGTCAAATTTGGACCTTATGTTAATTAGGAAATAAAGTGTAATTTGTGTAAAATTGTATGAAGTTATAAATTTCAGTCTTGGTTTAAAGAACTACCAATGAGGTGCATTGAAACTGGGAGCGCGGGATTTTCAGGATCTCTGGTGGGGATGCATAAAACCGCTTGCACGAGGATTTCTCGTGGCCATTCGCAGTGACTGTTAGACAACGCTCTATAGTGGGTATTTAGGTCATTTAGGTTACCTATATTATGACCTGGCCTGGACTTTGCTAGTATTCCATGATGCTGGTAGAGTTTGGATTGGGGCATAATATAGAGTAATTTGTTTTGGGGTTTTATTTGAATAATTCTAAAGAAGTTCATTTAGTTTGTGTTAATTTGTGTAGTTTTTAACTATTTGATTGATTATTGCTTTGTGATCCAGACCAGCGCTAGTGTTTAAGATTATACTAGTGAAGTCTAGGTTACAAAACAATAGATGTTTTAAAGGTTGTAAAGTTTTGTTTTGTTCACAGTGGAATTTATTAGTTGTGTTTTAATTGTGTTTAATATACATAGTGTTTTGGCTGGGATTATTTTAGTGATTATAACACTGAAATGATTTTGGTTGGAGAACTTTATATATTAATTTAGTTATATATTTCGTAGGTTCTTTCACAAATTATGGGGTAGAAGAGGTTGTCTTCTTCAGCATAGTGCTGGCGACTTAGTGATTCTGAGCGGGTAACCTAGCGGTGGATAACTACAGCTCTAATTCACTAAGTTGAGTCATAGGATCATACCAGGTGGGTCCTGGCAGTTACCTGCGTCTATTAAGACAGGTTTTTACCCCTGGAACTTGGACGATTTGGGTTGTCAACTAGACTTCTTAAAAAAGCCAAGTTCTAGACCAAATTCCGTATCTATATAATTATATATTCACTTTTATATTTACCTTTCCGACTTTACACTTGCTGTCCCAATCCCAAGCGTGAGTGTATTGTCAGCACACGGGGAACTAGGAAGTAGGACTAAATCGGAGTGTCCCCATCCGTCGTACTTAGCTTTAGTCTAGGAGTTTTCCATTGCACATCGGAAAACTACGCGAGTAAATTAAATGTGCAACCCGGGTTGCTAGCTTGCAATTATATCGGTAGAATAGTTGGATAGTTTAGCTGTTAGGGCTAGGGTTTTTATTTGTTTGGTCTAGGGAATTGTAGGATTAATACAGGTTTATAATTTTATCACATCAAAGCCATTAGATATTTGCAGTAGTTAGCTAGGTTACCTTTTGATACTTTATGGCTATTTTAATTACATATTTTGAGTTTAATTATGGGTTTAAGGGTTAGATTTAAAGTATAATTAGCTAGGATGTAGTTGGGGTTAGGGATTGTTAGGATTTTATTACATATATTTATTTATGACTTATTGACAAACCTGACATATTTACTTATGACTTTGAATATATTTTGATCCCTTGCAACACTACTGGTAGAAAATATATTGTGGGGAAAATACAATCCAATAACCACAATATAATGTAGTGCTGTAGAGTCAATTTGCTTATGAAAAGAAAATATTTGTTTTGCCTGTCCCTAGCAGTCAGTATGAAGATTTCATTCTGTTTTCTACGGATCTGTAATTTTCACACCCGACCTTAAAATACAAGGTCTTACTATCATAAAACCTTATTGAAATGATAACCCAATGAGTGATTTACCCGAACTGGATCGAGGCAGATGCAAGATCGTGGTTTATTTTGGTCCGAAAGGTGATTCAAAATGACTACAACTACAGTTTGGATATTATTATTTCATTGCATACTAAAATGTATTACTGAATTACAGTATTCTGGAGAATTAGAGTGGATCAATTACTGCTGCTCTACTACCAGTATTTTGTTATGTTAAATTGTCCCTTTGGATTCCTCTCATTTATGACGAAAATGTCACAACATAATGACATGGACAAATGAAAAAGAGTCCTGTTGTTATGAAAAGATGTCCCTTCAGGACCACAAATATAGTTCCTTCAGAACTGGGGTCGGAAGCCTGTCCATAGCAACTGGGTGATGGCTACGGATATCGCGGAGGAGCGGGCGATGTCTATAACCCCAAAAACAAAATATTGTGACATTTATTAGTAATTGACCTTTGACCAGCTGACTATTACATTTGACAGACTTTACTTACTTAGACAAACTTTACTGACATATTAACTATGACATTCTACTGACATATTGAATTATGACATATCTACTATTGCCTTATCAATTACAACTTATTAATTACATACTTTATCTGCCTAATATACACTTTACATTGACAATCTGCCAATAAACTTACAATGACCTTATTTGTACTCTGACATGCCTAATACTGTTATATTTTACGTTTATTAATTATTTGACATTTTAGGTTTAATAGGCGTAAACAATACATAACTCTTTCCTATATGCGAAAAGGATTTTGGTTACTATTCGCGGTTACAATGTTGGGTCCTACATAAACACTAAACGATCATTTGGCCAATTTACTGATCCAATTCAATATATTAACTTATTTAGTTAGAATTGTGTTAGATTATTTACATTATTTAATTAAATTAGTAAAGGTAATTACGAATTGCGGTATTTTAAAGGTTTTAGAATTTTCAATATTTCTTATTGGAATTTTTAGGAAATAGGTATTTTAGTATTTTAGGCAAGTCTAGATTTAGCTAGGTAGGATAAATAGGGTTTATTTAGATAGACAGAGTGATAGGGGGGGGGGGGGGGAGTGTTACAATTGGTGCCGTAGTGACCAGGATTATATATTTCTATTATATTATGTACTATAATATATATTTACTAATAGTTCGTTAATTTATGAAACTAATATTTTGTAAATTTGGAGTAGTAGTGATCGGGATAATCAATTGGTTCCGTGACCGTGGATAACATAAAATATAGTGTATTACTTCTATTTTGTGATAATTCGTTTTTATAAATGATAGTCAATATCTTGATATAATGTATGCATTTTGATTCGTCTGACTACATTGAGCTCAGAGTTTATTTAATTTGGTTTTATTATTAGTATTAGTAGTATTAGTTACTAGTTTCATTTATAATTTAATTTTGAGTTACATGTCTTGTTTTGGATCAAAGTTGTTGTTATAGTTGATTTGTATCGACGGTCGATTATAACAACACAATTGTTGCTGTGAAGACGGATAGCATATTATGGAATAGAGTTGTGCGTCAATTAGGAAACATTATTATCATTACTTGAAAAACTTATTTTATGCGTACGTATTCAATGCCAAGTTAGTTATAGATAATTTATATTTTACTGCGATTAAATATTAATTCTTATAAAAATTGTATGTAATGATTAAAGATTTTTATTCGAAAGTAGTTAGCTAAAGTTATTAAAGTTGTATATACGGGGAGGCGTACATAGTAATGTTCTTAATATCATTTGATAGTAAATACCTAGCTAAATTTATTAAAGGTGTATGTACGGGGAGGCGTAAATAGTAATGCTCTAAATGTAATTTGATAGTAGTTAGCTAAAATTATTAAAATTGTATACATGGGGAGGCGTACAAAACAATGCTAAAAATAGTGTACAATTGCGGTCATGTTATTCGTTTCTGATATGAATTTTACTAGTTTAATGTAGATTTAAAAATTAGAGGCATACGTCTATATATTTATTCTAACTTAGTTATTTTGTGTAATATAAATTAAATGTAAAAAGTTTCATTTAGTGTAAAATGATCTCAAGTTTAGTTTTGCCAGTTCTAGTAAATCAGTAAACTGTAATGAAATCAATTTTATGTTACGTTACATTTTTACGTCAGTTTATATTAATGTACCTTATTTTATGTTGAATTTGTATAGAAGTCGGTTGCGTACTTTCAATAAATAAAATCAGTGTTCGATTTCTGGACGCAGTAGGTTAAAATAGGAATGTTAGGGATACATGAAAGTACGTATACTTTAGTATATTTACTTGGCAATGATAATGTTTGTCTTTTGTAGTTTTCGGAATATGTGTTAAATATTACGGTTTCATTATTACAATGCCATAGTTTTTGTAGTTTCAGTCATTTACTAAAAGTTGAAAAAAAAAATACTGGTAATTTTATTCAGATAGTATTGCGTTTGAATATACTTAGGTGATGTACATTTACTTTTTTTTGTAGCGGAAGCTAGGCGGCATCATTCTGACATTTAATTTACTTAGATAACTTAAATATAGATAATAGTTGTTCCTAATAAAATACGGTTGTAGTATCTACAGAAATAATAATTACAGGTATATAATTAATTTAATTATATCAATCAAAGTTATATATATATATATCTATTGGGTTTATTATTCAGGGATAAGTTAGCTTTTGTTGTATTACTTTACTCTGTGATTTTGTATCTCGTAATTCTATTTTAATATAAAATAAATAAATTAATCACATACATGCATACATTAATTAGTACACTTTTGTAAATGCATTGTTCGGCATAGGTCCATGAATAAAGCGTGGTATTATAAAAGTTTTAAAAATGATACTAGAGTTAGTCATCCAGTGGCATTACTAGTTTACCTATCATACAGTAATTAGTACTTATTAGGAGACCAAAGGTTATGATAGTGTGTTTCGAAACGGTTTTAAATATAAATCTTGCGGGGTCCGTAAAATAGTCATGAGAAAATAAGTTATAACAAAGAACATTATAAATTTCAATGTTTATGGTCTCATTTGGCATTGGCGTCACTTCACGTCACTCGAGACATTCTTAAAAGTTACCACGAATAGTAAGATTGGTTTACAAAAACATGTCACGATGGCCACTTAACTGAGTTTGAGTTTGTTATGGTTTCAGGTTAAAGTCATTCGTAGAAGCAACAAAAAGTGTTTCGCCAGCTAGCCACTTGAGTGTAACATGAGTGTGGTTTTGTATAACAACGTTATCGCCCGAAGGTAAAGATGGAACGTTTTTTATTTTTTATCGTGTAGGGAATAACTTTTAGTGTGAGGTCAAGTAAATATTAAGATTACTTACATGTTTATATGCCGATATTTTGGTTAGTACTGTAGGCTAACATTATTTTATTAGGTTTACTAATATTGGCTACAATAAAAATAAGTAAAAGAGTAGGTAAATACAAAATAACGTTAACAGCTTTATTCGTCAAGGTATAATAATACGTTGTATAGTTTAATGATTGAGCATTAACATCAATTATTTAGTTTACAAAATACAATAGGTCACTCATACTCAATCATGTTA
Organism: Cydia pomonella; assembly: GCF_033807575.1. Lineage (NCBI taxonomy): Eukaryota > Metazoa > Arthropoda > Insecta > Lepidoptera > Tortricidae > Cydia > Cydia pomonella. The sequence continues at coordinate 3,699,609 of NC_084717.1, read as the reverse complement.
ATTTTGCGTAATTAAACGAATTAGTATTAATAAAGTCCGGGTAGTAATTAGGTTTAGGAATGTGCAAGTTCCTCAGTCGCGTTTAAACAATTGTTTTATTTTATCTAGTGTTGGTTAAATTGGCAGTTTTGGTAGTTTTTGTTGAAGTAACTTGTAATTTTTTGTAATTAGCTCTAACTTCACTGTTTTTGATAATTATATATCGATCTACCATCTATTGTTTTCTGTATAGCTTGCGCACTTTCACTTTAAATATTACTTGGTTTTATTAATAATTTATCTGTATAATATATTGCAACTTACGAGTAACTGTTATTGGCCTACTACTATGTAAAAATACCTATTTATGTAAGTTGTATATTTACGGCTGTTGTTGTTCTGAATACCAATACAATTAAATAAATTAAACTTCCTACGCGTAGACAAAGGATGTTAAGAATATTTCAATTTATAGACTAGAAATATTGAATACGTTGGACTATAATGGTATGTAAGAAGTAGGTTACATCGTAGGTCGAATATACAATTACATATTCATTTACTTTGATAATTTATCTTTTCAGTTGTACATACATTTACAACATACATACATATTTACATATTAAACTATATATGGTTGATATTTATGAGTAGTAGTACAGCAACAACATTTTTTTTCTATAAGCCATATTGTTGTATTTGACTTAAATAGTTTCAGATTTATGATTTTTAAACGTTCACCTAATTTGTTACAATTTGTGATACATATAATGGGATCGGTTTTTGCAGTAAGTGATAAGTTTATATAGGGCTTAGGTAAACAGTCTGTATTTATGTCTATATTACGTGGGAACTTTATAAGTTTTGGCTAAAATCAAGATATATAATAAAATTTAAAAAGATAATTAATTTAACAGTAAGTAGATTAGTCTAAAAAATTTTATATTAACGTTTTATTGCACAAAAAGTAAGTTAGTCTAAAATAATAATTAATTTCAATTATAACTACAATATATTAGAATTTATTCACGATTAAAATTTCTAGATTCAAATAGAACGATTTTATTTTTGTAGTTGGTACTTGTACTTCATTACAACGTTAAATAGTTTTTTTTCATGTTTATGACATACATTTTTAATTTTATTTTGTTGATTTTAAATAATTGCTAAATTTTACATGTTTATTATTATTTTGCTGGGCTCTCCATACTTAGTTATTTTTTATAAAAATCAGGTGCTCTATAAGAGTAGTTGTTTTATTACAAGATAGTTTAAATATCAAAACTTTGATTTGGTAATTTTATTTGAAAATGGGTAAAAGAGTCGTTAAAAAAAAAAGCTAGTTTTTTTTTATATTAGATGTATTGATGGTATGTTTGCTAACAGTAAATTTTCATAAAAGATTGACGCATAATTAATACATTTTATTTCCTTTCAATTTTTTTATTCGCGAAAGTTTTGTTCGATTTTCAGGGGTGTATGAAAGTGAGAATGTTGATGCATAAATATGATTAATGGGTGTTGAAACAAAAAAAAATGCATGTAGGGCCCTGAGAAAATAACAAAACTAAAATGAAAACACTCTTTTTTTTTGACATTCTGACTGAAACACTACACTACACAAAGGAGGTAACACGGTAGTTTGGAGTTAGGTTAGGCTCGCTAAAAAACAACAAGAGCATATTTGCAGATTTATAAACTGCCGCCGTGTTACTTCTACACTACACACAACATCAGATCTAGAAATCACACACCTATCATTAATGTGACGTCATAGTGCTTTCTTCATATGGAAAAGCATAATGCGAAGTGAGTTTAGAAAAATATTAAAATATGATATGTATTATTTAGCTCATTTCGAATCAGATTAATGATTAGTTGTGCTTTTTTATTGGTCAGCACTATTTAGGAAATTTATTATATACAAAATAATGTCAATAATAAATCAATTTATTTTTTGCTTCATTTTAAAAGCAAAGGGGTTAAGCAGAGCTTAATCTTTTAATTATAACGTCCCGTTAATGATGTACATGCTCCAGACTGGGAAAGGCTTTTTGGAGATATAAGTTATGAGTTACGGTGTTGGAATTAAATCTTTTAAAGATGAAAGATAGCGACCCCTCGAGTGGCATCAAATGCTCCTTGGTCCAAAGGTTCAATCTTGTCTTAAAAAGAAATACGTTTGATTCCTTTCTTGGTCGCTAAAATATAGACTCAAGTCGGAAACTCTCGTATGTATCATTAGGATCGGTAGAAGGGTAGGACACTGGACTACAAGCACAACTTCTATTTTCTTGTTGAGGCAAGATTAACTGGTTGCGCCTTTGATTGTTTATTTTTAACATGGCTGAACTTGTAAACTTATTCTTTCAGAAATGTTCATTCTTTTGTTTGGTTTAAACACACACTACACACAGCCGCAACAAAAAAAAAGGCACACACAGAAGGGAAGAATGTTAAAAGGGGGTCTTATTAGAGTCCGTTTGCAATATTTTGATAACAATTATTTTTCTTATTTTGATTTGATTCGAAAATTTACTTTCGCAAATATATTATTAATATATTTAAGCTACAGCAAATTTTGGGAGGCGATTGTAACATGCCAGTACCTCTCCTTGCCTGTTACATATATGAACATAGTATTGATCTTTTTTAAGTCGGTTAAATAAACTTCCTTGTTTGGGTCTCACGGTAATAAATTTCTTTCATAACTGACATCGGTCATATCGTCTGAAATCTTAAACGCTTATTTGGAGGGCTCAGTGCTGAATAGTAAACCAATATAATAAGAAACTTGTTTATAAAATAATTTGAACTTTATTTCAATGTCGTAAAGCTTTTGCATTATAAAAATTTGTCCAAACAATATACTGGGAACCATTAGTTCAAGTGTTAGTTTTAAATATCAGCTCGAACCTTACGTCATCATAAAATGAAATGAAATATGTTTGCTATGGATAAAAATATTCTTAGCTAAATTGAACCATATTATAAAGAAATAAGAAAGGGCGGATCTCTAAACGATGTGCTCATATAGAAAAACAAAGGTGGTTAGAATTAAAAACTATATTGACATCCTACATGCATAGAGAAATAGTTTAAACCACACCCAAAAGTAGGTCAAATTTGGACCTTATGTTAATTAGGAAATAAAGTGTAATTTGTGTAAAATTGTATGAAGTTATAAATTTCAGTCTTGGTTTAAAGAACTACCAATGAGGTGCATTGAAACTGGGAGCGCGGGATTTTCAGGATCTCTGGTGGGGATGCATAAAACCGCTTGCACGAGGATTTCTCGTGGCCATTCGCAGTGACTGTTAGACAACGCTCTATAGTGGGTATTTAGGTCATTTAGGTTACCTATATTATGACCTGGCCTGGACTTTGCTAGTATTCCATGATGCTGGTAGAGTTTGGATTGGGGCATAATATAGAGTAATTTGTTTTGGGGTTTTATTTGAATAATTCTAAAGAAGTTCATTTAGTTTGTGTTAATTTGTGTAGTTTTTAACTATTTGATTGATTATTGCTTTGTGATCCAGACCAGCGCTAGTGTTTAAGATTATACTAGTGAAGTCTAGGTTACAAAACAATAGATGTTTTAAAGGTTGTAAAGTTTTGTTTTGTTCACAGTGGAATTTATTAGTTGTGTTTTAATTGTGTTTAATATACATAGTGTTTTGGCTGGGATTATTTTAGTGATTATAACACTGAAATGATTTTGGTTGGAGAACTTTATATATTAATTTAGTTATATATTTCGTAGGTTCTTTCACAAATTATGGGGTAGAAGAGGTTGTCTTCTTCAGCATAGTGCTGGCGACTTAGTGATTCTGAGCGGGTAACCTAGCGGTGGATAACTACAGCTCTAATTCACTAAGTTGAGTCATAGGATCATACCAGGTGGGTCCTGGCAGTTACCTGCGTCTATTAAGACAGGTTTTTACCCCTGGAACTTGGACGATTTGGGTTGTCAACTAGACTTCTTAAAAAAGCCAAGTTCTAGACCAAATTCCGTATCTATATAATTATATATTCACTTTTATATTTACCTTTCCGACTTTACACTTGCTGTCCCAATCCCAAGCGTGAGTGTATTGTCAGCACACGGGGAACTAGGAAGTAGGACTAAATCGGAGTGTCCCCATCCGTCGTACTTAGCTTTAGTCTAGGAGTTTTCCATTGCACATCGGAAAACTACGCGAGTAAATTAAATGTGCAACCCGGGTTGCTAGCTTGCAATTATATCGGTAGAATAGTTGGATAGTTTAGCTGTTAGGGCTAGGGTTTTTATTTGTTTGGTCTAGGGAATTGTAGGATTAATACAGGTTTATAATTTTATCACATCAAAGCCATTAGATATTTGCAGTAGTTAGCTAGGTTACCTTTTGATACTTTATGGCTATTTTAATTACATATTTTGAGTTTAATTATGGGTTTAAGGGTTAGATTTAAAGTATAATTAGCTAGGATGTAGTTGGGGTTAGGGATTGTTAGGATTTTATTACATATATTTATTTATGACTTATTGACAAACCTGACATATTTACTTATGACTTTGAATATATTTTGATCCCTTGCAACACTACTGGTAGAAAATATATTGTGGGGAAAATACAATCCAATAACCACAATATAATGTAGTGCTGTAGAGTCAATTTGCTTATGAAAAGAAAATATTTGTTTTGCCTGTCCCTAGCAGTCAGTATGAAGATTTCATTCTGTTTTCTACGGATCTGTAATTTTCACACCCGACCTTAAAATACAAGGTCTTACTATCATAAAACCTTATTGAAATGATAACCCAATGAGTGATTTACCCGAACTGGATCGAGGCAGATGCAAGATCGTGGTTTATTTTGGTCCGAAAGGTGATTCAAAATGACTACAACTACAGTTTGGATATTATTATTTCATTGCATACTAAAATGTATTACTGAATTACAGTATTCTGGAGAATTAGAGTGGATCAATTACTGCTGCTCTACTACCAGTATTTTGTTATGTTAAATTGTCCCTTTGGATTCCTCTCATTTATGACGAAAATGTCACAACATAATGACATGGACAAATGAAAAAGAGTCCTGTTGTTATGAAAAGATGTCCCTTCAGGACCACAAATATAGTTCCTTCAGAACTGGGGTCGGAAGCCTGTCCATAGCAACTGGGTGATGGCTACGGATATCGCGGAGGAGCGGGCGATGTCTATAACCCCAAAAACAAAATATTGTGACATTTATTAGTAATTGACCTTTGACCAACTGACTATTACATTTGACAGACTTTACTTACTTAGACAAACTTTACTGACATATTAACTATGACATTCTACTGACATATTGAATTATGACATATCTACTATTGCCTTATCAATTACAACTTATTAATTACATACTTTATCTGCCTAATATACACTTTACATTGACAATCTGCCAATAAACTTACAATGACCTTATTTGTACTCTGACATGCCTAATACTGTTATATTTTACGTTTATTAATTATTTGACATTTTAGGTTTAATAGGCGTAAACAATACATAACTCTTTCCTATATGCGAAAAGGATTTTGGTTACTATTCGCGGTTACAATGTTGGGTCCTACATAAACACTAAACGATCATTTGGCCAATTTACTGATCCAATTCAATATATTAACTTATTTAGTTAGAATTGTGTTAGATTATTTACATTATTTAATTAAATTAGTAAAGGTAATTACGAATTGCGGTATTTTAAAGGTTTTAGAATTTTCAATATTTCTTATTGGAATTTTTAGGAAATAGGTATTTTAGTATTTTAGGCAAGTCTAGATTTAGCTAGGTAGGATAAATAGGGTTTATTTAGATAGACAGAGTGATAGGGGGGGGGGGGGGGGAGTGTTACATCTCCATAGGCAGAACTTATGCAAAAGTGTCCAGTAGTCAGCTATAAATAATAGTTCCAAATCTCTCCAGAGTAGCGCTAGAGTAGCTAAGGACCTAGGCGTTATTGACGGAGTGAACTGCGCTGTCTACAATTAGATTTTTTTTTTCAAGTATTCTAGGAATTGTAGCGCCTATTTAAGGTTTTTTGATGGCACTTTTTGGTATATGGAGATTCCATTCCTTATCACCTTCCGTAAGCGAAAATAATGTGAAATCTCTAGCAGCTTTCATAATTGTCACTGTGACAAGGCACTAACGAAGCGGCACAGAAATCAAACTCCTTGAATATACGAAAAGTCTCAAATTGAATAATTTTCAAGCATCCAAGTCTTTTCTTATTATTGCCCGTCCAGAAGGGCTGAGATGGTCGGCTCTTTATCATTTGTCACCATGCCTATCTCGTTCTAACAAGTATGTAAGTGCGAAAGTGACAGGCATAGTGACAGGTGACAAAAATGCGACCGAAATACCGTTGCAGGAACGGATTAGGTACAATTATAAAAATTGTGACGTGAGAAGTGAGGTGCAGGTGGTTTTTAACTAGTCATATAACTATAATGAAAAAACAATATGACAGAGGTAGGTATCTAAGTAAATATTTCGTCCGTCATTCCGTTTTTTGTAAAGGCACAGTGTTGGATCAAAGGAACTTGGTCTGAAAACTATTTATATTGCTTCCGATATTTTACCTATGATACCGTACAAATATTTATTTATGAAAGTCATACAAAATCTACTGCGTATTAAATCTGAACCCAAGTTGAAAATTTAAAAAGAGAGTGCTAGAATGAAATTTATTCAGAAAGATTCCTTTGAAAGCTCGCTGTTTTTGGATTAGCCTTTCAATTCTCAGTCATTCTGAATTTAGAATCTTATTTGAACAGATTTAGAAGCTTAGTTCGGATTAACGAAAGAGCTCAGTTGGTATCTTCTTAAAATGTGGCCAGGACCATAGAAAAAAATTGCCATGGCGCGCCGCGCGAAACTTGCGATGGAAGATATGGCCATTGCGGGGGTTGTAATATTTTACCTCAACAATTCTGAAAATATACTACTGGGGGCCTACCGCGAAAACCGAAATTCGCAAATTGCGGGGATTTTTCTCTTTTACTCCGATTAAGACGTAATTAGAGTGGCAGAGAAAAATGCCCGCAATTGACGAACTTCGATTTTCGCGGTTATAGCTCTGTTCAAAATTTTGCTCGTCCCTCGGCTATTTATACTAAAAATTATACTTCTATGATATGCAGGGTAACGATATACAATTGAAATGAAGGAAAAGTAAACAAGAGTTAACTTTAACATAGTAAAAGGTTTTGGTTTGACTCTGCCTTTCCAAATGTAACTACTTTCAAGTAAAAACGTGAAATAGCTAAATAAAAACTAAAATTTAGCGTTAGCCCACACTGTTCAAGTATATTTTCTCGAAATAAAAACATAGCGAAAATAATGTGAAATCTCTAGCAGCTTTCAAAAGTGAAACAATGATTCAGATTTTCATATTTCATATTATTATATTCCGAATAACTGAATGTATAGGTAGTCAGATTCAAAGGAATATTTCTGTGTAGGGCGATGGCGAGGTGATAGTTATTTTTGTAAAATGAAAATGGCCTTTTTCAGATAAAGCCAAAAAAAAGATTATAGTAGTACACATCAGCATTTCAAAAACTATTATATTATGATAGACATTTTATACATTTACACACATCAAAGAATTTAGTACTTAAACAGTTATTTAGTGTATTTACAACGTTTTTTTGTTACATTTAAAATTTTAACAAGCCCTCCATATAATAAGCCTAGGCACTTACGGTAAAATGTTTGGCATATGTTTACCAGTAGGGCTAATATGGTCGGCTTTTATCATCTGTCTCCATGTCTGTCACGTTCTAACAAGTTTGTAAGTGCGAAAGTGACGTATGGCATGACAAGTGATAGAAATGCGACCATGACACCGCCTCTGAATTATATATTTTTTCGAAATTTAATCCTTAGAATAAAAACCTAATTACTTCTGTAAACGCCAGATGTAATTAGGTGTTTATATACATAATAAGGTATTTATTAGATCAGTTAGGGCCAGGTTAGGTGTTGTTTCTGCAATAAGTTAAATATTCTTTGAAGTTATATGTATTGTGGTTCCAGGATGTATTTAAGTTTATTTGCTAGTTCTATTTTAACTGCGGGCGTAACAACTGATTTTTAAGAGAAAAAGAAATTTTATTGTTAAATTATAAAAGTGACCCTTACATCAAATAATGTTATTCTTAATTTTTATAGTAATCTAACCTAATTTAGACATGGATAGGTTTAAAAACCTTACTTTTTCTCGAGGACGGCGTTTGATAAGAAAATGAAGGTTTTCTGTATTATTATACTCATCGCATTTTAAACGTTGCATTTAAAAAAATATAGACAAGTGTACTCAAGGCTCGGCGGTTTTAAAATAACGGTAAATACCGGTTTATTTCGGTTTTACTCCGAACTTTCATAAGAACGCGAACGTTTTAAGAACTTTATTGTAACCTAAATAAACCGGTTTATACGATGAGCGACGAGACGGCCTGCCGCGTGAGAGCTTTATGAAAATCTCCTTAAAATCAAAATCAAAAGGTTTAGCGCCAAGTAACGATAACGGTTTTCAAATTTAACCGTTTTCCGAGCCTTGGGTGTACTATTTTTTATTGAAAGACAAAAATATTTGCTAAGTATTTTTGTTATAGTTCTAGCTTCATGTGATTGAACTAATAGTTCTAGCTGTTTTATTTGAGCCTTGTTAGAATAAATTTTGGCTCATTTTGTGAGTAACGAAAAACTAAAAAAAAATCTTGTCATATGTCTTGAAAACAGCATAAAAAGGGGCGATTCACTAACACGTATGATATATATTAAATGGATATCTCCACTTTCAATTTAGCTTACAATTACTTAATGTAACATAGTACAAAATTGCGATTTCATAATTCGCAAAAATTATATATCGTTATTTAGTTCTCACATACGCAAGCTCGGAGCTTTTGAATAAAAAAATTCGCGGCATGATCGCCTCCGAGAATCCTTTTGTATAAAATTACGATTTTTAGACTCAAAGTTCGGACAAGCGTGGGAATCCTAATTAAATATTGAAATTGAAAGACCGCTTTCAACGATATGAAGGGACTATTTTTACGTTTATTGTCTCAATAAATTTTTATAGCTTTTGTAATAATAGAAGATTTTATTACAAATTCTCCTTATAATTTGGTTTAGCGTAGTGCATGTCTTAATCTAAAAAGTTAACTTACATACTGACTGACAAGTCACAGCACACTTTGATTAAATCAACGTAACTAACATTCACTATTCTGCCAACAATGACGCTTGCTCTTTATAACGGGGTGAAAAGAGACAGCGTCCAAATGTGACCAAGAAAAGTGATACGTGCCCTCGGCACGGATCTACTCGAGGTAACGTTGTAAGGACGTATAGCTAAAAAATAACAATTAAAATTATCGCTCAAACATACGTCTTCAAATCAATAGCTAAATTAAAAATGTACTTCTGCTATTCGTTTTCCGGCTAGCGATTGCAACGCAAGTATTTTAAATAAATTGTTCAAATAATATGAAGGTCAAGCAAGTGAGTTAATTTATAGAAAAGGGACCTTATACATGATTGTCATATCATGTTTATCGGGCAACTGTATTGTGGTCGAAACTTGTTTTAAGAAACGCTCTCTATAACACACTTGACCGAGCAAATAATAAGGAATTTTTAATAAAATTCACATGATCATATTTCACAACAAACTGATGTAATTATTATTTCTTATAGATAAATTTAAGTTACATAATAACAATCGATAGCCGTAAACGCATTATTAAAAGAAGAAAAAAAAAACACGAAATTAATAAAAATTACTTCAAAACATCTTGTGTGATTATCATATGTACAACATCCAAGTAAGGAATTAGCTTTTTTTTAATTTGAAAAAGCTCACTGTATCAATTTAATTTGAAGTATATGTATACTTTAGACATTTTACTAGCTATGTGCGAATTACGTCCCACCAAAATTTGACGGATGACATCCCGTATATATTAACAAGTTTGAAGTTTATGACAACTGTCAAATTTCCAAGGGAAACCGACGCCAAGCAGCACCACTGTCATGCACATAGCTAAACTGATTTTATGACGTTTTGAATTTCACTAATTTGGTCCGTACAACATAAGTACTGTTACATCACGTAACAGGGAGTCTTGACATGAATTTGAATGTTTATTTGTGTTGGGTGAAATTGAATTTATTTCATTCATACTTGAAATATATTATTGCTAAACAAGAGGGTAACAATTTATTGCGAAAAAAATATTTATTACGAATTAAATTTTGACTAAACATGCCACGTCGTAAGTTATAAATATTATTACTTACTACATATTATTAAGCAAGTACTAAAACAATAGCAGACAGATAACTATTATTTTAAGTTATTTAACAATTAATTGCATTTAATCATTTAATAAGATAAAATCTTTGAACAGATTAATTTACGCTCATTTCAAGATAGTAAGGAGCATTTTAGTTTTTGAATTAAAGGAATTCAAATGACGCAATATTAAAAAAGTAGGTTTATCTTGCATAAAATTAAAAAAAAAAACATAGCCACCCCACAATTCAAAGTCACCCCAAGTTACTAAGAACTTATTCTTAAAGTTAAACTTTGTCTACCACATTTCTACAGTAGCTTGCTGACACCACTTGTCATGAACAGTGCATAATATTATTATTTGGTCCACCATTTTGTTACCTACAATATCTACGTGTGATTTTACAAAATATTTGACACTACTATAAATGTTTAGCAATACATTTTCTCAAAATCGTGACAAGTGGATGTGCAAGGTTAACTGATTGTACAGTCACGTCAAAAAATATTGGCAATAAGATCGTGTATACATATTTTTTTCAATTTATCCGTATCAATATTTATAGACGTGACTGTATGAGATGCGCTAAGTCACAAAAATCGTACCCCTGAGTTTGACAGTTTAAGAGGGCGCTGTATGGTACCATATATACTGTGGTAACTAAGAAGCCAATTCTAACTTACATTGTGACATTAAAATTATATCTAAATGTCAGTCGCCGGTGCGTTTCGCTCGCGCCAATACGTGTACTGACAAGTACAGGTGAATTGACTGATATCATTTTGATATAACGTAAGTTTTAATTGGTCTCTAATTTCTTAAACGTCAACTATCGTTAACCAGAGTTTTCGAATGATGTGAGAAGCTGTACAGCAAAATTAATATTAGCTGTCAAATTCGAAGTACGATTTGTGTTAGATTTTACACATTTAGTACAATTTAACCAATATAAAGGGGTCAATCTTCAAAAATCCCATTCCCCTGGCCATACATATTCGCAGTCTCATTTTAGGTAACTGTAACCCGTGCCAAGTTCTATCTATAGCCAAAACGGCGTAGCGGAATCTCTTGGGAATTGCGAATAGGTATGGTCAGGGGAATGAGATTGCTGAAGAATGACCCTTTTATTATTTATTTATTATATTGGCAGGTAAAACAATAATGTAGTGTGGGATGACCTCAAAAACGTTCTACACTGAATAAAAAGATGAATCCAATTTCACCCAACCTACACAGTCGCTCACTAAACAAAAAACAATCAAATCTACAAATCAATCGTGAGGTAACCCGTGTTACCAAATCCAACTCCACACAGCATGGAACAACTTATACTGTACGTAAGTCGACGCTATGAAGAAAGCGTGCAATATGAGAAACCTCAGATTGTCCTGTCTGACTTGTCTCACAACTTGAGTGTCAGATGTGGTCGGGAACTGACCGGTTCTGTAGTATTCTTCTAGCATTCTGTCCTTTTCTATGAATCTGTCGTACAGCCACTGGGTCATACCTTCTGCGTCTGATGGTATCTACGAATTAAAGAAAAAAAGAATGTCAGTGGCTCCGAAACATAATAGAGTGGCGGCCAGACATACGTCATAGCAAAAAAGTTTTTCTATGAATATCCCCTTAATAGATAATAACAATCCCCGACTATGAAACCTAGATCGCGGTGCCTTTGGTAGGTAACAGGTAATAAAGTGGTATAAAATTATGCCTTAGATTTTTATTCTACCTATAAAGCATAGTTTTTACATATTTTAATTTGTAACAACCTTAATAATCTTAAAATGTCCATTGCCAGACATAGTAAAGTTACTCTCTCTGCTATTCCTATACAATACGAACTGTTCACATCAGGAAATCTCTTGACAGAGTGATCATCATTTCGGGGACACTCGACGCACCGCCATTCCACTCTGATAAGATTATTCTAACCTATTCCCGTAAAGGATTAGTAAAGGAAGTGCAAGCACGTACTGCTCAACCTTAGAGTTGGACAAATTTGAGAAGGGTATCGTGCCAGGGTGGTCTAGTTGTGAGGACGTTAGGCACGCAAGGTGAAGATGCCGGCTCGTTTCCGGCTTCAGCCATCGGTGGACTTGGTCACTTTTTCTTTACTATATTATATAAATTTCAGTTTATAAGATTAGCCCACTACTAATGTCACAATTGATGAATGTTGTAAAGGAAGAGTACGGAAACCAGAATAACAACAAAATCTCACCTCAGTGATTGGATAGAGCCTGTAATGTAACCGTATGCTGCAGGGGGGTCTGATGCCGCACACCACGTCCTGAATCAGATGCAGTGGCACTCTGTCTGGGTACGCTATGGTCACGTCCAGCACCCATTCTAAATGCGCGCTGGTGGCGGCGACGGCTCGAGGTACGTTTCGGGTGGAATGGTTTTCTGAAAAATACGGTGGCACATCATTATCTTCAGGTGCACTGAGATCAGCCAGCAAAGTTTTTCAAAAATCGTAGCGCTTTTTTAATTCATTATACGGTTGCCGAAAATATAAATAGCAAAGTTGAGGTCTTTCTCCAGTAACTTCATTGATTCGAAACGATAAACAAAAACCACTAACATAGCTCCCAAACGCACCATTAACATCCGCGATCCCTGGAATGCATATATTACCATATATATGAATAAAATAACTTGTAACATCAATCTTACCTCTTTTGCTGTTTTCGTTCTGAGATGTGCCGGGGCAGTTCTCCCTATGCGGTCCGATCTCTTCCATGATGACCTTCATCGCACCGGCGCGTGGCAGAGTAACGTACTCCAGCTTTGGCAAGTTATTCTTATCCGCGAATCTGGAAATTTTGAGGTATTAGTCACAATTATCTGGCCGAATGTTAGCTTTCAAGAGATTCTAATCAGCATACAGCAATTTCGTTGCGTTTTTTATTAGTTAGTTACTGTCTTTATTATCAGAGTAGCTCGACGGTATCACAACAGCTAGCAAAATTGCCCAGTAGTAAGTGGCAGATCAAGTGATCAACAAATAAATTGTATATTCCAAAGATTAAATGTAGAATCTGGAAATTTTACCTGTCACAAAGAACAAGGTGAAAAATTAAAACCGATAAGGGATTACATTGACCTCTGACTTATTTTTCTCCGCTAAATCGCTAATGCAGGAAGCCATCTTAAGGGTAGAGAACCATCAACTGCCTCTTGAGCGGGATATCGCTATTAACGATGAGACCAAGCTCTTTTAGAGATACGAGAGACAGAACATGTACCTCTGGCTTATTTCTCTCCTCTTATGCAGGAAGCCACCATACAGGTATAGATCCATTAACTGCCTCCCGAGAGGGATGTAGCTATTGACGATGTGGCGAAGCTCTTCTAGACATGGGAGAAAGAGAGAACACTTACCTATGGCTTATTTCTCTCCTCTTATGCAGGAAGCCACCTTCTGGGAAGAGAACCATGAACTGCCTCCCGAGAGGGATGTAGCTGTGGATGATGTGGCGACGAAGCTCTTCTAGGGACGCATCTCGTCTAGCACGGCCCTGCGCAATGGAAACATAATAATTAGATTTTATTGTACTAAAAAAATAACGATTTCGCTTTTAACTCTGTCTCTGATATTTTAGTATACAGAACCGACACCTACATCGAATATAGAAAAACGTGTTTAGTTCACTATAGTCAGACCAATCTAACTCTGCACAGACTTTTACAATGATGATGTTATTTTGAGTTTAGTGTGGAAAATTCAAACTACTGGGACGTAAAGCTGCGATACTAAGAAAAAATAAAATATAATCCTTTTCTTCGCGTCTATAGATAGTTTCTTGCTAACATATCAAATAACACGACAGATGGCGCTGTACACAGCTGAGACATTTCTACACCGTACCAACGAAATATTCACGACGTATGCATTAGATAATGTTTGGTGAGTGATTTTTGGCAAAATATTTATTCACACACAAAAAGAGCTCCTTTCTTGGAAATTTTAGGAGTACAACATAAAAGTTTTTATACTGACTGGTGTAAGATAGAACGCTCTTTTACATTTTTTTTTTTACTTACAAGAGAATAATAAAACAAAACATACACATAATCTTCTTTGTAGCTTAAAACATTAACAAAAACCCGTACATCAGATATAACCGATCGTTAGTATTGTTTAGTAGATCCGGGCATTCGATAGGCTATCATCCTTTATTTCAGTAATGGATGAGCCACGAAAACCGATACTAATTGCCAGCGTTCCAATTAAACAAAGTAAAAACACCGACAAATTGTACCCGATGATAAATTTCTTTTTATCCATTGGAAGTTATTTTGACTGATCTACACAGAATAATAAAAAAGCGGCCAAGTGCGAGTTGGACACACACACAAAAAGCGTACATAAATTGTTGGGGGTAGCACAGGAGACGTCAGATTATTGGCGCGAGTAGACCAGAACCTACTGTGTACAAGAAGACGTACAAGAACGGTGGATGGCAGTACTTGCTCTGGCGAGAAGTGTGTTATCATGAGTCATTACTCATGCTCATACTTTAAAGAAATTACATTACTAACTGATAGTGTTTGGAATTGGAATGAAGGAATTACGGCAAGGAATGAATTAGTTTAAATTCCCTTACCTTGCCTTTTTTACCTTGCTTCAGTATTGGAGTTATTTCAATGTAATGTCACTAGAAATGACATAACTATTGACAGTGTAATGATTAGAATTACGGAATCACGAATAACGGAACAACGTCCACCCCTTCCCAGAAAAAAATATTTATATGGCTTAGTCGTTTATCAGATAGCCCCAACGATTTGCTTTCCCTTTGAATTAATTACCCTGACAGAGCAGCCGCTACAAATGAAAGCTTCCTAATTCAAAAAATGGAAACCTGTGCTGTCAATGCACTAACCACCTAATCATTCACTTTAAAATAAATTAGCAATATTGATTCTATTTTTATGAAGTGAAAGTAGAAAATGGCGTAAACGTTAATTATAAGGGATACCCTTTCAAGAGGTTATCGCTTAAGAACGGGTATCCGACATTCGAAAAGAGAACTGCTTACCCGTATTATGAAGCACATAAAAAGCCAAATGAAAAGGTTTTACAGAGCTTTGGTAAGTAAAGCCTCACGAAATATCCTCTCCAAAACCCGCGAAGGGGATACCAGACCAGTTCCTGTAATAAGGTTATTAAAAACAAGAGATAAATTGAAAGTAATAGGTACCATTATTGAATATTCAATTTCGAAACAATATTGCAACGACACGCCTTTAATTAAAGGGCAGTTTGCCAAGGTCAGTTGTATACGATTTAATAAAGTTTTTTTCTGACAAATCTCAAAAAATAATTGTATTACTCCATTATTATACAGTAAAACTTGGTTTGATGGGACCTGGAAAAGTGAGAAACTTCCATATCTGGGACTTTAGCACTGAATTGTGTCTGTTAGTGAGACAAAACAAACCTCTCTTCTTCTTCCTCGCGTTGTCCCGGCATTTTGCCACGGCTCATGGGAGCCTGGGGTCCGCTTGACAACTAATCCCAAGATTTGGCGTAGGCACTAGTTTTTACGAAAGCGACTGCCATCTGACCTTCCAACCCAGAGGGTAAACTAACTAGGCCTTGTTGGGATTAGTCCGGTTTCCTCACGATGTTTTCCTTCACCGAAAAGCGACTGGTAAATATCGAATGATATTTCGTACATAAGTTCCGAAAAACTCATTGGTACGAGCCGCGGTTTGAACCCGCGACCTCCGGATTGCAAGTCGCACGCTCTTACCGCTAGGCCACCAGCGCTTCCTGAGACAAAACAAACCTCTACACCATGAAATTTGACCGGTGATTAGGTATATTTTTTCTATTGAGTAATTGATGGCGATCACATTTAACTATGGATCCGACACCGAAATAAGAAAAATGTCTGTCCCATGCATTGTGGCTGGTCCGATGTTGATATTTTCTGATCGGTGATCGCCAACGATGACTGAATTAGAAAAATTGGTTTCTGATTACCAACTAAGCGTGTATAATTTTATTGAATTTGTATTTGTGTGTGAGAGTTCTTTCGGTTTTTTCGTCATAATTCCCTCTAAACATTTAGATAAACTTCTGAGTGTAGTTAATCGTCATAATTAGCTCTATAATCGAGATACCGAGTGTATTTTACCTCTTTAACTGAGACTTTTTTAAGATTACCTTTTCTCAATTGTTTTCTTTCTATTATATAAAGCATAGTTCATATAGAATTGGCACATAATTAGCAATGTTTAAAAAATAATAATTCCATGGCGGGAAAAAAATTGACAATTACAGTTCAATCACCAACCTTCAAAGTATTAATTGTCAAAATATTTTTTTCCTAGCTTTTTGCATTTTAAAGTTTTCGACCATGAAAATTGAGAACAGGAGATTGATTGTGCACAAATACTTCGAAAATTCTTATCGATCCTGGACAAAGACAGCTAAGTCGCTTAAGATGTTAAAAGCTAGTATTTATGGGGTCATAAAACGTTACAAGGAGACTCTATCAGCTGACAGGAAAACACAAACTAATCGGAGGTCTGGTACAAATAACAAGATTTTGGGAAAAAAGACCTAAGGTCACTCAAACAAAATTCAGGACGGTCTAATTACGATTTATCCCAAAAAATCAAAGAAACTTCTAGAAATATAAAGATGATTCACCTCAGAGGTGGCTATAAGAGCTATCGAGCAATAAAACAGCCAAATCGGACTGTTAAACAGATCCGACAAGCTAAAACACTAGCTCGACTATTGTACGACCCAGTATTGACAGAATTCGAAGGTTGCTTGTAGTTGGACGACAAGACGTATGTAAAACTCGATTTTAATCAACTACTCGGTTCGAAGTTTTATATGGCCAATAATAGAGGTCATTTACCCGAAAAATATAAGTTCGTGAAACTTGACAAGTTCGCAAAAAAACATATGATATGGCAAGGAATTCATAATTGCGGCTGTAAGACGAAAAGTTTTATAACATAGTCAACAATGAAGTCGGACCTTTATATTAAAGAGTGCTTAGAGAAATGAGTATTGGCATTTATTAGATCCCATAACGGTCCTGTGAAATGTTGGCCAGATTTAGCCAGCTGCCACTACTCAAAAAAAGTTTTGGCATGGTATGCTAATAATCAGGCCAAATACATACCCCGCGAGATGAATCCTTCGAATCGTCCCCAATTTCAATCTATCAAATACTATTGGGCAATCATGAAATAAAATTAAATAAGTCTAGTCAAATTGTCCAGGGTATCAATTCATTGCGATCTACAAGAAATCAACACGCCAAAAATGTCGACAAAAGTGTTGTGCAGAAAATGACGGGGGTCCATTATGAAAACAGTTCGTAATTATTAACATAACAGAGATTTTTTTTTAATTTATACATATTTGAAAGCTAAATACATTACTATGTAAAATTCACCATTCATAACTTTCTTATTTTATTAACTTAAAAAAATAACAATCTTCTAGTGCGTACCAATTCTATATGAACTATGCTTTATCTGCCTTTGTATTTGAGAAAAGTCAATTTGATACCTTGGCAGTTGATGATTACATTTCAAATTGAATACTCATGATAAGCTCACGGGTCAATAAGGGATTATTCTCTGCTTTTAAAAGCAAAAAGGCGTATTTTACGTGCGTTATACAAAGACATTGTCCTTTTTTGCTCCAACAACCCAGTATTGTCGAAGAAAAATCCAGTATTAAAGAGTTTCTGCGTCATTACGACCATAGGGGCCGATCACTAATGGATATCGACATGGTTTCGATGAGAATGCAGTTTCGGACCCTCGTGGTCGACCCCCGACGAAGGCATCACGGAGGGTTTGCCTTTGACAAATTAACGGTGAAAAAAACAATCCTGCCCTAATGAAGGTACCGTTAGTCAAAATTGGTCACACATAAATGCGAAGCGTGTTTCTATGACACAGCGATATTGAACTTTGAAGAGAATGTGATTTATAATGGTCCCATTAGCAAGAATTTGCTGCAACGTAGTTCCTAGTTGTTTCTAAGCAACCTCGTACGTTACCTTACCGAACTGTGCGTAATCTTTTCAATTCCTTTCCAACTATGGATTGAGCAGTTACCCAAATACCTTGGGTTCACTAACCCATACAAAAGAGGACGAAATCATCTGTATCCGTACTCAAAACACTTTCCAATGCAGTACTCTGTAAGGTATCAGTGTCCAAGCTTCTTAGTAGACAGATTTATAATACCGTGATCCACCCAATCTTAATGTATGGGTGTGAGGCTTGGACACTAATGCTAGAACATCCTTCTAGTCACAGGGCGTAAGCTTAAGCAGGATTCTTTTTTTCATGCGTATTATGAATGAATGGAATGAATGATAATCTTTGTTCTCAGGAAACTATTGGCCCATAAATTAGTTTACATATTATTATTATAATAAATCTAAAAACTAAAAACACAAAATTATGCGATGCAGTTCGCAACCCCGCAGTGTCAGGGAGCCGGCCGCGGAACCGCCGGAACTTGACACTATTCGGCCAAAACTCCTCCTTGGAGAAGGTCGTTAGGTGATCAGCATATCCCGGGGTTTTCGGTGCGGGAATGTTTTCTTGTATTTATAACTTTGTCTATTGTAAAATAATTACCAAACTATGAATTAAAAATAGAAGGTAAGCTTAAAATGCGCTTAGAAATATTAAAATAGTATTGGTTTTTATAGTTTTGACCTGTTTTTTCGCTTCCTATAGACGCAGATAAATTCAGCATCCCCTTTATAATAGTTATGTGGATATTCAGTCTTATTATAGTTGTGTGGGTAATAATATACAATCCTTTAAAGGTAGCGTTATCAAAGATGGCACAGTCGCGGCGGAGCGATCAAAGTAAACAAACTCACTCATCTTAGCGTTAATCCCGGAAGCCTATTCGAACTTAAAATTTCTCGCGTGCATTTTGCACGTGCATTAAATGCACGCGCGAATGATAGCTAAATAATATATGTTTAATGTCAAAATGTACATTTCAATTGGCCCACGGTCTTTCATATAAAGATAAGATTCTATTCATCATATTGGAGCAAACTCAATACCTCAATGACCAACGCACGGCCATTCAGGAAACATCGGGCATTAAGTCTAAGTGGACGTAAAGGACCTATACAGACCTAGGTCCCACGAGAGCATTGAACCGGCTCCAATCTAGCATCCGAAGAGTTTTCCGATAGCTAACGATCGACGGATTGGATTGAGGTTGTCCATTGTCGCCGACACGACACTCGCGAACCCTCCGCCAAAATGCCGCTCCCATACAATCGAAGTTACGCTCTCATTCTAAAACATGCTGAAATAACATGCAACTTGGCATGAACATTTAAGTAACATATCTATGTTTGTATTTTTGTTGTTGCTAAACTTTGTAATACAAATAAAATGAGACAAGTAGAAGTTTTATATGTAAAACGATTTCTCACTCTATTTTATATTATCCACTAAAATTACTACCAGACATAAGACCCGATTCGAACTTTAAGATACGTCAAATATTAGGTCTAGATACAATATGGACCAGATATGTCAAGTGTCAAAAGTGACGTTTCTTCAAACAAACAAGTCAATTTTGACACTGACATATCCGCACCATAACGAACCTAGACCTAATATTAAACGTATCTTATAGTTTGAATCGGGCCGTTAGATATATGTTACTTGAATGTTTATGCCAAGTTTCATGTCATTTCAGCAAGTAATATTAAAATAAAATATATATATATATATATATGATCTGCTGAATTGCACATTATGTCCACCTTCGATCAAAAACTTCACTTTTTACACTGGCAGATCGATACCATATCAGTATCATATTGGAATGAGATTTAATAACCAAAACTAGAATTGGCCTGTAGTTCAGTAAAAGATTATGACAACAACAAGAAAAAAGATTATAAATGCAAAAAATATAGAATATAAGTCAAGCGTTAGTGTGTTGATACAGTCAAAAATTAACTTTTCTAATAAAACATATCGTGACCTTTTATAGTTAGGTATAACTAATTCGATTTAATACATTTGTAAAAGATAACGATTTACTTTAATAGGATATAATTAATATTTTTAAATTATAAATAGCCGCGGTCGAATGTATTTAGTGAAAAAACCTAGTTGAACATGGGCTAAATACATCCAAGCGATTAAGACATACGCTATAAGCTATAAAGGTTAGATAGGTTATTTAATTGGTAAATATTTACTCGTAATCTTGGCATCAAAATAGCTTTGCTGCATACATGTCCTAAATATCCATACTATTGCCACACTCAATGCAGCTTCATCGGTTTTCAAATCTTTTAAACGTAGCATCGAAAATGATTCTAAAAGTGTCGGACTCGATGGAGAAGCGGCCGTTCGTGAGAACTCCCACGTAGTGACCGGTGTGTTCAATCGGCAAGGAAATGCTCAGCGGTGTGTTTTTGCAGGCCGATATTCGTGTCGTTTTGATGACATCTCTCCGTATAAGGTCAATACGAATAAGTGCGGCTGGCCCACATTGTGGCCCATTTACACATTAATTTGTGTATTGAGAAAACGGTTCATGATGCAAGAGGCTGGTAGAGTGGATCTTGGGAAGAGTCGCGTCCAGCAGGGAAGCCAAAAATGCGTTAGTATGATGATATTAAAAGAACAGCTGGATCGAAATGGGTACATAGAGTGCAAAACAAACTAGAATGGCAAAAATTTGACGACCGGTTTGGCCTAGTGGGTAGTGACCCTGCCTACGAAGCGGATGGTCCCGGGTTCAAAACCTGCTAAGGGCATTTATTCGTGTGATGAGCATGGATATTTGTTCCTATGTATTTAAGTATTTATAAATATTTCTACATTATATATATCGTTGTCTAAGTACCCTCAACACAAGCCTTATTGAGCTTACTGTGGGACTTAGTCAATTTGTGTAATCATGTCCTATAATAAAAAAATTGTAATTTTTTTTTAAGGAGGCCTACATCTCTGGATTGAAAAGAGCTAAGAAGAAGAAAAACAAGAGATGACATGCTACCACGTTTACTACCCTTTCTCAAGTCATCACTATACCTTATAAAATAAAGTCTTTTTTTTTCATCTATCAATAGAGTGATTCTTTAGGAAGATTTAAGTGTAGGTATAATTTGTTAACCCATGCGAAACTGGGGCGGGTCACTAGTGTATGTTAAATAATTTGTACATATATTGAGTTTTATGGATGATCGAAGGGTGTTGTAGTGTAAAAGGGTGTATCATGCAGTTCAGCAGTGACCGAGTGGTTCCATTTTTATCGCTTGTCACTATGCCCGTCACTTTCGCACTTACATACTTATTAGAACGTGACAGGCATGGTGACAAATGATAAAGAGCTAACCATCCTAGCGCTACAGTTGTGCTGCTTGCGACGTTGCGTTGCATTTTACGAAAATCGTACCTATGTGTGATGTATGTTTACTTTGCCGTGGGTGCAAAGTGGACTTGGATCGTGACATGATTCAAGTTTAAGTCGAATCGGGCCCCTGGATGGCAATCTGCAATCCGAAGCGCTTTGAAGCTATATATCAGAGTTCACTTTTGAAGAGATCTTGCTTTCAAATGGTTGATTTGGCTCAACCGGACGATGAGTTCAGTCTAATTTAATTTGAGCTAGTCCAAACGAACGCTCAAAATGAGTTAGGAGTCTAATCTTGTCATTCGAACTTTGGATTCTAAATTCTAATGATGCTCCTACTCTGCAGCTGCAGTTATATAAGTGTGAGGCCACACTGGTGCGTTGCGGTGCGTTACGTCGCATCGCGTGTTACGAGCACACAAAAAATAACAAAAGTTATTAACAAAAAAAAACGCTATCTCAAGAAGGATTAAGATTTAAGAAATCATAATTAAAATTATACTTGCAGAACTCTATCTCCATTATTTGTACTTTTTATTGAACGCTGAAAATAGGTATCCGCGCGTGATTTTGGGTATGGGCGTGAGGCTGAATATTTTTTAAAGGTATGGCGGTAACAAAAAAGAAAGTTTGAAAAAAGTATTGAAATTTTGGGACACAACACAAACTGATAACTAACTGGAAATAACACAAAAGTGGCAAAAAGGTCACAAAAAAGTAAGAAAAAAAAGAAACGCTCAAGTGTCCGTTAAAAACAACTCGACAATAGTTAACAATGTCCTCGAACTTGCGGCTCATTACCGCCCTTATAATACAGATACTGAATACACTAGCGGCCAATGAAAACAGGTGTCTAAATAAACGAAAGATTATTAATGACATACTTTGAATTCATAATTTATTAAATTATTTTTTGGACTTAAATTTGATTTTTTTAATTACCAAATAATACCAATAATACCAAAAACTAATACTAAATAAAATTAAAATATGTCTAAAAAGTTTGGCCTTTTTGGCATAGTGCCGAGGATGCTGGCAGCATTTCCCCGCTGTATTACGAAGCTAATACGTTGTGCGAGAAAGCTGCCAGCTCTTCGATCACCTGTGAAGTCGACCAGCCTTTTCTATAACTCTTTATAAGTTGCAGAGCATTATTAATTATACTACTTGTAGGATGAATGGCTACTACATGTAAATAAATAAATATTATAGGACATTATTAAATAAATAAATAAATATTCTAGGACATTATTAAATAAATAAATAAATATTCTAGGACATTATTACACAAATTGACTAAATCCCACAGTAAGCTCAATAAGGCTTGTATTGAGGGTACTTAGACAACGATATATATAATATATAAATATTTATTAATACTTAAATACATAGAAAACACCCATGACTCAGGAACAAATATCCATGCTCATCACACGAATAAATGCCCTTACCAGGATTTGAACCCGGGACCATCGGCTTCGTAGGCGGGGTCACTACCCACTAGGCCAAACTGGTCGTCAATTATTACACAAATTGACTAAGTCCCACAGTAAGCTCAATTAGGCTTGTGTTGTGGGTACTTAAACAACGATATATATAATATAGAAATACTAAAATACTTAAATAGAAAACACCCATGAGTCATGAACAAATATTCGTGCTCATCACACAAATAAATGCTTTTACTAGGATTTGAACCCGGAACCATCGGCTTCGTAGGCAGGGTCACTAACCACTAGACCAGACAGGTCGTACTTTATTGCTTGTAATAAGCAAGAAATGCAAGCTTGCAAGCCAAATAACAACTTTTCACGGCGATTCACAGAAAATATTTCTAAAGTTGCGTCTAATTACCACTAGTCTCTATAGAGCACCACGGTAATGAGCTAGGCATCTTTTCTCAGCATCGAAGTCTCCCGGAGCAACGGTATTCTGATTTTTAAATCTGTTACGGTTTTGATATTGATACGATACGATCAAGCTTGCGCTTATTCTGATAATGCTAAGCTAATAGCAGTATCTCAACTGAAAATTTAACGCCAACATCTTAAATTTTTTTATCCTTCCATTTTCTAGATCATTTGTTTTCAAGATACCGCGATTTAGCCATTCATTGAAAATTTGAGTTGATAAAATTATCTCCTGCAAAGAACCCTAACTTCACCGTCGGGCCCAACTCAACCCAAATGAAATATTAAAAAATAATTTTACCACGAAATAAATGTCCACAATAAAAAGAGCTGCGTTTAAACCGTTTTTAATAAAAAAAAACACTAAAACAAACTAACTTTGCCGCCAGTCTCTAACTTCGCCTCATCTTGTTTTTTTTTTAAATCTGATAATGATACTGTCTTATTCCAAATCCTAAATATTGAATTACTCAACGCCCAAGTTATGGTGGAATTATTATTAATGCTAGTTAAGGCGAAGTTATGAACTAAAGGCGAATTTAGGGTAGGTATTTTTTCCAACCCTTATTTTTAAACTGTAACATCGATAGCTGGGTTTAGTCATACGCGAGATGCACTGTGAGCCGTGTCAAGATCGTACTAAAACAGTATCAAAATTTTACGAATCGTAAAATCTGAATATCACCCTTGATTGTCTCGCAGTGTACTCCAAAAGTCGCAACGTGTGTACTTCCCCAAGAAAAGCAAGCCTAATTACCTGAGACCAACTTTATTTTCTCGCGGGTGCATTTCCCGCAGAAACAAAAAAAGGAACCAGTCTAAAGAGGGAAAACTTGCAAAGTGAATAAAGGTCCTTGCAAAAATACTGTGGGGTTTTCCAGACGGCGACGTTTTTTCTGAGCTTTGATTCCTTTTCGACGTAAAATAGAGGGAAAGTCTGCTTTTGCTACCGATTACTGTTAATAACGAGATGTACGAGCGTACCTGAAGACCGCAACTTATAATGATAATTACTTATACCTATATGGCTACCAGCAGTTTGACACTGACGTATTCGCTAGCGTGTGCGTAACTTACTTTCCATTCATCTCACTCGTACTCGCATATTAGTGCGAGCAAGATGTATGGAAAGTAAGTGACGCCCCCGTTAGCAAATATGTTAGTTTGACACCGGTAAGGTAGTCGTGGTAACGCCAAGAAAA
Organism: Cydia pomonella; assembly: GCF_033807575.1. NCBI lineage: Eukaryota > Metazoa > Arthropoda > Insecta > Lepidoptera > Tortricidae > Cydia > Cydia pomonella. Next base: position 3,674,773 of record NC_084717.1, on the reverse strand, counting down.
GAAAAAAGCAGTACATCTGGGTTTTCTTATAAGTATTAGTGCATGGTATAATTTCGGTCTTGCAAATCGGTTAAATGCGTTTTTTGAGGAATTCAATCAATTTCTCTAGCTTTCGAAGTTACCCCATGTTAATCGACCTTGAATCGACAAGGTGGGACTTTAATAAACTTGCCCACATTTGTAAGCCAGTTCGAATGTACACAAATCAAAATGATGCCTTCCCCATACATGTAGTAGCGCTAGCCAGGCGCACGCGCGGATGATAACTGACATCATAAGACGTAAAGTGTACGTTCAAATTGGCCTCATAGATAGTTATCTCCCAAATCTAAAAATATATACCTGTACTAATCTTAACCCCCTAAAAAGTGCTTCAACGGATTATCTAAACTGCCTCTAATCTCGGAAAGTGGAATCGACAAATCGGGACTGTTTACTAAATATGTCCACATTCAGATACTCGTAGTTATCTTCCAAAGCTCGATAGAGCCGTGAACGGCCGCAAATTTATTCCACTAATATTTAAAAAAAAGACTAAAAAATATCTAAAAATGTATATCAGTACAGATTGAGATTAGAGTGTTAAGATTACTTAACCCTTTAAAAGTGATTAAATTAGTTATCTAATAAACTGCACTTAAACTTGGAAAATGGAACCATTACAATTAAAATTAAATAAATAAATCGACAATGTAAGACTGTTCCCTAAACTCGATCCCATAACGAGCCGAGAGCACGTGGCATACTCCATGTCCGCGGAGCCGTGAACGGGCGCGAATTAATTCCAAATGCCGCCACGCATGGCAGCGTGCGCCATGCTAATTCATGACGTTTTGTGGCTCATTCAATCAGCGGAGGGTTCTGTAGCAGGTTAAACACACCCATTGCTCCAGCCTAGTCAAGATGGCAATCGTTGGTAGAAAACGCCAACCAAAACTTAAATAATGATGGAATTCACAGACCAACTACCTAGGCGGTTTTCTGCGATGGAAATAGTAAACGTAAATTTTCATAGTATCTGTCATTTCGATACATTTTTCTTTTTGTTTGCCTCCTGGGCCTTCTGGGGACCTAGCCAAGATGACAAACGTTGATAGAAAACACCAATTGAAACTTAAATATATGGAAATAACGTGGTGTCACTCACGAATTCGAGCCAATCGTGCAGTCTAACGCAACTAGTTGCAACCAATCGCGCGCATGATGCGAACTCATCAACCAATCGCGTTGTGGCGTTAGACTGCACGATTGGCTCGAATTCGCGTGCGTGACAACCCTGTACTGGCCCCATTCTTATTGCCCGTAAGTCCCGTCCTTAGATATATGTCAATGGGAAATAATTACTTTTCATAGCATCTGTCATCCCGATAGATTTTGTCGTTTTGTTTGGCGTTTTTCGATGTACGACTCCTCTTTACTAGGCCCCCTGTAACTCTAGCTAGGTAAGCGACGGATAGCTTATACCAGGGGTGGCCAACTTGATTAGACCCAAGATCTCCTGTTTACTAACGAAACCCTGTGCGATCTACCAATTACATTACTTCTTGAAACCTTAAATGAAGCTGGTCTACGTGTTTATATTTTTGCCTTGCCACGATCGACTGGACTAACAGTCGCGATCGACCGGTCGATCGCGATCGACCCGTTGGCCACCCCTGGCTTATACGGACTAGGATTGGTTTAGGTCAATAGCTTGACTAATCGTCATCCATTTTAATATCAGCCCGCGTAGCCAACATGCCAATAGTTAACGCAACTATCACTGTCGCACTAATATGTAAGAGTAATAGAGAGAGATGACTACGCTACGCTACGGAGCGTTAACGATTGGCATGTTGGCTACGCAGGCAGGCAGTTTTTAAATAAACAATACACGATCAAAATTATATTTTTATTCCTACCCGAGAATATCTTGAATCTTGACAGCTTTTTAAATACTAATTGCTCATACAATTTAAATAGCAATAACTAACTATAGAACCCTTATAAATTACAATTAAACGTTTTCATGCATGTACAAATGAGACCAAAAAACGCCCCGGCAGTGCGCCCGCGCCAGTGTGGAAGAACAATCAAAGATGGCGGCGTAATGCGGTTATCACACGGTGTGAGCGGGACAGCGCTATGCACGTATATATCGATGTTTCGCTCGCTCAGACCAAGTAATTGCTTTCGATTATTTACGGCAAAGGGCAATAAGGGTGGACTTTTTAATATGATTTTGTAATTGGCATGGAATTTGCATAATTGTTTGATTATGGTGCGGAAAATAATGGTAATGAATGGGCTTGTGGATTTGCGATAATTATGCAACTACGATCAAACGTTGGTCATTCCACTTTATTAACGACAAAAAGTTTCTTGAGATAAGATTTATTCTATAAATAATAGAAATTAGTGAAATAGTCTCGTTATTTTTGTTTTTCGATTTATATTGTATTTAACAATATTTCACTTCAACTTCGTCTACGTAGAGGTCGTTAAAAACTTTTAAGCTTTTGAGTAAATGAAAAATGCCAAGTGCGAGTCGGACTCGCGCACGGGATCCGTAGCATTATCTAAAAATAGCTTTTTTGTATGGGAGCCCCCTTAAATATTTATTTTATTCTGTTTTTAGTATTTGTTGTTATAGTGGCAACAGAAATACATAATCTGTAGAAATTTCAACTGGCTAACTATCACGGTTCAGGAGATACAGCCTGGTGACAGACGGACGGACGGACGGAAAGACGGACAGCAGAGTCTCAGTAATAGGGTCCCGTTTGAACCCTTTGGGTACGGAACCCTAAAAAGAAACCTTTCCAAGTGAATTTCCACAATTTCTTTTTAGTTGTCAATTCGGTGGCAAACAGGCAAACAAGCATACGGCCCGCTTGCTAAGCGATCACCGCAGCCTATGGACGCCTACAACTCCAAGAGTGTTACATGCGTGTCGCCGACCCTTTAAAAACGTGTACTTATAATATATATATATATACTCCTTTTTTTATGAAGAACTATGTATGACCTTCTCTATAAGTATAATATATATTTCAAATTTTAAAATAAGCGCTGGCCTAGCGGTAAGAGCGTGCGACTTGCATTCCGGAGGTCGCAGGTACCAATGAGTTTTTCGGAACTTATGTACGAAATATCATTTGATCACCAGTCGCTTTTCGGTGAAAGAAAACATCGTGACGAAACCGGCCTAATCCCAAAAGTTGGTTCGTTGGTTGGTTGGTGGGTTGGAAGGTCAGATGGCAGTCGCTTTCGTAAAAACTAGTGCCTACGCCAATTCTTGGGATTAGTTGCCAAGCGGACCCCAGGCTCCCATGAGCCGTGGCGAAATGCCGGAACAGCGTGGGGAAGATGATATATTTCAAATTTTAAAATTCTCACCTTCATCGGTTTAGGCTGTGCCTTATTTATCAGTATCAGACAAATGTATGCGATATTGTCACAAAATTTCTGTCATATAGGTATAAGCGGAAGAATCATGCACTCACCCGGTGTCTTTAATCTTTTTGTCTTCTCAAAATATAAGGTCTCTTGGAACTCATAAAAAAGAACATTACACACCTGTATTGAACTGAACTGTACTGTACTGACAGCGAAACGTGACGTACGCGTTTGCGTTAAGTGTCATTTTGTATGAGATTTTTGACTTTCCAAAACGTCCCGCTTAGCGCTGTTCAAAAACCCATACAAAATGAGACTTAACGCAAACGCGTACGTCACGTTTCGCTATCGACTAAAATTACACTAGGGGTACTTGTACTACCTACATAGTAGTTACGGACAATATATTGGCGCGAGACGCACGGACGACTGACATCAAATTCGATATCAATTTGATGTCACAATGTACTTAAGTATGAATTCGCCTCCTGCCTGCGCCAGTTCACCGGAACCGCGCTCCGGCGCGCGCACGCGCCGCCAGTGCCGCCACACGTGTCGCGTCACGTTTATGATGCGCAGAAGCATCGTTACAATCGCTTACCGAGCACGGGCGAGATCAGAGGGCTTACCGCGAACCACGTTCGACGTGTTGCCTCCCTGTCACGCTTACGTACGAATTTACAAGTGCGACAGAGATGCAACACGTCGAACGTGGTTTGCGGTAGGCCCCCAGGGCTATAACCGCGAAAAACGAAGTTCGACAATTGCGGACACTTTTTTCTGTCACTCCAATTACGTCTTAGTGAAAGTAAAAGAGAAAGATCCCCGCAATTTGCGAATTTCCATTTTCGCAGTAGGCCCCCAGGCGGCCAATTCGAACGTACATTTTGATATAAAAAGTTGCTATTGCAATAACCGAGGAGAATATCACTTACGCTTCGTTTTATATTTCAGATATGCTTTAAAATGACAGTTCGAATGTCCAATCACTGCCTCCTGATCCTCCACGTTTTTTACCAAATACCTATGTACCAAAATGATCGGACAATTGAGGCAATCGAACTGCCGATTTAGTATCTGGAGGCCAATTCGAACGTACATTTTGATATCTAAATGATGTCATTTAGATACCATTCGCAAGTGCATTTCGCTCATACAAGTACTTGTTCAATACATGTGGCGCAAGCGAGAGGCATGGGCAAATGTTAACAAAATGACATTATTTTGAAGTCAAAATGTAAGTTTGAATTGGCCTCCAGGATTAACTAAATGACATCATTTAAGCCGGGTCCAGACGGGTGTAACGTGAAATGTAAGATTACGCAACGTATAGACGGCAATGCGAGCTACTTTGAATTCGCGCTAAAGCCGATGGCTCCGGCACGAGCGTTACATGTAATGCTCGTAGTGCCGTCCACAGGCAGAACTCCTGTTACATTACACCTGTCTGGGACCTTGCTTTAGATATCATTTTGAGGTCAAAGTGTCGTTGGAATTGGTCTTACCACAAGCAGCAAGTATCATACAGTTCACAATTTTCTGGTCCCCATGAGTGTTTAAATGAGCTTACGCACGCCACCAATCAGAATACGAAGCAGGTTAATGAATTGAGCTGCTGCTGTTTAGGGATCAGCGGTCCGGGAACCCTTAATGTTGTACTTGTCACATGTTGTACCAAAAAAGAGAATAAGCAAAAACGTTTATAGCAATTGCGTCTAGGGATATAGAATGTTCGTCAATATATTTTACAAAAATTATGACTAGGTGGACGCCATAACAAATAAGGCCTAGTGATAAGCCTAAGAAAAGGTGGCTGGACTATGAGGAAGAAGATCTTACGAGGATGAGGAAGTATACCAACTGGAGGAAGGTTACCAAGGATCGCGACAACTGGAAGAAGATAGTGGAGGAGGCCAAGACCCACAAAGGGTTGTAGCGCCATCGGAAGTAACTAAAATCAGATTTTTAATGTTAGTATCAGTACTGAGTACTCGAGATTTTTTATTTTATTTTATACGAAGCTTTTATTCCTCTAGCTGCCCATAGATCTATAAAAAGGTCTCCCATTCCATTCTATTTTGAATATTTATTTTGACGTATCAAAATTGAATTTGCTTTGGTAAATTTTAGCGTGTCTAGCCGGTTACGTGTGGACACCAAAATGCAAAGTGATTTAATTTTGTTAGCATTCATTTGTAATAAAATATGAAATATGAAACGCAGCGTACCTAAGTGATATTCTCTTCGGTTATCGCGATAGTCACTCATCACAAAAACTAATATGTAACCATATTTCATAGCGTATAACGGATTTAACATACATCCCGACGTTTCAAACACTCAATGGGTCAGTGGGAGTCTCACTATACGCGACATAATCCTTTAACATAGTTTTTTTTTCAAAGTTTAAGTGACTTATGACTTACATATAAGTTATGTCAATTAATGGCTACGGAACTCTCCACAACTATCCGACTCGCACTTTCCCCTGGGTTCGCGATCGCGAATTGCTTTATGGAAGATCACATCGCGGTGCATCTTTTGTTTTCAATTACATAAAACTTGTACAAATTAGTTAGTTCTTTATCGCACATAATTATGTATCTGACATTTATGTTTTACTCGTTTGATTTTACGTGACTAATGAAGCACAGAGGATGATATCAAAGTGGAATTTTGTATAGTATGAGAACGAAACTCGAATGCAACATTTAATATGAGTGATATAGAGCGACTACAGTTATAAGTTTTTTTCTCTCACTTTCATTACCGTATTGCCCACTTCTACAAATACCAAGTCTATAAGTACATTGTTTACAGGACGCCAAATTTGGTTGGCAACAACAAAACCCGACTAAATTACGTACAATGATTATGATGGTTCGTTGTCAGACTTTTAAAATGTATTTTGTACGAGTTTTTAAATCGCATTGCGTATTTTATGCTCCGTTCGGTAATTGCGCAAATGCAGCCTCAAGACGGATAGATTTATCACAGTGACGCGTCATGTGCAAAAGTTTGATGCATTTTAATGTTTAGCTTACTTACAGTGTACTTTTTTGTTTAAAAAAAATATTCAAATACATATTTAAACAGAATTTTCTCGGGTTTATCGCGTTTTATTATTATTTCCGACGTTTCGATGCAAGCAGACTTAGTTACAAAAATCTCTGTTTAGACATTTTACTGGAACATCAGTTATGCGCGGCCACGACCCGTGTAACCTGCGACGGAACGTCAGAAATAAAGGTAACAAAATACATTAGCGATAGATCGAACAAAATAATGTTTTAACATGTATTCAAAACGTGAAAGTTTTATATTTCATATCCAAATAGTACATCTATCACCTTCTTTTCCGAATCATTATGTTAAGCCTGTCACTGGACACTGGAAGCCTGTCAACTGTTTGTATTTACACTCAAATGACCGTAAGTACGATAGAACATTGGCCTCAATCGCTCGCCCCATTTGAAACGTTTGCACTGTTCGGGTTCGTATTACTGGCCATCAGAACGGCATCGTGTGACACCATGAGGCCAATTCCAACATACTTTATGACATCAAAATGATGTCGGTCACTCGGTCACTCGGCGTCTCGTTCGCACAAATACATATACGAGCGAAATGCGAGCGCTGCTGTACAAGTAAATGAGAACATATAAAACCATATTTGAAACCGGATCTATTGCGAATTTTCTGACGATTACCTTTATTTCTGACGATTCGACACAGGTTTCACAAGATGTCCCAGCTAAATGTCAATTTCATGTACACCAAATAAACTATTTCTATTTCTAAAACAGAGATTTGTGATGTAACTACCCGACGAAAAGTCTATGAAAAAATTTGGGGTAGACATCACATTTTCAAGCCAGCTACATATATTATTATGTTAATTATTAACAATTATTGTCAGTTCTAAATTTGTTTTAATATCCAAGACGCGAAAGTTTTAAATGTTATTAGTAAATAACAACTTGTTGAAAGTTATAACAATACCTATAAAAGGTCCTTCAATGTCTATAGATCCAACCAGTAGATCCAAGATAGGTCTAATGATTTTTTTTTCTTTAGATCCAACTTCGTGCCGATGGATCTAACGAGAACTTTTTTTGGTGATGCATCCAGTTGAAATGATAAATGGATTTAGTCGGACTTCATTTATCGCAAGAGCCAATTATAACTAACGTTATTTGTGTAAATAAAAAAATCTTTATCTTGTTAATTCTAATTGAATTAAACGATAGATCTAATATAATTGTGAGCGCTGGTGGCAACAAAATACTACAAAGTCATCGCATACTTCCAGCAAGTCTAAGCAACAATTTCCACTGCCCACGTCCGCCATTTTCAATTTATATCTAACTAGGGATTATTTATTTCCAAGTCGTTTTCCTCAATCGGAATACGAGGTGGAAATTTACCCCCCTCCCGGCCGAAATCTCCCGGATTGTCGGGAAACTTGGCAATCGGCTATTCAAAGGGAAATTATTTCGTGTGCAATTATCGGGTGCGAGAATAGGGCTGGCGGAAAGGGGTTAAAAGGTTTGGCGTGTGGCGAGGCGGTAAATTGATAAAAAGACGAATGCCTTTGAGAGAACATAAAAAAAGTATTTTATTATTTAACTACAATTAAATGAATACGCAGGACACTTTTATAAACATGAAGCTGGTCTGAAGCGAGAAGTTAAAATAGCGAAAATTGAGCGTTGCGAGAACTTTCAAGCCACTAGAAGCAACACTAAGTAAGGAAATAATTAAATATGAAACTCAAATATGGTTCCAACCGTCCATTGTACTATGTTTAAAATTGAGTTTACTAGCTAGGCTGGGAAAACTATATACCTGCGTGCGAATGATAAAATGGTTCCTACCGCCCGTTGAACTTTTAGCTCAAATATGTAAAATGGAATACAAGGGAAAATAACTTTTTTGTTCATGAAAGACATAAATACAGTTTACACTTATCGGGGACATTAATACAGAAAATAATTTAACTTTACTCAAATATGTCGCTCGACCTTTTGACTTCCAAGTCAAAGGCCAATTAATGGAACTTAGAGCCAATTTGAACGTACACTGACATCAGAATAATGTCATTTAGTTATCGTGCGTCTCGCTCGCGCCATTACATGGACGAAGTCGGACAAGTATGAATGAGCGAAAGCCGAAATGCAAGATAAGTATATGACCTCATTCTGATTTCAGTGTACGTTTGGCCAATTCACACAACACTTGCAGCTTGCAGTTACACTTTGATGTCAAAATGATATCTAAACGATGTCGTTTTGTTATCATTCTGCACGCATATCGCTCACACTTGTTTAAACATGTATTCGCGCGAGCGACACGCACGGGTAAATGATAATAAAATTAAATCATGTAGATATTATAATTTTGACGTCAAAATGAAAGTTTGAATTGGCATCTTGAACTCACCTTGAAAGTTATTAGTTACTGTAAATGTAATACGTAATAATTTTACTGTTATGAAATCGCCTCAACATATATATTAAAATACATTCTTGGCTTCTCTAGCATCTACATTCCTTAACTTTACCCTTTACCCCCGACGGTTTCCACCCTCGAGGTTCAATCGGTTGATTAATACAAAGTCGTCTATTATTTTAATTGCGGTATCTGAGTTCCACGATTTGTTACAATTACAATTAATAACTTTCCGGACGGTGCCGCAATTTCAACATTTTAAATGGAATGTATTAGCTTTTATTATGATTACCAAAATTAAAGAAATGTCTTGTTTTAACAGATGTTTCCGACACTGATGAAAAAATGACAGGCAAATAGAAAAAAAAAACACTCATTTCAGTCAGTCGGTTAACCTTTTCAACGCCAAAGACCACTAAAACGGTCATCGTCTGTCGTGCCCGCGACGCCAATGACCATTAAAAAGGGTATGGCGAACGTTGTCAAAGCGACTTTCCTACTGTCAGTTAAGCTTCATATTCGCTCTTCACCAGTTAACTTTTTGGCGTCCATGGCATTTCTTGACACGTGTGGAAAAGCGTTGAAAAGGTTAATATCTCACTGGACAAAGTTAATAGGTACTTTCAAAAAATCAAAGTTTTTTAATTAAGGGTCGGCAACGTCACTAGGCTACGGTGACTACGTACCACCAGGCGGGCCGTATGCTAGTTTGCCACCGAAGTGGTATAAAAAAATTGACAGAACTTTTCCTGGCAAAAAAGACTGATTGACAAAATGAAATATCGATATCGACATGCTTGTTTTCGATGTTATCTAGGTAATATATACTTTTACCGTATACTACTGTTTTTATATTTAGGTACTAAATATATGTAATTAGGAAATTATGTACTGATTTGTAATTATTTGCCTTCTTGAAACTTCTTAGTCATTTACAGCAAGTAGAAGTTACATCGTTTATTTTTTACGAAAACTTCTGTGTCTTGTAATTATATTTATTATTATTATAAGGCCTATAGATGTCACTACTTGTTACCTACAAGCCTTCTCTCAAAAAACCAGTGCCAAAAATAGACCTCCATAGACTTTTAAAACTTAATCTTTTTACTATCCAGTAGCAAAAAACCTAAAAACATTTCCAACTTCGCTTTTACAAAGAACTTCACCTGAACATACCTATAAGTCGATACTCGAAACAAAACACGGCCGGCAAGTTTCCTAAAAAGAGTCGTAATGACGGGCAGAAATCCTTTTCATCTCGAAGTCCCTCGCAGGAAATGAAGACCGCAACTCGGGCCAATTTGTAGTGAGTGCTGATGCCAGCGGGGCACGATGCGGCACTGTGTTATCCCAGGGTAACTAAATATAAGGGGTTGGGGAATCGTAGCTTTGATTTTTTTATTTGACGTGGGTCTCTCTTCTAGTCAAGAATACACTATTTATATTTAATCTTGTAAGCCGCAGTAGTTAGAACTTTCAAACTGGAAGTCTTGGTCGCGAATTCAGACTCGAAAGTAAGTACCTATCTCGGATGGGCGAATCTTTGCCTGTTTTAAAAGGCATTTTTTTTCTCCCCTTTCATTACTACAATCAAAAGACAATACATAACATCTGCATGGCGCACATCATTCCATTTCCCTAGCACGATAATCCTCAAGATAAAGAGTTAGAACAATGAAACCGCATCAAAATCTTCGCGCATCATTGGCCCGCCGCGAAACTTCGGGCCCCGGGAAATTAGCTGGCAAATACTTTCACGAGATCATCAGTGTTTACTTACACCACCCTGTATTAGCTGTGTAATGTGCACCAGAACACGAAAGTTTGCCAACATTTTAGAACATGGTTGCAGGAACTAAGATTCTCCTGAAGTTTCATATCGATCTGCCACAATCTATATAAACTTTGAAACACAGATATAGACAACGCATAACTAATCAACTAATGGATAATATAAGGCACATGACCTATCTAAGGCATAGTGCCTAACAAAACTCTTTAAATATTAGATCCTTTTAACGAAAACGGTTACATTTAATATCAAACATTGTTTTCTATGCCCGATACCCTAGGCAATTTAGGTTAACCCATATAATACTAGAACTTATACAATACATACAGTTTCGACGTTTAATATCACTGTAATTCAATATTCCAAATCGGTAATAATTATCGAGCTTGAATTGGGACGTTTGAGAGTTTCCGAGTACTGTTTAGAAACTCTATCATATACAAGCACCATTGAAAATCTCACTCATGACTACATTCAATTACTGACATGCCTGACTAACGTTAAGGTTTCTATCGAAACCGTAAAAGCCGACAACGACTAGTCGTTTAAAGACACTTTAGACATTTTAGAACTGGGAGTAATATAAAGGGCATGCGAAATTCTCCATCAACAGCTCATAGCCGCAGAATTGATGCCCATCCAGCATTCCATTCCATAATAATCCGGCTGGTAATCCAAGAGACGCCTAACACAGTTAGGGTTTTACCACAGCGCATGAATTTGGCTGCAAATGTCCAAAATGTAGGTAATTACCTGCCGTATTAACGGTTCGATTTAAAACTACATTCGAAAACTCGAATCTACACATAAGGGATGTTTAAATAACGACTTTAACTGTACGAGACTAAAGCACAGTTTAGGAAACATTTAAAGCAAAATACGCGTTTGTGGAGTTTCAGATCAACGAATGCCTCGTTTTGGTAGTGATTGCAAAACTGATGGTCAGTGGATCGATCGCTCTACGACAGAGCCTGACGTGTACAAAACTATAACAACTATTTTTATCTATAAACGCCAGTCAATTGATTAAAAGATTATATACTGACGAGGTATAGAAAGAAAGAAGCGAGAGAACTTACAATGAAAATAGACGGTACAAAACTGAACAGCTTCAGCCGAGTCGTCGAGTAAGCTAATAAAACAAGACAGTATCTTTTTGTAGAAAAATATAACCAAGAATACAGGCAGGATAAAATAATCGATGCAGAAATATTAGAACCCTTTCTTCAAAGGGTTATGTAATAAAGTTTGCTGACGAAAATTATTAGCCGTCGTTAACGACGACGTCGATTTAAATCTCTCTTTAATGTCACCCGGTAGTGATAAAGATATTTTATTGAGTTAATAAAGGTGCTTATACTACTTATATTGTTTTATTTATATTATTTTTATGGTATAAAACCAACAGGCAAATAAGTGTCATCTGACCCCCGTACTAGTATGAACTGTAGTTATGTGTAATTAATAAAAACTGAAAAAATATTGTTAACTGTTTTATTATGTTTAATTATCTGAATTTGGTGTACGGTACATGAGAGCAAATTTCACATCACACTTAAAAAACACAATATCTGGCTTGAATCTGGTAAGAAAGAGCCCGACAAATAATTTTGTGAAGTATTTAAACATTTACAGTTTCTATTTGAATTTAAAAAAAAAGTTGTTCAATTACTAATTAAGGAAGAGCGGTGCCTCTTAACACAGGTATTTGTTACTTAAAAAGAGGCGCCAACACTTACAACTGTATAAGTAATTCTTAAACAGAATAAACATTTTTTTTTCATTTAAGGTTAAAATGTAGCTACATAGCCTAAGTGAGGTAATGTTTCTAGGTATTGATAATTAAAACAAAATAAATCATATTATTTCGTTCTTTTCGTTCCGTCCTTATCTTTATTCAAGTCGTGGAAAGCAAATCGTTCGTTATGCAATCGGTACGAGTACACTTTTCAAATCAGGTCCATGACATCGGTTCATTTCAGATTGGCTATCATCGTACTAGAGCATACTTTTTCAATGACGGTAGTCCGTGTCTCTTTGCAATAAAGTTTGCAATTGATCAATAAGTTAGCTGTGTCGATGTCGGTACGCACTGGTGAGCCCATTGCCACCCCTTTGTTCTATGAAACATATCCGTAGTACCTACATTTAATATGCAATTCTATCACTTATTGAGTGAAAGAGAATAATTAAGTTCTCAATACGGATCATTTGGTTTTAATACAATTGCGCTATTATCGGACTCCGTTGACGCTGTTTGAGTACCTTAATATATGAAACAAGAAACAGTCTGTAGTATTTTTTATACAACCACATACTCTAAGGATAGTTAAGACATGGTGCCTCTACTAAGATATGTTTAAATGAGGGATAGATCATTGTTAGTAAAAAGAAGAACAACACTAACAAATATTATACGTGTATACTTTACATGTACGTTGTACCCGTGTACGTTAGTAAAAAAAGTTTGAGAAAAGCACTAATGTAATTTTAATCAGACTAACAAACTTTACGGAGCCGAATGAGAGCGATACAATCAATAAGATTCGGCTCAATCAACGCCCAAGTTAGTTCAAATGATTCCAAAACGTTGGCGAGTTAATCGCTTAAATAAATCTACGTAAATTGTGTTCTACATGTATGTTGCATACCCTTTAAAACCTGAGTACACCTTCTAGTGCGTAGGGGCGCGAAAAACCGCAAAAGTTCATATTTGATACAAGATTTCATCACGGACTATAGGTTCTTTTCTTCCAACAGTCAACTAAAACTCAACGATACAATTCTAACAAACCCAAACACAATGAGGTTGGCTAGTTTTATTATAGAGTTCCTATGCCCAGCTCCAGTGCCCATCATCAGATCAGCTCGATGTTACCCTTGATATTGCATTGTCATACAATTTACACAAGTATATATGAAGTTTCAGCTCAATTGAATAATACGAAGTGGGTCTAATTTAGCTTGCAAGATTTGAATCGAAAATACATAAGTACATGCAAACATTGCAAGTTAAATAAAAGCCTGTAAAAAGGGAGTGTTTACAAAAGAAAATTCCTCTGAAACCGTGCGCGATCATTTAGGTTCCTAGGTGTGAGGATAGACGCCCTGCTGACGGCGAGTGTTAGATCCGTAGAAACTATGCGAAATCTACAAAGATTTAGAATATTTTTTTTTGCATAATTTTTTTTTTAACGATGCCAACATTGAATTCGCGTTATTGGACTTGATTGGCCTTTTGTAAACATTGTATTTATGCATCTAATGTATCGGCAAGATGATGGGCTAGGCATTGCATGGAAGAAGCACCTTTGCGAAGATTGAGATAAGGTCTTCCTTCGGATTATAAGCGTGCGTTCTTATTGTTGAAGCAATCTCTTGATGTATTTCTTTCTCCAGCCTTTTCCTACATACGACACGACCACTTGTGTGTCCTTCTTGGCTTCCCTCTATTTCTTCAACTTTCTTTTCTATGATGGATGGTTTTAATAAATTCATCTTATCGTAATTGGCGTCTCAACATTTTTTCCCTTCAATTTTATAACTACTTATTTTAACGGCATCCTAGACTAGTCGGTAGTGACCCTGCCTACGAAGAAGTAGGGTTTCAATACTGGTAAAGACATTGATTTGTGTGTTCATCACAGACATTTGTTCCTGAGTTATGGATGTTTTCTGTGTATTTAAGTATTTATCTATATCTATTATGATGTGTATTTGTCTTTATCTATCATGATAGAAAATCTTATATTTTTGACATTAATGCAAATTTATTATGTGATTGTCTTTCATAAATTAAATCATCAAATCTAATCTATCAATTATTTAGTCGTCGTCTAGTGCCCACATCGCAAGCCTTATTGAGCTTAAAGGCTAAGTTAATTTGTGTAAGATTATCCCATATATGTACTTGATTTTTCAATGAATGATTAAAAAGTGCTGATACTGATTCGCGAGAGGCGAATGCCTCAGCTGGACTATTCTTAACCTATACCTCCGTAAGCAGTAAGAACACGACCAGGGCACAGAGAACAAGCAAGCAAATCGAGTTAACCTCCGCTGATTGCCGTTTTCCCCTTATTAGGACGCTTGTACCTACAGACCTACAAAGGTATTTGTGACTTGGCTTTATACAAGTTTCATTTGGGGCTTCTTTGTTCGTTCGATCGTTTGTTGCGTATAATTTGGTTTAAAGATCGATAATTCAGGTTGAAAGTTTTATGGAAAACTTATTGTGACGATCGAAAGGTCACATTCTTATTTTAATTTAATTTTTACGCTACAATAATTTTATTAAAATATTTATCAAATGAAAAAAGAATGGGGAATGCTAATAAAAACTAACATTTTTTAAATACAATTAACTAATGACCACATTATTTAGGCAAAAAATACTTCAAAACTTGCTAAGCGCAATGCGTGTGGTTAAAAAAACAGAAAAGCGCGATTAAAACTATATTTACTACCTACGCTCACAGGTACTCTGTCGACAGGTAGGACAAATGTATGCACGTGGTTAAAATATACTAAAACAGAAATATACCCTCAAAATGTGCTGAGAAATGCAGTGTTACACCTGTACGGAAACGATACAAAGACGGTCAATGAAGAACGTAACTCTGTTACTACAAAGAATGACACCAATAAACACACATGTGACGTCACAATACGGGCAGCTTTCCGTCAATGTCGCAATTTGTCAAACGAGCCACATTGTTGCACCCCTGAATCGTCGAGTGCGAGCAATGGATGTCGGCCAACCTTTTTGATTAGATGTGGATGTGAAATTTGAAGGGTCTTTTAATAAATAAATAAAAATAGTATAATAATAAAAAAGAGTAAAAACTTTACAAAAACTGTATGTGTAAATACAAAAGTAACAAAAAAGGAAAAAAAACTAAATGATGACAACAGAAAGAGTTTAAATGAAGTAGGTAATGGCAGTCTCATTTTAAAAATTAGAATGTAACTGTATGCTAGACGTAGCTAAGGTTATAAATACAAAATTAACTAAGTTTCCGTATGACGTATAATTACGATAAGTTGAGTAAACTAAAATTCTAAATAAAACGGAATATCATTTGACTTCGACGAATAAAAATACAATAACAAAACTCAAAGGAGACAAACAAGAATGTCATTTTCCGGATACTGGGCCTTCACAAGTTCTCTAGATGTATAAATACCTCTAATAATATGGAAAAAGCTAGCAGGTGATGTTTTTATTAAATTTCTCGCGAGCACTCGCAGCGAATCGAAACGAGTTTCGACCAAGTTTGGGGGAAAATGTTTTTTCACGCATTTCAATGACGTAAATATTTACTTTTCGCCTCGGATTACAGAAAAATACTGTTAACATTTTAGGTTTAAGCCAAAGTGGAAAAAGTATTAATGGAAAAATATGAAAACCAGGTTGCTTCTAAAATATTAATTATTAAACAGTAAAAAAAGAGTGATGAAGAAATAATAAAAACGTATAATTCTTGGGAAGTTATGGTTCACTGATAATAAAATATGTGTTATATATACCTCTACATCGTATGTTATAGTTTTGATTAGGTACATTAAGTATAGATATTATTTTACACACCACACCAAGTATAATGCCTCACACAATATCATTACTATTTATTATCGGTTATCATTTAATAAAATATCACTTATTTTATAGGACCTAGTGTCCAAACCAATCAAATCAGCCATTCATTACAAAATGTCACAACGATTTGTTACTTGATTTATTTAAAGGAAACTAACCTGCTATACCAAGAAAGCCCTATATTAACTAAAGCAAATATAAACTTCAAATATAAGTATAGCCTCGATCTCGAGACCACTTAATCTAGTACAGGTACATACTATATGAATGTGTAGTGTACATAGTAATTTATAATGTTTGTGTTTACTTTACCGTAACGTTAAAAAATGAGACGTCTAAATAATATTTGCTCTCATCAAAGTACATTTCATGCATATATAAAAGCCAAAGCTTTACTTATATAAAGAAACGTGTTCAACATGAAAACATCAAAATAAAAATTAAATACAAATTAGATCGGCGAAATAAGCAGCGAGTAGAGACAATATTACAAAAGGAAAGAATAAAAGCAAGGTTTCAATAATAAATTATCAAAGGGGCTGAGGGTGGCTCCTTGCGGCACTCCCCGCACCCTCCGGCGCGACGAAGCGTGAGGACCGAGGGACGACACCTCTCGGCGTCTTCCTTATTGTGTATACGAGTCCTTCCTTGTGGCGCAAGACGCGTATTAAAGCGGATGTGACGTCCTTAGGTAGCCGTTCGTGGATGTGCGAACTTGTCAAACGCCTCGCTATAATATCAATTTTAATTTAATTTTTTATAAGTTTTTTTTTAATAAGAAGTTACCTCTACTTAGTAATTTTTTATAAAAACTGCCTATTCACACGTAGATGGAAAACCTAGCGTATTTGCATTATTCGTTTTATAACGTATGTACCTACTTGATAATAACATGTCTAGTTTCGTAAGAGTGTCGTTGGCATATTTCCTCAGCCATATTCGATTTATTACTACTTCCAGTTAGTGCGCCACTGTTTGCATAAGTAAGTACTCAATAAAAATAATAGCTGTTGTTGTTCTTACTACATTTAAAACTGATTCACCCTTTTGGTGTAGCAATATGGATCTTACACACATAAATGCTAAATACGAGTACAATGTTTTACTGAAGTAAGTACACTATTTTAATGTTATTACGGTTACGGTGTAGGTTGTGTGAAATAACTCAATAGCATGGTGTTTCGAAGTTCAACAACTAATCGATATAATCCATGCATGGCCAGCGTTTGTTATTATCTGTACCACTATAACGTATAATTAATAAACAGTACTCGGTATACTCTTAGTTGTACAAATATTAAATTTATTCAGCCTTTGTTTACTTCAAAAAGTATAAGAACAGCAAAACCTCGAAGAGAATTTCTTGTAATTCAGAATATTGTCTCCAAAGAGGACGTTTACCAAAAAGTTTCGCTTATAAATTAGCGTTTGAGATAAGACAAAGGACAGAATGCGAGAGCGAGGACTAATCCGAGCCATGTGTACCCTGATTGATCAACGAAAGGGACTCGATGTAAGAGGAGCCAAGAGATATTTGGGAAAAATACAAAATGTTCCATTGAAAGTATTGGAATATACATAACTAGCTATTTAGTTCACATCGAAGGTTCAATATTTTGTGAAGCATACAGTGAAACTTCTAGACGAACAAACCAAAGTAGTTAAAATTAAGCACACATAATGCCTGCTACGTTAACTTTATGGTACTATTGGGTTGCTGCATATAAAAATGTCTTTGTTTGACAAGCATATAAAAAGTCTTGTTTTGTCTTTAACATCCTTCATTGTGCGTTGTGAAACAAACCCGAAATTACTAATAACTGTCGCCCAACTTTCTTTCCACAAATTTACCTCAGAGACAGCTCTCATCCTGGGTCCGCCACGAAAAATAAATCCTAATTATATGCCCATTTGCAAGGTGTATCGCGGCCAAATGAGGAAGAACCTGCCTTGTAAGTCCAAGTCAGGGGATAGGGGGTATGTTTACTATGGACGGACAGGCATTACCGGATGTTGTTGTGGCTACTTACTAGGTTCTGCCATGTTAATTTGTCACTTTAGGAGGATCGCGTGGTGAACACGTGTTTTGTGATGTGATATTTTTGTGTTAAAGACATCTTTGATAATAAGATTCATACGAAAATTATTTATAAATCGTGCAATTCAATTATATAGGGCACAATTATATTTGGCTTTATTATTTACTTTTACTTAGGTACTACTTCGCAGCATTTGTATAACACAACAATAATTACCAATACCATAGCCAAATAGCGTCCAATTCTAGTGAAAAGCTTTTAGAAGGCTTTTGGAGAATCTCCAAAACTCTGGACAAATTCGAACGTGTGCTGTCCGTATTCAAAAGCTATCTGCTATTTTGAGCGTCGGTTCACAATTTTTTTAACCATTTCAAGTGATTAAGGGGTAAAGACCACGACTTTCCACAGACATTGACAGACATCGTCTTCTGCACAAGGACACAATTTAGGCCGAAGGGCGAAGTTGCTTTGTCCTGATAAAACTCAACACCGGCCGAATCTAGCCCGGAATAATTCAGGGAAAAAGGAATCGCTCGCCGCTTCAAAGAAAAGCGTCTTTATTAAATATTTTCCTCTCAATAATATAACGGGAGAAAAACTCAGGGAAGATCGACTATTCACTTTGGAGAAGACATTTAAATTTTGGTATTGCCAAGCAGAAACGGAGTTATATATGTAGTATCAAGAGTACATAGGTAAACTATACCTACCATAGCTATTATGATTGTTTTTCTTTTTTTTATACAGAGAAAGGATTATTACATACTGTATAAAATGTTAACCACGGAATCGTGATGGCCCAAGGGCGTGAAGTTTTGGCGGATCTGAGGCCACGTCCCTCTGATATCGAGGGAATGTGATGTATCGCAGACATAATGCTTTCTAGTTTTAACACGTTTGGCAGCGGTAACGGCTATAGCCGTACTTGCCAATTGAATTAAAACTTTAAGATTTAGCATTACGGCTATCACCGTACGTTTTTTTATTTGTGTAGAAAGTACAAAGTCCGTCCTCTCTGGCCCACTCGAACGCATCCAGCTCTAAATACTAGTCATTCCTCGCGATCATAAATGCGGAAAATTGGAAATAAATGAAAATAGCTAAAAGGAATATAATAAATATTTCCCATATCGGTATCGACTGGAGAAATTAAATCCACCGTAAAAATATATCAGTATTCTAAGAATAAAATTTACTAGCGATGCTGCTGCGATAACTGATTCCTAGAATAAGAATATCCTTTTTCACGCCACTGTTCGAAAATGTGGCAATAGATGGTCTAAAACCAAGCTAAAGTAGGCAATAGCTGTAGCACCTGAACCACCACTACTACAATGTTTCATTGTTATCATCAACTGTCATTGGTGATCATTGTTATCATGATCTGTCAATTGGTGATGGTAAAAGGTCTTTTTTTGGCGCAACTTTTTCATTGAAAAATAAAAGTAGCTTATTTATAGGACCAACTTGCTCAAAAAAATCAGTTCACGCCTAAGGCGTTTTTACTTTTGTAGCTGTTTGTGGTTTTTTTTAGCAAAAACGCCTCTAAGTTTAGAGTCGGTTTGAAGAAAACAACAGAAAAATGCCTCGTAAAAGTGATAAAAAAGTAAAAAAGGCGGGATGGGAAAATACTTACTGAATTGTATAGTGTACATTGTGTTTGACTAAAAAATACAAGAAACACGTATCTACGCTATAAAAATGAGTTCTTCTAGTAGTGAAGAAAATATAAATGTTCCTGTCCCCATGCCAATATAAATATTAATTTCTATTAAAGTACTTACTTATAGATATGCAAATGTTTTCTTATTTCCTCGCAGATGATATTATTTGAAGGCCTCCACTAACGTGTCAGCCCCCAAACTCACTCGTCCGTCTTTGAGCGGTTCTCCAGCCTCTTCTACAATGTACTATACATATTTTTACTCGACAACAGGGTTATGATTGTAGCAATCTCGGCGTTTTCATAATCGTTTGTCCTTATCTGACATTGACACATTTACATTCGTTGGAAAGGGACAATATAAATAACAATAAATATTATAGGACATTCTTACAGGCTTGTGTTGTGGGTACTTAGACAACGATATATAATATATATATATATATATATTTATAAATATTTAAATACATAGAAAACACCCATGACCCAGGAACAAATATCCATGCTCATCACACGAATAAATGCCCTTACCACGATTTGAACGGGACCATCGGCTTCATAGGCAGGGTCACTACCCACTAGGCCAGACCGGTCGTCAAACGTCAAATGTGTTATAAACTTATGACAGGTTGAAAAATTGCCTTCTTTTTCGTAATACAACATATCGCGTAATAAGATTACAATTTTGTGAATCCTTTGTGAATTATCTAACAATAAGCCAAAAGTTTTGTGAATGTATATTTATGTTTTATGTGAAAATTATTTGAAAAGTATTTTATATTTACACCTACGTTCGTCTCGTCGGGTTACTTGGAACCCGGGGAGCCTTGTGGGAAAGCAATTATAATTTTGGGATACTTAGAAGATGCCTTATATTTATGCCGTATAGGTAAACAATTTCGACTATAAAGACTATGTAAACATAAAATTAACTTAATATACGACTTATCAAAATGGCAACTACAAAAATTGCTACTGTCTCATAGAATATTTAGTACCTAGTAGTAGTAGTGGTAGTAAATACTTAATTTTAGATAACATAGGTTCAAATAAAATTTACAGAAATTAAGGTACAGTGAACTGCGAAATTGCATAGAGAAATTATGAATGGATTCATTGATAATAATATTCTACTCACTTTTTCTTTAAACAATAATAATTTAGTTTGCATTAATATTTTAAATGAATTGTATTTTATAATTGTTGATGTGGTTGTTTTTGCTTGTATGTAAATTCCATGTTGACGTGTAAAAGTGCCCTTGTGGCCTATTTGCTGAATAAATGTTGAAGTTGAAGTTGATAAAGTATCCATGCAATTTTGTGGCTGATGGTACAAAGCGAACTTATTTGTATAGGCACACGTGGCTCGTGTATTATTTATCACCAAAACCTTGCACATAACTATGGCGCGTGTCGAATAAAGCTCCGTTAATTAGCGAAAGACAACGTAAAAGGGAACTTAATGAAAATGTACATCGAATTCGTGACACAAATCATTCGAGATCAAACATTCGGCCCCCATCGTTAAAACAACGGCGTTATACTGATATACACGACGCGAAGGCATGAAGATCACCTCGTGTAGATTCCGAAATGCTCGAGATCATATCGAAATGGAGAGAGCTACGTATATGCTCGGAGTTTCTCTGCAAGATCGAATCAGAAGTGAGGAGAACCAATGTTGCTGACAGAGAGTTGCCAGTGGGGGAAAAGTGGCAGTGGGCGGGATACATTGCTCGTAGGACCAATGCACAATGGCCGATAGGGCAGAAAAGTTATGAGTAGCGCCCGCGAACCGGAAACCGCAACATGAAAAGACCCACGGGAAAATGGACCGACTGAGTATGGTAACCAGTGTCATAACAGGTCATGGACTATTTCAAACATCTTTTCATAACAGGTGTCACAGACAGTCCCTTATGCCGAGGATGCATGGAGACAGAAGAAACAGCCTCTCACGTGGTGCTGGAATGCAGCGGAGTGGCCCCATACAGGGCAAAACATCTCGGATCCCCGAGAGACCTCCCTGAGGTCCTACTCAACATCAAAGGTTTGATAGGATTTCTCGAGGAGTTGGGCTGGCAAGAGTAGCCAACCCTCCACCCCCCCTTGTCACGCAAAATAGGCGCCAGTCGTCGAGTTGCGGAAAATCGCCCGAACTACAATACAAGAACTACAATGGTCCGACGATCTGGATAAGATCGTTGTGGAGATCCCTGGAGGAGGCCTATATCCGGCATTGGACGTCTTTTGGTTGGTATGATTGACTTTGAAGAGGACCTAATGTTACTTTCTCAGTGGCCAGGGGGCCTAGCCAAGTTAACAATCGTGAATAGAAAACGCTAACTTGAATAATATATGGAAATAGTCACGTGACATTTCGTAGCATCTGTCATACCGATACATGTTTTTCCGTTAGTTTTCATCGTTAATCATCATCATACCACGCAGACGAAGTCGCGAGCAGAAGCAAGTATTTCATAATTGTTTCCCGTATTCTCGCACAATAAATTCCCAATTGAAACAGTTAAAAGATTTCCAATGTATGTTGCCGATGTTATGCGTAGATAGATAGATAGAATACTCTTTATTGGCACACCTCAGTAAAAATATACAAGAAAAATAAACCATTGATTAAATTTAGAGGCAGACAACACGCGTACGTATTGGGGCAGTATACAAGTGGGCATAATTAATAACGCTCCATCTAGTATGTCAATGATCTGTGAGCTATAATGAAATAAATGTAGGGCCCAAATTCATTACACGAACAGCATTGACCCTTGACAGGTAAGCAGCAATCATAAACTAACCACCATCAAGCCAATTCCAACCTTAAACATAAAGACATACAGAACAGTGGAAAGCAAAAGTAACTTGGTAAAATCGTAAAGACCCGGAATAAATAATCTGTAATGCCTACTTCAAGTTGCCTGGCGAATTTAATTTTGGTTCTCTCCTTTTTATAGCCATCTTTTTACTAAAAGGTATATTGCTTAAAGTTTTAGCAGATAGATAAAAAGGTATAAATTGTAAAACAGAGCTTTGATCTAAAGAAATTAAGGAGACGTTACATTTTCTTAGATAACGTTATTTTTTTTAATAAATATAAGATCAAAAATGAAGCAAGTAATTAAAAATAATTGTTAACTTTTGCAATTTTTTACGCCATAATTATATTTGGAGCGAGCACGTGGAAATTAAAGAGGGACTTTATTATGCTATGCGAAATATCATTTATTTCTTTGGGTAAAACTGTAATATGGATCGGACCGATACAGTGTTTTGTTTACGATGCTTGATATATAAATAATCTTTACTTAATTTAGTCGTTATTTTTTATCTATTTTTCAATTTGTTCACTCTATATTATTTTGTCTTTTTCCTTCTTGTCTGTTACCTTTCGTGATTTTTCTCACTTGATAGTGTCATCGGAAGATCAGCGCTGCCACCAGCAACATGCTGAGATGAGGCCATTTAAAATTATTCTATTCTATTCTTAATAATGTACCTACCGTAATCTTTCCTCAACATTGCCTGCCATGCTAAACATTGCCTGTGTTGAAAAAACAGTGATCCTGTGCCTGTCTTTGTTCCACTATTACGAATAGTTAGAAATTAGATAAGTATATAATATAAGTAGCTAAGCGGTTTAGTCATGAGTTCATGACACCATTGAACTATTACTACTACTATAGGACCAGTATTTTGCGCCACGAGTTTTTGTTGACCAACAACAAATATGGAAGTATGAATCTCGTGACCTAAATGCGTAAGCGCTACGAATTTCACGATGCTTACTACGTACAGTTTGTGATTGCGACAATTTCATTGTTGGGTATGGCTTCTGTATGGTATTAATGACTCACAGTTTTTTCAATCTAGACAATTCTGCGCATGGAAGGCAATCTTGAGAGAAAGCGATCTAGATAAATAGTTAAAAAAAATTGTTTATTTCAGACAGAATCCATACAGTATTAATAATAATTACATAACACTTAAGCTATGTTAGTAGTGTACAGGCCAAATAAGTAATAAATAACAATAATAATTTAGTTTAAATATCTGCCACCCCCTGGAACACCCGGCACTTGCGCGTTCGAACCCAGTGTCCCAGAATGGGGCAGTCCGTCTTCTCACTTATGACCCTAAGGATGGTGTCCTCACTTTCCGACTTCTTGGATGAAAAATCACAAGCTCACTTTTCTTTACATTGTACAGGAGGCCAAAGCAAAATTTCATTTAAAAGATCTATTGTCTTAAGGCAGCATAGTCCTCAGAACAGATGAAATGCTTTGTTTGCCTGCTTAAATAATTGCATTCAATTTTATTATTTGTAGAAAGTTGAACATAGAAACCACCTTGACTGTAATTTTTTTTTTTGCAGCAGGCAATTAATAATTATTAAGCCAATTCTAAAAAACCCAAACACAATTAGGTTGCGTTGTTTTATTACAGAGTTTTTATGGCCACCTCCTGTTTCCACCATCAGATCAGTTGGATATTGAATTGTATCCCTTACATATGTATGTGAAGTTTGAGCTCAATCGAATGATGGGGTCTAATTTAACTTGCAAGATGTGACCCGAACCTACACACATAATCATATTGCAAGTTAAATAAAAATTTGTAAAAACCTCAAGCCATAAACATGACCCCAAAACTACGTTATCTAGCTAACTTCGCCCCGTCTTCATTAGGCCCAGTACATAAAACGGCGTATAATAAAATTACCAACCCGGTCACGTGTCGGCCACCGATATTAAGACCTAAAAGAGGGTTTTTCAACTTATTATTTCCGTGGGATCCCTTGTCTTTTTCCGTAAAAAGGGGACGTTTAACGTCCGGAATCGAGTTTGGTTTGATTTTTACTGTGTTAATTGGGCTAGGTTTTAGGCTCTTCGCCGATTTGAGCGTAGGTATGCACAAAGCGGGTGCACGCCCGCGGGTATCATCCAAAATCCGCCGGACACGTCCGCGCCACTTACCGTTGCTCATATTATTTTTCGTTAACCCGATTAAGGTATACAACGTGTAACATCAGCCACTGAAAGTGAGATCAACCTCGAAATGGTTTTAAAAAAAATTACTCTCCCATACATTTTGGCTGGCTGATGTTGATATCTTGTATATGAGATTCGATTTTTTTTATCGCGATATCGGGGTTGGTCCCGTAGTAAAAGTTGCGCAGTATGATCTATACAACGTGTATCCACCCTACTTTCAGTGGCTTAACACGTTGTATAAAGACTTCACAGATCTTAATTTCTTATTGATTTCATATTACTCGCAGTGCATCTTGAGAGCTGATGTCAGCTTTTACAAAGTTTAAGCCCTCTTTTTAGGATTCCGTACCCAAAGGGTAAAACGGGACTCTATTACTAAGACTACGCTGTCCTTCCATCTGTCTGTCACCAGGCTGTATCACATGAAATGTGATAGCTAAGACAGTTGAAATTTTCGCAGATGTTGTATTTCTGATGCCAAAAAGCGCTGGTGGCCTAGCGGTAAGAGCGTGCGACTTGCAATCCGGACGTCGCGGGTTCAAACCCCTCGTACCAATGAGTTTTTCGGAACTTATGTACTAAATATCATTCAAAATTTACCAGTTGCTTTTCGGTGAAGGAAAACATCGTGAGGAAACCGGACTTATCCCCACAAGGCCTAGTTTTACACTCTGGGTTGGAAGGTCAAATGGCAGTCGCTTTCGTAAAAACTAGTGCCTACGTCAAATCTTGGGATTAGTTGTCAAGCGGACCCCAGGCTCCCATGAGCCCTGGCAATATGCCGGGACAACGTCAGGAAGAAGATGTATTTCTGATGCCGCTATAACAACAAATACTTAAAAGTACGGAGCCCTCGGTGGGCGAGTCCAACTCGCACTTGTCCGGTTTTTTATTTTGGAACACCGCCAACATATTCGTCTATGTAGCTAATGAATGGCCTAGGTGTCTAATTTGACAAATTTAATTATTATTTTTAATTTAAATTTGCTGCGAAACATATTTAACACCTTTACTGTAACAATGCAATGATGAATAAGAACAAAGCGAAATCAGATTGACATCAATTTGTAAGTTCAAATCAGCCTACACGCTCGCATATCGAATCATCCTAACGAGATAAAAAATGAACACGCAACAAATAATTCATTATTCCTCGTTACATATTCGAATACATTAGCATTTATTTCTCTTTGTTGTTGTATTATGTATCACAATAATTTACTTTCCCTACCTCACATTTCTCTCTTAAATCACAAAGGAATATGAAGCTTAACGACGAATGAATAAGGTCGATTTTAGAAACGGCGACCATTTAAGATAGGAAGCCGGCAAAGTAAGTACGGTTATGTATTGCGGGAAGCTATCCATGGTAGGAAACGTTAATTTCCGGGCCCGTAACGAGATCGGTAACGTACTTTCCGTATATTCGTGATATTTTACCTATAACGCATAAAGATGATGTTTTAGGTTGTAAATTTTTGGCTGTAAAGAAATTTCACACATAATAAATGGCAGTGGTCGGTGTTACCTTTAACTTGCTCAACATTGCCTACATGCCAACTATTGCCTGGCTTAGAAAATTGGACTAATATATCGGAGCGGCCAAGGCGCTCACAAATGTCTGAACACGCCTCCATTGTCAAGGAGCTAAAGTGCGTGTTCAGATATTTTTGAGCACCTCGGCCGCTCTGATATATCTGATGGCGACTGTACAATAAAATACCGCTAAAATATCACTATTGGTTTGGCTATTGATAATTTCATAAATAAAGGTCAAATACTATTACCAAACATGCGGCCTGTGTCACAATGTCCAAGTAAAGTCCTGAATAAGCTACTTGCCACTTATCTGCCGAATAATCTGGACCCGGGTACGTCCTTAAAATACGTCCAAAAGAGAGGTATGGGCATTGTGAATGTCATCTCGCTTTGTGTGGTAGGGCACAGCCAGTGGATGTCATTCCAGATCTAGAGCCGAGCCCAACTGGGGAAGTACCTCCACCTTACAGAAAACAGCAGCCAAATAACACTAGACCCTACTCATAGTGTTGTGTTCCTGCCGGTGAGTAAGGTTGCCAGAGCTCAACGAGGGGGGGCGGGTTTAGGGTCGGCAACGCGCATGTAACTCCTCTGGAATTGCAGGCGTACATAGGCTACGGAGACTGCTTACCATCAGGCGGGCCGTATGCTTGTTTGCCACCGACGTAGTATAAAAAAAAAGAAAAAAGAATAAAGTCATCGTTGGTGTTTCACAATCTTCAAATAAGCTTAACTGGTAGATAAGTACCTTTACAACTAAATGTAGTTTTATCTGGCAGTTAATTTACTTGTTAATTAGCTATCCAATACTGTACTTGGACATTGTGAAACAGGCCCTTAAGGGGCTGTCAACACCCAATGTCCTTGAAATTGATGTTACTTAAACAGTTATTTAAGAAAGACTATTTGTTTTAGTCAAGTAAGAAAAATATATGTTCATATTAATTATATTTCAAAGATCGTGGTTGTACTCGATACATGATTGAACGAAATCGGCTCGATAGAAAAGAATTGCAAAGATTGGTCTTAAAATCACAATTAAACGGTTCTATGTCTTTATTGTTTTGACTTATGGGTCTGCAATTAAAATCACAATTTCAAAACATTTATATCTAAACCGCTAATGAGTAAAATATTACACTAATAATCCACTTTTTTTTATTTAAATAATTTTCTTATTATTCCCTTGCCCAGGCCCAGTAACATGCGACAGTGCTATCTCATTTACTCCGATACAAATAGACAGTGTGCGCTCTTTAGGTATTGACAGCCTCTTAATATTTTAATGAACATGAACTAGATTTTATAGTTTTCACACTCTGATAACAAAGCAAATAATATTAAAGCGAATCATTTACAAATCCCCAAACAGGTGCATTTTCTATTACACAAACCATAAAAATCGTGAGCGTAAATCAAAAAACGGCAATACCGTCAATTTATTGTCAGTAAAAACCGGTTCCTACGGCAGTATTGCACCGGCATTAAAAACATTTCATAGCTACATTAAAACAGTGGTGAAAGTGAACCGACGAATAATCAATACTTCGGCTTGCGCAGGTACGTCCCTCCCCGCCCGTGATGGCATAGAGTAGATACGGGTCAGAAGGCTAGCTGTTAGTGTAAGGCCTGAGTGGACGCTCGAAGCGGAGCGTTCGGCAGGGCGTGCAGCGTGGCGTCGGGCGCACATGTGATGTGAGCAGCGTGCACTAAGGCCGCTCCTATACGTTTGCATTTGTTTAACATGCACGCCGCACGCCCCGCCCGCTGCATGCTCAACTCAAGCGTCCACTCAGGCCTTACACAGGGCCACTCATAGCGTCTCCTGAACGTCGGCACCTAGTCAACTCTATAGCAGCTGCTCGACGCAACGTCGGCGCCACTGCGCAGCGAGGACATTTTTCATAGCACTATACATAGACGCCAACGCTCCAAAGACGCTAATGAGGGCACTTATAATATACTAGTTTATGCCCGCGACTCCGTCTGCATGGAATGATGATGATTGATAAAACTGTCCTTCCCCGGGCCTCAAACTATCTCCATACAAAATGTCATCGCGTGAAGAAGTAAAACATACAGAGACAGTTATTGTTAATTAATTAAATTGAATTCCTATTTTGAATAAATTCGTATTTGTTGTTGTATTACTCGTATCTATTACAATTATTTATTTCTCTTTAAAATCACAAAGGAATAAGAAGCTTTACGATAAATAAATAAAATCGATTTTAGAAATGGCGACTATTTAAGATACGAGGCGGGCAAAGGTATTGCGGGAAGCTATCCATGATAGGAAATATTAATTGGGACAGAACGGTTAGCTTCCGTCCCCATTCAACCAATTTCGATAAGGTCAACAGGTTAAAACTGAGTCTCATCCAGGTTAAGATCAGGGTTTGAATCCGAGACACTTAGCAATATATACCTAAACCATTTTTTTGACAACTTGTGCTTAATCCATCATTCGTCATTAAATCATTACACTGACAATTAATGGTGAGAATAAATGCAGTGCCATAACTTTGACATGGAGTAACACAAAAATGATCGTCATTCCTTAAATGCAAATGTTTACTAGTAGTAGCTGTTGTTGGATTGGTAAGATTGAGCATTCAAACTGTTATTTTAGTATCAATTCGAGTTTTAGTTATTCGATCTCATTCCAATATGATACTGATCTGACACTGATCTGTCAGTATCAAAAGTAATGTTATCGGTTGAAGAAATGTCACTTTTGATACTGACAGATCAATATAATATTGGAATGAAATATTTGGGGACACTCTTACGAATCGACCTAGCCCTAAACTAAGTAAAGCTTGTACTATAGTACTAGGCTACGAAATATATACGTATATACAGATGTATAATGGTAAGCAGTCTCTGTAGCCTATGTACGCCTGCAACTCCAGAAGAGTTACATGCGCGTTGCCGACCCTAACACCCCTCCCTCCCCTCGTTGAGCTCTGGCAACCTTACTCACCGGCAGGAACACAACACTATGAGTAGGGTCTAGTGTTATTTGGCTGCGGTTTTCTGTAAGGTACTTCCCCAGCTGGGCTCTGCTCTAGATCTGGAATGACTTCTGCTGTGCTGTGCCCTACCACACAAAGCGAAATGACATTGACAATGTCCATACCTCTCTTGTGGACGTAGTTTAAGGACGTACCCGGGTCCGGAATAGCGTGATTAGAGTTTAAACTTTTCCAGTGCACATCAGTCGCAGCGTTAAGGTACAGGGTCAGAAAGACTAAATCCTTATTTTTAGTTAAATAGCCAATTCGTTACTTTGGAAAATTCTGTTTATTTATCACACTTGCATCAAACACAAGATGCTAATTAATATATTCTGATACATAATTGCATGGTTCGTACTATTTTGTTACTGCGTAGTGTCTGGACGGTGTACGTAAGTTTGTACAATGCGCGTGTATCATAAATATCTAATCACTTACCACAAAATCTCAAACTGAGTATTTGGAGGTGACTTAGACGTGTCACTTACCTGAAACAAAAATGTTACACTTAGTATGGAATTATAAATAATTAAAATGAAACTTAGAATGAGTTAGTCCGAGGGTAATATGTTAATATACGAAAACGAATAACTGTTAACGTTATAATTTTGATACAACACGTCATTTTGTATTACGGCATATATTTACGTTTCCTATAAATATAATATAAGTAACGAAAGGAGTGCCTGGCGTCCGTTGGCTCGTTGGGTGGACGAAAGACAGGGCTCAGGCTCAGGACCGGGAAGTGGCGTACTGGAGAAGAGGCCTATGCTCAGCAGTGGGCGATAAAAGGCTGATATGATGATAACATAAGTTAAAACTAATTAAGAGATACCATCTGCGCGGTTACTCTTTGCGCAGATCCCTCCAGTCAGCGCTCTGTCTAAACCGATTGATGCAACTGAATTTCGTGGGCACGAAACAGTATACAGAAACGTCTCTGTAGCAGAAAATGTAGCCGTTGCATTCACATACACGTATATTTTAGCACATGCTGTCAAATTCAAATACATTGGCGCAAAGCGTTACGTATTTTTCGGAAATGGTATTTGTGATTTAACCTCTTGTGATATGATAATGACCGTGACTGAATTTTTAGTAATTTTTTTCGAGTACTTTTTTTTTCGTTCTATACAGCGTAAACGAGGTTAAAACCAGGGACCGTTACCGGTATAACTAAAAATTAAAATAATACCACCTCCACCTCCTCCACATTACAGAAAACCGTAGCCAAATAACACTAGACTCTACTCATAGTGTTGTGTTCCTGCCGGTGAGTAAGTTTGCCAGAGCTCAACTCGGGTGCGAAGTGTTAGGGTCGGCAGCTGTAACTCCTTTGGAGTTGCAAGCGTACATAGACTACGGAGACAGCTTACCATCAGGCGGACCGTATGCATGTTTGCCACCGACGTAGCATAAACAAAATACAGCATACGCAATATTTATCTGATATTCTAGAATGATATTACCTACCACGGTATGGCCCGACCAGACCAGTACGTACGTACAAGTACGTTTGGTTCGTCCGTGCAATTTTATTTTAACTTAATACTATGTATGTCGTCATCTCTTTTTTATATAATTTTATCTACTTTGTGTTATTTATTTCAGTTTATTTTATGTTTCTTTCCTTTTGTCTGTTACTTTCCGTGATTATATCTCACTTGCTGGTCTCATTGGAAGATCAGCGCTGGAAGTCGCCAGCAACATTAATATTAACCTGTTGCTACCGGTGGGAACCTATAATTGGCTCTTTGTTATCTATATATATAACTATTGTACAATCTATAGCTGTTGGTTCTCCGAACAATAAATAATAAATAAATAATAAATAATAAACATGCTGAAATGTGGGCATTTCGTGACACTTTATTCTCACTATATTCTTTTTATGTGTTTGTTTGTGTGTTTACAAATAAAAATATATATATTTTATTTTATATTTAGGTAACGACAATGACTTATCAAATAAGGTATTTGGAATGCAATAATATACATAAACAACCGATATACCAAAATCAAATACCGGTTAATTTATATGAAACATATACCGGTATTCGGTCCCTGGTTAAATCACACGATTTTCGACCACCACACACATTATGAAAAAGCTAAAACTTCATTGGAACATTAAACATCTGTTATCGTATGGTGCTTGCATATTGTATGATATTGTGCGCGTATTGTATTATAACAAGATGAAGAAAAAGTATAGAGAAACGTCTCTGTAGCATAAAATGTGACAGGTAGCGAAATTATGTGCTTTCGAATTGAAATGCATTGGAGCATGGCATTTTCTTTGTATTTTTCGGGAATAGATGTATTTGTGATTTGAAGCGCTGGTACTCAAGCGTTAAGATATGCGGCTTTCAAATCAAATGTCGTGTGTTAGATACCCGGACTAGCAACAATGACTTTCTTAGGATTTATGTACGATATATTTATCGTATGAAATGATATTTCATTTTATAGTTTTTGAGCGAAGGAAAAGGCCTTTTAGGAAGCCAGGTTAGTCCGATAATAATGTCCAATTTCCCCTGTGGGTTTCAAGGTAAGATGAGAGTTGCTTTAGGATTCAATAATGGCGAAGGCACAAGTTTTACCGATGGCCTTGTGAGCATTCAAACCTAAATAATACATACATATTACAAATAAAGAAAAAAACTCTTATATTGAGTTTACATTAAAAAAAATGTTGTTGCACGACTGGCTCGCATTGGTTGCACACAACGTGATTTGACACCAATGTATTGGCTCAGTCCGCTTTGCCCGTAAGGCCCGAAGTAATATAATTATGTTTAAGGTATAAGTCAACGCCTCGTGAACGTTCAACACCAAATTGCCTTATAATTTACTTTAAAAGTTAGTTTATATTATTTGTACAAAATATATTTCTTTTTTCTAATAAAATTACAATGTTATATAACATAAGACAAACAAAAGAAAAGTCTTTGTTGATAAAGGCAAATAAAATATATTTCATTTACTAGCACAAGATATAAAAATGAATGTCTACAATTTACCTTTTGGCGGAATATAGAAGAAAACTGAGGTGGACTTTTACTATATTATTATTTATACAATATTGCCTGGGAATAGCTTAGTAGACGAAATGTTAGATTATTTGAAATATGATATAATTTCTGTTCAAATAACGGTCTTCGTAAATTGTTGTAACAAATATTATTATGTTGGCTATTACGTTTAAATGAAAACAAAAATATTCTTAAAGGGTTTTGGGTTTTGAATGGATGATTCGACTGAACATTTTCAGCCCAAAAAATATATAAATCTGGATAGATATTAATTTAATTTTATAGGTATTTATGAGGGCTCGAAAAAGTGAACCATTTACCTTTTTTTGTTGTCATAAACACACAAATAAATGCCCTTACCAGGATTCGAACCCGGGACCTTCTGCTTCGTAGGCAGGGTCACTACCAACTAGGCTAGAAGACCACAAATAAATTCAACAAAGTGAACATTCTCCAGTCCAATGACCCCTACGTTAATACAATTATACTTGAACATAAATAATGTATAAGGAAAGCTTAGGTGCTATTGGAGGCGGCAATGTCAACGTACTTAATTCAATAATTGAATAATTAAGAGCGCTGAAAGCCGTTCTAATGTTGTTTTCGGAAGGAAGTGTTTCAATGGTGAGAGTTAATGATGATTAATTTGATTTGTATGGATGTGCACTTGTTCAGGCACGTTGAGTTTAAAACTTCAGAAAGTTGCAGTATTTTATTGTAAATGGAGTGGTAAGATAAGACAAACAACGGAGACAATCTTTTCTTCTTCTTCTTCTTCTTCTTCTTCTTCTTCTTCACTGGCTCAGTGACCCAAACAGGATCTTGGCCTCTGACACAAGAGAGCGCCACTCTGCCCTATCCTGCGCCACTTCACGCCAGTTGGGTATTCCGAGGGCGAACAGGTCTTTTAGGACTTCGTCGCTCCAGCGGTATCTGGGAGAATCTTTTATTAAATTAAATTATATGATACAAAAATTTGGTAGAGTCTGTCTGAGCTAACTTTTCACCATTCTATCATGGACATAAGCTAAAAATTTAGTAGTTCAAATATATTGTATAGTGAATGTTACATGAAAGAAATCCCAAAAAGTCCGTTTCCCCAGATACACTGTTACGTCATAACCTTACACGGCACTTGACAAACTTACACAACTCATTCCAACTCCCTTCACACACTCCGTTAAAGATTTAGATCACGTATCCGCCCGCTTCAGGTGGAAGGAGGAATCGTCGCCATATTTTTGCGTCACCTCCACATTTATATGATAATGCGTCCCGAAACTGATCCAGAACTTCCGTAGATGAGTTCCGAAAAATTCCAGAACTCGTAAATCTAATTTCGCCCTCACCTCAGAGCGTCCGACGTATTTGCTCACAATTTCGCTCGGCGTTCTTTTATTTGACAATCGCGCGTGTGCCCGTTGTTTCGCCTATGCTCATGATGTGACGTTCAGTCAGGTGTGACGGTATTTGTCGCAGACACACAGCACACAGACATACTTTACTTGCACGTATACATTATCTTTATCTACGACACAGTACAGCGGCAATAGACAGAGCAGTATTACGTGGCGCCCGAATTTGGAGCAGCCGAAACACTTCCTAACTGAAAGCTACAGAAACACAGCCGACACAGTTTAACACATTCACTGCCACCAACGCATATATGCGTTTACTGACATACAAAATTACACCCCCTGGAAGTGAATGCGTTAAAAAACCATTTTGTAGGCTTTTGTCATACACCCTACATTTAAATTAGGATTGAATTTTAAATTTTCTTATTAATATAAGTGTATTAAAATTTTATTATTCGTTATAGTTTTGATACGCGCTCACCATTTATGACCGAGCGAGGTGCCTCATGACACGATTCACAGTACATCTCCGCGCAACAAAACGCGCGAGCGATTATATGATATTAATAATAAAACTATAAAAGATTTCATCAGCGCGACATCTGTTCGCCACAGGCACACTACATCTGCCTGGCTTGTGGTCGTGTTTGCCGCTCCCGTATTGGCTTCCACAGCCACGTAAAACGCTGCCGCTCTACCAGACACTGTTTGAATAATCTGTTATAGACTCAAAGGCCAATTATGATGAAAAGACTTTAAAATCTGAATATCGCTATAGACATTTCTCGGATTTAACAAAAAGGTCGAAATTGACAATTAATTTAGAGGTATAGGCAGAAAAAAGCTGAACTTGTACTTTTTTGCCGGCACATGTTTTTGCGTGTTCGGCAATTTTTTTTTTCTTCGTTAGTCCTTTCAGATCATAATTGATATCATACTAGTACCTAATAGTTCTCTGATTACTCCATATTCATTTATTATAGAAGTACTTTTCATGTTTAATGGATACACGCACCTAGTTAGAAGTTATGACTAGTGAGAAGGGCGTATCGCTTCGTTTCATAGCCAGACAGAAAATGTATTTCTCTTTTCAATAGCCTATTCGAGCAACCTCGTATTTACTTTTAACATGCCCAGGCAAATTCAGCCTTAAGACAAGTACGTAAAGTTCAAATTGTTTTTTTTTTAAATAGTGATGCTAGATTTAGTAATTTCTTTTGTTTCGCTTACCAAGGGGAATGTTTCGAGCGAGAATTTGCCAACGAAATAAAAGTATTTAGGTTCAGTTTATTAGACCACCACTAATTGGCGTAACGGATTTGTGAGAAATATTGGATTTTGTTTAAGACGTAGATGAAAAGAGCTCAAAAAAAATTGAATAAACTAAAGTCAGACCTTTTGTTTCTGCCCAGGGTGACACACGCAGGTCGAGACGGATTTCTATATAGGTATGTTCACGTTTTTACAAAATATTTCCATTTCTACAAAATTCTATTTCTACACAGTATTTATTGATGTACACATATGTATTTGCTCAGTGTTTTTATTTTCTTATATAACACATAGGTAAGTATTATTTACTCTTGTCAAAGAAGAGGAAAGGGGACAGTCGCTTCTCCATACAAACGTAGTCTCTATTTTACTTGCTGGATATTGACATAATGGAAAATATTTTTTCATAATTTGGTGTATATTAACAATAGCTATGCCCTTACGTTTGTCTTTTTTTTTAAATGCCCCTACCTCTTATAGTCAAAAATTCGTAAAAATAAAACATAGGAGCGTAACTGACGTAAGTATACATCAAATTGAGTCAAAATATTTTCAATAATGTTAATGTTGCTCATGAAATTATCCAGAGAGGAAAATGAGGACTACATTTGTAAGAAAAGGCATCGCGCGGGTCCTCCAGTTTCGTCTTAACAAAAAATTCCCCGCTTCGATATTAGTATTTCACTTCAATGTTGAAGTAAGTTCAGTGTTGAAGTATGTTGAAGTAATGTACGTACATTGACAAATTAAAGTCCGCCAGATACTACTTACTACCAAACGGATCTGTTGGGCTATATGTCTATCCGTTTTATCAAGCCAGGCAAGCTCATTCTCCTCCATCACCGAACGGGTTTCATGTCCAATTCTTTCACTGTCCAGGCAATCAGACTTTGGAACGTTCTCCCACTCTCTATCAGACAAACGCAGACCAAATTCACATTCAAGCGCATGTTGCGCAAGTATTTCCTTGACAAACTTTCTTCTTCATCAACTTAATGATTCACACTTGGTATAATTATGAATGTATTAATATATGTATGTTTATTTGTATTAAGTATATGTGTACATTTATCAATACATAGTTTATATTCATATATAGTCTCGGTTACAAATTCATTTACTTTAAAAGACACTGCACCTACTTAATCTTTCTGGTTAAACCCATTGGTTGACTGGTAGAGAATGCCTTAAGGCATTAAGTCCGCCACTTGTACCTTCATGTATTGTGTAATAAAGATTAAATAAATAAATGTTTGAGAAACGTTGAAGAAATTTACGGTACCTCTATTCAGAAACTCTAAACTTTACGAACGAAGATAAACAACAATACCCACATTATTTATTACACACCGGAAAAAATATTGCACATTACAAACGATCTCGCAGACTTACACATCCCTTTAAACAATTATATCCCCATTGGCAAATAATAAAAATATACCTTTCCCGTCGTAGGGATTAACGTGGGATAGTTTCGGGCCGGGGAAATTGCAAGTGGGGGCCGTTCCCTGGGGTGGGGTGGGGGTTAATGGTATTTATAATGCCGGGACCCGGGATTAGCCCGTGCGTGCCTGTGGAGTTGTTAAACGGCGTGTATTGATATTTTTTAAAGAGTAATTCGAGTTTGTTTGTGTGCAGTACCGCTCTAGGGCTTAATTAGAAATGATGGAGCTTTAGTGCTGCCGTTTAAAGGAAAGGTAGTGGATTGGGTGTTGGGTGTTTGTATACATGGTTGTTGTATATATGGATTTAAGTACATTAAATTTATTAATTGCATTTTCACCAGGTGCTATTCAGTAAATCTTATATCTCGGGAATCCCTAACGATTTCGATGAGATTTGCTATATGGGATAAATGCGAGTTTTCAGGGGCGAAAAATGTCTTATCTCTGGGAAAACGCATATTTTTGAGTTTTTATATGTTTTCCGAGCAAAGCTTGACCTCCCCCCCCCCCCAATATTCTCATTTATGGTATTAAGACTTTTATTGTAACAGTTATTTAACTAATACGTATAAAAATTAGAATAAATCAAATACCAAGCTCTTTCAGCGCAGGGCCTTTAAATCTAAAGACAAACTAACGTTTTGAATAGCGTAGTCTTCATTTTTTTTAATAGACTTAGTGGATATATATATATATATATATTAATTAGGTACCGAAGTATGTACATATGTACCTAAATGTAAAGTAAAGTGTACGCCTGTGGAACGACCTTCCACTCAATATCAGAAAAGCTCAAAGTAAATTCACTTTCAAGCGCATGTTGCGCAAGCATCTATCTGACAGATGTAAGTAATGTTTCTCAGTAGGTACATGAATAATGTATATATGTAGATATTTATGTAAGTATATTATGCAA
Organism: Cydia pomonella; assembly: GCF_033807575.1. Lineage (NCBI taxonomy): Eukaryota > Metazoa > Arthropoda > Insecta > Lepidoptera > Tortricidae > Cydia > Cydia pomonella. The sequence continues at coordinate 3,637,260 of NC_084717.1, read as the reverse complement.
AGTATATGTTTAAGTTTATGATTTCATTATATTATATTAATTAGTAGGTATTTAATTTGTAAATAGTAAGTAGTGATATCTTATTCTCAAGTACAAAGCCTGCACCTAACAAAAGTCTCTTTTTGACCCAGTGGTTGACTGGTAGAGAATGCCTTAAGGCATTAAGTCCACCATTTGTACTTAATATTTTATGTGCAATAAAGTATAATTAAATAAATAAAGTAACGCACATAACTTTTCAATCCTTTTATGTTAATAAACTCAAACAAGATAATACATATCCGACCACAATCCTTCATCTTATTCACCGTTAACTAACCCTAACTAGTAAATACTGAATAAACGAAGCTGCCCTCACGTGGTGAAGCGGTCATTAAAACTTAGCACAATGGAGATAAGATAATTCAATAAGCCACTCGACCCGCAACTTGAACAATATTTTACGCGGGATGTGGGTAGGTCCACTCCGCAACCAAACGGCTTAACTGAGCGGTGCCACCGAACGCTTCTCGACTTTCCGTTGGATTGAAAGCCGGTTAGGGTTATTATTTATATGGTGAATTTGCAATGTTAATTAATCCTGGTGATATTAGATATTCGCTAGTATTTTCTCAAAAGGTGTAGTTGAAAGTTATACATTTGAAGACATGTAGGAGAGAAATATCTTGGCTTAGGTAATTTTTTACTAGTTGAGTGTCATGTATTAAATTGCTGATTTAAGTTATCTAGATTATTGTATTATGGGTATGTGGTAAAGTCAGTCACGATTATTTTCTATACATAGTAATATGTGTTAAATTTGTACTGTTAATAATCTTATCCTAGGGATAAGTCATATGCATAAGTAATACATTATTATAATGTTCACTGAGTAGTTGGTAATTAACTAAATTATAAGTATGAATATTAAGTAACAATAAGATTATGTAATAAGCAGACATTCGTTATTATTGCCATATTGAAATAAATGGTACGAATAGAAAATTGGTTTGGAAAATAATATCAGGACAATTTACATACATAGGTACATAGATCTGTTATTAATGTAGGTAAAAACATTGCAGCATCACACCAACAACACCCCAAAACACGGCGATATCATTAAATGGCATACAAGCTTGATGTTAGCTTCCCTATGTAGATGAAAGCGTTTTCCACTACAGACTCAATCTTTATGAACCTCGTCAAACAATTTGTCTATTCTTCACAATCCATCAATGTGCACATAATCCGTCAAAACAAAACACGGCAAAATACAATGCCCGCTCCGAACAACAGAGGTTTTCGGTTAGTTAAACCTCGCCGACGTTGTACCGCGAAGAATGGAAGCTGTCGATATCGTCGGCGAACTTTCTAGACGTCGTTATCGCGAACCAGCTGCTCGATTTTCCACCCGACAGATGATTAATTAAACCAACTAACACTGTAAGCCTTCTGAAACAACCTTAGTTAAAATAACCGTATTAAACCTTAAGACGTGATGAATAGAAACGCTTTTTGATTGACGGGGCGCAATAAAACTCATATTTGATACAGGTTGTTATGATTTATTAGTTGGATTTGAGTCAGGGTGTTGTTTCAAGCTTGGTTGAATGGAAATGGTTAAGTAGCTTTAATTTAGTTAATTAAGTCAGCGTGATTTCATAGAAATTGAAGCTGGAATAAGTAGCTAAAATATTATTTTAATACAAGAAATAATGATATGACTTATAAAATAGTAGTGTAGGCAGGCATATAAAGGCAAATAACTTTCATGAATTGAGGTGCAAAAATAATCCTATTCGTGTATCTAAGAATTCATTGATTCTTGAGGTATATACTCTAGTTCTAGAAGTTAATCAGATGTTACGAATATTTACGGGCTCGTAAGGGTACGCGACTTTCAATCCGAAGGTCGCGGCTTTAAACCTCGACTCATGAAAGAACTTTTTGGTGAAAAAAAACATCGTTAGAAAACCTAAGGCCTAAAGGGCATTTCAAATTTACACCTGACATCAAAACGATATCTAAATAATTAATGATTAAACGAACTTACCTGAAGTGAAGTTAGTGACTACATGTATATATATATCTTCAGTTACTAATCTCGAGGACGAGGCGCGAAGTATAATATCATTTGGTTCTCATTCGCCTGTGCGTCTCGCTCGCGCTAAAGCATGTACGGGTAAGTCCGAGCGAAATTAATGCTCGAATGATGATCATTTCGATATTGTTTTGATGTCAGGTGTACGTTCGAATTGAGCTACTAGTTTCCCCTCTGGGTTGTAACGTCAAATGGCATTCACTTTCGTAAAAACTAGTAACACAAATTTCTACGGCAATTCTTGGGATTAATTGCCAAGCGGACCCAAGGCACCCATAAGCCTTAGCAAAATGCCGGGACAACGCGAGGAAGATGATGATGCTATCGCGAATGTGAGAGGTCCTGTTTTTTCACATCAAGCAAGGATTCCGATTATGTAAACAACAGAGTAACAAGGGAAACTCCGCAGTTGAGCTCGAAAGGCATTCCACCTCAAAGCTTTCAAAGACCAAATTACAACCGTTTCCGACAGCGATACCTGCACTTGAGACTGCTCATCAATAAACAGGCACAGACGACGTCAAAGGACGTCTTGCAGTCAAGTGCAGTATTGGGACGTCGGAGTTTAGGCGCTGTTTTATTAAAGTTCAGAGCGCTTTGAAGATGAGAATATATCTTTAACAATGTCTTTGTAAGTCGGCTTTTGTATTAGAAGTTTAACAGTTTATTATCAATGTATAGCTTTATCAGTTTTTATACCATACTAAATTAGTACATGCACTCCTGTTTGGTGGTCGTGAATCCTTACTAATATTATATATACGAAAGCAACTCTGCCTGCCTGCCTGTCTGTCTGTTAATCTGTCTGTCTATCCGTCTTTTAGTCTGTTTGTCTGTCTGTTGGTCTATCTGTCTATCTATCTCTATGTCGGCCTGTCTGTTTTCTATTTGTCTGCCTGTCTGTCTATCTGTCAGTATGCCTCTCTGTATGTCTGATCTCTTCAGGCTTAAACAGGATTTAGGTGAAACTTCGTATAATGTTTGAGATACTTTAAATCTCCAAATGTTATTAGTATCTAACATCGGGAACCTTTTACATCTCCAAATTTAATGTATTATTAACTATAGAGAGTATAAGTCTATGTTATATTGAGGTAATTATTTATTTTTTAAGATTATGACAATGTAATGTTTACCCAGGTATTGGCTGTTGTATTTACAAATGTTGCTATGTATTTTTCATGTCACTATATGATATTACTGTACATTGTCTTAAAAGACCGGGCAAGTGCGAGTCGGACTCGCACACGAAGGGTTCCGTACCATTATTTATAAATACAGCAAAAAAATATGTTTGTTGTATGGGATTTAAATATTTATTTTATTCTGTTTTTAGTATTTGTTGTTATAGCAGCAACAGAAATACATCATCTGTGAAAATGTCAACTGTCTAGCTATCACGGTTCACGAGATACAGCCTGGTGACAGACGGACGGACGGACGGACAGCGAAGTCTCAGTAATAGGGTCCCGTTTGACCCTTTGGGTACGGAACTCTAAAAAGAGCCTTTGAGGCCTATCTGCAGAATATATATTTTTTTAATTTTGAGGCCTGGGGAAGGACATAGGACAGTTTCTATCAATGATTCATCATCATTTCACGCAGACGAAGTCACGAGCAGAAGCTAGTTAACTTATAAGTAGAGACTGGAATTATTGTGGCATTTTTTTAACTGTCATAGGGAGTTCTCATTTATCGACTACCGATACACATATATCGATAAAATGTAGAACACAAAATATGGATATTTGACAGTAAAAGAAGTAATTTAAGCAAATAATATGGAAAAAAACTACTTAATTATGTTATACATAGAGTAATCGAATATTTGTAAGCATTGAAAGAGACTATGAACGTGAAATTGAAAAAAAAAACACGCAACTAAAGTAATTAAATGTGAAACTATTAAGTTTTAATTGTTTTTATGGCATATATCTATTGAGCATTTTCAACTATCAAAAGTTATCTGAAAGAGATCGCTCTTTAGCAGTAAGATCGCTTGTTGTTTACCTCTACTTTAAATGTTTTATTCTACATTATATCGAAGACGCGCTTAGACACGCCAAACAACTCAAATGGAAGTCGGGGGGACATGTATCACGAATACTGGACCTGGATACTGGATATAGGCATATCAAAAGTCGATAAATGAGACATCCCTAATGACAATTCAAACTGCCTCGAGAATTCCTCCTTCTACTAGTCGCATTGGTCTGTGGTTTTGTCCGTCTTTGAATACATTATAATGGCATTTCACGGAGCATGCATCGGAACCGGATACGCCGTCATCTTTAAATAACATGTTCAAGTACGGGCCGTATTACTTCCGCCGTCCCGGGCGCCGGTAATTTTTCCGTCCGTTTGTCGCTTCGGGGTCATTTAGACCCCACTTGGTTAAAAGGTAATTTATTTAGATTTAACAAGATTCGTAGAAAATAAGCAGGTTTTCAGCAAATCAGCTTATCTGTCAAAGTAAGTTAAATATAAGAGAGGTATGGGCATAGCGGATGTCATTCCACATCTAGAGCAGATCCTAACTGGGGAAGTGCTTACTTAGTTTACAGAAAAATGCAGCCAAACAACACTAGACCCTGCTCATAGTGTTGTGCTCCTGCCGGTGAGTAAGGTTGCCAGAGCTCAACGAGCGTGCGGAATGTTAGGGTAAGCAACGCGCATGTAACTCGTCTGTCATGTCGTCGTCACGTAAGTTTGCTGAGTTGCCTAAGTTAGGTACGAGATTGAAAAGCTTAATCATATCACTATTGTTACATTTTTTTATACGAGTCATCTAAAATAACACTTATTGACAATAAAACCTAAATAATTAATGAAAATTGGTACTTACCAATTTTGAGATACTTTATCTCAGTAGACAATAATTTAGTACAAAAAACATAACGCGCGACTATTCAGTCCCGTCCCGCGCCCGTTTAGTCTTTTCTATGGGAGCGCGGCGGCACCTCATTGGATTTTATTTTATAGTTGACTACAGCGTATCGAAATGAATATTATAGTTGAGTTGGGAGCCCATACATGAAAAGTACGCAATTATAGTTTGGTATGCGAAATCTTATTCAACCATTATAATTGACGAGTAGAAAAAATATTGTAAGTAGGCAAGCTTAAGAACCGAGCTTCTTTGATGCAGGTATCTTAAATGTAAAACTTTAAAACACCGCTTCATTTTATAACGCCAGTATCTTATTTTATTTTTAACAACAAAACTTACGCGAAATGAGGGAAAATTTTGTCGCGAAAAAATCCACGCAGGCCACTGTGCGCTATATTTAATGAATTCGTTGGCGCCGAGGAAAATTCAGAAAATTTCTAACGTCACACGTACGTTTCCCTGAAAAAAGGTCTTCAGTACCTTATATATGAAAGTAAAACCTTTTTGTGCGGGAATACGGTACGGTGTTATTTTTGTCCAGCGTCGAAAAGGTTAGGGTAACACCACTGTGCGGTGAGAGGCTGCCATGTAAATATAATTTGCTTTTTTCGTTTTACAGATTAAGGAAAGAAAATTTGCATAATGCAAGTAGGACTGACGCATGAAGAGTTCCGTTATCATACAATATACCTCCTAATGCCAAAGCAACTCTCGGCCCGATTCTAAGAATGAGATACGATGACGATACGTTCTCGTTTAGTTACGTTCCCATTTAGATATCATTTGTATGTCGTATAATTGACAGAAGCAGCTCGATTAGGGCAACTAATGTCACTTTAACGTATCCAAGATGATCTTATTGGGATCACAGCATAATAAACGTAAATTTTGACATTTTCATGTTCTCATAATTAAGAGTCCGTAAGTGCACCTAGAATTAGAATTAAGAATATACGAGTAAATAGTTTTGCATGCAATTATGTGGCGGAATGTATCTGGAACTTTGTAGTCGCGTCTGAAAATAGCGATACGGATAGTGCAAATAAATATGTATACACTACCTTAATATGGGCAAAAAGGTCGTACTGTATGTACCCTTTTGTAACTTTTTTGACCTGCATTCTTGCAAATAAATATATTTCTATTTCTGTTCTCGCAGCAAGCTCGGCCGGATTTCACCTTCCCATACAAACAGAGCTTCGTTCTCATTTTAAAACTACGTGTTGGATTGTAATGAAACTTTGCACATCCAAAAATACAGCTCCAGCTTATAATACAAACGAAACAGAGCAAAATCAAGTTTTGTATTAAAAACTTAAATTCGCTGTATTTTCTTAACTATAAATCAATCATATTCTTTATTTCGGACCAGGTCCACAATAATAAATATAAATCATACATTTCATATACATTTAAAATTTTACATGAATACATTATAGCTTCGTTCCGTCGAAGCCCTCTTTTATTTAAATTATTTCTCATGAATAAGAAGCCTAATTTCACCGACTTAGTATATTCTTTAGTGGCGTAGTTGGCAAACGGCCGCTTAGAAACAGGCGATAACAGCGACGATCCGGGTTCGATCCCCGAACTTGTATTTAGATATTACTATTTGCATTTGTTTGCACTCGAATATTTTTGATTGACTTATTGAGTGTCTTCACACTCACTAAGTCTTGCTCACCACTCACTAGCTTGAGCTAAGCGTATAAGTTTAGCAAGTACAAAAAATATCTAATGTTTGGTGTCCTGCCTTGTAAATCGCATTTCTGGACTGATTGGTGATATTTTGTTCATTCATTCATCAGATTCGATAATAGGGTTGTTTCCATCTACAAATCTCAAGGTCTCAAGGATTATAATAACATGTTAAACTACTTTTAGGGGACCTGTAATGACCATATTTTTGTAAATATTGAATTTAAAATATCTTTTGGCACACGTCACGTGACCAAACTCGAAACGTTATTGAAGATTCTGATGACGTCACAACTCTCGGATTGACACTGTTGACAGTTAGGCGATAAACAACAAATAAGAAATGTCAGTTGACAGTTCGTATCTTCTACGTGTGTTTGTGTTAAACCGTAAACTGTGACGTTACACAATTTTCAAAGAGCGTTTTGGGCGCGAAAGCATCTGTCAAAATATATTTTATTAACATATTTAAAGCCGTTTTTAGTATAAAAGTTGAATTTTAGGGCAACTTTTAGTTAATATAGAACGTGATACAAGCGTTTCGAAAAATTGGAAACAACCCTATTATTATTGTGTCGAGTTTTTTGTATTTGTTTATCAATAATATAATACGTTTATCAATAATAATAATATACTTCGTTCCAACCGAGTGTACCACGACACTCACGCATTTTTTGTGTTATTTTAATAAGTCACACATACAAATACACGTGTAAATTAGGGTACCTTTTTATACTCTGTCGGTGGCAAACAAGCATACATCCCGCCTAAGCGATCTCCGTAGCCTATGGAAATCTGCAACTCCACAGGTATTACATGCGTGTTGCCGACCCTAACACGCCGCACCCTCGAAGAGCCCTGGCAACCTCACTCACCGGCAGGAACACAACACTATGAGTAGGGTCTAGTGTTATTTGGCTGCGGTTTTATGTAAGGTGGAGGTACTTCTCTAATTGGGCTCTGCTCTAGATCTGGAATGACATCCGCTGTGCTGTGCCCTACCACACAAAGCGAGATGATATTCACAGTGCCCATACCTGGATTACTTGAACTTGCTTGGTCACTTGTTGTTTAGTATATGAAATCTACATCAGTAGCTCTGTCTGTCATGAAACACGTCAACTTATAAAGCGTGCAGTCAGTAGCGAGTTGCATGCGACTTCCGTAGCACATGCAGCGTAGCACCCGCGTAGCGCTACGAACTGCAGCCTCGTAGCTCGTAGCACTCTGAATAATTAAAATAAATTGCTTTGCATTCTACGATATGCTTTGTTATTACCAATTACTGAGTATAGTTGTTTAAGTAGTTTCCATTTGCAGTTATGTTAGGTACTTAAATATTAAATCTCTTTATATCATGTAGATATGTAGCTATTCAATACGTTGATATTGTAATTTGACGAGTTGACGGTAGTTACCCTGATAATCCTATTCAAACTTATAATTAATGGACCAGTTCACCCCGTCTGTAACAGCAATCGCCTTTGGCTTTCAGCCTCAAATCCCATTGCCGGACCTATCACCTAGGCATCCACACAGAACTTGCACAATAGATGGAGTAAGTATGTCAGTGGTAGCAGCATGGTTCCATTTTGATCGCTTGTCACTATGCCCGTCACTTTCGCACTTACATACTTGTTAGAACGTGACAGGCATGGTGACAAATGATAAAGGGCCAACCATCTTAGGCCTACTGATCAGCTCGCCACGATATACGAAAGTTGAGAGCGCTAACCTATTGAAAAATAGGACAAGTAGAATATTAATTGGTATCGACATTTCCAGTGACGTCCAATTCCGTAGCCACCTTGAAGGGAAGGCTGCGCTTACATAAAAAAAACTCGGTATGCTCAATAAAGCCAGGCGATACTTTACTCTGGGGCAAAGAATGCTACTATATAAATCGCAAGTACCCCGAGAGCCCGTATGGAGTATTGCTGTCACTTTTGGGCAGGAGCACCGGGATGCCAGCTTAGACCCTTCGACTAAGTCTAAAAGGCGCGCTGTACGAATTGTCGACGATCCCAAACTCACAAGCGGCATTGAACCTTTAAGTCTAAAGTCCCGGATAGACGTGCGAGTAAGTTCGCGAACTTACAGCTCGACGACCTTTTTCGCTCGTGTGTGAGCCTAAGTACGCGTACTTTACAAGCGAAAAAAGTCGTCGAGCCATAAGTTCGCGAACTTACTCGCCCGTCTATCAGCCACTTAAGAGACTTTGCCTCCTTGAGTGTGTTCTATTCCTTGTACAATGGGCCGTGCTCTGAAGAATTGAACTCTGACATGATGCCAACGGCCACTTTCTATCACCGCACCGCTAGAACACACACAAGGAGGCAAAGTCTCATGGTCGCGCACTTTTGTCGCAGATCATATCCATTACAAATCCAGATCAAATTCAAAACATTTTATTACAACCAGAATACGCCTCCAGTACTTCTCATATATCACATTGACTATTCAAAAATAATGGAAGAATAGAGAAAAACGAATTAGATTTTTTGGTACAAAGACACATAAACACTATGGTGAAGATAGGTTTCTATTAGGTTTTAGTGATAAGATGAATGGTAGGTCCAGAAACAAACGTTGTTGTTATCGAGAGATGTAACTGAGCATAACGGCGCACGTCGTTGCACTATTACACTTAAGCAGGAGCCGATTAAGAGGTGACAACTTATAACCGTTTTGGAATGGTTTTGATGGGACCTTGACGATCGTCTTAGTGATTGGCGCGCATCTCACGCATGACTTTCACTTCATTACGCAAGCACCCATCAGTGTTAGCGATCATCAAGGTCGTGTCAAAATAAGATCAAAACCGTTCCAAGTTGATAAATCTGAGACCAGAGCTTATAACCGCCGCATCGTAAGCGCAGATATTTCGAGGGCTGGGATGTGAAACCCTATAAATCAAAATATTGCTTTAATTAAAATAGGACTCCACGTATGTCACTTAAGGTCCCATTTTTAAAAACCTTTTTGCTCAAGTTATCGGGTTTAACCCGATCGATTTATAAATGCTGCATAATGCAAGGTCTACGGGACGTAGTCAGTGTGCATCACACTAGCCGATGCCCTGGCAAACATTGATTGCGTCGAACTCTAGTCAGATTGCAAACCGCGATCATTCTAAAACCCACCTTATTATATATAATTTACAGATCAATTTACGACTCCGCATAAAATATAAATTGTCATTTTCAAGTGCAACCTATTTCGGTCCTATTACAATTACTTAAAGTTCTTTTTTGGTTATATATGTGCATATTTATGTTTGTAAATGCATGTATTCAGTCATTTGTATAAATCGAAAGTGCCCGGGGTTGTATTCGGTATCGCTTTGAATGTTTTTTTCTGCAATTGGACGTTTGAATGATCGGTGTTTGATTTGTGTGAGTTCCGGTCGAAATGAAATTTGCTTTTTTAGAATGTACGAGGGCAATTTGTTGTTTTTTGTTGAAGCAACGATGAAATTTATTGAACAAGAATTATTTGTGTACAAACGATTTATTATTTGCTTTGAATGTTAACCCTCAAATCGACAGAAAACACAAACTTAGCACGCATATATATTTAGGTATTTAAATAAAAGTAAACAAACAATTTTTACATTTTCATTTAACCAACCAAATGCAAAACCGCCTGGATCTGTGACTGAGCGACCTGACGTGAACCTACATTATTTGATCATGTAATGTTTTCATCTACCCTCACCTGGCTTAAGGAGCCATTTGAGGGTAGATTTTGTTCACTTTTATTTAAGTACCTAAAGATACAAAGTATATACTGTGGGATGAACTGTCGCCTGCGGTATTTTGCGGATCGATACGACCTTCAAACGTTAAAAAAAAGCGTAGTCCCATCTCGAAGGCCGGCAACGCACTTACAATCTCAGTGGTGTTGTGGCTGTCCATAGGCGATAGTAATTGCTTACCATCAGGCAATTCGTCAGGTCGTTTGCTTCATATACTATAATAAAAACCGGCCAAGAGCATGTCGGGCCATGCTCAGAGTAGGGTTCCGTAGTTACTCTTCCGTCATAATAAGCTAAACTGGAGCTTAAAGTATGGTAGATTGTTAACCAAGGGATGAACTGTGGGTGTACGTCTTTTTACTATGACGGGAAACTTTTTGCGATAACTCAAAAACAGCTAAACTGATCATATCCGCTATAGTTTTCATTTAATGTCTTTCTTAAGCTCTACTTCCAAGATTTTTTTCATATTTTTTGGACCTATGGTTCAAAAGTGAGAGGGGGGGACACATTTTTTTTTCCTTTCGGAGCAATTATCTCCGAATATATTCACTTTATCAAGAAATGTTTGTTGAAGACCCCTATTAGTTTTGAAAGACCTTTCCAACGATATCCCACACTGTAGAGTTGAAACAAAAAAAAAATAATTCACCCCCACTTTACGTGTAGGTACCCTAAAAAAAATTATTTTTTTAGATTTTATTGTACGACTTTGTCGGCTTTATTGATTTATATATCCATGCCAAATTTCAGCTTTCTAGCACTAACGACCACGGAGCAAAGCCTCGGACAGACAGACAGACAGACAGACAGACAGACGGACATGGCGAAACTATAAGGGTTCCTAGTTGACTACGGAACCCTAAAAAACAGATAGAGTCGGACCACGCTAACTCTGCATAGCATATAAAATGATAAAGTGTGGCGATGTCATCATTAATGTCAAATTTCTATGAAAATATGCCGCTTATAATGACACTGTCTCACTTTGTTCTGTTCAAGTAGGTGCAGAGTTATCTTAGAAGGACTTAATATTTTTACCCCCTCATTTATAAAACTTTACAAAAATGAATTAGTTAAATTTTGTTTTATCCCTTTCTAACAAATGCATAAGCCACACGTTTTTATCTGAAGATACGTCACTTCTGACACTGACATATCCTATCCATATTTGACGTATCTTAAAGTTCGAATCGAATCGGGCCGTACAAATAATATCAAGTTAAGATCATGTTATGAGAATTTAATATGCCAGGCTGTCACTAATACGTACAGTCGAGTCTGAAAACATCGATACGGACAAAATCCCAAAAATATGTATACACGACCTTATTTTATGCATATTTTTGGCACTTTGTCGTCCATATCTATATTATTAGGCGTGAACCTACAACTAACAATCATTACAAAACTATTCTAATTTTTTATTCCTTTAAATAAAGTAACAAAAAATGGATTAAAAACAAAAATGTTAGCCGATTTAAACCTAAAGCTGCATAAACACGAAACGAAAAACAATAATTGAAAAGAACGGAAGAAAAAGGCCATGTTTGAGCCCGACTTCCGGTGTAGGAAGCTATTCCGATGGCTACTTCCGGAAAGCTATTCCGAGCTTTTAGGCCGAGGGCTTTAAAAGCACTGCGCAGTCACTAAACGCGAAATATGATAACAATTTGATATATGTCTAAAAAATTTGGACCCTTTGGCATGGTGCCGAGGATGCTGGCAGCATTTCCCCGCTGTATTGCAATGCTAATACGTTGTGCGAGAAAGCTGCCAGCTCTTCGGTCACCTGTGAAGTCGACCTAACAGCAGCCAAATAACACTAGATCCTACTCATAATGTTGTGTTCCTGGGGGTGAGTAAGGTTGCCAGAGCTCAACGAGGGGGGGCGGGTTTAGGGTCGGCAACGCGCATGTAACTCCTCTGGAGTTGCAGGCGTACATAGGCTACGGAGACTGCTTACCATCAGGCGGGCCGTATGCTTGTTTGCCACCGACGTAATATATTAAAAAAAAATGGTGCGATCTAATTGGAATCGCATTCAACGTTACTGAATAAGCTCCGAGTCTTATATGTCGTTTTATTTGAAATTTTAAACAATGGCAATTCTCTGAGCTTTTCCATATTAAATGTGGAGACTTGGTTGTTTTGGAGACGTTCTGAATATTAGTTTCAGTTCGTAAATGTAAAATCATCTATTTGACTTTGGGATGAACATATATTGCTTTTTAGGGTTCCGTAGTAATCTAGTAACCCTTAGGTATAGTTACAGATATTCGTGGGCTAGGTTTCCGCAACTCGATGTCATATTATCGCGCCTATTTTGCGTGGTGGGGTGTCGGTACTACTTTTGCCAACCTAACTCTACCAAGAAGCCTAGCAGACCCTTGATGTTGCCGACGACTTCTGGGAGAGACCCCGGCTAACCAAGGTGTTGTGCCCCTTATGGTTTCGCCGTGTCCGTCTGTCTTTATCGATGTGATTTGTGTTTATGTGATCGTTAGTGCTAGAAACCAGCAATTTTATTTGGATACAAAGATCAGTCATGGCGATACCATGTTAAAATAAGAACTACAAATAGTATGAGGGTATTTTTTTTGCTTTAACCCTATGGTGTGTGTTGTCATTGGATAGTTATTTTAAAACGACTGGGAGGTTTCGACAACCATTTTTTTATAACCATGCCATCGAGACGTTCATATAGGTATAAGCGTTATCAGCCATCCCAAATAACGTATATACATATCTAAAATCTATACATAAAAGAAACATCAAAGTCAATTCAAAATTATACGCAATAATCGCGTAACAAACATACCGACAGTCAAATTGATAACCTCCCCTTTTTTTAATTATAACTATTCACTCTTCCATTTTCAAACAACACCTCCCCGAAATTTCAAAACCGCTTTTTCGATACCGCTATTTTCGGTACCGGTGCCTAATCAATCAGCTCTCCATTACGCGCGTTATCTGCCACCGGCAGCCGCGATTGCCGTGTTCAATTAAAACTGGCGCTATATGCGGCAACCAGGGTTATACAAACTACAGGTTGATAGTGTGTCGGTTTTTCGGTCTACATCTACACGTGGCTAATTCCATAGTGCATGCTCTCAACCATCGCATGACCATCTCGCTGGTTCATCGTGTAAGAGGAGCCATAACTATCGCATGGCATCTAGCTAGTCCAGCGTTTGGCCATCGTATAGAGGAGCCATCATACGTATCCCGCACGAGTTTATCCTAAAGGCACATTTCATTAAAAAGTCGAGAGCTTTTGCAGCTCCCCGCACGCCATCCATGTCCCGAACGCCATTTTTACGTGGACGGGTAATTCATGACTTTAATTGTAAAATTCAAATACCACTCGTGTAATATTTGACCTATACTCGGTGTACCGAGTTAATTGTAAAGCAATTCCAATTCCATACACAACGCGGATCTAACCGCATTTATTCGAGCCATTTGATCCGATATCGCAAATTGAAACCGGCGGTCTAGACAATGGTGGCACTGGTACAGTCGTCTGTAATAACGACTAAATTAAATTATTTATTAGTGTTTAGCAACGAACTAGAATATACAAGTCTGACTGGAGCACAAAAATCACCTTACGTGTTTCGTGTCGCGAGCGACTCAACTGTACTGCGCGAAGCTTGACAACGTTAATAATAGTTACGTCGCGCATGAGGTTTCACATATAGAATTTTGTTTTTTTTTGTGTAGCCAATAAAAAATAAATATGACCAATCGCAACTTTTTAATAGCTGGAAATTGTAGTCACGTCTGAAAATATCGATACAAACAAGGTCCCAAAAATATGTATACACGACCTTATTGCCCATATTTTAAAGTGTAAGTAGCATATTTTCAGACGTAAATAAATAAATAAATATTAGGGGACATCTTACACAGATCAACCTAGCCCCAAACTTTGCTTAGTGTATTATGGGAACTAGGCGACAATATACATACTTATATAACTTATAAATAAATACATACTTATATACATAGAAAATATCACTCAGGAACAAATATTTGCGTTCATCACACAAATAAATGCCCTTACCGGGATTCGAACCCGGGACCATCGGCTTCAAATTTTTAAACTATAATATGTCTGCCGTCCTATCACTAAAACCTATCTAACCCACAAATTATAGTTTTGAGATATGAGCAAAAAACGTTCAAACCCATATCTCTAGAAAATGTGTACATTTCTTCCGGATTTCTTTTGTGCAAAAATTAAAACTAAATTTATCCTTACTTTGTTTGAAAACCATTTCCTCAAATATTATATTATTAATTAGAAAATCACAATTTTGTGTTTTAGTGTTGCAAATAATTACTAAAATATGTGCGATATTACTCCTAAAACACCGTTAAGTATACCTTAACCGTTGTTTAGAATTGAATAACATATAAAAAATAACTAAAATAACGGCCAAGTCAATTTACGTGTTTATAGTATCGTAATTGTGAATTGTGTAATAAACAAAACATAGCTTAATAACCGCAAAGGTACTGAACAATTTTATAGTATTTTATCTGTTAAAATATTACCTAGAAAACATTTGTAATAAACACGTTATTGGACTGTAACCGTTTTTTAGCTATGTAATGACTATACATATTGAAGTAATTTGTATGCATTCCTATACTAAAAGCCCGTTAAATGACGAACTAGTAATGCTCACTAGGTTTAAGTCTTGGAAATATTCACAAAAAAAGGTTTATTGTATTAACAAAATCATGTTAACCTGCGTTATACTACTAAGTTTTAAGAGAAATTCAATATGTTAAATCACATCTGTATCGTATATGTATTTATTCGCATGCAAAAATAAAACCAAAAACTTAAAAAATACTGACAAATCAGTCGTCAACTTTTTAAAATTTTAAAAACGCAAAGTGTGTCAGTCTCAAAAATGTGTTAAATTTTATATAAAAAAAATGTACGTGTAGAAGTAGATTACTAACCATTTTAAGGTGCCTGATCCATGTAATCGATGGTACTCGTCAGGGCAAATCTTTTGAGCCCAAACACGATGGAGTTATGATAAATAGATTACGAGTTCTGGTGACCAACTCCTGACTCCATCATGAGACCCTGGACTTCATCTAGATCGATGGTACTCGTCAGGGCAAATCTTTTGAGCCCAAACACGATGGAATTATAATGAGTAGATTAGGAGTTCTAGTGACCAACTCCTGACTCCATCATGAGACCCTGAACATCACCTAGATTGATGGTGCTCGTGAGGGCAAATCTATTGAGCCCAAACACGATGGAGTTATGATGAGTAGATTAGGAATTATGGTGACCAACTCCTGACTCCATCATGAGACCCTGGACTTCATCTAGATCGATGGTACTCGTCAGGGCAAATCTTTTGAGCCCAAACACGATGGAATTATAATGAGTAGATTAGGAGTTCTGGTGACCAACTCCTGACTCCATCATGAGACCCTGAACATCATCTAGATTGATGGTGCTCGTGAGGGCAAATCTATTGAGCCCAAACACGATGGAGTTATGATGAGTAGATTAGGAATTATGGTGACCAACTCCTGACTCCATCATGAGACCCTGAACTTCATTTAGAACGATGGTACTCGTCAGGGCAAATCTATTGAGCCCAAATACGATGGAATTATAATGAGTACCTAGATTAGGAGTTCTAGTGACCTACTCCTGACTCCATCATGAGACCCTGGACTTCATCTAGATTGATGGTGCTCATCAGGGTAAATCTATTGAGCCCAAACTCGATGGAGTTATGATGAGTAGATTAGGAGTTCTGGGGAGTTCTGGTGACCAACTCCTGACTCCGTCATGAGACCCTGGACCTCATCTAGATCGATGGTGTTCGTCAGGGCAAATCTTTTGAGCCCAAGCACGATAGAATTATAATGAGTAGATTAGGAGTTCTGGTGACCAACTCCTGACTCCATCATAAGCACCTGGATGGACTTCATTCGGGTCATAGATAATAATACAAACCCTAACGTGATTTCAAATAACACTGAAACTCTATAGCACTAATGTGCGCAAACGATTGGCATCTTGAGGCAGCATGGGTGCGTAGCCACCATGCCAATCGATACGACAACGAAACACTATCTGTCTCTCTCTCGTACTAATATGCACAAACGATTGGCATCTTGGCTGGGCAGCATGGGTGCGTAGCCAACATGCCAAACGTTTACGATACGACAAGGAAACACTATCTGTCTCTCTATCGCACTAATATGCGCAATCGATTGGCTTCTTGGCTAGGTATCATGGGTGCGTAGCCAACATGCCAATCGTTTACGATACGACAACGAAACACTACTGTCTCTCTATCGCACTAATATCTATACGCAAACGATTGGTATTTTGGCTAGGCACCAAGCAAGTGTGTGGCCAACATGCCAATCGTTTACGATACGACAACGAAACACTATCTGTCTCTCTATCGCACTAATATACTTTATTTATACCTGCAGTCATTTACTAACTTCTTCATTTTCCATTGGTGTGAAAGAGACAGAATAAAGAGCAAGGGTTATAGTACACTCTGTAGTCTGTACACTTAGTAGTAGTGTACATAAAAAAAACTACTGTGCATATAAAATAAAATAAAGAGTGCCCATATGATATCATATAACACTAAAATTAATGTTGCTTGAAATTATATTGAAAACTATCAAGATTATTCTAGTCTGCATTGAAACGCGCGTCGCGTTGCCGGCGCTCGCGTACCGAGCGCCAATCGAGCGTTATTTCGTGAAATCGGAGAACGCTCCAAGGATTAAGGGCTCTTAAATCTCGCTGTTTCTCTATCATGGATACCTCAGATGAGCGAGTTTAGAAGGTTTTTTTTTGATATAAAAGCATCACTCCGCATAGTTCGAAACATTACGCCACTAAGATTGCATTAGCTCAATCCCTCTTACTTACTATATTAGTTTATGCTGACACTTGCTACTTAGACCTTTGGAAGACCAACTCAATATGTTTAAGCAATTCCAGCAACTCTCTATTAAGTATATAGTTGCTTTTTAAATTAGATCATGTCTTCGTAGTGGCCATGTTCTCGCTACGTAGAAATCCACTACCGACGTGAATTATCATTGGTTAATCGTTCACCATTTTTGTATGTAAATCGTAGCACTTACTTTCGGTTTTCGGTTTTTTATTTATATAAGCATGCATCCATCAGTCACCGAGTAAAAAAGACAACTTACAGCGCACGGCGCATTGTTAAACTCTATAAACTCGTCTGCCTTGCGTAATAAAATTCAAGGGAATATGTTTTACACTTAGCGGGGTTTTAGCGTGGCATTGTTGGTTGGCTGTGTTTAACTGTTGTATTATTATTCTTTTTCTCAAACATAATTACCCGTTAAGCACACTAAATAGGTTTTAGTGATGTATTTGTTACATGAATCGCAATAAAAGTCTTTTACACAAACGGTTAAAGAACGTTAACCATGTTTAAGCATAGTAACTGTTTTTTTGTGTAGTATTTAATAAAAAAAATTGTACTTGATAAAACATATTAATAGTTTTTCCAAGTAAATGTGTTTTAGCTATGTATAGCGTAAAAGATTAATTAAAATAAAAAACTGGCTAAGCGCTTTTATATTACTTATAGAAGAATAATGTAGGTTTGCGATTTTATAGTATTGAGAAGTATCAAATTATAATGCAGTTAGCGTGTTAGGTCGAGTCTGTATCTCCGTAACTACAACAGATAAAAATATGATTCCAAGACCAGTTGATAGAGAATTCTTTTCTCTTTTAGAATATTTGTCCAAATGAAAACTGGTATTATGCAGCTTTGAGCGGTTTTAGAGATAGGACGGCAGATGTGGACCATTATATCTGTAATCATATTTGTCCTTAATATTGGTGTTATTTAGCATTACATATGTGGAAGCTTGTAATTTGCATCTAGTTGATAAGTCTATTAACCTATGTATTTTAGGCAATAAGGATCCCGAATAAAATAAAATAAATAAATTGATTGATTGAAATGTAAAAATATTTTATTATATTAGAGGAAAATGGGGATTACGTTGGTACGGAGAAGCGACGACGTGACATCGTCCAATTTCGTCCAATATCAAAATATTATTTATATTTGTGTGTACTGTACCTTTCAGGCGAACCACAAATAATGGTTTCATGGTATTAGTATCACTAAGCCCATATTAAAATCAAATTTTATCTCTATGCCATACGAATGTAGGATTAATTGTAACAATTAGTACATAATATATATTATATCTCAATAGCATTAATTCAATAACAGTTGTACTTTACTAAATTATGGATTAAATTGCGTTCAAATTTCGTCATTAATGCATTGAATTTGAAATGTTTGCATTTAATTACTATACAATATGGTAACTTCCACGTTTATTGACAAAACATATCTTATAATATATTAATACGCACTGAAAGATTATATTAGCGTTTTAAATAGTGATTTACTTTTAACTTGTATATTTTACACGACTGTTTGATATCGACTTTACCGCGTCGACTATCCAGTAGCGCCCTGATTGGGGGAATTGTGTTTTATAATAAACTAATTATGTATAAATCAGTATATTACTATTGTTGTCCTACTGATTCCCCAACTTTTGGTATATATCGCATAGTTTTATTTTGCTTAATTTTTGCTTTATCACTTAAACGGAAAAATGTGACCACCTTTGCCGTTTCTGCGACACGGATCTGCGCGAGCTCCAGGTTAAAGACTGACGAGAAACTGCACAGGACCGGGATCAGTGGTGAGCAGTCGTATTGGAGGCCAAGACACACTTTGGGAGTTAGTATCATATCACTACACTCTGGTTGAATCAACATGAATCTCATCTCAAATCATCTGGTTGAATCATCATGATTC
Source organism: Cydia pomonella (assembly GCF_033807575.1). NCBI lineage: Eukaryota > Metazoa > Arthropoda > Insecta > Lepidoptera > Tortricidae > Cydia > Cydia pomonella. The sequence continues at coordinate 3,617,926 of NC_084717.1, read as the reverse complement.
TGGTTGAAGAAATCCTTTACTGTCCATGCTGTCAAGTTATGGAACGAGATTCCGGTGTCCGTGAGGCAATCCCAATCTGTAGCATCACTCAAGGAGAAGCTTAAAAAATTGTGGCTTTCCGATACTTTGGTTACGACTTCCTAGTTCCATTGAGTAGGTACTTCTACTTTTTTAATTTCCTTTACTTTTCTGGTTCGAATTCATATTTATTTATATTATATATTGAATATTTATTTATTTTTATTTATATATATATATGTATGCATTATTTTATGGTTATTTTTCTATCTATGTATATTTGTATCAATGTGTATTCAAAACGTGCATTTCATTAATTTCAGTGATTGTACACTTTTGTTTGTGTTTGTCATTCATTCACCGTTACTTCTGTTTTACTCATTTTCTCAAAGGTTAACTGGAAGAGATCCCATACAGGGATAAGTTCGCTTTTGTTGTATTTAATTTACTCTGTAACTGTGTTTTTCGTGTTTTTATTTCTATGTACAATAAAGTATTTACATTCATACATACATACATACATGGAGATTTAATTAAAATAAACCTATACGGGTACTTAAGTTATTATATAACCCCCTCGTCGCGTGGGGTGTTCCTTGCAGTATAATTGCCGCAGTTCGCCCATAAATATTACTTACCTATCCGGCGAGCCAGCTATCGCTTATCGCGCGCGCCTACTCGCATACATTACGTGCTGATTGGTGTGTGCATTTTAGGGCTCCTCTACACGATTGCCCAGCGTAGGCCACTCTAAGGGACGTAGCTCCCTCTAACGCATGAATGCGTCCCTCGGACTGGCCTACGCTAAGCCATCGTGTAGATGAGCCATTATATGTAGTTATTGGAGGCCCTAGCGCGAAAAACGAAAATCGAAATTTCGTTATTGGCATCTCTATCGCTCTTGCATATTCGAGCGATGTTGTAAAAGTAGATAAAGAAATTTCGGTTTTTGGTTTTGGCTGTAGAGCCTCAGATGTAGGTAGCTAAGTGGACGAGGTGTTCAAAATTATCTGTGCGCTCTTAGTTTCTTAAAAGTTGTTTTTAAATTTACCTAAGTACTTCTACGAAACTTTCATATCTAAATATTTATTAAACACACTATTTACTCGTGACGTCACCGGAAAGCCGTCTTGAAGTATGGTAAACCATTGCGCAAAAAAATTGCGAGTCTATACATAGTTGCCGTACAATCTACTTTTTAATAAAATGTAAAGGAACGGTTTGGACGTTAAAAAAACTTAAATTTTAAAACTTTGTGGTGTTTTATTTTTGTTCAACTCCATATATATTTTTTTTAGATTCCAATTGTGATAATTTACTCATATTCTATCTACATCTACTACTAGATTTTGGTATAAAATTCAACATGTGTGATTATTCCTATGAATAATAATCGCAGTTATTCCGGTAACATACTTTTAAAACACAAATATTCCACGATTTTCCCAAAATTATGTGGGATTTAAAAGATTCGTTTCGGCCGCCATTTTGTCGTCTTGAAATTCCGTCTTGAGAATATTCAAAATGCTTTCTTCTTCGTGATCGTCGTACATGAACTTCTTTCTTCGTCTTCTTTAGTGTGTTGGAATGGAGAACAATCTACTTTTTTGCCGTCTTCTGTACCGCCGCCGTCTTTCGCCGGTACGTTGCGCGTGACCACGTGCCACCTTCGTTCAACTTTTTGGTTTTCAGCAATCCCGGACGAGCCCCCATTTTCCAATAAAGCATTTTATTTTCCAATAAAGTGCCGCAGCTCCGTTTCTAGTTAAATTATTTAAATTGCCATTTAGATTGACAGCGTCATTAATGTGATTATAGCCCGCAATGCCAATGGCCGGTTATTTCCGCGTCGGGAATCAATAGATTTGACGTGGCTACTGTTTAGTGGACAGCTGGAAGATTTTTCTTATTCCACGTCGGTGGCAAACAAGCATACGGACCTCCCGATGGTAAGCTGAAGCCTATGGACGCCTGCAACACCAGGGGTGTTACATGCACGTTGTCGACCATTCAAAAACCTGTAGGGAGCTCATTCCATAGCCTGAGCGTCTGCGGGAGGAAATTCCTCTTAAACCGCACAGTGTGCGATCATTTAGGTTTTCTAAGGTATGAGGATGAACACTGCCGAAGGTGAGCGGTGCGGTGAAATAAATAAGTAAAAAACGTAACATTTTTAAAATGTCTGCGCCCATATTTTACACTTAACACATATTACAACAAAAAAATCAATTGTATTTAAACCATCCATCAACACACAAACTAAAGATAACAGCGATGTCATAATCATCATCATTTATCATCAGATATTAGTAGCAAGAGAAGACTGCAATTACAGTAACACCCTCAATTGATCATCATCATCATATCAGCCGAAAGTCGTCCACACGGTCACAAGTTACATGAATCTCCACAATGACTGGTCATGTGTTGCCATCCAAGGGTTCGCTGCGACTTTAAACTGATCGTCGGTTCACCTTGTTGGAAGCCTTCTCCTATAGCTTCAGAAGTAAAGGTGCGACCAGACCGCAGTTTAAAAAACGGTCACGATACGGTATCGCAGTGACGCGTCGTATGCGTACCGTTTTTGACGCATGCTCCCCACACCGCTGCTTAAAAAACGGTGACGGTACGGAATCGCAGTGACGTGCTTCACGCGAATCTTTTTTGTTCGCAAATCTTTGCGTAAAAAGCGCTGCATTTACAAAACAGTTGCGTCTTTTACGTCACCAGTGTGGTGTCTGCCATAAGATCTCCGTGTAATATTTTTTGCGATTTTTACGCATGTCAATTTACGGTGCGTCAGCGTATTTTAAGCAGCGGTGTGGGGAGCATGCGTCAAAAACGGTACGCATATGACTCGTCACTGCGATTCTGTATCGTGACCGTTTTTTAAGCTGCGGTCTGGTCGCACCTTAAGACTTTAATTGAAACGTACTTGGTAAATACAATTTTAGATCAAAGGCGGACGTGATTCTCGAATCCTCAAAAACATGATTTCACAATCCGTGCCAGCCTTGTCTCGTTGTCAACAACACTTTACAGATCGAAATGAGTTGACGCGATCCAAATCATTATTCCATATTCAACTTTAGTACGAAATTTATAAGGTCATAATCATAATCATAATCATAATCATTTATTTTGTAAAGCTAATTTACAAGTCACTTATAATAAAAAAATGTTAATACTTTCAATAGAGAGTAATCAAAGTAAATAGCACAATTATTGATTGGTCATTATGAACTCTTCATAATTGTAGAACGGGCGCTCAATAAGCCAACTTCTTAGGCGATGTTTAAAGCTGCTTACGCTTGGGGCCCCAGTTATATTTTTTGGTAGATGGTTATATACTGTGGGGCCCGTCACATGAGTCAGTTTCGAGGACTTGGCAAGCTTGCGGCTGATAGCAACGAGCTTATGTGCATTTCGAGTATTGCGCCCATGTATCATGCCATTTGTTTTATAGGTGTGAATATTTTCACGCACATAAACTGCTATCTGCATAATTACAATAGCAGGTAACGTAAGAATCCCTAACTCTTTAAAAAGGTCTTTAGCCGGTGTATCAATTGGTACTCGTGCAAGGATTCTAATGGCACGTTTTTGCAGGCGAAAGACCCTTTCCCACTCAGCACAGGTCCATAATCGAGTTACACCTGAGGTGTTTTGGATGCGGTATTGTTCTAAAATGTGGACTTGATTATTCCACGACAAGATGACGTCACGCCGAAATAGAGTTGCGAAAACCGTAACACACTTCACCGTGAGTTCTCATCGGTTACGCGAGTGAGGGTGAACTAGGCAAAACCTAATGTGACGCCCAGGAGGCCAATTCAAACTTACATTTGTCATCAAAATTATGACATTTTGTTCTTATTCACCAGGCGTCACGCCCGCACCAATACATGTACGTACAAGTATGAGCGCAATGCATACGCGTACAATAACAAAATTACATCATTTAGCTATCATTTTGATGTCAAAGTGTACGTTAGAATGAGCATCCAAATCCGCATAGTTATTTGCAATATTTTCTAGAGAAAAACTTTTTATCTCAAACTCACACGTTCTGTTTTTTCCTAAATTATCTGGTATTTGCTCCTTGGAATGTTGTATTTTGTACTCGTTACGGAAACTTTTATTCACATTTAAAAAATGTCCCCAATGTAAAAATCCAATCTTGCACAAAAAAGTGTTTTTTGTAAGTACGAAACATTTGGGATTCACAATCAAAGAGCACATTAAGGTGGCTACACACTCCTTACGAAAATGCACAAATTGGCCATTATAATGCGGTATTGTACCTACTTACTCATGCATAATAGAATTAGTATATAAAGATGAAATGGTTCCTTGTTTCACTCGCATTAGGCAAGCAATGGGTACAATTTCCCTTGTACGCTAACATTTGACGCTTGCAAGGGATTTTCATACAATTTGCATAATCCGCCCGAGGCCTTGCCCGTCCTCTAATCATAACATTGGGACAACCCTGAAGTTTTTTATTGTTTTATAACAGGAGCGGTATTCTGATTTTAAAATCTGTTAAAGTTTTGGAGCATTCCGCGAATTCGTCTACCGTTATATCCAATGAGCGGAATTCTTCATAGCAAAAATTAAACTGTCAGAGGGATTGACCTAACTGTTTTATCGACTTATCGATGTTACGGAATAATATCGCATTAGGTATCCATAATCAACTTAAAAGATTATTCTGTAACATTTGACCTCTTTTATAAGCAACTTGCATGTCCGTATTAAAGTAAATCATGTCAGCGTCACATATGTCATTTATGTCACTTGAGTTCTCATGAGTGATTTCCGTGCCATGTTACTAAAATGGTTAATCCTAAAAGAAAACATTAAAAAAATAGATACAGAAAGATTCTTATTTCAGTTTCAAAGAAGATTCTTCCACAATATATTGCTCTAAATGTTACGTTCATTTACAACATAAAAGTATTTTCTGTTTTATTCTTTACTATTATACCAAAATACAGTGGTGGTCAGCTAATTAGAGACACCGTTAATTTGTTTGTATGTATATCCAAAAGCCTGATTTCATTAGTTTAACTTTGTTTCGTTAAGTGACAAATATTTATCGATAAGTCGATAAAACAGTTAGGTCAATCCCTCTGACAGTTTGATTTTTGCTATGAAGAATTCCGCTCATTGGTTATATCGTATGAAAGTGATTTTTTTGAACATTTGCAAGCATTTTTTTTTTCTTCTTCAGTCGTTTCCTCAACTGAGGATCGTGATATTATGTCTTTCTGCTGAAGAGCAGGATCTTCTATTCTTCGCCAAGCGCATGGTCTCGTGCAGTATTGAATGCATAGTCATTTCAGCTCCCCATCTAGTATGAGGAAGGTCCTGAGGTCTCGTACTTTCAACTTTGCCCGTCATATCTCTCTCCAGGCTATCCGGGGTATTTTCAGGTGTAGGAGTTCCTTTTTCTGAGACAAAGCATCAAATAATCGCTTAGAAAAATAATCAACGTCTTAGAACACTCGAAAATAAATTCTGATACACGATAACATGTGTTTAGTACGGGACAGCCCATGGAATGCTTCTTTTAATACTGAGATGTCATTTTCTCGCGCTAATGCTCGCCAAATGGAGGCCGATTTGCACCTGCTCGCATGAGTGGCGTTCTCGCGCGCGTTTCCATACATCTTGCACGACTTCAAGTATGGTCTCGCGCGCGAGAATGCAACTCATGCGAGCAGGTGCAAATCGGCCTCCATTTCGCGCGCATCATCGCGAGAAAATGACATCTCAGTTTACTATTTTAGGTTTTTTTTTTGGATTGGTTTAGGATTGATTTTAGGATTGGTTTTAATCATATTTATGATTCAATATCTTAAAGATCGCACTTATTGGTGCGCACGAGGCCTGCGAATCGTGTTTATTTCACATATATCAAAACTATAACAGATTGTATAAATCAGAATATCGCCTTAGAACTCGGTGGGCATGTAAAATTTATGTACCGGGTTCGTTTGTGGATTTAAATAAAGGCTTCGGGGTTTTTTTGTGGAATTTGAATTTATTTACATCGGGATGTAAGATTTATGCCTACAAGTATGACTTTTGGGGACAGTGAGGGTGCCGAAATTTAAAATTATTTACAGTGAAAAGTGAAAATAAATGTAAATCACTCCTGATATGGTGGAAATAATACCATAAATACAGTCAATAGTTAACAATTTGTACTAAATAACCGTGAAGGGAATTGTTAGTTACTTCATCTTAATGAGGTAAATTATTTCGAGTTATGGAGGTTTTGGGGTTTGAAGGGATGGGAATAGCATTTTATTTCGTGTAGAATTATCGTCTTATCGACGTTCGACTTGTTGTCAACTTTTATCTGACCTGACCTCCCAACCCAAATACGAAACTAACATTTGTTCTGAAGAATGATGAAGACACGTTTAAGATCTTTAAAAGATCGATAACTAAACGACATGTCGAAATTGATGTTTATTTCGATTCCGCTGTGTTCCTAGTAAGATCTATACGATATTTCTAACGTCAAAGTGACATTGGTTGCCCGAATCGAGCTGCTTCTGCCATTATACGACATACAAACGATATCTAAATGAGAACTTATCCAAACCAGAACTTATCGTTATCGTATCTCATTCTTCAAATCGGGCCGTTAGTCACGCGGCTGCTTAATTTATTTCGACTCCTTTGTTTCTTCATATATCTATATATAAAACAGTCCGTCCTTCAGTCCTTTAAATGTAACCGATGGCTGCCATTTGTCTTCCAGTTAGATTGATGTCAGTTTGTCTGTTTCATTCTGCCCCCAATACCACTTGACAGATAGAGTTTTCCGTATTCAAGTATTTTATAAAGTATACGTAATAAGTCTTGTCTTTAATTAACTGATATAATATTCAAAGCGAGTAACGATTCACAATTAGAACTATGACATTGAGGTGAAGAGGACTATTCGAACATGCAATTGACATCAAAACATATCTTAATTGTACTTACTCGTACTTGTTCTTATATGTATTGGCGCGAGCGAGACGTAGAAGAGGCGAATGAGAGACAAATGACATCATTTATATATCGTTTGGATGTCATGTGTAATATTGAATTGACTTCTAATTCGAACGTTAATTTTGATATGTAAATGATGTAATTTTGTTATAATTGGGTACTTGACACATGTTGAATATTATAACAAAATTTAGTTTAATGGGTAAAAAATGAGCCATCCATTATAAAAAAGTGGAATTTAAACAAATATATTGAGATTATAAAAAATTACAAAGCTTCAAAGTCCCAAAAAAAATTTTTTTTTTGTCTTTTAATAATAGAAAATAAAATGGTACCATTCCATTCCTTACATTTTATTGAAAAATAAATTGTATGACAACTATACACATAAACGCAATATTTCAGGGTCAAAATAGCAATTTCCTTGATCTTCCATAAATTTAGCACAGACTTATATAATGTGACGTCACATCATATTATCATTTTGTTGGAGGCGTTTCAATCGTCGAGTGCGAGCGTCAGACTTTAACTCTCATTCCTGACCTTTGTGTTGCCATGTTAAATGCCATAAGTCCCATATAGACATTTGATCCTCAGGAAAATCAAGATCGTTTGACATTATTTACAAAAAACTGTCAAGTAGCCAATTCGCGCGTGCACTTCGCTCGTGGCTACTTGTTGCTTGTACAGTCAAGGTATTAAATATCGACACGGACAAAGTGCCAAAAATATGTATACACTACTTTAATGTATAAGCAATATGGTCGTGTATACATATTTTTGGCACTTTGTCCGTGTCGATATTTAATATCTTGACTGTACCTACATGTATTAGCGCAAAGGTATCACTCAAATACCAATTGCTATCCAATACAAACTTACGTAAGGTAGGTACGGCCACGTCTGCACTACCTAACCTTTAATCATTATGAATCACAACAGAGTTAAAATAGTTATTTTCTGCCCTCCGGGCGGAAAGCGTCAACTTTTATGCCGCTGCGCTAAACGAAGTTGCCGCTGTCCGCCTCCGTCGAGCAGAAACAAACACACGGCATGGAAAGTCCTACGATTCCTCCCGAGGCGCGCAAAATATTTTTCCGCTCGAAGGGCAGAAAAAAATATTTTTTTGCTTAAAATTTGAAAAATAAGTTATAATCATAAAAGACTGACACCTCAAAGGACAGACATTTTATCGCAAATTAACAATTTAATCCCTAAACAGCTGAGTACAACTTCCAACAGTTTCACAAGGACCAGTTAATGCAACAAAGTGCCAACTCGGCACGAAGCAGTACCCATTTAATACTTTGTGTGATTAAGTAATTCAAATTCTGCGCCCGGCAACCTACGTCTTTCCTACGAGGCAACGAGTGTGCTAGTTTACTACCACAGAGTTCTATTTCGTTCGAGTGGCCTTAAGATTTACAACCTTGTTAAATTAATTGCTCGACATGTGGGGATAGGTGAGACGGAGTTATATTTGAGTTGGTGCCGCTTTTGGAAGCTGTTTTGGCAGATTAAGTGAGTGCTTAGTGCTCTTTCTGCTTACCTCTCGCATCCATGATGGTCCCTATGAGAGTTAATTTTTAGGGTTCCGTAGACAACTAGTCCTACCCTTATAGATTCGCCATGTCCGTCTGTCCGTCCGTCCGCGGCTTTGCTCCGTGATCGTTAGTGTTAGAAAGCTGCAATTTGGCATGGATATATAAATCATACATGGCGACAGAACGGTAAAACAAAATATACAAAAAAAAATTTAGGGAACCTCCCATACAAAATGTTTTATTTTTCGCTTTAACTCAATGGTGTGGGGTATCGTTGGATAGCTCTTTTAAAATACATAAGGATCTCAAAAAATACTTTTTTATAAAGTGAATATTTTCAGAAATAATTGCCCGAAAGAAAAACAATATTTTCCCCTACCCTCTAGCTTTTGGACAATGGGTCCAAAATATATGAAAAATTCTTAAAACAAAAGCTTAATAAATATTTTTAAAGAAAACTATAGCGAAAAAAGTGGCTGTGACATAATCGGACAGACAGACGGACATGAGGAATCTATAAGGGTTCCGTTTTTTGCCATTTGGCTACGGAACCCTAAAAAAGGCAATGCGGAGGTCCTTGGGATCGCTTTAGTCCTGTAAATATATTTAATTGATATGGAAATGTTAAGAAAAGATTGTAAATTTCCAATTCAATTTTTAATTCATTTAAACAGAGTACAAGAGTTAATGAGTAAATACGCGCATTGTTTCTCCCTAATATTAGTAATTACAGCCCGCCCCCCCATAAATATAGTCCATCAGCCTTCTGTGAACGCTATAATGTGGTTTCGTTATATACTGATAATATTTACCTGGTATTTGTACTTACTATGGGGAACAGGTATAATACTCGCCTTATTTCCTCTTGTAAAGAAAGTCCATGGAACTCGAGCGCGTATGGTCTCACTAAAAACTGCTTAAGAGAATTAGTCCGGTTGTAAACCTAAGCTAGTATACTACTTATAACCGCGAAAAACGAAGTTCGCGAATTGCGGGCATCTTTCTCTGTCACTCTAATTACGCCTTCATTGGAGTAAAAGAGATAGATCTCCGCAATTTGCGAATTTCGGTTTTCGCAGTAGGCCCCCTGGTATTTTTACTTGGTACGCGTAACAGCTTCTTACTCACGATTTTTTGAGAATCTACTGTACCTATGGGTATGCACTAAGCGTTTAATACTACGAGGGTCGGTCCGAAAGTTCTTAGCTGATCCGGCTCTACTCATGCGATTTGAATATTACCTACGTATACCATAGTGAGGGATTTACGTAGTAGTTCTTTAAAATATGCTTGTTTGAGAAGTTTGACAGTTATGTATAGGATAAAAAAAAATTACAGCAGAGCTCGTTCGTTGATTGAGCGTGGTACAACAACACCCCGCCCTTAATATTATAATCGTGAAAGTTGGTATGGTTTTTGATGTTTACTCAACGTAAAACGAGTACAGACGTAAACGTGGACAGAAACGCGGGAAACCGCGTGTTTAAAATTGTATTCGTATAAAGTATTGCAGGGGAATATACTTGCTAGTCATCTCGCTTGGCGAGAAATACAAGCCTATGGAGGAACCTGGTCTTCAAAAGAAGAACATAATGTCATGATCCTCAGCATCGAGTGAACGACGAAAGAAGAAGAAGAAAAAACAAGTATATTTCCGAAAAGTATAAGTATATGTCCCTGGAAAATATACTTGTTAGTAGACAAGTATATTTCCCTGTTCCACTCCAAATTCCCAAGTATACCATAAGACCGTCTCCCTAATTTTAATGATGATAAGGCACCGTATTCAGAGTATAAAGGCGGCATTGATGTTTCTCGCCTCGTTTACGTGAGGGTATTATCTTTATTAATTAATAAATGCAAAGCGGCTCACTGTGTTTGTTTATTTATAAATGATTTAGTACTTGAGCTTAGTTTGTTGCTTCTGAACGATGTATTTACATACACATGTCTTCAGTTCATCTTAACAGGAAAGTATACGACAAACTCGTTCATACAAAAAGAGTTTTCCACTTCTAAATATTTTCCATTCTCCATGTTTTTTGTTTGTATATTACTGAAACATTGAAAGACTAGGTTTATAAGTTTTTCTTTTTTCAAAATTTGAAATACAAAAAAAATTAAAGCGAACCCTATAAACCTAGAATATATCGCAGAGTAATGACAGTGGCGCCGCACGTGATAGATTTAAGAACTCACCAGGCCAGCCAGGAATCGACAAATATGTTATGCTTATTTTACATGTAAAATAATAGACAGGTTAGAGAGGGATTAAACTAGAACGCCATCTTGCCCGGAAATGACCAGCGCAACTGGAGAAATCGGATATAGTTAACACTGTTCGATATGTCATTCGGCATATCATAATATAGATATGTCAAAAGTGACGTTTATTCTTAAAACAAAAACGTTACTTTTGACACTGACATTACCAATCCTTATCGTATCTTTAGGAAATATTTGAAAGTTCGAAGTTTTACACCGTATTGTGGTCCATTAACACATACAAAAAAAGTATTACCTAATATTATGCCGAAGAACAGAAAAGCAACATTAACCTAAATAATCACGTAGCCTGTGACATAAAATGAACCTTCCCTCTCTTTGTTTAACCCGTCACAATTAAACTTAACCTACTATCACAAAATCGACTGCAACCCTTTTGAAAAAACATTGCCATCCCTCATTAACACATAAAACAACCAATGGCAACCCTAGCATTAGTGGGCCCTAAATAATCAGGATTCGCAACCCTAGCGGCAAACATTCGGCACTCTCAAATCCAAAACACATCAACTCCACAACAAAATTCAAACAAATTCCAATCTTAACCTGTTACAATAAAGTCGAAAATAAAATCGGCGCAAAACACAATTTGATCCTCTTTTGTTTTTCCGACTCGATTTGTCTAGAACGCGCCTTAGGGCTGTCACAGTGCGAAATTACATCCATTTGTATGCAGATGTCAGGATGGAGGAATTAAGTCACTCGCCTTTGACTCGATGCAAATAAGTCTTGGAAATTAACCCATCGATATGAGCCAACCCGAGCGCTGCGACGTCAAAAATAATAATGCCACTGGTGAATATATTAGTACAGATTTGGTGCTTGGGGGCGGTTTGATTAGTTCACTTATACTTATTATTTCAAGTATGTGCTCACATACAGATTTAATCCAAGTTTTTTTGAGGTTGAATCTAGAGTTTTAGAGTAGTTTTTTTAAACTCAACTTTTATACGTTTCATTTTGGTGATAGAAAACATTGCAAGAAAATCTGCCATGTACCTAATTAATTCTAATTTTATGTAAATAGCCACACATAGGCTAGCTGATCAATGAATGTGATCATCTGTTTGGATGAACCTTGAAGAGTCCCAATACAGTTTTCATCACCCTTGTTCGTGAAAGCCGCGTGTAATAACACGTAAGCGACGCAGTCCGCAAATCCTAAATTTCGACCCAGGGCTGTAATGTATTTTTTTCATCACACTTGCTAGGCGATGCGGACCATAAATCCTAAATTTCCTAGGGCTGTAATGTACCTCCGAAATTAGGCAGAAGCTGTATAATTTTCCCTATTTTTCCTCGCAAGCGTGATGAAAAACATTGTGTGTGCCACGGGCGGTACATGAATTACGAACTCGTGTTAATTAAGCCCTCGTCTTCGGCTTCGGGCTTCAATTCGCACTCTTATACACAATGTCCTATTAAATATACTAAGCAAGCGTTCTGAATCAGCCAATCACAAAGCAGCATTTAAAACAGACGGGTCGAAATGACATAGTGTTTCAACCAAAGCCAGGTGATAACCGCACTTCAATATCAATCGGGACGTTTCAATCAGATGTGATGGATGAGTTGAATGCAGCAGTATATAGTATAGCGCCGTGATGGAAGCGTCAGTGTACAGTCGCCATCGGATAATATTTTAACGATATATCGTAGCGGCCCAGGTGGTCACAAATATCTGAACATGCTTCTTTGTCAAGGCGTTCGAGTGCGTGTTCAGATTCTCTTGCTTTTAGGAAAATACAGAGAACGACAATAATAGGCGCTGGTGGCCTAGCGGTAATGGCTCCTCTTCACAATGGCCCAGCGCAGGCCAGTCCAAGAGACGCATTTATGCGTTAGAGAGAGTAAGTGATATTGCTATCTCATTCCACTGCATAGCTGCGTCCCTTAGACTGGCGTACGGTGGGCCATCGTGTAGAGGAGCCTTAAGAGCGTGCGACTTTCAATCCGGAGGTCGCGGGTTCAAGCTTTTTAGTTCATTTGATATTTACCAGTCGCTTTTCGGTGAAGGAAAACATCGTGTGGAAACCGGACTAATCCCAATAAGGCCTAGTTTATACCCTCTGGGTTGTAAGGTCAGATGGCAGACGCTTTCATAAAAACTAGTGGCCACGCCAATTCTGGGGACTAGTTGGCAAGCGGACCCCAGGCTCCCATGAGCCGTGGCAAAATGCCGGGACAACGCGAGGAAGAAGAAGACAAAGAATGACAATAATATTAAGTATTTGACATTGACACTTATCATAATTATATCACAGTGACCAGATATGGTAAAAAGAGGTTACATATGGAGGATAGCTGGAGCTGCCATGGTATAAACAAATTCATAAGAACATTATTTTTTGTTTAAAACGAGACGATATAGTACAAAGTATACAAAATATAATTTTATTCGAAAAGTTTACGATATATGCAAGTCATGAGAATGATACCAGTAACAACTATTTTGCAACTCAGAAAAATACCTGATCTTTTCTCATGTCCAAAATAATACCAAATGTTATATCTTAGGTAAACATTGATATAATACAATTTAATTTTATCATACGACAGTCCTATTAAATTAGCTTAGTTTCGATGGCTCACAAACGTAAAATGCTTTCCAACATTGTATATTCCTAACGGCTTTAATTAGTGAGGCTCTCACACACTGAGCCTCTGAGTTGTGTAATCCAGCCATCCAGAATGCTCATCACAGATTACACAGTGCGAAGTTTCGGTAAAATTCCACTCTGCAGAATATGCGGTATGGAAAAACAGGGATTTTTGAACGGTCGATGTTCAGCTCTGGAATATCAAGTCTATGGTGACTGTTTAACATCAGGTGAACTACGAGTATAAGCTTGTTTAACGTTAACGTTGTTGTTGTCCTAAGGCACCCCAGAGGTGGAAAGGGCCTTCACAAGCTCGCGCCACCCCTTCCTATCTTCAGCGACCCTTCTGGTCTTGCTCCAGCTCAACACGACCGCTTGTAGCTCACTTATGACGACATTAACGTTGACATTAACGAAGTATAAAAAAATAAGAAATACCATGTCCCTGCGTTGCAACTTTACATCTCGCACCATTTTATGAGAAAAATCATTATTTTACGTTCTAAAATATTTTAATACAACTAAATCTTATCTATACGGTTGATTAGCTACTATTTGCAACTTCGAATACCTACTATTTTTACGCTAGGTGAATGCTAGGTATATGAAGGAAAACAAGACGAGAAAACTTTTAGCAAAGGGAAAAAAATAATTATGTTTGTCGGTTTATATTTTATTATATTTAGAACAACTGTAAAAGTGATTTAGTAATAAACTTATTTTAAAATAGAAACAGTTTATCTTCCCTCTATTAACTTATTTTTAAAATCATTTCTAGGCGTAGTCCACCCTAGCGTACTTCACCCGCGCATTGGCGCTCCATATTGTATTATTGAGTAGATAATTAAACCGGTATGTATTTGCTTTTTCAACGAGAGATACATATCTATTTTAGAGTACACACGTTGCTCATGAAGAACCGAATATTTTTAACAGCTTATTCCTGATCATATTTAAGGACTAAAATATCTTATAAACTTTTCTGGCATTCGTCTAGTTTGAGAGTTACATACATACATACATATAATCACGCCTATTTCCCGAAGGGGTAGGCAGAGACCACGGATTTCCACTTGCTACGATCCTGACATACCTCTTTCGCTTCCTTCACTTTCATGACATTCCTCATACACGCTCGTCGGTTTAGGGTGCTCTTGACCTGGCCTAATAACAGTAAAAAATAAAAATTATTGTTACTTAGTTCAAAATGCTTTTTTGATAGCGATGTTGCTACTATGGGGCGTAGTCTAAAGATCCTGTTTGATAGATGTCAAAGTGACAACTAACACTTCGCAAAAACTAGGTTTTACGAAAAGTAAAAATTCATTTTCAGTGATAGTTTTACCAATAAAAAATACTTTTTATGTACACTTGCATTCAAAAAATCTAAATAAATATAACAAAAGATAAAATACCCTAACTAATAATATAACACTTATGTTAAGAGAACTTTATTTTTCTCAAGACAGATTGGACATTTTACTTCATCAGAATATATACTTAAACAAAAGTAAATCAGTACCGCAAATTATTTTCCTTCTTTTGGCCTCCAAAATACGTGGTTCTCTTCGGGTTCCTCGCAAGCACAGTGTATAATCTGTGGCTCAAGTACAGACCACATAACGTTTGGCTGCCTGTGAATAGGTTCTGCAATTCTAAAAGCATGTTATATTCTTGCTTATGTAAATATAGAATATAAAACCGTATATTACTATGTATAGATATTTGTTGGGTAATGACAGAAAACCGCAGCCAAATAACACTAGACCCTACTCATACTGTTGTGTTCCTGCCGGTGAGTAAGGTTGCCAGAGCTCAAAGAGGGTGCGGGGTGATAGGGTTGGCAACGCGCAAGTAACACCTCTGGAGTTACAGGCGTCCATGGGATACGGAGACTGATTACCATCAGACGGGCCGTATGCTTATTTGCCACCATGCAAATTTGCTTTGCATATTTGCTTAGTATTAAAAAAATGTCCCACAACAAAGATGAATCTTCGTTAAACAGAAATGCATGACATCCATTACTTGTTTCACGCTCCACTGTGTCACGCTTATATTTTGCGTATTCTATTAAATAAATAAATAAGTCGACTGCTATTGCATCTCTTTCTAGTTGTAGGTTATAAATTACACGAAAAAATTACAAAAAAAAATCATCTCATACAAAAAAGCTACACTCCGTCTCATTTTTCGAGGTCAAAGAACAAGACAAGGAAAGTAATTTTGACCCACTTGATAATGGAATTTGTTTTAATACCACGTTGGTGACAAACAAGCATACGGCCCGCCTGGTGGTAAACGGTCACCGTAGCCTATGGACGTCCGCAACTCCAGAAGTTACATGCGCGTTACAAGGTCCTTTTAAAAATACTTACAGTAGTAGATGGCAATCGTACGCACAATTTTACATGAACCAGAACTCCACCGGTTCACTAATTGATGCACTTACCTGAAACAATAACAAATTAAAATTAATCTCGATGTCGATAAAGCAAAGTAACATATAAAACAACCTTCGACCTTCCATTATCTGTACCACACCAAATACTGGCCTCCGCGATATAGACTTGCCTAGTGCGGGGACCACCGATACCGATTTTGCATCTCACGTTAAGTTCCTTACATAATAAACTAGTGAATAAGTTAGTATATATAGATTTACTTTAGTTAAATGTACCTACTTATCTTAAATAAATATTTTTCATTTTCAACTTTAAGGCCTGTTTCACAATGTCCAAGTATTGGATAGGTAATTAACAAATAAATTAACTACCAGATAAAACTAGGTTATGTAAAGGTATGTATCTGCCAGTTAAGCTCATTTGAAGATTGTTTCGGGTTTCCAGGGTAGAACGTCATAGTATAAGTAATTATTATGCAAATTATTCATCTAGGATAGCAGAGTAGATAGGTATATTTAAACGTTATTACCTTTAACTTAAAATTCAAAAATTTATTCTGCAAGTAACACAGTGTCAAGGGCTCTTTTACAAGTCAATACAACATTTATAGTAACATCAAATAGTGACATGAAAAATATGGTTAAAAATACATTAAATCTGGGGATGTAAAAGGACCCCAATGTCAGAGTACTAATACTAATAAGATTTGGAGGTGTAAAGGCTCTCCAAGGGTCAAAATGAAATTTATATTAAATAGTTAAGCTAGTAGTCTCATAAACTAATGCTACAGATTACATAACTAGTATGTATCCAAAGTCAAGTATTATGATGCAATATTACAGAGACGTATAGTCTCCACGGTTAATACATTAAGTTAGGAGATGTATAAGGTCCCCACGGACAACATACCTATTTTAAAAACAGTTTTGAGGTAAATCTTGCTCTTTTTTCCCACTATTCCTTTATAATAAAGCATAGTTCATATAGAATTGGTACGCACTAAAAGATTGTTATTTTTTTTAAGTTAATAAAATAAGAAAGTTATGAATTGTGAATTTTAAATAGTAATGTATTTCGCTTTCAAATATGTATAAATAAATAAAAAAACTCTGTTGTATAAATAATTACGAGCTGTTTTCATAATGGACCCCCGCCATTTTCTGCACAACACTTTTGTCGCCATTTTTGGCGTATTGATTTCTTGTAGATCACAATGAATTGATACCCTGGACAATTTGACTAGTCTTATTTAAATTTTTTTCATGATTGCCCAGTAGTTTTTGATAGATTGAAATTGGGGACAATTCGAAGGATTCATCTCGCGGGGTATGTAATTGGCCTGATTATTAACATATCATGCCAAAACTTTTTTTGAGACATTGCTAATTATGTGCCAATTCTATATGAACTATGCTTTATTACACGTCCTTATATCACCACGTTCTCGAGTATAGCAACTAGATGAAAACTTATAAAAAAAATCTTTCCACTAAGCACTTTAATTAAAGCTTGGATACATTTGTGTCGTTTCATTATTTTTTACACGCAGTCTTTGCCCGTTGTGTCGTAATTGAGTTTTTCAAAGGCCGAGCGTGCCTTTTGCTGTGCATAATGCCGTGACTTAATGAAAATACTTTTTTTTTATCAAATAGCCTAATATGGTTATGTTTTGATGACCCGATCTGTACCCCTAGTGTAAATATTTTCGACAGCGAAACGTGATGTACGCGTTTGCGTTAAGTGTCATTTTGTATGAGATTTTTGACTTTCCAAAACGTCCCGCTTGGCGCGCTGTTCAAAAACCCATACAAAATGAGCCTTAACGCAAACGCTTACGTCACGTTTCGCTATCGACTAAATTTACACTAGGGGTACTGTACGGTGGACGATGAAATCAGAATACTCTTATTTGAAAACTTCATATTGATTTGCATTAATTCAAAATAGCAATGTTTTAATTTACAAAAAAAAAACCTCTCGCTTTGAATGGTGCCTATGATTTATGTTTATAAACATAAATCATAGGCACCATTCAAAGCGAGAGGTTTTTTTTTGTAAATTAAAACATTGCTATTATAAATATGGAGTAGCTGTCACATAAAATGTTTGTAAGACTTCATTTGGAAGTTTAGCATATAAATTTACAATAGAATTTTTCGTCTCTATAGTTTTCCAAATCTTCTCTACAGGTATAATTCTCAACCGTCGAAATTTTGTGAACAGGTTAAATTATTAAATAGAATTTTTTCTCTATAATAATGATTTATGTTTAGTGTGTCGTAGAGCATGATGTTGATCGGTAGTTGCTTTCGAATATTTCACATGCAAATAAATATTTTTAAGAAGCCGTTTGGCAGTTTTACGGCTATACCGCTATTTCGCTTAAAAAAACTGATTTACCGCCTAATGTCGTAGTAAATCAGAGGAATTTTGAGATAGGGAATTTTTTTAGGTGTTTTTGGTACGGTTTTAAGGAAAATTTGTAAAATCCGATTTTTACATCGGGTACAGATTTTCTTAGGCTACTTTATACAATACTTAAATCAAAATTCTTTTTTTTTTTTGAGTTACCGCCAATTGTTTTCCAAACTAGCTCTACCATATATTTATTCAGTTTTGGAGATGCGCATCTCCAAGGCTACGTTGACGCACTACATCACTCATGTCAACAATTTGGTCTCGTTATTAGTGCTTCCAAGACTCAAATTCTCAAGCAACCGCCAAGAGGAGGAGAGGCTGGCCCAGCGGCGCTGAATCTAGATGGGAGACCTCTGGATGAGGTCGCACACTTTAAATATCTTGGGAGCACTATCCGGCGTGATAACACCCTGGCCTCGGAGATACCTTCACGTATCGCCAACGCCGCTGCTAATTTCGGACGACTCACAGATCGCGTCTGGAGGTCCCATGATCTCAAGCTCGAGACAAAAATTAGCGTCTACAGGGCGCTAATCATCCCTGTCCTTTTATATGGAGCAGAGACATGGTGCCTCTACAAAACAGACATAAAGGAACTGGACACTTACCACCTGAGGTGTCTGCGGTCTATACTCAGGATCAAGTGGCAGGACCATGTTCCCAACTCTGAGGTCCTGCGTCGTTCCGGAATGTATGGCATGGAGGCCTTACTAATGCAGCGGCAGCTCAGATGGTGCGGGCACGTCCTTCGAATGGATGACCACCGCTTGCCTAAAGCTGTGCTCTACTCTGAGTTGGCGGTGGGTAAGCGGAAGCACGGTGGTCAGCACCTGCGCTACAAGGACGTGCTCAAACGGCATCTGAGCGCTTGCGCCATCGACCCTGAGCGTTGGGAGGAGCTTGCTGGAAGGAGGTATTCTTGGCGTTCTACCATCCATAACGGTGTCAAAACATTCGAAGATAACCGCCTCACTAGCCTAGAAATAAAACGCCAGTTACGGAAAGAGAGACCTAAGCCCTCCTACGTGTACACGTTCAAAGCAGCTGGCCAACTTTATTGTCACGCGTGCAATAGAGTATTTAAGAGCAAGTTCGGCCTGGCCAGCCACATTAGGGCTCACGCTACACAACGCCCATAATGTGTTTATTTGGGGTCGCCGTCATCGAAAACGATGAGGAGGACTATATATTCAGTTTTGAGCTATGCTCACAGAGCTACTCGTTTAGAAATGTAACATTTAAGTAATAAATTTGAGATGAATACATATATTTTTTTTTTTTTATTAAACCCAGCCAAAAGAGACTTGATTCTTGAACTGTCATAGGGATCATCATTCGAAGTGAGAGGTAATAGTGATCAATATCGAATGATGTTTCATCAGTTCTAAAATTTCGTTTCATGTATAATCATCTCAACCGCAATATACGGCCCGATTCGAAGAATGAGATACGATAACGATAAGTTCTGGTTTAGATAAGTTCTCATTTAGATATCGTTTTATGTCGAATAATTGACAGAAGCAGCTCGATTCGGGCAACCAATGTCACTTTGACGTTAGAAATATCGTAGATAGATCTTATTGGGATCACAGCGAAATCGAAATAAACGTCAATTTTGAGATGTCGTTTACTTATCGACCTTTCCAAGATCTTAAACGTGTCTTAATCATTCTTCGAATCGGGCCGATAGAGCTAAAAGCTATATTGATGAACCGAGCCCAATATGAAAAAATCGAGCTTACTTCACGTAATCATGTAATGTAACCCCATAGAGTCAAACCAAGCTAAGTTGGCACCGATTTTGAAAGCCCAGCCTGTGCAAGTAAACGTCATAATTTCATAGAAGTTTACGTTTAAAATAAAATAGCTGTCAACTTATCTTGGTCTGACTCTAACAATGACATCGTCGTGTCCATTTTTGTGGCATGACAATATTTATAATAATCGGTGTTTTTTTGGATGCTCGAAAAAAAAAGGTTTTTTTTTTTTTATTTTGATAAAAAACTAGCGTCGTTATGGAAAAAGTTCCCTTCAATAACATAAAGCTTCAACTTTTCAACGCTCCCCAGTTTCATAAAAAAAAAACTACATATTACGGGAACGGCAAACTATCACAAAGGGCGCGGAGGGCGCGCTACACTCCGAAATGCATTCATTACGGCGCATTGTTCACGCATGACATCCGAACTGACGTGCACAAAAATACGCGTAGGGCTGCGATATATTATGTTCACAGAAAATTCTCTTTTCGCTGACATACGTGCTTAGAATGTATTCAACATACCCAAATCAACTAAGCCTTTTAACCGCCGCAGTCTAATAAATAAGACAAAACTTTGTGTAACTTCGTACCGCCGGTGAAAAATTCTAAGCGGTTTAAATTAATTAGTTAATTAGAGATGGCGAAAATTCGAGATTTTTATTCTTTACCTTTTAATTTTAATGACGAGAATTTTTTATTGGGTTTTTGACATTCTTGTTCTATTGAGCTACAGAGCTGAAGGCCGAAATGAACTCGTGCATTTTTCTTGCACCAATAAGTAACTGGTTTTGAACATCAGTTTGGGTTTTTATTAATATTGATTTTCTTCACATTTTTTAAATAAAGAGCCTTATGAAATGAAATGAAATCGTTTATTTCGGACATAATTATCCATAGTTTTCCTTAAAATATAATGAATAATTTATAATCTAATTTACTTAATATAAATAAAATCTATATTAAAATAATTAATTAATTAACTCACATTACACTTATACCGAACGTCAGCCTTAGATGATGAAGTAAAAATATATGACACGAATAATACTGTAATTTTGGCGAAGTGTGGAAGTCTTATCACTTGGAAATCAAACTTAGAAAACTCTTCGAAACAAATCCTTTTACCTGGGCCACACTAACGAGTAACGCAGTTGATTATCGCGATAATCCCAATGTGGCCGTATGAAAAGTGACCAATATCGCGATAATCCCAGTGTGGCCGTATGAAAAGTGACCAGTATCGCGATAATCGCAGTGTGGCCGTGTGAAGTGTCCATTATCGCGATAATCCCAGGGTGGCCTTATGAAAAGTGTCCATTATCCCTATACTCCCAGTGTGACCGTATGAAAAGTGTCCATTATCGCGATAATCCCAGTGTGGCCGTATGAAAAGTGTCCATTATCGCGATAACCCCAGTGTGGTCGTATGAAAAGTGTCAATTATCGCGATAATCCCAGTGTGGCCGTATGGAAAGTGTCCAGTATCGCGATAATCTCAGTGTGGCCGTATAAAAAGTGTCCACTATCGCGATAATACCAGTGTGGCCTTATGAAAAGTGTCCATTATCCCGATAATCCCAGTGTGAACGTATGAAAAGTGTCCATTATAGCGATAATCCCAGTGTGGATGTGTGAAAATTGTCCATCAACGGCATTTCTCGTAAGTGTTGCCCGGCATTAGAAAAGAGCAAGGTTTTGGAGGATTTTACAGCATGAGGAGATATATAACGTCAATAAAGTGTCAGAAACTGAAAACTTTATTTGAAGAATTTATTAATCATAACTGAACAATCCACTGTTACACAGAAGTAAACTTTTAAATCGATTCGTTGGACCTGCTTAAGCTCAGCTTAGGCCAATTCTAGTTTTATTTATTAAATCTGTTTCCAATGTGATACTAATCTGTCCGAAAACAGAATTGAACAGAAATAACTAAAACTAGAATTGGCCTGTATGTCTCTCAGTCTCAGTTGACAGGAACTTTAATCTATACAAGGTGTAACAAAAAAGTGGCGATCCGTTCATGGGCATATTCAGTATCATGTTCTAATTAGGAAAAAGTAGAAGAAAAATAAATTGCCGTAAAAATGTTTGCCCTTTGTATGAGGGTTGGTCGGCTTAGACGACCTGTCCCACAGAAACCCGAGACCCGGGTATGTCCTTAAACTACGTCCAAAAGAGAGGTATTGGCATTGTAAATGTCATCTCGCTTTGTGTAGTAGGGCACAGTACAGCGGATGTCATTCCAGATCTAGAGCAGAGCCCAACTGGGAAAGTACTTCCACCTTATTGAAAACCGCAGCCAAATAACACCAGATCCTACTCATAGTGTTGTTGTGTTCCTGCGGGTGAGTAAGATTGCCAGAGAGCTCAACGAGATTGCGGAGAGTTAGGGTCGGCAACGAGTTGTAGGCGTACATAAGCGACGGAGACTGCTTACCATCAGTTGGCCCGTATGCTTGTTTGCCACTAACGTAGTATTAAAAAAAATACAAAATATCGCGTCAACATTTTTGTTCTACTTTTTTCTAATTAGAACACTATACCGAATATGGCCTTAAACTGATCCCCACTATTTTATTACAATCTGTATGTATTTGTCACGCTACATTTCCAACAGTATTCTCCACACCCCTAGTCCAAAAAACACACGGCCCCCGCTTTTATTTGGTAAATTGAAAGAGTAAAAAACTCCCGCGAACGGTCCGGAGTACCGCACGGAATTGCGTCCGCGATAGTGTTCTATTGGATTATGCTAAAACGTTGTGTTAAGAGCTATTGTGTAACTACAATCCGGTAGAACGTGGAATTTGACAGGTGCTTTGCATTACTCTGTGAGCAGCGGAAACATTTACTTAACAAATACAAAGTTCTAGAATTACTATTTTGGTATGGATTACGAGTAACAGGCCAATTGGAACGAACACTGACCATCAGTACCCCTAGTGTAAATAAATTCGATTTCGAAACGTGACGTACGCGTTTGCGTTTAGTCTCATTTTGTATTGGATTTAGAAAGAGCGCGCCAAGCGGGACGTTTTGGAAACTCAAAATCCTATACAAAATGAGACTTAACGCAAACGCGTTCGTCACGTTATGTTGTCGATCAAATTTACACTAGGGGTACTGAATGACATTTAAAATGTAACTCAGTTATAGTTCATTTAGCTCGTATAGGTAAAAAACTTAAGTAAGTCACCCGTACCCCAAGTGTAAATATTTTCGACAGCGAAACGTGACGTACGCGTTTGCGTTAAGTGTCATTTTGTATGAGATTTTTGACTTTCCAAAACGTCCCGCTTGGCGCGCTGTTCAAAAACCCATACAAAATGAGACTTAACGCAAACGTGTACGTCACGTTTCAAAATTGAATTTATTTACACTAGGGGTACTGTACACGTATTGGCGCGACCGACACGCATGAAAACTAAATGGCATCATTGGATTTTTTTAAATATTGGGTTACCTATGAATTGGAGGTGTAAAGTCTCACCAGGTGTCAAAATGAAAGTTATACTAAATAAATCGCGTCTACTCGTAGACTGTTAAGCTAGAAGTCTCATAAACGAATGCTACAGAATACATAACTAGTATGTAGATATCCAATAAGTCAAGTATATTATACAATATTACAAAGACGTATAGTCTCTATGATTAATACATTAAGTTTGGAGATGTACAAGGTCCCCACGGTCTGAGAAAGATATTAAAACCCATTAATAATACTTAAGAGGTGTAAAGGCTCTCCAAGAATTAAAAATATAAAATAAATAAGTATATGAAATACATGTTTCACGTCAAGAGACTGATAAAGCTAAGAAACTCTTGTAATAATAAATCCCAGAATGAAAGCACTGGTAACCGTAGCGATGCTATTTTAACAACGTTGTTCTTGCAGTCTCCATAGGAACATTGCAGTATCAACTTCTTCAACTTCAACTTCAACATTTATTCAGCAAATAGGCCACACGGGCACTTTTACACGTCAACATGGAATTTACATACAAACAAAAACAAGCACATCAACAATTAAGTACAAAATACAATTCCAAAAAAATAACTAAAATAATAATAATAAAAAAAACAAACAGACACAAAAAATAATTAATTAAAAAATTATCATATCAGTATTTCACTGGACTATTGTAATAGGGAAAAAGATGAAAATAGTCGTATGTTACGTTAATATACTTAGGCTAAACTTTATTCAGAAAACCTAGGCCAAGTCCCAACAAACGCTGCAGCATGCATTTCACTGCGCTAAAACGTTGACAAAAGCTAACACCTCGGCCTTTTCTAAAAAGGATTCCGAAAATTCAAAAGCGAAAACGCCTTAAAAACCTTCAGCCTACAGTCATAAATATGTATACATTCGTGCATCCTGTTACATTGGAATAAGGTATTAGAATGTATACATGTTTATGACAGTGTCTGTACAAAGACTTGCGCTATTTCTGGTTCTAGGGTAGACCGCGCTACACAGCATTGTCATTCCGATCGCTTACCAAACTCAGGCAGAACATTTACTTCAGTCAAACCAGTAAAAATTAGATCTCAGATTACACATAGTTTCAATGGATCTCGAGGTCACAGATAAACAAGTCGAAATGAAACAAAATCTCGTCTTCGCTTGGTAACGAACGAGAATAACAGGCCCAGAAGTGAAACGTCACGGCAAACCTCGATAGTTTAAGGACTTGCGTCCTTTTGGATGCGAGGAAGGGACTCGAAAAGCGCTTGGACTCGTTATGCGTTCGCTTTTTCAGAGTTGCTTTATTCGAAATACAAAAAGACGACGACACGGTTTATACGGAAACCTTTTAGATTACGTCGGTGATCCTATACGTTTTTTAGTGTTTGAATTTAATAGTAGGCAGGAAAACGTGCATAGCGTCGCTATGGACTATATGCTATACACCGTGTTTTTATTGAATTCCGTTAACTTCGGGGTATCGGTAAGTACGTTTAAGGAAACTATATGCTATAGTAAATTAAAAAGGAAAAAACTTTTTTAATTTTTCTTGAGAGAATGGACGAAGATCGGAACATAAAAAGAGCGTACCTGGGTCGCCTAGCATACCATACCTAGCATACCTAGCTTGCTAGGTATCGCTGGAGCGACGTGGTGGAGGCGGATCTGCGCGAGCTTCGAGTCGACAATTGGCGAGAGGTCGCACAGGACCGAGAAAAGTGGCGCTGTCTTGTGTCGGAGGCCAAGTCTCCTCATTTTGGGTCGCAGAGCCAACGGAGTAAGTAAGTAATTTTTTTAAATTATTTGTATTTTTAGAAAAAGTAATTAAATGTTGCATATAGCGTTGATGTAACACGGGCATTACATTTAACTCAACGAAACAATTGAAAACTGTGACATATCAATGTCATTTTGAACATCAGTCATCCGAGATAATATTTACGTTTAGTAGCAAATGTATTAACTCATACTTAACACTAATCAATATGTAAACAGGCCCTAAGCCAAGTGTACACGCTCGTAAGGGCCTTATAAGATAAAAATTAAATATTGATTATACCGGTGTCTTTGAGAAAGTTACTTAATTTAAGCTCAGGGATGCACCCTTAATATAATATAATATAAAAACACGGTGTATATAGATATAATCGCCGTTTGCGAGGGCAAACTCAAAGCAAAACTTTAATAGGTTAAAGTGGTTTTGATTGAAAACAATCGTGAATACATTCCTAATTTTCATTTAATTTCAATTGTACCTATATCGTTACCATAGCAATATAATTGTAGTATTAAAAAGCTAGTGATATAGCCGAGGAATTTCATTAGCAAAATGTAAACAGAGGTATACTTTCAGAGTTATTGAGGTTAATCGTTAAAACCCGCGCGATCGCCTAATCACCCATCTCAAGTTTCGCGCGGCGTGCCATATTTTTCGTTACTTTCTAATACAAAATAGGTTGTTAATTTCTACTAAATTTCACGAATACAAACTATGAAATTGTTTCTTATTTGTAAAAGCTTCCTCCCATTTAAACAGCCGACGTGTCTCCATATCGCATTGTTTTTGCAAACGCTCACAAATTCTTCAAACGAACCCTCCCAACCAGCTCAATGCATTTTTAAGTTTAAAATAACATTTGCTCCTTCGCAGTACCATTCGGGTTCTCAGGGGATGCAGCGGATGCAACTTTTTGGGACCCACGGGACTTTGATTATTGGTATTTGTCCAACTGTCTGCGATTTAACGAATAGGGGTAGAGAGTACATAAAGTACCTTATATGGGGGAGAACATCTTGCGTACGGAAGACTTATTTTCAATGAACAAAGTAATATTCATTGCGTACCATCATCACCGCCACTCAAGACTATGGCCTAAATTTCAAATATTTACGAAGGAAATCAGCGCCAAAAACATATGGCGTTATTCATAAGTTTGTCAAATCTAACAAAACGTTGATAATCGTTTGTCCTTAATGTCCTTATCCGTTATTTTGATATTTCTGATTGTTAGAAAGAAACAAAATTTAACAGAGGTTTGTAAGGTGGTTGCTTGTGACCGACAGCAAGCCTATTTGAACTCTAAAAATCGAAATGGGATTTGAGTCGCGAGTTCGACTCTCCTAGGTCAACATTATTGTACAGTCGACATCAGATATATCGGAGCGGCCAGGGTGCTCACAAATATCTGATCACGCCGCTATTACGACTACGACTCAACTTCTAACTCCTAGACACACATCGGCAGCCTTCCGAGGCAGTTTTCGTTACGCAGCCACGAAGTGTTGGAACAACATCCCACTTCCTATCAGGAACCTGCAAAGCTTTCACAGTTTTAATCAACTATAAAAAAGTTTATGCTCAAACATCAATTAAACGAGAAATGCCTCCAACTTGAGACGAGCTACATTTAAGTACTCCAGATGTGTAGTATGTAGGTACTTACCACCTTCTTTGCACCTTCCGCAACCACCACTTACTCTCATTTTAATTGTTTCACACAGTTTTAAATAAAGTTTTAATACCTGGTACCTATTTGATACCCTACATTTGTAGTGAAGACGTGATCAGCGAATCACGACCCATGTTTTGTTGTGTTTTGCTAAATGTGACTCAATTCCTGCAACAGATTATGCGAGCTGTCACTTATCTTATGTCAAAGTTGGTCGCGTTCACGATTTTTAGATTTATCGTTACGATTATTTTAATGTATATTATATAAATTCGTTGTATAAAGTTACTTCTTTACTTTCCAATTTGTATTTGTTACGGTTCGTGCTGTATACGGTCATGGCCCCGGGCGGAAGACTAGCGCTAGCCCAGCCAGGCTAGCACCATGCTGAGTCGGGACCATTGCGTGGCTTTTATGTTATGTTACTTGTTGTTTTCTTTTATTTTGCCACGAATAAACGCTCTCTACTCCACTCTATTGTCAAAGCGCTAGAGTGCGTGTTCAGATATTTTTGGGTACCTCGGCCCCTCCGATATACCTGATGGCGACAGTAGTTTAACTGATACGAAACATTATTTCGATACACATCTAATCATATTGTGGAATACTTTTTATATTGCAATTCAGAATAACGACTGGAAAAAAAAACGATTTAATACTTAATTAATACCTTATCAAAACCGGATGCTATGATACAATTAATCTACAATATTTGAGTGTGCGTTACAAACCATTATTATATATTTAAGTTGTATCTACATCCTGTTTACTTAGGGCGAACGTCCGTCCCTCAAAATGGTTGATTGTGTAAATTGTATGCTACTTATTAAAAATACAAGCGATATACAAGTTTGGATCCAGAATTACAGAACGAACGAAGTGTTATTGTCCAAGATAATTACCAAGAACACGAAGCTCCGAATATATCATTATCATTATAATATATCATTATAATTTATTCAATAACAATATTACATTGTACTTTACTTATATTTAAAAAATCTTAAACCTAGGCACGTGCATACAGAAAATATAACAAAATAAACATAATAACTTCCAATCAAAAATAAATATTAAAACTTAATCAAATAAAGCACACCGCCGAAAATAGGTAATAGTCCAAAACGAAATAAACACGAATAAAAAAATACAATAAAAATTAAGAAAAAAAAATCTAAAAATTCAACAAGAATTAATAAAAAAATCATTTAAAATTGAAAAATATGTGTAAAATGCCAGAATAAGAAAAACAAATTATAAATTAAGAAAAAAATTACAACAAATAAAAAAATATAATTATAAATTGAAATATGTCAGTTAGGTACATGTCGGTATAACAAAAGAAATGAAAAATAAACAACAAGTAAAAAGAAACAATTAAATATTATTATGTTAATAATGTAGTCAAAATCTCGAAAGTTATTATTATTTAAAATTGAAAACATTTCTTAAGATGTCTATACAAAAAGAATTAGTCTGGTTCCGACAATGTTTTCCTTCATCAAAAAATATTGGAAGCATCGGTAGTAGGCGGGCATCGGCGGTAAAGCGTGCAACTTTCAATTAGAATTGGCTACTTGACAGTTTTTTGTAAATACTGTCAATTGATCTTGATTTTCCTGAGGATCAAATGTCTATATAGGACTCGTGGCATTTAAGCTACACAAAGGTCAGAAATGAGAGTTAAAATCTGACGCTCGCTCTCGACGATTGAAACGCCACATAAACGTCACATTACATTCGGTCCTAAATGTATGGAAGATCAAGAAAATTGCTATTTTGACCCTGAAATATTGCGTTTATGCATATAGTTGTCATACAATTTATTTTTCAATAAAATGTAAAGAATTGAATGAAACCATTTTCTTTTTTCTTTTTGAAAGTAAAAAAAAAAACTTTGGTGCCATATCTTTTTAAATCACAATATGCTTTTTTGAACTCCACTTTTTTATAATGAATGGCTCATTTTGTATTCATTTAGCTCAATTTTGTTATAATATTCAACACGTGTCAAAGTACTCAATTCAATGACATTCGAATCAATGCGTAAAATTTTTAAATAACGGAATATTATCCAGAAAACATAGTATAAACATGTTGCCTTTTGCTAGTTTTTAGGGTAACCCCAAGATAATGAACATTAAAGTACCTATGCACTATGCAGGATTTTCTACACGTCTGGCCTTCGAAAGATGCAAAGTCGAGGTGACGCTCACTCAGAACGAGAATAGCGACAAAATATCCATAGTGGAAATTTACCTCATGTTCAAGAAAAAGTTAAATTTAACACTCGGTACTCCTCATGTGTTCGTTAAAATGTTTAAATAAAGAGATATGACAATACATATATGATTTTCCTACACTTCTCATTTTAGTTTCATAACTGTCCGATCCCCTACTTACTAAGCATGCTTGCGGTCACATTAACCCCATACCATACCGTACCAAAGTTAGCGTGTTAAACTAGATTTTGTTAAACAGGTTAGTTTTTCTAGGGAACAACCTCGCAAGAGGTTAAGTAGTACGAGGACACCTATCGTACTTTGGTGACAATGCAATATTTTGGTGACAGTGAAATATTGTGACTATCGTTATATTAAAAATCTAGTTATTTAATATTGTTGTTTATAAATTGAAAGATATTCAAATTTTCATTTGACGTTGGTGTATTTGAGGTTGTTACACAAAGGTATAAAATGAGGCCTTGTACACAATACTAGATCTATCTCTACCAAATACTATTTAAATTAATAATGATCGCCTTTCTCAAATTGCTAGGAACTAAAAGTAAATAGCTGTTAGAGAATCACTGTTTTTTCATGACAGGAAATGTTTGGCATGGTAGGTATGCAATTTTTCGCCATTTAAACTCTCAATATAGGTCGTTAAAGTAATTGCACCAATTGGAAAAATAGTTTTGAATAATTACGACTTCATCATTCACTAAGGCAAATTCGAACTAACATTTTTATTTCAGAAATGATGTAGTTTTGTCATCATTCCCCTATATCTCGCTCGCGCCACTACATGTACGAAAAAGTACTAAACGATACCAAAATGTCATTATTTTGATATCGAGATATGCGTTCGAATCGGCGTCATAGTTTTGACTTTCAATAATAGGATATATATCGGGTAACCATTGCATCAATCTAAATGAACAACAGAGACTAAAGGCTGACATCCGTTCACGGAAGCGCAATTGTACTTTTCAGTACTCTTTAAAACATGTATCTGTTCAAATGTTTGGTAATAACTGTAGTATTTGGGACATTATGCTGGAATCATATTTTGGTAAGTTATGTATTTATTAATGGACGAACAGTCTTTTGTGAGATCGCGAAACCCATGATAGGTCCTAGTTTCAAGACTTGGTCCAAATACCAACCTGCTCGGTCTGGCCAGAGTAGACTAAGTTCTTGTCTGGCGCCGATGACGCGCGCCGCGCCGTGCGGACTCTCAATATAACAGCGGAAAATATTGATATATTCTCATATTCTCTATGTCATATTATATATGTGGGTATGCAGCGGATTTGCATTTGTGAGGTCTACCTGTCTCTAAAAATATACAGTCAGTCATTGCTCGATCTCGTTGTTTTATTGAAGTGTTCCCTATACTTTTACATGGGTATCCTACCGACTGCGCCATGTAAAAGTATAGGGAACACTTCAATAAAACAACGAGATCGAGCAATGACTGACTGTATATTTTTAGAGACAGGTAAACCTCACAAATGCAAATCCGCTGCGTACCCACATACATAATATGACACTCTAAATGAATTCAAAAAATCATCATTATATATAATAAATTAATTTTTAACAAGCAGAAACGTCTGCGAACGATGCTAAAGCTTAGAATAAATTTAAAAGTGAAAAATTACTGTCTTCGATGAGACTTGAACTCACGGCCTCTGGATATAGTCAAGTCTCACCCAAGACAGTAATTTTTCCACTTTTAAATTTATTCTAAGCTTATTAGCATCGTATATATTATCTTATAGACGCAATGACATACTTTAGATATTTTCTATTAATAGTTACACTATTGTCTTAAGTTCACCTGTAAAAATACTTGTAAGTGTGAAGATATAATAATAATAAAAAATATCTCTATTTGGAAAGGAATTCCAAGATGGCAGATACTTTTGGAGCGTTATTTCATCCGCTACTATTGATGCTGACTGTACACACAGCACTAAATCAGAGACGCTTTCCAGATAGAGTTTCGTACATTGACCCTTTCCACGACGACGGTGGCAAACAAGCTTACGGCCCGCCTGATGGCAAGCAGTCACCGCAGCGCATTACCGACCCTTTAAAAACCTGTACACTCCTTTTTTAAAGAACCCCATACTGTAGACCCTCAGGAAAACCTCGGAAGGGAGCTCATTCCACCGCCGGAGCGCCCGCGGGAGGAAAATCCTCTTAAATCGCACAGTACGCGACCATTTAGGATTCTAGGGCATGAGGACGAATACTCTGCTGACGGCGAGCGGTGCGGTGATAGAAAGTGGCCGTTGGCATCATGTCAAACTATTTTTCAGAGCACAGCCTATTGTACAAGCGGTAGAACACAAACAAGGAGGCCAAGCAACCCTCCTGTTGTTATCTCTATTGCACGTGCATAATTATAATGCTGTCCCGCGCATAATGCCGGCTGTCAATGTCACAGTGCGAACTTGACAGCAATATAATCATCAGTGCTCGAAATAGGTAGAGTATAAATACCTAAACTTGGTAGAATAAAGTTATCACAAGGCAGTCTCCATTTTATGACTTTGACCAAGTTTATGTATTTACACTCTGCCTATTCCGATCACTGATAATCATGCGCGTGCAATAAAGATAGCCACAGGGGTCAGGATGGGTCAATATACGAAAATTTATTTGAAAAGGGTCTCTTCTTTAACAATTCGTAAGTTCGGAGCCTTATACAGGCCGTGCAATAAAAACGCAATTATTTATATACGAAATATATTATTTAGAGTCTACAGGTGATACCTGAGCGGGCAACTGTGAAGTATCTCAATGAGAAATATATATATCCGAACACAACACTCAAGGTGAGGAGGTACGGGAGGAAAAGCGGGTATTACATAAACATCGAGGGAAGGACTAAGATGGAGTTCGGGAACAACGTATCGGTAAATAACAATTCATTCAATTACAAATTTCCATGTCAACTCAGTACGCGCAAAGACAAAAGCGACATCGCGAAACCTCCGTTCCATAAAAACTTAGTCCCCATTTTCCTCTCTGGATATTAACATGATTGAAAATATTTTGACTCAATTTGATGTATTAACCACGCACAGCTAACGAGTCGTTTTTTTATATTATTATAGAAATTAGGAAGAAGTTATGTTAACGCAATTTTTTTATGTAATTTGCAGTTGAATTTAATTTTCTTCGAGTTTCTTCACAACGAGTACAAACGAAGCTTCGTAGAAATGAAGTTCCAAAAGATCTGCGAGTCCATTAACACGGACTTTTTCGTTGGTAAGGCGTTTAGAATGATAGGAATGCCCTGTCCTTTACCAACGGTAAGTAATAGTATATTATTGATCCTCTACACGATGGCCCAGCGCTGGACCAGCGAGATGGCCATGCGATGGTTATTGTTCCTCTACACGATGGCCCAGCGCTGGACCAGCGAGATGGCCATGCGATGGTTATTGATCCTCTACACGATGGCCCAGCGCTGGACCAGCGAGATGGCCATGCGATGGTTATTGATCCTCTACACGATGGCCCAGCGCTGGACCAGCGAGATGGCCATGCGATGGTTATGGATCCTCTACACGATGGCCCAGCGCTGGACCAGCGAGATGGCCATGCGGTGGTTATGGATCCTCTACACGATGGCCCAGCGCTGGACCAGCGAGATGGCCATGCGGTGGTTATGGATCCTCTACACGATGGCCCAGCGCTGGACCAGCGAGATGGCCATGCGGTGGTTATGGATCCTCTACACGATGGCCCAGCGCTGGACCAGCGATATGGCCATGCGATGGTTGAAACTAGAGCACGCACTACGTGCAGATGCGTACTCACCATCGCTTGATGTGCGGACGAAAACACGCAAACACACCGTGGCCATCCGATCGCCATCCCGCCGCGCCATAAGCCATCCGACACTACTACCCTCTCTACACGCTGGCCCAGCTTAGTGGGCCAGTATGATGGCCAGGGGAATGGATATATCTGATGGGATCCGTTTAATCACTATTCCGTGTGTGTATATATTTATTCTGTGGTTAAGAACGATTGGACCGGTGTTATAAAAAGGTCGCAAGTTCGAGTCGTTTGATATACATAAATTTGTTAACTTTTGATTATTTTTCAGGGCGAACACAGGCTGATGAACATAACAATACCCGGACAGGACTTTCCCAACGTGTGGCCATTCGAAAAGTGCAAAGTCGAAGCCACACTGGTGCAAAATGAGAACAAGGACCTCATGGCCGATGTTGACATATTCTTCTTATTTAAACAAAGATTTAAAATTAGTGCGTTGAGGAGTGTGACCTAAATCAAAAACTTGACTATCAGACCAATTGGAATGTGCACCTAACGTCAAACCGATATTTGAATGATATTGGAATCATATGAATTAGCTGCCATCCGAGCGTTTGTCGAGTGTCTCGCTCGCACTAATACTTGTACGGACAAGTCTGAGCGAAATAAACACGCGAATGAAGGCTAACTGATGTGATTCCAATATCATACAAATATCGGTTTGATGTAAGGAATTGGCCTGATTGACAATTCATACATTCATTGATTGATTGATTGATACTTATCAATATTACCTCGTTCTCGCACACTACTTTTTTCGGCCTTTGATGCAATGATAATTACCTGTGTGTTTTCAATTTCATAATTCACATTAGCTACTAATTATAATTGATATGGTTTGTAACTTCATTTGAACAACTTTAGCAAAATTGTTTGAATAAAGTGTTTTCATTATTATTATTTATTCATGCTGTCATGTTTTCATTATTATTATTTATTCATGCTGTCACAGAAGTAAACAAAAATATATACGTTTTATGGACGATTGTATCATTGTGTTCTGTCATAGCGTCAAAACTACAAGCCGATTTTGATGAATCAGGACGTGTAATCCGATTTATCTTTTTAGCCCCGATAAAGATAGTTTATTATTCATGTAGGCATATTACAATGCGCTTATGAACGTCAAATAAAACTACGCCGACTCTAAACATACAGCTCTGCGAGGGAAGTTTTAAATCCCTCCTAAATTGTAGGAGGGTATCCCAATATGGAGCCAGCAAGAAACTCGGCGGGACACATCTTTCCAATATAATTTAAATTACTATGGAATTCATAAGATAACACCTTTATAGAAATTGTTTGCCTCCTCTTTTTTGGTACGGACGGCTTAAGCATGGAATGCGCTCCCGCCATCTGTATTTCCTGATAAATATGACCTAGGCCTCTTTAAAGCAAGAGTGAATAGTCTACTACTGAACCGGTGAGCTCCATCTTAGGCCCTGTCTTCACTTTCCATCAGGTGTGACTAGAGCCAATCGCCGATCAGTTTTTTAATAATAATTAAAAAAAGTATATACTAGATTGCTTATGCACGACGTTATCATTGCTAAACATGATAGATGGATGAATAACAAAAGGTAATAATTTTAAGAACTTACAGATACTAAAAGGTTTTTTTATTTTTTTATCAGCCTATTTGTGTGTCCCACTGCGGGGCTAAGGCCTCCCCTCTCGCTTTCCAGTCCTCCCTGTGCTGAGCAACATCCCGCCGATCCCGCTGAAACGTATCCATGTCGTCCCACCATCTCTTAATAATTAAAAAAAACGTTAACTTATTAAAGTAATGTGTGTAACTCCGGGGGTAAGAATATTGCAAACTCGAGTCATTAATGCACTCCAGTCTGCGGCTGTCATGCATCAAAAGACCTCGTTTATAAAATTTCACTTACCCCCCTCGTTGCACAATGTAAAGGTTTGATGTCAGGGCACGTTCGAATTGGCCTGTTTATAAGATATGTATCGGATAACGATTGTATCAATTGAAATGAACAACAGGTACAAAACGCTGACATCCGTTCGCGGGAACGCAAATATGGTTTTCAGTGTTCTTTAAAACATGTATGAGTTCAAATGTTTAGTAATAACTGCAGTATTTGTGACATTATATTGGAATCATATCTTGGTAAGTCATATTATACACCTGAATTAGGGGTTAAAAGTTTCGTTACTAGCCTATATTCATACTTTTGATCAATTCTATAAATATGGATGTACAGTCGACGTCACCAACATCTTTACAAGCCAACATGCCAATTATATATTTACACGCCTCTATGACACTGACTTTAAGGTCGCGTTGACATATATTTGAAATGTTGGGTTGTAAAGATATCTGTGTACTCGACTGTACACACAAAGCACGAAGACAATTCTTAAATTGGGCGGCCTTATACAGCACACGCAATAAAAAAATCGGCCAAGTGCGAGTCCGAGCTCGCGCAACGAGGGTTCCGTACAAACTTTGAATGTGGTTAGCGTTATTCATAATTATTCCAAATTTCAAATCGATTGCTCAAGTAGTTCTCGAGATATTTGGTAATGTGACCGACGGACGGACAGACGGACGGATGGGCGAACAGAGTCGCACCAAAAAGGTTCCTATTGTAACTCTTTGGTACGGAAACCTAAAAATTGAAATATTTATATACGAAGTATGTTATTTAGAGTCTACAGGTGATTCCTGAGCGAGGAATGATAACGTATATCAACGAGAAATACATATATCCGAACGGAACACTCAAGGTGCGAAGATATGGGAGGAAAAGCGGGTACTACATCAACCTAGAGGCAGTCACCAAGAAGACGTTCGGAAACAACGTGTCGGTAAGATTTACAAAAAAAACCGGGCAAGTGCGAGTCGGACTCGCCCACCGAGGGTTCCGTACTTTCTAGTGTTTGTTGTTATAGCGGCAACAGAAATAAATAATCTGTGAAAATTTCAACTGTCTAGCTATCACGGTTTATGAGATACGGTCTGATGACAGACAGACAGACAGACGGACGGACAGCGGAGTCTTAGTAATAGGTCCCGTTTTACCCTTTGGGTACGGAACCCTAAAAACAAAATTTCATATACTATTCTGCAAGTAAGCTTTAAGGGATATTTTAAAGGTCAACATTTGAAATGATATAATGTAGTGACATGCAAATTACATAAACATTTATAAACACAACGGCCAGTACATGGGTAGGGGGTAAGCATTATTTATGTTATATGTAATAGTAACGACGGAACCCCGTTATCTGTATTGAAATTTAAGGAGAATTTAGGTTGGTATTGGTAAAAGTATCTACCGTGGGGAACCCCAACTTCATCGTCAAATATTCAAATAATAATTTTACTAAGAAATATATGTCCATTGAATTCACAATAAAAATATCTTAATAAAAAGAGTATGAAAGTAAAGAAAAACTATAATAACCTATCTTTGCCACCAGTGCCCAATTTCGCCTTATAATGGATAACTACTGAAGTAGAATATATGTGTATGTCGCAATAGTAAGCTAAGCACTATGCCATTCTAGAGAGCGGATTGGAAGTAGCGATCTCAATATTAATATGGATATGACTAGTGTAATTTGTTAAATATAAATACATGACTGTCATGTTGTTTATGTCTTACAGTGTATTATTATTACACCGCACACCGCAATTTTAGCTAAATAATTAGATCAAATGAATGTTATTTTTGCAAGAAACAAAAGACACAACAGAAAGTATTTTATTTTAAATTACGTACGAGTATCTACATGATAGTTCATGACAACAATGTCACTTTAATATAATAAAACGTGAATGCACACTTGAATGACCCATTGTTTATCTCTCGGGGTCATTTTACTACTAAATATTGTTATTAATAATTCGTAACATAACGGTACACATAACGCATGAAAATTTATTTTTCGACGGTGTATGGTTAAAATGCAGTGTAAGTGAGTATCATTATTGCTTTGACTTCGTTCGTGAGGAAGAACCAATAAACTTCCTCGAAATTAATGAATTGTTCTGTGAGCATTGTGGAAGCGAATTATTATCATTTTTCATTTCTTTGAGTCGTAATAAAAAAAATACTATGCATTGTGCAGCAGAAATATTAAAGAAGAATAACTTTTTAAAAAAAAATCATTAATTAACAAACGATGTTTTTAATTTATTATCATCTTAATTTTTGCCCAATATTTGCGAAAGCTTCCAAAAAGGTTTTTACTTTTTTGTTCCGATAAGTTACATTTTTTTGTGTGTAGAAAAAAGTATAATTACAGTCATATCCATATTAATATTGAGATCGCTACTTCAAATCCGCTCTCTCATTACAAGCGTTGGTGGCTAATACCAACAGCCATTTTCAAAATGACCCCGATTACGAAGTTACCCCAGTGCGCTTTACCTACAAATAATATGGAAATATATTAACACTAATTACTTATGTATTTCAGTTGCATTTAATTTTCTTCGAGTTTCTTCACAACGAGTACAAACGCAGTTTCGTAGAAATGAAGTTCGAAAAGATATGCGACTCGATGAACAAGGACCCTTACGTTGGCAAGGCGTTTAAAATGATCGGTATGCCTTGTCCTTTACCACCAGTAAGTAATAGTGCATTACATCGTACATTAAAATAAAAAAAAAAACTTAAAAAAAAAACAAAACCTAAGACTAACTTAAGTCTAGTCAAAAAGACCCCCCGAGTTGTCCCCGGCGCAAAGGTACCCATAACGCTAACATTAATATATACTTTTCAATATTATAAATGCGAAAGTAACTCTGTCTGTCTGTATGTCTGTCTGCGTGTTACCTCTTCACGCATTAACCGCTGAGGGTCGTAACCTCCTATGTGGATCACATGATTCCGGATGGCAGATTTCCAGGCCTTTGGATCTCTCGCGACTTCTAAAAGCATCATGGACAATGGATCAGCATGATGCCTCCGAATTTGCTGACCTGAATGCTTAGCCAACGTACCAGTCGTTAACGCTCCGTAGCGTAGCGTATTCATCTCTCTCTATCACTCTTCCATATTAGTTTCACAGTGACAATTGCGTTTCGTTCGCTATGGAGCGTAAACGATTGGCACGTTGGCTAATGGCTACGCACCCTTATCGAGCCATCGCGTCGGGATACGGCCTCTTCCTTTCACTTTTCTAGACACGCCTGCGGTTGCAATTAGTTTGCAAAATTTCAGTTGCACAATATACTACAACTTTTCTCAATTTTTCAGGGTCACCATAGGCTGATGAACATAACGGTACCGGGGCAGGACTTTCCCAACGTGTGGCCATTCGAAAAGTGCAAAGTGGAAGCCACACTGTTGCAGAATCAGAATAAGGATA
Organism: Cydia pomonella; assembly: GCF_033807575.1. Classification (NCBI taxonomy): domain Eukaryota; kingdom Metazoa; phylum Arthropoda; class Insecta; order Lepidoptera; family Tortricidae; genus Cydia; species Cydia pomonella. Next base: position 3,579,538 of record NC_084717.1, on the reverse strand, counting down.
TCATGGCCACTGCAGACGTTTTTGTCTTATTTAAACAAAAACTTAGGGTGAAATAACTATGGATATATGTATGGACCATGCGCGTTAGGAAACCGGATCGAAACCTTATCGAAAACTGACATCACCAAATGGACCCTACGGAAGACCAGCGCTGGCTTTATAGCTAGTATTATGCTGAATTGGGTTCATTTTGTGATTCACACATGTCAGTACATATTCTAGTCCAAGATCCCAGAGCCGCCAGACCTTACTTATTTTCTCATGACTAAAATGGGATCATATAGTGTTAGTGTGTACTTTTAATAAATAAAATAAATAAATAAATATAATACGACATTATTACACAAATTGACCCCACAGTAAGCTCAATAAGGCTTGTGTTGAGGGTACTTAGACAACGATATATATAATATATAAATATTTATAAATACTTAAATACATAGAAAACACCCATGACTCAGGAACAAATATCCATGCTCATCACACGAATAAATGCCCTTACCAGGATTTGAACCCGGGACCATCAGCTTCGTAGGCAGGGTCACTACCCACTAGGCCAAACCGGTCGTCAAACCTTTAATGTCTGCATACTTGCTATATCGGCCCGACGGCCATTTGTCCGGTACTAGGTGCTAAAGGTAAGTTATTTTCATTTTCATATTCTGGCGGCTCTGGGATCTTGCTCTATACGTACCATGTTTTGTGATCGTCACGAATTAATGTCTTTTATATATTTAAAACTCAAAATCGACATTGACAGTTTTCGTTAATAAGTAGAGGACCTACCACCAACATTTAACCGAAAAACGTCATCTGCCTTCCTGTCACTCGAATGTACAATAATGATAAAAACGCAGAAAACGATTTTCATTCTCACGTGTTGCCTGTCTGTCGCACTTGTAAATTCGTATGTAAGTGAGACAGAGAGGCAACATGTCGAACGTGGTTTGCGGTAGGCCCTCTGTTCCGTTCAAGCACGCTCTCTTGCCCGTCGTAAGGTCTTCCATCTTGTGACATTTTACACTTCGCACATTTACACTTCATGCAAATTTCGATTTTTATTTTCATTACGTGCCGGAGATTTTTGGTGTTATACTCTGTTTATTGAACTATTATGATATTTTTAGTATTTAAGTCGTGCATTTGTATAGAATATGCAATGCCAGCCTCTTGTTTCTATATGGCCTCGATTCGCTCACCCATGCAGGTATATCACATTTATTTTAATTATTTTTATGCCTTTCATAATTCACACATGTTGCGAGTACAAATTGTAATATGTAATAAAATCATATTTTTTTGGCTATAAAGTGTTTTTTTTAGAATTATATCATGAAATAAAAATGAATAAGAATCACAGTCTCTACAGCACGGATGAACTAAGCTATATTGTGAAATGACTTACAAATAGAGTAACTAAACATGACACTTTATGCAGCAAATACAACATAAACCCATTTAATGTTAATCCATATATATGAAAATATAAAACACAAAAAAAATCACTTAAAATCATTTGACAAATAACAATTTTGGGGACACCAAACAAAAATCTGACGCTCTTGCGAATAACGCTCAACGGCCCAATTAGAAGAATGAGATACGATAACGATAAGTTCTGGTTTAGATAAGTTTTCATGTAGATATCGTTTTGATGTCGTATAATTGACAGAAGCAGCTCGATTCGGGCAACCAATGTCACTTTGACGTTAAAAATATCGTAGGTAAATCTTATTGGGATCACAGCGGAATCGAAATAAACGTCAATTTTGACATGTCGTTTAGTTAACGATCTTTTAGAGGTCTTTCCAAGATCTTAAAAGTGTATTAATCATTCTTCGAATCGGGCCGCAAGTCGCCCGTATGATTAGCAGTAAAGAGAATCCCACCAAAAACATTCTGTAAAAAACTAGCCAAGTCTCGATGGAGCTGCTTGTTTATCTCTAAAAAGTAATGAAATCTAGACAAAGTCGTGCCAAGTCTAAGGTTCCTTACTGCGATTTCTTTATTATTATAGTTTTTAATGTTATGTCAGATATGTGACTTGGCCGTTGAAGGGTACACAAGGGTACAAAACCAGGTGCTCCATGACACCATTGCACCAATCTGTCGCCAGAACCGCTACCCATTGACGATGGAAAATCGAAATCGAAGGCACCTTTTCAGCATTCAGCCACGATTGAAAATTATGTAAACATATTTTAAACGGCTGTTAAATTAATCAAATTAAATAATTTTAAACATAAACAAAAATATTAAATTATAAACGTCAGTATTTTAAAAGTAAAACTCATTTATGCTACTTGGTGTGTATGAATAAATAAGTGACAAAATTTAAAAAAAGCTATAACTATAAAGACTATTATCTGTCCCTTTCTTAGTGTTTCTGTCCGCGTTACTGGTTATCACTTTTGGCAAGAATTATATAGTATTGTATATATGTAGGTATATAATTATGTAAGTAGTGTGTATGTATATGTATTGTCTTACTGTTGTAGACTTAAATTTTAAGGGTATTTTAGTTAGCTATTTAGTTTTTTTGCACCTCCTAATTAGTTAATTTAAGTTTCAGTTCTCCACTACCTAAAGGTTGTCTGGAAGAGATCGCTCTGTAGCGATAAGGCCGCCTGTTGTTTACCTCTATCTTCATGTTTTTTATGTGTTTCCATGTACATTATTTTCAGAGGTTGTGCAATAAAGAGGATTTGTATTGTATTGTAACTCTCTAGGGAGTTATAGCTTTTTTTCACAGTCCATAACTCCCACGGGAATAAAATAGGCATGAAATAAGATCTTTTTCGAGCAAGTGTGATGAAAACTACTATTTTTATACGTTTTACCTTCTCGTATTCCTGATGAACGATGAACAGCTGTCAGATGGTTGGATCCAGTAATAAACTTAGTATAGCAAAAGAACTGTCAAGTCTCCTTGCTCATTATCACACCATAAAGAGACCCACGAAATTTTACCGTTATTGAATATGGTACATACCATTTTCCGCGGCTAACTCTCCGTATATTAACTCAAATGGTTAAAGTTAAATATCCCGATTTAACAACGTCCAATTTTGCTAAATGCATTACTACGCTCAATGTTAGAAATGATTAGTGTAATTTACCTTCATTGTTGCTGATATTAAATAATAAAATAATAATGATAATAATAATTCAGCCTATATACGTCCCACTGCTGGGCACAGGCCTCCTCTCATGTGCAAGAGGGCTCGGGCTATAGTCACCACGCTAGCCCAATGCGGATTGGGGACTTCACATACACCTTTGAATTTCTTCGCAGATGTGTGCAGGTTTCCTCACGATGTTTTCCTTCACAGAAAAGCTAGTGGTAAATATCAAATGACATTTCGTACATAAGTTCCGTAAAACTCATTGGTACGAGCCAGAATTTGAACCCACGACCTCCGGATTTAAAGTCGGATGTCATATCCACTCGGCTACCACCGCTTTTTTTTTAATAAATATAAATAAATATTATAGGACATTATTACACAAATTGACTAAGTCCCACAGTAAGCTCAATAAGGCTTGTGTTGAGGGTACTTAGACAAAGATATATATAAATATTTTATAAATACTTAAATACATAGAAAACACCCATGACTCAGGAACAAATATCCATGCACATCACACGAATAAATGCCCTTACCAGGATTTGAACCCGGGACCATCGGCTTCATAGGCAGGGTCACTACCCACGTGGCCAGACCGGTCGTCAAAAAAATCTTAACACTATCTTATCTTGATATTGGTACTATTATTCTAATATTTGTGTCTTGTGTACCTACACATAGTATATATTTATTTATTTAGGATTGCCAACAGGTGCAATACAAAAAAAAACACTTAAATGACAAGTAAGCTTGAGTATTCACCCAACTACAGGCAAACACGGCTGTCATATAAAAGATGTTGCTTACACGTGTTTTTGTTTATTTATCCTAAGTACTAAATATAAACAGGTAATGCTGGAATTAATAGAATATACCTATATACTATCATATTTTTATGTAATAAGTGCCCCAATTTAAGAGGATGCTACCGCAAAAATTTTGTTTTTATATTAATTATTTTACACATCTTATTCAAAAGTAAATGCCATTAAAATTTATCACGGAAATGAGACTATATTTGCAAAGGCAGAGCACAACCAAAACCTTTAAGTCTCGATGGAAAATAAGTTTAAGTCAAAAATATCATTTTTAGTACATGCTTTTATCGCTAAAGTGGCTGATAGACGGGCGAGTAAGTTCGCGAACTTATGGCTCGATGACTTTTTTCGCTTGTAAAGTACGCGTACTTAGGCTGACACACGAGCGAAAAAGGTCGTTGAGCTGTAAGTTCGCGAACTTACTCGCACGTCTATCCGGGACTTAACTGTTTTTTTCCACCGACATAATACTCATCGACCCAATTCTAAAAACCCCAAAACACAATTAGGTTGCGTTGTTATATCACAGAGTTCCTATGGCCACCTCTTGTCTCCATTATGAGATCAGTTCAATGGTACCATAATAATGCATTGTCACCCGACATATGTATGCAAATTTCCAGCTTCATTGGAAGTCTGGAAGTGGGTCAAATTTAACTCGCAAGATTTGACCCACACTAAATAACAAACTTACATACTCTCTGCTCTGGCAGCCTGACTCATCGGCAGGAACACAACACTATGAGTAGGGTCTAGTGTTATTTGGCTGCGGTTTTCTGTAAGGTGTAGGTACTTCCCCAGTTCTCTAGATCTGGAATGACATCCGCTGCGCTGTGCCCTACCACACAAAGCGAGATGACATTCACAATGCCCATACCTCTCTTTTGGACGTTGTTTAAGGACGTACCCGGGTCGAAAGTTAAATAAAAGCTTGTAAAAATCGAGAAAATATATCTACTTTTCATTCTTTTTCGTTTTTATATCGTTAACTTGCATACCATATAAGTATAATATTTTAAAATAGGTAATGATAAAGCCGACAGATCAGACGAGCAATTTTTTTTATTTAGAACTTTGGGGGCGTCCATTAATCGCGTCATATTGTATAGGGGGGGGGAGGGGGTCAGCAAAAAATCACCAATGATCACCACAGGGGACGGGGGGGTATGGACACGTATCACGTGTATTTTTTTTTCATCTGTGCTATACTGTAATATAGTCAATAAAAATAACCAAACTGTCAAAACACGTGTACTTAGGTTCATTTGTTAGAAAACTGGTCTTTAGTTATCGAAAAAAAATACACGTCATATTGGATGGGGGGGGGGGGTCCTGAAAATATCACCAAAGATCACCATGGGGGAGGGATGGTCTAAAACAAGCAAAAAACGTATGACGCGATTAATGGACTTTGTCAAGCGGTAATCAGCCCGCAACATCTACACAGGATTTTTTCATTCGTATAATTCTCATTTTATTTCTTGACAAAAGTCTACAAGTAGAGTAAAAACTCCCATCTCTTTCCCGTTCTGCCCTCAATAGGTAGTCATGCAACTCGAATACCTGTATTTTCTTAAAAACATGTGCTTTACCAAAATTATCTCTTTATCTATGAGCATAAGGTCTAAAATACGTTGATAGTGGATACAAGAGGGGTGCGTGCCCTATGGACATACGTTTACTGCCAATATCCGACTGGTTCACCCTTGTAGCGAAAACTCGGGAAGATTAAATCACAACAGATGCAGAGATAGGTAAAAACTGTTACCATAGATCCTAAGGTTATAAAAAGTAAGCGGAATTTAGAGTCCGCAACGCTCATGTAACTCCTCTGGAGTCGCAGGCGTACATAGGTTACGGAGACTGCTTACTATCAGGCGGGCCTTTTTTTAGAAAACAAATCTGACCCAAAAAATGTGGCAGAGGAGGTTTTGGATTAAAACACAGTTGGGCTTGTAAATTTTCTAATAAGATAGATATTTATAAAAGCGAGAAAAATATAAGTAAAATGGTACCACATTTTTTTGTGTACTAAAACGCAATAATCAATGTTACGTCTATACTGGTTCAATCCCAGCCCAGTACGGATACCAGGACTTTGACACGGATCTATTTTACTAGCGGGAGCGTAACTTACTTTCTATACATCTCGCTAGTATATATTAATGCGAGCGATATGTATAGAAAGTACGTTACGCAGACGTTAGCGAATATTATGTCAGTTGGACACTGATAACACAGTCATGGTATGGCTACTTACTAGTCATGGTCACTTTTTCTTTCGCATATGACATCTATTTCAGTTCACAATAATCAAAGTTCAAAGAATTTGTCCCCTCTACATAATGTTTATTCTACAAATAGGGGAGCGGGAGTTAGTGGCCGCGGCAACCATCTCGGCCCTCCGAATAAACGGCCCGTGAGTACTTCACCAATAATCATAATGCACCAAATCGCCAGTACTATTAGGCTACTAAACTGTTGAAATTAATGAGCTTATAAAAGTAGCTTCTAAATATATTAGCAAATAATAAAATATATACACAATATTTCACTCCTAAAACCTTATACGTAGACATCAATTGGTGAATCGAGTTAGGTTGAAGCTGCCTATTTCCGACATAAGAGTATTATTCTCAAACCTGGATATGAACAGACATCGAATTATTGGGGGTGAAATTAAATAACAGGTAAGAAGTTCCTGTAATCGATAAACTATTTTTAATATCGATGCTTTTCCCTAAATTATCGCTCTCAGCTTTGCGTGGAAGTGTTTTTAAGTATATATAGATAGATAGAATACTCTTTATTGGCACACCTCAGTAAAAGAATACAAGATACATAATAAATAATTGATTAAATGTAGAGGCAGACAACAGGCGGTCTTATCCCTAAAGAGCGATCTCTTCCAGACAACCTTTGGGTAGCGGAAATAGAGAAGTTAATCGAAAATGTAGGTGTTGCTAAAAGGTTATGAAGTCTATATTCACACACACAATTATAGTGAATAAACATACACATATAGCATATATTATACACCTACATAATTTAATTTAATTTGTTTATTTAAGGTGAAACCGCTACTGAACCGGTGAGCTCCATCTTAGGCCCTGTCTTCACTTTCCATCAGGTGTGACTACTACTAGAGCCAATCGCCGATCAGTTTTTAATAAAAAAAAAACAAAGCATACTTTACAACACCGCCAGGTTTTGAGTACCATTGCATTATGAAAAAGTTATTATTAACTCTTTCAATATAAACTCCATCTTGCGCTCTGAAATCAAAGCCGACGTAGCCCTGACAGCCGCTAAGTTCAAATGGGACTAGGCTGGATACAACTGCCGTATGCGTAACGACTTGTGCGCCAAGAACGCTACCGAGTGGACAAAAGTGAGGAATCAGGGGAAGACTTAAAAGAGATGGCATGATTCGAAAATATTGACCTAATATTGTCATAGAAAGAGTCCCGTGAAAGAAAGGGAGGGAGACCTTTGGGACACATTAGGCTGTATATTGTAGTGTCCTTTTCCTTGGCGAAGACTTCCCCTAGACTTTAAATCTTCCCGACTAAGAGCGGTATCCACAGTACAGTAACAGTAACTGGACGGATCCAGTTGCTGCGAAATGTGTCCAGGTCATCCCACCATCTCCTTCTAGGCCGACCACTCCGGCGTTTACGCTATGGCACCCATCATTCATCATCATTTCGTGGTTAGCTTAGTCCACTTCTGTGGGTGCATGGTTTGTACATGGCCTGCCCAGTTCCACTTTAGCCTGGCAGTTTTGACTTCAACGTCGACAGTGCCTGTTAAGAAAGTAAGTAAGTAAACACTTTATTGTACGAGAAAAAAAATATTGATTACATCAGATGGAAAATAATTGCGTAGTACAAAGGCGAACTTATCCTTAACTTATGCCTGTTTGGGGGCGCAACGTAATTTTTCGGATCCAGTCAATCCTTTTCACTCCAAGCATACATTACGAAAGATATATTATTTAAATAAAACAGGCTCAAGTTTTTCAAACTTTATAAATATGACGGTTACTGAATTGGAATTAATTAGGTATTTTTCTTCTTATCGTATAAAGGTGATCCAATTTCCTAAATTATGTTCGTCCAATGTTTAGTCACTTGTATTCCTCGGGGAGTTGCTTTAAGGAGATCATCGGTAGTGCAGGTGACAGGGCATAGAGGGCACATTGTCATGTGCTGTATCGTCTGATATATTCTGTAAGAACATTCGGCGCTTGAATTCTCGGGTAAGATTCCCCATTTTATGAGATACGAGTTTTAGGTATTAAATTTTGTATTCCTTCCAAAATGCTTGCAAGCAGAAAACGTATCCGTTCAATGAGTATCCATCTGTCTGTGAAACGTCAGAATAAACCCTTCCAAATACATCACACATATTTACTGGAACAAAGCTTTTCGAATAAAATGATGAAATTTACAGCAACCACGTGTAACGTGACAGATATGACAGCTCATTCACTGTATATGGTTTCATGTTATTTTATATTATTAAATTTACAATAGTAACAATCCTGCTGTTTATATACGCATATAATCATAAACCCTCTATGCTGTGTTCAAAACCCAAATAATAATAAACTGTTTTGTTAAAACAAATTCTATATAATGTCTTCTCTGTGAAAATGTGTTTATTGCGTTATAATAACACCAAATTCGATTTTGTAATGTCATTCAAGTTTCGGACATATCGCCTCCCTGGAATTTTAGAATTCCTTTGTTTTTCAGTGGAGATAATGTTTTTTTCTAATACCTAGTGTTTATACTTACTTGAGTGTATGTAATGTAAGTAGGAATAAGTGCATTACCTATAAGTAAGCACGTCAGTCTTATTCTGAATATCAGTGTGCCTACTGAGTTTTCAATGAACTCAAACAGTCTGTCATATCTGCCGCCGGCAGACGTCTCGTGTGAGCGATAATCCAAGGATTTTTGCGGTATGTAAGCCAACACTAATTAATTAAAAAGGAAAATTTCGGCTCCCCAAAAAGCCGATGGACAAAGGCGCCGGATGAAAGCTCTGGAAGTGTTATTAACGTAATGAGTGCTCAGCCGCGTCTGATGCTGGTTATATTTTACTAAAATATAATGAGTGATTTTAAGCCGTCTTTAGGATAAAATATAACCATTTAAATGGATTATATATGTAATCTTTATTAACAATGAGTTTTTGGCAAAAATTTCATTCGATTCGAACACAGGACCATTGGGTTCATAGGCAGGGTCACTGCGCACTAGGTAAGCGGTTCAATGGTGCAAATAAACGCAACTTCCTTATTCATTAATATAGGTCCATGAAATTTTGGATTTCTTCTGGCGAAATCTCTTAAAATTATGTCTGCATTAATAGAACTCTAAAATGTATCGCAGTTTATGATATAAGAGTATATACTCCAGTAACACTGAAAAAAATAGATAGCCGAACTGGTTTTGTAACTTTACTAAATAACTAAACTACGGTTATAAGAAAATAAACTTTGCATAAATTTACAAACTTATTTTGTAGTGTATACCCAGTACCTGAACACTGATAGCCAAACACGGTTTTGTAACATAACACATAGTTCGCAAGTCCCAATTTTTGTGTAAACAGTAACCAAAATTTTGTTACAGTTATGCAAACATTTCTTTCAGTGAAGGCTCAGATGGTCGATTTTTTATCATCTGCCATTATGCCTGTCACGTTCTAACAAGTATGTAAGTGCGAAAGTGACGCATGACATGACAAGTGATAAAATGCGACCACGATACCGCCGCTGTATACGCGTATTTTGGCGGGGCCTACAAGCATCACAATTTATCTTTTTCACGATCAAATTTAATTCAAAGTAGAATTTGTATGTTACCTTATATTTGAAACATTTAAAATTTATTAAATTATTGCAATTTAAATTGTTATTATCAGTTTTTTTTTCGGCTGGACGCCGTCCTGGTAGGTCATCCTAAGTATCAGTGGGCGGATAGAGTGGAGGTAGATATCCGTGAGCTCGCCCTCAGTGAAAACTGAGGGCCTACCGCGAACCACGTTAGACGTGTTGCCTCTCTGTCGCACTTGTAAATTCGTGCGTAAGTGTGATATGGCGTGAATCCGCGCAGGAGCGGGTAAAATGGCGTGCTCTCGTGTTTGACACATTGTCATTTCTGTCATACACGTAGATTTTGCAAGTGGATGCGTTCAGTTTTACGAGCCCGTGCCGTACAGTTGCAATCATGGCCCACAAATGGTCTCGCCGGAGGTCAGCGTTTAATAAGTTTTAGTCTTTTTTTGTAATATACAGGGTGATCAATCCAAAACGGTCAGTATGAAGAGGTCAGAAACTATGAGAGATAGCCACATCTGTTCTTAGGAAACATGGTTTTGATTTTTAATTTAATAATAATGACATTCAATCTTTTTTTTATATTTACTTATACTTTCAGGATCAATTATGCAAACAAATACTATTTACACGCGATTACATAAACATTGACTAGGTTCGATTCCCGGTTATGTATGAGAGATTTAAAAAAATATTGAATGTCATTATTATTACATTTAAAATCGAAGCCATGTTTCCTAAGAACAGATCTGGCTATCTCTCATAGTTTCTGACTTGTCCATACTGACCGATTTGGATTGATCACCGCGGATATACTTCTGTAAGTATGTCATTTAAGTTTTACCACGAAATAAATGATTTATGATTATGATTATGAGGCCAAGACTCATTTTGGATCTTTGCACCAAGTAAGTTTTTTACCATGTCAACCCAGTGAGTTGGATCAGATCACCACACTTTTAGGGTTTCGTACCCAAAGGGTTAAACGAAACTCTATTACCGTCTGTATGTCTGTCCGTCTGTCACCAGGCTGTATCTCATGAACCGTGATAGTAAGACAGTTGAAATTTTCATAGATGATGTATTTCTGTTGCCGCTGTAACAACATGCAAATACTAAAAAACAGAATAAATTAAATATTTAAGGGGGCTTCCATACAATGAACGTGATTGTTTTGCCGTTTTTACAGATAATGGTACAGAACCCTTCGTGCGCGAGTTACTTGCCTCAATACGCAATGTTTGAGTATATAAAAATAATGATGTTAGTTGCATCCATAATATCCATACGAGTATATGTCACTTTATTTCCGAAACTAATATAAATTCAGCATTAAATTTCAGTGGAAGTTAAATATTAATATTTTAATTATAAATATGTAGCAAACTTAAAATCCTAAAATTGTCACTTGCCTCAGTATACTTAGGACGTATCGTGATCACCTTTATAATTAAACGGAGTCGGAGATCAAAGTTTTAATTGTTTTTGCATCGTCATTGTGTACTTGCGGGATACAAATTTAAATTGGCTGCCATACTTTTCATACAAGAGCAGAAATGTGTTTACAGTTCTTGGGTGGAAAGGTGTTGACAAGAGATTATGCTTTAAGGATTCGGTCTATATGTCGGCGGCCGATCGTAAAGTCCCTGTGTAATGTTCTGACGGCAGTCACATTAAACCAATATGTAGGATAGGTTTGTTAGGTTGCTTCAGGTGCACGAATGGTAAACTGTCCAGAAACTTTTCCAAAATGAAACGTTTTCCACTAACTGAATCTTAACAAATCATTTTGATTTTGACGTCGATCGCTTCAGCATAATATATTCTAGGTTTATAGGTCACGCTTTTTTGATTTTTTTTTTGATTGAAAATTTTGAAAAAAGGAAATCCTATAAACCTAGTTTTTCATTGTGTCAATAACATACTAAAAAAATCATGGAGAATTGAAAATATTTAGAAGTGAAAAAACGTTTTCTCTTTTTTGTAAGGAATATCACGTGCTTCCTTCTATACTTCCCTCTTAATGGACAAATGCAATTTTGTTTGAGCATTCGTCAAATAAAAATCTTCCATTGCAAAATAATTTAAAAAAAAAACAAAGCAATGAAAATTAGTCATGATTGCCATGAATCCTTGTGGTGGTGGTTGTGTGTTTATCAAAAATATTTTAAATATTTGTTACTGAGTTATGGATTATTTCTATGCATTGTATTGAGCTAGGTCGATTTGTACGAGATAGTCTTATAAAATTGATTCATTTCTTTACTTATTTCGAATATCCTTAAGCTCAAAAACTTTCCTGTGAATTTCGCCTCACGTTCAACCGGCAACCTGGCGTCTTAAACGGTAGCCACGTAGACAATATATCATTTTCCCTGGTATAGTAACAATATATAGCTTAGTTACTTCCTAGGGGCGTTAAACCTTGCACCTGATGCTGTCTGGGGCTATAACAGCAAGACTGGAACATTGGTGAACCTTAGGAGGGAAGAATAGCTTTGCAATTGCGAAATAACGGTATTTTTTCTAAGAAATTCTATTTCGGGAGGAAACAGTTTCCACTAACTTAATTAAAGTAAATTATAATGATAATAATTAAATAGTATAAGTTAGTTAAATGTCAAGTTTAGAATTAATTAGATTGTCATCAAATTACTCAGTAATAGTATACTAACATTTTAAGACAAGAAATTGTTTAAGACTTCTTACGAAGGAAGAGTCTAGTTCTTGGTTTGTAAGTTCGTCTGGTAATTTAATGATTTTTTTATTGCCGTGACGTCAATAGAAAATTTCAAGGAGTACTGTTATTTATAAACCATGTACTCCTCCCCTTGATCGACATCAACCTCTCCACATTCTCCTAATATGCTACTATTGGGACAGTTTTGCTCCTAAGTGTACATAACATACATCACGCAGTCAGGCACAGAAACATGCTTATTATGCTATCCTCATCAAAATTGAAAATGCGCTCAAAAAGCACATACGTCATGGCAATAAAAACATTCAATAAATTACCAGACGAACTTATAAACGAAGTACTAGACTCTACCTTCGTAAGACGTCTTAAGCAATATCTTGTCTTAAAATGTTATTATACTATTACTGAGTACTTTAATGACAATTTAACTGATTCTAAACTTGACATTTAACTAATTTTTGACGACCGGTCTGGCCTCGTGGGTCACTACCCTGCCTATGAAGCCGGTGGTCCCGGGTTCAAATCCTGGTAAGGGCATTTATTCGTGTGATGAGCATGGATATTTGTTCCTGAGACATGGGTGTTTTCTATGTATTTAAGTATTAATAAATATTTTTATATATATGTCGTTGTCTAAGTACCCTCAACACAAGCCTTATTGAGCTTACTGTGGGACTTAGTCACGTATTTTCAATTAGAAGGATAGTCGACGACCACTTCTCCATACAAACGTAGTCCCCATTTTCCTTGCTGCGGTGGTAGCATGGTTCCATTTTTATCGCCTGTCACTATGCCCGTCACTCTTACAAACTTGTCAGAATGTGTCAGGCATGGTGACAGACGACAAAAATGCGACCTCACGGTGCCGCTGGATATTGACTTTATGACCAATATTTTTGCACAATTTATTGTATTAAATATTACTAAAAAAAAAATGTCTTTGCCCTTTTGTCTGATTTTTTAAATATTATAAAAGTTAAGAGCGAAAATCAAATCTCGTAATAGGAAAAAAATTCTAACGAAGGGGCATAGCTGTCGTTAAGGCGCGGTGTATAGTAAAATGCGCTATTTTTAAATCGATATTTACAGGCTTGTACAAGGATTTCATCGATTATTTTCTAGTATGTATAACTTCAGTCTTTGAACTAGCCGTATGCTTGTCAGAAACACGATGGCTCATCTTTTTCTCGATAGATTTTTGCTTTGAAAATATGCTTAAAACTGTATTTATTTCGATATTTTAGAAGTACTATGATGAATATCAATATGAAATTTACTTCATTCAATAGCTTTTAAGTTACTCTAACATTTTGCTTGTCAGTTTATCGATGCGTTAAATTTTTCATTCATAATTATGAATTCAACATTTTGTCTACTAAACGTTACCCTGCGCGGCAATACCGTCAGTACCCCAGTACGCCCGTGACCACTGTCAGCGTCGGACCTGTGCTAGTTTAGCGGACGTTACATAAAATGGATAATCACACTATAAATACACAAATATGTTATACACACAATGTTTTCATCACTCTTACGAAGAAAAAACTAATTTTTAAGCTAATTGATTCTTAAATACGGTGACATTTCAGACATCCATCCGTCATATTATCTTTTTTGACAAGTTTTACACACGCACCTGTCCGGCATACAGCCACGATCCAAATAATGAAATGGTGCCTTGCACCCGAGTTAAACACTCTACTTTTCATTTTTAATACGAGGAAGGTAAAATACATGTACATTTTAAAAAACACTGCTAAGTATAAAATTCAGTAGTACTTATTTCGTGAGGGGTACCTACTTTTAATTATCAATTTAGGTAAAATAATATTTTAAATGGCTATTACAGTAATAATCAAATTGAATACCTATTTTTAAACGTAAACAAATAAAATTAATCCGCTTGTTTAATTTATATAAGTCATTATATTGGAACAGCTTCATTTTTAACACATACAGGATGCAGGAGATATACTGGATTTAAATATGTGGGATTTAATTAGTGCTTAGTGAAAGGTACCATTTCACGTTTTTGTGGAAGTGCTCAAATGGCTGTAATAGTTTATGTTATAAGTGTTGAATTTGTTTGGTATTTCTGGTTTATTAACTTTCATATCAACTATTTTATTTTGTAAGGTGAGCAGGAGTGATATTTACCCTTCAAATTCCATTCAAAATTTTGCAAGTACTCGGTTCGGAAGTTCGTATATATTTGTACCTCTCGCCAATATTTTTATTTCACTGGTTAATTATTCTGTAAATTCAAGAATGTCACTAAATTCCATTTTTGATAATGTTAAACATAAAGTCCTTTGTAAAAGTTTGGTATAATACTTTTATACCATGCTATTTCTGTTTTGTATGAAATGAAAACTGGTGACATTTTATTTCTTTTTTCAAGTATAAATTTCGATGACACTCTGCCGTCAATTTCAGGTCTCAGCCAATTTTACCTTCTTCTTTAAAACCTTGGACCTTGTTATGTCTTTGTGATATGCTTTTACTATTTTTCCTGCCAATACAAAATATAAGTGGAAAAACCGATCGAAAGTTTTGCAAAATATATTTTCTTCATTTTTGCATTAGGGTGCTTATGTGTAATATGTATATATTAAAATAGTTTATTTTGAAATGAATCACTAGTCAAGGCCTATAGTATATCCCTTCAAGTGGCAGAAGCCAAAACGTAAAAAGTAGTCACGTGGCGTGGCCCCGTCGGGTTTTCAGCGCGGATTTAGAGAATATTACAAATTCAACTATTTAAGCTTATCTATGTATAAAAGTATATATTGAAGCATATATCGTTAGAATAAGCACTAAATACGCTATTCGAATAGAACAATAATTATTAATATTTTAATTATTAAATTATTGTCTTCTTCTTCTTGGTCCCTCAATGCTGAGGATCGTGACATCATGTCCTTCTGTTGAAGTTGTCCTTGTTGTTGTTAAATTATTGTAATGTTTATTGCATTTCGCCACATGCACCTAACTAATCAAACCTAGCAACAGTGACATTTTTACAGTTTCCTTATTAAAAATTACTACCACCACAAAACAAAGTTATGATTGGAGGTAATTGTTAATTAATTTTCTACGTAGGGCTTAAAATTCAAAGGTTAAGTCATAAAAAGTGCCCGTGAGGAAACGGATTTTTTTTAACCACGTATTCCTGAGGTCATAAGAAGAATTTCACGTACAAGTTTAAGTCAATTCCGCAAAAAAAATGTGTTTTTTTTTACTTTTTGTATGTTTTTAAACATATTAAGTTCATGTTCTTGGAAAATTTATGGATTAATATAAATTGGTACATTTTTTTTCGTAAAAATAAGTCTATTCAAATGGTACCTTGTGACTTTGATATCTGTCAAGAAGGTAGTCTAGACTAGGTCCCAAAGTGGCGACTGGCGACATAGCCATCAAAAAGGCGTTATGCACTAAAACACAACGAAAAAAAATTTTTTTAATTGCTATTAACTCTGAAACTAGGCGAATTAAAAAAGTTTATATGACATTTTTGCCTCTAAATACGATCCGGAATATACTGTTAAAAATTTTCCGTTTCCTCGAGGGTACCGTGTATTTACAAAATAACCTCTTTAAAAATCAAGACAGAACTCGACCTAGGCGTTCGATCCCGGATGAACGGTCCTTAGCAACCAAGCGTTAACAAGCGTGTGTATGTATGTTTTCCTTGTCTAACTTGCTAGCTACTTTTGGGCGCTAGAAGAGCGTAAATATACTTCAAAGCCTTTAATTTTGCCACTAAATATGGCAACACCTCACTAACCACCCTCTGTTGGTCGACAGCTTTCTGGCTATCGCATCGACCCGTGAGTGGTGGGCCACCACTTGAAGGGATAAATAACAGAGTTGACGATAAAATAATTTTGTTAATCGGAAAGTTTTGTATGTTAATTAACTTTACGGAACAGGTCTTAACAGTTCTTTCCAAAGGAAAATAATACTCATTGAGACAATTCTAACAACCTCAAACGCAATTTGGTTGCGATATTTTGACACAGAGTTCCTATGGCCACCTCCTCTCTCATGCATCAGATCAGCTCGATGGTACCATAATATTTCATTGTCACCCTACTTACATATGTATGCAGATTTTCAACTTCATCTGAAACCTCAGTGGGTCAAATATACTTGTAATATTTGATTACAGACAGAGTAGACAGACAACAGACTGATTCTTTATTAGACATTAATTAAAGTCAGTCAATTATACTCATTACTATATAACTTCGAAGTAGTAGTAGTAGTAGTATAAGTGCATTTTTGCCATTATAAACTTTAAGTAATAAATAATAATAGCAGTTTTCTCGACTTTTGCATTTAAAATTTATAATCGTCTTCATTGTCGTCAATTCAAAAAATAATATAGAAATAGTCGTTACAGTTAGAGTCATGGTTCTTTTTTGAGAAGATAGCATAATTTATCGACTTTTTGGAGCTACATATGCTTGTGCATACCTTATGCTTGTTTTCAGTTATCTCAATACTAGCAAAAACATGCTACCTTTTTACGTTCACTTCCACAAATGACTTAGCTTTGCTAGTATTCTTCCTTTTTGCACTACTTGCCCGAAATTGACTTCTATTGCATTTTTAAGGTCAACTACGTTTTGAATAGGTATCTATATATGATTTAAAGCAGACAGTTGTAACTTTTGTCTGAATTAGTAAGTAATATTATTTCGACACAAAACGATTTGGTATCATTTTACTAGGTTCTCAATTTGCCGCGGTATACTCTAGTATTATATATAATTATCAAATTTTTTATTTCATTAAGTTTAAATCATAATCTATATAAATTTCCGGAAAAGATCCCAGAACTAACAAACCAGAATACGGATGGCGTCAGAATAAGGACGTAGGCTTGCTGCGAGCGCGGCGCGCGGGGCGCCCGCCTGCCTGCTTTACCACTTCGTCTGCTTCACCCCCTCAAAAACCTAAAATCTGTCTATAAGAGCGCCTTAATATACTCGTACATCAAAACGCATAAAAATATTTTATATAATGTTATTAAGAGTGGAAAGTGGGGACTACTTGAGTATGGAGATCCGGTCGCCCCTTTTCCTCTTAAGTAACTACATTTTAAGTTCAGAGTTAGACTGGTTAAGGCCATTTTAGCGTTGAGAATTGATCCAGACGGTAACCAGGTGGCGCGTCTTATGGATCATCTTGGTCTTGGAAATTAAACGATTTAAACGCTAAGTAATAGGAAATTTAATGTGTTTTATGCTGTCGGGGTATTTATTGTCCCTGCTAATATTATAACTATAACCTATGCTTTTGGTATCTGTAGTTGCCCGCTGTGTCAGTCTGTTTGGTACCTCTGAACGCTTAAACCGCTTTTTTTAATACTATTCAATGGAGAATTGTGTAAGGAACAATAAATGCATGAAATCAGCATGAAATATGAATGTTATTATAATTTTAATTTTAATTTTAATTTTTGTTTGTTTATGTTTATTTTAATGTTATTATGCTATATACCCTAGCAGGGTTCATGTGATGATGCTATTTATAAGACCTTATACTGTAACACATGAATAAGCAATAAAATAAATTATAAATTTAGTACACATTTATTTAAAATAGGGCATATTGAAAGCAGAAAAAAGTAAAGTCTGTTTTTTTTTTGTATGGGACCCAATTATATTTATCTTGTTTCTCGGAAACTATCAGCGAACCTATCTTCTACCTTTCAGGACTTTATTTTCCTGCTTTTATAGAATACGAAATAATAAGCAGGTCTGTTGTGTAGGTGCCAGTTTTTTTCTTAGTTCAGTCTAAAGTCCACATAACTACGATTTTTTTCTTTCTACTTTTTTTTTTATTTTATATTAATTTCCGATAGTTAAATGCTCCGGATCCCTTTGTTTGAAATAATTATTGAAAGTCATAATGTAATGATTGTCAGATTATCATTAATCATAACTATGAAACCGTTAACTTCTCAGGATTTTCGTAAGGTTATCCTATAGATAGGTTAGGTTAGGTCCCGAAACCCCGTCCACAAAGCGCGCGGTGGAACACCCCAGGGGGTTTAGTCCGTGGGAGTCGGACATACCCACTCGGCTTCTCCCGTGCCAGTGGGATCCATAACGGATTCCCCCTGGGTCAAAAAAAAATTGTTTAATGGCAATCCTGAAAAGTTACGCGTTTCAGAGAAAAATCAAATTATGACTAACGAAAATGCGGACAAACAATACATTATGACTTAAAACTTTATGGGAAACAATAGAGAGCCTTAAGAGGCTGTCAATATCTAAAGCGCGCACACTGTCTATTTGTATCGGAGTAAATGAGATAGCACTGTCGCATGTTACTGGGCCTGGGCAAGGGAATAATAAGAAAATTATTTAAATAAAAAAAAGTGGAATATTAGTGTAATATTTTACTCGTTAGCGGTTTAGATATAAATGTTTTGAAATTGTGATTTTAATTGCAGACCCGTAAGTCAAAACAATAAAGACATAGAACCGTTTAATTGTGATTTTAAGACCAATCTTTGCAATTATTTTCTATCAAACCGATTTCGTTCAATCGTGTATCGAGTACAACCACGGTCTTTGAAATATAATTAATATGAATATATATTTTTCTTACTTGAATAAAACAAATAGTCTTTCTTAAAAAAGTGTTTAAGTAACATCAATTTCAAGGACATTGGGTGTTGACAGCCCCTTAATTAAGGTAGACTTGGCCCGCAAAAAGTAACAAGTGCACATATACATATTAAAGTTCGTAAAAACACCTATTTGTGAACAACTTTAATACTCCCTAAGAACTCTAAAAAGGCTGAAATAAAGAAAACGGTCTCCAAGGTGTCGTCGGTGCGGAAATCCAGTGAACTTATAAAGTTGCGGTTTACGACAGCGACTTTCAACGGTACGTCAGGGTCCCTAAAGTGGTGAGAAGAAGGATAGTCTAGTTTTATATATATATATTTCAAATCAAACACAAAATGCAACTTTGCACACTCATTTCTTTACGAGTGGTGAAAAAATTTGAAGGTAATCATAAAAGAGTTGGTGCATAAACAGTTAAATAAACCGATATTGCTTGCCCGTGCGTTACACTCGACGTCAAAGATATGTTTACATTTTGCACCTTACTCCACTGTGGCATCGACTGCACTAACAGAAACGCCCTCTGATCATCCGTATGGGACTTTTCAGAAAATAGCGTACCCAATAAGCGTAACTTGTTAAGAGGGAAGAATAGCTTGGCGATCGTAGGAAAATAACGGTATTTCTTCTATGAAATTCCATTTCGGGAGAAAATATTTTCCACTAACTAAATCTTAGCAGATCTCTTTAATTTTGATGTCCATAGCTTCAGCATAATATAATCTAGGTTATTCTTTATTCTTTATTTCAGGTAAACATCTGTAACTTACAGCTAACAAGCCAAAGCGTTACAAATATTAATTAATATATATTAACATTACAATGATTTAAGACTAACAAAACTTCGTAACTTAAGAACTAACACATTAGGATGTTTCGATTACTTTCTTACATTGTTGAATTAAGAAATACCACGTAGAGTGAAACAGATCACACTGCGGGTCTGCGTTAAGTACGTACTGCGTTAAGGTTTATAGATTTCGTATAAAAAAAAGTTGTCTTGCAAATTTTGTAAAAAGGAAAATCCAATTATAAACCTAATTTTTCATTGTATCAATAATATACTTAGAAGTGGAGAAACGTTTTCTCTTTTTTGTATGAACCATCATATCCTTCTTAATAAAAAATAGTCGCTGTCAGTTTTGTAACGACAATAAAGCATCTTTATGGGAATCAACTTTTTTCCCTTTTCTACATTGGAATATCGCTTATAGTTTATGAAAAGGACACCAAAACCTATTTTTTATTGAAGCTTAATGCTTCATTATCATTACAAAACTGTCAGTTATTAACTTTTCTTAACAACTCACGCTAATTGGGTACACTATTTTTTGAACTATTTTTTGAAACTCCCGTAAACCTTAATATCATTGAAATAAGATGAATTTGCATTTAACCGCGTGGGCGACGGTATATACTCATGTATGCCATAGAGTTCTAATGCACACATTCGGATTTCAAACAAGCATTCCAATTTCAAAATTTCATCGCAGCCAATCGACGATGGGGTTTGTGTTACATTCCAACCGCTCTCAGAGCGCTTGCGTTAAACTAGTATCTGCGGTACAAGTATTATATACCTGTCGCATCGAATGATGGTCCCTATGAGAGTCCATTTTCATTTCGCGTAACTGTCATGTAAAATGTTTGTAAACATTTTTTGGAAGTATATATATATAATCATATCAATCCGGAGGTCGCGGGTTCAAATCCTGGCTCGTACCAATACCAATGAGTTTTTCGGAACTTATGTACGAAATATCATTTGATATTTACCACCAGTTTTTCGGTGAAGGAAAACATCGTGAGGAAACCTGCATACATCTGCGAAGAAATTCAAAGGTGTATGTGAAGTCCCCAATCCGCATTGGGCTAGCGTGGGGACTATAGCCCGAGCCCTCTCGCGCATGAGAGGAGGCCTGTGCCCAGCAGTAGGACGTATATAGGCTGAATTATTATTATTTATTATTATTATATGTATATAAAAACTAGCATTTAAGTAATAAAAATACGGGAAATTCATTGTTTAATTTTTCTCAGTTTAAGTCGAAAAAAAAAGAGACTTGAAGAAACAGTTATAGGAACCATCATTCGACGCGTGAGGTATAAATTGTCTAAAATACGAGCGAATCAACTAATGAAATCCTTAAGATAATGGCATTCTGTTTTGTGAAATCGATCATAAAGATATATTTGAGAGGACTCCTATAAATTAAAAGGCACTAGAGTAAAATGCTCGCTTGTGTTAGCTATAAGAATAAAGGGCAAGTTAGGGCGCGCGCACACTTGCACACAACTGCAGCCGCGGCCCGGGTGAGCTGTGCCCGGGCGAGACCCGGTGTAAACAACCCCTTAAAATTATTAACCCCCCCTTGTATTTCCCTTCACTCAAAACCCGACCGTAAGAGATTAAAAATAAGGTTGAGTTTAAATTGTGTTATCTCTCAAGTAAGATATAACGATTTGTATGCTCATGCTATGCACAACGGAATACGGTTTGCTTTCCAAACGCTAATTCTGTTATTGCTAAGTATTCAGTCGATGTTTCACAGCGTCGCCGATTCAAAATGGACTTTAATCTCAAAGATTGAAGGTTTAATTTCGCTTGTTTGTGCAAGGGTGAGGGGTGGCAGGGTGGATCTCATTCATAATCACAGGGATGTCGAACGCGCAGGTGGCTTAGGTTTTAGATTTATCGTTTTGAGGTGAGACGGTTTTCCGAGATGTAATTTGTATTGTTTTATATTGCTTGCAAGAAAGGATATTGAAAAATAAATGTGTAAACAGCGTTGTAATAAAATGTCTGGAGAAGAAACAGATCGCCTTGAAAGTTATATGTTCGAACAATTTAATGGAGAAAATCAATGTGAAAATGCTGGATTCGAATGTACATTTTATAATAAGATTTGGCGGCCAATTTGAACTTACATATTGATATCAAAATGCTACCTGTGTAGACACACTGGCACCGTCCCAACTCCAACGGACTAATATAAAAGCAGGCGCAGCGGCGGAAAGCGCTGAAATTTTCAAACGTAATAAATATAAGCGCCTCGGTAGAGTACCATTTTGTACCATTTGGCGTGGAAACTGGGGTCCCAGCGCGCACACGTTTTTTGCAGAAATCGAGAAACGTCTGGTTGACGTAACTGGTGACCGAAGAGCGGCTTCCTCGCACAACGTATCAGTATTGCAATACAACGAGGAAATGCCGCCAGCGTCCTTAGTACAATGCCTCAGGGACCCATTGAAATATCGCTTGCAGTTTATGAAATGAATACCAAAACGCAAGTTTTGATTGAAATTTAATGCTTAATTATCGTCAAAAAATTGACAGTGATTAATTTTTCTTAACAACTCACGCTAATTCGGGTACACTATTTTCTGACAATTCCCAAACAAAACTACTATTAAAATTAAAATTTACTTGGATCAAAACGTGAAGGAACCCTGTCACAGAGGCTTGAGGCTGAACATTTCCTGTTAAACCGGAAGCTGAAGCCTCCTGTCACCGCGCGCAGCCTATTTCCTTATAGGTACCTTTAACTTATTGTACCCCTTCTTCGTTTCTCATCCATCATTATTTGTTTTAAAATATTATGTTTTTTTTGGGTTCCGTAGCCAAATGGCACGTAGTAATAAAAAATAATAAATGACATCCAACGTGTTTTTATTTACAGGTAAACAGATACAAGTGACCCTATTCTAGCAATTTTTGACTATTTCCTCCATACGTGAATAAATATGGACATCAAAGCGCTCCTTATTAACTAACTTATTGCACACCATTAATATTTTTTATTTAAATAATAGTTATACACAATAATTTGTTCATTTTACATACAGGCAAAACATGATAACTAACACGTCCCATTTTTTTATAGGTCAATATTTTATAGTTTTCGATAAAAAAAAAATGAAAAGTACCATTTTAAGACAATGTTTACATCCCAAAATTTTAAGTGGTAAACTAAATTAGTAAAGATTCGGTTTTTATATACCAACATTTGAGGATCAAATTTTCAACTCGCGTTTTCTCGAAATTATGTTTTTTCAGTCAGTTATCATGTTTTTGAAGTATACCGACGATATGTACTATAAAGTGCTTTTTCCACTTCGTCTCTCCAGCGGTACCTAGGGCGTCCAGACGGTCTTCGGTCATCTTTTTTTTATTTTATTTATTAAAGTTCTAAACATTAAATTAATCGCAGAGTTTCTTATTTCTTAACTGCTAAGCCAAAGATGGCTTGTTTACAGCCAGAGTTCGGACTAATGCACTAAGAATTTAGTTATGTTATAATATTGTACACATGTTACATTAATATTATTCTAATGTTATCCTTTATAAAATATGTTCATGGTTATTAGATGATAACAAGTATTTTTTTATATCTTTAGTCGATTCAGGATTGGTTAGGTATAAATCTTGTAAATGTTTCGGAAGGCTGTTTAGTGTTTTTGGAAGCAAGTAATAGTTGGTTCTCATACCGTACACATTTTTTACTGATTACATCTGAAACTCCAAAGTACGCCCTCCAGACTGACCGATCAAATACCGCAATGTAACGAGACTCGCCTCCGAGTTCTCGCACCGTCTCATTAAGCCGGTTATTATTTAATTTGGTTAACTACAAAAATCTTTATTTCCATTTACGAGTTGCAAATGTTGCAAGTTGCAAGCAGCGGATAAATGGTACCCCTTCCCTTTCCCGCCTGCATATAAGTTGTATGAATTAATGAATGAAATACTTTATTGCGATAAACATGGTATACATAAGATGATAGGTACATTATTGTTGAGTAGCAATACATGTTTAGCCACAAAATGGCATGCAAAATTAATTTTTACTCCTAAAATAAATATTAACGTGAAATGACATGCTATAAGAATAGTACATGTCTAGACAAATGGCATGCAAATACTTTAACAGTCAGTTAATTATATTTACAATAATAATTACATTTAATGGGGTATGTCAGTCAGTCACTAAATCTACGTTTCAATACATTATAATAAAATTCAAAATTACATTTCTAAGCACCTATATTAAGTGTCAATTATTTAAAAAGTCCTTAATCGGGGCCTTAATGTATGCAAAGGTGCTAAGCGAATAGTATTGCTGACTGTACGTGCACATACTGTACAGTCAGAATCGCTAATAATCAAACCCCGTTAACAAAGTTGAGTTAGAAATGGTTGGCAAAATACGTACCCTAAATTCGCCTTTGATGTGTAGGTTCCTACATAACTTCGCCTTCACTAAAAATAGAAAAACCCTATTAATATTTACATGACCTTGTCAATACATTTCAAAAGAAATGTCTTAACAAAGAAACAGCTCTGCAGAAAGGACGATCCAAGTAAAATAAATAAAAGTAGAAACATGGAAGCTCGGTGGTCACAATTAAACCCCCCTTAAAAATATATAAGACGGTATACAGGATGGTAATTCCTATTACTACATGAAGATGTTTTTATCCAAAAGAACTAGGCTTTAAGACTTATATTAAAAAAATAATTAACGTACTTATTATAAAGGTTTTTGAATCCGTGAATAAGATTTTATAACTAGATTTTAACCGTTCCCCGTATAAGTAATGCACTGATGTTGTTTGTTTGTACATATTTATACACGAAATAAAATGAAGGACAGATCTCAAAACGCGAGTTTTTAGTGTTTATATTTAAAAACTGAACTTCAACAAGAGACGCTGTAGCAACTTTCTTTTTCCAGTTCCTCTTCTGTCGAAGGTTGGACAACATCAGGGCGATTTTGATCTACAGAACACTTTCTTAACCATTCTTTGGCCAGGAGGCCAATCCATACTTACATTTTAATATCTAAATGATGTCACTTTGTGCGTCTCGTTAGCGTTAAATCATGTACGAACAAGTACAAGCAAAATGCACGCGCGAATGACATCATATGGACATCGTTTTCACATCAAAATGTAAGTTATAATTAGCCTCCGGAACTACTTTTCCTGCGAACTTCATACTCGAGACCTCGCACGATATGACCGAGGGACTAAAACTGAAGTAGCAACTATAGAGCTACATAATAAATATTTTGCTCGTAAAAAATCACCCTGTATGCTCAGTAACTCTGTACATCAAAGACTTTCTACCGTGATGCAATTTAGTGAGCCCCAATATCGCACAGCGTGAATGCAAAAAAACACAGTTTTGCTCCCCCTCGAAATAAAACGTTGGTAAAATCTTTCGAAACGTTGGTTATCTTTGATTTGAGTGAAAGAATTAAGCAAAATGAAGTGTATTGGATGTGATGACCTAATAACTGACCCCTCGGTAATAGTAAGATGTGTCGCATGTAAAGATACTTACCATTTTTGTTGTCTTGGCATGACCCTATCAAATTATTTATCAAGCAAACAAGATCTTGAGCGTAGATGGAACTGCCCGTCATGCTCGAATATTACAAAGAGAAATAGAAATGATAATACGCCCGTAAGAAAACCCTATGACGTAACCGCACCACAAGATGTATCGATGAATGAACTCACTCAAGACGAACCCCAGATAAATATACACAAAGGTAGTATAGCACAACCCAATCAATCCCGTCAGCTACCTATAACAATCGACCAGATCAGCGCCCTGTTAGATTTAAAATTAACTAAGCACAACGAAACCATTAAAAAAGACATAAAACAATTAATCCATTCAGAAATAACTGCGGCTATTGATAAGGTCAAAAACGACTTCTTACAGAGAAATAATATGCTTGACACTCAACAACAAAATCTGACAAAACAGTTACAAGATGCTAACATATTAATAAGGACCCTACAGGATGAAAATAATACAATAAAAAGAGAAATAACAGATTTACAAGCACATCTCAGTGCGAGCTTGATATCTTCCACTAAACAAAACGAAAAAAAGTTTATATTGTATGGACTAGATGAGTATCTTGGAGAGACTGAAGAAGATCTTTTTCCGCGGATTAGTTCTATGTTTTACGACATATTACATATAAACATAAATCCCTACATCGAAACTATAGCACGAATTGGGAAAAAAGGTGCTCGCCGCCCGCTCATAATCGAACTGATCAGTCAACGTATGAAGAAATATGTACTTAATAATGCGTCCTGTTTTTATAATACTGGATATGCCGTTGCCGAACTATTAGACAGCACAGCATTAAAAAAAAGACATCAAATGAGAGACTGCCTTCAAAACGCCCGAAAGAACGGCAAACACGCTGTCATACGGAATGGACGATTATTCATAAGTGGCCAAGAATGGGTAATCGATGACGATAAGTCACAGCGACCCCTACAACCGCAGCAGCCTTCAAAGACTGAGGGTCAGCAGTCCAAACAGCTTCAGCTCCCTAATCAGCCACAGGAGGCCTTTCAGCCTCAGCAGCCAACATGTAGTCAGTCACCGCGCCCCGAACATTCCCAGAATGAGCCTGCATACCTCGAAAATACACAACCACGCGTGTCTACCGAAAGCAGCCACCTGAACGATATAAACGCATGCGACTCACAAGATAGGACTTTTCGTGTCTCAACATGATACTTTACGCTTATTCCACCAAAATATAGCTGGCATTTTATCAAAAATTGATGAACTAGAAATAATCCTGGATAGTTTTAAAAATGAAGGAACTGCTCCACACGTAATCTGCCTCTCAGAAACGTTTTTGTCCTCTGGTATCGAAAATAATCTTGTTCTCAAAGACTATGAATTAGTCTCCTTTTACTCTAGACCTAAGAAACGAGGCGGTGTCGCCATAGTGGTTGATAAAACTCTTGATGTAGATGATCTACCTATCATACAAACATTTTCTATCCAACGAGAATTTGAATGCTGTGGCATCGAAATACATAACTCTAATTTGGTAGTCGTGTGCCTATACAGAACTCCTGATTCGAACATAAATTCATTTTTTATACAATTAGAGAAAATGCTAAAGTTTCTCCGATCAAAAGCTAATAGTCGTAAAAAAATTATTATATGTGGCGATCTCAACATTAATACGTTAATTAAAAATAACACAACAAAGGACTATTTTGCTCTTCTTGACAACTATAATATGTTTAGTCATATAAATGAACCTACTCGGAAAAATAATTGCATCGACCATATAATTAGCAGCCTAAAAACGGCGACAGGGAAAACTGTACAATTAGGCCTATCAGACCATAACACAGCTCAAATCGTAACTTTACCCATTAAAATAAATAATTACATACGCGAATGGTACTCTACGAAACGAGACTATAGCGAAGAAAATATCCTCATATTTAAAAATCACGTCAGTCAGCTCTCGTTCTCAGAAATTTACGATGAAAATTGTTCAGATAAAGCATTTACCGTATTTCATGATCTTATAGTTCTATTCCACAATCTTTGCTTTCCTGTAATAAAGATAAAAATATCAAGCGCAAATAGAAAGCTGAAATGGATTACGAAATCACTTAAGCGATGTTGTGTTACGAAAAGAAAACTGTTCCTTAAACATCAAAAAAGCACACAAAATAAAGACTTGAATAAAGAACGGCTGCATAACTATACACGAATACTTAAAAAATGCATCTCTCACTCAAAAAAAATACAAAATACTAAATTCATATCAAACTCATCAAATAAATGCAAAGCTGCGTGGAATGTAATCAAAGGTAGTTACAATCAAACATCTAAAAAAGAAATAACTAGCATTACAGACAGGCATGACATCCAATTACACAGGCCTCAAGACATTGCAGAAGAATTTAATGATTATTATATTAATATAAACCAATCATCTAATAACAGCCATCAGTTCCCAAAGCCAATAACCTTTAAATCTCAACAAAACAGTATGTTTCTAACGCCAACTGGTCCTAGTGAAATATATAAAATTATATGCGCTCTTAAAAATACCTCCTCTACTGGATTTGATGAAATACCGACCAAAATCATAAAAAGTATTTCATCGATACTGGCAGTTCATCTATCGTATTTGATTAACAAATCCTTCGAACAAGGTGCATTCCCTACGATATTAAAAAAATCAGTCGTCAAACCAATATTTAAAAAAGGTAACAAGTCGGAATTAGGTAATTATCGTCCCATCACATTAATCCCTGTCATGGCTAAAATTTATGAACGAGCCATGTACAACAGAATCGAAAGTTTCTTAGACAAATTTAATATTTTAAAGGACGAGCAAAACGGTTTTCGGAAAAAAAAAACTACGACGTTAGCTTGCTTTAAGTTAAATAATTTAATTACGGACTGTATAGACAAAGGCATTCCAGTTGGGGTATTACTGTTGGATATGTCTAAAGCTTTTGACACCGTCTGTCACCGCCGACTTTTAGACAAACTCCAACGGTATGGAATTAGAGGACCCGCATATTCCTGGATCCAAAGTTACTTGTCTGAAAGAAAGCAGTGTACTCAAATTGAGAGGGTTCAACAAAATAAGCTGAAATCGTATAAGTCTCAGTATAAAGTTAATACATACGGGGTGCCTCAAGGCAGCATTTTAGGCCCGTTGTTGTTTTTGATATATATCAATGATTTACCTGAATGTATCCGACATGATTGCATCCTATTTGCTGACGATACCACGATATTAATCAAAGGTACCAATGTAGACTCATATGAATGCGAGGTAAATATGGCATTGAACGATGTCATCGGTTGGCTTAGTGAAAATCATTTAAAGGTAAATCTTACCAAAACAAAATTTATCCAGTTTAGATCATATAAAGCAGCGCCACAGATAATAAACATTTTACATGACAACATCGAAATAGAAGAAGTAGAAGATTCTGTATTCTTAGGCTTAACTTTAGACACTCACTGTAACTGGAAAAAACATGTAGAAAGTGTATGTAAGAAAGTTAATAGATTTATATATGTATTATGGAGACTCAAAGAAACGGTTTCGCAAAAAACAGCTCTCGTAACATATCATGCGTATATCGAGTCTATTTTTAGATATGGGATCATCTTATGGGGAAACTCAGTTGAAATAGAACGTGCATCTGTAGCTCAAAGAAAGTGCATTAAAACTATTTGTGGTAAAGGTCGCAGAGACTCGTGCCGACTTGATTTTGCAAAGCTTAACTTATTGACACTGACAAGTCTATATATTTACGAAGCAGCTGTCTTTGTGAAGCAGAATCTAGAACTCTTCCCGCCATTTAATAATATAAATAATAGACCTCTTCGACAGTACCAAATGGCACTACCGCCCTATAAGCTTAAAATAAGAAAAAAAAGCGCGTATCACATGTGTATACAAATATTTAATAAAATTCCTGCAAACATAAAGTCGCTACCAAATGATGAATTCAAATTTAAATTGAAAAATATATTGTGTAATGCAAGTTTTTATACCATTGATGAATATTTTAATTATAATTTCTAGCTATAACTTCATTGTGACATGTAAACTTTTGACATTATAAATTCTAATTATACCATATTTCATTTTGGCATGTAAACTTTTGACATTATAATTCTGATTATTATTTCATTTTGACATGTAAACTTTTGACATCATAAATTCTAATTATTATTTCATTTTGACATGTAAACTTTTGACATTATAAATTCTAATTATTATTTCATTTTGACATGTAAACTTTTGACATCATAAATTCTAATTATTATTTCATTTTGACATGTAAACTTTTGACATAATAAATTCTAATTATTATTTCATTTTGACATGTAAACTTTTGACATTATAAATTCTCATTATTACTTCATTTAAGTTTTGACATTATAGATTCTAATTACTGGTTCATTTTGACATTATTGATTCTAATTATTACTTCATTTTGACGTAAAAAAGTAAATTGGATTAACTAGTTATTAGCTAACAGTTTGATGAATTTATGTGCGGAATTTGAATGACTAACTGACTGAGACTTAAAACTTGACGTCTGTATTTAATAATTTAATGTTTGTATTTGATAATATTTTAGGAAACACGACATTTATGTAACGTATTTTACTTTGACATGCATAAACTGTGTCAATACAAATAATTTTCACATGCCCTAGGGCCGAGCATATCAAGGGTCAACAATGTTAATGATATCTAATGTACCATATGTTCTTGTGAATAAACTTTCATTCATTCATTCATTCATTTCATTCATTCATTCATTCAAAACCTTGCTGAATAAGGCTTTGAAGAGTTGTTTTATTTCAGAATGGCTGCATAACTTGCAAAGCAGTTCTACATACTCGTAGTCGCGCTGTACTGTACCATCGTCTATACACCGTGGGCCATTTAAACCTCATAAATTGTAACCATGCATTCCTGCGGTAATAAGGAGCAAAAAATGTTGTGTTGGCCAAATACGCCAAAAAAAGGGGACACGGTATTTATTTTTACACTTCTTCTTCTTCCTCGCGTTGTCTCGGCATTTTGCCACGGCTCATGGGAGCCTGGGGTCCGCTTGACAACTAATCCCAAGATTTGGCATAGGCACTAGTTTTTACGAAAGCGACTGCCATCTGACCTTCCAACCCAGAGGGTAAACTAGGCCTTGTTGGGATTAATCCGGTTTCCTCACGATGTTTTCCGTCACCTAAAAGCGACTAGTATAATATCAAATGATATTTCGTACATAAGTTCCGAAAAACTTATTGGTACGAGCCGGGGTTCGAACCCGCGACCTCCGGATTGCAAGTCGCACGCTCTTACCGCTAGGCCACCAGCGCTTACTATTTATTTTTACACTATGGTGAAAAAACTATATTGAGTTTATAAAAAAATACAAGGCTCCGAAGTCCCAAAAAAAATTTTTTTTTGTCTTTCAAAAATAGAAAAGAAAATGGTACCATTTCGATTCCTTACATTTTATTGAAAAATAAATTGTATGTAAACTATACACATAAACCAATATTTCAAGGTCAAAATGGCAATTTCCTTGATCTTCCATACATTTAAGACAGACTTATCGTCGGTGCGAGTAAAAAAATCGCTATGTGTTTTTTTATGATTTTTTGATTATTTCATATTTTAATTCCTTATTTAATTCCCCGCCGACCCATTAAACACTTTTTTTGATATCTTTATTAGTTTAAAAAATAACTAATTCCGCTATGTGCTCGCAGAACAAAGTTAGGAACAAAAAAAGTAGCTATGTGGTTTTTGGCACATAGCGAATTTAAATGCAGTGTTTTTCGTCGAGGGTCATGGCAATATGTTGCACATGGCGAATATTTGTGGAGTGAATTACCTACCGTAGTCCTCATTTTCCTCTCTGGATATTAAAATTATTGAAAATATTTTGACACTATTTGTTGGATATAAAGCACAGCTCTGCGCCTACGTAAGATTTTTCGTGAATTTCTAATTATTATAAGATTTAGGAGTATTTTTTTTTTTATGAAATCTGTTTATTTGTTTCTGTCTGTTTGTAAATATATAGGTACTCAATTTGTCACATTATCAAAAAAAATTGAAAAAAGTCAAACTTAGGGGTATAGTTAATATACATCAAATTATTTAAACATATTTTACAAAATGTCAATATCCAGAGAGGAACCGACCGTCCCCTTTTCTCTTAACAATTGATTTAAAGTCAATTCATTAAAGCCTATATTTAATTAAAATAATCATTATTAGAGATTTTAAAGTTCCACCCCAAGTACCTCTTAGATACGTAAAATTTATAGATGTATAATTCCAACATCAACACCTAAAATTTCTAAATGTAGATTTGTGGACCTGTGGCTAGAACAAGTGCCTGTTGTCCCTAGTCATTTTTGTAGAGGATACAGTAGTTGGACATATGTTGAGAGAACCTTTTTTAGGGTCAGTTACACGTAAATTATTTATTGAAAATTTAGAAGAAAAGAAAATGACTATTTTCAAACCGAGGAAAGATGAATGTGATCCATGCATAGGCTATAAGCAAGATAATGTACCCCAAGAAACCTACGATGTACACATTCTTCAACGGTAGAACCTAAATTGTTACAATGGACATGCAGAGTGCCCTTCCCTGCCCTAAGCTCCATGTCAATACATAACTAACTACATGCCCTAGGTCAAAAATATATATGTATAGCATAGCATGAAAGAGAAGGCGGTGTGTGTGCAACTTGTTTTGTGGCGGAACAACATAACAAGTTGTATAACATAACACGACTTCTTCTTCTTTGTCCTCGCCTTGTCCCATTTCAGTTGGGGTCGGCTCTCCTAATCAATCTTCGCCAGGCCATTCTATCCTGGGTTGTCTGTGGATCTAATTGGGCTAACTTTAGATCTTAGTTTATTTTAGATGTCCACGTGTCTCGGGGCCTGCCTCGTCCTCTCGGTCCGGTTTCAATGTCAAGCACTATTCTCGTCATGTGCTCTTTTGGGCGTCTCATTACATGGCCGTACCACCTGAATCTCCACTCACATATTTTCTCCGGAATTGGTCTTACTCGGAAGGTACCGCGTATGTACTCGTTTCTTACTTTGTCGAGCAGAGTAACGCCTCCTGACTATCGCAGCATTTTTATTTCTGCTACGTGCAGTTGATCTTTCTGCTTCTTTTTAAGGGGCCAACATTCCGCACCAAATAGCAAGGCTGGTCTGACCGCAGACTTGTAGACTTTTCCCTTTACCGGAATAGGCATTTTGGGGTCGCGTAATCTGCCTGTAAGTTCTCTCCACTTTATCCACCCGGTACTGATGCGGTTCGAGACGTCGGGTTCTATGGTTCCATCGCTTGCCAGGATAGAACCGAGGTATTCAAAGGACGCAACCTTTGATAGAGGGGTGTCCTGCATATGTATGGTTGCGTTGCTCGGAGACTTTGCAAAGTTACAGTGCATGTACTCCGTCTAATTTCTGCTTATTTTCAGTCCAGCATTTTTCAGAGCTTCTCGCCACTGCTCTAGTGTTGACTCCAGTTCTTTCGGATCTTTACTAACAAGTACTATATCATCCGCATACAGAATGTTCCATGGTGCCTTTTTTTTGTATCAGCAGTGAGGTAGTTCATAAATTAACACGACACCGCTTATAAAAAAGTTTACCTTATATCTGATGGTTGTTCTTCCTAGCTTCGGCTTCTTTGAGTACCTATCAAAATTGAACAACTCATATTGGAGAAAGGCCACACTATGATGGAAGTTGACAGTGTCCAATTTGAACCTAAAATTTATTAATTTAAGATAATTCAAACCTCCAATTTATGCACCAACTGACTAGGTACATAACCTGCATGGGGCACGCAAGGCCTACTCAACCTTATAATTATAAATTATTTACATCGCACATTTTTTTATATAGATAGTTTCTTGAGTATTAGGCCTGATAAATACAAAATGCGACACACCGCCACATTCAAGCTCTTACCACAACATAGACATGAATAGAATGAAGCTAATGAACCAGTAGGTACCATATTATACTCGTCCAAAAATTGATCCAGCGAGATATGGTGGCTTGCAATCATTAAAAACATATATAAGTACACAAAGATTACCATTACTTTTACGATAATCTTAATGTGTAAAAAATGTAAATCAACTTGAGTTTTTATAATAATATTATTATTAAAAACGAAAAAAATAAAGTGTGATTTGTTCAATGATTTTGAATAAGAATACGGGATTTCTTAAAATAAATATAAATATATAATATATATAGATACCAGGTATCTGGATTTATTCCTCTAGTTTGAGTATATACCTTACATATGTATATTGTTATGAATAATAATAATTATGAATAATAATAATAAAAATAATAAAAAAAAAAATTTGTTCTGACACTAATGATACATTTACTGATTTAAGTAAAAAAAGAAAAATTTACTCGTAATTAATAACTAAAACACTTTAAAATGATAAAAATCAAGCAACAAAACTTGTAGTAACTCATTACAATATCCGCTATGTAACATCTCCTGTGCTACAGAACGTTGGCAACAAATCGCCATGTATCAATTTGCCACATGACTATTTTAAGTGAACCAAACTTAAATCGCTATGTAGCCAAATTCTGGTTTTTAATTCCTATAATAAATTTCTACGAAAAAACTGTTTGTTTTCTTCATGTTTACCATGTAAAAACTATAGATCGTTTATAAGAAAAATAAAGGTGTAACAATTATGTTACGTAAAGAGAAATAAACAGTTTTTTTCGTCTCCTGAAAAGTAGCTCAAAAACACATAGCGATTTTTAAATTCGCACCGACGTTATATGATGTGACGTCACATCACCTTATCATTTTGTTAGAGGCGTTTCAATCGTCGAGTGCGAGCGTCAGACTTTAACTCTCATTTCTGATCTTTGTGTTGCTTAAATGCCATGAGTCCCATATAGACATTTGATCCTCAGGAAAATCAAGTCGTTTGATATTATTTACAAAAAACAGTCAAGTAGCCAATCGGTCCACGGTGTATACTGTTAACTGAGTTAACTGACAGAAAGTAAGCTTTAATATTAAGACATAAGACCCACCGATGGTCAACTATAGTTCGTGTCATCCAAGTTGACGCGCAGATTTGTCAAATATAACCTTTATGCCATGACAACACGAGTTAAGGCACACGTGTTCGTGAATGACATAAGAGTGTTGCTATTTATCCGTCGGCGGTCGGCTGGACTTGTCATAGACGGGCGTGCGCGGTTTCGTGCTGACCGCCTGCGCCTCTTATGACATAAAGAATATTATTATTTTCAGTAAAAAAAAAAATAGAGGCAATAATCGAGTATAGTCACATTACTCACCGTCACCGTGATGTTTAACTAGACGATTTTTTTTTAGACGCAAACTTACCTGAAACAAAGGAAATATAACAATATTATTAATTTCACATAAGAACTAGCAACCATAGAATATCTATTTATTGACCGAGCGTTAGCGAAAGTCTTCGTTTCAGCTTGG
This sequence comes from Cydia pomonella, assembly GCF_033807575.1. NCBI lineage: Eukaryota > Metazoa > Arthropoda > Insecta > Lepidoptera > Tortricidae > Cydia > Cydia pomonella. Next base: position 3,544,514 of record NC_084717.1, on the reverse strand, counting down.
GCAAAAAAAGCTTTCTTATGATCGGTTGTGCTCCTCTGCAGATCCCATTTCTCAACCGATTCCGAAAAATCTGTGAGCAGATTCAGTAGTTAGATAAAGTTGTTTTTTTTTCGTTTCGTTTTTTGAAAAAAGTTAAATATAGCGGAAATTGGCACAAATGACTTAAGCGGTAGTAAAATCTATAGTACTTAAGACCATTATAGGTTTATTGTTATAAAGACATTTAATGACTCAACGAAGTACATTCAAGGTATTAGATATCTACTTACACGGACTAAGTGCCAAAAATATGTAAACACGACCTTATTGCCTATATATTAAAGTAGTGTGTACATATTTTCTGCCACTTCGTCTGTGTCGATATTTAATACCTTGACTGTACCTAAGTATTTTAATTTGTTACATTTTTAAGCTTATCGCGAGGTCTACAGCTCATAGCTCACAGAGCCCTAAGTAATAAATTGAGGAATAAAAAAAAAGCGGCCAAGTGCGAGTCGGACTCGCCCATGAAGGGTTCCGTACCATTTATGACGTATTAAAAAAAACTACTTACTAGATCTGGTTCAAACCAATTTTCGATGGAAGTTTGCATGGTAATGTATATCATATATTTTTTTTAGATTTTTCATTCTGTTATTTTAGAAGTTACAGGGGGGGGACACACATTTTTTCACTTTGGAAGTGTCTCTCGCGCAAACTATTCAGTTTAGAAAAAAAATGATATTAGAAACCTAAATATCATTTTTGAAGACCTATCCCTAGATACCCCACACGTATGGGTTTGATGAAAAAAAAAATTTTTTTAAATTTTTATGACGTATTAAAAAAAAACTACTTACTAGATCTCATTCGAACCAATTTTCGGTGGAAGTTTGCATGGCAATGTATATCATATATTTTTTTAGATTTTTCATTCTGTTATTTTAGAAGTTACGGGGGGGGGGGGGGACACACTTTTTACCACTTTGGAAGTGTCTCTCGCGCAAACTATTTAGTTTAGAAAAAAATTATATTAGAAACCTCAATATCATTTTTAAAGACCTATTCATAGATACCCCACACGTATGGGTTAGATGAAAAATGATTTTTTGAGTTTCAGTTCTAAGTATGGGGAACCCCCAAAATTTATTGTTTTTTTTTCTATTTTTGTGTAAACATCATAATGCGGTTCATAGAATACATCTACTTACCAAGTTTGAACAGTATAGCTTTTATAGTTTCGGAAAAAAGTGGCTGTGACAGAATCGGACAGACAGACGGACATGACGAATCTATAAGGGTTCCGTTTTTTTGCCATTTGGCTACGGAACCCTAAAAACGTAACTCAAGCATTAGCACACAATCTTATCTGCCATATGAGACAAAACTTAGTGATTTATTTCTCATGAGGATATTGCCATACACAGCTGTGAGCAGTCTATTATTTATTCTACCATCTGTTCGCGTCCATAGTTCGAAAAGCCTTTTTGTATAAACAAAGGTTAATTAAATAACGCACTAGATGGCGTTGCACAAAGCGCGGCGATTTCTACATCGCGCTAACGACATTTTTATTAAGTTTTTATATAACGGCTGGGAATTATTTTTAATACATTGGCTTGGCTTTGTTTAATGACTTTGTTATAATTACAGATCTCTTCATAAAATATGTACATTTTTGAATGTATTAAGGTTACATACATCATAGATGCTCTAGTTCTTCTGTTGCTCAAAATTATATATGTACAGTCAAGGTATTAAATATCGGCACTGACAAGGTGCCAAAAATATGCATACACGCTCTTATTGCCCATACATTGGTGGTGGTGTATGTATACATAGTTTTGGCACTTTGTCCGTATCGATATTTAATACCTTGACGCTATCAATAAAATTTAAAAATATGAATATGAATGAATAACGGTATAAGAGATACCTTAAAAGGATAATTTCACCGTTTTGTGTACATGTTATGTGTAATTTGTCTGTGTTTTATATTGTACATTGCCATGTTACACCGTACAGTACAGTAATACAATATTCTGAGCCCTGGTAATTAGAGATCCAACGTAACACAAGTACGTCTGTAGCGAAGTGTTTCTAAAGCATTACGAACAAGCCGCAGCTTTAGGCGTTGACGAGCTTTCGACTCATATAACCAAATTAGTCAGCTCTTGTGTTTCTTAACAACTATGCCTAATAGGAGCTCAAGGAAAAATGGATAATCGGAGGCAAACAGCTGGTATGAAGTAACCAAGAACGGACACAAAGGGCTATCGTAGGCGAATCTCGTAAAACTGTAAATACGCGACCAGCATGAAATAATCCTTTTTCAATCGCTATAAGTTCCATATTGTGAGCTCCAGGTGTACTTTATGCTAGTTGTTACAATCGTCCGCCATTTTTGCTCCCGTAAAAGTGTTAATGGCGGCCGCAAAATAAATATAAATCCAGGCGGCTTAGCGAACCTTTATACCATCGTCGACACACAGATCAATAGGCTATTCTATTTTTTTTCTATATTTATAAATGTTCGTACAACTTCTATAGATAGTATTTTAATTTTCTGAAAATAATATCTTCAGATACTGACATCAGAATAATATTTGAATCATGTTATTTAGCTATTGTTTTTGGCTATAAAAGGGTCAGTTGACTGTCAGGCCAATTCGACCAGACACTGATATCAGATTGATATTTGAATCATAAAATTTAGTTATCATGCGTCTCGTCCACACCAATACATGTAAGGACAAGTAAGAGCGAAATGCACGATAACTGAATGACATCAGTCAGGTATGTCATTCCAATATCACTGTACGTTCGAATTGGCCTGTAATTTTAAACTGGACTCCTAGACGACATGCATGATGTTAAGTATTTAATTGCCGACGTCATTCGTTTTCAAACACGCAACGCCATTTAATGTTTCAGAATGCCAAGGACCTTTGATAAGTCATCAGAGCGCTTAGCCAACGTGCCAATCGTTAATGCTCCGTAGCGTAGCGTATTCATCTCTCCATCACTCTTCTATATTAGTGCGACAGTGACAGTTGTGTTTCGTTCGCTACTGAGCGTTAACGATTGGCACGTTGGCTACGCACCCAGTTATCGTGTCCATCGTTTTGCGTCATAAAGACGAATCGATTCAAAATCGGCTCAATACTCGTAATTATGAGACGCGACTGTGAAACAGACACAAATTAAACATCTAATAATTAAACAGAAAATTACATACGTTATTTTTGTCCGAAATTGGGATATCGTATTTATTGATTTTTAAGATTTTTAAAATTTAGAAATTTAGATTTTTAGTTAGTTTTAGTTAGTTTAAGAAGATATGTGTCTCTTGTTACACGAAATAAAAGATTTTTATTTTTTTATTTTTTTTTTATTGAGTCCAGAATAAGGAGCTCTTTAAGGGGAAAGGGGACAATCGATCCTCTATACAAACGTAGTCCTCATTTTCCTCCCTGGATATTGACATTACGGAAAATATTTTTACAGAATTTTATGTACTTTAGTCATAGCTATACCAGATCGTTAGATTATTTTCGTTTTTTTAATTACTTATTAGAAAAGTTAGGAGAGAAAACTAGGTTTCATACACATTTTTAAATGCGCCTAGCTCTTATTATAATATATTGAAATAATCTAAAAAAATCAAACGATCGGGCATAACTATGATTAAAACACAACAAATTGTGTAGAAATATTTTCAATAATTTTAATATTCAGAGAGGAATATGGGGACAAAGTTTGTATGGAAAGGCGGTTTCGGGGCGGTCGTCCCCTTTCGTATTAAACCAGTAAAATTTTATCCGAATCCAACAAAAATAACCGGCCCGGATATTGAGTATTTGTTATAATTAATAGCAATAAACAAATAAGTTATACAAGCGTAACGGTAAGCTCATTTTGAACAACCGGCACTGGACATCGCCGGCGTGTCTCGTCAGCTTAACGAGTATCTTGCGACGTAGACTGCTGTTCGTTAAATTCATTTACGTGTCCGGTTTAATGCTAAATACGAGAGGAAACCCATTAGTCGGTAATTTTAGCGCTTCCCCAGTTAGGTGTATCCTAAAACGTCCTGGGGTGCACTTTGGCAACGTAATGACTGAATTGTGTCTTAATTTATTTAATTCACCGTTGTCCGAAAGTGATGGATGAAAGAAAAGTGCACGAAACGGAAATAAGAATGTTGATGTATAATGAAAAGAACGGATTAAGAATGAGTATATAACGAGAAGTTTGAAAGTAGCACCGGTAGCAGAAAAGATAAGGAGTAGAAGGTTAGCGTGGTATGGGCATGTACTCGTAATGGGAAGGGATGAATGCCATATAGGTAAAAGGATGTTAGGGATGAATGTTGATGTACGGTGAGCGGATGGTAGACCCAAAAAACGATGGATGGATTGTGTGAAAGAGAATATGAGAAAGAAAGGAGTGAGTGCCGAGGTGACGAAAGATAAAGCAGAATGGAAGAGGAAAACATGTTGTGCCGACCGACCCCACATAAAATGGGATAAGGGCAGAAAGAATAAAAAGAAGAAGACTGCTGTTTAGAAGATAATAATATCTTGTATTTCAATATACATGTCTTGTATACATGTTTTGTATTTTAATATTTCACATAACATGCATAGTTAATTTCGATTCGAACACTAAATAAAACCGGCCAAGAGCATGTCGGGCCACGCTCAGTGTAGGGTTCCGTAGTTACTCTTCCGTCACAATAAGCTAAACTGGAGCTTAAAGTATAATAAATTGTTAACCTAGGGATGAAACGGTACCTTTAACGCGAGTTAAACAAATAGGAAAATTTGCATAATGAGTACCTAATTAGGTGAAGTAAGTCTTTTTACTACGAAGGGGGAACTTTTTGCGATAACTCAAAAACAGCTAAACTGATCATGTCCGCTATAGTTTTCATTTAATGTCTTTCTTAAGCTCTACTTTCACGATGTTTTTCATAATTTTTGGACCTATGGTTCAAAAGTTAGAGGGGGGGGACACATTTTTTTTTCTTTCGGAGCGATTATCTCCGAATATAATTATTCACTTTATCAAAAAATGTTTGTTGAAGACCCTTATTAGTTTTGAAAGACCTTTCCAACGACACCCCACACTGTAGGGTTGAAGCAAAAAAAAAATTCACCCCCACTTTACGTGTAGGGGAGGTACCCTCAAAAAAATTATTTTTTTAGATTTTATTGTACGACTTTGTCGGCTTTATTGATTTATATATCCACGCCGAAATTCAGCTTTCTAGCACTAACGACCACGGAGCAAAGCCTCGGACAGACAGACAGACAGACAGACAGACAGACGGACATGGCGAAACTATAAGGGTTCCTAGTTGACTACGGAACCCTAAAAAGTGATTTTTGATTTGGTTGATTAACAAAGAAAAAAAATCGGCGATTTGATTATTTTTTAAAGTAAGAACCTGATAACCATGTTTTAGGTCAGTCGCAAATCCTTCTCACAAGTACCAGGGCTCCAGAAACTCCGTGGAGTGTTCCGCCGCGATACACTACTGTAATAAATGTCTGTAATTGGTCAGTTGTCGCTTTACCCGGCTTATGTATGGCTGCTGAAGTACATTGACATCTTAACTAACCACTCGTAACCCTTATTGCCAAGATGTAAGGTTGACCTACTATCAGTTAAGTAATACTCTTTATACCTCTGCGACACACTCGTCGAGTTGCATGGAACGTAGCAAGGAAAGTAGACAGAGACGGTTGTGGAAACGTTACTCGTCATGCCCATGCTGTCATGCAGTCAAAGGCGGCCCTTTATACCTAGTGCCACCTCGAAATGCGCGAGTAGAGCAGTCCAATTCGAACTTGAAGATACGTCAAATATTTTATAAAGATACGATATTAGTCTCAAAAATGACGATTCTTTAAACAAAAACAAGTAAATTTTTGACGTATCTACGTTAGAATCGGGCCATAGAGCAGTGTGGCAAGAGGAGCAACATCGCGGCAGCGCGAGGAGCAGAGCGAGGAGCAGCGTGAGGAGTATTGGCTACGTGCGAAGTGCATGGTGGGGGTATAGTAAAGTGAACGCAGCTTATATATTAGGTGATAAGAATTGGCACTAACAGAGGTTAGCGTCTTTAACATTTCATACAAATTATATACACGAAATGGAATTTTTCATTTACAATATCTCCTAATATATTCATTTAAATTGTATGGTGTAAGGTACCATTGTAATCTGTTTGAACTGCTTAATACAAGTAAGGTATTTAATTCGATAGATATTAATACTGTATTTATGTAAATAGCTTTTCAAATACCACATATTAGGTGATTTTTTTCTAGATGTTATAAATGGGTATAGTACGTTATTCTTAAAATTTAGATATGCATCATCATGGAGTTTTTTGTAGACCAATGAAAGAGGGACAACCTACCATTCATCGTGTTGTTATAGCTCAAACCGATTAGGCAGCGTTTTCGATTAAAGCTCCGACCTAGGCAGCGTGATTTTTTTCCGACATCGTTAGCAAACATCGTCATATTACAAACAATTTTACAAACAACCTTAACAAATTATACACTTAAACCTTCCTCAAAAATCGGTCTATTGATAGGTAAAAACCGTATAAGGATCAGATCCCCTAGTGTACATTTATTCGATAGCGTGACGTGACGTACGCGTTTGCTTTAAGTCTCATTTCGTATGGGATTTAGAAACAGCGCGCCAAGCGGGACGTTTTGGAAACTCAAAATCCCATACAAAATGACACTTAACGCAAACGCGTACGTTACGTTTTGCTTTCAAATAAATTTACACTAGGGGTATTGTTTAGTAGTGTTTGAGTTTAGAGTAGCAGTAGGGTTTAGAAGTTTTATAGGATGCTTTTTCGCTAGATTTGCGGATGCTAGGTGGCGTGACAGTCGTGCAAATAGCGAAGAGTGTGACGGGGGTATAAGACTAGGGGTCGCTGGTCAAGTTTATTTAATGTTTGATTAGTTGCTGCAACTTTTGCAGTAAAAGCGGTGAGTTAATTGGGAAGTATAACTTTTTATAAGTAATTTTCGCCTATTGGCTGCAGAGTAACTGGAGGGTGTTTTAGGGAGAATTGTACAAATATACCTATACATAACATTACTGGGTTACTTACTACAAATATCGCCGTGATTCATCTTATAATATTTAATTCAGTACATGTCTTATAATATTTATAAGATGTACTGAATTGATGTTTTCCCTTAGATTTGCGGATGGGATGATTGGTTGCGTGACAGTCGTGCACATAGCGAATAAGTCCAATTGTATTGATATTCTATTTTTCATGTATAACACAATTTAATGATCAATATCCTTCTATTTGTGTACGGATATATAACTTAAAAATAATATTGACCTACCTAGTCCCAGATTGTATTCTGTACCTGATGTGTATGCATTTGTATACTTTCTGTCCTAAATTTCGCAGTGCATTAGTACATACTGTAATCCTGTGTAATATTGTTGTTAAAATAAATAAATAAAAATAAATAAAACAAATAAATTGGTTCTTCTAGAACGATTTGCTCGCTTCTGTTATGAATAACAGTTAGGGCCTAGCATAATGGCGCGTTCTTGCGGGCGCGGCGCGTGCCTAGCATGGCCAAGGCGGCATTACCTGGCCTATTTAGAAAAGGGCAGCATGAATTACAAAATATGATATGGCAAACATGTTGTAATATATTTTTTTTAAATTCTGTGACAAGTCACTGATCTCGGGTCGGGTAGTCTCGGCCAGGACTGGTAGTGGTGGTGATTTTGCTGGGACATCAGTTAGTCGCGACCTGCGTCGAAACGTCAGAAATAAAAGTAACCAAATAAATTCACGATAGACCAGGTTTCAAATATGTTTTAAAATGACTTCAAAACGCGAAAGTTTTAAATGTTACATAAGTAATTAAGTAAATATATTGCAATATTTTTAGCCGTATTCCGACTCTGAATATGATCTGGAATGATCTTTCTTTCTGGTTAAAGAAATGTCCCTTTTGACACTGACAGATCTGGATTTACATTAGTAAAAGCTGTTAATAAAATCAGAGTACGCCTCTAAACTGACAGGTTCGGGCGTGTACTTCATGAGATTACCGCGTTTTGGATTACATCTTAAAATAACAGCCCGATTCGAATAATGCTTATAAGTCACAGCGGTACAATACCGATCTGTTAGTGTCGAAAGTCTTTTAGTTGAAGAAATGTCACCTTTGACACTAACATATCGGTATCGTACCGCTGTGACTTCTTATAAGCATTGTTCGTATCGGACCATATGTAAGAAATAAAACAATATTAACGCAACTGTATACCTTCTCAATCATGGATTTAATTAATATACCTGAATCATAAAATATTTTCACAAACGGCTGTTCTTTTACTCTCCCTTTAGACATGACTAAGACATGGGTATAAATTAGCGATGAACACTTTGGAGATAATGAATAGGGGAAAACGATTTATCTCATAAGTACACATGTAAACAAAATTCACATCAGTTTCAATTTAAAATAATGAACAGAGATACACCAACAATAGCTCAACTAAGAAATAAGGGTTACACACTTAAGGGTAACAAACTAAATACACAGCTATTCAAATACGCTTAAACCTAATCGCGTATTAAACAAATGAGTAAAACGAAAGTGTTCCAAACAAATGAATAATCATTCGTCGAAAACCTTGGAAATACAAGCGAAGATCAGTACCCCTAGTGTAAATAAATTCGATTTCCAAACGTGACGTACGCGTTTGCGTTTAGTCTCATTTTGTATTGGATTTCGAAAGAGCGCGCCAAGCGGGACGTTTTGGAACCTCAAAATCCTATACAAAATGAGACTTAACGCAAACGCGTTCGTCACGTTATGATGTCGATCAAAGTTACACTAGGGGTACTGAGCAAACAAACGGTAATTAAAAACAACACGTCGCAGAATCAGATTGTGTGTACAAGTACTTTATACATCTGTTTAATCCAATTCAGGGGGTCTACCGCGAACCACGTTCGACGTCTTGCCGCCCCGTCACACTCAAGTATAAATTTATAAGTGCGACAGAGAGGCGACACGTCGAACGTGGTTCGTGGTAGGCCCTCAGAACCGTGGTTCTTGGCTTAATCTACTTTTGGGACGGAGATGAGCCACTCTATACATCTCTAAGGATAAAAGTCATTTAGTTCTGACATTTAGAGATACTTACACCTATAAATAATTTTAGTGTTTTTTTGTATCTGTTTTTTTTTATTATTATTATTTGTATGTCTCTTACAAATTCTCGGGACCATGGGGTCCCGAGCATTTTGAAGGCGTGCGTGGGGCCGAAGCCAACACGAAGAGTCCCCTTGTAATAAGACAATTTACTCTAAAAGTAATTTGACACCAACCGACGATTATCCCTGTTCACACTATAGCAGTGCACCCAAGGACAAGCCCCGGTTAGTGTAGGACTATTGTAAGAAAAAGCTACAAAAAGAAACCGGGCTATTGGGTTGAGTTGCTAGTGGACTGGTAACCGAGACTATGGAGGTGACTGTGGCACCTGCCCTGATCATATGTTAAAAAACACGAAAAAATGGACAGGTGGTGACACGCCAACTCACAATATGGGTCCCCGAAAACGGCCGCTCGCACAGAGCGGCTCAGGGTGTGGAGAGGTGTGCGCCGCTTTCTACCCAGTGGCTGTCAGCAGCCACTGTTCCAACTCGCGTCTTATGCATATTTCACTTCCACCCTGCGAGCATATATATAGCTCTGACACCCCACTCTGGACGGCCGGTAAAGGCAAGCCAGAGGTGAGAGTCCTGCGGCCCCTGCTCAGTGTTCACTCCAGCCGGCCAATCAAGGCAAGCCGGAGAGAGGGGCCTGGCCGACTCTCGGGGGTATGGGACCCAAGGGACGTCACTTCCCATTCAGCTCGCCACAAGCTGCCCTGGGGGCTTATTATTATTATTATTTTAGTTATTTTTTGTAATTCGATATTTAGAGACTATACATCTCTAAGTAATAATAATAAATTGCTTCCTTTTTTTAAACAATAATACTTTAAGTAGTTTGCTTTAATATTTTCAATAAGTTGTATTTTATACTTATTTGTTGATGTGCTTGTATTTGCTTGTATGTAAATTCCATGTTGACGTGTAAAAGTGCCCTTGTGGCCTATTCGCTGAATAAATGTTGATGTTGAAGTACGGGCTTCAAATCCGGGTTCAAATCCTGAAGGCCTACTGCGAATACCGATGTTCGCTGATTGCGGGCATCTTTCTCTGTCACTCTAATTACGCATTAATCGGAGTAAAAGACCAAGATGCCCGCAATTTGCGAATTTCGGTTTTCGCGGTAGGCCCCATTTATCGTGGTGACCGCTCTTCGGAACACCAGACCGAATGTAATTCGACAATTCGTAAAATCACTTGCAGACGTCTCTGCTTAGTACAATCGCCATCAGATATATCACAGCGGCTGAGGTGCTCAAAAATATCTGAACACGCCATATTGTCAAGGCGCTAGAGTGCGTGTTCAGATATAATTAGATTATATTAGCTGTATTTAATTTAATTCGTTATAATTTACTAACACTTATTTCATAAGTACATTTAATGACTAACATAATATAGGCTTCAAGCCTAAAATAAAATATTGAATTTAATAAAGATTTAAAGAGATTTCATCGTTCAATACCGTTTTTAAACTGAAGTCCAACGTCGCTGTCAACCGACCGCAAAGGTTTTCCACGGTTTTTCACAGATTAAACATTTAATTTCATGTTATAGCTGGAAAAAAACTGTTTATGAAATGTAAAAAGCTGTTTTTAAAAGTGTATTAAGAAATATTACTTTATATGCACCAAAAACTATACTATATTCTTAAGACCTTTCTGACTCTTTTTCCGTTTAAACCGTAAACACTTCATAAATTATTTCTAATGGTATTGAAAAGCTGTTCAATTGACTATAATTGAAACTACTCGATCCAATTTAGTATGAAAAATAAATACACCAGCTAGTTATTCAATTTCATAACATTATGCTATTAAATAAAATGTCAACACCAGCAACTAAAAGTGAGTAAGTCATAAAAGGCGAAAATCAAGATTTTAATTTGCTTCCAAACGAATGGACGCGATGTGATTTTTTGTGGAAACTTTATAGGTGTTTTCTGCAAAATACCGTACTAAAATTTTACGTGAATGGTGACAAGAATTTTTATAATTGCTGAACCTACATTGCAGTGGATTTTATACTCTATAACTAAGGCTTTACAGCTCGTAATGGATTAGACAAGTATATAATTCGAATATCTTTGAATTTAATTTCTTAAACTGAGCTTGAATTCGTTTCAGCAAAAAATCTTTTCGGATTAATAATTCTTGCCAATTTCGCTATATTGTAGATTTTATTTTCTCGTCGTTTTGAGACGACGTAATGAAAAAAAAAACTGTTGAAGAGTAGCAGCTATGCCTAGGGCGAGAGAAAAATATTTTGTTCTTTAATGGAATATAATCTTAATAATCGGTTTTGACCCATCGTCCGAATTGTATGTAAACGTTTAAGAGTCACGCAAAGCCATCGCCAAAAATCCACTGCCATAAAATCTTACATTTTGAAACGATAAGATTACAAGAAAATTGTCATAAACATTTATGTAACATATATCTATGTCTGGTACTATTTTTCGTTGCTAAAAGTTGTCTTCTTACAGTACACGAAGCCACCGCCAAAAAGCCACTGCCATAAAATCTTACATTTTGAAACGATAAAATTACAAGAAAATTGTCATAAACATTTATGTAACATATATCTAAGTCTGGTACTATTTTTCGTTGCTAAAAATTGTCCTACAAAGAAAATAAAACCTTCTCAGTCTAGTATATTTGTAGCAGCTAGGTTTGTGTGACTTTTAACAATATTTTTGTCAACCAGTGACGTCATCGTTATGTGACATATTACAAAACACGAAATTGTATGTACGGCCTTTTCCTTTTTAATATTCTATGATAAGTAGTTTTATTGCCACTTTATAGCTGTCTTTGAAATTTAAATACACCTAATTGATTTTGCGTATCCAGTAACGTAAATATTCTACGTCTCAAACTTTAACAATAGTCGACAAACGCAGCGGCCGGGCCAATTTCCTTTTTATAGGCACTAAAGCGTGCACTAAACCACCTTCTAATCCAAAACGACCTAACCGACAATAACGTTAAACAAAAATACGCTTTTTATTTCTACGAGGGCGGTTGTCCGTGATTAGATAAAAATTGTCCTTCCTGAAATAGGCTCATTGGTGACTTATGGCGTTTTGCCTGCGGGCGGAAAAGTAAAGGCCTGCCATATCGCCTAGTAAAATAAAACAAGGCGTTATTAAAGATTTTTGAAACCAGTATACAGTTGAGCTAAGATTACAAACTGTTGTTATAATTTCAAAGACCTATTTATACTGGTTTACAAGAAAATAAAGCGAGGGAGGCAATAGAAATAAGAGCACAGCGAGTCGTTATCAGTCCACCCTGTTTATTGCGCTTCAGTGCTTGAACGTCATAAAAATAACTTCTAAAAGCCTCTCGTTTAATTAAAACATGAAATAAAATGTTTAAATATCTCGTAGATAAAACCATTTTTAATTACTTTCTTTGAAATAAAAAATGTTGGAAAGCGAAATCTTTTCTTAACAAGAAACAGTAAATGTGTTAGGAGAACAAATAAGTGCCTAATATAGCGCTTAAGTATAAGTAAGTAAGAGGAATTATGAAATTTAGGAGAGTAAGGAATAATATTTCAATTAACATACAAAAAGATCCATCTTGCGCTCTAAAACTAAGGTAGCCCACGTAGCCTTGACAGCCGCTAAGCTTAAATGGGACTGGGCCGGAGACATTTGCCGTATGCCAAACGACTTGTGGGCCAAGCAAGCTACCGAGTGGACACCAAACAGAGCGGCGTCACGGCAGACCTCGAAGAAGGTGGCGGCACGATCTTGACGTCTTTCGAAAAGATTAGCCAAATATTGCCATAGACCGAGAAACGTGGAAGATAGAGAGAGGGGCCTTTGCTCATCAGTGGGACACAACAGGCAAGCAAATGAAAAAAAAAACATACACATTTACAGCGGAATCGTAAAACAAACGTTCGAAACGTTTTATAAATACTAAAAAAACTCTTAACGAACCGATACGCCCTTTAGACGGCCAAGAAAAGATTGAAGTCCCGAATTAAATCCCGGCAATGCACTTCCAACCCCACTGGTGTCCATGAGCAATAATTAATTGTAATTGCAATACCCGCTAATTTATTTATTTACTTAATCTTTATGGCACAAAAGAAAAAATCTTACAGTACAAAAGGTAATGTCATTAGTATTTTTTTAATTTATTGAATAAACAAACAAGTTACAGTATAAAATTTACAAAACCCATCGTAGGCGAAACCTTGAGGAGGTTTGGAGGAGATATAATAGTAATTGGGGGTGATTTGTACCAGCGCTGTGGCTGCCAGTCTACACTGCGTCACAGCAAATACTGAGATTCAATTCATTTATTTAGACACATAATAAACTTACAGTACAGTCACCAAGTCGTTTAACATTTTAATGTCAGGTTATTGTAATATGAAAATGACAAAAATTGTTAATTAAATTTATAGCAACCGTATTGTTACCTAAAAACCGGCCAAGAGCATGTCGGGCCACGCTCAGTGTAGGGTTCCGTAGTTACTCTTCCGTCACAATAAGCTAAACTGGAGCTTAAAGTATAGTAAATTGTTAACCAAGGGATGAAACGGTACCTTTCACCCGAGTTAAACAAATAGGCAAATTTGCATAATCAGTACCTAATTAAAGTAAGTCTTTTTACTATGAAGGGAAAACTTTTTGCGACAACTCAAAAACAGCTAAACTGATCATGTCCGCTATAGTTTTCATTTAATGTCTTTCTTAAGCTCTACTTCCACGATTTTTTTCATATTTTTTGGACCTATGGTTCAAAAGTTAGAGGGGGGGGGACACATATTTTTTTTCTTTCGGAGCGATTATCTCCGAATATATTCACTTTATCAAAAAATGTTTCTTGAAAACCCCTATTAGTTTTGAAAGACCTTTCCAACGATACCCCACACTCTAGGGTTGAAGCGAAAAAAAAATTTCACCCCCACTTTACGTGTAGGGGAGGTACCCTAAAAAAAATTAAATTTTTAGATTTTATTGTACGACTTTGTCGGCTTTATTGATTTATATATGCATGCCAAATTTCAGCTTTCTAGCACTAACGACCACGGAGCAAAGCCTCGGACAGACAGACAGACAGACAGACAGACAGACAGACAGACAGACAGACAGACAGACAGACGGACATGGCGAAACTATAAGGGTTCCGTTTTATGCCATTTGGCTACGGAACCCTAAAAAGCAGTACGATCTTTCAAAAACTCCGCTCTCTGAACTGAACGTACGTCACCTTAAAACGAAACTCAAATATCGCCATCCATGATACTCCATTATAGAAAGATATAGACGATTTTCGAATTTCGACGTTCGCGGTAACCCTAGGGGAGCGCAAAATGAACGAAAGAAATAACGAAATTGCCAAGGCATGAATGCGTAATGCCAGGAGGGGCAGTGTGGGATTAATTTGCAGCGGTGAGCGAAAGAATGAACAGTAGGCATGTGGGCCGTGAAAATTTTATAAAAAGATATTCTGGGTGCTCTTTGTCAACTCTTATTATGGCTCCTCTACACGATGCCCAGCGTACGCCAGTCCAAGGGACGTATTTATGCGTTAAAGGGAGCAAGTAACATTGCTATCTCATTCTACCGCATAGCTTCGTCCGTTAGACTGGCCTACGCTGGGTCATCGTGTAGAGGAGCCCTTATGCTAAATAAATGTTATTTAAAGAAAGGACGCTTACACGAAGAAATTCGTACATTGACCCGCCTATTCCTATCTATACCGTGTTTTTATTGAATTCCGTTAACTTCAGGATCCGGGTAAGTACGTTTAAGGTAACTAAATGACATAGTTCATTTTCCAAGGAAAATATTTTAACTTTTTTTATATAAAAAGTAATTAATTGGTGCTTATAGCCTTGTTGTAACACGGACATTACATTCAACTCATGCAAACAATTGAGATAGTCCTTACGTTTCGTAGCAAATTAATAAACTCATACTATAGGTAAACACAAATCAATATGCAAGCAGGGCCCTAAGTACACTTGTACGCTCGTAGGGGCCTTATAAGATAAAAATAAATGATTGATTATCTCCGAAATTGAGTTAATTAGAATACCGGTGTCTTTGAGAAAGTTACTAAATTTAAGCTCAGGAATACACCCTTGAAATTAACAAAAAAAAAACACGCGCATAATAAAATTATATTGTTATTCCGATCGCACAGTGTCATTGACCGCCGGCATCGTGGGCACAATATAATTACGCGCGTGCGATAGATTTAGGAACAGAACAGGCGAGTCAAGATACGAAATTCCTCGTATTAAGCGTCCTCTCTTTAGTGCTAACTGTGGAATCACGAAATAATTGGCTGTTTTATACATTTTTGTTGATCTAATTTCGAAGAAAATTTTGCGATTTCGGAGAGATGGTGGATACGCTTAGATGCATTCCAGAGATGGTCGATACGCTTAGATGCATTCCAGCAGGAATAAAAGGTTCGTGTGTAGCCCAGGGAGTAGATAATGAAAAGACAGGCCTTTACCCAGTTATACACAATCGTGCTAATAAAATACGTGGAGGCCTCCTAGCCTAGTCGGTAGTAACTTTGCTTAAGAAACAGAAGGTCCCGGGTTCGAATCTTGGTAAGGGCATTTATGTGTGGCTATCACAAATATTTGTTCCTGAGTTATGGATGTCTATGAATACGAGTATTTATTTTATAGATAACTATATATTGTATGTATTGTCGTCTAAAGAAGTAACGATAATATTTCTGTGTTTATTTACTTTAGCGCGCTATATAGCCAAAAAGGATGAAAAAATTATGAAAGCTTTCAATCCATAATTTGATATTTTGACTTTACAAAGACTATGTAAATTGTCGAGACGAAATACGTCCAGCGCCGTCTGTGATATACGGTGCACTATGATCCAAGCCCCACGGGAGCGCGTACTGCGTGATCAGAGCGGGCATCAGGGATTAATTAGCCTGTCTCTTGAACATACGACAAATGCATTCTTAACTGACTTAAGGTGAACCTTATGTGTTTGCAATAAGGATTATGTACTGTCAGTTGCCAGGATGGATGGACAGCGGCTTGGATTATCGGTCAATGTCGATTGTGAAGGGTATCGGCTTTTTTGAGGAGAAAGGCAGAATAAAGGAGTTTTTTTTGTAATACATTGTGATATTTGTGACATCATGTGCTGTACAGTGACTGCAGCCTGAAAAGCTAGCGACTGCGTTAACTCAAACGCAGTGCATCTCGCTTGCACCAATGTCAGTACGAGGGAGATGCAATGTGAGTTAGTTTACGCACTTGCTAGCGAATATGTCAGTGTCATACTCGTGGTAAGGGTACATAAAGGTCAGAGTGAATCCGTAACTAGTTCACATACACCGTACCGTAATCATAGTATTGAGCGTTGAAAGCATTACAATCAGGTATATTGTTTTTTTTTTAATACAATTTGTAGCATAACTGTTAGCTTTAAAACCTTTCTTTTGCCATTGGCAATGAGTACATAATATATATATAATATAATATATATATAAGCTAGAATTTCATCGGCGGAATCTAATAACCAGGTTAAATTATATGACCCTTTCTTTAAAAACATATTTCAATGTTTCACGTAATATTTATAGTTAAAATTAAAATAACCCAATCGATGTAACAAGCAACAAATTAATTACCGCTCATACCGCAGTTCGCAATTAAAATTAATATTTTAAAAGAAACCCGTCGATATCGTATTTCATGGACGGCCAGTTCCATTATCGAACGTCATCCGGATGGACGCCGTCCGATACTCATTCGGCTCATTATTATAAATATTATACAATAAATAAATATTATACGACATCATTACACAAATTGACTAAGTCCCACAGTAAGCTCAATAAGGCTTGTGTTGAGGGTACTTAGACAACGATATATATAATATATAAATACTTAAATACATAGAAAACACCCATGACTCAGGAACAAATATCCATGCTCATCACACGAATAAATGCCCTTGCCAGGATTTGAACCCGGGACCATCAGCTTCGTAGGCAGGGTAGTGGGTAGTGACCCACTAGGCCAAACCGGTAGTCATTATTGATGTAAATGAATGTAATTATCCGTCGTAAATGAGTAGTGCGTCGCCTAGTACCCACAATTGGGAGCGTGCACGACTGTCACGCAACCTAGTGTCCGCAATTCTAGGGGAAAACGTCAATTCACTACATCTTATAAAACTACTCCAAAACTAAAAACTACTGAACGGATTTTCATCCGACTTTCATCTATCAATAGAGTGATTCTTGAGGAAGGCTTAAGTATATAACTTGTTAAGGTTTTGTGTAAATTGTTTGAAATATAACGATGTTGTCGGAAAAAATCATGCTGGCTAGAAGCTTTCATCGAAAACGCTGCCTAATCCGTTTGAGCTATAACAACACAATGTATGGTGGAGTTGTTTCTCATTCATAGGTCTACAAAAAAGTCCGCGATGTGAAATGTCTATCTTTTAAGGATAACTTACTATATCCATTCTTAACTTCTAGAAAAAGATCACGTAATATGTGGCATTTGCAAAGCTATTTACATGGATACATTATTAACAATTATCAAAATAAATACGTTAGTTATATTAAGCATTTCATACAGATTACAATGGTCCCTTACACCATACAATTTAAATGAATATTTCAGGAGTAATCGTAAATCAAAGTTTCATTTCGAGCCATATAATTGTACGAAATGTTAAAGACGCTATCCGCAGTTAGTTCAAATTTTTACCACCTTATGCGCTGGGATCGCTTTACTTACCCCCACCACGCACTTCGCACGGTCCCAATACAGTCAAGTGTAAAAATATGGGTGTACACATCTTACTCAAAAATATGTCCAATAGCATCTCATTCCGGTGTAATAAGAGCGTAGTACCATATTTATGAGACGATTCTTTCGATACATATTTTTGCACTTGACTTTACCAGCCTTATTGAGATTTCTGTGGGACTGGGTCAGTTTGTGTAAGTTTATCCTATAAATATATTTTTGAACGATGTTGTGTGAAGCGAAAAAAAGTGTAAGATTTTTCCGTTTGTTTAAATTATTTCTCACTTATAGCGGCGCAGTTGGAAAACAGCTGCTTAGAAACAGGTGGTACAGCGACGATCCGGGTTCGATCCCCGGACGTGTATGAAGATATTACATTTTGTATTTTTTTGCTGAACTGATTTGTGAAATTTAGTGAGACAGTCTCTTTCAGTTTTTTTTTCTTCATATCTAACACATCAATTAATAGGTAATTATAACTTTTTAGATACTCACTAAACCGATGATTATATTATTCAGGTTTTAATTCCGATATCGTTGTAAGTACTATATTTACTAGGTACTCGCCTGTTGGTTTGTTATTATAAAATCACGTATTAATTCAAATGTAAATTCAATTGAAAATGTGCATTTACTGAAATTTCATAAACGGTTGAATCGTTCGTATTCATTGTGGAGGCTAATTGAAAATTTTCAGTAAAATGGCTCATTGAATCAGGAAATTAATAATTGCAATAGCAAATAGTGTCCCGACATCAGGGGGCAAATTCGTCTTGTTTTGAGGAAAGGTGAAGACCGCTTTTTTATATAAACGAAGTCCTCATTTTCCTCTTTGGATAATAACATTACAGAAAATATTTTTACACAATTTAATGTACATCAACCAATGGATAGCTATGGCCCTTTATATTTCTTTTATGAATTGGAACTCCTTGTTCGGTCCTAAATTGTATAATAACCAAAAAATCGAAAAAAGATACAATACAATTCAAATACAGGGGCTTTAGTTATGGTCAATATACATTAAATTGTGTAAAAAAAATTTCATTATGACAATATCCAGGGAGCAAAATGGGGATAATAGGTGCCTATTGTATTATAGAAGGTACTATCGTTTTAATGACTCGACGTCGTGACATGGTAATCATATGGCGTATTACGCAAAATATAAATTCATATAGATTTATTTCCAAGAATGTATAAGGTCAATGCGGAAGATTGACAGGCAAAATGTATGGTTTGGAAGATCGTCGTAGTAATCGTATTTGTATACGTTTTTCGCTCAGACAGTCAGAAACAACGAGCTTTGCTCCTTCTGCTCTACTGTCCTTCGTGGAGTATGTATAGAAACGCAAGAGTTAAAAGCGATGAAAGAGCTTGTAGACAGTCTTACCTGGTAGACGGTCTTATCCACATTGACCGTAATGTAGTTTATTATTATGAAATAAACTAAACTATTTAGAAATATAAAATATACTTACAGTAATTTTAATTATGCATCACACTCTGACATGTTTATTTACGTCGTAACGTGTGCTAAGATGGAAGGACTATTACCTAATTTGATCAGGGCGCGTAGCCAACGAGCCAATCTTTAAACGCTCCGTAGCGAACGAAACGCAACTGTCACTGTCGCACTAATATAGAAAAGTAATTGAGAGACTACGCTAAGCTAGGGAGCGTTAACGATTGGCAAGTTGGCTACGCGCCCAGTTAAGTAATTTCTATCCAAATCTTTCAAATAAAATGTGATTCAAACCGAGATGATTATGAAATTATAACAATTTCTCTCTAAATACGTACTTGCTTCTGCTCGCGAATTCATCTGCGTGGAATGAAGATGATGACGACGATAAATACCTATGTCCTTCTCCGAGCCTCAAACAATCTCTATAGGGGAAACCCGTGTAAAACCGTATACCGGGATAAAACCGTAGACTGTCCATATGTCTATCACTAATTCATATTTTACCGCGCTTAATGCGCTCGCTGTCGTCCGCCAATAGGAGCTATTCATCAGCAAAGGCTATAGACTATTTCATCTAAATCGGTCTAGCGGTTTAAGAGTCCCCGGCAAACTCGGCGGAATTTCACCTTCCCATACAAACAGAGTTTCGTTCTCATTTTAAAACTACGTGTTGGATTGTAATGAAGCTTTGCACATATTTTTTTTTTTTAATTTATTTATTCACTAAGTATTAATTTTTGACACAAGGTTGAACACAATAAGCCACTATTGAAAACCTCTAGGGTTTATGTAATAGTTGGCGAGATCGCGCGGACCGATCCGCGTTTGCTTAATACTATTATGACATACTTTGTTATATTTTCCTGTCGAAGCTATTATTGTATCTATCGTTTAAATTACATAAGGTATATCTAGTCCTGTAATTAGGTTATATTAGCTCCAATTTAAAAAAACAAACGAAATATAGCAAAAACAAGTTTTGTATGAAAAACTTATATTCGCCGTATTTTTTTTAACTATGGTATCTGAACCTACATAAACTAATGACAGGATACTTTATTCTATTATTTACAATTAGACAGAATACACAATTTCAGAGCAATCTAGCTAGTCGTATTAAAATGAGAACGTAACTACGTTTGTATGGAGAACCGAGCTTGCTTGGACCTTTAAGTGTAAACAGGTAACAGAAATACAGACAGAGTTAATTTCGCATTTATAATGTTAGTAGGGATTTTTCATCTCTACCCTATAATACTCCCAATAAGGCTTGTACCTACATCGATTGTTATTAGCCCGGCTTCGCTTCAAAGGCAGAGTACAGATCACTCCACAAGATTCCGTATTTTGGAGCGTGTACGAATAATAATTATGACTCGTGCTTGTCACAAAATCAAATTCAATAGAGTATTTTATCTCTTGCTCTCTTCCCCTATATCCCACATGGTAGTGGGGTCAGCTTTCCTGCTTAACCTTCTCCTTGTATATGTAATAGGGTATTCTCTTACTAGTCAAATCAATTTATTTTTTAGAACTGTCAAAACGATTTGCCAATATGGAGTTTATATGAAAACTGCTGAAGTGACGTCACGGTCAAATCACCTATTTGTATTAGTTATATCCGATTTATTAATCAAAATTGTGTCAAACCATGTCAGCTATATTTTTCTAATAGTTGTCTGGTGCTTTGTTTTGTGCATGGTGTGAAATAATTTATTTAAAATACAGGAACCATCCCTATTATAAACGCGGGCTTAATATTTAAAGAATAAAACACAAAATGGCGTAATTTCATCCAATTTATTATATGCGCAATTAGGTTTCTTAACATACACTGTCGTCGCCGTAATATTGAATGGAACTAGAACAGCAATGAATTAAATCTCCTGCCTGCACCTCGCGACTAAGTATTTTACTTATTTGATGTTCCTATGAATGGTGAGAGCGCTTATCGATTATATATTTTAAGGCAATTGAGGAAATAATGATTTTACGTGAAAATTTCATGTTGAAATGAAAAATCCTAAATTTCAAATTAGGAATGACATATTAACAATTAACTATTCGGTCTATGAATGGAAAATGAGTCAATTTGAGATTTTTTGTACGGAAAGCTTTTTGTTAGTTAAATTGAATTTTTAGATAAAGGGTTTATAAAATATTTGTGTAATAAGCCTTTTTCTCAAATATATTTTTAAGTTAACAATTTAAGTGAAACCATTTAATCAAATAGCGAATAAATGAAACACCTTATTTTATTTATTTAAACTTTATTGCACAAACAAAGAAAAATGTACAAATGGCGGACTTAATTTTTAAAGGCATTCTCTACCAGTCAGTATTATTTGTCATACATTATAGAATTAAATAAATAATAATTTATTTCGTAATTTTTCCATAATTATTTCGTGGCTATTATTATTATTGTATTATATTATGCTCCGTCCAGTGGTAAGTGGTCTATACTTGAGAATAAGCGATGAATCTCCACTCGCGGCAATAAAAGGTAAATGTGGAAAATGGGCTCATATCGAATGGAATCGAGCTGAAATCTGATTACTTTATCATTTGTGTGTGTTTTATTGTCTCGACGTAAGACGATTGGGCCGATTTCGTAAAAGAGTACGTTTCAGTAAAGGTACCGTCAACCGGGGTGAATAGGGACAATACTTAAACTGTGATTTACCTGTCAATTTCTTAGTAAATACCCATACAAATTGTATCATACACAAAATCTATTCAATCGAATGATATAATTTGTATTCCAATCACCCCAGCTGTCTCTATTAACCCCGGTTGAAGGTACCGTCCGGATTCCGACTACACCAACATTACTGCAGCAGTATTACAGCACAACATTACTCCAGCAGTATTGCAGCGCAACATTTCTGCCTATATTGCTACCGCAAATATAAAACATTCGAGGAGCAACATCAATTTTGACATTAGCCGTAGTGATGCAGTCTTCAGTAATGTCACGCTGCAATACTGCTGCTGACTGCATTGTTGCAGGAAATGATTTATTTTTGTACTTTTAAGAGATTTATATTAAATATGATATTTGCGGCAGTCGTCATCCAAATGTCACCTTAAGCAGATTCCAACCCAAAATCATTTCATGTATAGTGTTGTTTCAGACTAGCGTATTTTTCTGCGCGTAGGTATAAGCTATTTCCGGCGTTACGATGTAACACGCGCGTTACATTTTCCTACAATTGGTCTATACGAGCTTACA
The DNA here is from genome assembly GCF_033807575.1 of Cydia pomonella. NCBI lineage: Eukaryota > Metazoa > Arthropoda > Insecta > Lepidoptera > Tortricidae > Cydia > Cydia pomonella. The sequence goes on along the minus strand of NC_084717.1, from coordinate 3,521,816 downwards.
CGCGCGTACGCGTATAAAACGCTAGTCTGTAACCGCCCTAACAAACGCATATAGCTTTCACGGTAAATAAGTATTACAATGGAATCGTACTGAAATCTGATTACGGTATTATGTTTGTTTTATTGTCTTGACGTAAGACGATTGGGCCGATTTAGAAAAAGAGATTCCTGCCAAATCTTTCCATCTAAAGTGCTCCCGGAAAGCCAATTCTGTTTTTACAATTTGATAAGTTTTTGTGACAACCTTGAGTCGTGTTATTGGCATCTCACGCGCACCCATAAGTGCGAGCAAGAATTGCGTTTAAGGACGACGTCAGCGGGGGGGGGGCACAGGGGGCAGCTGCCCCTTTTATGGAGAATAAAATTGGTATTGTGTACCTATGCCCCTCCCCCTCCCCCAAGACATCGGCAATAGCAACTGTCATCACAACAGGGTGGCAACGCTCTCGATTGCGATTTCGCCTGTTACCGATCAGCGATAACGTCTCACACGTCGTATCAAAACGTGATGAAACCCTTATCAAATTGTTCGAAGAGAATCGGCCTCCAAACAACCACACCGACATTAAGAGGAAAGGGTTAAACCGCTTCTCCATACAAACTAACCTACTCCCATTTTCCACTCTGGATATTGATATTATGGAAATAAAATGATTTTTATATAATTCGTACATAGGCTATAAAAAAAAAATAATAATAATAATTTCAGGCCAACATAATCCATACGTGTTAGTAGAATGTATCTTAGGGTGTACACAAAGAAAAACAATGCAAAAAAAAACAAACACAATGCCAAAACGCCCCTTCGTTTGATTTTTTTTAGATTCTCTAATTATATAATAATTAAAAGCGAATAACAAATTTTATTCAAAGAATACAAAAAACCGTTCGGTCGATTAGGGTGAAATTTTGTGAAAATATAGCATCTAATATTCTAATCAACTGTGTGAAGTTGCATCTTTAATTAATGACTAGTTTTAAAAATATGGCTATTTTTATCTTCAATATTTTTTGCTCACATATAATTCTTATTAGTTAACGTACACTGTAGCAAGTTAGCAACCTGGCTTATTATTATTTCCGTGGCAATATCGGGATAAAAAACATCATTCGAAGGTTAAAACTATCTTCACGCCGAATTTCGTCCAGTTCCGTCCGAGCGTGAGCGTGGAGAACAAACAAATAACAAATTCGTAAGTAATGAGATTCTTCACCTTAAAAATTTGTAACTATTTGTGAACAAAAGCTAAACATATGAAAATTGCTTGTAAAACTGCGCATTTTTAGTATTGATCGAATTTATCGATAACTTTTTTTTAGTTAAAACTTCCATTTTTTTTTAATTCAAACGATTCCGGGCACGCACATCCATCTCTCTCTCGCTTACGCTTAGTGAAAGTGAGAGAAGAAGCCTGAGCCTCCAAACAACCACACCCGCATTAAAGACGTACATTGTAAGAGCGTTCAGTAACAAACAAACGAAGACGTGACGCGGGGGGAGCGCGACACGTCAATCAAAGTCGTGACGAACGCACATTTACATATAATTATTACTGGAGATAATGTTGACAACTGGAATCACAGCTTCATCTTAGGATATATTGAGGATTAAAGCCATTATTTTTGTTAACAATACAAATTACATGTTGGCACGTAGGTTTGCACGCTGTGAGAGGAATATCAAAGTTACTGTTCGAGAAGTATCAAAGTTTAAGATCGACCATCAAAACTGGGAGAAGCTTGCGGAGAAGCGAACGGAGTGGCGCAAGTGTGTTGGAGATGGTCGCAAGTTCTGCGACGAGGCCTGGTTTGCGGCACTGGTAGACAAAAGGGAAAAAAGGCACCGTAGCGAAACGTCACAGTCCGTCGCGAACTTCCCTTGCCAGCTCTGTGGCAAAGTATGCCGCTCTCGCATCGGTCTTTTCAGTCACCAAAAAAGATGTTTTGCGGACATTGCACTATAGATCGTCTGAAATAGACGCTAAGGCCAGTAGTGTTCAGAGCATATTATCAGACCTTTTACACGTGTAGCCTGTGGCCCAAATACACGCAGAAGACAGTCAAAGCCCTACGAGTACAATATAACAACGGATTCAGGATGTTGTTGGGACCGCAGCGCCTCTGTAGCAAATCAGCGATGTTTGCACACACAGACGGCTTCAGTGCGGTTGATCGTAAATGAGCCTCACTTGTGCGTCGAATGTGCGGCAGTCCGAACAGCCTCCTGGTCACTGTTATGTCTGATCCGGCCAGTAAAATAATGAAACACTGGAACTATATTCATTGGGAGTCCAGATGTAATATTTATAATATGTTCAGATTACTCCAGATGTAATATGTAACTCTATGAATGATAAAGTCTGAAATATTATTTCTCATTTTTAACCCCTGACGCAAAAAGAGTGGTGCTTGACGCCAATTTCTGTGCGTGTGTGTGTGTGTGTATGTGGCATCGTATTTATAAAAACATTCATTTGATAATTTTTGCAGCCAAATCTAACACAAGAGTTAGATACATAGATAATTTCGAGAATATGGTTTTAGTGATAATATATGTACTTAATTATAACAACGTTGCCTTTACGGTAAATAAACTTGTGAAATATAGTCTTAACTTGCCGAGGAAAAATAGTGATCTAACGAATCTAATAAACCTATGAACGTAATTTCATTAAAACAGTTCATGGCTTCACACCACACAGCTCCGTCCCTACAAATTCCTTACTTTCCCCTAAACTCTTAGATTTCACACCCTCTAAACGAATATGCTTGGGGACAGCAAAACTTACATACCATCGACATATACAAAAAAATACCACGCACCGTCACGCATTGAAAAATCCGTTCGAAAACTCATTTCACTAACACTCATCTGAAATAACGTCGATTTTTTACGCACCTGCTAACAAAGGCGGCACCTTTCCGACGACCCATTACCAACTTAACGCGTCCCTGCAAAAATCTTCACTTGGACTTATCATTAACATGATAAGGCTCGTTTTCGTCTAACAAGGTAAGTTTGTAGGTGAATTAGATTTGTTTTCCCTTGATGTATTGACGATGGGGGCGACATCATCCGATCGATCGGGAATTACGGAGCCTTTTAGCCCCTTCCGAAGGGTCCCGGTATCGGGGCAAACTTTTCTTTAATAAGATACTTAAAAGTTGCGATACTGAAGGATTGTTATAATCTCATTTCGGCCCAGGGTTCCGTTGTCTCTAAAATTGGTTTGTCGGGGTGATATGTAACTTCGAGTATCAGGGGCGGGGCATGACTATGAATTTGATTCGAACTGGTTTGCCATTTATCAGTCAGTTTAGCACTTTTTGAAGGTCATAAAGAAAAAAATGCTAACTCAGCAGCGTCTCACGAACATTTTCGATGTGTCATCACTGTAGGACATCACTGATTGCAGCGTCAATAGTAGTGGTTAAACCATCGCGCAAAAAGTACCTGACAAAAGTTTCTCTACAGCTTCTGTCTTGTTCAAATTACTTTAAGAAAGAAAGAAAAAAGAAAGAAATGACATTTATTCCATAAAGCACACATACACAGGACAAGAAGATGAAAGAAATAAGATAGAAAGATAATGATAAGAACAACAAAACAAGAACAAAAAAACAACAGATATAAATTATGTGCACATTAAAATCCGAAAATTACACACTTGGGTCCAGCAATGTGTGCAGGGAAAAGACCCTGTCTCAGCATATTGTTGCTATTCGCAAAGGAGGCAAATTGCAACGCTTACGCGCGATTTTACGCGTAGTCACACTCACATCCGCTTTTCTTAATCATTATGTAAAGAGTCGAGAAACCAAGGAAATAATTCAAACAGGCACAGCCTAGGCTCGGCTAGAATGAGCATCGAATTGTTGCGCAGAATCGAGCCCTATAGAAGTCCAATCGAGCTAAGGAATTTTTGCCAACGCTCCGGCTGTGGAATGAACTCCCTGCCCAGGTTTTCTCAAGAGATTACAGTATGGAGTATTTATTTATTTAACAAATATTGCACAATACAAAAAAAAGCGGCCAAGTGCGAGTCGGACTCGCCCATGAAGGGTTCCTTTATGACGTATTAAAAAAAACTACTTAAACTATAGATCTCGTTCAACATTTTACCACTTTGGACACACATTTTACCACTTTGGTAGTGTCTCTCGCGCAAACTATTCACTTTAGAAAAAAATTATATTAGGAACCTAAATATCATTTTTGAAGACCTATCCATAGATACCCCACACGTATGGGTTTGACGAAAAAAATTTTTTTTTTAATTTTATGACGTATTAAAAAAAACTACTCACTAGATCTCGTTCAAAACAATTTTCGTTAGAAGTTTGCATCGTAATGTATATCATATATTTTTTTTAGATTTTTCATTCTGTTATTTTAGAAGTTACAGGGGGGGGGGGGACACTTTTTTTTAATTTGGGAGGTTCTCTCGCGCAAACTATTCACTTTAGAAAAAAATGATATTAGAAACGTTAATATCATTTTTGAAGACCTATCCATAGATACCCCACATGTATGGGTATGTTGAAAAAAAAAATTTTTTTTTAATTTCATGACGTATTAAAAAAAAACTACTTACTAGATCTCGTTCAAACCAATTTTCGGTGGAAGTTTACATGGCAATGTATATCATATATTTTTTTTAGATTTTTCATTCTGTTATTTTAGAAGTTACAGGGGGGGGGACACACTTTTTTTTACTTTGGGAGGTTCTCTCGCGCAAACTATTCAGTTTAGAAAAAAATGATATTAGAAACCTTAATATCATTTTTGAAGACTGTAACAGACTGACATCTACATTTATTTATTTACTCTCTTAGAAATTATTGAATTTGTTTGGAGTGAATTTCGCGCATAATATTCGCACTTGTCACCTGACATCTGGCGGTGAATAACTGAACTAGTAGGTAGTTTACTCATGATAATATTGCATAGTACAATATTTGTTTATAATATATTTTTCAATATAAATTAAGTAATGTTTATTGAATAATCGATTAAACACAATAAACTACTTCGTAAGCTTTTAATTTATTTATGTTATCTTTAGAGATGCCATCTGTTGTAAGGCAGATCAATCTAAATACGCGGGAATAAAAGTGACCAATCATAGACGAGGATAGTAAATATTATCCAATCAAAACTCTGCATTCTGGTTGGGCTTAGGAGTAGGATTAACATGGCGGTTGAGGGGTTCTCATGGGGGAACGAGGTTATTTAAGGAACTGCAAAGTGGATTCGTGATCTTTTGCCTTCAGCAGAGCGTCGAGTCAAGAAGGAATCCTGTGAGTGTTAGGTTGTAAGGAAAACCATGTGTCTAAGCTTGTTTGCAGATACGTCTATTAGCGGCCATCTTCAAGAGACATGAAAAGAACAGCGACTGCAATGGGCGACGCGCGGGTCGTATTGACTTGTACCATGGTTGTGAAGAACTGTGTGAGCCTACCACGGGCAGCTGCCGAAAGGGCTACATTTCACGAGCATCGGGTCTTAAAGGTTCTTAATTTGTCACTGTGAGTGGCAAATCATAAGAAAACCGTGTATTAGAATTTGTTCGCAGATACGAGTATAAGCTGCCACCTTCGTTGGAAGCTTAGCTTCATCCGGACCATGGGCGTGTTGAAAAACACAAAACCATCATGGGTCCGCTGCCAAACAACTACGTGTTACGGTGCGGTAATTTCATATACCTACTTAATTATTTGCATATCATTTTATATCTTGAGGAAACCTAAAATACATATTTCGTTCATTCATTTGTAGGCTTGGTTGATATCGACGAGTTGCCTATAAATAAAATCATTATTTCTATATATGAATAACGGGTAGGTTGAATAGATCGCGTTGGGTACCCTTCATTGTGGAACGAGATGACAATTCTTGTGCTCTGTGAATGCAAGTCGGATTCTTGTACGAGAGTGTTATTTTTAAGTACGACGGCAAAATGGATAAATATAATCAATTTTGAAGATAGGTAAATCAGTGTTCGTGTGTGATATGATTATAGGGTAGGTAGATGCATTCAATTACTATAAGTACTTGATTTGAGTTGTGAAATCATTAGCAACTAAATGAATCTGTGTTTAGTAGTAAACGAGCGCGTTTATTATTGTGGATTAACTGTTTACGAAAAGAAGTGGAACGTATGTATTTTCCATGTTTTAATTCAATGCCAAGGGTGGAATGTGTCTCGATTTAGATATAGATGGCATAAGTAGATGTGTTCAATTAGGTTGATAAATGTTACACTCGGCGGTCATTTCTTTATCGTTTTATGTAGGTTTAGCCGTCAATATCAGTCATTATTACCATATATAGTATAACACGTAAAGTCAACGAACGGTGTAGGTAATTTAATTCATGAAATGTTATAACATATATTTAAAATTATTTATTTCTGAATTCTCGGTTCATGTACGAGGAATATCGAGTCCTGTCAGCGGATCCTAAGGGCGCCTGCTTCGTGTCCCGCCATCAATTCCTGGGGTGTTCTGCCTTCGAGAGCTTCTACGCTTCAAATCAAGATGCAGACTTCGCAGATGTGGGCGAAGGCGAAGATTCACTCCGGTGCAAGCTAGTAGACACGGTGCGTTGGTTCTGATTTATATGTTATCTCAATCTTGACCTGACATATCTATATATCACATACTTTCATGTTTCAGTGTCAGTGAATTACAGCACTTTGATTGAAAATGTAGGTTGATAGGTTGAGTGTATTAATTATGATGTAATACGCAGCTACATAATTCACCTTTTACAATACTACAAAAATAATTGGTTGTGTAATTATTTGTGCGCGCGTATATAGGTATACGGCCACGTTTGTTTAATTAGCAACCAAGTTCATAAACTAGATTGATATAATTGTTTGGTGAATGAGTCTTACAAAATACTTATTTATTTAGAAAGTTATACAAATGGCTAATGACGTAATATTATGTCGCAATACATTATAGGTTTTATTCAATGACTTCTTACAGTAGCTTAATTACCGTGGCTACTGTTATAGGTATTCTGTACGTCACTAAGTTTAGATCCTTTGACTTCCACTATTATAGTTTGATTATCATAATTGAAATGATTCTTCCTTTGAATGCCTAGTTGTCTTTATTCATATAGATACTTAGCTTCATATATTCCGTAGGGCGTAAATGTTTAACTCGATTAGAATATTAAGCACTATTTTTGTCTCAATTTCCGGTTCACGGTGGTTGCGGAGCGAGTCTTGTTCCATCAGCGGCTTTCGAGTGTCTCGGTGTCTCCGAGCATCCTCGTCGGTACCTGATCAACCCCACTGCCACGGGCGCCCAGATGCAAGACCTATCTTCTACATGAAGAGGCTGGCTGCACTACGCCGCATCTGTATCTCACGCCTGCACATTGTATCCAGTGCGCCGTCCATTTGCGTGGAATGAGAATTGATCCTGCCTTGCCTTGTCTTCTCATCATGATGTGAGAGCATCGAAGCCCCATCAAGCACCTTTATGATGACGTAACCTTTCAATAAATTATACAAAAGGTTTTAATTTCATAGTCTAGTCATTATAGGAGTATACAAGCGGTTTAAATAATATTCACGATTCCTAACTGCTTACTTATTTGTAGGTAGATAACTGGTGCCTATTTGATACTTATTTTATGATCATGATTCCGTTTTATAGGTACATACCTAAGTATATTACGTATGTTGAAATGTTATTGTGGGTGTATATATTTTGATCATTTGGTATATAGTTTGATCTGTATTTGCCAATGTATTATACCTGCCCTAATTTATTTGTCATATTGAATCAAATCATATGACTAGAATGTGGTTATTACATTTTGGATTATGTCCAATTGAGAGGATATTATATATATTTACTAATCAATTGTAGTTGTTGAAACCTGTCACAGTGGTTTTATAAGTGGCTGTTTTAACAATGCGGTTTTTAGTTATATTTGGGATTGTCGTTGCATTTGATTGATCCCAGTTATGACTAAAGGTATCAAATCCTAAACCGACTGGCTTTTAATTTAATTAACAGTTGTACTCTTTGCGAGATGTCGCATATGATAATTTAGTAAAATGGCTGATCTCATGATATTAGGGGCAACGCTTATATCATTGTCTTGTATATTTTCGTTCTTGGTCACTCATGTCATTTATTTACTATTATCCCGGTTTCAGTACTTGATAGTCTGAACCTTACGTGTAATATTCCATTAGGCTACATGCCTCAGGTACTGCAGACGGTGCAAGGTCCAAGTGACTTACCTATGGAAACATTTCACGTGGGATTTGCGGCTTGACATATTAGGGAGTTTTCCATAGAGCGGCGTATGCATGATAATTTTATGAGATCCAAAAGGTTTCCTTATAGTTGACTGCAACCAGCTATTTTACAGTATACTAATTAAAGTAATACAGTTGTGAGAAGCCAGACTTCACCCGGTCGATCTTTATAACACATTTATGAATACGTTATCAATACGTCAATCACAACATAAGTGCTAACATATCTTTATTTATATCTGAGCATATTAGTAATCCTTATATATTATTAATAGAACTTGCTACAACTTCTTGTTTCATAATTTTCTTTATCCTAAAGTAGGAATATTTTGAACTCATGATGTATCCCACAATGGCATTTTATAGGAAGAAGGTAGGGTTTATTATAGTAGTCTTGTAAATAATATTCAATAATTTTGATAGGATTTTATAATTTCCTATTGGTTCAATGCACTTAAAATAGTGTTTCATTTTATTGACATGGTTTAATATTCGTCTTTCTTTAAGAACGGATATGTTTTGTGCTTGTTGGAACATATTTCAGATTTTATTTTATCATGTAACATGTCTCACACCTCAGAGAGCTTGGGTTGTTATTTATCATGATGTTGGTCTATATTTACCACTAAATGATCACGCCATACCTAATTTAAATGAGGTTTTAATTTGTCTTTATCTGTGGCATATTTTGTTATGTTTGTGTACAGGTTAAATTGGGCAGTCAGGTTTTTGTTCCGTCTTGTTTTCCTGACTTAGGTATTTGGCCCTAGTAATCAAGGCGGTATATCCGAATGGGTCCTAATCAGACTTCATTGGATATAGAGTTCATAAATTATTGAATCATACTCAATCAATTTTAATGCAATAAATCAAATTTATTAGCATTTAATACCTTGTTTATTTTATACTTCATCCCCTATAGCCTAGACCCTTATTTACTAAATTTCAGTATTACTTTCCAAAGTTTTCAATAGAGTTGAGGAAAGTAACAGTATTTCAGCTTACAAAGCTTTTGTAGTAGAGCTTAGTCAGGCTATAATTTTGCACAATTTGGTGCCGTGACCAGGATATTAACTTATTATTTATTTCATTTTCGTGCCTTTTAAGGCACAATTTGATGTTCGTGCAATGGTCTGGGGTCGAAAGTGAGACATGTTCTTTATCTGTACTGTGTTCTAACAAGCATTGTTTATATGTAAAACTGAACTTTTAGGCTGTTTCGTTTCGTATACTTTCCTTCCATCTTGATATATTTTACTAGGTATCGTTGTTCACAGATGGTATTACCGTGATTTGTTTTATAATGCTTTGGTTTCTTTCAGTATCATGCACCATACACTACAGTTTTCAATTGACGTTTTACAATTTATTCGATTTTTCAGTAGAGTTTTATGATATATTTTGATTTAAATTACAATGATTTAATAATGATTAATTTAATTTAAAAATTTGATTTATTCAAATTTTAATCTACACTATTCGGTTTAGATTTTATGAGCTCTATGAAAATGTATTGTGACAGTTTTAGTATACTAACTTTATTTTGAAAATTTCTTCATTTTATTTTTTCCTTAACTTTCGTTGTAGTAGAATCGTACAAATTTATTGTTTTGTTGATAAAGGAACAGTAATATCAGTGTTGGAGCGAACACTATTGATTTTCATTTACTTGTACTGTGTGTGTTTATATAATTTTATAATTTCCAGGATACATTATTTTAATTGGTACGTATAAATACATATGTTTAGTCTTTTACGTGTAATATTTTACAATTGTGTACTATTTATATATCGACATTTTTTTATTTTAGTTTAGCCGCTATGTGTGTCAGTCTATCTCACAGTAGCTTATAGATGGTTGTATTAATTTGGACGCGGATTTTTTATTTTGAAATTATATTTTAGCGATGGCACTGCGATATATCTTAAAATCGGTCCTTTCATTTTATTGCATTGGTGTTTATTTTCATGTTAGTGATCTTATTTTCAGTTTTCGCCGACAAAGTAGGCTATTGAGTTGATAGTGACATTACCTTTGGTTCTAAATTGCGGGTTTTTTGTGTTTTTTAGTTAAATTATACCGGACGGTTGGTTTATAGGTGCTATATAGTAATTTTGTCAGTCATGGTTATAGTGTTTATAAGGGAAACCGATTTAGTTATGTTGATGTGATATCTTGTTACCTTAAATATAATAAAACGTGACATACATGTTATTTATGTTTATCGGTATATTATTAATATTATTATAGCCTTTAGTTAGTTAGTTAGTTAGTGCTTCTGGGCATTTTCCGCAAATCGACAACCATTGTGCCTATTTTGCGTGAAACGAGGTAGCGCTACTCTAACCACCCTAGCTCCTCCACGAAGCCTAGCAAAGTTTCCAGGTTGCTAATTGCCTCTCCTAGTGTGCACGGAGTCCCTAGGTATTTGTTCCTGTATACTTCTACCTGTTTGCAGTCTAGGAGAATATGTTTTGTTGTTTCTTCTTCTTCCATGCACGCTTTGCACATGGGGCTGTCTGTTTTACCCATATTGCGTAGGCGTTTGTTAAGTGTGTTATGTCTTGTAATTAATCCTACTATTTTACGTAGTTGGTGTCTAGGTGTTTTCAGTAGTATTTTGGCGAGTTTGTGGTTCAGTTCCGGTAAAACATCCTTGGTCTGCCTGCATGTGTCCATTTCATTCCAGTATTTAGTGTGCAGTTGTCTGTGATGTAGGTCTAGCTGGTTGTGTATATAGGATATTGGTAGGGGTATCATGGGCTCGGGTCCATATGCCGGCGTTTCCGAACCTTTCCTGGCCAGTTCGTCCGCTGCATCGTTTCCTCTTGATCCACTATGTCCCTTTATCCATTGAATTGTTACTTTGTTGCCTTCTTTGCTCACTTCCGTGAGGCTTCGATGACATTCGAGTACGAGCTCTGAATTAAGTTTGTCGCTGCATAGCGCTTGTAGTACTGATTTACTGTTTTTTTATACTACGTCGGTGGCAAACAAGCATACGGCCCGCCTGATAGGAAGCAGTTTCCGTAGCCTATGTACGCCTGCAACTCCAGAGGAGTTACATGCGCGTTGCCGACTCTAAACCTCCCTTTCAATCGTTGAGCTCTGGCAACCTTACTCACCGGCAGGAACACACCACTATAAGTAGGGTCTAGTGTTATTTGGCTGCGGTTTTCTGTAAGGAGGAGGTACTTCCCCAGTTGGGCTGACAGTATTAGTATTAGTATATTTTCGTGTTTCACTTGTAGTTTTGTTATAGCATTGCAAGCTTCTATTATTACCACACATTCAGCTTGTAATACCGTGTTATGTTCTCCCAGGGGTTTTGAGATGTGTATGTTCAGGTCCTCCGAGAAGACACCACATCCTGTACCTTCAAATGTTTTTGAGCCATCTGTGAATTTTCTTAGGTTTGTTTGGTCTAGTCCTTCTTTAGGATCTTCTGTTAATGATATGGTGTATTCTTTCCAGAAGATCATAGTTTTGGTGTTTTGTCGATGGGCGCCTCCAGCATGGGTAGTTTAGAGATTATATTTTTATAGATCTTCTTGTACGATGAGCAGAAGGATGTCCATAGGTTTAGCTTTTTCAACCGAAGAGCCGTGGCAGCCACTTCTTTTTGTATGTATAGGTGTAATGGTAGGAGTCCTAGCATTATTTCTAGCGCCGCATTCGGAGTAGTTCTCATACAGCCGTCGCAACCACACATGCTAGTCTTTGTGTTTTGTTTAGTTGTCTACTACCGTGGTTAGCTGGGTGCGGGGCCACCATACGACCGCGCCGTAGCTGATCATTGACATTATTACCATTGTATAGCCACAGTATGATGTGAAGAGCAAGTCCCCATCTCTTGCCCACCATCCTCCGGCATTGCCAAAAGGCGACTGTTGCTTTGTTTAGTTTATTGTCCAGGTGTTTGTTCCAGTTCAGTCTATCATCCAGGATTATGCCTAGATATTTTATATCCTTTGAAAGTGTCAATCATGTGCCAAAAAGGGTTGGCAGTTCGTAAGTACCCAGTTTTGTTTGTGTGTGAAGAGAATTGTCTGGTTTTTTTTTTGGTTTACCGATAGGTCATTCTCCTTGCACCATTTCTCTACTATTTTCAGTGCTGTCTGTGTGAGATCCCACAGTGTGTTTATTACTAGGCCGCTGATTATAGTCTTTATTGCTGGAAACTAAACTACACACCATTGTTTATCAGTTTTATGAGGTTTTCAGGATTTAGTGTCCAGCGTGTCTCGTGACATATAGGCCTCTTCCAGCTTCTTCAATTTTCCTCTATCGTTTGCTATTTTCGGCCATCCTGTTCCTCTAATTTGTAAAGTTTTTTTTGTTGTCATAGGGAAATGTGTGCTTTTGATTACTTCTTAAAGGATCTTTTTTTTTCTCTATTTCGAGGCTTATTTGATTTCTAAAGGATATTAAATGCACAGGTACGCATAACTTTCTGCATATTCGATATTCATCATTGACTTTTTTTTTGCTATATTTTCTTTGTTTGTCATTACTTTCGGTTTCGATTTGTCATAGTCTCACCAGCTACTCTGCTTGCCTCTGTGTTTATCGGTTTTACAACTTCTTGTAAATACTTGCGATGTCCGTTGTTATTTTTTATTAGTATTATTACTCTGGTAAACTCCGTAAATATACTAAGGGCGATTGTAACAGACTGACATCTACATTTATTTATTTACTCTCTTAGAAATTATTGAATTTGTTTGGAGTGAATTTCGCGCATAATATTCGCACTTGTCACCTGACATCTGGCGGTGAATAACTGAACTAGTAGGTAGTTTACTCATGATAATATTGCATAGTACAATATTTGTTTATAATATATTTTTCAATATAAATTAAGTAATGTTTATTGAATAATCGATTAAACACAATAAACTACTTCGTAAGCTTTTAATTTATTTATGTTATCTTTAGAGATGCCATCTGTTGTAAGGCAGATCAATCTAAATACGCGGGAATAAAAGTGACCAATCATAGACGAGGATAGTAAATATTATCCAATCAAAACTCTGCATTCTGGTTGGGCTTAGGAGTAGGATTAACATGGCGGTTGAGGGGTTCTCATGGGGGAACGAGGTTATTTAAGGAACTGCAAAGTGGATTCGTGATCTTTTGCCTTCAGCAGAGCGTCGAGTCAAGAAGGAATCCTGTGAGTGTTAGGTTGTAAGGAAAACCATGTGTCTAAGCTTGTTTGCAGATACGTCTATTAGCGGCCATCTTCAAGAGACATGAAAAGAACAGCGACTGCAATGGGCGACGCGCGGGTCGTATTGACTTGTACCATGGTTGTGAAGAACTGTGTGAGCCTACCACGGGCAGCTGCCGAAAGGGCTACATTTCACGAGCATCGGGTCTTAAAGGTTCTTAATTTGTCACTGTGAGTGGCAAATCATAAGAAAACCGTGTATTAGAATTTGTTCGCAGATACGAGTATAAGCTGCCACCTTCGTTGGAAGCTTAGCTTCATCCGGACCATGGGCGTGTTGAAAAACACAAAACCATCATGGGTCCGCTGCCAAACAACTACGTGTTACGGTGCGGTAATTTCATATACCTACTTAATTATTTGCATATCATTTTATATCTTGAGGAAACCTAAAATACATATTTCGTTCATTCATTTGTAGGCTTGGTTGATATCGACGAGTTGCCTATAAATAAAATCATTATTTCTATATATGAATAACGGGTAGGTTGAATAGATCGCGTTGGGTACCCTTCATTGTGGAACGAGATGACAATTCTTGTGCTCTGTGAATGCAAGTCGGATTCTTGTACGAGAGTGTTATTTTTAAGTACGACGGCAAAATGGATAAATATAATCAATTTTGAAGATAGGTAAATCAGTGTTCGTGTGTGATATGATTATAGGGTAGGTAGATGCATTCAATTACTATAAGTACTTGATTTGAGTTGTGAAATCATTAGCAACTAAATGAATCTGTGTTTAGTAGTAAACGAGCGCGTTTATTATTGTGGATTAACTGTTTACGAAAAGAAGTGGAACGTATGTATTTTCCATGTTTTAATTCAATGCCAAGGGTGGAATGTGTCTCGATTTAGATATAGATGGCATAAGTAGATGTGTTCAATTAGGTTGATAAATGTTACACTCGGCGGTCATTTCTTTATCGTTTTATGTAGGTTTAGCCGTCAATATCAGTCATTATTACCATATATAGTATAACACGTAAAGTCAACGAACGGTGTAGGTAATTTAATTCATGAAATGTTATAACATATATTTAAAATTATTTATTTCTGAATTCTCGGTTCATGTACGAGGAATATCGAGTCCTGTCAGCGGATCCTAAGGGCGCCTGCTTCGTGTCCCGCCATCAATTCCTGGGGTGTTCTGCCTTCGAGAGCTTCTACGCTTCAAATCAAGATGCAGACTTCGCAGATGTGGGCGAAGGCGAAGATTCACTCCGGTGCAAGCTAGTAGACACGGTGCGTTGGTTCTGATTTATATGTTATCTCAATCTTGACCTGACATATCTATATATCACATACTTTCATGTTTCAGTGTCAGTGAATTACAGCACTTTGATTGAAAATGTAGGTTGATAGGTTGAGTGTATTAATTATGATGTAATACGCAGCTACATAATTCACCTTTTACAATACTACAAAAATAATTGGTTGTGTAATTATTTGTGCGCGCGTATATAGGTATACGGCCACGTTTGTTTAATTAGCAACCAAGTTCATAAACTAGATTGATATAATTGTTTGGTGAATGAGTCTTACAAAATACTTATTTATTTAGAAAGTTATACAAATGGCTAATGACGTAATATTATGTCGCAATACATTATAGGTTTTATTCAATGACTTCTTACAGTAGCTTAATTACCGTGGCTACTGTTATAGGTATTCTGTACGTCACTAAGTTTAGATCCTTTGACTTCCACTATTATAGTTTGATTATCATAATTGAAATGATTCTTCCTTTGAATGCCTAGTTGTCTTTATTCATATAGATACTTAGCTTCATATATTCCGTAGGGCGTAAATGTTTAACTCGATTAGAATATTAAGCACTATTTTTGTCTCAATTTCCGGTTCACGGTGGTTGCGGAGCGAGTCTTGTTCCATCAGCGGCTTTCGAGTGTCTCGGTGTCTCCGAGCATCCTCGTCGGTACCTGATCAACCCCACTGCCACGGGCGCCCAGATGCAAGACCTATCTTCTACATGAAGAGGCTGGCTGCACTACGCCGCATCTGTATCTCACGCCTGCACATTGTATCCAGTGCGCCGTCCATTTGCGTGGAATGAGAATTGATCCTGCCTTGCCTTGTCTTCTCATCATGATGTGAGAGCATCGAAGCCCCATCAAGCACCTTTATGATGACGTAACCTTTCAATAAATTATACAAAAGGTTTTAATTTCATAGTCTAGTCATTATAGGAGTATACAAGCGGTTTAAATAATATTCACGATTCCTAACTGCTTACTTATTTGTAGGTAGATAACTGGTGCCTATTTGATACTTATTTTATGATCATGATTCCGTTTTATAGGTACATACCTAAGTATATTACGTATGTTGAAATGTTATTGTGGGTGTATATATTTTGATCATTTGGTATATAGTTTGATCTGTATTTGCCAATGTATTATACCAGCCCTAATTTATTTGTCATATTGAATCAAATCATATGACTAGAATGTGGTTATTACATTTTGGATTATGTCCAATTGAGAGGATATTATATATATTTACTAATCAATTGTAGTTGTTGAAACCTGTCACAGTGGTTTTATAAGTGGCTGTTTTAACAATGCGGTTTTTAGTTATATTTGGGATTGTCGTTGCATTTGATTGATCCCAGTTATGACTAAAGGTATCAAATCCTAAACCGACTGGCTTTTAATTTAATTAACAGTTGTACTCTTTGCGAGATGTCGCATATGATAATTTAGTAAAATGGCTGATCTCATGATATTAGGGGCAACGCTTATATCATTGTCTTGTATATTTTCGTTCTTGGTCACTCATGTCATTTATTTACTATTATCCCGGTTTCAGTACTTGATAGTCTGAACCTTACGTGTAATATTCCATTAGGCTACATGCCTCAGGTACTGCAGACGGTGCAAGGTCCAAGTGACTTACCTATGGAAACATTTCACGTGGGATTTGCGGCTTGACATATTAGGGAGTTTTCCATAGAGCGGCGTATGCATGATAATTTTATGAGATCCAAAAGGTTTCCTTATAGTTGACTGCAACCAGCTATTTTACAGTATACTAATTAAAGTAATACAGTTGTGAGAAGCCAGACTTCACCCGGTCGATCTTTATAACACATTTATGAATACGTTATCAATACGTCAATCACAACATAAGTGCTAACATATCTTTATTTATATCTGAGCATATTAGTAATCCTTATATATTATTAATAGAACTTGCTACAACTTCTTGTTTCATAATTTTCTTTATCCTAAAGTAGGAATATTTTGAACTCATGATGTATCCCACAATGGCATTTTATAGGAAGAAGGTAGGGTTTATTATAGTAGTCTTGTAAATAATATTCAATAATTTTGATAGGATTTTATAATTTCCTATTGGTTCAATGCACTTAAAATAGTGTTTCATTTTATTGACATGGTTTAATATTCGTCTTTCTTTAAGAACGGATATGTTTTGTGCTTGTTGGAACATATTTCAGATTTTATTTTATCATGTAACATGTCTCACACCTCAGAGAGCTTGGGTTGTTATTTATCATGATGTTGGTCTATATTTACCACTAAATGATCACGCCATACCTAATTTAAATGAGGTTTTAATTTGTCTTTATCTGTGGCATATTTTGTTATGTTTGTGTACAGGTTAAATTGGGCAGTCAGGTTTTTGTTCCGTCTTGTTTTCCTGACTTAGGTATTTGGCCCTAGTAATCAAGGCGGTATATCCGAATGGGTCCTAATCAGACTTCATTGGATATAGAGTTCATAAATTATTGAATCATACTCAATCAATTTTAATGCAATAAATCAAATTTATTAGCATTTAATACCTTGTTTATTTTATACTTCATCCCCTATAGCCTAGACCCTTATTTACTAAATTTCAGTATTACTTTCCAAAGTTTTCAATAGAGTTGAGGAAAGTAACAGTATTTCAGCTTACAAAGCTTTTGTAGTAGAGCTTAGTCAGGCTATAATTTTGCACAAGACCTATCCATATGTATGAGTATGTATACCCCACATGTATGAGTATGTTGAAAAAAAAAATTTTTTTTTAATTTCATGACGTATTAAAAAAAAAACTACTTACTAGATCTCGTTCAAACCAATTTTCGGTGGAAGTTTACATGGCAATGTATATCATATATTTTTTTTAGATTTTTCATTCTGTTATTCTAGAAGTTACGGGGGGGGGGGGGACACACATTTTACCACTTTGGAAGTGTCTCTCGCGCAAACTATTCATTTTAGAAAAAAATGATATTAGAAACCTCAATATCATTTTTGAAGACCTATCCATAGATACCCCACACGTATGGGTTTGATGAAAAAAGATTTTTTGAGTTTTAGTTCTAAGTATGGGGAACCCCCAAAATTTATTGTTTTTTTTCTATTTTTGTGTGAAAATCTTAATGCGGTTCATAGAATACATCCACTTACTAAGTTTGAACAGTACAGCTCTTATAGTTTCGGAAAAAAGTGGCTGTGACAGAATCGGACAGACAGACGGACATGACGAATCTATAAGGGTTCCGTTTTTTGCCATTTGGCTACGGAACCCTAAAAAGTACAAAGGGCGGACTTTACAACTTTTAATTTAAGGCAATCTGTGCCAATCGATCATTCAAACAGAAACTTACAATTCGTGGAATCATTTAAAATAGGAGGTTAGGTTCTTAAAGGTCGGTAAGACGCATGTCCGAGGGCTATGGTGACCGCTTACCGTCACACAACGTGACACAACAAAGACAATGCTCCTGATAAATTGACAGCATAACATTTTATTTGATAAGAAAAATATTCTTACTTCTGTAAGCTGAATAGCAAGAATGACTTCTGGTAAATTGTAGCGAGTTGCCAAAATTATTAGGACCGTTGTTTCGCTTCTTAATCATTGATGAGTCAGACACCGCCGCTGCTCACAGACAGTCGTGTGTTATCTATCGGTCCATTGTTAACGTATAGTTGGAGAACGATACGTACAATAGTGATGGGGCCTTCCCTATCGATAAATTTGTCGATGGAAAAGCCCCAACATTATGCATAAATATCTGACGCGTCAATTGTCTACTGAAAGCCTATCAGCAAAAAGACCTGCTGAAGAAGATGCCGCGGAGTGGCTTAAACCCAAGCGCCCGGCATTGAAGTCACAGTATGTTGGTGCGCACCAGCCAATTACCACCGGCAACCGCTTCAACACTCTTGGCACTGATGATGATTGTGAATCGGCTTCTTCGAGCCTAACTGGAAACATGAAGAACGAGGAGCGACCTACAAGAGTACCACCCATTAAGTTCGTAAACCCCAACTGGAGTCATGAACATATTAAAAACGTGATTGGCAAGTATACCAAGGAATTCACACTGAAATACCTGAAAAACAACAAGGTAGCTATACTATGCAAAACAAACCAAGGACACCAAACTCTTAAGGATGGACTTACTAAAGATAACGTGTTGTTCCACACGTTCAGTAGAAAAGATGAAAGATCATACAAAGTTGTTATCCATGGTCTTCCCGCTGATATTGAAAATGATCTGAAAGAAGAGCTGAATACGCTTGGATATAAAGAGTTCACGGTAACCAAAATGAAACTTTCTTCGGATGATCAATGCCAAGGTCCGTATCTCGTGCAATTACCACCAGGTTCCGATATAACTAAGTTCCGACAAATTAAGTATCTGTGTCATTGCGTAGTGTACATACAAAAATACAAACCAAATTCGACAGCTGTCACACAGTGTTACAGATGTCAGCGTTTTGGACACGCATCTCGGAACTGTAACTTACCTCCACGCTGCGTTAAGTGCGTGGAAAGCCATGCTACGAAAGAATGTCCTAAAAAAGATCGATCTTCCCCAGCTCAGTGTTGTAACTGTAAAGGTAATCACCCAGCTAATTACAAAAACTGCCCTGTACGCCTGAAGTACATTGAGAAGATGAATGCTTTGAAGACCGAACGAAAAGCTCAATTACGTTCCTTGCCACCAAAGACTGGATCTACTCGTGAAAACCACATCACTGCTTCTCAACAGCGCTGTCCAAATTTAGCTTCAACAACGAGGTTAACACGTGAGCCTAATCCTCAAACAAGCAATCCACCGCTGCAGTCTAGGCAACCGACATCACGCCAGTCACTCCCGCGTGTAAAGAAGCATAGTTACAGTGGGATACTACAACCCGGAGGAGCGGATATGGAGCATGACGCCACAATATCTGAAATGATCGACATAATGATGATTTTGAAGTCCGTAAAAAGCGAATTTCAAGCATGTGAGTGCATGATGGACAAGGTTATTCTAATTTTAAACCATTTGGGTCATTATGTATAGTACATCTAAGTTAAACATACTTTCATGGAACGCTGACGGAGTGCGTGGCAAGCGATCAGAGCTCGTTGACTTATTGGTGAGTAAAGTTACAGCCGATGTGATAACACTTTGTGAAACTAGACTGACTCATAATATACATTTTGACTTGCCCGGCTACACTTGCTATCGTGCCGATAAACATCCTAGTGGGAGAGGGCAAGGAGTAGCAATCTTAATTAAATCTAATCTAAAACATACACTAGTCCAAATACCGTCAACCCAACACCTAGAAGCAATAGGCATAGAAATTTACTTTTCAAATCATAAATACGTATTATTTTCCATATATCAATCCCCAAATCTGCCACTATGCCCAAGTGACATTCTGTCCTTGTTCAAAATGAGTCGAAGCGTCCTACTAGCGGGTGATTTTAATGCAAGGCATCCTCACTGGTATGGTCAAGTCAGTAACAAACATGGTAGGACTTTATATAACCTCATGAATGAAAATGACTTTTATATTCACGTTTCTAAAACACCTACACTAATACATTATCGTCCTGAATCAACCCCTACCTTACCAGACTTAGTTCTATCAAACCAAATCCACAATATTGAAGCAATCAAAACAATTCAAGCACTTTCTTCTAATCATCTACCTATACATTTTTACATAAACGATACAGCGTTAATTGGTAAATCTCAAAGTAAAATTAATTACTCAAAAGCCGACTGGGCTAAGTTTAAAACTTGTCTAAATAACAAAATTTCATTGAGCCCATCAGTTTATGAATCTAGAGAACAGATCGACAAGGCTGTCAACCTGCTACAATCTCATATTCTCGAAGCCAGAGATGTAAGCATACCTAAATCTGAAACCATAAATTCTAAAGCGCAAGAGCCCCTTCCCCGTAGTATACGCCGCTTAATCAAGTATAAAAATAGACTAAGAAGCCGTCAACAACGAGTGACTGACCCGGTTGTTCGCAGGTATTTTCAAACACAAATAAACTTTGTTCAGAAGAACATTAACCAAAAAATTAAAGTATTCAATGATAAAAAATGGCAAGCCAAATTAGCTAAAATTGACAAACCCGGCACCGGCCTATGGCGTTTAGTTAAATCCTTGAAACCTAAAACAGATAGCATAAATCGTATTATGAAATCAGATGGCACATTTGCCACAGATCCATATGGAAAATGTGAAGAATTAGCAACTGCTTTCTCAAACAACATGTCATTAACGCATAACTGGAGTAGCAGTGATTCCGAAAACATAGTCTCACGGTCAGCATCTGAAATTCAAAACTCGCCAACATCTAATTTCGATTTTCTAGTAAGACCATCCGAAATATCTAGATATTTACGTGCATTAAAAACTAAAAAAGCCCCCGGGGATGATAATATAACCAATGTTCTCTTAAAACATTTAACTAGTAAAGCGGTAGTGGAACTAACCAGAATATTTAACTCATGCTTGCGGCTTTGCTATTTTCCGGATAAATGGAAAATGGCTAAAGTCATAGCTTTAAATAAACCGGGTAAAGATCCAACTGTAGCGTTAAATTACCGACCCATAAGTTTACTACCATGCTTAGGTAAGTTGTTAGAGAAAATAATTTGCAATCGCCTAAAACAAACCACATCAGATTTATTAAAGAATGAGCAGTTTGGTTTTCGCGACTATCACTCTACAACGCAGCAACTTGCTCGGGTGGCGGAACAAGCCGCTCACAACCTCAATCTGGGAATGTCCACGGGGATGTTCTTACTCGATATCGAAAAAGCCTTTGATACAGTTTGGCATCGCGGGCTGCTACATAAAATGCTGATGTGTCAAGTACCCATGTCTCTGATAAAAATTGTCGATTCTTACCTTTCTAATCGTTTCTTCAGAGTGCACATTGGAGATGTTTCTTCTAAACCACGTTCTATTATAGCTGGGGTACCACAGGGTTCGGTTTTAGGGCCGTATTTATTTCTGATTTACTTAAACGATATACCTGTACAACCTAGAACTACTTTAGCATGTTTTGCTGACGATACTGCGTCTCTTACTACTTCAAAGGATACAGATCTTGTAATATCCCGTCTTCAAATGTCTATTGATCTTCTTCACCAGTACTTTACTACATGGAAACTAAAGCTGAATGAGGCCAAAACTGAAGCCATTATTTTTACCAGACGACGTAAACTACCTAACAGAAGACTAAAGATGAATGGTTACGAAATACCGTGGAGCTTGAGCGTCAAATATCTAGGGGTGACTTTGGACAATAAATTAAATTGGAGTCCTCACCTTAAATTATTATGTTCTAAGGGAACTCAAGCTCTTGGTGCACTCTCTCCAGTAATGAATCGCAAGTCATCTCTTAGTAGCCAAGTTAAAGTAGCTATCTACAAAACTCTTGTGAGACCTGTTATCACTTACGCCTGCCCTGTTTGGAGCAGCACCTGTAACACTAATTATGACAAACTTCAAATAATTCAAAATAAAGCACTTAAAATTGCATACAATACCCCATTTTACACAAATCTACGTAAACTACATTTTAAAATCAATTTACCATTACTAAAAGAATTCATACTTAATCAAACAAAAACATTTTATTTAATTAAAAACCCTAAACATAAAAACAAGCTCGTATGCAACATCGGTCGCAGTCGATTAAAAGATTTGCCCTACATCGACAAGTACAAACGTTATAGGTTACCCCATCACTACGTTCTCGAGTCAGACGTGACGTCGCGGGACCGGTTCTGACGGCCGGCCGGCCGCGTACCGCCAGCCCTGGTTGCTTGTTATGCACTTAGCATGCTTATCTCTTGTTATGATTACCCACAACTAACAATCATGTCTATTTGTATACGTTATAATTATAAACTATATCAAATTTGTTAGTTTAGCTTAATCGTTAAATGTTTTAATTATAGGTGGTTATTATGTATGCAACAAACGTAAGCTATATCTGAGCGAACGTAATAATAGTTATGCTGTTGTTCTAAGCTTTAGTGTAAGTATGATTTTACCCATGGCAATGTTATAAACACTAAGTTGTTAAAAAGTTTATAATGAGCGCCTATAGCTCACTAAACTGTATTAATTTATTGTTATTACTGTCTAGGGTGGAAATGTACACTAGATTAAGTAATTACATTGTACTAAATTATGTTAAATAAAGAACTCAAAAAAAAAAAAAAAAAAAAAAAAAAAAAAAAAAAAAAAAAAAAAAAATCAATTTTAACTTGGTTTTTCTGGGCATGAGACCAGAAACATGTTTAGTCATTAGATCACAGCTATCCTCAAAGATAAGTGCAAGGAAGCTCTTTGAATATTCAGGTCGTTATCTCATCCAGGCTTGGAAAGGGAGCCTAGGGCGGCAAGTGGGGGTCAATGGGTTCAAGTCTTTACTTCGCGTGTGCATACGTTAATAACCTGTTGAGGCTGTGGTTGCTATCATGTATAGTCTCATGTAATATGTACCTATGTGGTAGTTTTATGTATCACACCAAAAAAATACTCATGTAAAATGTATCCAAGACTCCCATTTGGCCCGCACTGTCAAAAAGTTATCAGATCGCATGTAAAGCCAAGCTTCTAATTATACACGCCCTAACGCAGCGGCTTACGTGAGCGATAACTCGCGAATGCGACGCGGCGGCCAAACGGCATTCGGAGATCGGCCACATAGGACACTTCCATAGGTATCAAAGGATTGAATTCACCCACACCGCGCCGCGCCGCGCCGCTTCGCGTTCGCAAGTTATTCGATCACGTAAGACACTGCCTCTACTCGTGAACTCTACGAGTCCTAATTTTACAATATGTGGCCGTTTCGCTACCGTCACAAGGGCATTAGGTGAAAAATGTATTCAAGTATACACGTACTTTAATTAATAATTAGAAATGCATATTTTATATATTATTCAGTTAAACTAAGTCTTAACTGACCATTGGTAAATGTCGAAATTAATGAATTCTAC
Source organism: Cydia pomonella (assembly GCF_033807575.1). Taxonomy (NCBI): domain Eukaryota; kingdom Metazoa; phylum Arthropoda; class Insecta; order Lepidoptera; family Tortricidae; genus Cydia; species Cydia pomonella. Next base: position 3,498,005 of record NC_084717.1, on the reverse strand, counting down.
ATACCTAGACTCCTTAACTCAAAAAATCTTTTTAATTTAAGATTAGTAGTTAAGTTTGTCAAAATGCATGTTTTATGATATAAACACATTAAAAAAAAACGAGATATGAATTTGTACTTGTACTTACAAGAACGCCGAGAATAATGTGGAAGATGGTACGAATAAAATATGGTACAAAATGCAACCAGTCGTAAAATAAATTGATTTAACTCAGAGTATCAAATAGGTCTTGACAAAGGAAGGTATTCCTTGGGCTTTTAAAATTTTACCTTCCGCGGATTAGGCTTGAGAAAGAAAGGAATTCTCAACTCTCGAACCGTGCAAATTACGTTCATTGGTCTTGATCGCCTTGTCTGAGGAAAGTTAAGGGAAGGGAAATGTACCACGTTTCTGTTCGAATGTGGTATGTTTTGGCAAAAAGCGAAGGTGGACAAGTGGTGACCCACCTGCTTCCTTCACTTTCAAAAACTGTCATATATAAGAATATAATATATGTTTGAAGATACACGTACCGGATTCAAGGTCTTATCTTATGTATTCGTGGGGTCATAGTTCATACTTCATTGGAATCTATTGGGAAATTGTTATCTTAACCATTTTCATGTAATAAATGATGGAGCTCGGAACTCGTAGATACTCGGTTTACTAGTACTAGTACTACTAGTAGTACTATTCTTGACCTGACGTTTTTTAAGATTTCCCCGATTTGATCGTATAAAGTTCGTCGATGTCCTCCCTTTCCAATTTCTACATGCACAAAACTACTTTTTATTTGCTTTTCTGTATCTCTTATACATACATACTCTGTTACTTTTTGGTTTGCAGTTGGGCTCAATGCGGCTGTTTTACAATGTGTAACATTCACGAGGGGCCCTAAAAACTATCACATTAAACTATATTAGCTTTTTTTTTCATTCAGTCCTCTTAAAAGTTCACACGTAAAAGTTCATCTGCGGTGTCCAAATATACCAAAAATATTTTTAATGTACCTCTTTAAAAACCGGTACAACAACGTTTATTGGTCATCGAACGTCCCTAAGCTTGGTTTCTTTTACACCTTTTTAAGTCACCGATAAGGGGTAATGAGGGTGAAAATAATCTGGAATTTATACTGAAAATGGGACCAAAGAAATCGTGGCCCTTTTGTTTTAGAAACAGGTAGAGATAAGCTTTGCGGGGATTGAAAAAAAAACGGCAAAGTGCGTGTCGGGACACGCATAATGGAGGATTCCGTACCTTCTGAAAGTCATCATACAAGCAAAAAGGCGTACCTTCGTCTCGTACTGCAGTCCATTTAAAAAAAGATTTTTTTTTAAAAGAATTCATTAATGACTCCACCGATCATGTTAATATAAATCATGATTCGTATAAAATGTTTATTAAACTATATTTACTTAATTTATTAAATTATTTGTACGCCCGGCGGTTCGAGCCCGGACTAATTTTTTTGGAGTTTCTATTCGATTATTTTCTGAGGTATTCTCTTATAAAAAAAAACTTTTAAGTAACCTCCGTTGTTTTTAAAGACTTATCTAATAATGTGACTTTTACTTTTTTTTAATGCTTTCACTGTTAATTAGGTACATGTATGCAGTGTCACTTAAAATACATTTTTAAATCTATTTTGTAAACTAATTAGCGGTCCACAAAATACACCTATATTCCAAATTTCATTAAAATATAGCTAGCTTAGAGTTTCTGTGTCAAATGGCTATGACATACACGGACAGACAGACGGAGACACGGACATATCGAAACTATAAGGGTTCCGGTTTTTCAATTTAGCCTACGTAACCCTAAGAAAATGATACTTTGCTCAAAACGAGCAATTATAAATGACATCTAAACCCGGATTCTAAAATTAGGTAAACGGAAAAAGCGCCTAAAATATGTGTACACAACCTTATTGCATCTATACTATAGATACTTTACTTGACTGTACACTTAGTTAGGTTTAGGGTTGGCACAAACTAAAATATAGAGTTGATATTTTATGTACGGCAGGACCGGTATGTACATTTTGTAGACGGTGAGGTGAAAGACGCAAGGGCAAAGACGAAAATTCGGCCGCTATGTGCTTAGGGCGTGTATTAAAACCAATGGAGATAGTTTTATTTATTTATTTAATCTGTATTGCAAAACACATGAAGGTACAAATGGCGAACTTAATGCCTTAGGGCATTCTCTACCGGTCAACCAATGGGTTAAACCAGAAAGATTAAATAGGTACAGTGTCTTTTAAAGTAAATGAATTTGTAACCGAGACTATACGAATATAATTAATACTAATAAACATACATACATAATTATACCAAGTGTGAATTATTAAATTGATGAAGTCTTCTTATATAAGTTTGTTAAGGAAATAATTGGGCGACATGACATGCGCTTGAATGTGAATTTGGTCTGCGCTTGTCTGATAGAGAGTGGGAGAACGTTCCAAAGTCTGATTGCCTGGATGGTGAAAGAATTGGACATGAAACCCTTTCGGTGTTGGGGGACAATGCGCTCAAGACTACGGGGGGTAATAAAGGACGTAAAAATACTTTTTTTCGTGCTTTCGGTCAATTTTTTTTTACAATATTTTCTAAACTAGTATCACTTTCATGAACGTGTACCACCCATGGCACACTTATCAAGCCCCAGCTTATCCTTGTATGAGATGACGTAGTAGATCATACGGTCCCCGCCCGTACTACTAGTAGCGTCATCTGTTGACGTGTGTGACGTAGTCGCGTTACAATTTTCAAATCTGTTATCGTTTTGATATTAGTATGATACGATCATACAAGATTTGTCAACCATAATTGAGACCATAGCTAACGAAGCTCCGTGCGTTGACTTTCGTCCTAGGTTGAAAGACATGCCAAAAATAATTCAGATATTTGGATGATACGAGTATATCGTGAACGAGATCCCTCAGGGCATCGGCCCAGATAATTCAAAGACTAACGGCCCGATTCGAAGAATGATTAAGACACGTTTAAGATCTTGGATCGATCTTTAAAAGCTCGATACCTAAACAACATGTCAAAATTGGCGTTTATTTCGATTCCGCTGTGATCCCAGTAAGATCTGTCTATGCCATTTCTAACGTCAAAGTGACATTGGTTGCCGGAATCGAGCTGCTTCTGTCAATTATACGACATACAAACGACTTCTAAATTAGAACTTATCTAAACCAGAACTTATCGTTATCGTATCTCATTCTTCGAATCGAGCCGTTTATTAATACGTCAAATGACAAAGTAATACGACCAGTTTGGCCTAGTGGGTAGTGACCCTGCCTACGAAGCCGATGGTCCCGGGTTCAAATCCTGGTAAGGGCATTTATTCGTGTGATGAGCATGGATATTTGTTCCTGAGTCATGGGTGTTTTCTATGTATTTAAGTATAAATATTTATATATTATATATATCGTTGTCTAAGTACCCTCAACACAAGCCTTATTGAGCTTACTGTGGGACTTAGTCAATTCGTGTACTAGTGTCCTATAATATTTATTTATTTATTATAATACAATCACGTAACCTGTTATTTCATTAAAATGCCAAATAAGAGATTAATATAATCGACAGTCAAAATGTCATGCCACGATGCTGAATAGGGCCTATAAAATATAAATCTAATTTCACTTCTCGATCTCGCTACGAATTGAATAACGAAAGGCAATCGCTGCTATCCTTATACCTAACCTTGCCATTAAAATCTTATACGAATGTTTAATTTCGCAAAATTGTATCTAACTACGTGTGTATTGGAAATGTTATCGTATTATACCAAAAATAAGGTTCAAAGTTTAATGCAGCATGATTGCGGTAATAACTTATCGTAACAGGCGAGCAGGCTGTACGACGATGACGTACGACAATTACGATTAAAGTAGACAGTATCAGGACGTCAATATTTTTACGGCTCTGATTGATGAAATTAGTCATGAGGCGTCATAACCAATATAGTGCTACACTGGGAGTCCATATGCCAAGTCAATGTACTGCGAAATCGTACCGTGAAAAGATAAAAGAGGGCAAATACCTGCATTTAATTGATTGATGTCGGGGGGGTACTCTGTTTTACTTTTATGCGCTTCACCTGTGAAATTCCAGCTTATTTGCCATCAAATGTATTGGAAAACGCGGTTTCGCGTTTAATGGAATTGGTTTTCGAATTTGCATTGCGATAGTGACAAATTCATTAAGAATTGTGCTGTTTTCTTCTAAGAAGTAAACGACAAAAGTAAATTCTCTGAAGTAGTTATTGGTTACTACTTCAGAGAATGATTAATAAGAAAAAAAATTGCAAAATCGCGTTTGAGGAATGTTTTAGTTTTCAATGGTTAGTCAAAACTCAGAGGTACCTTTTAAACTCGTTCCTTTAGTACTACTTAGAGGACCTTTGTATTATAAGCTGGCCAGCAATTTACCCTAATCTCACCAGCCCGCGTAGCCAACGTGCCTATCGTTCACGCTCCGTGGCGAACGAAACGCAACTGTCACACTCGCACTAATGTCTTCCACATTATTAGTGATAGAGAGAGATGACTACGCTACGCTACGGAGCGTTAACGATTGTAACGTTGGCTACGCGGCCAGATGGAAACCGACGGCAGCGCCTAAGATGAGGCTCACTTCACTATCGCTTGAAAAAATCTAGATTAGTCATACGCTATAGAGTCCCTGGCGTCGTCAAACACGCCCGTAACGCTAAAAAAACGCCTTTAACTATTTTTATTTACGGATATCCAGTGAAAATAACAATATCAAAGATTCTAGAATAAACCCCTAAGTGAGTGATTTGAATAAACGTCTCCCGCGGAGTCTCTAGATATTCCCAGAAAACATATCGATCGCAGCCCTGGACGGCAAATATTGAAGACATTTTCACTGATTGATTGAGTAGTCTCGGGGCCTAGGGTTGGCGCAAACTAAAATACAGAGTAGATTTTTTATATAGGCGCGTCAGGATAAATAAGTCGAAAGACGGATTGAAAATGCCTGGTGGAGCAATTGGTCCATGAAACACCTGATGAAAAGTAATCTTCTGATGTCACTCAAACGGTTGCTCATTGAAATGTGAAGTAATCCCAGTTCTAACCTACCTACGGTGCACAGACTTGGACTTTGACTAAAGCGCAGAAGTCCAAACTCGGGCTTTGCCAACGAGCCATGTACCGTAGCATATTAGATGTCAAGTTGATGGATCAAGTCCGGAACACCACGCTGTGCCCCAAGACTCAAATTGTCGATGTAGCTCGGAAGGCGGCCAAGCTAAAATGCCGAATGAGTTGTGGGGCAAAATCACTTCAGAATGAGTGATCACGCCGGTGATGGCGAGATGAACTGGACTCCTTCTTGAAGGAGTCCCCAGACACAGCACTGGGTAGAGATCAGTGGAAAGATTGGGGGGAAGCCCTTGCCCAGCAGTGGGACGACAAGCTCATAATAATAATAATAAAATGCGCGAGTGTCGTGGAACACTCGGCTTTAACTAAGTGGGTATATTATTATTGATAATCGTATTATATTATTGACTATGTATATTGTATTTGTAATTAGTATGCATGTATATTTATAAGTATTATCTTATTTTTTTTGAAGTAGTTTTATAAATGTGGGTTCTTTACTGCTATTACGTTTTCAATTTAGTTTTTTGCACCGCCTAATTGGTTAAATTTAGAGTTTCATTTCTCCACTACCTGATGGTGGTCTGGAAGAGATCGCTCTTTAGCGATAAAGGCCGCCTTTTGTTTACCTCTGTCTTTCCTTCTAAAATTATTTTGAGGTTGTGTAATAAAGATTGTATTACTGATTAACAAGAAAAAAAAACTTAGTCGACAAAATAATAATTATCGAATCTGCTCACAAATTTTCACAAAATAGTTCAGAAATGCGACTAAAGACAGGGAAAACTACCAAACATAAAAAAAAATTGTACAAGCTCTATCTTCATAGTCAATCAAAAATATGAAATTCGAGTGCAAAATATAAAAAGTAATTAAATATCTGCACACATATCCGGGGTTCGAACCCGGATGGTCGCTGTTACAAAGCGGCTGTTTGCCAACTGCGCCACTATAGGATACACGTAAGTCAGTGAAATTAGGCCTCTTATTCTCGAGAAAGAATTTAAATAAGAAAGGGTCATGACGGAAAAATCTGACACTTCTTTTCGGCTAGCTCCAATCCGCCAACTGTCCGATAAGGAACTTCGTTCCAATAAAGACCGGTATTCAGATTTATAAATCGGTTATCATCTTGATATTGGTATAACAAAATGCGAGATGCAATGCGAGTCGTGTCAAATTCGTATACAACAACATATTTAGACAAATATTTTGATCATTAATTTTAATAAAATCAAAATTTACACTTCTTTTTAATAAATCGCTGCATGACTTATGTTAATTTCCTATTCTTATTTGTAATTTGGATTATTTATTACATTTTATGTTATGGTGTAATCGTTATCTCACATACACTTTTAATAACAAGCCTACTCGAGTTTTAGTTATTCGATCTGTACCCCTAGTGTAACTTTGATCGACATCATAACGTGACGAACGCGTTTGCGTTAAGTCTCATTTTGTATAGGATTTTGAGTTTCCAAAACGTCCCGCTTGGCGCGCTCTTTCGGCGCGCTCGGCTTCGATTTCGAAACGAGACGTACGCGTTTGCGTTTAGTCTCTTTTTGTATTGGATTTAGAAAGAGCGCGCCAACCGGGACGTTTTGGAAACTCAAAATCCTATACAAAATGAGACTTAACGCAAACGCGTTCGTCACGTTATGATGTCGATAAAATTTACACTAGGGGTACTGATCTGTCAGTGTCAAAAGTGACAGTCTTCAAACAAATACGTAACTTTTAAAATAACGTAACCTAAAAATGTTTTAGACTTCCGGTTCGAGCGCCATATTGATAATCACGCCTCGTGATTAATTGACTTGTTTTATGCTCATTAATATTGTTTAAAGTGTAGTATCGATAGCTTATTATACAGTAAACTAATGTGGTAGTGTGCAGTGAATGGAGAATTAATCTTGAAACGCGTTTAACCACCATTTTGGAGTCAACGGCCGGTAGTCCACGTGCTACTTGTTAAGTCCAGCTATCGCTTTACAAGAGCTGATAAAATCACCGTACACTGTCTAGTACTAACCGTACAATTTTAGTCGTATTTAAAGCTCCTAATACCTTGATACTGGCGAAATAGTCCCACTGGACTGAAGCCATAATTTAAAAAGTGGCCAAGTGCGAGTCGGACTTGCCCATTGAAGGGTTCCGTACCATTTATGACTTATTAAAAAAAACTACCTAGATCTTGTTCAAACCAATTTTCGGTGGAAGTTTGCATGGTAATGTATATCATATATTTTTTTTTTAGATTTTTCATTCTGTTATTTTAGAAGTTACAGGGGGGGGGGGGCACACATTTTTCCACTTTGGAAGTGTCTCTCGCGCAAACTGTTCAGTTTAGAAAAAAATGATATTAGAAACCTCAATATCATTTTTGAAGACCTATCCATATATACCCCACACGTTCAGTTCTAAGTATGGGGAACCCCCAAAATTTATTGTTTTTTTTCTATTTTTGTGTAAAAATCTTAATGCGGTTCATAGAATACATCTACTTACTAAGTTTGAAGAGTATAGCTCTTATAGTTTCGGAAAAAAATGGCTGGGACATAAACGGACAGACAGACGGACATGGCGAATCTATAAGGGTTCCGTTTTTTGCCATTTGGCTACGGAACCCTAAAAAGAAGAAGAAGAAAAATGTTTTAGTAAAAATTTAACTAAAACATTTTTCTAAACTATTGTAAATCAATATTCAGTGTGAATAAATAAATTAATTAATTCATTCAGTTGGAATCACAAATTTTAAAATCGGCGTCCTCAAAAGGTAACCAATACCCTTGGCCCCCTTTCATGTAAATATTCTACGATTTATAGTTTCCAGCAGATACCCTTACAAAAGTATTGAATGACAAACTCAGAAACAACCCAATAGGATCGAACGTATCTCATTCCTTGGCTAATCCCCCGACCAACCTCGCATACCAAATACCCTATTAAAAACGTTGGCACCCGTTTTTGCAAATCAGTATACCCCACTACAAAGGGGGGACCTTGGGTTGGTCACAGTAAATATGTTGGGAACAGAAGGAAATACCTCTCTGTAAGGTGTACAAGATGTTGTTTCAACCCCAGAAATCAACTTAACTACTAGACAAATTTAGTATGGGAGCGCAAAAGTTTATATCAGTTGTGCTCACAATTTTAATCGGTACTCGTGTATTTAGAAAATATTTTCAAAGGAAACTTTAGGGGTGTACCTGAGCTCTTGTAGTATAAAATGGTGTAGAAAACAACTCAGTTCTGCTCGAATCTTAGTAGTTTACAAGTAATAAAATAAGTCTTTGGTATAAATTGCATTTTTGATGCATTCTTTTATCGCTGACTGTACTTTTACGTCCACAGGCAAGCAATACTCATCGAGAAAATTCTAACAACAATATTATTTTGTAGTATTTCTTATTTTCAAAACCCATTTTACCTTCAAGAGTGACTCTGTACCATACATTAAGCAACGTTCTGATTTTCTTGTTGACCTTTTTTCACTTGCAAATCTCCTGACCTGCTAGCAAGAGCTGCGTTCTCGCGCGCGAGTTCAAGTTGGAGTTACGCGCAAGAACGCAACTCATGCTAGACGGTCTGATGCCATATCGCTGAAAAACTTGCCTTCTCTGATTAAAATCTCCCTACTGTGCCCACTGAGGAGGAAAAACCTCGCTTATAAAGGTTTACTATTACAGCGGGGGCCGATAATAATGGAATTTCAATCAGTTAGGTTCGAGGTTCGAGTGAGGCCGGGGGCCGCTAAAATGACGCGACACTCTAATTGAATAAATTGCCTTTGTTACGGGTACTACTTTGGATATTTTAGACGAAGTGAAGGGAAGATAAAAGGTGGGCTGTGGAAGTGGTTTAAATGATAGGGCCAAGTATAAGTTGTATGAGTAAATACGAACACAATACAAAATACGAGGTTTTGAGGCACCTCAATTGAGGTCGCGGAGGAATGGTTGCAGTAACTTTTATTTTGGTATAAGACTTTCGAATACAAAGCTCCCGTGAGACTCAGACGTATTAAGTATTCACAACTGGTCATTCATGTTCTTAATGTCTTAAAGACTTGAAACATATGAGACAAGGCGAACTGCTCTAGACAAAGCTTTTCTTCAACCAATTTTCAACTCAAAAGGAAATGGAATACTAATGATATTAGGAATTTCACGGTTATCATTTCCTTCCACAATTCCAGCTTATGACCAATGTTACTTAGTGGTTGACATGAGTAGTTCCAGCAGAAAAATTCAACTTCAGTTCAACTTAAGTTAGTTACCTTCAACGCATGCACGTATTGGACGTTGTAAACAACTTACCTGTAACAAAAAACAACAATGTTAAAAAAAAGTGTGTGAGTGTCGTGGAACACTCGGTCCGGACGAAGTATATTATTAAGTGATAAACGTATGGATTAACAAATACAAAAAATAAATATCGAAACTGCTTACAAAATTTCACGAATCAGTTCAGAAATGTGACTTATAGGCAGGGGAACAACTAAACATAAGAAATCATATGTGTACAATCTGAAGATGATACACTTAGCTTCAGCTTCACACTCGCTTAGTCAGTCAGAAATATAAAATTGTGCAAAAAAAATACAAAAACTAATATCTTCATACACGTCCGGGGATCGAACCCGGATAGTCGCTGTTACCACCTGTTTCTAAGCGGTTATTTGTTAACTGCGCCGCTATAGAATATACGTAAGGCTACATATTCTCGACGAAGAATTTAAACAAAAGAGGCTTCAACGTGACGGAAAAATTACACATTTTTTTTCGCCTAACCCCCATTCGCCAACCGTCCGAAAAGGAACTTCGTTACGAATACGACTATTAGAAAGAGCTTCTTACTTTACAATACCTACTTAAATAAAGCATATGTTGAATTGAAAATTATCAACCTATAAAAACAAACCCCAATTTAAATTAGGACGGATCCTCGCCATTCTCGCGCGGGGATAATTTAGGCGCCAAAAGTTTAGCATCCAGCGGTACGGGGAGGAGTCGGCCGAATATTCCATTAAGAATTGCGATAAGATGGCCGACGCGTCTCCACTTTCCACAGTCTTCCGAGAATTTAAAGGATGACGGAGTTATCTCCTACTAGTATAATGCAAAACCGGTTGTATTTGGTTTTTGATGAAATTCGACAAACATAAACGGCCTGATTCTAATTTTTATAAATTAGATCTAGATATTTCCTTCGAAAAAATTGAATTTTTGACACTGATTGGTTCGATCCATATCGTATCTAGATCAAATTTTATACATATTTTAAAATTACAATTAGGCCGATAGTTTCAAACATGGAAAAGCTTATAAAATAAGTTTCCCTTCGAAGAACAAGTTTTTCGAACAAAAACAAATATTTTATCGAAATTTCAAAATTATGCTGAATCACAATGAGCACAATGCCGAAAATTTCACAGGAAATAAAGAAAACATTCAATTTAGAAATGGAAAATTTCTAATCGCATATTAGTAGTTTCCAAAATTTAACCACGTGCAAATTTTCCAATTTTAGAAAGATACATCAGTAATCACAAATGCTAAGTAACCAAAAAGAGTAAAGTAAACAAAAGCTTGTATTTAATAGAAATGTGGCAGCATTTCGGTTAAAGTAACCGTCAAAATATAACAATGACAATGAAGAACACAATGTGCACGCGTCCTGAATTATTCAGAACGGTGGAAATTAGGTGAATTCGCTAAGGTGATTAATGCGAGGCGATCGCGGCGCGAACTTATTGGAATCCGTTTGAGAACGTTTCGTTTTGCGAACGTTTCGTTTTAACTTGCTGGGCCCAGGGAAATTCAATGAGGTATTATATATAATGGAAAGATAATATTCGCAAAATGGGAATGAGGCTTGGAGGAAATTGTGTTGTGGTGATAATGTGTGAAAAACGGAAACAATTTTATTATTATTCTACACAAACAACAACCTCTCCTCCAAACAAAATTATAAATTTATAATAATCAAAATTATAAACCTACCTAAGTTACCTGGGAAATATTAATATGGTTTAGAGCTAGATTAATATCAACTAATATATGTGCGTTCTGTAAAGGTTACTTTGCCCTCATAAACCCAACAAACAAATGAGTTTGAAGATTGAAATTTAATTAAATAAAAACTTATGCATTCAGCTTTGATTTTGCTGCGTAACTTTTTCCTATTTAGCAATTTCTCCAGTCTATGCTATTTTGTGTCTTTCTTCTTCTTGTATGTTACCTTTCGTGAGTCTTAACTTGATGGTCTCATCGGAAGAACAGCGCTGGAAGCCACCAGCAACATGCTGAGATGAGGCCATTTAGTGGCACTGTATACTTTCTTTATTTTTGTAATATTATGTAATTTGTCTTGTTTGTGTTTACGAATAAAATAATTATATTCTATTATATTTCATTTGTGATGCCGCTAATTACCTCAGATCCACTTGTAGCCATTAACTTAGACTTTAACCGTTAACACAGGGTTAAATTATACGGGTAAATCCGGGTTTAACTGGTTAACCCCGAGTTAGTGGCTAACCCTCGATATATCAAGTAGCCCAAGTAGTTACTACAACACAAGCATTATTTTGTGTTCACTAAAACTGAACCAAATAAAAAATAGTAAATAACGTTTATTGCAAAGAAATGATCTCTTCCCGAAATTTCACGTAATTTTATCAGCCCCGTCTCCTAATACAAATTGGCGCAGTCAGTAGGATCCGAGCCTAAATAAAAGGAAATTAAATGTATTTATTTATTTTAAGGAGTACCAACAGCTACAAAAACATGATACAGATTTATGTTACATGATACAATACAAAGTCAATTACAGGTACTCACAGATACCAAAATAAACCGCAAAAATGAGACCGAAACAGTATCGTATCCTATTACTAGATCAACATCTATTAGTTAACTTGTCTAGTCATGCGCAACACGTGTTCGGGATGGTGCCAAACGATTATGTTATGTGATGTCGCGAATGTGGGATGTTGCGGTGAACAGTAAAACATGTCATATAGTCCACGTTCGCACCAGATTACTGCAGGTTTTCGTATTTGATCGCGTATTATCACTTCTGAAACAACATTTGCAATAATTTCGGGCGAATAAACTAATGATATTATTAATTGAGTATAATTTTAAATGACACTCCAAGTACAGCTAGTTCTTTATTCATTGAAAATTCAACAGCAAAAGAGACGGATTCCAAGTAACTGCCGCTTAAATAACTTCACAGAATGAAGTTTGAATGAATGATCGAATGATGTCACTTGAAATATCAATCACATTACTAATTATTTAAGTTACAAGTTTTATAAATTGAAAATAATAATTAACGTCATATGAATTATTTAATTCTGAAAACACTAACGGCAAGTGACATCATACGACATAGTTACAATAACCTTAATAGTATTTGCTTACAACTAACACTCGGCTTTTCCTGACATTCAAATTACGCCCTCGTAATTATACAAAAAAAAACCAACAATAAGAGAAACATTACATATCAGAGTAACTTTAGTCGCCGGTAAGCTTTACAATATAAAAAAAAACCATAATAATCAGGGTAGTTCTAAAATTTACAATATTAATTAGTGATGGTACTTATGAAGCGTGCCTTATACTTAACGTTAAACCTGAAGACTTATTGTTAAGTGATCTTGTTATCAAAAATGTATTTGTGAAAGATATTATCATCATCAATAAACTGGAAACTACAATAATATACTGTTTACAAAGTGATGAAGTGGGGATGCACATAATTAACACGGAATAGCTTAAGTGCAACTGATTGAAAGTGTAAGTGACTAAGAAAATGTTTACACGGATTGTCACACGACGTATTCTGCCCGGCCTTTCCTGACCTGACTTTACGACCTCGTAATGTTATTATATTTTGATTTTTACGTAATCATTACAGGACACACTCAGTTAATGTTTACGTAATGGGACACACCCGACTGTGATATATCCAATAGATGATCGAGAATCTGGCTCGACCTATGCTATTAGATATATTATTATTTATATGTATGTATTTTTTTTTTATTATTACCAACGGACACACCAGGATGGTAACATATGCACTGTAGATTTGATTTAATACTGTAACATAGAAATCGATATAAAAAAATATAGAATTATCTGTAAAATAAATACTACTACATGGAATGTGATAATATTTGATTAAATTATAATTGTATTTACTTATAAGAACATTTTTATTCGATAATCCTAATAATGCATGCACATGAACACAAAACATACCTATTTATAATAATAGATGTTAAGAATTAATATTATTATTTTGTACAGATTTTGTCATTTTACTTCTTATTAAGCTATGATAATAAACTAAATAAAAATATTGTGTTGTTGTTTTTATTTATCACCTGTTTACAGTGTTTACCCTTATTATAATATACTTATAGATACGCATTTAGAGTTCATCTTCATCCTCGCTCATATACTGTACAACAAACTTTTTCATTTTATCTGCTGCAATGACATTGTTGTATTTTCTACCACGCGTATTCAAAGATGTAACCCTGTAGCGATCATTATCATATACTTTTATTACTTTATAAGGTCCTGCATATTTATCAACAAGTTTGCCACTAGTAAGGCCTTTTTTTATTATCTTACGTTGTATTTGAACTAAATCTCCTACCTTGTAGTTAATACTGGGTAATCTATTCCTATCATACCTATCCTTACTTTTCTGAGAAGCCTCGATAGTGCTATTTTGGGCATGAGCTCGTAGTTCAGGTAAGTTAACAATCGCCTGCTCCTTATTTGGTAAATCAATTTCAAATCTAGGTTTAAAACCGAAAACTAATTCAAAGGGACTCTTTTGTGTGGTACTGTTAATAGTAGTGTTAATTCCCCTTTCTACTTGTGGTATATACTGCTCCCAATCATCATCATCCTTTTCGCCAGTATAAGCTATCAGTGACTGTAATATTGTACGATTATAGCGTTCAACTTGTCCATTAGCTCGTGGGCAGGCTACCGCATTAAGAATGTGTCGTATGTGCTTTGTGGTGCAGTAACTTTCAAATTCATGGCTAGTAAATGCTTTGCCGCGATCAGTAATAATGCGAGTCGGATATCCAAATGCCCTCGAGAGTAGATTTATAGTAGCTGTAACATGCATCGTGCACGTATTTGGTACTGGTTGCAACCAGGTAAACTTAGTGAATCCATCCACAATGACTAATAAGTAACTGTTTTTATTTTTTGACAAACAAAATGGACCCAAATGGTCGATATGCCACGTGTGCCATGGAACGTTGCCCTTATCAATTGGATTTAAGTATCCACGTTGTTTACCTGGTGGCTTTTTTGCAAATTGACAAGATATGCACGCCCGAACGTACTTAGTTACGAATTTTCGTAACTTTTCAAACCAATACTCGCGCTGGATAAGTTCTATGACTTTGTTTTCATTTAGGTGACCATTATCATCGTGAAACATTTTTGTTACTCTCCAGCGAACCGATTTAGGTATTACAATTTTTTGCTCTGTACCAACTTTTTTATATAAAATACTATTTTTTACCATGTAATTGTCTTTATAATCGGGGTTTTTGATATTTTTAACAATGTTTTGGATTTTCGGGTCGTCCCATTGCACAGCTGTAACCCAGTTTTCCTCACTAATATGTTGTATCGGGAGGAAACTGCGACTGAGTGCGTCTACGTGCTGCATTTGCACTCCCGGCCTGTAACGTACCGAAAAATCAAAGCATTGTAATTCAAGCCACCAGCGTCCTATCCTAGGCAACATATCTTTTTTAGTCCATGTAGCACTAAGTGCTTGACAATCGGTGTATACAGTAAAGGGCCGTCCTAACAAATACACCCTAAACTTCCTGATGCTTAGCACCACCGCCATGGTCTCTAGCTCATATGAATGATATTTTTTTTCAGTATCAGAGGTTTGTTTGCTAAAATAAGCTATAGGTTTTAAAGAACTATCTGGTTGTTTCTGTAATAAAATACCGGCTACTCCGTGACTTGATGCATCTGTGTGTAATTGAGTTTCATATGTCGGGTTATAGATTGCCAGCACGGGTTCCCGAGTTAATGAGGTTTTAATGTCTGTAAATGCGTTTTGTTGTTGATCGCTCCATTGCCATTGCTGATTTTTTTTTAATAAAAGGGTTAGGGGTGCAATTCGATTAGCAAATGACATTATAAACTTTCGGAAATAACTGGCAAGGCCAATAAACCTCCTTAAGTCGTGAACGTTCGTAGGTTCTTTAAAGTTGTTTAGTGCTTCTACTTTATCCGAAGAAGGCCTGATTTCACCTTGAGATATTATATGTCCTAGGTACTCTATATTGGGTCTTAGAAACGAACATTTATTACGTCGCAACACTAATCCAAATTTACTTATTAGCTCTAAAGTTTTTTCAAGATGTACAAATGCGTCTGAAATTGATTGTGAAGCCAGCAAAATATCATCAATATATGCTGTCGCAAATTCAAATCTAGATTGATCTAACATCATATTCATTGCCCTCTGAAATACTGACGGCCCGTTTGCTAAGCCATATGGCATTTTTTTGTACTGAAATTGTCCAAATGGGGTCACGAAACTAGTATATTGTTTGCTGTCCGGATGCATTTTGATTTGATGGTACCCTGCCGCCAAATCTAACTTCGTAAATACTTTGTCATCACTTAACCTATCCAATTGATCCTGTATAACCGGTAATGGGTAACGATCCTTTTTCGTGATTTTGTTTAGCTGACGGTAATCGACGCACATTCTGTATTCCCCTGATTTTTTTGCAACTAATATGACTGGGCTGGCGTACGGTGAGTTACTGGGTTCGATGACATCTTTATCAATAAGATCTTGTACAATGTTGCGAACCACTTCTTGTTCCCTAAAAGACATTCTGTACGGCCTATGATAGAAAGGTACTTCGGTTGTTAGTTCAATTTTCATTTCTACGTTACATTCATTTGAATTTGGCCCGGAATAATCGTCAAAACAATGGCTATATTTTTGTAATATACTTTCTAGGCGGGAAATATCTTGTCTATCTAAGTCCATGTTGATTTGTTTACTTTCACTTGATTCATTTATTTGTGCACGAGCTATGCAACGTTGTGAATACATAGTAAGCGGTTCGGTTTGCAAATTAAGTACGTTAATATAACCTACATTGCAGAAAATTTCCGTTGTTTGTTCTGGAATGTCTACTTCCTTACCTAGTTCCCTATGTTCAGAACGGTGAACTTTTATACTACTAGTTTCTGTATCGACATTTTCGTCTGTGTAAACAATGATTCGATTTAGCCCTTGAACTATTACGGTGTCATGGGGAATCTTAAGCTCAATTTTTGAAAGAGAAATTTCTGCCGCCTCCTCGCAAGCAAATGGAAGTTCCCGGTCAAAATCGTTACTCATCGTGAATGTTAAAGTATGAGTTGTTTTTGTCGCACAAACCCCTGGCTGTTCACTAAATTTCCGACCAACAATCATATCCGTTTCTTGCATATCATCCCGAACTACCAGAACTGAAGTATTAATACAGATACCATCTACACTTAGGTTAAGCATAGCTTCGCCTTCCGGGGTTGTGATTTTATTACCATATCCTATTATGGTGGAACGCGAATGTGTTTTGAACGACAAAGAAATTTTACTAGCTGCTGATAAAGTAATTGTGTTACAAGCACTGCCTAAATCAATAAACGCAGTCAGTTCATGTCCATTGGCAACAACTGTTTTATAATATTTGCGATCGGTCTGATCTACTGCCTTAATGTTAAACAGTTTGGTCTTTTTGTCGCGGTTATCTTCGGGTTTCGTGCTACTGGCGAGGGGAACAGGGGGGGCTACTGCCTTCTTAAGACTATAACATTCCTCTCGATTATGACCTGCTTTACCACAATAAGAGCACTTTTTAGACATTCTACAGTTTTCTGTTTGATGTCCTAGCTTACTACAATTACCACATCGCAAATTGTCCCTACATTGAGCGGACGTATGACCCCTTCGACTGCATGTGAAACATTTAAGTCTATTATCACTAACTGGGTTAGTATTTTTGGCGGGGGTGGGTAAATTAACAGCGGAATCAGTTAAATATGTCAATAAACTTCGCGTATCCCTACACCCTGTACCACGAGCTCCTGCCTTTAACAGTGGGTCGCCTAAAGTAAAGATTATTACATCACATATCATATCATCACTAAGTTGGCATAATTTACCTTGAGACAATTTTTTATAATAAAAGTCGATTACCCTCTCGTCCTTGCGTTTGGTGACAGTTACGAAGTCGTGTAGCTTGGCTGCCAGACCCCGTCCAACCGGGAAGTATTCCTCCAGTTTTTTTTTCCATTCCGTCCAGGAAAGTGTGATGTCTTGCAGATGCCCGAACCACAAAAGAGCATTACCTTCTAAATTCGCAGTCATATGGTAGATGAGGGTCTTTTCATTCCAGCCATAGATGTTTGCGAGTGACTCCAGCCGATGTATCCATGCATTAACAGAAAAAGTGTTGGAATTACCATCAAATTTGGGTACGTTATCGGGTTTCCCGATAAACCTGACATTGTTTCCAAAGTCTAACACGGAAGGTCGACTTTCAGTGCTCTTAAAAGCATTGTCTTGAATAATAACTGTTTCAGGTAAATAGGTAGGTACAGGCGGTACTAAAGTACTCGTGCGATTCATAGACGTATCCAAATCGTTGTGCTGATGTGGTGTATGCGTGACTCGCGTGGCCGATGCCACAGCATTATTTGGGGTTGCATTTGGTTGGGACGTAGTTATTTCCATAGTGGGTGTCCTCAGAGTGTTGTTTGTTTGGTAAGGTACAGTTTCAATAACAGGTTGATGGTTTAAATTTACACCACTGGACGTACCTGCCGTTACTGTTTCCGGTGCGTTGCTCCTTCCTTGTTCAAGTAATTGCTCCAGCATATGCTCCAACCGATCCAATCGTTCCTTGTTGTTAGGTGGCCGTGGATTTCGCGGCTTTTTGGCAGCTGGAGCTGTGACTTCTTCCGCCTCTGCTTCACTATCGAAATTTCGTCGCCGTCCGGACCGTAATCGCTCCGATCGACTACTCATTATTACTAACTACGTCAATACTAGACACAAAGCGGTAATAACGCGTGAGACAAGTATAGAAAACGAACACTTCTGAATTATTAATTGAGTATAATTTTAAATGACACTCCAAGTACAGCTAGTTCTTTATTCATTGAAAATTCAACAGCAAAAGAGACGGATTCCAAGTAACTGCCGCTTAAATAACTTCACAGAATGAAGTTTGAATGAATGATCGAATGATGTCACTTGAAATATCAATCACATTACTAATTATTTAAGTTACAAGTTTTATAAATTGAAAATAATAATTAACGTCATATGAATTATTTAATTCTGAAAACACTAACGGCAAGTGACATCATACGACATAGTTACAATAACCTTAATAGTATTTGCTTACAACTAACAATATATATCTTCCCATATCGTAAGATCAGGCAGATCGTGATATTTCTAGGTATATAGTGAAACGTGGAAATCTTTGTCTCGTTCCCTTAGTCGACGGAGCTCCGCTACGCGGGGCTCCTATTTCTAGACATTTTGCTCTTCGGGAAACTCAAGCAACCTAATCCTTATCCTTTCTATAAATTGGTTTAATGTGACTACCGTCAAAACATTACACAGGAACATTACAATCTGCCTGTTCTTAGGATCGGCAGCCAACATATATATGTCTTCCCAAAGTTCTTTAACATACTAATCTAACCTTAACAAAGGATAATTTGCTCAAATAGAATCTAACAAATTTCGCGATAAGTGGGGAAACAAAATTGGGCAAAATTTTGTCGCTTACACGGCAACGCCCTAGTAGCAGAAAGATTATTGAAAGATCGCTTATAACATTAATATGAATTGTTCTACTAAAAAATACTAGCTGGATACCGCTGGTATTGCGCCTAAGAACACCCATCGTCATTTTTTCTTTCTTCTTTTAATATGAACTTGCAGTTTTGTTTATGGTAATAGCGAACACGGATGCAAAATAATGCAAGCTTTAAGAACCGGGCCATCTTAGGTACCTTAAATCGCTGTAGAAACGAGGGCTCGAAAAACCATCGAATACCACACTGAAGAAGCGGCGAGT
The DNA here is from genome assembly GCF_033807575.1 of Cydia pomonella. Classification (NCBI taxonomy): domain Eukaryota; kingdom Metazoa; phylum Arthropoda; class Insecta; order Lepidoptera; family Tortricidae; genus Cydia; species Cydia pomonella. The sequence continues at coordinate 3,478,707 of NC_084717.1, read as the reverse complement.
TCTACCAAACTTTTTAATTAGATTTCAATCATGAATCAACTCGCTTCACTTTAACTGGGTCAAGATTCTGAACTGGAACTACACTTAGGTACCTAACTCAGTGGTATTTTGTACTCAAAAGCTAATGCTTTTGACGTAATCGTCAGCAAACGTTTTAGTTACGCTAGATCACTAAATACAGATTCTTCCACATGATTATTATTTCAGCATCCATAATTGTTTCTTGTTATAATCTCGCTCACATTATAATAATTATGTACGTAAAGACAATCTGTGTGTATACGAGAATCCTTCCATATTCGTCGACACTCAGACTGACCGTGATATAAATGTGTGGCGACAGTGAATAAGTCCCGGGGACACAATAAGTGCTTGGCTCGACGCCAGTTACGTACTTTGAGTCCACTACAACCCTTACCATGAGTTCGTAGTGACCGTACATGTGTGCGACGAACTGTTTGTATGGAACATTGCACAGCACCTTTAGCCGCCATTTACGGAACTAAAAATCGGTAGTAAGGTAGAATGAGCACAGAATAAGTAGTATTTATTATTATTCAGAACAAACACGCTACACCCCACTCCGAATAGAATTACCTCACCCCGTAGCTCTTGTCTGATAGTTTATTGACATAATGTCCATTGGTACGTGCGCAACCACATACTTTCTCAAACGATATAGGTACTTGGGTAGTTCAGCGTGCCCGCCATAAATTACACTTTACTAACAAACTATGTATTGCTACTGGTCTGTTTTCTTTTGCGCAGGTAGTTAGTCCGTGGACTCTAGGCCTGAGAAAGCGGGAGGGTTTATGCTGTGGTCAAGTATCTGGCGTGATGGACCGTCTCACAACCAACGCGGGGGTTCGTATCGTATCGCTTCCACGGATAATAAATATCGTTTTATCGTATATTAGAGAGTAACGTTTTGTAGATGTTGGCATACAACGGTATAATTATCACCACCAATCATCACCAACGATAGATAGCTTCGATAACCACCGACTCAAACCAAGACTTTTCGAAGTTCTTTTGTTCTCTATCGACTATACCATGAGAATTTTCAATAGTAACTCATACTAAAGGTCTCAGAGGACACAGACTTTCGAAGAATATCTTTGACTCCTGACGGTCGTACAGAGTTTGTCCTAGTTTTAGCATGTATATTATTTTTAAAGGTTCTGTATAAATTTAATTTTTTTACAAGTTTTGTAAAAGCCAATATTTTAAAGCACATAATTATATAATAATACTACGTCTAGCGATGACTTACAGATAATAATAGGAGTAATATTATGAGAAATCTTACACAATGTTTGTTGGACCTATGTTAACGTAAGTACTGTGTCATGTGTGTGACGTTCTATAAAGTTAACACCATTTAAAGTTTTAAATTTTTATACAATTCCAAATTAATTTTTGTCCTATTGTCCGGATCTATCTTTTGCTAGCATGATCATAAAAAAAAACTTGAAATTAAATTAGCTGTCTAGCCTCTAATTAGAATAAACGGGGACTCCTGTCCGGGATACGGGACGCGGGTGGGACGTGTCACGTCCGGGGCGGAACACAAAACATCGGTCACTTCACATCCTGTCCTAGGGCCCTCTCTCGTACTTTTTAACTTTCTTAAAAAACTTGTTTATTATTCAAAAACATGACGCATTTCTTCATTGGGTCAATAATGAGACTATTCATCCAATACATATAATGTTTGATATGTTTTCTGGAAGAACTACGAGTTACAGTTTTATGTACACATAATTATTTGAAAAAAATAATCCCGTCGAATTTCTTGCGGTGGTATCTTCTCGGGGTTGTATTTGCATTGTAATATCCCTAAATTTACAAATGTATACAAACAAAAAAGGTAATATTGTGTATTTTCGCTGGTGATTTTATTGAATTGACCGACTTTAAAAAATTTGTAGTCATCCTCATATATACTGGTACGTGTACGTACGTGCACGTGTAGAGATACAAATTAAGGAAATAATCGTTGTTAAGAGATGTTTAATATCAACGGCGATATATTACAATTTTTGATATTTTTAAAGCACTTTACCTGATCCCATATATCTGGTATTACATATACTATATCCTAGTTAACTTAAAAAACGAAAACTTAGCGCAGGGTAAGCTTGTTGGAAATGGCCCCTGCTCTTGTCTGAAAAATTTCGCTTTTCCCAGCAAAGTGCCCTTCTGGGAAAGTGCACAATTTACCAGAAAGGTTCTCCTGAGCGGCTGAAATCTGAAAATCGTAGCTTAGCAAACAAGGCGTATTCTGGCCGAGCTCTGCACAAAATTAGTGTACTATTTTAGGACTAAAATGCAGAATAAATTTAGATTCACTCATGTATTTTCATACAAAACATCACTACTTTTGCCTGACCAGTCTTTTAGTTATTTTTTTCTTTATACTAATGAGCTTTTATAAACAAAACTTAAAAAAGAATGTTAAAAATATCTTGGGTAGATAAAGTCACCAATGAAAATATATTAATCAAAATGAAAAAGAAAATGGAAGTAGTGCTAACAATAAAAAGAAGAAAAACAGCTTACTTCGGCCATATCTACAGAAATAGTAAATATGACATATTGAGAAAAATTATAGAAGGTAAAATAGAAGGTAAAAGAGGTAAGGGAAGACCTAGAACAACATGGAGTAAAAATATTAGGGATTGGACCGGTACCAAGAACGCCGCTACTCTTTCTAGAATAGCAAAGGTTAGAGAAAACTTTCGCATGATGATCGCCGACATCCGATAGGATATGGCACCATAAGAAGAAGAAACAAAACAAACATGGGAACGTTAATTGGAGCACTTTATTATTATGGATAGAGTTTGAAGGTGTTAGGTTTTTAAATCGAGAATTTTGTTTTTATGATACCTAACTACAATACTTTTATCCCGTTTTCTCCAACGGGTTTCTCCAACGCAGAAGTTGAAGTTTTTATACTTATTGATTTTTTACATGTTTTAAACAAAGGCAAATGCTTTAAAAAAAAATATGAAACTAGACTTGTATAATATAGTCTAGTTTCGTATGTTTTTTTTTTGCAAATATTATTTACAAGGTTAAAGTTGGCTTCATAAACAAAAACAGAACACATTTCTAATTTTTATTCTTTTCAGGATGTACCCTGCATACCATAGTAGAAAATTTTAGTATAAAATAGCTAGTGATATTTCTGAGGAATCTGACAAAAACATTTTAAGAACGTTATTAAGGTAAAACGCGCGCGCAATAGCCAAATTTTCCGTCGCAAGTTATGCCCGGCGCGTCAGCTAGTCGTTAGTTAAATTCCCGTATCTTATCAATGAGTTCCTTGGAACTTAGGTAGGTATGTTTGATATGACCTAATTTTCCTCATATAATAAAAAATATTTGTTGGAATTTGGACTTTAATAGTTGTCAATAGAGTTGAATATCATATCCGCCATATACAACAACTGTAACCTGACCCTATTCACGCAAATAAATAATTTATGATTTATAATTTATATTTATAGGCCCAGGCGGAGATGGCGGGATGACATGGACAGCTTCCTGAACAACTGGCCGGAGGAAACACCAAATCGGGAATCGTGGAAATCAAGGGGAGAGGCCTTTGCCCAGCAGTGGGACACTCAAACAGGCTATTAAATAAATAAAAATAAAATAATTTATATGGCTTCGTATGCGGCAAAGTGCTAAAAAGTAAGAATAGTAGTTGCGTTCGTAATCGTACATTACGATATAAGGGCAAATTATCTTTTTACACGTGTATTGTACAACGTTTTACAATATGGTCCTTTAAACTTTCGACATACGCACAACGAGTTTATGCTAGTTACCGCACTACTTGATCGCCCACATGTACGCCCACATGTGTACTGTAATAGTAGATTACGATACAAGTGCGAAAAATAGGAAATTCGAAACTATTGGCGATAAATTAAAACACGACCGAAAGGAGTTTTAAATCGACACGAGTTGCGAATTACCTATTCGCACATGTATCGTACGTTTTACAGTACATATGGCCCTTTAAATGTTCGACATAGTAACGTAATATGCTAACTTACGCACTAGTGCGGTAAAGTAGCACTATATGTACTGTAAAAATTATTACATTCACTAACTACGTGATTATGTTGCCAAAAGCGGGTCCCGGATTAATAAGGATGATAAGTTTATAAAAATAATAAAGTAGTTTAGAATACCTGAGGAAAACAAAAAAAAATACGTACTTAGAACATCCGCGTTTCTCAATGCGGTGAAAATCCCCGATACCTGAATACCTTTAATTGCCCTTAGTTCCATCCCAATCAGATTTAACCGTAGGAAAGTTTTAACCCTTTTCTCGGCAAACCGACGTCACGTGCATGGGGAGGGTTAAGGGTTAAAGGAAATGACATTTGGATGGCTAATGAGCCCTGGCATGTGCGAAATGTCGCGTGTTTAACATAGCTTTATATATTCTTGTTCACCTTTGTACGAGTAACAAGAATAATAGAAATATCTTTCCCCTTCGTTAGCCGTATGAATTTTTGACTATAATTTTCCTTCATTGGGTAATGTATTTTCGATGTCAATTTAAAGTTTATTGATATATGTTACATTTACGAAATTGCATGTAAACACGTATTAAAACGATTATGATTTATGATACACTGTATGTTTATTTGTTTAAATAAATTATACTTAATATTAAATTAGTAAATACTCTGTATAGATGCTGGTAGAGAACGCACAGTCTTCTAAACCATAGGTTTTTTTTACGGCGTTGAAATTTTTTACGACTTTTACGCGGGCAAAACCGCAGGCTTACGCTAGCTAGAAGAAAATAATTTTGGAAGCTATCAGTGAGGAAATGGGCTTATCTGTAAACAGATCGACGAGAAAGATAATGATAGGGGAGAGAAATCAAAAACTAGAACTAACTGGCGTACTCAATAAAGAGTTGGTCGAACAATTTCTATACCTAGGTCTAACATCTCTATCACGGGCTCCTCAGAAATAGAGATCCCAAGACGCTTTGACATGGCGAAAGCGGCAATGACATATCTACAGAAAATTCAGCGAAATCGGAACATAACAGTGCAGCCAGTGTACACGCTCGTATTTTTTTTTTCTGTGTGCCTCTTCTGAGACCTGGACAATTAAATCGGATCGAAAGCGCATTCATGCCTTTAAAATTTGGTGCTGGCAGAAAATGCTAGGCATATCTTGGATCGAACACCAACACCTCAAAACCCAAAAAAACTCGGATTAACCACCAGGCTTTCTACCACATGTCTCCGGAGAGTACTTGAATTTTTAGGACACATAGCTAGGAAGATTGGAGGCAACCTGGAAAAGCTTATGGTCACTGGTTCGTTGGAAAGAAAGAGAAGGGGCTGCAGTCCAACGCGATGGTCCGACCAGGTTAGCAATCCTTCAAGGTCCATGATGCCTTAGAAGTCGCAAGGGATCGGAAAGCCTGGTAATTTGCCATTCGGAATCATGTGATCCACGTTGGAGTTTATGATACTCAACACTGAGGAGAACGAAGCAAGGGAGAGGAGGTTTCATTTTACTTATTACTTATACTCGAAAGTTTAAAACCTTCTCGTAACACGTAAAATACTCGTACCTACATATTTCACGCAGTAAACTTTCATACAGCCCTAACTTTACATAATATGATTCTACTCGTATTCTGAAACCTTTTAACTAAAGCACATAATTTTATACAGGTTATGTCGGATCAGGAAGGCAATTCCAACCTACATTCTGACATCAAAATGCTGTTATATTGTAATCATTCGTCAGTACGTCTCGCTCACGCCAGTACATGTACGAACAAGTACGAGCGAAATGCACGCGCGAATAATAACAAAATGACATCATTTTTATATCTGAATGTTAGTTCGAATTGGCCTCTAGGTTATGTCGGGTCTGGGCTGTCACATAACTTGATCCGAAGCGGTTCATATGTCGATACACATTTCATTTATCTGAAGGCATGTGTAGATTAGCTAGACAGATAGTTCACTCATAAAAATTAGTTCAGAATAAAATTTTTGCTAAATAAAAAAGAAAAAAAATGTTTATGCAACTCATCCTGTTAGGTAGTAAATATGTATATGATTTTGTTAGTGTGGGTCAAATCCTGGAAGCTAAATTTGACCCACTTTCCGCTATGCCGTTCAGCAGAAATTTTGAAAACAGATGACAATGCCATATTACGATGACGGAAACATGGGGTGGCCATGGGAACTCTATGATAAAACAACGCAAACTAATTGTGTTTGGGGTTGTTAGAATTATCTCGATGAGTATTAATATATCTATGGATACATTGTTTGTCCGAAATAAAGAAAATTTATTATTATTATTAAATGTCTATGGAAAGAGAAGTACATTCAGAGCTTGTACCAAAAATGATTTTAAGTCAAAAACTTTAATTCCATATGCTGTCAAAGTCGGTGTAAAGTTCTGTTACCTTACACGGACTACATTTATAGCCTTGTTGGTTGGGATCCTACCTAGGAAGCAGGAGGTCCCGGGTTCCAATCCTGGTAAGGACATTTATTTTTTCATCACAATTAGGTATATCTTCCTATGTTATGGATATTTTCTTTGTATTTAACTCTATTTTATCTATTACATATATATATTATGTATCTTTGTCTAGTACCCACAACACAAGCCTTATGTACTGAGCTTACTGTGGACCCGGGTATGTCCTTAAACTACGTCCAAAAGAGAGCAATGGGCACTGTGAATGTCATCTCGCTTTGCGTAGTAAGGCACAACACAGCGAATGTCATTCCAGATCTAGAGCAAAGCCCAACTGCCCCAAATGGTGAGTGTTAGGGTCACCAACGCGTACGTAACTCCTCCGGAGTTGTCGTACATAGGTTACGGAGACTGCTTCCCATGTCAGGCCGTACGCTTGTTTACCACCGACGTAGTATTAAAAAAAAGTCGATTTGTATAAATTTGACCCATAATATTCATTTATTTATTTCCTTCAAACTGACTCCTCTGTCCCACCAACCGCTACGCACCTTATTAATAAATGCAGAAGCCTGGCATCGGGAACTTTTCGTTTCTATCCGAGACCGAGAACGCGTTTTATCGCCATAAAATATTCAGCAGACGCCCGGGACGGTTGAATTCAAGTAAATAATGTTGTATTTATTTTTAAACGAACAATGCTTACATTCAATTCGTGAATATTGGAAATAGAACTATTTTTAACTTACCACACGCACACATCCATATATATTTGTGTAAGTATAGTATCATAGTAGTCTCGACTTGTGTCTATTTCCATATCAACTCTTTACAATCCTGCACCAAACTAACTATTTCTGTTTAGCCCAATGGTTGACTGGTAGAGAATGCCTCAAGGCGTTAAGTCCGCCATTTGTACTCTTTTTGTAAATTTGTGCAATAAAGTTTAAACAAACAAACAAACAAACATCCACCTTAAGTATCTATATTAAGGGAGCTGTGCACGGGTTATATATAAGCTAAAAAAACCAGCTTTATAACGAATTTGTACTTTTAGTGCTCCGTATAGAACTATGTTCACGGAGCACTTATGTCACTTCGGTCTTGGAAATCAGTTAAATGCGTTTTTCTCGGAGATCTTTTGGCGTAGATAGTACGTATAATTTGGAACAGTTAAAGCAACTACTAACAGCTTATTTCTTATTTTAGGGGGGAATTTGGGTGGAATTATTTTAGGGGAGTTGAATTTTTATAGATTTCTTGTAAAATGAACGATGTGAAAATATACAAATGAATACAGCGAAAATGCACGTTAGGTACTTATTATAATCGTGTTTATACTTTAAGATACAAAAATCAAAAGTGATGCTTTTGTTTGAAAAAACTTCACTTTTAACACTGACATATCCGATCCATATCGTATCTAGACCTATTTTCATACTTATATTTCTTTATTGGTATCATGTTAAAAAAATACAGGTTTTACAATATATACATTAGTAGGTACATGACACCCTGTTAGGGCACTGCAACATTCTTAAATCTAGATTTTAACCTTTCTAAAAATATAATAATTTAAAAAAAAATATAAGTTTATCTGGATCTAGAGTAATATAACATGTCAATACAAATGAATATAATTGAATTATCAGTGAAAAGAATATTAAGTAACAGTAAAATTTATAAAATAGACTCATTTAAAAAATCGTTAACTGTATAGTAGCTGTATATTTTTTTAGTATGTATAAGTTTTTTCTTTGTGTTCCTTTTTATGTCTGTTTTTTTCTGTTTTCTGTTGCGTTGATGTATGTGCCGCCACTATCATAGTTTTAACCGAAAAGCGCCACGGATTGCCGCGGCATTATGCCGAGTGGGGATCCTATTTTAGCGTCCAATGTTTTTCTTTCTCTGTATGTTCTTCTTTTTTCCAAATGTAATGTGTTGTGGCGTTAAATAAATGTATTTTCTTTCTTTCTTTCATTCTTTCTATATTAGTAATTATTTTAATTGTTTTACAATTTTTTTCTCTACATTTTGGTCTTTGATTTTGTTTGACAACTTATTGTACATTTTTATAGCAACGACAAAGATACTGTTAGAGTGCATTCTTAGTCTTAAGGAGGGCAGCATTACCGGTTTTTATTTCGTAGCAAATGTGTTGTAGGTAAGTCTTCCCTTTTTTTGAACAATGACAAGTTAGTTCTCGCGAATTATTTCTAATATATAGATAAAATAATAAAAAATACTCACATTGCCAAGTATATATGTATATACTTGGCAATGTGAGTATTTTTTTGTATTCTATAAAATATGGTTTGCAAGATATAGGCGCATCATGGTTGAACAAGATGCGGATTAGTTCTTTTCTGCAGTAAAAAAAGAGATGGTGCATCTGTGCTGTTACCCCACAGTATTATCCCGTAGGTACTAGTATTATATGATCTGTGCCGTAGGTAAGCATTATGTAAAACTCGATAACATTGCTCTAATAATCTTTATCTGTGCCTTCCAGTTAATATGCTTATCTATGACTATCTCCAGCAATTAAAATTCAGGTACCTCTTCTAATAGTATGTTATTATAACTATAGTTAAGTGTTTGTGGAGTTTTTTGACGCGTATGGAATACCATCAATTTTGTTTTTGCATAGTTAATTTGTAGATTGTGTTCTGTTAACCAGTTATTTGTTTTATCAAGCACGAAGTTAAGTCTTTGATTTATATCCGATAGGAATTGGCATTTTAAGTAAAGAAATATCATTATTTGACGTATCTTAAAGTTCAAATCGGACAGACAGTTCCAGTAATACATCCAAAAGCTGCAAAATCGTAAGCCTTGTCTAGAGTATTTTTATACAACTTTTTAAAGTTTTTTTTTGTTCGATAATTTTACTGTAAAAATTCTTGTTATTACATTTGACATTTCCACAACAATTAAATAGTTTTTAAATCATAATTGCTTCAATAAGTTGTCGTGACAATTCAAAAAGTATGTTGTAACTTTTGACTTCTAAAAATTTACCTGCGCACATTATAGTTTTGCAGTGGCGGGGCGTACTTAAACACTATATTCCCGATGGCTTAGTTTATCCGAATATAGCCCGTTACTCACTCCCGTGCCGTTTCCTCTGTCAGCTCCACAAACGGATGATATACTAAACCCGTAAACAACGGGAACCGAATCGAGTACCTGTGAGGTTGTGACCGCTACACCACCGGCTGGCACTCGGCCAAGGGCCGTTAGGTTTTGTAAGGCACTGAACATAGAGCATTCGGTCAAACGTTGAAAATGTAGACAAAGGAATACGAATAATCTTCTTTGAGAAGAATGTTGTAATTTATAAGTATATTAATAAGTATATACCACTTTAAAAACAACACAACACATGAACATGGACACGGTGGAGGCGGATCTGCGTGAGCTTCGAGTCGACAATTGGCGAGAGGTCGCACAGGACCGAGAAAAGTGGCGCTGTCTTGTGTCGGAGTCCAAGTCTCATTTTGGGTCGCTGAGCCAACGAAGTAAGTAAGTAAGTACTTTACAAACAATCCACTTAGCATGTAAATTATCCGCAACGCAGGATTCGTCAGGTGGCCACAGGCAGGATTCGTCCCAAACAAACCAATGATGATATCCGCAACAGGCTTCGTCATTTATACGAGTAAACAATAATTTAAGCTATAGAAAATAACCGTCACGAATCGTACCTGACTCAAATGTCCCCATCACACTGGCAGCGTTACCACGCTGAATGGGAATAAGTTATTATTTTTGTATGTCACTGTAAATGTTATATTGACTTGTGAAAGAGCCCTTGAGGCCTACTTACAGAAAAAATTAAATTTAGAATTTTACAATTCTGAAGTATATAAGATTCTGTAAAAACCATAGTTGTTAGAAATACTTTGAAATTGAAGTTGCTCTTATATCGATTCGAATTTCAGATTTCGTCAGTAGTTTGCTCCGGAACCTTCGAAATACGACACCCTGTGTTTTGCTTTGAGTAAAAACTTCTTGCTTCGTGAACCTATTATCAGTTAATATTACTGCATCTTTCCACTGATTCTTCGTAAGATTTAACAAATTTCTTTATTCTTCCTTTATTGTCTTAATTTCGATGTCTACTTTTCCCTTTTTCACCCTCACAGGGTCGGTTTGGCTTTATATCTATTTATTTTCTTTATATTTTTTATATCTTTCATCAGCAGTTAATATATTTCAACTCCGCACAAAATTATTCGGGTAGTATTAGAAATTGGATAATCCTGAAAATCATTTAAAATCACTGATATTTCGTTATAATTAGAGTATCTGCCACTGTTTTTCCTTTCGGAATTACCCGAATACACCTTATTGTATAACTCTACTTCTCAACTGCTATAATTACTTAATTCCTCGAGGAACAAGTTCCACCATTTCTACTTATATATAATAGTATCTGATTAAAGTTTTGACATAGATCTCAATTAAAAAAACTCCTTCTTTTAATAGCTATATAAAATCACGCAAAATAGGCGCCAGTCATCGAGTTGCGGAAAATCACCCGAACTACAATACAATACCCATATAAAATTTTTTTTTTTTTTTTATACCACGACGGTGGCAAACAAGCATACGGCCCGCCTGATGGTAAGCAGTCACCGTAGCCTATGGACGCCTGCAACACCAGAGGTATTACATGCGCGTTGCCGACCCTTTAAAAACCTGTACACTCCTTTTTTGAAGAACCCCATACTGTAGCCCCTCGGGAAAACCTCGGCAGGAAGCTCATTCCACAGCCGAAGCACATACCTATAATTTTGTAGGTACCCTTTTAAGATAAGCAACAGATACAAAAATGCCAAGTGAACTAATTCGACAACTTAATTTATCTTTAAGTGAAAAGATTCGCCTGCCCAGTCATAAATAACCAGATTATATTTCAAATTCAAATTTACAAAAAACGCAAAGTACGCAAACTTCCAAAAACGAAACAAACTTGAAACATACCCTAATGGCAAACCTATGTAAAATTAAGCATAAAAACATTCCACTTGGCAACCCAAATTCGCACCGCACACGACTTTTCATCCCCTTAAACACCGAGCCACATTTCTCTTCGGAGCAGTCATTAAAAAAGAAACTTTAAACCGATTACAATAAGGTTAGTTTTCATAATAATGATAAGGTGAGAAAGGAGCTTGGGAAAGTAAGAAATAAGTAGCTTCTTCCATTAAGAGGCAGTAAATCTTCATCAGACTCATAAAAATATCGAGGTATCGCAGGGCCCAGGTGGGGCCGAGTCCCCCACCACCTGATTTTCTTGTAATTAAAGCGGGATGAAGTAATTTATTGGAATTAATTTGGCCTTAGGTAAAGGGGAACGTTTTTGTTATAATCTCGGTGTTGGTTTTAAGCGTCTAATTCGGAAGCTTGCATATAAAATTAAAGTATTTGTTTACATTGCGAGTTGGCTTCCACACTACTCCAAAAAATCTCTGATGATAACATTCAAGTAACATGTAAAAGTTTCATGTAATTTAAGCATGTCGTTTTAAAATGCCAGCTTAACTTAGATTGCATGGGAACGACTTTTCGGCGGCGGGTTTGAATGTCATCAAAATCTTGTGAATGAAGAGCATTTATAATTGATAACGACATTTATATTAAACGAAGCCTGTGGCGGATTATCACTTATCCACTCACATGCTTCATATTTTTCAATGATATGATATGATATGATATGATATTTATTGGTAAATATTTACATTTACAAGTCATTTTATATACAATTATCTTGTGATAGATTTTACAGTGGATGTCTCTTACAAATAATGTAATTACTATATTCATGTAAGTATTAATAACTTTCGACTCGTATAGCATTAAAAATATTACAATATATAGTAAGATAACGAGATATTATTATACTCCTATATAGTTTAGTAGGTACACGATTGAGCCAATGACCCGTGGCGATCGAAAAACTCGTCAATGGTATAGCAAGCCATTTCTAGTAGTACAGTTTTTAGTTTGCGGACAAATATTGCATCGCTAGAAGCTTGCTTTATTTCATCGTCCAGTATGTTGTACAGTCTGATTCCCATTATATGACTTCTATTATTATAGATATATATAGATTGGAAGAAGTTTGTTGTGGATTCTGTTTAGTAGCTGTACTTTTGACTAAACCTGTGCTGTATATTTGATGATGGTTGTGTTTTTTTTTTACATGAAATGTATTTAGAATTGACAACTTGGTCAAATTCGTAGTGATTATGTCGTCAGGTGACAACCAATATTAATTACAAAAAAAAAGTTAATTAAAATTAAATCTTCTTTTGGCGCAACCCTTCGGTTCAATACGGCTCTGAACTTGTGTTTTTTTGGTCTGAATTAGTGAGTTTTGGTTGTCACCTGACGATGTGCAATTATCTATGTATGGTGATATTTCTCAAACAAAGTTTTCTTTCTAATTTATACCTACATCTTAATATATGCATTTTATAACAAATACGTTTATTTCATTTCTTTTTACAGCAGTTCTTAGGTATAAAGGTTAGGTAGGTAAGTAGTACATCTTAGGTATAATGAGTAGGTAAGTATTTATCTCAACAATGTAGTGAAAAAGATGCGGGTACAGAGGGCTTACCGCGAACTACGTTCGACGTGTTTTGCCTCCCTGTCACACTTACGTACGAATTTACAAGTGCGACAGAGAGGTAACACGCCGATCGTGGCTCGTGGTAGGCCCTCAGCTTGCTGGATTTAAACCCGCCATTGGTCAGCTAATTAGAGAGGTGTCAGGATTATAATTATAACGTATTAATATACAATTGACATAATATAAAAACTGGACAAGCGCGAGTCGGACTCGCCCAGCGAGGTTTTCGTACTTTTTAGTTTTTTTTATACTACGTAGGTGGAAAACAAGCATACGGCCCGCCTGATGGTAAGCAGTGTCCGTAGCCTATGTACGCCTGCAACTCCAGAGGAGTTACATGCGCGTTGCCGACCCTAAACCCCTCCCCCCCTCGTTGAGCTCTGGCAACCTTACTAACCGGCAGGAACACAACACTATGAGTAGGGTCTAGTGTTATTTAGCTGCGGTTTGTTGTTACAAAAACATAATTTGTGAAAATTTCAACTAGCTATCACGATTGACAGCGACAGACGGACGGACAGCGGAGTCTTAGTAATAAGGTCCCGTTTACCCTTTGGGTACGGAACCCTAAAAAAGAACATTTAGTAGGCAACCATATTTTCCACTCATATCTACATTAAGCTTAACAATATCTCTTCTTTATGTACACGTTAATATCGTTTGATTTTTATTTTCTCTTTATTTTGGCACAAACAGTCATTACAAAAGAGTTACATTAAAAATATTACATATAATATTGACAATATAGTGCCGAAAACGTTATAGATTATAGTTATTAATTTTATTGCAATGGACCTGAATTAACTTAACTATAAGAAGAAGATGAAATTGAAAGAAGGGAAACGTTCAAGCGCTGACCACTATCCCAGTAAATGGTACCATTTAACATAAGTCATTCACAGTAAAAGTGACAGTGACATGCCAAGCACTAGGACGTTTACCCTCGTAATTGTTTACTACCTACTTAATATCTAAGCGTGTTATCGGTACATTATACATTATTATTACTCACTCATTATTTCATCATTTGTAACTTGTGAATTTATTATTAATTTTATTTTTCAATCCTGTAAGAGTGGTATTAAAAAGGTCTATTTCGTTGAATTATCTGTTGTAAAGATACATACTACGGGGAATAAAACTGTGAATAAATAATAGCTCTGTCACATTCAAATTCAACATACTCAAGTATAAGCTACTTACACTTAAAACATTTACAAACAAAACCTACAAAGCTCTCAAAACAAAAACAGAGCTGTTTCTTTAAATTATTCATAAGACTTCAGAAATTACCGTCCCCCAGTCAATCCCCCCTCCAAATGTCACTCTCCCATAATCTGACAAAACATTAGCATTGAAAATCAATGTCTTATTAAAAAAAAAACATACAACGGCGGCCTCGTTTTTTAATGTGCGTGTGACGAATGGAAATCATATTGAAAAATTTTTGGGTGGTGGAGGCGATGGGATGTTTTGAATTATTGTTATTTATTCCTTATGGGTCCGTATATATATCACTATATCAAAACAAAAAAAACACTTTTTTTAAGTTTGCGATACATATTGAAGAACCTTTTTTTTATTTTTCAATATAGGCATATTACAATGATACTTATGAACGTCAGAAGCTACCTAAACCATGAGAAATAAGCAAGCTTAGAGTATTCACTCCGTACTGTTTGCAATCCGGATCAGAAATGTATGAAATTATCCGGATCTGGATCCGGATCCGCGGATCTTACCAAATATTTCAGATCCGTCGTGCAAACCTTACCCCATACATAGATAAAACCTCATTTATAAAAAGTTTTGGGCAAACTTTGCGAAAACTTATTTATAATAAGATTTCAGCATAATAAGTAATCAGTTTTAGGTGAGTTTAAAACTTATTGGATAAGTAATAAGTTTTACCATACCACCCATACGATAGATAGCCGACTAGATAGCCAACCAGAGAGCCGCAAAGGTAAAAGCAGGCCCAAGCACAGATAGTTGGACGGCGTTTACCAGGATATCAGGACCTTAAATGTGACAAGTTATAGAAGGAATACCACGAATAGATCGGACTGGAAAGATTTGCTAGACCAGGCTAAGGCCCACCTGCGGCCAACGCCTCAGATGATGATAATGATACCTCCCATACCTATTATTATAAAATAAGAGCAACCTTCTATGGAGTGAGCACTATAAGGGCCGGTACAGAGGACTGCAACGCAGAGGCAATTTATTTTATATGGGAACCGCAGCTCCAGTTTCCATACAAATTGCAGCCGTGTTGCAGTCTGTGCCGACCCCAAAGCTTAAGTACATATTTATCTCTATGCCTAAACCAGACTAATGTCAGAACAACGGGCGAATATAATAAAATTAGATTCAATAATTTAACATGAACTTATTGGTACATAATCATAATCATCATCATAATCATAATCATCTTTATTTATAAAACCAATTTATACGTCAAATATACATTTTCATAAATACATTTTCGTAGCTAAGGATACATAGCCAAGATGTCCGGATATGGCACTCTCATAAAACAATGTTGTTACATGCACTCACGGATGACGTTAACGCGTTGCAACAAAGTTGAAAATTAATTGTTTCGCCGCTTGTTTGTGGTCGGTGTGGGCTGTAAACGGTGGTCCAAGTTAGGGCATTTGCATTTACTATTACAGTTGGCTTAAAGCACAGAATATGTAAATTAATGGCCCAAGTATATAGTTTCTGTATATATATTTTATACTGCTCGTTAAAGTCGTTAATAATGAAAAGTATTGTCTTTATTTTCTTATGGCCATCTTCTATTTTAAAGGTCTTTCTTTCGCTCTTATTTAATAGCAGTAATATGAAAGCAAGTATAAATAGTTGAGATGTTTTCGGCCTAAATAATAGAAAAAAGAAAGCAAATATCTTGTCGATATTTTATTTCAATTTGATATGACTCTCGGTTATTGAGAGTATTATTTTAAGATTTTAACAGTTTTATCACTTATTACCCAAATCGTACAGTTGACGTCAAAGATATGTGTACACTTTTGCATCTTAGGCGGAAAAATGTCAACATAATTATATTTGGCATCGACTGTACCAATAACTCGTACCACGTAAATTAGTGTTGGGGTAAAGTTAAGAGTAATTTAATATAAAATTGACCGGCCTCCTAACCTAGTCGGTTGTAGTAACCCTGCCTACGAAACCGGAGGTCCCGGGTTAAAGTTATTGGGTTGGATGTTATCTATGTATTTATATACGCATTTATTTAAGTATGTATTCGTCACCTATACTACAAGCATTGGTTATTCAGCATCTAGGTCCAGCTGTGTAATATTTATTTATCCCAGACTAAGCAGGAACAAAATTAATTAATTTGACAAGCATTTGTCGCTGGCCCCATGGACCCTAATGCAGCGGCTTACGTGGCCGATGACTCGCGAATGCGACGCGGCGCGGCGCGGCTGCCCAACGGCATTCGGAGATCGCCCACGTAGGGCACTTCCATAGGTATCAAAGGATTGATTTCACCCGCGCCGCGCCGCTTCGTGTTCGCGAATTATTCGCTCAGGTAAGACGCTGCCTAACACACCAATCGCTACCTCCTATGACACACCCCACTGCACTATTAAAAACGATTTCATATAGCCCCCTCGTGCAGTAAACTTGCTTTTTATTGGTACAACTAATAAACTCGTGTCAATTTCCAAAGCGCCGAGTCTCTATGGGGTTCTAACGCATATATGCCCTTTTCGCCGTAGGTTAGCTTGTTTGTGCTCTACGCGCTAATAACTGAGCTTCCGTGGTTTGGAGTTGAAGGAAGCCTTAAGGCGGGGTTTAAGAACTTGGTTAAATAGATTTTGGTGGAATGACAGCAGGTCTACTTTATCGTAGCTTAGACATTAATATTACATGTACCTACTGAATATACAGTGTGTCCCTAGCCATTGGACAAAGCCAAAATGTAAATATGCATTAGGGTATTTAGAACCAGTGTACAAAGTATCATAACAGCCGGTGTAGCGGTTTCGAAGAAATTAACAAATTACCAATTTTTACTTTGAAGCAGCCTGTATGTGTTAGTAGCTCCTAAGGTAATATCCTCAAAGAATAGTATGGAACCTTCTTGAACCTTGTCGATTATCTTTTTTATTTCTGACACTAGTACTTTTGAAAAATGTCATCATTATCAAATATTTCGAACAAATTGTCAAAAACACTGCGAAAGATTAACACAGTGTGTTTGTTTTTGTTGTCGATTATTGCAAATAACTTTTGTTGGAAAAAATATTTTTTTATCTTTATTTCTAATAAAAAAAAAATTAACGGCAGGGCATTCCTGAGAAGTAACTCTACGTGGGATTTCAGGGTTTGTCCAATGGCTTAGGTCACCCTGTATATCGTGAAAATTTGTGAATTCTTGAGGAATTAATTTTATTTATTAAAGTTCTAAAGTGACATAACATGAAACTCTGTGATCTATCGCAGAGTTTCATGTTTCTTAACTGCTAAGCCAAAAATGGCTTGTTTTCTGCTTGATTTCGGGCTAATAACAAGTTTTTTTTTAATATCTTTAGTTGATTCAGGATTGGTTAGGGATAAATCTTGTAAATGTTTGGGAAGGCTAAAATACTAAATATTTTTGGAAGCAAGTTGTAGATGGTTCTCATATCGTAGAATTTTTTTACTGTTGTTAATATAAATCGATGTGAGTTAGGTAAACCACTTAACCTATTGTTACAATGGTATTCCTTTAGATCGGATGTATCCTTGCAATTTTATTGAAGCGTTGTTAACTTGACAAAGTTTTGTACGGGAAGCACATAACAAAATTGAAAAAGGTGGAAATGGGCATATTTTTTTATTTGTATATCATTGGACACAATGGTTTTCAACAGTGTTTTCTGTAGATTATATATTTTACCAAGATTGCTTTTACATAATCTCCCGTAGCTTCGAACGTACATTTCGATATCTATAAGTATGATATGATTTAATTATCATACACGCAAGCATTTCACTCATACTTGTCCGTACATGAATTGGTACGAGCGAAATATAACAAAATGACATCATTTTGATGTCAAAATAAGTTTGAATTGGCCTAGCTCCTTGTCAAAAGTGCCAGTAGCCAAGTGGTCCAGTGATACCAACTGGACTTTTTTTATTCCACACGCATATCATCTGATGTAAAGTCCTTTTTTTAAAGTACCCCACACTCTAGTCCATCGAGAAAACCTAAGCTGAGAGTTTATTACACAGCTTGTGTTCAGTTACAGCAACCATAAGAATCGAATAAATATAAAACCCTAACAAATATCACCCCATATTAATGTTATTTCATAGCAATTAAAGCGTAAACCGGGCTACAGCCGGCTTAGGCCGACGATTGCAAAATGCGCAAATTCTATTACGGGCGAAATCCTTTGCGATCCGCGGTAGAGCTGCTTCTGTGGGGTACGCCATTTTTTATTGCTTTATTTTTAACCACCAGTTTTTTTTTTCATATTGAGAAAAAAAATAGTTATTCTCATATTCTTTAGTTTTTGTGTATAAATGGCAAGGACAATGACATATTGGAATGCAAAATTAATTAATATACATAATAAAACAAAATAAGAAACCACTAATTGCACAGCTAAACAGCATTCTGAATTTCTGATAAGCGATTAATTATTCTGTTGTGCGTGTCAATATATTTTGAGGGGGGTAATTTTTTTTGAGTGACGTTTTATTATGTTCCAAAAAATAATAATTGTTCTGTACTACGTATATGTCTGTTCTCGAAATTGAATAAATCAATTAATAATTTAATAGCGTAGATTTCATCTCACTGCTGGTCAAAATCCTCCCCTCTCTTCTATAGGTAGTGTAATTTCTAGTTAGGAACAAAAAACGCATGAAAGACAATCTTTCATTAATTAATTGTGTTACTTTTGACATCGCAGTGGACGAAATGAAATTACACATTATAAAAATGGATCGAAAGAACGACAATATGTCATTTTTCTAAAAGGTTCTAGTACGAATGAGATTTCCCCGATGACATCTCTACTTTTTACAAGAAATTCCAGTACATTATTAATTTCACCTGAACCAGAAAACCGTTCTCTTGCGGTTGTATCTTCAACTGAAACTAGACAGTATAGGTATCGCCAGGAGAATTCAGGTGAGTGATTATGATTACACACACAGCTACATAGAGTACTAATCGCAAAAACAATATTGAATGAATAAATGAGTGAATTCACTGTATCAAGCGCACGATTATTAAGCCAAAATAAAAACCTTGAAGAAACATTATGGTCCATCTTGCAGTTGTCAGTTCACCATGCTATCAGTAAGCAAAATAGTACATTATTGTCGAGGCTCGGAAGTAGCTACTTGCTGGCTGAGGAGTTTTATTGAATCCGGAGCCAGCAAGTAGCCTTTCAGCAGAGTCATATACAATATGCTGGTTTTCTCTAAAATGGTGCAAGAAATATAAATACAATATATATCTTCACAAAAAAATTAAAAGATTTGCTTTGCCGCCTTTATATTTATTTCATAAAAAAATTGAAGTACATTTTTATGCCGAAATACGCCAACCTATTTGAGACAGAAATAGTCGCGGTACCGACATTATAATAATAAGTACCGATCATCTGTTTAACGGACCTATGCCTTCATTTGATATGGCCATTTCGACTTTTTTTTAAGTTTGGAACTCGTCAAGGAATGGAATTTGTATGCAACATTGAAGTCCTGAAATCGAGACTGCAATGTTTTTAACTTTTTAATTTTTGACGGACCATAATCTACGCACTTCGCGACCTATTTTTACGGGCAAAGTCAGCTTTGCCGTCCATTTTTAGGGTTCCGTACCTCGAAAGGGAAAAATCGGAACCCTTATAGGATCACTTTGTTGTCCGTCCGTACGTCCGTCTGTCTGTCTGTCTGTCAAGACCCTTTTTCTCAGGAACGCGTGGAGGTATCAAGCTGGAATTTAAATCAAATACTTAGGTCAACGCGATCAAAAGATACAGCCGTTTATGCC
Source organism: Cydia pomonella (assembly GCF_033807575.1). NCBI lineage: Eukaryota > Metazoa > Arthropoda > Insecta > Lepidoptera > Tortricidae > Cydia > Cydia pomonella. The sequence continues at coordinate 3,458,542 of NC_084717.1, read as the reverse complement.
GAAAATTTTCGACACTCGCAAGGGAATCAAAACCTACAGGGTACTTCCCGTGAACTCTCTTGATCTTGAAATTTGGTACGAAGCAACGTCTTGTAGCAAATTTTTAGTTATATCATATAATAATATATAGCTGCAGGTTTGTACGGAACCCTCGGTGCGCGACTCCGACTCGCAATTGCCCGGTTTTTTTTAGAAAAGGAATTATTAATTTCAAAATTTCGCTGTCATTACATAATTTTGTTGTTGTGTACGTGACTTCAACACTCGCGTCCATACCTAAACTAAACCAAAATAATTCGAGCAGAAAAACTCTTCCACAATTAAAAAGCTCAACGTTGATTTGACTTGCTTGGCACTCAAGCCTTTTTGATTCCAAGAAACATTTAGAGATCCAGTGGCATCGAATTCCTGATTGTTTACTTACGCCTCTGTAATACGGTTACCAGGAACCCTTGTTACCTAAGGCATGAGATATTGTAAATACGTGTACCTACATATATAGCAAATACCTATATAGTTTTCGGGATAAGAAAGGTTAAGATGTCGATATTTCAAAGGCGATAAACGATCTGGCGAACTTTGTGATAAAACAATGCAACCTCATTGAGTGAGTGCTGTCGTTATAATCGCCTTTAGATTCTTAGTATTTTAGTATAAAGTTTAGTTAGCGATTTAATTTGTATTAAAAATTATTTTTTAGATGAAAGTAAATGAAAGAAAATATTACTACTATGGCACAATCTTATACAAATTGACCTAGTCCCACAATAAGGGCCACTTGCACGTTCCAGAGTTAGCCAACTCACTCGGAGTTAACAGTAATACAGCTTAAAGGTGCGACCAGTACCCCTAGTGTAAATATAGTCGATAGCGAAACGTGACGTACGCGTTTGCGTTAAGTCTCATTTTGTATGGGTTTTTGAACAGCGCGCCAAGCGGGACGTCTTGGAAAGTAAAAAATCTCATACAATATGACACTTAACGCAAACGCGTACGTCACGTTTCGCTGTCGAAAATATGTACACTAGGGGTACAGACCGCAGCTTAAAAACGGTCACGATACGGAATCGCAGTGACGCGTCGTATGCGTACCGTTTTTGACGCATGCTCACACCGCTGCAAGTGATAAAAATGCGACCATGATACCGCCGCAGTACTAGACATAGATGCGTTTCGTATATGTTCATGCCAAGTTTCATGTAATTTAAGCAAGTGGTTTTAAAATAAGAACATAAAGTACCTCCACCGTACAGAAAACCGCAGCCAAATAACACTAGACCCTTCTCATAGTGTTGTGTTTCTGCAGGTGAGTAAGGTTGCCAGAGCTCAAAGAGGGTGCGGAGCGTTAGGGTCCGCTGGAGTTGCACGCGTACATAGCCTACGCAGATTGCTTACCGTCAGGCGGGCCGTATGCTTGTTTGCCACCGACGTAGTATAAAAAAATCGATTGTATGGCGGCGCTTAGGTTTGTGTGACTCTTAATCACAACGACCCGATTGGATAATTCTTCGTTGTGTCGTCGAGAATTGTTATATATTGGATGAGCAAACTTTTCAAGTGCCGTAATTGAGTTCACAAACGTGGCACGTAAAGAGATTATGTTAATATTTTTCTTGTTAGACTGATCCAGTTTTGGGAAATGAGAAAATATGAGGTTTTTGTTTCAAATTTCTGTTACAAATAATGTTTAAAATATGAAGTTTATATTTTCCGTACACAGGGAGAGGTGTTAGGCCCTGGGGCTCCATAATACGTAGAACGTTTGCCGTGACCAAAGCTTGCCTTATCAAATCATTGATGGCACAGTGCCTAAGTATCCTTTCCACACACCGCAAGTAGTCACGCGGTGCCCATGTCGGTGGCCGAACGTAAGATCAAGCAGATCGTAATGTTCCTGTGTAATGTTTTGACAGGAGTCACATTAAACCAATATATAGGTAGTAGGATCTTTGGTTGCTTCAGATGTCCGAAGAGCAAACTGTCCAGAAATAGGAGGCTCCGTCGACTTAGGGCACGAGGCAAAGATTTTCACGTTTCACGATATACCTAATCTTACGATCACTACGATCGATTTTTTTGTCGACTTTGGACATCTCTCACGCCGCTCCCCGGATAGCCTAGAGAGAGTTATTATGACGGGCAAAGTTGAAGGCACCAGACCTCAGGGCCCTCCCCCTACTAGATGGTGTGCTCAAATCACTGCACCTATGCTATTAAAACTGCACGAGGCGTCAACTCAGGAAACGAGACAAAGATTTTCACGTTTCACGATATGCCTAATCTTACGATCACTACGATCGATTTTTTTGTCGACTTTGGACATCTCTCACGCCGCTCCCCGGATAGCCTAGAGAGTTATTATGACGGGCAAAGTTGAAGGCACCAGACCTCATGGCCCTCCCACTACTAGAGAAGAGAGAATCTTACGATCGGCCGCCGACATCCATATGCCTCATAAAGCTACAAACTACACAGTGCAAGTCCACTTCGATCAAAGTTATAACTGGATATTGGTAAAATAATACATTCCATTTAAAAACAGTTCATTAAGCAAACGATTTTAATTTAATTACGCGTATTCATTGCCGAGCCTTTCAATTATTCATAAAATCACTCCCGGAACGATGACAGGAACCCATTACGCAAAACAAGCGTAAATGACAGGACAGTAAGTTTCAACTGGGACTTTATTGGCGCAAAAATAGGGTTGAAAATTGAAAATGTCTTTAAATGTCATGGTATCACGGGCACACGTCACAATATTTGACCCTTTAACGCCGCGATAAACGTAAACTTGACATATGTTTTAATGTCGAGAGATAACTGGCATCTACCTGAATAAGCAATGCAAAATTAGATCTACTGGACAACGAGATCATCGACATAGAGGTTAAACAAAAACACATTTCTATAAAAGTTACTTCTGTGGGCAAAACACCAAAACTTAACAACCAGGGTATGTATATTTATATCACGTTTTTCTTATTTAAGTCTCCAGGAAAAATGTATGCCGCCTGCAAGGGTGCAGTAGTATAATTAGCTTTAGATTTTCTTAACTTTGCGATGTCTACAAGAAAAACGTGAACGAGATTAAGCATACAGTATAATGTGTATAACGAATAAATAGCTCAGAGAATTGGCATAGTTAAGTGGCAATATGGATCTTAGAAAGTATAGTCACTAGGGCTGAAAGGTTCTTCACAAGTAGCTCAGCGAATAAGTTATTCAAAATGACCATAAACAAGGGTTCACTTTATTTTGAGTCATCATTCTTTGTCCCGTTTACGATGACGTAGCCTCTTTTTAGGGTTCCGTAGCCAAATGGCAAAAAACGGAACCCTTATAGATTCGTCATGTCCGTCTGTCTGTCCGATTCTGTCACAGCCACTTTTTTCCGAAACTATAAAAGCTATACTGTTCAAACTTGGTAAGTAGATGTATTCTATGAACCACATTATGATGTTTACACAAAAATAGAAAAAAAACAATAAATTTTGGGGGTTCCCCATACTTAGAACTGAAACTCAAAAAATCTTTTTTCATCAAACCCATACGTGTGGGGTATCTATGGATAGGTCTTTAAAAATGATATTGAGGTTTCTAATATCATTTTTTTCTAAACTGAATAGTTTGCGCGAGAGACACTTCCAAAGTGGTAAAAAGTGTGTGCCCCCCCCCCCCCCCCGTAACTTCTAAAATAACAGAATGAAAAATCTAAAAAAAATATATGATATACATTGCCATGCAAACTTCCACCGAAAATTGGTTCGAACGAGATCTAGTAAGTAGTTTTTTTTTAATACGTCATAAAAATTAAAAAAAAAAATTTTTTTCATCAAACCCATACGTGTGGGGTATCTAAGGTTAGGTCTTCAAAAATGATATTTAGGTTTCTAATATCATTTTTTTCTAAACTGAATAGTTTGCGCGAGAGACACTTCCAAAGTGAAAAAAAGTGTGTCCCCCCCCCTGTAACTTCTAAAATAACGGAATGAAAAATCTAAAAAAAATATATGATATACATTACCATGCAAACTTCCACCGAAAATTGGTTTGAACGAGATCTAGTAAGTAGTTTTTTTAATACGTCATAAATGGTACGGAACCCTTCATGGTCGAGTCCGACTCGCACTTGGCCGCTTTTTTCTCCTATCGTCATTTCTTCGTCACTTCTCTCACATAGTCCCAACTTTTCCATGGTTACCTCATCTTTCCCTCTTTCCATATTCAATCACAAATATACATCGCTGTAAAACCACCCACTAGGTATCCACTGCATGAGCCCGATACTCATTTAATAACTTGTTACAGTTTTGATCTTATTTTAAAGGGGTTCGCTCATGGTACGATTAATCGCTACGATCAATCTGACGAAAATCGTGACGATCGGTCGCTTCGAAAACGCCAGTCAATACGCGGTGCAATTGGTAGTTACGATCGATGCGCGATCGAGGAATGCAAGCCGTGCGGCGCCTGCGTCAAGAATGAGACAAAAAACAAATTTCGTTACGATGTTCATGATTGCACAGGTTTTTGATGCGATTGCCGATATCGTCTTCGATCAAGTAAATCGTTAACGATGTTAACATGCACTACCGATCCGTCGTTTTGATCGGTTTGGAACTATAGATTGTAAAGATGAATCTTACCGTGAGTGAACCTCTTAAAACGACCAGGGTGCTCAGCCAACGTGCCAATCATTAAAGCTTCTTTTTTTATATAATAAACAGTGACAGTGACAGTTGCGTTTCTTTCACATGAAAGAAAGTAACAGTCGTATGTGAGATGCGCGCCGATCACCAAGCCGATCGTCAAGGTCGTATTAAAACCAGTAAACTCATAACAAGTTGTTAAAATCTGAATCGGGCACGTGCTTTTCCAATCAATATAACGCACTGGGAACCAATCAATTTAATGGACACTTCAAGTGCGGTGCGGCATTTCGCACATGTGTACCGAATAGGGAATTGATCGTTGTGAGTATTCGTTACTTGGGTTGTGTTGTGTTGCAATATATGAAACCAACGCGAAAGGCTAAGCAAGGACTCAAATATTTTATTTTATTTATCATAATTAAATGTTGCAATTACAAATTAACAAAGCCGCAAAAACTATGTTTAGTTTAACCCTTGAGTTAGGTAGTTGTCATTCTACTATTATACCATAATTAGAAGTTATTTATTCAGATAGACCTTGAATAGTTTGTGTATGAAAGGATGTCCAGGGTGCTCTCTGCTCTATGCATTCATTCGCAATGTGTCTATGCAATTTTGCAGTTAAAAGAAGTACCTACATACGCAGACACTCCATCTTATTATTCGTACTTACATACATAAATAAAATAGGCCTCCGCTGTCCGTCGGTCTGTCACATCGACCAACAAGAAAAGAAGCAGAAAAACAACTGACATTTATTTAAGTAATTGTATTGATATTGTCGCTGCAAACAGCGATATAAATTAATATACAAAAAACATATAAAAAGTGATCAAGGACTAAAGGAAAAAAAAGTGTGATGATACGAAACTCTCGGGGTATGAATCCGAATCCGACCCACACTGATACAAACCTATAAAGCAAACATTTTCACATCGAAGCCATATCGCAACAATAACATTGTGAAGAGCCATCAAATAAAAAGCGTCGAATTGTGACATAGAGCTTTAAATAGAGACAGTCAGCATCAAAAGTAAGCGGGAACTTAACAAAATACACGGTGTTTTTTAGAGTGAGAAAAAGCTGGTGGCCTAGCGGTAAGAGCGTGCGACTTGCAATCCGGAGGTCGCGGGTTCAAACCCCGGCTCGTACAAATGAGTTTTTTGACACTTATGTACGAAATATCATTTGATATTTACCAGTCGCATTTCGGTGAAGGAAAACATCGTGAGGAAACCCGACTAATCCCAACAAAGCCTAGTTTACCCCCTGGGTTGGAAGGTCAGATGGCAGTCGCTTTCCTAAAAACTAGTGCCTAAGTATGCCAAATCTGGGGATTAGTTGTCTAGCGGACCCCAGGCTCCCATGGAATGCCGGGACAACGCGAGGAAGAAGAAGACGGTGTTTTTTAGAGTCCGTTAGTTTCAAGGGTGCATTCCTGAACTTTAAGGCCTGTTCCACAATGTCCAAGTAAAGTCCTGAATAAGTTACTTGCCACTTATCTGACGAATAAAGGCATCGTTCGCATTTCACAATCTTCAAATAAGCTTAACTGGTAGATAAAGTGCTAAGTTTTGCAGGTAGTTTTATCTGCCAGTTAATTTATTTGTTAATCAGCAATCCAATATTTGGACATCGTGAAACAGGCCCTAAATTAAGTAACTTTCCCAAAGAAACAAAGAATTGATATGTCAAAGTTTTCAATTGTTTGGTGGATTTAATTACTTTTTATAAAAAAATAAATATAAACGTAAATTAATTATGCCATTCGTTTTCCTTAAATGTACCATACCCCGAAGTTAACGGAGTTAAAAAAAAAACAATTTTGACGGATACTTTTGAACGCAAGAGATAAGAGATATATCTGCATTTGGAAAAGTATTCCTGGGTGGCAGATACTTTTGATGCGTCGTTACTGTCGCTACTATTGATGCTGACTGTACTTATTTTCTTAAAAGTAAACAAACAGACTAACACTTATAATCACACGTCATAGCAAACATCAAAACCGTCATCATTAATTGCATACATTTCGCAAGGCGCCCGCGGACACTCGTATCTATGTCGAATACAATTCAAGTCCACCCACGGACGAATACGATACACCGTAAACAATGCTGAGACGCTGTTGCTGATCACGGATTACGTGGTACGAGAGATACGCCACTTTCGATAGAGATAGATGGTGGTATTCATAAACGCTATACTGGCCTGAATTAGACTATGAATAAAAGAAAGAATGAAATAAAAATATAATGGACACCCATAACAGATGGAATAAGATCGAATAGTTTAAGATGAAAGTACGTTTTTTTACTGAAGGTTTGAAGGTCATATCGGTCCGGAAATACCGCAGGTGGCAGTTCATTCCACAGTTTAGCTGTGCGAGGCAGGGAGTGTCTAGAAAAATGCACAATTCAGGACTGTGCAATGCAACTCTCAATAATGTGACGGACTATTCACTGTCGTGCTCAACAGAAAACTGGTATTTGAATGCGAAATGAGTAAAGTAAGCTGTCGATCTCTATATTTAACGACAAGAGGAGATTATTTAGGCTTACGCTGATGGTCGAGTATATAATATATTCTTATATTAAACAGAAACTTCCCATCGAAACTTGCATCCTTGAACACAAAAAGGAACAATGTGGACATACTGGTGTAGTAACAACTTATTTACCTGCATTAAATAAATATAAATATTATAGGACATTATTACACAAATTGACTAAGTCCCACAGTAAGCTCAATAAAGCTTGTGTTGAGGGTACTTAGACAACGATATATATAACATATAAATATTTATAAATACTTAAATCCATAGAAAACACCCATGACTCAGGGACAAATATCCATGCTCATCACACAAATACATGCCCTTACCAGGATTTGAACCCGGGACCATCAGCTTCGTAGGCAGGGTCACTACCCACTAGGCCAAACCGGTCGTCAAATGTTAAATGTTGCCGGGCATTAAATGTTGATATTTTCGTTTTATTTTATTGCAGTACCTAGTGGCGTATCTGCTACTTGTATTATAATATTGAATCAGTGGCTGAACCGCTATTGGTAATACTCTGATGGACACGCAGAATGTGATTATATAATTTTGAATATTTAAAAATTAATTGTTGTTTTACAATAACCAATTGGGTAGAAAATAGAACCCAGGGTCGCGGCAAACGGTGGGAGACGGCACAAGGCCTTTGCCCAGCAGTGGGACTCTAGGCTCACTCACATAAATAAATAAATATAATTATTTCGTAGATTGCTTTCATAACTCACACACAACACTATTATTTTTTTTACTAATTGAGATTGTTTGAGACCAAAATACATACCTATTTAAGCGAGGGTTTTCAGAAAAAATGTACCGTTTACTTCTTTTCACAAAACGAAAAAGTTGTGGTTTATTTCGACTCAGAATCTTAGTAAGTTTTGCTGGTCATTTCCGCAAATCGACTCAGAAACACGAGGACTATTGGTTGAAAATGGGGGCCAGTTTTGTCGGGTTCATACAAATTTTATGTAAAAATGCGTCACAAAAACGTTTTTTGTTTTTAATTTTTGTTTTCCTTTTTTAAATCGTTAGTCCTCGTGATTTTGAGTAGAAATAACCGAAAAGTAAATAGTTTTTCGAGAAAAAGTAAATGGTTCTCTTTTTACCATTTATAACTTAGATTTATTGCCTATCCATAACTTTATTTCTGATTCAAGCAGTTATTTTAGAAATCGTTCTATTTCCAGCGTCATAGATCGAGTCATCCACGATGACGCGCAGATTTGTCAAATCTAACCTATAATAACATGACAATACCACTTAAGGCACGCGTCTTCTCGAATGACGCGATCTATAAAACATTACTCGATAAAACATTTTCAGCTTTTGATTTATTATAAATGTCAAAACAATGTCACTCCGATACTAATTTGATCAAAATATGAAACCCGTGTCACTCAATAAAAGTTCAAAATAACTTTGAGTTTATTTTTATCGACACGAACCTTTACAATTGTGTATATGAAAGTAGGCTTCATAACGTTTTTTTTTTTTTTGCAACACCTACTCTTTTTGATTAATTGTTTTTGTTTCCGCTACCCATAGGTTGTCTGGAAGAGATCGCTCTTTAGCGATAAGATCGCCTGTTGTCTGCCTCTAATAATCAATTGTTTTTCTTTAAGCTGTATCTTTTAATGAGGTGTGCCAATAAAGAGTATTCTATCTATTTATCTATCTACAATTCAAAGAGGAGGATTAGGTAAGAAACCTCTATAGTTTGGACTCGTGGTGCGGCCCCGATACTTTAGCAATGAATTACATCATCATTATCATCATCGATTCCTAGCCGTTTTCGGCAACAGCAACTGCTTTTTACCGCTGAGTGTCGCTGGTGCGCTCTCAGGTAATTGAGCTACGAGGCCTACGAGTCGAGTTGAGCTGGAGCGAGGCCAGAAGGCGAGCTGTAGATAGGAAGGCGCGGCGCGAGCTTGTAAAGGCCCTTTGCACCTCTGGGGTGCCTTACAGTGGCGAATCGTTCAAAGTACACGAATCCCACCGGCTTGTCTAATTCAGCCCGTTGAGTACATTCACGAAAAGGAAAGCAAAATTAGCTCCGGGTTCCCTACGAATATTTGTGACGCCACTGGTGCCTTAGGACAACAACAACAGTTTAAATAGTTAACGAATTTGCTCGCCCCTTGATGTCCCACTTATACCGGTTTCACTGTATTAGATAATTGAACAATACTTGAACATAACTGTTAATAAAAGTACGAGTAAAACTGCCATATTTCAATACCGCTCTGCTTTTGACACTTTTCCCATGTCGATGAAAAAGGTTTCACTACAAAAGTTTTTGGGCAGGTACTTACATGAGTGAATAAAGCATAAAATACCTCATCATAGTTTTGTTCTTTTTTAGAGTTCCGTACCCGAATGGTAAAATTGTCTGTCAGTCACCAGGCAATAAAATAAATATTTAAGTGGGGCTCTCATAGAACAAATGTGTAAAGGTTGTCTGGAAGAGATCGCTTTTTAGCGATAAGACCGCCTGTTGTTACCTGGTTCTATTTTCCTTTAAAATTCATTTGTAGTTTTACATGTATGTAAAATGTATAATTGTTGGTGCAATAAAGAATATTTACTTACTTACTTACTTACAACAAATGTGATTATTTTGCCATTTTTTGCATAATGGTACGGAACCCTTCGTGCGCGAGTCCGTCTCGCACTTAGCCGGTTTTTATTTATAATATAGGAGGCAAATGAGCAGACGAATTGCCTGCCTAGCCAACATACCAATCTCTCTAAAGTCAGACCAAGGTAAGTTGGCAGCGATTTTGGCAGTCCAGACAGTGCAAATGTTATTTTAATCGTCAAATCTCTATGAAATTGTGACGTATACTTAACCCTTGCACAGGCCGGGCTATCACAATCGCTGCCAACTTATATTGGTCTGACTATCAGTCTTCTCTTTTAGTGCGACAGTGACTATTGCGTTTCGTTCGCTACGAAGCGTTAACGATTGGCGTGTAGGCTACGCGGGCTGATGATTAATCGATGGTTGATGATGATTGACGGATGATTGATACCACTCACCGCCTGTATAAAGAAGTCCTCGTGCAGCACGCTGACGATGCCGAAGTTGGTGAACTTGAACACGCGGTCCATGATCCACATCAGGTTCGAGAGTACGCCCGGGCGCGGGTTCCACGCCCCCATGAGGAGGGGCACGTCGCCGGTGCTCTGGTGGTTGGCCAGGACTAGCGTCCGGTGGTTGCCGCAGGCGGCGGGCTCGTCGCCACTTTCTAGAACTGTAGACAAAGAAGGGAGGGTGTTAGGATGTGGATTGATTGTGATCAAATGCATTATAAAACAAATTACCGTCAAAAAAAAGCAATGAGAAAAACTATTCCTGCATGTATATGCATGTCCGTCATGTACTTCTTGGGACCTTTCTAATGACCCTAAACTCGATGTGTTTGGGTTCTTCCATCGAGGAGTTCCTTCGGTTACCTTCTGTCTGTATCATCAGATCAGCTTCATGTTAACACATTATTGCATTTGCAGTACTTTTGCATCAGGAAGTGGTTCAAATGGAAGTGACCATATTTGCATTAATTATACAAACAAAGAACCAAATATACGCAGTAGAGCTAAATAGAAGTGTGTAAAAAAAAGGTCGCTTCTGTGGACGATACAACCACTACCTAAAGGTGGTCTGGAAGAGATCGCTTTTTAACGATAAGACCGCCTGTTGTTTACCTCTTCTTAATGTGTTGTACTATTTGTATTGTTTCTGTATTGAGGTGTGCAATAATTGTTATTTACGATACAAGTGCAGAAAATAGAAAATTCGCAAAGAGTGGTGATAAATTAAAACACGACCAAAGGGAGTGTTTTAAATCGACACGAGTCGCGAATTACCTTTTCGCACGTGTATCGTACAACGTTTTACAGTACATATGGCTCTTTAAAGTTTCGACATATGCACGGAAAGTCCTCATTCCCGCACGCGTGCGGGAAAGCAGCACCATATGTACTGTAAAGTATATGTATTGTATTATACAATAAAAGTTAACGACTCTGGTACCTACATAATTCGTCAGGTGACAAGCAAAACTCACTAATTCTAATTACCATCACAAGTTCATAGCCATAACGAACCATTTTACTACTGAGATAAGGTTGATTTTGGTTAATTTTTTTTTTAATTTGTGAGTTTTGTTTGTTACCTGACGAATATAGATACTGAATAAATCAGGTTTTACTTTGCGGGAAATCCATACCTACTAATTAAAACAAAAATGTTACTTTGCTTATCCGCGAAAATATTACGTGCTAGTCAATCAGAGTACATACCGTTTTTCTTATTTGAGTCACAAGTACTGAAAAAATGTACCTCCGGTCTCCATCATCAGATCAGATTGATGGTACCATGATATTGCATTGTCATTGTCACCCGACATATATATGTATGCATTAATATATTTACCTAATGTTTGGAAGTGAAATTTAACTTTTTTTTATGATAGAGGAGGCAAACGAGCAGACGGAACACCTAATGGTAAGCGATTACCACCGCCCATGGACACCTGCAACACCAGAGAGTTTGTAAGTGCGTTGCCGGAATTTAAGATGGGAGTACGCACTTTTCTTCTTCTTCTTCGGCTAACTTGCAAGTTTGGTCCCAATCATTAACAAACTTACATACCTACTAACAGGGCAAGTTAAATAAAATGAGCGTACAACATCATCAAACTCAAAATCAGAAGAACAAGAAACACTCACAATTATAATCACTTAAAATTTGCCTTAGACACGTCAAGCTACATCTCTCACACTCTCCAGGAGGTATCCATTACCAATATTGTTTAAATTCTACTAGATACCAAATAAACTATTTTGATTTTGATTTGATTTGATTCACACTCTTCATCTGCTGAACCCTTAATATTTGTATACATTTCTTGCACCACTGGTAGCATTAACTACAAGGTAAAAAATCCCCAAGAAACGATTACCCGCGCCGCGGGACCAGAATACCGTCAGCAAACAAAACCTCACTCGCAGCCTCAACTATTTATACGACAAACATACCCACTCCCACTACCCCATTTAACCTATCCTTAACAACTGAAATACTACCTTAACCATCTTGTAATAACGTTCAAGTTACAATAGAGGCATGAGGTTTAGAAATTAAGCACTTATTGTGCGCCAGGACTAGATTAAGCTTTTAATAAAGAAAAAGCGTTAAGTCTCAAAATTATGTCGCAAATGTTGCTTTGAGATAAATTTAGTGTCTTAATGAAAGTTTGTTTTACATGGTGATGTAAATTGGATAACAAATAATTTGAAAAGGAGGAGATTTTTATATCGAAATGCCTACAAGTCAACAAGTCGCAATATATATATATATTTTATACTACGTCGGGGGCAAACGAGCATATGGCCCGCCTGATGGTAAGCAGTCTCCGTAGCCTATGTACGCTTGCAACTCCAGAGGAGTTACATGCGTGAGCTCTGGCAACCTTACTCACCGGCAGGAACACAACCGTATGTGTAGGGTCTAGTGTTATTTGGCTACGGTTTTCTGTGAGGTGGAGGTACTTCCCCAGTTGGGCTCTGCTCTAGATCTGGAATGAGATCCGCTGTGCTACCACACAAAGCGAGATGACATTCACAATGCCCATACCTCTCTCTTGGACGTAGTTTAAGGACGTACCAAAAAAAACGACGACGTCTAAAAATATAGAATGAAAATACCTGCTTCTTGAAGAACGCCATGTCATAGCGCAAGACCTCAGAAGGTAGCTCATTCCACAACTTGCACGTTCTGCGGTGGCAGCATGGTTCCATTTTTATCACTCGTCACTATGCCCGTTACTTTTGCACTTACATACTTGTTAGAACGTGACAGCCATGGTGACAAATGATAAAGAGCCAACCATCTTAGCCCTACTGGGCTAAAACGAGGGACAAAACGGTAAAATAAAAACTAGAAAAACAATTTCTTTAGGGTACATCCCAACAATATGTTTTTTTTTTACATTTTTATCGCTTTAACGCAATAGAGTATGGTATCGATAGATACGTCTTTTAAAACAAATGAGAGTCCCCAACAACATTTTTTTGATAAAGTGAATATTTTCGGAAATAATCACTCTGAAAGAAAAAAATATGTGCTCCTCTAACTTTTGAACCATGGGTCCCAAAAATATGAGAAAATCTTTAAACAGAAGCTTAACCAGTACTTTCAATGAAAACTATAGCGAACATGATGACCGTTTTTTAGTTATTGCATAACCAAAACGTCTTCACTACTTAGTAAAAAGACGTACAAAGCGCTGCGAAGGTACTGCCTTACGCTTGTAATGTATATGATACTAATAGCCACCGTTTAGCTTATTCTGACTGAATTGTAACTACGGAACCCTATACTGAGCATGGCCCGACATGCTCTCGGCCGATGTTTATTAAAGATATAACTATTATTCCAATAAGTGACTTAAATATGTTATCTAGAAAACCAAGTTACAATGTTTCATAATTAAAGCAAAGTTTCTATTGTACATAGGGCGGCATAAATCTTAGATTTATTGCATTATTTTACCTATCAAAATATTACTTTCAAATAACTTCTTCGAATGTGGTCCTTGAATAATTTTAATAAAGTTCCCTTCCCGCTAAGCCCAACAACTTAATGAAAAAAATTTAAATGAAGCATCCTTATTAATCTTCTTGAGCACTAAAATTTATAAGCAAGAATGAAATATTGCGAACATTTCCGTACGAAAACCTATGCATTTTTTCCTACTCAAAATAAATAATTGTGGGTTATTAAGATTTAAATTACAGTCTATCTGCTTAAGAGCCCCTCGACTCCCTAAGTAAATAATTTGAGGCTCTATCAGCATCCGGGGTGTTATTTCTATCGCTTGCGAATATACGCCGCTCAAACTGGCCTAAATGTGATCTCCGATTACGAGAACTATTTGTGAGTCAAATACAATTTAGAATAAGGTCACTTCTGTGGACGATACAATAAAATTTAACGAGTTTGGTATGAGATATCTAACCTTTTTTCTTATTTGAGTCTCAGGTACTGACAAAATGCCGTGTAAAAATTTGCTTTAGGTTCCCCTAACTTTGCGATGTCAAGAAATAAATAATAAAAAAAATAATTATAGAACATTATTACACAAATTGACTAAGTCCCACAGTAAGCTCAATAAGGCTTGTGTTGAGGGTACTTAGGCAACGATATATATAATATATAAATATTTATAAATACTTAAATACATAGAAAACACCCATGACTCAGGAACAAATATCCATGCTCATCACACGAATAAATGTCCTTACCAGGATTTGAACCCGGAACCATCGGCTTGGTAGGCAGGGTCACTATCCACTAGGCCAAACTGGTCGTCAAACCAGAAAGACGCGACCGAGTTCTCTAAAACATGTGTATTGACCCTTGTATTTTAATGGGCTTGTTACAAGGCCACAGACAGAGAGACATTGGCGTTAATCATATCTGAGCGTTTCTTTTTTTTGCGTCTTTTTTTATGTGACCCTTTTAGCCACTTTTGTGTTATATATCTAGTCAGGATCGCGTGCCCTTTTCAACCTTATAGTAAAAACGTGTCCCAAAATTTCCATACATTTTTCAACCTTTCCTTTTTGTAACAGTCATACAAAGTATACGGAGAAATGGTAACACAATAGGAAAAAACTCTGGGATATTTTTTCATCCCATTAGCATCGAAAGAGTTCGCGATTCTGAATAGAAACACATGAAAAAATACAAAATTAATGTAAGTGTCATTTTTTGTAAGAAATGCTCATGTTAACACCCCTCCTTTTGCGTCGGGGAAAAATTATATTCAGTACCCCTAGTGTAAATATTTTCGACAGCGAAACGTTACGTACGCGTTTGCGTTAAGTGTCATTTTGTATGAGATTTTTGACTTTCCAAAACGGCCCGCTTGGCGCGCTGTTCAAAAACCCATACAAAATGAGACTTAACGCAAACGCGTACGTCACGTTTCGCTATCGACTAAATTTACACTAGGGGTACTGAGCGAAGTACCACGTATACAAATACGAGAGTTACTAACCTACGACCTTGACATCTTCACATTGACCTTAAATCGCTTTGCTACACTATGTCAATATTAGACATTACGTACGTGTATGCTGGTCTGAGCCGAATGCTAGTAACAAGATCAGAATACAGCCCAGAGGCCACCCTCCATAAAAATTATTAACATTTCATGAATTTGTGATTCTGTTTGCTCGGCAACTCTTGAAGAGAACAGTTTGGAATTCTTTTTTATAAGGACCGTCGACTTATTTTTCAAATGGCGAATTATAGAAATAACTTACTGTTGTAAAAAAAAACAATTTTTTTATTAATCTAATTATTTGATTGAGTATTATTTTAATTAGATAGAATTTAAACACAGATACAACTTTAAAACGTAGGTATATTATTTTGTTGATATTACTCGTACAGTCAGCATCAAAAGTAGCGGATCAAATAACGTTTCATAAGTAACTACCATTCTGTAACAGCTTAACAAAAAGTGATGTCTTTAATATAGTACAACTAAGACTGTAAAAGATGTACTTTTGAACGCGAATTTTAGAAATTAATCTATATTTGGAGAAGTTATCCGGAATATCAGATACTTTTGGCGCGTTGTTTCATCCGCTACTTTTGATGCTGACTGTACATATACTAATCGAAATTAATTTGTTGTTTGTAAATTATACAAAATAATATAAACTCCAGCACGGCTCCATTTTTATCACTTATCACTATGCCCGTCTCTTTCGCGCTTACATACCTGTTAGAACGTGACAGGCACGGTGACAAATGATAAAGAGCCGACCATCTTAGCTCTACTGGCTAAAGTGGGTCTGGGCTGGACATGTCTGCCGGATGAATGACGACAGATGGGCCAAAATAGCCACTAGCTGGCAACCCCATAGTCGTGACAGAGGCAAACCGAGGAAGAGATGGCGGGACGACTTGGATGCATTTCAGCAGGATTGGCGGGATGTTGCTCAGCACAGGGAGGATTGGAAAGGGAGAGGGAGGCCCAGTAGTAGGACGCACAAATAGGCTAAAAAATAAACTGAAATGATTGTTATATAAAATCGAACACGGGTCTTTGGCATTCGCGGCTGAAGACGCAGATTTGATTCCTGCCCTGGACAATTCTTTAGTATACTTTTCCTGTTCCGAAACTATTCCTTCGTATTATGATTTGACATCTATTTCAGTAGTTGGGTTAAACTCATAAGAAGAGATCGGAATATTGGTGGCATATTTGAACTTAATCGCTCTCCTTTTAAGTTTTAGCTTAAATAAAATATATATTCATACAATTACTGTTAATTACTAACATTTCTCTTTAAACCTGTTTAAAAGCATATTTTAATTTCTACTCATTCCAAGAACCTTTCTTACCAAGACAGTCAACACACAAAGTGCGTTAACGTCCAACTTTTTAAATATTCTACTATTTTTCCAACATCCTTTCCAAGCATCTTGCATTAAACAGGACCACGCGAGGTTATCTTCTCTGTAGACGCTAGCAAAGTAAATTGCACCACTTAAAAAAACGTTAAGTAAAGCAAACGCATTTATCTAGCAACATTAGTGGGGAGTCGGTCGTAGATTACTTAACACGAGGGATACTACAGATAAACCACTCTTGGTGTACCATCAGCCGTAAAAGTGCACGGCGACCTTATCAATGAATTCATTCATAATCTCTCCGTGCAACTTCGCAGCTCACTGTACGGTTTTGAGTTGTCAATACCGTACGGCCGCCACGACCACAGTAACAACTCGAGCAGTAAGCAAGACGTGCACTCTAAACCTATATGATTAAAGTTGAATACAGATTACAAGGAACAAAGTAATTATGGAAATTTGTAGCTTTCCATCAGAGAAATCCTAATGCACATGAAGCTTAAAAGCCCTTTAGGCGTGTAGCGCCACAATTGCGCGAGCAACGCTACGCCGCTATGCCGTAGCACTCCGTAGCGCTGTACTACAATATGATTATAATATAATGATCAGACTTATATTATGTCTTTTTTTTTGTCTTAATTGAAACGAAAATTGCGACAATGCGACATGATCCACAACGATAGTGACAACATCAAATATTGTTATGGGTGGTAGCCTATGTACAGTCGAGTTCATAAATAGGTATACACATTTTTTCACCTTATCGCAAACGTGGAATGTGGATCTATTTTTGCATAAATAGACCACGTGTCCTAACGCTTCTGTACGCATTAAAATTGTTACCTATGCGCCTAACTTCAGTTGATTCAGTTGCGTATCTCACACTAATTTTACGGTTTACACTCACTCGTGCGACATGTTTCGGTAATGTCACACGACAGTTTAAATTCGATTAGTTGCGTATCTGTTTCAGTATTGTATAGTCTATCGTCGAGTCACCGACAACATGGACTCAAAGAGAGCAGTGCAAACCCCGCCCGGAGCGAAAGAAAGGCTACCATTTCAGTCTTATTAACTTTTAATATTTGCAATCTCCGATGTTAAAGTAAGATGAGTAAACTTGAACGTCTGCGATGCTGCTTTCACCTGTGCATTTAAATTGGAATAAATGAGAATAAATAGAGACAGAATTTAGAGAGGTTTCATGCATCGAAAACCGACGACGAGACGACGAATAATAGACATTTATATGAAATAATAGGGTATTCTCCTACTAGTAAAAACTGTTTCGTTTCTAGAATTGTCAAAACGATTTGCCAATATGGAATTTATAAATACATATTATGTAAACTGTAATAGTGACGTCACGGTCAAATCACCTACTTCTTTAGTTCCATATTGGTTCTACTTAATTTAGTCGTTATCTTTTATCTATTTTTCAATTTGTTCATTTTATATTATTTTGTCTTTTTCCTTCTTGTCTGTTACCTTTCGTAATTTTTCTCATTTGATGGTCTCATCGGATGCTGGAAGCCACCAGCAACATGCTGAGATGAGGCCATTTCGTGGCACTTTATATTTTCTTTGTTTTTGTTATATTATGTTATATAATGTGTCTTGTTTGTGTTTACGAATAATAAATTATTCTATTCTATACCTATGCGAGTTTCCAGTCGCCAATTTGCCACAAATTACTTTCCAAGTTCAAAACATACCTAATTAATGATGCTATTGCAAGTGAAACGCAAGGCGTATTTATTCTGCTACAACATCCCGTCTGCATCCGGCTCCGAGCGTAATTACCAGACAACCCTCGGGCTCCACACGAGTGACGTGCTTCTATTATACAACGTGATATACCAGCCGCTGAAAATCGGGTTAATTGTATAGGTCATACTAAGCAACTTTTACCATGGCACCAACCCCGAATTCGCGAAAAATTTGCGTCACCGGTACATTTTGGTGAGCAAATAAGTCGCGATGCGACGCGGCGCGGCGCGGCGGCCCAACAGCATTCGCGTTCACAACGAGATCGCCCACGTAGAACACTTCCATAGGCATCAAGGGATTGAATTCACCCGCGCCGCGCCGCGCCGCTTCGCGTTCTCGAGTTATTCGCTCACGTAGCCGACACCTGTACCCCTAGTGTAAATTTAATCGACATCATAACGTGAAGAACGCGTTTGCGTTAAGTCTCATTTTGTATAGGATTTTGAGTTTCCAAAACGTCCCGCTTGGCGCGCTCTTTCTAAATCCAAGACAAAATGAGACTAAACGTAAACGCGTACGTCACGTTTCGAAATCGAATTTATTTACACTAGGGGTACTGACCTGACTGATGTTGACGTATGCGTGAGTCAATTTTTTTATCGCGATTTCGGGGTTGGTCTTGTAGTATAAGTTGCTCAGTATGACCTATACAACGTGTACCCACCCCACTTTCACTGGTTGGTGTATCACGTTGTATACTGACAGTACATATACAGGCCAATTCGATTTATAGGTATCAGATATGTTTCCAATATGACACTGACAGATCAGTACTGACGATAGTCAAGTATCAAGGTTAAGCAGGAATGCTGACCCCACCACCATGTGGGATACATAGCTCGGAAGAGAGAGTCAAGTAGACCTCATGAGCTGTGAATGCTATAATAATCTGCTGTAACATAGCAAACCTGCAGGTGCAGTCACAGGCCGGTAATAAAAAAGCGGCCAAGTGCGAGTCGGACTCGCCCATGAAGGGTTCCGTACCATTTATGACGTATTAAAAAAACTACTTACTAGATCTGGTTCAAACCAATTTTCGGTGGAAGTTTGCATGGTAATGTATATCATTTTTTTTTTTTAGATTTTTCATTTTGTTATTTTAGAAGTTACAGGGGGGGGGGGGGGGGGCGACACACTTTTTTTCACTTTGGAAGTGTCTCTCGCGCAAACTATTCAGTTTAAAAAAAAATGATATTAGAAACCTACATATCATTTTTGAAGACCTATCCGTAGATACCCCACACGTATGGGTTTGATGAATTTTTTTTTTTTAATTTTAAGACGTATTAAACAAAACTACTTACTAGATCTCGTTCAAACCAATTTTCGGTGGAAGTTTGCATGGTAATGTATATCATATATTTTTTTAGATTTTTCATTCTGTTATTTTAGAAGTTACAGGGGGGGGGGGGGGACACAGTTTTTTTCACTATGGAAGTGTCTCTCGCGCAAACTATTCAGTTTAGAAAAAAATGATATTAGAAACCTAAATATCATTTTTGAAGACCTATCCCTAGATACCCCACACGTACGGGTCTGATGAAAAAATTTTTTTTTTAATTTTATGACATATTAAAAAAAAACTACTTACTAGATCTCGTTCAAACCAATTTTCGGTGGAAGTTTGCATGGCAATGTATATCATATATTTTTTTTAGATTTTTCATTCTGTTATTTTAGAAGTTACGGGGGGGGGGACACATTTTTTGCCACTTTGGAAGTGTCTCTCGCGCAAACTATTCAGTTTAGAAAAAAATGATATTAGAAACCTCAATATCATTTATAAAGACCTATCCATAGATACCCCACACGTATGAATTTGATGAAAAAAATATTTTTTGAGTTTCAGTTCTAAGTATGGGGAACCCCCAAAATTTATTGTTTTTTTTCTATTTTTGTGTAAACATCTTAATGCGGTTCATAGAATACATCTACTTACCAAGTTTGAACAGTATAGCTCTTATAGTTTCGGAAAAAAGTGGCTGTGACATAATCGGACAGACAGACGGACATGACGAATCTATAAGAGTTCCGTTTTTTGCCATTTGGCTACGGAACCCTAAAAAAAAAAGCCCTTTACGCTCATCTTATGATTTTCTCGACAATTTGAAGGCGAATCGTATTATTCAACTGACATTTATTTAATGTTATTCAAAGCCTAAATGCTGTATTTTTGTTAAAAATTTCTTCGTGCTAAATGGGCTGCCTCTAACGCAGGTGCCTCTAACCTCCCTTTAGAGGGTCCACTGATTACCAGTTCGCCGGACGATATCGGCCTGTCAGTTATTCGCGATTGTCAGCTTTTGCGAATAACTGACAGGCCGATATCGTCCGGTGAACTGGTAATCAGTGGGCCCCTCTAGGATATACTGTTACCCACTGAGTAGCTTGGTAACTTTATTTATTAATCATATTTCGGCACACTAACCGAGACCCAAGTAAATTTATACAAATAACCCCAACAGCAAATTGGTATTACAAATACAAATGCTAAGCAATAAACGGGTCTGGCTTCAAACTAAAGGTCGGCAGTTTAGTGCCCCGTCTACAAACAATTATGGACCTTATCCCGAGGCATTAAAATACACAAATGGTCACTTATAAGTGCCTCCATTATAGATGGACTTAAGCGACATTCATGTTTAAGTAAGATACGCTGTTTTGAAATTAGGGCAGCAGTGACATCTACAGGTCGAGACGTCCTGCCCTCGAGGTACAGAACATTTAGGTATGACTTAGACTGCTCAATTTTCTAGGTGCTGAGGGCCTAATTCATAAAAATAAAACTGATTCATTTTTAAGCCTATGAAAAATATTTGGCGAAATTAAGCGTCTTACGAACCTAGACGAACGAAGTTAAATTACGCTCTCATTTTAAAAGGACATTATGAAATAACATAATAAGAACATTTTCTGTATTCTACTCCTCGACTGTTGTCTGTCATTTATACATTCATGAACACTAATATAAGAACATACAAAAAAGAAAAGTCTATATTGTCTGTGCCTCATAACAGCTTTGTTTTAAAATCTTTAAATCAATACTGCGTTTAATGGCTACTAACCTAACAATATCAAAAGGAATACATTTTCAAACTAAGTGCATTGCTGCCAACTTACGAAACTATTTTTGATGTTATCACCACAATATTATTAAAAACAAAGTTCACCACAGGCAATGTTTTTCATTTCGACGTATCCCGCGCTTATGAGTTTTTTTTTTAATTAAATTTGCATTTTCATCGTCGTAGTAAAAAAGTCCTGCGTTTTTTGACCATTGAAAATAAAGATTTTTCATTTCATTAAATACAATATATAGGCATCTGTGTCTAGTACTAGTTTTCGTTGCTATGGATTGTAATAAAAAGATATTAGAGCGAGTAGAAATTTTGCATTGATACGTGAACTGGGGCCGTAGCCAAGATGACAATAGTTTATCGACAAACGCAAAAAGACAATTCTAAAAGGATTGGAATGTCAGGTGCTACCTAAAAGAGTTCTGATCATTTGCATGCATAATTGCGTCCATTGGTGTTTTCTATAAACGACTGACACCTGGGTGCTTAGCAAACATACCAATCATTAACGCTTCGCAGCGTAGCGTACCTCCATATTAGTGCGAATAGTGCGACAGTGACAGTTGCGTTTCGTTCGTTACGGAGCGTGAACGATTGGCACGTTGGCTACGCGGCCTGCCAGTACTGGCGAGATGCCACGCATGTAAAGAAAAAAATAATGTAAATGCCTTTGTGCGTTATGAAAATGTATTCTCATAATATCAACAAACATAATAAAAACAATATAATAACAAACCACTGCTAAAAACTCTTGTTTTAAGCTCATTTTGATAATTTCGAAGCGTCGCTTTAAACACTCGCGGTGGTACGCCATTTTCTTTGGCACATCGATTACATTTGGCAGATGTAACACGTAGGTACTAAGGATTACCTACCTTATTGTTTGCAAAATATATACACATTAATGATATATTGTATTACTCTTTATATCGTAATTTTTTGTAGTGTTTTTCTTACATTTAAACTGTATTATGCTATAAGCGCGATTTGATAAAAATTGCTACGTGTACGAGTGTCAAATTAAGAGTTTTATGACAATTTTTTTACATATTAATGTCGTCAGCGTCACATATGCAACAAAAATCAATATACTTCTAAGGGAATAAATACATTTTATCGAGTCTTTTATACAGTGCGTATTTAGGCAGAAAATTAACAGTTGTCATAATCATATAAGGAGAAAAATAAAAATAAATTTAAAGCTCTTTTAACATTACCTTGTTCCAACATTACCTTGATAGCATTTAACACATACCTATCCAATTTTTGCCTCTACAAATAATTAGACTTTATGATTATTATGTACCTAACCTAGTATAGCCCCACGGATCCCACAGTCAAACTGTGCAAACAGTTTTATGGGACGTTGTATTTAATATTAACCACTGTATTTTATTGAAATAAATAAATAAAAATAACAGTTTCGTCTCTGGCTTCTGACTTACTCTTTAGCTTAGTGCATGACAGACGTCAAACACCGAAAATGGCGGACACAATTTGTTCCCGATAGCGTGTCTAGTGCGTAGTACATTTATGTCAGTGTATACAATACGTATTTCTCATGACTTTTCCTAAAATTGGTTTCACATTTAATTAATCTGAACAAATTGCAAGCGGCTTTTAGTATGAAAGTCTCATCTCTCTCTAATGCCAGAGTTAAATTTAAATGAGAAAGGATAACGGTAATTAAGGATCTCAAAGGAGCGTTTGCTTAACTAATTGAAGGTTGTGTTTCTCTACTGAATTTAAGAAAGGCTTCCTCCATTGCAAGGCACGCATTTATAAGCATCCTGTACACTTTTACCGACAGATTTAAATTTTAACTTTAACTCGATGAGGCATGGTTCAGTTTTATGTGGCAAATGAAGGATGTATACGAGTTTTTCAAGGTTATCTGAGTCTGATTCTCATCGACTAATTGCAGGGAATGAATTGTAAGTTGGAAAGTTAAGAGGGCCGGAATTTTTTAATTTTGTGCTCATAGAATTTTCGGAATTTGTTTTCCATTTGGCTTTAGGGTGCTTTATGGATACCCCTTTTTTATGGAAAAGAGGTAAGCTTTTAGCACGGATTTTTATTTTTTCTTCTTCCATGTCTAAACTTCATGTCTTAGGGGCATCACCTCCATAAGTTGAGAGCGTCGAGACTCTTAAATTTTTTCTTCATCTACATTCTTCATTTCTTTATCTTTCTTTTTTAACACCTTGAACATTTTGTTCCTCTAGTTGGACGGTGCATCGGTTCTGGTCCGACACTAGGAAACAAAACTCACATATTGATTTAAATTTCATTTCATTTTGACACCATGCTCCCGTGCATCACGCTCGCCCCTTTCGATGATTTAGTACAGATTTACGTTGTCGGCCCTTTTGAGGGCCTATCGAACAATCCAAACATACCATCATCGAATAATCCAAAATACTTTATCTACCTCTCTATCGCTCTTGCATATTCGAGCAATAAAGAGGCGTATAAAAACATTTCGAATTCCGCAGTTTCCGATGCACGTGATCAATAATGTGCATAAAATAAATGTTTTTATATTTTTAATTGTGTTATTTTTTTGTTCAATTTTATGTCATTTGATTAAGAATCGCGAGCTTATCATATTCTTAAAAAAGGCTTATTATTTCATTTTTATTATGTATCGTAAAGGAAGGTATAAAATATGTACGCCGGCAGATATGAGGCGAAATTCTGTCGCTAGCCTCTTTCATTAAGAGAATTCAATTTCACAAACCTGTGGTCTGCCAGCTCTTTGTCACTGATCCTCATTGACAAGCACAAGCTACAAACTCCATGCTACAAGCTGCATGGAAGCCGCGGCATGCAACTGCAAGTTTTGGAATTGTTGCAGTTGCTCCACAGTATCGAATAGTTGGTTGTTGTTAATTTGGCGTAGTTTCAATTTTGTACTTAATTGGCGTCTAGCTTTAAATTAGTCTGAGGAAGGTTTTGTTAGCAAGACTGGGAACACGTAAGTGAGTAAGAATGAGAATATTATTGTTGAAGCGTGTTTTGACAATTCAAAATCCTAATATATATATTAATGTCATTCTATATCTCGAGACTATGGGGGCCCGAACCTTCGGGAAGCGTGCGTGGGCCGAAGACAACATCGCAGAGCCCTTTAAGATAAGTTTAAATTAATAAATAATGTAATAAACAAATATTGTAAATGCTCACACAAATTAACTAAGCCCCACAGTAAGCTCAAGAAGGCTTGTGTTGTAGGTACTCAGCATGGCATCATATATATACATTATTTTGATGCCATGTAGAAGGCCTGTTTGAACCCATTCACGGGTACAGCAACTACAGTAAGCAAGCTCCGGGTATCTATACTCGACTTACACACACAGGTATTGTAACAAAGATGTCATTTATTTTTATTTTATTTATTCAGGATTACAACAGCTTATAATAATTACATGTGCAATTTTAAATTTTAAGTGTATAAAGCCAATTACAGTAATCCACAAGGTCAAATCTTGATATAAGTAAATAGTTAAGAAGGTAGTTACAGAATAGTAGGTACACATTAGTGAACATGATTGAGCACTTACTGAGACACAATTAGCTAAACAAATATATAAAAAGAACCTTTTTTTTTTTACTCTGATTAATTATTGAATTGAATATTGAGGTAGGCAATACATTATAAAACAATATTTCAATATTATGTGTAAGCTAGGTCTAGAACCAGTACGGATATTTATGTCTACATATATATAGGAGTGTGTGTGTGTGTGTGTGTGTGTGTGTGTGTGTGTGTGTGTGTGTGCGTGTGTGTGTATGTAATTACATAATTTTAATTAGTTATATAATAAGTTGATTAAGATACCATGAGTAGAAACGCTCATATATACCATAGCAAGTTACCGATACAATGCATTCTACTGATTACCCCGGCTAGCAGCTGATACAACCTTTATTATTTTAGATTTGAATAAGTGTTTGGATCCGAGAAACAAATCG
Organism: Cydia pomonella; assembly: GCF_033807575.1. NCBI lineage: Eukaryota > Metazoa > Arthropoda > Insecta > Lepidoptera > Tortricidae > Cydia > Cydia pomonella. The sequence continues at coordinate 3,433,069 of NC_084717.1, read as the reverse complement.
ATATCTTTGAACTTACTATTGTAAATTTTTGAGATGCGTGCAAAGACAGAGTTTTATATATTAGAAAACAAATTAAGAAGCGCTGGTGGTCTAGCGGTAAGAGCATGCGACTTGCAAATTGCAATCCGGAGGTCGCAGGTTCAACCCCCGGCGTGTACCAATGAGTTTTTCGGAACTTAGGGCTTGTGCACAAATCACGCGAGGTTCGATAGGGGGGGAGGGGGGTCACGAAAAAATACGACAGATCACGTCGCTGGGGGGGGGGGGGGTATAAGGAGACCTCACGTGTATTTTTTCATAGTGAACGAAACTAAGAAAAAATATCTACCACATACTTTTTCTCGGTTTCGTTAAACATAAATCTTCACTTGCCACTTGGTTTGTGCACAAGCCATAGGGGCCAAGCCATTAGTATCATTTGATATTTATCAGTCGCTTTTCGGTGAAGGAAAACATCGTGAGGAATCCGGACTCATCCCAATAAGGCCTAGTTTACCCTCTGGGTTGGAAGGTCCGATGACAGTCGCTTTCGTAAAAACTAGTGCCTACGCCAATTCTTGGGATTAGTTGCCAAGCGGACCTCAGGCTCCCATGAGCCGTGGCCAAATGCCGGGACAACGCGAGGAAGAAGATTAAGAAACAAATAAAATTATTTTATAGTAATATTTAAATTTCCCGTGTAACTCATGTAATAAAGTATAATAATTAAAGCAACATTAAAAATAATTACTCCAAATTGAATAAAAATTAAATAAAAAAATATGTTAAAGCTACGTCTGTCTAAAGGAACATAAAATAATAATAGATTATGTCATTTTAAAAACAACGTATTCTATTTAATTTTCCTTTATACTTAGACTTAAGAAATAAATTTCTTCAGTCTCATGGTCACTACAACATATATAAGTACCTCCTATACCCCTACATCTGTTGAAATGTACAGAATATTCTAAGAATAAGCCGAAAAGTCTGCAGCAAAATTGCAGCAATCTCGCGAGGTCGGGGACGTTGCATGCATGCATCACCAGGTCGTGTTCATAAGATACTATGTACTCGGCCGTAAACTCCGCGCTATCAAACCTGAACTGAGTGTAGTGTATAGACGTCTCGAGGGCTTACAACATGGCGACGTCACTGACAGTTACTGTTATACTATCCGCAAAACTATCTGGCCGGTCAGGTCATAATGCAATCTCTTTCACTCTTGGTTGGTCTTAACAAGGGTAAAGGAGATAGCATTATGATCTCAGTGGCCAGTTAGTTTTGCGGCAAGTATAGTCGATGTTAGACCGGCGAGCTGAGCGGTCGAACCGGGTGATGTTTGTGTTGACGAACCGTTGGAAATACCTACATTATATCGTATGACTTACTGAGGTAAATACAGTACTTTACATCGAGAACTTTTAACTAATGCATGTTCCCTCTAATCCCCATATTCAGTCTAGCCCCCTTATTTTACCAGCTTCAATTGCTTAAATTATTGTCGATTACGATTTTTCTAAATTGCGATATTTGGTCGATCGACTGATTCGCAGGATTTAAAAATATTATCTGCGGTATCCAGAGGAGAGTTTGAGTGACATGTTGCTCATAGGACTGATGGCCAAGTGGCCAAGCCAAGAAAATCTGGTCGATATCATGGGAAATTATTAGGAGACTGGTCACTGTGGAGATCCTCGAGACTCTCTCGCGTGATGAGAGGCCTATAAGGCCTTTGAAATAAGAGTATGTTTGATAAGAAGGTAAACTTAATACATGCCCATCTATGAGAGGTTTGTGAATTCCAGCCCAGTTTACAGCAGACGTTTTATACCAGCTACAAAGTTGGATGTTTTTATGACCAGCTTTATACGTTAACATGTACATTAAATCAGCGAAATAAAATGAATATTTTAGCATCACTGTACATGGTTTAAACTGGGTCAAACACAAATTTAGCTCGCAAATTTGTATGAAACTTACACGACTACTTAGTCGTAAAATGAAACTTACGTCATTATACTAACTTCAACACTGCTGTAAGAATTGCCATGTGACTAGTATGATAGGACGTGTGTAGGCTAGATCTTTAACATTTCTAAGTTTAACTAAAATATATAAAGAACTAAATACTGTAAAGGTAAAAATGGGTACCTATAGGTCCCACTTGTTTTTTTATTGAGGTACATATGTATTTAAAATCAAATTCAATAAAGAAAAGTAACTGTATGTAATTTAAATTGTATTTTTTTCTTATTTAATGCATGCTAATTATAAGATTAATGTATTGAAAAGAAATGCATATTGGGCATATTATGATACCCTCATCCAATTGAGGAGGGATTTAAATCTTCTCGGGTCAGAGGTGTATAGTAAGAGTCGGCGTAGCTTTATTTGACGTGCATAAGCTTATTGTAACATGCCTACTTGAATAATAAACTATATTTTATCTTTATTTTTTACTCGATCTTCAAGCGTGCAATGGTCAATTGCGGAACTACGATGGAAGTCTGTTAATAATTATTCATTATCATTTTACAAGATTCACCTAGTAGATAATTTGTTACGAAAATGTTGACTGTTATTCTTCGTTTTACTATGAACTAAATCATATATATCATATTCAAAAATATTCTTTACCGCGATTTGTCAAATATCTCCAATCACACTCTGAAAGATTAAGCAGTTAAGATGACGGTGTCACAAATGGTTCAAATTACCAAGCAACATGAACTTGACATGAGTTCGTTACAAGAATATGTTTTATCAAATGCGATGTGGTGTAAGTAAAAGGAGAAATACTGGTTTAAGTCACACTTGTTAATCTTGTTATTGCGTTATTAGCTAGTTACTGTTTTGGAGCTCGGGGTCTAGCTCTTTTCGAATATTTTATTTATTAATTTATACCAGGAATTCTAACAGCTGTAAAAGATACATTAAACTTTTCGGATTGTAATACAGAGCCAATTACAGGAACTCGCAAATATAAACTGTATATATAATTACACAGAATAAAAATGAAAAGAATGAGTGAATTTAGAATGTAATTTTTTTGCTTTTACGGAAGCGACTACCGTCTGACATCCCAACTCCCAAGTAAATTTACATCGGCAAAGCCTAGTCGGCAGGTGCGCCTAGTTGCTAGTAAGGTGAATTTGGGACCAAAGATGGTGGTAAGGCCCCATTTACTATCGACGGACTAAATTTAACTACGCAAAATCTGCCCATATAAGATAATGTTTGATAAGTTCATAATTAAAATTCTGGCACCGATGAAAGCCTTTAGTAGACGTTTACGTCAGAAATTGTTATAATAACAAACATCATTGTCTCGCAGCTAACAGAAGGCCTACCGCGAACCATGTTCGACGTGTTGCCTCACTGTCGAACTTGTAAATTCGTACGTAAGTGTGACAGGGAGGCAACACGTCGAATGCGGTTCGCGGTCCCCTCTGACATCAAACTTTACCAGCGATGTGATTTTTTTATATTATGTGTTTACTTGTTATTACCGTTTAACATCAACTGTTTCGGTGAACCAAGATTCTGGCGATCGCAACCTTTGATATCTGTCAATACGGATATTTAGACTAGGCCATCCCCATCAAATAGGCATTTTTCACTAAGTAACATTAAAAAAATGTTTTTTTATTGATATTTACCCTGAAACTACGCGAATTCTGGAAAAGTTTATAAGGCATTTTAGTCTTTAAATATGATCAGGAATATATTGTTAAAATCTTCCGGGTTCTTGGTGAATACGTTGTAATAGTGTTGGCCGAAGAACCGCCGGGAGTGTAGCAAAAGACACAATCCGATTATTAAAGTTCGAATACATAAAAACCGCCTAAATAAATAAATAAGACCGCCAGTTGTTAGCTGGTTCTATTATCCTTTAAATTTTATTTGTAGTTTAACATGTATGTCAAATGTATAATTGTTGGTGCAATAAAGAATATTTACTTACTTACTTACTTACCTTTCCAGTATCTTAACTCTCAACATTTAAAGCATTTCTCTCTTAACTTGCACTGACATATACAAGGTGAGTCACACGGAGAGTGAATGAGACATTAGCAACGCGACCTGCCGCGCGTTAAATAATGCACGCTGCCTCGCACGCGGCTCGAGAGCGTACTAAAACTCTTAGCATAAGCAGAGTAACTACATTTGTAAGCTGATTGAATTGTGTACCTTATTATAAAAACAACAAGGTTTACAGTTAAACGTGTTTACAAATGTTACTACGTTTATGGTGAGCGCGGTGGAATTTGGTAAGTGTAAGTGGTTTTAAATCAGATATATTATTCAGAACTGGGCCACGGTGCATGATGTTAAGATGTTCGGATAAGGGTTTAGGAGGATTTGTATTTTATTTTATTTTTAAGGAAAATAAAGGTACTTTTATGTCAATTACCTTAAACTCGTATGTGATGCCTGATAAATCATATCGCTTTACTAGTCGAAATTAATGAAGTTCCAGGTAACCTTTCTCAAAATATATCGAAAATTATAGAGTGATATTTAATCTGTTTATTTGGCTTTACGAGAAGTTCCAGTAAAATCTGTGGAACTTAAAATTCTATAGTCTAATAGATAGATAGATATAATAGAAAAATAATAATATGTGTAATCCCATTAGCTGTAAAGTGTTAACATGTAAAATACCTATATTTTATCAATAAATATTTGATTGATTGATTGATTGATAGTTACTTTACCTATTTGTTTAGTATATCAGGTGTAAAGTCTATCGCAAGCTAATCAGTTTACTTGTTGTTAATATTTGCACTACTACCTACTTTGCAGTATATACACCGTGTTTTTATTGAATTCCGTTAACTTCGGGGCATGAGTAAATACGTTAAAGCAAACTAAATGGCAACTGTAATTTTAAAATATTTATATTTTTTATTTTTTGTTTATTTTTGAATTATTTACAAAAAGTAATTATATGTTGCATATAGCGTTGTTGTAACAAGGGCATTACATTGAACTCAAACAAACAATTGAAAACTGTGACATATCAATGTCATTTCTAACATCAATCGTTCGAGATAGTACTAACGTTTAGTAGCAAATGTATTAACTCGTACTAAACACTAATGAGTATGTAAACAGGCCCTAAGATAAGTGTACACGCTCGTAGGGGCCTTATAATATAAAAATAAATTAATGATTACCTCCGAAATGGAGTTAATTAGAATACCGGTGTGAAAGTTACTTAATTTAAGCTCAGGAATGCACCCCTGAGGTTAACGGAAAAAAAAACACGGTGTATATATAAATTCACACAGCTTTTATAGAATAAGGCCCATAGCGAATCATGATAAAAATAACACATCACTTATACCGACGTTGTTTGCGGTACACATCTAACCATTCGGCACATGCAAACATGATAATGGTGGGCCCAGACCTTAAGAGATAGTGCTATCGCCGCATTTCGGGGAAAAGGGGAAGTAATGTTATTCTCAAACAAAATGTTTAGGATAATATATAGGAGAGGAGTGTTGCGCGATAAGAAACCTTTTATTTGCATCTCGCCATAGTTTTCGTTTGTTCAACCCTAAAACCCCATTAAAATGGTTCAGGAACTTGCAGGCGATTTTCTTTACATCACGGTGGGCTAGCATAGCCACCAAGTGGATGCCGCAAGTTAAGCGCGGACGTGGCAGGGCCAGACAGAGATGGCGGTATGACTCAGACACCTTCATCAGTAACTGGCCAGAAATAGCACAACAACGTGAGCTGTAGAGATCACGGGAAGAGGCCTTCGCCCAGCAGGGGGACACTTTAACGGGCTGACTAAAAAAAACTTTTTGGACCCGGGTATGTTCCTAAACTACGTCCAAAAGAGAGGCATGGGCGTTATGAACATCATTTCGCTTTGTGTGGTAGGGTACAGCACAGCGCATGTCATTCCAGATCTAGAGCAGAGCCCAACTAGGGAAGTGACCTTACAGAAAACCGCAGCCAAATAATACTAGATCCTACTTATAGTGTTGTGTTACTGCCGGTGAGTAAGGTTGCAAGAGCTGAACGAGGGTGCAGAGTGTTAGGGTCGGCAACACGCATGTAACTCCTCTGGAGTTGCAGGCGAACATAGGCTACGGGGATTGGCCATATGCTTGTTTGCCACCGATGTAGTATTAAAAAAACGGTATTTGGTTTAACGATTGAATTCGCTGTACTGTGTAGTTAGTAATGTATCAAATATTGCATGCAAGTTCTTGAATCGCCTAAATGGGGCTTTAGGCATACTTGCGAGAACTGAATGTGCCTTCGCTATGGTATCGACAACTAGAAAAAAACAAACTTTCCCATAGAAAACATCGACAACAGACGCCTGTCGGAGAGGGTTAATGTACTAAATTCCTTGTGCTAAGCGTCCTTTCTTTAGTATTCACCTCGCAAAGTATGACGACGGGTTCAGTACTCCCAGTATACGATGTTTTTTTTAACTGCGTTAATTTCGGGGTATGTCTAAGTACATTTAAAGAAACTGAATGTCATAGTACATTTTCAATTTTTTTTTTCGTATAAGTAATTAACAGCGTTGTTGTAACGCTATCACACACATTATATTTAAATCCACCAAACCTCCAGTAGCTATCGATTAGACTTACAGGTACTACTTTTCACGAGAACGCCACCTGCCCCTCGAGTAGAAGGAAAAGTGGACCCCCTTTTTATTACGTTAATTTCCGCGTACCTAACGTTTTCCTTTCCCAGGAATCTAATGATAAATATTTTATTATTTTTTTGTTGGAAACATGTTTATACCCTCGTTTTATTCTTCTATTTCTCAGAATTTATGAACCCAGTAACTTAAATGGGAATTGGGAAGCTTCATAAAGTAGAAATTTGATTGATTAGAACGTTTCTCTGATAATTATTTTATCAATAACCAAGTACATTAATGTTTTCTACTTCATAATTAACTTGTTAAAAGAATTATATGCTTCATTATCATATAATTCTAATTGGCACCAATCATGGGACATTTAAGAGAAAATTTGGAGTATTTTTGATATTTCACCGATATCTGTAAAATTTCTACCGCTTTATGCTTTAAAAGTTGAATATCCAATTCATCCTTTATGTTTTCAATATTATTAACCAATTAAAACTATGGTTTTTGCTCCAGTCATGGGATGTATGGCGCAATTAATTTCCAAACTAACAAATATCAATGAAAAATTAAACTTTAAGCAGCTCTTTGGCTCTTGTTTATGGTAAAATGTTGCCAGCGATTAAAAACTGATGGTAAATACTTGTTTTACGGGATTTGTCTATACCATCCCATTACTGGTGCCAGTTCTATTATAGGGGTGTTTACTATAAACCAATAGCTTCTTCTTTGTACTATCTGCCTGTCTGTAACCATAATTATTAAAGTACATAGATAAAACTATTTCCACATACATGCCTACAATATACAAACATACAAGTTTATAAATACATTCTACGTTTCCACACGTACGTTTCCCGGTCTCCAGGGCCCGATATTTCCAACCGAACAGAGACCTCGGGGCTCCGGCTCAATATATTTTGTCCCTGCCGCTTGCCGTAACCAAATAAACTCTATCAATAGATCCAACTTTAACTGAATCAACTCTCGAAGGATAACTTTGAGTTTGAGACGATTTCAATGGTATTTTGTATGGATAGGTAGTTTTAAAAACCGAAAATCGAAGTTCGTCAATGCGGGCCATTTTTCTCTGTCACTCTAATTACGACTGCATACTAAAAAGAGGAAAACAAGCCCCACAAGAACATTGTTGTTGATGGTAAGTATCGCAGGCGGGGACCAACAGAGGGTTACTTATATAGTCATTTTGGTTGTTGGTTGTTAAGTTCACCTTTTAGCAGAATCTTACTTAGGTAGGTATTTTCGTTGGTGGCGGTCAAGTTGGTCCCCCCTGCGATACTTACCAATAATAACAATATTTTTGTGGGGCTTGTTTTCCTCTTTTTAGTGTGCAGTCGGGTTTTTCATAAGTGTTTTTAATAAACGGACCAAGAAGGATCAAGATTACTACGCTTACCTTCTTTCTAATGATAAAAAAACGAATAATAGTTATATGTTTTATATATTTTAAGAAAAAACTAGTTGAAATGAAGACGTTAGTAGGGCAGTCGAAATTTGAAAGTAAATTGTGTTGATAACTGCAGCATTAAAATTTTGTTTTGTACCGAAACTAAAGCGAAATAGATAAAAAAGTTTGTATTTGTTGTTGTTGTTATCTTAGGTGACAGGAGCAAAAATTTTGTTGAATATTACAGGACTCCTAAAAATGGAGGTTTTATGAATTATATTAAATTCTCTTTATGAGGGAAATCGTGGACAAATAGACAGGCGGAGAAATATATTGTAATATGTAAGTACAGTCAGCTACAGAAGGGGCTGAGCGGACCAGGGGGCCTAGCCAAGATGTCAATCGTTTACGCTACAACAACGAAACGCTTTCTGTCTCTCTATCATTTCATTTCATTTCATATTTATTTATTGCAACCATGGTATTATCGATATTACAAAGTCTGGGTAGTTCCACATGGACCCTGTAAGGCCATAGCAATATAACATGCATAGGGTCTAATCTTAAAACTATGTGTATAATGTAACATTAAGTAAATTTAATAGTTTTTACATATGAAAGTCATTATCACTCTTACATATTAGTGCGATAGAGAGACAGATAGCGTTTCGTTGTCGTAGCACAAAATGATTGAAATGATCCGCACACACAGATAATTTTAAAGGATTTTTTTTTTCATACCGACGAATCTTATTACAAAAACGGGACGAGAGTTCCATTAAAAATTAACTTATTTTTTATTTTTTTATAAATTTATAGTTTTGATACGAGTTACAGATAGACGAGGCCAGAGTACCCGAACGCCTTCTAGAAGGCCAACCGAAGGGAGAGGCGCAGAGGTAAAGGCAGGCCCAAACTCAGATGGTTGGACTGTGTATATCAGGCAATCAGGACCTTAGGAGTGACAAGTTGGAGAAGGAAAGCCACGACTAGATCGGACTGGAGAGATTTGCTTGACCAGGCTAAGGCTGTCCCTACTTGTCGCACTGTGAGGGATTGCATTCCCCCATCAGTGTTGTTTTATTTTAAATTAGTGTTTGCTGTACCTACTAACCCCTTAGTTTGTGTAAATGTAATGTAATGTATAATATAATTTGCTATAATGTAAATATATAATAGGTTCTAAGCTATCTAGATAATAAGTTAGCTATAAGACTAAATATTTGTACACCTATATGGTAGATCACAGAGTACTATATCATTTCACTGTCATCTGTATTATAACCTGTTTCACAAATAAAATATTATTGACTTACTTTGTAAGTTCTACTAATAAAAATATGTGTCCATGTGTTACATGAAATAAAAATATTCATTCATTCATTCATTAGGGCCACCCGCGGCTGTAATGCCTCAGATGATGATATGATAGTTTTGAGGTTTTTCCCTGTACTTGTCTTGTAAGGCTACTAACACGGCTACATATTGAATGAATGAATGAAAGTTTATTCACAAGAACATATGGTACATTATATATCATTAAGTGTACATTATTGACCCTTGATATGCACAGTATGCTTGATATTTCTTGCCAAATTTCATAGTTCTAGGTCGACGGGAAGTACCCTATAAATTTTGATTCCCTTGAGAGTGTCAAAATATACGTTTTTTTGCGGCATAAACGGCCGTATCTATTTTTGTAAATAAACTTATGAGTTTGATTTTTTTTAGCATCAAGGGACTGTAAACCTGAGTATATGTTTTTAATTTCAATTCGATACCTCCACGCGTTCCCGAGATAAAGGGTCTTGAATCTTGACAGACAGACAGATGGACGGGCGGACAACAGAGTGATCATATAAAGGTTCCGTTTTTTCCATGTGAGGTATGGAACCCTAAAAGACGGTTGTAAACAATAGTCATTTTAGATATTTTATAGACTTCCAGATATTACATTAGCTACGAGTAAACTTGAACATAACACGAACCCGAAACCACTAACGATACCTTTAACCGCCAATTTAAATCACAGTGAATTATAATTTAAACAATTTATAACAATAGTTTTCCTTAATTGTCAAAGGAAGTCTTAAGCCGGCCGCAGACCGTGCCAGTTCCGTTGAACGTCGTGTTTAGTACTGGCTATTCAAGTAAGTAGTATTAGTTGTAGAGCTTCTATCCAAATAGTTAAGTCTTAAGCCGCTTAGCTTTATGCCTGTACCGTGCTATAAAGTTCATTCTGCGACTTATTGCAGCTGCGGTGACATTGTGTCAAAGTTGGTACGTATTTTGTTGATCCTGCAACATAACTTACAAAATAAAATTTAAGTTACAGAAGTGTTTATAAAACATATGTTTATGTTTTAATATTTTCTTTCCTTTTGCTTACTTAGCAATCACGGTGCGTAGACAAGATGCCATTCGTTCACGCTCCGCAGCGTAGCGTAGGTATCTCTCTCTATCACTCTACCATATTAGTGCGACAGATACAGTTGCGTTTCGTTCCCTACGGCGCCCTAACGATTAGCACTTGTCTACGCAGCCTGGTGCATCAATGTAGACGAGAGGCACAAATATATCAATTGCGATCGATTGGCCTCCTATGTTATACTGAATAAATGCTTTATGAACAAAGTATGCATGTCTTCACAATGTTTTTTTTAGGTTTAGGGTCGAAAATGCGCATGTAACACCCCTGGAGTTGCAGGTCATAGGCTACGGTGACCGCTTACCATCAGACGGGCCGTATGCTTGTTTGCCGCCAATGACGTATAAAAAAATGTTCACTCAACTTTCAAAGCAGAAATATTACAACTTATCAACTAACGCAGTGTAAATCGCCTGTAACAAAAACAGCCCTAATGACAATCAATGCTTTTAGTATTGTCGCCACAGGGGCGGAAGGGCTCGTTCACGAAATGTTTAGTTCGCGTGTGGCAACGCCACCGCGTGAAGACACCGCTTTGAGTGGAACAGAACTGACGACTGAGGTCATATTGCTATCCTTTCCACTCTCGCTACGACCAGATTAGTGTGAATGAGAAGATTTACGATCACGGTCATCAGTTTTGTAGATCGCGTGTGATAATACCACGCGCGTGAAGACAAGTGTACGCTAATATTTGTGTTAGGAAACATTGGGTATTCTACTTCATTCATATTTAATGGCTCTAGCTACGAGGATTTTTAAATTGCCTTATTGATTTGATGATCAGTACAACAGGTTCAGGTTCAAAAAATCTTAACTTGATTTATTGATATGATATGTACTTGTCTTTAACTGCATATTTTGGAGATGCATTTCGAGTTGTATCAGGTTCGCATCCTGATAGACCTTCCGTACATTTAATTGGTTCCTTCGAATTTGTATTGTCTTAAGCAGAGTAACACCATTGCATGATAAAGGTGGCCCAACGACGATTGTACTTTACTCTCATAAATTTGTGTTTTTTTTCTGGAATACAGACGCCATCAGATATATCGAAGCGACTGAGGTACTCAGAAATATCTGAACACACACTCAACACCTTAACAATAGAGGCGCGTTCAGATATTTGTGAGCACCATGGCCGCTCCAATATATCTGATAGCGAGTGTACGAACTGTCGTTGTTCTTTGTCAAGCTTTGTCCTGGAGCGACTGCAATAATGACTTATCTGGGGGCCTACCGGGAAAATCGAAATTCGCAAATTGCGGGGATCTTTCTCTTTTACTCTTACTAAGACGTTATTAGCGTGACAGAGAAAAATGCCCGCAATTGACGAACTTCGATTTTCACGGTAGGCCTCCTGGTTTGTCTCGTCGAAGTCACGTCAGCGCGTTAAGCAGACGTCGATGTTGGTTAACCTGTATAATTTAAGAGCATACATAATGTTTGGGCCAGTAACTCGGCCACTACTCACAAGAACAGTATAAACCGGGCATAACAAAAAAGCCCTATAATTAAGTAGTAGAGTAAACTTGAGGGCGCTCATTTAATAACATTATCGCGTTATTCTCTCAACCTACTTTTATGAATTAAAGCTATTTTTGTTTTCATGGTTGTACGCCTACGCTTTCCTATTTTAACATGAATATGCGTGATTTATAAATGTATTTACAAATTGCTGTCATAAACGGAGTCTAAATCGGGCTGCTAAGTAATGTAATATCAATCGATTTTCTTAGTGTGGTCGACAGAGGGCCGTGGAAATGTATGGTTCGCGTGTGGAGATGTCACGTGCCGAGTGGACTGTCTAAGTGATCACTAATATTTGTATTTTGTATTAAGAGGATAGGCCGGCCGCCCCGTAATCGTCTTTTCATACAAACGTAGTCCTCATTTTCCTCTCTGTATATTAACCAGCCAGCATTGTATGTTGCCAGGGCTCAACGAGGGGGGGCGGGATTAGGGTCGGCAGCGCGCATGTAACTCCTCTGGAGTTGCAGGCGTACATAGGCTACGGAGACTGCTTACCATCAGGCGGGCCGTATGCTTGTTTGCCACCAACGTAGTATAAAATAAATAAAAAATAACATTATTAGAAATAGTTTGACACGGTTTATTGTATATCAACCACAGCTTTGCCTATATTTTTTCGAATCTTTAGTCATTATAAAAGTTAGGGGCATTAAAAAAATTAAATCTGTTTTCGCTCTCAATTTTCACACAAATAAAAAGTCGAAAAAAGGCAAACAGAGGAATATTTATGGTTATGATGAGATAGTTAAAATATGACTATGCCGCCAAAAAATTGTTATACCAAGTAAATACTAGTTTTGTATTTAAAATTTCTACACGGTCTAATATATTTGTATTACAATTCATAGAAACGAAAAATATTACCAGACGTAGATATATTTTACTTGAATTTTCATGTCAAATTTCATGTTATTTCAAAATATCGTTTAACAATGAGAGCATAATAGCTCATAGTATTGTGTTCCTGCCGGTGAGTAAGGTTGCCAAAGCTCAACGAGGGTGCGGAGTGTTAGGCTCGGCAACGGTCCACGATTTCCCTCATAAAGAGAATTTACTATAATTCACAAAACCTTCCTTTTTTGGAGTCGTGTAATTTTCAACAAAACTTTTGCTCCTGTCACCTAAGAGACAACAAATACAAACTTTTTTTATCTATTTCTCTTCAGTTTCGGTACAAAACAAAATTTTTATGCTGCAGAGTTATCAACACACAATTTACTTTCAAATTTCGACTGCCCTTCTAGCGTCTTCATTTCAACTAGTTTATTCTTAAAATATATAAAACATTTAACTATTATTCGTTTTTTTATCATTAGAATGAAGGTAATCGATCTTGACGTGTCCGTTTATTAAAAACACTTATGGAAAATAAGTCACTTGCTGTGACTTATCTTATACCTTTAAACGAGCAATTCTTGTATATATATATATATATATATATATATATATATATATATATTTCCGGGATCTCGGAAACGGCTCTAACGATTTTGCTGAAATTTGGTATATGGGTGTTTTTGGGGGTAAACACTCGATCTAGATTAGTCTTATGTTTGGGAAAACGCGTGTTTTCGAGTTTTCATGCGTTTTTCTTTCGACGCAGAATATGGTCGCTAATTTCGTGTTGCCGGCCACTATCCGTCTGGTCCAGCGGGTTAAGACGCGGACTGCTAAACGAGTGTTACGGGTTCGAATCTCGCCCGGTGACTAACTTTTTTTTTTATATGTTCAAGTTTAGGTATATATAATTTTTTAATTTTTATTGTTTTAGACAAGTTTAATTTAGTAAAAAAATGTAGTTAAGATTATCACCTATACACCACCATATTACAATGAATAGTTATAACCGAGCAAAGCTCGGTCGCCCAGGTACTTTTTCATAATATGTAACAATTACAAAGATGTATAAACATGTAAACTGGGAACACTCGCTAGATGCTATAGGTGTCTTCTGCGATCTGTCCAAAGCATTTGATTGCGTGGAGCATGACACACTTCTACACAAGCTGAAGCACTACGGTCTGTCAACGGAAGCTCTAAGCCTTGTTAAGTCTTACTTAAACCAAAGAACCCAGAAAGTGGTTGTAAATGGAACGGAGTCTACTGGAATGACTGTTAAGCTCGGAGTTCCACAGGGTTCAATTTTGGGTCCTTTTCTCTTCCTTGTATATATAAATGATCTGCCGAACCTTGTAAAACATAAATGTGAGATAGTCTTATTTGCTGATGACACCTCACTAATTTTCAAAGTTGACAGGAAACTGAGCGATTATAGCCAAGTCAATGAAACTTTGGAAAAGGTACTAGAATGGTTCACAGCAAATAACTTACTTCTTAATGCGAAAAAGACGAAATGTGTCAAATTTTCGCTGCCGAATGTAAGAAAATCTGAAACTATCATCACATTAAATGGCGAAACGCTGGACCTTGTCGAGAATACGGTTTTTCTGGGCCTTACTTTAGATAGTAAACTGCAATGGGCCCCTCACATATCTGCCCTGGCGAAAAGGTTGAGCTCTGCCGCGTATGCAGTAAGAAGAATCAGGCAGTTTACTGACGTGGAGACAGCTCGCCTAGTTTACTTCAGTTACTTTCACAGTATTATGTCTTATGGCATACTGGCGTGGGGCAAAGCAGCTGACATAGAAACTATCTTCGTTCTTCAGAAGAGGGCAATCAGATCTATTTATAACATGGCTTCTCGTGACTCACTGAGAGAACGATTCAAGGAAATAGATATTCTCACAGTAGCTTCACAATACATACTAGATGTGATAATGTATACGCATAAGAATATAAAGTCCTTTAAGAAACTGTCCGATATCCATAGTTATAATACGCGAAATAAACATAAGTTAGTAGTCTCCAAGTTTCGTCTACAGAAAGTTAAAAAATCGTTCATGGGAAACTGTGTAACATTTTATAACAAAGTACCCTTAGAGGCATGGGACCTGCCCTATACTTCATTCAAGCAATACGTCAAAAATGCACTTCTCAAAAAGGGATACTATAAAATAGATGACTACTTGGGAGACACGGAATCATGGCCAAGTATCCAGTCTCAAAAGCTGTAATAGTTTTGCGTGCAGTGTCCCGGAGAGGCATATGGCGCTGTTGTTTCTAGCTGTTCAACCTTATGTATTAATGTTTGTTATGTTTTAGTTATTCTGATGATGACATTGACATATTAAATACATAGTAGTTATGTATTCTGTAGAACTAGTTTTAAGATTGTTAGCTTAACAGTCTCTTGACGTGAAATATGTATTTCATACAATTTTTTTTTTTATTCTTTGACATTTGGAGAACCTTTACACCTCCAAATCTTATTATTGTGTATTATTATTTTTCTCAGACCGTGGGGACCTTATACATCTCCAAACTTAATGTATTAACCGTGGAGACTATACGTCTCTGTCATATTGTATAATATACTTGACTTGGTACATACTAATTATGTACAGAATGTAGCATTATTTTATGAGACTGCTAGTTTAACAGTCCAGACGCGGTTTATTTATTTAGTATAAATTTTATTTTGACACTTGGAGAGACTTTACACCTCCAAATTCTATTAGTATTAGTACTCTGACATTGGGGACCTTTTACATCTCCAGATTTAATGTGTTTTTAACCATAGAGACTATACATCTCTATTGTATTGTATTAATTATTTATTTTAAGATTATTATAATGTAATGTTTACCCAGGTATTGGCTGTTGTATTTATAAATGTTGTTATGTATTTTTCATGACACTATATGATGTTACTATAAATGTTGTATTGACTTGTAAAAGAGCCCTTGAGGCCTACTTGCAGAATAAATTTTTGAATTTTGAATTTTGAATTTTGTAATCATATACGATTATAAATTCTTTTGCTTTCACATTTAACTAGAAATTTCAACCGTTTCAACTAATATTCCGTTTAAGTTTTATGGATAAGGGTATGGATCAATAAACGTTCATACGTCCGAGTAACTTATGGCCTCCGATCAGAGTCCCGTGACATTCGATATCAATTAGAGGCCCTGATCCGCGCCCGTATGATTGAATTACAATAACCATACCGACTACACCGAGGGATCCATGTGATAAATCTTAATCGAATACTGTTGTAAATCCCTTGGTGCAACAAATTCCTTGAGCTTTCTCGATAAAATTTAATTTAAGCCTGAGACGGGTGATGTACCTATCAATATTCAGTAGGGAAATTTTCTCTAAGAATATAGATTACTAATTATATTTTCCATAAAGACAACTCCTTTTGTATTGGCAGAAACAAAACATTTAACAAATTCAGGATTTATCATAACCATTGACGCAATGTACTTAATACTGGGGATGGTATTCTTCCTACGGTCGCGGAACGCGCACCACAAACGAAATGAAGAGCACGTAAAAGTATAAAATACAAAATTTCGTACCCATTTGTTCAACATTTTACTGTCAACTACGATTTGTTTAAAGAATATCGTCTGTAGTATTAGAACAGTAGGTGCGAGACTAGAGCTTCTTATTTGGTGCGGCAATCTATAGACCAAAATAAACTACTCATGACATCAGTTCAGTAATTTTTTTGTTGCTAATAATACGTCATTTCAATTTCAATCGAACTCATTGATTAGGTACTTTTTTGTTATGGCTTTGTTTTTTTGTGTTGAACTAAAACTGTCAATTTAATAACAATCGTCCGGACGCGTCCGTCCCGCTCAGTGCTGCGTTCGGAGAGGGACCTCAACTCACGGTGCCTAAAAAGCGCAAGACATTTGTACCCCTAGTGTAAACTTATTCGATGGCGTAACGTGACGTACGCGTTTGCGTTAAGTCTCATTTTGTATGTGATTTTGAGTTTCCAAAACGTTCCGCTGGGCGCGCTGTGTCTAAATCCCATACTAAATGAGACTTAACGCAAACGCGTACGTCACGTTTCGAAATCGAATAAATGTACACTTGGGGCTTTGAATGCCTCGCGATTTTAATGACGCATTGACCCGGTCAGCTGCGACAGGTTAACCTGGACAAAGCCTGACAAAAGAACAACGACAATAGGGTTGTTTCCATCTACAAATCTTAGGGCAGAATTGTATCCCAATAAATTCTTTTGGATTATAAGAACATGTTAAATTACTTTTAGGGGGCCTGTAATGACCATATTTTTGTGAATATTGAATTTAAAATATCTTTTGGCACACGTCACGTGACCAAACTCGAAACGTCTTTGAAGATTCTGATGACGTCACAACTCTCGGATTGACACTGTTGACAGTTAGGCGATCAACAACAAATGACAAATGTCAGTTGACAGTTCGTATCTTCTACGTGTGTATGTAGTTATGTGTCAAACCGTAAACTGTGACGTCGCACAATTTTCAAAGAGCGTTTTGGGCGCGAAAGCATCTGTCAAAATATATTTTGTTAATTTAACATATTTAAAGCCGCTTTTAGTGTAAAAGTTGAATTTTAGGGCAACTTTTAGTTAATAGAACCGTAATACAAGCATTTCAAAAAATTGGAAACAACCCTATTCGTACACTCGCCATGAGATATATCGGAGCGGCCAGGGTACTCATGAATATCTGAACACGCCTCTATTGTCAAGGCGCTAGAGTGCGCGTTCAGATATGTTTGAGCACCTCGGCCGCTCAGATATATCTGATGGCGAGTGTACAATGCGTACTTGATTGGTACGTAGGTGGTCCAGACGATCGCATCCTGCCGACCAATTGGCTAATTGCGGTTCGACGCCACTGTCCTAGTTCGCAGGCATTCGTTTGTTTCGTCATTCAATTATGTAATTTTATGTGAACGGAAGGATGTAATTTTTATGAGCTTTATTTTTTATTGACGTGTTGAATGAATTCACCTTAAAAACGAGCCTAGTTCTCAATTTGGATAAAGAAAGAACCTTACAAGTTTAATTACTACCAATAAGTGTCATGCATAGCTCAAAACCGGGATGAGTGGAAGAAGAGGGGGGAGGCCTTTGCCCAGCAGTGGGACACAATGGGCTCGTTATAAAAAGTGTCATGCACGGGAGAGTTTACCGATAAAGATAAAGATAGTTTATTATTCAAGTAGGCATATTACAATGCGTTTATGAACGTCACATAAAGCTACACCGGCTCTAACCCTACACCTCTGACCCGAGAAGATTTAAATCCCCCCTCAACTGGAGGAGGGTATCCCAATGTAGACCGGCAAGAAACTCGGCGGGACACATCTTTCCAAAACATTACATCTTATAATTAACATGCATTAAATAATTAATAAAATACAATTAAAATTAAAGACAAATGTAGCATACTCTATAAACGCACCTGTCATAACATTCTTTGTAAATGCAACGTGCTGTAAAACCTTACCAAGTGTCACTATGACAGCCCCCTCTTGCTTTATATCCCTGACACGGTACACAGCTCGCTATAATATTAATATTAATAATATTGTCATATCTATAAGAAGACGTTATTAATAAATACCCGAAGACTTTCAAGTATCGTTTTATTGAAGATCATACATGGCGCAGCCGAAAAGGAGTCAAATTCAGGAAGATTAAACTGGATTGGATAAGATAACCTACAAATCGCTACTGAGTGCATATGTTCATTGAACAAAGACAAGTGAAGATTAAGAAGATTTTAACGAAATGTCTGCCGTCGAATATAAAATGCCCGTGGGGCTCAATTTAGAAGATATCGAAAACTGCTGGCCGCAGTGGCAACGTTTCAAGCTATCTTTTCGCAACTTCGTGCTAGCGGCGGGGTTAGAAAGAATATCGGAAACAAGAAAAGCAGCAATACTTATTAACTGCGTTGGCCACGAAGCGCAAGAATTATATTTTAATGTTCTTAAAGTGGAAGGCAAGGACAAGCTAGAGGAGGTGATCGAAGTTTTCGACGACTACTTCAAGCCGAAACAAAATGAAATTATAAACAGATACAATCTTAACAAGCGGAACCAAGAAGAGGGAGAAACATTTGATGCTTTTTACACAGCAATAAGAAAACTAGCGGAGAATTGCAACTTCGGGGACCAGAAAGAGAAGATTCTTCGGGACAAGATTGTTATTGGTGTTCGGGAGCAACGTATCCAACAGAAGCTACTTGAAATCAAGGATCTCACTTTGGAGAAGGCCATCGACATCTGCAGGTCTGCAGAGCTGTCCAGAGAATTTGTGAAGACGCTCAACAACCCGGAGGTGCATGCAGTTCAGACCGGCCGGGCAGCACAGCAGTCCAATAAAGCTAAGTATTTCAGTAATCATAAAAAGACTATGTCTCAAAATGTTAATATGGAGGGTCGTTATAATAGATGGTTTTATAACTGCAAAAAGTGTAACACCGAGCATGGTCCTAAACAGTGTCCTGCTTATGGTAAGACTTGCTCGAGCTGTAACAGGCTGAATCATTTTAGTGTGGGTTGTACTTTTTATAAGAGACGGGTTGATAACATTAATAACAATGACATTGAAGAAGCCTGTAACAATGTTCATGACTTATGACTGTCTAATAATATTACTTATGAGGTTTATTCCATAGATTTGGGTAAAAATGATTGGACTGAGACGCTCAGAGTAGAAAATAAAAATGTTTGTTTTAAATGTGACACCGGAGCTCAAATTAATGTGATCAGTGTCAGGGATTTTAGGAAAATTGTCAATGATGATTACAATTTCAAAATATCTGAGACGAGAGTAATAATTAAAGTCTTCGGGGGTGGGAAATTGTTCCCAATAGGTAAAGTCACACTAAAAGTTTTTTCTAAAGCAGTTAAAAGTGATGAAGTCGTGACTGAGTTTTTAATTGTCAAAGAAAGTGTCAGACCAATCTTAGGATTAGCCTCATTAGTAAAATTGAAGTTATTAAATAATACTAATATTGATTCAATTGAGACTGATCATATTGCCACTAATATTTTAAAAACTGATCTGGTAACTAATAATAATAGTAAAAACTGGGTAATTAATAAAAACATCGAACTATTTCAGGGTGTTGGAGAGTTCAAAACACCACTGCAACTGCGCATTCGACCTGACGCTGAGCCTGTGGTGAGACCTCCACGGAGGGTGCCCAACTCCCTGAAGCCGCGCCTCGCGGACAAACTGGCAGCTCTGGTGAAGCACAAAGTCATAGCTAAGGTAGACCACCCTAAAAGTTTTGTTAGCAATTTAGTCATAATTGAAAAAAAGAATGGTTCACTTAGAATTTGTTTAGACCCGAAGGATTTAAATCAAGTGCTAATAAGAGAGCACCATTTAATACCAACCTTAGATGAGATTGTGCCAAAATTAAGTAATAAGAAGATATTTTCTGTGCTCGACCTATCAGATGGGTTTTATAATATTAAATTAACAGACAGCTCAAGTGACTTATGTACTTTTAATAGCCCGTTTGGCTGTTACAAATTTGTAAGGTGTCCGTTCGGGATCTCAGTAGCTCCTGAGGTATTCCAAAAATATAGCGAAACTGCCTTTGGTGACATCCCCGGAGTTATTGTTTATTGTGATGACCTTTTAATATGTGCTGACACTCAACAGGAACATGATGCAATTTTAGACAAGGTGTTTAGTAGAGCCAGAGAACACAATGTTCGCTTTAATAAAGATAAATTTCAATATAAATTAAAGCAAGTAAAGTATTTTGGCCATATTTTTTCAGAACAAGGCATGAAAATTGATCCAGATAGAGTCAGTGCTATTGTTAATATGAAAAGTCCTAATAATAAGAAGGAACTTCAAATTTTTCTCGGAATGGTCAATTATTTAAGAAAATTTATCCCACACTTGGCTAATATTGCAGCACCATTACAACTGTTATTGAAAAAAGATGTTGAATGGCTTTGGACAGAAATTCATGAAGATGTATATACTAATATTAAAAATAAAATCAGTACAGCTCCGGTCCTTCAAAATTTTGATGATAATTTGCCCATAACTATACAGTGTGACGCATCCAAAGATGGACTTGGATGTTGTCTACTTCAAAATGGCAAACCGGTTTGCTTTGCTTCACGAAGTTTAACATCAGCTGAGCGTAACTTTTCACAGATTGAAAAAGAACTCTTAAGTGTAACCTGGTCTACACGTAAATTTCATTATTACATATATGGACGTAAAGTGACAATACTTAATGATCACAAACCCCTAGAAAGTTTACTTAAGAAACATCTTCATGAAGTACCGTCGCCAAGGTTACAAAGATTGAAACTAAAACTATTAAGATATGACATAGAATTCAAATATTTACAAGGTAAATTTATGTACATTGCGGACTTACTATCACGCTCTTATCAATTGTCACAGGACACCGATGAGTCTTACATGTATGAAGTGATACATTGCATGGGCTTAGCACACAATTTAGAATGCTCTAAGGAACAAAAAACAGTATTAATAAATGAAAGTACCAATGATAACGAATTACAGATATTAAGAAATTTCATAACAAATGGCTGGCCTACTCATAATAAGGATATTCCTGATGGTCTACATAGTTACCATAAATTAAGAGGTGAACTGACTATAGATAACTATTTGATATTTTTTAATAATCGACTAATTGTTCCTAAAAGTTTGAGACAGTCATTCATTAAAACCTTACATGAAGAACACATCGGTGTGACAAAAATGAAGCAACTGGCGAGAAATTTATATTATTGGCCACATATTGACTCTCATATTGAAGAATATGTTAAGCGTTGCTTTCCTTGTCAAACTTTTCAAAATAATAATGTTAAAGAGCCACTACTGTCGCACAACATACCTTGCTTACCATTTTATAAAATAGCTATTGATATTATGGATTTTAAAACAAAGAATTATTTAATAATTTATGACTACTATTCTAAATGGTTGGACATCAAAAAGATAACAAATAAAAGTTCCAAGTCCATAATTGATGCACTGATAGAAATTTTTTCTAATTTTGGAATTCCGGCTGAAGTAGTATCTGACCATGTTCCATTTGACTCGAAGGAGTGTAAGGACTTTGCACAGGAGTGGGGATTTAAGTTCACATACACAAGTCCTAGGTATCCCCAATCGAATGGTATGGCGGAAAAAGGAGTTCAGATTGCTAAAAAAATGTTATACAAATGCTTAGAAGATAAAAGTGATTACAGATTAGCTTTACTAAAGTATAGGGCTTCACCCACATCTGGCACCAATGTCACTCCTAGTGAACTGGTAATGAATAGAAATTTAAAAACAAAGTTAATAGTTACTTCACAGTATTTACAACCAAAGACGATCAAAAATGCAGAAAATATATTTAATAGAACTAGGAATAGTAATGTAATAAATTATAATAAGAGATCTAGAAATAAGCAACCATTTGTTGAGGGTCAAGATGTGTGGTGGAAGAAGGATATTAATAAAAATGTATGGTTACAGGGTAACATAATCAAGTGTAATGGCATGAGGTCGTATGATCTCATAGATAAAAATAATGTTAAATATACGAGGACATCGTATCATATAAGGCCGGCATGATGACTTGGATGTTTCACCAGACCAGCCAAACAGTCACGGGGTTGGTCGAATGCGTAGTTTTAGGTTGCGTGTAATTAGTATAGTTTGTATATTATTTTAAGTCTCACTACCTTAATAGATAGCGAATGTCTTTGTTTTAAGGGGGAAGAAAAACCAATGTATGAGAGTAAACAACTTGTATTGCTAATTGTATAATATTAAAAAACTAAGTAATTGATAATTGTAAACTTATTTTCATTGAAAAGGGAAAGATGTAGCATACTCTATAAACGCACCTGTCATAACATTCTTTGTAAATGCAACGTGCTGTAAAACCTTACCAAGTGTCACTATGACAGCCCCCTCTTGCTTTATATCCCTGACACGGTACACAGCTCGCTATAATATTAATATTAATAATATTGTCATATCTATAAGAAGACGTTATTAATAAATACCCGAAGACTTTCAAGTATCGTTTTATTGAAGATCATACAACAAATTCAATTAAATACCAGGTAGGATCCACTTTATAAGGAATACTCATAACGCATGCTCACGAAATAATCGGAAAGGAGCTATTGTATTTAACAATCAAATCGCACACTATGAACGAGTTTTTTTCACGCCGTAATAAGCGGCATCGTTAAGGATCATTTCAAACAAAAGGAGCAAATAGGCATCCAGCTTGAGTGCCCATCGTATAGGAGGGGATACTGTGAAGGTTGCGAACCTCCACAGTCTCGTGGTAGATAACTGGGAACGATTATTAGAATTCAGAACTATCGCCCGGCTGAAGGAATAAAGATCTGCAGGCGATTCATTCTGAAAGCGGCAAGCATTAACGATAGTCGATAGTTGTATTGTGTTATTTGAAGAAAAAAACATATAAATATTATCAGAAATCTACCTGGAGCGTTAACATTCCCTACCGCAGATAGACCGTATCCCTTTACAGTACATAACTGCCTAAAGAGTAGGTATATTGGCAGAGAGTTGCCTCAGCTTTAGCTACATGAGAGTAGAG
This sequence comes from Cydia pomonella, assembly GCF_033807575.1. NCBI lineage: Eukaryota > Metazoa > Arthropoda > Insecta > Lepidoptera > Tortricidae > Cydia > Cydia pomonella. The sequence continues at coordinate 3,409,589 of NC_084717.1, read as the reverse complement.
GGGCATTGCTGTTGTTTGCATAACAGTAACAAAATATTTTATTACTCCTCCTCCTCTTGGCATCGGTTTCCTCGTCACTGAGGGTCGTGGCCACTTCTAGGGAACAGCTTCTCTTTGACAATTTGCCGCCACCTTTCTCTGTCGCTGAATGTAGGGCATTGTGGAGAGTTAGATCAAGGACGGAGAGAATTTGAATTTGTCTTGCGAGCTGATTTTATTACTATTTAGTCCAAAATTGGGACTTGCGAATTGTGTGTTACACCGGCCAACAAGACGGTTTATAACAACAAAATCGGTTTTAGGATAATTATTTTTTTTTAATCTTTAATTAATTACAGTTATTTTATGAATACTACTCAATGCGTGCAACTTTTTTTCCGTGTAGATAAGCTATCTAGTCAAAATGCTATTTAAAATACATCATTTTTAGTCGAACGAACCAATAAAAATATTGTCCCCCAAGAAATATCCTATTAAAACCAGTAATTATTTTCCTCCCACGCTGTCTGCAGGCTTTACACCAATACCTACGTAAACACCCCCAAAAGGCCGTCCAATACTCCAATAATACTGAGGGAGATAAGTATAAAAACCTCAGCTGTGGACTCAATCGATAATGTCCCGGCCTGAGTAAACTAAATCAGTCCCCTTGGTTATAGCACAACAATCGTAGGCAGTATTTTGACTTTGTAAATGACTTCAATTTTGACATCATGTGTAACCAAAGTGTCGGTACGTATGAGGTGAATCGGAACATATTGACCGTAGTAAATGGCTACATTCGAAAAAAATCACGTCATAGAACAAACGATCGTTGTTGAAAATTTGTCTTAAGATGAGTCACGAAAGGATTTGGCGGTTGCGATGGCCATTATTGCATGCATATGCACAGCAATGCAGCAACGCAAGGACATATATATTTCCTTCGACTGGCCTTTATTTTCCCAGCAACTCGTAAGATAAACAATAGGGAGTATTACTGCAATGTTCCGCCGCCAGAGTGCAGCACTAGCACCCTTCTAAACCATCGAGTAATACTAAAATATGACATTGATGCATCAAGACGGTTAGTTTACAAAGGGCCTACCCGAAAATCGAAATTTAGTTATATGCCTCTTCAAGATAACGAAATTTCGATCTTCTTGTTTCACGGTAGACCCCTCATATTGTGATGGATTGTGGTAGTGGCTCCCCCTACGCAGAGTTTCGCGTAATATTCCCTATTGCGCGCTGTTTAAGGCTAGGTTCACGTTCGCGGGGTTCGCGTTATTTTTTCCCCATATGTCTTTAATGTGGCAAAGCCGTCTAACCGTGTTAACGATTTTGTAAGTTGCCATGCAAATTTTGCTGTCACCGAGGTATTTGATAAACGCCCGTATACGGTATACGGGAATAATTAACGCCATGTGAACCGAGCCTAACAGTCTGCAAAGGTAGCGTTTCTAGCCAGTCAGTCTCTGAGTCCAAAATGTATGTCTGGTGCAGTGATGTCAGAATGAAATCAATTTTTAAAGTTCATATACCTATAACTACCAGTATTTAGTGAGTATTTATCTACAATTCATTGGCTTTAGCTGGTCCAACGATGTTGAATGTCCGAGTCAAAATACTGTTAATTTTCTTCAACACTGGCTCCAACCTCCACTCCCCCTCTGCCTGTACCGATATTATTGTACACCGGCCATATAAGAAGCCAAAAGGAGTTCGGACTCCGGAAATGTGTATGCGAGATATTTTGTGAGAGTTCTTTATAGGTGCTAAACGTGTCTTGCTTGGATGAAGTCTACTGGAGGTTTTGGTCACTTTTCCAGTAGTATTCGCATTTTATGATTAGGAACTTACAGGGTTGGGTTGGTTTAAAATTGTGTATTGGAGTAACTTTCAATGCCATTTTGTTTCTAAACTACCTCGTTTTGCTGTGATCTTAGTAATGTCTTGCCGTGTTTTCATCATCGCTCTTTCTCTGTCTGATTTGTAAAAGACACTTGTATTTTTGTAGCAGGTGAGCTTCAACCTTAATAAAAGTCTTCATTGACATTGAAGACATAAATATTTGAATTCAATTACCTTTTCTGTTTAAAGCATACTTTGCCTACTAAGTGACGAAAATAGATTTTGTCTTTATTGAAATCGAAATGTGTTTTATGTCCACTTAAACTTATATGAAATGATCATTGTCGCTTTTCGTAAAACTCGACAACAGCAACAATAAGGACAAGTGTAATCACTCAGCCTCAATTTACAATATATAAAGTATAAATCCATAAGACGTCCTATATGCCACGAAACTCATCGAGCCATCGTTCATCACCGGTCAACTAGGTCCATAAAGGGTCTGATCGCATTATTCCGAGACGGACCCGCCACTATTAAATTATTGATAAGTGTCTCGAGTTGACCAACGTTGGCGCCCGTGTCATATTCCTGGCACACGTGAGTCCACAGTGGTTATCGACCTGGTAACGACATGATAAAGAGTCTATCTATCGGTGTCGAAAAGGGGCGTTTGACCATGACGTTGTTTTTCGAATATCTCATACGCCGGCATTAAAAGTACGCTCTACTCACGAAATTCTGTAAAGTATTTCTTGTTAAGTTGTTAATATAAAACGAGTCCCATCGGCTTCCACATACACAGGGTTTATAAAGACATACACGATCATCGAGCCATTGTTCATCACCGGTCAACCAGGTCCATGAGGCGTCTGAACGTATTATACTGAGCCGGACCCGCCTCTATTAAGTTATTGATAAGTGTCACGATATACTTGTTTTGTAAAGTGCTTATAACTTACAGTACATATAAGCATACTATTACTTGCATGCAAAGAGAATTTGAAATAGTGGTGTATTGTCATAGAAAACTTTGTAGCCACGTAAATTTACTGCCATCTTTCGACACATAATAAAACTTTTAGAACGTCATTTGACTTTTATCCTTATTCTTTCACTGTGTGTGGTTCAGTGGCGCCATCTTACCGGGCCATTGCTCGAAACGATGCTGATAACTTTGTCATTTGATCTATTAGATGGCTTCGGAGGTGTTTGGAGGTTTTCGACAGAGGGGTAAGCTATTAAAGGCGACTCCGGTCGTTAAATCCTCCAAGAGTTCAATGTTTAAATAAATATGATAATTATTTCTCCAAAATTAACGATTTCAATTTTATATTTGTACCAGCTCGACTCTACCGCGCTCTCACATTCAAGAGGAATATGCAGCTTGCCCTATGTCTGACGGCATTACGTATCGGTAAGACAATCAACCTTTTATTTATGACGACCATGTCCAATGGAATTTCAGGTAGGTATCCAGCCTATGTATTTTTTTTAAATACCCTTAAAATATTAGTACTTACTTACATTACTTTACTTATATTACTTTAGTCTTTAGGTGACTGTAGATGACCCACAATGCCACAAATATTAATAGGTAAGTCGACATACTTCGTTGTTTTTTTCACCTGACTGTCGACATCATATCATATCTATACCAAGGCTCGGAACCAGATTATAAAATATCGGTAAAACCGGTTTTTCTCGGTTTTCCTGCAAAGTTTAATAAGAACGCGAACGTTTTAAGAACTTTATTGTAACCTAAAAAAACCGGTTTATTCGACGAGCGACGAAAGGTTCGGCCGGCCTGGTGGTGTGTCACGTAAATATAGACACCGAGATAGGAAGAAACTGGTTTTATTGCTCTAAACCGGTTAATTTGACAAGAGCTGTTCTCATTAAAACCGATTTTAAAATAACGGTTTTTCGAGCGAAACCGAAATTAAAAGGTTTTGCGCCAAGTACCTGATACCGGTATGGAAATTTAACCGGTTTCCGAGCCTTGATGCATACCATAATCACGTTCTGCGGCGGTATCATGGTCACAATTTTATCACTTGTCATATCATGCGTCACTTTCGCACTTACTTGTTAGAACGTGACAGGCATGGTGACAGATGATAAAAAACCGATCATCTTAGCCCTCCTAATGTTTATTTGTTCAGATATTTGTACAAATAGATTTACGGAGCAATCATCAAAATCGGACCACGCGCTTGGTCTCTAGAGCCAAACGGAATAAACCTTTAACTATATAAAACCTTTTCTATACCTATCTATCCTTTTCTATTCTAACCAGGTCTATGATTCTTAAGTATGTTAAGTACTCTACATTGTACTTCAAATCCATTTGTATATGTGACTGTTTGTGTTCTAAATAAATTAAAAAAAAAACTTGTATTACTATTACAATGTATTACTTTTCTTTCTTTAGTCGAGAAAAGTGAACGGTTTTACAATACTTGTTAATTGCCATCTTCCTCGTGTTGTCCCGGTTTTTACCCAGGCTGAGTCCGCTTGGCAACTAATGCCAAGAATTGCCATTGCCATATGTTTTCACGAAAGCGACTACCATCGGATCGGGAAATCAGATAGATTGGAAAATCTAGCGGAGAAATGAAGACGTTTGACTGTTGACTATTGTATGAGTTCTACATTTCCTTTTCCACTACCAGGTTGTCTGGAAGAGATCGCTTTTTAGCGATAAGACCGCCTGTTGTTACCTGGTTCTATTTTTCTTTAAAATTTATTTGTAGTTTTACATGTATGTAAAATGTATGATTGTTGGTGCAATAATAGTACATTACGATACAAGTGCGAAAACCCTTCGGTCGTGTTTTAATCGATCGCCACTCGTTTCGAATTTCGTCACAGTAACGTAATAATATTTACAGTACATATGGTGCTACTTTACCGCACTACTGCGAAAATTAGCATATACGGTATTGTGTCGAACATTTAAAGGGCCATATGTACTGTAAAACGTTGTACGATACATGTGCGAATAGGTAATTCGCAACTCGTGTCAATTTAAAACACTCCCTTCGGTCGTGTTTTAATTTATCGCCACTCGTTTCGAATTTCCTGTTTTTCGCACTTGTATCGTAATGTACTATTACTTACTTACTCGCTTTATTGAAATTAGTCCCGTTTCCTCACGACGTTTTTCTTCACCTTTTCTTCAATAGCAACTGATAAATATCAAATTTCTCGACGTGTGGATATTTCGAACAGTCAGCATCAAAAGTAACGGAAACTACGCGTCAAAAGTTTGTAATAGCTTAACAAATATTGTGATATATACTTTTATCGCGAATTGTTAGTAGAGATACACTTATATTCTATTTGGAGATTCCTGGTGGCAGATATTTCTGGTGCGTTTTTTCATTCGCTAATATTGATGCTAACTAAAATAAATGAATCATCAATTCGTCATCATTCGCTTGCCCTTATCCCATTCATTTGGGGTCGGCGCAGCATGTCTTTTTCTTCCATATCTTTCTGTCACCCGTCATCTCATCATTCACTCGCGTTCGTTTCATGTCATCTCTCACACAATCCATCCACCTTTTCCTAGGTTTTCCTCTCCCGTTCCATCCCTCCACATACATGCCCATACCACGCTAGGCGATTCGCTCTTACTTTATCTATTATGGGTGCAACTTTCAGTCTAACTAAACAAAACAACAACTAAAATAAATGAATAAATAAATAAATATTTGGGGATAATCTTACATAGATCGACCTAGCCCCAAACAAAGTAAATATTGTAATATGGTTACTAGACGACGATATACATACGTATATAGATTAATACATACTTATATACTCGTACATAAAAAACACCCATGACTCAGGAACAAATAAATGCCCTTACCGGGAATTGTATATAAGTTCCAAAAAACTCATTGGTCCGGCATGAAAGTCGCACACCTGCACCCGTACCGCTAGGCTACCAACGCTACGCTAACAATACTTGTTAATAGTATTCTACGTAATTCGCTGTAGTAAACTCATACAAAGCGTATTCCAGTTTTTCGCAGTTCGATGAAAAAGCGACACAGTTTTGTTTCGGAAACGAAGTTAGTCGCGGATTGTTGGACGTACTAAATTGAATTTGAAACTAAACGAACCGTGCGAGTTGGACATTGTAAAAAAACACTACATATTTTTTTTGTACAGGTGCATTTGTTTTTCATTTACTCGTGGCAACAAAGTTTAATTTCATGTAGGCATATACTACAAGCAGGGACTGAAAAACCGCAAAAGACCGGTAACCTAAAATAAAGGTATCAATTGAATAGGTATCCAAAGCTAAGGGTACCCGAATAAAATCGCAAAAGACCGATACCTAAGATAAGGGTATCAATTGAATAGGTATCCAAAGCTAACGGTACCCGAATAAAATCGCACAAGACCGATACCTAAACTAAGGGTATCAATTGAAAAGCTATACAACTGTAACGGTACCCGAATAAAATCGCAAACGACCGATACCTACACAAAGGGTATCAATTGAATAGGTATCCAAAGCTAACGGTACCCAAATAAAATCGCACAAGACCGATACCTAAACTAAGGGTATCAAATGAAAAACTATATAACTATAACGGTACCCGAATAAATAAAATGTAATAGGTACATTTTTCAAACGGTACCGCTACAGTTGAAAGGGTACCGTACGGTACCGTTTCAAGTAGACTTCTACTTTGGAATCCAAGATGGCGGCCGTGCACTCGTCATAAAAGTCGTCATGGATATCGTTTTATAGGTTTTAGGGAGTGCAGATTTCGAAAATGATGACCATTTTGGAATCCAAGATGGCGGCCGTGCATTCTGTCATAAAAGTCGTCATGGATATCGTTTTATAGGTTTTAGGGAGTGCAGATTTCAAAAATGATGACCATTTTGGAATCCAAGATGGCGGCCGTGCACTCTGTCATAAAAGTCGTCATGGATATCGTTTTATAGGTTTTAGGGAGTGCAGATTTCGAAAATGATGACCATTTTGGAATCCAAGATGGCGGCCGTGCATTCTGTCATAAAAGTCGTCATGGATATCGTTTTATAGGTTTTAGGAAGTGCAGATTTCAAAAATGATGACCATTTTGGAATCCAAGATGGCGGCCGTGCACTCTGTCATAAAAGTCGTCATGGATATCGTTTTATAGGTTTTAGGGAGTGCAGATTTCGAAAATGATGACCATTTTGGAATCCAAGATGGCGGCCGTGCATTCTGTCATAAAAGTCGTCATGGATATCGTTTCATAGGTTTTAGGGAGTGCAGATTTCGAAAATGATGACCATTTTGGAATCCAAGATGGCGGCCGTGCACTCTGTCATAAAAGTCGTCATGGATATCGTTTTATAGGTTTTAGGGAGTGCAGATTTCGAAAATGATGACCATTTTGGAATCCAAGATGGCGGCCGTGCACTCTGTCATAAAAGTCGTCATGGATATCGTTTTATAGGTTTAAGGGAGTGCAGATTTCGAAAATGATGACCATTTTGGAATCCAAGATGGCGGCCGTGCACTCTGTCATAAAAGTCGTCATGGATATCGTTTTATAGGTTTTAGGGAGTGCAGATTTCGAAAATGATGACCATTTTGGAATCCAAGATGGCGGCCGTGCATTCTGTCATAAAAGTCGTCATGGATATCGTTTTATAGGTTTTAGGGAGTGCAGATTTCGAAAATGATGACCATTTTGGAATCCAAGATGGCGGCCGTGCATTCTGTCAAAAGTCGTCATGGATATCGTTTTATAGGTATTAGGGAGTGCAGATTTCAAAAATGATGACTATTTTGGAATCCAAGATGGCGGCCGTGCACTCTGTCATAAAAGTCGTCATGGATATCGTTTTATAGGTTTTAGGGAGTGCAGATTTCGAAAATGATGACCATTTTGGAATCCAAGATGGCGGCCGTGCACTCTGTCATAAAAGTCGTCATGGATATCGTTTTATAGGTTTTAGGGAGTGCAGATTTCGAAAATGATGACCATTTTGGAATCCAAGATGGCGGCCGTGCACTCTGTCATAAAAGTCGTCATGGATATCGTTTTATAGGTTTTAGGGGGTGCAGATTTAGAAAATGATGACCATTTTGGAATCCAAGATGGCGGCCGTGCACTCTGTCATAAAAGTCGTCATGGATATCGTTTTATAGGTTTTAGGGAGTGCAGATTTCGAAAATGATGACCATTTTGGAATCCAAGATGGCGGCCGTGCATTCTGTCATAAAAGTCGTCATGGATATCGTTTTATAGGTTTTAGGAAGTGCAGATTTCAAAAATGATGACCATTTTGGAATCCAAGATGGCGGCCGTGCACTCTGTCATAAAAGTCGTCATGGATATCGTTTTATAGGTTTTAGGGAGTGCAGATTTCGAAAATGATGACCATTTTGGAATCCAAGATGGCGGCCGTGCATTCTGTCATAAAAGTCGTCATGGATATCGTTTCATAGGTTTTAGGGAGTGCAGATTTCGAAAATGATGACCATTTTGGAATCCAAGATGGCGGCCGTGCACTCTGTCATAAAAGTCGTCATGGATATCGTTTTATAGGTTTTAGGGAGTGCAGATTTCGAAAATGATGACCATTTTGGAATCCAAGATGGCGGCCGTGCACTCTGTCATAAAAGTCGTCATGGATATCGTTTTATAGGTTTAAGGGAGTGCAGATTTCGAAAATGATGACCATTTTGGAATCCAAGATGGCGGCCGTGCACTCTGTCATAAAAGTCGTCATGGATATCGTTTTATAGGTTTTAGGGAGTGCAGATTTCGAAAATGATGACCATTTTGGAATCCAAGATGGCGGCCGTGCATTCTGTCATAAAAGTCGTCATGGATATCGTTTTATAGGTTTTAGGGAGTGCAGATTTCGAAAATGATGACCATTTTGGAATCCACTATGGCGGCCGTGCATTCTGTCAAAAGTCGTCATGGATATCGTTTTATAGGTTTTAGGGAGTGCAGATTTCAAAAATGATGACTATTTTGGAATCCAAGATGGCGGCCGTGCACTCTGTCATAAAAGTCGTCATGGATATCGTTTTATAGGTTTTAGGGAGTGCAGATTTCGAAAATGATGACCATTTTGGAATCCAAGATGGCGGCCGTGCACTCTGTCATAAAAGTCGTCATGGATATCGTTTTATAGGTTTTAGGGAGTGCAGATTTCGAAAATGATGACCATTTTGGAATCCAAGATGGCGGCCGTGCACTCTGTCATAAAAGTCGTCATGGATATCGTTTTATAGGTTTTAGGGGGTGCAGATTTAGAAAATGATGACCATTTTGGAATCCAAGATGGCGGCCGTGCACTCTGTCATAAAAGTCGTCATGGATATCGTTTTATAGGTTTTAGGGAGTGCAAATTTCGAAAATGATGACCATTTTGGAATCCAAGATGGCGGCCGTGCATTCTGTCATAAAAGTCGTCATGGATATCGTTTTATAGGTTTTAGGGAGTGCAGATTTCGAAAATGATGACCATTTTGGAATCCAAGATGGCGGCCGTGCATTCTGTCATAAAAGTCGTCATGGATATCGTTTTATAGGTTTTAGGGAGTGCAGATTTCGAAACTGATGACCATTTTGCAATCCAAGATGGCGGCCGTGCACTCTGTCATAAAAGTCGTCATGGATATCATTTTATAGGTTTTAGGGAGTGCAGATTTCGAATATGATGACCATTTTGGAATCCAAGATGGCGGCCGCACGGTGGGCTGAAAATCGGCCTTCATAGAAATAGAAACCGAAGTATTAATTTTGAACTTTTTTTATTGGAATAGCTTTTGTTGGGTTTTATTATGTCCAAAAATTAATCTTGGCTAATTTGGTTGGAAAAATAATTAATAATATTTTTTTTTTCAAAATCTTTGTATGGCGGGTATCAGAAAAATCGAGTTAATAATATAATATCCTTCCAGGTGATTTAAGTACCAATTATTAAGGATATTTTGACATAACGCGAACTTTTCTACCGTATGCACTTATTAAATAAAAAATAAAAAACTTATTTTTTCATGTTGAAATAACTTTTGCACATTGTTTTAATTAAGTAGATAAATAATAAACATACAAGAGTTACATCCATCATTCACTACGCGTAAGTTATTAGTTAGATCAAACTCAAATTCATTATTTGTAGTCAAAATAACGAGTATAACCGTATTAAAATAAAATAAAAAAATGTATCGATTTAAAAAAAAAGTGCACCCGTAGGAAAATTCTAATTATGTGGAAAAATCAAGAATAATTGGTTTTAAAATCATCTGTCAGGATATTACGGTTAAATTTTATTTTCGGAGAAAACTCGATTTTTCTGATACGCGCCATAGAAAGATTTTGAAAAAAAAAATATATAACTAATTATTTTTCCAACCAAATTAGCTAAGATTTGAGCTATATGTTTGAGCTTTTTGGGGTGGAAACCCTTAGGCCGTGGGGACCTGGCCCTCACAACATTTTTAAAGAGCTTTCGAAGCGCCTCGTGTAGGCAACGGGTGACAAGAGGGCTGGCTCTTACCTCGCACAACGCATTGGCATTGCTGTCCAGCGCGGCAATGCCGCCAGCCTTCTAGGCACCTTCCCACAAGGCACCCAGCTGGAGCCAATTTTTTACTTATAACTTTAGTTGTAGTTTTAGTTTTGAATCTATTTCCTTTTTAGCTTTACGTAGTTTTGTTTAAGGTATATTTGAATGTAGTTTTTATTTTTTATTTTTGAATAATATATTCTTAGAAGCTACTTACGATAGATTAATTTTGGGACATAATAAAACCCAACAAAAGCTATTCCAATAAAAAAAGTTCAAATTTAAGACTTCGGGTTCTATTTCTATGAAGGCGGATTTTCAGCCCACCGTGCGCCGTTTTGTCATCTAACTAGTGACGGACGGACGGTCATTTTTTGGTAGGTACATGGAGATTGTATTCCTTACGCCCGACTTCCATATTTAAATTGTATCAATTTTATAGTGACATCTGGTGGCGTAGTTTGCATAATCGGAAGTCGACTTTAAGCAAAAGTTAGAGATGTCTCGATTCAATTAATATAAATCGCCTCCATCTTAACTAATGTTAACTACATTTCTAAGTGTCGCCCCATGAGGAAGACTGACACCGACAAGGTCAGAGTCGAAACGCGAGTGCAAGACATTCACCATGGAATTCGTGGATTTAGATAAAGTGAAAAGTATAAGTAAATTATGTTATATTCATAATATAGGTCCTCTGGGATCCTCAGATATCGATTTTCATCTCTATCTGAGCTTAAATGCCGAAATCAAAAATGGCGTGCGTTTTCTAAAAATTTGACCTCAGAATCATAATAAAGATCCTCTGGGATCCTCAGATATCGATTTTCATCTCAATCTGAGCTTAAATGCCGAAATAAAAAATGGCGTGCGTTTTCTAAAAATTTGACCTCAGATTCACAATAAAGGTCCTCTGGGATCCACAGATATCGATATACATCTGAATCTGAGCATAAATGCCGAAATAAAAAATGGCGTGCGTTTTCTAAAAATTTGATCTCAGATTCACAATAAAGGTCCTCTGGGATCCTCAGATATCGATTTTCATCTTAATCTGAGCTTGAATGCCGAAATTTAAAATGGCGTGCGTTTTCTAAAAATTTGACCTCAGAATCATAATAAAGATCCTCTGGGATCCTCAGATATCGATTTTCATCTTAATCTGAGCTTAAATGCCAAAATTTAAAATGGCGTGCGTTTTCTAAAAGTTTGACCTCGGAATCATAATAAAGGTCCTCTGGGATCCTCAGATATCGATTTTCATCTCAATCTGAGCTTAAATGCCGAAATCAAAAATGGCGTGCGTTTTCTAAAAATTTGACCTCAGATTCACAATAAAGGTCCTCTGGGAACCACAGATATCGATTTACATCTGAATCTGAGCATAAATGCCGAAATAAAAAATGGCGTGCGTTTTCTAAAAATTTGAATTCAGATTCACAATAAAGGTCCTCTGGGATCCTCAGATATCGATTTTCATCTTAATCTGAGCTTAAATGCCGAAATTTAAAATGGCGTGCGTTTTCTTAAAATTTGACCTCGGAATCATAATAAAGGTCCTCTGGGATCCTCAGATATCGATTTTCATCTCAATCTGAGCTTAAATGCCGAAATCAAAAATGGCGTGCGTTTTCTAAAAATTTGACCTCAGATTCACAATAAAGGTCCTCTGGGATCCTCAGATATCGATTTTCATCTTAATCTGAGCTTAAATGCCGAAATTTAAAATGGCGTGCGTTTTCTAAAAATTTGACCTCAGATTTACAATAAAGGTCCTCTGGGATCCTCAGATATCGATTTTCATCTTAATCTGAGCTTAAATGCCGAAATTTAAAATGGCGTGCGTTTTCTAAAAATTTGACCTCGGAATCATAATAAAGGTCCTCTGGGATCCTCAGATATCGATTTTCATCTCAATCTGAGCTTAAATGCCGAAATCAAAAATGGCGTGCGTTTTCTAAAAATTTGACCTCAGATTCACAATAAAGGTCCTCTGGGATCCTCAGATATCGATTTTCATCTTAATCTGAGCTTAAATGCCGAAATTTAAAATCAAAAAAAAAAAATCAAAATAGTTTATTAATACAGTGAAACTTATAATTTACGTTACAAGGTTAAGTAAACTTGTTCCAGTTAAACACTGCTAAATGTTGTATCAAGTTATAGAAATTGCCCGTGACACCTGCACTAGGCTATGCCTGTCTCGCAGGATGGCACTTTTCCTAGTTTGCCAGTTTTTATTGACTATAGGCGCTAAAGAATTCACTATCAGCTAAAAATAACAAATTGCATGCTACATTACAGTTAACTACAAATTATACGACAATTTATGTCTTGTATTTTTAACAATAAAAAATAAAATTAAAAATTAGTGCTAATCAATTACAAAGAAAAAGAACCAAGGCAAGGAATTTGGAGGAATTATGAGTACGTATTTGAGGAAGAGTACGTGTATGTGTGTGTGTGTGTGTGTGTGTGTGTGTGTGTGTGTGTCTATTAGTATGTTAATATTTTTTCTGTTTCAACATAATTTAGAGTGCTTAACCATATTTTGACTTTATATTGAGCCTCTCTTACCGAGCAGGTTTTAATGTCGCAATTTTTGTTGACTATCTTGTATACTGCTAAATGATTGTGTATACCAAATCTTCTAAAATTGGCGTGCGTTTTCTAAAAATTTCACCTCAGAATCATAATAAAGGTCTTCTGGGATCCTCAGATATCGATTTTCATCTTAATCTGAGCTTAAATGCCGAAATTTAAAATGGCGTGTGTTTTCTAAAAGTTTGACCTCGGAATCATAATAAAGGTCCTCTGGGATCCTCAGATATCGATTTTCATCTCAATCTGAGCTTAAATGCCGAAATCAAAAATGGCGTGCGTTTTCTAAAAATTTGACCTCAGATTCACAATAAAGGTCCTCTGGGAACCACAGATATCGATTTTCATCTCAATCTGAGCTTAAATGCCGAAATCAAAAATGGCGTGCGTTTTCTAAAAATTGGACCTCAGATTCACAATAAAGGTCCTCTGGGATCCTCAGATATCGATTTTCATCTTAATCTGAGCTTAAATACCGAAATATAAAATGGCGTGCGTTTTCTAAAAATTTGACCTCAGAATCATAATAAAGGTCTTCTGGGATCCTCAGATATCGATTTTCATCTTAATCTGAGCTTAAATGCCGAAATTTAAAATGGCGTGCGTTTTCTAAAAATTTGACCTCGGAATCATAATAAAGGTCCTCCGGGATCCTCAGATATCGATTTTCATCTCAATCTGAGCTTAAATGCCGAAATCAAAAATGGCGTGCGTTTTCTAAAAATTTGACCTCAGATTCACAATAAAGGTCCTCTGGGATCCTCAGATATCGATTTTCATCTTAATCTGAGCTTAAATGCCGAAATTTAAAATGGCGTGCGTTTTCTAAAAATTTGACCTCAGATTCACAATAAAGGTCCTCTGGGATCCTCAGATATCGATTTTCATCTTAATCTGAGCTTAAATGCCGAAATTTAAAATGGCGTGCGTTTTCTAAAAATTTGACCTCGGAATCATAATAAAGGTCCTCTGGGATCCTCTGATATCGATTTTCATCTCAATCTGAGCTTAAATGCCGAAATCAAAAATGGCGTGCGTTTTCTAAAAATTTGACCTCAGATTCACAATAAAGGTCCTCTGGGATCCTCAGATATCGATTTTCATCTTAATCTGAGCTTAAATGCCGAAATTTAAAATGGCGTGCGTTTTCTAAAAATTTCACCTCAGAATCATAATAAAGGTCTTCTGGGATCCTCAGATATCGATTTTCATCTTAATCTGAGCTTAAATGCCGAAATTTAAAATGGCGTGTGTTTTCTAAAAATTTGACCTCGGAATCATAATAAAGGTCCTCTGGGATCCTCAGATATCGATTTTCATCTCAATCTGAGCTTAAATGCCGAAATCAAACATGGCGTGCGTTTTCTAAAAATTTGACCTCAGATTCACAAAAAAGGTCCTCTGGGATCCTCAGATATCGATTTTCATCTTAATCTGAGCTTAAATTCCGAAATTTAAAATGGCGTGCGTTTTCTAAAAATTTGACCTCGGAATCATAATAAAGGTCCTCTGGGATCCTCAGATATCGATTTTCATCTCAATCTGAGCTTAAATGCCAAAATTTAAAATGGCGTGCGTTTTCTAAAAATTTGACCTCGGAATCATAATAAAGGTCCTCTGGGATCCTCAGATATCGATTTTCATCTCAATCTGAGCTTAAATGCCGAAATCAAAAATGGCGTGCGTTTTCTAAAAATTGGACCTCAGATTCACAATAAAGGTCCTCTGGGATCCTCAGATATCGATTTTCATCTTAATCTGAGCTTAAATACCGAAATTTAAAATGGCGTGCGTTTTCTAAAAATTTGACCTCAGAATCATGATAAAGGTCTTCTAGGATCCTCAGATATCGATTTTCATCTTAATCTGAGCTTAAATGCCGAAATTTAAAATGGCGTGCGTTTTCTAAAAATTTGACCTCGGAATCATAATAAAGGTCCTCCGGGATCCTCAGATATCGATTTTCATCTCAATCTGAGCTTAAATGCCGAAATCAAAAATGGCGTGCGTTTTCTAAAAATTTGACCTCAGATTCACAATAAAGGTCCTCTGGGATCCTCAGATATCGATTTTCATCTCAATCTGAGCTTAAATGCCGAAATCAAAAATGGCGTGCGTTTTCTACAAATTTGACCTCAGATTCACAATAAAGGTCCTCTGGGATCCTCAGATATCGATTTTCATCTTAATCTGAGCTTAAATGCCGAAATTTAAAATGGCGTGCGTTTTCATAAAATTTGACCTCGGAATCATAATAAAGGTCCTCTGGGATCCTCAGATATCGATTTTCATCTCAATCTGAGCTTAAATGCCGAAATCAAAAATGGCGTGCGTTTTCTAAAAATTTGACCTCAGATTCACAATAAAGGTCCTCTGGGTTCCTCAGATATCGATTTTCATCTCAATCTGAGCTTAAATGCAGAAATCAAAAATGGCGTGCGTTTTCTAAAAATTTGATCTTGGAATCATAATAAAGGTCCTCTGGGATCCTCAGATATCGATTTTCATCTCAATCTGAGCTTAAATGTCGAAATCAAAAATGGCGTGCGTTTTCTAATTATTTGACCTCAGAATCATAATAAAGATCCTCTGGGATCCTCAGATATCGATTTATATCTGAATCTGAGCTTAAATGCCGAAATCAAAAATGGCGTGCGTTTTCTAAAAATTTGACCTCAGAATCATAATAAAGATCCTCTGGGATCCTCAGATATTGAGTTTTCATCTTAATCTGAGCTTAAATGGCCAAATCCAAGATGGCGGGCGATCATTCAAATTGAGTGACCGGTTTGTATTGGGGTATCCGATCGCGTGGCAAGATACTTTTACTTAAGGGTACCGTTTGGACGGAAGCTTGTTTGGATACCCAAAGTATTGATATCGCTTCCGGAATGCTATTTTAACGGTCGGGTACCCTTTCAAAATTGTTTTTAAGTCTAAGGGTACCGTTTGAACGGAAGCTTGTTTGGATACCTAAAGTATTGATACCGCTTCCGTAATGCTATTTCAACGGTCGGGTACCGTTTCAAAATTGGTTTAAAGGTACTTTTATTTAAGGGTACCGTTTGGACGGAAGCTTATTTGGATACCCAAAGCGTTGATATCGGTACCGAAATGCTAGTTTAACGGTCGGGTACCCTTTAAAAAGACCGGTCAAAACCGTTTTTAAGGGTACCTTTTCAGTCCCTGACTACAAGAGATCAGTAGGTATAGAATGAATGTAAACGATTTTTACAGTACATAAGGTGCTACTTTACCATACTAGTGCGAAAATTAGCATATTACGTTACTGTGTCGAACATTTAAAGGGCCATATGTACTGTAAAACGTTGTACGATATGTATCGCGTGCGTGTCACATGTGTGCGAATAGGTAATTCGAAACTCGTGTCGATTTAAAACACTCCCTTCGGTCATGTTTTAATTTATCTCCACTCGTTTTGAATTTCCTATTTTTCGCACTTGTATCGTAATGTACTATTAACACGCTTTTATTAGGTCGACCTGTTGTCAGTGCCGGATTAAGATATTTTGATGCCCTAAGCATTTCTAGACCATAGTGCCCCCTCATCAAGATTACATCGAATTTTCTTGGTAATTTGAGTGACTTTTATTGCCACATTACTGTTGAGAATTTAATTTTCAATCCGTTATCATTTTATCACGAAAATTGACAGTGCTGCAGCAGTAATGTTGCAACAGTAGGTACGAGTAATACTGCTGCAGTCACCATGATGAATGTCACCTTTATCAAAGCTGACCTAAACGAAATGACCGAAATTATCTATCTATCATTGTGTGCTTTATACTATGCGATTAAAATTAAAACCTGCTTTGGTTCACAAGGTTCTCGTAGCGTAACATGACTTATGCACCTGCCCAGAGTAACCCGATAGTTTTTAACAGTGTATTTTGATTATAATTGGAGCAGACTTTGGAATAAACAATGGTCAAGTGTAAGCAAATTCGAAGACCGTGCTTCGCATAAGGCCGGAGGCCGATCTTACCAATGTCGCAAGTGTAAGCGAAGACGTAGGACGTAGGCCGTGCTTTGCACAGGGGTTTTGCAACCTCAAGAGCTTTCCTGCGAAGCTTATTCATGTGAGGGCAAAGGCAGAGCTTCAGTGGGGGCTTAGCTCTGACAAGTTTTAAGGAATTAATTCTCAGCAAGCTGGAAATCGTTTTCCTACTTCCCTTTGGTCCTAAATGCGTGTAATCCGAGTTTGCTCCGTCCCAGGAGGTGTACCTTCAGGAGGTGTACCTATCGAGTGGTTTGGCAATCCAAGGAAAAAAATATCTCCTAAGGATCTCTTAGCAACAACAACAAATCGTTCTTGAAGAAATTTTTGAGATAAAAATGTACGCACACCTCCTGGGATTGAATAAACTCGGATTACACGTATTTAGGACCAAGTGAAAGTATTAAAACGATTTCCAGCTTGCTGGGAATTAGTTCCTCAACACGCTATTTTTTTATCTAATTTGATTGACCTAAGTCGTGAAAGTTTAAATCAGTGTTTTTAAAGGCAAAGTCTAAGATTTAGCTTTTTATAAGGCTGACGCGGAGCGTTCGATCAGCGCGTGTGAATGAGGCCAAAGGTCGAGCTGGAAGAAACCAGAGTGGGAATGGCTGAACGTTCGGAGCGTGTTCACTGTTCATACAATACAACCAGTGGTGAAGTGTGAGCAAGGCAGAAGGCCCAGCTGCGAGAGAAGAAAGCTTGGAATTGGATCTATGGGCAAGTGAAAATGAGGCAGAAGATCGACTTTTGCATAAAGTATAAGGCCTACTAGCCTAGCGTCGCATAAGACCTAACGCCGAACTGCAAAAGAGTGGCTTCAAAACAAACATATCACGGTTCTCCTACTACTTGGCCTTTGGCTCAACTCGAAAGCACGACTTGATAAGATGCTTTTGGTTTACGGAATTCGCGGGGCCCTTTATTTTGACAATTAGGTCGTAGGATCGCGGCACTGCAGCAACTCGGCCTAGCTGACGAATCTGGCGTGCAAGAGTGCAGAGTTCGCTACAATATCGGTAATCTACGAAAAAATCGGCTGGCCATGGTAAGATTTTTGGCCATGAGCTTGGCCAAAAGCTTGGTTTTTGGCCCCAAGGCCCTCCGCGTAAGGTCAAAGCGAAGGCCTACGTTGGAGACGTGCTTACGTGTCCTCACTCTCTTACCTTTATGACCCTTCGTTATTA
The DNA here is from genome assembly GCF_033807575.1 of Cydia pomonella. Lineage (NCBI taxonomy): Eukaryota > Metazoa > Arthropoda > Insecta > Lepidoptera > Tortricidae > Cydia > Cydia pomonella. The sequence continues at coordinate 3,391,403 of NC_084717.1, read as the reverse complement.
GATGAGTACTCGTACTTGCACACGTATCATGAAGTTTCGTGTACATAACATACTCCACTACGACTACGATGCTGATGCAACCTGCACGTTTTTTTTTCCTCCGATTTTGGTGCCCCCCCTAGACGTGGTGCCCTAAGCAAGTGCTTATTTTGCTTAAGGGTTAATCCGGCACTGCCTGTTGTATGTAACTAACTATGTAATGGAGTCTAAGGTAACTAATTTAACCATCTTCCAAGGATCGTAGCGTCATGAAAATTGGCAGCTGTATGTAGTTCTGATGACAATACAATAATATGGTACTGTCGAACTGATCTGATGATGGAGCCGGAAGATATGAACTGGAACTTCATGATGGAACATGGTATCATATAGCTGTGTTTGGATTTGTTAGAAAAGTCTTGTAATGAAATTTGACCACGATTAGGTTTCAAGTTCTGATGACGAAGCCGGAAGATAGGCACTGGCATTCCATGATGGAATATCGTATCATAGTCGTGTTTGCACTTGTGAGAAAGGTCACGTAATGGACTTTGAACACGATCAGGAAAAGCGTGTTTTTCTAGTGTTTTTTAAACTATTAATTTATTTCTACTCCAGCACTCTTATTTGATCGATTCGATTAAATGACAATCACTAACATCGAAATCATCTTCATGCTAAGCGCGGCGCGTGTGGCCCCGGCGCCCCTTTCTATAGGATTGAATGAAAAATTTGCGAAAAATTGCAAATAAATTGACTCACAACACTATCGATAACAGATCTTCACCATCAGATACAGCACCTTCTCCAACAGTATCAGAGAGCCTAGCCAAGATGATAATCGTTAATAGAAAACTTAAAATAATGTATGGAAAAAACCACGTACGTAGCATTTGTCATTCCCGATACATTTCGTTTGTCGTTATACGATTGTCATCTTGGCTACGCCCTCAGGAGTCATACGGTTGTTAGCCACCATCATGATACAAAGCGCGCAGTCAGCCAATGTGTAAATAAATACAGTTCACTATTAGCCCTGTCCACGTATCGTCGGAGGGAAGTGCCCTCACTTAATCTGATTAGAGAATACGGGCCTACGCGGTCACGACCTCTCTGAACGTAGACTACGCTCCAATAGATCTTGCATAACAACAACATATACACAGGATACTACAGTAATCGATGGAGGAAAGCCATATTATTGTGAAAGACGCTAGAAGATCACGATTTTCGTATTATTATTCTGCCGGTGAGTGAGGTTGCCAGAGCTCAACGAGGGTGCGGAGTGTTAGGGTCGGCAACACGCATGTAACTCCTCTGGAGTTGCAGGCAGCCATAGGCTGCGGAGACTGCTCACCATCAGGCGGACTGCATGCTTGTTTGCCACCGACGTAGTATAAAAAAAATATTACGATGACACCAACAACTACTGGACGGAACACATAATACACAGGCCAATTCGTGTTTTAGTTATTAAATTTCATTCCAATATGATTCTGATAGGATACGTCAGTACGTATCCTAAACGTCACTTTTAACACTGACAGATCAGTTCTGCCAGTGTTAAAAGTGACGTTTTAGGATTTGAATTTTAGTTATTAGATCTCATTCCGATAAGATACTGATATGCAATTAATGATATGAAGTGTTTGGTTGACATGATGCGCAATTCAGCAGGTCCTCTAAAGGAGATTGGAACCATCTCATATTGGAATGATGTTCAGATCCATATTAGATCAGTATCACATTACATTGTTGGAATTGGCCTGACAATCGAGGTCACCACACATAAGTGATCAAGTTAAGCTTACTGTCGAACCGAGTCGATTTGTGTAAGATTGTTCTAAAATATTTATTGATTATATGCCCCATCGAGTGACGGATATCTATGTCTGAGTTGTGGAACGAGTCACAAGCACAAGCGTATCATCGCCTACGTTGTTAAGAGGCTGTCAATACCTAAAGCGCGCACACTGTCTATTTGTATCGGAGTAAATGAGATAGCACTGTCGCATGTTACTGGGCCTGGGCAAGGGATAATAAGAAAAATATTTAAATAAAAAAAATGAATTATTAGTGTAATATTTTACTCAAGAGCGGTTTAGATATAAAGGTTTTGAAATTGTGATTTTAATTGCAGACCCATAAGTCAAAACAATAAAGACATAGAACCGTTTAATTGTGATTTTAAGACCAATCCTTGCAATTATTTTCTATCGAGCCGATTTCATTCAATCATGTATCGAGTACAACCACGGTCTTTGAAATATAATTAATATGAACATATATTTTTCTTACTTGACTAAAACAAATAGTCTTTCTTAAAAAACTGTTTAAGTAACATCAATTTCAAGGACATTGGGTGTTGACAGCCTCTTAACTGACAGTTATTAGGCCTTATTTCAAAGACATGAGGATCTTCGATAATAGCTGAGGTTGTGAGTCGTGTAAGATTGTCCTATAATATTTATTAATTTACTTTATTGTTGCTGTCAGTACTGGCCAGAGAAATAAAGTAAAAAGTGTATACCTTGACTGTAAACAGGGACGTTGATTAGAAGGGTTTGATGCCCTAGAGCAAAGTGTGTTGATTAGTAGATATGCTAGTGAAGTCAAAAAGCCTTATCTAAATGTTAAGTTATTATTACCAAACAATGAATTGTCGCAATCGTAACCTGTACTACACGACCAAAACGTCATAAGCGCCGTAAAAATTCATGGCGCTTACGCGTGTAGGTTGCAAGATTCACGCTCCGCTTGTATGGTTTGTTATCAAAACAATAACAACAACAACAACGACTCATGGCGCAAAATACTGGTTCTCTGTGCCAGTTCTGCAAGTAGTAATAGTTCAATCCATCTAAAAGGGATTGATCAGTGGATCAGGGTAATTTTTTTTTGTTACAAAGGTGTATTTTTTGGTTATTTTAAGGTCGCCCGCAACATCGCGCGAGTGCACAGAGCGTCGCACGCGCGCGGGTGAAATTATAGATAAAATCCGCCGCACGCGCCCGCGTCAGATAGCGGCGCTTATACCTACTAATATTTCGTTAACCCGCTCGCCCGCTCCGTGAATACGCGCGACGTTGCGGATGCCCTTACTTTAACCACGATTCACTAAGCTGGGTTGCTTATGGATATATGCACAATACAACAACAGCTACCAGTTTTTTACCCCACTCCCGGAGAATTGGAGTATCTAAGTAGCACGGGGCCTACGCCGTTTTTCTAGTTACAATGTATGAGGTGACATGACATTCGTTACAGTTGAGAGACGGACAAAACTGCAGCCAGGTTTTTGTTTCTGTAACTTACTTTTTCCCGTCCAAATTCTCGAGACTTTTCCAACCCTCGGCAAAGAGTACAGTAGCCCCTTCCAGAACCTTCTGCTGGCCGTGTAACTCAATTTACCACTGATTAACGACGGCAGTCACACGGGCGACAGACGACAGCGGAGTGGAACAGGGGTTGTATGGTTAATGACAGGGGCGGATTGTACAATGTGTTTTTTGACAGCGAGTGACGTAGCAAATGAAAACGCTAAATTAAACATTTAAAGTCCAACAAAGCTATAACAGAAACAAATGCGAACGCTTTCATACATAAAATTGTAACAGTGAAGTCTATTTAAGTAGATAGTGATTTCTTCTACGAGAAATGTGACTTTTGACAACTGACAGATCATGTCCTTTACAAATTAGGATTTCCAGTTAAACTTCAAAATGGCGAAGTAGTCTTGAGAATATTTGTTTTGGATTTTGCTCATTTATGTTGTAAGTGTAATATTGATAGCTTATTATGCAGTGAACTAACATGGAAAGTGAAGCTTATATATATATTTTTATACTACGTCGGTGGCAAACAAGCATACAGCCCGCCAATACCTTACCTTACCAAGCATGGTAAGCAGTATCCGTAGCCTATGTGTCCAGAGGAGTTACATGCGCGTTGCCGACCCTAACCCCCTCCCCCCCTTGTTGAGCATAATTACGAGTACTCTTGAAAATTGAAATGCGTTTAACCAAAATCAATCAAAAACACCCGGCAATTCATCGTAGCCATTTGTATAGTCCAGATACAGCTTTACTAAAAGTATCTACCGAACAACGTCATGCTCTACGAGCACACTTTTGACATACCTATTGAGATACCTATTATACCTATATCAATCGATCACGCTCTTACAAAACACGATGTTGGCAAAATTGTCCCGTTGGAGACATGCCTATAAAAAACTGAACTACAAATTAATTACTATCTGAACAGACCTCCAGTCTATTTGGTTTAATCATACCTGCGCGGAGTAAGGGCGTCCGCTAGCTGGCGCGGGTGCACGGAGCGGGCACACGCACGCGGGTACAATTGCACGAGTACGTAGAATCCGTAGCACGCGTCCGCGCTAGCCAGCTTTACTCATACTATTTTTCGCTAACCCGCTCACCCGCTCCGTGCAACCGCGCCAGCTGGCGGACGCCCTAAACAGAAAAAAACTACATCGTACAAAGAACTAGAAGCTAGAAGGTACAGTCTGAGTACGTACGCAGAATATAGCACTGCATCAAATAAAATTACAAATGCCTTTACAAAAATGCAGAAGTGTCAAAACCCGACAACCTTTTATTTGTCCTAACACAAGCGACTAAGTCTTATAACGGCAACAACGTCCATACATCAAAACAAGCCGATACTGTCAACAGGGCTCCGTGAAAGCACGTACAACGCTTACCTTCACCAAAACAGTAATACAACAACTAATCTTCACCATCTTTGAACATCCATTAACGCGTAAGTACAAAACGAGGTAAATAAAGTTCGAAGAAAAGCGGCAATGGATGTGAAACATTTAGAATGTCCCGTGCTTTTCCGAGGTCGTATAGGTGATGGATAGAGTCACAGACGTAGGCGTTGCATGCAGTGGACAAATAGTTGACGGTGCCCGTAGAAAGGTCGTATAAGAGCTATAACTATAGGTTTCATACGACGTTTTGTTAGTAATAATGCCACAAGGCAGATTGTTGACAAATGCAGACCTGCTGCGACCAAGATGGATGGAGTCGAAGGGTCAGTACTGTTCATTTATAAGCCCGGCGAGCGGTTAAAAGAGTTGATTAATTGAAGAAAGGAGATAAAAATGTAAGAGGTTTCGTTAAAGCTTTAAAATCATTTAATCCTTGAGCACAGGTTTTTTTTTATTACAGAAGATACACTAAGTATAATAAAATAGGCCTGCGTGATTATTGACGGCACAATATTAGTGGCACAGTTCACGTCATGTGCTGTCTAGAAACAATTTGGATCATAAAAGGTACTTGAATAAGGTTTCAAGGTCTTCTCTGCCATTAACCAACTTTGTAATTCAATATTCATTCAAAAACGTGACGCTAAAGCAAAAGTGTTTATTAAGTTCTAGGAATAATTAATCCTAGAACTTAAAAATACGTAAGACCTTACATTAAAGTTACAGGTTTATTCAACCTTACCCTCTAAGCTTCAGTATGACCTTGAATAAAATTTGAACAAGAAATTTCTTACTCGGCCTTCATTACTCGTGAGAGGAAAGAGGACGGGCGCTTCTCCATATAAACGTAGTCCCTATTTTCCTCTCTGGATATTGACATTATGGAAAAATCTTTTTACATAATTTGATGTACATTAACCATACCTCTATGCCGACATTTGAATTTTTTAGATTTAATGATAAAAGTGCTCAGGAAGATCCTGGGACCTGTCCGAAGTGACGACGGCTCCTGGAGGATCCGGAAAAATGCCGACATCGAAGAGTTGGTGGCTGAGCCCAATATCATCGGCGTAACTAAATCCCACAGACTTCGCTGGCTCGGTCACCTACTCAGAATGGGGGAGGATCGCGTAGTCAAGGAAGCGTACTTGAGGCGACCAACCGGCCGTCGACCGATCGGGCGCCCCAGGTACCGCTGGTGTGATGTCGTGGAGGCGGACCTGCGTCGGCTGAATGCCAATTCATGGCAGGAGACCGCGCTGGATCGGGACAGGTGGCGTTCTCTCGTTTCGGAGGCCAAGATTCTTTTTGGATGGCTGAACTGAACCAAAGCAGTTAGTTAGTTAGATTTTATGATTTTTGTAAAATTTACGATTTAAAAAACGGATTTCATTCCATGATATATAACAAATTGTGTCCAAATATTTTCAATAATGTTAATATTATTATGCAGAGAGGAAAATGTGAATGTTTGTATGAAAAGATGATTTTGCGCGCGTTCTCCACTTTCGTCTTTAGAGAGCCGGGTCAGATTTAAATTTTGAGATTATGTGATTATTTTCGCAGCTTCATTTTAAGTATTTGTCAAGTGAGGTAAGACGAAAATAATTATTCTTCTTATATGAATCGACACAAAACGGTCACCCTAGCCTACATTCGCTTATGTGGGTGTTTTAGTGTATTTATTAGATCTTATGGCTCCTCTACACGATGGGCCATCAAACTGGTTGACAATGAGGACTGGCAATGGGCCAGCGTGGATGGGTCGTGACGTCGAATGAGTTACGGCGCGGCGGAATGGCGATGGGATGGTCGATTTTTCGTCCGCAGATCAAAGGTAATGGGCCAGCGATAGTAAAGTACGCATCTACACGTGGCCCATTCCATAGCGCATGCTCTCAAACATCGAATGGCCATCTCGCTGGTCCAGAGGTTTCTCAAAGGTTTTTTTGCACCTTTAGGCTTAAATTGTAAAGTGTATTTAAAGCTTCTGTCAAATAAAAAAAAATCCGAGCTTTTTGGGTCATTACTTATCAAAACTCTGCCAAATGTAAAGTGGCATTCCAAATTAAATTTTTAACTTTATTTGTGTTTCTGGGAGTCGAAGCTCGCATCATATCAATAACGATTGAACTCTGAATAGGTCCAAACCCGTGGATGAGGCTATTAAGCATATCGTCGGGGATAGTGCAATACCGCGTAAATAACAAATGCAGTAAGGTCCAATTAGCTTGTACACTGTTTGAATTTCGAACTCTTTCGACTTTGTTAGTTACACGGTATTGCACTATCCCCGACAATATGCCGAGACGCAGGCGACGCAGTTCCACGCAGCGCAGGGCAGAGCAGATTTTGCAAAGTATGGTACGTCCTTTAGTTACGCACACTGCACCGCAAGGACGTTCTATACTTTACAAAATCTTTACAAAATTACGCTCAGCCTTATGTCGTTACATTTTTTACAGAATTCCCATTTCGATGGTCCAGAAGGTAAATATGCCATCTCAGTCGGGAGCAGGCAAGTAATACTAAAAAAAACTTCGCAACTATAAATAATTATTTTTCTAAAGCCTAAACCGGATGAAAATTCAAAAATGTATTCTGCTAGTAGGCCTCCAGGATTCTTTTACAAGTCAATAGAACATTTACAGTGACGTCACATAGTGACTATTATAACTACAACAATCAATACTTCGGTAATACATTACATAATAATAATCATAAAACAAATAATTACTATAATATAACAAAGATGTATTTGTAGTCTCTATGGTTAATACTGATACATTAAATTTGGATATGTAAAAGATGCCCAATGTCAGAGTACAGTTGAATGAACCGAAGAAAGCAAAGCTCATCTAACACGTCAACGGTGGCATTGCCCAACAACCCAACAATAGATGAACGCCGACGCGTCAATGGTTTCCAGTGCGTAGGCATCATTACTCGTATCTCACACTGCATCGGGAATCATTGCGTGATTTATTAGTAGCTCGGTCATGATGCAAGTTTGATAGCGAAGATTTCAATGTCGCAAGAGAGTATTCTCTAAACAAATTGATATCTCTACCAATACAAAAATAAAAACATTCATACAGGCCAATTTGAACATGCATATCAAACCGATTTTAGAACGATATTGGAATCCTAACAGTTAGCCGTCATTCGCGTGTTCATTTCGCTCAGACTTGTCCGCAAAAGTATTAGTGCGAGCGAGATGCCCGCGCGGATGACAGCTATTGATTTGATGTCAGTGTACGTTCGGATTTGCCTGGTAGTCTCATATTGGCCATACAACAGTGTAATCAATCGGTAATGTACAACCATTGAACTATTATTATTACTATGTATATGTAGAACCGGCACAGTATTTTGCGCCATGAGTTGTTGTTGTTATGACAACAAACCATAGAAATGAAGCGCCAATTTTACGGCGCTCCGCCAACGATGTTTGGGTCGCGATTTCGACTATTTCATTACCTAGTTTGTTTGTATGACTTCTCTATAGTAATAATAACTTGACGTGTACAACTCTGTCTGTCACTTATAGATGCAAAGCTTAAAGATAATTAAAAATACCAGCCAGAGGTCATGTTTCCCGGAAAAATCTTTATAGCGCGAAGTAGGATTTTTCACACACGGTACAACGACATCTAGCAGGTAATTCGGTAACTAAATTTAACTCATACGGTACAACGTTACGTTACTTACGTTGATGTGTCAATGATTTCGAGTGCGTAGGCGTTATTACTTGATATCACATCGGGATTACGGAATCATTGCTTAGACTCGGTCAATGATGCCAGTTTGATAGTGAAGCGTTTAATGTCGTTAGATGGCGCTCCAAAAAAAGTATATAATTATGTATAAGCAAATAATTTTGGACGACATTTTTTGATCAGTTAAAATTCTATAGAAATAGGTAGCAAATTTGTTAGAAAGATATATTTTAAACAATGAAGAGTTTTAGTTTAACTTTTTTTTAATAGTGGAAATTGTGTATTAGGTAGATTAATATTCAAAACTGCGGGCGGAGCGTGGTATATTTAGGGGAAGGAAGTGACATGAGAACCGTTTTTAAGTCAAAAATTTACTGAGAGCTTCGTCTATAGATACCTATTGCACAAAATAAGTAATAGTATTTTATGCCTAAAGCGTCAGTTTCATAGAAAACTCAACCTTCAGCCACCCCCCCCCCCCCTCAAAACCGCCCCATTTTGTATGCGTAATTAATTCCTATCCTGTTACGGAAACTACGTCCAGTCCAATTTGTAAACGAATACAAACGATTTTGACCCTAAGGAAGAATGTAATAAGGCTTGACGCGGGTCAGGCGTACTTGCCGAATGTTACTAATGCTTGCCGCGTGTAGGAGAATGATCAAGTCATAACCGCGAAAACCGAAGTTCATGAATGTCGAGCAACTATCTCTGTCACTCTAATTACGACTTATGAGGGGAGTATACCACGTGGCCGCCTATACAAAGAGAGAAAACGTTTTTAAACACTTCTTAGTATTTTCCATTCTACATGATTTTTTAGTACCTGTGTTATTGACGCAATGACAACCTAGGTTTATAGATATTCCTTTTTTTTTTTAATTTGCAATGCAAAATATTATGAATATATTATGCTGAAGTAATCGACATCAAAAGTGATTTGTTAAGATATAGATAGATAGATAGAATACTCTTTATTGGCACACCTCGGTAAAAAGATACAAGAAAAATAAACAATTGATTAAATGTAGAAGCAGACAACAGGCGGTCTTATCGCTAAAAAGCGATTTAGTTAGTGGAACTCGTTTTCTCCCGAAATGGAATCTCATAGAAAAAGTACCGTTATTTCGCTACGATCGCAAAGTTATTCTTCCCTCTTAAGATAACACAATACGGTTGCCAAAAATGTAATTAGGAACCTTGAGAATTTTCTCTAGTGGCTTCATCGATTCAAATCCTGATTTTTTTTTTGATTTTCACTCGATAGAAAAAAAATACGAACATGGTCTAAAACGCACTTTCAAAATTTGTAACAATTTATTCACAAAAGCTAAAAATGTGAAAATTGCTTCTAAATATGCGCAATTTTATTTTTGTGGGAACTCATCGATAATTACTTTTTTTACAAGCTTTTATATTTAACTTGCCCGGTTAGTATGTATGGGACAAATTTTGCAAGGTAAATTTGACCCACTTCCCGGTTTCCGATGAAGCTGAAAATTTGCATACATATTTAAGTCGGATGACAATGCAATATTATGGTACCATCGAGCTGATCTGATGATGGAGACAGGAGGTGGCCATAGAAACTCTGTGTAAAACAACGCAACCAAATGGTTTTTCGGGTTTTTTTTAATTGTCTCGATGAGTATTAGTTGCCTGTGGAAAGAAAAGTACAGTCAGCGATAAAGGCTTGTACCAAAAATGAAATTTTTTCCAAAAACTTAATCAAATAAGTTTGGTCCCTGGTAACGGCCCGATTCGAAGAATGATTAAGACACGTTTCAGATTTTATAACTAAACGACATGTCAAAATTGACGTTTATTTCGATTCCGCTGTGATCCCAATAAGATCTATCTACGATATTTCTAACGTCAAAGTGACATTGGTTGCCCGAATCGAGCTGCTTCTGTCAATTAATCGACATACAAACGATATCTAAATGAGAACTTATCTAAACCAGAACTTATCGTTATCGTATCTCAGTCTTCGAATCGGGCCGTAAGTGATCGACTCGGCATGCGACCGTAACAGCGCCCCCGAATTCACAAGAGTTATTTACGGTAGGCTTACGTTTCACATAAGTTACGACCCCGCATTTTTGGGTAATCGTTTTGACAAATTTATATGTGACAGTATCTAGTAACGTTTTCTTCTAGGTAATTTTCTAGTAAAGCCCTTATATATTTTATAGTAATGTTAGGCAGGAGAAATACTTGTAAGGAAAACAAATAGAGATACTTAAAAATATTAAAAACTAACTTAAATGATAACACTAAAAACAAACGAATGCACAAAAAATTACTTATTAACCACATCTGCTGGTAAAGTCCCTCTTAATTGTTCAAAAACTGATTAGAAAGTTGCAGTTTATCCACATGTGTGGCAGAGTAATAAAATGCAAATTTTGGGTTGTTTCCTCATATTGGCTGGTAGAATTGACATTAAAAATATAATTTTGAATGATATATATTTTGAATTCGACCATTTGAAACTCCAGAGTACGCCCTCCAGACTTCATGCCTGGACGCCCTAGGTACCGCTGGAGAGATGAAGTGCAAAAAGACCTTAGCGTACTCGGCGCCGCGCGCCTTCGACTAGACAGAAACGGCTTTGGACAGAGAAGCATGGCGGTCTTTGGTGTCGGAGGCCAAGATCCACTCGGGTCGCTGCGACAGCAGTAAGTAAGTTACTTTGAATTGATTTTGTTTGATATTTTACAGTTAGTATTTTTCTATTTAAATATGTAAGTATATAAATTAATTAATACCAATCTGTTCCTCTACGGAACAATGTATTATAGCATAGGTCGTTCAGTGTAACTAGTATTGGTAGGAACTCGAGTGTTTTGAGTCTAAATTGAAGAACTCGACTCGTTTTTACGAGACTCAGAGCTTAAAAAACTTCTGAGTCTTTTCAGTCCCGAGTAGAGTCATTTATTGTCTTTTTTAAGCGCAACTCAAAAGGACTCGAGTCTCCGAATAAAGACTCAGTTAACAATTTTATAGGTTTTACCTAAACAACAGTAAAGGAAATAGGCGTTATTGTATGATTTACGTTATGTACATCCATGAATTTCACATAAAGACAACGCATTTCGGAGTTATTTGTAAAAAAAATACGATTTCTCCGAAAAGGACTCAAGTCTCTACAAAAGACTCGGGTCTCTAATAAGTTGAAAAGAACTCGAGTTTCGTCTTAATTATAAGAGTCTGAAAAACTGAGTCGAGTCTTAAAGCAGAGGACTCGAAAGGAATCCAGTCTTAACCAACACTAAATGTAACCTATTAGACTTTACAAAGTCAGGCTAACGGTTGTAAAACACCTTGTACATCTACACACCCCCTCTATCTACCCTCACCATGATTTTTACGTGGCCTTAAACGCTAGCGACTGCGTCAACTCAAACGCAGTGCATCTCGCTTGCACCAATGAGAGGCAGAGACGGAGGGAGATGCATTGTCAGTTAGTTTACGCAGTCGCTAGCGAATGTCAGTGTAAAACTCGTGGTAAGGGAGATCATATTACGCTTCGCCCCTAAAATTAACGCCGAGTGGTGCCCTGAAGAATGGAGTTTTATTTCGCCACCGTAGGGTCATCCCGGTTTTATGCGCCCTCGTAAATGTGAAAAGTTCGGTTCCCTTTCAAAAGTTGCGTAATAAAGACGTAATTTAAACGCATAACAACACTATAGCCCCCCGTGGTTTTGCCGGAATGTTGTTTTGGACATTATGCATGTTGGTTCTTTTCTTCACCATTCTCGTGCCGTTTAAACCAATAAGGAATAGAAAATATATAAAAAAATCGTTTAATTAAACTAATTAAAGGCCTTATTAAAAGAGAACAAGATAAACAATTGGGTACTTGACACATGTTGAATATTATAACAAAATTTAGATAAATGGATAGAAAATGAGCCATCTATACATAATACAACAACTGACCAAAACGGGAAGCCTCTACAAAGTTTACATCAATAAGACCAAAAAGTCCATTTGACATACAGCCCGATTCGAACTTTAAGATACGTCAAGAGTTACTAAATATTCGATATAGATTGGATATGTCAGTGTCAAAAGTGACGTTTTGTGTTTGAAGAAACAAAGGTTTTGTACAGAGCACACAAACGGTCTTCTTCTTCAGTAGATCCTTCAATAATGATGAGGATCATGATATTCTTGACATCATGTCCTTATGTTGAAGACCGGGTTCCTCGATAGGGTTCTGTTCCTCGCCAAGCGCATGGCCTCCTAGAGTTTTAATTGCATAGGTGCAGCACAGCATCCAGTAGGGGGAGGGTCCTGAGGTCTCGTGCTTTCAACTTTGCCCGTCATTATTACTCTTTCCAGGCTATCCGGGGAACGACGTAAGAGGTGTCCGAAGTATATAAGCATTTGGCCCTGGCATATCCTTGACAACCGGCGTTTTATGCGTAATAAACAGTACCAACTTACCTTGATACGTAAATCCTCAGTACCGAACGCCTGAAATGGTGACTTACCTGGAAGAAAACAAAAAACAACATTAAGTATGTAGGTAAAAAAAACATTTGTAGCCACATAATTACACAAAAACGAGCCATAAAACAAAGATATTTCAAATGCATATCACAGGCATATCGCATCATTGACCATCAGGCCAATTCGAACGTGCACCTGGCATCAAACCGATATTTAATTGATAATCATTCAGTTAGCTGTCCTTCGCGCGGGCGTCTCGCTCGCACCAGACATGTACGGACCAGACAGCGCGTTCGACTTGGCCGGCATGTCATAGTAGACAGAAAGCAAAGTATACCCTGATGAAGGGACATGACATGTCGATGTCACATGACCCTTGCCAACTGTCACGGAAATAACGTAACATGGATATAGAAATTTGATACTTATGTGAGATACAAATGAACTTGATACTATCATATGCCCGTATAGGCTTAACGAGTACTGTACGAAATTAAATGTAACATAAAATTAATTGCATGCTAGGTAGTTTATTATTGTAAATATTTTATTTTAAATTATGCTACACCATGTTAAAAAAATGTACCATCTTATGTAAACATACAATTTATAGCAAATAAATAAAATGAAATATTGAAAAGAATTTCACATATTTTAAATATGTTGTTTTTACTTTATATCTATTTTTGCGCAGCTCTACTTTTGGTGAATTCAATTGAGAATCTATTTCATGTTATCATTTTTTTTATATTGTACTAGGGCAATGTTGGGCACCAACAGTGCATTACGGTCCCTTACAGTAGATAGTTTTGCCCAAGGCTCGGAAACCGATTAAATTTCTAAACCGTTATCATGTAACAGTTTTGAATGATTCATATTAGTTTCATTACACTTGAACAAGATGCATGTAACTGCATCGAAATATCGGGAGCTGAATAAAAACAATATACTTAAAAGGTAATCACGGTTTACATCCCGGGAGATTTAAGTATAGCGTACTTGGCGCAAAACTTTTCATTTCGGTTTCGCTCTAAAAACCATTATTTCCGAGAACAGCTCTTGTCAAATTAACCGGTTTAGATAAATAAAAACCGGTTTCTTCCTATGTTGGTGTCTAGGTTTACGTGGCACACCAACAGGCCGGCCGGTCGTTTCGTGAGTCGTCAAATAAACCTTTTTTATAAAAGTTCGGACGTGAACCGAAATATTGGTTATGCCAACCCTTAATTTCAATGAATTGCAACATTGATAACGGGTTTGATTATTAGTTACCCACCGTAACCTAACTGTACATATTCTAATTATGTACCTATAATATTACATAAGAGCTATTCAAGTAAACATGTACTGGTTAGCGTTGACAATATAGACTAATTATGTCTCCAATAGCCGACAGCCGGCACGCAAACAATGGCGGTCGGAATGTCATTTGGCGCGTTCGGATTAGTCTACCTATATAGTATACCTGATTATGGCCTAATTGTTCGCGGTCAGGTGGTCACGGGATTAGGGATGGACAAATAGAAAGTCAATAATAAGGGCAGGTTGTACAGCCAATTGATTCTATTAGTTTAGGAACGGAGACTGAATTATGTGTAGAGTGAGATGCCAGGTGTTTGTGAGATTACTGGGATAATTAATATTCCATAATATAATAACAAATATGAAAGATTTTGTTAGCATCATGATGGTGGTGATGGTCTACTCTAAATCGGCATATATATCAACATTAACGAATTATCTCTAAAGAATACCAAATGTTAGGATTTGTTTTAAGAACAGCAAAAGTGTTTAAAAAATCATCCACTCTTGTTAGACCGCATTTGGAACATTATTTATCTGTCCCTTAGTGTTTATATAGTACATAGTTATTTTTACTCTGTGGCTGTCATATTTAGCTATGTTTCGGTTAATTTTATACATATTTATATGTACGTTTATTTGTATTCCTTATATGTGTATATTTATTCACTGTAATTGTGTGTATGAATGTAGGCTTCATAACGGTTTAGCAAAACCTACTTTTTTAAATTAAATTCTCTATTTCCGCTACCCGAAGGTTGTCTGGAAGAGATCGCTCTTTAGCGATAAGACCGCCTGTTGTCTGCCTCTACATTCAATCAATTGTTTATTTTCTTGTATCTTTTAACTGAGGTGTGCCAATATTGAGTATTCTATCTATCTATCTAACAACAACAAGATTCCCCTGCGATCAGTTTCACTTCTGTATACGCTATGCCGTTATTGTAATCACAAATTTGTTGAGCTAACCGCTTTGCGAAATCCAGATCCCATTTAAACGGGTCGGCATTCAGGCCTTTAGACCCTAGGTCTGAGGTCTAAGGGCCTAACCTTCGGGCCAGGTCGCATATTGTTATAACTGGGCCGTAATTGTGGAAGCGATTTATGTGCATAGCCTTGTATAGTTCGGTTCAAATGGGTATTAGTAAGAAACGAACGGTACCCCTAGTGTAAATATTTTCGACAGCGAAACGTGACGTACGCGTTTGCGTTAAGTGTCATTTTGTATGAGATTTTTGACTTTCCAAAACGTCCCGCTTGGCGCGCTGTTCAAAAACCCATACAAAATGAGACTTAACGCAAACGCGTACGTCACGTTTCGCTATCGACTAAAATTACACTAGGGGTACGGATTTATGTGGACGTAAAGTAACCCCGTGTCTCTTGTTTTTAGAAGCTTTTATTTAACTTGCCCTGTGAGTATGGGTCAAATCTTGAAAGCTAAATTTTACCCACTTCCCGATTTCCGAATGAGCTGAAGTTTTGCATATACATGTAAATCGGATGACAATGCGATATTATGATGACATGGAGCTGATCTGATGATGGAGACAGGAGGTGACCATGATAATTCTGTGATAAAGCAACGCAAACTAATTGTGTTTGAGGTTGTTAGAATCATTTTTATGAGTATTAGATGCCTGTGGAAAGAAAAGTACAGTCAACGATAAAAGTTTGTACTAGAAATTATTTTTTTACCATAAACTTATTGATTGTAAACTAGCTTCAGACGGGTTACACAAAACTTTAACAAATTCTACACTTAAATTTTCTTCAGGAATCACTCTATTGATAGGTGAAAACCGCAAGGAAATGCGTTCAGTAGTTTTGTGTTTATCGCGAACATACATACATATATACAGACAGACGCGGCGGGGGACTTTGTTTTATAAGTCGTAGTGAAGTCCTAACTTCTTATTCATAAAACTTTAGACTCAATTAGTTAATTTATGTTTTATCATGAGATTATACAAACACATAACTCAAAATTACAGATTAAATGAGGCTTGTAGGGAGTTTATAAATAACCAAAGGTTACCAATCAAATCTGAACAGCTAAACGGTGACCCATTCAAGACATTAACATTCAGACGTTCACAACCATTGTGGCTTTAAAAAACTTGAGTAACGGTGTAATAGTTTCTTCGCTACAACTTCTAAAAAATCCGTGCACAACTCTCCGACCGTACGTTTCATAGATCCTAATATATTAAAGTTACGTAAACCTATAAATCAACGTTGCCAAAGGTTACCAATATCATTACGGTGACTCGTATTTAGGGGTACAATGGAACAGCGGGCTAGATTCATGAACATTTCACTTTTGAAAATGTATAATTTATCACTTGGCTTCAAAGGCAATACCTGTGAAACTAAATAGAATTGATAGCTTTTACCCGTGTACTTGCGCGAGAAACACATTTTTCCATGGTTTATTCTGTTTCAGGACCGAGGAGATGGCGAGAAGACTTGGACGCATTGGACCTGAATTGGTGGTGTATTCCCATTTGTCACAGCCGGGCACCGATGGGAACACATGTCTTCATATTCATAATCATATTTCAAAAGTCCCCGAAGTCCAGCCGTTCCACCATTTCCTTAGTCATGACAACGCTCTGAATCATCACATCATATTATCATTTTACCGATACCGTCCACTAAGCATAGGGGCCTTAGGGCCTCTCTTCGGGTATGCTACTTATCCTGAGCTAATCTCACCCAAAAGTGACCTGCAATCTTCCGAATGTCGTCCACCTAACGAGCCAACGGACGCCAGGCGCTCCTTTCGTCCGAAAGCGGCCACCATTCTGTTAACATTTTGGTCCACCTGCCATCACTGTGCCTGTCAACATATCCCGCTCAACTGCATTTTAGTTTGGTAATGACGTTCTGACATCTTGCACCTTAGTGCGGCGTTGGAATGACTTTAGCTCTCGTATTCTTCTTCCCAATACTATAAGGGAGAAATTATTACTCGTTGGCTTATTGGCTTTATCAAGTTAGTTATACTATTATCTTCCCATGACTTCGTCTCCATAGTAGTCCTCAGCCCCTCTCTTCCCTGGTTGCCTTACTAACTTCTCACCCCCAAATTCCCATATCATCCTCAGAGGGTGATCCTCGCAATAAAAAATATCCTATGTTCTGATGAAGGTTATAAGATTTAATATGCTAAACTTCCAATCTGGCCGCGTAGCCAACGTTACAATCGTTAACGCTCCGTAGCGTAGCGTAGTCATCTCTCTCTATCACTCTTCTAAATTAGTCCGACTGTGACAGTTGCGTTTCGTTCGCCATGGAGCGTGAACGATAGGCACGTTGGCTACGCGGGCTGTTTATCCGCATTTGAATGATTGAGGAATAAACATATAAACATCCAGACATACGAACTTTCTCATTTATAATATGTATTTATTAGTAGCTACTGTAGCTATTAAATAAAGCGACGCTACTCAGCACGCGGTTTGACTTGTTACATTATTATTTATGACAGTTCGGTTATAAATAATATCAGTTTACTCAAAGGTCAAATGTTAATAGCCATTTGTAAATGAACCAATAACTTAGTGCTTTCAATTAAATCTGATTGGTCCGAATTAAACAATTTAACCAGTTTCGATTCGGAATAATCGCCAATAAATCGATGCTTTCAATTAGGACCCACTACAATAGAGTATTGTTTGACTTTAAGCAATTTGGTTTGTACGAAGGTATAGTATTTTATACAGAAACTAAGGCAATGGGTGCAGATATAGCAGCCTGTTTAGTGCCTGCTTTACGCGCTGCGTGTTACTGATCTATGATTTTATAACAGCAAACAAGCATACGGCCCGCCTGATGGTAAGTAGTAACAACTTACAACATTACCGACCCTTTAAAAACCAGTACACTACTGTGTTGCAGGACCCCATATTGTAGCCCTTCGAGAAAACCTCGATCAATCAATTTTCCTATCAACTCATTGGACATGACATGGGACATCATCTTCATCATCATTATATCCAATGCTTGGCCATCCACAGAATTCTCCACAACGACCTGTGATGCGCACGAACGTATAATTATACGTCTGGCTAGGCACTAAGTAACCACGTGAACAAGAAATATAACTGAAGGTATTTTGTACCCAATAATATGTTCATCATACTGGAATGTTCGTAGTTCCCTTAAGATGTTTTCTTTTCTCGTTAAAAATCAAGCTTGTAGTTAACTACAGCCGCAGCAATTAGTAGCCCAACCCAAATTGGATTAAAAGGATTGGGATAAAGTAAGTTCTTGTTATCAAACTGTTATGGATATGATTTGTGAGCTGTCAACACTGACATTTCTGGTAGAAGAACCACCGAAGCGCCACTAAAAGCCCGATCTCTCGAACAGATTGTCAAGAGAATCCTATGCCTGAATACATCTTTAGCGCTTTTGTATGAACCAAGTAAAATGGTCCATAGTTCTACTTGGTCAATGGAAACGCACGTTCCTTTTACCAAGTAGATGGTCTATTCTAGCCGGTCTCCGCAAGGCGTCACTCGAAACTTGTGCCCACTAATTATAAACCAGCGGAGGTATGAATAATTTATACCCTGACCCGAATGAGCTTGACGACTTGTAACTTCCAGTTTGGAAGTTTTCCAGCGATATAAGCCTAAAATATGGGCGTTAAGCTTTTTAGCGTTTCGTAGCTCCAGATAGCTTTAGGGAAATTTGATGCAGTCCAATAAAATCCAATTACATATTTTAATACGTCAATTTCTTTTTACACTACCTAAAACCTAAAAATTAGGTGATCTCCTTTGTTATAATTAAAAATATACGTATTTTTAGTGCATGTCTAAAAACTTCTTAGTAAAAAGTAACACTTCCAAGGCCTAAAGGCGGGTGTGAATAATACAGTGTGTCCACTGTGATTCGGACATCGATCGGTGACCTATAATCGGGGTCGGTCGGAGATGTAAATATTGCTTTTACCGTATCGATTTGATTTGAGAAAGATTGATGAAGATATACAACACAGGTATGAAGAATACAGGATGTCCACTGTGATTCGGAGATTGATTGGTGACCTATAACCGGGGACAGTCAATCGGTGGGTATGTAAACATTGCTTTTGATCGCAGCGATTTCAGAAAGGTTGATGAAGATATACAACACAGGTATGAATAATACAATGTGTCCACTGTGATTTGGACATCGATCGGTGACCTATAACCTGGGTCAGTCGGATATGTAAAGATTGTTTTTGATCGTATCGATTTGAGAAAGATTGATGAATATATGCAACACAGGTACAGGTATGAATAATACAGGATATCCACTTTGATTCGGACATCGATTGGGGCACCGTCAATCGGCGGATATGTAAAGATTGTGCTCGATCGTATCGATTTGAGAAAAGTGGATGAAGATATATAATATAGGTATGAATGAATAATACAGTGTGTCCACTGTGATTCGGACATCGAACGGTGACCTACAACCGGGGGACAGTCAATCGATGGATATGTACAGATTTTTCTTGATAGTATCGATTTGTGAAAGATTGATGAAGATAAACACAGGTATGAATAATACAGTGTGTCCATTGTGATTCGGACATCGATCAGCGACCTATAACCGGAGTTGATCGGATATATAAAGAACGTGCTTGATTGTAGCGATTTGAGAAAGGTGGATGAATATATACAATACAGGTATGAATAACCCTCTGGAGTTGCAGGCGTACATATGCTTCAGAGACTGCTTACCATCAGGCGGGCCATATGCTTGTTTGCCACCGACGTTATTATTATTATTATTATAAGCCTATACGGTGTCCCACTGCTGGGCAAAGGCCTCCCCCCTCGATTTCCACTCGTCTCGGTTTTGAGCAATCTCCGGCTAGTCGTTGAGATATGCATCCAGGTCACCGACGTAGTATAAAAACAGTGTGTTTAGTATGATTCGGACATCGATCGGTGACCTATAACCGGGGGATTGTCAATCGGTTGATATGTAAAGATTGTTTTTAATCGTAGCAATTTGAGAAAGGTGGATGAAGATATAATAACACAAGTATGAATAATACAGTGTGTCCACTGTCATTCTGACATCGATCGGTGACCTATAACCGGGGGCGGACAATCGTTGGATATGTAAAGATTGTGCGTTTTTACTTTTGATAAATAATTTTTTTTTTATTTATTATAGAAGAGGCAAACGAGCAGACGGATCACCTGGTGGTAAGCGATTACCGCTGCCCATGGACACCTGCAAAACCAGAGGGGTTGTAAGTGCCTTGCCGGACATTATTACACAAATTGACTAAGTCACACAGAAAGCTCAATAAGGCTTGTGTGTTAGACAACGTAATATGTAATACATATATAAATATTTATTAAATACTTAAATACATAGAATCACCCATGACTCAGGAACAAATATCCGTGCTCATCACACGAATAAATGCCCTTACCAGGATTCGAACCCAGGACAATCGGCTTCACAGCTGCCTGTGTCACTACCCACTAGGCCAGACCTGTCGTCAAAACTTCAACTTCAAATTTTAACTTAAATATCAGATATCTGCACCGTTTACTGAAGTCAAAGATGTACTGAGAGCTTCGCCTGTATATATCGTCCGCGTAACCCTAATAAAGGGTAATTGAACCTCATATTAGGTTACTTTTATCATCGCGGCATTTACAGCGGTGGCATCACGGTTCCATTTATATCACTTGTCACTATGCCCGTCACTTTCGCACTTACATACTTGTTAGAACGTGACAGGCATGGTGACAAATGATAAAGAGCCGACCATCATAGCCCTACAGGTTATACGACGTATGTTTTTGTAAGAGAAAGTCATGCGTGGGAGTATATTACATCCTCCTAAAGAATCCCATACCCTTTCATTACATCGTTGAACAGCCAAGTTGATTCGAAATTGAACCTCGACTAAGTTAATATTAAGTTGAAATTTGAACTGGTGTTTCATATTGCATACGAGCTTTTGGAAGTTTTCGGGCTTAGAATAAATATCTTTTGTTTTTCATCGCGGTTGGAATCCATTTGGAACAGTATTTTATTGATTTTGAAGAGAGTCAACGATGAATCGATAATGTAATCAGAGAGAAGTAAATTCAAAAAGATTTTTAACGGAACTGTAATTATGAAATCCGTCTGTGAAAACGCAAACGCTTATAAAAATGCAATTTAAAAAAAAACCCGTTTTTAAACGTATGCACGTAATATAATTTAACATTTACTTTTAAAAAATAACGAGAAGAATCCTAGTGAAATCCCTACAAACACTCATGTATTCCAAGAGGGGCAAGACGGCAAATTTAAAACTAAATATTAATTGGTGTTCAGACACAGTAAAACACCGCGCACCTGCGGCAAGCAGCACCGTGTCGACACCGTGTTCTGAATAGCATGCACCCCGCCACTCGACATACAGACGCTATCCGATCGCGGTCAAGCAAACACACATTTTTGTATTTTTTCTCAAACGTAATTAAAAATAGTTGTAGCATTAAAAAAGGTGTTATATTTATTGAAGAGCTCCTGAAAGAATATACAATTGGTATTCATTTATTATAATTTAAATTTACGAGGGAAGGCGGGTTTAGGGTCGGCAACGCGCATGTAACTTCTCTGGAGTTGCAGGCGTACATAGGCTACGGAGACTGCTTACCATCAAGCGGGCCGTATGCTTGTTTGCCACCGACGTAGTATATAAAAAAAAAAACGGAACTTAATCGCGTATAATAAGTTTTTAAATTTACCTCCGACGTTTAAAGGACATCGTCGTTGTCCCCGTGGTCTCGCAGTCTTCTCCGAAACCGTCCTCGAAATTTCGAAGGTAAATTAAAAAACTTACTGTACATGATTATGTCCCGTTTTGTTAAATTATAATGAGTAAAAATCGTGAAAGTTTAAATCGGTATCTATTAAGTAGCAGATATTTAGTGTACTAATTTACCACATTATTACTTACCAAAACGGGTGGGATTTACAAAAGTCAAACGCCCTGAATATGCCCATGATGTCTTCAGGCAACCGACATTATTAACGGTAGGTATATAAAAGGGGTACCGGCTAAAGTTGACACAGTAGTCGAGAAGTACTCTATAAAGACGGTGTATACACCTTTATGCAAAATCGCAGGACACCTGAGCTCACCGAAAGACGTTATCTCGTTCCAGTACCCTGGCGTTTATAAGATCGATTGCAGTAATAGGTCCTATACCGGCGAAACGAAGCGCACCATAGCGGAAACAGTGAAGGAACATCACAGTTGTCAGAAATCGTCAAGTGATCAAGTCTGCCGTTAATGAGCATTTACTCAAATCAGGGCCATTGGATTGAGCTGCATAACCCTAAATAGAATCGTTTCTATAGTAGAAAAATTCGGGAAGCCATTGAAATCAAAAACAGCAATTTTAATCGGGGCGATGGTTTTATTAATGAGAAAATATTATATTGATAGGCGATGTAGAGCAAGTTAACGGTTACGTACCCCCATTCACTCTGCACAAGCTGGCAGTTATAAATGCATACAACTCCAGCGTACTAGTACTAGGGCTTTAATCAACAGAGTGGCTCGTTTGGACGAATAAATATAATATCGGAACGCAGCGCCAACGGCTATTTAAATATGCTGCGATAGTTCGCAATTTGAAAACTGTTCGTTGGCCACTAGAGAGGCGGGTGGTTACGTCATTAGGGTGCGAAATTACATCGCTTAGTGAGAGTTCAGAGTTTCTGAAAGATAAATGAAGGAAGATGTTTAGATGTAGTAGTTTGTTTTTACTGTATGAACTACACACAGTGCCCTATTATATTCCCATTATTCCCTGAGTAAAATCACGGCTTCATTCGTTTCGCAGACGATTCGCAGATGGGTCCTTTGGCAGAGGAATGAATCAGAATCGATAATCTGCTAAAAATGGTCGGGGAATCAATACACACACGCACTGTATGTACGTATGTAAACCCTTGATTTTACCTAATTACCTCGTAGGATATGTTGAAATTACAAAATTACAATCATCTGTTTACAAATCTAGAAAATTGGGACTTGGCATGGGCATAGCTTATTGAGCTGTAAAAAGAATTAGCATTAACACTGGATCGGAGGTTACTGAGGTACTTCGTTCACACTTGTCCGTACATGTATTAGCGCAAGAGAAACGCACGGGCTAATAATGACGAAACAACATCATTTTTGATATCATTTTGACAACAAAATATAAATTTGAATTAGCATCCTGATATCGCACTAACAGGTGTATTCTAATTTTAATTATACGATATCAATTCGATCTGAATTAGATATTTTCTTCAACGAATAAGGTTACTTTTGACAGATCCGATCCATATCTAATCCAGATTGAATTCATATCCGGACTTCCGGTTCGAGCGCTATCTTGATAGTTATGCTTCGTGATTAATTCCTTTGTTTTTTGCTCATTAATATTGTTAAAAGTATAATATCGATAGCTTATTATACAGTAAACTAATGTGTTAGTGTGCAGTGAATGGAAAATTAATCTTGAAACGCGTTTAGCCACCATTTTGGAGTCAACGGCCGGTAGTCCACGTGCTCCTTATAAAGTCCAGCTACCGCTTTACAAGGGCTAATATAATAACCGTACACTGTCTTGTACTAACCGTACAATTTTAGTCGTATTTAAAGCTCCTAATACCTTGATACTGGCGAAATAGTCCCATTGAACTGAAGCCATAATTTTAAAAGAATGAATAAATTAAAATTAGAATACGCCTGTAAGTCTTTCAATTTATTATTTAATCGTATGGCATATTAACATTAACATTTCAAACAATATAGCTAATAAAATAATTATAAATCCACATTCAGGGTCAAGCCACGAGATTGCGTCAGGTGTTCATTAAAACAGATCCTCCGGGGGGCCTGGAAAAGAGTGCAAAGGGCATCGCTGTATAATATGCTCGATGGTTTGGACCTCTTCACCACAGTCGCAGAGCGCAGAGTCCCGCCAGCTCCATTTATGGCGAAAATAGTTACAGCGCCCGTGACATGTCCTCAGTCTGTTTACACGACACCAGAGTTTTCGTGACGAGCCAAAACAGGCCAGGCAGTTTCCCAATTAATATTCATTAGTCATATGAATTGGTGGGTACATTTTAGCGTTTTGTTGTTTCCGAACTATTATTGGTGCGGCGGTAAATATTCGCGTTAGCTGTTCACGCGGCCTGGCTGCAACTGGGTCACCGGTTAATTGATGTACTGGTGCAGCGGACGGACGACGATTTGTGTTATAACTCATAACAAACACATTTCTTAACAGTTTTCAAATATTGACTATTTGATTATTGTGACGACTGGTCTGGACTAGTAGGTGCCCTGCCTATGAAGCCGATGGTCCCAGGTTTGAATCCCGGTAAGGGCATTTATTTGTGCGTGCGATGACATGACTTTTGAAGTAAATAAGTTTTTAACAAAAAAAATATTTTTGCTACAAGCTTTGATTGCTGACTGTACTTTTCTCTCCAAAGGCAACTAATACTCATCGAGAGAATTCTAAAAACCCCAAACACAATTAGGTTGCGTTGTTTCATCACAGGGTTCCTATGGCCACCTCCTGTCTCCATCATCAGATCAGCTCGACGGTACCATAATATTGCATTGTCACCCGACTTACAAATGTATTCAAATTTCCAGCTCATTCTGCATTCGGAAAGTGGGTCAAATTTAACTTCCAAAATTTGACACACTATAAGATACATCCATACATACTAACAGGGCAAGTTAAATAAAAGCCTGTAAAAAGGTTATTGTCAACCATTGTCTACATATGTCGTGGCCAGATCTTAGAATTAATCATTTAATGATTTGGAATCATTTAATGATTTGGAATCATTTAATGATTTGGAATCATTTAATGAAATGATCGGTTGGCCACATCATGGTAAAGTCATACCCAAACCTAACCTAATGATGAAAATCTATGATATAGCCACGACATAATATATAATACCTGTATATTCCGTCACTGATTCCCTCACAATACCTATAACTATACATAAATCAATTAATTAAATTTCCAGATAAGATCATTACTGTCACAATAATGCCTACAAACAAATCATTACCATTAACAAATAACTATACAAAACGACCTAACTCGCACCACACGTACTGTCACTTAAGTCATTTCTGAATTGGGATCACCGTCTCCCCTTCATAATACCAAGATTCTCTGTAACATCAAAACACAAGCGATAACTACGACAATGCTCCCATTATACAGTTATAGACAAAGAGCTAGCACTAGAGAATGGTACAGTCAACATCAAATAGAAAGTGACGGAAAGTCACATTTGAGCAGGAGCACCTGGGTGCCAGCTTGGTCCAAAGGCGCGCTGTACGAATCGTCGACAATCCTAAACTCACAAGCGGTATTTAAGTCTAAGGAGAAACTTTGCCTCCTTGTGTGTTTTACCCATTGTAATGGGCTGTGCTCTGAAGAATTGTTTGATGTGATGCCATTGATGACAACGGCCACTTTCTATCACCGCACCGCTCGCTGTCAGCAGGGTGTTCATCCTCACACCATTGAACCTAAATGGTTGCGTACTGTGCGGTTTAAGAGGAATAGGCTGTGGAATAAGCTCCCTTCCGAGGATTTCCCGCGAGTCAGCAGTATGGGGTTCAGTCGGGGTAAGGGTCGGCAACGCGCATGTTATACCTCTGGACTTGCAGGCGTCCATAGACTGCTTACCATCAGGTGGGCCGTAAACTTATTTGCCAACGTCGTGGTATAAAAAAAATGAGGCCAAATATGCCTTCAGCTGGCATACGTCATTTTTGTTTTGCCAGGTGGCATCTGAAGTTATTTGTACGAGTATTCGTTGCCTGCGCTTTTTTTCCGCAATAATAACTTGCTCTCTATAAATGATACATCTTTGGTACTTTTCAGGTACTTTGGCATTTCTTTTTTTTTGAACACCTGCTAGATACCTGTATCTTGTAATAAAGATATAGCAAATCATGTACCATTTTCCAGGGCCAGCTCTTAGTGCGTTAGCTCAGCAGCACCCATTAAGACGTAACATTAAGCTATCGCGCCAAACTGAATGTACCCCATTTCCTTTACGTCAAGTAACAATCTAAGCACGGGCCCGTGAATAAATCAGGCCCTGCACCTCTGATCCCTTAAATAAGTACGCTCTCGTGTGTGAAATATCGAGTGCGTCTGGCTTTTATAATATGCGCGTGACGGTGGCGGGGCTTGGTGATAAATGTATTCCATTTTCTTTATCCGCGTTACTTATTTATTTTAAAAATCATTTTAATGAGAAGTTACTGTAAATGTTCCAACTGACTCTAGTTAGATATTCACTAATTAATTATAAATTAAAACTATGTATTTTAGAAGAACTATTATATTCGATCTCGGTTTTGGAATAGTTTACAAATGGATATCAAGAGCGAAACTAGCTGCCATCAAACCGCTTCACAGTTTGGCAGTACTATTCAGATGTAACACGTATGTACCGTGTCTTATGAGAATAAAATGATTAATAATAATAATCACTTTTGATTGATAAAACTTTAGTGGATCTTTCAAC
This sequence comes from Cydia pomonella, assembly GCF_033807575.1. NCBI lineage: Eukaryota > Metazoa > Arthropoda > Insecta > Lepidoptera > Tortricidae > Cydia > Cydia pomonella. Next base: position 3,364,610 of record NC_084717.1, on the reverse strand, counting down.
TACATGAGAAAGATACGCTTAGAATGAATAATAAAGATTTTTAAAGGCAAAAAAGGCACCTTAATCCTGTTTTCCAATAAGACATACATTTGAAACCAAATCCTTTCTTATAAGACACAATGTGGTCAAGACAGGTACAGCATGTTTTTAGTCGATACAATATAAATAGTTAAGGTATTTAAATGTCATAAGGGAAATCGTTCAAGCCCCGCTAGCATCACGCAAACTACACAGCATTGGAATTCAAACCGCGCGCCGCGGCAAGTGACACGTACGTCGCGCATCCTTCAGGACCCGCTGGTTTGACGCACCTCGCCGTAATACGGGGGCAGGCAACTTACTTCAACACCCTCGTATCTCACCGATACTACCACTGCAATATCGATTCTGCTGCGTAGAAAATACAGTTCAATTTTGAATGGAATTAAAATTTGTTGTAAGAGATATGGAGGGTAAAGTGAGGGTATATCTAAGAAATTAACTTGCACGATGAACAATTTTGGAAAATAAATTGCCTGTGAGTGGGTGTTGGTTCGATATGACGTGTTAGGAAGGTACTATCAGAGTTATGACTTGGGGAAGGAGGTATTCATAATCTAATTTTACAGGTGGTGTTAAAGATTTTCTTTGTTAGATTATAAATTAATCTTCTTTCAAAAATAGAGTGAAACTTGTATAAATGAAATCTCAAGGAAAGTGGACTGGATTTACTTCTTTATACTGATTTTAAAACTGATACAATCAAGGTACAAAATGGGTCATTATACAGCAATCTCATTCCCCTGGGTATACCTATTCGCAAATTCGCAGGAGATTCCGCTCAGCAGGTATGTTTGTAGATGGAACTTGGTGCGGGTTACACAGTCACCAAAAATGAGATGCTAATAAAGTGGCATCTCCTGCGAATTTGCCAATAGGTATGGCCAGACGAATGAGATTTTTGCAGAATGACCCAAATATCGTCACGGAAAAAGTGCCAAAAATATTATATGAACGACCTTATTGCCCATATATTAAGGTGTCGTGTACATATTTTTGGCATTTTGCCCGCTCAGTACCATATGGTATCACATGAGATGACTAATTGACCACGTAGCCACGTTACCACTGTCACTTCGACAATTCAAATAGGCCTCTAGAGAGGGAGGAAACATTTCCACTGGACAAAAAGCCCATCAGTTGCCGTGTCACGCGTTCTCAATAAAACGATTGAAATACTGCCCCCGATGAAAACCGTTGAATATTTATATCAATATGTAAAACAGGAAATAACAAAAGAGTCTAAAGTCATTAAACTCGTAAAACTGTCTAATGTCGGGGTCAAAACGTCCAATCAATTCGGCCAGTCAGAGTATAGGAACAAAGACAGCAACCTATCTCATTTAAAGAAAAGAGAGCGTTTATTCGTGGCAAAATAAAAAAAGAAAACAACACGTAACCTGTTTAATATATAAGCCACGAAATGACCCCTTTCAGAATAATTCTAGGTACTGACTGATGAAACTTGTGAAATTCTCAAGAAATTTCCGAGGACTTTTCCAACTTTTTGGAAACTCTCCCCAACTGGCACTCTCGTAATTCTGGGGTAGGATAGTAGGGTACCTACGGTAGGGTAGTGTAGGGTAATGGGGTTAGGGTTTAGTTTAGGTTAGGAGGCCGTCAAAACATGAATTACGTACTCGTAAAGTCGGTAGTGACCCTGCCTACGAAACAGGAGGTCCCTTCGAATCCTGGTAAGGGCATTTATTTGTGTGTTTATTTACAAATATTTGTTACTGGGTCATGTATGTTTTCTATCAAGGTATATGGCTATTTATATATTATTTAAATATATTATATATATCGTCATCAACACAAGCCTTACAGAGTTTACTGTGGGAGTAGGTTGATCTGTGTAAAATGTTCCTATAATATTTATTTATATTTGATGTTGCAATTTTTATCGCACTGACTGTTCTCAGTAATAAATAAATCATTAAATATTTGAGGATAATCTAACACAGATTGACCTAGTCACAAGTTAATCAAAGCTTGTACTGTGGGTACTATGCGACGATATACATACATACATACGATATATATACTTATATACATACATAGAAAACACCCATGACTCAGGAACAAATGGGCTCATGACACAAATAAATGCCCTTACCGGGGTTCGAACCCGGGATCATTGGCTTCGTAAGCAGCGTCACTACCCACTGGCTAGACCGGTTGTCAGCAAGGTGCAGTCGCCATCAGATATACCGGAGCGGCCAAGGTGCTCACAAATATCTGAACACGCCTCTATTGTGAAGGCGTTAGAGTGCGTGCTCAGATATATCTGATGGCCAGTACCATACCTACCGTACCGTTTCTATGTATGAAGATGGACTACTCTTTAGAAATCTACTTCGGCAAAGTTGATGGCAGTCATAAAAAGATAATGAAAAGCCTTATTTGAGATATTAAGCAGATTTAGGAGGAGACGGACCGCTTAAGGGCGGCAACTCAACGGACTTCTTTCTTTTCGAGGCGTTTTATGTTCGCGGTTAATCGCGGGTGACATGGCATGATATATTATAGAGCTCTCTTACTAACGCGCAGTGTTGGAAAGTGACGTTGGTATTATGCGCAAATCACGATGTATACCTACCTACACATACACCTATAGATATTACAGAACATACCTCATCATCTACCTCGCGTTGTCCAGGCATTTTGCCACGGCTCATGGCCTGGGATCCTCTTGGCAACTAATCCCAAGAATTGGCGGAAGCACTAGTTTTTACGAAAGCGACTGCCATCTGACGTTACGACCCAGAGGGTAAACTAGGCTTTATTGGGATAAGTCCGGTTTCCTCACGATGTTTTACTTCACCCAAAAGCTGCTGGTAAATATCAAATGATGTTTCGTACCTATATAAGTTCCGAAAAATTCATTGGTACGAGCCGGGGTTTTAACCCGCGACCTCCGGAATGATAGAACAGGATCAACTGGGGGCCTAGCCAAGATGACAATCGTTTGCGCTACGACAACGAAACGCTATTTGCCTCTCTCACTCTTCCATATTAGTGCGATAGAAAGACGGATAACGCTTTGTTGTCGTAGCGCAAACTATTGTCACCTTGGCTAGGCTGGCTGTGCATCAGGCGCGCCGCATCCTTGTTTTTTTATGACATAGGAGGCAAACGAGTAGACGAATCGCCTAATGGTAAACGATTACCGTCGCTCATGGACAGCTGAAACACCAGACAGATTTAAAGTGCGTTGCCGGCAATTTAAGCTTTTTTGCCACCATCGTGGTAAACATGAATCAATCCGCGATGTCATCAGCCTTATTTATCCCCTGACGTGTCCGGAGATTAAAATATTTGTAACGCTTCAAGTCATCATAAAGTCATTATTAGTAGGAAATTCGCGGGATGTGGATGACAACTGCTGTTGGTTTCTGTTTCTTTTGAGTACAGTTAGGGCAAAGAATAGATAATAGTACTAACAGGAACACTTTTGACGGTCAATTATATCTTTTTCATCACATTTTCTCGAAAAAGATTTTATTTAAAGGACAAAGGCCTGTTCCCACGAGAGTTATGGATTGTGAAAAATAGTACATTGCGCAACGAGGAGGGTAAGTGAAATTTTGGATACGAGGGTGGTAATTAAATACCTACCCGAGTTTGCAATATTCTTACCCCCGGAGTTACACACAATGTTTTTCATCACACTTGGGAAGAAAAAACTAAATTTTATTAGAAATAATTCTTAAACACTGTGAATTTAGTAATTTCTTGACAGGTTAAGCATCGAAGGCATTCAGCCACGATAGAAAATTATGTAAAAATATTTTAAACGGCTGTTAAATTAATGAAATTAAAATTAATTTTAAACAAAATAGTAATATTAAATTATAAATGTCATTATTTTAAAAGTAAAACTCATTTATGCTACTTGGTTTGTATGAATAAGTGACATAATTTAAAAGAAAAGCTATAACTCCCTAGGGAGTTACCATTTTGCCATGTTCCCATGCACGTGAGATAAAATAATCATTTCATTTCATTTCAAAATATAAATGAGTTTTACTTTTAAAACACTGACTTTTTCTGGTTGTACATATTGCTGCCTCTCAGCCTCTTCTCACTCTCTCCTCTCATCTTCTCAAAAGTTTTCTGGAAGAGATCCATTGAAGGGATAAGTTCGCCATTGTACTTAGCTTTTCCTAATTGTAAGTTACTTTTATGTGTTTTTGTACAATAAACAGTTTACCACTACATTTTCAAACAAAGGTACAGATGCACCTGTACTGTACCAAGAGCTGGCTCTATTTACACTTCCATTCCAGTGTAACCAGCCTCGAAGGTAAAGAATGGCGAAAAATCCGAGATCGTAGGTTCCAGGGCGAATAATCAGGCCTGACCACTGGCAGAGGCGATACTTTGCACGTTGCTAGAGGTGTGGCGAGACTCGATAAACGTAATTTACCGACTTTACTGATATTAAGAGGGGGTTACGAGGAAGGGGGACGGCCGATTCTCCATAAAACCGTAGTCTCCATTTTCCTCTCTGGATGTTGACATTATAGAAAATATTTTTACATAATTTAATGTTTATTAACGATCGCTTTGCCCCTAAGTTTAACTTTTTTAGATTTTTTGATTATTGTTAAAATGGTGCGAAAAGCAGATTTCATACAAATTTTTAAACGCTTCCAACTCTTATAATAAATTAAAAAATCGAAAAAATTATACTGTGGTCGATATACAACAAATTGTGTCAAAATATTTTCAATAATATCCAAAGAGGAAAATGAGGACTACTATTGTATGAAAAGGCGATTTAGTGCGGGTTCTCCACTTTTGTCTTAACGCAATATTGCAGTTTCAATAAATAATTTTTACAATACATATGGTGCTACTTTACCGCACTAGTACGCAAATTAGCATATTACGTTACTGTGTCATACATTTAAAGGGCCATATTATGTACTGTAAAACGTTGTACGATACATGTGCGAATAGATAATTCGCGCCTCATGTCGATTTAAAACACTCCCTTCGGTCGTGTTTTAATATATCGCCACTCGTTTCGAATTTGTACTCGCACTTGTATCGTAATGTAACACGGTTTATTTATTTATTTAAAATTTGATTCAGGCAACAAGGCCCATATTACAAATACCTTTTTTTTTATTTTATACTACGTCGGTGGCAAACAAGCACACGGCCCGCCCGATGGCAAGCAGCCTCCGCAGCCTATGTACGCCCGCAACCCCCCAGAGGAGTCACATGCGCGTTGCCGACACTAAACCCGCCCCCCCTCGTTGAGCTCTGGCAACCTTACTCACCGGCAGGAACACAACACTATGAGTACCTTACAGACTAACATACATATTATTATACATTTTATAAAATTACAACTAAACACTATTTAGGCGACAAAACGGCGTGGCTCCGTTGAATCGGCTGCTCTTGTGTCGGATTCGGCAGTTTGCCCCGGAACCTCCGCAACACGACACCCTTCGGCCAGAAGTCGGCGCATTCGATGGTCCCCTGCAGCGGTCGGTTTAATCAATACGTTTTAATCAAGGGCAACTCGGGAATTAGACTATATTTGCGTAGGCTCTAAGCAAACCCGTTGCAGTTGGCTTGATAGAAAAAGTCACGGAAACTTGTCTAATTTTCATTTATTTACAATTTTATATCGTTATTCTGCATATTATAATAAAAAAAATACCAGTATAATTTAAGTATGATAATAAAAAGCGCTGGTAGCCTAGCGGTAAGAGCGTGGGACTCGCAATCCGGAGGTCGCGAGTTCAAACCCCGGCTCGTACATGAGTTTTTTGGAACTTACGTACGAAATCTTCTTCTTCCTCGCGTTGTCCCGGCATTTTTGCCACGGCTCATGGGAGCCTGGGGTCCGCTTGACAACTACTTCCAAGATTTGGCGTAGGCACTAGTTTTTACGAAAGCGATTGCCATCTGACCTTCCAACCCAGAGGGTAAACTAGGTCTTGTGAGGATTAGTCCGGTTTCCTCAAGATGTTTTCCTTCACCGAAAAGCGACTGGTAAATATCAAATGATATTTCGCACATAAGTCCCGAGAAGCGCTGGTGGCCTAGCGGTAAGAGCGTGCGACTTGCAATCCGGAGGTTGCGGGTTGCAGGTTCAGACCCCGGCTCGTACCAATGAGTTTTTCGGAACTTATCTACAAAGTATCATTTGATATTTACCAGTCGCTTTTCGGTGAAGGGAAACATCGCGAGGAAACCGGACTAATCCCCACAAGGCCTAGTTTTACCCTCTGGGTTGGAGGTCAGATGGCAGTCGCTTTCGTAAAAACTAGTGCCTACGCCAAATCTTGGGATTAGTTGTCAAGCGGACTCCAGGCTCATGAGCCGTGGCAATATGCCGGGACAACGTGAGGAAGAAGAACACAGCAGCTGCATTTTCTGAAGGAGTCAGGACTGTTTTCTAAAAATTCTCAAACACGTTTACAAATATTTCATCAGTAAACCATGCCGACGGTAAATTATTTTCCCCTGATCATAATTTGTATGCATGCACTCCATTTTTTTTCGCAAAAAAATCATGAATATTTATATTTACCCTGCACCTGCCCAGCTCTAGGCAAATTTGCATCGTAAAGACACACGGGACCCAACTTCGCGCAGTCGGATAACAATGTGGAACTAAAAGGACGTATATAAAGTTGGCCGACGGTCTCTGGAGGCCAATTCGAGCTTACATTTCGATATCAAAATGATGTCATTGTATTATCATTCGCCCGTGCGTCTCGTTCGTGCCAATACATGAAAGAGCCAAATGCACGTGCGAATGATAACAAAATGTGGCGTTCCAGAGAAAAGGTACCTTATAGTGGTTCTTGTCTAAGCTTTTATTATCGACGCTCCTATATTAATATTCTTAACCACCATAAGGTACCTTTAACCATCGAATGTCACAAATGACATAATTATGACTATTTTTGACATCAAAATGTAAGTTCAAATTAGCATCCTGTGCGCTCGCCTGGATATGTATACCATGGATTTGATCTGTCAGCTGTCAACAGTGACATTTCTGGTTGAAGAAGAAACAAAGAAAAGCATCAGATAGGTAATATCCATAACCGTGAGATACCAAGAAATTATACTATCTGAATATGCCTCCCGGCTGAAGTATACATACATCGTGAGTCCGAGTTAACTGGCAAATATTGATGCCTATTTCTGAAGTCACAACTAATCATAGTACCACCACCAATACTATCATCGGGACCATTTCGTGGCTAATATGTGTCATGTAATGTTATGCGTTATAATATAATGGGTAAGTTTGTTTTTTGTTCCTCTTTTTATTTGTATATTTTTGCCACGAATAAACTATTTCTATTTCTATAGGATAAGCGCTGGGCTATTGATAGTGGGATGGGTCTTTCCGGTCCGTACACCTCGAATCGAATTAATAGTTAGAAAAAGACCGATAGTCTATCCCGCGGGCAAAATACAGTCGCGGCGCTTCTGTGCTTTTTTTTTTAATACCACGACGATGGCAAATAAGCATACGGCCCGCCTGATGGCAAGCAGTCACCGCAGCCCATGGACGCCTGCAATACCAGAGGCATTACATGCGCGTTGCCGACCCTTTACAAACCTGTACACTCCTTTCTTGAAGAACCCCATACTGTAGCCCCTCGGGAAAACCTCGGCAGGAAGCTCACTCCACAGCCGAAGCGTTCGCGGGAGGAAATTCCTCTTAAACCGCACAGTACGCGACCATTTAGGTTCTAGGGTGTGACGATGAACACCCTGCCGACGGCGATAGCTATCTACAGATAGTCGTATTACATTTGCCACAAAGTTTTTTTTAAGTAAAGAATTTAGCCAAAGACCTTTATTACTTTAAATGGTTGTCAGATATAATTCATATAATGCTACACTTGATAAATTTGCATCATAAAGACACACGGGACCCAACTTCCCGCAGTCGGATAACAATATGAAACTAAAAGGACGTATACATAAAGTTGCGAGACGGTCTCTGGGCGCCGCGCTTACCTGGCCGAGATATACACCGTGAGCCCGATTCAAATTTAATAACTTGTTACGGGTTTTATTTCATTTATGGTGTATCCAAATACAGAATGTGAACGAAGGGCAAAGAAAGAGGCCTATTAATGTTTAGGTCATACTGAGCATCTTTTACTATGGGACCAACCCCGAAACCGCGAAAAAAAAATTACTCTCCCACAGGAAATTTCAACATCAGCGGCGGCATCATGGTTCCATTTTTATCACTTGTCACTATGCCCGTCACTTTCGCGCTTACATACTTGTTAGAACGTGACAGGCATGGTGACAAATGATAAAGAGCCAACCATCTTAGCCCTACAGAACAGCAATAGTATGAAAAAGCCATTTTGTTCTCGATTTCAGGGTTTGTCTAATAGTAAAAGTTCAGTATCACCTAAATATTAATGGGTCTTTTTTGCCTTTCGTTCTGTTACAACTGCCAGATAAAACTACCTCAAGTTGCAAAGGTATTTTTAGTAATTTATCTACCAGTTAAGCTTATTTGAAGATTGTGGTTTCACAATCTTCAAATAAGCAAACAGTTGGTGTTTACCAACCGTCACTTCATTCGGCAAATAAGTGGCAACTTGGCAAGTAACTTATTTAGGACTTTACTTGGACATTATGAAACAGGCCCTAAATGTACCTAACGATATGTTTTGTTTTAGCCCTTGAAATAGCAATCGGACAAAAAAATTCCACAAAAATTTTTTTTTTTTGTAATAAGTATCTTGTAATGCATTTCTACCCACTATGAATTTAATAACATATTTTTTGTGTACACTGTATGCTTAGACTTAGTTTTAACATGTGAATTTTCTCATGTAAGTGAATTATGTAATTCTTTATGAGAATAAAGTTCTTTAAACCTAAACCTATAATGTAGTGTTTAGGTAGTGACTTTTATTTTATCTCTCTGTACTGATTTTCTTATCCGCACCAATTGTAAGTTTCTGTTTGGCCCATTGGTTGACTGGTAGAAAATGCCTTAAGGCATTAAGTCGGCCATTTTTACTTTTTTGTATTGTGCCATAAAGATTAAATAAATAAATGCTAAAATAAATAAATATTTATTTTTATTTTATTTATTTATTAATACAACTTAAATCTATCATTACAGGTTTAGCCTAATGCGATAGATAAGCGACAAACCAATAACAGCACCCTAACTACATATGAAGCGAGGCACCTCTAGCTTGCTATACCCTATCATTCCCAGCACGAACAGCGTGGGATACAGCAAGGGATACCCCGGATATACGCCATAGGTATAGCTTTAAGTAAAGGAGCCTAACATATTTATTTTGAAATATATAATGTCAATATCCAGTGAGGAAAGTGTGGACTAAGTTTGTACGGAGAACCGGTCGTCCCCTTTCCTTAAACGTCAGACCAAATTGCACCCGTCAAACCAGGGTATGCTCATGGCTGTCTAATCTAAGAGGCCGTTAAATAATCAGTTGTCTCTTTGATTAATGACCGTTTCCCTTACTTCTATTCCAAATTTAATTCCATATTTAAATATCAGGAAAATTTGAGCATTAAACTTTAACCGATAAATTCTTGAAGCAATCACTTTTCGCTTTCTTTCCGCCTTCTCAATCTTTGCATTTTGTTTTTAATGTAAATCATAAAACATTTTCCTTTTATTGTTTCTTTTAAGACAATTCGTCATTATAATTTCACATTTATGCTATATAATCATTTCTTTATCGAGTTAATATTGAAACTTATTAAAATGATCTTATTTAAACATCCTTCTAGCACATCTTGCCTGCGCTAATTTATATACAGGATGTCGCTTTCGAAGTACTGGATCAAACGAAGGCTAATGACAGAAAACATTAACACACTTACTCATAAACGTGTACTAAAGTTACGATGCCGCTGATCATCGTTTGTCCCTTTCCATCATACCAATACGTCGGAAAGGGACAAACGATGATCAGCGGCATCGTAACTTTAGTACACGTTTATGAATAAGGGGGTAAGAGTCCCCGACAAGCTCGGCCAAATTTCACCTTGCCAGTTTCGTTCTCATTTTAAAACCACGTTGGATTGTGATGAAACTTTACACATGTAATAAGTTTATATAGCTCCAGTTTATAAAACAAACGAAATAGAGCAAAAACAAGTTTTACATTAAAAACTTAAAATCGCTGTATTTTTTAAACTATGGTAGCTGAAGTTACATAAACTAATTACAGGAACAGTACCCCTAGTGTAAATTTTATCGACATCATAACGTGACGAACGCGTTTGCGTTAAGTCTCATTTTGTATAGGATTTTGAGTTTCCAAAACGTCCCGCTTGGCGCGCTCTTTCTAAATCCAATACAAAATGAGACTAAACGCAAACGCGTACGTCACGTTTCGAAATCGAATTTATTTACACTAGGGGTACAGATACCTTATCCTATTGTAAGTACAAAGTTTCAGAGTAATCTAGCTAATCGTTATAAAACGAGAGCATAACTACATTTGTATGGAGAACCGAACTTGCTAGGGACTCTTAAAAGCTACCGAAAGTAAGTAGGTACAGTTGTTTTTAACTATACCAAAATTCGCTTATTACCCACGGATTATTTCCCAGTTTCCTTACTTGGGTGGCCTAATAATTTTAGACTTCACTGTATTTTCAATGTATTCACCTGAACCACGCTCACCTAGTTATGCATGCTAAAGTAGCTAGCATGGTAGTATGCTCGCTATTGTAACTTTATTATTTTGAAAGTATGGATGCAAGTCGTATATGCAATTACAAAAGGTTTCTCATCAGGCGGCTCTTCTGTCCGTAACCTAGGTAATTGATTATCACATACAAAAGAATGGTCGGGATACCAGTATCTACAACATATTTAACCATATTATCATTATTGAATCTATGGAAGATTGATGATTATCAGAGCCCGTACTTTTCATGCCGTTGACAGAAAAATGACGTCACGCTACATAGAGTATGATTCCAATTAATATTTTCGTAATAATTAATCATTTATCAACCTCTTTACGTCAGTTATACATATACTTGACAATCAGTACAGAAATATCTAACTGAACTTCATCTTACTGCCACTCAAATAAATAATAGATTATTAATATATTAAATAATACATATTCTTGATTTTTAAGAGCGTAACAAGCTTTTATTCTCGTAACAAGTATTTATTTTGATACCCGTCAATAAGTAAGTTATCTAAATTTGTAGTATTGTAAAACAACTCCCTGTATGCTAAATTACGTCATTTTTGCGTCAACGGTATGAAAAGTACGGGCCCTGATGGTTATCAATGTATGGAGTCAAATTTCTCCGTAAACATAAATTTTCGCCGAAATAATACATACAGCTTATAATGTTTCCTGTCATTGGCTTTCATTTGATTCGTATTTGATCTCGTCTTACGCGACACCCTGTATAATTATGTGTATTGAAGAACAAGATGAGTTCAATTTGTAAGACTCAAATGTCGCTCAAGGATAACAAAAGTTGTGAATAGCCATTTTGGTATCGAGTGAAACAAGTCGCGACCTGTTCGATTGATTGGGATCAAAGGCGTGTTGAGACAAGCAAAGGGAAGTAGGATTCAGGTAAGGATGAATTAAATTGGGAGAAATGGTTCCGTATAAAATATCTTGCGCGACACACGCTTTAATATACAACACGCTTCTGGCTCCCAACATATATATTATAACAGAAAGCTTCTGTCCATGACTTCTGCGTAGAATTAGTACGACGTTTGTATATCCATATATCACTTTTCCTTTATGTTAAATTTTACCTGTAGATAAAAAAGTCACATACTTATTAGGATTAGAGCATTATTACAATGAAAAGTACAAAGTGTTAATTAGTAATAGATACAATACTAGAAGTGTGAGAGTTAAAAAACTAGTACAACCTAAAATGAACAATTCTTACGGAAAAAGAACCTCAAAGTATATGGTACCACAAATACTGAATAAAATTATAGGTTAAGTTGTTAAATTGTATAAAGAACTGAGTTACAGTTTGGCGGGAATAAATATGTATTATATATATAAGTTTTAATTTTAATATATAAATAAAATAAAAAAATTCTTTAATAAATTCCACTCCCCTTTTCAAACCCTTAAAGTATGGTTTCCGGGATGAAATAAGATGGTTATCATCCCGGAAACCATCCTCATCCTTCCCCGGGACTCAAAATATCGCCATACGACATTTAATCTAAATCGGTTCAGCGGTTCAAGCGTAAAGAGTTTACAGACAGACAGTCAGTAACTTTGGCATTTATAATATTAGTATGGATTCAGATATTTTGCACACTTTGATGCGGGCGATTGTAGATATGGATGGTTCTCTACTACGCCATTGTCTATATTTGATTACTATAATAATTCTCCTTTTATTTGATTGGAGAAAGTTTACGGTACTTAAACCATAAATAAGTAACTGTTGAATTCCCTATTTTGATATACCAACGTTTAACGTGTTTTTAAACTGACTGACGAACGGTTCGGTTTTAGCGAAAAATAAAAATCTACAAAATATATCATATTTATCATTGAATACCGTAACATTTTCCAGCTGAACTCTAAATTTCCTTAATAATACTTCTCAAAATCAAAAGCAATCGGATTTATTAAAATCAACAACGCAAGATAACATAACCAACTCAAAAATTCCGAATTAGACATTCCGTTATATCTCAAGGAACCCCAAGGGCACCATCAAAAAAATACCCCAGAACAAAGAAAAGGAGATATTTGTAAAATGACCAGGCGCAACAAAAGGGTCCCGCTGGGACCGGGCAAAAAATAAGGGTCCAGGCTCAGGCCGATGGACGTATATGTTAATTAGGAAGAATTATGTGTGAAGTTGACATCGCTTGGTTTTATTTGGGATGTGATTTAAAATTGAGACTGCTTAATTTTTACAGGTTTTTGACAATGGCGTCTGTGTATAAATGAATATTATAGGGAGCGTGCATAAACTGTAGGAGGCAGCACAGGAGCCGTCAGGTTTTTGGCGCGAGGCGTAAATGTGATGTTTATTGTTCCGATGTAGTCCACAAGATGGCAGCACTTATTATGCACAAGAAAACACGTGACGTGTAAATGTACATGTTTATGGTTCCGATTCAGGCCACAAGATGGCAGATCGTCCTACGCGCACGGTCCCTATAGGACATTCTTCTGCGACTAAGTCCCACAGTAAGCTCAAGAAGGCTTTGTGTTGTGGGTACTCAGACAACGATATATACTTATAATGTACAAATAAATAGAAAGCACCCAAGACTCAGGAACAAATATCTGTGCTCATCACACAAACAATTGCCCTTTCCGAGATTCGAACCAAGGACCATTGGCTTCATAGGCTGGGTCACTCCCCACTAGGCCAGACCGATCGTCAAATTGGTATGACATACGGAAACACAAAAGATAAGATGTATTTTTTGTTCCCGAAAATTATTACTGGAGCCTCCTCCCCTCCCCTCTCCCTCTAGAGATTCCTGGTTGTGACTTGCATCGGAAAATAGGCCAATTCCAACGTACTTACTTACTGCTGTGGCGCAGCGACCCGAAGTGGATCTTGGCCTCCGACACCAAAGACCGCCATGCTTCTCTGTCCAAAGCCGTTTGTGTCCAGTCGACGGCGCCGAGTTCGCTAAGGTCTTTCTGCACTTCGTCTTTCCAGTGGACACTGATATCAAAATTACATCTAACTAATGTCATTCAGTTATCGTGCATTCCGCTCGTACTTGCCCGTACATGTATTGGCGCAAGCGAGACGAACGATATCTAAACATCATTCAGATATGTCAGTGTACTTACGTACAACGTACGTTCGAATAGCCCTGAAGTCGGCTTGTGACGCTGTAAGATGTATACGTAGTGTGCAAAGGGCTTACCGTGAACCACGTTCGACGTGTTACCTCCCTATCACGCTTACGTACGAATTTACAAGTGCGACAGAGAGGCAACACGTCGAACGTGGTTCGTGGTAGGCCTCCAGTACATATAAATCCTGTAACTGCCTTACTTACCTGTTTTACCTAACCAACGCCTAACTTATATGTAGAAATAGAGATTTAACATAATATGTACGGTCACAAACTTTGATCCATTTAGGGTTCAAGCTAATTTGGTTATCAATGCTAACGGTATGAAAAGACCAATGTAAAGTAAACTCTAAGTGGCTCAACAATTAAAGTCCGGGACTGTACACAAAAACAAAGTTAAACAATAATGTCATATAAAACCTATACGAAACCGCAAATGCATTGTATAACAAAACGACGCAATAAGCGGAAACGTCAAAATGGATACTGCACATGACAGTACTGAAGTTAATGAAAGACTTAACCGCGGCATGTAAAATGGAATGGTGACCGCAAACTGCATAATTTACAGCCAAGGCGCAAGAGACAGGCGGGAGTGGAGGCGTAAGCGGAAGCATAAGCTAAGGCGAGAGTAGATTCTTTTGCAAGCAGGCCAATTCGAGCGCACACTGACGTCAGAATGATATTTGAATCGGGTTATTTTGATATTGTGCGTCTTGCTCGCGCCTATACATGTGCGAACAAGTATATAAGAGCGAAACGCACGATAACTGATTAACATGATTCAAATATCATTCTGATGTCAGTGAATGTTTGAATTAGCCTGACAGTCTAAGAAATGTCATGTATGCACACCGTGCGAGGGACAAAAGGAAACAAAACATGATTTGTAATATTTTGCATAATAATATAAATTCATAATAATACTAAAACTAAGTTTAATGGACAATGTATCACACTAATACGGATCCGCATGCCGATCCGTCTTTTTACAGATTCTATGAGTTTGTAAGAAAAACGTAGTTTAATTTGCACAGGGCAAGATAAACAATATGGAGACTTAATAAGTGTTTCTCTTGCCACAATGTTTCTCTTACCCCATTTAATAATGAAAAGAAACGTAACTTTTCGGAGATCCATTCTAATCAAAACAAATATATTACTTTGCTAATCTGCGAAAAGATAACGTGCTAGTCCATCAGTGCTAACCCGTTATTCTTACTTTTTCTCAGTTTTTCATTCAAACTTTGGGTGTCAGTTTTGTGAGAGTCCATACAAAATGTATGTGAAAAAGCGTCACAATACTGTAATTTTTTTACACACGGCACGAGGTGTGGTACGTTTTTCTTACAAACTCATTAAATCTGTAAAAAGAGGGATTGACATGCGGTTCCGTAGTAGTGTGATAAACGCGTACTGTACGATATCTTATAGCTTGGACCACAAAACTCCGATAGCCGATACAATCTCGATGTTAATGATAACAAAGAACCGCCGTTATTTCTCACGAGCGCGGATCCTACCCGTTTTCGGACACTTCGCTCCGTGTCAAGTTCTAGGTCTTTTACTTATTTTTTAAACTTAAGTATCAATGGGGACTAATAGAGTGTGGGGCGACTCAGACGCGACCGTATTTCATCAATGCTGAGGCGGTTTTCATATTGAACGCAGATCTGCACGCCACTCCGATGTTTAAGCGAGCCATCCCTATATCCGTGCATAGCGCGGTGTCTCGCTCACAATGAATCGACGTGCGGAGCACCCCGCGCAAGTGTGATAACCATGAAAGATTTTTGCACAACGGCTCTAAGTTTACTTGATAAACTCATTAAAGCTGTAAAAAGACGGATCGGCGTGCGGATCAGTGATAACCCCGTATTATACGATAAATCTTATAACTTGCACCACTCAACTCCGATGGCCGATACAATCTCGATGATAACAAAGAACCGCCGTTATTTCCCACGAGTGCGGATCCTACCCGTTTTCGGACACTTCGCTCCATGTCCAGTTCTAGGTCTTTTACCTACTCGTGTTTTTTAAACTGCTTTAGTATCGGCAGTGTTTTATTATTTGGATTGTTATTAAGCTGTCCTTTATATGAACAAAATTAATTCACTTGCCGCATTGCATATACCGGGTGCCCAGTAATTAATGGATAACCTTCTAACCACCGACAAGGAACCTTAGGCTGGTCCAGATAATGCACTTATAGGTCTAGTAAAAGTTTCGTGGTTTTCATCTTTACAAATAAAGATATGGCTTAGATGGTGATTGAAGTTAAGCAAGGTTCTAGTTATTAAACAAGACAGAAAAGTTCAGTTATCTCGAAAACCATGAAACTTTGCGGAGCAAAATTACATATTTACGGCGAGGGCGTGCATTGAATCCAGAACGAAGCAAAGGATCCTATGATAGAGTCCCGAGCGTAGTGAGGGATTCAAGTGTTAATGCCGAAAGGAGAAATAATTTTGCTTAAATGCTAATACTGCTTTTCATGTCACCTATGAGGAAATGATTATATTTTAAATTATTATTTAATCTTTAAAAATATAATACAAAAATAATTGTGTCCTAGAACAGAAAAGTGCCACTTTGATCCCTCCTAGCAGGGAAAAAAAACCCCTTTGCCAAATAGGTGATGTGAAATTTTTTTTGAGGATAACCTATCAATGAAAAACTAAAATAATTAACTCGATTACTTTACTCACGTTCCGTTCTGCGAAATGATTAGAAATAATTTAAATTGTCAATCGCCGAATGTCACCCTAAGGCCAACAAAATAATGTTTTCTTCATCAACAACAATCGTTGGTCAAAAATATCAAGTTTATAACAACTTAAAAAAAACTTCATAATAAAGCACTTTCTCTGCCCGAGTAAAGGAAAATTCTCAAATTACCAAATATAAAATTGTCTCGACGAAAACAATAGTATACGTACGTGACTACCATAATAGATGCATTACGTTGACACACTTAGGCCAAGATTGGGGCTATTAGGCCCGGCATTGTCTGCTGGGTCATTACAGCTTAATATAATACACAGCCTTGGCGTTGCCGTGTCAAGCTGATAATTTTTCAAAGTAAGGTTGTCTGGGATACCTTGGGAGACAAAATCGTAGTGATTTTTAAAATGCACTCCACTCCCAGATCTCTATGGGTCCTTTTACACTCACACAGTCATGTAAACAAATCTTAGAGACGCAACTCAAACCAAGCATAAATCTGTAGGTACTTTTTGCTGTGAATATGGGCATTTCACATACATTTTGTATAGACCCTCACAAAATTGACAACCAAAGTTTGTATGAAAAACTGGCAGCCAGTGTTGGCCGAACGTTAATTGCAATTAACCAATAACCATTATAAATTTTAACATTAAAAAAATAACTATTTTAAGTAGAATGTCGGTCTAATTACCCAAAGTTATTATAATTCATCGGGCATTTATTTGCGGATTACAACATTTATAAAATACTTTTACCTAACTGCGAATATGAAATTAATGGAAATAACGTTAGATGGTGAATAAAACCAGGCAATGCGGAAATCCATACTAATTAAAACAAAAATATTACTTTGGTAATCCGCGAAAAGATAACTTGCTGATTAATTAGCACTCACCCGTGCCCAGTCGTGCTCACCTGTTATGCCTACTTGCGTATTTTTACATGCAATTAATTATTTTTGCGGCGGGAAGGTGGTAACATTAATTGCATGTAAAAATACGCAAGTAGGTTTATACCTACTCGGACCGTTATCAGTTTAGCACTGATTGACTAGCACGTTATCTTTTTGCGAATTATAAAATAATATTTTAGTTTTAATTTTTAAGGTTATATGGGTATTAAAAGAAACATTGCGGCAGGGACAAACGGGAGTATTCCGAGAACACTACAAGTGTTCTCGGTCCCGAGAATCCCCATATTGTTTATCTTGCATCGAGCAAAATAAACTATATTTTTCTCACACCAAATGCCCTATATTTATTTAGCAAACCCACGGGTTCTGAGCGTTCCTGTGTGGCACCCGAGTATGCACCAGAAATATTCATGTTATTCTGATAACCAGGTCACACACGACCACAGTCAAATAACCAGACAACCTAATGTGAGAACCAATAGGAAGCAATCCCAGCACAATCTGCATCAGCATAAACCTAATTCCGGTGCTGAAGTCATTCGGGCTGGAATAGTGATGTGCCTTAGAGGCACATCCGGGAAATTCACATAAATTTCCCCATCCCGTTAATATTCCCGATAATGTTCCCGCCGGGCGCAGATAGGAAAATGTGCATTCATAGGAATAATTTGGGAATTATTAGGAATAATTTGGGACAGACGGGTCTGTCCCCGCCTCCTGTATGAAAGCGGTAACGTGGCGCGGGTACAAAAAAGGGAATACGCCTCTAACTCATGAGTAAATTAACTGGAAAGATTTTCTGGTCATTTTCCACTAGGAAAGGAACATTGACATTTACATTAAACACACACTTGAGTGCGTAGCCAACATGCCAATCGATTATGCTCCGTAGCGAACGAAACGCAACTGTCACTATCGCTGTACTATAGAAAAGTGATAGAGTGACACAAAGCGTTTCGTTATCGTAGCGCAAGCGATTGTCACCTTGGCTAGACACCCTATTCTAGTTGCGTTTGAAAAAGTTAGGTTAAACGCGTTCAAAATATGAATTATACAATACTGAGCTTTTAAAGAAGTAGTTAAATTACTTAGTCAATGTTCAGGATAAGTTTTCGGTATCATTGAGAAATTTCCCACATATGTTACGAAATTTTCCGGAGGTCTTAAGTATGGATGTGCAAACATTTATACTTGATCGGCGAATCTTACCGAGCACCGAGCAAGTTACCGGGAATTTATCGACATGGGATAAAATCTCGATAAAGCACATCACTATTCCGGACACAGGAGATTTCGTGGCTCGAATCGAAACTACATTGTGGAGGTAATGTGTGATTTATACGGATATTGTGTGACAATTCTAACATGTTCGATTGGTAATAACCTAATAACTTGGTTTAATGTGATTGTATGACACGTTATTTGGACGATCAATCATAACATTATACATGATTTACGAGTATAACCATTATGATGGTCGAGTATTATGTACCTTCTCATATAATTTATGTTGATGATTGTCGTATTTAAGTATACGATCAGGCACCTTCTTGCTAAAATTATTATTTTAATTGAAATATTTACCAATAAAATAAAACGCCTTGTCGGGGTGACTTTGTTGCCTTGTCGCCGACAACCCGGAATAGATATAACTGGAGAAAGTTGATTTGGACGTACCCGGGGGTAAGCCCTTAAACTAGAAAAGAGAGGTATGGGCATTGTGAATGTCATCTCGCTTTGTGTGGTAGGGCACAGCACAGCGGTTGTCATTCCAGATCTAGAGCAGAGCCCGACTAGGAAACTACCTCCACCTTATAGAAAACCGCAGCCAAATAACACTAGACCCTACTCATAGTGTTGTATTCCTGCACAACGAGGCTCAACGTTGAGTTGAGCTCAACGAGGGTGCGGAGTGTAAGGGGGTCGGCAACGCGCATGTAACTCCTCTGCAGTTGCAGGCGTGCATAGGCTACGGAGGCTGCTTACCATATGCTTGGCCTGGCCAGGCTGCCCGTATGCTTGTTTGCCACCGACGTAGAATTAAAAAAAAAGGAGAGCTGACCCCAAATAAAAATGGGATAAGGCCAGAAGAAGAAAAAAATAAATAAAGCGCCTTGTAAACCCTGGTACTTATAACGCCTGGTTTTCAATAAGTTTTCTTATAGAAACTTACGACTCAATGTTGAATTAACCAAAATTGCCGCAGATGTTGAAAAAGACTTACCTGTAACAAAACAACAGACATTAAATAATTAAATCGTCAAATTACATAGATACGTGTACGTACACAATTTGGATGCACCCCGAAATTGCAAAGAAATTGAAAAAAGTGTGATTTCTCATCAGGCGAAAACAATAACGATTATTTACTTTATTCGCGATTACACCCTGTATGGCCTACATAACAATTAAACATTATGTTAACATTTTTTTTATTCTGGAAGGGTTGTTTGTCACTGAAGCATAAAGAGAGATAATTGTAATACCTACTCTTTCTTACGCTAGAATTATAAAGCCAAATAAGGGTTAATTTCTTCTGTTACTGACAACATTACCTTTGTACACATTTACTGTATTATTTCTGTGTTATATACTTGTTTCGTGATTACTACTACTAACATTGATGCCCCGTACCACGAACTTGTACACCAATCATCTGTCATTCATAGACATACCAATACAATCTCAGTTAAATCTTTACTACTTACAAGCCCCATTAACCATTAAAACCAGATCCATGCTCTAAGTAATAAAATCTTTCTCGACCTTTAAATCTGTCCTGATAAAAATATAATTGCCCCCAAACACACAACTATAAACCCTAGTTTCATAAACGTATGGTTCAAAATAGATCATAGTAAAAGTAACCCTTTCAACATTCCTATGACAAACGATCTTTTCCCGCATACGAAAATGAGTTCTAACTACTTATAAATAAGGTATCCGTTTTTGGAATAGTAGTATCTCGACGGGAGTACTTTTATAGAGCGTGTAAACTAGTACCGAGCGTATACGTTGGTAATTAATTGATGTTGTTTAGTAATTAAAACTGATTTTAGTGTACTAATGACGGAAGATCATGAGTTTATGATGTCGGAAGCTGTATGGCTGTGTTGAAACAAGTATGGGACTAGTTTTTATTTATTGAGACAGTAATACGTTTTGGATTATTTAGAACCTGTTTCACAATGTCCAAGAAAGTCCTGAATAATCTACATGCCACTTAGCTGACGAATAAAGTCATCGTTGGCGTTTCAAATAAGCTTAACTGGTAGATAAAGTGCTAAGTTTTAGCTGACGGTTAGTTTAATTTGTTAATTAACTATTCAATACTTTACTTGGACTTAGTAAAACAGGCCCTTAGTATAATTAGTATGCCCTAGTGTATTTATATGTATAGCTGTCGAAAATTACATTTAAAGGATAGGAGACTCTCAGGCGGGCCGTATGCTTGTTTGTCACCGACATAGTATAAAAAAAGGTATTTAAGCATTTTCATTTCCACGCTAAGTGTTGCATCAATTATGGCGCTGTCATACAATTAGGTATCTATCTGACCTAGTAGGTTCCAATTCCAACTTAGCATGGATGAACTCATACTAATGTTTTCTTCACAAATTTGTCCACGGTATATATGTATAGGCTAGTGAAAGTCAAAACATTACTTTATGGTATTCTTTAGGGCTTTAAAAAGCCTTGATGCTCTTAATAAAGCTGTTGTTATTAAGATATTACACAAATAGTGCACTGTTTTTTAATTTATCACTTTTCTGGCTTCGCGACTCGACTGCCGACTAATTGTAAAACGCAAATGCATTACCCATCCACATTTCCCGCCGTCTCCTCTAATACCCCGTCAAACTTTACCGGAATAAAATATATTTTAAACACCGTCGGCGTCGATAAATCATGGGTATTCGCCAAGCCATCCGACCAAACGCGTGCTGAACAAGCGCCGCCTGCGAGCGACGGAGACAAAGCTTCGATTACACTGAGTTAAGTATACAAATCAGGTTTCGTTTACACTAGGTAAGTTTCTTTTAAGGAGGATAGGCAGGCGTTTGACCACGATTTCACCTGAGGGTAAGTGATGATGCGGTCTACGGTGGAGCACGCTTACATGAGATACCTGCCTATTTACTTTAGCCTTGAAAAGATCCAGATTGTACTCATGCGGAACACATTCGAGCAGCACATTCCACTCCTTGGCAGATCGCATAAGGAATGTCGAAGCGAAACGCTTCGTGCGTATTTGTGGAATACCTACCATGAAGCGATGCCGAAGTGCCGATTGTCTGGTATAATAAAACAAACAAAAGGCTTAACTCTATTAAAAATATAAGAAATTCAGTTACATAGACAATTGAAAACAACAAAGGCGAACGGACACATCCGTAAGGACAATTAATAATGATGATTAAACACGGAATGATCACCGAAAGGCGACTAGAAAACAGTAGGTACATTTCGTAATCTATCTTTCAATCGAACCCCCTTCAACGCATGTAACCATGTAACTAACTCCTAACAACAAGTTTCTAACAAGCGTGCGAACGCCTGTGACTAACTCAATGTAAACCGCGCCTAAGTAGGGTCGAGGAAGGATTAACCGGCGATCCCTTGTAGCATACACTAGCGACATCTAGCTACAAACGCTGTTAGCGAACGATGAACATTATTCAATCTGAAGCAGTGAACATAATCAAATACATACATACATATAATATAATCACGCCTCTTTCCCGGAGAGGTAGGCAGAGACTACGGATTTCCACTTGCTACGATCCCGACATACCTCTTTCGCTTCCTTCACTTTCATAACAATCCTCATACACGCTCGCCGGTTTAGGGTGCTCTTGACCTGGCCTTTCTTCATGATTCCACGATTTGATCAGAAAAAGTCCGCCGAGGTCTACCCCTTCCAGTTCCCTCTTCTACTTCTCCCTTATATGTCTCTTTCCATCATGATCGAAAGGGACAATTAACGATTATTAGCGGCTTGTCAACTTTAGTAGACGTTTATGAATAAGGGGGTAAATAAATAAATATATTTAATCATATATTTATTCATAATCATATATTCGAACCTTCCATCCTTGAACGCCTTATATTTAATCATTTATGAAAAAAAAAAACACTTATTACACTAAAATAGTGTTTTCATTTCATGCCGATAAGTCATGTCAGTGAACTCAATTAAAATCAATTTATCATCGTCAATATTTTGATAACCCTTATCGAGGCTGACAGTCAAAATAACAATTTAGGGCCGATTTTTCAATTCCCAGATAAATCGCCGAATAGTTATCCCACTGATAAAAATAACTGACTGTTTATTTGTTGGTTAAAGATTTTCAATTTTTCATACCTTTTTTATCCAGAGAATAGTTATCTGTGGTTTTAACCAGCTAACTTCGTTTTAAACAAGTGTGAGCAGGATGCAAAGATACAGAATTCAACATGTTAGAGTGAAACAGAAACACAACGCTTAGTTGACATTTGATGTTTGTTGCCAAACAAAACATAACCTATTACATTACTATTATTACCCGCGTAATATACGTACAACAGTATCGTGTTATTTAATCTTATACCTTTAAACGAGCAATTCTTGTATATATATATATATATATATATTTATTGTTTTAGACAAGTTTAATTTAGTAAAAAAATGTAGTTAAGATTATCACCTATAGACCACCATATTACAATAAATAGTTATAACCGAGCAAAGCTCGGTCGCCCAGGTACTTATTATTTAAATCCGAGTTGTTTTGTGACCCTTTCATTGAAAAATGAGAGATATGAAAAAACGTGAACTTTGAGAAATCGGAAGTGCATTTATTTACCGAATTTTTAATAATAAATAAATAGATATATATATTAAATATGTTTTTATATATTTTTATGCTACATATATTAATAAAAGCAGATCAAGAATATAGTTTTCTTTAGATATTTACTTTTTAACACATTAGTACTATTATTGTTGTTAATATTTTTCTATTAACATTCTAAATTTTATTCTAGTAGCCAGTTCAAAGTTGTAACATAACCTAAAAACGTCCAACTTAACAGAGCGATAGGTACTAACTGGCTCTTGAACGGACAGATAACTTTAGTCCTCCGTTAACGGATTTATTCCTCAGTTAACTGCTATCTGACTGTTGAAAAACTGAAGTTGCCGCTATCTGTAGAATAAAACCTATCTGACTGTTTAACTGGGGATTGAAAAATCGGCCCTTAATGACATATCGTCCTTTGGCTTGTGAATTCCACTATGTAAGCTGTCAAATATCATAGAATACAACCTTGTGTACTTAAATTTTTCAGTATGGAAGGTAGAGGCAAGGAACAAAATCTCCATATACCAAAAAGTGTCCGACAAAAACCATAAATAGGTGGCGCTACAATACCTAGAATACTTGAGAAAAAAATCTAATCATAGACAGCGCACTGCACTCCGTCAATATCGCCTCGGTTCTTAGCTACTCTAATAGCGCTACTCTGGAGAGATTTGGGTCTATTATTTATAGCTGACAGCTGGACACTTTTGCAACAATTCTGCCTAAGGAGTTTCTGTTCCTTGCCTCTACCTTCCATAGTTTTCAGGGTTTCATTTCGATTTTCAAAAATCGAGCATTTTTCGGAATTTATAAACGCAGCGACGATATATAATTTTGACATATTTCCAAACTAGTTCAAAAAATCTTCCTTACCGCGTACATTACAAAACATTTAAAACACACATACATAACATAAATTACATTACAGTACATTTTCGAAGTCCCTTCCTCCATTCCCCTCGGTACACCGCATTACATTTATAGCAAGTAACACTCAGTTATTCACTTAATCCTATTTCTCAACACTCCCGAGCATTTTAGACAAAACAAATCCCAACCCAGACGGTCCACTAACAATACTAGAATCCTACATTTATCTCAACGCACTACATAAACGCAAGTTTATCTTCCTTACATTTCCACTTCAATTTTAAACTCTATTAATGTTACACCAAAGTTCAATTTTCAAGTAGCAAAAAGTGTACGATACGAGTTTGCGAAAAGGTTGAAATGAAAGTGTATGAGCAACAATTTTCAACGCTATTGTTTTGGTACAAATCGAAGCGAGCAAGTGCGGGCGACAGCTGAAAAACTCGTGCAAACGGAGCATGTGAAGTGATATTGCATTTTGTACAAAGCTGTTACAGTGTAATTTACTTTTCACATATTTTTTCCGGAAAAGGGCTTTTCCTTCACTGCGAAGAGGGATCAAAATGCATATAATTTTTTTTTAGCTTAAATAATATTTTGAAACATACTTTGTAAATAATATCCTCATAGGTGGTAATCACTTAATCACTAATAATAATCACCTATGAGGATATTATTGCAGGCAGATGCAGCAGGATGTACCCTGCTGATAATGAAAAGCAGCATTTGTCACAAGGTACAAAGGAAGCAAAATTGTTTCCACCTTGGGCGTTAATACTCACTATGGTCATGATTCTGTTTTAGAATCCTTCGCTTAGTTCAGGATTCAATGTACTACGTACGTCCACGCCGTAAATAAATATGTCATTTTGCTCCCTTGTGACACAATCTACTCCTTCACTCTACATTTAAGGATAAGAAAAAAACAAAAAAAATGGTTCAAAGAATGAAAAGGTAGGCAAAGGTTTTATATAATGTTAATACCCATAGAGGTAAATGGGGACTGTATAGAGAAGCGGTCATCCACATTATCTTAAGATTGAAATTGACGATACGTATCGACTATCAAAAAAGTTCTGAATAAAATTATCCATTTCTAAAGTGACCGAAGTTTTCAATTTCCATTTTCGAATTCAGACGGAAAAGTTTTGATCAAAAAACTAATATAAATTCTTCCAATAAACCCTTGGCTCGAGTAACCGTTAGACGGACATTATCGTAAATTTGCATCTTTTACCCTTATACCACAGACAATTAAACTGGACAGAGTATAAAGTATTAAGTCCAAAAAAAAATCTGCATGACGACAACTAATTGCACAGATTTAAGCTTTCACGATTTTTAGGACTTAATCGCGTATCAAGTTTTGAATTTACCTCCGACGTTTCGCAACTGTTTTCCGTATGAACTGTAACATACATTTGAACCTTAATACTGTTGTAATATTTGCTTTTTAAACGATAATAACTGAATAACTGAAGACAGCTACATAAAATAAAGAAAGCCTAGCAGCACATTAAGGCCTGAGCTGAAAAAACATCTCAGAAAATTTGTACTTTATTAGTATACAGCGTGTATTTTTCATACAACCGCATAACCAAAAGTTAACTACCCTTTGTTTCAGTTTACGGTTTAATGCGTTTACACACTTTCATTGGTTTTATAAAATGGCCTGTATGAGAATGACAGATATGTTTGAAAGTGCCCAGTGGCACGATGTCCCCCTTTTTTGGATTTAAGTTTTATTGACGACCGGTCTGGCCTAGTGGGTAGTGACCCTGCCTATGAAGCTGATTGTCCTAGGCTCCTGGGTCCGAATCCCGGTAAGGGCATTTATTTGTGTGATGAGCACAGATATTTGTTCCTGAGTCATGGCTGTTTATGTATTTAAGTATTTGTATATTATATATATATAATTCTCTGAGTACCCACAACACAAACCTTTTTGAGCTTACTATAATATTTATTTATTGCCATGCAGATTTATTAAATGAACAAATACAGAAAAACATTTAACTTTTGTCCGGTATCGGATCGGACAACGTGAAAACGCTCTTATTCCGTACAGTATAGTAGCTCTAAGCTGTTCCTCTGTTTAGTTCAGGCCTCTGTGTCATAGTCTGCGTCACTGGCGTCACATTTAAACGCATTACTTGCGTTCTACTCGTGTATTTGTACTGACACACTTTACATTTGATGTTCGTTTCTATCCTTTCCTTGCGGCTTCTTCAACGTAGTAAGTAAGAAGCGTATTTTTTTATGATACAGGAGGCAAACCAGCAGACGGATCACCTGATGGTAAGCGATTACCGCCGCCCATGGACACCTGCAACACCAGAGGGGTTGTAAGTGGGTTGCCGGCCTTTAAGATGGGATTACGCTCTTTTCTTTGAGGTTTGAAGGTCGTATTATGTACACTATGGATCTTTCGTACCCGATTTTTTTCGGATAAGACTTGCGTTGAGGGTAGGTACTTAGACAACGATATATATAATATATAAATATTTATAAATACTTAAATACATAAAAAACACCCATGACCCAGGATCAAATATCCATGCTCATCACACGAATAAATGCCCTTACTAGGATTTGAACTCGGGACCATCAGCTTCGTAGGCAGGGTCACTAACAACTAGGCCAAACCGGCCGTCAATATTTGTAGATATTTTTGTAAGTTCAGAAGAAGAACTAATCATAGTGTTTGGCGATCCGCGAGTCGGGACGAACTACTAGTTTCTAAAGTGTTTAATCAATTTAATTGCTTGTAATAAGGTTGAGTGTCCCTCGATAACCTGAATTAGACGGTTATCGTCAGTTTCCGGAGCATGGTCGGCCACATCAAGCGTGACAAGTGATAAGTTATCACTATAGGGGTCGATGGCGGTGGTTATAATATTGGAATCTATCTATTGCACTATATTGAGCTATTGTTTTCTGTAATATTCGATTACAGTCATGCACAGAACAGGAGCCAAGCGAGCGCGAAGCGTGAGCGAAAAGTCTCAGTTTCAGCTTGGGCAAAAGTGCTTTGGTATGTATATTCGACAGAGGCCGCATTTCTCAAGCGATTCTCGTGAAAGTTTGTGAGGAGGTCAAATAATTATATGATTTTTATTGTCGATCCAAGTTTTGGGTTTTTTTGAAAATGGCGCTGTCCTGGGGGTTCACGAGGCTTACAGCTCAGAGAGCCACTGCCTAGTTTTATGCGGGCATCACTGATGTAATTTCGCACGTTGCTTCGCTGAGCGTGACAGCGCTATGCACGTATGTGCGATTGTATGTATGTGCGAATTCCCATACAATATGAAAACCTCCTTAGTGTGTTCCGTATAAAGTCATGTAGCCCTTATGTTGCCCCAGGTCAGTTGACCGGCACTGACCGCTCCGCTGCATGGGCGTGAAAGCGCTATGTACGTATAGCGATGTCCCTCACACCGGAACGTCGTGCGAATTCTCATCCAATATGAAGACCGCCTTAGTGTGTTCAATATCGAGCCGTGTTGCCCTTGTGTTGCCCCTGAGTTGACCCGCACTGCCCGCTCCGCTGCATGAGCATGACAGCATCGCTCTGCACATATATAGCGATGTCCCGCTCGCGCAGCGAAGCGAAATGCGATTTCCCATCCAGTATGAAGACCGCCTTAGTGTGTTCGGTATCGAGTCGTGTTGCCCTTGTGTTGCCCCGGGTCAGGTGACCTGCACTGACCGCTCCGCTGCATGAGCGTGACAGCGCTCTGCACATATACAGCGATATGTCCCGCTCGCGCAGCAGAGCGACGTGCGATACCTATCCAATATGTAGACCGCCTTTGTATGTTCGATATCGAGTCGTGTTGCCCTTGTGTTGCCCCAGGTCAGTTGACCCGCGCTGACCCCGCATGCCGACTCACTGCTGTGTCATTACACGCATAGTGTGTGGTTAGCCATCCCGTTATCAATCTTGCAGTTCATTGAAAGCAAGCGTTGACAAAAATACGTACCCTAAAGTCGCCTTTAGTATATAACTTCGCCTTACCTCATATTAAATTATAATTCCGCTGTAAATTGTATCCTAAGATTCATGAACGTATTCAACATTTAGGATTTAGAATAGGTAAGTTTTAGTAAATATGATTATCATTTAAAAAAGTAATGATAAGGCGAACTTGGGGACGGATTTATTTTTGAATTTATTTACTCAGCTCATTTTATTGTGACTTCACACACAAATCACTTTCCTCAAATCAGACCAACCGTTGTCTACCATAGTCTAATTTGTATATCATTATATTATTTTCATATTGGTGAGCAATAAAGAATATAACCACTCACTTGTAACTAACTAACTTAACTTGTATAACTGTGGTTACCAGGTGTCACCCTTATTTTATTATAATAATAGAGGTCACTGAAAAATATGAAGCAAGTGAGTGGATATGCATTGTATTGTATCATTTTAAAATCTCAGTCAGCAATTCCACTATACCCTCTCGAACAAAAAATGGAATTCCCAAGCTATCTTTGAGATATCGAAGAACAAATGGGTTAAAAATATAAATAATGAAAAGCGTTTACCAACTAAATTAATTACATACTTTTGAGATCATAAATAAGTACATAATCTTGAACAAAGCCAACGATAACACTCATTCAAAATTATCGTTGAACAATATTCGAGAACGTAAATATTGATGTTTGTCTTTGTTGCTTAAATTTACTAATTATTTCAAAAATAATCTATAATTTTATGTTTATATTCGCCGCGGGCTCTAATAAGTATTTTTATTCAAACAATTAATATTAATCTTTAGGAAGTTTAAGGCGAATTATCTATACTTACCATAGAAAAATAAGTAAGGAGAGTGATAACTCCATACATCAGTTTTCTTACCAAAACGCGGCTTATGTCGTAGTCGACATCTAGCGTCCAGTAGTGCATTATTTATCAGTACCGTTACTTGACACTAGGGCTATAACCGCGAAAATCGAAGTTCGTCAATTGCGGGCATTTTTCTCTGTCACTCTAATTACGTCTTAGTGAGAGTAAAAGAAAAAGATCAACGCAATTCGCGAATTTCGGTTTTCCCGGTAGGCCCCCAGGAGTCACGAGTGTCGCGACTGACGAAAAATGTATTTGTAAAACAATTTACAACTAATATTACAAGCACAAGGAGTTGAAAATAGAGTTCCGGTTAATCCGGTTACAATATTAGCTAAAACGCGACATCTATTGTCAAGTAGCTACTTAACGCTAGATGTCAACTACGAAAATAGCCCGCGTTTTTGTACGAAAACTGATTGTATGGATGTACAGATTTAGCACTCTATCTTTACTTATTTCTCTACGTGTATACTAACACTTAATTAACATTCGTTGTTTATGCTTTTATTAACAAACATTTGTGTTAAACGAATTTCAGTAAAAGTTGTCTGTCATGTTTGCCCTCTAGAAAATGTAGACTAAGTATTAACATAATTACTTGATAGCTTGGATCTACGCGTCAGCTGTCAAGGGTCGGTAAAATAATCACAGACATATATATTAAATGACCAGCTTAGTAATGACCAACTTAGCACACTTGTATCATAATGTACTATTATGCAAACAGCCACGGATAGCGCCTAGCATCATGGCTTTGACCGCCAAAGACGTCAAAAGACGCACGCAGTTTCAGTCCAATATCAACCTTCGTGCATTAAGACAAGTTAGACAAGGTTTAATGACCAAGGCTCGGAAAAACGCCCATCATTTTGAAAACCCTATTTCATACAACAGAGACTTTCTTATACCAATGTCAACAATTTAATATGT
Organism: Cydia pomonella; assembly: GCF_033807575.1. Taxonomy (NCBI): domain Eukaryota; kingdom Metazoa; phylum Arthropoda; class Insecta; order Lepidoptera; family Tortricidae; genus Cydia; species Cydia pomonella. The sequence continues at coordinate 3,334,575 of NC_084717.1, read as the reverse complement.
TATATGCCCCAATGACTTCCTGTGAACGTACATTTTCTACTCATAAATGGGTCCTAAATTATGGATATATTTTCAAAATGACGGACGTTTTTCGAGCCTTGACGACGCACCGTGCAAGATAGACGTCATTCATATGGTTACTGTGGCCCTGATTTATATGAGCCACCGTAGTTCGGAACGGTCCATTTCCACGACAACATTACCAGCCGGCACTAGGCTAGGACTGAGAAGAGCTGGCGCAGACTTTCGTTTCGTCGTATACTGCACTCTAGCGTCCTTCGTCGTCCAATTGGCAGTCAATGAATCAGTGGTATTTCAAATTAGAATTGAAATTGTTTCGTTTTAAAACCTAACAAAATAAAACAAAAGCAACTCTGTTCCATTTAATAATTGTCAAATTGAAGTTAATTAGTACTTACTAGTATTAGGACAGCGGCACGCAAGAGGTTAAGTAAACGCTAAAGCCGTCAAATAACGTCAATGGAAGGACAAGTCATAATGATTAAAATAATCGATTAAGTCCTATGTTATTAACTAATACAAACGGGACTTAATCGCGTATTAAGTTTTAAATTTACCTCCGACGTTTCGAGGACGGCGTTGTCCCCGTGGTCTCGGAGAAGACTCTTCTCCGAGACCACGGGGACAACGCCGTCCTGGAATTAATTAAAACTTAATACGAGATAAAGTCCCGTTTGTGTTAGTTAATGATGTGTAAAAATCGTGAAATGAAAGTTTAAATCAGTGAAGTCCTATGTTTGTGCATAACTATGCATATGCAAGTCAAGTCAGTAATATTTCCCGCGTTGATTTCAAATGCTTAACAATTTGTTGTATAATTATGGGTGTGTAAAGTACATTAATGATGAACAAACTGCGCCTAATTACTATAATAAGTACATAATAATCATTAAGACTAACTAAGTATATAAACCTATTACTTATAATACGGTGCCCTGACACCACGGTGGTTGACATGAACTTGTGGTTCCATCTATTGTAAATCAACAAAAACATTGAATAAACGAACGGATAAATAAGCGTAAGGGTACCGTGGGATGAGTACAACGCACAACCGTTAGTCGTTCAGACGGCCTTCTTAGATGGATGAATGGAATCAATTTCAAATAAAAACATGCGAAGTATTGAATTCATATGAGGCAGTGAGCGATAACTAAAAGAGTCTTCTGAACTTCTGTAATATCGGGCGCAGAAGTCGTTTTGTTTAAGTTCTGGTACAGTCAGCGTCAAATACTTTATGAATTATGTAAGTAGTGTGTATGTATATGTATTGTCTTACTGTTGTAGACTTAAATTTTAAGGGTATTTTAGTTTGCTATTTAGTTTTTTTGCACCTCCTAATTAGTTAATTTAAGTTTCAGTTCTCCACTACCTAAAGGTTGTCTGGAAGAGATCGCTCTGTAGCGATAAGGCCGCCTGTTGTTTACCTCTATCTTCATGTTTTTTATGTGTTTCCATGTACATTATTTTCAGAGGTTGTGCAATAAAGAGGATTTGTATTGTATTGTATTGTATACTTTGTAGCAACCAAAGTAGCCAAATAGTTCGGTACACCATATATTTAGTATGGTGTACCGAACTATTTGGCCACTTTGACTGCTACAAAATATTTGACGCTGACTGTACCATATGTCATGTCTTTCTACAATGACACCGCCATCATCAGTAACGAAGGTGTGGGTTGCCGCATGTTACATCACAGACGTAGAAAGAAACTTGGCATATATTAAATAAAACTTGAACAAGCGGTCTTCTGCGCTCGGTCTAGCAGAATAGGTCCTGTCCCGTGAGTAATGAGGACAATCACGCAGCAATCATTATTTGTCAGTCGCGAGGGTCGAGGGAGAGAGGGAGAGTAAGGAGCCGAATTATACGTCACAGATGTAGTGAGAAACAACACTTATGAGTTATATGGAACAAAACCTAATAACTGACCTTCTGTTGATCTTACAGAAAAGTCTTACTATGCAACTTACGGACATGGGTTGTGATTTCTTTGTTTCAAAGCTGCAAGAGTTTCAAGTTCCCTGTTAAAAACGTGCGCGCGCGGCGACCTGCGAAATCAAGGCAAGTCCGCGGCCCGAGTTACGAAGATAATCAGTCGCGAACTCGCGAAGGTGTAGGGAGCCGCACGATACGTCACAGATAGTGAGAAACGATCAGCAAAGGCCGTAGAATAATCATTATCATTTTGTATTAAAAGAATTTTAGGTCATATAAACAAGAAAAAATCATGAAAGAAAACCTTAATACTTTCAATGAAAACTATAGAAAACATTTGCCGTTTTTGAGTTATCGCAAAAACTCTTCCCTTTATTGTTAAAGACATATGAAGCACTGCGAAGGTATTTTATTTTGCTTGTTGTGTACATTGTGCACTGTACGATACTTACTAATCGCCCCCGTGCATGCCAGCCCATTGTGATTGTGACGCACGGGTAACTACGGAACCCTACACTGAGCATGGCCCAACATGCTTTAGATCAGTTTTTTTTATTACTTAAACGTCACTTTACTGCATTATAGGAACTAATTTATACCCAATGCCGCTTCCGTACCATTAATACTGTTAACTAACTGTTGAGAATTTTAAGAGAAGAGAACTGTCGCATATTTGTACATAATGTAAATTAGTTACTGATTTGCTCGCTAGATGTCTCTTTTTAAAATGCACACTAGCAAACGGTGTTTTTTTTTCTGAAATAAAAGGGTCGAGCCGTATCCTAGGTCTATTCAGTAACCAAACATAACACAGTGAAAATGATACAGTAAAGTTCAGTGTAGTACTGAAGTAACAATGCTAATAATGATAACTGAAATGCTTAAGTGCGGATTTAGAACCAGGTGCGAACACTGACCATTCATAAGTTTCATACCCCTTATTACAAAAGACATAAAGCCCACCAATAATGGCAATAATCAGTTGAAAGTAAAGTACGTACACTAGAGGGCACTTAGCTCGGTCCCTCCTCAACGTGCGTCTTCGTGCCTGTCCTATCACTCATCTCCTACGTGACCGCGACAAACCTTTTTGTCCTTCGTGGCATGTTTCTTACTAATTCCCTTAAAAATTCTGAGTTTTTTGAGTACGTTGATACAAAACGCAAATCGAAACGTAACATAACATAATAATCATAAGATCTTTTTGTACACACAAAGCAATGATTAAATGAAAAAAAATGAAATGAAACTTACGACGGAAGGGGCCTACCGGTTCGCCATACTCGTACAAACGTAAACCATTTCGGAATGGGCCAAGGTACAAAATGTTCAGTAAAGGTAGCTGCTGCAATGCGGCGCGACATTGGTGCCGCGATAAATCCTCGCAGCAACATCGGTTTCGACATTTGCGACAGCAAAGTAGTCGGCAGCAATGTCTGCAGTATTGACTACTTTTTTTTTTAATGTATTCATTGAAAATTTTAATGTTATTTTTTGTAATTTTACCGTGATGTAAGGATTAATTTTACTGTATAGTAATTTGATGTTAATTATTAATGTTGACTTGTAAATTGGCTTTATAAAATAAATGACTATGACTATGACTATGACCTAAATTTTATGGAGTTTTTATATTAAATTTGCTATTTCCTGCAGTACGGAACCTCTTGCAGACTGTTGACAGCATCAGGCTTATTTGTCTATTTTATATTCAAAAATTGGTCTTGGTCTCCTGATCCTAGTTACCTATGTTTTCGTCGCCGAGAGACCAAGTCGCCGGCGACTAGTCGAGAGTGCGTAACGGCTCTAAGACCTTCATATTCGCCTCTCCAGACTATGGTCAAACATAACAAAATCAACCTTTATAAGACTGTTAAATATATGTACGTCTATGTTTGTAGCTATGTATGTAGTAGTAAGCCTATTTTAGCGCGTGTAAATAATTAACTTGTGGGTATTTGGTTACATGATTCAATTAGGCCACCAGACAGGATTACCGCAAAGTACGTGACGAATAAATTGTATGAATATACCAACTTAGTGAACTTTGTTGACGGTTGACAGCAGAGACCAGTTAAGTTATAGTACTTATTACTATTTCTATCTATATATCTCCATAGAACGATGTGTTTCTCAATCTCATAATGAATTGTTGTAGAAAAATGAAAATGAAAATGAAAATGAAAAATGATTTATTTAGGTATCAAAATTGCAGCTTATTACACAGTAGAAAAGTATTACATTTTTAGAAGCATTCTATTGTTGTTGGAAAGCCTAGGAATAGTGTCCTGAGCCCTAAACTAGGTAAACCTGTCTTATAGGGATCAGGGAACCACCTCTATTTTTAGAAATGCAGCAAAGGTTAGTTGGTACACAAATCTAAAAATTGGATAATCATTTTGCTTAATTAAGTATATACGTATACAATATCAGTAATGTGTGTGTGTGTGTGTGTGTGTGTGTGTGTGTGTGTGTGTGTGTGTGTGTGTGTGTGTGTGTGTGTGTGTGTGTGTGTGTGTGTGTGTGTGCTTGTGTGATGAACTTTTCATTATATATTATTAATTTATCATACATATACCTACTGCTGGTTGTTGGTCAACAATAGCCCTTACGTATATAAGACTATGAGTGGTTGCAATATTTTGATTAGATCGCTTTTTATTGATAAGACCAACTGTTACAAGATTATTTTACCTTTAGTACGAAGAAGAAGAAAAACTTATTTAAATGCTTATCTTACAGAATCAATCTAGCCAATCACCTTACAATTTCAAGGAGTTTTTCAGTGTTAGCGTAGTTTAGGGTCAGAGTCCAATTACGGATATTTTTTATCAAGCAGTGTTTATTATCATTTTGAATGTATAAATATTCGTTGACTTTGTTATAAAGGAAGGGTGCAAGGAAGTCAAGTTGACGACGATAAAAAACTGTATTGTGCGCAACTGAGTCGAACACTTTATGTTTTCTACGTCCACCTAGGCGACGTGCGCTTTGATTAGAGACGTATTTGTGTTGTCTTAGACAAACACGCTCAATATAAAGTTGACGGACTGATAGGACCCGAGCTATGGAGTAAAGTGTTCTAGTGCAAAATCTAATCGGTTTAAAGAACATGACCTTTAGAATCGCTCTTTGTACACGTTCTAATGGAAGCAAGTGTGTTTTAGCAGCACCGCCCCAGACCGGTATGCAATAAGTAAGCAATGATTGTGTTAATGCTATGTAGACCGATTTAAGAAAGTGTGGGTCAGAAACACGCCTTATTTTTTTGAAAATGAATATTAGCTTGCGAATACGGTCTGACAGATAGCGAATATGCCTTGACCAAGAAAGATGTCGGTCAACTATCAGAAGGAAAAGTTTCTCATTACGTGTATCTTTAGAGAAGGGCAGAGATACACCTAATTGTGATTTCCCTCAAAACTGTAGGTCAGTTTATCTTCTAAACTTTAAAAAAAATGTATACACCATTACAAAGTCAATTCGTTGCCATATACAGCTTTAAAAAGTAAAAAAAAACTCTAACATAATAGTTTTCTATATATTTATTAAAAATTTAAACTGGCCATAAACGGTTCTAATGGCCAAAAACGATACGTCTGCTCTACCTACTGGAGATGTGCCTCCACATTATAGACCACAGCCATATTAAAGTAACACTCTCTGTAGATACAAGTATGTCACACATATCTACAGAAGATATAATGGTATGTAATGATGTGGAACACCACAGATGTGCAACTAGAGGAAAATTTCAAAAAAGTTGGAAGTGTTCTCAGAAAATTCTGGGATATTTTAACGGAAGCTATAATTTGGAAATGGAAACTTACAATCTCCATACAAAAATATGAGAAATGTCAGTTTATGTCACGAGGAGCGGAAACTTGTATGGGGATTGACATTCTATATAATTTCCTCATCTCCTCCTGACCACAACGGCAGAATACTTTTTGAGCAGAACAAATAAGTGATTCATAAACGAAACAAAGTACAAGCTATAACCTAATTAGTTAAAGTGAGACATCAGGAAAACCATTAGTTGACCTGTTAGCCTATTATGGTTGTGATAATCGATCATGACTAAAGGTACAAGTCGGAACCCGACCGCAGACGACAGTACCAGACGACGTGTTCGCGTTAACGTCGTGACATCATGTCGCTATATAATTTCGAACCCGACTACAGACGGCAGAGCCATACCCAGTTGGTTCCGAGTGAGAGTGAGAGAGGTGCTCTACGGTCGGGTGACAGTGTCGTCCGCCGCTCGCCGACACGTCACTAACTACCTACGAATGGTATTTCATACATAGAAATAAGATACGAGTTGGAACCCGACCGCAGAGGACAGAAGCATACGTTTCGCGGCAACACGATTGGTTTCTATATATTTTTATTTTCATAAAAATACATTTGTAGTCAGCGACGTGTCGGCGAGCGGCAGTCGACACTTGTCGCCCGACCGCAGATCAGTCGTGCCTCTCTCACTCGGAACCAACTGCATACGACGCTGCCGTTCTGCAGTCGGGTTCGAAATTGGAACATAGGGATATGACGCCACACGACGTCAACGCAACGACATCGACATGTCGTCGGCCGCTGTCGTATGCGGTGATACGGTCCGGTTCAAACTTGTACCTATACACAGAAACCAGTAATGTCGCAGCGACACACACGGAGTCTGTTAGCTTAAAGGATGTACTTAGATATCAAGATTAAGATAACAGAATCCCCCTCTAAAAATTTGCATCAAAAATCTTGGTGGCTCCACTTAAATCCATCTTCGGGTCCTAAGGTCGAATCTCGCCAAAGGAAATCTTTTGTTCACGAAACGCCCCGTTTGTATGAGCTACAACTACAACTATTATGACTGTGTCTCACGGCAGTTTTATTATTAAAATGTACCGAGATGATAAATATGATGTATATACGTTATCATTTCCTTACATAGTTGAAGTTACGTTTGGGGTTTCCTATAAACGATTGCCTAGCGCCTACACCATTGCTAACATAGTTGAAGTTACGTTTGAGTTTCCTATAAACGATTGCCTAGCGCCAACACCATTGCTAACATTGTTGAAGTTACGTTTGGGGTTTCCTATAAACAATTGCCTAGCGCCTACACCATTGCTAACATTGTTGAAGTTACGTTTGGGGTTTCCTATAAACGATTGCCTAGCGCCTACACCATTGCTAACATTGTTGAAGTTACGTTTGGGCTTTCCTATAAACGATTGCATAGCGCCTACACCATTGCTAATATTGTTGAAGTTACATTTGGGGTTTCCTATAAACGATCGCATAGCGCCTACACCATTGCTAATATTGTTGAAGTTACATTTGGGGTTTCCTATAAACGATCGCATAGCGCCTACACCATTGCTAACATTGTTGAAGTTACGTTTGGGCTTTCCTATAAACGATTGCCTAGCGCCTACACCATGCTAACTAAATTAATTATGTTCATTAATTATGTTCGATAATAGTACCTACATTATGACACGAGGGAGGTAAGAGAAATTTTGCAAACGAGGGGGTTAATTCGCTTCACACATGTTTTTCATCACTGTTGCAAGGAAAAAACTAAATTTTAAACGAAATAATTCTTAAATACGGTGGCACTTCACACATTCGTCCGCCATATTGTCAATTTTTGACAAGTGAGGCATCCAAGGCACAGACCTATCCGACGTTGAGCCACGTTTCAAAATTGAATATTTTAAACGGCTATTAAATTAATCAAATTAAATATTTAAAATCTATTACTTGACATTTTTACTTATAACCTACTTGGTTCGTATGAATTATTGACATAATAACAAAAAAGCTACAACTCCCTAGGGAGTTTTCGGATTTTTTTTTTCCCATATCATAACTCCCGCGGGTACAATATACGCCTTTGTCCTTCAGTACACATGCATGAAATAAGACCTTTTTCGAGCAAGAGTGATGATAAGGTTTTGCTTTATCGGAAAATTATAAACATTAGAATCCGTCTAAGAGGCTGTTTATTTACTCTCAACTCAATACATACATATATATACTAGCTATAGATATAAACCGATATTGACGAAACCAAAACTTCGCTTCACGGTTTCAGGCAAAACTTCTTAATTAAATGAATGCTTACAAAAGTCTCAACTCCCCGCAGTCGAGCAACTGGAGCTGTATTCTGATTTTTAATCTGTTATTGTTTTGATATTTATATGATGCGCTTATAAGCCGCTTTATACACCCTGACCACACTAAGTTTACCCAATCTTGACTGTAACAATGCATACATATATGCCCTATACCTAAGCTCCATACTTGACGTAACACTTGGCCAGACTTAGCGTAGAGGTTTTTCGATCGCACTTATTGGTGCGCGCAAGATGTTTGGCGAGTCGCGTCAAGGTATAAATAATCACTCTTTGGCGGTCTACACATTGCGGGCCCGCGTGCCGATGCCAGTTGGTTATTTTGTTACAACAATTCTTTTTAAAATTATCACTAGTCATAGTGGGCATGTGGCGATGTTTGTGAAGTTGGCATATCAAAGTCTAGCAAATCACGTTTTTATTGGAGTTCTATTAGCATGCACCATAGTTCTAGAGTTCCTGATGCTTTATATCAATAGTTCTGGCGTTTTTATCATAAAAACCAATACTATGGATTTTTACCAAATGATATGCTAATTTCACACTAGCATATCATTTAGTTACAAATGGAATAAAAAAAATTGTATTGCCTTGTCACATGATAACAAATAGTTCCTGACACAAAAAGGACATCTCTGAGACCATTCATTACAATTTTTAATTATTTTTATATACAATGATATGCTAACTTCACACGTGTCATGCTGATGTTATTTAACAAGGCACAGACATATATTTGGTTTCAAACGATAGCTCTTGCACTATTGTTCGTAGAACTGAGGAGTTCTCGGTCCTAAATCAAGCGAGGGAGCCAGAAAAAACGTAACTTCCATAATATTCAATTTTAACAAAATTCATATGAAGTAAAGAAAAATAGCGCTTGAGATTTCGCCCAGTGGCCAAATAATAAATATCGGGCTGTCATGGGCCCCTGCGACCACGCTCAATAACCCGTTGGTGCTACGGCGCGCACGAGTTTATGAGTAACGCTAATATAAGCGTTTCCATGACGTCTTATGCGTGATATGATCAAAGTAGCACAAAAGTATCATTATTAGTATATAAAATTATACGGACAATTTTACACGGATCGATCTAACCCCACACTCCCCACAGTAAGCTCAGTAAGGCTTGTGTTGGGTACTAGAAGACGATATATATGACTCTTTGGAGTTGAAACCTTAGAATCTGCCTCTTGTTTGTGTTTGCAATCGAAATCAAATTATACCATTAATTGCTCAAAGGGGATCAAGGGGGGGGAATTATTTTCCAAGTATTAGAATAGATGTGTATTTAGACCGCGGGCCAGGAGCATATATGGTCAGTCATCGCCGCCCGGCTGATACTTTGTCAGATGAAATTTTAGATGCTATCACGAATGAAAAAAAAAACAGTCAGCCGGTTGTATCGCGGTGGAAAGACCGTCAGTTGATGACATGAACATGTAAAAAATACGCGCTTTACCACTTTATGTCCGCAAAGTATGCGTAATGTGTAAATTGCGTAACAGTTTATTTGGAACGCCTGATGGAATGCTGCATGCAATTTTTTTTTTATTACTATCATAAAAAGGTAAAGCCCTTATTTTTTACATGTTCATACGACCAGCTGACGTTCTTGTCACCGCGATACAACCTACTGACGATTTTCTTCACTAACAATAGCATCTGAACTATCATCTGCCAAAGTATCAAACGGGAGGCGATGACTCTTTTTACGTGTTTCGGTGCCTGCCATTCCTCAATCCACCAACGGAGCGGCTGCTGACGTCCACGAGGGTTTATCATACATAGCCGTTAACCACTATACGAGTTTTCGCCCGGGAGGCGATTGGTCATGGAAATCTATTCCTGGCTCGCGGTCTAGTTATATTATTGTGCGAACTGATTAGTAATTAATTAATTGATGATTATTACACGGTGATCGGTATTGGATTTGGACGTGTTTGTTGTGCTACTTGTTTATTGATGACAGATTGTTTAAATTAGTCCTTGCGAGTTTTAACACGTTATGTAGTAGGTTTAAATATATGAAGAGGAAGCATATATACCTCTATGATGCGTTCAAACATCGTCAATTACAGCTAATATGTTACTAATACTGTCCCCTGGCTGTCAGAACAGAATATCAAGAAAGTAGTTGATCCAGCCACTGGATTTTGGATGCATTGCTGAAGACAATATTAAGTATACGTACCTGCAATACTACTCAAACTAATCGAAGAACTATTGGAAGGCCGCAAAAATATGTGACATGTGAAATATGATGGCTCTACGATTAATATCGTGATATGCGTCGTTTCCAAGCATAAAGTTCCCCTTAGTCGCTTGCCATAAGGCCACTGACAGGTTACTTGTATAAAGATACAAGTAATTCTCGTCCTTATGGTAAGCGACACATATTTACATCCAAAAACATTAATACGGTCGAGTTCACAAACATCTTTACATGCCAACATTCCAAAAATATATTTACACGACCTTATTGTCGGCCTTAGGCCCTCAGCACACGAAGCGTCAGCGTAAGAGACGCGTAAGCGTATCGTAATACGCGTGTAGAACGAGAGCGCTACGAGCACGAACAACTTCAAACAAGTCTGCACACGAAGCGTCGTGGTCGTGTAGCGTATGTGATGTCTGTGGTCATTACGACAGGCGTAACGAAATACAAGCGTAAAAAACAAAACTTATGACATAATCAACAATGAAAATCTTTTTCATCTGACGAGAAAGAAAGATCGTCGATACATCCACTGAACACATCGAACACGCCAGCGACGCTATGATTTCAACTAATGAGATTTCACTTATAAAACGAGTACGCTTACGCGACGCTGACGCGACGCTTGGTGCCCAGAACTCTACGCGTCTCATAACGTTTTACGATACGCTTACGCTCCATGTGGTGAAGGCCTTAGAGCCGTGTAAATATATTTTTTGAACGTTGCTTGTAAAGATGTTTGTGATCGCGACTGTACCTATATCACTTTTACGGCCCGATTCGAAGAATGATTAAGACACGTTTAAGATCTTGGAAAGATCTTTAAAAGATCGATAACTAAACGATATGTTAAAATTTATGTCTATTTCGATTCCGCTGTGATCCCAGTAAGATCTATTTACGATAATTCCAACGTCAAAGTGACATTGGTTGCCCGAATCGAGCTGCTTCTGTCAATTATACGACATATGTATAAATGATATCTAAATGAGAACTTATCTAAACCAGAACTTATCGTTATCGTATCTCATTCTTCGAATCGGGCCGTTAGACAGACAAAACTTATTGACCTACATAGGTAGGTACTTGAAGTTGTTTCACGCCACAAAAATAAAGCCGTAGAAAAGGCTCTAAGGCTCAAACAATCCCTTAGCCCCAAATCTCTCAAGTAACCTTCAAAAACTCAAACGTATTCGTACCCACTAATCGTGGTGTCGCTCACATTTTTGTTCGATATGGGTTCCCATATTTGTCGCTACGCGCAATTTGTTACAAATAATGACTTAACGGAAGAAATATTGGACAGCCCTAGCTTCACGATCGTTCTGTCCCTTTCGAACCATCGATGGTTAAAAGGTGAAAGGGACAGAGCATTGTATGTCGATGTAAGTATCGGTGTAGGGGTGGCGACAGTTTTTGAGGGTCAAGGACGACATTACAGGGTTATAACGACTGGGGCATTTTGTAAGTGCCTTGGAAATGTCTATCGCGTTGCGAGATCTATTTTCTACTTCTGCGATATGGACGATATGATTAATAGATTTATGTTAAGAGGGTAGTATATTTTGCATTCTCCATGATTTTTTAGTATGTTACTGACACAATGAGAAACTAGGTTTATAGGATTTCCTTTTTTCCAAATTTGCAATACAAAAATGTTTTTTTAAACTGAAACCTATAAATCAAAAATATATTATGCTGATGCGGATGACATCAAAATCAAAGTGATTTGTTAAGATTTAGTTAGTGGAAACCGTTTTATCCCGAAATGAAATTTCATAGAAAAAGTACCGTTATTTCGATAGGATCGCACAGTTATTCTTCCCTCTTCAAATAGACGTTTAGGTATTCAAAGGGAAAACATAAACATCAATTCAAAACTGAAAGTAAGTACTTAAGTAATGGCCTCTGTTGACCTTAACCTTCGGATTGGTTTTCAGTAAGTATAATGTAAAGCGATTATAAGTCACGCTCTCATTCATGTGAGTATTTTAGATTAATAGGAATTAAAAAAAAAACATATTGAGATTATAAAAAAGTTTAAAACTTTCAAAAAGATTACATTTTATTAAAAATAAATTATGACAACATAAACGCTTTTTAAAATTTTCTTGATCTTCCATACATTTAAAGGACAGACTAATGTAATGTGACGTCACATTACAATATCATTTTGTCAGAGGCGTTTCAATCGTCGAGTGCGAGCGTCAGACTTTAACTCTCATATACTTAGACATTTGATTCTCAGGAAAATCAAGATTATTCACAAAAAACTGTCAAGTAGCCAATTAGCGTGACTTTTTAAGAAAAGTTAATCGCTGTCAGTTTTGTAACAACAATTAAGCATGAAATCTTTAGGAGAATCGACTTTTTGCCTTTTTTTACATCAGTTATAGTTTATGAAATTAACACCAAAACCAAATTTTTATTGAAACTTAATTTAATTCAAATTTATTACATTTAAAACGCTTGATGTGGGTCGGTATTTAGTAATAGTTATATTTACCATAATTCCCTTTATATTGCATAAGATAAATAAAGAAGGTTGCTTTACAGAAGGTGTATAAGGCTGTATAAAATTCCTTTACATATCATCTTCACTCATCGCACCGGATACGTAGTATTTCCGGACCTAATTTGAAGTAAGTCATGTCAACATTTTATTGCAAGTGAGAAAAAATATTTTGTATATCAACATTGGATTCGCCTCGGTCTACTCTAAATTGGTCTACTCAATTGAAATAAAAGTTCTCGCGTTCCGAATATCCCGATATTCGGCAGAACCAATTAAACTTTTTAAACGATCTGCCATCGGCAAATCGCCATTTTGTATTGTTCAGCCCATTTCCACTTATCACCGCAGCACCATCCTTCACACTTCTTCAACCTTATTGTAAAGATATAACGTTCATTTGTGGTCAATCAAGAGTGTTGCTGTTAGTACAATCAACAGACATATGGGAGCGGCCGATGTGCTCAAAAATATCTGAACACTCTAACGCCTTGGTAATAGAGGCGTTTTCAGATATTTGTGAGCGCCTTGGCAGCTCCGATTTATCTGATGGCAACTGTACAGTCGAGTTCTCATATATTTTTACAGGCCAGCGTCCCAAAGATATATGTCTAAACTCTAAAGGTCCCTTGTATTGGTAAACGGTGGTCCATAGCAAAAAATGTCTTTATACGCGAAAGTTTCTGTGCACTTTTTCGTCAAATCAATGATGTGGTAAGTTTTTTTTTTCGCAAATAACTCGTTGTTAGTAACAGATGTTGTTAAACGTATACAATCCTACAAAAATTTTTTTACTTACAAAAAATTCAGGTCACTTTTCGCAAGATATATTTAAAAAGATATTAAAGAGGGAAAGTTAATTATAATCAATTCTAAGGTTCCTTTTTTTAGTTATTCGTAAATAATTTGTAAAGTATGATCCATGCCTAAAAAGTTCTTATAGGTACCTACATGAATAATTAAGATTAAAGTCCTACAAGTAAGTAAGATCCTACAAGAAACATGTGGAAAGTACAATAATGTTTTGTATTGAATATAATTAACTTTCCCTTTTAATATCTCATTATGTTTATGTTGATGAAACATTAACATAAACATAATCAAAAACATAAACCAACATAATTTATTTAAAAACAGGTATTCGATGTTTACAATTCATATAAAACAAAGACTTAAAAAATAGTGATGGTTTATATGTGCCTGAACTAGGATTCACTGTTTCAGGCGAAAAATATGGCAAACATTGTTCATGAAAATAAAACGGTATCTTATAATTATCCCAAAAATTTCATTGTAAACGTGGTTCGTTTTACGATTTTTTTTAATTTTTTTTACTTCCGACGCTTTCATTTAAAAAAAAATCCTTTATTTAACAACTATCCACATAAATTTATATTCGCACGGAGTTGTTACACTATTCATAAACAAAACCCAACCCTTGTACCCAGTTCCCACGGCACTGTCATAACATAAACACAATACGATCTAAATCATCCCATAACCATACAGCTATGAACTAAAACACACCTGCTAATCCGAAAGGTCGAGATCTGCTCTGAGTCTGACCTATACCGGCCGATATCGGGGTAACGGTAATAGAATTGGCGCCATGGGTAGTTTATATTAGCAAATTACTTACAGTTTAACTTAGCTACACTGAATACAAAACGTCCTAAATCATCCCATAACGATACAGCTATGAACTAAAACAGCTGCTAATCCGAAAGGTCGAGATCTGCTCTGAGTCTGACCATGCTGGCCGATATCGGTGTAACGGTAATAGAATTGGCGCCATGGGTAGTTTATATTAGCAAATTTCTTACAGTTTAACTTAGCTACACTGAATACATAACGTCCTAAATCATCCCATAACGATACAGCTATGAACTAAAACAGCTGCTAATCCGAAAGGTCGAGATCTGCTCTGAGTCTGACCTATGCTGGCCGATATCAGGGTAACGGTAATAGAATTGGCGCCATGGGTAGTTTATGTTAGCAAATTTCTTACAGTTTAACTTAGCTACACTGAATACAAAACGTCCTAAATCATCCCATAACGATACAGCTATGAACTAAAACAGCTGCTAATCCGAAAGGTCGAGATCTGCTCTGAGTCTGACCTATGCTGGCCGATATCGGGGTAACGCTAATAGGATTGGCGCCATGGGTAGTTTATATTAGCAAATTTCTTACAGTTTGACTTCGTTACACTCATAAATACAATACGATCTAAATCATCCCATAACCATACAGCTATGAACTAAAACACACCTGCTAATCCGAAAGGTCGAGATCTATACTGAGTCTGACCTATGCTGGCCGATATCGGGGTAATGGTAAAGGTGTATTAGCGCTATGGGTACATTTTATACTAGCAATTTTTTTACAGTTTGGCTTAGTTTGACATTACTGATGAGTATATCTCGAGGAACACAAAGTACTTATTCATAAACGCGAAAGAAAGTAATAAAACATAAATTAACTAATTGTGGCTTGTAGTGCATTTGTCAATAATAGGAAAGCTCTGAAAAAGTGGATAAAACCATCCTAAATGTTAAGGATGACCTAAGAGAAACCTTTCTAGGGAATACCATTGCTTTGAATGTAAAGTAAAAAAAATGCATTTCGAAAATTAAAAAATCCTGACCGGACGGACGAATACGTCTAGGTCAGGAATTTGCCAGTTTAAACTACCCGTGACTCCAGTACTATTGAGTCGACCAGCGTAAGATGACCCCTCACGATGCTTCGGGGATAAACCCAGCTTGTAAGGAATGTCCGCACCTATTTTGCACTACGGGCGCAATTATTAATTGCTTTATGACAGCTGGCGACATGGCAATTGTTATGAGTTTTCTGTAACACTCATTTGAACGTGCACTGACATCAAACCAATATTAGAATGATATTGGGAGTGATAGTTGTCAATCGCGCATTCATTTCGCTCAGAGTTGTCCCGCACAAGTATTAGTGCGAGTAAGACGCCCGCGCGGATGACAGCTAACTGATGTCATTCCAAATCATTTTAATATCGGTTTGATTTCAGTGCACGTTTGAATCGGCTTGTTCGTCTATCGTCTTATGCCTCGACCTAAATTTCGCCGCAATGCAATGTCCACAATAATTCAGTACTTTGGTATTTAATCGTATCGCCTTACCATCGCCATATTAAAGCTGTTAATAAATTAAGTCGAATTTGCCTCCTGGTAAACAATTGTACAAAGGGATTGAACGCATAAGAAAAATGAAGGAGGTTAAGCTTTTTCTGACCTTTGGACTATGTTACGTTCGTTATAGGGATTAGATCCGGACATTTTGATATACAATTAGGTTATGGAATATTGTTGCAACAATTAATAACATCAGAACTATCAGAAGTAATTAATTGCACATACACAAAGGTCACCGTTGTAGATATAGGTTGTACGGATATATATGTAGGTATAGCAGACCCATTGTATTATGTAGTGTCCATATTGTTAACTATTCGTAAACTTATAACATAACAAAGATAAAATAAACCTTAAAAAAAACCGACTACTAAGAGGACAAAAGTTGAGGAGAAAACTTTTGGGCAACAGAGGTTATCGGTCAGTTTCGAGGTGATATTTATCATCTTGGCAGCATAATTAAAATCAATCATTCAATGATACGCGAATAGGGTTTGAAATCCGGATCCGAAATGTATGAAATTATCCGGATCTGGATCACGATCTGGATACACGGATTTTCCCACATTTCAGATCCGTCGTACAAACCCTATACAGGAATGAAGTCATAGGATCTTTAATGCTCTGCATATACACTTCTGCAGTACCTAATTGTGTAAGCGAGAAAGAAAGTGTCATGGGTAGGGGGGCCAGCATCTTTCTCTGTATCTCTAACTACGCATTAATAGGAGTAAAAGAGAAAGATGCCCGCAATTTGCAAACTTCGGTGTTCGCGATAGGCTCTCAGGTTGTACTTACAGAGAGACTTACAAACGCATGCCATTAATTCAAAGATAATAAATATTTAATTCGGAATTGAACTAGAAAATAATTATCTTTCCGCTTCAAAAACGAGAATAAAATGAATTAATTCCCTTAAATATGTCATCGAGTAGTTAAGTACACAAATCGATTATTCGACAGGTTATTCAATTCCTTTACTATAACTTGGTCAAATAACATAATTGAATAGATATTTAAGATGACACATTTCTCACTAACAGGTACATACGAATTACGAACAATACGGTCAATAACAGTAGTTTCCGATAAATCACTCACATAAAGGCAAAGAAATCGACCGAGCATAACGGGCAACAATGCAAGGCCCGGGCCCCCTGGCGTTGCACAATATCTGACTTTTAAAAACGAACTATGCTCAATGGACATCAAATATATGTAAACGCCCATCGCCTTATTACAAGGGAGTAAGGTTTAAATATAATATGTATAAGACGTCGAACGTATGGGAATCTCTCGAGACTTAAGTCTTTTTGGTTTGAGTTAAAGTCCAGCGTGGCCGAGCCATCACCCCCCAGGGTACGAAACCACGACTCGCATTCGAGATAATAACGCCGCCGATCTAAATACAACCGTATGACTATGATATTAAGGTTGGAGATACAATTTATAGGTTATCGACAATCATCTCTCTCGAGTCAACAGCTAAACACAAATCCTAAACAGAACCATCGGACGTGCAGTACTATCCATAGTCACGAGCGACATAAATAAAGGTAAAATCTCAAATGTTAACGTTCCACTGAAACATCAACGTTATTCTCACATGCATACGTCTTGAATTTGAATGGACACTGTAAAAGATTTTAAGATGCGCTAACGTTACCGTGTCACTGGAATCTAAACGCTATTTTCACGGATGTACGTTCTTATTTTGAACTGCGGTAATGAAAGATTATGCGATGCGCAAGAGCGTAGAAAGTACACCGATTCATGTGCCGGAGAGAGATGGAGATATACCAGAGAAGGGCCAAGCGACCTTTGTTTGGAGTAAGGGGAACGGGATGAATGGAGTTTACTTGCAGGGCACGATTCTGATCGCATGATACTGGCCGAGACAAATATTAGATTGTGTTGATTGTAGATACGGTACAGCCAAAAATGGTAAAAATCGACGAGCTTCGGCACTAAAATTGGATTATAATAGCCAGAATCTAATTCTAAATCATCGCAAACATTTAAGGGGCAATACAGTATTTGCAAAAATGGTAGTAATAAAGAATATCGATAAGCACCCACAAACCAAAAGATAGGTAAGTAGAACGGTTTTTTTATTTTGTTTAAAATCTATTTTCCGCAACCTAGACTTCAAAAGTTAGACCTTAAAACACAAATATATTTACATACGTGACACATTATTAAATATAAAGAATACATTAATATGGCGAAATCGGCTTTGCTATAAGAATAATAGAACCTACAATATTATTGATAACAGCACCCTAATAGAGCTGACAAAGAAGTCATAAAACATGAACGCTTTCAGCCACGCTAAGCTGTAAACCTCCCGTTATGCCAATTATTAAACAACCTTACAGACCAATCCCAACCTATATTTGAATCATGGTATTTAAGTAAATGTAGGCACAAGTAAGAGCGAACTGCATACCATCAGTTACATGTCATTCAGATATCAGTGTACGTTCAAATTGGCTTGTTACTTTTGTTAGCCTCTCAAATCTTTATTAACTCAATAAAATATATTTAACCTTTATTCATCAAAACGTCAGAATATACGGGATAAAGGATTCTAATGAAATGTCACGTGGATATTTTAATCATTTCCTTTCTTGCATTATTTAAGTTTCGACTAGCGTTTTCTATTAATCATTGTCACTTAACTGGCCCCTCTCTCTCTCCTTCTTTTCTCTAGTCCGTAATTCTTTAAAAAACTATCCATAGGTACTTGTATAAAAACATTTCAACGCATCTGCGCTGTATTGCATCTACTCAGAGCACCAGCATTTCGAGCAATTTACCGTTAAACGATATAAAAAACGTTGCGTTACAGATACAAGGGGATAAAAGATAAAACGCGTAGCGGTATGGCAATAACCATCGTTTTGTACTGGGATCATTGGGTTATTGAATAATGATCATTTGGTACTTTGGTAACTCGGTTATTGAAGAATGCCTATTTACCTACATGCCTGTTAAAGAATTAAGAAGGAGCTAAAAATCGATTTATTTTCTACATATTACTAAAAATAAGAATAGATAGGCGAGTTTAAACGGTCGTGAGACGTACTACGAGTATCATTAACCACTACATTAACATTAACATTAAGCCGTAAAATGAGTTTAAGAATGATAGTGTGGACAAGAAAAATATGAAAAAATTAAAACGAAACCTATAAACCTAGAATATATTATGCTGAAACGATGGACATCAAAATCTAAGTGATTTGTTAAGCTTTAGTCAGTGGAACACGTTTTCTCCCCAAATAGAGTTTCATAGAAAAAGTACCGTTATTTCGCTAGGATCGCAAAGCTATTCTTCCCTCTTAAATTTTACATTTCTAAATTAATACAGGCGAAGTACCAACTTAGATTTTGATTTTTTTATTTATTTTATTTATTAGGCACACAAAACAGATAACATTTACTACACGAAATAATTATTTTAAGTTGAGATTTTGGTTGGGAATGCCATCCAAAGAATGTATGCGCAGCTATTTAGTTTAAGATTATTTTAGAGCGCACCGCCAACAAACTGTTTCACAGTTTGGCGAAAAATTAGATTAAGGTACTTAAAATATTGTATTTTTTTGGTAAATAAAAAAAAAAAAAAAAAAAAAAAAATGTAATACACATTGAAGAGCGAAAACTACAACTACCTAAGTATATACTAACTACACTTAATTACACAATAAAACATATTTTAGACACAAAACAATATCAAAAGTTATCTTTCGCATTGTCCTACCGCCAACAATAAAGCGAGAAGCGATGAACGAGTTTTTTTTTAGGCGGAAATATTTGTTCTCACCGTTAAAAAAATGTCTACAAACATTTCATGTGTCAGCTACTCCATATAAAAATAAACTGTCATAATGACAATCAATGCCGGATTTAGAGGTCTGGAGGCCTAAAAGAGTGGAGGCCCCCTGGCCCCAAATTATTTCCGAATAAAATTTTCTGAAGTCTATTGTGGGGGCCCATCTTTTGTGGAGGCCCCGGGGCTGTAGCCCCGGTTGCCCCCCCCCCCCCTAAATCCGGCCCTGATGACAATCATTCGATGCGAGAAGTATATATTATTATTAGATTTTTATCGCTAATGTTATGCTGATGTTATTTAACTTGGTTACATGTATGCATAGAAGATTTCATCAAAATCGGTTGACCCGGTAAGTCACGAAAGCGGAACACACAAACACGTTCATATTTAGAAACATAACGTATTCAGAAATACAATAAATAATGTTAATAGCCTATGCCATTGTAAGTGAAATATAAAATAACAGATATCTATTATTATTCGAAGTCAAACCGTGTAGGAATAGGATTATGTTACGTATAATTTTAAGGCTTAAAATAAATCTCGTAATAAAAGGGTCCAACCCTTCTTTGCCAATATTATAGTTTTTATAGTTTGCCAATATTATACTCGGATATAAGTTCAGATTTAGAAAATCCGATAATAATAGGATTCTAATCTCGGAATGTCTTGCTCGCACTAATAAGTAGATACAAGGGCGCTCCCATATAGGGATGCATAATGATTATAGATTGATATCATGTAAATGTAGACTAGGTAGGTTACGAAACTTCTATAATACTGGTTATTTGACATAATTTTAATTTAACGTAATTTGCGCTTAAAAGTCGTAAATATAATTCCACCAAAAACTATTCATGTAAAATTGTCGGTCAAGACTCACGGCCCAATTCGAAGAATGATTAAGACACGTTTAAGATCTTGGAAAGATCTTTAAAAGATCGATAACTAAACGACATGTCAAAATTGACGTTTATTCGTCCGTCAAGGTGACATTGGTTGCCCGAATCGAGCTGCTTCTTTCAATTATACGACATACAAACAATATCTAAATGAGAACTTATCTAAACAAGAACTTATCGCTATCGTATCTCATTTTTCGAATCGGGCCGTTACTAGCTTTTACTGTAAAAGAGTTATATTTATTAGATCTCAGAAAAAGCTAAGCTTCTAAGCCCTGACTTTACTAACCCTACACCTTGGTTGAAAAACTATGGCTTGGCAGTTTCATAGATCTTCATTATTGCATTCAGTATCAAATTTCAGCATAGTCAGACATCGGGAAGTGTCCTAGTTTTACTTGTTCATTTGTCTTGTCACTCATTCCATACCTTAAGCCATAGACACAACAGCCGAGTCACAAACTCTTTTCCCACACACTCACTACCACCACCCCTCAATTCCAAACAGACAAAAACGCTTAAACCGCAAACATACAGTCAGCAGCAGAAATTGCTAAGCGCCCGAGGTGTTAAAAATTAACTCAACACAACTTTATTGGTGAGAGATTTGTGTGTGCAGGTCATTTTGAACTTAGTGTTGGTAGGAACTCAAGTATTTTAAGTCTAAATTTGATGAACTTGACACGTTTTTCCAAGTCTGCGCTAAGTAAACTTCCGGTTTTTTAAAATGCCGAGGTCATTCTTGATTCTTTTTAAACGCAACACAAAATGGCTTGAGCCTCCGAATAAGACGCCAACAACTTTGTAGGTTTTGTCTAAGTACTTGAAGCAGTAAATAAAATAAGCGTTATTATATGGTGTAACTTAACCCACGAATTTTAAAATGAGGTTCCTAAGCAGCTAAGTCTGTTGTAAGTAAGTAAGTAAGTAAGTAAATATTCTTTATTGCACCAACAATTATACATTTTACATACATGTTAAACTACAAATGAAAAAGACTTGAGACTTTTTTCTGTTGTAGAAAATTACTGAAGCTCTACTACATACTTTGCTCTCTAACAAGTTGAAAAAAGACTTAAATCGACCGGGATACAAACCGTGATTACCTTTTATATTGTTTTGAGCTCCCGATATTTCGACGTAGTAACATGCATCTATATGATATATATTTATTAATCATTGTTATTAGAGTGGTATTAAAGGCTTTTTTATTTTATTTTATTAACATGCATCTTGTTTGTTGTTGTTTGTTGTCCGCTATCTCCTGTTATCCGTACACAAGATGCATGTAACTACGTCGAAATGTCGAGAGCTCAAAAACAATTTAAAAGGTAATCACGGTTTATATCCCGGTCGATTTAAGTCTAGTGAAACTAACCGTGAATCATAAAAAAAAGCGGCCAAGTGCGAGTCGGACTCGCCCATGAAGGGTTCCGTACCATTTATGACGTATAAAAAAAAAAACTTACTAGATCTCGTTCGAACCAATTTTCGGTGGAAGTTTGCATGGCAATGTATATCATATATTTTTTTTAGATTTTTCATTCTGTTATTTTAGAAGTTACGGGGGGGGGGGGGGACACACTTTTTACCACTTTGGAAGTGTCTCTCGCGCAAACTATTCAGTTTAGAAAAAAATGATATTAGAAACCTCAATATCATTTTTAAAGACCTATCCATAGATACCCCACACGTATGGGTTTGATGAAAAAAGATTTTTTGAGTTTCAGTTCTAAGTATGGGGAACCCCCAAAATTTATTGTTTTTTTTCTATTTTTGTGTAAACATCATAATGCGGTTCATAGAATACATCTACTTACCAAGTTTGAACAGTATAGCTTTTATAGTTTCGGAAAAAAGTGGCTGTGACAGAATCGGACAGACAGACGGACATGACGAATCTATAAGGGTTCCGTTTTTTGCCATTTGGCTACGGAACCCTAAAAACTGTTAAGTTGAAAAAACTCGAACATCGACTTAATGATACGAGTCTGAAAAACTCAGTCGAGTCATAAAGCAGTGGACTCAAAGGATTAGAGTCTTAACCAACACTATTTTGAACACCTCACCCGCTTAGCTACTTTCCCTGCTGACTGTACAAAGGACCATTCGAAGTTGAACACGTTCTGAATGCCTCGGAACTCCCGCGCACAATGGGTGACGATTTACTTTCATTTCTTGACAATGCACGCGGATACCTACGAAGAGTTGAATTTACGACTCGCTCAAGATCCTGGAGCGGGATGTAATCGAAATTGAGCTAATAACATAATATTTTATAGCTTTGTGTAAATATTTAAGGAAATCTCTAGAAAACCAATTCATGTAAATTAAATTACAAGCCTAAATACAGGCGAAATATTTATATCACCTAACATCCTTCGCATGTCCTATCGCTGACAATAAGCGAGAAGCGATGAACGAGTTTTTTCTTTACGGAAAATTGCTTCTTATGAAAATTTGTTTTTACCGTTAGTGACATAACCATCAAATAGTAATGATAACTTTATGGATTTAGCTATTTTATTTATGAGAAATCTTTATCTCGCGCTAGAAATAGCATTCTTGCAGTAAATGTGTCAAACTATTAATTTTTTTCGATTATATAGGTACATATAGCAAGTTTTAATTTTTCTCCTACTCGGAATTACGAACATTTATGATTTGAAAAAATATTTTTGGCGTGTCCTCACATATTTATTGCACGATATAACATAGTACAAATGGCGGAGTTAATGCGGTAATGCCTTAAGGCATTTTCTACCAGTCAACCACTGGGTCAAACAGAAACTTGTAGTTAGTGCAGGATTGTACACAACGAGCGGGAATATGAAACACCAATCAAGTTATTCTAAACAATACAACAATATTCTATTTATACACTTACATATATAAAAATAATAGCAATAATATGTAATCTGCATACATTGGGATTTTCGGTGCGGGAATGTTTACACACTAGCCAAAAACTAGGTAAACACTGTAAAAACCGATACCATGTTAACATTTCTAAGCACATTTTGAGCCTGCTACCTATTTTTAATTCATAGTTTGGTAATTATTTTACAATTACACGAAATCATAACCACACTAAAACCGCCGATCTGATGCCAATACCGATACCGATGCATGACAGTCAAAAAAAAAAACCAAAAGCCATCGAACATAAGATACCTACTAGAAACAAAATTTCGGCCATTTGACTAGAGATACAAATATTAACAAAAAACATTTGTGATTCCACCTACTTCTGTGAATTTAACGCCCTTATACCACATGACATAGCACTTCGTGACGCCACACTTTTTGTCCTCTCTATCTTAAACGTGGGATAAAAAAACGTACACAAAAACTCCAGCCATCTTTAACATTAAGAACTCAAAATTTGTCTATTCGATGAACTTCAACAGGCAATACTATTATAATTACTTTAGTTTTGTTTCGATTTAATCTTTGGAAAAAAAGTGTCTGCGCTAAATCTTGGGATTTGGTTCTGCTGCTGAGCGAGTTTCTAATAAATGAAAAAATGAAACCTAGAAAATCGCTATATATAATACATACACTTCTAGTTATATTTGTGTCATATCATATCGTTTAAAAAGATTGAGAGAAAGTTATGAGATACATTCAGGCCAGTTCGAACGTACACTGACATCAGAATGATATCTGAATGATGCCAGTTTAGTTATCGAGCATTTCACTCGTACTTGTCCGTACACGTATTAGCGCGAGAGAGACGCACGGTATAGTTATCGAGTACTGACATAATTCAGATATCATTCTTATGTCACTGTACGTACGAATTGGCCCGTTTCATGCTTTCAAAAAAAACATCACTTGTCAAGTGAAAATAAGGTATAACACATTTCCAAACAAGATTATTGAACTTTACCCCAATCCAAGGCCACCGATAACGTCGCCTAGCCCTCGCCTTGGGAAAATAGCTATTTTTGTAACTACCATTAAGGCCACAAAACACGTGTAACTTCAAGAGGAATAGGGTACGGTCACACCGCTAGTCACAATCGATAATAACTGCACTAGAGTTCGTCTGAGTTATCTCTACACCGAGTTTGACATCACAAAGTGTGGACGTTCGGACGCGTTTACACGTTCGATTTTTGTGCGATAAAATAGCCGATCGCTAACCGCTTTCTCGTCGCCGGTCAGACAGATGATTCACAGTTCACCTTGCAATAAAGACATATTATTAACCGCTAAAATATTAAACGGGAACTTTCATTGGCCATATATCTTAGCGCCAATATATATATTAGCCCCATTTATATAGGCAGAAAATTCAAGTATTATTCATTATCTAACGTAACAAACACGAGTGGGTGTTATTGATGAAATAATTGAACAGTTCTTTTTTTTTAGAAAACGACTTTTTATGGTCTCTGAAAGCAAATTAACCTCCCTGTACTCGTCAGTTCACACTAAAAACCGCAAGCAATGTGTATAGCCCCCGCTTTAGTGAGGTTAGCAAATAAACAAGGTGAGTCATACCATGCTGTATTCACCAAGCCACTACTTTCACAACCTCGAATCTAACATCTCCTTGTTGATCAAAACACGACTTTATATCTTTTCATTACAGTCTCAATTCGCGTGAAGGCAAAATCAAAATATCGCACAGTGAGAGTAACGAACATAGGTTAGGAACACAGGCCTACTTTGACACTATCGTATCTAAATAAACACGCACTTGAAATCACGACTCTATCCCTTAAAATTACGGTTCATATTCGCTTAGTGTGGAAATAGGAATTATGTGGTTGTTGAAAGTTTTCCTTAGAACAGCTCACGTCTTCATTCATTGTGTCCATGAATGACGTCTGGTAATCGTGATAACTTTGAAGAAAATAGGTACTTAGTAGATATATTTCATATTATTAAACGAACCTACACACATTTAAGGAGATTCTGCATATAAGCTCTCAAAAACATTAAAATATTTCTTGGACAAAATAGATTTTGCCGTCGAATATCTAAGTATTTGATTCTTCATAACAATTTCTGCAATATCGCCCTTATTTGTAGTAAAGGACCCAAATTCCTATTGTTATGACTTAAGGTGCAGTGCGTTCAACGAGTAGTTTTTGAAAAATCGTAACACTTTCTTACATCATAATACGATTGCCAAAAAATATGAATAACTAGTAACTTCATCGATTGAATAAAATCACGCACATAGGTATAAACCACACCATTAAAATATTTGTAACTATGTTTGCACAAAAGCTCATCATCACCATCTTCCTCGCGTTGTCCCGGCATTTTGCTCATGACAGCCTGATCCGCTTGGCACCTAATTCCAAGAATTGGCGTAGACACTAGTACTTACGAAAGCGACTGCCATCTGACCTTTCAACCCAGAGGGTAAACTAGGCCTTATTGGAATTAGCCTGGTAAATATCAAATGATATTTCCCCTTCGGCCGCGTACGCAACCAGAGCTTCGTAACCAGATGCGATCGAAAACTATTTCTGCCTTGTACGAAACCGGTTGCGATCAAAAACTAATTTCGCGGCCGAAGGGGATATTCCCTTCGGCCGCGTACGCAACCAGAGCTTCGTAACCAGATGCGATCGAAAACTATTTCTGCCTTGTACGAAACCGGTTGCGATCAAAAACTAATTTCGTCTTACCCGTAACCAGTTACGATCGAACACTTCTCGTTCTTATACGAAACCAATGTCTGGGCCATCTAGCTATAGGTTTTTTTTTCAAATATTTTGTCATGGTACTCATGATAATTTCATATCCTGTGCATTTTTTTAAGTTCCGAAGAACTCATTGGTACGAGCCGGGGTTTGGATTGAACCGGCGACCTCCGGATTGCAAGTCGCACGCTGTCACCGCTAGGCCAACAGCGCTTCAAAAGCTATTGACTTAAAAAATCCGTAATTTTATTTTTGTTGCAACTTATCGATAACTTTTTTGTTAAAATAACATCCGCGATCCCGGGCACGCACGGCCGTCTGCACAGTGCTAAATAAATAAATAATAAATAAATAAAATGATTTTATTTCGGATAAAAAATCCATAGTTGTTAGTTACATTTTTACATTTTCATTTAACTTATAAAATAGTGTTAGGGGAATAACAAAATAATTTTAACCTAAATACATTGTTATTTTGCTATAGAGTGGAGTTTTGTCCACCGCTGCAGCAGAGGGGAGTCCCACCTGTCCAACAACGCTATCATGATACTGTTAGCGCTGCCCCGCCAGCGGCTAAGTAAAGAGGCGCACCGCTTCCGCATGATAGCCGCAAAGCCGTCGACTTGCGCCTCCGCAAACATCCCGGAGGCGCTACAGTGTCGAGGCAGCCCCATCAGCATCCTGAAAGCGTTGTTGTACTGCACTCGTAGGTCGCTGTACGCCCGCTGCGTATAGACACCCCACAGACTGCAAGTGTAGAAAGACTGGCAGTAAGCTTTGAAAAGCGTTACTTTAACTGCGTTTGCTAAGCGAGCTGCGTTTGGAGAAGCACTGAGGGCCTACCGTGAAAACCGAAATTCGCAAATTGCGGGGATCGTTCTCTTTTACTCTCACTAAGACGTAATTAGACTGACAGAGGAAAATGCCCGCAATTAACGAACTTCGATTTTCGCGGTTATAGCCAGGAATTCACTGCACCTCAAATACATGTAAACCGTATGCGTTTGCCCGAATTAATAGCCAGAGGGCATTCGAAATCGCCCTTCAGCTCCAGTCCTTGTGTAATTAGTACTTGCAAACTCCACGTGAAACGCAGAACCGAAATTAAATGTCACCGCCGTCACCAACAACATACATTCAAAGAGATGTGTACGGTTTTCGACCTTATACCGATTGTGATAAGGCTATAGGTGTGTAGATATATTTGACTGCCGGGAATCACTGGCCACCGCGCAATCTCTGTTGTTGATGCTTCAATTACCGCAGTCTAGAACTCATTACGGTGTACTAGGTATACCTACGGGTTGAATCATATCGGGAATCGTTTACAAGTTTTACAACTACATAACTATAAGTATATCATTTATTATTATATATATTTATTGGAAAATCAACAGCACATAAAACATATTAACAATATATATAACACCTATATACGCCTGTTTCCTGGATTTATCAAGGGCATTTAACCTCGTGTCGTACGATGTCCTTTGGAATAAGTTAAGGGAGCAAAAAATACCGGCGGAGCTACTCCGAATATTTCAGTATTGGTACCTTAACCAGAGCAATAGCATCAGATGGGCTGGTAGGTTTTCTCAGTCGTACAGGTTGGAGTGTGGGGTGAGGCAGGGGGGTATACGTTAATGACCTGATCGGGGGGTTGAGCAGCGCTCCAGTAGGATGCAGAGTTGATGATGTTAGTATCAACAACATCAGCTATGCAGATGATATGGTGCTGCTCAGTCCAACAGTCAGGGCATTGAGAAAACTACTCAGCATATGTCAAGAATACGTAAGTAAATATGGCTTACTATATAACGCTAAGAAAAGCGAATATATGGTATTTAAGGCCGTCGGGGGCAAGCTACCGGAAAATGTACCTGCCATAAAACTTAATAATAATGAGCTCAAGCGCGTGTATACATTTAAGTATCTTGGACACTATGTCACCGACGACCTTAAAGACCAATTAGATATAGAACGGGAGCGCAGGGCACTGGCGGTACGATGCAATATGCTAATAAGGAGGTTTGCACGGTGTAGCCAACAGGTAAAAATAACTTTATTTAAAGCCTATTGTCAAGTTTTCTACACGTGCAGCCTCTGGACTAGTTTTACGCAGAAGACCATCAGTTCCCTGCGCGTCCAATATAATAATGGTTTCAGGATGTTGTTGGGGCTGCCCCGTTTCTGCAGCGCATCGGGCATGTTTGCACAAGCTCGCACAGATGATTACTATGCCATAATACGAAAGAGGATTGCCTCGTTGCTCTGCAGAGTGCGGGCCAGCTCCAACCCCATCCTGGCTACGGTAGCGGGCCGATACGACTCACCTGTTATGCGACATTTTGAGGGTATCATGACCGCTACCAGGTTATTGTCAGTTATTGTTTGTTATTGTTGCTGTACTTTTCGCTTTTCTTTTTGTCTTTGTTGTACTAACACTTAGTTTTTAAACCTTAAATGTTACTAACCATTATGGACCAATGTTGTCTTTTGAAATAAATAAATTAAATTAAAATTAAATAACAATCCTGATCCTGATCTGCACGGCGGTTACAGACATGTTTTCGTGTTTTTTTTCTATCAAGCATATATAGAGCCCTTAGGGTTTTGGTCGGAGTTTCCGTGTGTTTTTAAAGGCATTTGTAAGGGTGTGGGTGGGTGTTTCAGGGCAAAGTAATCAGTTATTTTGTGAAAATTCAATATAAAAACTAAAATTTTTGATTTAGCATCCTTTTAAGTGTCTGTTAGTACTGCTAATGTTTTTGTCAATGACACTCAAGCCTTGAATAAATTAAGAACTGATTGAATGTGTTAATAAATCAACTTCAGGTAAAATGCAGATTTTGTATTTCACCCTTGTTAGGCTAGGAATTCCCATAATGGTCCAAACCCGAAATCGTGGGAATATACTAACGTTTAAATTACAAGGGTGTGCATGACACCATAGTGTAATGTGACTGACGAGTGGTTTTTTAGGGTTCCGTAGCCAAATGGCATAAAACGGAACCCTTATAGTTTCGCCATGTCCGTCTGTCTGTCTGTCTGTCTGTCTGTCTGTCTGTCTGTCTGTCTGTCTGTCTGTCTGTCCGAGGCTTTGCTCCGTGGTCGTTAGTGCTAGAAAGCTGAAATTTGACATGGATATATAAATCAATAAAGCCGACAAAGTCGTACAATAAAATCTAAAAATTTAATTTTTTTTAGGGTACCTCCCCTACACGTAAAGTGGGGGTGAATTTTTTTTTTCGCTTCAACCCTAGAGTGTTGGGTATCGTTGGAAAGGTCTTTCAAAACTAATAGGGGTTTTTAAGAAACATTTTTTGATAAAGTGAATATATTCGGAGATAATCGCTCCGAAAGAAAAAAAAAATGTGTCCCCCCCCCTCTAACTTTTGAACCATAGGTCCAAAAAATATGAAAAAAATCGTGGAAGTAGAGCTTAAGAAAGACATTAAATGAAAACTATAGCGGACATGATCAGTTTAGCTGTTTTTGAGTTATCGCAAAAAGTTTTCCGTTCATAGTAAAAAGACTTACTTTAATTAGGTACTGATTATGCAAATTTGCCTATTTGTTTAACTCGGGTGAAAGGTACCATTTACTACACTTTAAGCTCCAGTTTAGCTTATTGTGACGGAAGAGTAACTACGGAACCCTACACTGAGCGTGGCCCGACATGCTCTTGGCCGGTTATTATATGTATTTTACGAGAATCCAGTGAAGCGGCTGGAATTTGATGGAGGGTTTGTTTACACGACTACATGTACAAAAAATACATATTAATGTACAAAACAACAAATATTAGTGACAAGAACTGGAACCGAAGCGGTGAAGAGTGCGCCTTCTAAATTTGCACAATGGATAATGGATGTCGACTTGCGAAAAATGCCCAGGGGACCTAGCCAATATTGATAGAAAGCGCCAGTCGAAATAATGCTAATAATGATGGCTTCGTTCGCCATCTCACTATCTCAAGGTTGTCTGGAAGAGATCGCTGTTTAACATTAAGTCCGCCTGTTGTTACCTACCAATATATATCTCAATTTCTGTATCTTTTTTATGTACTGTGCAATAAAGAATTTTATTATTTGTGTCTCCTTGGATTTTATTATTATTATAATATATGGAAATAATCACGTGACTTTTCGTAGTATCTGTATATCCCGATACATTTTTTCCTTTCGTTTGGCGTTTTTCGATGTACGATTGTCATCTTGACTAAGCTCCCTGAACGCGAGCTAATTAAAAACAGACTACAAATTCACTACAGACACTACAAATCTAGACTAGGTAGGTTAATGCGATCAGCTAACGTTCTTTCCCCCGCGATACAACCGGCTGACGATTTTTTAAATTCATAATAGCATCTTAACTATCATCTAACAACGTATCAAACGGGAGGCGATGACTATTTTTTTTACGTTTTTCAGTGGGTGCCATTCCTCATACCACCAACGGAGCGGTGCCTGACGTCCACGAGGGTTCATCATACGTAGCCGTTAACCACTATACGAGTTATCGCCCGGCGATTGATCATGCAAATCTGTCCCTGGCACGCGGTCCATAGGTAATCAAACTTCAAAAACCAACAGTCGTAAATCATCTGTTTTAACAGAATTAATTTTATTGGCACAGTTTTAAAAGGCAATACTCATTATCGTCAAGTATCTAAACCAAAATAAAATCAGGTCGCAACTGCATTCCGTGCAGCAAAAACTCCATCCATCAACTCATGGCACACTTGACATGCATCCCCTAATGAAGTTATTACGTGCTGTAATGTGGGACAACGTGGGACTTGGGAAAACGAGCGCTGTTCGGAGTTGCAATCAATTATTAATTTTCTGTGTATTTTTTTACTTTATTGTGCACATTAAAAAATATTTACTTACTTAAGCCCATTAATACAGTTTAAGAATTTGCAAGCGATTTTCGTTTCATTGCTAAGGGTGTTCCAGATTCGATCGCACCATTATGTGCACTTCAGCTCGTTCGTGGTGCGCTTGCCGCGGCTGCTGCTTGGGACCATCGCTAGCGCGGACTTCTGGCCGAAGGATATTTCAACGGTTCTATGGGAGTCTACCGAATCCTCCCGGAGACTTGGCTGACTCCCGCAGACCACCAGATCACACCACACACACCAGAACAGGTGATGCAGCAAATGGTTGTCGTGTCGCCAAAATATTTGTTTTTAAGATTATAATTACCTATCGTATGTGTGTTAATCTATAAGCTATATATCTGCATAACTCATGGCACGCTTGACATGCATCCCCCAAAGAAATTATTAAGTACGTGCTGTTATGTGGGACTTGGGAAAACAGAGCGCTGTTCGGAGTCAAATTTCCAATCAATTATTCGGAGGGTTTAGTAAAATTCTGTTTCAAAATAAATCTTATTTAAAATAAACCTACTTAAATGAGCATGTACCCGTTGATAAGGAATTTGTGTCGAGGTTTAGTCAAGGGTCCCACTTTGTCGCTTATCATAAGGACGAGACTTGCTTGTCTTTGTACGAATAACCTGTCAAAGTTTTCTTACGGCAAGCGACATAGAGGGACTTTTTACTTGGAAAGGACACATTTTTATCCTATTTGCGTAAAAATTTAAAAGTTCATGTAAAACTATTAAGAATATTACAAACATTGATATTCTTCTAAGGATTATAATTGAATACTTACGAATTGAGCAGTTTTTAATGTTACTGCAGCAGTGGAAAACTGTCGATCCAAGGAAACTGAATGCAGTTACTTACCTGTAACGAAACAAATGGCATTAAATCAACCGTTTAACATTCAGTATAAATACGATCTGAATCTCACTTAACAATTCATATTTGTCATATTTTTGAGCAAGTACGCAAACCAAGCATTTTTCTATTCTGTTAACAGAGAATCATTTCGTACAACTTACTAATGCTGTCATAAGGACCATCAATCGACGCGAGAAGTAGGTATATTTAGGTGCAAAAAAAAAGGTCCTTAAAGAAGAAATTATCTTCTAATTCGACTTAGTTTTCGCATAACACAAAATGGGAGTCATGACTCAGTGATATACCGATTTCAATTATTTAACTCAAATATAGTCCCGGCCCCATTCGAACTGTGAGATACGTCAAATATTAGATCTAGATACGATATGTCAGTGTCAAAAGTGACGTATCTTTAAACAAAAACGTCAGAAGTCTAGACCTAATATTTGACGCATCTTAAAATTCGAATCGGGCCGTCCGTCTCGTAAGTTCAAAGTACAATCCCAACTGAAAGAAATAAATAATATAAAACACGGAAATAGAAAAAATAAACCGCTTCGTAGATTTAAATATTTCTGTTAAGTATATTTAGAATATAAGGATAAATATTTGCAAACCACATCGCCTATCATATCATCTAAGATCGTAAACATAAAAGGTAAAATGACTACATCCGCGTCTGACAAGACTGATCTGATGATACCAAAACAACCGAGGATAAAAATCTATTTTAAACCTTGCAGTATTATAAATAAGGGATATATTTAATTAAAAAAAAGATGTTTAGAAAGATCTAACGTAGAATTTCTAAGGAAAGTCTTGCGTGCGTCATTTGAAACAGAAACATAAGAATGAACGGTTAAAATAAAAACATGGCGGAACTGTTTGTGCATATTGTTTGTTTATATTGTTTAGTAATCCAGATCCGGTTTTACATTTTTTTTTAATTTATTCTGCAAGTAGGCCTCAAGAGCTCTTTTACAAGTCAATACAACATTTATAGTAACATCATATAGTGACATGAAAAATACATAACAACATTTATAAATACAACAGCCAATACTTGGGTAAACATTACATTATAATAATCTTAAAATAAATAATTACTACAATACAATAGAGATGTATAGTCTCTTTGGTTAAAAACACATTAAATCTGGAGATGTAAAAGGTCCCCAATGTCAGAGTACTAATACTAATAAAATTTGGAGGTGTAAAGTCTCTCCAAGTGTCAAAATAAAATGTATACTAAATAAATAAACCGCGTCTGGACTGTTAAACTAGCAGTCTCATAAACTAATGCTACAGAATACATAACTAGTATATACCAAGTCAAATATATTATACAGTATGACAGAGAACAGAGACGTATAGTCTCCACGGTTAATACATTAAGTTTGGAGATGTATAAGGTCCCCACGGTCTGAGAAAAATAATAATACACAATAATAATGACATTAATAAGATTTGGAGGTGTAAAGGTTCTCCAAATATCAAAGAATAAAAAAAATAAAAAAATGTATGAAATACATGTTTCACGTCAAGAGACTGTTAGAGACAAGCTAACAATCTTAAAACTAGTTCTACAGAATACATAACTACTATGTATTTTTCCTACTCCTCTACTGTTATCTGTCATTTATGCATTCATTAACACGAATATAAGAACATACATAAAAGGTTTCAAGAAAAGTCTATATTGTCTATTCCTCATAAAAGCTCTTGTGCTTTTATACGCTATAATGTTACTGCGATTAATAGCCATTAATAGCCAGGTAGCCACCAACCTAACAAAACCAAAACGAATACAGTTTTAAACTAAGTGCATTGCTGCCAACTTACAAAATATTCATTTGGTTGCATAGTAAAAATAATTATTTCATAAGTCAGAAACACGCATGTGACACCCGTAATATAGCAACACCCATAGACTACGAAGACCGCTTAGCGTTGCTTATTAGTCTCCGTAGGCTACGGTGGCCAAAATTGAGAAAAAACTGTCCAAAAAATTAATTTAGCAAGTAGCAAGTACCAGGGCCTCATGAGTTACGAGGAGGTGTCGCTGATCGGCCGGCCGCGGCCCGGGGCGGGCCGGGCGCGTAACAAGGTATGCTCGCGCGTCTTGGCTATATACTTTTGCTGTAATTTGTTTACCTAAATTAAGATTTATTTTTGTTGACTCGTAGGAAAAATATTGTATGCAACGTTGTATAAGTAGGTCAAAAAATTCTCGTGGCGTATTCCTTTACAATGTTCGCCTACGCCTTCGGCTCCGGCTCACATTGTAACTCACGCCACTCGCCTTTTTTGACCCTTCTTATACAACTGTTGCATAAAATACTATAATATGT
Organism: Cydia pomonella; assembly: GCF_033807575.1. NCBI lineage: Eukaryota > Metazoa > Arthropoda > Insecta > Lepidoptera > Tortricidae > Cydia > Cydia pomonella. The sequence goes on along the minus strand of NC_084717.1, from coordinate 3,300,062 downwards.
CAATGTCATTATCATCAACATCACGGTTAAAGTAATCAATGAAAAATTTCCTACGCCTACCTTTATTGACAAACATTGATCTCCCTATATGATCTTCAATTACATATCAAATTACAATCTTTTTAAAATAAAATTTGTTTGACATCTTTTTTTGGCGAATAGTAAACGCAATATTTCTGGAATATGCATATGCATACAATGTAATAAAATTGTAAATGGTGGCATAATTGATTATGTCTAAAGCGTTCCGTGTTGATCGGTGTTGATGGTAATATATTTTAAATCCCGAAACTAAGCTTTAATAATACTGCCTATCTATAACATTGGTGATATAGAGAAACAACCCTTTCCTTTCAAATGTGTCTGTGAAACATCATCTACAATACCTACGTAATATGAAGAAACCGCAAACAATTCCGTATTCGTTCAGAAAAACACCGACCTAATCCCCAATACGCAAGTGAATTAAAACATGTCTTCTCAATCAATGAAATCGATATACAATTACCTCTTCCGACAAAGAACGACACGACAATTATTTCCTCAATGCCAGAAACTGTTCCCACTATTTTTTGTAACAACCATTAAATCACTTGTCTGTCTGTTACAACGCGTGGGGTCCGGAATCACACGTGGTACAATGCCCCAACCCTCGACCCGACGACCAACCAACCCTGACACCCCCTGCCCTTACAAACTCTTTGAAAAACTATCATAAAGACTTAACTCGAATGAAGTAGATAGTTCAAGATACATTGGTCCTGTTCAAGTAACAGATGTTGTAGAAAATACGGGTAAGTCTTTTGAAGTAGTTTAGCTCTCCAATAATAGTTTGATACGTGATCTAACTAGATGTTTATAGCTAGAAAGAAAACTAATTGCTTTGAATTGCTTCTGAAGTTTGCGAGAAGTCGTAAAAAGCTGGTTAAAGACGGATTTCTTAAACTCTTGGGATTAATTAGTTACAACTCATAAAAGCTACTTTGAATACTGAAATTGCTGAACTGCTATTAAACTAGGTATACAATTCATGAATAGAATAATAAAGAAATGTATCTTACTACATACGAGTATTATAATTTAGAAGAGAATAGGTACATTTAGTTTTTTATGTTGGCATCAATGACTTAGTATTGGATTCTAGATTAGGAATCTACCCTAAAAAAATATATCTACCTACCTATTTTAAATAAACGAGCATTCACACACAGCTAGAAACATTTATCTCAAAAATAACAAAACGAAAACAGCACGTGAAAAATGTATTGGAAAATGATTACTTACACTGCTTTTGCTTTAAAATTTCTATTTAAGGTGAACAAACTCAATGTGACTAGCGAAAAACAGAATTGAAATGAGTTCTATGAGGCTTTTCCAGTCTGCAACGTAGAGGGATTTTCATTCTTATTGCTGCTATTTTAGGGACGTTTATCGATTGATGGTTTTGCATCGCTAAGATATCCGAGTCTGTGAGGGAAACATTAGGAACGTAGACAGTCTGAAAGTAATGAAATTTTATGAGAGAACCTATTTTGCGTGAAATATCTACACAACTTTCCCGCGACACGGCGACGCCCGGTATCACAGTATATTTTTTCTCTTTTAGGGCTACTGCAAACAGGCAAAAGCATGCTAGATGTAGTTGGTATTAGAGACTAAATTCCTTTGCAATAAAGTCGTCATTATCATTCCATTAAAAAATTAGACGTTAATAATCATTTCACTTTGGTTCCTACAAAGAAATCGTCATTAAACTTCGTCCCCCGACGGCCACTCCTCTAAAAGACAATTCATTAGAACTTTAATTTAGATGGATCTGCGAAAAAATCCCCATCTTACGGTTGCTCATTCAGAAAACATCGCATTAAGTAATTTTTTCCACCTAAATCTAATGCTTGGGGTGGCATCCCATATGGTCCTCTGGGATCCGAAAAGATTTGGGAAATATGGTCAAAGAAAAATGAACCTTAATTTTTGGCATAGACAGTCAAAAATTCGTCAGTTTCTTCACCCTAAACTACTTAGACAGCTGCCAATGCACTATGCGATTGCAGCCCCGGGTGCAATATTGTATAATAATAATAAATTCAGAAAGACAAGGTAATATCGATTCATATGGGGCTGAGAGGGTTGTTGCAATTATCGTGGCCATTGTAACATGTTCATTGCATTGTAAATGCAATTTTGAAATGTTATTAAGATATATATGAGCAAAACATTTACACCCTTGTTTTACTCCAAAATACGATCGTTTGATAGTGTGTGCATTGCGAAGTACAGAATATTTAGACATTTTCATTACAAACAACGAAGACCTTTTTATGAAAAACATAATCCTTAAAACGTAAGATCTTATTTAAGGAAAACAATTGGGGTTGTAAACAGAAATGCAAAAGCAAAGACCGACTAGACAACAAAAGAACAGGAATCTTTGGTTTTTATTAACACAATAATATCGCCGTTTAAATTTAATATTCCACGCATGAAATTCCATTTAGCAAAGAGCTTTGCCTAGAAAGAATCTCACAAGAATCCGAGTCCTCCAGACGACAATGCTGCCACCATAATCTATTTGCTCGGAGCGCGTTGCACAATTCTGTGAACCACTCACAAAAGAGTGTTTACTTAAAACCCCTTTCACACCTCTATTGTGCCATCCGCAATTCCTCTGCAGAAGCTCTGGCGGCGTTTTGAATCCTCCGAGGCCGGTACGGATCAGGATTTTCGGAAGGCCCCTTGTAGCTGGTCGGGTTATATATTGAATAGCCGTAATGCGAGTTCTTTCATCTTTAAAAATGTTATAAGATTTTTTCCCGCGTTCGGTGATACCGGAGTGACCTGAGGACTCTTTGCGTAAGGGATTGAGCCACAACGAGCTTAAGGCCGATTGTCACTTGGTTGGAAAATTATAATTCCCAGAAGGTAAAATTTTCTGCAAATGTGCGAAAATTATCCAAAGCGACATCGGATTACGTATCGTGTTTAGGGATATGATTCGGCAATATTATAATGCGTCTTATAGCGTATAAAGAAGGTACTTTTATGTGGTCGTAAAACGCTTTTGTGCCTTTCAAAGGATAGGGCAAAACGGGAAAAGCAAGGAAAATAAGAATTCTTTAAGATCACGTGTAGCGTGCCAGTCACGTCCCGCACCGACGGTAAAGAGTGTGCTCTAAAATTTAATGGGACATAGCATAGTGAGCGTTACGCTAAGTATTATGTTTTTACAAAGCGAGGTTCCTAGTAAAGGTTACTTGACATAACATGGCGTGTGATAATTTCTTTGACAATGATAACGTTTACATGAGTAATGTGAACAACCCGCGTATACGACACTTATTTTTAATAACCATTTATCTACATTAGTCGCGTTTTTAGCGTATACATCATGACTGTCACTTTCTGACAATAAGGGCCGGTACAGACGGACTGCAACTCGACTGCAACTTGTATGGGAGCTGCATGCCGACTGCATTCCAACTGCAACGTCGACAAGTTCCCATACAAGTTGCAGTCGAGTAGCAGTCCGTCTGTACCGGCCCTATGTGAGTGCGAGAGAGACATGATAGACAATAAAATTGCGACTGTCTCATACGTAATACGTACTGGCCAATCGTGTTATAGAGGAAACACACAAATGTTTGCAAATACGACATAAAGCCAAGCCTGAATGATCAGGTCGGGACTAACAAAAAACATTTATCAACCAACGTGCCGAATGTTGTGGAAACAGTTACAATGTTTGTGAAAATTCGATCTAATAACAAAAAGCGTTTTTGAAAAAACAGAACACATTGTGGACTAGATTTATTTATCTATATTACTTATAATTTTAAACTTATTTTTAGAACTGATATCTGAAAGATTAAGGTTCCCAACCACATCGTAAAATCGATGATCAATGTTTCCCCGCGATTCAAAGTGACCCCAGTTTTGCGGTAGTATTATGTTTAGAACTTCTTAAAGGGGTGCTAGATAGAGTTACAAATAAACATAGCTAATTTCACACAAAAAATATTAAATGTCACATGATGTTCCGGTACACAAGTGACAAAAACTTTTAATTTACAAGCCGCGATTAACCAACGACCTCTGGATTAATCTTCGCTCCGTTCGCCCACACGATTTTTTCCCGACAACCCGAAGATATATTTCTTTTTCATTTTGTGTGGCGACGAGTCAGGGTGTATTAATGTGCAATTGAACAAAAAGTAACACCACCGATTATTTTAATAAATTTTACTCTAGTTTTACTAATGGAACGTGTGGAGGCACCTCTAAGTCAATACATGGAACCCCTAAACATTATTTATTTATTTATTTTAAACTTTATTGCACATAAAAAAGAGTACAACAGGCGGACTTAATGCCAAAAAAAATATAAAAAAATATGTTATAAATTTGTGGCATCGTTTTATGTTAAATGATAATCTCTTAATGTTCGTCCTACTAAAAACCCCACTTTTTTTTAATTTGAATAAAAACACATTGTTTTATGTGGCAGAGACAACATCAAGCGGTTGTCCTGTAGAAATAAATTAGTACGATGAAATAAGCCCAACCTACCCGGAGTGTTATGGAAACAGCCACTATCACAATGGCCGCCCCCGCACAATTGTTGCTAATGCCGTGTTCAGGCGCTTATGTTGCCGTACGTGAGTAACTTAAAACTTTGAAGGGTGCACGAGGTGCCGGGAGTGGAGGGGAAAGATATATGGGGTGGGGACGCTACGATATTAACTTGCGGAGTTAAAGAACGATGAGATGAGTTTTGAGAACGCGATACCGAAAAAATATTGAAGAAACTAGGAGCGGGTTCGAATTTTAAAATCTGTACCCGTACCATGAGTCACTGACAGTGTCAAAACGGACATATACGCTATCGAGAACGTAATCAACTGTCTATACATCTCACTCGCACTTATATGCGAGTGAGCGAGATGCCTAGAAAGTAAGTGTGAGTGATAACAAACGACTACCAGTGTGGTGGTAGCCAAACTGGTAGTCTGGCCCCGCTCAAACGGTATCACCAGGTTAGGGGCCGTGGGGTTGGATAACGATCGGTAGCGAAGAGCTGGCCCACACCAGCTGCCCACACCGTCCCCAAAATGACGGCCAACAGACCACCCCACCAGTCGGTGGGGAAGCGACCCGCGACAGCCGCCGCAGCCATTGTGCGGTAGCGGCCCCTCATACCCCCCTGACGGGGGGTATCGACAGATCACTCACACTTGTTATCACTCACAACGTAACTTACTGGCATTAATTATGTTAATGTGGAGAATACGAGCAACACCGGCTTGCGACACGTCGGAAGGGAGGATCCCACGCCACATCTTATGATACAAATCGTTCTGCCATTTTTTGCGGGGGGAACGTGCATACAGTCGCACTTCTCACTCACTACATACAAAATCCAATCTGTAATGACGACACAAATACATACAAAATGACACACGTCAAAGACAAATCTTGCACACCTCGATCTCTTTTTGTGTACGGACGACTCACAACACGCACCGCGCTATGCCCAGTTGGGCATTTGCTTAAACAGAGGGGAAATAGTGCGAATGCCAATTCCCTTCTCGGTGTTAGTCAAAATTCAAAATTCAAAATTCAAAAATTTATTCTGCAAGTAGGCCTCAAGGGCTCTTTTACAAGTCAATACAACATTTATAGTAACATCATATAGTGACATGAAAAATACATAACAACATTTATTAATACAACAGCCAATACCTGGGTAAACATTACATTATAATAATCTTAAAATAAATAATTAATACAATACAATAGAGATGTATAGTCTCTATGGTTAAAAACACATTAAATCTGGAGATGTAAAAGGTCCCCAATGTCAGAGTACTAATACTAATAAAATTTGGAGGTGTAAAGTCTCTCCAAGTGTCAAAATAAAATTTATACTAAATAAATAAACCGCGTCTGGACTGTTAAACTAGCAGTCTCATAAACTAATGCCACATTCTGTACATAACTAGTATGTACCAAGTCAAGTATATTATACAATATGACAGAGACGTATAGTCTCCACGGTTAATACATTAAGTTTGGAGATGTATAAGGTCCCCACGGTCTGAGAAAAAAAATAATACACAATAATAAGATTTGGAGGAGTAAAGGTTCTCCAAATGTCAAAGAATAAAAAAAATAAAAAAATGTATGAAATACATATTTCACGTCAAGAGACTGTTAAGCTAACAATCTTAAAACTAGTTCTACAGAATACATAACTACTATGTATTTAATATGTCAATGTCATCATCAAAATAACTAAAACATAACAAACATTAATACATAAGGTTGAACAGCTAGAAACAACAGCGCCATATGCCTCTCCGGAACACTGCACGCAAAACTATTACAGCTTTTGAGACTGGATACTTGGCCATGATTCCGTGTCTCCCAAGTAGTCATCTATTTTATAGTATCCCTTTTTGAGAAGTGCATTTTTGACGTATTGCTTGAATGAAGTATAGGACAGGTTCCATGCCTCTAAGGGTACTTTGTTATAAAATGTTACACAGTTTCCCATGAACGATTTTTTAACTTTCTGTAGACGAAACTTGGAGACTACTAACTTATGTTTATTTCGCGTATTATAACTATGGATATCGGACAGTTTCTTAAAGGACTTTATATTCTTATGCGTATACATTATCACATCTAGTATGTATTGTGAAGCTACTGTGAGAATATCTATTTCCTTGAATCGTTCTCTCAGTGAGTCACGAGAAGCCATGTTATAAATAGATCTGATTGCCCTCTTCTGAAGAACGAAGATGGTTTCTATGTCAGCTGCTTTGCCCCACGCCAGTATGCCATAAGACATAATACTGTGAAAGTAACTGAAGTAAACTAGGCGAGCTGTCTCCACGTCAGTAAACTGCCTGATTCTTCTTACTGCATACGCGGCAGAGCTCAACCTTTTCGCCAGGGCAGATATGTGAGGGGCCCATTGCAGTTTACTATCTAAAGTAAGGCCCAGAAAAACCGTATTCTCGACAAGGTCCAGCGTTTCGCCATTTAATGTGATGATAGTTTCAGATTTTCTTACATTCGGCAGCGAAAATTTGACACATTTCAATGTGAGAAGACGCCGTATAACATTTTTGATTGCGAAGACCAGGTCAAGAACCCTCGTATTAGTTAAGGTCCGACCGAGATCTCGGTCTCGGTCTCGGTCTCGGCATTCTCGGCCAAAAATCGGGCCGAGATCTCGGTCTCGGCTCTCGGCCAAAATGGGCCGAGATTCTTGCCGAGACCGAGAATGAGCAATGAGTTATCATTGGTGAATTTGAATTTTCCGCGCACGATCCCCGGGGTCTAAGCCACTCGTTGGTTGTATCGCCCGGTTGGTGTGACGTTTTTTGTGATTTAAATTGGTTTCATAGCCACATTTTAAGCCAATTACTTATCAAATACTAAGTGTTGGGATCGGATAGGCGCGGTTGCAAGTAATGACTTGTTCATTTGGTTTTTTTCGTTTTGTGGTAGTTGTTATTGATGAATAAATGGGTGTATATTGTTATCGGGATGTAACTTAGATTAACTTGTTGTGGGTGAAAGATAACACTGGATATTTTGATACTAAATATATTTGTGTCAAAGGGAAAAAGCAAAGCAGTAGGTAAGTACAAAACGACACCTGTGGCGGATATTTTGGGTTACAATATAGAACTCTTTATTTTAATTATTGTTATTTTACCTCTTTTTGTGCACATCCGTACTGAAAAACCGGCCAAGTGCGCGTCGGACCACGCATAATGCTTCCATTATTCCGTACCTTCATATAATACAAAAAAGCCGTACAAGCAAAAGAGGGTATGTTAGTGGCACTTTTGTCGTTTTAATAAGAAGATCAGTTTTTTTATAACTCTTCCATATTCAAAATAATTTTCCTGAAAAATTATTTGCTTATTTAGAATTTTTTTTAATGGTTTTGCTCTCCCGGTTCAAAAGTTAGAGGGGATCACACAATTTTTTTTAAATCGATTATTGTCAAAAGTATTTATTTAATAAAAAAAACGTTTTAGCAACCTTTCTGTATTTTTAAAGACCTATCTAATGATGAGCCACATGATTTTTTTTTTTTACTTTTTGTTACATTTATACGGAGTATATATTTGAAAATATATTTTACATTATTTTTTTCGAAACTAAGAAGCAACTTACATAATACATCTACACCTACGTTCCAACTTTGGTTATAAAATATACCGTATAGTTTTTGAGTAAAATGGCTGTGACATACGCATAGACCGACAGACATAGGACATGACGTAACTACAAGGGTTCGATTTTTGCCATTATGGCTACAGAACCCTAAAAATACTGTTTAATAGCGCTAGGAATTGATTATGATAACTTTATTCTGATAAATCGTCGAATTTCGATTATAAAAACAATTGTAGTGCAAAATTCGTATTTTTTCTCTATTTTATAAATTCTCGGTCTCGGTCTCGGTCTCGGCCGAGAATCCCATTGAATCTCGGTCTCGGTCTCGGTCTCGGCCGAGACAAAAAAAGCGTTCTCGGTCGGACCTTAGTATTAGTACACGTACTTTGCTCAAGGAAAGGTACCCAACTGTTCGGTTCCGATTTGATTTATATTTATGTATGTTATAGAGAAGTCTAAAATAACGGACACGTATTTTTTTTTGAACGGACAGTTGGGTACCTTTCCTTGTTAGACACAGTCATAAAAGAAGAGCTTCGCTACTTCTGCTCTACCGACCTTCTGTAAGTGAAATATGTGTATACCCCATTTCATTTACCATGGCGGGATTCCACTCGAGACGGTCACTAGGCGTAAACAATACAAGTAGTGCCAACAAAAAACCCGGCAAACTTTTTTTGCGGCGTCATGCTTACATGTAATTGCCCAGTCTTGATCCTTTTGTGTTATTATTTGACCACGCGCGCTGGCTTTGAAGAGCAGAGTTCGTAAAGAAATTGTTAAACAATAGATCAACATTATGGCTCTCTTTGTGCACTTTCAAGTGGAATCCCGCCATGGAAATGAAATGGGGTATACAAAAGTAAGAGTTCAAAGTGAAGTAAGCGTAATGCGAGATATCTGCGAAAATTGTTTATCAGGTTTCGAATTACTAGAGAAAACCCTCAAAGATTGCTATTCATATTTTTTTGGCATCCGTATTATCTAAAAACCGGCCAAGAGCATGTCGGGCCACGCTCAGTGTAGGGTTCCGTAGTTACTCTTCCGTCACAATAAGCTAAACTGGAGCTTAAAGTATAGTAAATTGTTAACCAAGGGATGAAACGGTACCTTTCACGCGAGTTAAACAAATAGGCAAATTTACATAATCAGTGCCTAATTAAAGTAAGTCTTTTTATTATGAAGGGGAAACTTTTTGCGATTTTTCAAAAACTGCCGGCTGAACACACCTTAAGTAGTTTAATAGCACCAACCAGTATAGAAGCAAATTAATTCAACATCGTCTCGCCGTTTTGCGTAACACGCACGAACAGTAATAACAAGACACGATGTAGTGTTTCTCATTATCCAATAATATTGACAGTACAATACAATGCTGCCAACAAAAAGTACAAGCGCTGCGATAGCAAAAACAAGCATATTGGTTATAGATAGCTATGATATGGTTATGTAACGAGGGCATGCAAGAAATGTTGTTATGATACAAGATAAATACCGAGGAAACAATGAAATTGACAAAAGTGGACGACCGCTACTCCATACAAACGTAATCCCCATTTTCCTCCTCATTTTGACATTTACGTTTGTTAAAAAGAGACAAAATTTAGCAGAGGCGAGAGGTTTATAAAAAGTTGACGAGTTTTATGAATAAGGGTGTTAATCGCTGATTACTAGAGTAGCTGAGTACTATTCTTACAAGGCGCAATAAATTTATTACGCACGACGATTTTTGGCAGTTATTGACCCCCTCCCGCCTATATATAAGAAACTCCCCTCTTCCAGTATTACAAAGAAATAAAAATATTGATACACATTTGGTTTGTTTTAGTTTTTATTTTTCGAACAAACCATTTTTAGAACGTTTATTTGTACAAAGGTACTGGAGTCCGTCTATGCTAACTCTGCACCGTGTTTGATAGCATAGAATGTGGAAGTATTATTTTAAACGTCGTAACTTCATAGAAATTTGAAAATTTTCGCAAGAACTATGTATACCCTCTCCCACCCCCTTGTAAGAAAAAAAAAGACACATTCGACCCCTTCTTTGCCTAAATCGTCCCACGTAATAGGCGCCCAAAGTCTTTCGTTCGGATTCTTCAATCACGTTTGATAATCCCAACATCTCCACCTTTCTTCCATAGTACACATATATGTAACACGTGACGCGAAGCCATTGCAAAGTTACTCCTGTACATTATGGTCGGTTCACATTATTCCAGTAGCATTCCAGTCCAGCAATCCAATCCAGTGCTGGAATGCTACTGGAATAATGTGAACCGACACTGGAATGCACTGGAATGTACCCATTCCAGTGAGCATTCCAGTCCAGTGACTGGAGAGACCGTCAACTTTTCATTCCAGCTAACCCAATCCAGCACCACTGGAATAGTGTGAACAGCCATTCCAGTTGCATTCCAGTATTGGATTGAACGTTGAACGGTGAATACGAGATTATTGTTTTTGGGGACAAGTTCCAAATTTTGATTAATAATGAAATTGAGTGAGGACCAAACTCTTCATTTTGTCTCTTTGTACAGAGAACATGCATGTCTCTGGGACATCACGTCGGATTTTTATAAAAACCGAGATATGCGCCAATCTGCCCTCCAAAAAATTCGCGAATAAATGCAAATAGAATGCAACTCTGAATAATGTATCACTTCGCTGGATATTGTTAGAAATTAATGATAACAACTCTTCAAAGTCTTGTTGAGTCATTCTCATTGCCAATCTGTATTCTGAGGGATCTTCTGACGCCAGCTGTCCCAAAAGCATTGTTGAGCCTCCTTTTATGTTTCTCTCGCTTATCCAATTTCTCATCCAAATCCTATTGCCCCGTTTAAATTCTTCTACTAAATCATTTACTTCTTGTAACAGTAGTAAATGAGCAGTTTTTAAACAATTTTTGAGTTTCTTTTTAGAAATCATTGTCACCAATGTGTTACCAATCCAGCTACTCTTAAAAGACTGGAATAATGTGAACGATATGCTCCAGTCCAGCACTGGACTGGATTAGCCCGCTGGATCACTGGACTGGAATAATGTGAACTGGGCATTAGGCAGTTTAATTAACAACCTCAACTTGCCCTTATTAACCGACTCGCTATAATTTCTCGTTTGGAACCGAAAATTGCTGTAATTTGGATTTTAGATCAATTGAGAGTTTTGAACAACTTTTAATTCCATTTCCATTTCTTTTAGGTCCTTAAAGTAAACATTACCAATCGTAATACAATACGCAGCAAGTTATCCGGAGCGAATTAACGAGACACTTTAATTAAAGCAAGTGTAAAGGATAGCGACGGAGCTAGCTTACGGCGTTGCCTGTTCACAAACCGTTTCGTTTTAGTGCTGATCAAATTACTTATTAATCATGGGAGAAAGTAAAGCTCACAGACTCCGTTGGTTGGGCCACCTTGAGAGAATGGATGAAGATCGGAACGTGAAAAGAGCGTACCTGGGTCGCCTAGCCGGAGGGCATTATATCGGATGCCCTAGGTATCGCTTGAGCGACATGGTGGAGGGGGATCTGCGCGAGCTTCGAGTCGACAATTAGCGAGAGGTCGCACAGGACCGAGAAAAGTTGCGCTGTCTTGTGTCGGAAGCCAAGACTCATTTTGGGTCGCTGAGACAACGGAGTAAGTAAGTATTGATCATTTTTTTTATTTTTATTAAATCATACTGTTCTTCCTTGTTGCCAATGTTGTTGTATTGTTATAAGTACAATGGGGCTCTGCGGCTACATGCGGTCGCATTTTTATCACTTGTCACTATGCCTGTCACGTTCTAACAAGTATGTAAGTGCGAAAGTGACAGGCATAGTGACAAGTGATAAAAAAGTGACCATACTACAGCCACTGGTCGAAAGGACCTGGTTAATGACAAGAAACCATAGAGAAAAAAAAAAGCTGTAGGTATGTTTTTTCAACCAAACCGTTTGTACTCGTACCTAATAAGATGATTTAATCCCTAAGCTAGTATCATAACCGTGATAGTAACTCTGTCTGTTACCTATTCACGCTTAAACCGCTGAACCGATTTAGACGTAATTTGGCATGGATTGAAGCCCGAGGAAGGGCATATGATAGTTTTATCAATCATCATCATTGCCATCCTACGCAGACCAAGTCGCGGGCAGAAGCTAGTCAATATTTAATATTTTGAGAATATTGTATGCGATTCACATCTGATTGTGCATGGTGTAAACCTATCTTAATAGCTAGAAGACAAACATACACCAGTCCGGTTGGGGTGAAGTGGATTTGTGAATAGCCAGCTGACGTTTTTCCTACTTACACTCTGATTTCAGTTGCTTCCAACCTGCAGTGTAAGATATTACTTTACCTTTGCTTATATTACTCCTTTCTAGCAACATATTCAAATTAAATTGGAAACACAGTGAAAAAACTCAACTCCACCAGATCTTTTGGCCTGCACCGTCCAAAGCAGACCTGGCGACAGACTATTATTGCAAAGGCGAAGGCTATTGGGAAGACTTGCGGCGACATCAAGCACGAAGCTCAAGAACGATCCAGATGGCGGCGCACTGTGGACGCCCTCTACCCCATCTAGAGGACATAGGACATTATGTCAAGTAAGTCAAGACACCAGATGTAGAAGCAGCATCCGTCTTGGCTGCAAACATTTGTCATACCTACTAAAATGACTCTGTATTGTCGACCGTACTTTTGGTGCGTTGTATTATGCGCTACTCATCATCTTCCTCGCGTTGTCCCGGCTTTTTGCCACGGCTCATGGGAGCCTGGAGTCCGCTTTGCAACTAATCTTAAGTATTGGCGTAGGCACTAGGATTTACGGAAGCGACTGCTATCTCATATTCCAACCCAGAGGGGAACTTAGGCCTTGTTTTGATTAGTCCGGTATCGGTTTTTGCCTTTACCGAAAAAAGACTAGTAAATATCAAATGACACATCGTACATAAGTTCCGAAAAACTCATTGGTACGAGCCGAGGTTTGAACTCGCAGTCCCCGGATTCGAATTATCCACTGCTATAGACTGCAAACTGTGCATCTCAAATCTCGTAGTTTGTAAGGAGTAACAGCTTTCACAACGACTTTGACAACAATACGAAACAGATAAACTAGTTACTTGTACTATAAACTATATTGCTCCACTCGGAACCATTGGCTTTGTTTCGTTCTATTCAAACTTTTCAATGGGATAGTAAACTAGATAAAACCAAAAACAACTTTATCTTAATCTTGGTTGAGTTTTTCAGACTCGTATAATTAAGTCGAAGCTCGAATCCTTTTTAACCTGTTAGAGATCCGAGTCTCTTGTGAAAACTTGAGTCCTTTTCAGATAACACTCATTTTATTTACAAAAAATGCGTTGTGTAAGATACACAATTCATACAATAACGCCTATTTTCTTTACTCTTATTTAGATAAAACCTATAAGATTGTTGACGGAGTCTCGAGTATATACCTGTTTGAGTTGCATTGAAATTACCTCAATAAAGGACTCGACTCGGGACTTAAGTCTTGGAAGTTGTTTTTAAGCGCTAAGCCTCATAAAAATGAGTCGAGATCTTAAAAAGATTCAAGGGACTTATATTCCTACCAACACACTACCTTCATATCAATTCTCTGAAATACGAAGTAACTGTAGGAAGTTTTTAATTTACATTAGGCTTAAATATTTTGTGAGGTGCCAAAAAAACTTGTTTTTAAACTCCTATGATCTCTCTTGGGATTGGTATCCGAGCCTGGGTTCAGCTTCCTTAATGAGCCATGGCAAGAAGGGACAACGGTAGCAAGATGATTTAGTAACTTTACATTGGTGATGTCATAGCGTTAGTATTGACAACCCAGTTAGCTTGAACCGTAGATTGGTCAGTAATTAACTTCTGTGACCGTTACAGTACACAATATTTAGTGTAAATCACAAAAAAACGACTTCAAAAAGGATAAAATAAAATTCCTCCCCTTTTATAAGCGCCTGCAACTGAATGCAGTGGAAATGAGAGCGTTGAGAAGTGTGTGTGGTGTGAAATTACAAGATAGAATTAGGAACAGTGCACAGTGTGATAAGGGACTGAACGAAGATGTAGTGACAAAAATTTTGAAAGGTATGTTGAGATGGTTTAGACATGTGGAAAGAATGAGTGAAAGAAGGTTAACAAAGAGAGTGTATAAGGGAGAAGTAGAAGAAGGAGCTGGAAGGGGTAGACCTCGGCGGATTTTCTTTGATCAAATCGGGGCAATCCTGAAGAAAGGCCAAGTCCAGAGCACCCTAAACCGACGAGCGTGTATGAAGAGTGTTATAAAAATGAAGGAAGCGAAAGGGGTATGTCAGGATCGTAGCAAGTGGAAATCCATGGTCTCTGCCTACCCCCGCGGGAAATAGGCATGATTATATGTATTTGTGTATGCTACTGATATGTTTAAAGAATGTCCAAATCGTTTCACACATGATGAACTAACAGACATAGGCATCAAAAAAATACGGTCGAATTGATAAATTCCTCCGTTTTTCGAAGTCGGTTAATAACTTGGACAGACGCAAATTCAATTATGCAGGAATGCAACTTCGTAAAAAGATAAACAATCTTCATTATTCAGTAGTTGCTGATAAAACTTTCTTCTTAAACCAACGGACCAGATTCATAATCCAAACTAATCTTAAGCAAGAGTAAAGAAGACTGACTTGTCAACAATGAAATATAACGTTCATGCAGTGAACATTCAATGGATACGCATACAAAATTAACCATGCACCTGGTAAAACAAAAGTTATTCAAACTTGAATCTTAAGTGAAAGTGTGAAGGGTTAAGGAGTTGTTGAACAAGTGAAACGGGAAGGTTAATCATGCATACATGTCGATGTGTCATTGACTTTGCTATTAGAATGTATAATATGAGCTCTGATTGCGGCAGTTAGAAAGAATTATGTAGTTGTTGCATTGCAAATTGTTGTCTATTTATCGTCACAGACCTAATGCGTATTGAACAGCTTAATAAACTTTTTAAAGCGATAAAAACTGAATTCTGATTTAAACTTACACGATTTTTAAACATTATTAAATTATAGAAACGGGACTTAATCGCGTATTGAGTTTTAAATTGACCTCCGACGTCTTTAGGACGGCATTGCCCCCGTGGTCTCGGAGAAGGCAACGCAACAGTCGGCAACGCTTAAGTGGCTCCTATGGTGTTGCTTATGTCCATGGGCGACGATGACCGCTTCCCATCAGGCGGCTCGTCTGCTCGTTTGCTGACTATGCTACCAAAGACCCAAAGAACGGAGGTAAATTTTAAACTCAATCCGCGAAGTCCCGTTTCTAATATTTAATTAAAAAACTGAATGTTGTAAAGTATCATTGGAACTTTGTACTGTCCCGCACTTTAATTGTTGAGCCATTTAGGTTTTAATTTACATTTGACATTTCATATCGTTAGTATTGACAGCCAGATTAGCTTGAACCTTAGATCGACAATTAGTCTGACCGTATCTACATGTATTTGGGTAATTATGTGATCATTCACAAACAGAATCCTTCTTGAGCTAAGTGGGGATTAGTAAATTTGTGTACTAACTCCCTATGGTATTTATTTATTTATTTTATCCGCCATCTTTTTTTTATATATTTTGTGTGATTGGCTGCTGGTTATGTTATTTTTATCAATTATTTGGTATTGAATATTTCTACTAGGTACCTACTCAAAGGTGCCTAGTAGAAATATTCACTACCAAATAAAAATCAATTGCAAGTGATACAAAACCAAGTGCACACTTAATACACACTTTATACAATAAAAATATCCAAGGTTTTTATTTTCATTCTGCTGCCATTTTAGTAGACAGAGCATGAGGGTAACGGAATTGAAGGAACGAAAAATGTATTTAAAAAATCTCCTATAAGGATCCAAAGAGGTCGTGATTCTGAGTAAAGATAACATAATAAATTCCAAATTTGTAAAATAAGTTGTAAAACTTGAAATAACGGCCCAAATGTATCTAATTACTCACCTCCCAAGAATTAAATACTAAGGGTTGAAAAACATGCCGATACATTAAAAAAAAAATGCAATCATCTGAACCAATGGAAAAAATCCAATAGTTGCCACGCAAACAAATCGGTTTTCACCACACCAGCTGGTAAAGGCTCTTTTGATTATTCAAGAACTGATGAGAAAGTTGCATAATATTATCCACAAAGTAACCTGATGCAAATTTTGAGTTGTTTCCTTATGTTGGCTGGGAATTGACTTATAAATGGTGATTTTGAATGATAAATATTCAATAACGTTCATTTGGATTTGACTTTGTTTGATATTTTACACTTAGTATTTTCCTTGGTGTGGTGAAAATTGTGTGTTTCACTCGGTGGCAAAATTTGTTTAACCCTCGTGCCTTGAAACCCTCGCAACGCTAAAGATTCCACTTTTCAAACCACTCGCTACGCTCATGGTTCAATTTTGGAATCTTTCGCTTGCTCGGGTATCAATATTAGCACGAGCGGTTAAACAACAACTTTGCTCCCTTGTATAACAAATAACTATTTCATTCGAACTTACATGTTAATATAATTAATGTTACCTCTTTCGCTTGCTTAGTTTCTCTTCAAGCGTTAGATCCGTGATACACATGGTGGGCTTCAATATCTTGCGCATATATCAACTACTCATTTCCAGTCGATCGCTTATTATATGCTTATTAGGCAAGTTCTTTTTAATAGCACGCGAGTCGTGTGTTACAACAATGGTAATAAATGAGGTTATAATTGTTTGGAGTGCCGATAAAGAAGACCATAGATGTGTCTGTTCCATTGTAATGTTGTTGTATGTATGATAGTTATTTATTACGCTGTGTGTAATTCATTTTTTGACCGAAAAAAGCGAAGGTTCAGCTTGGGTTTTTACCCAAGCTGAACTCTTTTTTCGGTATAGCAGTTTTCTGCTATCGAATGTACGGATGTTCTCTTCCACAGGTCGCATATCTCAACCGATTCCCGTGGTGAGCAGCAGTGGCAGCATGGTTCAATTTTTATCGCTTGTCACTATGCCCGTCACTTTATAGAATAGAATAGAATTTCTTTATTTGCTAGAATACGTATGGTACAAGATGATAACATAAAAGGTTTTACATATAAGTGTCAGTATTCAGTCGAAGACACGACATGCAAAATTAACATAAAATAAATCAGTATAGAAAAATTAAGAAAATAAAACAGTGGCTAAATTGTTCATAGTATAATAATAAAATCCACTTGTAACAATTTGAAAATGAAATAATAGAATGTCCAAGAATGAATAAAACTTATAAAACTAACATCGATAAATTAAAATTTCATATTAAAAGTCAAATTACAACATGGATGTCGTGTATAATTTATTTAAAAGTCATTGGGAGAATAAATTAAAAACTTTCGCACTAACATACTTCATACTTGTTAAAGCGTGACAGGCATGGTGACAAGTGATAAAGAGCCGACCATCTTAGCCCTACAGTAGGGCTAAGATGGTCGGCTCTTTATCATTTGTCACTATACCTGTCACGTTCTAACAAGTATGTAAGCGCGAAAGTGATGGGCATAGTGACAAGTGATAAAACTGGAACCATGATACCGCCGCTGGTTCGATAATTATATTATTTAATTGTCGATTCAGTTTTTGTAAGTTTTTAAAAATGGCGGAAGGGGTTTTGCCATTTCCGCCATTTTGAAAAAAATCCGAGCTTTTGGCGTTCACGTGGTACAGCTTACAGAGCCAAACTTGGATACCATAAGTAAATAAATTACTTCGAAATGATGGCTTTGCGTTGAAAATTGCGAAATATCGCATAGCCGACCTATGCCAGCTAATTCAATACGCCGTTTTATATGTACCTAATATGAATTCCGGAAAACTCATTGGTACGAGAATTCGAATCCACGACTTCCGATATGAAAATCACACGACTGGACTCCAGTACCCTTAATCTCATTCCCATAAAAACAAAATAAAAATAAGTCTCAATATTATACATTACGAAACCGTATTATGAAAATACGTAAGAACAATCAAGGAGTCCCAACGGTCCGCTTGCGTTTGATATCCTCAGTTCACACTTTAAAAACGAATGAACTAAATCTCACACTCTTTCAAATTGTATCTTTAAGACGATTATCTTTAGGTCTAGTTTCAAATGGATCTGTTTCCAGTATTACTAGTGAAGATTGTTATTAATAGCTGACAAATATCCACGAATTGCAATCGCGATTTATGAACTATCGACGGTTGTTTACGGCTGGGAAACGCGTGAGCATGAAATCGCATCTAAGTATCGTGGACACAGTTAACTGACCTTTTGTAGATCTTATTGCAACGAAATAAGGATTACCACATATCGGGGCCAGCTACAAATCGAACGACTACACCAAGAGTATACCATTGTATGCTCTTTGTATGTGCTTTTAGGATCTCAGTGCGAGTTTCTGTGTTCCCTCAATGTGAGGACAGAAGGGATAATATTAGACAAAGGAAATAATAATTGGGGATATATATGAACGTAGCTGAAAGCAGTGCACTTATTACGATCCTTGAATCAGTATTTACCAGTCTTATGGTCAATTCTTCAACTAACTACAGTAGTTCATAGTCAAAAAAACCGGCCAAGAGCATGTCGGGCCACGCTCAGTGTAGGGTTCCGTAGTTACTCTTCCGTCACAATAAGCTAAACTGGAGCTTAAAGTATGGTAGATTGTTAACCAAGGGATGAACTGTGGGTGTACGTCTTTTTACTATGAAGAGGAAACTTTTTGCGATAAATCAAAAACAGCTAAACTGATCATATCCGCTATAGTTTTCATTTAATGTCTTTCTTAAGCTCTACTACCACGATTTTTTTCATATTTTTTGGACCTATGGTTCAAAAGTTAGAGGGGGGGGGACACATTTTTTTTTTCTTTCGGAGCGATTATCTCCGAATATATTCACTTTATCAAAAAATGTTTCTTCAAAACCCCTATTAGTTTTGAAAGACCTTTCCAACGATACCCCACACTCTAGGGTTGAAGCGAAAAAAAAAATTCACCCCCACTTTACGTGTAGGAGAGGTACCCTAAAAAAAATTAAATTTTTAGATTTTATTGTACGACTTTGTCGGCTTTATCGATTTATATATCCATGCCAAATTTCAGCTTTCTAGCACTAACGACCACGGAGCAAAGCCTCGGACAGACAGACAGACAGACAGACAGACAGACAGACAGACAGACAGACAGACAGACGGACATGGCGAAACTATAAGGGTTCCGTTTTATGCCATTTGGCTACGGAACCCTAAAAATATCTAAATTTCCCCGTCACCAGCTCACGACCCAGAAATACTTAAAGATAGGTACAGTCACGGCCTTTAATTGTTGCGAGATTTACGGCCCGATTCGAAGAATAATTAAAACACGTTCAAGATCTTAGAAAGATCTTTAAAAGGTCGATAACTAAACGACATGTCAAAATTGACGTTTATTTCGATTCCGCTGTGATCCCAATAAGATCTATCTACGATATTTCTAACGTGAAAGTGACATTGGTCGCCCGAATCGAGCTGCTTCTGTCAATTATACGACACAAACGATATCTAAATGAGAACTTATCGTTATCGAATCTCATTCTTTGAATCGGGCCGGTTTTCTTTACATTGGAGATGTCATAGCGTTATTGAGCACCAAATTAGCTTGAACCGCAGATGGGTCAACAATTAACGTCTGTGACGGTACTAAATAACCCCTTACGTCTAGATTCAGTACATAAATAAACACTGAACCTATTATAAAGACACATCAGTATGCAACGAGCATCGTTTCGCATTCGCGTTGCAACATGTCATACTTTAATAGATTCCGAATTCGTCACGACCCGCCGGCGACCGTTTTCGGAAATATGTTCTTGCGGTTGAATGGAGAATTTCAATTGTCTTTCATTTATTGTGGTCGAGGATGAAATTCCAGCAAATGATAACTTATAAACTTGGATATAAGTAAGCTGGTAATTTGGAAATTAAAAGTTCCTATGGAATAAGCAGATGTCTAAAGTAAGGACGCTAAGAATGAATAATTTCGTACATTGACCCGCCTGTTCCCATTTCTCTCGCACGCGCATTGCTGACCCGCTCGCACAGTGTCATTGCCCACCAGAATAAACTATTACTATTATACTGGCTCTGTGAGCTGTAGGTCTCACGATAAGCATAATGTTTTAATTTTTATTTGGGCACAAACGGTACAAGTTTCTTATAGCTAGTATCTATACATTTCATTTCTAGCATTTCATCAGGTGAAACGCCTGAAACGCCATAAACGGATTACGCAATTTACACATTACGCATACTTTGTGGACATAAACCCCCTTATTCATAAACGTGTACTAAAGTTACGATGCCGCTAATAATCGTTTGTCCCTTTCCATCGTACCAATACGTCGGAAAGGGACAAACGATTATTAGCGGCATCGTAACTTTAGTACACGTTTATGAATAAGGGGGAAAGTGGTAAGGCGCGTGTTTTTTACATGTTCATTTTACAGCTGACGGTCTTTCCACCGCGATACAACCGGTTAACGGTTTTTTTTTAATTTGAAACAGCATCTAAACTATCATCTGACAAAGTATCAGCCGGGAGGCGATGACTGACGAAATATGCTCCTGGCCCGCGATCTATAATGGCGCAAATCCTTTGTGCTAATATCCGTTATTTTGAACATGTTGCAAAAAACGAAAACATTATATGTAACTATCAAACTCGGTTAACTTATGCGACCGGTAAAGGAGAATATCCAGACATGCGTCGCTTAGCTTCAAACCATTGACATATATATGTAAGGATGGGCCTTACGGACACAATAAGAATACGGCCAGTACAGCGGTGTCACGCACGCACACGAATTCGAGCCTAACCAGTCTAACGCCGCAACGTGATTGGTTGATGAGTTCGCACCACGCGCGCGATTGGTCGCAACTAGTTTCGTTAGACTGCACGATTGACTCGAATTCAAGAGTGACGCCACACCATTCCCAACTAGCGTCATTCTTAGTGCCCGTAAGGTCCGTCCTTAGATATATATATATATATATATCAATGCTTCGAACTCGAATAAATCCATTCGATTCGAGGAAATAGCTACCCTATTACCTTTTGTTAATACCAAAATCTATCCGAGTTTCACGTTAAGCGACTCACATACGAAAGAATTTAATGCCCAAGCTGAAACTGAGACCTTCGCTAACGCTCGTTCAATATATCGGCTAAGCTGATGTATGTGGGATAGTTTGAATATTTAACCGAGTGCGGCGCGACGCGGCCAGCAGACTGTCAGCTCACTAATAATTCACGCCGGTAAAATGTTAATGGACTGTCTGTAGTCAGTGATATTTCTGTAGTCGCCGATGAACGGCCCGATTCGAAGAATGAGATACGATAACGATAAGTTCTGGTTTAGATAAGTTCCCATTTAGGCAGTGTCTTACCTGAGCGAATAACTCGCGAACACGAAGCGGCGCGGCGCGGCGCGGGTGAATTTAATCCTTTGATACCTATGGAAGTGTCCTACGTGGGCGATCTCCGAATGCCGTTGGACTGCCGCGCCGCGTCGCATTCGCGAGTCATCGCCAACGTAAGCTGCGCTGTTAGATATCGTTTGTAGGTATGTCGTATAATTGACAGAAGCAGCTCGATTCGGGCTACCAATGTCACTTTGACGTTAGAAATAACGTAGGTAGATCTTACTAGGAATAGCGGAATCGAAATAAACATCAATTTTGACATGTAGTTTAGTTATCGATCTTTTAAAGATCTTAAACGTGTCTATCATTCTTCGAATCGGGCCGAAAGCCTATTTAGAAAGGCAAATATGATAATAGCTCAACTAAAATAACTGTCTGAAAAAAAAACAGTCTATCGTGTTGTAAAAACTGTTCAGTTTATAAAATAATAGTTTTTTTTTTTGGAGAAGTTTTTTACTCCATAAAAATTGCTTTCATATGTACACCGTGTCCAATAAGTTCGAATACAAACTTTTAGCACTTGCTGTATAGACATACGGATCGCTGGATATAAAATACTTATTTTAATTTAAAAAGTATATTGACATAAACATAGTACTATAATTTCATGAGTCACGTATTTTTAGTTTGGCTTGAATACACGATGAAGTACGTTAGTGAAGAAATTATTAGAAAATTCCTTAAAGGCGACAGGCCATGTGCTATATTCAAGGCGTTACAACCGCATGGAATTAAACGGAATCTGGTTTATACTACTATAAAAAGGTATAAAGAGATCTCTTCTACAGAGGACAGGAAAAGATCCGGTCGGCCCCGCTCAGCTAGAACTGAAAAAGTGGTAAAGGCTATAAGAGAGCGAATTCGGCGGAAAAAACACCGATCTATTAGAAAATTAGCTGCTGATCTGAAAATTTCCAGGGGATCTGTACATAATATATTGAAAAAAGATCTTGGATGTCATGCTTATAAAAAACGAAAAGTACATGGCATTTCAGATGCAACCAAGAAATAGAGAGTAGAAAGATGTAGCACCATACTTTCTTGGCACGCAGGTGACGAATTTGTTTTCTCAGACGAGAAACTCTTTGTGTTAGAGCAGCCTCATAACGCCCAGAACGACCGGTTGTGGGCAGCACGGATAGAAGACATTCCAGAGTATGAAAAGAATGTGCCTAGGTTCCAGAGCTCACCATCAGTGATGGTTTGGGGTGCTCTTTGTAAGAGGGGCAAACTGCCTCTATAGTTTTTATTGATAAAGGCGTCAAAATCAATGCGGCATACTATAAATCGGAGGTTTTGGAGAAAAATGTTGCTCCAAATTTAAAAAATATGTTTGCAGACGATTATTATGTTTCCCAACAAGACGGAGCTCCGTCGCATACGGCAAACGCTGTTCAAGCTTGGTGCAAGGCTAATTTGACCGATTTTTTGCCGAAAACTGAATGGCCACCAAGTTCTCCAGATTTAAACGTACTAGATTATTTCGTATGGTCATACATGCTCTCGAAACTAAATAATTATAAAGTCGCAAACCTGAGCCATTTTAAAAAGGTTATCATGCAAATATGGGACGATATGCCGATGGATGCGGTGCGTGCCGCTTGTGACTCTTTTGAGAAACGTTTGAAACTTGTAAAAAAAGTTAAAGGTGGAGTTATTCCAAAACATTTGTTGTAAATATTGTATATAAATGTGGCTTTCATTTAATATAATTTTCATAACATAAACTACGCGTAAATTTATTTTATTAAGGATCATAACTGTATTCGAACTTATTGGACACGGTGTATATGACCCGATTTTGATTTTGTTTTTCTTTCCTTCATTTTTATCAGATTTTGATAAAATTGGGGGATATATAGTGTATTCTGTACAGTCGATATCAGATATATCGGAGCGGCCAAGGTGCTCACAAATATCTGAGCATGCCTTATTGCCAAGGCGATAGAGTGCGTGTTCAGATATTTTGAGCACCTCGGCCGCTACGATATATCTGATGGCAACTGTACAACATAACCTACAAAATCTATGAAATTTTCCTAATCGAAAACGTATGGAATTTTCATAACTCAACGGAAATTTACGTAGATTTTTGTCTTAAATCGGGAATTCGTGTTTATTCCGACCAGAATTAGGAGCCCTTCAAATTTGAGCATATTAATCAGTCAAAAAAATTAAATCGACACAAAAAAACTGGCCCATATAAGCCCGTGCTATGAAAATCTATGGGGAGTAAAATCAAATGTTACGTTACGTTTCGTCATCAACTTATATTGCGCATCCCCTAGCACACAGTGTGCACGGCTGCATGGACATGTCAAAAAATAATAACTGTCATTTAAAATTGATAGAAAACTCCAGTCGTGCGTCGGACCAGACGCATCACACGATTTTTGCACAAAATTGGCATGAAATAAATGTATATCGATGTAAGTATCGGCTAAGCTGATGTATGTGGGATAGTTTAAAAATATATATATATTATATATATATCAAAGCACACGACTTCCGTTGAAGAAATCTAAATTGTTTCTTAGAATATATGAATTTATTTACTTAGTTGCGACGAGACAATAGTATGAGTCAATTTACTTAGAAACACGTCTGGCGCATTTGTTGGTTCACGTGAGATCTGTCAATAAGCTTACCGGCATTATTAAATATAATAGGCCTAACTTTGCTTTAAATACCAACGAGGGGAAACTATACTAATTTTATAAAATTGCAAATCAAATCATGATTTAAAAGTCGACAGGAAACAACTCCCAAATTTGCATGAAATTACTTTGCCACTCTTGGTGTGGATAAAATGCAACTTTCTTCTTTCAAGACAGCCTGTACAAACTGGTGTGGTGAAAAATACTAGTAGTAGGATAAAAATAACAACACAACGAACCACAAACATATTGCAACCGCACTTTCCTTTACGTGTTATAAAACAATGGAATATAGCGAAGTTTAAAAACAGGCATTTGTTTGGTACCGACACGAAATGCAGGCATCATGCGCAAGTAGGTCAACTGCAGCTGCAGTCTGCACGTACAACTGCGTCATAACTAGCAGACTTACAGTAAGACAGCTTGTACATATAAATCGATTGTATATATATACTTTCACAGCATAATGTCATATGCAATTCTAGTCTGGAGTAAAGCTGCCGATATAAAATAAATAAATTAGACACTTCATGGGTGACAATAATTCTGGCGCAGGACAGGGCTCGGTGCATTATTGAATAATGAATATGTACTTACAGGATTCTTCTACATTTTTTTTCACTTTTTTTTTTGTAAAAATCGATAATAAAATATTATATGAAACTTGTATGTTAATGTTAAATTAAGTTGTGCAGAAACTTTACAAATACTAAAAACAGAATAAAATAAATATTTACGAGTAAATGGAGCTCCCATATAACAAAAGTGATTTTTTGCCGTTTTATTGCCGCGTCTTAATGGCGCACTGTGGGCTGAAATTCGGCTTTCATTGAGATAGAAACCGAAGTTGTTATTTTTACGTTACGTTTTTTGATTGAAATGGGTTTTGCTCAGTGTGTTTATGCTAAGTTATAACTAGTTATAAGTTTCACACGATTTGAGTTGAAAATGGTAGAGTTATGATTTTCCATTTTCAACTCAAATCGTGTGAAACTTATAACTTAGCATAAACACACTGAGCAAAACCCATTTCAATCAAAAAAATCTTAAAATGTTGAATTTGGTTTTTGTGCTTTTTCCATAAAAACAATTAATGATTTAAAAAAAAAAACCGCACCCGTGGCGGATATATGCCAAAAAATCACAAATAATTCGTAGTATAACCACCTGCGAGGATATTACGGTTTGTTTTGCGGTTCTTGAGTAATGATGATTTCTTGTTCCTGCTCCATACATTTATTTTGAAAAAAAATCGTAACTCCACAATTTTCATTCCAAATCGTCTAAAATTCATAGGTTACCATAACAATGCTGGGCAAAACCTATTTTAATCAAAAAAACATAAAACTAACAACTTCGGTTTCTATGTCAATGAAAGCCGAATTTCAGCCCACAGTGTGGCGCGGAATTCTTCGTGCGCGAGTCCGACTCGCACTTGGCCGGTTTTATTTATAATTTACCTATGACGATTTAAAAGAGCTTTTATAATCTTACTTTAATAAATAATGATACCTTACTTTACTTTACTCTGACCCAGGTACATTTCGTTCCTCAAGGAGCAACATTGTGTTTAAGACCCAGGAGAGCGGAATCGGCAAATTTAGATGAAATCTTTACACACCTGCATTCTCCCGGGCTCTTTTGTTGCAATGACACAATTTCCCATACTGCAGTACTTTAGAAAATTACGTTTTCAAGACGATCGTCTTTCGACCCTAGGGCAACATTTAGGAAAACTCTTTGTGACTTAGTTGAGCGCGCTGAAAAGAATACTGAAATGGAACACAGTATAAAGATATTCTTTTGTGTTAATCTAGCCTCCGCCTGTAAGTTCATCCGTCTAAAAGAGGTTGAAGATCCTTTCAGGGATTGAATTTAAACAATATTTTTACCACAATTGCTCTTAAAATCCTGAATTTCGACCTATGGCTATAATGCACGTACGAAATTAGGCAGAAGTTTTATTTGCCTCCCTTTTCTTCCTCACAAATGCGATCAAAACATTGTGCGTGCCAAGGGTGGTACAAGAATTACGAACTCGTGTTAATAAACCCCTCGCCTTCGGCTTCGGGCTTCAATTCACACTCGTTCGAGAATTCTTGTTTACCGCCTTTATTACACAATGTTGGTAGAGTCACGGACATTAATTGCTTAGCCATTTAGGGAACTTTACATTGGAGATATCAACATCTAAGTAAAAAGTAGATATTAATTTGTTAGTTATTAGCAGGTACTTTTATTAGTACGAGTAGTTAAGGCTTGTGCACAAATCACGCGAGGTTTTTTCGGCTCCCCGCCTTGGTGATATTTGGTGAGGTTCTTGGCGAACCCCCCCCCCCCCCACATAACCTCACGTGTATTTTTTTTTCGTTCGACCTAATTTTGAGCTAAATAGTATTGTATAGTGTAAATCTTGTTTAGACTCGCTATTTTGAAGTGCCAAGTGAAGAGATATATTTTTTCTTAGTTTCGTTCACCGTAGAAATATACAAGTGTGGTTTTCTTATAACAGCCCCCCCCCCCCCCCCCCCAAAGTGATCTCTCGTGATTTTTTCGTGAACCCCCCCTTTCCCCCTATCGAACCTCGCGTGATTTGTGCACAAGCTAGTAGTTCAGGTAGTTCTTTGTTGTTGTTGATTTTCTTATGTTTTTCATGTATATTCAAACACAATTCTGTACTGTTCATGAATAAAGACTATGACTATGACTACTATGACTTGTGCTTTCTCGACATTATGAAATAAGTTACAAAATAAAAGCTGGTTACTTGGTAAGAGTAGCTATAAAACAGCAATTCGTTTCCATTTTAATTTAAATTCACGCTTTCGCGCATTTAGTCACGCCGTATAACAAACAATGCGTAACATGCTTTCAATCTTGAAGCAAGCTTATTGATATATACCACATTTCATATACCATGGAGGGAATCCACTTGAAACTGCACAAAGATAAGCATAATGTTGATCTATTGTTTAACAGTTGCTTTACGTTGTTTAAGTTACACTATATCAGACACGACGCCGCCAAAAAAGTTTGCCGGGTATCTTTTATTGTCACTACTCGTATTGTGTACGCCTAATCACCATCTCAAGTGTATTCCCGTCATGGTATATGAAATGGGGTATAATTGCGACATACAAACGCGCATTCGAGGAAACGAACTCCCATAGATTTGTCGACATTTACTGCTGTTGCACGCCTCCATAGGCAACGGTATCCATTGTTAGGTACAGAGGCATCAGGTGGTTTACTTGATCGACGATTGGCCCTAGTCACACCTGATGGAAAGTGAAGACAGGGCCTAAAATGGAGCTCACCAGTTCAGTAGTAGACTCCTTGCGTTAAAGAGACCGAGGTCATATACGTATTTATCAGGGAATACAGATGGCGGGAGCGCATTTCATCCTTTCGTATTGCGTACCAAAAAAGAGGAGGCAAACCGTTTGAACCGTTTGTGTCGCAGCATAATAAAAATGTACATATGTACACTCTATACCTAGCATTTTCAGAGGAAACCATAAGGACCATCAAGAGACTATACTTGTCGCAAAACTAAGTGGCGAGTCAGGTCATAATGACATCTCTTTCACTCTTAGTTGGTCTTAACAAGGGTAAAGGAGATAGCATTATGATCTCAGTTGCCAGTTAATTTTGCAGCAAGTATAGCTAGACATGTCAACAGTCAGATTCGGATTGTCTTTTGCCTGTCACAATCAGATCTGATTTTAGATTTCCACTAACTGTTGCCACATGAATTGAAAAAAAAATTGTACTACCTAGATTAAAAGAATTTACAGGCAGAAATAAGAAACGCACACCTAATGTGTTATTGAACAAGAACAATAAACTAGTAACTGATGAAGAAGAAGCATGTGAGGTGTGGGAAGAATATGTGCAGAATCTATTCAAAGATGACCAACGAGAGGGTACATGGTCAAAGGAAGACAATATGGAAGGACCTCCTATACTTAAGTCTGAACTGATAATCGCTCTAAAACGTATGAAACTTAGAAAGGCAGTGGGTCCGGATGGAATAATAGTGGAAATTCTAAAACTCATGCATGAATATAATATAGAAGAGATTAATAATTTATTTAACAAGTTGTATAATTCTGACGACGTGCTGCCTGAAGACTGGCTAGTCTCATTATTCACACCTTTACCAAAAAAAGCTAATGCGAGATCCTGCGGTGACCACAGAATGATCAGTGTAACAAGTCACTTCCTTAAGTGGTTTTTGAAAATACTGCATAGCAGAGTATATAGAAAAATTGAAGAGAATATAAGTGAAACGCAGTTTGGTTTTAGAGCAGGCCTTGGTACTAGGGATGCTTTAGTAGCTGTAGTAAACCTAGTTCAGAGATGTAGAGATGTGCAGAGGGATGTCCATCTGTGCTTTATAAACTTTGAAAAAGCCTTCGATAACGTACAACACAATAAATTATTCCAAATTCTAAAATCGAGTGGATGGGATGGGAAAGATATACAATTTATTAAAAACCTATATTATAATCAAAAAGCAAAGATACGAGTAAACAATAACATATCAAAAGAAGTAAAGATAGAAAAAGGTGTGAGACAGGGATGCATTCTCTCACCCTGTTTATTTAACATTTACTCGGAGACTATTTTCAAATTGGCACTCGAGGATCTCGACGTGGGCATTCGTGTGAACGGTAAGTTTATAAATAACATACGCTATGCCGATGATACTGTTCTTCTGGCTGAAAACCTCGATGACCTTCAAATAATGCTTGATAAATTAAATGATGCACTTCAACAGTATGGTTTAAAAATCAAAACTAAAAAGACAAAACACATGGTCGTTAGTAAAACAAGTGCACAAACTCCCCCCTTAAAACTAGGATCACATAGTCTGGAAAGAGTTAGTAAATACAAATACCTCGGCTGCTGGCTTAATGAAACGTGGGATCCTGAGCAGGAAGTTAAAACTAGAATAGGTATTGCCAAGAGCGCCTTTCAAAATATGAAGAAACTGTTGACCAACAGGAAGATTAATTTAAACTTAAGATGGCGAATGGTGAAATGCTATATTCTTCCAATCCTCATGTATGGCTCCGAAAGCTGGACGCTAAGGAAACATTTGATCTGTAAATTACAGGCTTTTAAAATGTGGATCTGTCGTAGAATGCTTAAGATAAAATGGACCGACAAAATTAGTAACGAAAGAGTCATGTTATTAATGAAGAAAAAGGTGGAAGTCGTAACAACTATTAAAGAAAGGAAAGCTACATATTTCGGACATATATATAGAAACTCAAAATATGACTTATTAAAACTAATTATTGAAGGGAAGATTGAAGGGAAACGAGGACGTGGGAGAAGGAGAATATCATGGACAAGAAACATAAGAGACTGGTTGGACGTGGGCAGTACAGAGAAACTAATTCGCATGACTTCAGATAGAATGGCATATAGACATAAGGTCGCCGACCTCCGGGATGGAGAAGGCACTTAAAGAAGAAGACTACCTAGATCTAAATCTAGATCTGTTCAGAACTGATTTTACTAATAAACAATGCGACCCTGAATTCAATCACAAACTTGGATCAAATGTGACGTTATCTATGAAAAGGGACCTTATTGTCGATGGCGCTTACGCCGTAATAAACGATGCTCCGATACAAATACAACGCTGCGCGACGCAGTGCGGCGTAAGCGCCATCGACAATAAGGTCCCTTTTCCCAGATAATGCCACAAATTATTAAAATAGGGCTCTACAGTAGGTAGGTAATCGAATCAAGCTTAAAAACCTGTCGGTTCCTTTATACGTTTAATATTGTTGGAAAGTACAGTACCAAGTCATTAGTTTTTGTCCTTACTTTTTATAACCCCCTGTTCCCGAATAAAAAGCTAATAGGACCAATTTATCACAGAGTTAGAAAGAATAAAACAAAGTATAGATTAATCACCGTCAACTGAATGCATTACCTCAAAGACAGTTCGTGCTCACACAAAGTAATCTCTTAAAAAAAAAGATGAAACAATGCGTCCATGCAATGGCGCCTAACTCAGTAATTACGTGACACACGCACACATACATAAGATTACACATAGGTGTAGTCTTAGCTCATTGGTCTTTGAAGTTTTTTTTCGGAGGTACCGTCGGCATCAAAAGTTGTCAGGATGAAAAGTATACGTACTGTAACGAGGGAATGTGGTCTATCTGTGGTGGGGAATATAAACGCAGACGTAGATTTTTGATATTAAACAGGGTGTCCCAAGACTATGGGACATCAAGGGAAAGTACCTTAAATATCGTAGATAGGATAAAGAAGACTACGTTATTTTTAAAAGTCAGTAATTCTCAGCACTGTTTGGGCTATCAAAATCGCTGCCAACTTAGCTTGGTCTAACTCTTATGTCCTTGCTATGTTTCCCTAACATCTGATTATGGCGTGGGAACTGCAGGTACTATGTAATATAAAACACAACGCCATAATAAGCTGGGGAGAAAAAAAACTGCAGTACATGTCATAATAGCGAATTGTATGAGATGTTAGGGAAAAATAAAAAATAATAATATTGAATTTGAACATCTGATTATGGAGTGGGTACTACAGGAACTATGTAATAAAAAACAAAGCTGGTGAGAAAGAACTCCAAGCACAGTTGTCCGTGTCATAAGAACAAATTACACAGGCCAATATGAGATAGTTCCAATCTCCTTTAGAGGACCTTAGACGACCTGCTGGATTGCGCATTATGTCACTCTTCGACCAAAAACGTCACATTTGACACTGAGAGCTCAGTATCCAATTGGCCTGACAGTTATTTGCAATTTGCACGACCTCTGATTAACTCTTCATAGAAGTTAGGCATCACTTCACAAAAAAAAAAACAAGACACCTGCCACTGCCAGTACTACAATACAAAGCATTGTAAGAACATCAAGTTCATATTAGTATCGAGTAAGCTAAAGTAGTTCACATATTTGTGACGTCGACTGTACGGACCCATTCCGGTGACCTTGATCGCGCACACGCAGCGTTACGCGCACGGAATGCCGCTTTCGGCAAATATTATGACAACTGACAAATCGAATGCTAATAGATCGAACGAAATATGTCACGCACGAGTAGACTGACGTTCTGAATTGAAATGTGGGTGAAATAGGGGTGTGAAAGTTGGATAAAGGAGAGCGTAGTTTGGGGGGTGACTTTGACTTGCAGCTACGCGTAAGAAGCAAACTGAGATTTGTGAAATATGATAGCAATGTTATTACAATCCTTTATTTAACTTGTTCGGGTAAAAATCTAGAAAGGTAAATTAGATCAACTTCCCATTATTCGAATGTGCTGAAACTTCACATACATAAGTATGTAAGTTGGGTGAAAGCGCTGGTGGCCTAGCGGTAAGAGCTTGCGACTTGCAATCCGGAGGTCGCGGGTTCAAACCCTGGCTCGTACCAATGAGTTAAAAGTAGAAATATCATTTGATATTTACCAGTCGCTTTTCGGTGAAGGAAAACATCGTGAGGAAACTGGACTAATCCCAACAAGGCCTAGTTTACCCCTCTGGGTTGGAAGGTCAGATGGCAGTCGCTTTCGTAAAAACTAGTGCCTACGCCAAATCTTGGGATTAGTTTTCAAGCGGACCCCAGGCTCCCATGAGCCGTGGCAAAATGCCGGGACAACGCGAGGAAGAAGAAGTAAGTTGGGTGACAATGCAATATTATGGTACCATCGAGCTGATCTGACATATATTCCTGTGTCTCTGACAAAACAACACAAGCTGCAAAATAATATAGACAGTTTTGTGCAATGTTTATTATCTCATACATGTTTTAGCCCTTACGTAGATAAAAGTATAATAAAATACGAGTAAGTACAGAGGAAAAAAAGGGATATAAATAATTCCTGACCAGTATTTTGAAATACTGCTATTACACACTGTCCATTTTTACTCCATATTTTTATTACCATTCGTGAAATTTCGTAGAATACAATATCTATCAAATATGTTTTATAACAGTGAGCGTATACAAATGAAAATAAATTGCGGAGAATATAACACTAAGAGGATTATTGAAGACGTATTCGATCATAAATGGAATCGAATATAAACGTTTATGCTTTCAGTAAAGAGAGCCCCGGTGCCCCAATAGACAACAAAAGATCGTAGGACTTGGCGCAAGACAGTGAGGACACCCGACCCCTCAGGAGAGGAGGAAGAAGAAGAAGATACTCTCTGTAGAAAGTTCTTTATGACGAAATAATTATTATATCTTGATTTATCTCAGCAATTTAAATATTAAATAAAAAGTATTGTTTGGTGAACTACAATGTCGACACTGACATAACCAATCCATATCGTATCTATGGATTTTTTTAACATATCCTAAAATTCGAATCGGACCGCTAATTGATAAGCGATGCGTCACCTTAAGGTTCATGTACAGACATAGGAATCTGTGGGGCAAAATTGTTTGACAAGTAGGGAGTTCCTGTATCGATAAACTCGACTATCGATGCCAGTTCTATATACTAGTTAGTTATTATTTAATTATTTTTTTACTCTTAATAAAAACATGTTTTTACAAGCAACCCTTGAGTGACCACTAATAGTATATAGAACTAACATCGATAGTTGAGTTTATCGACACAGGAACTCCCTACTCGTCAAACAATTTTGCCCCACGGATTCCTATGTCTGTTCATGTCCTACCTATCCTATAGTACGTAGTAAGTTCGAAGAAATTTAAATCATTTTCAATCGGATTAGAATTGCTTTTGTTTTGTTTCCTTCAATTTTCAAATAAAGCACTATGTACTACACTAAAGGTTCAAATTTCACAAGCAAATCCCTTTTTTCTAGTACGGTCACGTCTGAAAATATAGATACGAAACAAGTGCCAAAAATATGTATACACGACTTTACTACCCATATATTATTTAGTGTTTACATATTTTTGGCACATTTTTCGTACAGATATTTTCAGACGTGACTGTACGACCGGGCTGTAGGAGGTTAAGCATGACGAACGCATAAAAAGATAACACAGTTTACAATCATACGAACAACCGGGTTAAAATTATTATCGTTGTCTTTTTTTTGTCCCCAAAAATGTGACAGAGTGGAGCTTTTTGTATAAGATGAAATTTACTTTTTCTTGTGTAAAATATAATCTGAAGCTAGAAAACCAGCACTCTACTTTTACAAGCGTGAGAGTGGTCAGTAACAAGCCAACGAAAATAATTTAGACCCACCGCGTCGAAAAGTAAGGAATCTCAAAACTTTGTATAAATACGAGAACTGTAAAAAATATCGAAAGCATACGATCCATCAATAGTCATAGTTGTAGCTGATAAAATACGGCATTTCGTGAAACAAAGATTACCTTTGGCGGGATTGGTCCTTAGGACCCAAGAATGGATTTAAGAAGTGGGGCCGCCAAGATTTTTGATGTAAATTTTTAGTTAGAGAAGGCTCTCAACTTTATCTTGATATCTATATCATTTAAGCTACTAGGCCAAGTTTGGTATTGTTTGACACCATTCTGATGTAAAAACATGAAATATAAAAAAAAAACTTCTTTTTAATTCCTCTTTACGCTTAAACTGCTGAACCGATCTAGTTAAAATTTGGTACAGATAGAGATAGTTTGAGTCCCGGGGAAGATTTTTTTCTAAAAATCATCCCTTAAGGGTATAAAAAGGGAGGTGGAATTTTGTATGGGGAATTAATAACCGCTGAACCGATTTAGATGAAATCTATGTCTAGATACATCTTTGATTTAGTTGAAAATGATACCAAACTTGACTTAGAACCCCAACCTTAATAATTATTCTCTTCAGATGTCGCCAACACTAACGACAATGAAATCGATAATCTGGGTGTACCCACTTCTTAAATACATCTTAGGAAAACAAAGATTAATCTGCCAATGCAAAATCTTTTTTTCATAGAACGCCGTATTTGAGCTTTTTGTGTTGTGTGCAAGCACAACTACAACAAACATTTATTATCACAACAGTTAAAACTGACCATTGCTAAACCTTCTTCATATAGACATAAGATCTGTAATAGATCAGTAAAACGCGTCAATGTTGTATTCATAATTTTCCAAACGATCCTATTTGAGATAGCAGTGGAATTAGGTATGAGACTATAAATTGTTAGGGGCAGTGCCTTGAAAGCTATCGACTGTGTATTTATTACTACGATAATGTACAGCCAACTTTCCAAACCTCGTATCTTCTTAAAAGCACCATTTAAATTGAGTCGTAATGGATACTACATAAGGTTGATTTTTAAATGGAGACTTGTTTAAGATATGAAGTTAAAAGTAAAAACAGTTGTAATGTAATAGGTAGCGGAATACTTAATGTCGACAAATATAATTCTGTGAGATTAATGTTGAATAGACGATATCAGATACATGTTTATTTATTTGATGGGGGTAAGTTGATACAGAAGTGGACAGGTTGTTACATTGTTGCGTGAGGGGATTTACTATCATGAGGATAGAGTCAAACCAAGATAATGTGGCAGCGATTTTGAAAGCCCAGATATTGCCAGTGTTATTCTAAACGTCAAACCATCTATGAAATTATGACGTTTACTTAACACTTGCACAGTCTGGGCTATCAAAATCGCTGCCAACTTAGGTTGGTCCGACTCTAGTGGACGACCGCTTCCCCACACAAACATAGTCCACATTTTCCTACCTTGATATAAACATCATAAAAAAATGTTTTTAGACAATTTGATGTGGATATAGGGGCATTTCACGCCAAGCGGGCAGCGAAAAACATGTCAGGTTATAGAATTTGTTGAAATTTGCAGCATTTATACTTCTCGTCATCCTAAATCGATGTACATTCTTAGTTTTTTTTTATTCAACGCTGTTTCCGGTTTAGAAGCATTTAAAAATTTAAGGAAATTTGAGGACTGTATTTTTCAAAAGCTGTTTCCGATATTACCGAATAAAATCAAAAATATGGTTTGTGAGGTTTCTCATAGAATATAAGCTGTTATTTTTTACAGTTATAATAACTTTGAAATTTATTATTTTTACCATACAAAAAACCGGAAGTAAATTTTTAATATTAATTTTTGACTAAGTTCGGTATTTTTAAAAGAATATTTTTTTATCTTAAAACGTAGCTTGTAGTTCATAGAAATGACATGAAAAGTTTGAGAATGGGATTCGCAATAGTTTCAAAGACACAGGAACATAAGTACAAAGGTGCCGGTCAGAGCGCCGTACTGGCGGTTCCTTGGGTTGCGTAGCGGTTTGCGTTTTAAAGTATGATAGTGATATACATATCTTCGAATACACATCACATAAACATTAAATATAGTAAATATATGTAAATAATATACATCCATGTGCAATATTCTAATAATTTTAAAGTTAAAGAATATTTAAATTTACTAACATCAATTAATTAAAACGTGACCACTAACGCCATCTCTTATCTATTTTAAATATTACTTAGTTCTTCATAGGACTCGCCGTTAAAAGCAAGAGTGAGACAGATTATAACGACTTATTTGATTGGTTTTAACGGTTATTTATGTCAGTGACGCTGACGCTTGTGCCGCTTTGCGAACAGTGCGTTTTTATGATTGAGTGCCGTTTAATTAAGTTAATATTATTTTGTGTTGCGATACATGTTATTGTGTTCATCCCAGTATATTTAGTGATTTTTTATATTATGAATTACTACGGTAATCAATGTTTCAATCCATTCCACTTGCCAGTTCATCGTAAGACAAAAAATCTTCGGAAGATTTCAATGGGATTAGCTACAAAATGGAGAGTTTCATCAGCTGCTTATGTTTGTGAACATTGCAGGAAACGCCTTTCAACCGAAACTCCTCCAGAAATTGGCACAGATCCTGTGCTATCACAGAGTAGCGTCACATCAAGTGAATGTTCCCAGACTGTCAAAGACGAATTGTTTATTCCTGAGGAAAAGCACAATAATAAATCGTCGCAAACAGATAACACAGACGATTACGAAATTTTAAAACAATTAAAGGAAAAGTTTAATGATCCATCCAGGTCGGCGTCTACAAAAACTTTAATTCTGACTATTGCACCGAAATCTTGGAGCGCTAACAGACTGGCAGAAGAATTTGGAGCATCGAGACGGCAAACCAACAAGGCAAAACATCTGGTCGATCAACATGGTGTGTTAACAACTCCTAATCCTCGAAGCGGAACTAACAAGCTACCCGTGGAAATAGAAAATCTTGTAAGAAGTTTCTATCTTCGAGAAGATGTTAGCCGTATTCTGCCTGGTAAAAAAGATTTTGTTTCAGTCAAATTAAGCGACGGTACCAGGTCTCACATCCAAAAACAATTAATTTTGAATAACATTGAAGAACTGTATCAAGTATTTAAAAAAGAGTATCCCGACGTCAAAATAGGTCTAACTAAATTTTACACATTGCGACCCAAACAATGTATTCTTGCCGGAGACTCTGGCACTCATCTTGTTTGCGTATGTACTTATCATCAAAACGCCAAGTTGATGTTGAGTGGAGGAGATATCGATTCGCTCACATCAGGAACCAATATGCACCTAACATCCTATAAAGATTGCCTACGAATGATGATGTGCCCAAACCCAAAACCTATATGTCATTTAACGACATCAAAATCTACCACCAACGAACGTTGTGCGTCATGCCCAGGCCCTAATCAGATCCGCGAACATTTGAAAACAGTTTTCGACGACAATCAAATTACAAGTGTGCAGTTTGAGCAATGGATAGGTACAGATCGTTACACGATAACCACACAAATTCTTCCGGCGGACGATTTTGTTGATAACTTATGCCAAAGTTTGGATGTTTTGAAGCCGCATGCATATATTGCTGAACAGCAATCGTCTTATTTTAAAACACTGAAGGATACTCTTGCCGAAAGAGAAATTCTTGTTCAATGTGATTTCGCGGAAAATTATAGCTTTGTCATTCAAGACGCAGTCCAATCTTACCATTGGAATAATGAACAAGCCACAATTTTGACATCGGTGTATTACTACAGGGAGGGAAATCAAACAAAACATGAAAGTATTGTCATGATTTCCAACGATCTAAAACACGACACGGCAACATTTTATGAATTTCAAAAACAATTACACCAGTATCTTTTAAATAAAGGACTAATAGTAAAGAAAATTATATACAGTACAGACGGAGCTTCGCAACATTTTAAAAACCGTTTTAATTTTATAAATCTATGCCACTATAAAGAAGATTTCGACAGTGAAGTTGAAATTCATTTTCATGCCACCGCTCATGGAAAAGGGGCATGCGATGGC
This sequence comes from Cydia pomonella, assembly GCF_033807575.1. Classification (NCBI taxonomy): domain Eukaryota; kingdom Metazoa; phylum Arthropoda; class Insecta; order Lepidoptera; family Tortricidae; genus Cydia; species Cydia pomonella. The sequence goes on along the minus strand of NC_084717.1, from coordinate 3,262,403 downwards.
GTTGGTGGAAATTTAAAAAGGTTAGCAACCCGAGCAAGCCTGCAGTTACCAGCGAGTAAGGCAATTACAACTCCTGAAAGATTATACGAATGGGCAAAATCTGCTCTAACTGAAACAGTTGTGTTATACAGTTCTAAGGAAGATCTGCAAACACAAAGAGAATTTCTGCAACAACGATTTGAATCTGCTGTGACTATTCCGGGTACAAAAAAGTATCACGCTTTTATACCAACAATCAATGATGATCTCATCGTGAGACGAACAAGTTACAGTGAGAATTTCAAAATTGTGAAAGTGTCAAAATAAAATATATTTTGTTATTACTTAACCTGTTTCATTAACCCTTTAAAAAGTAAACAATAACTACTATATAGGTATCATACATACATATACTTAAGGTATAACTCAATTGAAAAAAAAAAAAACATTTATATTGACGATTAAGCATTTTTATAAATCGTTTGCCTGTACGCTGATTAACCTAAAAAATCCTGTGTCTTTGAAACTATTGCGAATCCCATTCTCAAACTTTTCATGTCATTTCTATGAACTACAAGCTACGTTTTAAGATAAAAAATTATTTTTTTAAAAATACCAAACTTAGCCAAAAATTAATATTAAAAATTTACTTCCGGTTTTTTGTATGAAAAAAATAATAAATTTCAAAGTTATTATAACTGTAAAAAATAACAGCTTATATTCTATGAGAAACCTCACAAACCATATTTTTGATTTTATTCGGTAATATCGGAAACAGCTTTTGAAAAATCCAGTCCTCAAATTTCCTTAAATTTTTAAATGCTTCTAAACCGGAAACAGCGTCGAATAAAAAAAAACTAAAAATGTACATCGATTTAGGATGACGAGAAGTATAAATGCTGCAAATTTCAACAAATTCTATGACCTGACATGTTTTTCGCTGCCCGCTTGGCGTGAAATGCCCCTAATAGTGTTACAAAAAATGATTTAAATACAAGGTGTGACAAAAATAGTGGGGATCCGTTTTAGGGTATATTCAGTATCATGTTCTGGTTAGGAAAAAGTAAAAGAAAACATTTTTTTTGCACATAATTTTAAACATTACAAAAAAATGTTTTTAGACAATTTCATGTGGATAGTGTTACAAAAAATGATTTAAATACAAGGTGTGACAAAAATAGTGGGGATCTGTTTAAGGGTATATTCAGTATCGTGTTTTGATTAGGAAAAAGTAAAAGAAAAATTTTTTTTACACATAATTTTTTTTTATAGGGGCTGATCGTCCAAATCGGTAAACCGTCCATACAAAGGCCAACATTATATACATCGTTGTATAAGTAGCCACAACGCTTATTCAGCTTACGGGACTTAGTCAATTTGTGTAATAATGTCATACTTATAAAAAAATACAGGTATGTAAAACGACGCAACGTTGACGCTGCGACTTGCGACGAAACAACGCGACGCACCAGTCCTCACTCTAACATTGACCAGGTAGGCCCCCAGCTACCGCGATAACCGAAATTCGCAAATGGGATCTTTCTCTTTTACTCTCACTACAAGACGTAATTAGAGTGACAGAGAAAAATTCCCGCAATTGATGAACTTCGATTTTCGCGGTTATAGCCCTGGTTTCAATAGTACGTTTGGCAAGTGCTTGCAAGTTCACGTCTACCACGCGATGCCAATTGAATTGATTGAATGAACTGTTTTGGAGTGATGCCAGAGAGATGAACTAGTCAAACTATTGTAATACTATGTGAGAAAGAGAGATAGAAATATCAATACATACGTACTAAAATAAGAACTTATGAATGGTCATTGAAATGAGAATGAGGTTGTCAAGTCGAAGTATTTTACAGATAGCGCCAGCATATGCTTTCCTGTCAATCCCTAGAATTGTGCACATTCTAGTTTTTTTTTTCAATTGTATGAAATTTAAGCCAAATCTCAAAGAATAAAACTGGAGACAGGGAAAACCTATGCTAATTTGTGTAAAAAAATTGTCCTACATATGTATTATATAGTGGGGAAGTAGTTAGGAATATAAATAGATTCTGGCAATGTAGTAAAGTAAGACCTGCACTTAAATTGTAATTAGTACAAAACTGCATAATACTCCTTATTAAGTTGTCTGAATGAGATCGCTGTTTAGCGATAAGTCCGCTTGTTTTTACCTACATATTTATTACCTTTTCGTACTTTGAACCATTTTTTTTGTAGTGTGTAATAAACATTTTGTTATTATTATTTGTATGTATTTCCATATCTCGGGACCATGGGGTCCAGGATCTTTGGGAAGCATGCGTGGGGCCGAAGCCAACCGCGCAGAGGCCCTTTTAGACAAATTTGATGTTATGTAATACACCAGCTAGAGCCCATTCATGGGTAATTATTATTCAATCAAATGTTTAGATTAATAAACAATTTAATAAAGAGGTGGCATTTCTTCCGCTATGCAATATGCTTCTCCGCATATGACGGTAAATTAGGGTAGTGACATATAATAACTGTTATTTTCAACAAATCAAATTTTTCATACAAATTCGAAACTTTCAGAACATTTGATAAACTTAAAATGTGAAGCATTCGCAAATCATAAATATGTGTACAGTATAGACATTAAACAATAATTATTGAATAATAATGAATAAGTAACGAAACAAACACGCGTTAAGAATGCGAGACACGTTTTCCCAAATTGTCAACACCTCAAAAACATGACACTGGTGACATCAAAGTCAAATGTAATGTAATGATAATTAACTTGTGCTCTCAGCGCCGCATATTAATAGGATTCAGCAAAAAATATAAGTTATTACAAATACTTATGTTAGTATGTAGGTAAAAACGCAGTTTAGAAATTAACAGGCCAATTCGAACGTACACTGACATAAGAATGATTTAATATGATGTCATTGATGTCAGTTAGTTATCGTCCATTTCGATCGTACTTGTCCGTACATGTTTGGCTCGAGACGCACAATAAGTAAATGACATCATTCAGATATAATTCATAATTCTGTTGAGCAGGGAGTAATAGCCGATACCTTTTACTTCAAAGGGAATAATTTATTTTTAATAATGCACCAAGAAGTTCAAGTTAAATATATTTTATTGTAAAACTATATTATTCAATTTTATAGGTGTTTGAAATATTTGAGATAATTTTCAATTGCGTGTTCATGCCGAACGTCAATAATTATATACCGTCCCTAATAGCAGACCAATGTTTCATTATTTTTAGAATAAGTAATAATTTTCATTTTAGCCTGTGTATGTATTTACAAATGTGTGTTGTGTTGCCTTGCCCCAAACCACCCCCCCCCCCCCCCTTCCACCCAGTTGACTGGCTGGTCACGCCCTTGCTTAACGGCTTTCAAGCCTCATCGCCTCCTAGTCCAAAAAAATCTGACAAAACATGATTTTATAGGGTATTTTACTGAGCCCTGTAAATCGTTATAGCTTTTTGCACTATGGGCTTGAACTGCAACAGCAAAGCCACTTTCGTTCGAAAACTATTCACGTGTTCCGATTCGAACTCAAGGAGTCAAAACAAAACAATGAAACTGAAACCCTTTCACGATATATCCTGCATAAAAAGCGATTCTGACCTGGGTGCTTAGCCAACATGCCAATCGTTAATTGCATGCAGCGAGCAATTCCTAGCTGAGTAACTTTTCAAATCTCGAAAATTCGAAGCTATGTTTCTGTCGCGCTGGAACCAAAATTCCCGCGCAAAACATTAAAAAATCGAGGTTACGCTCTCGACTGTTTCCTCCTCCAAAACGCAACCAATCATTATGAAATTTCGAAAACTGCAAGATGAAGAAATAATCTAAACCGCCGTTTTGATTTTTAGGATATTTGTTGTCATATTCGAATACTGCACCTTTTTTGCAACCACTTTAATTGAGCCGTTTTTGGATTTTCGATGCGCTGTAAGTTTCTTCAAAATAATCCAAAAAAGAAAACAGCGGCACAGATATTGATAATACTGATCTTATTTGAAAAAAACATTGCTGTAGGTTAAAAATCTAGGGAGGAAACAGTCGAGAGCGTTTGTATGGAAAAATCGCAACTAGGAATTCCTCTTAACGCTCCGTAGCAGAGCGTAGTCATATCTCTCTATCACTCTTCCATATTAGTGCGACAGTGACAGTTGCGTTTCGTTCGCTACGGATCGTAAACGATTGGCACGTTGGCTACGCACCCACCTATGTGCCCGTCACTACCACACCATTTACAAATTAAATACAGTAGGATTAAGGTCGAGTATTGCTTGGGATGGAACCGAAAATACTTGCACCATTCGGAAGCAATACAGTTTAATGCCCCGGGAAAAACGCTGTTATTGATTTTTAACTGAAAAACTGTTATAGTTCGTGTTATCCACGATCGAAACTAAAACTAGATTAACATAAATATGTATCAGAGAAGCCAATTACAGTACCCCTAGTGTAAATAAATTCGATTTCAAAATGTGACGTACGCGTTTGCGTTTAGTCTCATTTTGTATTGGATTTAGAAAGAGCGCGCCAAGCGGGACGTTTTGGAAACTCAAAATCCTATACAAAATGAGACTTAACGCAAACGCGTTCATCACGTTATGATGTCGATCAAATTTACACTAGGGGTACAGATTTCCACAGACATACTATACAAAGGTAGGCATATTACAGGTTAGCACAAAATTAAAGACTTTAAACGCCAAAACATGCTATGAGAAAAAAAAAGTAATTTGTTTCTTATTTATGTATGGACTTTCACAAAATGACACCTAAAATTTATATGATTTTTTTAGTTTCAATAAATATTCCTCGTGATTCTGAGTCGAAAAAACAAAAAGTAGTTAGGTTTACGAATAAAGTAAATGGTACACTTTAAGTGTAAAAAAGTAAATAGTACACTTTTACGTGTAAAAAAGTAAATGGTACACATTTAAATGTGAAAAAGTAAATGGTACACATTTAAGTGTAAAAAAGTTAATGTATAATGTAGGTACACTTTTTCTGAGAACTCCCGATACAAAAGCTATAAAAATATTGTTATATATTTTATTTAGAATAAAAATATTGTTATATATTTCTTCAGATCCATTTAAAGGCCCTAAATGGATTGGCGGAGCGTCCATTTTGCATTAATTTACCTTCTAATAGCAATATTATTTATAGAACATTGGCAAACCTTATTTTATTGCGCTAAAGTTTACGGATGGTCAGCCAACTGTGCCGAGTTGCCGACGAAGATACTGTCTAATGTTGATGATATTTAGTAGAAATGGAAATCTGAATATTTCCATTTTGTATATGTCGGCGGCCGATCGTAACATCAGGCGGATAGTGGAATTACTAGGCATATCTTGAAACGTGATAATCTTTGTCTGGGCAGTTTGCCCTTCGGGAACAACCTAACGATCCTACCCTACCTATATATTGGTTTAATGTGACTACCGTCAAAACATTACACAGGAACTTTATGATCTGCCTGATCTTACGATCGGCCGCCGAAATATACACAAGTACTTAGTTAATGTTTTTAATGCCGATTTTTTTTTCTCAACCTCGATCGATCGAAGTTAACAATTTCTTAAGAAAACTCGTCACTATTTTACTTTGGAAATTGACTTTTTCTTAAGATTCTTTCCTTTTTATTTTCTTTTCTTTAGATTTTACTACCAATGATTTGCGAGACAACTTTCTTTTACACGTTTAGTAAAAGCTAAAAAAACTAATGGTTATTTCGGAGCAGTGCATTGTTGCGTAACATAAGTCTAGACGGAACTCAACCATCGTACCTCCGTAATCCACGATGACGCGCAGTTTTGTCAAATATAACCTTTAATAATATGGGAATACGATTCAAGGCGCTCGTCTTTGTGAATGACACGATCTTTAGCTGTTACTAGACATTTTATATGCTATTCATGTATTTAACCGCACTTGACTCATACTAGCACAACATACGAGTGCATGTCGATAGCGCGCAATCGTAGCTGCTAATGACGACACGTTCAATTAATAATCAACTCTAATAACTAGACAGTGAGGTGTGTTTTACAACGTACGTGTTCGTAGGTGTAGAACGTTGTACAGTCGACAGGTCACGTATCGTGTGACGGAATTTAATCGCTTTATCGACGCGACTGTACCGTCCGCGGTGGAATTTATTGGCCATAGTAGCAATTCCTAGAAATAGTTGATTTTGTAAGGTTATTTTCAAATCCGTGCGATGTTGATGTCTGATGTAGTTGATTAAAAACTTTTTGACTTAGTTAAGTGACATGTATAATTTACGAGAGCTACACTGAAAATGTATACACTTCATCATTTTTATTTTTATTTATTGAAATTATTAAAGTCAATATTTATTCGTAAACACTTAGAAAAATATACTTTTAATAGCTACTAGTAGCACTAGTGCGATAATTAGCACATTACGTAAGTGTGTCGAAAATGTAATGGGCCATATGTACTGTAAAACGTTGTACGATATATGTGCGAAAAATAGGAAACTCGGAACGAGTGGCGATAAATTAAAACACGACCGAATGGAGTGTTTTAAGTCGACACAAGTTGCAAATTATCTATTGGCACATGTTTAGCACATTATGTAACTATGTCGAAAATGTAAACGGCCATATGTACTGTAAAACAAGTGTGATAAATAGGAAATTTTAATTTCTCGCCACTCGTTGCAAACTTCCTATTTTTCGCACTTGTATCGTAATGTACTATTTATTCATTGTTTTCTAAGTCACTGCTAATTGTTTTATTTGTAGGTAATTAAGAAATCACCTCTAAATGTGACATAAGTGTATTATATACCTACCTGACAATTATTCATTTTAATTCAATGCATTTTTATCCAATTCCTAAAACTTCCAGTTTGACCCTCTTCACCAAATCAAATAGTAAATCGATATAGTTACTGGCATGAGATTTATTTATTTAAATTTTGTTGCACAAATTTACGAACAAGGAGTACAAATGGCACACTTAACGCCTGGAAGCATTTTCTACCAGTCAACCATTGGGCTAAACAGAAACAGTTTGGTGCATGATTGTAAAGAGTTGGTATGGAAATAGACACAAGTCGAAACTACTATGATAGTATATTTACACAAATATACATTTAAAATATACCTTACATATACAAGGAAGGAAGAAATCTTACAAAAATTTTAATCAATTCCGCCTAAAAATTTTATTTACATAATGTTCTTGGAAAAATTATGGATTAATATGAATTGGATTTTTTTTTCGTAAAAACCAGTCTATTCAAAGTTATCCTTGTCACTTTGATATCTGTCAATAAGGACGTCTCGACTAGGTCCCAAAGTGGCGACATCACCTTCAAAAAGGCGTTATGCACTGCAACACAATTTAATTTTTTTTTTTTTAATTGGTATTATCTCTGAAACTAGGCGAATATAAATAATATAACATTTTTGTCTCTAAATACGATCCGGAATATACTGTTAAAATATTTCCGTTTCCTCGCGGGCACCTTGTATATACAAATTCAATATATGAATATACATACATATATATACTAATTATGTACCTAGTGTGAGACGCAGACATTTAGTCGCGAATGTTTTCAAATAAGTGCTTATTCAAATAATTACGTAACTTGCTTTTGAAGGTAACCTTGCTCTGAGCTTGTCTGATAGGCACAGGGAGATCATTCCACAGACGCATTGCTTGGCAGGTGAATGAGTTGGAGATTTCTATCAAATTCATTCAGCGACAACTCCGCATCAGAGTACAGATCTATTGTATGGAAATCTTCAGTCCGAGACTTACTGTAATCTGGTAATGTAATGTTGGCTTAAGTAAGTAAGTAAAATATATAGTAAGCTATGTTGTATTAAGCTTCGCGAACGCCGTAACTGTGGTATTCAACTGTTAATGCCGCGCCATGCCTCAGCTGCTTTTCGGGGAAGTTTTCGCTACGCCGCGTCGAAGGTCTGGAATAACATCCCTCCCCCCTTGAGAAACCTGCAAAGTATTCATAGTTTTAAGTCAAAGTTGAAACAGTATTTACTTAATCACCAATTTAACCAGGAAGCCTACAGACTTGATACTAGCTGCCTGTAGTTTGTACGCTTTTACTTACGCCTACCACAAGTTTTTGTTCCTTCTGCATAGCAATAGTTCACCACTCCTGTTATGCGATACTTGTTTGAGTATTATTATGTTAGTATTCGTCTTCCTCTGATGCTGTTTTCATAATATAAAAATCTTGTAAATTGATAAAATGGACACTTGATATTGGTCTGGTCTGTCAATGCCTTTAAGTTCGTGTAGCTACCGTTGGCGCTTGTTGCGTATGCAGCTGTAATGTTCAGCCAAGTTATGGTTGGACCGGACCGATACAGTGTTATGTTTACGATGCTTAATATAAAAATAATCTTTACTTAATTTAGTCGTTATCTTTTATCTATTTTTCAATTTGTTCACTCTATATTATTTTATGTCTTTTTCCTTCTTGTCTGTTACCTTTCGTGATTTTTCTCGCTTGATGGTCTCATCGGAAGATCAGCGCTGGAAGCCACCAGCAACATGCTGAGATGAGGCCATTTCGTGGCACTTTATACTTCCTTTGTTTTTGTTATATCATGTAATTTAATGTGTCTTGTTTGTGTCTACGAATAAAAATTATTCTATTCTATTCTAAATATTCTTTATTGCACCAAAAATTATACATTTTACATACATGTAAAACGACAAAAACAAAGCATGTCTTCCAGTTAACCTATGAGCAATCATTGAACTATTCATCAGTATCGATGTCATGACCGATCCATCCGTCAAAATCAGTAAAATAATAAACGACTTTTCTGTTGTCGAATCGCAACCCTGACACGCTTTACGTTTAAAGCTATTATTGCATTGATGCAAATGTTAATGAAAAACAATTAGCAGATAGCTTCGGGTAATTTCATCGCTTTGACCAACGACTTACAGCGTATGAACTGCATTCGAAGTTCGAAGTTTCAAAATGTTACTTTGATAAGATTTAGAAAAGTATAAAAAGGCATTTATTCTTGACAATTACAAAACATGTACGAACATGTACAGGCAACAAAAGCAGAGAAACAGAACATTTAATGTGTGATTTGATATTGATTTGGATTTATTCGTTGTGCATCTTGCTCGTCGAAACAAAATATTAGTGCGAATATTAACGACAGTTTTTAAGGTATACATATTAAAATGTGTATCATCACTGCCACTCCATAAGTTCCGTAACATAATACTGATCGTCTCTATGACATTTCCGTCGTCTGTGCATGCTGTGTAAATACAGTTAGATATATATATATACTTTGATAGAATATAATATTTAGTGTTAAGTTAGGTCCTGAGTGATACCAGCGCTCTTGGTTTTCCCGTGACATGAAGCTAAATAATAGGGTTAGGGCTATTTTACGACTTTTGCATTTTTTATTCAACCCTTTAACGATTTAGATAAAAACAAAATTTAGCCTCCTAGTTCTAAAATTCTGAATAGGGAAAAAAATTAAATGATGATCTTATAAAGCTGATCCTTTTTGCGGTATTATGTAAGTGTACCTTATATACATTTGTAAAACCAGTTTACCACCTCCGAATATTAATTCCAAATTGCGTGCCCATAAATTTCACTAGTCTATGGTTAACTAGAAAACGCCGACAAAGCGATTACCTCCGAATTCCGTATCGCCATATTGGGCCCACTAAAAACCAAAACAACTACTCACTCCATCAACACGCAATCGTGAACTTTAACACCCACAATTACTGTTCACATTTCAACAACTTCCCATTTCGAGGGCATTATCATTTCAATTGTACGAATACCAATTTGTCATGACATGGCGGTTTACTTTTGACAACTCGTATCTCATTCATGCAACGTAACATACTATAAATTCTATGTAGATCAAATTAAGGTTGCTTTCACAGTAACGGTGTTGGGGAATATGTGAAGTTTTTGAAGTTATAAGTTTGTAGGCGACGCACACATATATATTAAGTAAACTGTATCCTAGGTTTATTACTTTAATTTTAATTGGTTAAATTTGGTACATGTAATGCCATCTAGTGTAAATTATTTTAATTAAAGCTACATAAAAACAATGGAAGGTAGCGAGTCCAAGTAATGCGCTGCACATATATGTAACTATAAGGTAGTTGTACAATTCCAAAATTGACACCCGCCGCGTTGGCTCCTCGCTCGTCCCACAGTTTTTTGGCCTTGTATTTTGCGAATATACGCCTTTCATTTAACCTGTCACCTACAATAAAGTGGTCTTCGAACCTGATCTGTGCTAATGTGATGTACAGAACTCCGGTGCAATCGACGCAGGTTAAAACTCGTAAACAATACCGTCGCGAACTCGAGCGAATAAAATTGCAAATGGCGAGTACAATGAGCAAAGCGCCCGCGGAACCTATAGTTAATAAGCTCCTAAACCTCGGCACCGATGGTGACAATGTGAAACAGCCGAAGGATGTGGAACCAGTGAAAATGCAAACACCAAAAAGTGTACGTAGTTCTATTTCGTCAGCAAAGTCGAAGTTGTCTACGTCATCATCCATTGCAAAACGTAAGCAATTGGAATTTGAAGCCGCTCAAGCCAAGGCCCAGATTGAGCTGGCCCTTATTGATAAAAAGCTAGAAGCTGATCTAGCCCAAGTTGACGCCGAAGAAGCGCAGAGTGATAGTGAGCGCGGTAGTGAAGCGAACGGAGGCGCGCCTAGCAACAGAGCGCAGGCTAACGTCGAACAATGGTTGAGTCAAGGTCACGACGAAACTACTTACATACCGCAGCCTGATGTGCCATATCAGCCACAGCAGCAAGCACTGCCACCTAACCCTGCACCAGCACCCGTCAACTTACCTATAGTCCGGCAACCCGATGTTCCAAGTGACAGCATTCGAGAACTAGCGCTTACCTTGAAGGATATCATGACGAACTCGTCAGCCAAGCGTGAGGATCGTTTGCTCAGCCGCCTGTCTACGCCACGTGACTTACCAATTTTCAGTGGCGACAGCGTCGAATGGTTGCACTTTAAGAAGTCTTATACGGAATCTACTCGTGTCTGTGAGTTCAGTGAGTCTGAGAACCTGGAGAGACTACGCAAAGCACTGCGAGGCGACGCCAAGGACACGGTTACCGCTCTGCTGATCGGTAATACCCCGCCCGCAGCCGTCATGGAAGCTCTCGAATTAAGGTTTGGCCGATCGGATGTCATCATCATGAACCTTACGACGCAGCTGAAGAAGCTACCTTCATTACCCACGTCATACCAACATGACCTAATTGATTTTTCAATCAAAGTTAACAACTGCGTAGCAACAATAGGTGCGCTAAATAAGCCAGATTATCTACGCAGCCCCGAGCTCGCATCAGCTGTTCTTAGCAAGTTACCGAGCACTTTGATTGGCAAATGGACCGATTTCGCATACAAAAAGTTAGATGAAGATCAGCCTAAGTTGACCCTGATCTCCGAATTTCTTAAACAAGAAGCACAAATGTTATCACTAGTTGGAATGACACAGGTACGTGAACAGAGTAAGCAGAGTGAAATAAAAACTACAACAAAATACTCAAGTGATAACAAAGGCCGTATTAATCGACCTATATTAACAACTAAAGCCGTCGAGGAAAACAAAGATTGTAAATTTTGTTCGAAAGGATTTCACCCGCTGCCAGAGTGCCGTGTGTTCAAACGCGCCATGCGCCGTGATAGATGGAAGTTCATCAAATCTCAAGGACTTTGTTACTGTTGTCTGACGTCACGACAAGACAGAGACACATGCCCCGCGCCCGTGTGCGACATAGATGGTTGTGGACTCGCACACCACAAGATGCTACACTGGAAGAAGCCTACGTCATCACAATCAGCTGACGCGGTCGTCGACCCGCCGCCCGAGCCGGCCCCAGCGCAGGCTCAACAGCCGGTCCCCGAGCCGGCGCCCTCGGCCCCCGACACCGTGGCACATGTTACATCGGATTGTGCTAAGCCTTCTTCTGCAGATAACGTTATGTTAAAAGTAGTGTCAGTGCGATTGCGTGGACCTAAAGGTACCGTAAGTACATACGCGCTTCTGGACGATGCCGCTTCAGTGTCTATGATAGACTCTAACCTAGCAGACGAGTTAGGTCTTAAATGTGAACAACCGCGTTCTATAAAGTTTACCGATGCGTTTGGACTAGAAGTGTACCAATCAGCTGTACCGACCGTTATCGCTCAGATAAGTGGACAAAACAATAACAATAGTTATGACATTAAGTTGCGTAAAGTGTCTAAATTAAATTTACCAGCACAAAACTTATCTGTAATTAACAGTTTAAATTGTAAACGTTTATCTCATATTAAGGATTATGTGTGTAAAAGTCGAGTTGTACCTCGCATTCTTATTGGGGAAGATAATTATTTCTTAATCGCTCCGATTGAAATCATTCATGGTAGTGAAACCGAGCCCTATGGATCTCTGTGCAAGTTAGGTTGGTCAATTCATGGCAATTGTCGTCGCACTTACTCTAACGTTGCCAATGTGTTCCATCTCAGTCACACGGACAGCGAGAATATTGGTGAATTAAATGATTTAATTAAACATTCTTTTTCCCTAGACTCCATAGGAATTTCAACCTTACGCCGTGAAAATAGCGATCATTTAAGGGCATTGCAGATACTAGAAGATTCAGCGCGCCTTATCGGGAATCAATGGGAGGTTGGTCTGCCGTTCAAGAAGGACGTATTCACCATGCCAGATACACGCGAAGCTGCCTTTACGCGACTACAGTCTTTAATGCGCAAATTTGCTAAAGACTACGCGTACGCAGATCGCTACCGAATGGAGGTAAACAAGCTGTTTGCCGCTGGTTATGCACGTGAGCTCAAGGAAAATGAACTTTCGGCCGACCGCATATGGTATCTCCCGCACTTCGGAATTCAAAATCCCAACAAACCTGGTAAGTTAAGACTTGTGCTGCAAAAGTAAATGGGAATTGTCTTAATAGTTATTTATTAACGGGACCAGATTTATATAATTCACTTATGGGAATTATGCTCAGGTTTCGCGAGAATAAAATAGTTATAATTGGGGACATTAAAGACATGTTTTTAAGGGTGAAAATAAGGCCGGAAGATCAACATGTACTTCGTTTTTTATGGCAGGAATCTCCGGGCGCACCCGTTAAAACATGTGTTATGCAAAGTCTATTGTTTGGTGCCACTTGCAGTCCTTTTATAGCTCAATTCATTAAGAATAAAAATGCATCTAAGTTTGATGATTTATATCCGGAGGCGGTAAATGTTATTGTAAATAGTCATTATATGGATGATTGTTTATATTCAACTAGCAGTGTAGAAAATGCAGTTAAGTTGGTTGAACAAATAACTTTTATTCACAAGAGCGGTGGATTTGAGATACGAAACTGGTCCAGCAATAGTAAAGAGGTATTGAAAAATATACCTACTGACGCGCTCGCGCAAACAGCTGTTCACTTCAAAGACGGAGTCATGAACACAACCGAGCGCACATTAGGGTTAATGTTTCATCCCTCAGATGACTCTTTTGGATTTCAAATTTCATTTAATCGAGTCCCACAGGAAATATTAAATGGATCTGAGGCTCCTACGAAAGCAAAAATGCTTAGTCTCATCATGTCGGTATATGACCTTCACGGTTTTTGTCGCCTTTTATTATAAAGAGCAAAATAATATTTCAGAACGTTCACCGCAGTGGCGTGGATTGGAACAACCACATCCGACCGGAAGAGCATGCGTGCTGGGTAAGGTGGCTCGACGAGCTTAAACTACTAGCTTCGCTACGCATACCACGGCACTACGCTGACGCGGGACCATGGACGCGATGCTATGACGATTCGGCGGATGGGGTAAGTGACCCCACCATTATAAGTACCGAATTGCATGCTTTTTGTGATGCCAGCAGTAAGGCATATGCCGCTGTTGCTTATTGGCGTTTTGTTCGCTCAGATGGAACTCTCAATATCTGTTTTGTGGCGAGTAAAAGCAGAGTGACCCCACTTCGTCCGGTATCCATACCGAGATTAGAGCTTCAAGGTTGTTTGCTCGCTGCTCGTCTTGCCGCCACAATACAGAACGAGCACAAAGATATCAAGCCAAACAAGAGGTATTTTTGGACGGATTCAAATACCGCCCTCCAATGGATTCGCAGTGACCCTAGAGACTATAAACCATACGTCGCTCACCGCCTCGGTGAGATTGACGAGTTGACTACTGCATCAGAGTGGCGTTACGTGCCCACGCCCTTGAACGTAGCTGACGTGGCCACTCGTGAGGATGCGTCACCACTGCAGTTCGATGATGTATGGTTCCAGGGGCCTAGGTTCTTGCGTGACCGTGAAAGTGAGTGGCCCAAAGATCTTAAGAGTTCTAAGCAGCTCGAAGAGGCTCTTTGTGAACGTAAGGTTATTAACGTCGTGTCTTCGGCCGACTGTACTAGTACGTTGCCAGTACCTAACGAAAATAAATTTTCGTCGTGGATTCGATTACTTATGACAACTGCACGGGTATTGCTATTTATTAAAAAATGTCAACGTAAATGCAATCGAATCGACACCGGGCTGGTACAGTCGGCGGAGAACCTGTTAATTAACAAATGTCAACATGATTCTTTTCTTGCAGAAATTGAATCATCCACCACTTTATTGTAGGTGACAGGTTAAATGAAAGGCGTATATTCGCAAAATACAAGGCCAAAAAACTGTGGGACGAGCGAGGAGCCAACGCGGCGGGTGTCAGTTTTGGAATTGTACACTTAGATCGTGGATCATGGCGGCACGGAATAGTGAGTGCGATACATACTGGTAACGATGGGCGCACTCGCGTTGTCGATGTCCGCACGCGTACGGGAATTTTACGCCGCCCCGTCACACGCGTCGCCTTACTTGCACCAGAGATGGCTCGTGATGACTAGTCATCACTAAGGGGGTGGGATTGTAGGCGACGCACATATATATTAAGTAAACTGTATCCTAGGTTTATTACTTTAATTTTAATTGGTTAAATTTGGTACTTGTAATGCCATCTAGTGCAAATTATTTTAATTAAAGCTACATAAAAACAATGGAAGGTAGCGAGTCCAAGTCATGCGCTGCACCTATATGTAAATATAAGGTAGTTGTACAATTCCAAAATTGACACCCGCCGCGTTGGCTCCTCGCTCGTCCCACAGTTTTTTGGCCTTGTATTTTGCGAATATACGCCTTTCATTTAACCTGTCACCTACAATAAAGTGGTCGAATATACGCCTTTCATTTAACCTGTCACCTACAAAGTTCAATAGTTAGTCGGAACGGAAAGGTAACCTTTTCATAGAATATCGCAGATTCCCAATTAGGAGCTTGTACAGTTGTAAACATGGGAATTAATTGGACACCGTGACAAAAGCGTCTTATGTCAGGTAATTAAGGGTTATTTTCACGTACCTAGTTAATTTTACTTTGAGAATG
Organism: Cydia pomonella; assembly: GCF_033807575.1. NCBI lineage: Eukaryota > Metazoa > Arthropoda > Insecta > Lepidoptera > Tortricidae > Cydia > Cydia pomonella. Next base: position 3,246,928 of record NC_084717.1, on the reverse strand, counting down.
CGATATCGTTTTCTCTTGTTTTAATTAGCTTGACGAGGTAAGATAGTTTGTTTGAAATGTTCTTTTGTTTGGCGAAAGTGTTTTTCGCAATTAAATTGAGATATCTTTTGTTTTATTAACATAGTTTTAATTTCAAACTGAGAATTGTATTGTAGATTTTCATATGAAATTGCATTGTGTTTTGCCCATAGATACAACAACGTTTAAAATCCTGCTGCGTCGATTATGTTTACACGGTAACATGTGAACAGAAATGTCTATATATAAGTATGTCTGTCTCTCGATTCATAAACGCGCTGCTAAATCCGAATATTATTCGAAATCACTATCTAAACGCGTATTCAAGTTGCCTGTTCCGAGGGTTAACACTGCTTTTGGGAGACGTTTTGGCGACTTCCTCTGCTCTTCGATTTACAACATGGCCGTAAAGTTGCAGAGCGAATTAATTAATTGCACTGTGCATGTAGCCAAAAGGTTACTCTTCAACTGGTTGTTGTCACTTGATTATAGCGAAACTGAGACATTACTCCTAAGAATTGTTTAACATTAACTTTATTAATTATATATAATGAACTAGACTAAAAGATTAGTATAGAACCGAAGTTATAAAGAATGAAGCATTAGATAAATAGTTTAATACTGAAAACTGCATGTATCAACTTAATGAATGAATGTCATATTTATTATATAAAAATAAATTTTCGTTTTTCGTTGACTTGCATGACATTTATATGTACTTCTGGTCTCCCGCGATACAGGCCTAGCCTAGTGCGGGGACTCCTGGAAACTCTGTTGTCAATCTAGTTATGCACCAACTCTTAAAAACAACCGCTGTATACTTTTTCTGTGTCCTTTCTTGTGCAATAAACATATTTTTTATCTTATCTTATGTACTCCGATTACATTTAGTTATAGTTTAGTTACTATCAAATTAGTAGATAATGAGAAAAAATTCTTTGACATCACAATTAAATTAATCTACCTCCTCCCTATTGACTTTTAATTCATTTTAAAATAATTGTTGTTTTATCTTGTTTTTAAAGAGTATTTCCGTAAATTTGATTTCATGGTCGCTGCGAAACTTTTTTATTTGTTGGAATCATTGGCCTTTGAGTCTATTACAGACTATTCAAACAGTGTCAGGTAGGGCGGCAGCGCTTTTCATGGCTGTGTAGGCCAATACGGGAGCGGCAAACACGACCACAAGCCAGGCAGGTATAGTATGTTTGTGGCGAACAGGTGTCGGGCTGATGACGCTTGGCTCGCTTACTAGCAAGTGTCTTAAACCAAGCCTCATCATGGATTTTACGTCCGTCGAACACCAGTTTTCGCCACTTATCTCTGTCCTCGGCAAGCTCCTCCCATTTATGAACAGGGATGTTGAAGGCGTGCATGTCTCGCTTGGCGCAGTCCTTATGCCGTAACATAGGCCGACCGACGCTTCTCTTGGCATCAGCTATGAGGGTTGTTGGAAACAACCCTATTAATCGTCAAAAATTGTCTGGGAGAGACCGCTCTTTACCGTAAGAGGTCTGTACAAGCAATCTAAGTAATCTAACCAATCCTGTTGCCAATAATGGCCACTCCTGTTATGCAAGCACCTTATACAGGACGGACCGTTGGCAGGTGCCAAACCTGTCCCGCTACATTGCTATTGGCAGATGAGCTGCTAACTAGTGGATTTAGTAAACACTTAATAAAAAGGACATTAAATACCCAAAGTAGAGTTCGCACTTTAATGAATAATACTATTTTTAGTCTCTGTAATCTGTTAATGTTTTCTTTTCTTAGTTCGCAGGTGCCTGAGGTGCCGTTATCTAGTAAACTTATACAGACACTGGCAATAAAAAGGACATTAAATACCCAAACTGGAGTTCGCACTGTAGTGATAAGACTGCCTATTTTTAGTCTCTGTAATCTGTGAATGTTTTCTTTTCTTAGTTTGGCAGGTGCCTGAGGTGCCGAACCTGTCCAGCTAACTAGTAAACAGAAAACTCTTAATAAAAAGAGCATTAAATACCCAAAGCCAATTAATGCTATGAGGTCCATCTCCCCTGTGACGTAACAGATTTTTGCTTCGTTTGTGGACTTGCCTTGCAATAGACGCAAAAGGCCAATGATATTTCACCCAAACTGGAACTGGAAATGCTTGTGATAAGACCGCCTGGTAATCTGTGTTTTGTGTTTTCTTTTCTTAGCTTGGCAGCTGTCAAACCTGTCCCGCTACTGTGCTATTGGCAGATGAGCCGCCGGTAACACGTTTATGCGAGCTTGACACTGTCAGTTAATGACATTAAATAGCATGCTGTTGCTGTTTAAATAAACTAAGATACTTGGCCACCTGTTACAACACGACAAATTTATCAAATACGTCATAGAAGGGAGAGTTGAAGCAAAGAAGACGGTAAGACTAAGGAGAGCGTACATGAATCAAATAAAGAAACTCAATGTCGTGTCGTATCAGGCTGTCAAAGAGAAGGCAGAGGACCGCCAAACATGGAAATTGCTCCACCGACAAGACTTACTCTTAAATATATGATGATGAACCTAAGATTGCCTGGTTTAGTGATAAGACCACCTGTCGTCTGCCTCAAATTGTATTTATTTTCTCTGTGTTACTTATAAATGTGACATTTTGTCAATTATGGTTCTTCAATAGCGCGAATGCAAAAACATGCGCATATTTGTTGAAATTTGAAAACAGTACAGACGTTATTCGAACTCTATTAATTTTATCAACTTTCTGCAAATAACTAAATGTGATGCGATATGCGATAGAATTTCAAAAAGAACCGCTTGTTACAGTTCGTGCCATCCACGATGACACGCAGATTCGCCAAATATAACCTCTAATATAATGACAATATGAGTCCAGGCACGCGTCTTCGCGAATAACACGATCTATAAATATTCAACTTTCAGGTTAGATTTCAAAGGAAGCTTATGATTACAAAATTGACATAGATTCTATTTTATATTTTTTCCCGTTCTATAATTTTTCTCGATGATCCTTTTTAGATGAAAATTTCCAAGGTGATTATTGCTAATCATTATCTGAACTTATTTTTGAGAATAACAATAGGGTTCTTATAAATTGACAAATAAGTCATTTGTACTGCAATCACATATTGTGTAATAAATAAATATAAATCTAAAATCTTATTCTAGGCATTTAAAAGTTCCATGGTCAAAGACACCTAATATGACGAATCGTTCATCTCTACCCGTTTCCACACAACCCTCATAGATGGCTAGCAACGCAAATACCTCGGCAAGGTCGCTCAGAACTCGATACCGTAAATTCGTAATGCGAATAATGCGATACTTATCTCTTTCTAACGACTGCTAGGAAAGGGACGGCGATAGTGTTTTTATACGGAGAATCACAATGGAAGGCAAAAAGTTAATTTCGTTTATTTATGTATTCTCTGCCTTATTACTTTAAGGACATTAGGAATGCCTACTATCTGGTCATGTCATTTATGTTCAGCCTATTAACGTAGGATCTTATATATTTCATCATCATCTTCCTCGCGTTGTCCCGGAATTTTTCCGCGGCCATGGGAGCCTGGGGTCCGCTTGGCAACTTATCCCAAGAATTGGCGTAGGCACTAGTTTTTACAAAAGCGACCGCCATCTAACCGGAAGGTAGTATAACGCCAAGTTTACCCTCTAGGTTGGAAAACCTGGAGGGTAAACTTGGCCTTATTGGGATCAGTCCGGCTTCCTCACGATGTTTTCCTTCACCGAAAAGCGACTGGTACGAGCCGGGGTTAAAACCCGCGACCTCCGGACGCCACCAGCGGTTCGTAATAACGCTGTGTAATAATGTCCTATAATATTTATAACTAAAAATATATATAGAGTGGAAAACCAACCAGACATTATTATCGCCAAAAGTATCTAACATATCGCTATCTGTAATCTTATCTTGTGTGATAGTTTCAGGTTACTAAGTTTCTTTATTAAGATACTGAGGAAATAATAGACAATGCTTTTATACTACGCTGGTGACAAACAGGCATACGGCCCGCCTGATGGTAAGCAGTGTCCGTAGCCTTTATACGCCGGCAACTCCAGATGATATGCTTATGCTATTGAATAGACTAAAGCCGGTAATTTAAGTACAGTCAGCCCATGATTTAAATGGATTACAGTTTTTTTCATGAGTAATCAAACCAGTAGGGCTAAGATGGTCGGCTCTTTATCATTTGTCACCATGTCGGTCACGTTCTGACAAGTATGTAAGTGCGAAAGTGACGGGCATAGTGACAAGTGATAAAAATGGAACCATGCTGCCACTGCAGGGGGCCAAGTTATGATTGACAATTTAGTTAAGTTAGCACTTTTTTATCCCCTGCTCATTTTTCGGTTTTACTATCCTGTCCTATATGTAACTAACTAACTAACTGCTTTGGCTCAGCGATCCAAAAAGAATCTTGGCCTCCGAAACGAGAGAATGCCACCTGTCCCGATCCAGCGCGGTTTCCTGCCATGAATTGGCATTCAGGCATGTCGGGCATACGGCGGTGGCAGAATAACAGCATCCATTGCTGGCTAGTCTTTAGGGCCGCTGTGCCCGAGGCCTTTTGGCGCAGACAGCTGAGCCACTTTCCTGTTCAATTCGTTTGTAAGTGTAGAATGATATGTATATAACAATTAGTTTTTTTTTTATAGACATCTAAAATACATAATATTTATGAATTATATGTAAGTAACGATACTAATAATAATACAATTTTATATTTTGACATTTACATTTCTTATCAACTACTCTAATATTCATTATTGAATTGTCATAGCTATGTAGGATTACATAATTGCTCGTACTCGGTGAGCATGATAGTTTAGTTTTTATTAAGTTTAATGTTTTTGTACGCCGTTTGGAAAATATAGTTAAACTGTACATATATAAACTGACCACCAATGTAATTCTACCTATATTTATAAATAAAACACTTACTTACTTACTAAGCATAATTTTGTACCTTTATTATGTACCTACTTTTAAACTTCTTTAATAAAATTCTTTATTATTATGTAATTTTTATTATTATTCTCTTTATTCATCGAATATCTTAGATTAGGATTTTTTATAAAATGGATATAAAAGTAAAATATAAAAACACTTACAAAACAAAAAAAATATATATAAACACATTATAAAAAACCTATCCTAGGGTGCCGCCAGCAGCGGGGCGGGGCCCAAGCTGCCAGTGGTCAGGGCCGCAGAGAGCGGAACCGAAGTACTATACTCGCCGTGTCCAAGATCACCGCCTTTTACGAGTATTACTTATTATTATTAATTCACTAACGACAAGCGAAAATAAAAAATGTATCGGGATGAGAGGCTACGAAAAGTCACGTGACATTTCCATACATTGTATAAGTTTCTATTAGCACTTTCAATCGACAATTGTAGTAAGTAGTTGTACAAAAAGAAAGCTTGGACCATTCGACTCAGTCCAAAGGCGCGCTGTACGATTCGTCGACGATCCCAAACTCACAAGCGGTATTGAACCTTTAAGTCTAAGGAGAGACTTTTTGCCTCCTTGTGTGTGTTCTACCGCTTGTACAATGGGCTGTGCTCTGAAGAATTGTTTGACAGGATGCCAACGGCCGCTTTCTATCACCGCACCGCTCGCCGTCGGCAGGGTGTTCATCCTCACACCCTAGAACCTAAATGGTCGCGTACTGTGCGGTTTAAGAGGAATTTCCTCCCGCGAACGCTTCGGCTGTGGAATGAGCTTCCTGCCGAGGTTTTCCCGAGGAGCTACAGTATGGGGTTCTTCAAAAAAGGATCGTACAGGTTTTTAAAGGGTCGGCAACGCGCATGTTATGCCTCTGGTGTTGCAGGCGTCCATAGGCTACGGTGACTGCTTACCATCAGGCGGGCCGTATGCTTGTTTGCCACCGTCGTGGTATAATAAAATAAAATAAAAATAAAACAGGAAAAACACATCATTTGTACAATGGCGACCTTATCCCTTTCAGGAGGGGGAGGGGGAGGATTTCAGGGATCGTCATCTTGGCTAGGCCCCTAGACAGCCAATTTTGGTGATAAAGCTTAATAATATGCGTTATAACCTTATTACCTATTTCACGCAGACAAAAACTGGTATAAGAACTATAAAATAATGTATGCTAACTGTACCTAAACACAAAAGTTTCTATAAAGATCTTATCTCATTCATATCTATTAACCCCATCATTACCGGCATAGCAAATTACAAGAATCTTTTCATACCGATAAAAAAAAACAGTTACTTTCATAACCGGTTTGCTTTATATCGAAATAACAATGAATCGTTACTACGATTATTAAATTACTTTCTTTAAATTATTTTTAGGGTTCCTTACCCAAAGGGTCATACGGGACCATATTACTGAGACTCCGCTGTCCGTCCGTCCGCCTGTCACCAGGCTGTATCTCATGAACCGTGATAGTTAGCCAGTTGAAATTTATATAGATTATGTATATCTATTGCCGCTATAACAACAAATACAAAAAACAGAATAAAATAAATATTTCTTATAAATGTTTGAATATGTTGGTATTGGATGAGTCCAATCACCGAAGTTAAGCAACGTCGGGCGGGGTCAGTACTTAGATGGGTGACCGTTTTTATAGATAATGGTACGGAACCCTTCCTGTGCGAGTCCGAGTCGCACTTGGCCGTTTTTTTTTATATTACGTCGGTGGCAAACAAGCATACGGCCCGCCTGATAGTAAGCGGTCACCGTAAGCTATGGACGCCTGCAACTCCAGAGGTATTACATGCGCGTTGCCGACCCTAACACCCCGCACCCTCGTTGAGCTCCGATTATTCAAATATCGGTTTGAAGTTCGAAGTGGGCTGTTATTCTGCATAGATTCCACCGTCTTAATGGATTATTTCCGTGACAAAGATAAATAACCGGCCAAGAGCATGTCGGGCCACGCTCAGTGTAGGGTTCCGTAGTTACTCTTCCGTCACATTAAGCTAAACTGGAGCTTAAAGTATAGTAAATTGTTAACCAAGGGATGAAACGGTACCTTTCACCCGAGTTAAACAAATAGGCAAATTTGCATAATCAGTACCTAATTAAATAAGTCTTTTTACTATGAAGGGAAAACTTTTTGCGATAACTCAAAAACAGCTAAACTGATCATGTCCGCTATAGTTTTCATTTAATGTCTTTCTTAAGCTCTACTTCCACGATTTTTTCCATATTTTTTGGACCTATGGTTCAAAAGTTAGAGGGGGGGGACACATTTTTTTATTCTTTCGGAGCGATTATCTCCGAATATATTCACTTTATCAAAAAATGTTTCTTGAAAACCCCTATTAGTTTTGAAAGACCTTTCCAACGATACCCCACACTCTAGGGTTGAAGCGAAAAAAATAATTCACCCCCACTTTACGTGTAGGGGAGGTACCCTAAAGAAAATTAAATTTTTAGATTTTATTTTACGACTTTGTCGGCTTTATTGATTTATATATCCATGCCAAATTTCAGCTTTCTAGCACTAACGACCACGGAGCAAAGCCTCGGACAGACAGACAGACAGACAGACAGACAGACAGACAGACAGACAGACAGACAGACGGACATGGCGAAACTATAAGGGTTCCGTTTTATGCCATTTGGCTACGGAACCCTAAAAACTATCGTTTACAATTTCCACTTTTACCAAATTTCATTTAAGTAAATTAAACGTAGGTAACGAACTAACGATCACAAATATCACAATATCAATTTCTATGAATTTACCATATCATACAGACAGACAAATCTACTTTCCCATGTATATCAGCAGGCTTAAAACAAGAATGCTAAATGATGATGATTATTGTTAATAATGGGTAATAATCCCACGACTTTATGGTAACCAGTTACATAAATTTGCATATAATTTAGTTAAACGTTTCGTCATTATAACGAGGTTTTCTTTAAAATACTTTATGCTATGCAACATACTTAAATTAACTAAGCATTGGTAAACATTTTTGCATCGAAATAAGTTCTTTATATGGTTATTTAAGTGACTTTATATTTGAACTTGTTACAACGGCCATGTATAGAATTTGGTTTTACAGATTACAAATAGTTTTACTATAATAATTTTGAAAAGACCAGTGCAATGTCTTTGGCTGGTCTAATTAATAACAGATGTCTTAGAAGGGAGAATAGGAGTCGTCTCAATGCAAAATGAGACCACAGAGCACCTTTTGACGAGAGAAGCTTGGTCAGACTATCCCACGTAACGCTAATGAATTGAAGCTATATCTACATCCATCCATCAGTCAGTTTCCACAGTTTTCTAAAGAGCTAGTATAGCGACGTCAAGCTGGGGCATTTTCTGAGCCCTAGCTATTAAAATGGCTTGATGATGCTGATGATAATAAAAAATACTGATAATAAAAAGCACTAGGTAATTTTAAGACAAAGAAAAGAAAGCAGACTATCTTTTGATACACTATGCGTCTTGACGCTCAACAGGAAGGCACAATCTAGTTCAGACTATCAAAAAAAGTAACGCTAAGCGAATTGGAGCGAGATCTATGTCAAGCAGTATAATTTTACAATACAATAACAATATACATAATGGATACTACTATAGCTAGCTTAAATCTAAAATAGGCCCTTGAGGCATTGTACCAAGGCCAAGGATGCTGGGGTATTTTCTCGTTGTATCGCAATACTGATACGTTGTGCGAGGAAGCCGCCAGCTCGGTCACCAGTTACGTCAACCAGACGTTTCGCGATTTTTGTTAAAAAATTGTGCACGCCTGGAACCCCATGGTAGGTCCTTGTTTGATGATTATAAAACCTGATAATGTTGATGATTATAAAAATACTAAAAAGATAAAAATTCTAAGACGCAAATTAAATCAGACTACCTATGGAGTCGATACAAGAAGCTACCAACTGGGTCAGACTGTCGGGCGTAAGGCTGAACGAATTGGAGCATAACGTACGATTTACATTTGAATGTGGCGCCGGCAGCGTCAAGTGTTAAACGCAGGTGAACTACACAAAACTTTGTGAGTATAATTTAAGCTCTTCATTCTTAGATTCTTAATATGTTTTATGTTATCAGAGATCTCTCGTAGTCGGAGTCGTCTTACATTGATTGAAGATAATCTTCTTTGGCATTAAGAACAATGTGTATTTAATGTAGACCCACATGTGGAATGATACGAATGATATCAATAACGCAGGTAAAAATCGTATCGAAATAATCATTTCAAATTAAAATGACGTCAACAGCAGCTGCATTACTGCTGAAGTGTCTTTTTTACTGCCACTGAACCTCTAAATTTCTGAAATCTTTTGAACGCCACGCCTATCGCACGCGGCGCGCAATCGTGAACCTTGTCGGTACGCATGAAAGTTGATATTGGGATATGACGTCTTTGGCAGTCAAAAGGTTAATAAAATATGAGACGGATGTACGTCATAATCACGGCAGTAATGCGGCGATCGTCACTCATTTTATCCAATAAATTCCCAGATACAGCAGCGGCAATAACGACGTAGCAACAGTTTGAACATCACCTTTATATAAACACGAATGTTGATATTTATGTGGTCGTTTTACTTGGTATTGCTTATAATTCAAATCATGTTTTTATAAGACTTACTTACTTCACTGGCTCAGTGACCCAAATAGGATATTGGCCTCTGACACAAGAGAGCGCCACTCTGCCCTATTCTGCGCCACTTTACGCCAGTTGGATATTCCGAGGGCGGATAGGTCTTTTAGGGCTTCGTCACTCCAGCGGTATCTGGGGCGCCCAGACGGACGTTTTCTGTTTTTATAATATTAAAGGAAAAATGTAACTAATGACCAAAAACATATTCGTTATTTGTTATAAATAACAAATCGTAGTAGTTAGGTATACACTATTTTGTCAACTACAAAACAAAGAAAATAGAATACTTTTACGAGAAAATCCAAGTAGGTATGTAAAGAATGAATCATTTAAATATTGTCCTACTTACCTACACAAATTGAAATGTCACATTGAGTGACATCATATAAAGACCCAACTTCGTTCAAAGATAATTTATTAGATTTTTATGGAGTATTCAAATATTATGGATATTTTAGTAGGCGCCTACGGGCTTGATGAATATGCACAGTTACGAAAGAGCGGTAATGTACGACCATCGCCGACCGGACCCAACTGGAGCGAAGCATTTTACTAGTTACCAGAGGAATTACTCGAACTAACGATGTATGCTTATTATGTGGTCATCAACACTGATGTGAAAATCATATAATATTAAATCGAATGAATGACAAAAGTATCGAGGTTTCCTCGAGTAGTCAGTGTTGCAAACAGCATAGCTGCGGATAATGTCAATTTCTTGCAGTAACGCAATCTGCAGCAACGAAGTGCTGCAATGCTGTTGCGCTTGGAATGTTTACTTTAATTTGATGGGGCGGCCAGTGTTGCCAGGAGTATGATAATTATCGTACACATACGATATTTTGGGCTCCGGTACGATGTACGTTCCATAGAGCATTATCGTACCGTTACGATAATTTCAGCCCATGGACGATGCCACCAAAAAAGTCTAGTTGTTGAAGCAAAATATGACACTTTCCTTCAGTAATATGCACGTTCCTTAAGAAATGAGCACTTTTTTGGATGTTCGGCTCATTGGTTTACGTCAAAAATGTCGAAATTTCCTATAAACCGTTGGGATGTATCACAAAAATACACAAATATAAAACTGATTTTTGCGCAATTTAGTCGAAAATGCGTTTTTTTTTTAACATGTAGGCTTATTTTGCAAGAATTTTTTAGAAGTGGTGCCTTCATAGGCGTAGGATAATTTGTCATCGGTACGATAGTTTTGACACTCAAATACGATAATTCTCTTCCGCTCACCTGGCAACACTGGCGGCGACAGATCCGCCCCGGTCGATGAGAATCCTACTTATCGGATAGGAATGTTAAGATTGCACGGAATTTTGAATAAATATTTCTCCAACGATAGGTTTTAGATGCTTCGCATTTTTGTACAGGCATTAACTTCTATATTTTATTTCATATTTTATGATCTAGAATGCAGAACTTTATTGGTATTGCATTTCTATTTCATGACTGTAGTTTAAAATGGGAACCTCACAAAAGCGTTTTTATGGGAAAAATAAAGATTTAAAACTGAAAAACGGCTCCTGTTGGAATTTCCTGCTAATAATATATATAAATGGCTTAACCGGTTTAGATGAAATTCGGTACAGAGATAGTTTGAGTACCGTGGAAGGACATAGGATAAGGACATAGTTTTTACCACAGAAATCATCATTGTAACAGGTCAATTAGAACGTACACTGACATCAGAATGATATTCGAATCATATTGTTTAGTTATCGTGGGTCATGTGCAAACAAGTACGAGTGAAATGCACGATAACGAATGACATAACTTAGATGGCATTCTGATATCAATGTATTCGAATTGGCCTGTAAGATAGTTTGACATAATTTTATTCCAAGTTTAAGGCCTGCGTGTATATACGTAGACGTGCACGTGCGTGCGCGTTGTATTATACAGCTCTCTATAAGAGACGGCACACCGCTTGCGTGATGTGTGCGTCTACGCACACGCAGCCGGTGTGCTCTGGCCTTTGTTCTGTACACAATACACATCTTAAGCCCGATTCAGATTATGTCCTTAAAGCACAAAGTAAGTAATAGTAGTGCCGTACAGAAATGACACTGACTCAATCAATCAATCAATGTTATTTACTACAAACACCGAAGTATGACAGCAGCGATCAGGAACAAATCATTTTCTCTCTTTCTAATGTATGGCACTATCCCTTTCGGCTATTTAGGGTTGTCAATTCAAGTCATTATCACATCTGTGGTCGTGCATGCATTAGGACGTCAAGCTGTGCCAACCCTAATAATTGCTCGGAGCTATGCTGAGCCGAGAATGCCCGAAAGCTCTAGTTCTAGTGTCTACCCACTGCTTAAAGATCGCTCACGCGGAAAGTCATGCGTGAGATGCGCGCCAATCACCAAGGTCGTATCAACACCATAACAAGTTGTTAAATCTGTATCGGACTCCTCGCCTATGCGAGAGGCATGTCATTATTGGCCTATAAATTCCTAGACTAGCATTAACTACTTTTTTCCATTTTAAATCTGTATAAGATTTATAACCAGTGTCATCAAAACCGGATACATTTTTATGCAGAGAGCTTAGCTGTTATAACGGGCACTAATGTCTATGAAGCGTATTTTTATTTTAGTTTTATTAATTGTTGTTTGTATTTTTTATCATATTTTTTTGACATCTCTAATAAAATGTCTAATATTCAATTGATTCCTTATTTGTAACTGTATTTTTTATTTTTATGATTGTGTAAATTTTGACATGTAAAAGTGTCCCTGTGGCCTATTTGCTGAATAAATGTTTGTTTGTTTGTTAGTAATAGGTTAAGAATTAGATCTGGATTAGATATGGACCTGATCCTATTTTTCAAACACAGAACTCTTTCTAATAGACACACTAGTATTAATTATTATTTTAAATAGCCTAACTTTACCTAGCCTGACTTTAAATAGCCTAATTTTATTGTACATACCCATGGAATATTATTTCTGGAATAAAAAACATTCCATTTTCATTCATTTTCATTCACCCTAACCTACCATGTTTCGCAGAGTTTTTAGAGCCAAATAAGCAACGCCTCAAATCTAGAAATCCCTCGTGTAAGGCGTGTAGTATCGCCAAACACCTAATAGATACTCAATTTAATCTAAAACGCGAGTGGGCAAAATCGTGGTATTTGTCAATGGCGGGAAAACTAGGCTCTGAAATTACGCCTGGCCCTAGAATAATGGGTTCGGACCTCCCTATAAGAGACTGGTGTAGAATTAATAGACTTCGTACTGGTCACGGTCGATGCGCCTACTACAAACACCGCTGTGGGTGGGTGGATTCTCCGGCCTGCAGCTGCGGTGCGGAAGCCCAAACCATCCAGCACATAATTCAAGACTGCCCTATAACGCGTTATGTCGCCGGTCCTCCCGAAGACCTGATCACCCTGAGCGACGAAACCATGAAGTGGCTAACTGGTCTATGTGTAGACATTTAATTAATTATATTGTCTCTATTTTTACGATATGTATGCCATACGATTAAAAAAAATTTTTTTTCATTCATTTCATTATTTATCTTTAGACTTAGATTAGGCCGCATCTGTACGGCCGTGCAATTACATGAATTTAAGAACTATGATAATATTACATGTGCGATTGTGGGAATGAAGTAGGTAATATCGATCATATTTTCTTTCATTGTCCAATTAATAACAAACCCTGACCTTTATCCTTACCTAACAAGACTTAACGTACCGTTACCCGCTAATATGACCTCACATTTATATCTATTTGATAACACAAAAGTTATATGTGCCGTAAACAAATTTATGACTAAAACAACATAAAACTACTTATACACTTTCCCCCTTATTCATAAACGTGTACTAAAGTTACGATAATTATTGAAGGTAAGATTGAAGGGAAACGAGGACGTGGGAGAAGGAGAATATCATGGACAAGGAACACAAGAGACTGGTTGGACGTGGGCAGTACAGAGAAACTAATTCGCATGACTTCAGATAGTAGGGCATATAGACATAATGTCGGTCCGGGATGGAGAAGGCACTTAAAGAAGGAGAAACTCTGTGGTTGTTTATTTTAAGTTTAGTTATCCCGTACCTTGTTTTTCTTTAATGAGCTTCTAAGTGGTAGCAACTGTATTGGTTTATGAATGTATAGATACTAGCTATAAGAAACATGTACCGTTTGTGCCCAAATAAACATTTAAAAATGTCTAATTTTTCGAACAATTGGTTCTAAATTGGTGGTAGTTGATGTTAAATTGTGTCCGTTGTATTTTGTTCCAGGTATTACACTAATTAACGTTATCTTTCTATCGGATTTATGATCTACTCTCATGTCAGCTGTGTGAAACTCAATACTTGTTTTTGGCAGTTGTAATAACCTGTCACAGTATTTTACAGTGGCAACACAAAAAGAGTTCTGTCACCAAAGAGGTCATGTAAAGAACGCGTGTTATAACCCTGAATAAACCGTAATTAATTAATTTACAGTTTTATTTGGCTCCAAATCACAATAATGGCGACGAGAAAATAACGTTATACGCGTGTGGACTGAAATACGTCAAGTTTTAGATAAAAAAAGTAAAAACTTTATATTAGTGATACTCGTGTGAGGTAACCTTCAAATGTCTCTGAGTGAACGTTTTGGGAGTGATATTTCTCTAAAAAAGACTAGTTTTGTGCAAACTTTAAGCAAAAGTGAACTATTACAAATATTAGAAGAATTGCATCTGGACCACGGGTGTGAAACAATCGACGAATTAAGGAAATTTCTAAGGGACGCGATCAAAAGTGGACAACCTTTGATAACCGCCGGGAAGCTTATAAAGACTCGAGAAACGCAGGAATTACCAGTCATGGCGGCGAATTATGTGAATTACCACATAGAACCCTTCGATGGACGTGACTTTGATACATTCGAGTTGCAATTGCAGTGCTTGATTAGCTTGAATAATGTGCCGGAGGATAAGAAAGTAGCTCTGCTGATCACTAAAATTACACCAAAAGTATTGGAAACCCTTAATCATATATGTGCTCCTGCAAAACCAACAGAAAAGTCATTTACTGATCTCATCAAGCTATTAGAAGATAGATACAACAAATCCACATCTATTCCTGTGGATCGAGCAGAATTTAGGAAATGTAACCAGAAAGCAGAAGAAAGCATAGAAGACTACATTATACGACTGAAGAAAGCAGCCAAAAAATGTAATTTTAAGGATTTCAAGGACCAGGTCAAAGAAAAATTAATCGACGGAGTGTATTCATCTCTTGTTAAATTTGAATTACTTAAGAACGGCAACCAGACACTTGATGAATTAACCACTTTAGCAAGGACTGTAGAGGCGGCGTGGCTGCAGACTAAAATGAAGATGCCACTGGAGGAACCAGCCTCTAGTATGTTTTTTGTCAAGCGGAATACACAGAGTAAGCCAAAACAAATTCCGAATAAAGCCAACCGTGAGTCAACAGCATCCGGTAAGTCATTGAAGTGTTTTTGTTGTGGTAAAAATAACCATTTAAAAAGTGAGTGCAGTTTAAAATATAAATATTGCTCAGAATGTGGCCAGCAAGGTCACCTGTACAAAATGTGTACTAAAACTCACAAAATTAATGCACTTGAAATTAACAGTGAAATGGAAAATCAAAACTCTGACATTGAGCAATCTATTCAAGGACTTTTTCCAAAAAGTGATGACTATTATAATATTTACAGTTGTAAATCAACCACAAATAAGGTACCTCCATGTTTGGTGGATGGTAGTGTGAATGGTGTGACATTCAAGTTTGAATTGGATACAGGCGCTGAAACATCAACAATTTTGCAAAAAGATGTGGAAACTTTAAATTTAATCCATGAAATAAAAGAGACAAATGTCAATTTCAAGAACTATGACCAAACCGTCACACAGCCATTGGGAATAATACATAACATAAAATTTAAAATTAATAATGACACTAAAAATGTAAACTTATTTGTGGTTGAAAACAATAAACCTAGATTATTGGGCAGAGATTTGCTAAAATTTTTTGGAATGTGGCCATTAAACATATTTAAAAATGAAATGACAGACCCCGTCAACATCATAAAGGAAAAATTTTCCGAGATATTTACACCTGGGTGGGGTAATTTTAAGGGTGAATGCATATCCTTGAAATTAAAAGAAAATGCACAACCCAAATGTTTACCTGTTAGAACAGTGCCATTTGCACTCAAAGAAAAAGTATCCCAAGAAATTAAAAGGTTGTTAGACAACAAAAGAATAGAACCTGTCAAATATAGCAAATGGGGAACGCCGGTGGTGCCTATATTAAAGCCAGATGGATCAGTACGCTTGTGTGGTGACTATAAAGTAACTTTAAACCCACAATTAGAAATAGACCGCTTCCCACTACCACATGTGGAAGATATTTTCAATAAATTAAGGGGTGCAGAGTATTATTGCGAACTGGACCTTCGAGAAGCCTATCTACAGGCACCACTGGATGACCAGTCCCAAGATTTAACTGTAATAGTAACAGAAATAGGCACATTTAAATATAAATACCTACCCTATGGTGTTAGTACGGGGCCTGGGTCTTTTCAAAGGTTGATGGCTCAAAAATTGCAGGACATTCCTAATGTGATTGTTTTTATTGACAATATATACATGTGCGGAAAAACAATGAAGGAAATGACTACTACACTTGAGTTGGTTTTAAGTAAATTAAAAGAATGTGAATTTAAATTAAAAGTCGAAAAGTGTAAGTTTTTCCGAAAAAGTATAGATGTTTTTGGTTATAGAATAGACAGACAGGGAATCAAAATTATAAAGGAAAATATTGAACCCATATTAAACCTACCTTATTTTTTGTTCTTAACTGCGCGGTAGCCATATAAGTAGACAACAGAGTGAAGTGAAGAAGATAATATCAACAACCTTCTTCTTCTCTTCTCTTTGTAATAAGGATGAATTTAGATAACAGTTAACAGAGTGGAGTAGGTTATTTATACTCTGTATGAGACATAAGTATAGTCAACAATGTCAGTCAGTCATCAATAGTAGCGAATGACACAACGCGCCAAAAGTATCTGCAACGCTGGAATACTTTTTCAAATAGAGATATACCTCTACAGTTTGCGTTCAAACGATGTACTTAGTTATGCAAATATTATGCTTACAATATACCTAGTTTTCCTTATTGAAGCCACGTAAATATTCCATAATTTATTTTTCTTCTTAAGTTAAATTATTTTATAATATGGATATAAAAATAAAATACAGAATAAACATACAAAATACTTATAAAAATATGCCGCAGATAGAGGAACCACCGGACTATCGGCGCCGTGTCCAAGACTACCGCCTTCTGCATCTGACCCTTAATCCACCTAGCGAGAGTCTCTCTAGGTGTTGAATGAGAGTGTTGAGATTCTTCTCTAGGAGACCGTTCGCTGAAACGACTATCGAGACAATGATCGTCGAATCAACATCCCGCATGGCGTTTTTCTCGTGAGCCAAGCCTCAAATCTCTCTAATCAGATAAAAAATCTGACATGTGACAGAAAACTGTCAACAATTATAAATCATTTTTTTTCGAATGTTTCATATTTTTATAGTAACTAAATTTATTAGTTAATATCTATTATAAGTCACATTTATTTGTACTTCTTTTACCTACCCCAACAATCACTTCGACTTCGCCCTATTAGATATACCACTATCTCTTATTGACGCAAAAGCTGTTTATACTCGTACACTTACTTCTAATTGTGCCTACAAATCCGAATTAAGAACAGCCGCGTCGCGTCTACATTTCACAGGGTTATCAACTCTATTATCAAGGGTATAAAGACTAATAGGCCAATTGGCCACTATTAAATCTCATAGGCCCTTCGAGTTTTAGTTATTCGATCTGTTTCCGATATGGTACTGATCTGTCATGGCTCCTCTACACGATGGACCATCATAGTGGTCCACTAAGCTGGGCCAGCGTGTAGAGAGGGTAGTGGTGTCGGATGGCTTATGGCGCGCGGGATGGCGGTGGGATGGCCGCGGTGTCGGGTTTTCGTCCGCACATCAAAGGCAGTGGACCAGCGATGGCTGTCCGCATCTACACGTGGCCCATCACTCAGTGCGTGCTCGAACGCGGTCGAGTGAGGACGTTCGTGCTGTGTATTATTTTGATTAAAAATGACGAGTATGTGGCCGCATCACGAAAGAATAAAGTTTTTAGAGTTATATCGGGGAGAAACCGTAACATGGAACCCCAAACATAAAGACCAAAACTATAGAAATAAGGTAGCAGGATATTAAAAAAACAAGTTTTTAAAACAAATAGTGCACGAATTAGTTAGAGGATTAGGAAAACTTATACATTACGCAGACATCTGTATATACAGTACATTCACAATTTAAATAAATAAATATACCAATAATAAAAGAAATTAATATTAGATACCTACATATCTAAATATATATACATAAATTATATATATTCACAATATATACCAACACAGCGGCACATTAAGGAAGAGACAAGTAATGATTTTTAGTAAGGTTTCAAAGCTTTGAAGAGTTTATTGCACAAATTTAAATTGACTTAGGTGACAACCTGTGTGGCCTAGTGGGTAGTGACCCTGCCTATGAAGCCGATGGTCCCGGGTTCAAATCCTGGTAAGGACATTTATTCGTGTGATGAGCATGGATATTCGTTCCGGAGTCATGGATGTCTTCTATGTATTTAAGTATTTTTTTTAGTTCTATGTGTTTAGAGCTCAACGAGGGGGGGTGGGGTTAGGGTCGGCAACGCGCATGTAACTCCTCTGGAGTTGCAGGTGTACATAGGCTACGGAGACTGCTTACCATCAGGCAGGCCGTATGCTTGTTTGCCACCGACGTAGTATTAAAAAAAATAAAAAATAAAAATGTATATAATATGTATATCGTTGTCTAAGTACCCACAACACAAGCCTTATTGCGCTTTCCGTGGGACTTAGTCAATTTGTGTAATACTGTCCCATAATAACTATAATAAGTAGTTTATTTATTTATTGCGATGGATAGATAACATCCACCATAATCTTCTACGTCATTTCTTTTTAATTACTTTATTATTGTGCAGATTAAGAAAAGGTTGGTACGTGGCGTATAAATAAATTGCTGCAGCGGCTAATGCTCCCACGTCCATCTTGGAAGACGAATAGATCGCAACTGAATGTCGCCATCGTGTAGTGGCGTGTCAGCCATCGCATGGCCATCTCGCTGGGCCAGCGCTGGGCCATCGTGAAGAGGAGCCATCAGTGTCAAAGTGTGTTCTTCAACCAAAAACGTCACTTGATGACAGATCAGTATCATGTCGGGAACAGATCGAATAACTAAAACTCGAATTGGCCTATGAGATTTTATAGTTGTTGGCGATGGATTGTGAGTCATCAGCGAAGCATACTGTGCTGTGCGGTTACATCATTCCATGATGGAGATATTAAATGGTTGGCCGTGTCCGAGTCTCGGGCGTTCTATGACGATTATCTCATGTTTTGGGATAAAGCGCGTGTCCAGACCATGTAGGCATTAATTAACTAGTTGTATGATTTTAGAAAACTGTTAATCACGTTAAAAAAAGCCGCTAGAGTTCCACAGCTGACACAAATGAGTCTCAAAATAATCTTACTTTTTTCTTCTCTTATTTACTTGAATGTTATTGTACAAATGCTTGTTGTACCTCTTGTCTGTGCATGGTAAAAATTCTGACCGAATGTTTCAGTCATCTGTACGCATTTTTTTCTGCTCTGTACCTATTTGTGATATGAACCCACGATTATTGACCACATGAAAGGTTAAATGATTATAATAATAAGAATCGGCTCATATTCTACACATACATATGTATTTTTCTATTATCGCATACGCAATTCTTAATACGACACACACTTGGCCAGCTTATAACTTTTTAGAGTCAGAGCAAGTAGACTGCGCAAGGGTTCTTTTAAACGTCAAACTTCTATGGTCGTCTACTTAACACATGCAAAGTCTGCCCTACCAAAATCGCTGCCAACTTAGCTTGGTTGACTCTATGAGACCAGCAGCCTTAGCACGACATTATCTCGCACGCGATAAACTGTCGCGACACTCGCCGCGCACTCGATGTTGATATATTGTCAACAATTCATTACTATTCCGTACAACACCACTAAACCTCAAACCGCAGTGGTCGAGATTGATAACGGAACAAAGGCAAGCGAAACAAGAATTGGCAAAGCATTAAGTCCATAGCTGTATTACCCAGCCATCACGCAGGATGCTAGTTCACCAATGTGGCAAAAATATTGTGCTAGGTAGGTCCTACAGTCATCTCATCTGTCATCACTATTCACAACACTAAACCTCAGACCGCAGTGGTCGGGATTGATAGCGGGACAAAAGCAAGGGAATCTGCACAGGCCAGATAGTCGGGTCGACGGCCGCGGCCGGACGCCGTATCGCGGTGATAGCCCCGGGTCAGCCGGCACTATTTCGAAACTTTAGGTAGGTAGTTTGTTATTAACCTTGCGTATGTCGCCGTCAATATTTTCCATTTGAACGGAATTTATTACGATCACACATAGAGTGCACTGACATTGACCTTAGCTTATGATGGGTTAATCAAAAACTTAGTCTCTAATAGTCAAGCAGGACATGACTCTGCAGGAAGGAATACAACGTGTCTGGTACACAATCGATTTGCCAAATTTCAGTAAAATGACTAAGTTTTTTTTAAACTTTACACGTTGAGTAACCGAGAGCTCTGAAAACGAGTGAGGTACAGTTTCACTATTGTTGAGAGTAGCGTAAAGCTCGGTGTTGTCAACAGTACTGGAATTTACCACTTGCACTGTCTGGCACATCTGATTGGACATCAAAATACTGGATTCCATTGCCATCAGTCGCGGCCGGACGGCTGCTATATCGGCTTGATGGCCTGTAGGTCACGGCTTCATTTCAGATATACAGTCCACTTTAAACTCTTTAAAGCCAGAAACGCCAGTAGGCCAACTTAGGTTAAGTTACTGTCAGTTTTATAAAACTGTGCTAAGGCTGTCTGTTTGTATGCAAAATGCGCCGGATTGCCATCGGATTGGACAAAAAAAAAATCACGACCGGTCTGGCCTAGTCGATAGTGATCCTGCCTATGAAACCAATACTACTGGGTTCAAATACCTATTAAGGCATTTATTTGTGTGATGCGCACAGATAATGTTCTAGAGTCAGTTTGTGTTTAAGTGTTTATATGTGTGTGTTTATTACATATCGTTATCTCAGTACCCACAAGACAAGCCTTTTTGAGCTTACAATGATGATTAGTCCATTTATGCAAGGATGTCCTATGATATTTATTTTTCATTATAAAACTGAATAGTTCTAAAGTACCAAGTCGTGTTTAGACTAATATTTCGCATATTGCGTGTAGGTGTGAATGGCTTAATGGCATGGTAAAAATGATACCGTAAAATACTCAAAAAAAAAAACTTATTTAGAGCCGATCGCTAGTTCAGTACCCCTAGTGTAAATATTTTCGACAGCGAAACGTTACGTACGCGTTTGCGTTAAGTGTCATTTTGTATGAGATTTTTGACTTTCCAAAACGTCCCGCTTGGCGCGCTGTTCAAAAACCCATACAAAATGAGACTTAACGCAAACGCGTACGTCACGTTTTGCTATCGACTAAATTTACACTAGGGGTACAGATTTAAAAGTTTAAAACCCAGGTAAAAACTTCAGCAGACTTTAGCTAGGGAGTCGAAGAGTTAATGACCTGCGAAGAGATAAGGGGCCACTAGAAATTTTACTAACGTTAGTGCGTAGTTTTAAAACCCCATCGGGCGAGTTAAAGACGTATAAAGTTGGCTTTATCTTTAAACGTTCCTGGCCTAGTTGGCCGTAGTGACCCAACGAAGCTGGAGTATTGGTTCAAATCTAGTAAGGGCATTTAATTGCAGTGTGATTATCACAAATATTTCTTCGTTAATTGCGGATGTTTTCTTTTTTTTTTTTTATTACGAAAAAGGTAAACATTTGACCACAATCTCACCTGATGGAAAGTATGATTTTTAAGTATCTACATCGCTTAGTACCCATTGTATTAACTTTGCTGTTTGGAACTAGATCGATCTGTGTAATAGTCCTCAATATTTATCATGGTATATATGAAGTCTATCAAAGGGTTCAACAGTAAATCTGCTAGGGAGCTTCTAGGGCTCAAAAGACACAAAGCCTGCGCGGTGACCAGAATTTTGACTGGACACTGTAACTTGAACAAACACATGTTTCAAATCGGAAAGAAACAAGACGCGACATGCAGGTTCTGCCATGAGTCAGAGGAGACTGCAATGCACATTCTCTGCTCCTGTGGACCACTAATGTCAAAAAGAAGTACCCACCTAGGGCGGCACGTATTGCAACCCTATGAGGTACAGAACATTACGGCCCAAAGAATCTGGAATTTCCTGGATTCAACGGGCATCAGTAATGAACTTTAAAGGGCTGTCACAATAGACCAATGCCTGGTCGACGTGGCATTCAAAGGCCCACAAACTACAATAATAATAATAATATGAAGTCTATTATAGTTCAACACTTAACGAATGGAAATCAGTGCCTGTTATTGTACGGTATTCCCAATCGCTGGTAAAATCATTCACATGATTCATGATACTCATTTATTAAACTATTGAAAATATCAACATTTGTATCTATATTATATGCCTTAAAATCCTTTAGTATTACTGTTCGGCTGTTCTACTCTACACGTCGCATTTTTGAACCGATTTTCGTGAAGTTGGAGCCATGGGGGTTCGCCAGGTCTACATACAGCTCACAGAGCCACTAGGTAGTTAGGAAGCACAAAATCTAAACAATATCACAAACAACCATCACATACTCTGAACGCGGGCCCGCAAATGTAATTCCATCATGTTATTTCACCGATAAGCGTCAACACAACGCCCAAACAGACCAGTTCCCCTACCATGAGCTTACTCGTAGCTCGGCTCCCTTATTTTATCTCTTTCTAATAAACCCAAATTTTAGAGACCGATAGAGACAATCATTATAAGATCTGGCAGACTACTAAGAATAAAGCCATTAGGCGCTGGCGTCTGCATATATTCACTTGCAGATCATCTCGCTTTCGCAACACGTAGTGTAACATCTGAGATCAGAGACATAGTGGAAACTAAAAGTTCATTTAAAATGTGGAACATTTTTAGAATCAGTATAGAAAATACTACTATGGCTTTACCATGAATTTGACACTGACATATTCGCTAGCGTGAGCGTAACTTGCTTTCTATGCATCTCGCTCGTACTGGCATATTAATTAAGAGTGAGATAGATGTATAGAAAGTAAGTTACGCAAACGTTAGCGAATATGACACTGATAAGGCAGCCGTGGTGAGAATACTAATTCCCAGTGGGAGAAACCACAAACGACAAAATCTGTGAGAAAAATATTTTCGAATTTTTAAAGCGAGGTAATACGAACGGGCGAATTGACTGTATATTATACTAAGACTAAAGACGACCGAAGCAAACCTTTGGTAAGGGTACAAAATACTAGAAATATCAGGCAAATAACCCACTGTACCCTCGCAGGGTTAAACCAACAACCCTAATGAGTTTTTTTGGCATATTTACAATTCATAACACGCTCATTCAAGAATGTTCGAGATGTGCGTGGAATTTAGAGCAGTCGGAATGTCCCGTGCATACCGTTCGTGACAGACGAGTTTATATTTTGTAGGTATCGACGATTTGTAAAATTGAGATCTGTTTAAGTTACAATTAAGTGACTATTCTTCTTCTTCTTGCCGTCTCATGCCGGAGGTTGGCTATCATTAGAGCTATTTGGTGCTAATCTTGTAACAGCACCTGAGGCTTTTGAGCCAGGAGGTACGTAATCTTCGCGGTTTTCGGTTGCCGTAGATTTTCTCCTGTATTATCAGCTGGAGAAGGTGGAGGATGAAAGTAACTATGTTGTTACATTAAATAAAGGTGAAGATCCAGGCCGAATCTTTTGGCAACGAAGTTTTTTCGATAACGATTAATTTTACTCAATATAGCACAACCAGGATTTAAACCCACGATATTTGACCACCACACACATAAGTCATATCCCCAAGGTAACTTTTTTATTCGATGTCTGATAGCAATTTTGACATTTGTGTTTACCTAACTATCCTACTATAAATGTTTAGAAATTTCTAATTGATCATAATGTTTTTATTACTTTCGTATACCCTTGTCAAAGTTTGCTATTGAAGAAGTGACCTTGAAGTTTCAAAAAGTTCAAACTGTTACTATGGAATGGACAAAGCATACGAAAGGTCATATAAAACATTAAAATTCGTAAAATGAAACTTAGAAGGCATTTTATTGATGATTCATATTCAACTCGGTGCTGTTAAATTAAATCATTCACTCTGACGTGAAAGCAAACAAATAAAAACTAAGCAGGCATTATGAATATACCCTGAGCAGTAATGAATCATACCCAAACAAGTCACAACGCGTTAAACGCTATCATAAACCTTCTATAATCCAATAAGTAACCAGTAGCAGCGCTGACAACAAAACGAATGCAAGTCCCGGCCTGCCGGAACAAGTTTCCCCGCTCTCCCCTCTCCAACGGATGTGGATCGGGCATCGCAAGCGCAGCGTTCATAAAACCTTTCTTAGAACAGCAATTGACTAATGATAGACCTTATTCCTTTACAATAAGGTTCATTTCCAGTGAATTGTGGCAATGGATCCCTAATATAACTTGGTCTCATGAGAGTATAAACTATGCGAAGGTACTACCATACTTGAGGCTTGACAATCTCACGATTACCCGCCAAGTATGTCTGACCTTTGATTACGTTTACGTGTAACATATCTCCGGTTCAAGTTATATTGGTTAACACGTTAAACGCCAGACCAAAATATTCATTTTTTCTTAAAAAAAAACTTGATGTAAATTAAATTATTACTTTGATATGTATATAGATATATATTTTATTTTGTTATTGGAGGTTTAGTTAAAAAGTTATTAAAAAAAAAAAACTCGCGGTCACCGATGACCCCCGTGGCGCTGTGAAGTTCATATTTCAAAAACCGTTACCATGACGCCACGCCGGTCCCCCCGCCGGCCACGCCGGTCACTGTGCCGGTCATTATACTGTCACATTCGCACCCGCTAAAATATGCTTATAATATAAAATTTAACTGCTTTGGCATTGTGTGACAATAGCTTGGTTTGGCAATTCCTGCTACTGGTTCAAGAAGATACGCTGTTTTTGTTTATTTTTGTTAATTTTGGGTTTTTATGATGTTTTTTTTTGTGGAATGCATGTATCAGGTGTGTGTCTGCATTGGGAAATTTATTTTTTCTTATTTTTTGATAATTGTCGTGTATCTCCAGATAATTGAAATTAATTTCTATTAATTATATAATGATTGCAAATACTTAATTATATAAATTATAGAATTAAAGCTGTGATTTGAAAAAAATGCCTTGTTTTTTTCATTTTTTCAACAAATCTACTATGTCACTAACTGCACCCACGTCCCAAGCCACCGTTTTACTAACGAGCGCCATGCCGGTCCCTTGCATACAACGCATTGCTTATAACTGCTACACGCGGCGCAGGATAGCGTCTTAAAAACAGGTTTAACACGAGGTCACCGGTGCCCCCCATGGCGTGTTGCAGTTGACTTCGTGAGGTCGCCGGTGCCCCCCATGGCGTTCAACGTGTTAATGTACAGATGAGTAGAAAACGGTTTATGATTAGGGGATCAAGCGCAGGTATGCGTGCCCTTTCGCCTACCCATTATCAAAAAAGGCTTAAATCCATACAGTTTTCATTCGATTCTCAACCATATTCAGCATGAAATAAGACAGATTTTCGCACTGCGTCTTTTGACAGTTAGATCACTGTGTTCGTTGATATGTTTTTAAAAGAACTTACGTATGTTTAGTTTGGTCTTGCATACTATGTAAGACAAACAAAAGTGAGTCACACGATGACGGAAGGTATAAGGTGATTGTATTGGTTTAAATCACCGATTAAGTATTCAGGTCTTTACTGATCTGGCAATGCAACCTGGTACTGGAATAGATATACTATTATGTCGTATATATACAAAAGAAAAGACAGGCTTCATTTTGGTGGCTGAGGCCGGATACGGCCACTGGAGTGCTTAGTCACTTTGGTGGCGGAGGCCCGATACGGCCACTGGAGGGTTTGGTCACTTTGGTGGCGGAGGCCGGATACGGCCACTGGAGTGCTTGGTAATTTTCCCTTTAGTACATGACATCAGTTTTTGACAGAGACTGGTGGGAGACTTCAGAGGATATGGACACGTGGAAGAATAAGAGGGAGGCCTTTGCCCAGCAGTGCGACAATATGGGCTCATAATAATAACATCTATTTCAATACGGCCACTAGAGTGATTGGTAATTTTTCCTTTAGTACATGACATCAATTTCAGTTTATGTCTCCATCTTTAAAGAGCTCCGTATCAAGCAGCGCCTTTCGACTTTCGTAAAGACCCGCATACTCAGTTTTTTCGGTCACGTCTTGAGGCGAAACAATGACTCCATAGAGGGTCTAGTGGTGCAGGGTAGAACAAACGGGAAGACCGCGTAAAAGGCCACCTATGCGATGGGAATGACGAAATCAAATCTGCCATGTAGGGACCCCTGAAGCATTTGCCAAAACAACCTCCAACCGCGAAAAATGGCGAGAAATCGTACGGCAAGCAACATCTGCGCCTGATGTCAGCAGTTGACCACGACACTCTGCAAAGAGTACAACGATAAAGAAGAAGATTTCAGTTTATATAGATAGGTATTGTGACTATTTTTAAAACACAAATCAAAAAAATTATTTGTTCCCTGAAGTAACTTTTTTTTGAAGTAAGTAATCAATATTTATTTTTCCGAACAACAATTAAAGGAAATGTGAAGACTTGGTGATTGGCGGAGAAGTTCGGTTCACAATACACAATACATTTTTGAAAAAAAAAAAATGGATCAGGACTTCATAAGGAGGCCACGCTGCGAATGTTCACACCAAACTGGTTTCAACAACTGCTCGAGTTATAAGACTCGAAAGCCTTTCCCCAGTGATCGACTCACGACGAAACGCCTTTACTTTGGAAACCTCTTTTATTATTCAAGAGTAACATTGGAAAAGCAACCTTATTCTCATGACGATAAAGTTCTAAGATTAAGGTAACGGTTGAAAGAGATATGAGGCTTGAAAAGTAATACATCGACATACCAACGCGCAAAAAAACAGGTTGTACTTGCATTCAATTGGCTCGCTTGATGAACGTGTCCAATTGGTAAAGTTTTTTTAATAAGCGTTTGGTTTCACTTAGTTTCTTAGCTTAATACATATGTATTTGTACATACTATTGTGGCTAAGTTGATAAATATAGATCATGTCATTCACGAAGACGCGTGATTTGATACGTATTGTCGTGTTATGAAAGGTTAGATTTGACAAATCGTGATTCATCCGGAATGACACGAACTATACTTAAATTAGTTAAGTCACACGTACCCGCCGCTCCAATACAATCGAAGTTTAAGCTCTAATTTTGAAGTGAAAACTTCTTTAGCGGCGCTGTGCACTTTTAGTGATGGGGAAAAAATGTTAAACTCGCGTCAGGTGTCACGTGACCGTCAGATTGAAAATTCGTAAGACGGACACGTGACATCATGGTGACGTGCAAATGACTGTCATCGAAGCCTGGTTACTTTTGAAAAATCGTATCTCATTCAAGTGTGACATTTTATTTTCTTCATAATCAAAGTGCCGTCATAACGGTTAAAAAGGTTAAATCTTTGTTAATTGTGTTGTATTGTATCTTTGTGTTGTTGGGTGTCCATGATTGTAGATACTTACACAAATTTTTCCTTACCAAAAAGTTAAATAACAGAAAAGAAGCGTGATTGTTTTACTTAATATGGTGGTGAACGATTCATTAGACATTTTCTGATTGTGTAGGATGTAGTCCTGCTCCATTCAATTCGCATTTCAAAATATCTTCCACACTCAAATTTATTTACGTAGGAATTCTATCTTTTTATAAAACTGCTACTCTTCCAAAATATCAAAAATGCACAACGTTAATATTCAAGTTTTCACTTCTGCCGGCACTCCCGGAGTGCAAGCCGTTGTTTTTTTTTATAACGACATGTTTAAATTAACTATTAATAGGGTCGTCAACGCGCATGTTAATATTTCTGGTGTTGCAGGCGTCCATAGGCTACGGTGACTGCTTACCATCAGGCGGGCTGCATGCTTGTTTGCCACCGATGTGCTATTAAAAAAATTACATGAAACTTGGCTTTGACATTAACGTAACATTTATCAATGTCTGGCACTAACTATAAAACTTCTAGAATCCGGAAGTTTTGCATATGAAACTTCTACTCGCTAGAATTTATTCAAGTTTTTCGATATCTTGAATAGTTTTCGAAATATCTTCCCTTGAAAGTTTATTTGGGGCTCTCAATTTTATCTTGATATCTAAACAAAGGGCAGGGTGTTCATCCTCACACCTTAGAACCTAAATGGGCGCGTACTGTGCGGTTCAACAGGATTTCCTCCCGCGGACGCTCCGGCTGTGGAATGAGCTCCTTTCCGAGGTTTTCCCGAGGGTCTACAGTATGGGGTTCTTCAAAAAAGGAGTGTACAGGTTTTTAAAGGGTCGGCAACGCGCATGTACACCTCTGGAGTGACTGCTTACCATCAGGCGGGCCGTATGCTTGTTTGCCACCGTCGTGGTATAAAAAAAAAAACAACAACACCGTGTGAAAAGCGGGAGGCAGAGATAACGAAATGTCAATTTTCGTGTTTCGCGGTAGGACCTCTGTTGACTACTGGAAGCTGGAAACTAAGTTAAAAGTTAAATGAATAAATGTACATAATATAGTAAAATGAAAATTAATGACAGCGAGTCGAAATAAAATAATAAACATACTCGTAGAAAACAATTGTTAAGTGCATTCAAAATCATTCTAGTAAAAACGATGTGTCGACAGATTGACCCAAAACTGTCGTCGCGTCATCGACAATCTTATCTAAACAAACCCCATATATATTCAACCTAATTATGAACTACATAAGACTCACATTCCTTTATCCTAACGATATTAGGTCGGAAATAGTTACGATAAGATAATCGTACTTACTAATCATTGGTATGTTTGTTTGTCGCAGTTTTCGGTATTTAGTTGGCGAAATATCATCGATGGCGTAATGATTAGATAAGCCCTTAAGAGATTAAAGTCTACTTTTTGATTGAGAGTTTAAAATTGGGTTTTCATCTCGTATGCGAGAGACTCGAAGACAAGCCGAGAGCGAGTGTGTTCATACTGCTGTAGTGTGCGTGCAACGCCACAAAGCCTCCCAGCAGGGATACGGAAGAGGCCACTCCATGGGCGTAGCCAGCCAGTGAACTAGGGGGCCAAGTTGATATCGCCTGCCTAGGGGGGGCAGGAGGGGCAACACCGCAGAGGGGCATACATTGTATGTAAAATATTAAGATTTTTTGTAGGGTGTTGGCTTGAGCTGTTTGGTAAGCTGCTGGAGATAGAGTTAAAAGGATGCCCCGTCAAAAGACTACATCGTATTGTCAAAAATGAAAACGGTTATTAGTAGAATTTTGATACAAAATGTACAAGTTTAATCGTTCATACTTGTAAATAATATTATTAATTAGATATTAACTATCAACACCTAACACAGTAAATCAATAACCAACTTGAACAAGCGCAGGAGCTGAGCGAGCCCGGCTGTTGGCTGTCGGCTGCAGAGAGGCAGGCCACTGGCTGAATGCCTACCCATCGCCCAATATTGGTACCCACCTAGACTCCGAAACACTCCGATTGGCAATGGGGCTACGCTTAGGGGCCCCAATCTGAGCACCGCACAAATGCTCCTGTGGCTTTGAGGTGGACCAACTGGGACGCCACGGACTTGCTTGCCAACGTAGCGCGGGTCGCCTTTCGCGCCACGCTGCACTTAACGACATAATCCGTCGGTCACTTGCCACCGTCAACGTTCCGGCTATGCTGGAGCCTGCCGGTATTGCCAGAGACGATGGCAAGAGACCAGACGGGATGTCTTTGATTCCGTGGAGGATGGGACGTGTGCTCGTGTGGGACGCAACTTGTGTTGACACGCTGGCACCTTCCCACCTCCACGGTACTACACACAAAGCCGGCGCGGCGGCGGAAGCGGCAGAGGCGCTCAAAAAGCGCAAATACGGGAGTCTCGACACCAACTACAACTTTGTTGCATTTGGAGTCGAGACTCTTGGTCCGTGGGGCCCTGCAGCGCAGGGCCTATACGGGCAATTGGCGAAACGGCTGGTGGATGGGACCGGGGATAAGAGAGCTGGCAGCTTCCTCGCCCAACGCTTGAGCATAGCGATCCAGCGAGGAAATGCTGCCAGCATCCTCGGTACCTTGCCACGGGGGCCCATTTTAGATTTAGATTTTTAGTTTTATATAGTAGTTTTAGTTTAGTTAATTGTATTACTTATATATATTTTTTTTATTAACTTGATTTCATGCTAAATATTAACATTATTAACTTCATAATTGAACAAATTATTATCATAAAATTTATATACTTATTGACTTTAGTTAGTCATTTCGCTGAAAGATATTATGTTCATAACTATATTTATTATACATTTAAACGAGCAATTCTCGGATCTCGGAAACGCCTCTAATGATTTCCATGAAATTTGCTATATGGGGGTTTTCGGGGGAGAAAAATATAGCAAGCCGTCTCTGGGAAAATGCGCATTTTTGAGTTTTTATATGTTTTCCGAGTAAAGCTCGATCTCCCAGATATAAAATCGGACAAGTGCGAGTCGGACTCGCCCACCGAGGGTTCCGTACTTTTTAGTATTTGTTGTTATAGCGGTAACAGAAATGCTATCTCGGTTTATGATATACAGCCTACAGGCTGTCACCTGTCACCATGGTGACAGACGGACAGCGGAGTTTTAGTAATAGGGTCCCGTTTTACCGTATGGGTACGGAACCCTAAAAAGAATGTACGCGCTCTTGACATTTCGCACCTGATCCGCGTTCTTGTTGACTTCGTTTGTCCGTTTTCTAAATGTCGCCTAAACAGGATATTACTGCGCATGCCTCGGGGCTCGGAGACAGGATGTCTGTCCGGTTGTCTGTGCATAACTATTCACTATTATATTAATACTGGATTTATTTTTAAAAGTGGTAAACGAGCCGCCTGAAGTTAACGGGATGTCCTGTTCGTTTATTAATAATATGAATAAAGAATATTTACGACCTGTCTGGCCTAGTGGGGATGACCCTGCCTATATAGCCGATGATCCCGGGTTCAAATCTTGGTAAGGGCATTTATTCGTGCGATGAGCACGGACATTTGTTCCCGAGTCGTGGGTGTTTTCTATGTATTTGACTATATTAAATATCGTTGTCTAAGTGCCCAAAACACAAGCCTTATAGAGCTTACTGTGGGAATTAGTCAATTTGTGTGATAATGTCCTATAATATTTATTTAATTATTATTATTTATTTATTAATACGTTTTTTTATAAATAGGATTACACAGGTAGTTCCACTTAGTCCCACAATAAGCTCAATAAAGCTCGTGTTGTTAATACTAAACGACGATATATATAATATACGGTTATATAATTATAAATACTCAAATTAAGAAAGGTATTTACCACAGAATTTTCGATCATTGAACTGCCTGTTGCTATCTGTATTGCACGTTCATAATTATCTTACTCACCGCTGCACCGTGCACCGCGCATTGTCTCTCTTGAATGATATATTGGACAGCGACAGCAAACTAGATATATTCCAATGCTCTGAAGCTAGTTTTTTGGCAGTTAGTAGCCGATACCTAGAGTCAATAACGACGACCAGCTCAATCAATGTATAGTTAGCAGTAAGTAAATTGTTAGTATCAATACGTATATAATGTCACTCCTTTTAACATGTGTAGCTTGGCTGTAAGTGTTAATTTAAGGAATAAATTGGAATTTTGCTGTCCCGCCCATGATGCCGGCTACAAACGTCACTGTGCGAGCGTAACAGCAATATAATGAATTTTATTGCGGAAATTTAACAGTCACACAACCCTCATAAAGCCGCTATCATACAATCGAGTTAAGACGGACGCGTTTTCATACAAACGTAGTCTTCATTTTCCTCTTTATCCAGAGACTTTCTGTCACGTTCTAACAAGTATGTAAGTGCGAAAGTGACAGGCATAGTGACAAAAATGCAGCCATGCTTACACGGCTGGGCAAGCTGCGTTTCCTGTTCCGTTATAATTCAGCATAAAAAAAAGCGGCCAAGTGCGAGTCGGACTCGCCCATGAAGGGCCGTACCATTTATGACGTATTAAAAAAAACTACTTACTAAGATCTCGTTCAAACCAATTTTTGGTGGAAGTTTTTTTTTTTTTAGATTTTTCATTCAGTTATTTTAGAAGTTACAGGGGGGGGGGGGACACATTTTACCACTTTGGAAGTGTCTCTCGCGCAAACTTTTCAGTTTAGAAAATTTAGAAAGATATTAGAAACCGCAATATCATTTTTGAAGACCTATCCATAGATACCCCACACGTATGGGTTTGATGAAAAAAGATTTTTTAAGTTTCAGTTCTAAGTATGGTTGTAAGGGGTATGGGGATACCCCTCAAAATTTATTGTTTTTTTTTCTATTTTTGTGTAAAAATCTTAATGCGGTTCATAGAATACATTTACCTACCAAGTTTGAACTAGCTCTTATAGTTTCGGAAAAAAGTGGCTGTGACATAATCGGACAGACAGACGGACATGACGAATCTAAAACGTTTCCTTTTTTTTGCCATTTGGCTACGGAACCCTAAAAATGACACAATCAAGAATGTGACTTCACAAAAATGTCTCCGGATTCCGTCGGCTATTTACTTTTTTAATGTGAAGGTCAACAGAGTTCAAAGTCGATTACGAGACAAACACGTCATTGTGAGTCGTTGAGATAATAATGGTAATAATGACATTTAAATATTTAATGGTGTGCTTTGCTAATTACCATTTTATCATTATTATAGATGATAGTCATGAATATGCAAAATTTAGGGCGGGAATACCATGTTAAAAGCACACTTGCATAACTTGCACTTGCTTTCCACGCCTGCTGAACTGGTGGAGTATGTACACCAGAAGACCGGCTCACGCTGAGGGTGTTCCAGCTTCGATTTACTACGCGCACTTCAACTCTTTTGTGGTTCACGTGCCGCAACCGCTGCAGGGGACCATCGAGTGCGCCGACTTCTGGCCGTAGAGCGTCGTGTTTCGAAGGTTCCGGGGTAGACTGCCGAATCCGAAAAAGGCAGACGATTCAACGGAGCCACGACGTGTTCTCGCCGAAATAGTGTTTAGTTGTAATTTTATAAAATGTATGTTAGTCTGTAAGGTATTTGTAATATGGGCCTTGTAGCCTAAATAAAATTTTAAATTAATAGATAAACAACACCTCTTTGTATATGCCATTTGTCATGCACTAACTTGCATGCTTACATCTGGAATGCAAGTAAATTTCAAAACATGCAACACGAGGGAGGGGTCGAGGACAGCTGCAAAACTGGCACGTGTCGAAGTACGCGATGGCTCCAGGTATGCTTCTGTCTTTATATGTGTAGAACGAAGGGAATGAACACATCGTTCATAAAATTGGCAGCGGTCTTGAAGCGGAGCGAACCAGCCCGCGTAGTCAACGTGCATATCGTTCACGCTCCGTGCGGACGAAACGCAACTGTCACAGTTGTACTTAATATGGAAGAGTGATAGAGAGAGATGACTACGCTACGCTACGGAGCGTTAACGATTGTAACGTTGGCTACGCGGTCATACGACCTACCGCTAACATCGAGAAATCGAAAAATTTGTCTCTCTGTCGCGTATTCGAGCGACAAAGGCTGATAACGTTTTTAGATTTCTCCATGTTGATGGTAGACCCTCAATCTCCTTACTCCTTGGTAATACCGCGGAAAATGTAAACTACTCGTAACACTACTTATATTAGGGTGAAATGTTAAATGGGGCAAGAGGGCAGCTACCAAATCCAATGTTGCTACGACAAAATGGTCTTAGCAAATTTCCACTGATTTCCAAAATAAAATACAGCCAGCGCCAAATCGACCATTTCGCCAAAAAATAAAGTAAACTAAAATCTCGTTGAAAATGGTTTCCCCTTTATCTCTCATTTCGACATGTTAGTTTTGTCAGAAAGGCAAAATTAAACTAAAGTTTAATTAATAGAATCAGGCGTTACTTTGCGGAAATCCATGCTAATTAAAACAAGAAATATTACTTTGCTAATCCGCGAGAAAATAACGTGTTAGTCAATCAGTGCTAACCCGTTATACTTACTTGCGTATTTTTACATGCAATTAA
This sequence comes from Cydia pomonella, assembly GCF_033807575.1. Lineage (NCBI taxonomy): Eukaryota > Metazoa > Arthropoda > Insecta > Lepidoptera > Tortricidae > Cydia > Cydia pomonella. Next base: position 3,212,825 of record NC_084717.1, on the reverse strand, counting down.
TGTTCCCACCCTCCCACCGCAAAAATAAATACGCAAATAAATATAACAACCCACCACCAAAAGTACAAAACTCGACACGTGTTTCGCCTCTCTACGAGGCATCCTCAGGAGATGCTGGAGATGTTGACGGTCTGACACCCGACAACTGACTGAGCTGTCTAGAACGGTCGGCCATATTTATACCTTGACCAGTCCCCCTACTGTGCAAGTGTGAGTGAGATGGAAAAATTCGTAATAACGGCGATGACGCAACATTCAACTGTTCGTTAAGAATCATCCCCCTATTGTTGTACCTAATTATTTCCAACTGTTCCAGAACACTCAAACGCAATCCTTTCTCGCAAACATGTAAAATATCAAAAGAATGATTCTCAGGTAAAGCATGGCCACTGTCTATCAAGTGCTTCAAGTGTTCAAGTGTTTTTAGACAGTGGCCATGCTTTACCTGAGAATCATTCTTTTGATATTTTACATGTTTGCGAGAAAGGATTGCGTTTGAGTGTTCCGGAACAGTTGGAAATAATTAGGTACAACAATAGGGGGATGATTCTTAACGAACAGTTGAATGTTGCGTCATCGCCGTTATTACGAATTTTTCCATCTCACTCACACTTGCACAGTAGGGGGACTGGTCAAGGTATAAATATGGCCGACCGTTCTAGACAGCTCAGTCAGTTGTCGGGTGTCAGACCGTCAACATCTCCAGCATCTCCTGAGGATGCCTCGTAGAGAGGCGAAACACGTGTCGAGTTTTGTACTTTTGGTGGTGGGTTGTTATATTTATTTGCGTATTTATTTTTGCGGTGGGAGGGTGGGAACATTAATTGCATGTAAAAATACGCAAGTAAGTATAACGGGTTAGCACTGATTGACTAACACGTTATTTTCTCGCGGATTAGCAAAGTAATATTTCTTGTTTTAAACTAAAGTTTGCCAAGTTTGACGAATAAGAGGGTTAACGCCCCGAATGAATTTCCGGGTTTCCAAGTCCTCAAGATTTGCAAGTCTTGCACTTAAGGAGGAGGGCTCTCAAGTGTAGCTTAGGTTCAAGATTCAAGATGGTGGTTGAGGGCGCTCGAAACTCGGTCACGTGATTGGCCTGCTTACTTATAATTACTTGTATTATAATGAATCCTCGATCATTTCATCCTGGTGAGAACATTTATTTGTTATACATAAGTATACTTATATACTTACATAGAAAACACCCATAACTCAGGAACAAATATCTGCGTTCATCACACAAATAGGTTTATTTCTTTATTACTCATAAGAATATTACAATTCACTTACATGAGTAAAACATACTCATATCAATAATTAATTATATTGACGAGTACATTTTTATCTATTTATAACATTAAGTGCAAATTTTATTATATTCTTGCAAAACTATACAAAGAAATATTGATGTGGGTAGGTAGACATTTTTTTAAATGTCCTAACCCTATGTTTTGTTCCTGTAGATAACTACATATTTATCTATATAAGTATGTGTTTAACGCCGCCTAGAACCCATAGTACAAGTTTTGCTTAGTTTGGGACTAGGTTGATTTGTGTAAGATGTACCCTGATAGTTATTTATTTATTTATTTGTCATACCTTGTTTATTTTAATGTGAACTAATTTCAAATTGGCACCCAGATGGCCATCGTTTATGTAAATTAGAGCCTTTTCTGACACGGAATATAAATAAGTATATAAAATGTAATAATAGTGCCATTATACCTAATGGTGCTCACAAATTGGCTGTTATAAAATGTTATATAAAATCGTGTGACAGGGACAACATAATAAATTACTATCATGATGTCCCTGTCACACGATTTTGTATAACATTTTATAACAGCCAATGTGGGCACCATAAATCAGGGGGCCTACCGCGAAAACCGAAATTGTCAAATTGCGGGGATCTTTCTCCTTTACTCTAACTAATACGTAATTAGAGTGACAGAGAAAAATGCCCGCAATTGACGAACTTCTATTTTCGCGGTTATAGCCCGGGACTTAATCAAGTATAAAATCAAATATGAACTACATCCAAAGGTGCCATTCGGACGAGACATTAAGTCGGCTGTGGTTTTTAAACGCGATTAAGTCCCGTTTCAGTATAATTATAATAATGTGTGAAAACCGCTAAAGACTGACCACATCAAATCCATATATATACGATACTTGACCATCTACTGGCCATGTACCTAATTTCGATAAAACACACTATGGATACTTTGAATTGTACAGTCAAGGTATTAAATATCGATACGGACAAAGTGCCAAAAATATGTAAACACGACCTTATTGCCTATATATTAAGGTAGTGTGTACATATTTTTGTCACTTTGTCCGTGTCGATATTTAATACCTGTAATGGCAGCATGGTTCAATTTTTATCACCTGTCAGCATGTCACTATGCCCGTCACTTTCGCGCTTACATATTTGTTAGAACGTGACAGGTATGGTGACAAATGATAAAGAGCCGACCATCTTAGCTCTACTGGACTGTATATGTAACGGTCCTTCACACGATGTTGAGTCTTTAAAAATTTGATCTTGTGTTGATTTGTTCGAGCGAGATGCACTACAGGCAATGTTGTAGTGCATCTCGCTCGTACAGTCGAGTTCATAAACATCTTTACAAGCCAACTTCTAAAGATACGTGATGTTTTTTTTTAAGTATGGCTAAGTACATTTAAGGAAACTGAATATCTTAACTATTTTTTTTTGTAAAAATGAAATTAATAGCTTTGTTGTAATACGGACATAATATTAAAATCCACTAAACAATTGAAAACTATGACATACCAATGACATTTCGAATATCGATCGTCCGAGATAGTACTTGCGTTTAGTACCAAATGTGTAAACTCACATGAACACTAATCAATATATAAACATGCCCGAAGGCAAGTGTACACGATCGTAGGGGCCTTATATAAAAATAAATCATTGATTATCCCCAAAATAGAGTTTATTAGAATACCAATTTCTTTGAGAGAGTTGCTTAATTTAAGCTCATGAATGCACCCTTGAAATTAACGGACTTTAAATAAAATAAAAAAATCGTGCATACTTACACGCCTCAAAAACACTGACAAAAAGGTCGTGTAAATATATTTTTGGAACGTTGGCCTTTTAAATTACAAATATTAATTTTTAATTGTATATTTTTTTATTTACTGTCCCTAGCGAAATACATTAATCAAGAATGTCCAACTTTTTAATGATTTAAATTCCTACTTAAAATAATTATATAATGACGATGACAGTTCAAATACTGTAACAAATTAAACTAATGAGACCCATTCACATAACATTAGCGCTCCGTTACTTTTGTAAACCTGTCATTAACTTGATTAAAGTAATCGCGGTCTAGTGTTAGCAAATGTGCTAACTGTAAATTGTAGTGCAGGAAGGATATTAACTTCCGAGTGTGTAAAATTAGATTAAGCCATTTATATTTAAAGTAAGTTAGCTGTGAAACCTGAATTTACTTAGTCAACATAGTTTAGCTGGGCCAACGTCAACGCCATTTGACTTTGATCCTTATTCTTTCACAGATATGTGTTAAATTTGTTAAATATCAAAAAGTGGCGCCATCTTACCGGACATCGGCTAAAGATTGTGGCGCCATCGCTCGTAACGATGACGCCATACCTTTCGCCTTTGATCTATTAGATGGCGCCACTTTTAGATATTTAACAAATCTAACACATATCCGTGAAATAATAAGGATTAAAGTCAAATGGCGTTCTAAAAGATTTAATAATTTGTCGAAGATGGCAGTAAATTTATTGTGGTTACAAAGTTTTATTTGTCAATCCACTTCTATTTCAAATTCTCTTTGGTTTTAGTATTTTTAAAAGAAGGGGTTCCGTAGGAGAAACGACATGGTGCAGAAAACTGCAAGACGTCTGTTACAGTTACTAATTGCTTGTAGAACCGATCATAGATCTAGAATGACGCTTAGGTACGCTTAATTAAAGACAGTTGAAGTGTGTAAAAGGGAAGCCAAAGCCATCACGTTTAGAAACATTTCATAAGTGCGAAAGAGGCAGACAAAAAAAAACTTTATCTTGAGATAACTGACGATCGGAAAAAACACCCGGCAACAACAGGCGGATATCCTGTAGGCGGCTCAGATATACTTGGTCTTGGAGCGACATAGTGGAGTCGGATCTGGGCGAACACTTAGTCAAGAATTGGCAAGCAGTAAGGGCTCCTCTACACGATGGCCCAGCGTAGGCCAGTTTAAGGGACGCACCTATGCGGTGAAATGGGATAGCAATACCACTTGCTCCCTCTAACGCATAAATGCGTCCCTAAGACTGGCCTACGCTGGGCCATCGTGTAAAGGAGCCATAACCTGATATTGAAGGAGGCGGACTAATATTCCGACATCCGACTCCGGGCCAGCCTTGTTTTGTGTGACTGAGCTAACAGAGTACGTCAAACCCAAAGAAACAATATACTACCCATCTTTTTTTTTTTTATGGAGGATAGGCAGGCGTTTGACCACGATCACACCTGATGGTAAGTAATGATGCGGTCTACGGCGGAGCACGCTTACCTATGAGATACCTATTTACTCTAGCCTTGAAGAGATTCAGATTGTACTCATACGGAAACACAGACTCGGGCAAATCACAAAGAGTACATATAATGCCTAAATACAAACAGTAAAAGGATGTCAACCACCTAATCCCAGGTGAACGGCCTCCACATCCATTAGATACCGCCATCAGTTTTGGATAGCCCTTGTTTCTAATTGTTGCGTGTGTCAAATTACTCAATTGATGCACTTCACGCGCATAAAATGGCCGGTTTTCAGTAATTGACCAATTACAAATGCGTTTCCATAACGTTTAGTTAGTAGTTACTGTTTTATGGGCTTTACTGGAATTTTAATGGAGGTAATTTGAGAGGAGATGGAGCGGGTATACGCTTAAAGCCGGTATGCCGAATACATGTGACTCAAAGGTAGGATAAGTATGTATTACTTACGATGAGTTTTAGGGCGTCCGCTAGCTGGTGCGAGTGCACGGAGCGGGCACACGCACGCGGGTGCCATTGTAGGGAAAAATCGTCACACACGCGTCCGCGCCGGTTAGTATTCGCTCATACTATTTTCGTAAATCCGCTCCGGGCGTCATAATAAGGCCATTCGCTAGCTGAACCGCACCAGGTAGCGGGCGCACAAGAGACGAGACGGTCGCTCACGATTGACTGTTTAAAACCCAGATTGACGGTTTAAAACCCAGATTGATGCGATTGTCGAAGTTTCGTGATTGAAGGCCATTAACAGAAATGTTGATTGACGACACCAATGATTGAAATCAGGTATGACAAATCCAAAAACATTGACTTATCAATTGAAAATATTGAAACTGAATCAACGTCGGTATGGTAAAAGACCGATGATATGGTAAAGATAAATATAATAGACCGTATAGCTCCGAAACTAGATTTACTGGCGTAGTAACCCGTCAGGATCAAATGGCACAGGGCAGCCCGTCTGCCGTATGTCGGATGATCTATAAGCCACAAGAACCGTTGGGTCCCACAAATTGTAAGGCGTCACGGTCCTGGTCGGAGATGGCGGAACGAGCTTGACGCCTTTGTCAGAAACTGGTGGGGGACTTCCGAGGATGGCGAGGATAGGGATAAGTGAAAGAATAAGAGGGAACCCTTGCCCAGCAGTCGGACAATATGGGCTCATAAAAATAAAATAAATATATTTTACGTACATCTTGTCGTATCACGCTTGTCGTAACCGCCAAGCTCTATCACGTTTCATAAGTGATAACATTCATCGTCTAACGATGTTATCAGTTGCAGTATTTTTAAACTTGATCTAGTCTATACAACTCGCGTATCAAATGTAAGTACATGCTGGTGGTTAACCGCACAAATGCCTTGTAACGATTTATAGTGCAAGGTTGTATTATGTAGAGTTATAAAATAAGTTTATGGCAACCAACAACCCCAAACAACAATTACGCAACTTCTCATTTATACGAACTATACCTTTGTTCCTCTTAATTTAAGTGAATTTTGAAAAAAAAAACAAGCCCCTCAAACCGCATAAGAATCGAACATGACAGGCGGCGGCCCTTAAGCAATACTTGAAAGGAAACACCTAAGTTCTAATGAACGCACCTTACACATCGTATGTATCAGTGGTATAGACTACCCCTCCTAAGACTTCGCGTTTTACCTTTCCAACTACTTTCTAAGCCAGCGAGCCGGAGCCTAGGCGGAAATCCGGCCCTGTGTGGGCTGTGTGAGTGTGAGGTGCAATAGTTCCCACGTCGCTTTAACTTAAGGCGAAGGGCAGGGCAAGCTAAAGAGCTTATCCATACAAACATTGTGCGCGCTTTTCTTCGTTTGTGTTTGCGCTACAGTTATTATTTTTGGTAAATATGCTTATTTTTCTATTAGCTAGGGCTTGTAGTATTTTTTTTTTTTAATTATATTTTTTGTATATTTGTATTTTTATTTTCTTTAAATAAAGAAAAATTTCTAGATCAAGTTCTGCGTATATTCAATATATACAAGCAAAACATGAAATCAAATGCTATAGTGTCAAAACTAACGAATAAAACTTGCACAAGGTTTGTATGGAGAATGCCTTGCCCTACCCTGCGCCTTAATTCTAATATTGCATTAACGTGAAATAAAGTGTTAACTATATATATACTACCGTACTACACATAACCTCTCAAGTGTAGCTGTCAAAAACTTTTATTGAAATAGTAACCTCGAAGTTGAGAAAAAACGCCACAGTGACAGATGCCCGTTTCGGGTCTCGCCACATCGGAGTAGATTAGGTAAAAAGAAGCAAAGCTGATGCTTTATCTAGTGTGCAAGTGATGAGATCACAGGACACGCCGGTATCACACCCACTCTCGATACGGTGTGGGTTGAAGGTGCAATGGTTCCCACGTCGCTTTAACTTAATGCAAATAAAGTAGTGTTAACTGTAGTCTACCGGACTATATGGCAGAGATTAGAATAAAGGGGCAGGTCACTAGCAAGCAGGAGAGTTCAGCTCTTAGCACAGTATTAGAATTCAACAGCTACTCGACTCAAAAATAAATATTGAAATTACCGCATGTCGCATTTTCTACAGTACCATCGCTCACACTGTTATGGCTCCTCTACACGTTGGGTCATCATACTGGCCCACTAAGATGGGCCAGCGTGTAATGAGGGTAGTGGTGTTGGATGGCTTATAATGGCTCCTCTACACGATGGCCCAGCGTAGGCCAGTCCAAGGGACGCACTTGTGCGTTAGACGGAGCAAGTGATATTGCTATCGTCCGCACATCAAAGGTAGTGTGCCAGCAATGGTGCGTACTGCGTATGTATCTACACGTGGGCCATTCCATAGTGCGTGCTCTCAAGCATCGCATGGCCATCTCGCTGGGCCATCGTGTAGAGAAGTCATCACCATCGCATGGCCATCTCGCTGATCCAGCGCTGGGCTAGTAGAAGAGTTATTAACTGTCCATCGGTGGACCTTATTACAAAAGGCATAAGGTCCACCGACAGTTTAGAGAGTTGCTGTTGTACAATAAAGTTTTCAAAAGTGTTATCGTAGTACACGACGGGTGGTCAAAGCTTCGTGCTCAAGCTGAACCAAAAGTGAGTTCAGTGTTACAATGGTGTGTGGATTTGATATAGTGTGCGGAAAACCTTTCAACGGGGCCAACAAAGCCACAAGGACGCCAATGAAAACTTACATTTTACATCAAAATGGTGTAATTTTGTTCTCAATCGCCAGTGCTTCTCACTCGCGCCAATACACGTACGGAGAGCGAAATGCACGCGCGGGTCATAACTGACAATGACATCATTTTGATGCCAAATGTACGTTCGAATTGTCATCTATGTCAATCACAAGTTTCTAAATCAGTAGAATCGTTAAGTATAAATACAAACAAAGTAAATCCAGAGATCCATCAATCATCGATGTCTGGCTCGGGTAAACACTGGGAATGTATGGGAGGAGGGTTCGGGATGTAACATTTTACAGGTATAAGATGTATTATGTTATTACTTAGCCCTTAAAACGGCAAAGATCAGTGTTGCTGGTTCAAATAGAATTGGTAAGAAATCGAGTCTTTTAAGTCTAAATTTGAAAAACTAGTCGTTTTTCCGTTCCGTTCGAAAAACTTCCGAGTTTTTTAAGTCCTGAGTAGAGTCCTTAATTCAGTTTTTGCAACTTAAAAGAATTCGATTCTTCGAATAAAGACTTCGTTAAAAAAAATATAGGTTTTCATCTCCGAGGGGCACAAAGGAGAATTGACATTCTTTAATGATTTGTATTGTGCCCATGAATTTAATATGGAGACAATATCTTTTAGAAAACGTTTGTACATAATTTGAGATTTCTCTTTAAAGGGCTCAAGTCTTTACAAAAGACTTAGGTCTCGATAAGGACTCAAGTTTCGACTCAATGACTAGAGTCTGAAAAACTGAGTCGACTCTTACAGCAGAGGGCTCAAAAGACTGTCTCAACCAACACTAGGTTTAGTCTTGTGAAATTGTAAATTGTAGGCATTATAAAATAGAATTAACTTGTTTATAATTCATAAACGTAAACTTCACGTAAAATGTTTTACTTTTTAGTTAGTTTAGTTAAGATTTTAATAAACTTTTCTATGTGGTTTGGATGTGGTGGTGGCCGAGTGGATATGACGTCCGACTTTCAATCCGGAGGTCGCGGGTTCAAATCCAGGCTCGTACCAATGAGTTTTTCGGAACTTATATACGAAATGTCATTTGATATTTACCACTAGCTTTTCGGTGAAGGAAAACATCGTGAGGAAACCTGCATACGTCTGCGAAGAAATTCAAAGGTGTATGTGAAGTCCCCAATCCGCATTGGGCTAGCGTGGGGACTATAGCCCGAGCCCTCTCGCACATGAGAGGAGGCCTGTGCCCAGCAGTGGACGTATATAGGCTGAATTATTATTATTATTATTATTTCTAATCTGGCCACGTATTTTAAATAACATGATTGGCTCCCAATGCTGCCATACACGGTCTACGTTTAGTTCTTATATATATCCAACATCCATACCCAGGTTTGAGGCGACTCATCGAAAAATATAGCTTAAGAGCCTGAGGGCTTACCGCGAACCACGTTCGACGTGTTGCCTCCCTATCACACTTACGCACGAATTTACATGTGCGACAGAGAGGCAACACGTCGAACGTGGTTCGCGGTAGGCCCTCTGTTTCTAAATGTCCAAGTAAAGTTCTAATTTTGAATAAGCTACTTGCCACTTATCTGACGAATAAAGTCATCGTTGGCGTTTCGCAACCTTCAAATAAGCTTAACTTAAGGTAGTTTTATCTGGCAGGTAATTTATTCGAAAATAAGCTATCCAATACTTTACTCATAGGTACTTTGTGAAAGAGCCCTTAGTATGGGTATCGATATCAGGTCACTGAGAATGATCACAGCGCGTTGTTTCTCGGAAGCTAAGAAGAAAGAATGTTACTTATAAAATATGCGGAAGTCCCTTCCTAATAAAAGAGGATAAAAATAGTTTTCCTCGAGTATTTATAAGCTACGCGAGACAGGCCCTTGGTCGTATAAAATTGCGGGTGGAGTGTGCAAAAGGGACTTAAAATATGTTTGACTATTTGTTCTTTTATTTTAGTTAATACTCATTCCTATGATGTTTCTTCCTATGATCTGTTTTGACGACCAGTTTGGCTTAGTGAGTAGTGACCCTGCCTACGAAGCCGATGGTCCCGGGTTCAAATCCTGGTAAGGGCATTTATTCGTGTGATGAGCATGGATATTTGTTCCTGAGTCATGGGTGTTTTCTATGTATTTAAGTATTTATAAATATTTATATATTATATATATCGTTGTCTAAGTACCCTCAACACAAGCATTATTAAGCTTACTGTGGGACTTAGTCAATTTGTGTAATAATGTCCTATAATATTTATTTATTTATTTATTCTTACGTAGTTTATTATCTAATTCCATTCCTACCTAGCTATGAGCCAATAATTTAAAGCTACTATGAAGTGAGAATAATTATATCGGAGCTTACCAATGCAGTCGCTCCTCTGTCATCCGATGATGATAAGGTACCTGTTTTCCACGACACTGCGTATATGCGTATTCACTTAATAACACTATTAAAAGTTGCATTGAATAACTCTATTAACTATTACTATCAGGGGATAGCCGCAGTATTTTCACTTAAAAATACTTAAATAATTATTGTAACAACTGGATAAATTGGATTTGTTCGAACTGGATTATTCTTAAGGTTTATTTATCATTTAATTATTTAATTTATAAAGGCAAACAGATTTTCTGTATACGAACTAAGAGACTGACTGTCAGTTGACAGCTTTACTTTTCTTTCTCATAAAGCGGCCAGTATTTATTATCTATGCACCTAACCTTCTTATAGTCCTGTCCTGTATCTAATTGACCGACGAAGAAGTGTTTGAAAATATGAAGAAGATGTTTTCCCGCGTATGTAATTTTTGCGTATTTCTTTATCACTAATATATAAATTAATTTTATCACTAATAGTTATTTTAAAATATAGTAATAAAACCATACCTGGATTTGGTTAAAGCGTACATAATAACGTACGTTTTTAAAGCATTGCAGCGCCATCTGCGTTTATCATCATTTTAAAGCGCGAGTTAGATTATGAAGTAGTAATAGAGGATAATATTTTTAATCGGGTAGTTTTCATCTCTTCAGCGGTGCCCAGGGCGTCTAGACGGTCTTCGGCCATTTGGTCAGAGACCGCTGAGAGCTGGAAAGACGAAGTGCAGAAAGACTTCGCAGCGAAGCGAAGTCGGCGCTGTCGACTGGACAGAAACGGCTTTGGACACTAAGCATGGCGGGTCTTGGGTGTCACAGGCTGAGATCCATTTCGGGTCACTGCGCCACAGTAAGTAAAGTAGTTTTCATATTAATATTACTTGTCAGTTACGTAATATATATGCTTGGCGCCAGCTCCATTGCAAAATCTAAATATGCCATGTTTTATATCAAGTAAGAAGTTATTATTACAAGCATTTGGCATGAATCAGACATCTTATCCAGATAGGTAATAAATAATATCGTTCACGGCCCACACATTTGTAGGTATTAAGTCTCATAACAGTATTTACGATTTATTGTAACTTTCCTATCCGTTTATTGAAATTGATTCCCTTTCAATTTTGTTTCACTTTGATAATATTTCGTAAGAACATATTCGCTGTAAAGAAATATATTAGGGTTAATAAATGGGAAATTATTTTATGGGAAACAGCGAGGTTAACTTTGTCAATGTGCGTACGGAACAGCAATATATTATGCGCATGTGATATATGTATAATACGAATATTACGTACATGTATAGTAGTTAGTAGAAAAAAACTCTTTTAAAATGGACAAATACTGGATCATGTATAAGGAAAATACCACTAGTAGCTCTTTGAGCTGTAGACCTCGCTAACTCCGTTGGCTTCGCCATTTTGTAAATTTGATCAACTATCGATCCTGCTCACAAAAATTCACGAGAATCGGTTGAAAAATGAGAACATCTGGACATACGTAAGCGTTTTTTGCATTTTTTCTCAAACTGAAATGGAGACGCTTCGCACTCGCTCGGTCAGAAATGTCACTTTTGACAGCTGACAGATCATATCCGTAACAAATCCAGATCAAATTCTCAACCGGTTATTACAGTTAGAATAAGCCTCTTGGACGGATTTCTTAAATGCCACTGAACCCCAAACTCAAAAACATGGGAATCGATTCGAATTCCCCATTAGTAAACCAGTTCCCACATATCGATGACGCTCAAACTGTCAGTATGTTTAATCACTTTTTGTTGAAACCGTTGGGATTTAAAAAAAAAGGGTTGAAACGCACCGCGCGTCCCACGCAACCCGAACAAATGTTTTTCTTACTGGAACTTGACTAGTTAAGAGCATTTTTGTGGACTGGAATACTAATTGATATATTTGATATAAGAAAACAATACGTATTATTTTTAGCCCATTACTGCTGTACCAACCACAAATGCTTTGACATAAGTTTTACTAAAGTCGATGCCCCATGGCACAGAATGTACAGAATTCACACTGTGGCTAGGTTCCATGAGGGAAAGCTGTCTACTAGCCGTGTGAAAGATTTTGTAAGCTGCCATACAAATTTGTTGTTACTACGGTGTTCGATAAAATCCCTTATACGGGAAAAATTTACGCCGTGTGTACCCAGCCTAAGAAAACCGATTTTGGAAAGGGAAAGTTCGTTTATCACGTTGTCCCAGTGTCCTTCCTTACCACGAGTTTGACACCGACATATTCACTAGCGAATGCGTAAATAAGTCACAATGTATCTCCCTCGTACTGACATTGGCGCAAGCGAAATGCACTGCGTTTGAGTTCACGCAGTCGCTAGCGTTTATGGGCGCGTAAAACTCATTGGCGCCGATAACGGGTTCAAAGATTGCGTCCGAACAACTTCTTCTTCCTCGCGTTGTCCCGGCATTTTGCCACGGCTCATGGGAGAGCTTGGGGTCCGCTTGACAACTAATCCCAAGATTAGGCGTAGGCACTAGTTTTTACGAAAGCGACTGCCATCTGCCCTTCCAACCCAGAGGGTAAACTAGGCCTTGTTGATTAGTCCGGTTTCCTTCACCGAAAGGCGAATGGTAAATATCAAATGATATTTCGTACATAAGTTCCGAAAAACTCATTGGTGCGAGCCGGGGTTTTAACCCGCGACCTCCGCATTGCAAGAACGTACACTAACATCAGAATTACCTATATTTAAATCATGTTATTTAGTTAACAACCCTGTATTGGCGCGGGCGAGAGCGGTTCCAAATCTACAGCGCACTTAGTAATCAGCTTGAAAATAAAGCTTAGGTCAGAGGGGTAGTATATTTAAAAGGTTAGAAACCACTAGTTCATCATCAGTTCATCACCAGGGACGTAGGTATGAACGAGTAAGATACGATCTATATGCAAGAGATGCTTATTTGAGTGAACTACAATTCATGTTACTTTTATATTTGCGTGTCAGTAATGAAGGTTATAATATTGTTCAGAAATAGAATGAAATACCTACTGGTTCAGAGGGAAGAATAGCTTTGCGATCCTGGCGAAATAACGATATTTTTTGTATGTAATTCTAATTCGGGAGAAAACGTTTCCCACTAACTAAATCTTAAAAAATCACTTTGATTTTGATGTCGATCGCTTGAGCATAATTTATTATAGGTTTTGCGTAAAAAAATTTTTTCTGTATTTCAAATTTAAGTGTATTTAACTGTTGATAGGTCATGGCTGTCTTTAAAGTTTTTGGCAAAAATTTCATTTTTGGTACAATCAAATCAATTTATCGCTGACTGTACTTTTTTTCCACAGGCAACTAATACTCATCGCAACAATTCTAAAAACCCCAAACACAATTAGGTTGCGTTGTTTTATCACAGAGTTCCTGTCCTGTCTCCATCATCAGATCAGCTTGATGGTACCATAATATGTATGCAAATTTTCAGCTTCATCGGAAACCGGGAAGTGGGTCAAATTTAACTTGAAAGATTTGTCCCAAACATACTAAGAGGGCAAGTTAAATAAAAGCTTATAAAAAGTGCGAGATTACGCTGTAAGTGTAGACTACCTCCTAAAAATACCTCCTTAGACGCTGCAACTGACATCCACAAACATGATATGGCCAATGATGATGATCAAATATAGCAAATATTTCTCGTTCTCACGAGAAACTCGTGACAATTCTAAAAGCCGTAAATCCTATTTATGGTAAAAGTATCCCGTCTAATGCTCGCACGTCTTCCGTCCGTCTTCTCATAATTAGTGCCAGCGTGTTTATTGGTCCAGGAATGGTCTGCTGCGTGTCTCTGCTGACTGATGATAACTTTGGTATAAATACATTTTAGGCCAAAGTTAATGTATACAGTATCTTGATCTTGACTCCGCGGCTAGTTTCGAGTACCTATGTCGGAACGCTTAGTGCAGATTCGCACACAAAATCAAAAGATATTGGTCAGTATTTTTTTTTATAAATATTATGGTACAATTACACACAAATCGACCTAGCTCCACGGTAAGCTCAATGAGGCTTGTGTAATACCCACAGGTATTAGACATAGATAAATACATAGAAAATATCCATAACTTAGGAACAAATATCAGCCATGATCACAGAAATAAATGCCCTTACCGGCATTTGAACCCGGGACCTCCTGCTTCGTGGGCACTACCGTCTAGGCTAGGAGGCCGTTCACATTTAAATTGGTAGTTTTCTGGTGCCCGACATGTGTCGTGTCGTAGACGTCTTGATGTTTGATGTGCTAGCCATGTAAGACAAGGCTATTGCCGTCTATGTTCGCGTTTGATGATGCGTGTTCTGGCCGTTCGACTAAAAAAAATCATCCATTCCCTTTTGTCACTTGCGTCGACCGAAGATCATCCTCAAATATATCTACTTAGATAAAATGCTCCTTTTAAAAGCTTTAAGAGTAAATAAATAAAACTTAAAGTTTGAATGTTTAACTCATTAGCGTCCACTGTATACGTACCTAGGCTAACTAGGGACGTTAAATCTGATATTTTGTTACTTATAATATCCATATAATATAGAAGTATCCGCAAATTTGAGTTTCCAAAAAATAGGCGTGTGTTAATGGGTATGAAGTCAATGTACTGTCCTGATATTTTAACTTAGCCCTTGGAATGTTTATGAATCGCCTTTGTTTAGTTTGAGTGCTTAAAGTAAACCGTCGAATGCCGGCGACTGTACCGACGATAAACCGTAAGCCGATGTTACTTTTAAAGGCATTCCTTGTGTTTCATCTTATTTATTCAGTAGACTTAGTGGTAAATAACAATCCCTCTACTTAAGGTACAAGTTGGAACCCCGTGACTTGAGGCGAGGATATTACAGTTTCTTTGCGGTTTTTAAAATAAATTGTTTTTTTTTTGTACCTACTTCATACATTAAAAAAAAACATAACTAGACACTGTATGCCAAATTCTCCCAAATTCAAAAGTTACCATAACAATGATGGCCAAACCAATTGCAATAAAAAAAAAAGAAATTACAACTTTGATTTCTATCTCAATGAGTTTTGAAATTAAAAATAACTCATTTTCTGCTGTGCCCAAACATTCTCCGTACTTTGCGATCCGTCTCCCAGTCTCCACTAATCACTTAACAGCCTCCAAAACCCACATCAGCAATTTCTGCTCCAAAAATTTTGAAAGAAACGTAACACATATAACAGCTTAGTCGACGCGGTCCTAACTTTTATACACCAAGTAATTAATGTTCCTGGCTTATCATACTTTTATCAGGCGAAATGAATGAGTCCGTCCGCTTTTATAGTAGTTAAAAGAGCTTAATTTTATGTGTACATTTTGCGGCAGCAGCCGTGTTTAATCTCGATTTAAACAGTACTTTATGTTTTATTACATGAATGTAGAGTTTCGTGAAATGGAATGGGATGTTTTAAAGCTTAAGTGAATGTTTAGCTTTCAGTCACTTAACAAGCAGTGATTTTACAAGCTTTTATTTAACTTACAATGTTTATATGTATTTTTCAAACCTATTTCAACACGGTGTGCCCGTCACAGACGGAGCTATAACATACCAAAAGATATAGCTAAGCATCATATGATATATTTTACAGTACATATGGTGCTAGTTTACCGCACTAGTGCGAAAATTAGCATATTACGTTTCTGTGTCGAACGTTTACTGTAAAACGTTGTACAATCTGTACAATACATGTGCGAATAGGTAATTCGAAACGAGTGGCGATAAATTAAAACTCGACCGAAGGGAGTGTTTTAAATCGACACGAGTTGCCTTTTTCCTATTTTTCGCACTTGTATCGTAATGTACTATTACGTGCCATTTGACAGAGTCCGATCCATCTTAAGATACCTTGCGATATAGCTCGGTATACAGCGTGTATTTTTGATACGACCACATAACCAAATGATAGTTATTTTAGGCTTTAATGAACAAACTTTCATAGGTTTTATAAAAATCATACGATTTGTATTTTTCCATATATATTTGCCTCGTTTGCGAATAGCAACAATATGCTGAGACAGGGTCTTTTCCCTACTGCACACATTGCTGGACCCAAGTGTGTAATTTTCGGATTTTAATGTGCACATAATTTATATCTGTTGTTTTTTTTTGTTTTTTTTTGTTGTTCTTATCATTATCTTTCTATCTTATTTCTTTCATCTTCTTGTCCTGTGTATGTGTGCTTTATGGAATAAATGTCATTTCTTTCTTTCTTTCTTTCATATAAAATAATTCAGCAAGCAATGTATGACTTTGTTATAACTTAAAACGCCGCATTTAATGACTCGACGTCACACCTGTCACAAGTGACTATAATGTACAAAATACATTGGCGCTGAAGAAAATTTCAAAAATTAATTATGGCCAGGTAGTAAAGACTAAATTAAAAAAATATCTTTCAGAATCGTTTTATAACACTAAGACCTACGTCTAAGTTTGCGGTTATATCATAAATACACACTTTATTACGATATACGGACCAATGCCTTACCATAAATTCAATAAAACGGCTCTACACACATGGCTCATACAAAGGTGTGAAAGAATTCTTAGATAATGAAAGTAATGAACCACGATATCGACAATTAAAGCTAGGTAGTTTTTTTATTGACTCCTTAGGTAAACCAATTTAATATAAATATAATCTAACAATCTTCTTCTTTTGCTTTGCCTTATCCCACTAGGTCATAAGTATTATCTGTTTTTAATTGCTACTTAAATTAATTATATGTATTACCTTTAGAATAAGTACTTACTGTTGCTACTAGCCGCTAATGCTTACTATATGTCAATCTTATTATGTCCTCTACGAGACAGGCTAAGCCTAGTTTGGAGGTCAGTATAACATGTAACACTGTTTAAACTTATATTTGATAAATAAACAATTTGTATTTGTACGAGTAAACATGTAAATTCACAGTCATGTGTTTTCTTTGTGCATAGTAGGTTCCGCCATCTTGTGGGCTACATCGGAACAATAAACATCAAATTTACGCCTCGCGCAAGGGTAGTTGGGCTTTTTCCAATAGTTTGGCCATACTCGTCCACCATGTCAGATGGGGCCGTCCTCCTCGTTTTTTGCCTTCTGGCAGAGCCAACGCTTTTTACACATAAATATAATCTAACAATAATTAATAATGCCTATTTATTTATCTATTTGTATGATTCTATATTAATTATGAAAATAAAATTTTACTTATATTATTTAATTGTGTGCACGTGCATATTCTTGTATATAGGCATGGACTTTTTATTAATAATAAGGTAATAAGTGTAATATCATATAAGAAGGCATAAACCTAGGTTCGACAATACCTAGGTTGTCCCTAGCTATGTATACATTGACATTTCCTTTTTTGTCGTGACATTTCTTTATTTATTAATTTTATATTTTTTGTTTTAATGTTAAGTTGACGATCTTTTAGTGAAAGCCTTTGTTTTATCCATTTGTGTAAAATACTGTGTCTTTTTCTTTAAAAAATAAATAAATCTAATCTAATCTAATCTAATCATATTTTTAACATTCTTGCTTATAAAATTGTATGTTTGCATGCTGTTTGTGGACTGAATAAGGCGGACAACAAAAAATGTGAACATCTATAACTGCACTGTACCCTTTTCAAGCAATAAGTGATTTATGTTGTGGTATATTTCATCTCTCTCACAATGTAGATGCTAGACAGAGAGCGATATACATTTTGGTATCTTTCGAGTGTATGGTGCTTAGCTATACTATAAGATATCTGTCGGTATCTTACGGTATATTAATTTATCGCTGCGTCTGTGACGGGCCTTAAGGCAAACAAGCAAATTTCACGATGTGACATGTGACTAAATCCAAAATCTTGTCCGTTTCATACATTCGACTGATCAGATTAGATGTTTCCTTTGGATTACGAGTACAAAACTAAAAAAAAATATTTTTGGTCGCTCCCTTTTTATTTGTGCGTGTTCACACATCAGTTGCAATGTGTGGAATTATATGACGAATGTCACATTGAAGCATGTCCTATGCATTACTATACCATACAAGCAACTGGTTCTCATCAAAAAAAGTATGTGACTACAATATTTATATTACCATTTCCAGGCAGAGCATATAACGTGATTCTTCATAGTTGTCGATGATCTACAACCTAGGCCATAGTCATTGCCTTTATAAGTACGTTATGTCTTGTTATTTTAAATTCCGATACATGCTCTCGATATCATAACTATGGCCCTGGGATAGGCATGGCTATAAGCAGAAGTGCACCAAGAATAGAATTTTCTAAGTAACAATGTAAAATTGTAATTGTGGAGTAGATCATACATTTTTGATTCTTACTAGTTTAGCTTTCATTGCATTATCATTATACACCCACTTTTTACATTTAAGTATGTTCAAGTTTACATAGTTTTTGTTAAACAAGATAAAAGTCCTTGTATATCAAATCTAAAAAAACACGGAGGGTTTTTTTTTATATACTACGTCGATGGCAAACAGGCATACTGCCCGCCTGATGGTGAGCGGTCGCCGTAGCCTATGGACGCCTGCAACCCCAGAAGTGTTGCTTGCATATTGCCAACCCTAGCACCCCGCACTCTCGTTGAGCTCTGGCAACCTTACTCACCGGCAGGAACACAACACTAGGTATAGGTATGAGAGTAGGGTCTAGTGTTATTTAGCTGTTATTTATTTATTATTATTTATTCTAATTAAAGTGTAGATATATTTATTTAAAATGTATTGCACAAAATACAAAAAATATACGAATGTCGGACTTAATGTCTAAAGGCATTCTCTGGCCAACCATAGGTGTCATATACACAGTGATTAATTATTTTAATTTAGTAAGTTAATGTTTTATTATAATTTATATCTAATGCATACAATTTTGCTGATTCAAGTCCCTATAAGAAATAAATCAAATGATTGCAGATTCCTATAAGGTTCACTTCTGTATCAACCCGTCCATGTCCCTAACATCATTATTAGAAGGAAAGGAACCTCATTAAAGATTTCTTAGAGGCCTATTAGCCAGCCTATGCCTGGAAAGGACTAGGAAACTGGTCTTCCGATAGTAAGGAAAAACCACAGTTATTATTTATGGATGCGGAAGGACTTATTTACGTGGAGGTTCGTGGACGTGTTTATTATTGTTTATAATTATGATATGTAACATGTAGAGTAGTATATACAAAATCGTAAGTTGTATTGAGAAATATTATAATTGATGTATTTCAAATAAATTATTTTCGTTTTCATTAATTTTTTTCATTTATTGGACAGCTTAAAATGTAGATAAAGGACCTTAACCACAAAGAAACAAATATATACCTTGTTTGCAAGTGTCGCATACAAAACAATGATTTACAACCATGCTTTTCCACATAACATAATCTTACAAATAATAGTATGTTATGTAACTGCTACATAATAAAAGGCATTAAAATACACGTGTGCATACATCTTGTCTTAAAAGGCATCTCGGCTGATATTAGAATAGAGGTCAAATCGAATTGCTTTTTTTTTCAGAGATGTTCCAAATTTAAATGCATAACCAAATCGATTTTGATGTAGTTATGAAGCAATAAATACATTATCATTATCACAGATAAGAAATTTGTTGTAACAAAACAGTTTATCGTAATGTTGGCCATTATTTACAGATTTTGAAGGCATCATAGAGGGTTAGAGGGTTATGATATGTGTGTAGATAAAATTAAATATCGAACTAACTTAATAATACACCAAGTCTGTTAAAACAGTGCTAAATCCACTACAATATTGTACCTAATTAATAAAACAGAAGTCAGGCACGAGGCAATTTGTGTTCCACAATATGATTCACACAGCTTCTCTTATTTTGTGCAGCGAGCAAGTGATTTACAGTGCTTCGCGAGGTCCGGGGAATCCGAAACATGTGTTTGTGGTGTTATTTTTAGCTCAAGTGCACAAAAAGATCTAAATAGGGTCTCCGTTTGAACATTTTGTTATACTTCAGTGAGTACAGTCAAAAGTAGCTATGCGTTAAAGTATGTACCGTTCCCTAATAGCTTAACAAAAAAATATATGTATAGAGTAATTGTTGCAGAGAACATAATTTATAACTGGGTGTATCGCGAATTTATTTTGTTACCTTTATTTTCGACGTTTAGAAGTTTCACTGAACCCCTAGTGTAAATTTATCCGATAGCGTGACGTGACGTACGCGTTTGCGTTAAGACTCGTTTTGTATGGGATTTAGAAACAGCGCGCCAAGCGGGACGTTTTGGAAACTCAAAATCCCATACAAAATGAGACTTAACGCAAACGCGTACGTCACGTTTCGCTATCGAATAAATGTACACTAGGGGTACTGATGTCCCAGCAAAATGTCATAACAGAGATTTGTGTAACTACCCGACGAAGTCTAAGAAAAGTTTTGGGGTTGAAATTGTGATGTCTCAATTTCAAACCACCCACCACACACATGTTAATTACTGTCAATAGTCCGTGTAATAGTCTGTTGCAGATACTTTTGAACGCGAACTGTTGAGACATATATGAGTAAACTATATAATGTGGTAGCGTGCAGTGAATGGATACTTGATCTTGAAACGCGTTTAACCACCATTTTTGAACCAACGGCCGGTAGCCCACGTGCTACCTGTAAAGTTCAGCTATTGCTTCACAAGAGCTAAATCTCTGTACACTGTCTTGTACAAACCGTACAATTTTAATCGTATTTAAAGCTCCTAATACCTTGATACCGGCGAAGTAGTCCCACTGGACTGAAGCCATAATTTTAAAATAATGAATGAATGTCGAGTATTGGTCGAGATATATCTATTTGATTTGGAATAGTATTTGAAGGTGGCAGACACTATAGTCGCGTTGTTTCATACGCTTCTATTGATGCAGTCTGTACAAAGAAATAGGTACAAAATGTAATACGATCAACACATTATCAGTCATTATTACCTATACTGGCAGTGTCATTATGACTGAGAGTACTTACTTACGACGCGTGTCGTGTGGCGGATTATTCTTGTACATTTTCGACGATTCCTGTGTGTGTGTGTACGTGAGTGACCCGTTTTAATATTCCTGTGTGGCTGAATATATGTGAAATATTGTACGAAGCTTGTGAAGACAGGTGCTCTTTGTGAACTTTTCAAGAGACCTGGGTTGTGAATTTTAGTAATTTAATAATGTTTGGTATACGAGTCTTTAACTAACGACAGTACACTTCTTAGGATTTAAGAGTTATAAGTGTATAATACTTTTTTCAATAAATTATTTGCCTTTGTTTGTACTACTATTGACGAAATATGACGACCGAAGGAATGTCAATATTATTAATGCAATGATATTGTCTGTGTCGAATTGGCTACTTGACTGTTTTTTTGTAAATAATGTCAAACGATCTTGATTTTCCAGAGGATCAAATGTCTATATGGGACTCATGGCGTTTAAGCAACACAAAGATCAGAAATGAGAGTTAAAGTCTGACGCTCGCACTCGACGATTAAAACGCCTCTAACAAAATGATAAGGTGATGTGACGTCACATCATATAAGTATGTCCTAAATGTAAAGATCAAGCAAATTGCCATTTTGACCCTGAAATATTGCGTTTATGTGTATAGTTGTACTACAATTTATTTTTCAATAAAATATAAGGAATCGAATGGTACCATTTTCTTTTCTATTTTTGACGGACAAAACAATTTTTTTTGGAGAAATCGGAGCCTTGTATTTTTTTATAATATCAATATAATTTTTTAAATTCCATTTTTTTATAATGGATGGCTCATTTTCTATCCATTTAACAAAATTTTGTTATAATATTCAACATGTGTCAAGTACTCAATTATGTAGACTGATAAATTTTATAGTAAACACAGCAACAATATGCCTCATAATTTGCGTTTGTTTTGTTTGTAGTTATAACTGTAACATACTGATAATTATTTATGACGTGAAGGTACTCGTATTTTTATATAAATGCACATATCCCCACGTTTCCCAGAACGTGCCGGGATACGGATGTGTTATCACAACACATAACTATCTACATGTACCGACCGTGCTTTAGATAATGTTTTTTTTTTTCAAATCAATTATGCAGGTTTCTATTTTCGAATAACCAGTATTATGTAGACCGCGAACATTACTTAGTTTTTTTTTACCCTCGACGCAAAAAGGGGTGACAGCTTGACCGCTATGTGTGTGTGTCTTTCTGTGCCAACTATTAAACGAGTGAACCGATTTGGATGCGGCAGTTTTATTTGACAGTACGTTTTCTAGCGGTGGATCTTAAACTTAGTCAAAATCAGCCCATACGTTTCACATCGTTGGTTTTTTATTTTATTTATTTAAAGAAAGAAAGAAAATACATTTATTTAACGCCACAACACATTACATTTGGGAAAAGAAGAACATACAGGGAAAAAAAACATTGGATGCTAAAATAGGATCCCCACTCAGCATAATGCCGCGGCAATCTGTGGCGCTAGTTTTCAGGCACATACGCTAACGAAACCGAAAAAAAAAACAGACAAAAAAGGAACACATAAAAAAATTATTTTACAGTTTCAGAATATCTCTCACTCGCTCTAAGCAGTCAATCTCCCATTTTTCCGGACTCTGAAGTAGGACTTGTGTAGAATCACAGATTGAGATAAGCGAAAACCAGACTGGGTTTGTCTAGATCCCTTTCTCAGATTAGAAAAGGAAGGCATACGCCAACGCGTTAACTGGTAAAAACTATACCATATCTTAATGAGAATGGCATATGGAATATCGCCTGGCCTTAGAGGCTTGAGAGTATAGTACTTTTGTGAGGAGTCACCTTGGTAAGTGATTCATTTGGATGCAACCAAAATAATCAGTGACGTGATCTTCTCATTCGCATCGTGCGTAAATCGTCGATTTGAAACATCTAGATTTATTGTGGGCACAAGATGGCCTACGCATAACGCAAACGATTTGGCAGCTCGCATATATTTTCATCTAGGACTACTACCCTGTCCAGGCACGCTGGAGATATGGTGCATACGCGTCTGGTCTGGTCCGTACTAAAATGGTGTCTAGAACAGAATCATAATGTTTCTTAGCAGTCTCGTTTTTTTAATATATACATACTTAATTTTATCGGCATAAAACGCTCCTGATGTAAGATTGTATAAAATCTATGTTAATACATAAAAGCCAAAATCAAGTATTTAAAATGATATACCAACAATATAAGTATAAGTAGTTTATATATTTGTTTTTAACAATGTGCGATGCGATAAAGAGTATACCTATTGTATTTTATTGTATAAGTAGAACTCATTTTCCCGTCAATCATCATCAGTTATCAAACAACCCACAACTGATTTATAAAAACTCATTCATTACACACAATGACTAATTGGTAAATAAAATTGTACGCTATTTTACATACAATATCCATTTCAATAGTGTCATAACCAGCACAGAGCACTTTCAACTTATTGCAGTGGCAATAAAGTAGGAATTGTGTTGGCTCGTTACATTTAGTCCTCGCTTTCGCGAAAATGAAATTACAACATTTCCGAGTGTCAATTTAATTTCTGAAGCCGTTAGTGAAAATGAAACAGGTAAATCCTTTTCTTAATAGGGTTTTTGGTGACGTTTCTGATATTGTACTTACTGAATTTGCAGAACCCATTAAAACAGCGATTAGTTAAAATTGGATTCTGTCCTATTGTGATATACCTGAAATTCCCTACAATAACAAGAAGGCCGATTCATACGTACATTTTGATATCCAAATGATATCATTTTGTCATTCGCGCGTGAACTTCGCTCGAATTTGTTCGTCTCGCACGGACACGGACAGACATCATTTTAATATCAAAACTTTAGGAATTGGCCTCAAGAACGAAGACATCTACTTGAAACGGCCGCTTGTGACAGAACGATGGTCACAAACAATGACACACGCACACAAGCAACGAGTTTTTACTATTGGTTCTTCTCGAGCTGAATAATTTCTAAAACACGTTTAGTGTGCATCTGAGCAAGACCAGTGTATGTATGAGCTCTGATTACGCGGTAGTTACACATCCCAACGTTACAGTTATTATACTGGTTCACCGCGGGCGAAATACTTAGGACACAAATAGTCGATTGGAATATATAGACTACTACCTACTAGCACGAATAAAAAAAGGTCTTACTCTTTCAGATATAAAGTAGATAATCGCTCGTTACAGAGTCCACATCATTACGTTGACAATGCGGTCGGGTGGCACGATTCTGCGCCAGGCTCTAGTGATTTTGTGGTGAATTCTATTCTCACACATTCATCATTAATGTGTGACATTAAACAACAGCACTTCTATTTTTGACATGTGATATTAATTAATATGTACGTCATAAACTTTTTTATTTAAAAAAATATTAAAATATGTCAACTATTGTTAATTGTAAGGTAGGTATTTGATACGTACGAGTAAGTGTCGATGTGTTATTCAATATGGTTTACTTTGTCCGAACTCGTATGATAAGGAAGTATAGATTTAGATTACATTACGCAACCTTGAATTAAATAAATGTTACTGAAAGATTACTGAACGGTCTTGACACGCGAAGGATTAAATATTGATTGTTAACAAACTGCTTTCTTGTTAATCTTTTTATTGTATTGTCTTCAAAAATGAAAATGTTCAACACAAATGTTATTTACAATGTTTAAAGCTTGTACCAACAACAAATAAACGGGATGAATGAATTAACTACCCGGCTATAAGAAATAAGATAAAACTAAAAAGTGTAAAATGTCTCAGCGGGCAATTACTCATTAAAAACAAATGCAAGCTGACGCATATAAGTGATCTAAAATTAGTCTTCGTTGTCCGATGAGTGGGCCATAAAGTCTCACTGTTCAACGAGAAAACCAGTTCTTTGTTACACGAGCATGAAATAGTATAGGCCTGACCCTGTACTACGAGACCGGCCGATAAATGCTGCTATTACGACATTCATTGCAGGCTCCGTTCAAATACAGGACTGTTAAACGTGTGCTGTAATATATTTGGGAGATGGTTTAATCCCGTGGTAGGCGGCTAGTCGTCCTTGCACAGAAATTGCTGCTTTAGACCGAGCACGGCTTTTACAACACGCTACATAAAGTCAGTGACGCGGAAACGACAAATCCCGATGGTATCTACATTGTAAATGTAGTGACACCTTTGGAAGCTACATGTGTAAATTATTAATAATTCATGGGCGCCAACTATACGGCCTTTACATAACATCTATATGAGAATTCGTCCCCAATTCATAAAGTGCTACGCTAGCCTAACGCAATATCTGCCAACGTCAATTTTATTGTTACGTGTTCTAAATATTTTGTGGGAATGTATTGTTTGTTATTTTCCGATGCGCGCTTCACATTTCCATTGTCTTTGAGCACGCACCATACTGTATGATTGAATTGGATGATATTGAACTACGTTAATAGTTGTTACATAAAAGCTTGATAACATGAAGACAAAATATTATAATATAAGCATATATGTAAGTGTTTGGTGCTATACACCATACGTTATCTTAACAGGAAAATGAGTCACGAATACACAGAAGTAAGCTAACTTACTAAGGTGATTATTGATTCATTCCCGAACGGATGTGATTCACGGTACAAAGTCAAATTGCAATGTCGCAAAACTTTTAACGAAAACTGCAGCCCGGAATTTCCGTGTTCCCGTTCGATACAGCAGTGTTAATGTAAATTGCCGGCCGCTGCAAAAATGCTAGTCCTCTCCGACATCTGGCACCGCGACCTCAATAAACGCGGCTGTATATTTTATTTACACTTGTGCAAGCAAACAGCGATAAGGGACAGATTTCCACAGACGTTCCGCTTGATTCCAACCACAGGAAGATCTCAATTTAAAACTACAATCGAAGGATGTGGCCGAAGGAATTTACTCTTTGAATTATTACACGCGACGATCAAAGTAATGCCCACGTAGGCGGACACCCCTCGAATATACATTTGTTTCACTTTTGTCTTTCAATGTTAATTTCAAACGTGACGCGCCTGTCTAATTGTATTGCTGCTAATCAATTTTGGACGTAAACAATTTCGAATTCCAAATGTTGCTTATTCATTTTCGCTCTCATTGTCAAGCGAGCGGTAAAGTTCTGATTAATCGGCCCAACGTTAACGTAACAAAAGACTGAAAATAAAGCGAACTATCAATCACTTAGAACGAGGTCGCGGAGACGAAGAGCCTCTAGAGAAACATGATACAATACTTTCACCAGCACGAAGCCGAGACCACACGGAGTCGGTGGCATGCAAATTCGCCACTCGAAATGCAACGTGACATGACGAGGGGGGACGGCATTCCTAGCAGGACGGCCGAGTGGGGGGGCGGTCATCGACCGTCCTCCGCGCGGCGCGCATAAACTACGCAGCCGCATAAGGTCAATACGACCAAACTGAACCCATTGCTTTCGCAACTATTGTTCGTAACCCGAAACCAATTATGGGCCCACACACGAATCTAATGCATTGCGCAAGAGGATATCTGTAAATTAGATTATCTGCGTATTGTCGTCACACGCATCGAAACTGTCGCTAAGCTACTTTTACTCGGCAATAAACATCAGGATGAGGCAATATTGATGTATTACACGCGTGTTACATCTGTAAACGTCTCTCAGACAATATGTGAAAGAGAAAATGACCTAATTTACATTTTTAGCGCCTGGTTAATTATTCATACAAAAATGGAATAAGAGTTAGTTGGAACGCTTCACCAAGCGTGCATATTTTTATGAATAAGGTTAAAAAATGATGCCGATGAGTTGTACGTTGACTCTTGTCAAAGATTTGATGCTACATTTGTATTGTATCAACGTTGTGTTTTCAATGTAAGTCTGCTTGTGTGTATGCTATATGACCTTTACAAAGGATTAGTAAATATTGACCGTAACATCCAGCCCCACGACGTTGTCTAAATACTTAATAACCTGTGTGAGCGACCAGCTGCTAACTGAACGTCACCGGATTCCATGAGTCACTTAAATATACATACAGATTATACCATACAGTGGCCAAGCATGCCGAGAGATAACGATAACTTGGATGATATAACGACAAAAAATCTCATGTCATGTTTTTCCTGGTCATAGTACGTATGATGTCATCGTGAGACTTTGTAAGATATTAATGTAACAATAAATGGTACTTACCTTACCGCGAGCATTTCTTCTTGACCATCGACGTATTTTTTTGGTCAGAAACCCACTGCAGCGCACGGTTAAGCTTACGCAAGTTTTATCACATTCGCTTCGTATTCAAATGAAGAGTAAAAACAACAGCAAAAAAAATGGAATTATCTTAAATGCCTCGCGTGCTTACCTTACGCCGCAGTGGCCTTCTGCCTTTAAACCTAGAATGTATAATCCTACACCGGTAGCATATTTTTCGCGTCCGGCATAAAACTTTCGTCCTTCTCATACTCCAGTAGCTGGTAAGGGACGAACACTTTATGTCGGAGTTTTAGACACATTAACTCTGTTGAAAAGTTAGATTGTAACCTTTGTCGCAAGGCCTGTATTTCGCTAACTTGATCGATAAGTTTCTAGGTCGGTAAGTAACGACGATCATTATCTAACATCTTTAAACTTAACAAAGAAAATGTCAGTTGGTATCAAGTTAGTAAATAAAGGCGTGTCTAGAATACGTGCTACTTTTGCTACAAACCTGCACAAAATATATGTGTAGGAATCATGTAACAGTCCAGCAATGACATAATGCAATATTAACCACAAGGCCAACGCATTGGCAACCGTCCTAAACACTGTTCCCTGTGGTTATACTATTGATCAATTCAATTACCCCATTACGAACGTAGCAATTAAATTTCTCTACCACTTCGTATCTTCAGTGACATACCGAGAGGTAATGATATCATATCCCAGCTTTCATACTGATTGTCACTCTGATAAGGTACGAAATGGTACGTAAATCAAATTCCTTAAATGTATTCGAGGTGAATTTGTAAGAAATAGAGTTCAATTTTGGACAAACAGAACCTATCAGTCAAATGAACCTACATAGACACTGTGTGTAGGTATTGGCCTGATTCATCAGTTACAAGACTAATAAGATAACAGTATCAGTAAGTTAATTTTAAACAAAATGGTCGAGCGCCCGTTTATTGTTCACTTTGTTTGACATCCGCTCGACTCGGCTTACAGAAATATTTACTTTATCGTACTCTGAGCTCATTACGAAATTAATTAACTGCGAAAAGCGACGCTTGGTTTACTGTTGCGAAGGCAATTTTAAAAATATGATTTATAGCTTTATCTGTTTTTCCTCGATAAATGTGAATTATTTACGTTATTTTAACTGCAAAGTTGAGGGCACGCCGAGCTGATAAACTGTAATAGAATCTCTCCTGCAAACAATGCAGTTTTCCACGAACAATGGTTAAGTTTACATAAAAGTGCAATGCAATGCTGTTTACCTTCGAACGCCATTCGAGTATTAGTGCTCGGGGCGGACCAAGTTTACAGCGAAAAGAAAAAAGCGTAGATTATACTACAGAAACGGGATCGCGTTTCAAGTTTACAACACATGTTACAGTTTATTTTGGGAACAAGAAATATGTCTTAAAACTTAAATTATGAACCATGCTTGAATTGCTGCAATAGAAATTTGTAATAACAATTTTATGACTATGTAACTCAAGTGTCTTAATGTTGATTACTTGTGCTAAATTAAGACTATATTTCCCTTCGTCATTAAGACCACGAGGAGTTTCTAAGAAAGTTGTATTCAAATTACGTATAGTGTGACTAAAAGTGTAATTCATCACATCTGGAAGCATCCTCAGCGTGGAGCAATTATTTTTAGCCGCGGGTTATGGTGACCGATTTCCTGTTGCCCGCTCGGCGTGCGCTCGTAGGTGAAAATGACTTACTTTCATATCCTGCCGTCCACGACCACAGCGCCACCATCGCGAGCAGCCAGTGGTACATTAGCCCTTCGATCTTCCAATAGAGGGGGGCGCAGAAGGGTCTGATCAGGCGCAGCGCCATCATCCACACCACGTATGCGGGGATGCAGTACAAGTTGTTCACGACCGCGAATGCCGTGCGCGCCGCGATCCGCACGTACCGGCTGAAACAGCAGGGCTGCGTCACCTCACGTCTCGCCACGACACGTCACGTCACGGCACGCGCCACGCCGGGCCCCGCGCGACACGGACACAAAGCGACGACCATGTGAGAGGACAGTGACGTGCGAACACCACAGAGTGAGACCGGGGGTTTGATTACTCGCGAGAGGCCCGGGCGAGACGGTTCAGTGCGTCCTCCCTGCTGATACTGCCGCGGGGGCTTTCGTCGGGGCTCGGGGCGGCTTGCGGACCTGGCGCTGCGCCGTGCACAATCAAAACACAACGTACATTCGACGATATTTATTAATGGAATCGTTCACCGGTTCACTGTCGGTTATTTCGTAAGTAGACTGCAAGTACAAATTTAAAAATTGCCCGTCAGCGAGCGAACCTCGCGCTCGCCGGCGAGCTTACATGCGATTTCGTTTGCGACACACATTTTACACCGATTCGACGTAACATTAACTCGTACGACGCGAGCACACATAGACAGACATACACAATTTTATTTTACGATGCATACTGTGGCACGACCGGGGCCGGCCGAGTTCGTCGTGTAAAAACAATACAAAGTTCATTATATAAAATTAAAAAACGACATCGGACCGCTGAAATTATACAAAAATTACAATATTTAAGACTGTACACTATCTAATATATACAAAAGTTGCCAGCATAGATATGTGCGAGGGCGTTATATACATGGCGGTGGGTGGCTTGGCAGCCGACGCGCGACTACCCGAGCGGAGCAGACAGAGCCTACACGTTGTAGTCGTGCGTCATGAGGCCGTGCACCTGCTCGAGGCGGTACGCGAGCCGCTGCTTCTGCGAGAACTCGTCCTCCTCGAGCGTCACCATCAGTTGCTCGTTATACTTCACCGCGTACGCGTAAAGCTCGTTCAGTGCGCAGTTCGTGTTGAACTCCTTCGTGTGGAGGCGCGATTCCTCCGCTAGCATTGCGTTCATGTCCTGATCCGATATCGCCGGCATCAACTTAATATCCGCGTAATACCGTTCCACCCACTCCTTATATACCGGAATGTCTTTCGCGTACAAAAGCTTAGAGGATGGCGAATCTTTACCGAGAATGTGATCGGACGTGGAACACGAATCCATAAACGTTTGAGCGATTACCGAAAGACACGAATCGACCGTATTAGACTTGTGTACGTCGAACACGAAATTAGGATTTTTAATGAGATTCACCCAGAAGCGTAACGGTAGCGAATTGCTCTTCCAAGTGTGTACTACTTCGGGATCTGAGATAGCGTGCTGTAGTGCCTGGTCGTCGAGGAAATCGAACATATACTTTATGGCGAGCGGCAACGCGGATCCGCGGTGCGCGGTACTGAAAATAGTTTCGAATAAATCATCCACAAACTTTTGTAGCGTACCCTTAGTGGCAAGGAGACGCGTGAGATATATCTCTGAGACCATTTTGTTTCCGCGCTCCCCTTCCTTGTGTGCGTCACCATCGTGGTGCCTAACTAAATGCCAGTACTTGAAGCCGCCGCCGTGTTCGTATTTGAAAGGACTCGCCGGCGGACTGGCGGAGCCGTATTTACCCCTATTGAGAGTTTCATAAGTGTGCGACTTATCGTTTTTCTCCATGTTGGACAGATTATAAACGGAGCTCTGTTTAGCAACTAGACTGAGGCAAGCGCCGTCTGGCACGCGGTAGTGGTTGAGGGTGTTAAGTTTGCGCCACTCGCCTTCGCATTTAGTAGTGCTGTCTTCGTCGTACAGAATTAATCGACCGCAGGCGCCCGTGCGCCATTCCAAGTCTAGCTCGTCACGACTCGGCCTTTGCGAATATGGAGTAGCGCGGTAAATGGCATCTAAACACTTCTCTTTTACTTGGCTTATGGTATCACAGTCGAGGACTTTTACTTGTACGTTTTCCGTCGTAGCGTCTAAGCCGCTCACGAAGATCGTTTGTTGGGATATGGACACGCTCACCGCTATCGGTTTGAAATCTATCGACTGCCTAATAAGTTTTTCTTCGCTGAGCGAATATCGCGCCTCAGAGGTTATTGCATCTACGGGGCCTTTGTCTACTTGACCTTTCATTGACCTAAACAAAAGATAGAGCGGTTCGCCAGCGCATTCACGGAGGAATTTATATAAGAGAAAAGTAAACCAGGCGCTCAACATTTTCTCAGCAACGCTCTCAGTTCGCCTCAATAGCAGTTTAGGGTGGCTTTTACCCTCCATGCACTTCTCGATAAGCTCCGCCAACAGGGTTTTCAGAACGTCAGTGCAATACTCCATTTTACTTTGCAAAGTTACCATAATAAGGGAAGCAACATTGACACGATCGCGCATTGAAAAATATCTATTGCTTTCTAAAGTACGAATAAATAATAAAAGGAATGTTTTGTTCATAATAAGCTGTCCAAACATTCTGAGACCTTTATCTTTCCTAATAAGCTCTGGACGCTCCCACTGGAGGACGGCATGGTCGTCGATGTTGGGGAACAAGATCTTCATGGCGTACGTGCGATAGTCCAAGAAAGGAATCCCACCCGTCACGTCTCCCGTCAAGTCTGTCATCTCAGTCTGCAGCTCCGCAAACGCCTCCTTGCATTCCGCAGCTACCCTTAATTCTAAAATATCCATTTGCTCCTGCATATTCTTCAGTACCCTAATATTTTCAGTTGATTTTCTCCTATACATAACTAAAAACACGACAAATACTAATATGAGTATAACTATACTGGCGATTACGCCGAATAATACTGGCTTTCCGATAGCCGCCTGTAGGCCCGCCTGCGAGGAATACGACAACTTGCCGATCTTATACATGAGATGGCGACCTACTTTGACGACCACCTCGGGTGTGTCAACTCCGTCGGGCAGTTCGTCTCGCGAGGGAGGCCGACAAGTCAACTGGTGTCTTGCGAGAGACGTCACGTTGCAAAGGCTTTCTCCTATGTGAACTTCCACGTCACTCTCAGTACACGCCCTATCTAAATTCTGACCGTTTATCGTCAAATACTCTGATTTATAATACTTTACGTCCTCGTCAAATTTATCATAATACGGATCGGGATAAAGCAGGAAAGCGTCATGTGTCTTGCTGGTAAGATTCTGCACGCTTTGCACGTCGTCCATGTAAAAACCGTATTCTAATTCCAAAGGCCTATCCGGATCTAGGCTGAGCCCGGCGCTTTCAATCCCGGGAGACTCGCAAATGAGATGTGTTTGAAAGTCGACTCTGTGGCAAGGCGCGATGTAAGGTCGATTGTCGTGATATACGTACATCCGAGGGAACTGAATAGAATGAAAATTACGGCCCATTACTTTAATCTTTATGCCCCCGGATGGAATTCCTTTAGGCTGCTTGCGCTGTGTCGCGAGCGGCGGGCCAGATTCAACTGCAACTACCTCGGGATCCTCTATGTATTCAAACTTTTCGCGTTCTAAAGTACGCATACCGTTGTCAAAACGCATACGTAATGTACCCATTTTAAGCTGATAAGAATGACTCGTCCTACAAACTGCTTCTTCGTGAGTCACAGTCAGAATAGCGCAAGGCAAATCGTCGATAAATGCTTGAATGTTACTTCCCGCGTTCAGATACTCGCCGGTGATACGTAAAATAGTGCCCCCTGATTGCGGACCGTATTTCGGTTGAATAGAGTTTATTTTCGGATTGACGAATGCGTAATGATGCTTAGATTCCCCGCGATAATCTGCCACTCTGACGACAACAGGGCCATCCCGTGGTACTTCTTCGCCGGGGCCGTCTACGGTACAAACAATGCGCCTTGTTTTAACGTACAGTTCTATAATTGGTTGGCATTTAATACCCGCAATAGTGACGCCGTTATAAATATCGGAAATGTTGCGACCTAGATTTATGCCTTCAATAGTGATGTTAGTACCCCCATCCCACGGACCTAGCTGCGGCCTAAACGAGTGAATCTCCGGGTTAGGGCATGTTTGAGTACGGTTTAGCCAAACACTAGGCGTGCCGCATTGTTCTTGAACTTCGCACCTATCCGAGCCCTGGCACCAGCCGCATCCAAATTTCTCAGGGAGCGCAAGACAAATTCCGCAATTATCCGCCATATCGTTACAACGGTAAATGAGTATGTGAGTATTATCCGGATTATCTAACGGTTTAGAGCCTCCCCAGATTACGGCGAAAGACGCGGTAATATTAGGAGCGCGGGACGTGTAGGTAAATTCAACGGGCTCACAATATATAGTATCGGCAAGAAGTTGAGCATTCACATGGGTTACGCGGCCTTCGATATTAAACTGACAAACAAATCGAGTCTGGACTATAAATTGCCCGATTATGTGTACTTTAACTTTTATTGCTTTTTTGACGCCGGAAGGAACTAGGATTTCGTTCGAGCCGTCTGAAGTGGAGTTTATAGTGGGGCAGAAACCGGGCCCGGAGCGATAACTGGGACCTATTCTGCTGACACCGGTAACTAATATATCGTTTCTGCAATTCTCGGCCGTGTCGTGAGTGCAACGGTGTCCGTCGACACACCAGTCGCACGGGAACGAGGAACTAACGCACTGAGTGCACGAGCTGTACGTGTTGCAGTCAAAGAACGTGAAATTAGTCGCCACAAAATCGGGTCCCTGAGTCGTGCGCACCGACAGCTTGGCCGTGAAGTGATGCTGGCCCGCGGGGATCGGTGGGAGCGTGTCGGTGCGCGGAGTAGTACAATTAACGCCGTAAGGCTTCCTAGTAGCATTGGTTATTAAAGTACGATCTAAAGCTGTAAATGCACACAGAAATTGTCCATTAAGTGTAGGCAAGTTTTCGATAACTAAGTCTAATGTCCTTGCAGTCGTTCGTTGCAATTGATTTGGTGTCACTTGAGTAATCGTAGTGCAACGACCGCTGCGGTACGAGATCCAATATAGGGGATCTTTGGCTGCGTCCTGGCAGTCCGATCGGAGGCTACACTTGTTCTCTAGAGAACACCATCCACAGTAAGGGTCTTTGGCTCCGAGACACGTCAAACACGATTTATAGACGCTACACTCTTGAACTTTCACTTTAGACACTTTACGTTCAGTCATTACGTATAAATGCATCAATTGAGTATCAAAGAATAAGTCTTTATTAACTGGTGACTTTTCATCCACGACGATGTCGCCATATTCAAATGCAGAAGTGGCGCTCTCAACGACGATTTTCTTCAGATGCCCCTCGGCCGTTCCGGCGAATACTACAGTATAATCGCCCGTTGACGTGGCTGCCACAGCAGTAAGCCTCTTGTTGAACACGGCCACCGGGACCGCCTCTACCGGCTGCTCTCCTCCTAAAGGCGTATTCACGTCTAAGCCACAGAAATCTTCACTTATAGATTGTAACTTAGTTCCGATGCAAGGATGGGATGGCGATATGAAATCCAAGCCCCGAGAACCATTGCCGCTAAAACACGTCTTTATGTTTTGCATAAATTTGCGTCGAATCGCTTTGAGGGAATACACGCATAAAGCGGACAAGTCTGACGGCGTGTTCATATTTATATCTTCACTCTGGCTAAAGGCGGCGAATAATACATCATCCTGCGCTGTAATACCGAGCTCACCCGCTAGCACGGAGCCGGCTTTCCCGACGAACGCCGCTTGCACTAGATTATATCCAAAATTGCGTCCGCCTTCGCCCGTGCAAGACATCGGAATTTCTGTATAAGAGTAATAATTTTCGTCATCATGGCATACTCGCACTAGCTTGCTGTAATAGCTGTCGGATCCCACGCCTCGTAGCTGCGTGGTTAGAAAGTAGCTGAATCCCTCTGAGCTGAAGCCGTACACGTATTTTATGGGATAGCGTTCGCGGGATAATGAATTGACGAACATTCTCGTGCCGGTCGTGACCGCCGTTCGGGCTATCATAAATAGACGGTCCTCCTCTAGCGAGCGGCTGCTGACAGTAGGAACTTCGGAGCGATAGGGCGAGTTGCCCGTGAAGGTGACGCCGACGTACATAACTTGTGTCATGGGCGGGTTCGGCGGACCGGGCGCGATGAACGCGACCGTCGACGCCGACGCATTGTTGGCGACCACAGGCTCGCGGACTTCGCGCACCTCTTTCGAAATGTTGTGCAGATTGCGCACGGAGCAAAGCCCCTGAAGCACGGACCCGCAGGTGATGAGTCGGCTGGTGGCATAGTCGATCACTAACGCCTTATTCGCATTGTCGGTCGGTTTCTTGATGAAGTTGGGCGGGCAGTCGAAGGTGCACTGGGCGGAGTCGTTGACGGGGCCGGTGACGATGGACTGCGCGACCTCCAGGTCGGGGGAGAGCTGGTAGATCTTGTTGACGGCGCCGACGTAGACGCGGCCCGTGTTGCGGTCGACCACGAGGTGGTTGAAGAGGGAGGCCGCCGAGGGGTCGCTGAAGCTGCGCACCACGTCCTGGTCGGCGCGGGCGGCCAGCGCCAGCGCCAGGGCCAGCAGGGCTCGCCACATGGCGCGCGCGCATGTGCCCGGCCTACCGCGGCGCGCCGCCCCCGCCTCGAGCCCCCCAACGCCTGCAAGCGACACACCGCTCAGCATGGGCCGCGTCCGCTTCCCATCGCACCGCACCGCTCCACACCCTGCCACTCGGCTACCTGCATCTCACGGCGACGTCTGACTCCCTCAGTCTGAGCCCCGTTCAGAGTGAGACAACCGCGAGGTCGCACAGAACTCCTAGGATGGTAAAATATATTGGAATCGCGCGATTTCGTAACCGCGCGGTTCCCGCAGCATCTGAACAGGACCAAACGATGTCGCGTCAAGTAAACAGTAATTTTTGTGTACCTATAAAAGTCAGATGCCCTCATGAGATGCAGCGGGACTGTACAAATGTTCGATACACCTATATTTGCGTCCGGCGAAGCCCTCGTGTGTTATTGAGCCTATAATCGAGTGTGTTACGAATGTCCGCGCGAGTTTCGAGTTCGGAGAGGTCTAGTGCGATCGGAGCGTTCGCGACATCAAGCGACGACGCTTAGTGACCGCTTCCAACGACGACTAACAACCAATTCGTGCATGCATTACTAGCTGATTAATTACGAAAATCAATTAGTCATGACCGGTCGTCTATTAATCATCTCATTGTTCTCACATCATTAAAGCAGCTTACGGCTGATAGTAGCGTCTCGCCTTGACAATTCAAAGCGAACTGTAATTATTATTAGACGTTCAATCAATGAACCGAACGAAAATAGGTTGGTCGTTGGAATGTTCGGTCACGGCTGTCCCGGCGCGGTCAGTGCTTTTATAAGGTCACACCGACGAAAGCCTCAGTCAGCATTATCAGACAGGGGAGGGATAAAACAAAAGTGCGATATGGCATGCTCGTAACGGGACTCAACGTGGCAACGATAAAAACAAACATTGGATCAACTAAATACACCGATAGTACACCGATTACGAATACTCACAGGATTGCCATGGCGGAATAATGAGCTTCGATATGTATGGTGGCTCGCTATAACAGCACTAGCATAGTGCGGGGACAGCAGAGCGGGAGACCTGCAAACAAACATCATTTTAAAGCTGGGCCCGCTTGGACGCTCGATCGATCCGCTGGCGCGAGCCGCCGATGCACGCCACGAGCGCAGCGGACCCGGCGCCGCCTACTGCCCGCTATAACTACCTAGCGCACCACGACCGACACCAACCGGTCGTAGTTTCGTTTGTTGACTTCGCTGCATTCCCTGCCCACCCACTCGACCTAATCTAAACCACCTACGCACGCGGACCGATACAAAAACTACACAATTATCACTAGCGCTACTATTGCGAAGTAGCTAAACGGGCGCGTTGTAACTACGAATGCATTCGAGACGCAGGGAACGGAGAAAAGTCAGCCATTATCGCGCACACGAGTCGATAGTCGGAAGCCATTCCAATATAAATGCCACGAGTACCTATTTTTCACTGCAGTAAAGCAAGATTAACACTAAAACTCACCTTGGTATTGATAATCTCTCGATTATAGAAACAATCCTTTGGAATCCACGATCGGTATTGAACTGCAAACACTAGTAAACCACTGAACACAATTCTTTCTGTATTTCACTGTTATTGTAATGTAAACACTAAACACCACTATTGACGACTTATTTCACAACATTACACTTATAAAAATCCTAGTCCGAGGAGAGGAGCCCGTTTGCACAATGAGTCCGCGGCAAGGGCATCAGCCGTCGTACATTGCTCGTCGTGGAATGAATTTGGTTTCCCTTTTCGAACAAGTCTAGGCGTGACTGAGCCGAGAAAAGCCGAACACTGCCGAGGCGAAGCTATAGTTTCCTGATGCGCCACTAGAGGCAGCACTATCTTAATATGCGCTCAAAATAAAACATTGTTTACAGAGAAATAAAATTTTACATTTTAATTAATTGAATGATTATTAGATTTAATTTATTTTCGTTATGTTGGTTGTTTCAAATTTTAATATATGATTAACAAATCGATATTATCCTCATTTGATAAATTTGATAAAAGATGTACGCTGTATTTTATTTTTACGTTGGCAACTTAAAAGAACGAATGAATTTATATCCAATGACTATAGATTCAATGAGTGAACGAAAACACGAAACAGATGACAAAATTGTCAATGTCAAACTAAAATAGAAGGCAGACGTTCAAAATCCTAAAAAGATATTATAAACTTATTTATAATACTTTTCTTACTAAATCATGGCGATGTCCATGTTTAAAGTAACATCTGCCTTGGTTCATTCATCAAAGAACTTACGATGCGTCGTTCGACTTGCGGACCAGCGAAACTTCACCACAACAAAAATCGTAGCGGTAAGTTGCATAATCAATGATCTATAATAACATTGGTCTTATAGGTAGTATAGTCCATCAGTCAAATTTAACTAAACGCCGGTATCCTGCAATATTCCAGGCTTATCGTAGTGGCAGTTGTAATTATTTGGCGTTCCCAATAACATAACGTTTTGTGTTTGAGGTTAACTTTCCACAACAAGATAGCAAAATTACGTGCATAATTTACTGTGTCCTGCTACAATTGCAAGTGTTTTTTTGACAATGAAAAACGCCTGTTGGAATTTTGATCCATTACACGGATCAGCATTGTACAACATATCAATTTTTCATTCATAATATTAACGATTTTAGTTTACCCCTGTTATGACGCTCTATGTCGTCTTAGAGGAAGTCGCAATATTTGTCCAACTGCCCTCATTGAACTGTGGTGATCCTGATTCTTGCAAGGATAGCAAAATATTGGCATATTAAGTGCTTTCAATACAATACAAATCTCTTTATTGCACATACCTCGTTTTTTATATCAATGTATTGCTCAATCAAATGTGAGAAGAGAACATAAGGAAATCTCCTTGAATAATTTATTCAGTAAATATAATGGTTTAATAATGTTTTGGAGAGATTGGAGAACAACTAATCATAATTCAAGTAAAGGTTATCTTAACTGGAAAGGATCTATCTATTCTACAACTGTACCATGAAATATTTTGCACCTAATATGTAGGAAAAGTCAATTTTAGATGAATGAAAGGTAAAAATCTACTTTGAGTTGTTGGCATGGCCCTTTTGTTATTGTCAGTCAACAATGTCATTGTCAACTACAGCCATAGCGAGCAGGCAAGATGGCGCTGGTCGCCATCGCAAAGGCTTCATTCAGCTTTTGGTAGGGCTGTGTTGTGGGGCTGCGATTATGGCCCACAAATGGTCTCGCGGGAAGATCAGCACTGACTGGGTCAGTATTATGCTGAGGCGAGACTATTTCGTGATAAACTTTTAATCCTACCTATTTTATGTATGCTTTTAGCTTATAGTTAATAGGAATAAAGTATTTGATTCTGATTCTGAATATCTTGTTGAAAAAATAATTAAAGCAGGGGTGTATATTTCCTGGAGGTACATATATTTTTTCATACATCATTATTGTGTAGTTTGAATGACAACTTTTGTCAATTATTTAAGAGTGACATGACACATATTGCCATACAATGAAAGTTGCACTCTCATTCAAACAACATGATGACATAACATGAAACTTGCCATGAACATTTGAGTAACATATATTTATATCTGGTAACAATATCTATGCTAAAAATTTGTAATAAAAAGAAAATCAAGCTAGTAGAATTTTCTATGAAAAACGTTTATAAAGCTGCGCTGGTGGCCTAGCGGTGAGAGCGTGCGACTTGCAGTCTGGAGGTCGCGGGTTCAAACCCTGGCTGGTACCAATGAGTTTTTCGGAACTCATGTACGAAATGTTATTTGATATTTACCAGTCGCTTTTCGGTGAACGAAAACATCGTGAGGAAACCGGACTAATCCCAACAAGGCCTAGTTTTACCCTCTGGGTTGGAAGGTCAGATGGCAGTCGCTTTCGTAAAAACTAGTGTCTACGCCAAATCTTGGGATTAGTTGTTAAAGCGGACGCCAGGGTCCCTTGAGCTACAACGCTACTTGAGGGACAACGCTAGGAAGAAAGAAATTTGATTCTTAACATAATTTCAATTTTATAGGAACTAATTGTCAATTGCAATTTTAACAACAAAACTTCCATGAGACACAGACATAAAGTATATTAAAAATGGGACATTCAGGTATTTTAAGTCGAAAATCACTTGACATGTTTCATGCCGTTAATGGCCACTGCTAATGAGATTGGCAGTGGTCAAGTCAAGCGTGTTCAAGTTGTCTACATCGTGAGACTTTTAAATAAATGAATAATAATAAATATTTGGGGACAATCTTACACAGTTAAAATAAAATAAAATAAAATCCGACCTAGCCCCAAACTGAACAAACCTTGTACTATGGATACTAGGCTAGGCAGGGCCGGATTTAGGGAAGGGCAACCGGGGCTACAGCCCCGAGGCCTTTACAAAAGAGGGGTCCCCAATAGAGACTTCGGAAAATTTATCATTTTATTTGGAAAATAATTTGGGGCCAGGGGGCCTCCTCTCCTTTATTGCCTGAGGCCTCCAGACCTCTAAATCCGGCATTGAGGCTTGGGTATATAGATAAAAACATACTTATTATATACATAGAAAAAACACCCTTGTCTCTGGAACAAAATTCTGTATTTATCACACAAATAATTGCCCTGGGGTTCAAACCTGGGACCATTGGCTTCATATGCACAGTCACTACCCAGGCCAGACCAGTCATCCCAAATACTTACTTTTGTTAGTCTATTACAGAGTCTAGAATTGTGGTGTCCAAGAGCCAATTTGTTGTATGCTTGTGTGCCAAAAATGTTTGGCAATACCTAATAATAAAGTCATCTCTAACACAACACCAACATTCTAAATTTTATCAAAATCGGTTCAGTAATTTACCCGTCAAAATGTAAAAGACACCGTCCCACCTCCAATGAACTAATGTAAAAGCGGGCGCAGCGGCGGAAAGCGCCGAAATTTTGAAACGTAATAAATATAAGAGCCTCGGTAGAGAGTACCATTATGTACCATTTGGTGTTGAAACTCTAGGTCCATAGGGTCCCAGCGTGCACAAGTTTTTTGGAGAAATCGCGAAACGTCTGGTTGACGTAACTGATGACCGAAGGGCTGGCGGCTTCCTCGCACAACGTATCAGTATTGCGATACAACGAGGAAATGCCGCCAGCATCCTTGGTACAATGCCTCAAGGGCCTATTTTAGATATAACCTAGTTATAGTAATCATCTGTATATATCCATTATGTATATTGTTATTGTAAATAAATATTAAAATAAAGACAGATAATGTTATTTTCGCTTACATGTATTATATGAAGTATAGGTGAGGCTTATGAAGAAGGCTTCCTTTAGTTTCAGAGTGCAGTCGCAGGAATACCTAGTCTCAAAACTAATTAAATTGGTATTTGATAAGATTATCTTTCCCTTTAAGGATTTCCGCTTCATTATGTTTTGCATTATTAAAATTAGATTACACTGCTCCGTAGTGTTTAATTACTACTCGTATCAAACCGATCGAAATCATACACTTTGAATATGATACTTAAACTTAATTAATGAAAAATGAAAATGAAAATGAAAAATGATTTATTTAGGTATCAAAATTGCAGCTTATTACACAGTAGAAAAGTATTACATTTTTAGAAGCATTCTATTGTTGGAAAGCCTAGGAATAGTGTCCTGAGCCCTAAACTAGGTAAACCTGTCTTATAGGGATCAGGGAACCACCCTTGGTACACAAATCTAAAAATTGGGTAATCATTTTGCTTAATTAAGTATATACGTATACAATATCAGCTATTGTTTGTGACAACATTTTCAACTACCCGTATTATATATGTTTATATATATTTACTATTGGACTATTACTATTGTTTATTATACTGTTAGGATAATTACCTAGAAGTGTGTTGTGTGCTTGTGTGTGTGTGTGTGTGTGTGTGTGTGTGTGCTTGTGTGATGAACTTTTCATTATATATTATTAATTTATTATACATATACCTACTGCTGGTTGTTGGTCAACAATAGCCCTTACGTATATAAGACTATGAGTGGTTGCAATATTTTGATTAGATCGCTTTTTATTGATAAGACCAACTGTTACAAAGTTGGTCTTATCAATAAAAGGACTGTTAATTAAAGTTAGTTTTTAAACAAACGCCCAAAATGATATTAAACCAAATAAACATGCTTGGCAACCAGTCTATTATCTCACACTTCACTATAAATAAACTTAAAGTAAATTATCTATGTAAATTGCGAGGGGGTCACCATATGTAAATTGATAAGCTGTTATCTTGGTAAAGTTTTCAAGATCACACGTCAGTTGAGCTCGGACTTTCAACTGCGACGTACGTGGCCAAATAATTGAAGAATCAGAGCGCAACCGGTTCTTTTCCTTTCTCCCGGCGAGCATTGGAACTCGTTTTAGTCCCATTTGGACTAAAATAACTTCGCAACTTGAACGTGTCTTGTCTGCGCGCGGACTTGCGTAGTAGTTTAGAAAAAAAAGAAATTGTCATTGACAAATTCAAATTTCAGAAAGTCTTTTTGGCTCTCGCTGTCAGTTTTTGTAGCGATTTTCGAAATTTTATGTGTATTTTTTAACAATAAATCGTGTTGTGTGAAATTCTGGAGTAATATAAATAGGTAATAAAACATGGCATGTACAAAGTGTTTGCGTGCCGACGGCAAGCCGGTTAAAATGGTATGTATTATTAACTGTCCTAATATTATTCGTTTAGTCCTCATAATATTTTAATAATTTATCATCCCTTATTACTGCATATCCAACTATTTTTACTTAGCAGTAACAGTAAGGTTTTCCTAAGTTTTGTTATCACGGACACGTTATCAGTCAGTACCTACCTACACGAATAATTTTAATGTACATAACCAATCCATAAACTCAAAAAGTGTCGAGAAAACCATTCATATTGCCGCGTCTGTCTGTTTGTCTGTATGTTCGCGATAAACTCAAAAACTACTGAACGGATTTTCATGCGGTTTTCACCTAATATCAATAGGGAGTATTTCTTTAATGTTTTGCCGCCAGAGAGCAACACTTGCACATATTCTAAACCACAGAATAACTCATACATACTATGCCTTAAACAGTTCTTTGAGTTTTCTCTCGAAGTGAAGTAAAGAAGCGGTAGGCCTTCAGTATGTGCTAGAGGCCCCTACGCAGACTTTTGCGTAATATCTCCTATAGTGATTCTTAAGAAGCTTGCTGCCTGCTTCAATGATATAGTAGTATAAATAAATAAAAAATAAAAAATACAATAAAAATAATATTTTTATTTAGTTCCACACACAACGATTTACAGGTAGTAAAAAGATAAATATACATTTAACATAAGTAGAAAATAAAATTAATTATTAAAGAAAAATTATAAGAACTAAAATGAAATCATAGGTGTGTGGACCCCTTCTGGGTAAAAGCCTCCCCCAAAGTGTTCCATGTATCCCTGGCTGTGGCTGTATTATAAATATACATAGAAAACTCGCAAGACTCCGGAAGAAATATCACGCTCATCCATCACACAAACAAATACCCTTACCGGGATACCGAATCCAGGACCATCGGCTTCATAGGTTACTACCCACTAGGCCAGACCGGTCGTCTTCGATATAGGTTGAGGTTAGGTACCTGTGTAAAATAATGAGTGTTAAGTTTAATGGAAAATCCAATTCCCATTGCAAAATGCATATTGCCTATTACCTTGGCAGTGATAACACGTCGTTCCATTACTAAAACCTAATTAAAGTTTAAATCTAATTAGGCCACTAGAATCTAGACTACAAGTGGCGATGTATTCATTGTGTTGTTCGCCGCAGAAAGATAAGTTATCCAAAAATATGGAGTTGAATTCAGATTCAAATACCAAAGGCAATATTGTGAGTACTATCTTAGTAAACAATGTTTCGTTTTTGAGAGATTTTAAAACAATTCTCGTAAACACAGCCGGTTTTCCAACCAGGGATCGGAAACCGGTATTTTTTGTATGGGAACGAAAACGGTATTTTTTCGTTCTTTGTTAATTCTTTCATTCCTAATCGGGCAATCTAATAATACGAAGTCGTTACCTAAAAACACAACTGAGTCCTACATTTTGAGTATAAAATAAACCGAAATATATGGTTATTTCCATGTTTTTGCAAAAAAACCGGTTCCGATCCCTGTTTCCAACTGCTCATGCTGGCCGAACACATATCTATCACCAAAAAACTTTGCGTACGAACAACCCTCTTGGGCCCTTCCTCACTTGCACCAACCACCGTTAACAGATTGATCAACGTCATAGAGGTCTATGAAACTTCCCATACAATAAAATTTAGCGAACGCTCCGACCCTTAGTGGCGATGATTCGCTGCAGTAGGTATTATGCATTATATCTTTCTGTTTGGCGAGGATACGCGGATGCGGGGTACTCCTCCGAATGTATTTACCTGACCTGAGAATAAGTTTTTTTTTTTTTTTGATATCTAAGTTTATATATCTTTTTTTTTTTTGCGAGACAGTTTGTTGGCGATGAGCTGATGTTTCTCATGTCAGGAACATAACTGACACGTACTCTTTCCCGCTAAGTTAAGAAATGAGCATAGCCCTTACCCGGGCTGACAGTCCAAATCTGACAGAAGAAAAGGACTATGCGTCAAAATGGCCCCAATACCAACAGAGTTGAGAGTAAGGTCGTTACATAGGTATTTCTATGTACTTCA
This sequence comes from Cydia pomonella, assembly GCF_033807575.1. Taxonomy (NCBI): domain Eukaryota; kingdom Metazoa; phylum Arthropoda; class Insecta; order Lepidoptera; family Tortricidae; genus Cydia; species Cydia pomonella. Next base: position 3,168,420 of record NC_084717.1, on the reverse strand, counting down.
TTTCGTTCTATGGGCACCAAGCGGAATTCCATTGCAGAACTGAGATATTGGTATTTTAGTCAAAATGTCGTCACCCTTATTACCTAGGCAATATAGTCCACCGCCGGGCCAGCGCGGCAAATCATTCAGTGTGCTCGCCCGGCGGTGCGCGAACATCTACCCTGCAGTAATTAATTTACTTACTTGGACTCTATTGCCTAGGTAATAAGGGTGACGACATTTTGGCTAAAATACCAATATCTCAGTTCTGCAATGGAATTCCGCTTGGTGCCCATAGAACAAAATGAAGTGCATAGAAATACCTATCTAATGACCTTACTCTCATTTCTGTTGGCGTTGGGTCCAGGCTCCATACAAAGTTGCCCATGGTCCTTTTACTCATTAAACATGAAATATACGTTTGAAGTGTTGCATGCGGTCGCAAAATCGCCTTGATTGGTCCCAATATTCTTGGCATTAGGCAAATTAAAACACACTTATGATGGTACATTAACATAACAATCTTTTTGTCCGCAGCGAAAAGAAAAAGACACTATGGGCGAACTAGACGTCCCAGATGACAAGCTGTATGGAGCCCAGACAGTCAGATCCATCATGAATTTCCCCATCGGCGGCATTGAAGAACGTATGCCGGTAAGTCTAAACTAAAAAGACACCATGGGCGAACTAGACGTCCCCGATGACAAGCTTTATGGAGCCCAGACCGTCGGACCCTATTACTAAGACTCCGCTGTCCGTCCGTCCGTCCGTCTGTCACCAGGCTGCATCTCATGAACCGCGATAGAATTTTCACAGATGATGTATTTCTGTTGCCGCTATAACAACAAATACTAAAAAGTACGGAACCCTCGGTGTGCGAGTCCGACTCGCACTTGTTTAATAACATCGCCTGCACTTTTGCAAGAAATGAACAATGACAATCGTCTCACTAACTTGCTAGAGCATTGACAATACCTTTACTGAAACATCACAATGTTGTCATTAAATGGAATTTACGGCGATCATAAACTCAAACAAAGGTAAGGAATCGTACACTTAATGTCCATGATATAAAATCTTTTTTATGACATTTTCTACTGATGTTAGTCCTTGAGTATAAATATATATCTCGTTGAATGTATTATATCTAATACAACGCCGAAAAACAAGTTCCTGCCTCTTGTTGGGAGAAAAAAATTAACAAGTCTGCTTTACTATTCTTTTTCGTACTAAATAGGGCTAAAGCTACATAATAGTACATTACGATAAAAGTGCGAAAAATAGGAAATTCGAAACGAGTGATAAAACGGGTTATCCGCCTCTGGTCAAACGAGTGATTAGTCAAAATACGCTTTTTGTCAAAGGCTCGTTTGGTCAAACATGGTTTTGCCAAAAGTGCGATTCGTCAAAATGTGCTTTTTGTCAAAGGCTCGTTTGGCCAAACATGGTTTTGTCAAAAGTGCGATTCGTCAAAATGTGCTTTTTGTCAAAGGCTCGTTTGGCCAAACATGGTCTTGTCAAAAGTGATATTCCTAAAAATATTTCTTTCAGTCAGAATGAGATAGATCTTGCCACATAAAGTAGCCAAATTTATCTTAACACGCCTTTGGTGCTATCGGGATAAAGTCGTGTTAAGATATATTCGGCTACTCTTGATAACAATATCTATCTGATGTACAGTGGCGTTCAGAATTGCATGGACAATTTATGAATGAATTCATTCATAAACTGTCCATGCAACTTTGAACCCCACTGTACAGTCAGCGTCATATAGTACGTAGCATTCAAAGTAGTCAAATAGTTTGTTACTACATATAAAATCTATGGTGTACCGAACTATTTGGCTACTTTGGATGCCTAACAACTATATTATGCTAGCAACTATGTGATGACAATATTTATCTGACTATACAAATAAATACGTTCAACGACTTTAATTTCGGACCCATTTTGTACCTTGTCACAGTGACAATCAATATGACAGACACTGCGGTTTTTTTAAAGATTTTACTGTGTTACAAGGTACAAAATGGGTCCGAAATTAAAGTCGTTGACCTTATATGCCATGCTAGAAAGAAATAAAACAAGGCTCGCCAATTGGTTACATTTTTATATTTATGTATTTTATATTAAAAGTCACTATCTCACTATACAAATCACTTGAACCCCAAATGGCTTAACAATTAATGTCCGTGAGTGTACTAACTACGTGTCTCTGTTTTCTATTGATCATACTTATTATATTGGATCCATCTTAACGTGACAATTTTTTTTAAACATCTTATTACGCCTATCTTCCCATCGCAATAATCTTTTATCAGTCTGCTCAAGCTTTCGTCGTAGAGAACGCTAGCTCGAGATCTTTATTGACATCGTAATAAACTTCGCTTTTACGAATTTCATAATTGTAGTGAATTCCTTCTTTACGCAATTGATTAATGAATTTGAACAATGTGGACTTCCGGTTAACTTTTGACTGCAATCGTTTATGCCAACTTTCCACCATATTTGTTGTTCGATGACGTTCAGAACTGCAGCAGAATCTGTTGATGGTAATAATATTAATCCACTCCCTATCAACATATTCGATGAAATCGTTCATTCCCACTACGTTTTCTCCAAGTTCCTGAATAGACAGCCACGCTTCTGGAATGGCTGAAGCAGGCAACAATGCTATATGAGCTGTCAATCTAGTTATTTTCCTTCCTTCTTTACTGTCTGCAAAATTTTGTTTGGTTGAGTTTCTCCATATAGCGTATTGAAAATGGAAATAACATCCAATCACCTGTGCCTCAGGAAATATTTCTTCAACAGCATTGATAGTTGCTAATTCGTAATCGCAACGATATTGTTCTACTTGCAATCCAAATTTGTTTTTAAGGATATGGAACAAACGGTGGTATGTTTGCTGACATTTGTTAGGGAGAAAGGCATACACTATTGGGATTAAATTAGTGCATTCGTCTGTGCTATTTAGGTCAATGTGTAGCGTATAGAGCTGTTTAAATGGTTTTGGCACTTTAAATAATCCATCACCGAATACTTTTTTGGATTTTTTAATATACTTTTTACCTAACTTTGTAGCGAATATCAGTATTTTGTCAGAGTCACCATCTTCAGCTATCAAAAAATCCGTCGATAGTATGGTCGGAATCACAACATCTTCTAAACTCGAAAATAGTGTACCTGGTACATTCCAAGCCTTTAATCGAGATCGTCTTAGTGAATCCTTTTTACTTTTATACGTCGGAATAAAAACGCTTTTACATTCAACTTTTAAATTTTCTATCTGCTCCTCAAAAATTTGCTGTATAGGTTCAAAATTTTCCTGCACTTGAATTTTACATGTATCCAACACTTTGTCAATTTTGTTCCGTACGAAATCGGGAAGACAACTGTGTTTCTTATCACTTAATAGGTTTTCACGTTTCTTACACAACGTAACCGAAGCATTACACTGACCTCTTTTAGCACATCTCCATAATGATTTCCCGTTATCATAAGTCAAATTCAAGTGATACTTGTAGCCACCACGTATGAGCATAGGCTTGTCTCTTTTACTACGTATGAACTCTAGTTCAGTTGGCTTACTTGATGAAGCCATTTTATTGCAATTCACTTTTGCTTATTGCATTTAATGATTGATAGTTTATAATGTGTCATATTAATCATTGTCAATTAGATAAACATTTATAATCAAGATAATAATAAGTGGCCTGCCTCTAGTAACTACAATACCTACTTAAGGTTGTTTTAGAGAAGTTGATACTGGTTGAATATATAATGACGTATCCCATAGTATTGACGTAGTGTTATATTCTCTTTGGTAGTTTGTTAAATATAAATAACAACAACAGTCGTCAACGTCAAAAGTTGGTGTGAATATAATATAGTCGGCATATATTTATGGGTTTGCTCAATGTCTTATTTCGAAATGAATGGCGAACGTGTATCAACCCGGCAGTATGAAGACAGTGACAATTCAAATGAGACTTTAGGGCTAACTAGAACGCCTGAAAGCCACAACATGTGCATATTTGGTGGTTGCCCCATGTCACCAATACCAATTCCCGATAGACTAAGGGTGCTACTTTTAACTAAATTAAATGTATATATTTCTACGGGATCACGAGCGTGTAGCTATCATCTTCGCTCCGGGCAAAATTGGGAAGAGATAGCAGAGGCCCCTGATAATTTAGTGAATTTCGACAGGAGACACGTCGAAGATATAATCAAACTAATGAAACTAGCTATGGCACCTATTGCCGAGGCAATTGCGGATATAATATTATAAACCAGGTAGGTAATAGTCATTAAAAGGTTCTCACTTAATAAAATTTGTAATAAAATTGATAAAAAGAAATTAGTTGTTTAATTGGAATGCAATTTAATAACAAAAATATTCGTGTTAAGTGCTCCACGAGGATGGCCATAAGTCTATCTATGCCTTCCTCCTGGATAAAGATTGTACGGACAGATGCGACCATCATGCCCCCTCCATATCTAAAACTTAATGTTAGTAGGTACGGCCCTCTGGTACAGTAGTACTACCAGGTAGTTCTACTGGTAGTACAGATGATACACCTTAGGGACACTAGTACTACTTCTAAAAATACAAGAATATCCCTCGGGTTTTGTCATAGACCACTGTATTAAAAGTTCAACTGGTAGTACATATGATACAAAATGTCTACTATTTATGAAGTGTTCGTGTTCTCTTCGTATTCTGCACCAAAGTTTTTTATTCTCTGTTTGGCCTGTAGGTTGACTGGTAGAGAATGCCTATGGCATTGAGTCCGCCCTTTGTAACTGTATTTTATACTGTGCAATAAAGTTTAAAAAAAATGTCGTTATCGATCGGTCAAAATGTATAAAAAACACATTTTTTTAGATTGTATTGCTAAGCCGCGTTTTCACGTAGTGTTCTGAGCGAGCATTTACTTGTTCGTGTGCTGACGAACGAACATTTTACTATGTGAAATCCTGTTTTCATCCGCCCAAGAACGAACGAATGCTCGCTCAGAACACTATGATAATCGCGAAAGTAAATCTATGTCAAAGAAAAGGTACTCTCGCCTCTTTGCTCTTTACTTACATAATTAGACTGGCCACTTATTAATATCTGTGAATTTTTATTCTTTTCGTGAAAATATATTTCTGTGACAGATTACACGACATTCATGACATATCAACTGTGTGAATTTTGAAAAATAAAACATTTAAATTCCGGAAAAAATATGTTAAGACGTGCAGTTGCAGCAGACGAAGACAAATGTCTTATTAATGGGTGCAACGAATTGAGACTTCACCGGCCCTCCGATTTTCACAAGGCAATGTTACTCAGTAAATATTCTTTATATTTACAACCAGATACACTACTGTGTTCGCAGCACATGGACACGGAAGAGTGGACTAATATTATTGATGAAGCAATTACAACCGCAGACAGCTTTGAAAAGGAGCATACGGAAGACATTGTAGAAATATTTAAGAGCGTATTGCAATGCATACAACCAGGGACTGAAAAACCGCAAAAGACCGGTAACCTAAAATAAAGGTATCAATTGAATAGGTATCCAAAGCTAAGGGTACCCGAATAAAATCGCAAAAGACCGATACCTAAGATAAGGGTATCAATTGAATAGGTATCCAAAGCTAACGGTACCCGAATAAAATCGCACAAGACCGATACCTAAACTAAGGGTATCAATTGAAAAGCTATAGAACTGTAACGGTACCCGAATAAAATCGCAAACGACCGATACCTACACAAAGGGTATCAATTGAATAGGTATCCAAAGCTAACGGTACCCGAATAAAATCGCACAAGACCGATACCTAAACTAAGGGTATCAATTGAAAAGCTATACAACTGTAACGGTACCCGAATAAATAAAATGTAATAGGTACATTTTTCAAACGGTACCGCTACAGTTGAAAGGGTACCGTACGGTACCGTTTCAAGTAGACTTCTACTTTGGAATCCAAGATGGCGGCTGTGCACTCGTCATAAAAGTCGTCATGGATATCGTTTTATAGGTTTTAGGGAGTGCAGATTTCGAAATTGATGACCATTTTGGAATCCAAGATGGCGGCCGTGCACTCTGTCATAAAAGTCGTCATGGATATCGTTTTATAGGTTTTAGGGAGTGCAGATTTCGAAAATGATGACCATTTTGGAATCCAAGATGGCGGCCGTGCATTCTGTCATAAAAGTCGTCATGGATATCGTTTTATAGGTTTTAGGGAGTGCAGATTTCGAAAATATTGACCATTTTGGAATCCAAGATGGCAGCCGTGCACTCTGTCATAAAAGTCGTCATGGATATCGTTTTATAGGTTTTAGGGAGTGCAGATTTCGAAAATGATGACCATTTTGGAATCCAAGATGGCGGCCGTGCACTCTTGTCATAAAAGTCGTCATGGATATCGTTTTATAGGTTTTAGGGAGTGCAGATTTCGAAAATGATGACCATTTTGGAATCCAAGATGGCGGCCGTGCATTCTGTCATAAAAGTCGTCATGGATATCGTTTTATAGGTTTTAGGGAGTGCAGATTTCGAACATATTGACCATTTTGGAATCCAAGATGGCGGCCGTGCACTCTGTCATAAAAGTCGTCATGGATATCGTTTTATAGGTTTTAGGGAGTGCAGATTTCGAAAATGATGACCATTTTGGAATCCAAGATGGCGGCCGTGCATTCTGTCATAAAAGTCGTCATGGATATCGTTTTATAGGTTTTAGGGAGTGCAGATTTCGAAAATATTGACCATTTTGGAATCCAAGATGGCGGCCGTGCACTCTGTCATAAAAGTCGTCATGGATATCGTTTTATAGGTTTTAGGGAGTGCAGATTTCGAAAATGATGACCATTTTGGAATCCAAGATGGCGGCCGTGCATTCTGTCTTAAAAGTCGTCATGGATATCGTTTTATAGGTTTTAGGGAGTGCAGATTTCGAAATTGATGACCATTTTGGAATCCAAGATGGCGGCCGTGCATTCTGTCATAAAAGTCGTCATGGATATCGTTTTATAGGTTTTAGGGAGTGCAGATTTCGAAAATATTGACCATTTTGGAATCCAAGATGGCGGCCGTGCACTCTGTCATAAAAGTCGTCATGGATATCGTTTTATAGGTTTTAGGGAGTACAGATTTCGAAAATGATGACCATTTTGGAATCCAAGATGTCGGCCGTGCACTCTGTCATAAAAGTCGTCATGGATATCGTTTTATAGGTTTTAGGGAGTGCAGATTTCGAAAATGATGACCATTTTGGAATCCAAGATGGCGGCCGTGCATTCTGTCATAAAAGTCGTCATGGATATCGTTTTATAGGTTTTAGGGAGTGCAGATTTCGAACATATTGACCATTTTGGAATCCAAGATGGCGGCCGTGCACTCTGTCATAAAAGTCGTCATGGATATCGTTTTATAGCTTTTAGGGAGTGCAGATTTCGAAAATGATGACCATTTTGGAATCCAAGATGGCGGCCGTGCATTCTGTCTTAAAAGTCGTCATGAATATCGTTTTATAGGTTTTAGGGAGTGCAGATTTCGAAATTGATGACCATTTTGGAATCCAAGATGGCGGCCGTGCACTCTGTCATAAAAGTCATCATAGATATCGTTCTATAGGTTTTAGGGAGTGCAGATTTCGAAAATGATGACCATTTTGGAATCCAAGATGGCGATCGTGCATTCTGTCATAAAAGTCGTCATGGATATCGTTTTATAGGTTTTAGGGAGTGCAGATTTCGAAATTGATGACCATTTTAGAATCCAAGATGGCGGCCGTGCACTCTGTCATAAAAGTCGTCATGGATATCGTTTTATAGGTTTTAGGGAGTGCAGATTTCGAAATTGATGACCATTTTGGAATCCAAGATGGCGGCCGTGCACTCTGTCATAAAAGTCATCATAGATATCGTTCTATAGGTTTTAGGGAGTGCAGATTTCGAAAATGATGACCATTTTGGAATCCAAGATGGCGATCGTGCATTCTGTCATAAAAGTCGTCATGGATATCGTTTTATAGGTTTTAGGGAGTGCAGATTTCGAAATTGATGACCATTTTGGAATCCAAGATGGCGGCCGTGCACTCTGCCATAAAAGTCGTCATGGATATCGTTTTATAGGTTTTACGGAGTGCAGATTTCGAAAATGATGACCATTTTGGAATCCAAGATGGCGGCCGTGCATTCTGTCATAAAAGTCGTCATGGATATCGTTTTATAGGTTTTAGGGAGTGCAGATTTCGAAAATGATGACCATTTTGGAATCCAAGATGGCGGCCGTGCACTCTGTCATAAAAGTCGTCATGGATATCGTTTTATAGGTTTTAGGGAGTGCAGATTTCGAAATTGATGACCATTTTGGAATCCAAGATGGCGGCCGTGCAATCTGTCATAAAAGTCGTCATGGATATCGTTTTATAGGTTTTAGGGAGTGCAGATTTCGAAAATGATGACCATTTTGGAATCCAAGATGGCGGCCGTGCACTCTGTCATAAAAGTCGTCATGGATATCGTTTTATAGGTTTTAGGGAGTGCAGATTTCGAAAATGATGACCATTTTGGAATCCAAGATGGCGGCCGTGCACTGTCATAAAAGTCGTCATGGATATCGTTTCATAGGTTTTAGGGAGTGCAGATTTCGAAAATGATGACCATTTTGGAATCCAAGATGGCGGCCGCACTGTGGGCTGAAAATCGGCCTTCATAGAAATAGAAACCGAAGTATTAATTTTGAATTTTTTTATTGGAATAGCTTTTGTTTGGTTTTATTATGTCCAAAAATTAATCTTAGCTAATTTGGTTGGAGAAATAATTAATTATATTTTTTTTTTTCAAAATCTTTGTATGGCGCGTATCAGAAAAATCGAGTTTTCTCCGAAAATAAAATTTAACCGTAATATCCTGACAGATGATTTTAAAACCAATTATTCTTGATTTTTCCATATAATTAGATTTTTCCTACGGGGTGCACTTTTTTTTAAATCGATGTAATTTTTTAATTTTTTTTTTGTATTTTTTTATTGTAATACGGTTAAACTTGTTACTTTGACTACAAAAAAATAATTTGAGTTTGATCGAACCAATAATCTACGCGTAGTGAATTTTTGTTTTAACCAAATGTATGGAGCGTACGAGTAAAACGGTTCTTTTTTTTCAAAAATTAATTGTATACCGTAATATCCTTGCAGATGTACCAACCTTGTATCAATTATTAAGGATATTTTGACATAACGCGAACTTTTCTACCGTATGCACTTATCTAATAAAAAATAAAAAAAACTTATTTTTTCATGCTGAAATAACTTTTGCTCATTGTTTTAATTAAGTAGATAAATAATAAACACACAAGTTACAAGTAGAAAATTGAAAATAAAACCATTACATCCATCATTCACTACGCGTAAGTTATTGGTTCGATCAAACTCAAATTCATTTTTTGTAGTCAAAATAACGAATATAACCGTATTAAAAAAAAATCGATTTAAAACAAAGTGCACCCCGTAGGAAAATTCTAATTATGTGGAAAAATCAAGAATAATTGGTTTTAAAATCATCTGTCAGGATATTACGGTAAAATTTTATTTTCGGAGAAAACTCGATTTTTCTGATACGCGCCATACAAAGATTTTGAAAAAAAAATATAACTAATTATTTTTCCAACCAAATTAGCTAAGATTTGAGCTATATGTTTGAGCCTTTTGGGGTGGAAACCCTTGGCCCGTGGGGACCTGGCGCTCACAACATTTTTAAAGAGCTTTCGAAGCGCCTCGTGTAGGCAACGGGTGACAAGAGGGCTGGCTCTTACCTCGCACAACGCATTGGCATTGCTGTCCAGCGCGGCAATGCCGCCAGCCTTCTAGGCACCTTGCCACAAGGCACCGAGCTGGAGCCAATTTTTAGGGTTCCGTAGCCAAATGGCAAAAAACGGAACCCTTATAGATTCGTCATGTCCGTCTTTCTGTCCGATTCTGTCACAGCCACTTTTTTCCGAAACTATAAGAGCTATATTGTTCAAACTTAGTAAGTGGATGTATTCTATGATCCGCATTAAGATGTTCACACAAAAATAGAAAAAAAACAATAAATTTTGGGGGTTCCCCATACTTAGAACTGAAACTCAAAAAATCTTTTTTCATCAAACCGGTCTTCAAAAATGATATTTAGGTTCCTAATATCATTTTTTTCTAAACTGAATAGTTTGCGCGAGAGACACTTCCAAAGTGGTAAAATGTGTGTCCAAAGTGGTAAAATGTTGAACAAGATCTAGTAAGTAGATTTTTTTTAATACGTCTTAAATGGTACGGAACCCTTCATGCGCGAGTCCGACTCGCACTTGGCCGCTTTTTACTTATAACTTTAGTTGTAGTTTTAGTTTTGAATCTTTTTCCTTTTTATCTTTATGTAGTTTTGTTTAAGATATATTTTAATGTAGTTTTTATTTTTTATTTTTTAATAATATATTCTTAGACGCTACTTACGATAGATTAATTTTGGGACATAATAAAACCCAACAAAAGCTATTCCAATAAAAAAAGTTCAAATTTAAGACTTCGGTTTCTATTTCTATGAAGGCCGATTTTCAGCCCACCGTGCGCCGTTTTGTCACCTAACTAGAGACGGACGGACGGTCATTTTTTGGTAGGTACATGGAGATTGTATTCCTTACGTCCGACTTCCATATTTAAATTGTATCAATTTTATAGTGACATCTGGTGGCGTAGTTTGCATAATCGGAAGTCGACTTTAAGCAAAAGTTAGAGATGTCTCGCTTCAATTAATATAAATCGCCTCCATCTTAACTAATGTTAACTAAATTTCTAAGTGTCGCCCCATGAGTAAGACTGACACCGACAAGGCCAGAGTTGAAACGCGAGTGCAAGACATTCACCATGGAATTCGTGGATTTAGATAAAGTGAAAAGTAAAAGTAAGTTATGTTATATTCATAAAATAGGTCCTCTGGGATCCTCAGATATTGATTTTCATCTCAATCTGAGCTTAAATGCCGAAATCAAAACTGGCGTGCGTTTTCTAAAAATTTGACCTCAGAATCATAATAAAGGTCCTCTGGGATCCTCAGATATCGTTTTTCATCTTAATCGGACCTAAAATGCCGAAATTTAAAATGGCGTGCGTTTTCTAAAAATTTGACCTCAGATTCACAATAAAGGTCCTCTGGGATCCTCAGATATCGATTTTCATCTTAATCTGAGCTTAAATGCCGAAACTTAAAATGGCGTGCGTTTTCTAAAAATTTGAACTCGGAATCATAATAAAGGTCCTCTGGGATCCTCAGATATCGATTTTCATCTCAATCTGAGCTTAAATGCCGAAATTTAAAATGGCGTGCGTTTTCTAAAAATTTGACCTCAGAATCATAATAAAGGTCCTCTGGGATCCTCAGATATCGATTTTCATCTCAATCTGAGCTTAAATACCGAAAACAAAAATGGCGTGCGTTTTCTAAAAATTTGACCTCAGAATCATAATAAAGGTCCTCTGGGATCCTCAGATATCGATTTTCATCTCAATCTGAGCTTAAATGCCGAAATCAAAAATGGCGTGCGTTTTCTAAAAATTTGACCTCGGAATCATAATAAAGGTCCTCTGGGATCCTCAGATATCGATTTTTATCTCAATCTGAGCTTAAATGCCGAAATTCAAAATGGCGTGCGTTTTCTAAAAATTTGACCTCAGAATCATAATAAAGGTCCTCTGGGATCCTCAGATATCGATTTTCATCTCAATCTGAGCTTAAATGCCGAAAACAAAAATGGCGTGCGTTTTCTAAAAATTTGACTTCAGAATCATAATAAAGGTCCTCAGGGATCCTCAGATATCGATTTTCATCTCAATCTGAGCTTAAATGCCGAAATTTAAAATGGCGTGCGTTTTCTAAAAATTTGACCTCGGAATCATAATAAAGGTCCTCTGGGATCCTCAGATATCGATTTTCATCTCAATCTGAGCTTAAATGCCGAAAACAAAAATGGCGTGCGTTTTCTAAAAATTTGACCTCAGAATCATAATAAAGGTCCTCTGGGATCCTCAGATATCGATTTTCATCTCAATCTGAGCTTAAATGCCGAAAACAAAAATGGCGTGCGTTTTCTAAAAATTTGACTTCAGAATCATAATAAAGGTCCTCAGGGATCCTCAGATATCGATTTTCATCTCAATCTGAGCTTAAATGCCGAAATCAAAAATGGCGTGCGTTTTCTAATAATTTGACCTCGGAATCATAATAACGGTCCTCTGGGATCCTCAGATATCGATTTTCATCTCAATCTGAGCTTAAATGCCGAAATTTAAAATGGCGTGCGTTTTCTAATAATTTGACCTCGGAATCATAATAACGGTCCTCTGGGATCCTCAGATATCGATTTTCATCTCAATCTGAGCTTAAATGCCGAAATTTAAAATGGCGTGCGTTTTCTAAAAATTTGACCTCGGAATCATTATAAAGGTCCTCTGGGATCCTCAGATATCGATTTTCATCTCAATCTGAGCTTAAATGCCGAAATCAAAAATGGCGTGCGTTTTCTAAAAATTTGACCTCGGAATCATAATAAAGGTCCTCTGGGATCCTCAGATATCGATTTTCATCTCAATCTGAGCTTAAATGCCGAAATCAAAAATGGCGTGCGTTTTCTAAAAATTTGACCTCAGAATCATAATAAAGGTCCTCTGGGATCCTCAGATATCGATTTTCATCTCAATCTGAGCTTAAATGCCGAAATTTAAAATGGCGTGCGTTTTCTAAAAATTTGACCTCGGAATCATTATAAAGGTCCTCTGGGATCCTCAGATATCGATTTTCATCTCAATCTGAGCTTAAATGCCGAAATCAAAAATGGCGTGCGTTTTCTAAAAATTTGACCTCAGAATCATAATAAAGGTCCTCTGGGATCCTCAGATATCGATTTTCATCTCAATCTGAGCTTAAATGCCGAAATTTAAAATGGCGTGCGTTTTCTAAAAATTTGACCTCAGAATCATAATAAAGGTCCTCTGGGATCCTCAGATATCGATTTTCATCTCAATCTGAGCTTAAATGCCTAAATCAAAAATGGCGTGCGTTTTCTAAAAATTTGACCTCGGAATCATAATAAAGGTCCTCTGGGATCCTCAGATATCGATTTTCATCTCAATCTGAGCTTAAATGCCGAAATTTAAAATGGCGTGCGTTTTCTAAAAATTTGACCTCAGAATCATAATAAAGGTCCTCTGGGATCCTCAGATATCGATTTTCATCTCAATCTGAGCTTAAATGCCGAAAACAAAAATGGCGTGCGTTTTCTAAAAATTTGAGCTCAGAATCATAATAAAGGTCCTCTGGGATCCTCAGATATCGATTTTCATCTCAATCTGAGCTTAAATGCCGAAATTTAAAATGGCGTGCGTTTTCTAAAAATTTGACCTCAGAATCATAATAAAGGTCCTCTGGGATCCTCAGATATCGATTTTCATCTCAATCTGAGCTTAAATGCCTAAATCAAAAATGGCGTGCGTTTTCTAAAAATTTGACCTCGGAATCATAATAAAGGTCCTCTGGGATCCTCAGATATCGATTTTCATCTCAATCTGAGCTTAAATGCCGAAATTTAAAATGGCGTGCGTTTTCTAAAAATTTGACCTCGGAATCGGAATCATTATAAAGGTCCTCTGGGATCCTCAGATATCGATTTTCATCTCAATCTGAGCTTAAATGCCGAAATTTAAAATGGCGTGCGTTTTCTAAAAATTTGACCTCAGAATCATAATAAAGGTCCTCTGGGATCCTCAGATATCGATTTTCATCTCAATCTGAGCTTAAATGCCGAAAACAAAAATGGCGTGCGTTTTCTAAAAATTTGAGCTCAGAATCATAATAAAGGTCCTCTGGGATCCTCAGATATCGATTTTCATCTCAATCTGAGCTTAAATGCCGAAATCAAAAATGGCGTGCGTTTTCTAAAAATTTGACCTCGGAATCATAATAAAGGTCCTCTGGGATCCTCAGATATCGATTTTCATCTCAATCTGAGCTTAAATGCCAAAATCAAAAATGGCGTGCGTTTTCTAAAAATTTGACCTCAGAATCATAATAAAGGTCCTCTGGGATCCTCAGATATCGATTTTCATCTCAATCTGAGCTTAAATGCCGAAATTTAAAATGGCGTGCGTTTTCTAAAAATTTGACCTCGGAATCATAATAAAGGTCCTCTGGGATCCTCAGATATCGATTTTCATCTCAATCTGAGCTTAAATGCCGAAAACAAAAATGGCGTGCGTTTTCTAAAAATTTGACCTCAGAATCATAATAAAGGTCCTCTGGGATCCTCAGATATCGATTTTCATCTCAATCTGAGCTTAAATGCCGAAAACAAAAATGGCGTGCGTTTTCTAAAAATTTGACTTCAGAATCATAATAAAGGTCCTCAGGGATCCTCAGATATCGATTTTCATCTCAATCTGAGCTTAAATGCCGAAATTTAAAATGGCGTGCGTTTTCTAAAAATTTGACCTCAGAATCATAATAAAGGTCCTCTGGGATCCTCAGATATCGATTTTCATCTCAATCTGAGCTTAAATGCCGAAAACAAAAATGGCGTGCGTTTTCTAAAAATTTTACCCCAGAATCATAATAAAGGTCCTCTGGGATCCTCAGATATCGATTTTCATCTCAATCTGAGCTTATTTATTTATTTATTTAAAATTTGATTCAGGCAACAAGGCCCATATTACAAATACCTTACAGACTAACATACCGGATCCCTTTGTTTGACATAATTATTGAAAGTCATAATGTAATGATAGTCATATTATCATTAGTCATAACTCTGAAACCGTTAACTTTTCAGGAATTTCCTTAGATTATCCTATAAATAGGTTAGGTTAGGTTAGGTTTGTTTTATGGCAATCCTGAAAAGTTACGCATTTCTGAGAAAAACCAAATTATGACTAACGAAAATGTGGACAAACAATACATTATGACTTAAAACTTTATGGGAAACTTTATGGGCTTAAATGCCGAAATTTAAAATGGCGTGCGTTTTCTAAAAATTTGACCTCGGAATCATTATAAAGGTCCTCTGGGATCCTCAGATATCGATTTTCATCTCAATCTGAGCTTAAATGCCGAAATTTAAAATGGCGTGCGTTTTCTAAAAAATTGACCTCGGAATCATAATAAAGGTCCTCTGGGATCCTCAGATATCGATTTACATTTGAATCTGAGCTTAAATGCCCAAATCCAAGATGGCGGACGATCATTCAAATTGAGTGACCGGTTTGTATTGGGGTATCCGATCGCGTGGCAAGATACTTTTACTTAAGGGTAACGTTTGGACGGAAGCTTGTTTGGATACCCAAAGTATTGATATCGCTTCCGGAATGCTATTTTAACGGTCGGGTACCCTTTCAAAATTGTTTTAAAGTCTAAGGGTACCGTTTGAACGGAAGCTTGTTTGGATACCTAAAGTATTGATACCGCTTCCGTAATGCTATTTCAGCGGTCGGGTACCGTTTCAAAATGGTTTTAAAGGTACTTTTATTTAACGGTACCGTTTGGTCGGAAGCTTATTTGGATACCCAAAGCGTTGATATCGGTACCGAAATGCTAGTTTAACGGTCGGGTACCCTTTAAAAAGACCGGTCAAAACCGTTTTTAAGGGTACCTTTTCAGTCCCTGCATACAACTAACAGTTACATCGGCATTGAAGTAAAATGTTAAACGTACCTATTATAATAAAATAAATAACTGAATGTAATTTTATTTTTATTTATAGTTAATTTTGAGATTAACTCGAGAACAAATTAACGTAATTTTTCCATAAATAATGGAACATCGATTTCCCCTGTAATTAGCTGCATTTGAACATGCTGAATATAAGTGTTCCTATCTACAACAGGCTTAGACCGTTTTTTTGCAGGTTCTGATGTCACTGCGTTAACAGCGTGAAACATGGCATCCTTCTTAAGGATTTTTAAAAGATGCAAAATGGTTGGTCTTTTTTTAAAACTTTTGTTGAACTGACCGTTCCAACCCTCACAGACGTTATTTGTCCGGTGCCGCTCACCGAAAGTGCACCACAAAGCTTTCTTCGGCATCCAATGATCTTGAACATAAGATAAGAATAGTTCCAGCTTATTGTTACTTCCCATAACTTTATTTTCTTTTAGTATATAATGTAACCCTTCATCAATATTAGCTTCTGGGAGAAGGGGCAAAACCATACACAAACTGACGATTTTGTTTGTTTTAGTGTTTCGTTTTATAATCGTTAGTTTTTTCAGTAGAACTACCTGGTAGTACTACTGTACCAGAGGGGGTACGGTGAGCTGAACAGTTTTATACCTTGTCGCATTAAGCGTCATGTTAACTGTACCATACGAATTTGTTTTAATGAGTGAAAGCGACACGGTAGTAAAGCGAACAAGCGACAAGGTAATAAACATGAATATACGCGATTAAGTCCCGTTTTCTTAAAATCAGGTAGTAAAGTGTTCAGCTACTTATGAGGTTGACTGTACCATTAACTATCGAAAGCATTATCTAATGAATCGCGACTTAGACAATATTATAGTTTGGCAAAGCCTACCTTTGACCAAAAACAACTTTGATGAATCGCGTCTTTGGCAAAACCCACATTTGACCAAACGAGCCTTTGACAAAAACGTTTTGACGAAATGCGACTTTGGCATATCGCTTGTTTGACCAAACGAGCCTTTGACAAAAAGCGTATTTTGACTAATCACTCGTTTGACCAGAGGCGGATAACCCGATAAAACCAAAGGGAGTTTAAATCGACACAAGTTGCGAATTACCTATTCGCACATGTATCGTAGGAACAACGTTTTACAGTACATATGGCCCTTTAAATTTTCGACATAGGCATCACATAGTCACGTAATGTGCTAATTATCGCACTAGTGCGGTAAAGTAGCACCACATGTAGTGTAATAGTACATTACGATACAAGTGCGAAAAATAGGAATTCGAAACGAGTGGCGATAAATTAAAACACGACCGAAGGGAGTGTTTTAAATCGACACGAGTTGCGAAAAACCTATTCGCACATGTATCGTACAACGTTTTACAGTACATATGGCCCTTTAAATGTTCGACACAGTAACGTAATACGCTAATTTTCGCACTAGTGCGGTAAAGTAGCACCATATGTATTATAAATATTTTTACGCTGTTTTCGTTTAGGCATACCTATTCGTTCGGAGGTAAAAATGTGATCTTTATTTCATATTTCGTTTCGTGACACGATTTGGACGATAATTTTAGAACTATAAGTGTAAAGCGCTGGTGGCCTAGCGGTAAGAGCGTGCGACTTGCAATCCGGAGGTCGCGGGTTCAAACCCCGGCTCGTACCAATGGGTTTTTCGGAACTTATGTACGAAATATCATTTGATATTTACCAGTCGCTTTTCGGTGAAGGAAAACATCGTGAGGAAACCGGACTATTCCTAACAAGGCCTGGTTTACCCTCTGGGTTGGAAGGTCAGATGGCAGTCGCTTTCGTAAAAACTAGTGCCTACGCCAAATCTTGGGATTAGTTGTCAAGCGGACCCCAGGCTCCCATGAGCCGTGGCAAAATGCCGGGACAACGCGAGGAAGAAGAAGAAGTGTAAAAGTACAGCGAATCTGAGAATTTAATGTAATACCTATAATGTTAGGTTAGTATTACAATTACACATTTCAAAAAACTCGTTATATATAAAAGCTAGGACTAATGTCACCTTGATTATAATTGTGTGTTGCTATAGACCCTGAGCCACTTTCTATCGGCATTATAACGCGTTTTGTTATTCAGTACGCATGACATGACGAATTGACAGTATTGCGACATGTTTCCATATATACTGTTTGTCATGTGACTCGTAGTTCAGAGACCTCTACAAATTAGACAGAAATTAACAACCAATATTTTTTACCCGACTACGAGAAGGATTATTAGGGTTAGGTTACAGCCCCTGACTCTAATAAAATGCAAAAAGATTCGTTGGTTTTAAATTAGTACAGATAGAAGAACATTGACCATTTTTAAAGAAATGTATTAGCTAGACAAAATAATCAATTTTAATAAAAT
This sequence comes from Cydia pomonella, assembly GCF_033807575.1. NCBI lineage: Eukaryota > Metazoa > Arthropoda > Insecta > Lepidoptera > Tortricidae > Cydia > Cydia pomonella. The sequence continues at coordinate 3,150,340 of NC_084717.1, read as the reverse complement.
CATTTTGTACTTAAACTATTTCTATAAACTGAAACCTAATTGGTCGTACAGAGCTTTCGAAAAAAGGAGGGAAAATGACCTGGCCGGGCTCTAAAAGTACATTTATAAATTTAATAGGTACGATATTTGGGTGAATCAACTTTTTTTGTTTTGTTATCCTGTCCCGTTGTCCAAGGGACAACAGTGGCACAGTTTGTTTGAAGAGACGTTGTATGCCGTTCTATAAACATGCTTAGTAGGGGGCCAATTATGGACATTGGTTATAACGACCACAAAAACGCAAGTTTGATACATTTAAGTATTTCAATGAACTTTTGTCCCTTGGACAACTAATCGTAACCATGGCAACGAGTGACGCTAAAAAGTTGATTCTCCCATTTAACGTTTCCATTACAGATGTGATTCCGTTTTTGTACGAAACACTAAAATCATCGCTATTTACCCAATGACAAACAATTAAACAAAAGGTTACCGTAAGGTCAGTTATATTTCCACAAGTTATACACAAACAAGTGATGAAATGTAATACAAAATTGGGGCCAAACGCAGCGACCACACGCTAACTAAAACTAACCACATTTACATGCAGCGGTGATATCAAATGAAATTGGTTTAGAATTGATTGGAAATGTCGTTTGTGGTTTGGGAGCCATCTGTATCTATTAATTGTCGGTTAGGACTTAGATAATGAATATGAATATAATGTTGGAGCAAAAAGCTATGGAAATTTAGCAGGAGACAACTCCAAATTATAACAGGGGTGTTTACGGGCCATTATGGGGTCAAAGGGGTTTTGGCCAGGATGGGACACTCTGACAACACCGATTGTCGAATGTGTGGTGAAGAGGAAGAGACAGTTACACACCTAATCTGTGAATGTCACGCCCTCGCCAGACAAAGAATGAAGGACTTTGGAACAGGCTATCTGGAACCAAAGGAATTCAAAAGGCTACCCATGAGCTCCATCATCCGACACATGGAAATTGTCAAAAAGGCTCTTGAGTAGCTAATGGGTCTTTCCTTAGGGGGCAACTACACAAAAGATCCCTATGGGTCGAAGTGTATCCGCAAGGGCCCCCGGTAATTAGAAGATAAGATAAGATAGATAATGAATATTCCGTATATTTTTTCATATGTACCAGGCAAGTAAACATTTTTAGTTGAAAAAGGCGGCACATTTGAAATAAATGTAGGCGCAAAAGGACCCCTCACATAAATTTTGAATGTCATGCCCTACCAACAGATTAGTTTGCCAGATGAGTTTTATTTTTATCCTTTAGGCCGACTCACGCTTGACCGGTTTTTATATTTGTTACCCCGTCATGTCAAAAACTCTTGAGTGGAGCCCTTCTATATTGCATTAATATAAATTGTTAAAATTTCAAGGTCCTACTATCAACGGTTTAGGATGCGCGTCGTCGGTCAATATCTAAGTAAACGCATCTGTTCCATACATTCAGATTACGCTCTCAAGGCATGTACTCACAGCAACACTCTTAACGCTTGTGCACACTAGATGCGTGTGCACGCGTGCGCTAAGATGTTGGAGCTGTACACGCACACGTCACGCAAGCGGTGTGACGTTTCTCATAAAGATCTGTATATTGCAACGCGTACTTGCACGCGCAAGTCTACGTACACGCATCCGGTGTGCACAGGCGTTTTATTAACCATCAATGGACCTAATGTCGCGGCAATAAGGTATACATCAATGAACAGTGTTAACGATAGTAGAAGCCACGTTTTTTGAATATATTTTTTTGTGTTACAGTACCCCGTTATCGTGGCTTTTGGTATCCTGAAGAAGGCCGCCGCCAAAGTGAACATCGAGTTCGGTCTTGATAAAAAAATCGGTGAGTGCCTCTTTATAGGTCTCTGGGTAAGGGCTTGTGAACAAATCGCGCGTTTTTTCGGTTATTTTTTTTTTTTTTTTTTTTTTTTTTTTTATGGTAGAGGATTGGTAGATGGTAGAGGAAACGAGCAGACGGATCACCTGATGGTAAGCGATTACCGCCGCCCATGGACACCTGCAACACCAGAGGGGTTGTAAGTGCGTTGCCGGCCTTTAAGATGGGAGTACGCTCTTTTCTTGAAGGTTTGAAGGTCGTATCGGTCCGGAAATACCGCAGGCGACAGTTCATTTCACAGTTTAGCTGTGCGAGGCAGAAAGTTCCTGGAAAAACGCACAGTTGAGGACTGCCAACCATCTAAGTGGTGAGGATGGAAATATTGTCGCGTAGGGCGATGGCGAAAAGAAGCGGCAGGGATTAATCCGAACAATTCCTCGGAGCACTCCCCGTTGTACATGCGATAGAAAATGCAGAGCGAGGCCACATCTCTACGCAGCGCCAAGGAGTCAAGCCGATCCGAAATGCACTGGCAGTCGACAATTCGAGTCGCTCTTCGTTGGATGCGGTCCAGAGGAAGAAGCTGGTACTGGGGTGCCCCTGCCCATAGATGAGAACAGTATTCCATGTGCGGGCACCCCTGCGCCTTATAAAGCTGTAGGCGTTGGGCCGGTGTGAAATACTGTCTCGATCTGTTGAGCACACCGAGCTTTTTTGAGGCTAATTTAGCCTTACCCTCTAGATGGCCGCGGAACTGGACTTCACTCGAGATGTCGACGCCAAGGATTCCGATACCGGGTGTGGCAGTCAGGGGAGTGCTCTCAAAACGAGGTGATACGACAAACTCTAACTTTTTTGCGGTAAACGCGCAAACTTGTGTCTTGGTAGGGTTGAAACGGACTAAGTTAAGTCGACCCCATTCAGAGACTTCTTTTAGGGAAGTCTCAATTTCAGACACAAGTTTGTTCCGGCTCTCTATGACGTTTTCCCGAGAGATATTGGTGCGGCCGGTGTAAGACGCATCACCCGTACTATCATCAGCATAACAATGAATGCCGCTGATTTGCAGCATGTCATTGATATGAAGAAGGAATAGGGTGGGTGATAGCACACAGCCTTGGGGGACACCAGCATTCACAGACATGGAGTCTGAGCATTTACCGTCAACTACGACCTTTATGCTTCTGTCTGCTAGAAAGCTCCTGACCCATACACATAATCTCTCGGGAAGCCCATAAGATGGTAGCTTCGAAAGAAGTGCTTTATGCCAAACGCGATCGAAGGCCTTCGCTATATCCAAACTAACAGCCAATGCTTCACCCTTTGTCTCGATCGCCTGTGCCCAACGATGTGTCAGGTAAACTAGAAGATCACCAGCCGAGCGGCCTCTACGGAATCCGTATTGTCGGTCACTAAGCAACTGGTGGTCCTCTAGGTACCGAAGGAGCTGGCAGTTGATAATGGACTCCATTATCTTCGAGAAAAGGGAGGTTATAGCTATTGGCCTGTAGTTGGATGGATTTGAGCGGTCGCCTTTTTTAGGGATCGGGTGTACCAAAGCTGACTTCCACGAGGTTGGGACTACGCCAGAAGAGTAAGAGAGCCGAAAAAGACGCGTTAAGACCGGTGCCAACTCAGGAGCACATATCTTCAGCACAATCGGAGGGATTCCGTCGGGCCCACTCGACTTATGAGTGTCGAGGGAAAGAAGTGCTTTACGCACTGAACTTTGGTTGAACCGGACATCCGGCATACAGCTCTCGCACCGCGGTATGGTCGGCGGCGCGTATCCCCCGTCATCCAAAGTCGAGTTGGACGCAAAGAGTTTACCTAAAAGATCGGCTTTGTCTTTTGCGTTATTTTTTGACCCCCCCTCCCCTTTGGTGATATTTTTGGCTACCCCTCCCCTCCCCCACATAACCTCACGTTTTTTTTTTTATTAATTTAATCTAATTTTAAGATAAATAGTAATTTATTTAGTAAATTTTCTATTTTTGGTATGAATATGATGATATATTTATTATACGCGCTCCAAAATTTCGTAAAACTCGCTACTTTGAAGTGCGAAGTTAAATTTATGTTTACCCCAGAAAAAGTGTCTACACATGTGGTTTCGTTAACTGTAGAAAAATACACGTGAGGTCCCCTTATACTTCCTATCGAAACTCGCGTGATTTCTGCCCTAAAAGAGAAAAAAAAAACAAAAACTTAATCGACAAAAAATCCATACTATCATCGAACTTGCTCACCAAATTTCAAGGGAATCGGTTGAAAAATGCGAACTGTAGAAGAGAACATAAGGACATACAGTCACGTCAAAAAATATCGATACGGACGAAGTGGCAAAAATATACATCCACGACCTTATTGCCTATATATTAAGGTAGTGTATACATATTTTTGGCACTTTGTCCGTATCGATATTTTTAGACGTGACTGTACGAAAGCATTTTTCCCAAGTTGAAATGGAGACCATCGCTTCACTCGGTCTAGAAGTAAGCTGTAGACAACCCCCTTGGTTCCGCCATATTAACAAAAATAAAAAAAATATGAGACCTGCACATGAGAACATAAAATACACTTAAATATGTAAAATACGCCTGTACCTATGTTCTCGCAATATCTAGAAGTGAAAAGCGTAGGGTTTAACTCATATAGCATAAATACCCATTTTATTCGATGCAATTTATCGGCCGAGGTGAAGCGAGGACCGCTATACGTCGAGGATAAATACAATGTACTATCCTAACTTGTATTTTTAAATTGCAATCCAGCGGATGCCATAATGCAAGCCTGTGACGACGTGATCTCTGGAAAGCTGTACAAGGAGGGGCACTTCCCCCTCGTCATCTGGCAGACCGGATCTGGCACACAGTCCAACATGAACACCAATGAGGTAGGTTACATTTTCCCTTTTTACAAGCTTTTATTAAACTTGCAATGTATGTATGTATGTTCGGGTCAAACCTTGGAAGCTTACTTGGACCCATTTCCCATCTTTCGTTTGAGCTGGAACTCTACTCGCGTAAGTTGAGTGACAATGCAATATTATTGTACTAATCGTACTATCTAGCTGATCTGATGATGGACACCGCAGTTAGAATACTATGATAAAACTAGGCAAATATCTTTTTCGCGATTTAGGGGTTGGCTCGATAGTAAATTTAAAAGTGGAAAAAATACTGTCTTGGGTGAGACTTGAACTCACGGCGTCTGGATCGATACTCCAGCGCTCTGCCATCTGAGCCACCAAGACTTCATCCATAGGCAGCAAATTTTCCACCATATGGGTCTAGGGGACCCTAGCGACATCTACTGTAAGAACGTTACACTTCTTAGACGGCTACCGGAGTTCCAAGTCACATTGGAAATTCACCAGTAACAATGTGCTACCCATACTAAATTAATTTTTAACAAGCAGAAACGTCGGCGAACGATGCTATTAAGCTTCGAATAAATTTATAAGTGGAAAAATTACTGTCTTGGGTGAGACTTCAACTCACGGCCTCTGGATCGATACTCCAGCGCTCTTTTTTTTTTCTTGTTGGAAATGTACATTATATTTTACATGTCAAATTAAAATGCATTCACAAAAAGATCGTCACAACACAATAACAACAATAATAATAATAACTACGAATCGGAATAAAATAAAACAGTAAACAAATAATAATAAAATAATTATAAAAACACTTTCTATAAATAGAAATATTTGTCAAAATAATTAAGAATATAAAAATAAAAAATACAGCTAGGACAACCTAGGTAATGTCAGAAAGTCAAAAATTTAAATAATACAATAATAGGGACAAAAAAAGAATGCAGCAATGTCAAAATTTTCTAATTAATAATTTATAAATATAAATAATATTAAAAATCAAATCAAATAATTGGCATTTTATTCTTTATATTCTTTGACAGAATACAGCGTTTTGGTCAATAAAAGTTCCTTCAATCGGCGACCAAATAATTCGTCCGATGATTCATTTTTGCTCTGCCATCTGAGCCACCAAGACCTCATCCATAGGGAGCAAATTCAGATGGCAGAGCGCTGGAGTATCGATCCAGAGGCCGTGAGTTCAAGTCTCACCCAAGACAGTAATTTTTCCACTGTTAAATTTATTCTAAGCTTAATAGCATCGGTCGCAGACGTTTCTGCTTGTTAACAATTAATTCTATAGTAAATGTTATTTAGTATGACCTACATATTCACATTATTCGCCCCTCAGAGTATGGTCAGATAAAAAAAAAAACATGTATTCTTATTTCAAAAACCCCGTATTACCAATTATACAGAACTTTACTTGGCTCAATATGTTTATCGAATACAAGTAACCGACTGAGAGCTTCAGTATAACATAATGTCGGTATAAAATTATATAACGTTTTATTGTTTTACTGTATTGCCATAAACAATGCGATAAATGACAGCGATAAGAGAAATATTTCAATGGCGCAAACAATGCTGCAAAATACTTCATTGTTTCATGTTTATATTGTTCTGATTTTATTCTTTAGTACTCATGTATTAAGTTTATCCTCAGTTAAAGTCATAAAATGAATATCAAATTACGCATTTTATTATATACCTCATAAAAATCATAGGAAATTGAATATGATCATGTGGTGTAAAATTGTATGGATACTTTATGAATGAATGCATTTAAGTGGATATACAATTTTGCAATCGAATGTAGGTATTAAATAAATACAAATGATGCTAAATATTCTGATGATAAATTCGATTCTTGTCACTTGAAGTTAGGAATGTCATGGTTACTTGTTACTGGGTCATTCTGGGTTAACCCATTTATGCCCATTGAGTCGTTTTCGACCCAGTGGAAAAAACTCGCTCCTACTCATTAAAATAGTAGAAGAAAAGAGCCTATAACCTTGAAGAGTTCACACCAAAAACTGTTTCTGGCCATTCATATTCATAGATCTTGCGAGTATACGGAGTGTTAGGGTCGGCAACGCGCATGTAACTCCTCTGAGGTTGCAGACGTACATAGGCTACGGAGACTGCTTACCATCAGGCGGGTCGTATGACTGGTTTGCCACCGACGTAGTATTAAAAAAAAATTGCGATCATGTTCATATATCCACTTCCTGCCTCGCACAGCTGAACTGTGGAATTTCCGGACCAATACGACCTTCAAACCTTCAAGAAAAAAGTGTACTCCCATCTTAAATTCCGGCAACGCACTTACAACCCCTGTTTTATTGCATTGAAATTATCGAAACATGCATTTCATCAGTTTCGTAAGAGCTTAGTTTCGTAAAAACGAGTCGAGTTTTTACGAGCTTCTAATTTAGGACCATCTTTCCTGGGCTGAGTGAGCTGTCGGAGGCAAAATATTCAGAGCTTTTGGTTTCTCGATTCTGTCCAACCTTGTAGTGGATCATCTTTAAATTTGATTAAATAATCATTTATTTCAGATATTTTGAATCCATCGATTTTGTTAATTCATCTTCACGGAGTACCTAATAAAACTACTCTTAGTATTTGTTAGCGCATTATTGCGCTATTTAAATAAAAAATAATATATTTAAAGTAGTACCATTGTTTTAATGGTGTATTACAAGTTACAACTGATAGGTTCTTTGTCTAGGACACGCGCGTTCAGTTCAGTGGTTAAAATGCAAGAGGTCGATGCTCGGGTCGCGCTGCACGTCGATGTGTCGCATGTGCGAAACTCCGGCGCTGGCATCGCGCTCTCTGGTTGGCCGCCGTTCCGTCGTCTATGTTGGCAGATTGGAGCCGCATCTCCATCAATCATTGGTTGTAGACAAAACTAGCGGTGTTGCCACAGCGCTAACAGTATTATTTACTAATTAACCTAAAATAAACTAAAAACATACAGGTCACTCAGTCAAAGCCACCAGGTGCCTCCACAGTCGGCAAACATATCTATCGGATAATATAGTCTGGCAAACACAACTTTTCAATCAGTAACAACAAAAAAAACTATACTCATCCCTTTCTTTTCTACCAACTTCAAGACTACGATTCTGTCTACGTTTGAAATGCAACAGTCCTGACAGTCAGACTGCTTGTCGCTTGTTATCTTTGTGCGTGTTTGAAAATTAAGCCACACTCTACAATCTCCAGGTGATCTCCAACCGCGCCATCCAGATCCTCGGCGGCCAGCTCGGCTCCAAGAACCCCGTGCACCCCAACGACCACGTCAACAAGTCGCAGAGCTCCAACGACACCTACCCCACGGCCATGCACATAGCCGTGGCCATGGAGCTGCGGGACAGGCTCATGCCGGGCCTGGTCGCGCTGAGGGACACCATGGCCGCCAAGTCTAAGGAGTTCAGCAAGATCATAAAGATTGGCAGGTGAGTTTCACAGCCCGTTCTCCACGAAGGATTTGGGAACTTTGAATGCATTGGGATTGCATTTTGACCCTCTTGTCTTGTTAGCCTGTTGTGTTCCACTGCTGTGAAACAGCCTCCCTCTCTTCCACGCGTCTCGGTCTATGGCAATATTAGACCAATTTTTCTGAAAGACGTCAAGATGATGCCGCCATCTCCTTCGAGGTCTGCCGTGACGCCGCTCTATGTTTGGTGTCCACTCGGTAGTATGCTTGGCCCACAAGTCGTTTGGCATACGGCAGATATGTTCAGCCCAGTCCCATTTAAGCTTAGCGGCTGTCAGGTCCAAGTGGGTTACTTTAGTTTGGAGGGCAAGATTTCTGATTCTGTCAGTCAGTTTGACACCAAGAATACTGCGCTCCATCGCTCTCTGGCAAACCTTGAGCGAAAACTTTTGAGCATTAGTCAAACTTCAAGTCTGAGCACCGTAGGTGAGGATCGGAAGAATACATATATCCATGAGTTTGCGTAGGGCCGAAGGCCCGGAGCGTCCCATTGGATCGCCCAAGCACGCGAGGCCGAAGGCCAAGTTGCGAGAATGAGGCTCCTCCTCTATTCTCCTACTATTCTTTAAAAAAAAACAACGAATTGCTATCCGGGAGTGCCGGCAGAAGTGAAAACTTGAATATTAATGTTGTGCATATTTGATATTTTGGAATGGTTAGAGAATAATTTTGCACGAATGCTTTAATTATCAGTATAAAAGTACTATCATTTATGTGGTTAAATACAATATTCATTTATTGCGCTATCGTACACAAACATGACAATGTGTATTACATTAAAAATTTAACTACTGGCTTCAGTGACATTGTAACAGTTATTCGATCAGGTCACGTGTCCGTCTTACGAAATTTCAATCGGTCAAATCTATCGGTCACGGGACCTGTCGCGAGTTTAACATTTTTTCTCCATCACAAAAAGTGCACAGCGCCTCTAAAGAAGTTTTCACTTCAAAAATTTTCTACAAACATTTCGGATTTTCTATATTTAAAAAAAATAGCTTGTTGATAATAATTTATTGTTAACTTCCAGAACCCACTTAATGGACGCCGTGCCTCTAACGCTGGGGCAGGAGTTCAGCGCGTACGAGGCGCAGCTCACGTACGGCATCGAGCGCGTGTGCGCCACGCTCCCCCGCCTGCACTACCTGGCGCTCGGCGGCACGGCCGTCGGCACGGGGCTCAACACGCGCATAGGCTTCGCCGAGAAATGTGCCGCGGAGATCGCTTCACTCACTGGTAAGCTCTTCGCTATTTATGGTTGCCTGGTACTTGCGTTCTGTGGATATTATTTTCTAGGTATTAAAAAGGTAGCTCGTTTGACCAATTTACTATTCAATCATGCTTTCGTATGAAATATATGCTAATAATAGTAATAATAGATCATTCTAGTATCTAGGACATAATAAATAGGTTATCCTCCCCCGCCTGCACTACTTGGCGCTCGGCGGCACGGGGCTCAACACGCGCATAGGCTTCGCCGAGAAATGTGCCGCGGAGATCGCTTCACTCACTGGTAAGCTCTTCGCTATTTATGGTTGCCTGGTACTTGCGTTCTGTGGATATTATTTTCTAGGTATTAAAAAGGTAGCTCGTTTGACCAATTTACTATTCAATCATGCTTTCGTATGAAATATATGCTAATAATAGTAATAATAGATCATTCTAGTATCTAGGACATAATAAATAGGTTATCCTCCCCCGCCTGCACTACTTGGCGCTCGGCGGCACGGGGCTCAACACGCGCATAGGCTTCGCCGAGAAATGTGCCGCGGAGATCGCTTCACTCACTGGTAAGCTCTTCGCTATTTATGGTTGCCTGGTACTTGCGTTCTGTGGATATTATTTTCTAGGTATTAAAAAGGTAGCTCGTTTGACCAATTTACTATTCAATCATGCTTTCGTATGAAATATATGCTAATAATAGTAATAATAGATCATTCTAGTATCTAGGACATAATAAATAGGTTATCCTCCCCCGCCTGCACTACTTGGCGCTCGGCGGCACGGGGCTCAACACGCGCATAGGCTTCGCCGAGAAATGTGCCGCGGAGATCGCTTCACTCACTGGTAAGCTCTTCGCTATTTATGGTTGCCTGGTACTTGCGTTCTGTGGATATTATTTTCTAGGTATTAAAAAGGTAGCTCGTTTGACCAATTTACTATTCAATCATGCTTTCGTATGAAATATATGCTAATAATAGTAATAATAGATCATTCTAGTATCTAGGACATAATAAATAGGTTATCCTCCCCCGCCTGCACTACTTGGCGCTCGGCGGCACGGGGCTCAACACGCGCATAGGCTTCGCCGAGAAATGTGCCGCGGAGATCGCTTCACTCACTGGTAAGCTCTTCGCTATTTATGGTTGCCTGGTACTTGCGTTCTGTGGATATTATTTTCTAGGTATTAAAAAGGTAGCTCGTTTGACCAATTTACTATTCAATCATGCTTTCGTATGAAATATATGCTAATAATAGTAATAATAGATCATTCTAGTATCTAGGACATAATAAATAGGTTATCCTCCCCCGCCTGCACTACTTGGCGCTCGGCGGCACGGGGCTCAACACGCGCATAGGCTTCGCCGAGAAATGTGCCGCGGAGATCGCTTCACTCACTGGTAAGCTCTTCGCTATTTATGGTTGCCTGGTACTTGCGTTCTGTGGATATTATTTTCTAGGTATTAAAAAGGTAGCTCGTTTGACCAATTTACTATTCAATCATGCTTTCGTATGAAATATATGCTAATAATAGTAATAATAGATCATTCTAGTATCTAGGACATAATAAATAGGTTATCCTCCCCCGCCTGCACTACTTGGCGCTCGGCGGCACGGGGCTCAACACGCGCATAGGCTTCGCCGAGAAATGTGCCGCGGAGATCGCTTCACTCACTGGTAAGCTCTTCGCTATTTATGGTTGCCTGGTACTTGCGTTCTGTGGATATTATTTTCTAGGTATTAAAAAGGTAGCTCGTTTGACCAATTTACTATTCAATCATGCTTTCGTATGAAATATATGCTAATAATAGTAATAATAGATCATTCTAGTATCTAGGACATAATAAATAGGTTATCCTCCCCCGCCTGCACTACTTGGCGCTCGGCGGCACGGGGCTCAACACGCGCATAGGCTTCGCCGAGAAATGTGCCGCGGAGATCGCTTCACTCACTGGTAAGCTCTTCGCTATTTATGGTTGCCTGGTACTTGCGTTCTGTGGATATTATTTTCTAGGTATTAAAAAGGTAGCTCGTTTGACCAATTTACTATTCAATCATGCTTTCGTATGAAATATATGCTAATAATAGTAATAATAGATCATTCTAGTATCTAGGACATAATAAATAGGTTATCCTCCCCCGCCTGCACTACTTGGCGCTCGGCGGCACGGGGCTCAACACGCGCATAGGCTTCGCCGAGAAATGTGCCGCGGAGATCGCTTCACTCACTGGTAAGCTCTTCGCTATTTATGGTTGCCTGGTACTTGCGTTCTGTGGATATTATTTTCTAGGTATTAAAAGAGTCTGGTGCGCTCGCTCGCCTACGTCGCACGTGTCCACTTATTAGCCTACGGAACTTGTCTTACTAGCCAGTGTTTCTCAAAGTTTCATTTTTGTTTACAAATATTTCTATCATGCAGTGTGCTTTGTGTGGTGACGATGTTAGTGACGCTATTCGCTGTGGATCTTGCGAAAATAATATAGGATATTGCTGTGCTAACCAAACTGAGCAAGAATACAGAAAACCCAGCGCTAGTCGAAAAGCGGCGTGGAAGTGCCTAAAATGCAAAAAGCCAACACCTACAACTTCCAAGGCTACTGATCTTGATTCCATTATGGTGAAGCTGAATCAAATGGAGGTTCACCTTGCGTGTCTCCCAGGTCTAGTGAAAGACGTAAAAGATATAAAATTGGAGCTGGCTGAGGTAAAAAATTCTTGCGAATCAAATAGTGCTAATTTGACTAAATGCACTTTGCGTTTAGACGAAGTTGAGAAGAAAATACCCGATCTCGAAGCAAATAATGTCAAAATTAATTCACTTAGCCAACAGTTAGCTCAGCTTAAGAGTGAGATCACAAATCGTGACCAATGGTACCGTCTAAAAAATTTAGAAGTTAAAGGTGTCCCACTCAAGAATAATGAGAACCTCTTCACCATCATGAAACACATCGGCGAGATAGTTGGGTTCCCGATACAAACCAACAGTATTAATTACATATCCCGGATTCCTGTTCACAATTCTAAAGAAAAATCCATCATCGTTAGTTTCGTTAATCGATATATTAAAGAAAACTTCATTGCTTCGGCGAGACTGAGGAAGACTATATCAGCGGAAGAACTCGGATTCAAGGATTGTCATAACAAGATCTTTGTAAATGATCATCTAACACCTGATTATAAAATGCTGCTAACAAAAACGAAAACCGAATTGAAATCCAAGAACTATAAATATGTGTGGGTGAAATTTGCGAAGATTCACGTACGCAAGGATGACAACTCGAAAGTTTACGTCATTAACAACGAAAGTGATTTAAACAGATTACTTTAATTTGGATCTTAGTTTTCTTTTTGTCTTTAAAGTGTTCTCTGTTCGCTAAAGTTGTGTCAACCTGTGCTAACAATAATTTCGGCCATGTATGCCAAAGTTTGAGTATCACTGCATGGCCCGGCCCGGCCGGTCCAGCTATTTATTGTTATCGGGTGCACGGCTTATCGCTATACGCATTCCAGATGCGCCGCTCAGGGCATGCTCACTTAACTATATTTGTCTTCGTCTATCATCGACCTTTTAAGTTATGCTTAATTACTCGCTCTTTCGCACTTACTAGAAACCGCTTATGTCCTCTTACGATTTCTACTTTGCGTTACATTTATTTCCAGTTGCAAATGAAGTTATTTTACCTAATACGCTTATTTAAGTTAATTCACTGTTTACCTAGCTCGGTTAATTTGTTGATATTTTATTATTGCGTATATTGCACTCGTAAATGGCTTTAAATAATAACGAGGGAGGTATTTATCCTACAATTTATTACCAAAACGTGAGGGGACTCCGTTCCAAAACTTCTTTATTTTATCGTAACTTAAACATTTCATCTTATGACATAATTTTACTAACAGAGACGTGGCTACTAGATGGAGTATTGGACACGGAGTTATTTGATGATCGATATGTCGTTTGGCGGCGAGACCGTGATCCGCTTGTAACTGGCCAAAATCGAGGAGGTGGCGTTATTATAGCTACTCGCAGGGAGCTGGCAGTCATTCCGCAACCTACCTATCAATCAACAGCCGAGGATCTATGGGTGACCTTGACTATTAAGGGCCATCAAAACACATCAATTAAACTGCACCTATGTGTTTTATACTTATGTAAACAAAATAATGGTAATACCTTCTCACAGCAATTATCTAATTTCCTCAACAGCCTAGGTGAAGCGGTATTACGTGGGTGTGATGACAAGTATTTAATAATAGGCGATTTTAATATGAGCAATATTATATGGACACATCAGCATTCTACTTTGATTCCCTCGAATTATAAAACTAACGATGAGTGTAGTTTAATTGATGAGTTAAACACGCTAAACTTAAATCAATATAACGATGTCCGTAACCAGTATGGTAAGTTATTAGACCTTGTCTTGTCCAATGATGTAGTACATGTTAGTGAGTGTTCGGACCCTTTAGTACCGATTGATCCATATCATAAAGCTATATTAGTTTCGATTCAATTTGCAAAAATAAGTAGTTTAAAACCCGCTCCTCGCATAAAATATTTTTACAATAAAGGTGACTATAGTTCCATTAACAACGAGTTGACCTTGATTAATTGGGAGGATGAATTCTCGCGACGCTCATTAGAGGAGTCGGTTAGCTTTTTTTATTCCACATTTAAAAAACTGCGATTTAAATATATCCCTAGTAAAATATGTCATACTGATAGTTTTCCTAAGTGGTATTCGCCCGCGCTAAAAAAAAGCTATCAAAGAGAAATCTAAATATCTAAGAAAATTCCGTACATATGGTAATATATCAGATTTAATCTCTTTTAATTTTCAAAGGGACAGGGTCAAAAAACTTGAACAGTCATGTTTTGCAACATATGTTCGACGCCTCGAAAATAATATCGTTAGAGACCCGAAGCAGTTTTGGTCCTACATTAAGTCGCGTTCTAGCTCACATGGTGTACCGAGTTGTTTAAAGTATGACGAAAGATTGGTCAATACGGCCGCTGATATATGTGAGGCTTTCTCTAACTATTTCTATACAACATTTTCTGCGCCTAGTATTGATCAAGCGGTGCCGGTTGACTCTGTGGGTGGTTCTATCTCACATATAAGTAATATAGAAGTTAACTCAGATGCTCTTATAAAGTTACTGTTAAAATTGGATCCGTCCAAATCAGCTGGACCTGATGATATGCCGGCCCTCTTTCTGATTAATTGCGCGAATACAATTGTGATTCCAATATCTCTACTATTCAAGCGCTCATTTGCTGAATGTAACGTCCCTTCCATATGGAAATCAGCCTACATTACACCCGTTCATAAGAAAGGCCCAAAAACGGAAGTAACTAATTATAGGCCAATCTCAAAACTCTGTATACTTGCTAAAGTACTTGAAAAACTAGTTTATACTCAAGTATATGCGGCAATTAAGAATTATTTTAGTCCTTTCCAACATGGTTTCCTGCGATGTAAGTCTACCGTTTCAAATTTGATACTCCTTAATGATTATGTAACTAAAGTCATGTCTGAAGGTAGTCAAGTAGATGTAGTTTACACAGACTATAGTAAAGCGTTCGATAAAATTGACCATAAATTGCTAATCCTCAAGTTAAGTAATATGGGTATTCACGGTGATCTGTTGCGCTGGTTCACGTCTTATATTGACAATAGGTCGCAAGCTGTTGTCATTAACAACTATGTGTCTGGCTGGGTAACTGTTCCCAGTGGCGTTCCTCAAGGATCGTTGCTGGGGCCTTTGCTTTTCAATATATTTGTCAATGACATCAGTGATTGTTTCCACACTTCCAAATTGCTATGTTTCGCTGACGACATGAAAATTTTTACCAAAATTAATTCATTGGATGACTCTGCTCTTTTACAAGATGACCTTACACGTCTTGTTGCATATTGCCAGACCAATAAATTAGATCTAAATGTATCTAAATGCTTTACTTTAACCTTCACTAGACAACAAAGTTCAATTCCAACTTCGTACAAGCTAAATGATCATGTGCTTAAATCTGTGTCATGTATGAAGGACCTGGGAGTCACCCATGATTCAAAGCTTTTATTTGATACTCATATAGATAATATAGTAACTGGTGCTACCAAGACTTTGGGATTCATAATGCGTAGTTCTTTACATTTTACCCAAATTAAAACTATAAAAGTTCTTTATTGTACATATGTCAGAAGTAAACTTGAATATGCGTCTCAAATTTGGAACCCCAGTTATAATATTTACATTAACAGAATAGAACGTATACAGAAAAAGTTTGTAAAAGACCTCTGCTTTAAAATGAAAACTCCTTATAATTCATCCAATTATGAGAATATTTGTAAAAAACATCACCTTATCCCACTACATAAACGTCGACAGATTGCAGATATTACTTATATACTTAATATTTTAAATGGTAACATTGATTGTCCTGAATTGCTCGCTAAGCTCTCCTTCAATACTCCATCTAGGTCTAAAAGATACTTCCCTCCCCTCTCAATTCCTTTTTCATCACGTAATTACAGAAAGAATAGCTTTCTACTACGAGCTGGTAAAAGTCTAAATGAACTAACGAAGGAGCGGGATATAGACGTTTTTAATAGCAACATCACAACTATAAGACGGATTCTAACAGACAAATTACTTGAGTGAGCGAGTCGTATGTGTTGGCATATTATTGTATCGATTAACGTATTAAGATTACTAATAAGTTTTGGTTTCTTTGTTCAGTATATAATATAATAAGTATTAATATTTAAAAATATTAGTGGTAACACGTTGTAAAAAAAAAAAAAAAATCTAGTGCTAACCACCAATTATCTGTTAACCTGTTGCTACCGGTGGGAACCTATAATTGGCTCTTTGTTATCTA
Source organism: Cydia pomonella (assembly GCF_033807575.1). Lineage (NCBI taxonomy): Eukaryota > Metazoa > Arthropoda > Insecta > Lepidoptera > Tortricidae > Cydia > Cydia pomonella. Next base: position 3,134,002 of record NC_084717.1, on the reverse strand, counting down.
TATATATAACTATTGTACAATCTATAGCTGTTGGTTCTCCGAACAATAAAAAATAATAAATAAATAATAATAAAAAGGTAGCTCGTTTGACCAATTTACTATTCAATCATGCTTTCGTATGAAATATATGCTAATAATAGTAATAATAGATCATTCTAGTATCTAGGACATAATAAATAGGTTATCCTCCCCCGCCTGCACTACTTGGCGCTCGGCGGCACGGGGCTCAACACGCGCATAGGCTTCGCCGAGAAATGTGCCGCGGAGATCGCTTCACTCACTGGTAAGCTCTTCGCTATTTATGGTTGCCTGGTACTTGCGTTCTGTGGATATTATTTTCTAGGTATTAAAAAGGTAGCTCGTTTGACCAATTTACTATTCAATCATGCTTTCGTATGAAATATATGCTAATAATAGTAATAATAGATCATTCTAGTATCTAGGACATAATAAATAGGTTATCCTCCCCCGCCTGCACTACTTGGCGCTCGGCGGCACGGGGCTCAACACGCGCATAGGCTTCGCCGAGAAATGTGCCGCGGAGATCGCTTCACTCACTGGTAAGCTCTTCGCTATTTATGGTTGCCTGGTACTTGCGTTCTGTGGATATTATGTTCTAGGTATTAAAAAGGTAGCTCGTTTGACCAATTTACTATTCAATCATGCTTTCGTATGAAATATATGCTAATAATAGTAATAATAGATCATTCTAGTATCTAGGACATAATAAATAGGTTATCCTCCCCCGCCTGCACTACTTGGCTCTCGGCGGCACGGGGCTCAACACCCGCATAGGCTTCGCCTAGAAATGTGCCGCGGAGATCGCTTCGCTCACTGGTAAGCTCTTCGCTATTTATGGTTGCCTGGTACTTGCGTTCTGTGGATATTGTATGTATGTATGTATGTATATACTTTATTGTACATAGAAATAAAAACACGAAAAACACAGTTACAGAGTAAATTAAATACAACAAAGGCGAACTTATCCCTGTATGGGATCTCTTCCAGTTAACCTTTGAGGAAATGAGTAAAACAGAAGTAACGATGAATGAATGACAAACACAAACAAAAGTGTACAATCACTGAAATTAATGAAATGCACGTTTTGAATACACATTGATACAAATATACATAGATAGAAAAATAAACATAAAATAATGCATACATATATATATAAATAAAAATAAATAAATATTCAATATATAATATAAATAAATATGAATTCGAACCAGAAAAGTAAAGGAAATTAAAAAAGTAGAAGTACTCCAAATAATTAGGAAGTCGTAACCAAAGTATCGGAAAGCCACAATTTTTTAAGCTAAGATATTATGTTCTAGGTATTAAAAAGGTAGCTCGTTTGACCAATTTACTATTCAATCATGCTTTCGTATGAAATATATGCTAATAATAGTAATAATAGATCATTCTAGTATCTAGGACATAATAAATAGGTTATCCTCCCCCGCCTGCACTACTTGGCGCTCGGCGGCACGGGGCTCAACACCCGCATAGGCTTCGCCTAGAAATGTGCCGCGGAGATCGCTTCGCTCACTGGTAAGCTCTTCGCTATTTATGGTTGCCTGGTACTTGCGTTCAGTGGATAATATGTTCTAGGTATTAAAAAAATTACTCGATTGACCAATTTACTACTCAATCCTGTTTTTGTATCAATTTTATACTAAAACGATATATAATTCTAGTGTCTAGGACATAATACTTTGCTCTCGACGGTATTGCGGTAAGCACGGGCCTCATAACCCACATCAGGCTTCGCCGAGAAATGTACCGCGGAAATCGCTTCAAACTCTACACTGTTTATGATCGCCTGGTACTTTTGGAGCAAACGACTAGAAGATTTGAAGCTCATACAACAGTCAAAATCCAATTGTAAATGAAAAAAATCAAGCTCGTTTTTTGGCTGGCAAACTAAGACCCCTGAAACTGCATCGCCTCGCTTACTATTAAGTTTCTTACTGTTTATGATCGCCTGGTGTAGATTTCTGTTCTGTGGTTACGCCGTGTTTACCCGAGGTGTCACTAAAATCGGAGTTCAATTGTCCGATTTGCTACTTTATTAATTTTATTTTAATGTTATTCTAGACTTTAGCCGTAAATATACAATTTACATAAGTATTTTTACATAGTACAAGGCCAGTAACAGTTATACATTGATGACAAAATAGCACACAGATTCCACGTTCCACGGACTCCATATCGCACCCGCGATTTCATAAAAGTCAAAAAGTTTCTGACACTATCTAATTGTGTATGCCTGGGACTCGAGGAGTTAATTCAAATTTCACCGCCAATATTTGTTGTAAGGTGGGCAGCTAGAGGTGTCATGTTGGCACTTGTTTGTTGTTTCCAGGCATCCCCTTCGAGACGGCCCCGAACAAGTTCGAGGCGCTGGCGTCGCACGACGCCATGGTGGAGGTGCACGGCGCGCTCAACACCGTCGCCTGCTCGCTCATGAAGATCGGCAACGACGTGCGCCTGCTGGCCTCCGGGCCGCGCTGCGGGCTCGGCGAGCTCATGTTGCCGGAGAATGAGCCTGGCTCTTCCATCATGCCTGGTATGTTATAACAAAAATAATTAACAGTCCTTGTGTGTACATGATAGGGTTAAGGAATTTTCAGTTTAGCAGAGACCAGTTATTCAAAATTTCTAACTGACATCATTATATTGCCTGCTATCATGAAGATCATACGGCAAAAGCTAGGCATCCTCAACAAGGTGAGGCAGTATTTTACACCTAGGCAGCTGCTCGACCTTTACCAAGCACAAGTCCGATCGTGTGTGGAATACTGTTCACATCTGTGGGATGGTTCAGCCAAAAACCAGCGCTCGAGTCAGTCGAGAGGAGGGCCAAGAGATTTATTATTAATGACGACGATCTGACGAATGCTCGACTTCAAAGTCTGGAGCATCGTCGCAAGATTGCCAGCCTAACGATCTTTTATAGGATACATTTCGGAGAGTGTGCTGAGGAATTGCACAACCTTATTCCTCCGTCCCCATTTCACCATCGGACTACCAGACAATCGGCACTTCGGCATCGCTTCATGGTAGGTATTCCACAAATACGCACGAAGCGTTTCGCTTCAACATTCCTTATGCGAACTGCCAAGGAGTGGAATGCCCTGCCCGAGTCTGTGTTTCCGCATGAGTACAATCTGAATCTCTTCAAGGCTAGAGTAAATAGGTATCTCATAGGTAAGCGTGCCCCACCGTAGACCGCATCATACATTACCATCAGGTGTGATCGTGGTCAAACGCCTATCATCCATAAAAAAAAAAGACATACGCCTGCTCGCCTCCGGGCCCAGATGCGGGCTTGGAGAGCTCATGTTGCCGGAAAACGAGCCTGGCTCTTCCATCATGCCTGGTACGTTATAACAAAATCACTCTAAACTAATCAACAGTCATTGCGTCTACATGATAGGGTTAAGGAATTTTCAGTTTAGCAGAGACCAGTTATACTAAATTTCTAGCAGACATAACTATATTGCCGGCTATCAAGAAGATTGGCAACGACATACGCCTGCTCGCTTTAGAGTCCAGGTGTAGGTTAGAGCTCATGCTGCTAGAGAATGAGCCTGGACCCTCCATTATGCCTAGTATGTAAGAGGTCAACTATCGTGACCTATATAACTTATGTAGCACAACATTACTAGCTGACACACAGTTATCTTGCTCGGTATAAACAGAAGCACTAGCCTTGATAGACTTTTTTGCATTAAGGTCTATTCATAGTCAGTTAACAAACATCATATTAATCGCAGGCGTCTTACACGAACTCTCATTAATCTCTCTCATGAAGATCGGAAACGACATACGACTGCTAGCTTCTGAGCCCAGATGTGGATTAGGAGAACTCATGTTGCCGGAGAATGAGCCTGGGCCCTCCATATGCCTGGAATATAATAAGAACGTGGACCTTTTTTATTTGTAAATTGAAATTATTGATAAAAGACTTTTTTTTTTTTCACTACCACATCCTCTTCACATCCAACAGTGGGGCGACACTCCTCTCTTCGGGCATTCCCGGCTTCGTTCAACTCAGCATTGCTCCGATCAATTATTAGGGTTGGCACAACTTGACCTCCCTATGCGTGCACGGCCAAAAATAAGATAATGATAACTAATCAAGAATTTTGACAACCCTAAATAGCCGAAAGGGATAGTGCCATACATTAGAAAGGGACAGCACGATTTGTCCCTGAATCACTGTCAAACTTCGATATTGTAGAAAGTGTGATTTGTGTATGAGATTTAAAAAAAAAAGTATTTAATTTGATTTGTTTGATAACAATTTTTATAAATGTGATTTTATAATAGTGAAAGGCAAATAATAACGGCTTTTTTACCTTAGTGTTAATTTTTTTTTTAATGCTTCGTTTGCAAGAATAATATTGGGTAAATATCGTTGATTCTTCTTCTTAAACTTCAAAGCTGTATTAACATTTAGAACTAATATCAAATTGATTAGATTAAATGTACATTGCTGTACATTTTTTGTAAAACATCACTAAATTTCATTTGTATCATGATTAGTCTCATGTTATTTAGAAGATATCGGATTCAAGATCCAGGTCCATTTTACTTAGTATATTTAATAGTCGTATTCTATAAGAGTAAAAGTACAATTAGGCATTAAAACACTCGTCTTTGTTTCATAAACCAACTCTTGTATTTTAATGCCTTTCATTATGTAGCAGTCACAGTTGTTATTTTGTAATACAATGTTCTCACAAGAGTGTTAACATTTCAGGCAAAGTGAACCCGACGCAGTGCGAGGCGCTGACCATGCTGGCGGCGCAGGTGATGGGCAACCACGTGGCGTGCACTGTGGGCGGCGCCACCGGACACTTCGAGCTCAACGTGTTCAAGCCCATGATCGTGGCCAACGTGCTGCGCTCCATCCGGCTGCTCGGTATGTTGCACTCACGCCACCGGACACTTCGAGCTCAACGTGTTCAAGCCCATGATCGTGGCCAACGTGCTGCGCTCCATCCGGCTGCTCGGTATGTTGCACTCACGCCACCGGACACTTCGAGCTCAACGTGTTCAAGCCCATGATCGTGGCCAACGTGCTGCGCTCCATCCGGCTGCTCGGTATGTTGCACTCACGCCACCGGACACTTCGAGCTCAACGTGTTCAAGCCCATGATCGTGGCCAACGTGCTGCGCTCCATCCGGCTGCTCGGTATGTTGCACTCACGCCACCGGACACTTCGAGCTCAACGTGTTCAAGCCCATGATCGTGGCCAACGTGCTGCGCTCCATCCGGCTGCTCGGTATGTTGCACTCACGCCACCGGACACTTCGAGCTCAACGTGTTCAAGCCCATGATCGTGGCCAACGTGCTGCGCTCCATCCGGCTGCTCGGTATGTTGCACTCACGCCACCGGACACTTCGAGCTCAACGTGTTCAAGCCCATGATCGTGGCCAACGTGCTGCGCTCCATCCGGCTGCTCGGTATGTTGCACTCACGCCACCGGACACTTCGAGCTCAACGTGTTCAAGCCCATGATCGTGGCCAACGTGCTGCGCTCCATCCGGCTGCTCGGTATGTTGCACTCACGCCACCGGACACTTCGAGCTCAACGTGTTCAAGCCCATGATCGTGGCCAACGTGCTGCGCTCCATCCGGCTGCTCGGTATGTTGCACTCACGCCACCGGACACTTCGAGCTCAACGTGTTCAAGCCCATGATCGTGGCCAACGTGCTGCGCTCCATCCGGCTGCTCGGTATGTTGCACTCACTCCACCGGACACTTCGAGCTCAACGTGTTCAAGCCCATGATCGTGGCCAACGTGCTGCGCTCCATCCGGCTGCTCGGTATGTTGCACTCACTCCACCGGACACTTCGAGCTCAACGTGTTCAAGCCCATGATCGTGGCCAACGTGCTGCGCTCCATCCGGCTGCTCGGTATGTTGCACTCACTCCACCGGACACTTCGAGCTCAACGTGTTCAAGCCCATGATCGTGGCCAACGTGACATCGAGTTATCGACCAATGAAACTGGGCTATTTTCATTTTATTTTATTCATACCGATTACACAGTATTACAGTGAGACACTAAGGCACTGTGGAATGCATACAATAATTATTACTATCCAAAAACTTTAACATAATAATCCATAAATGAGCAAGCTCCAACGTCTGTCACGACCATCGCACCGAGTATATATGAGTAGTGTTAAAGTACGCGAACATGCTCGGCGCGACGTCGGTGACACACGTGGAAGCTGCTCGCTCATGTAGCGTCACGCGTTCCGCCACCGCCAACCGTCACTATGCCGTCACACAGCCGTCGCTGCAGGAGCAGCTAAAGTCAGACGGAGTCACTCCGTGCAGCACAGTGTCACTATAGGGACCGTGCGCGTTGGAGGGTCTGCCATCTTGTGGCCTGAATCGGAACCATAAACATGTACATTTACACGTCACGTGTTTTCTTGTGCATAGTAGGTTCTGCCATGTTGTGGGGTACATCGGAACAAAAAACATCACATTTACGCCTCGCGCCAAAAATCTGACGGCTCGTGTGCTGCCTCCTATAGTTCATGCACGCTCCCTATAAATAATACAAAAATATGACGTTAATAATAATAATGGCACTTCCTCGTTTTGTCACGTCAAAGTCGGTGCAAAGTTAACTTAGATGGACTTTGAATTTTATTGCGTACCTTAACGGAAGCGTGCCACCCGTACTAAGTAACACTAAAGAGAATTTGAAATAGAGATGGATTGTTAAAGTAAATTTTGTAGCCACAGTAAATTTAATGCCATCTTTCGACACATGATTAAAACATTTAGAACGCCATTTGACTTTGATCCTTATTCTTTGAGTGATATGTGTTGAATATCAAAAAGTGGCGCCATCTACTAGATCATAGGCCAAAGGTATGGCGGCATCGTTTCGAGCGATGGCCCCATAACCTTTGGCCTATGCTTTCTTACAAAGTTCTCTTCGAAAATCTACCTCAATTCACTTTGAAAGAAAGAAAGAAGAAAGAAATGACATTTATTCCATAAAGCACACATACACAGGACAAGAAGATGAAAGAAATAAGATAGAAAGATAATGATAAGAATAACAAAACAAAAACAAAAAAACAACAGATATAAATTATGTGCACATTAAAATCCGAAAATTACACACTTGGGTCCAGCAATGTGTGCAGGGAAAAGACCCTGTCTCAGCATATTGTTGCTATTCGCAAACGAGGCAAATTGCAACGCTGTTATTCTGCCAAGGCCTTGGGGAGTGACATATAAATATTAATAAATAGGTTTATATAGTAATATAAATAGGTATTAAAAAAAACTAATAATATAGTAAATGAATAGTTACTGAAGATTAAATTAAAATATTAAATATTCATGCCAATAACAATTTATACCTCTAAAATAATAACAATAATTAATGTGCAGCGGGTCCAGATTTAATTTGAAAGTGTAACTTTAAACTTTGATACCTGTACTAAGTAACACTTGGATACAGCCCGTTCAAAAACTTTTCGCGAGTTTTCAAGAGGAAGACCCGTGCGAAATAGCCTTTTCATAAAAACGTAGTCCCCATTTTCCTCTCTGACTATTAACATTTTTGAAAATATTTATAACAATTTGTTGTATAGTAACCACAGCTATGCCCCTGCTTTTTCTTCGAATTTATAATTATTATAAGAGTTTTTTTTTTCTCTAGTTATATCTGCGATCAGTCAGACTATAAGCAGATTGGTTGAATGCTTAATAACGTGACGAGCGAGTCCTCCAGTGAGGGCTTCTACTCTTTTTTTTCCCCTTTCTATGTATCAGGGAAGATGTCTATAGAGAGATGTTATAAGAGTTAGGAGCATTTAAAATGTGTATGAAATCTGTTTTACGCTCCTAATTTATAGAATAACTAAAAAAATTAAATGAATACACATCAAATAACATAAAAGTATTTTCCATATCGTCAATATCCATAGAGGAAAATGGGGACTACGTTTGTATGGAAAAGCGGCCGTCCTCTTTCCTCTTAATTCGACGATTCTTTATTTGATAAATTCATAGTTAATAAAGTAATTGGTTGACTGGCAGAGAATGCCTTAAGGCATTAAGTCCGCGATTTGTACCTTCATGTATTGTGCAATAAAAAATAAATAGTGGAGTTCGTTTTCTCCATTTCTTCTCAAGTGACATTTATATTGTATTTACAATATAAATGTCGACTTATAGACATAACATGTTATTTGCAGGTGACGGCTGCCAGGCCTTCAACAACGGCTGCGCCAAGGGCATCAAGGCCAACGAGGCCAAGATCAACCAGATCATGCACGAGTCGCTCATGCTGGTCACCGCGCTCAACCCTCACATCGGATACGATAAGGTAATGATGATGATGGACGCTCGGTCTCACTGGTTTAGCTCGATTCGAAGACCACCTGCGGTGGCAGCATGGTTCCAATTTTATCACTTGTCACTATGCCCGTCACTTTCACACGTACATACTTGTTAGAACGTGACAGACATGGTGACAAATGATAAAGAGCCGACCGTTGAAAACCGACAACACAAGTCTTCTTCGCTTACCATGGGACTTAGCCAATTTGTATCAGAATGACCCTATAATATATATATAATTATTTATTTCCATTTCCAGGCGGCCCAAATCGCCAAGACCGCGCATAAAGAAGGAGGCACCCTCAAAGGAACCGCCATCAAGCTGGGCATCCTCACCGAGGAGCAGTTCGACAAGTGGGTCCGGCCCGAGGACATGCTCGGACCCAAGTAGACAACTCATCATGAGAACGAGATCCACGGAGGCTGCTGAGATACTGGAGAGAACGTTCGAGTCATGTGCCACTGATGACTTATAACTAATAGCAAAGAGAATTTTAAATAGAGGTGGATTGTCAAAGTAAACTTTGTAGCCACAGTAAATTTACTGTCATCTTTCGATACATATTTAAAACTTTTAGAACGCCATTTGAATTTGATCCTTATTCTTTCACTGATATGTTAAAATTGTTAAATATCAAAAAAATTAAATTATATAAAAATAAAATATATATATAAAGTGGCGCCATCTAATAGATCATGGGCCAAAGGAATGGCGGCATCGTTTCGAGCGATGGCGCCATAACCTTTGAGGTGTACCCGGTATGATGGCGCCACTTTTAATATTTAACATATTTAACACATATTAGTAAAAGAATAAGGATCTGTGCTTTTTGTTTCTTATTTGACTGTACGTGATTCATTAATAAATAACTTGATTAAATCTAAAAAAAATAAGGATCAAAGTCAAATGGCGTTCTAAAAGTTTTAATCATGTGTCGAAAGATGGCAGTAAATTTACTGTGGCTACAAAGTTTTCTTTTACAATCCACCTCTATTTCAAATTCTCTTTGCTAATAAGGAGGCAACACTGCGTAGGGGGCGCTACTAGCACAAACTGTAAACAAACCTTGATGCATCAATGTCATATTTATTCATAACAAATAAACTGTGTAAACTTATCCAAAAAAACTGTAGTCGTGTAGTTGAGCTGTCAAAACTACATCCACATTTTGAAACTGCGTAACAAAGTAAGTAATAGTACTACTGTACAGAAAATAAACTTCCTACAAAACCGCAGTTTAATAGCGATTCATGGACAAATCATGTTGTCCCTTTCTATTGTATAGCACTATCCCTTTTGGCTATTTAGGGTTGTCAAAATTCAAGTCATTTTATCTGTGGTTGCGCACGCAAAAGGACGTCAAGTTCTGCCAACCCTAATAAGCAATACTGAGCCGATCGAAGCTGAAAATGGCGAAAGAAAGAATCAGGGGGCCTACCGCGAAAATCGAAATTCGCTAATTGCGGGGATACTTCTCTTTTACTCTCAGTAAGATGTAATTAGAGTGACAGAGAATAGTGCCCGCAATTGACGAACTTCGATTTTCGCGGTTATAGCGCAGTTTCGCCCCACTGACTGCGTCGTAAATAAAGACATTCTCGAACAATTACTTGCTATTGAGTCTGATGACTTTAGACGTCTAATGATATCATAGGCACATTTTAATTAACTGGATACGAGCTAAGAGAATTTGAAATACAGGTGGATTGTTAAAGAAAACTTTGTAGCCACAGTAAATTTACTGCAATCTTTCGACACATGATTAAAACTTTTAAAACGCCATTTGACTTTGATCCTTATATATATTTCGACGACCAGTTTGGCCTAGTGGGTTGTGACCCTGCCTACCAAGCTGATGGTCCCGGGTTCAAATCATGGTAAGGGCACTTATTCGTGTGATGAGCATGGATATTTCTTCCTGAGTCATGGGTATTTTCTATGTATTTAAGTATTTATAAATATTTACTTATATATCCTTGTCTAAGTACCCTCAACACAAGCCTTATTGAGCTTACTGTGGACTTGGTCAATTTGTGTAATAATGTCCTATAATATTTATTATTTATTTATATATATATATAAAAGCTATCAAAGGTATGGCAGCATCGTTTCGACCGATGGCGCCACAGCTTTTGGCCTATGCCCGGTAAGATGGCGCCACTTTTTGATATTTAGCAATTTAACACATATTAGTGAAAGATTAAGGATCAAAGTCAAAACGCGCTCTAAAAGTTTTAATCATGTGTTGAAAGATGACAGTAATTTTAGTGTGGCTAAGTTTTCTTTGACAATCCACCTCTATTTCAAATTTTCTTCGGCAATGAATACAGTAAATAGAAAGAGACTGTAATACTTTGATAATCTCAAGGACTAGTTACACTATTCCAGTATTTTCGTTTTGTAAACATCTTATTATAAAATGTAAATTAGGTAATTTATTATCATGAATTTTATGTAAAGAACTGTCAGGATTGCTAATTGTGGCAAAAATAAATAAATGTGTTCGCATTTATATTTAATGTGAGTTATTTCTCAGCTATGAATTAAAATGAAAGTAGGATTAATCTACTTCAATTTACTGGTTTGTTTTTTGGAGTAAATATTCGAAAATAATAACTACAACGACAATTGTTCTGTATTTGTACTTAAATCATTATATTGTACCTACATTTCGATTATTTACAACTTATTGTATTGTACATGTTGATCCTCATTTTGTTTTTTGTTTTTACTATACAAAAATAAAGATAATAATTATTTGTAAGCAATATATTTGTATAAGTTACTGAGTGCATTTGATTTATTTGGGGAAGATAAACGGGATCAAAGAATATAATGAAGCATTTGCGCAACAAGAGAGGAAAGTTAGTTTTTCTTGCGAGTGTTGATTTTAAGTTAGAATCTTGAGCGTAGCGAGGGAGTCAAAAACACGAGATGTAAAATAACTGCTCTCGTGTGACACACAACTTTTCACCTCAGTAATAAGAACGTATAAAAGGTTAAAAAAAAATTAACATCAAGTAAAGTTTTTATTCTTGTATTCAGGGCCTTCACTAAATTAAAAAGCTATTTTGTCTTACTCCCTGGAGTGAGGAAAGTCGTACTTTCGTCACTCCCTAAAGTTAGGAAAGCCGCACTTTCGTCACTCCCTGGAGAGTGACGAAAGTAGGCTTGTTCGAGCTGCTTAAGTGAAAAGGTTTCAAGAGTCAGACCAAGATAAGCTGGCAGCAATTTTGATAGCCCAGCCTGTGCAAGTGTCGCAATTTCATAGAAGTTTGTCGTTTAAAATAACACTTGCACTGTCTAGGCTGTCGAAATCACCGCCATCTTGGTCTGACTACCTTGTCGGTAACCTTTAGCAACATTGTTCTTTTCCAGTATTTCTCGCCTACTTAGACATCGGTTACTGGCTAAAATGTCACATTGGAGACGTTGGGGTCTAATTGACATGAATGTTTACATGCAGTAGTTGTTGTGGCTGTCAGACTGAAATAAGCTTTTAGAGAATTTCTGACGTAAAAAAAAAAATTGTATACTACGCATAGCAAGCAAACAAGCATACGTCCCGCCTGATGGTAAGCGGTCAGCGTAGCCTATGGACGCCTGCAGCTCCATGCGCGTTGTCGACCCTAACACTCCGCACCCTCGTTGAGCTCTGGCAACCTTACTCACCGGCAGGAATGCTATGCTTCACAGGTTAATTCTCAAATATTCTCAGGTAAGGTGAATCCGACGCAGTGCGAAGCCATAACCATGGTCGCGGCGCAAGTGATCGGCAACCACGTGGCGTGTACCGTGGGCGGAGCCACGGGACACTTCGAGCTCAACGTGTTCAAGCCCATGATGGTGGCTAATGTTCTGCGGTCTATTAGACTTATTGGTTAGTTTTATGGTTAGAAGGATCGTATAGATGTGATATACCGCATGCGCCTGTGAGGAGAACAGGACATATGCAAAGCGACAAAATTAAAAAACAAGTTTTAATATTCCTGATAACATACCAAAAGCAACCTACGTAATTTGGTCGGGTTATTTGTTGCCCGTCATACAAAACGGTAGGCAACAAACTTATCTACGTCACTTAGGACTTTAGAAGTAGGCAGGAAGCACAAGTGATACTATTATTATTATTATTAAATCCTTTATTTCAGGCAAAACCCATAAAAGTGTTAGTATTAGTATTACACAACATAACTTACAAGACTATTGTTAGTACATACAGAGATCACAAACACAGACATAACCGGATGAGCGTAAAATAATAAAATGTCAATAACTTATCTCTACAGTAATTTAAATTGTCCATTAAACAATATAACAACAATTACAATTAAGATATTACAATTAAACGCATTAAATTAAATTTTGAAAATTATAAAATGTATAGAATTAAAATTAAATTTCGTCAAATAATAATAATAATTAAAACATGTCACCAATCAAAATTTACAAAAGTAGTGTGAAGGCTGATCCATCTTTTTAACATGGGTGAGTCCCACCTGTCGGCAAACACCTTCAGAAGACTACTATGACTAGGACAAACCATATAGCGCTTTCTGTGCTACTCTTACTGAAAGATACATAATAAGACTATCCCGTTCGGTCATTTCCCCCACCGCTCATGCCTGATCCAATTAAAATACTAGGTTCATGTTTATACACGATTTAGACTACGCTGTTTTTCATGGGCCTTCTTTTTACCTTTCTGTACTTCCTGAAGGGCTACTTTTTACCCCTATATACGAAAAAGTAGTCTAAAATGAGTTTGAAATTTCTTATATCGCAGATTGTTACTAGCCCATGATGGTATCTAATGTGTTGCGGTCTATTAGGCTTATTATTAGGCCAAGAACCTATAAAGGCGTCGTTTATATTTGCTAACTTATTTCAATGATGTCGGGGAGTGCGTCACATGTTTGGGTATGACAAAAAGGCTATAAAACTCGTCTTTCAGAATTTTACGACAGACAGGTTGAATTACTTTTTCCTTATAAACGTAGTCAGGTAAAAGCAAAGTAAAACCAGTTTTATACGGTCCGATAGACGGACTGCAACACGGCGGCAATCTATATGGTCGTCAACTGCATAGTTTCCATACAAATAGCAGCCGGGTTGCAGTCCGTCGGTGCCGTCCCTAAGGGTAAACTTAAACAGCTGCCTCAATAATTACTATACGACTTCATAGGTGACGGTTGCCAAGCCTTCAACAAGAACTGCGCGCTCGGCATCAAGGCCAACGAGGAGAGGATCGCCAAGATCATGCAGGAGTCGCTCATGCTGGTCACTGCGCTCAACCCTCATATCGGATACGATAAGGTGGGTTCCCTAAATCATTGCCAAGGCAACAAGGACTGCTCGGCGTCAAGGCTAACGAAACGATAGCCAAGATCATGCAGTCGCTCATGCTGGTCACCGCGCTCTCAACCCATACATCGGATACGATAAGGTGGATTCCCTAAATCGTTGCCAAGCCTTCAACAAGAACTGCTCGGCGGCAAGGCTAACGAAAGGATCGCCAAGATCATGCAGTCGCTCATGCTGGTCACCGCGCTCTCAACCCTTAGGTACATCGGATACGATAATATGGGTTCTCTAAATCATTGCACGCCTTGAACAAGAACTGCTCGGCATAAAGGCTAACGAGAGTCGCTCATGCTCTGGTCACCGCGCTCAACTCTCACATCGGATACGAGATACGATAAGGTGGGTTCCCTAAATCGTTGCCAAGCCTTCAACAAAAACTGCTCGGCGGCAAGGTTAACGAAAGGATCGCCAAGATCATGCAGTCGCTCATGCTGGTCACCGCGCTCTCAACCCTTACATCGGATACGATAAGTTGGGTGGGTTCTCATATAATTGCCGAATGCTACCGCATAAAATTATTCGAAAAAATGGTTGCGTTGCCAAATGAAATCGTTGTTGAAATGAAATTATTTCGGCAAACGACCACGTGATAAGGCAACACAACATGTATAAACCACTGTATCGATTTAGGTAAAATTTGACATGTAGCCTAATTTATTTTTGGAGAAAGGGAAAAAGACACATCAGACCGACCGATTCAGCGATGAACGTTACCTTGAGTTATGCAATAATTTTGCAACAACTAATTGCTTCTACCTATCCTATATTTTTATAATCAAGAACGAAGTGTCCATCACAACCTGTCAGTACCAGTGTTGGACACCTTATGCCCAAGACTGGTACCGAAGTACTTACCGTACCTAATCTTATTTTAATTCATTCAGGCGGCTCAAATAGCCAAGACGGCGCACCTAGAAGGAGGCAACCTCAAGGAGACGGCCATCAAGCTGGGCATCCTCACGGCGGAACAGTTCGACCAATGGGTGAAGCCAGAGAATATGCTTGGACCTAAGTAGACTAATTCATTATCGCTATAGGCTTTCTTGTTAAAGGGTCATTTTACTTTTTACAGCAGGTGTTTTTGTCCATTTTTGTATTTGTATTTTTTTAATATTTTATATCAACATAAATTACATAAAGCACATTTTAATGCTGCAATAATGATAGCTTGTAACCAAAATATTTTTTTAAAGTAACCAAGATGTCGTTATGAGGTACGGTACCTAATTGTATGTTCCAGGCTATAAATTCTAAAAATAAAAATAAAACAAAGGGTCAAATACTTAGGCCTATTCTGTGCTTATCATTTTTTAGTAGCTAGTGTAAGTATTTCAAGACTGTTTGAAACTGTAGACCTGCAATAAAAAGTAGAATGACCCTAAGTGAGCGGCCGGCAAACTTACAGGCAGGAAACGCGGTCAAGTGAATGAATGCGCAGAAACAAAAACAGACAATGTTGCATTTAAGTATGTGTTGTTAGGGAATGCTGATAGATATTGGTAACTAGGTAAATCATTATAATACGCAGGCACTTAACCCTTTCACTGCCAAAGACGCCCACACCCACCCATAGACGTGCACGGTTACAGTTTAATATTAACATAGATGGTAGGATCGTATAAATGCGCGACAACTGTCCCACGACGTCGGGTGAAATGGCGCAACGTTGCCGGACTTCGCTCGAGATGTCGGGCGACATCATATGCAACGCGCAATGTCGCCCGCCATGTCGAGCGAAGTACGGCAACGTCGCGGCACTTCACCGACATCGCTGGCAACACATCTCGTGGGACAGTTGTCCCCAACCTAGCCGTGTCTTTAGGTAGGTACCTATTCATTTATCAAGTGTCTATACATTCAAGTAACAAATATTTGGTACGTACCTAAGATAATTTGCTTTGTTCCATACTAGATTTAATGGTTTTATAGGTACATACAGTGGATTGTTTTGTTAGGATGTTTTGAAATTGTTATTGTAAATATTATTATATACCTACTGCTAAGCTTTTTGTGAATTTACTCATTAAATATATGTTTAATTTTTTTTTATTGTGGATTTCATTTCACTAGCTTCTAGCCTTCTGAATTTAGTAACTGGCTATAAGGAAAAACGTAGCGGCAAAAATACAAGCGCAACATTCTCTACCTTGCCACCAGCCCTTCTGCCACCCCCCACCCCAACGCCTTAAGTCTCGCCACCCAGCATGCATCACAGCCCAAAAACTGAGGAATTTTGACGTCAGACAGAGCTGGAAGTACGAGTGGAGCAAAATTACTGCTGGAACTACCCTACAAGCCATAGATCCCACAGCGAAACCAGACGGTTTTGGCCTGTCACGAAAGCTCTGGTGTCGTGTAAACAGACTGAGGACAGGTCACGGGCGCTGTAACTATTTTCGCCATAAATGGGGCTGGTAGGACTCTGCGCTCTGCGACTTTGGTGAAGAGGTTCAAAGCATCGAGCATATTATACAGCGCTGCCCTTTGCACTCTTTTTCAGGCCCCCCGGAAGATCTGCTTAAATTAACACCAGACGCAATCTCGTGGCTTGAGACCCTGAATGTAGATTTATAATTATTTTATTTAGCTATATATTTTGAAATGTTTATGTTAATACGCCATACGATTAAATAAATAAAAAGGAAAAACGTAAGTATGGTGTAAATTCGCACATTTTTCGTACTTTAATGGCAGCGGGGGTAGGTATCAGTACTATCGGTATCGCTTAATTTAGAGATTTTTCTTTCCAATATTTCCCGAACGATGGTCCCAATTAGATAGAAGGTAGCGGTATGTTCAAAATGATCAGAACACATCTTTGTTTTGGGTTCACCTTAACCCTTTGAACGCCACGCGTATCGTACGCGGCGCGTAATCGTGAACCTTGTCGGTACGCATGAAGGTTGATATTGGACTGTAGCCGCGCACGTCATATGACATCTTTGGCGGTCAAAAGGTTAAACATCTCACCCGCTTAACCTTTTAACCGCTTAGAATTTGACATCGAGCGCGCTCGTGTCGCCGCCGGTATGAAGTTACACGAAGTTTTGTCTTATTTATCAGATTGCGGCGAAATTGGCTTGATATAGTAAATCTTAAATATCAGCATCAGCAGCGGTATCATGGTCGTGTTTTTGTCACTTGTCATATCATCCGTCACGTTCGCACTTACGTATTTGTTAGAGCGTGACAGGTAGGGTGACAAATGATAGACAGCCGACCATCTTACCCTTGCAGCTAGACTGCCCACTCACATGCGTCATATTTTTCAGTGACTTCTATTATTATTATAAAATAAGGGTGACAGCTGGTAACTACAGTTACCAAAAGCAAGTGAGTGGCTACGACGGTTAACCTTCTTCGTCTTTTAAAAAATGCCCTTCATCAAATCTATGATGGTTTTGCCAATGTCCAGTGTAGTTGTTCAGTATTTAACCTTTTCGACGCCGTGTCAAACACAAAAGCTGTCACTGTCACCGAAGTGTAGTGTCAAAATTGAACTTTATACATATGCACGTAGGTCTATGGTGATCTGTGACGGATTAATCCGTCTTCGGCGTTGGACCTGCGGTGAGGATATATCCGCCATTAACGTCAAAAAGGTTAATAGCAATTCCAGGAGCCTGATTTAACAACTTGTTTTGGTTTTGATACTACCTTTAAGATCTTCTTTGTGATTGGTGCGCATCTCACGCACAGCTTTCATTTAATTGGCATGTACCAATCATCATCATCTTCAAGGTCGCAGCGAAATAAGATTAAAACGAAAATTTGTTAAATCTGACTGTACCTACCTACTACTTATAGGGGATAAACACCCACGCTATCGTATTTCTGCCCTCTGACATTCACGCCCACGTACCCGATCGTAGGTAAGTACTTGTCTAAGTAAACGGCAGCGTGGGCTTAAATGGATTTTGTTACGACGCCTAGCTTGGAGTCGTAAAATTATATATACTAATATACTCCTAGATCTCAGAGGAGTTTCCAAAAAAAAACATTTATTTTTACATATTAAACATTACAAGGTGCTAAATTCATAACAAAACGAAAGCTTCCTGGTTTCCGGAACGTCGCGGGTCGCGGTGGAATTGTAGGTAAAGTGCGTCCGCAACGACGGGCGGGTGCGGGTGCTCTGGGCTATAACCGCAAAAATTGAAGTTCGTCAATTGCGGGCATTTTTCTCTGTGACTCCAATTCTAATTACGTCTCAGTGAAGGTAAAAGATAAAGATCCCGCAATTTGCGAATTTCGGTTTTCGCGGTAGGCCCCCTGAGGGCCTACCGTAAACCACGATCGACGTGTTGCCTCCCTGTCACACTTACGTACGAATTTACGAGTGCGACAGAAAGGCCCGAACGTGGTTTGCAGTAGGCCCTCTGGGTTCCGGGAAGGTAGTACGCACACGCTTCTAAATACAGTGTAAACTACATATAACGTCGCTCGATATAACGATTCACTCCGTATAACGTCGACATTTGTTGGCTATAGTTAGTTCACTTAAGCATTAATTTCTCTCTATATAGCGAGTAATTGGTACAAGGTTACTTTGATAGCATAAGTCATGCCATAAGAGCGTTTCTAGTGCTATTTTATGGGCGCGATAACTCGCGACGCCTTGTTCTTGGCTATGGAGTGTGGATTTATAAGGAGTGAAATCTCTTATGGTAGAACTGTTGCAAAAGTGTCCAGCTATCAGCTATAAATAATAGTTCCAAATCTCTCCAGAGTAGCGCTAGAGTAGCTAAGAACCTGGGCGTTATTGACGGAGTAAAGTGCGCTGTCTATGATTTGATCTTCTTTTCAAGTATTCTAGGTATTGTAAGGTAGAAGTACTAGTGCTCGACGCTGCACTAGTCACCGACATGGGCACTTTATTTCATGGAAATATAGGTTAAATTTGAACAACGAAGATTTTTCTGTATTCGAACATAATCCTTGTCACTTTGACATAAAGTGCCCATGTCGAATACTAGTGCAGCGTCGAGCACTAGTACTTCTACCTTAGTGTCACCTATTTAATGTTTTTTGATGACACTTTTTGGTACATGGAGATTTAATTCCTTACCTCCACCTTCCGTATTCTTGGCGTTCAAAATTTCAAACGGCTAATATCTACTAATAATACTGCCTATATGCAATGTATAAAAAAATAGGGCACAATAAAATAAAATGAACATAGATGCTTTAGCTACCGTTATATTTAGCGATAATATTCCGTAATTTACAGGTTGCGCTCTTAACAATTACTTTGGTACATCTTTGGTACGGTCGGATCTGGTAACTATAATAAGGATAAGTAAAATAGTGTTCATATCACAATACTGGAATGTATTGATTGCTTTACAAACTACTATTGCATGATTGGAGAAAATTTGTCATTCCCTTTCGCTGCTATTCGTCATATAGATGTCATTAATTGCCAACATATTCTCTACAAGACAAACACACTTGAAAGCATTTGATGACAACTATAATCGTTTATGGTGCTTTGTATATCACTCTGTGACGTCATTTCACGTCATTAGCATTAAAAAGGGTTTTTAGAGAGCAATTCAGATCAGTGTATAAGGACTAGTACCTATTTACTAAAGAAATATACATATATATATATACTCTGATAAGAGAAACCAGTGGTTAGAACAAATTTCTAAATCTAATAATATGTACTTGGAATACTAAAATGGACTAGAACCAATTTTACAATTAGGCTAAGTACATTCGCCATCAGATATATCGGAGCGGCTGAGGTGGTCAACGCCATGACAATAGAGGCGTGTTCAGATATTTGTGAGCACCTTGGCCGCGCGGATGTATCTGATGGCAACTGTACATAATAAATGCATTGCAGGCCTTAATCATTGATTATGTATAAAATTATTCTTAATAATTAATAAATTACATAAATACATCTTTGATATTTTGGAACTGTTTTACAGCGAGATCGACTGGTAAGTCAAAGTTGTGTGGGGTTAGGCGGTCTAGGCTCTGAAGAGCATCTTGAAATCCAGTATTAACAACATAGCTGGTCGACGAGTAATATGAATCAACCAGAGACCGACATTTAAGTATAATATTCAACCATAGCACTAGTTTGTGAGAATTTAGAGCAGCACAGACAAATGCTTTAAAATGAGCATCATAACTTCTCTTATAAGGTGTGTGAGAAGCTATGATACTGCCAATAGTGCTTAACAAACTTTGCTTATTGGAAATAGCATTTCCACCAACAATATCTAGGTTAAAACTCTGACTGAGTTTCCTAGCCGGTGTAGAATTGAATCGGTCACCATCATTGATGTCATAGTAACGCAAAATGAGATCCCATACATGTGTAGCACTAGATGATGATCTTCGGACAGGGAAGCAACCTATTAAAGGAACTAGAGAATTTGACTCTGGTCCTGTTAGGCCGTGTTGAAGCAAATCACGGATATTTACAGCTAAATGTCTTCTTACCGCTGTTGTTAATGGTATATCATTGATTACAATGCCACCTTCTTCAGACTCACTGTCATATGTGTCCATTATGTTATGATTCTGTCTGTTACGTGAGACTAGATGGAGAACGGCATCAATAGACATTTCTAGCTTTGCTCTGAGATTACCCCAGTGCGTGACAATAGTTGACGATTGCCTCTCAACTTTTCTACTTGAGTTTGGCGAACAACCGAACTGTGAAACAGTGAAAATTTGAATTAATGTACTTGCTTTTCTCATTAAATTAATAGTCTCTGTTCGAAGATCATCATTATTAGCTTTGTTCTTGTTAAATGTCTTGTCAAAAGAGTTCTGTGACTTTGAACTTTTTGGTTCTGGTGTTTTAGATTTAGAATTTTTCAGATCTTCATTTTTCATGAGTTTTATAAACTTCTGCATATCTTCGATATGAGCTTGTAGTTTACAGATGATTTCTTCTTTTGAGAGCTGTTTGTCAGCATACTGCCGGACTGCACAGTTGATCTGATGTCTCAACTCATCGGCACTCAGTGGCTGGTGACAGCCTTCTTCCAAACTGCGGTCTATTTCAGATCGTAAATGTTCTATAAGAGTTCTGTGCTGTTTGTCACTTGCTTCTGGATTTGCAGCAAACCTGTAAACAAGTAAAAATTAACAAATAACTCTGGAACAAATGTGACAAAACGTCCCACTGTTTGCCATAAGGATGAGATTTGCTTGTATCCTTATACAAATAACCTGTCAAGATATCCTTATGGCAAGCAACAAAGTGGGACATTTTTCCGGTTTCGGTCACAAATATTCACGATGAACACAAATAAATGCTGTTACTGGGATTCGAACTGAGTCACTAGCAACTAGGTTAGGAGACTGAGGTTGTAATAATATACAAAATACAAATATGTTTATTTCATTACTTTTTGGTTCTGGTGTTTTAGACACAGCAGTTTTTAGGTATAAAGGTTAGGTAGGTAAGTCGTCCATCTTAGGTATAAAGAGTAGGTAAGTATTTATCTTAACAAAGTGTAATGTGCATTTGATTGTACAAGTAATGAAAAATGTGCGGGTACAGTCAGCGTCAAATACTTCGTAGCAGTCAAAGTAGCCAAATAGTTCGGTACACCATATATTTAGTATGGTGTACCGAACTATTTGGCCACTTTGACTGCTACAAAGTATTTGACGCTGACTGTACAGCTTGCTGGGTTTAAACTAAATATTCGTGCTAAGGCCTTTGTGAGTTAGCTACAAACATTTCCAAGAGCCTTCTGTAGTTTAAAAAATCAGTTAATATCTTTACACAGTTTATTTTTTGTAAGAATAAATGTAAACAAATCCTATAGAGCCATGCTTAAGGATCCATGTTTTCAGTTGAGAATAAAGGCACTTGTGGCATCTTTCATCCTTATAGACAGCCAAAAAAGGTCAAATTAGAAAGGCATCATTTACCTTTCAAGTTCCTTCAGCTGTGTTTGCAACCTCTCAATGAAATGTGCCTGTTTGGTGCGCTGTCGACGTATCTTGGTTTCCAGCTCCACACATTCCGCGCAACTCGCCTCTCCGGAGCTCCCTTGCGGTGCGGCCCTCGCCCCGGGCACTCCTCGAGACGTGAACTCCTCCAACTCCTTCAACATAGCATCCCTCTCCTGAGGCGAAGCTTTCAATATCTGTCGCAAACGAAACTCCACTTGCGCCAGGTGCGAGGTCAAAGAAAACACGGAAGACGATAATATCTCTTGTTCTTCCTCCAATGCGTGCAATCTGTCCCCAGAATTCTGCTCCTGCATCTCGTCGCATAACGTCTCCTTAGGAGCCCCCAGGGGCTCCCGACGGGGCTCCTGCCAGATAGGGATCTCGCCACCATCATCATAATCGCTGGGACTATCGCTTACATCCATGGCTTTGTTTTGCTCACAATTTTCACATAAATCATAAAACTGCGGTGTTTATGTTTGGAAACATTTTGATTGGAATGTAAATAATCACATTTATTATGTGTTTTAATACAAAACTAGACTTTTCAGGTGCTGCAGCTAACTAAGCAGAAATTGAAACTGAAACCACACTGAACTGAAACATGAAAGAAAACGATTTACGTCACTGAAAATTACGGACGTCACTCGATAATTGAACGAACAAGTGAATGGTTTGAAGAGGTTTGAAAAAAGTCATATCTGTCCTATGACTAGTGAATGAAAGACTTTTATGTAATGTCAATAAAGTCGCGTTCACTATCCATTAATTTTTAAAGAAATTAAAAATGTTGACGATTTCTTAAAGGAAAATAAAATACAAGCAAAGTTTAATAACAATTTATCATCCATCATTCATAATTATAAAGTGTTTTTAAACTAAACAATTATGTCAAACGGCGACATCTAACGACAAAATTCTGTAATATTTTATGTGGCTCACGGACACGACATCGACATGACAGTGAAGTTGGAAGCTGAATAGACGCATACATTTTTTAATGTCTCTTGTAGATGTCACTAGTATGTTTCGAACTTGGAGGCCCAATAATCGGTAATTAGTCAGTATTCGGCAAGTTTCGCAATGTATTCTGTGTATTTGGCCGAATTATTCGCATGCATGCATTATGCATAAAATTGATTACCTAAATAAAGTTGTATACTTAATGCTTTTAGAAGAACTTGGCATTTACTCATCCAGATTAAATTTAAGTTTTCCCTTGATCAAAAAACACACGATTGTACATGGCATGTGTTAAATCAATAGGATGTTTTTGTTATTTGACGAGTGTTGAAAATTAAAAAAAATGTTCCCGAATCCCTTGCCTTTACCTACCCCTTATTAGGGCAAAGGTCTCAAAAAATACCACCATCGAAGATCACATCATCTTTTTTTTTTTTTTTGTTCTATTTTTAAGACTAGATAAGCGATGAGGCTTGAATTGAGGAATTGTTTACTTATCTATCTGTATTATGTATGTAGTGTAGGAAATTAGAGCGACCCGGGCGGTCTAACTATAATTACCTATATATTACTGACATAAATGGTACGTAATTATTTTTATTGGTATTTAGGTACGTTTGTAGAATTCATCCGTTTAAATAGTTATCGAAATAGTTGCATGTCGATCGATGTCCTTGTCGACAGAGTCGAGTGAAAAACAAATAATGCTAATTTCCATAAGTCGCATTCCTCCGAAATAAAGAAAATGCCTATACCTAAATTATAACCCACTGGAGATAGTCTACATAAACGCAAAATAATCCATATAAATAAATGAATAAAATAATGTTCCGGGAAAATCTTACACTCTATGCCCCAAATTAAGCAAATCTTGTAAGTACTTTGGATACGAGGCGACTATATACATACGTATATAGATGACAGTCATAACTCATGGACAATATTCGTTATAAAATAAACGCACAAATACCGGGCTTCGAACCCGGGACATCCTGCTTCGTTATGTGTCGAAAGGTGGCAGTAAAATTACGTCGCTACAACGTTTTCTTTGACAATACTCCTCTATTTCAAATTACCTTTGTTCATAGGCAGGGACACTACCAACTAGTTAGGTTAGGAGGCCAATTTGAGCAAGTGCTAAAATAATTCCTTATTATGGAGGCCAATTCAAACGTACAGCAAAATATGATATATAATAAACTATCTTTATGATATCTAAATGATGTCAGTCACTCGTGCGTCTCGCTCGAGCCAGTACATGTACGAACAAGTACGAGCAAAATGTAGGAGCGACTTATGCTACCTATAAATTACTTAGGGACGCCAATAGTTATTTGTGTCCCAAGGGAGGAAAAGTAGAACATTGCATGCCGCGTGTAAAATTATCACCCGAGCCGATGGCGAGGGTAGCAAATACGCGGGATGGAATGTCCTACGATTCCTCCCGTGGTGCGCTTACTATTTTTCTGCTCGACGGAGGCGGAAAGTGGCAACTTCGTTTAGCGCACAGCGTGAGCAAAGTTGACGCTTTCCGACCGGAGGGCAGAAAAAATAATTTTCTGTTGAATAAAACGAATAATACCTTTTTTTGCCTTGCAAAATGAAAAGAAATAGAAATCGGGTTCCATGGGGCCCTGCCAATTGCAGTCTCCATTATTGACTCGTCCCTGACAGCAGTTGTTTTTGTTTTTGACAGCATTAATTACTTTTGTCGGACGCAGGATAATTTATCGAACATCTAACTTCGATTTTCTAATTAACACTAGTAGCTTAATTATGCGAGAATAAACCTTATTCAGTAAACATTTTGATTGATTTTCGAGTAACAGGAGCATGGACATAGGTATGGTTGGAATTATCCGTCCGTTTTTCTTATTCGGATAGTTCTAATAATAATAGTATTTTATACAATCGTGATAAAATGGCAACGAAGCTAGTGAGGTACGAGATTGAAAAGCTTGATTATATCACTGTTGTATTTGTATACAATTTTCAACATTTTCTACGAGTCATCAAAAATCTGAATAAGTAATGAAAATTGGTAAGTTATTTTTTCTATCTTTTTTTTTTCTTTTACCTTTGTCTCAATGTAATGGAATGATTTAATGAATTGACATTATTATTATTTAGCTAATTACACGCTAGTTATTATTAGAAATTAGTGTTAGTAAGACTCGCGACATTTTAAATTCGATTATTATTATTATATGTTTATTGACATCCCTGCATTTTTTTTAAATATATAATATTTTAATCCGTATTATTATTATTAGTATAGTTATTTACATTGAATAACTACTATTAAAACGAATGATTGTAATATATTTTAAATTATTTTCGGAAGTATACGTAGACTACTAAATTTAGATATTAGGCAATTGGTAATAATATGTTTTGTAAGGTAATTTTAAGTATTTAGTTAATAAGGTTAACTTGCAATACCCTACTCAGGGTCCATGTTATGAAAATTTAATTTAAGATAACATCTGTATGTACCATGGAATGCAATTAATAAATGAAATAAGTATCTATGTAGACAAAAATACATAAACGCGCGAGCTCCAGCCCGCCCGTCCCCCGTTCTAAGCCAGGGTGGCGGCACGTGATTGTTCAATTTATTTTATAGTTGACTACAGCGTATCGAAAGAAATTTTATAGTTGAGTTGGGAGCTCATTAAAGATACGCAATTATAGTTTGGTATACGAAATCTTAACTCAACCATTACAGTCGACGAGTAGAAAACAATTGTATTATCCGAATATACGAATATTGCGGATTATTAGAAATGAAACAAAATATTTATTCCAATTAATATAATTCGTAAAACTAGCGCTAAAATAAGAGTGGAGTTGATAACGGCTGAGATGCTAGAGTGCTAAAATGCGAAGCATCTTACTTTCAATTTGTATGGAATAATCTTATGGGGAAATAGTAGTGATGCCCCCTCCCTTTTCAGTAAGCAAAAAAACCTGATACGAATAATAGTTAATATTGAAGAACCCGATAGTTGCAAGCCATACTTCGTAAAACACAAAATACTTACTGTACATTCTGGAAACTTGCTGTTCATAAATACACAGAATTTTACACAGGACGAGGCGACATACTCTCGTCCTACCAATCTAGACACAATTCAAGATTAATACCGTCACCTTTCCGATTAAAACTACATTTGTACAATAAATTACCTGAAGAAATTAAAATAGTATTTTATGCAACAGTTGTATAAGAAGGGTCAAAAAAGGCGAGTGGCGTGAGTTACAATGTGAGCCGGAGCCGAAGGCGTAGGCGAACATTGTAAAGGAATACGCCACGAGAATTTTTTGACCTACTTATACAACGTTGCATACAATATTTTTCCTACGAGTCAACAAAAATAAATCTTAATTTAGGTAAACAAATTACAGCAAAAGTATATAGCCAAGACGCGCGAGCGTACCTTGTTACGCGCCCGGCCCGCCCCGGGCCGCGGCCGGCCGGTCGGCGACACCTCCTCGTAACTCATGAGGCCCTGGTACTTGCTACTTGCTAAATTAATTTTTTGGACAGTTTTTTCTCAATTTTGGCCACCGTAGCCTACGTAGACTAACAAACAACGCTAAGCGGTCTTCGTAGTCTATGGGTGTTGCTATATTACGGGTGTCACATGCGTGTTTCTGACTTATGAAGTAATTATTTTTACTATGCAACCAAATGAATATTTTGCAAGTTGGCAGCAATGCACTTAGTTTAAAACTGTATTCGTTTTGGTTTTGTTAGGTTGGTGGCCGTTAATCGCAGTAACGTTATAGCTTATAAAAGCACAAGAGCTTTTATGAGGAATAGACAATATAGACTTTTCTTGAAATCTTTTATGTATGTTCTTATATTCGTGTTAATGAATGCATAAATGACAGATAACAGTAGAGGAGTAGGAAAAAGAAGAAAAAGAAAGTATTTTACATAAAACCAATTATTCTGTGAATGAATATTTAAACGATCTACTATAAAATGTAAATTTTAGTATAATAAGCTTGTTACAGTTGTTAGCTAGTGTAAAAAAAAAACATTTATAAGTATCCTTTAAAGATATTGAGCCTGACCAGTAATATATGATCACGCGCCATATTGCGGAATTTCATTGGAACTAATTGTTTCATACTAAACTGAACTGTCACGCTATACATGACAATAACAGCGACCTCTTGATAGTGGTCGTATGATTGTCTAAGACAAATTGTGCTTCTAATTTGACAGCAAATGTAATTTGGTTGTCAATAGTTGACGTTAATCCCAAAATATAATAAAATAAATAAATAAGAAATATTGTTATTAATAATTTATGAAGAAAAACAACAAATATTTATTTAAACCTTATTGCACATAATACAGAAGTGCAACAAATAAGCAAATCCCGTGTTAGGTTTACGGATATAATGCACACACTTCCAAATTATTGATAACCAAGTATAATACTTACTTACTCCGTTGGCTCAGCGACCCAAAATGAGACTTGGCCTCCGACACAGGACAGCGCCACTTTTGTCGGTCCTGTGCGACCTCTCGCCAATTGTCGACTCGAAGCTAAAAAAAAAAAGCTCGATAATGTTGTTAAAATCCCCCTACTTTGAGGGGAATAAATAAATAACTGGCAATATATTTTCGTGTGTGCTGAGCATAAAAAATAAATTTCATATGATCGTATATTTCTGGTCGGGCTTTACGATTGTAAGGCATGCGGGTAGATTTTGAAACATAATTTGGAAGTTATGTTTTATACAATTCGAAATCATCAAAGAACCTTTCCACATTATGTAGATTTCTCCATAATAACAAAATTCACACCCAAATAGCTTCAATAAAGCAAGACCCGACAATTTCGAGACTGAAAGAGTTTAATAACTGAATCCGGAGCCAGTTTTATGCTTTGAACAAAATTAAAAAAAGAGAAGAGCTTAAGCATATTTACATACAAACTACGAAGAGAGTTCGGTTGTAAAATAATAACTTTGCGATCCTAGAGCACGGTACTTTTCTATGAAATTCCATTTCAAACGTTATCTACTAAGTAAATCTTAACAAATCACTTTGATTTTGATGTCGATCGCTTCAGCATAATATATTCTAGGTTTATAGGTTTCGCTTTAACAAATAACATAGTTTTTCATTGTGTCAAAATGATGGAGAATTGTCTTTTTGTATGGACGATCACGTTGTATAATTCCCGCTTAACTCATTAAACCCTGGGGTTTTGGGCGCGGGAATAATTTCGTGTAGGTAATTATAACTTTGTTTAATGTAAAATAGTTCCCGAACTATAAACTAAAAATAGTTAGTAAGCTCTAAATGAGCTTAGAAATATTAAAATAGTTTCTGTTAAGCCCGGTTTCCACCGCGAACGAGAAATGAGCGAGAAATGGCTAAGCTGAGCGGGGCTCGTTTTTAGGGTTCCGTAGTCAACTAGGAACCCTTATAGTTTCGCCATGTCCGTCTGTCTGTCTGTCTGTCCGAGGCTTTGCTCCGTGGTCGTTAGTGCTAGAAAGCTGAAATTCGGCATGGATATATAAATCAGTAAAGCCGACAAAGTCGTACAATAAAATCTAAAAAAATATTTTTTTTGAGGGTACCTCCCCTACACGTAAAGTGGGGGTGTTTTTTTTTTGCTTCAACCCTACAGTGTGGGGTATTGTTGGAAAGGTCTTTCAAAACGAATAGGGGTCTTCAACAAACAGTTTTTGATAAAGTGAATATATTCGGAGATAATCGCTCCGAAAGAAAAAAAAAATGTGTCCCCCCCCCTCTAACTTTTGAACCATAGGTCCAAAAAATATGAAAAAAATCGTGGAAGTAAAGCTTAAGAAAGACTTAAATGAAAACTATAGCGGATATGATCAGTTTAGCTGTTTTTGAGTTATCGCAAAAAGTTTCCCCTTCATAGTAAAAAGACTTTAATTAGGTACTGATTATGCAAATTTGCCTATTTGTTTAACTGGCGTGAAAGGTACCGTTTCATCCCTTGGTTAACAATTTACTATACTTTAAGCTCCAGTTTAGCTTATTGTGACGGAAGAGTAACTACAGAACCCTACACTGAGCGTGGCCCGACATGCTCTTGGCCGGTTTTTATAAAATAACGTCGAGTGACACGGAATCAAGCGGTTACTATTACAGTTACAGTTTTTAACTGTTTGTAGGCTAGTGTAACTGTACATTTGCCATACAGAATGTAGGGGAGGGAGGCCTAAAGCGTGAGCCTCATCTATTTCTTTATTTTGCGTCTAGTTAACATTATATATCATAACTCTAGTGATCAGAACTTCTAAAAATTTAGGGTTTTTCATATAATCATTACATTCATTACACATACCTTCATACTTTGCTTTCCGCACTTAATTTTGCAATAAAACAGCGCTTAGCCGTTTATAGTGGGGTACCCGCTTTAAGCTCCTCTCCCCTATGGGTAGATTCACGTCGCGTCGTGTGAATGAAGCTGGCAGGTCCCAATCAGGATGCGAATGTGAATGTAATTTGCATTGAGCCAGTAGGCGAGAATACTCGCAAATAGAATCCTCCGCTTGATCGATATTTATTACGGTGCTAATCTGATTGGCTTCTTTGAGTTAGGGGGACTATTCTAAGAACAGCCGACAAACAGAGCGTTTTTATACGTCATTGGCAAACAAGCATACGGCCCGCCTGATGTTAAACGGTCAGCCTATTGACCTAAATAAGGCTGATTTATCTAGTTTGCCCTCTGATCAAGGCCAGATTGTCATCTGACCTCACTTTCTCAAAACAAAAATCTTTCTTAATCGGACCCTGGGCTTCTAAAGGATGCAACCGGAAAAACGTCAACATGATGATGGTGATGAGATGAGCAATGCATCAAATGACCATTTGAAAATTTCCTATAAAAATGCATAAGCATTATTTAATTCTGCAGACTATAACCAGTACATCATAACTCATACTCGAATGCCATCGAAGCCTCACTAAAGTGAGCAAAGAAGGCAACAAAGTAACAATACAATGGATAAAGGGGCACAGCGGATCAAGAGGAAATGATGCAGCGGATGAACTGGCCAGAAAAGGTTCAGAAACACCGGCACATGGACGCGAACCCATCATACCCATACCAGTATCCTACATACAAAACCAGCTAGACCAACATCACAAACAACTGCATACTAAGTTCTGGGCTGAAATGAAAACCACAAGCTCACCAAAATACTACTGAAAACACCCAGACACAAACTACGAAAAATAGTAGGATTAATTACTGGACATAACACATTAAACAAACACGTCCATAATATGGGTAAAACGGTCAGCCCCATGTGCAGAGCGCGTATGGAAAAAGAGGAAACAGCGAAACATATTCTCCTAGATTGTAAACAGGTAGAACTATACAGGAACAAATACCTAGGGACTCCGTGCACCCTAAAGGAGGCAGTTAGCAACCTAAAGGCACTGCTAGATTTCGTGGAGGAGCTGGGGTGGCTAGAGTAGTGCTACCTCGTTTTCACGCAAAATAGGCACAATGGTTGTCGAATTGCGGAAAAATACCAGCATAACTAACTAACTATAACCAGTAGGAAGTCCATTTCGTCATCCATGATATTTCTTGCAGTAATACAATTTGCAATAACGCTGCTGCAGTCTCTATACGAATGTAACCTTTAATATTCAATACTTTATTACAAATAAGGAAAAACCCATGCAATAGTGGATACACAGTATCAAATCAATTTCAACCTTATGCACCTTATTACTAACAAAACAAAAAAGTAATATAAAACATGACAAGAATAAAGACAATAAATAACACAAAAACAAAACTTTAAACTTTGTGTATCTTGTTACCTCATGCCTCTCAGAATAGCCCCTTTCTCTCATGGGGCGGTATTCCAACTCCTAACCGAGCGAAGATGAGACAAACCAGTCAAACGCTCAGGCAAATCTTCAACATCGCCTTCCTTTCATGTTTTCGCCAGGTTTTTATTTTTCCTAGCTGAGCAACTTTTCGAATCTCGAATTTTTGAAGCTATGTTTCTGTCGCGCTGCGGTGGGCGGGAGTGCGTGCGTGCGATAAGGACAACTGCAGCTTGGACTAAAAATCCCACGCAAAAAACTCAAAAATCGAGGTTTCGCTCTCAACTGTTTCCTCCTCCAAAACGCAACCAATCCTTATGAAATTTTGGAAACTGCAAGAGGAAGAAATTATCAATGCTGCTATGTTTTGATTTTTTGAATATTTGTTGTCATATTTGTATACTGCGCCTTTTTTTGCAGCCCATTGAATTGAGCCGTTTTTGCAATTTTCGAGGCGCTGTAAGTATCTTCAAAATAAAATAATCCAAAAAAGCAAAACATAGCAGCACAGATATTGATCTTATTTAAAAAGTTCATTGCTTAAAAATCCAGGGAGGAAACAGTCGAGAGTATTTTTATGGAAAAATCGCAACTAAGAATTCCTCTTAAAGCGCTGACGTCACCAGCCTTCTGCCTTCTGCTCCCTTTCGCCTAGCTCAGCGACCTCGTGGGGGTTCATTCCGAGCGGCTATTTCATACAAGTACCGAAGGATAAACGTGGTAAATTCCAGGGTGCAAGTTCCGAATTAGGAAAACCCTCAGCGGCGCGGTTTCCTTGTTCGCGGCCGGCCGCAGAGTACCTAGCTACCTACCTACCTAGCTGGCTACCTAGGGACGCAGGCGCCTCCGTCCACAACTGCACTAGCGGTCCACGGTACTTCCCCATCGTTCCCCATCTCAACCTGGAGCGGTCCAGCGATGCGACCAGCTAGCGCGACAGGGGAGTACCGTCCTGCCAAGGAACCAGACGGACTATTATTTAAATTCACGGACCTTTTCCACGGCTCTCGAACGGCAAAGCTTTTATTTAATTTAAAATAAAATAATTTATTTGAAAGCGTCTGGGTATTTTCTTTGACCACCCAGCCTTACCTGTTTCAGTGGCTTATGACCTAAATATGGCAATATTATTCTATGTAGACGAGGTCGCGGACAGAAGCTGGTGATCATATGAGGATTATTATTATGAATATTCGATAGAGTTTCATATCCAACGGCTTAAACTAAACCAATTATAAGTTAGGAAGTGATTAGAGACCCCGCTGACGTAATGGGGCATTAGGACAGATTACTGAAGTACCAACAGATACTTCACTTAGGTACATAGAAAAGAATGAAAACATGAGTTATTTTTTTCGTTGTCCATAAAGTCTTTTAAGCATGAAGACGCAATTGGACAATCCTTTTTGGAGTAAAGACAATTTTTGTATTCGTTGTCGATTTTTTTCGTCAGTCGTGGGATAAAAAACCGGACGCCTGCCTAATTAAAATAAATTAAATATCATTTATTTTCAGGCAACTATGGCCCATATATACATACCTTACAGACTAATATACATACAATAATAAAAATCTTAAAATATAAATATCATTTTGACGACGCAGTTTTCCAATGAAACCAGGCGGTGACTTGCCCCCACAACATGGGCCCCCACAAAAAGCGACATCTAGGATGGCTCAAGGGCAACACCGGTGTGAGGGCTGAGGGAAGAGAGGTGTCACTGGACATTAAACATGGCATTTAGCCGACTAACCACTTATGTTTCCACATAACCCTCGAGGACGCAACTCTTGCGCCTCCACTCTGGGCAGGTAGAGAATCCTGTCACACCCACCCACCGTCGGGTGACACAACTCCCCAGGAGCTCTCGGGTACGTGGGGCCGCTACTCCCCAACAGCTCATCACAAGCTGCCCTGCGTTATTTTTTAACTATTACTCTCTATTCATTTTATTATCTTATACCTTTAAACGAGCAATTCTTGTATATATATATTTCAGGGATCTCGGAAACGGCTCTAACGATTTCGCTGAAATTTGGTATATGGGGGTTTTTGGGGGTAAACAATCGATCTAGATTAGTCTTATGTTTGGGAAAACGCGTGTTTTCGAGTTTTCATGCGTTTTTCTTTCGACGCCGAATATTGTCGCTAATTTCGTGTTGCAGGCCACTGTCCGTCTGGTTAAGACGTAGCGGGTTAAGAAGCGGGCGGCAAGAAACAACCAGTGTTACGGGTTCGAATCCCGCCCGGTGACTAACTTTTGTTTTTTTTAATATGTTCAAGCTTATATATAATATTTTAATTTTTATTGTTATGGACAAGTTTAATTTAGTAAAAAAATGTAGTTAAGATTATCACCTATACAACCACTATATTACAATAAATAGTTATAACCGAGCAAAGCTCGGTCGCCCAGGTACTGTATTAATATTAAACGACGTTCAACCCGCCTGAAGGTAAGCGGGAAGATACTCATCGTAGTGGTCCTCTTAAGGGGCCCGCTGATTACCAGTTCGTCGGACGATATCGGCCTGTTAGTTATTCGCAAAACCTCACAATCGCGAATAACTGACAGGCCGATATCGTCCGGCGAACTGGTAATCAGCGGGCCCCTTTACTTTCGCGCCTCACGGCTTGTCGGGCTAGCTAATAGATATCCTAACGCGGTACAAAATTTTCCGAGAGTTATGTACAAATATTTTAACTAAAGTTAAAAGAGATACGTAAAACTCGGCACACGGAGCTAAAAGCGTATCGTAAAAACGTTACGAGTACGCGACGCGTGAAGTTCTGGGCACCAAGCGTCGCGTAAGCGTAATCGTTTTATAAGTGAAATCTCATTAGTTAAAATCACGGCGCCACTGGCGTCAGATGTCTTCGGTGGATGTATAGACGATCTTTCCTTTTCGCCAGATGAAGAAGATTTTTATAGTTTGATTATGTCAGAAGATTAGTTTTTTTTGTTTAAGTATTATGTTAAGCATAGTGTCTACTTTCTTTTTGCATTGGCTAGGTATATCTCTATTAATTCAAGATAATTATGATTCCAAAGTTATTCTTATTTTAATATCGGTTTCATGTTAGGTGCACGTTTGAATTGCCCTGTGCCATAACACCCAATGAAAACTCTTCACACAAAAAATGACTTTTCACGAGATACCGTAGTACCGCAATTTCTTTTAACCAGCTCGTGTTTTCCAATTATAATTGAATGTACGAATCCAATTAACAAGTTCTGTACTGTTCTCTGTTTACGTTCATTTTGGTAATAAGTGCCTATTATTGCACTTAATGAGTTTTTCTTCCAATGTCAGCTTCCTTCAGTCGGTAACTTAGTTAAATAATCCGGGCTAATTAGGTCTTAATGCTAGTTGGAATTGAGATGATAAGTCAGATAATTCTAGGCTTTTGATGTTTCTTGGCGTTGGTGTGTAGTAGGTATTAGTATCTAAATACCTAGATATTCAGGTAAAACCACCTATATACACGGTGCTCACGAGGAACCCGCAAGATTTTAACCACGTACTTCTGAGGCCAAAAGAAGGAAAAAATGTTATGAGTTACAGTAAATTTCGCCAAAAAAAGTTTTTTTTTTCAAATTGTGAACGTATTTGTACATAAAAAGTTAATGTTATGGTAAAACTGGCACTGAAATTTTTTTTTTACGATTTTAAAAACTAGTTCTTGCAAAGGTTACTTGTCACTTTTTGACATCTATCAATAAGGATATTTAGACTACGCCCCATAATGGCATCATCGCAGTCAAAAAGGCGTTTTGCACTAAGTTACGATAAGATGTTTTTTTTTTACATTGGTATTAACTCTGAAACTAGGCGAAGTTCAGAAAAGTTTATATGTCATTTTAGTCTCTAAATGTGATCAGTAATACACTGTCAAAATCTTTCGGTTTCCTCATGTAGCACCGTGTATACTTCGTTTTTTTAGCATTAGAAAGAACTCCACAGAAGTAAGCGTTCAGTTTTTATCAGGCTCTGTATTTTTATAATAATGGAATTATTTAATGTAGCATGGTCAATACTTATAATTTACTTCTAAATTTTACCACAAAAAATGCCAGATTTGAAAGTTCTTTCCAGTGATTAAAAACCGTAGTATAACTATAGTCAACTAGTGAAAACTCTGCTCCACAAGTTCAGTGTGAACTTAAATATCAATAGCAATGTTAATTATGATTATGTCTCCGTTATTTCTTGCATTATTGAATATATTTTGCCCTAGAACTGCGTCATTTCAATAATGTTTACACGTAAACGAAGCAAAAATGAAAAGAATCGAAGAATCGAGATGAAGAATGTGTATTCAAAACTTTAATTTCATTAATTTCAGTGATTGTACACTTTTGTTTGTGTTTGTCATTCATTCAACGAACTTTTGTTCAACTAATTTCCTCAAAGTTAACTGGAAGACATCCCATAGAAAAAGTTCGCCTTTGTTGTATTTAATTTAGTATGTAACCGTGTTTTTATTTCTATATACAATAAAGATATACATACATACATACGAAGCTATTCAAATTATTTTTGACGATACTTGAGAGATTTTGGATCTAAAAGTACATGTTTGATAATCCATTTAGCAATTTAAGTAGCATTTTATAACTTTTATTAGTTGGTTCTTAAACTTAAATAACAAATAAATAAACTAACTGAACTGCCTATATTTTAAAACTTAAAATAAACCTATAAATAAAAAATGCTCCCCAGGTCGTCACTGTGTCATGGTGCCCAGAAGACTGGCAGCGTTACCGTTTGATGGCCAGACCTTTTCTGGCGGAAGTACCAGCCCTCTGGTCACCAGAGGCATCCACAAGGCGCTGGGATATCGCTTTAAACAAAGATTTGGCGCTGGACCCCTACGACGCCAAACAGCGCAAATATGTTACGTAGCCTTCGCCAAAGACAGCATATTTGCGCCGCTTTATTTGTTTCGCCGTTGACGTTGTGGCTACATTTTATAACTCATTTCCTGTGCAGTGATGTCACGAGTAGAAGCGATTGTATAGTTTTCCTTGATTCTTATTTCAGTATGAAGCACTGGGGCCTTATTCGACATGCACAACTGTCAAATTTCGCGTCCACATCAAATCAACACTTGATTCTATCGCATGTTGATTGTATCAAGTGTTGATTCTATCAACTGTGGATATTATCATTTGGAACAATCAAAACTCATTCATAGAAAAAATAATCAAACTAAAATCAACTTTGTTTATTACTACTATACAGTTTGTAATGGCCCTGAACTCGAAGTGGATCGGTTTGATTTGATTGTCACCTGACTGTGGATTGCTAATGTCAAATTTTGACAAGTGTTGATTTTATTGCTAGACTTTATTGTCTATGGGCTTGGGCACCATCTTGGATTTTTTGACGTACGACAGGGAATACCCTTCCTTTCATACAATATATGGCATAGAGTAAGGCGTCTTTTTTTTTTAAAACATAACTTTACAAGAATCAGCGACATCTTGTATCCGATAGTATAAGTAATGCGCTATGAATAATGCGGCGGCGAGTAGTGAAACTATACCTGACAATGTCAATCAATTAAAAAGTGACCACACAGTTGATGGTCGATAAAGGCGATTATTAATTGAATTTTAACGACAATAAAGCACTATTGACATGCGATCTTTTTGTTGAACCCACACCTACACGTCGAATAATGCTCGCTCCACATATTCTCCTAGAAACGCTCAAAATTGTAAAAAAAATTGATGCAATTTACTCCGCACCCAGTCTCAAGTTGCTTCTAAACCACGTTCACGAACCAAGTTGTAACCTAACACATCTGTAAATATAAGGCATATGATTTAGAGATAAAGTCCGTTTTTTTTAAATTACGAGATGGTTCATGAATAACCTTTATTACTATAAAAATAATACTACATTTGTCAAAAAAAAATTCTGTATTGCGCTATTACATAATGCATAAAATTGATATAAAGATAGGTACCATAGTAGCTCGCTCACTTGGTCTATCAACAACTATTTTAATGCTCTTTGTACTCGTATACGCGACCCCATTGTATGTACAGTCGCCATCAGATATATCGGAACGCATGTATGAGGTCTCAAATTATTAAGATAAGACCTACTGTCCTGTCTATATTACTTACCAAGACCTAAGTACCTATTATTTATATGTACCTACACAAAGAGAATTCCTATGTTAAAAGGAGATTAAATACATATTTTGTTATTCAACTACAAATAAAATAATTTATCTTTTTCAGTTAACACATTTTTTTACCGATTTCTTTAATAAAATAAAACATTAAAGTATTATGTGACTATATTTCATTGTCTTCGGTGTAGATTATTTACTGATGTTCCAATTTCCTGTATCAGTTTGGTACCAGGAAATATAAAAACTACACCTCTTCAAAAACTTTGCTGGTAGTTCGACATCTGTAAGTTTAAATATAAAACATGATAAAAACACTTAAGTCAAAAACGTATACATAAAATATTTGCCCTATATTCTGGTCGCTCGGTAGGGTGCCCAGAAGGCTGGGTGCATTTCCGCGCTGGTTAACAATGCTGATCCTCTGGTCACCAGAAGCCTAAATAAGGCGCTCTCATAGAGCCACGCTAGTGCCCTACAGTTTCAAATTCAACCCCAAGTGCCACAAATATGTAGTTAAGGGTTTAAATTCTGGATCAAGAACATGGAATACTATTCGCTAGTAAGGCCATAGGTATTAGAAAAAAATAATAGTAGGAGACGGCCGTGGTCATGGTAGGTGGTACAGGTGGGCCAGGCAAGCTCTGAAATTATGCACCTATTTTACTATAACTTTGTTCACCTGTGTATATTTACTGTTTCCATGATAATCATTTTTAATATGTAGCCCGTGTAATCGGGCTGTATAATTGGTCTCATATTTTTTAACACAAAATCATAATTTTAATTCAATAATTAATGGTGTTTTACATATTAATCATTAATGTTTAATGTACCTATTTTGCAAAATTTTCTTGCATATAATAATATTGTTTACTTCAATTGACGTGTTTATTATTTTCGTTACTATGTCAACGTTAATACTTAAAAAATTATAACGTGAAGGTTGAGTCCGCAGTACAGTTACAGTTTACGTACATAGTGGCATTAGCACAGTCGGATTAGGACCAAACTCGAAATGTCTGAACAGTCATGAAATTTGGTATGTATATACGCCCCTTAAAGACCCCTTTTTCATGCCCACACCATTTGACATTTGGGGACCTCGAGGAACCGCAGCCATCTTGGAAAATGTGGACCATCCAGGAGAAATTCGCGTTTTACTCTAAATCTACGTTCTTTATTCAATAATCGTGTAAGGCAACATTCAAGCTTATAAAATTCTACATAAAATAGTTTTAGACATCTTTGCGAAAAAAAATGATCTTGCTGTAAAAAATACTTGCTAAACCCAGATTTAGCCCTTATACCCTTTCATGGGATATTCTCTTAATAGGAAACTTGGAACAATAAAAATTCCACTTTTAACTATACATTTGTACATAATCTACCCCAATATCAATATTTTACTTGACTGCAACTTAACCAGAAAGTAGGGTTATGGGTATAAGTACTGAGGATTCAGGACACCCTGTACCTTAGGATACTGGACGGATTTTTTAAATGACGTATTATTTAGCCCTAAACTTTTTTCTTCCGTTAATTTTAGTAACTTTGTATTGCATAGCACTTGTATACTAACTGTGGATCTACTGATGTCTGTTTTACTGTACTCCGCTCAATAGTTTAGGCGCTAGAAGAAAAAATATGATTTAATATTCGGAGTCCTCTCAAGGCGGCTGTATTGATTTTTCTTTAATAGAACAAGTAAAAGTAGGTTGTGAATGGCAAGAGAAATCTAACGATACGTCATTTAAAAAAATCCGTCCAGTATCCTAATACCTAGCTACTGGGTGTACTGAATCATCAGTACGTACACCCATAACCCTTCTTTCTGGTATAGTCACAGTAGAGTAAAATGTTAATATTGGGGTAGACCACGTACAAATGTATAGTTAAAAATAGAATTCATATTCCTCCGAGTTTCCTTTTAAAAGAATGTCCCCTGGAAGTGTATAAGCGTTAAACTTAGATTCAGCAAGTATTCTCTATAACAAGATGTATTGTTCTGCAAAGATATCGAGGACTTTTTTGTGTAGAATTTAATAAGTTTTAATGTTGACTGTTGTGTTGATGGTACACATTTTCCAAGATGGCTCGGATTCCTCGAGATCTCCAAATGTTAAATGGTTTGGGCATGAAAAAGGGGCCTTTAATTTATATACATAATAAATTTCATGACTGTTACAGAGATTTCGAGGTTGGTCCTAATCCGATTATGCTACATAGTGCGTCCGCAGCAAATTCGGTTCTCCATACAAATGTAGTTACGCTCTCATTTTAAAATGACTTGCTAGATTGCTCTGAAACTTTGTACTTATAATATGATATGGTATGTCTATGCCTATAATTAATTTAAAACATAAATGTGAAATGAGAGCCAGTTAAGTTCAATATTAAGAATATGAGTCGTTGTTGATTCGCCGACAACGGAATTGAGATCTATATGGGTCCCATGTTCTGTGCTGTGTAGAAAATCCTGAAATTATAAAAGATTTGTCTTGGCTAGTTTTTACGTATAGGCTACGTATCACCGAAACGTCACAAACACCACGAAGGTTCGGCTTGTACGGGCCGTCGTTTTTCCTATATTCTTACACGCTGCGGAGACCTGGACTATCCGAAAGACAGAGGAAAAGACGATAGACGCCCTAGAAATATGGTGCTGGAGGAAAATGCTGGGGATATCCTGGACCGAGTTTCGGACTAATGTCTCCATCCTTAAAGAACTCCGTATCAAGCAGCGCCTTTCGACTCTCGTAAAGACCCGCATACTCAGTTTTTTCGGTCACGTCTCGAGGAGGAACAACGACTCCATAGAGCGTCTAGTGGTGCAGGGTAGAGCAAACGGAAAAAGACCGCGCAAAAGGCCACCTATGCGATGGACTGACCAAATCAAATCTGCCATGAAGGGTCCCCTGAACGCATTTGCCAGAATGGCCCCCAACCGCGAAAAATGGCGAGAAATCGTACGGCAAGCAACATCTGCGCCTGATATCAGCAGTTGACCACGACGCTCTGCAAAGAGTACAACGACAAAGAAGAAGAAGACGTATCATATTTGTCTAAAATTTGGTTTGTTGGTACACACACAAGGGATAGTCTCTAGCTAGGTACGGGGTGCCACACTCGTCACCGCGACGGCGATATTTTTTACCTTTTACCTAAAAATCTCAAATTTGTGTACGGGCTCAGCTCCTGTTTCGTCTTAAGCCTGAATTTAACAGATTCTGACTCACAGGCGGCTTTGAGCATGCTGTTGCGTTCGTTTTCAAATTTTGAAAAAAAGAACTAGCCTAACAACACAATAAATGCTTGTTTTTCCGCATTCTTCACTATATCTCCCTGTCTCACTACTATCTGACCTTCTAACCCAGAGGGGAAAATATACCTTATTGGGGCTACTCCATCTTCCTCATGATAATTATATATTTTACTTTACTGTAAAGCAATCGGTACATGTTACAAGATGCACATTGTTAAGAGCCGGGGTTAGAACCCACGACCATTGGTTTTAAAATGAAGCTTTGTATATAATTTGTATTTTTATAATAAATCTGTTTTCTTGTTGACATTTTGTGGTATTGTATTGCTTTATGTTAATTGTCAAGATAGTTATTTCATCCTGGACAATTGTCACATGCGTCACATGTACGTTTTATGATAGATCTACATCGACGCAACTGCATGTCATTGTCAAAGAGCATATAATCACTACGTTTTAAGAGACGGGACTTCCATACTAGCGAGTGGAATCAGTTTGTTTCGCAAATCATTACCAAAATGTACGACAAAGAACCGTCAAAGAACCATAGTACCAACATAAGCGATTTAAATAGTGTAGTACGCTACACGCTTACGATTCTTATCGATATCGATAAAATGGGGAGGGTTGAAACATAGGCTCCTGTCTACAAATTTTGTACTCGAAATCAGGTTAGCATCGAGTCCACATTTAAGTTGTATGTTATATAGTGGATAGTTCTTAATTGGACTACTATCTGGTCGGGCTTAATGTGGACCCGAATTATTTTAATACAGTTTTTAAGCCGTGTTTTTTTATTTTATTAAATGCTTGATTTTCATAATTATGTGCACATACATGTTTGAATAAATGTAACTTTTCTATGGGAAAATGTATCAGGTCTTCGTTCCCAACAAATTTGGCCCACTGCATGCATCAGAAAACATACAGCCTTGGAAAAGCATGACTTTATCTACAGTTTATATTCCATGTGTTTGCTAATGAGATGATCAACTGATTATTTCGCGCTAATATGCATCTATAAATCATGTTTTTCGGCATCCAGTTATCAACAACCCTATATCAATGCTTTAACTTTTTATGTATTTATATGTCTGTTAATCATGAGAACGGGTCTGGCCTTGTTGGCAGCGACCCTGCCTATGAAGCCGATGGTCCCAGGTTCAAATCCTGGAACGGGCATATATTAGTGTGATGAGCATGAAT
This sequence comes from Cydia pomonella, assembly GCF_033807575.1. Lineage (NCBI taxonomy): Eukaryota > Metazoa > Arthropoda > Insecta > Lepidoptera > Tortricidae > Cydia > Cydia pomonella. Next base: position 3,092,877 of record NC_084717.1, on the reverse strand, counting down.
ATTTGTTCCTGAGACATGGGTATTTTCTATGTATTTATAAATACTTATAAATTAGGTCTATGTACATATATATATACATTATTGCACAAACTGACTTAGTACTAAAGTATGAATGGCATGTGTTGTGGGTATATATATATATATATATCGTTGTCTAAGTACCCACAACACATGCCATTCATACTTTAGTACTAAGTCAGTTTGTGTAATAATGTCCTATAATATTTTTTTATTTATCATAAAAACAGAGATTAATTTTCTTACATTTTAGGTTAATATATTAAATAATCACTAGATAAAAAAAATATGTTAACTAATGACCATTAATGCATAAGTAATAGATAATTTATGCATTATTAATCTTCGACGAATTAATTATGGTCATATTGCATGCTAGTTCTAAGGAAATTTCACATATTTAATTTAATTATTTACACTGATATACAAATAAAACTAGTTATCGATAGTTATAGTACATCCCTAGTTCACAACGAAAAATAATGTAAAATATCTAATTTTCGATGTGTTTATAGCCTGCTGACCCAAAATAAAGTCAAAAGTATCTAAAGCAATACTTACCAGTCTTCATCCAAGGGAAATTTCGCCATAAAATCCCTTTTTTCGTGATTTTCTCGAGTGGCTCGCTTGCCACATATTTCACACTTAGTAAACCGTTTTCTCGCTGGCATTGTAACAAACTCGCTCTTTGCTCTGATCACGGTTGACTATTTTCGATTTTTGCACTAAATAATAAAGAAATTACACGAAATACCCGAACAAAACATTGAAGCCTTCAAAACAAACAAAGCAATTAGGCTGACAGTAGACTTGATGTAAACTTGACAGAATAAATAGCACTGACGTTTTCTTTTTCTTCGTTGGCAATGATTTGCGAAACAAATTCCATACAAAACTTTTTTCTTCCTAGTTGCGTCAGCCTGATCGGAATTTGGCAGCTAACTCCATCTTGCGTCCAGTAGAAGAATCAAAATCGTACAGGTAAAACTACTCTCTGCCTTAGGATCCCCTTTTAAATGTCATAAATCCAAACATGGCAGCCATACCCATCGACAAAAAAGTCTACCGTTGATCTAATTTCATTTGACAGTTAACTAATACGTATTCGACACGCTTATATTTGACAACTAGAATCCTGACTAGAGCTGGGACTGCGTACCAAAAGTACGTCTCTGTTACTCGTACCAAAAGTACGTCTAAAATACCAGTTTTACGAGTATGACCCCCAATAGGCAGTTTACGTATTTGCCGTGCTTAGGCGTCTTACAAATAAGGATTATTTATACAAATATCGACTTATTATTTCGGTAAGGGTCGGAAATATGGTGACGTTTTGAGTGAAGGCTATGAATCTATTGTCATATTTTTGTTATATATTATTACATTATTTTTAGATACAACAGACACCCAGACGACCATCTGTTAACAAAATTTTATTTTACCTAAAGTAACGGTAAGAATGGAGGTACGAGGTGATAAAAGTTTCATATTTGTTTTATTTCAGAAATCAAAGTCCGTACTTTTAAATACTCGACAAGCTAAAAGTAGTCTATTACAAATAACCTGTTCCAAAAACTATTCCGGTACAACGCCCCGCCTCTAGTGTGGATATTGTTCACTGACAGGTGGTGATAATAGCAATTCGACAAGTCACAATATTTCTCACATCAAATGGAAATCAACACGAAACGTCACTTTTAGCATGTCGAATAAGGGCCCTGGACATTGGTGAATTATCAAAATAGTTTGACCTACACCATACTGGTGGGAATATTGAAATATTGACCCTATACCTTTTGACTAGAATGACCTACTTTAGCCTCATGTTCATTTTGTATTTGAAATATAACGCCTAGCACTGAAAGTAAAAAGAATTTACTTACTTACTCTGTTGGATCAGCGACCCAAAATGAGATTAGGCCTCCGACACAAGATATTGCCACTTTTCTCGGTCCTGTGCGACTTCTCGCCAATTGTCGACTCGAAGTTCGCGCAGATCCGCCTTCACCATGTCACTCCAGCTACCTGAGGCGTCCGATAGGACGTCCTCCTGCTAGGCGACCCAGGTACGCTCTTTTCACGTTATGATATTCATCCATTCTCTCAAGGTGGACCAACCAAAAGAATTTACCTATTGATATTGATAGATGTTTCACAGGATTCAATACGGTTTCAGTGTGCACGTGACATTTTATTGACATAAAAGTAAACTCAATTATTTTGGTGGGTATTTTGATAATTCACGGTTTATAAATATCTTAAATGCTTGTCAACCGCCATCTTGGTGACATCAGCTCGTGGTTAACTTATTTGTTTCTGCTCATTAATGTTGTTTAATGTGTAAAATTGATAGCGAGTGCGGATAATGAAGAATTAATCTTGATACGAGTTTCACACTGGAGCCAACGCTACGCCAGGTTACCCACGTGGCCTATTCTATTATAAAGTTCAGCTATCGCTTTACAAGAGCCAATAAAGAAAATAACCGTACCAGTGTGGGCCTAACGTTAATTAGAATTGACCTATAACCATTACAAATTGAACTGTAACCTTCCGTTACGGTTTACGGTTCAATTTGTAATGGTCAATGGTCAATTGTTATTAACGTTCGGCCATCACTGAACCGTACACTATCTTGTACTAACCGTACAACATTTTTCGTACACTCGTATATAGCTTCAAACTCCTTGACACTGGCTAAATAGTCCCACTGGACTGAATCCATTCAATTTTTAAAAACTGAACTGAATATGAGTAAGTCTACTACTGTACTCGGGCAGTAACTCAACGACTGCTGATTTCTGGTCTATTGACGTAGCTGTCCAACTAGATTCAAAGACGTGTCTTATTTTTGAGATTTTTATTAAGATCAATTATTTTGATAACTTCACGGCCTATAAATAACTTGAATACTAGCAGGTCTACTATAACTCAGGATAAATCTGTACACCAGTCCAGCTAACAGTCCGCCGAGCATTGGTCCGCCCCAATAGACCCAGTTGGTAGAAGATTTTAGGTATATTGACGTTGCTAGATGTCCAACGGGGTTCAAGCTTGCTTTGTATTCTGTCACTGCGCAGTGAGATGCTGCTGCACTGGAATGAAATTAGATCCATTTATTATTGATCAGTTGATCACGCGCTGTGCGATTTCATTGGATTTGTTGCGAACGCTCCGGCCGAGGATATATTATTCCCTGCCGGATGCTCAAAAGATGCCCAGTGGACGTACGGTAGTAGGGAGTTCAACAAATTAGTGTACAGGTTGCTAATGGGCTGTAATGCACATGCGACATTCCTGGATTTGAAAGCACTTTTTATAAATCAGTTAAATTGACGCTCTTTAGAGCTGACGACTTTCTACACGTGCAGCCTGAGGGTGAAGTTTACACAACAAGCCTATAACGCATTGGGCGTTCAATATAATAACATCTTGAGGATGCTGTTGCGGCTGCCGAGGACTGCAGTGCGTCCGACATGTTCGCTGAGGCGCGAGTAGATGACTTTTTTGCCATTAGGCGGAAAAGAATCGCCTCCATGCTGAGACGGGCGCGCGGCAACAGCAACAGTCTTTTCAAGGTGTTGGCCGAGCGCCTCGACTGCCCGGTTATAAAGTTTTGGGTGGAGGTAGCAATTGGGAGAGCTAAATAAAGCATGACAACCTGCGCCCCTCCTCTCCACATATTTTAGTTTTTAGTTATAATTTCTTATTTATATTTTTCTCGTAGTACCAAATTAACATAGTTTTAAGTTTATAATAATAGTCGTTATAGATCAGTGATCTGAAAAACGGTTTTTATTTTTATTTTATTAATTTTTAAGGTCATGGTAAAAAAAAAACTTCACTTCACTTGTGCAACTCCATCCATGTTAGCATAATAATGCCTATATATTAGGTAATATGACATTCATATTAGGTAAATTATCATATTTATTAAGTTTTCGTGTATCAATGGACATACACTTCAAAATACGTACTTTTTTTTATACTACGTCGGTGGCAAACAAGCATACGGCCCGCGTGATGGTAAGCAGTCTCCGTAGCCTATGCACGCCTGCAACTCCAGAGGAGTCACATGCGCGTTGCCGACCCTAGCATTACACCCCCCCCCCCCCCCCACCCCCCTCGTTGAGCTCTGGCAACCTTACTCACCGGCAGGAACACAACACTATGAGTAGGGTCTAGTGTTAATATTTGGCTGCGGTTTTCTGTAAGGTGGAGGTACTTCCCCAGTTGGGCTCCGCTCTAGATCTGGAATGATATCCGCTGTGCTGTGCCCTAAGAATAAAAACATACCTGAGACCGATGGCTAAACCGGCAGAACCAACACCCCGAGCACTCCTCCTCGGATCCGTCACGCTCAGAGCCACCGACACCAACAAAAACGTCTCCAGCACTTCCAACCCAAACTCCGACCGCTCCATCCCCCACCGATCCCCCATCTTCCTCGAACTTATCCTCTTGTAATCTTTCATAACAATCCATCGTGCTACCATTTGGCCTAACAACGCTCCAACTATTTGGACGACTACGTAGCACAGAGCAGGGACCAGTTTTATATAATTGCAAATTAACATTCCAAGAGTCACAGCTGGATTCACATGTCCACCAGAAATATGGCCAGTATATGCTATGATAGAAGCTAAAAGTAATCCATTCGCTAGTGCGAAACCAACTGCAGATTTTATTTCATGTATTCCTGAGAGCGAAATTGTTATCAATAGAAATGTCCCTATAAGTTCTGATAATAATCTCCTCAGTATATCCCAATTTTTGAACTCGTGTAGTCCTATAGCTTTTAATATATCCATGGTTATTGAAATTTTCACTTTTACTCACATGTGACAACTCATTAAAGTTTAATCTAGTTGGTTTGCATACGTTCGTTTTGAAACTAACAATTTAAGTTTCATTATAATATCTTTACCTGCCTAGACATCAAAACTTGCTAAGCCAAATGCAATTATGATTAATCAAAGTAAAGGTTCAAATCAGAATGGAATGGAAGACCTTTTTATAGGCCTCTGTGCGCCTAGAGGTCAAAATGATAAATGTAGGTTAAACCTGAAAATCATTTATAAACAGGACCATTACTTATAGCCTGTTTTTGTTTTCTTCTACTTCTGACAGCCAGTCGTGATCGTGACGTCAATTGTACGTGCTTTAAAAAAATTAATCTGTGTGTGTTATACACTTTTTTTTTTTCAAGAGAAAACTTAAGTGGTAGGTATACATATTTTTTCGCCAAACTGTGGACAGTTTGTTGGCGAATAGTGCGCTCCAAAATAAAGCTAGCAATGTTGTATCATACCTACTCATACATTATACAAACTTATTTTAGTAGGTGAGTACTGAGTTAAATGATTAATTTACAATTACAACTAACTAGTATTTAACTAATACGCCTAACATGGCCTAACTCACTCTTTTCTGCTTGCAATTCTGCAAAATTATCAGTCAGATATCTGCTACTCATATAGTGAAAAAGTTACCTATATTGATGGCAAATATTTGTCATCTGTTCTTACAGAACTGCAAGTGGGCAGTGACATAGGTATACTTACTAACAGGCCAATTCGAACGTACATTGACATCAGAGTGATTTTATCTTGCATTTCACTCGTACCTAATTGTCCGTAGGTACATGTATTGGCGCAGGTAACACGCACGATAACTAAATAACATGATTCAAATTGATTCTAATGTCAGTGTACGTTCGAATTTGCTGTAACTGTCATCCGAAGTACCTACCTATAGATGACGCTGTACGGCTCCGATATGTTTCGAGTTGGAGCAACTGGAATTTGCGTCGAAGCTACAACATGTACTTATTACGTAATTGAATTTAAACTGTCATGATTCATACTAACATTTAACTAATTCTACGGATTCCACTCATGTGTTTTTAGTAACGTGCGACATGTTTACTGTTTATGTGAACTGTTAGTGCTTGAGAAAGGAGACCTAGGCTCTCCGAAACATGTCGCGCGAGTGACTAAAACACGTTACGTGAATCCGTAGAATTAATTAAATTTATTACGTAGTCAGGTTTCTTATTAGTTACTTCAGTCTCTCTAAAAAAAATTGGAGGTGACATTTTGGCTGTCTGACTGTGACATTTTTCTATGGGAGAGTAATTTTTTTTCGCGATGTCTGGATTTGTCCAGTAGTAAAAGTTGCTCAATATGACCTATATATTCAGCCCGTAAATAATTGCAGGTGACTAAATATACATCCTATATATTGAAACCTACCGACGATGTCACCTTGGGTCGGTTGAGACTTCGATTTTCGTTTTTCGTGTCAATTCAATTACATTACTGTATATTTGTTTAGGACAGGCTCTTTCTCGATCCACTGTGGTCACATGTGCCGTGGGAAACACGTAGTTGTTTAGGTACATCTAGGAATAGCTTTCTAGTCCCGATGTCCTTTTTCAAGGACAAAATTCTGGTGTGCAGTACTAATTTGATTAATACTTACAGTAACATTTTTGTTTGGCACTAGTTTCCATGGCGGAAAGAATGTTTAGTAAAGTTAACTTAAAAAGTCACTTAATTATACGTTCCCTAATAACATTTGAAGGTAGGTAATTAATGTACGTAATTTCAATAAACATGTCCGGTTAAATTTATGGTGACGGGTTTGATAGACGACAGAGATATTTGAATTTCACAATTTACGCGTCGCTCGTACAATCCAGCTGTAAGTGGGTGCGAGACTTTGAGAGATATCAAAATTAAATAAGACATAAAAGTTCAAATTCCGCTTCGGGTTTGGCTACAAAACTGTCCTCGTTTTTCAATTTCGTTTACTTACTGAAAGTTTATTACAAAGGCCGTTTGAAGCTAATACAAAAGTAATTGAGTTTCTTAATAATGTTGCTTATTAAGATTGTTGAATGAATATTCAGAATTTGGCAATTTTCCGCTCCTATAGATATGAGGTATTCGTTGTATGGCTACGAAATAACGGAAATTTTTCTATGAAATTCTATTTCGGGAGAAAACGGTTTCCACTTACTAAATCTTAACAAATCACTTTGATTTTGTTGTCAATCGCTTCAGCTATATATTCTAGCTTTATAGGGTTCGGATTTTTGGAAAAAAAATAATAATACTAGTTTTTCATTGTGTCAACAATAACATACTAAAAAATCAAGGAAAATGGAAAATATTTAGAAGTGGAAAAACGTTTTCTCTTTTTATGGGTGAACACGTGGAATACTTCTCTCTTAATATAAAATTCACGGGCACTTCCAGAAATTGGGTTTAGAATTTCGTAAATATCGCATTCGTAAGAATGAAGATAGTTACGATACGTGGATGGACAGATCTACCGTCTTAAGGTGTAGTAAGTTTGTGTTCCTCTCACTCTCACTGCACTGCGTGTGAGCGAGATAGAAGAGCGTACCCAGAAGCGCAGATATTATGTTTTTTTCTTCTTCTTGACAACTAATCCCAAGATTTGGCGTAGGCACTAGTTTTTACGAAAGCGACTGCCATCTGACATCCCAACTAGGGCCTGTTGGGATTAGTCATTTATTCATGTGATGAACACCGATATTTGTTCCTGAGTCATGGGTGTTTTCTATGTATATATCTATATACGTATATTTATCTTCGCCTAGTATTTGCCTAATACGCATAGCACAAGCTTTTGAAGTTAGATTGTCCCCAAATTTTTGAAGTTATTTTCATATTTTTAGCTTATGTACAAAAATTAATAAAAAAATTCAAGTGCGTATAAGACCTATGTTCGTAATTTTTTTCCATCGAGTGAAAGGCAAGAAATCAGGTTTCGAATCGATGAAGTTACTAGAGACAGGCCTCAAGAGTGCTAATAATTTTTTGGCAACCGTAACGTGATCCAAAAATGCTTTGTTTCGAACCCGGGACCATCGGCTTCATAGGCAGGGTCACTATCCACTTAGGCCAGACCGGTCGTCAAAAACTTACAAAAAATTTAAATTCAAAAACATGATTGACCTGACGTTGAACGATTTGTCAAAAACGGTTTGTGCTATTATTGCAGATCATTGCAGTATCTCTGTAGCTTAGGTACCCAACATGTCATAAATGTTTTAATATTATTCAACATACGTACTTAAATGAAATAGTTCACTGTCAGTCATATTTTAGATCAGATTTTCCTCATTTGCTTTACCTACCTAATGCTCTTCTATCGGATATACGACCATATTTCTTTTTATCGCCGTCAGCTATATTAGCTCTCCATCCGTCGTCGTAGGTCCCTTGGAATCCTGAGTATTTTATTCTCCATTTTCCTCCCCTACCTGCCTTCCTCTCCTGGTTATCTTAAACGTAAATACACTTTCATCATCCCCCGTCCAGGATGTGAACTCCGTTCCTCCCGTTCTCTCAATCTCTCCAATCCTAACAACCTTAGGTAAGTAAGTGATATTAGAAAACCAAGAGATAAGATTAGATTGTTTTTGTCGAAACTTGTTTCAGAAATTATAGTTTGTTTTATTATTATTTCCTTTATTTATCTTTTTCTCTCAGATTAGGCTTTTCACAATATTTATATAAAAGTAAAATATAAAAACACTTACAAAACAATACAAAAGATATAAACACATTATTAAAAAACCTAACCTAGGGTGCCGCCAGCAGCGGGGCAGGGCCCAAGCTGCCGGTGGTTAGGGCTGCAGGGAGAGGAACCGCCGGACTATCCGCGCCGTGTCCAAGATCACCGCCTTCTGCATCTATTCATCATCTATCATTATTATTAGTATTATTAATCATTTATTTCAAATAACAAGGATTTATAATACATGGTTAGTAACATTATCTTATTATCTACTACTATTGTTTTTGTATTAATGTAGAAGTACCTGGGCGACCGAGCTTTGCTCGGTTATAACTATTTATTGTAATATGGTGGTGTATAGATGAATTAACTACATTTTTTTACTAAATTAAACTTCTCTAAAACAATAAAAATTAAATATAAACTTGAACATATAAAAAAAAACAAAAGTTAGCTCCCCAGGCGAAATTCGAACCCGTAACACTCGTTTAGCCGTCCGCGTCTTAACCCGCTGGACCAGACGGACAGTGGCCGGCAACACAAAATTAGCGACCATATTCTGCGTCGAAAGAAAAACGCATGAAAACTCGAAAACACGCGTTTTCCCAAACATAAGACTAATCTAGATCGATTGTATACCCCCAAAAACCCCCATATACCAAATTTCCACGAAATCGTTAGAGCCGTTTCCGAGATCACAGAAATATATATACAAGAATTGCTCGTTTAAAGGTATAAGAAAAGTTTGTGTAGTATGTGCGGATTACATTTGTGTTTTGACGAAGCATGTGACGAATTACCTTTGTATTTGATTATGAATAAAATGTTATCATTATCAATTGAAAACTCATTCAATTGTCACTTGTAATAAATTATTTGTAAAGCTCTGGATTTCTGGAACATTACTTATTGACCCCGATACGGTTTAGACATACATACATTGAATATATTTTTTGGCCGCATTTTCGTCTGATAATTTTAATAACAATATTTTTATCAACTTTTTTTTTTATACTACGTCGGTGGTAAACAAGCATACGGCCTGCCTTATGGTAAGCAGTTACATGCACGTTGCCGACCCTAACCCCCTCCCACCCTCGTTGAGCTCTGGCAACCTTACTCACCGGCAGGAACACAACACTATGAGTTATGGTTAGTAAATTTCAACCAAGTATTTACATTATTATAATTAAGTTATTTTAAAGCTTTTTCCTGTAGCTCGCATTATGCCGAAAGGTCTTAAACGCACTTTAAAACGTTGTAACAATTTTAGTTGAAAACGATTATGTATTTCTGTTGCCGCTATAACAACAAATACTAAAATAGTATAAAATAAATATTTAAGGGGGCTCCCATACAAAAAAGTGATTTTTAGATAATGGTACGTCCGTGTACAAATTATTTCGAAAGACCGGTGGCGGGCCGGATAAAATCCTTTTGCCGGCCGGAGCTGGCCCACGGGCCGTATTTTGCCCACCACTGATCCAAATTCTAAGTTTTCCGCTTGGCATAGCGAAGTCGGCACTGAATCTAATGAGGTCAGTGTGCCGCACGATCGATGTTTAATCAGTTAATCTTACTAACGAAGCGGGATGCAATAAAAACTAAGCATGTATGTATGTAAAAAAGTCTCAATAATAATGAGCCAACCAATAGAATATTTGTTTTTGTAGAATTTATGAATATCCAAGATTTAAAAGTAGGGAACAAAAACTTACGGGTACTTTTAATATCCAAAAACAAAGAAATAAACATACATAATAAAACTTACTAACAACTTAACTACAGATAAAAAATTTGGCCCAAATCGCCGTCAATGGGCAAGGTGCCTAGAAGGCTGGCCGTATTTCCCCGCTGTATGGCGATACTTATACGCTGTGCGAAATAGTGGCAAGCCCTCAGGTCGCCCGAGGCCTCTATTAGGCGCGCCGACAAAATCTTTAAAAAGCCGACGCGCACTTGGCCCCCATGGCGCCAAGGTTACAACGCCAAACGCCGCAAACATGTAGCTGCTTCCTAGTGCTGCATATTTGCGGCGCTTCAGGCTTTCGGCCGAGGATGCCGCAGCGCCAGCGGTAACTTTGGTGCTCGGGACATGGGACGGTGCCAGGGTATCAACGCATGTAGTGTCCCAAACTAGCGGCCGAACCATGCTCCAGGGCACCAGTGTCATTCCGTCGGGTCGTTTGCCATCGTCCCAGCTAGACCGCTGGGATCAAGTACTGCCGGCACTCTGGCACTAACAAGGGCCCGAAGGATGACATCATTGATACGGCGTGGCGGGGGATTCTTCCAGTAGGGAACATAAAATCATTTTATTAAATATTTAGTGAAATGTGTCCTTAAGAGTCCGCAGCAAGCTCGGTTCTAGTTACGCTTTCATTTTTAAAATATTAGCTATATTGCTTTGAAACTTTATACTTACAATATGATGGTATACTTATCTATGCCTGTATTTCTTTAGTTTATGTAGGCCTCAGATACCATAGTACAAAAAATACAACGGATTTAAGTTTTTCATACAAAACCTGTTTTTGCTCTATTGCGTTTGTTTTATAAGCTGGAGCTATATAAACTAATTAGTTTGTAATTACAGGCATAAGACAGGTAGTGCCGTAACCGCGTGGTCTATTAGTCAGGGTATGGCGAAGGATGAATTAACAATAAATCAATAAAAAATTGAACTTGTTTTGAAACTACGTGCCAGTTGCCACCTTAGGAAAGTTAGAACCAGCGATTGATAATAAACAAGTCGTCGAAGAAAACAAGACCTAAACTTTGACGAGTTGCAATTGGTCCGTTATGAGTATTGCGTGTTTTAATAGTGGGGCCACTTTTACGCTGACATTTTGTTTGACGTTAGTCTTCTATGTTTTTTCGTTCGCTGGTTAGGACAAAGCGGAATGGCATCTTCACGATACAGCAAACCTAATTGGAGAATTAGCTTACAGAATACCCTAGTAATAATAACGCTGTCGTTTATAGTTCGTTTCATCCACGCAAAGTACCTACAATGGTTGTCAACTTGCGGAAAATGCCCAGAAGCACTAACTAACTAACACTAAATACTTGAATAATTAAATATTATGGGAGAATCTTACACAAATCGACCCACGCCCCGATTCGAAGAATGAGATACAATAACGATAAGTTCTGGTTTAGATAAGTTCTCATTTAGATATCGTTTGTATGTCGTATAATTGACAGAAGCAGCTCGATTCGGGCGACCAATTTCACTTTGACGTTAGAAATATCGTAGATAGATTTTACTGGGATCACAGCGGAATCGAAATAAACGTCAATTTTGACATGTCGTTTAGTTATCGATCTTTTAAAGATCTTTTCAATATCTTAAATTCGGGCCGCCAGTCTCGCAGTAAGCTCAATAAGCTTGTGTTGTGGGCACTAGGCGACGATATATATAATAAATAAATTTTATACAGAAAATACCCATAACTCAGGACCAAATACTCGTAACTGCGATGAAAAGACAAATTGCCCTTGCCAGAATTTGAACCCGGAATCTGCTTCGTGGGCAGGGTCACTGTCGACTAGGATAGCTTTAGAATTATAATGGTAGAAGCACATATATAAGGTCTTTGGATTATTTGTTAAACTAATAATTTTGCTGTGTTTGTTAAGTGATTTTTAAAACACTTTGCATTGTTACAAACATATATCATGCCAATAAAGCAAATCATTTAAATCAAATATATTTGAAGAAAAATAAACTCCACGTGAAAGTAAAATGTTGAGTTGTCTTTTCTTTCAAGCCCTCAATTAAATACACAAATCCAATTTCCTCATGTCAGAGCCAGCTATCCTTAGTTCGATTTCGATTTAAGAGCTATCTAAAAATACCCGTGTTTAAGTATTGTTGAAGATTGTACGAAAGCAAACGGATAAAACTCTACACTGAAAAAATACCATTTAAAACAATTTAAATTACATTAATGTCTAATGCTTCAACAGTTCAACATGAGAATATGAGGCTATCGAACAAAACAGTAAATTTTACTGTTCCGAAAAGACACTTTTACTGTTTTGAGTACCAGCTAAAATGTAGTGACTGTTCGTTTTTTTATGGAGGATAGGCAGGCGTTTGACAACGATCACACCTGATGGTAAGTGATGATGCGGTCTACGGTGGAGCACGCTTACCTATGAGATACCTATTTACCCTAGCCTTGAAGAGATTCAGATTGTACTCATACGGAAACACAGACTCGGGCAGGGCATTCCACTCCTTGGCAGTTCGCATAAGGAATGTTGAAGCGTATTTTCAATTCTTAGAAATGTTCAAACAGTTAATGTTACTGTTTTGTATTCTACTGTTTTAACATTCGTTGATAATTATTGTTTAAAGCAGTTATCTAAATGAAAATAACTTTAACGTGGCTCGATAGATCATATTTTTTTCAGTGCTGTAAAAAACGTACATATGTAATTCCTTTTTTCAATAATTTAAATTTTAACATATACCTACCTATTATTTCTTTTTTACCCAAAACTATATTAAACACTTTAATTTGATACCTTCTGTTATAACGAAAAAAAAATTATAGCAACTTAAGCGCATTTTTTACGGCGTAAAAACGTAAAATTTTCTAAATTATTTCCATACATTTCGGCAACACTTTGTATTATGGACTTTCTTTAATCTCATAGTGCTACAATACGAGATAACCAACACTAAAACATACGAATATAAAAAAATAAAATAAACACTGGAAAGTCAGTCAGCCAGAATACCTTAATGAATTTAAATGTTTAAAAACAAGTTAAAGTCAAATATTTCATGCTAACCTTTATTCTCAAACTTCGATTCCCCTCTGTACACAGGCAGCTGCCCGCAAAGTTTGGTAATTTGCGTGTCCCGACCTACCGCCCTTGGATGCCAATTTAACTTTTTCATTCCTTTTACTGAATCTGTTTCGAGAATGTTTTGTTGACAGCTGTAAAAAACCTCTGATTCTACACAGTTAAGGGTTGAACCAGGGGGAACGAAAGTGTTCCTTTCGGGCATTTTCGGTTTCATTCTGCTCATAAATCTCATAATACATGGAAATCGTACCAAAAAAGAGGTGTTGCCTTACATTAAATGAGGTAGTTCTGTTTTTTATATATGTTATTAGTGATGAAATAATAATGACAAATCCAAGTTTTCGACCTCGAAAGCCCTTCGGATTATTGTGTGTATAATATACAGGGCCCTTATTCGACATGCTAAAAGTGACGTTTCGTGTTGATTTCCATTTGATGTGGGAAATATTGTGACTTGTCGAATTGCTATCATCAACACCTGTCAGTGAACAATATCCACACTAGAGGCGGGGCGTTGTACCGGAATAGTTTTTGGAACAGGTTTTTTGTAATAGACTACTTTTAGATTGTCGAGTATTTAAAAGTACGAACTTTGATTTCTGAAATAAAACAAATATGAAACTTTCATCACCTCGTACCTCCATTCTTACCGTTACTTTAAGCAAAACAAAATTTTGTTAACAGACGGTCGTCTGGGCGTCTGTTGTATCTAAAAATAGTGTAATAATATATAATAAAAATATGTCAATGGATTCATAGCCTTCACTCAAAACGTCATAATATTTCCGACCCCTACCGAAATAATAAGTCGATATTTGCATAAATAATCCTTATTTGTAAGACGCCTAAGACCGGCAAATACGTAAATTGCCTATTGGGGGTCATACTCGTAAAAGTGGTATTTTAGACGTACTTTTGGTACGAGTAACAGAGACGTACTTTTGGTACGCAGTCCCAACTCTAGTCAGGATTCTAGTTGTCAAATATAAGCGTGTCGAATACGTATTAGTTAACTGTCAAATGAAATTAGATCAACGGTAGACTTTTTTGTCGATGGGTATGGCTGCCATGTTTGGATTTATGACATTTGCAAGGGGATCCTAAGGCAGAGAGTAGTTTTTTCTGTACGATTTTGATTCTTCTACTCGACGCAAGATGGAGTTAGCTGCCAAATTCCGATCTTAGCGTTATAAAAATAAACCGCAAGAACCATGACAATGACATGCAGTTGCGTCGATGTAGATCTATCATAAAAACGTACATGTGACAATTGTCCAGGATTTAAAAAAATCTTGACAATTAATAAATGTCAAAAAGACTGATTTATTATAAAAATACAAATTATATATAAAGTTTGATTTTAAAAACAATGGTCGTGGGTCCCAACCCCGGCTCTTAACAATGAACATCTTGTAACTTGTGTGCAAAATATCATTTAACTTTTACCAATTACTTTTCGGTTAAATAAAATATCACGAGGAAGAAGTAGCCCCAATAAGGTATATTTTCCCCTCTGGGTTAGAAGGTCAGATGGCAGTGAGACAGGGAGAGATAGTGAAGAATGCGGCAAAATAATCATTAATTGTGTTGTTAGACTAGCTTTTTTGTTAATATGAAAATTGACGCAACAGCAAGCTCAAAGCCCCCTATGAGCCAGAGCCTGTTAGGTGCAGGCTTAATTGGCTCATCCGAGGGAAGCGGAGTTTCGGCGACTAGCTGGTTGCGTCTGCTTATCGACTTCTTCCAATTCACTTTTACATCAACTCCTTATAAATTTGTAAATTAAGGTCAACTTTGTAAGAATTAATACCTGTGCCATACTATAAATTGGACGATATGCCTAATTAATTGTTATTAATGTTGAATTTTTAATGGCGTATAATATAAGACAGCGGTCGTATAATGACTGAGAAATTTGGATTTTTCTGTTTGAATAAACAGCAAACTGGAGACATTGAGATTAATTATAAACTTATTATTTTAGGTGTTATCAAGAAAAAAGGTCTTAACAGATTTATGAATAGGCATTGGCAGAAAAACAGGCGTCAGACCACGCATAATGGAGGATTCTATTTCTTTTATCATGTAGCTATATCTATATGACCTCTGCCGCCGACTTTTTCACCCGTTGGCGCCTGTGCCCAAATCCTTCTAAGACCGAAGTTTGCTGTTTCCACCTGTCCAATAAGCTGGCACATAAGACCCTCAGAGTTAGATTCCGGGGTACAGCCTTACAACATAACTATTCCCCAAAGTATCTCGGTGTTACACTGGACAGAAGCCTGACATACCGATTGCACATAGAGAAGCTAAAAAGTAAAATAAGGACCAGGATATTTTAATTACGATACATAAATAACTACTAAAACATGTTTTCTGCAAGAAATTAGTTATCTTATTATATTATAAAATATTTATTATCCATCTGTGATGTTTATTTCTTGTGAAGATATCGAAGTTTCGCTGTGTAGCACTTATCGATATATAATATGATCAAAATCGACCCGTCCACATCCCTAAAAATCCACACATACACATTTTTACGCACATATACAAAACAGTATAACCACCAAAATGGCTACGGCTTGAGTATTCAAATTTGTATTGAGAAAAGGCAACTATATCCTGTCTTTATTTGCCTCTCTATCGCTCGAATATGCAATACGCATGCACTCTTCGTCAAAATCGGTTTCAAACTTTTTCGACTGAGTACGCGCAATAAACGCCTAGTAGTAGTATTTAAATGTTTACCGTATTCATTTAAAGCATCGTAGGACAATGCCGCTATGTAAACTGTAAGGTGGGTCTTAAATTAGTGTGAGTTATTTTGGCACCGGACTCAACCTTCACGTTACAATATTTAAAGTATTGCGCTGTCATAGTAACGAAAATGATAAACACGTCAATCGGAGTAAACAAGTAACTAAATGATGCAAACAAGAAAATATTGCAAAATAGGTACATATACACCGTGTTTTTATTGAATTGCGTTAACTTCGGGGTATTGGTAAGTACGTTTAAGGAAACTAAATGGCATAGTTAATTTGCAAGAAAAAAATTTTTTTTTGTTATTTTTTTACCATTTTTATTTTTATAAAAAGTAACTAAATGTTGCATATAGCGTTGTTGTAACACGGGCATTACATTTAACTCAACCAAACAATTGAAAACTGTGACATATCAATGTCATTTCGAACGTCGATCGTCCGAGATAGTACTTACGTTTAGTAGTAAATGTATGAACTCGCACTAAATACTAATCAATAAGTAAACAGGCCCTAAGGCAAGTGTACACGCTCGTAAGGGCCTTATAAGATAAAAATTAATGATTGATTATCTCCGAAATGGAGGTAATTAGAATATCGGTGTCTTTGAGAAAGTTACTTAATTTAAGCTCAGGAGTGCACCCTCGAAATTAAAGCAAATCAAAAAAAACACGGTGTATATGTACCGATAATTATTTTGTGTTAAAAATATGAGGCAAATTATACTGCCCGATTATACGGACTACATATTAAAAACGATTATCTTGGAAACAGTCAATAGGTGAACAAAGTTATAGTAAAATTGGTGCATAATTTCAGGGCTTGCCTGGCCCACGCATGATGTACCTACCTACCACGACCACGGCCGTCTCCTATTACTATTTTTTTCTAATTCCCTAACTAGCGAACAATATTTCATGTTCATAGTCTAGAATTTAAAATCTTAGCTACATATTTGTGGCGCTTGGGGTTGAAGTTGAAACCCTGGGATCCTAGCGTGGGTCTATGAGGAAATGTCAAAACGCCTTTTAAAGGTTTCTGGTGACCAGAGGCCTGGCCTATATTTCAATCGGCGGATCAGCATTGTAATCCAGAGGGGCAGCAGCCTTCTGGACACACCACCGACCGACCAGAATTTATTTATAAGTTTTTATCTTAAGTGTTTTTATGATATTTTATATATAAACTTACAGATGTCGAACCACCAGCAAAGTTTTTGAAGAGGTGTACCTAGTTCCTGGTACCAACTGGAAACTGAAACTAATAATATACACTCAAGAAAATGAAATATAGTCACAGAAAACTTTAATGTTTTATTTTATTAAAGAAAAACGTTAAAAAAATGTGTAAACAGAAATATATATTTTTTAATTCGTAGTTGAATAACATAATATGTATTTAATCTCCTGTACATAGGAATCGTCTTTGTAGGTTTATATAAACAATAAGTACTTAGGTCGATTTAGGCATCAACTCATCACACCAAAATTTTGTTCTAACCGGTCACACCGCCAAAAGCAGTATTATTTGTTTCAACCCGTCACAAGTAGATTTAGTTCTATTAGGACACATCGTAATTTTGTAGCTATTGGTCAAACTGCAAATCTGTTCCTATTCGTCATCCCGTCAAACTGTTCTAACTAGTCACAAGGAGGATACCTAAAAAAAATTCACTACCCGCCAAACGTGTAATATAGACCATACAGTAGGTCTTAATGGTGATGGCGACTGTACAATGGGGTTGCGTATACATACATAGTTGGTGATAGACCAAGTGACCGAGTTACTAACAGTTATATTATATCTTTTTTATAAATAATGTAATAGCGTAATTTTTGGAAAAATAATAAAGGATTCATATGTTCATGAACCATCTCGTAATTTTTAAAAAACGGACTTTAAATCATATGCCTGAAAGATGTGTTAAGGTATACTTACAACTTGGATCGTGAACGTGGTTTAGAAGCAACTGGGTGCGGAGTAAATTGCTTGAATATTTTTAGAATTTTGAGCGTTTCTAGGAGAATATGTGGAGCGAGCATTATTCGACGTGTAGGTGTGGGTTCAACAAAAAGATCGCATGTCAATAGTGCTTTATTGTCGTTAAAATTCAATTAATAATCGCCTTTATCGACCATCAACCGTGTGGTCACTTTTTAATTGATTGACATTGTCAGGTATAGTTTCACTACTCGCCGCCGCATTATTCATAGCGCATTACTTATCCTATCGGATACAAGATGTCGCTGATTCTTGTAAAGTCATGTTTAAAAAAAAAAGACGCCTTACTCTATGCCATATATTGTATGAAAGGAAGGGTATTCCCTGTCGTACGTCAAAAAATCCAAGATGGTCCCCAAGCCCATGGACAAAAAAGTCTAGCAATAAAATCAACACTTGTCAAAATTTGACATTAGCAATCCACAGTCAGGTGACAATCAAATCAAACCGATCCACTTCGAGTTCAGAGCCATTACAAACTGTATAGTAGTAATAAACAAAGTTGATTTTAGTTTGATTATTTTTTCTATGAATGAGTTTTGATTGTTCCAAATGATAATATCCACAGTTGATAGAATCAACACTTGATACAATCAACATGCGATAGAATCAAGTGTTGATTTGATGTGGACGCGAAATTTGACAGTTGTGCATGTCGAATAAGGCCCCAGTACAGGGAGGGAACTTGTTATAACTCGCATCTCTTGTATATCTTTGATGGACCACGCTTGTCCTCTGAATCCACAGCACTTCTTTTGCACCCAGCGTATGTGGTAGCATTTCTTCGTCAACCTGATCAGGCAGGTCGAAATCTTCATCTGATGGTGGATCATCAATGAATGGTTTTTCTATGTCGGCACACATCTCCGGTCTGGTATATTCTCGCAGGATTGACCATTGCTGTAGTTGCAAACAGCTGAGCATTTGAGTCCTGCTTCCCTGCAACCAAAACTGCTAGTACAACCTTTTTTGCAGTTACAGTTAACCTTTGAGAAGCCGTAGAAACTATTTGGCTCACTAAGACTATTAAGATTATATTGTCAATTAATTGCAAATTTCATCTTCTTGAAAGTGTGCATAGTGACTTTTGCCGTAACTCCGGTTCTCGGTGTTTTTTTTTTTACAAAAACTGAAAAAGTCCTAAAATTTAATGGGTTTTCATGTACTTTACAATGATCCCAAGGGCTTTCGAGGTCGAAAAATTTGATGTTAGGTAAAATGTACCAATTCCATGGACTATCAAAATTGCTCCGAGCAATTATTAGGTTTGGCTCAATTTGACTTTCCTTTGCGTGTAAGATAATGACTTGAATTTTGACAACACTATATTTAGTGTCGAAAGGGATAGTACCATGCATACGATTGGGACAGCATGATTCGGCCCTGAATCGCTGTCAAACTTCGGTTTTGTAGGAAGTTTCTCTTATTCTGTGGTTGAACTTCGTGAACAGTCGTCGGCAGAAGCTATGCTGGAGACGTGTTCAAAATGACTACTCTTGTTTTTTAACCCCAGATGCAAAAAAGGGGTGTTAAGGCAAGATGGGGTAAGAATAATATAGTTTTGTTCGAAACAAGATAAACACTATGACGATTACATAAAGTGTTATTATTGTTCCCGTGTTCGTCTCACCCCATCTCACCTTATATGTTTGACGCTAATGTCTGTCTGTCTGTCTTTCTCCGTATCGTAGCTCTTTAACGGATAGGCCGAGTTTTGGTAATATTTGAAGTCGGTTTTATTTTTTGTTAAAAAGTTTTATATTATTTTTTATTTTAAACAATTTTTCCGCAGCGTTTTATTGTAAATTCAATAGACATACTGGCACCGTCCCACCTCGAACCGACTAATGTAAAAGCGGGCGCAGCGGCGGAAAGAGCCGAAATTTTGAAACGTAATAAATATAAGAGCCTCGGTAGAGAGTACCATTTTGTACCATTTGGCGTTGAAACTCTAGGTCCATGGGGTACTAGCGCGCACAAGTTTTTTGCAGAAATCGCGCCACAACTTCCTCCAAAACTTAATATTTTCGGGGTCAGTTTTGACAAAATATCCCAAAAATTGGCACAAGCTATTCACGAAAGCGACTTCCATCTGATATTCTAATCCAGTGGTGGGCATAGTACGGCCCGCGGGCCAAGAATGTAGAGGAAGCAAGGCCATATTTGGTTGGATAACATTTGCTAATTACTTACAAACTTACTTAACAATGTTGGAGGGTAGAATAACTTTTCTGCCAACAAACTGCTATGCAGTTTGGCAGATAAGTGATCATAGCCGATGTAACTTCTCTTTTATAAATAAAAAAAAAAAAAAAAAAAAGTCAATTATTGCTACCATCATACCCAAAACATTTTCCTTAACATAAGTTGAATCATAATTGTACATTCTCATTTATTTTTACGTGTGAGTAATGTATGACATTATCCTGTTCTGATAATATATGTGCGTTATTTGTACCATTTCTGGCTGGAGTATTTGCTGTAGTGGTCGCACGAACAACATCAAAATGGGGTGCGGTGAATCTACGGTCAAATATTTATTGTTTGTTTTCAACTTGGTGTTTGCGGTAAGTCCCTTTACTTAATTAAAAATAGCAAAAAATTCAGCCTATATACCCCACCTATAGCCCCACTGCTGGGCACAAGCCTCCTTTCTAGCCTCATATAGCCTTTATAGGGTTTCGTAGTCATCTATGTCCGCCTGTCCGTCCGTACGAGGCTTTGCTCCGTAATCGTTAGTGCTAGAAAGCTGTTTGTTATGGATACATAAATCATGCATTACGACAGAACGGTAAAATAAAACTATAAACAAAAAAATTAAGGGTATTTTTTTTGCTTTGACCCAATAGTGTGGGGTATTATTGGATAGGTCTTTCAAAACGAATAAGGGTCTCAAAAACTATTCTTTGATAAAGTGAATATTTTTGGAAATAATCGGTCCGGAAGAAAAAAATATATGTCCCCCCCACTCTAACTTTTAAACCATGGGTCCAATAAATTTTGACAAAATGGTAACTACGCAACACTACATTGAACATGGCCCGACATGCTCTTTGCCAATTTTAACTTTAATTATATATTCACTTTATTTATTACATTACATATGAAGGTAAATTAATGGTAGGTACTATAAATGTGAATAGGTAATTATTAAATTTAAAATTTAAAACTAAATAAATCTGAAGTCTCCCCTGCACTATGGTATCGAAGATGTGGGCAGCATTATCTCGTTGAATAGTTAAATGCGAGGAAGCTGCGAGCCTTTTTAGTAGCTGAGCATTTTGACTATTCTTATCTTCTTCTAATTAGCGTTATCCCGGCCTTTGCCATGTTACGCTTTCCTACTTGGCTTTCTCCAATTAGCACGATCCTGGGCGTCCTCTCGTGTGAGCCCGTTTACGCTCATATCTGCTTTCACGACATCGAGCCATCGCTTTTTTGGTCTGCCGTGGGGTCGGGGGCCGTCAAGGGCTAGGTGAAGGCATATGACAGACAAACGTGTCCTAACCACCGGGGGCGATATTCTTGGAGCTTCTCCGCTACGTCATGGACTGTGAGGCTGTCATTTTGACTATTCTTATATTAAATAAATATTAAAAACCTGATTCTTACAAGTCTGGACTTTCTTGGGTTTATTCTACTATAGAATCGACAGCATTTTCCATACTAAGTAATATCTTAATATGCACTATAAAGGGTATAGTATAGACACACTACTATCTTATACCTTTAAACGAGCAATTCTTGTATATATATAAATATATATATTTCTGTGATCTCGGAAACGGCTCTAACGATTTCGCTGAAATTTGGTATATGGGGGTATACAATCTATCTAGATTAGTCTTATGTTTGAGAAAACGCGTGTTTTCGAGTTTTCATGCGTTTTTCTTTCGACGCAGAATATGGTCGCTAATTTCGTATTGCCGGCCACTGTCCGTCTGGTCCAGCGGGTTAAGGTTAAGACGCGAACTGCTAAACGAGTGTCACGGGTTCGAATCTCGCCCGGTGACTAACTTTTGTTTTTTTTTTATATGTTCAAGTTTATATGTAATTTTTTAATTTTTATTGCTTTAGACAAGTTTAATTTAGTAAAAAAATGTAGTTAAGATTATCACCTATAGACCACCATATTACAATAAATAGTTATAACCGAGCAAAGCTCGGTCGCCCAGGTACTATATTAAATCTACTAAAGAAACCGGCCAAGTGTGAGTCCGGCTCGCGCACGAAGGGTTCCGTATGAATTATCTATAAAAACGGAAAAAAAACTCACGTTTGTTTTGTTGTATGGGAGTCCCTTAAATATTAATTGTATTCTGTTTTTTAGTATTTGTTGTTATAGCGGCAACAGAAATACATCATCTGTGAAAATTTTAACTGTCTAACTATCACGGGTCATGAGATAGCTTGGTGACAAACGGACAGAAGGACGGACGGACAGCGGAGTCTTAGTAATAGGCTTCAGGCTATTGGCGAAGGCCGGATTCAAACCGGTGTCTTTAGTTTAAGCACTAACGCCCTGGGTTCGTAGACAGGATGCCAATCGTTAACACTTCGCAACGTAGCGTAGTTATCACTCTCTATCACTTTGCCATATTAGTGCGACAGTGACAATTACGTTTCGTTCGTTTGTACATTTGGTCTAGGCAACCTGGTGTTCTCAGGATAGTTGGCGACGGCGGTACTCGTCCCGATATCTCGAGTAACCTTTTTTTTCTAGTTGGCTGGCGCGGCGCTCCTAGGAATCGGGGTGGCTGGATACCTAAATGTCGAAGCGGTAGCGTGGATTACTGGAGGTGGTGGAGTTAATGTGCCCATCTTCTATATCGTGCTGGGGTCGCTGGTGTTCGTGGTCGCCTTCTTCGGGTGCTGCGGGGCCGTGACTGAGAGTCAGTGCATGCTGTTTACTGTGAGTTGTCCAGAATTATAGTACAAACCCAGGCCAATTCAAACGTGTACTTACAGTCGCTGATACTGATCTAACATGGATCTGACATCATTCCAATATGAGATAGTTCCAATCTCCTATAGAGGAATTTAGTAAAGTTATCGCGTATCGCGGAACAAACTATTGAAAATATAAAAAAAAAACTTCAAAATGCTGGTATGTGCCAGCTGCTTTAGAAGTTGAATGTAAGAACTTCGCTTCGCTTAGTTTTGTTCGATTATTGTGATAAAACAAATGCGATTAACGGAAAAACTCAGTATGAGGATGAGGATAATGTAATATCAGAGTTTGTCCCGTTGGTATATACCTAATTCGCTGCGGAAAGCCATAAAATGACAGTTGTACTGGCTGTACCTGGATAAATGTAAATCCCGGCCAGTTTGAAGTTTTTTTTTTATTTTCAATAGTTCGTTCCCTGAATGTTTAGTAAATTCGTTGTAAATTTTATTTTTTTTGTGTGCCTATAGCACATCTCACTTTATAACCATATTATTTATATTCAATTTTGTCTCATTCCAGTTCTCTATTTTCATGGGTTTGCTAATGGTCCTGAAAGTAATCCTGATGGCCCTGGTGTTCGTGAAAAAGGAGTGGCTGGACGATGTTATCGCGAAGACTAATGAGGCCTTGGAAGCTAAAGGTGCCTTAAAGGACCCGGTGGACCCTCAAACCATCAGGATCTGTTTTGCTGGCGTTTGCTCTGCTATTATCGCCGTGGAGGTGAGATTATTTAATCCCAGCAGGCATATAATTCGATTTCTCTGGGGGAATAGGCAGGTTCCTGTGTTTGTGCACATACTCCATTTAGAGAAGGTCAGTAGACCAGAAGGAATGAAGCCCTTACTCTCTGTCTGAGCGACGTACATACGTATACAATTACAAAAAATCTTGTGCTTTGACAGTTTTCCCTGTAATCAATTATACTTAGTCAGGTCCAAGGGCGTAGCCAGCCAGTAAATGGGGGGCAAGCATTGTACATTTGAGCTCTGAGAAGTGGGGGGGGGGGGGGGGTTTGAGTAGCTAAAATTTTCAAATATTAGTTGATATTGTATACAACAGTTAATCTTAATGAAAATCTCTTTAATGCGTGCTCGATAGATCATATTTTTTGTGTTCGTACTGCACGTTTGTAAATGTCGTCAAGCCCGAAATAGTTATTGGTTTATCTTTATCAGCCAGTTATTCATGTGTTTGTTATAATCAGGCAAAGAATATTACTTAGAAATAAAGGCCCGATAAGCTTTTTATAATTAAGGAGGTATGTTCCCAACTATAACTGTATCTTTAGGTATTTAAATAAAAGTGAACAAACAATCGTGCAGTCTAACGCAACTAGTTGCGACCAATCGCGCGCGTGATGCGAACTCATCAACCAATCGCGTTGTGGCGTGAGACTGTACGATTGGCTCGAATTCGTCTCAATTAATTGCGGTCTCATTTTCGGGCTGTACCTACCTTAACATGAGGTTTGTCTCATTTCAGATGGTCGGTATGGTGTTCGGGTGCTGTCTTGCTGTCCACGTGCGTCGCAACAACGGATATGGTTATGCATAGGCCTCCTACACTGTAGTTCCTCGTACAACAAGTGTTAAGAGTCCTTATTCCTACAGACGAGCGTATTTTGTAAAATGCTTCCTTTTTCATTCAAGATTACGACGTAACTATTAGTATTTATTCAAAAACTGATAACGTACTTAAATAATCGTTTCCTAAACTAGGGGCTCCAACAGTTCAAATTTTCATTTTCTCTTTTAAACCTCTTTTTTAATGAGGTTTTTTGGGAGTCTTTTCCAAATTTTGCAGTGAGATGTGGCGTTTCGGTTCTCAATTTTGCTATAAACAAGAATCATTTGGTACATGAATGACTACAATTTGATTCAACATATCTCGTACGAGGGGCTGGAATGATTAACAATCGAAGATTCATTTAAAAAAACTGATAAAATACCTTCCGAGTTTTCTTCATTTTTTTGACGAAAACAGGGTTTTATTATATTTTATTTCCGCAAATTGTACGCATATTTTGCTTTAAAAATAATATTATAGCAAACTGTAACTTTATGTTAACCTATAAAAATAAAATCGTAACTATGGGACCTACATTGCCGTAAATTTATATTTTTTTTAAACACGTATAAATCACGCAGCAGCGACGCCCCGCTCTCAGTCCGCGCGGAGCGCGCTTAGAGGACGGACCTGTGCTCGATTGTCAGGCATTCGTTGCGATCGTAATCAGCTACGGAGTTCCGAGAAGTGCTATATACTGCGATTAGAAAATCTTAATAAAAGTTCATTTTTTACAGTATGCCTAACAGACTCGCTTATTGATGGATTTTCAGTGTTACTTTTTTTTTAATACTAAGTCGGTGGCAAACAAGCATACGGCCCGCATATGTACGCCTGCAACTCCAGAGGAGTTACATGCGCGTTGCCGACCCTAACCCCCTCCCGCCCCTCGTTGAGCTCTGGCAACCTTACTCACCGGCAGGAACACAACACTATGAGTAAGGTCTAGTGTTATTTGGCTGCGATTTTCTGAAAAACGCATTTTCACTTGAAATTACGTTAGGGTTTGCATTATTATTTTTGACCCGGATGAAGTCCAAGTTCTCATGATGGAGTCAGGAGTTGGTCAACAGAACTCCTAATCTACTAATTATAATCCCATCGTGTTTGGGCTCAAAAGATTTGCCCTGACGAACACCATCGATCTAGATGAGGTCCAGGGTCTCATGATGGAGTCAGGAGTTGGTCACTAGAACTCCTAATCTACTCATTATAATTCCATCGTGTTTGGGCTCAACAGAGTTGCCCTGATGAGCACCTTCAATCTAGATGAGGTCCAGGGTCTCATGATGGAGTCAGGAGCTGGTCACCAGAACTCCTAATCTACTCATCATAACTCCATCGTGTTTGGGTTCAATAGAGTTGCCCTGACGAGCACCATCAATCTAGATGAGGTCCAGGGTCTCATGATGGAGTCAGGAGCTGGTCACCAGAACTCCTAATCTACTCATCATAACTCCATCGTGTTTGGGCTCAATAGATTTGCCCTGATGAACACCATCGATCTAGATGAGGCCCAGGGTCTCATGATGGAGTCAGGAGTTGGTCACCAGAACTCCTAAACTACTCATCATAACCTCATCGTGTTCGGGCTCAATAGATTTGCCCTGACGAGCATCATCAATCTAGATAAAGTCCAGGGTCTCATGATGGAGTCAGGAGTTGGTCACTAGAACTCCTCATCTACTCATTATAATTCCAACGTGTTTGGGCTCAAAAGATTTGCCCTGATGAGCACCATCGATCTAGATGAGGTCCAGGGTCTCATGATGGAGTCAGGAGTTGGTCACCAGAACTCCTACTCTACTCATCATAACTCCATCGTGTTTGGGCTCAATAGAGTTGCCCTGACGAGCACCTTCAATCTAGATGAGGTCCAGGGTCTCATGATGGAGTCAGGAGCTGGTCACCAGAACTCCTAATCTACTCATCATAACTCCATCGTGTTTGGGTTCAATAGAGTTGCCCTGACGAGCACCATCAATCTAGATGAGGTCCAGGGTCTCATGATGGAGTCAGGAGCTGGTTACCAGAGCTCCTAATCTACTCATCATAACTCCATCGTGTTTGGGCTCAATAGATTTGCCCTGATGAACACCATCGATCTAGAAGAGGCCCAGGGTCTCATGATGGAGTCAGGAGTTGGTCACCATCACCAGAACTCCTAATCTACTCATCATAACCTCATCGTGTTCGGGCTCAATAGATTTGCCCTGACGAGCATCATCAATCTAGATAAAGTCCAGGGTCTCATGATGGAGTCAGGAGTTGGTCACTAGAACTCCTAATCTACTCATTATAATTCCAACGTGTTTGGGCTCAAAAGATTTGCCCTGATGAGCACCATCGATCTAGATGAGGTCCAGGGTCTCATGATGGAGTCAGGAGTTGGTCACCAGAACTCCTAATCTACTCATCATAACTCCATCGTGTTTGGGCTCAATAGATTTGCCCTGATGAACACCATCGATCTAGATGAGGTCCAGGGTCTCATGATGGAGTCAGGAGTTGGTCACCAGAACTCCTAAACTACTCATCATAACCTCATCGTGTTTGGGCTTAATAGATTTGCCCTGACGAGCATCATCAATCTAGATAAAGTCCAGGGTCTCATGATGGAGTCAGGAGTTGGTCACTAGAACTCCTAATCTACTCATTATAATTCCAACGTGTTTGGGCTCAAAAGATTTGCCCTGACGAGCACCATCGATCTAGATGAGGTCCAGGGTCTCATGATGGAGTCAGGAGTTGGTCACCAGAACTCCTAATCTACTCATCATAACTCCATCGTGTATGGGCTCAATAGAGTTGCCCTGACGAGCACCATCAATCTAGATCAGGTCCAGGGTCTCATGATGGACTCAGGAGTTGATCACCAGAACTCCTAGTCTATTCATCATAACTCCATCGTGTTTGGGCTCAAAAGATTTGCTCTGACGAGTACCATCGATCTAGATTAAGTCGAGGGTCTCATGATGGACTCAGTAGTTGGTCACCAGAACTCCTAATCTATTCATCATAATGGTAATTTGATGGTGCTTGTCGGAGTAAATCTATTGAGCCCAAACACGATGGAGTTATGATAAATAGATTACGAGTTCTGGTGACCAACTCCTGACTCCATCATGAGACCCTGGACTTCATCTAGATCGATGGTACTCGTCAGGGCAAATCTTTTGAGCCCAAACACGATGGAATTATAATGAGTAGATTAGGAGTTCTAGTGACCAACTCCTGACTCCATCATGAGACCCTGAACATCATCTAGATTGATGGTGCTCGTGAGGGCAAATCTATTGAGCCCAAACACGATGGAGTTATGATGAGTAGATTAGGAATTATGGTGACCAACTCCTGACTCCATCATGAGACCCTGGACTTCATCTAGATCGATGGTACTCGTCAGGGCAAATCTTTTGAGCCCAAACACGATGGAATTATAATAAGTAGCTTAGGAGTTCTGGTGACCAACTCCTGACTCCATCATGAGACCCTGGACTTCATCTAGATCGATGGTACTCGTCAGGGCAAATCTTTTGAGCCCAAACACGATGGAATTATAATGAGTAGATTAGGAGTTCTAGTGACCAACTCCTGACTCCATCATGAGACCCTGAACATCATCTAGATTGATAGTGCTCGTGAGGGCAAATCTTTTGAGCCCAAACACGATGGAATTATAATGAGTAGATTAGGAGTTCTGGTGACCAACTCCTGACTCCATCATGAGACCCTGGATTCCATTTAGATCGATGGTACTCGTCAGGGCAAATCTATTGAGCTCGAATACGATGGAATTATAATGAGTAGATTAGGAGTTCTAGTGACCTACTCCTGACTCCATCATGAGACCCTGGACTTCATCTAGATTGATGGTGCTCATCAGGGTAAATCTATTGAGCCCAAACTCGATGGAGTTATGATGAGTAGATTAGGAGTTCTGGGGAGTTCTGGTGACCAACTCCTGACTCCGTCATGAGACCCTGGACCTCATCTAGATCGATGGTGTTCGTCAGGGCAAATCTTTTGAGCCCAAGCACGATGGAATTATAATGAGTAGATTAGGAGTTCTGGTGACCAACTCCTGACTCCATCATAAGAACCTGGATGGACTTCATTCGGGTCAAAAATAATAATACAAACCCTAACGTGATTTCAAATAACACTGAAACTCTATAGCACTAATGTGCGCAAACGATTGGCATCTTGACTACGCAGCATGGGTGCGTAGCCACCATGCCAATCGATACGACAACGAAACACTATCTGTCTCTCTCTCGTACTAATATGCACAAACGATTGGCATCTTGGCTGGGCAGCATGGGTGCATAGCCAACATGCCAAACGTTTACGATACGACAAGGAAACACTATCTGTCTCTCTATCGCACTAATATGCGCAATCGATTGGCTTCTTGGCTAGGTATCATGGGTGCGTAGCCAACATGCCAATCGTTTACGATACGACAACGAAACACTACTCTCTCTCTATCGCACTAATATACGCAAACGATTGGTATTTTGGCTAGGCACTAAGCAAGTGTGTGGCCAACATGCCAATCGTTTACGATACGACAACGAAACACTATCTGTCTCTCTATCGCACTAATATACTTTATTTATACCTGCAGTCATTTAGTAACTTCTTCATTTTCCATTGGTGTGAAAGAGACAGAATAAAGAGCAAGGGTTATAGTACACTCTGTAGTCTGTACACTTAGTAGTAGTGTACATTAAAAAAAAAACTACTGTGCATATACAATAAAATAAAGAGTGCCCATATGATATCATATGACACTAAAATTAATGTTGCTTGAAATTATATTGAAAACTATCAAGATTATTCTAGTCTGCCTTGAAACGCGCGTCGCGTTGCCGGCGCTCGCGTACCGAGCGCCAACGCCATCTATCGAGCGTTATTTCGTGAAATCGGAGAACGCTCCAAGGATTAAGGGCTCTTAATACTGTCAAGATGCCGTAGAGACTAAAGGTTACATTCGAATTAGGACTGCAGCAGCAACGCAAAAAGCGGGCATCATTGATAAATTTCGTTGCTGTCGTTGCCGCACTGTTATGATCAATCATTTTGTCAAAGATATTGATATTCTACTGAAAGGCTATTATAATATTGAAGACTTATTTCAAAACCATACTTCTGTATATTAATTTGATATTTATTTGACATTGTAATTTTCTTATTTCCTAATTTCTATATTCTGTCTAATAAATATGTATTCTATTTGTTTTTTGACTGCTATAATCATTGAATGTTCTGTAATAGTACATTACTATAGAGGCCGGGAAACGTAGGGTTGCAGGCCAAGTAGATATACGCGGATAGAGATACGCGGTCGGCAACCCCGTTTCTCGCCGAGATATGTATAGTGCTTTTCTCAAACTTGCAATTAAAACTAAAAATGTAGTTAATAATTTGTTTTGTGGCGACCTACTCGGCTCGCCACTCTACCAGCGGTGCCCTGCGCGCGTAAGTCCGCGCGCCTGCGCGATGCGCCGTCGCCGTAGCTTAGCAACGAATATGCACAACAACGGTGATTTGTTGTGCATATTCCTTGCTAAGCAAGGGTAGCGTACCTATTGTTGATGGTTGAATGCCAAGATGTTGTGTCACAATTTGACGTTAAAAAACAAAAGGTTGTTTTACAGTCCTAGGTGTGTAAGGCAGTATGAAATTCCTTTACATATCATCTTCACTCATCGCACCTGATATGTAGTATTTCCGGACCTAATTTGACGTAAGTCAAGTCATCATTTCATAACAAGTTTGAGAAAATATTATTTTTTATCTTTTGCCACATCCCTAGGGGTTTCATGTACACTGTATGTAATGCAAATAAAGAAATGAAATGAAATTGACATCGTCTGTTTCATACTGCTGAAACGCTGCAGTAATTGAAATGTAACCTTTAATACTACAATATAAGCTCTGGCCTGATTGCCACACACACAATCGACTAGTAAGATTTTCTTAGGGCACCCGCTAGCTGGCGCGGTTGCACGGAGCTGGTGAGCGGGTTAAAGAAAAATAGTATGAGCAACGCTAACTGTCGCAGGGATCGGAAACCGGTATTTTTTGTATGGGAACGAAAACGGTATTTTTTCGTTCTTTGTTAATTACTTCATTTCTAATTAGGCAATCTAATAATACGAAGTCGTTATCTGAAAACACAACTGAGTCCTACATTTAGAGTATAAAATAAACCGAAATATATGGTTATTTCGATGTTTTTGCAAAAAACCGGCTCCGATCCCTGAACTGTCGCGGACGCGTGCGACGGATTTTACCGACAATGGCAACCGCGTGCGTGCACCCGCTCCGTGCACCCGCCCATGCTAGCGGACGCCCCTAGAAATTGATTTCCGTCGGGTTGCCATTTCTAAGAAGATTAAGAACTCTGAGACCGAGCTGAGCTTCGGGTTGCCCAACGGGCAGACCCAAATCTTAAGGGTTGCCCACATACCCAAATATTAAATATGAAGTCGATAGCTGTTATACTTTATGATCATTACGTTCGCATATTTAACCGTTTTTGGTTAGATAAATTGTTAAAAATACCGACTAAAACCATAACCCACTTTTGCTTCGCTGTAGACGGGTAAAAAAGATAAGTATCTAAAATAATTATGATCACGCCTCTTTTGAATTATATTTCTTGATAAAAACCTTTTGTGTTTTTATTCTCCCCCTAATCCTGTTTCTAGTTTCTACCTCATTCCTTCAACCCTGGTTGCATTTTTATCACCCGTTACCATACCTGTCACGTTCTAACAAGTACGTCATGGAAAGTAGAGGTAAGGAATACAATCGCCATGTAGCAAAAAGTGTCCGTCAAAAAACCTTAAATAGGTGGCGCTACAATACCTAGAATATTTGAAAAAAGAATTCAAATCATAGACAGCGCACTTCACTCCGTCAATAACGCCTAGGTTCTTAGCTATTCTAGCGCTACTGTGGAGAGGTTTGGAACTATTATTTATAGCTGACAGCTGGACACTTTTCCAACAGTTCTGCCTATGGAGATTGTAAAAATTATGACCTCCGCCTTCCATAAAATAAAGTGCGTAATGTCAATTTGGACAACTGACAGTTCGTATTCTTTACAATTGATAGCAAGTATAGCTATCTGAATAGACCTCTAGAGCTATTGCGCTTCATGGCAATATCGGCAATGCATTTTGGATACTTAAAATATTTTCATTTGTCAAAAGTACTTTTAGCACTAAACTTCCTTGTGCGATTGCCAAGTCAATCTATTTATTTAAAACATAAAAGATATTTAATAACACCTAGGTACGTTTTTTTGTTATAAAATATATCTACTAAATCCAATCCCTTCCCGTTTTCAAAAATCTTTTGAAGACTTTACCTTTCGCTGCCTTAACTTGCCTTTATTTATGATTGTATAATATATAATGCATGTATGTATTATACAATCATAAATAGCATGGTTTTTAATATCATTTTTTTCTAAACTGAACAGTTTGCGCGAGAGACACTTCCAAAGTGGTAAAATGTGTCCCCCCCCCTGTAACTTCTAAAATAAGAGAATGATAAAACTAAAAAAAATAAATGATGTACACCGAAAATTGGTTTGAACGAGAACTAGTAAGTAGTTTTTTTTTAATACGTCATAAATGGTACGGAACCCTTCATGGGCGAGTCCGACTCGCACTTGGCCCCTTTTTTTTATACAATTTTTTTAAGCGAAACCTATAAACCTAGAATATATTATGCTGAAGTGACCGACATTAAAATCAAAGTGATTTGTTAAGAATCAGTTAGTGGAAAACATTTTTTCCCGAAATGGAATTTCATAGAAAAACTATTTCCACTTCGGAATGTTTTCCATTCTCCCTGATTTTTTGGTATGTTATTGACACAATGAAAAACTAGAAGAGATCCCACAAAGGGATTAGTTCGCCTTTGTACTTATTACTAATCGTATGTTACTTTTAATATGTCATTATACTACAAGAGTTTACTACTACTACTACTAGATTAAGACCATCACACATTGGATCCATGTTAGATCGGTATCACATTATGTTGTTGGAATTGGCCGGTTAAGACTCGCTTGTACCTATGTACGAGTGATTGATGTAAAAATGAGTTCAAAGTAAAATTAATGAGTGGATATTAAGTGCTGATGAAACTAGATGCATGATTATCATAAAGGTAAACAGTTTCAGTCTGAAAATTTATTTCAGCTGAGGTCGCCGCCATCTTCAGGAGCAAAAAGAACTCAACATGGCGTGCAAACATACTTCGATGAAGATCATATTGATGATTGTTAATGTGATTGTTATGGTAAGTAACTTTATTTGTTTGTATAAAAAATGGGAAAAAAAAGAAAAAAATTGATTAATGCGAAAAATTTTTGGCCGTTGTATGGAGGGTTGACCGACTTCACGACCTGCCAAAAAAATCTACTTTTCCTTAATCAGAACTCGATAGTAAATTTTGCCCTTAAACGGATACTCACTAAAATTGTTACACATTGTATTTCTTTATTATTCATTTTATTTTTCTTTTCTTTATGTAAGAATTCGATATGTTATCTGAAAGAGCTACGTATTTGTAATTTTTTTTAATCAAATTTCTATAAAGAATAGTACCTACTGTATGTAATTGCATGATTTCTAATATTTCTATAGTAATCTAAATTGTATTTTTTCTTATCTAATGCATGTAATTATAAGATGTAATGTTTTGAAAAGATGTGTCCCGCCGAGTTTCTTGCCGGTCCATATTGGGATATCCTCCTCCAATTGAGGGGGATTTAAATCTTCTCGGGTCAGAGGTGTATGGTTAGAGCCGGTGTAGCTTTATTTGACGTTCATAAGCGCATTGTAATATGCCTGCTTGAATCATAAAATATCTTTATCTTTATTTTTATTTAAGAACCATAAGATACATATTTATTCCTAGATGAAAAATAAAAGTAAAATTGGAATCAATTACGATAGTTCAATTTTCTATTTTGATGTTGCGTTAAATATTTTATATCTAAGTTTTATTTCTTTGAAAATACAGTGTAAACTTCATATTATGGAAGTTAGAGTTAAGGAACGCAATCTCCAAAGGCAGAATTTATGCAAAAGTGTCCAGTGGTCAGCTATAAATAATAGTTCCAAATCTCTCCAGAGTAGCGCTAGAGTAGCTAAGAACCTAGGCGTTATTGACGGAGTGAAGTGCGCTGTCTATGATTTGATTTTTTTTTCAAGTATTCTAGGAATTGTAGCGCCACCTATTTAAGCTTTTTTGATGACACTTTTTAGTATATGGAGATTCCATTCCTTATCTCCACCTTCCGTACTTCATATAACGTCGACATTTGTTAGCTATGGTTGGTTTACTATTAGTATTAATTATTCTCTATACATATAACTAAAACTCTATACTGTCATAAAACGTCAGGTCCCTTGAGTGTCACTATATAGAGTTGACACTGTATTTACAATTAAAACAAACCAGTACCCCTAGTGTACATTTATTCAATTATGGAAGGAGGAGTTAAGGAATGGAATCTCCATGTACCAAAAAGTGTCATCTGAAAACCTTAAATAGGTGGCGTTACAATACCTAAAATACTTGAACAAAAAAATCAAATCATAGACAGCGCATTTCACTCAGTCAATAACGCCTAGGTTCTTAGCTACTCAAGCGCTACTCTGGAGAGATTTGGAACTATTACCTATAGCTGACAGCTGGATACTTTTGGAACAGTTCTACTATAAGATATTTCACTCCTTTTAATTCCACACTCCATATTTATTCGATAGCGTAACGTGATGTACGTGTTTGCGTTAAGTCTCATTTAGTATGGGATTTAGAAACAGCGCCAAGCGGAATGTTTTGGAAACTCAAAATCCTGACAATGAGACTTAACGCAAACGCGTATGTCACGTTACGCCATCGAATAAATTTACACTAGGGGTATAGGACACCCATTTTTTAATTTCGAGCGGTCGATTTCGCCCCTCGAAAATCTGTGGTAAACGGCGAAATGCGATTTTTGAAATATGAGAGCGATATAAATTGGGAATCTAGTGGTATTGACCACTCCTCTTCAATTCTGTTAGTAGATTTTAATGTCTAGTTGTGGAGATAGTATCGGGGAACACGAAATCGAATGATCGAAATTAAAAAATCGGCCTCCAGGGGGATTTTTACGCAGGATTTTTTGCCTAACCTGGCGTTGTCCTTATCGCACTAGTTTTAGGAGCCGCTTCCGTTAGCGAGACGGATATATCTAAAATATTTAAATCTCAGCTCCCGTATCCTCTTAAAGTGTCAAAATTACCCCCCTGGCTTCAGCTCCGCGCACGCCTCCCAAAGTTCCGGTACATCATTGTTCCGTGATGGGAAAAACTTAATAATGAAATTATTTTTTTGGCATTGCCCGATATTGGAAATGATCGGAACACATTTTACGAATGCTTTTATCTTTTGGATGGGAACAGAAAAAAAAACTTAATATGTGCTAAGCTATTACTGTTCTATAACTGCCTCTTATCGTTCAGAAATCAATTATCACTTAATCTAATTTACTCAAGCAGTGATTGCTAATATCAATTGCAACATCGGTAATCAACAGGATCCACGTGTTTTCGATAATTAATTAGCTCTACTCTTGAAATCAAACACAAGGAATATCATAAAATTTAGTATAAATAACTGAAAAATTATTGACAGAAGTAGGTACCTAATAAGTTTAATTGTTTAGTTTACTATTGCTATATAGCTATAGACCCTTAACGCATTCACTGCCAACGTTTTCGTAGCGCTACACGCGTAGCCGATTCAAGCGTTTTCCCGCTTTGTAGAGGAAAGCGACTACGAACAGAGCGCCCGCCGAGCGAGTACCCGGCACTCAATGTGTTAAGAGGAAAAGGGGCAGCCGCGTCTTCATATAAACGTAGTCCTGATTTTCCTCCTTGAATATTAACATTATGAAAAATATTTTCACATAGTCATTATTGTAAAAATTAGGAGCGAAAAATAGACTTCATACAAATTTTTAAATGCTCGTAACTATGAAAATCATTAGGAATACGAAAAAAAATAACGTAGGGGCATAGCTGTGGTTAACATATGTCAAACTGTGTAAGTATATTTTCTGTAATGTTAATATGTAGAGTGGAAAATGGGAACTAAATTTGTACGGACGTCCACTTTTGTCTTAAAGCAAAATCATTCAACTTTATTTATTGATTTAAACTTTATTGCACAGTAAAAAAATACAGTGATAAAAGGCGGACTTAATGCCATGCGGCATTCTCTACCAGTCAACCTTTAGGCCAAACAGAGAAGCATAGTTGGTGCGGTGCATATAAAGAACACTGAGACTTGACGCTTAAAATTAATAGGCACAGCACAAATATAAATGTAATGTGAAGATAAAATAAATACATATAACAACTACAATACATGTAATAACTTTCATCAACTAATCGTAATTTTGTTTTAAGCTTGCCGGCGCAGGAGTTTTTGGCGTGGGCCTATGCTGGTTCCTGAAGGTGACCACTATATGGGACATATTTGGACAGACCAGCAAATGGCTGGCCATCGCGCTCATGGTGGCGGGGCTGCTGGCGGCTGCCGCTGGGTTGCTAGGTGGCTATGGGGCTATCACACAGAAAATGTTTATTCTGATCATTGTAAGTTACAAAACTTTTGGGCAAAATTTCATTTTTGGTACAAGCTTTTATCGCTGACTGTACGTTTCTTTCCACAAGTAACTAATACTCATCGAGACAATTCTAAAAACCCTAAACACAATTAGGTTACGTTGTTTTATCACAGAGTTC
This sequence comes from Cydia pomonella, assembly GCF_033807575.1. Lineage (NCBI taxonomy): Eukaryota > Metazoa > Arthropoda > Insecta > Lepidoptera > Tortricidae > Cydia > Cydia pomonella. The sequence goes on along the minus strand of NC_084717.1, from coordinate 3,056,371 downwards.
CTATGGCCACCTCCTGTCTCCATCATCATATCATCTCGATGGTACCACAGTATTGCATCGTCACCCGATTTACATATGTATGCAAATTTTCAGCTTCATCGGAAACCGGGAAGTGGGTCAAATTTAACTTGCAAGATTTGATTACAAACAGACAACGGTCAGGTGAAAGTAAATAAAAGCTTGTAAAATGGGTCAAAAGCGTTCGGGAAACCCGTTCTTCTGTGGACATTACAAGGGTCATTCTCTGAGAATATAATCTGCGGTTGCGTCTAAGTAATTGCCAAGATTATTTTCATACATTTTGTATTGAATGCGGCAATTAAATCGTAGACATTTAAAAAAAAATTGGCGACAAAAGATGACGTTTTGGATTTACAGGGTGATATTGTTATGTTTGACCATACGCTTAGGGATGGATTTACATATACTAAACACCTTACCTAAGAACTTACTGTATAATCTCATTAACACTGAAGGAAACCATGTCAAATGTATGTCATTACTAAAAAAATACTACCTAAGCCCAGGGTAATGTATATTAGATATAAGTACAGAGATAATGTTTAAAGATAAATTAAGTTTACTGATCACCTGTAAGAGCTGTCGTTGTAAATTGATTCTACTGTCTCGTACATAAGGCCGATATTTAAACGATAGATACAATAACAGCTTCGACAGGAAAATATAACTAAGTATGTAATAATGGTATTAAGCATACGAGGATCGGTCCGCGCGATCTCGCCAACTATTACATAAACCCTAGAGGTTTTCAATAGTGGCTTTTTGTGTTAAATCTTGTTTCAAAATTAATAGTTAATAATAATAAAAAAAAAAATGTAGTAGGTTATACTGAACAACTTTTAGTATGGAACCAACCCCGAAATCGCGAATCAAAAATAATATATATAGTAAAAGTTGTTCGGTATGACCTAAATTAATATTCACCCCGCAGCGCACCGCGCACCTTTCTAAGACTTTCAACATACAAATTGAGAGAGATATACGGTTGTAACATATATAAGTATCAATTAATCTTATATATATCTATTATTTACATCTAATATCCACATAATAATCCTAAGCTTACCGTGGGACTAGGTCAATTCGTGCAAAGATTTTCCCATAATACTTATTTATTTTTCAAAAACCTAGAAGTCAACTTCATTTATTGTTATAACTTATGGACATTCATCTTATTTAAATCTTTTATTTCCAGTTTAAAATCCTATTGATTGTACTGCTGGGTGCCAAGATAGCGTTAGTAATCCTAGTGTTCATCAAGAAGGAATGGTTTGCCAAATCCGGCTCGAAGGACGAGCCCGAAAAGTTCCAGATGATCTTTACGGCCTTTATGGCTGCCGTGGCTGCTGCGGAGGTTTGAACTCTTTACTAAACATATTCAGTGCCAGCGCGTGCTACGCGCTACGAGCGTAGCCGATAACATGGGAAAAGCGTATGTAGCGAAAAGCGACTACGGACTGAGCGCCCGTCTGGCGGGTCGCTGGCAGTAAATGCGTTAAGACGAAAATGGAGGACCCGTTTGAAATCGCTTTTTAATACAAACGTTAAACATTATTGAAAATATTTTGACACAATTTGTTGTATATCAACCACAGTTAGATTTTTTAAGATTTTATATTATTATAAGAGTTGGGAGCATTTAAAAATTTGTATGAAATCTGTTTTTCGCTCCTAATTTTTACAATAATAAAAAATATAAAAAGTCAAATGTAGGGGCATAGCTATCTATGGTTAATATACATCACATTATGTAAAAATATTTTCTATAATATCAATATCCAGAGAGGAAAATGAGGACTACGTTTGTATGGAGAAGCGGCCGATATATAATTGCTGATAAATGAAAAAATGTCCTAAAAGGAACTAATTGCTATAATGTTCTGATTTGACGACGTGGTCAGATTAGAATTGCTATTTTAGATCTATTTTAAATTTAAAATAACTATAACTTAGGAGAGCAAAGTCTCCCCCGGATCAAGTCTCCTTAATCGCCCCTATAATTAACTTGTGACAAATCAAATCCTTTCAAGTCCGTCACCCCCTCATAGCGTTATCCCAGTATTTTGCCAACAGGTCACGCAGCGGCTTACCTGAGCGAATAACTCGCGAACGCGAAGCGGCGCGGCGCGGCGCGGGTGAATTCAATCCTTTGATACCTATGTAAGTGTCCTGCGATCTCGTTGTGAACCGTCGCGCCGCGCTGCGTCGCATTCGCGAGTTATTCGCTCACGTAAGCCGCTGCGTCACTCGGGGAGACTAGGGTCCAAGCGGCAACCCAAACCGACGTTTTTTTTTAAATCAAATGCACCTATATGTGTTTTTTTCTTTTTAGATAACAGCTACTGTGTTTGCTTACAATCTTGTGCGTCACATCAAACAATGCCCCCAAGAAAATGAAAACTAAGAAGATGTTGATGATGAGAATCTTACATTTTACCGCTTAATTCGGACTGTTTTTAAGAAATTCATTATTATGGTTGCTTATAGAAATAGTAGCAATCATTTAGTATCCAAACTCCACTTACAAATTACCCAAAATAATACAAAGTAAAAACGTTTCACAAGTAACACTACGCAATAACCTAGGCGACCGTCTGATTTAATTGGTTAATTGTATCATACTCTCAATGTATGGACAACCAGAGTAGCATAGTAAATCAATAGATCTAAATATTTCTTTCTTTCTTTATTTAAGACAAAGTAACAAGTAAAAAATAATAAAAGCCATTTAAAGACTAAAAATCTTGGGCCGCATTTGTTGTTGTCGTTGATGTTAGTCTTCTTTCTCACACCAATATATGTTTTTTTAATTTGTTTATATGTGTTGTTTTTTGTTGTCTAGATAGACACACATACATACATAGATATGCATGAGTGAGGTGAAATGCAACGATATTGATTATGTTGGTGTCATATTTTTAATATGTGTTTAACACTCGCAAGGCGATTCACAAACGAAAATTCTAACATAAATGTCTACAAATTATCGAGTTTATTATTTTGATGGATTTGAAATCAAAATAAAATTTAATAAAATACTTTATTTATTTTCTTGACCTACCTTGCTTTTTAAATTAGGTTAATCATCTACCGTTCCTTAATTCGTCGACGGAGCGGCAGCATGACACATCTTGACAACTTGAAAATAAACAAAATCAACAAATAATTATACTTAAAAAGTGCAAGTACAGTCAGCATCAAAAGTAGCGGATCAAACAAGGTTTCAAAAGTATCTACCATTCTGAAACAGCTTAACAAAAGTTGATAGTTCTATATGTAGAACAATTTAGACTGTGAAAGATACACTTTTGAAAGTAAATTTAAGAGAATTATCTTTATTTGGAAAAGTTATCCGGAATATCAGATACTTTTGGCGCGTTGTTTCATCCGCTACTATTGATGCTGACTGTACACTCACGAACTTTAATTGTTGACTTTACATTGGACATTTTATACCTTTAGTATTGACACCAAATTAGATTGAATCCTAAACGGATCAAAAATTAAGTCTACGACTGTGCATTATGATAGGCCGCTTACAAATTACACATGCTCATTCTGATTACCAAACTTTGTTAACAACGTTGTAATTCTTTGTGAATCAGGATTAGAAAAAATACCTAAATTCGCCTTAACTAGCATTAAATCATACCTGAACTATACATTGTGTGACGGGATTCATCGATGTATCATTTGGAATAAGATTTAGTATCATTTTCATAATAAATTTAAGGTTTTGTGCATGACCTCACTATGACCCAATATTAGGTATATTATCTTAATTTGATTTCGATTGGTCGAACATCAATCTCGCCGTCCAACCCTTTAGTATTCAGAGATTGCCTCTCATAAGATAGATCATTAAGTAGACATCGTTTAGAGACTTCCAGTACGATCGCCATTTTGATGGTTGCGCCTCGTGATTAATTACCTTGTTTTTTGCTCATTAATATTGTTTAAAGTGTAATATCGATAGCTTATCATACAGTAAACTAATTGTGGTAGTGTGCAGTGAATGAAGAATTAATCTTGAAACGTGTTCAAACACCATTTTGGAGTCAACGGCCGGTAGTCTGTAAAGTGTGCTACTTGTAAAGTCCAGCTATCGCTTTACAAGTTTATCGTTGTACTTGTAAAGTACAAAATCACTGTACACTGTCTTGTATTAACCGTACAAAGCTCCCAATACCTTGATACTGGTAAAAAAGTCCCACTGGACTGGACTGAAGCTCTATTTTTTAAAAGAAGTGAATAGTTTTTTTAAAAGACATCCTTTAAGAGTACTTGATATGATTGTTGAGCCGTCTACAGTAATTGAGCTTAAATTCTTACGTCAACTGCAGCTTTTTTTGTCAATTTCTTTGATAAAATGAGTGACGGATGAACGTCATAATCTTTTTTTTTCATAAATGGATTTTGCTCCTTGCTAATTCTAGCAAGGTAGATTCTGCCAATGTCGAGGTGTGGACTTTTGACTTATGTGAGCAGAGAATGTTCGGTTTAATTTTGATTTTTGTGGAAGGATAGGCTGGGAACCTAAAACAAACAAATATTATGGACATCACACACAAACACATGACATGACACATTTAACATAATACCAACATTAGTAAAAAGAGAGGAAAGTGGATGACAGATTGTAAAGGCAAGCAACAGGGCGGATGAAAAGCAGTAACGCGGCGGTGAATGTCACTTATATTTTATCAATTGACGGATGCAGCGGCAGCGCACCAGTAATGCGGCTGCAGATGACGTCAGAACGTCACCTTTAGAGAAACAATGTAGTATTTAGCCATTAATTGACTGTGATGACAGCTGTCAGGGTACCATTTTAACCTCAACATAAGCATGAGACGAAGATATCATCAAACAGCCATCCAGGTCTAAGGTGTCCGCCAGGTTTCGAAAACTAATTACGACAGTGAAACATAAAATAATATTTTGTAATCAGCGATCAATTAACAGACGGGCTAGCACAGGACTCACGGTAGTGGCACGAGGGCACGTCAGTATCTCGCCTGCGAGATAGACTACCCTTCTTCCTCCTGCCCTTATCCCACGTTATGTGGGGTCGGCACAACATGTTCTTCTCTTCCATTCTTCTCTATCTTTCGTCACCTCAGCACTCACTCCTATCTTTCTCATATCCTCTTTCACACAATCCGTCCATCGTTTTTTGGGTCTACCATCCGCTTTCCGTCCATCAACATTCATTCCTAACATTCTTTTTCCTATATGGCATTCATCCCTCCTCATTAAATGCCCATACCACGCTAACTTAACACTCCTTATCTTCAACATTCACATTCTCATTTCCGCTGCGTGCACTCTTCTTTCATCCGTCACTTTCGTCGCCCAGCATTCTGATCCATACATTACAACAGGTCTCACGATCGTCCTGTAGATTTTCCCCTTAAGTTTAAGGGGCATTCGTGGATCGCAAGTTGTTCCAGAGACCTGTCGCCATTTCATCTCTATTTAATGAATACAGTTAGAAAAAGGTGGGTTGTCTCTGTCGCGGGCGAGATACAGTCGCGCCCCTCCTGTGCTAGGCCTATAGAGCGAAAAAGATCTCGTATTCGTAAGTATTCTTGGGTTGCAAAGATAAACAGGGCTGCATATTATAATGATGTTTAATCAAACGTTCAGTAGGTAATTTAACGATTTAGTGTATGGTGTAGGTATAACAAAGGAGTGAGTGCTGAGGTGACGAAAGATAGAGGAGAATGGAAGAGAAGAACATGTTGTGCCGACTCCACATAACGTGGGATAAGGGCAGGAGGAAGAAAGAAGAAGAGTGAATGGTGTAGGTATACTAGGTATGTAGTAATCGCAGTAGGGAATGCAATAACCGGGCGTTTTTCATTACCGGTAATTTACCGACGCGAGGTCCCACTAACCGGTTAACCGGTAAATTACCGGTTATACGTTTATGAAATAAAAAACATTGATTTTGCATTATTATTGATTGTGTCCTTATTTTCGTCAGTAACCTTTAAAGGTAATCAACAGCACGTTATAGAAACATCGACAAAACAAAATAATGAAAATAAACTATAAACATTAAATAAGATATATTTACTAATCATATTAAATAAAAAATCTAACATGTATCATTTCAAAGCGAAATGAACTTGTACATTAAATAAGCAACATCAAACTTTTTTAATTCTTTAAAAATCGCAGTAATCAAAGGGTAACAAAAATTTTGCATTTACACATCTATCAATATAATATTGTTATTAAAGTAACTAAAACCGTAATCATCTAGTAAATATAAGAAAAAAAAAATGAACAGCAAGATAAGTTTCATATCATTTTAACACTAGTTATTTTAAAATTGCACTGTAAGAGGCCGTTATCGATTTTAGTCGCAAAAATGTCAAATTGATAGATTAAGCGCATGAAATTGTACACCTTTTGTTAACTATTAAAAATAACAAGTACTGGTTTCTTTTAGCACGTCTTGTTATCTTTCATTATATTAAATATTTTTTTTAAAAACAGACTCAATTAATAATGATTTTTTTTCTGATGGACGTTTAGGTAAACGCGCGAAAAGCAGTGATTTTGTCGATCTTATTTGTAAATTTCGTTAAGTTTGGACTGCTAAAAATGGTGATTTTGTATTACACATATCCTGTACTTCAACTTTAATAAACTACATTTTTTTTACTATAAATTTGAAGTAGTGTAAATGAAAGTTAGACGAAATCAATTTTCTCCAGAAATTACTTCAAAACAAGTGACAATTTCTCTGAAAATTGACTTAATTTCCACGTAATTTTGATACTTAAACAATCTACAACATTTGCTGAAACTGTTCTTATACATCATTTTGTATAATTTACTACCATAATTTATATGAATTTTTAAAAACTATCCCTTCTCGTCACCTATTACCGGGGACGCACGCTTGCGACCTCATTATTAAAAGGCAAGATGAAAAAACGTGCTAATATAAACCAATACTTGTTATTTAGATATTACGTAATAAAAGGTGTACAATTCCAACGACAAAATCTATCAATTTAAAATTTTTGCTCTAAAATCGTTACCGGGCTCTTAAGATAGGAGTTGGAATCAGGAACATGTCATCATCAGATCATTCTGTTAATTATATATAAAATAATTGCGTTTTTTAAATATCTAGGCGATTAATTAGAACGTTTCTTAGACATTCGTGAACGATATCTTGAACACAAGTTACCAGCGGTAGAAAATGTTCTTTCGCATTCCACACTTGTCGGACACTACAGACTAAAACAAAGGACACTGAACCACCACCACCACGACCGACGACCACTCATTTGTCACAAAACATTGCTTCCTAGTTCCTACTCCGACGAGATCATAAGATGCAGAAAAGTAAGTATTTTAAGTGTCTCTTCGTAATCGTAAACCGTAGTAATTGTTTTTTTTTGTAAGTACGAAGACATAGATGGGCTAATTCAACAGGTTGTTACATTTTTATTTGCCTATACAACGTTCGGTAAATTCCCGGTTACGGCTAGAAATTACCGGTATTTTACCGACTGTAATATTGGTCAAATTACCGGGTAACCGGTTAACCGGTTAACCGGTTAGCATTCCCTAAATCGCAGTAGTGGTTTATAAGTTTAAGAGACTCGCCGCCACAAAAACGACATCCTTGAATTTCATGAAACTTTGCATGAACATTAACATAACATATAAGTTTAACTAGGAACATTTACATAATTATATATGTCTGGTCTGGTACTAGTTTTCGTTGCTAAAAATGGTTCTACAAAGAACATAGAGCGACTAGAAGTTTTGTTTTGTAGAAGTTTTGTACTGGCTGTAATTTCTTTGTATTACTAAATTCTAGCAACGAAAACTTTTATCTGACATAGATAAATGTTACGTAAATTTTCATGTTATTTTAGAATGACATTTTAAAATGTTTTAGTATTAGTAACCTATTATAAAACCAAAACTTCAGCGTAGGATGTAATTCAAATTAGTATTGTTTTCAATCTGACTCCACAACACAGGCATAGCCTAGTGTGGCAGTCATAGGTTAAGGAAATCTTGTAAAAAAATTTGGTGAAGAAACTATTTTTATTTATTTATTTTAAAATGAGAGCGTAACCTCGATTGAAACGCGGCGGTTAGGTTAGTGTCTCCAAATCTAATAAGTTATGAGAGCCATGATACTCCTTCTTGTGTGAGGTAATCTACGGTTAGTTCTCGGTCACAGCGCAACAATGTCATCAATCTTATCCCTCGAGACCTTCTGGGTGGCCAGCTGAACCATTACTATTTTATGAAATAAATAAATATCTTAAAGTTTGCAGTTTATTGGAAACCATCAACCTTCTTGCATTCCAGTTTGAATAATAATATGTCTGTCTGAATGGGTACTTTATGGTGATTAACGCAGCGGCTTACGTGAGCGAATAACTCGCGAACGCGCCGTGGCGCAACTAACTAACGATGACTTTAACTTTAACGATGACTCACGCTACACTGCACCTGGGCCGTGCCGGAGCTTGCAGCACTTGTTTTCTGCGAAAAGCACCACGTGATCATTGATCAGCCGTCATAGAAAATGACGTGTCGGACGCCCCGGCCCGGGTCCGGGCTGGTGTAGCATGAGTCATCCTTTATGGTAGTCATAAAGTTACATTTTAAAATGCAGTTGCAAATGCAGAGCGATGTTAAAAAAAAACCATTTTGAACATCGCTCTCTTATCTATTTAATACTCTTGGCTGTACATAAATAAATAACATATTCTCGTTCGCAATCAGGGCTAACAAGGTAAGAAAGGGCCTTCAAGACAAGACGACCGACCTTTCTTTACCATTTTTCTCCTTATTTGCGTGCCGAGATTACTTGTCGAATTGTTCGTGTTTTCTTTAATGATGCCTTTATTCATAAAACTTCTTATTTCTTTAGATACAACCCCAAATTAACTTGAACCCTAGGGCGTCCGCTGGCTGGCGCGGTTGCAAACCAAAACTACATAAGTTATATATCTTTTATTAATCTAATTTTTTACGTAATCGCACGCGAATCGTCTAAAAATTTTTGTTCCTTGATTCACCGCCCGATACGTGCCGCCGCGCCGGTAAGTCTGTCTGCGTCGCTCTGAGACGTGGCACCGCTCCTCGCGCCCGTGTCGCCGGTCGCTCGAGTAAATTAGCGCAAAAATTCGGCGGGAGCGATGGCTTGTGGCACGCTTCTTTCTTCGTATTGTTTTTGTTTAGAACGCTCGTCGCTCGTCGCCGTCGCTGTCGAGAAATCGCGTAGTGTGTGTGGACGTGGGTAAGGGGCGCGCTGCGCGCGCTCCAATAGTAAATGAGTCGGGTGTAGGAGTGAAATATTATGTTGCATCGTTAACTGACTTTGCTTATGCAGTTTCATCTCAATCCAATACAGAGGAAATGGTTGAAATTAAAATCGCAAACTTCGAACCGATATACACCGGACAGGTGAAACCCAATTATAGGTACTCGTAGCTTGGAAAATGGTTTCTGTGTATTCCAACAGGTTTTAATCACAATATGATATTGTACAAACTAACAATAGGCCCCCTCATTTGTCAAACCGTCAGCCATCACCGGTCGTGCCGAAATATACTCTAAAATCATGGAAACGAGTCATGTTGAGGTAACATTTTCATAGATCGTGACCCGTTTTTATTGTTCTAGAGTGTATATTCGAAACAATACGTGTATTGTTTGATTTTCGGGCTCGTCATGCTGTTGGTAACATTTTTTATTAAATTTGAGGTTTTCCGCGACGTCACGCGTTTAAATAAAACAGATGTGACGGGACACGGAAAATGCGTAATGTACGTAATAAATAAGCACGTTAATTTTATTTTATGCCGTCGATCAATTAAGGATTAAATAACTTGGAAAGAAAATGTCAAAAATGAGAGAGAAAGGAAGTCAAAATAATAATGTTGAAGTAAAACCTCAAAATACCGACATCCCTAGGTTTGCCTAGTCATACTTAGGTTTGACAGGCGACATCACAGAAAGCCTTTTGGCTAATCAATCCAAAATTCACTGCCAAGGAGTTTAAGGGCAACTTCAGAGATTGCCTATACGAGTAATATCTTAAGCATGCATATTCTTTAACAGTAACAGAAATATTATCATCTGAGGGCGCGAACCACGTTCGACGTGCTGCCTCCCTGTCATACTTACGTACGAATTTATAAGTGCGACAGAGAGGCAACTCGTCGAACGTGGTTCGCGGTAGGCCATCTGGCCACTTTCTCTGTTTTTGCATAAATTTCTGGCAGAAATTGTTTTATTAGGTGTGCGCGATGAAACTATAGGCGAGTAGAAAACATAGTACCTACCTAAAAAATCTACGTTTTCTGTTTCCGTTCCTCTTTGTAGTCGAAAAACTATTTACATTTAAATGAAGATTCGCAGCATTGAGGTGGCAGTGTTACATTCTCTGTTCTCTGAACGAACGTGACGGGTACAAAATGAAACAATTGGATTGTGACCAATGAAAAACAAAAATAGAATTTAGATTTTTTTACAAGAGCATACGGTAAATAATTGAATAAGTTTCCTTATGGCGGTTACGTCTGTAAAGCGTGGAGGGAGCGCTCTGGAGAGAGGAATGTTTTTCCGACTCACCATCATTGGTTGTGGATATTTCCATTTAAAATTATCAACGGGCCAATCATCGGCAATTCACTTGCAATCATTGTTCACTGCGGGATAAAGGCCTCCCCCAACGATATTTATGAAGAATGATCATGTGCCAATATGAGGACTGGTGATATTGCAGTAGAATCTATGACCATCGGGGTAAAAAGATTCTTGAGTGGCGGCCACAAACTTGAAGATTTCCTACAAAAAGGCCAGGTGGACCGAAACCTTGCTCAAGTTCGGTGAAATGCAAATAAATTCACGCCGCATCCCTTTCCTGGGTTTAAATCAAGACACGTGTAAATTTTACACGATTTACAGTAAAACTTAGTTGTTTACTTACACTAATGAGTCACGGTTCTTCTTGCCTACGTTGTTGTGAGCGTTCGTCTAAAAGACCAGTATAAAATGATCTTGACTTGTATCAACTATGTAAAGCCGGGGGTAGCACTTATATTTGTTTGCTCACCTGCGACTGGTGAGCGATTGAAACAATTCCAACCTTTGTAAATAGTTTCCCTGTCCAATCTGCCTGTCCATTTGTCCGTTCAACTTAAGATTGAGGAGTTCTGACTTGGACGAACTTTGGAAAATGGTTAAGTACTTAAGATTCGATTCGACAGTGAAGTACCTTACCTATATAATTACATACCAGCGTCTGTATAAGGTGACGTTTGAATTCAGAGCGCGCCAGCATTACTGCAGAAGTATTGCAGCGCGACATTACTGACAACTGCATTACTGCGGCTAATGTCAAAATCGATGTTGCGGCCCAACAGTAATGCCGCGCTGCAATACTTTATGAAAACTGTAAAGTTGAAAATTTCACTATCACCAGACAAGTAAATGTATTTAGTACAACGTAAGTAATCTAATTTTAACTGTTATTTTTGACCAATTAGTCAAAACTAGTTTTCATCAAGGCCGTTTGAAAAACTAGTGAAAACTCGTTTTCAACAAGATGTTTCGGAAATCTAGGGAAAACGCGTAGCTTATACATACATTTAACTTTCCTCTAGAACCAATTTTAATTGGATATTTTAACGATTGATTAGCCTTCATTAGCACAAGTTTGAATTAAAAAGCATACGTAAAATATATCTATAACGCGTAAAAAACGAGAATTTTTAAATAACATCACTAATTAAGGGCTTTTTCAGTTTATCTATTAATTAAAATTATATAATCCTAGTTGTAGCATTAGTTAATGTAATGTACGGTACTAATTAATTTACCCGTAAGATTACTGCATGTTCACTGGTAGAAGACACTTATATAAGATGTGGTTACCTATAATTAGATAAGCATCAGTCTTGATTGTCATATGAGCATGAGCAACAGATAATACATCTTTATCTGTTGGTAATCCTAAATAAATAAAATTAAAATAAATAATTAAAGTAGACGTTGGTAGCCTAGCGGTAAGGGCTTGCGACTTTCAATCTGGAGGTCGCGGGTACAAACCCGGGCTCGTATCAAGGTGATTTGGGACCGATATGTACGATATATCATTTGATATTTACCAGTCGCTTTTTGGTGAAGGAAAACATCGTGAGGAAACCGGACTAACCCCAGATGCCTAGTTTTCCCTCTGGGTTGGAAGGTTAGATGCCTGCTCTAATTCTTGAGATTCAATCAATCAATCAATCATTTATTTCTGAGAATATGGAATATGGAATATGGAGTTGCAAAGTGGACCCCAGGCTCCAAAGAGTCATGGAAATAAGCCGGGACAAACGCTAGGAAGAAGCACGCAGGCTGCTTGAGAAGCTGGTGGGTCCTCAGGGTTACAAAACTGGTAAGGGCATTTATTTGAATGATGACTTCGAATATTTAACATGAGTTATAAATAATAAATAAAGAAATAAATATTATAGGACTTTATTACACAAATTGACTAAGTCCTACAGTAAGCTTAATAAGGCTTGTGTTGAGGGTACTTAGACAACGATATATATAATATATAAATATTTATAAATACTTAAATACATAGAAAACACCCATGACTCAGGAACAAATAGCCATGCTCATCACACGAATACATGCCCTTACCAGGATTTGAACCCGGGACCATCAGCTTCGTAGGCAGGGTCACTACCCACTAGGCCAGATCGGTCGTCAAAATGTTTTATCCAAATATTTTACAACTGGGAATTTTTTATGATATATAAGGCAAACGAGCAGACGGATCGCCTCATGGTAAGCGATTGCCGCCTCGTAATATGTTCTTTCGTATACAGGGTTAGCCATTGGACAAACCCTGAAATCCCACGTAGGGTTACTTCTCAGGAATGCTCTGACGTTAATATTTTGTTATTTAGAACAAAAGATTAATTTTTTTTTCGAACAATGGTTATTTGCAATATAATCGACAACAGAAAGAAACACACTGTTAATCTTTGGGAGTGTTTTTGACAATTTGTTCGAAATATTTGATAATGATGACATTTTTCAAAAGTCAGAAGCTTATTAGTGTCATAAATAAAAAAGATAATCAAAAAGGTCGAAAAAAGTTCCATACTATTCTTTGAGGATATTACCTTAGGAGCTATTACCACATACAGGCTGCTCCAAAGTAAAAAATGGTAATTTGTTAATTTCTTCGAATCCGCTACACCGGTTGTTATGATACTTTGTACACTGGTTCTAAATACCCTAATGTATATGTACATTTCGGCTTTGTCCGGCTAGGGACACACTGTATGAGACATCTAATTCATTATTTAATTTTTTTTCTGTTATATGTAGTTTATTATTGCTGTTACATAATACAATCCGTAGATATTAGGGAGGACTGGAGTGACTACGTAGACTTAAGTACGTATGTATATTCGTCACAACAATTGTTTACTGTTACTTCCGTTTTAATTTAAAGGAAATTTTATTGTTGTTCTGTAACATTGTCCCATATTTTTATTTTTTATTATTGAAAGCATAAACTGGACAAATCAAAAAGATGTAAATTAAAGTCCACCGCGACGCGAGGAATATTTTTATTCAAAAGGGACCGTACTCAGATACGTAAAAATATGATTTTTGTATTTGTTTGTCATTCGTTGTTGCCTACTTATTTTTCACTAAACTCCCCAAAAAGTTAACTGGATGAGATACCATACAGGGGTAAGTTTGTCTTTGTTGTATGTAATTAACTCTGTGAATGAGTTTCTCGCGTTTCTTTTTCTATGTATGTTAAACCATTAAGTACATACAAATGATATATATTAATGTCAGTAGATAAGTCGTATTTTGTTATAAAACTGAGCTCTGGAAATATATGTAGGTTAAAAAAACAACATAATATCCCATCAAAATTTCAACATTCAAGGTGGGGTCTAAAATACGAGCAAAAATATAAAGAAAAAATCCAAGAATTCTTGAACAGGTGTATTAATTGTGTCGTACTCACACACTTTTAATTGCACTAATTGAGTAACCGCAATATGAGATCAATTTGATATAAATAATCGATTGCCGATTGGTATGATATTTTGCTTTTCTGAGTTCGCATCTGGTCCTGAAATTCTCCGAGGAAATTTTGCATTACATTAATTCCCTTCCTGAGTCCGAATCTCGAATGGAAATCTCGAGGATTCTTGTATATTTACGATTAGGAATAATCTAGATGAGACCGGAATTCGGAATTTTATCGGTTTTTATCAATTGAGGATATTGGGATGTTCTGGCATCGTAATAATCAAATGAATTTGGATTGTATAAGTTATAACGGCATTCTAGTGGTTTTAGGACATTTGTGCTATGCATGCAAATATGTAGTTCTGCTTTATGCACACATGTACAGGATAATGAAGTAATGTGTGAACATACCCTGAAAGGTTAATAGAGTGAGGTGAGGCCGTACTGAACAGCATAAACTGAGGCAACACCGAATTCACGAAAAACGCATTTTATGCATTTCAACAGATTATGTAAATAGACGTTTTCTATGGAAAAAATCACTCACGACTCAGGAACAAATATCTGTGTTCATCACACAAATAAATGCCTTTACAGGGATTCAAACTCGGGATAATCGGCTTCACAGGCAGGACTACCAGGCTAGACCGGTCGTCCACGTAAGTCCACGAAAATCACACCTTTGCCACGTCAAGTTTTCTAAACAACCCTCATAGATAAGCCTAGCATACAGACGTAGCCAAGGACATCAGAGCAAGGGAAGCACGGCGAGCATCGGAAGTGCTTCTATCGCGGCCGGATGTGCGTGCGCAATCAGCGAGGGAGATACGGCAGGACATTAAAAGAGCTTGAAAAATGGAGAAATTCATTAGGGACCGTAGACAAGATTTATTTAGGTGTTCTATTTTAGGCTTTGGAAGCCCACTGATATGGGTAATAGTATTACGTTTGTCTATTGTAGGCGTAGGTATGTTTGCAGTGTTGGCCGAAAGTTAATTGCAATTGACTATTAATCATTACAAATTGAACCGGTTACAGTTTACGGTTCAATTTGTAATGGTTAATAGTTAATTGCATTAACGTTTCGGTCAATACTGTATGTTTGTGTGTTCATAAATATTCCGTATTTTTAGCCCTGTAGACTACCTGTTCTTTAGCGCAATCCGGAGGCAGTGGGTTCAAACCCCGGCTCATACCAATGAGTTTTTCGGGACTTACGTAAAAAATATCATTTCATATTCACCATCAGTTGCATTTCGGTAAAGGAAAACATCGTGAAGAAACCGGACTAATCCCAATAAGACCTAGTTAACCCTACGGGTTGGAAGGTCAGATGGCAGTCGCATTTATAAAAACTAGTGCCTTCGCCAATTCTAGGGATTAGTTACCAAGCGGACCTCAAGCTCCCATGAGCCGTGGCAAAATGCCGGGACAACGCGAGGAAGAAGAAGACACTTCCTTTTCTTTCTAATTTTATATGTAAAATGTAATGTTATTGATACAATAAAGAATATGTGGCCAGACCGGTCGTCGTAGACATAAACTGAAGTTTATATTTCTATCGATTGATCGGTCAACTTATACGTATTTATAGAAAAGGCCTCCTAGGTGGATGGGGACCTACTCGGATCTCGATTTCTAGTCTGTAAATAGAAATTATGAAAAATTAGATCCGCAACAGGGTGCCTAACCAAGATGTCAATCGTTCGCTCTGTAGCGAACGAAACGGTCGTCTCTCTATAATTCTTCCATATTTTCGCTCGCATCGTATTTCCATTTCGCTCGTGCTTACCTATGTTAATATCTTACGTGGAAATAATAGCCCCTTTATTAGAACTGCGGCTGTAGCAGGGTCGCATTTTTGTCAGTGTCACTATGCCTGTCACGTTCTAACAAGTGCGAAAGTGACAGGCATAGTGACAAGTGATCAAAATGCGACCATGCCACAGTCGCATTTTTATCTACTGCATGTAAATTATAAACTGAAATAGATGTCAGTTTTCCCGAATCCGTAATCAGTGCACCCTCAGTGAATTCATTCAAAAACAGACGTGACAAACATTTTATAAATGGACAAAACACAAGTGCAGGACATTAATGTGCATCAGCTATAAGCTGCCTGTGCATTCATAAGTAATAATAATAATAAATTCGCAGGGCAGCTTGTGGCGAGCTGTTGGGGAGTAACGACCCCACGGACCTGAGTACTCCTGAGAGTCGGTCAGGGTCTCCGCCTTCGGCGTGTCTTCGTCGGTCGGAGTGGACCCCAAGGGGACCCGCAGGACTCTTAGCTCTGGCTTGCCTTCATTGGCCGTCCAGACAGGAGTCGTTAGAGCTAAATGCTCCAGGGGTGGAAGTGAAACCTTGCATAAGACGCGAGTTGGCACAGTGGCTGTTATCAGCCACTGGGTAGAAAGCGGCGTACACCTCTCGACACCCCTGAGCCGCTCACACCGGTGTTGCTCCTGGTCGTCTTCACGACGGAATTTTCAGGGGCCCATCTAGTGGGCGGCGAGTCACCGCCTGCCTCGATAACTAGTGAAAACATTGTTATGGCAGGTGTCTGGACGTCTTTGCAATAACCCAGTCTCATTGTCCTCCCAAACTTCAATCCATAGACCGTTATACTGTTCACTTTTACTACAATAGTCCCAATGTCTGCTGCGACCGGTTCATGGGTGTCTATTGTTGCGCCTGTGAACGGGTTCCAGCAGGCGTTCTACATGACATTAAAGCTCTCCAAGGGGCCTCTACGTGTTGGATCTATATCCCCACGCAAGCCTATCAAAAGACCGGGATTTATAGGCCCGTGAAATCCAAGGAGATATAAGAATAATAAATATACTAAAGAAGATGTGCCGAAGCCCTCCAGTGGTGAAGGCCGGATTCGAACCGGTGTCTTTAGTTATCGCGTGTAGAAAAACGGAGTTAATTTGATACTATTAATTATCGTGGAACATACATAACAGGAATCAAATCGGCAGCTTTAAACATTAAAGCAACACCTCGTATAAGTATATAGGAGCGAGCAAAATACGCAGACGCCGAATGAACGTCGAATGACGCCGATTTCTCAAATTCAAATCTAGTCCTGTCGTATAAGTGGCGGCAGTGCAATATTAAAGGCATTTTGCAGGCGGTGTTGCATATTACGGTGCACCGGGGAAATTAAGCCTGCTCAAAGGATTTATGGAGACGCGCACTTTAATATAATATATAAGCACTTCTAGTATTACCTGGTGTAGGAACGTGTATCCTGTAAATCTAAATATGCTCCAGAACAATGAAAATAGGTGACTTTGTAAAGAAATTTCCATGTTGTTGTGATTCAATGACTGGCTATTATTTTCAAGAGGGAGGAAGTTTTATTAGGCAAATTTTGCTCCGCCACACACACACGCACACACTCGCGCACACACACACGCATGCAAACATGCACGCACGCAAGTACGCATCACTCACACACACAGATACACACACACATCTGATA
The DNA here is from genome assembly GCF_033807575.1 of Cydia pomonella. Classification (NCBI taxonomy): domain Eukaryota; kingdom Metazoa; phylum Arthropoda; class Insecta; order Lepidoptera; family Tortricidae; genus Cydia; species Cydia pomonella. The sequence continues at coordinate 3,038,805 of NC_084717.1, read as the reverse complement.
AAACGTTACTCTCCACTCTCTCTATTCTCTCTCGTCGTGCATCCGAAATGCATAAAAAGTAACAAAACCAGTTCTGTTCCTTACCTTCTTCTTCCTCGCGTTGTCCCGGCATTTTGCCACGGCTCATGGGAGCCTGGGGTCCGCTTGACAACTAATCCCAAGATTTGGCGTAGGCACTAATTTTTACGAAAGCGACTGCCATCTGACCTTCCAACCCAGAAGGTAAACTAGGCCTTGTTAGGATTAGTCCGGTTTCCTCACGATGTTTTCCTTCACCGAAAAGCAACTGGTAAATATCAAATGATATTTCGTACTTAAGTTCCGAAAAACTCATTGGTACGAGCCGGGGTTTGAACCCGCGACCTCCGGATTGCAAGTCGCACGCTCTTACCGCTAGGCCACCAGCGCTTTGCCAGTTCTGTTCCTTACCTAAGGTTCGAAAATGTCACCCTACCAAATATGTTCTTCTAGACATTTCCCAAAGGAACAACATATTTCTCTAACACAACATACTTCTAAAAGTTACATGCTGACATTTCCCTCGAAATGTTTTCCTTATAACTGTGACTCCTGTGTCTTTGGACATTTCCTGTCCCGTGTGTGCCATAATTTATTCCAAACAGTGCATCTTGTTGGAAACAAGGATGCGAATATTGTGTACCGTTCAGCATTTCAGGAAGGCGAGTGTTTCATACAGTGACGACATATGCATTAAGCTCTCAGTACATTATTGACTTTGAAAAATGGACTGTATGACTGGCACATATCTTTTTTTTTTTATATACTACGTCGGTGGCAATCAAGCATACGGCCTGCCTGATGGTAAGCAGTCTCCGTAGCCTATGTACACCTGCAACTCCAGAGGAGTTACATGCGCGTTGCCGACCCTAACCCCACCCCCCTCGTTGAGCTCTGGCAACCTTACTCACCGGCAGGAACACAACACTATGAGTAGGGTCAAGTGTTATTTGGCTGCGGTTTTCTGTAAGGTGGAGGTACTTCCCCAGTTGGGCTCTGCTCTAGATCTGGAATAACATCTGCTGTGCTGTGCCCTACCACACAAGGCGAGATGACATTCACATTGCCCATACCTCTCTTTTGGACGTAGTTTAAGGACATACCCGGGTGCGCCCGCCCGCCCGCCTGATGGTAAGCAGTCACCGTAGCCTATTGACGCCTGCAACTCCAGAGGTGTTACATGCGCGTTGCCGACCCTTTAAAAACCTGTACACTCCTTTTTTGAAAAACCCCATACTGTATTCCCTTGGCCACAGCCGGAGAGTCCGCAGGAGGAAATTCCTCTTAAACCGCACAGTGCGCGACCATTTAGGTTCTAGGGTATGAGGATGAACACCCTGCCGACGGCGAGCGGTGCGGTGATAGAAAGTGGCCGTTGGCATCATGTCAAACAATTATTCAGAGTACAGCCCATTGTACAAGCGGTAGAACACACACAAGGAGGCAAAGTCTCTCCTTAGACTTAAAGGTTCAATACCGCTTGTGAGTTTGGAATTGTCGACGATTCGTACAGTGCGCCTTTGGACTGAGTCAAAGGGTCCAAGTTGGCATCCAGGTGCTCCATTCTATTCGTCTTAATCATACTCGTTGTTAAACATGAGCTTGTCTCTTTCTCTTTCTGTGAGCGAGAGCTCGTTAGCCCGTGCACATCTATCGTTTGCCCAGATGCGACTAAAAGCAACTTGTACAATGTGTCACGAGGTAAGTGCTTCAATTTTGGAATGTCTATAACCTATCATGAGTAATAGTAAATCATTGAGACAGGCAGGTCACTATATCGTCATGAAATATGATTTAGGGCCATAAGATCCTTCAACATGCTTTGGACAGAAAAATTTAAGACAAATCGCCCAAAAGAATAACTATGACAAACAGAGCTACAAAGGGTGATAATTGCTTCACTATGATGATTATACGGTACCTAAATATAATCAAATGAGACAATCGTAGGTACAAAAAAGTTATTTATAAACGCTCGCCTAACAAGTATTTTTTTTAATACCACGACCGTGGCAAACAAGCATACGGCCCGCCTGATGGTAAGCAGTCACCGTAGCCTATGAACGCCTGCAACACCAGAAGTATTACATGCGCGTTGCCGACCCTTTAAAAATATACACATACCCTGTATTTCACAAGGTATTATACTACGTATCGTTAACGGTCTGTAATATTTCAGTCTGCGTTGGAAACCTGTCATGAGAGTCTTTGAAACAGGCAGGAAATTTCTTAAAAGAAACACTGTTTGTAGCTGCGTGTAGTGTGTGTACTATGCCCTCATCCCCACATGTACGTAGATGTAGTATATAATAACATGTACGCGTTATTTAATCAGAATATACTCGTATTTAGCCACTAACCGTTATATCATTGACGTTACACCTCACTGGCGATCCTGCCAGGGTCGCCATGTGATGTGGGGGCGTTAAAGGAGAACTACTTGGTCTTGAGTATACATTTATTGTGTCTAAAATAACATGTGACAGCTTATTTAGTACGCTGTAGCGGTAAGGTGTAGCATACACTACAGGCGCGATGAGTAACAAGGGCTTTAATAGGTTTTTAAATAATCCTGGGGCTCGCAATATTTTTCAACTCGGAATAAAATATAGACGGCGAACAACGACCTTTTACAGGGCGAAATTTAAACGGGTGTACGATTTGATTAAATTGTTTTCAAGTCAGAATAGTTTGATAATATATTGAATGAAAAGCTGCACAATATTTGCAGTTAAACTGTAAATATACATCGTTTTGCAGATAACTGTCACGCTGGCAGTGTTGGCCGAACGTTAATTAGGATTGACCTTGACCATTACAAATTGAACCGTAAAGAGTAACGGACGGTTACAGTTCACGGTTCAATTTGTAATGTTTTTTTTAATATCACGTCGGTGGCAAACAAGCACACGGCCCGCCTAATGGTAAGCAATCACCGTAGCCAATGGACGTATGCAACACCAGTGACATTACCTATACATGCGCGTTCCCGACCCTTTAAAAACCTGTTAATGGTCAATTCTTATTACCGTTCGGCCAACATTGCACGCTAGACCGGGCCGAGGCGTCCGTAGTGCTTTCCATAGAAAACAAAGCGCTGGAAGCTTTGGCACGGCCCCGGCCCGGTCTAGCGTGAATCATCCTACATAGTTTGTTCTAAATTATTTTCTCAGCAAAGAAATACCACAGAGTAAATATCATTATCTGTCAACCTGGCTTAGATATCTCGTTAGATTTGTAAAAAAACATTTTATTCGAACATTTTGATTGTTACCTGAAAAATTAAAAGATCATTTTCTCATAGCTCATTATATAATTTGCAAACGTATGTATAATATGTTTATATACCTCGTTCGCAGATTTTAGCCACAAACATCAGCCAGACTGCTGATTAAAGTTGCGGCTGACTATTCGCCTCCTGAATATTGAATAACACAAGTGCTCCTAATTAACCCAGCTCCAACCTTTCTGGTTACTGAATTTTAACACGCACCACCATCCACCGTTACGTCTCGAGAAAGGCTATCACAGAATTGTAGTTTTTATATTGAATTCTTATACGTTTTTAAATGGGCAAATGCCATGAAAAACTAACACTAAATCTTGATAATTATATACAAGGGCAAATTCCAACGAAAGTCTTACTAGATTAAAGTTTTATCGATAGAAATAGATCACGAAAGCGAAATAGCCGAGGGTCGTGGTGAGCAAAATTTTAAACAGTGGCAATGTCTATTAGTCTATGTTTGTTAGGTGGCTATAATAAAAGTTGGCCTGTAGGAGCTTCGGTCTCCAGGGGCCTAAATTGGGTCCCGTAATCACGTCAAACGTACAATGGGGGTCGTCAGCCGAACCGGGGTTGCCTGGCCGTTCACAAAACACGTTGTATTCGACTGTGAGTTCATCCCTGATACAATTTGTCCCTACGTTGATCAGGAATAATCTTTCGACTTCATAAAAGTATGCTATCGTTTTCCGGTCTCCATCAGCACCTGAATCCCTGTTCCAATTCCTGGGATGTCACGAATTCTTCACATTTGCGAATGCGAATCCGAATGTCCAGGATGCGAATGGCCAAATGCGAATGCGAATACGAAAGTTAGGGAATATGTAGTTGTTACTATCATTCCTAATTAGAAAAAATCTATTAGTACAGAAAACATGTATAAACATACAGTCCTCCACATCGCTTTCGATGACGGCGACCTCAGCAATCAAGGGTTTTTCCTCTTATGAGCTCTTATGTGGCTAAAACATAGTCACCTTTGTTCGAGACAAGTCTCAACATAGCTGTAAACTTTATGTTTAATATTTGTTGCTTGCAACATTTGAGAAGAGTTGTCTATGATGCGCGGTCAAGGGCCTATTGGCGTTCTGTGCTATAACTGAATGTACTAGCGTAATAAAATAATTTAGCTTTCAATAAAAGTTATTTCTCCTAATCGCATTTTGATTCATACATGCGATTGTTGGTCCTTCGAGCTTTTTAAAAGTTTAGAATCAGTGATTCCGTGGTTTTACTACGTATTTCGTTTGCTGGCTGGGCGAAGGTGACTTGCTATATCTTGTCGCCGCCCGCCGCAACCTCGCCCAACCCATTGTTTGGGCGAATTTATCATCGTGATTTCGGTTGATATTATCCTGAAATCGTTTAACTCCGTGCTGCAACAATCATCAGGAAAGTTCCCGTTCGTCGGCACAAAGGAATTTTTGTGCAAGTACCGGCGGATTTATTTGAGCGGTACAACGAGAATACTTTGACAAGCTTGTCAACTCAGGTGGGACTAGATTGTAAGGTTGGTAGTACGGATCATCGGTCGTGCGTGTGTGCGTGCCTTTAAAGAGTTGGCGGTAAAAGTGACGTTTTTGGCTGTCAAAAGTGACGTCTGCTCAATTGGAATTTTCTTCACGGGCTTTGCAACTTTTGCAAGTGTTTATATACATATTTCAGCTGCGATTATTAACAAAGTTGTTTTATCAAAGTGCGGGTTTGTGCTTAAATAGTATTCAGCGTTTGTTTCGTGAAATACGACAATGGCGGAGCTCAAGAAGTTAAAAATAATGCGTGGCCAAGTCAAGGCAACTATGACTCGCATCGAGCAGTTTGTCAACGACCCCAATACCTTAAATTCCGCCTCTCTTGATACTTTGGAGGCTCGAAAAGAGAAGCTAGCCTCTTCCCTCAAAGATTACGAGGGAATCCAACTGGACATATTGAGCCTTGATGACAAGGACACAGAGGATGCAGGTGACTTTGAGGACCGTTACTTTAACACAATAGCGAAGATTAATGAGGCTCTCAGGTCTCTAAGAGGGTCAGATACAGTTCAAGCTGCTGGTGTCTCTTCTTCAAAGTTACCTCATGTTGACATACCAGTGTACAATGGTGAGGATGTTACCCTATTCAAACCCTTTTATGAAATGTTCATAGCAGTGATTGATAAAAACAAAACATTATCAGATGTACAGAAGTTGTTTTACCTAAGAAAGTTTTTGTCTGATGAAGCACTATCTGTCATTGTAAATTTGCCTTTAGTCAATGTCTCATATATGGAGGCATTAGAGTTGTTAAAAAAGCGATATGACAATAATGTTAGGCTAATCATAAGCCATATATATGTTATCTTAGACATCCCATGCATGGCTAAGGGAACTGCGGCCTCTATAAGGTCATTTGTATCACAAGTGCAGCAGCATCTGCATGCACTTAGAAACTTAAAGGAACCTGTTGATAAATGGGATATGTTGCTCATTTCTATATTATCCAGAAAGCTAGATCAATATACTAGCCGGGCTTTCCATTTAGAGAGAGACCCACAAACTCTTCCAACGATGTCGGAGTTTATTGCATTTTTAGAAAGGCGTGCTATGGCGCTAGAGGATAGTTTGCCTCAAAAGAGTATCCTAAATGATAATGTAGGTACTTCTAAATTTAAATCTTACCCCAAGGTTGCTAATGTTGTAGCATCATTACCTGGTTGTAAATTTTGTACTAAACCTGGCCATGCAATCTATAATTGTGTGAAATTTCAGGAAGCCTCCGTCGAGGACCGCTTGGCCTTTGTGCAGGAGAATGAGATGTGTGCAGTTTGTATAAACCCTCACTCAGATAAACCTTGCAAGTACAAGTTCAAATGTAAGTTATGTAAGGGTCATCATAATACCCTTTTGCATACAGAGGATGCTGGAGGTGCCAATCAACCAGTTGCAGCATCTATTGTTTTGACATGTGTCAAGAAAACATCTAATAAAAAGGTATTACCCACAATTAAAGTTAAAATTGTTGATAAATTTGGCCGTGATGTTTACTGCCGTGCATTGCTTGACACTGGCTCAAGTGAATCCTTTGCCACAACTTCTCTTGTAGAAAGGCTGGGTTTCTCCACTGTGGCAGAATGTGAAAATATAATTGGTGTAGCTAAACAGACCATTATTATGGATAGGTCAGTAATTATTACTGTGGAGTCTTGTCAATATCAAGATGTTAAATTTAAAGTTAACTGTCATGTTGTAAAAGATGTAACGGCACATTTGCCACCACAATATGTTGATTGTTCAGTACTAAAGTTTCCAAGCCATGTCAAACTTTCTGATGAAAACTTTAATGAACCATCAGAAATTTCATTGCTACTAGCAAGTGATATTTATTTGAATTCATTATTAAATGATTGTATCAAATTGCCTGAAGGACTTGTCTTGCAAAGCACCTTATTTGGCTATGTTGTTGGTGGCAAGATAAACCAATCTGGTAGTATTTCAAACAGTACAAATTTAATTGAAAAATTTGTTGAAATGTGACAAATTGTATGTCAGACCTAATACAAAGCTGTGTCCCTTATCACCTGACGAAATATTGTATATATCTTGTTAAATTGTTGTTTTCGATCTCTACCTAATGTAAATTAGCTCACCTTGCCCGGCCCAATTATGTTCGAGACAAGTCTCAACATAGCTGTAAACTTTATGTTTAATATTTGTTGCTTGCAACATTTGAGAAGAGTTGTCTATGATGCGCGGTCAAGGGCCTATTGGCGTTCTGTGCTATAACTGAATGTACTAGCGTAATAAAATAATTTAGCTTTCAATAAAAGTTATTTCTCCTAATCGCATTTTGATTCATACAACCTTAGAACGGGATGTTATAAAGTATTGAAAAATGCTATCTACTGGTCAAAATACATTACTTGAAAACAGTTTGCACTGGCCATACGCGAGTTGACGAGACAGGACACGACCTGCGCACATTCGCATTCGTAAAACATTCGCTTCATTTGATGCAAATGCGAATATCGATGCAAATGTTACAAATGATGCGAATATTCGTATATACGAATGCGAATACGAATATTCGTGACATCCCGAACTAATTCTTGCGATTATTTTTAAAAAAGCGGACCTACTTGCTTAATGACGCAATTGGGGAAGCGATAAGAGGAATCGGAGGCAAGTTTCAACTGGTCCATCTGTACAAAAGTGGTCGTTAATCTTGGTGAATAAATAAGCCTGATTGTACTTTCGGAAACTCGAATCAGCCGAGACATGATTCGTTCTTACTGGAGACTGGAAAAATCCTTATGGTCATGAAGATTTAGAGAGTTTTTTAAGAAATAGTGATCAAATATCTTAGAACTTATGTATGTGCAGTCACCATCTAATAGATAATGACGGTCAACTGTCTCGGGACTCAAAATATCTCTATACCAAATTTCAACTAAATCAGTTCAACGGTTTAAGTGTGAAGAGGAGTTAAAAAAAAATTGTTTAAAGTATATATGTTTTACTTCGGAATTGTGTCAATATGATACCATAAATGAATTTGGCACTCCCAATTTATACGAAAGCGATACCAAAAATTGCCTAGTAGCTTGGCATGTTAGCTTCACTAATGTGGGATATCAAGATAAAATTGAGAGCTTTTTAAACCTATCTCTATAATAAACTTTCAAGAGAGGATATCTCGAAAATTATTCAATATATTGAAAACCTTGATATATTAAACTTATAGCAGATTTAATCAGCTTTCGTTTTGTCTAGTAATCTTGTCGCTAAGACGCTAAGTTCCCAAGATATAAGTTAAAAACCGAAAAATGGGACCTTGAAACCACCCTCTCCCCGGCTCAAGGGCTACGGCGGGGGACTTTTGATATGTTCACCTCCTAACTAGTCCAAACAAAGTTACGGCGTCAAAAATTGTGTTGCAAGTGCATTTTCCTCTGTACCATTCTTATTGCTTGGCCTAATGCTGAATGCTATAAAATATTATATTACATTGACGTTACGATAGCAAATGCCGTAAATTCAATAAAATGTCCATCAGTCATAATCATTTAGCCTTTGACTGAATTCGAAATGTTTCCATCTAATTCTAATTAAATCTGATCATTGCAAATCGCTTAATAAATAAATTCGTTTTAGTTAATCAGTTACTCATAGTAGAAGAGTTATATAGTCTAAAAAATATTAGTGCCTCGAATTTGACAAAATAAATAAATAAATATCTTACACAGATCTACCTAGCTCCAAACTAAGCAAAGCTCGTACTATGGGTACTAGGCGACGATGTACATACTTAAATAGATAAATACATACTTATACTCGTACTTATATACATACATAGAAAACACCCATGACTCAGGTCAGGAACAAATATCCGTGCTTATCACACAAATAAATGCCCTTACCGGGATTCGAACCCGGGACCATCGGCTTCATATTCATAGGCAGGGTCACTACCCACTAGACCAGACAGATCGTCGTAACTTTGTGGTAACTTTGTCGATGCTTTACAATTCAATTACCACATTTGGCTCCACATGGCGCCATTTAGTTCAGTTAGCAAACTCGCGGACATGTTTTCTTACATTTTACATGTCGTGTATGACAACTTTACCCTTTATTTTAATAGCACGAAGAAAACCGATTTCAGTCTAAGGCTAGAAGTCACATTTTTATCCGAATAGACTTGAAGTGTCATAAAAAACTACATAAAGCTTGGATAAAGCGACATACTCAAGAGAATTGCTCTTGGGACGGGGCATATCTATCGATTTGAACAAGTACAATTTCACCTACAAATACCAAGTAGTAGAGTATTTGTTAAAGGGATTTATTCTTTTACATTGTATTTAAGAGTATTATCTTTAAGCATTACTATCTTAAGGAGTATAAAAATCATCGCACAGCTTGTTTTCCATACTGGAATCCATTCATGGTTGGAATGAATGGTATTCATTCATGGTATTCAACATACAATATAAATAGACTTTATTGTCGTTAACCGTGTACAAATGTACTAGACAAATGTAGAAGAGCGGGGCTTCCTGTCACAGGTATTATACATACTTACTAGGAAGTCCCAACCATGAATGTGTTATGTTGTATAGTATTTAACGAAATAAATGCTTTTTGTTTTTTTTGATTCAACATACAATAATGATACAATCTAAAGATTCTAGAGTTTTGCAAGTCGAATATGATAAACGTATTTAACTACAAATGTAACATAAAACAACATAAGTAAGTAACCCGACTGCACCATTTAACATATTATAATGTATGAGGTTGCGGCGTCTCCTCTGTCACTGTCAACGTCGTGTCACAAGATCTAACAGATGGCGTTAGTAGAGATACTTCTGTAAAAAGCGTGCAACCTTCTATGAAGCGCCATACATTACCTACATCGCGCTTACGGAGTTCCAAATATCAGTTGCAATATATACAACACCTAACCAACTCTCTAAGGCCGTAACCAGAACTGCGGTAGAGAAATTAAATAAACTGTTGAGAAATCGCAACATCACCAAAGTCAAGCTCATGCGAACAACTGATATTCCCAATCTTCCTTTACGCGGCAGAGACGTGGACAGTACGTGAGTTGGAAAAGAGGGAAGATAAGATGCTCTAGAGATGTGTGTTGGTGGTGGTTCTGGAGGAAGATGCTTGGCATATCCTGGACAGAGTTCCGCACCAATGTGTCCAATACTCCAGGAACTCGGCATCACAAAGCGTTTACTTATATCGACCATAGTACAGATGCGCATACTGCAGTACTTTGGTCATGTCTCTAGGCGTGATAATAACTCCATATAACGGCCGGTCTGCAAGGAAAAAGTACAGGGTAACCAGATCAGGCCACAGCACAGGTCACCTATATTATATGCTATGCGCTGGACTGTTCGATTGGTGATCGTATTTCATTAAAGCTCTCCCACACCTCTCTAACACAAACATTGCCGCTTCAACGTGACCACAACCGCTCTGTCAGGAGTCGAAACGACTGAGAAGAAGAACCAACTCTCCTTGGAATTCAGTCCCCAGGCACAACAAACCTACCTGAATAGAGTAAAATCTCTATTGCCCTCTCTATACTTCCCCAAGGTGTCTTTAGTTTTATCTCAGTTCAAGTCGAGCTTTTTAATTTCTTTAATTCGAAATATTGCAATTTCAAAGTACTTGTAATAGCCGTAGCAGACTACCGCACCGGACAGTGACCTTGGTGCGGTCATATCTCTTTCTCGCTCTAACTTATAGCTGCGTCCTTAACGCACGTACGGTGACCACCTTACACTCGATACGTGCATCACACCGCACCAATGTCGCGGTCCGGTGCGGTAATCTGTAGACACTTTAAACGTAGATGTATATTATGCCGATCAATGTATGTGTGTTTATCTAGTTATTTACCTCGCGAACTCAGACGTTGAAAAAATATCCTGTCTTGCTATTGCGAATCAGTAAATAATATAGCACTCTACGTAACCTATGAACCTGACAGACTACATATCCCCTACACGTAATTCGAGACGTTTCGGAAAACACGTGCCATAGTTTCTAGAATTTCAATTTGCCTAATGCTCGGTCTGAGCTGAAATTGACAAATGGGGTGAGCGTGTAGGTGTGTTCCAATTTAAAAAATACAGAATTGATTTGATTTCGATTTTATACATGTTTCAGTAGATTTAGTTAACGAGATACAATAAGACTAATGTTAAATCAATCTTCCTCCTCGCCTAGTTTTACTCATTACTGGGGGCCATGATTACCTCGGTGGGATATTAATATCTCGTTGGTAATGTTCTTATTCTTTCATCTGTGTCAGTGCATATTATTTATACAAAATCCTCTTCCTCCTAGCCTTATCTCATTTGTACTCATCAGCAAACTCCACAAGCTATTTCAATCGAACATTTTTTATATAACACTACGTCGGTGGCAAACAAGAATACGGTCCGCCTGATGGTAAGCAGTCTCCGTAGCCTATGTACCTACGCCTGCAAATCCAAAGGAGCTACATGCGCGCTGCCGACCCTAAGACTCCGCACCCTCGTTAAGCTCTGGCAACCTTACTCACCGGCAGGAACACAATATTACGAGTAGGGTCTAGTGTTATTTGGCTGTGGTTTTCTGTAAGGTGGAGGTACTTCCCCTGTTGGGGTCTGCTCTAGATCTGGAATAACATCCACTGTGCTCTACCACAAAGTGTGATGACATTCACAACCTCTCTTTTGGACTTAGTTGAAAGACGTGCCCGGGTCTATTTTTTTAGTATACGCATGCACGCACGCACGCACGCACGCACGCAAGCACGCACGCATTGAGCTACTCCAGATTATTCGTCGTACTAACCAGTAACCACGAATAATCTGGAGAAGTTGCTAGATAAAGTTTAAAAAGGGCAAACCCTGGTCACAAAATAAAAAATAAACAGAAGGTCCGTTCTCGCCGTTCTTGAAAATACATACCTAAACTTGCCCGACTCACTAGGGTTGCTTTTCTTTACAGACATACATACATCGATTCGTTTATACATACATCTTATCATGTTTACATTCCTTAGAGACTGCATTTTGACGTACATGACAGTAGGTACCTACGTAGCGGCGGGGACGTCAAGTGAGAAACGCGCGCACAGCCCGAGCCCGACTAAGCTCTGCCCGAGAGTGCCCAGAACGCCTGTAAATGTAACGTCTGTGTGCGTGCGGCAAAAATGGCACTTTGTACTGAGCGGACTCTCTGCTCCGGCGCGCGCCGCCGCTATTTACTTTGTGCCCTGGTTCTCGATTTACTACTGCAACTGCACTACTGATTTTTACTCTGGAACATATTTTAAAATTGGAATACGTTTATTCGTGTTTTCTCTTAGGTTGCAATGAACGATTAGAATTCAGTTAGTAATCGTTAGCGTCTGAGTAACTTACTTTCTATGCATCTCGCTCGTACTGGCATATTGGTGCGAACTGAAATTGGTGAAGACTGCCGCATAAATAAATAAATAAATAAATATTATAGGACATTATTACACAAATTGACTAAGTCCCACAGTAAGCTCAATAAGCTTGTGTTGAGGGTACTTAGACAACGATATATATAATATATAAATATTTATAAATACTTAAATACATAGAAAACACCCATGACTCAGGAACAAATATCCATGCTCATCACACGAATAAATGCCCTTACCAGGATTTGAACCCGGGACCATCAGCTTCGTAGGCAGGGTCACTATCCACTAGGCCAAACCGGTCGTCAATTGCGCTATACTGCCGGTCCTCCAGAAGACCTGATCTCCCTGTGCGACGAAGCCATCAAATGGCTGACTGGTCTTTGTGTTGACATTTAATAATTTTTGGATATTATATGCTTCTGTATTATGTTATGCCATAGCGCTGGTGGCCTAGCGGTAAGAGCGTGCGACTTGCAATCCGGAGGTCGCGGGTTCAAACCCTGGCTCGTACCAATGAGGTTTTCAGAACTTACGTACGAAATATCATTTGATATTTACCAGTCGCTTTTCGGTGAAGGAAAACATCGTGAGAAAACCGGACTAATCCCAACAAGGCCTAGTTTACCCCTCTGGGTTGGAAGGTCAGATGGCAGTCGCTTTCGTAAAAACTAGTGCCTACGCCAAATATTGGGATTAGTTGTCAAGCGGACCCCAGGCTCCCATGAGCCGTGGCAAAATGCCGGGACAACGCGAGGAAGAAGGAAGGTATTATGTTATGCCATACGATTAAATAAATAAAGTTCAGAAAAACTTTAATATTATGTATGCACTTAATATTCAGTACCTGGGCGACCGAGCGTTGCTCGGTTATAATATAACTATTTATTGTAATATGGTGGTGTATAGGTGATAATCTTAACTACATTTTTTTACTAAATTAAACTTGAACATATAAAAAAAAAAGTTAGTCACCGGGCGAGATTCGAACCCGTAACACTCGTTTAGCAGTCCGCGTCTTAACCCGCTGGACCAGACGGGCAGTGGCCGGCAATACAAAATTAGCGACCATATTCTGCGTCGAAAGAAAAACGCATGAAAACTCGAAAACACGCGTTTTCCCAAACATAAGATTATCTAGATAGATTGTATACCCCCAAAAACCCCATATACCAAATTTCAGCGAAATCGTTAGAGCCGTTTCTGAGATCACAGAAATACATATATATATATATATACAAGAATTGCTCGTTTAAAGGTATAAGATTTACGAGGTGTTTTCAAACTTATTTTACCTTCTCTTTTCCCCAAGTAGCAACAAGCAAGTGTCCATTACGAGATCCAGACATGTATTTCCCAGTAGCAAATTAGCTCCACCCGGTATCTGTGTTTATTCAAAAGGGGCCAAAGGTCCGAAATTAAACCGTCTGGATTGCTTTATAGGTCCCCGCGGAGCCGTGAAATAATTACCGGTGTTTAGTTGAATCTTTGAGGCAGTTTTATTAGCTGTCGTAGCTGAATAAATGTCAGTTAAATCATTTGACGCCATTAATGTCAAATAAGTTGTTCGAGTAAAAAATGTGCAAGTAAAGACAGTCGGCCCGATTCGAAGAATGATTAAGACACGTTTAAGATCTTGGAAAGATCTTTAAAAGATCGATAACTAAACGACATGTCAAAATTTATGTTTATTTCGATTCCGGTGTGTTCCTAATAAGAGCTATATCAATTATGCGATATCTAAATGAGAATTTATCTGAACCAGAACTTATCGTTATCGTATCTCATTCTTCGAATAGGGCCGAGTAAAGTAGGTAATTTGAAAGTCACTGGGTCCTCTTTGTTTAATTTTAGCGTTTAGGTACGGTCACGTCTGTAAATATCGGTACGAAAAAAGTGCCATAAATATGTATATACGACTTTATTGCTCCTACATTAAGGTAGTGTATGCATAATTATGGCACTTTTTTCGTATCGATATTTTCAGACGTGACTGTACGCTTTTTAAGCTTTTCATCTAAATGTTAACTTTTAGTTATGTTACCCGTATCGTACTCCACGGCACGCCTCACAATAAAATTATATCATAAAGATGCATTGAATAAAATAATCATCATATTTAGAGGTGAAAGAGGCGTCTCGCAGTTGCGTCGTTGAATAGTTACTGTGTAAAAAAATATATAAAAAGATAGGTAGGCAAGGTACCTTATTAATTGTTAACTGTTTTAGGCAATTCAATTAATTAGCATGAACTTGCTGTTCTCAGCTATTTAGCAGGCTGTGGCAAGGAGCCTTCTAATTAATCGTCGAACACACAGCGGCTGAAGCGAATAGCCGAAATTACTCCTTGTCAAAACTGCCAACAATCGTACTTCAGGTCTACCGCGAACTTTGAAGACAATTCGTTATATACGTCTCTTTCCCTGGAATATTACAAGTGCGATAGAGAGGGCGATAGCGAAGCTTCGATCTACGACAGGTAGGTTCTCAGGATATTAAACACTCGGTCTGGAACTGGAGACAAATTGGGATTTGGTGTTTTGTTAAGTTCAGACATAAGTCATGTCAAATGTTTATATATTCCAGCACATTAATCATGATCCATAGATGGTGGAATCGTATAGATGTATATGCCACCAGACAGGCAGATACCCTGTACTTATACCGCGTGCGCCCGTAAGGGACAGAAGATACGCAATGCAACAAAATTGAAAACACGTTTTAACGTTCTTGACAACATACCAAAAATAACCTACGTAATTTGGTCGGGTTATTTGTTGCCCACCAAAACCATACTAAATTCTACAGTAGGGAATAAAAAAAAGAAACAAGGACAAACAATAATACCTAATGCTTTCTTTGCTACTCCTACTGAAAGATACATAAGACTATCGCGTTCTGTCAGTTCCCCCCATCACTCACGCCGAATCCATTCTAAATACTAGATTCATGTCATGGTCAGTTTGTCAAGAAAATTGACAGGTACAGTGGAAGCGTCAACGCCGCAGCAACAATGCAGGAATGTCACCTTAATGCACCTGGCAGCAAAATACCACTGCAATGCAGTCGGAACTGAATATTATATGGCCAAAAAGGAGGATAAAATTAGTCGGGTTAATAATCCCACCCTGTGCATCAGTTTAAATAACGTTGACGTGTCTGCCTCACGTCGAAACTACATCATTCCGCTCGGGTGCTAACTATGATGGATGACTCACTTCAAAATACGCACATTATAGCTTCACGCCATTAGGTAGTACGCGTATATGGATATCATCAACCGTGGATGAGATATTGAAGCCAAATCGAATGTACGTTGACATCGTGACACACGGCATTTAGTTATCGTGCATTTCGCTCGTACTTGTCCGTACATATATTGGCACGCGAAAGACGAACGATAGCTAAATGACATTCAGATATCATTCTGAGGTCAGTTCGAATTGGCTTGAGAATATCTAAACTTCTTAAAGCATTTAAAGGTTAATTCCTCCCTGCCCTTTTTTGCCTTTTTTGGTCTGCCGGTGAGTAAGGTTGCCAGAGCTCAACGAGGGGGGGGGATGCTAGGGTCGGCAACGCGCATGTTACTCTTCTGGAGTTGCAGGCGTACATAGGCTTCGGAGACTGCTTACCATCAGGCGGGTCGTATGCTTGTTTGCCACCGACGTAGTATAATTTTTTTGGAAGAAATCACCTCCATAGACAATAATTGTATTTTCTGCTAGTTATTCCTTTACAGACGGTATGACATAATCGTGTAAATTACTTTGAAAGAATTCTGGGCAGGCCTTGATTTACCTTTAGATTAAATTCTTCTTCTTAAATTATTCTAATGAATAAAGACTTATTAACCCATAGAAAGAGATGCAATGCTCTGGTACGTAAACGTAAAGATCTATCTTTCTTTTAGTTCTCTTCATGAAAATTCAATTCCGAATATTAATTCCATGTTCTCGTCTCGAAAATTAATCATACGCGTACATTTGCATGGCGTAATTGAAATGCTTAGTGCTTAGTTTACATAGCTGGAGTCGTTAATATTAATCTCTACGTTAAATCCGTGTATTATTTATTACCGTGGCTCTAGTGAAAAGGGGTATAAGTCTTGCGCAGCTGATATGAAAAAGGGTACAAGTATTATATGGAACTTATGCCCGTTTTTACCTGATTTTCACGAGCCTTGTACCCCTTTTCACAGTATTATTTTACTGACAACTTTTGATATATTATGATGGTTGCAATTTTATCCTTTATAGTGTCTTGCGTTACTCTTGAACTAATATATCACTTGTTAGTAGAAAGCGACGACCATGATGACAGCGCTATCAAAGCGCAACCATTTTAAGCCCGCTGAGAACAAAATCAAAAAGATTATACTCCATTAACAGAACGTAGGATGTCCGTTATTTACCAAATTTCAAAATTAACAATGCATACCTTTTAAATTATAATTAAATTGATAATACTTCAAAACACCCTGAACAAAATTCAGGTCATTCCTTTAACTGAAACCATTGCCAATTTGTATCAGAAATTCCAATACGATTATTATGAAGAAGTTTGATCAGAAAGTAGGTGAGTAGATATTTTTTTATTGGTTTCTGGTTCACATCAAGAAAAACTGCCTGCCTACGCGTGATAGGGCAAAATGGTTATGATCACCTCTCTTTATTTCTTAAGATGAAAACTAAGCCCCATGTAAACAAGGCCCGTCGTTATTTGAAGAGAAATACAAATAATTGCAATTTATAGTACATTACGATACAAGTGCGAAAAATAGGAAATTCGAAACGAGTGGCGATAAATTAAAACACGACCGAAGGGAGTGTTTTAAATCGACACGAGTTGCGAATTGCCTATTCGCACATGTAACGTACAACGTTTTACAGTACATATGGCCCTTTAAATGTTCGACACAGTAACGTAATATGCTACTTCTCGCACTAGTGCTATAAAGTAGCCCCATATGTACTGTAAAATAACATTTGATCAAGCTATTTATCCAAAATGGTTGTGATGATGAAAATCCGGCCAAAATTAATACAAAGTATCGGTTGCTTTTCTTTCTAATGCCCTTTTATGGCTTCTCACTCTTTGTTCTGCCTTCTTACACCTCTTAATTTCTTAGGAACTAAGCCCCGTGTAAACAAGGCCCGGCGTTGTTTGGAGGGAAATGCAAATAAAAGTAATTTGAATAACATTATCAATCAAGGCGCGCTCGTGCGTGCTTCTTAGAATTGAAAACGCAGGGAATTATGCTTGCGTACAGTGAAATTGAATAATGTATGTAGGTATTATATGGAACTTTTCAAGGAATCTACTTTGATAACAAAAATAGAAAGCTTCACAACAAAAATGAAATATAAATGACGATTTTATGAATTGCTTTGCAACGCTAAAACATGTCAATCAACGAAATAAGGCCCGATATCGGTGTCAAATACAAAAAGTCGGCATCGCAGTCACTATGGTTGATTTTTCGGATCGTGATTGGTCCTATAGTTATTTTCGTAACAAAACTGTAACATCTGTGACATATTCACTCCTTGTTTAGTTTTATGTCAAAGTCACTCAGGATTTCGACATCCATTCGAAAACTCATTCAATTGTTTAAAAACCGTATTCTCGCGTAGCATGTACTCCAACGCCAAACTGGTTTTCCAATTTCCATTACGGCTGTTATCCGAGATGATGAGGCATCAGTCCTCTCGAGTCCTGCACCTACATGTTGCCCACTGGTTACTTGTGCTCCAACAGTTTTTGTATATGAAGACTATATCACAACTTTAAGTGTTACAGCATGACAGTCGTGATGGTCTACTTTAAACCGGTATATTTATCAACATTATCGTCATCCTCACGTTGTCCCGGTAATTTGCCACGGCTCATGGGAACCTGGGGTCCGCTTGACAACTAATGCCAACAATTGGCGTAGACACTAGTTTTACGAAAGCGACTTACGACCATCTGACCTTCCAACCCAGAGGGTAAACTAGGCCTTATTGGGATTAGTCCGGTTTCCTAACGATGTTTTCCTTCACCGATCTGGTAAACATCAAATGATATTTCTTACATAAGTTCCGAAAAACTCATATTTATCAATATCAAAATATTATAATTATAAAATTTTAGTTAAATTTTGAATTTTAGAACAAAGTGGGCACTTTTTACGGTAACTAGCTAGATTATAGGTATTTTTTCTTATATTGAAGCACCTTGAAAGCAGCATGGCTTTGTCAGACATAAAACATGGCACACCCTTACGAAAAATAGTTAAGAGGCTGTCAACACCCAATGTCCTTGAAATTGATGTTACTAAAACAGTTTTTTAAGAAAGACTATTTGTTTTAGTCAAGTAAGAAAAATATATGTTCATATTAATTATATTTCAAAGACCGTGGTTGTACTCGATACACGATTGAACGAAATCGGCTCGATAGAAAATAATTGCAAAGATTGGTCTTAAAATCACAATTAAACGGTTTTATGTCTTTATTGTTTTGACTTATGGGTCTGCAATTAAAATCACAATTTCAAAACATTTATATCTAAACCGTGGTTGAGTAAAATATTACACTAATAATCCACTTTTTTTATTTAAATATTTTTCTTATTATTCCCTTGCCCAGGCCCAGTAACATGCGACAGTGCTATCTCATTTACTCCGATACAAATAGACAGTGCGCGCTTTAGGTATTGACAGCCTCTTAATCCTACCCCATGAGCATCCTGTCGTCACATTTTAAAACCCAGAAAAAGTTACAAAACCACCAACGCAGGAGGCTAATCCCCTGAGCCTCGACACCCCATAGTACAAACAAAACAGTACTCTACTTCGTCGTTTTTTACAAGTTTTTATTAAATGTGGCCAGCCGCCAAAACGTCCAACTTAATCGCTTGTCATAAAGACGAGATTTGCTTGTATCTTTGTACGAATAACATGTCAAGGCATCCTTCTGACAAGCGACAAAGTAGGACGTTTTGCCGGCCGCAGTCACAAATGTGGAATGTTTGTTTATAATTTATTATGTTCTTTTCGGGTCAAATCTTGCAAGCTAAATTATATCACTTCCCATCGAGCATCGAGCTGAAACTTCCATAAGTTGGGTGACAATGCAATGTTATAAATAAATAAATAAATAAATAAATAAATAAATAAATAAATAAATATTATAGGACATTATTACACAAATTGACTAAGTCCCACAGTAAGCTCAATAAGGCTTGTGTTGAGGGTACTTAGACAACGATATATTTAATATATGAATATTTATAAATACTTAAATACATAGAAAACACCCATGACTCAGGAACAAATATCCATGCTCATCACACGAATAAATGCCCTTACCAGGATTTGAACCCGGGACCATCAGCTTCGTAGGCAGGGTCACTACCCACTAGGCCAAACCGGTCGTCAGTCTCATGTTATGGTACCATTGACGACCGGTTTGGCCTAGTGGGCAGTGACCCTGCCTACGAAGCTGATGGTCCCGGGTTCAAATCCTCAAATCCTGGTAAGGGCATGTATTCGTGTGATGAGCATGGATATTTGTTCCTGAGTCATGGGTGTTTTCTATGTATTTAAGTATTTATAAATATTTATATATTATATATATCGTTGTCTAAGTACCCTCAACACAAGCCTTATTGAGCTTACTGTGGGACTTGGTCAATTTGTGTAATAATGTTCCATAATATTTATTTATTTATTTATTATTTTATTATTGAGCTGATTTGATGATTGACACAGGAGGTGGTCATAGGAACTCTGTGATAAAACAACTCAACCTAATTGTGTCAGTAACTTATCACATACCTACACTGCCAGCTCAGCGGGTTCTCTCCTCATTTCATACGCACTTTTCAGTACAAACTTGACAGTTTATTTTTCATGTCATCGTATTGAGCGGAGATAAAATCAATAGACTCACTGATTTTATTATTCTGCTGTTTTAATTCGTCAAAAGACATTTGCAGTGAGTCTAACTTTCCATTTTGTTGAACTTGGAATTGATCAAACATCTTTTTCATTTGGTCCATAACGTCTGACATAGTAGGCTCGTCATCTCTCTTGCGCTTTGACCTGTGAGTGACGTTACGGCGGCGCTCGTCGCGATCTGAGGCCGACATGCCAGTCAGGCTCGATTCAGAGTCGTTCCCGCTCCCCGGTCCTTGTATTGCGGGTGTTTGTAAGGCCGACATCGATGCCGGCACCGTCCTCTGTGGCTGCGACTGCGGGTCCAGCTTTTTCGACATACCTTCTGTGGCCGGGGATACCGGTGGAGTGCGTTTTAGTGGCATTCTGGGCGCTAGATATACTAGGTAATCAGCAATAATAAGAGATGATAGAATCTTGAGTTTAGTAGATGGTCGAGGAGGCGATTGCGATTCTTGTTGTAGCGTAGTAACCAGGAGAGCAACAATTATAAGGAGATAGCAGTCGATTGACCAATAACAGTACTTTTCATACACACACAGCAAAACAAAACAGTTCAGCAACTCAGCAATATTTCACAAATCACGGGGCGATGCAGGCGAGAGGTACCAGGCGAGCAGCAAAGCAAAGTGGTGTAGCATGCGCTCGCGCCGGTTAAGGCGCGTCGCACGCGAGCGGCGAAGTAAGATAACTATAGCTGTCTCTTTCTTGCTAACGTGATTGGTAGTGTCACGGTAGTGTTCTTGTTGCACAGATACTACTCACAGTTGGCGCAGCTGTTATGCGATCCTGGTAGTTTACGGCGGATTTTCACTATTTAAATTTAATTTATTTTATGGTATTAAATACATTTTATTTACTTTTTTAATGAGCGTACATATGGTTTACACGTCTACTCCTCACGGAGGTCCGGGGGAAGAGGATTATGGATGTATATTAGTCTGAAGGGGTACTTATGGGTTTTACTTGCTGATAATATTTTAATACTTATATTTTGATCTGTTATGATTCGATTGTTGCAAGCTATACTTATCAGGCCGCCATACCTACAGTTTGGCTAGTTGGCAACTCTGCTTATGTCCTGAGTTCGAATCCCGGTAAGAGCATGTATTTGTGTGATGAGCACAGATATTTTGTTCCTGAGTCATGGATGTTTTCTATGTATTTAAATCATAAATAAATCATATATTTATTTGTAAACATAGGTTTTCACAGATCATACAAATGTAAATAAGAAAGTATCACTATGCTTAGCCATTAGGCATACAAATATTGTCCAGATGGTGCATGCATATCTACAAACTTAATCTATAAATTATAATTTAAAAATATAATTTAATGTAATTTAATAATTGACATTCATACATATACCTACTTAATTAATACTCTGAATCAGACAGGTATTCTCCAATCGAGTAGTACGCTTTCCTAACTAAAAATTTAAACAGACTCTTTTTGAATAATCCTATGTCATCTAATTTAGTAATATGGTCTGGCAGTTTGTTATAAAGTTTCGGAGCCATGCCGAAAACACTTTTGGCAAGAAAAGTCGTTTTTATTGATTTTGTATAAATTTTGTTGCAACGATGAGCACTATTGGTAACAGAAAATTGGCCAATGTTATTTTTAACATACACCGCTACTTCGTAAATATACAGGCAGGGTAATGTCAGTATGTCTAGCTTAATGAAATTCGGTTTGCAGGTTTCGGTTTGAGGAACGCGACAAACTGAACGTACACATTTTTTCTGTGCCTTAAAGGCCATTTCTCGGTCTGTGGAGTTTCCCCAGAATATTAAGCCGTATCTCAGAGTTGAGGTAACATAGGCTTGATAGGCGGTTAGTACTGCTGTTACGTTGACAGTTTTAGCTAGGTTATATAAAGCATACGAAAATTTATTAAGTTTTTTACATATAATGTCAATCTGATCCTTCCAAGTCAATTTACTATCTAAGCTTAATCCTAAAAATTTCGTCAAATCTGTCTCTTCAATAAGATGCTCTTTGTATTTGACAGTGAGTTTTGGTAATTTATCAACTCGTTGTTTGAAGCTCATAATTTTGGTTTTATTTAAGTTTATGCGCAAATTATTCTTATTCAACCAGTCAATTACGTTCTCTAAAGTTTTATTTATGGTAACTTCTAAAGCTAGCGGGTCATTTCCAGTAAATATAATCGTGCTATCGTAAGCGAAAAGTATCATGGAATGTTGTGTTATCTGTGGTAAATCATTTATATATATTAGAAAAAGTAATGGTCCTAGTACACTGCCTTGTGGCACTCCGTATTTAATTTCTTAAGTATTTGTATATTATATATATTGTTGTCTGAGTCCCCACAACAAGCCTTCTTGAGCTTATCGTGATGGGACTTTGTAAATTTGTGTGAGAATAGAATGTCCCTGTAATATTTATTTATATTTATTTGCCATAATACATTAATTACGTAGACGTTCCATTGTTCGAAAGGCTCGTACTTTCCTGTTTTCGCTATGGCCATACGTTACATAGTACATACCCCATATTACATAACGGTTAGGGCCGCACAGCTGTAATTGAGTTTCAGATGAGGGGTTATGGTGGTGAATGTTTTGAATTCTAATTACTGGGCTACGCACGTTCGTTCGTTTGTTGAGATAATGACAGACAGATGGACAGAAGAACGATACTGTGATTTAGATTGGGGTTACACTGAAATACTGTTAATTATAAGATGTAATGTTTTGAAGTGTCCCGCCGAGTTTCTTGCCGGTCCCATATTGGGATACCCTCCTCCAATTGAGGGGGAATTTAAATCTTCTCTGGTCAGAGGTGTAGGGTTAGAGCCGGCGTAGCTTAATTTGACGTTCATAAGCGCATTGTAATATGCCTACTTGAATAATAAACTATCTTTATAGGTTTTGCTTTTCTGGAGACGTAGCCAAATATCTTAAACGAAACATGCAAAAGGAAAATTAAGTAAATGAGATAACAGATGCAAAGTAAAGTCACATGATTATTTCCATATAGATTGTGTCATTTACGAAGACGCGTGCCTTTAACTCGTAAATCTCGTAATGTCAGATACATGTCAGTCGCTTCGCTATTTCTATGCGTAATGTCATGTTCTTAATGGTTAGATTTGATAAATCTGCGCGTTATGGAGTGTGGATTTAAGAGGAGAGAAATCTCTTATGATAGAACTGTTGCAAAAGTATCCAGCTGTCAGCTATAAATAATAGTTCCAAATCTCTCCAGAGCAACGCTAGAGTAGTTAAGAACCTAGGCGTTATTGACGGAGTGAAGTGCGCTGTCTATGATTTGATTTTTTTGTTCAAGTACTCTAGGTATTGTAGCGCCACCTATTTAAGGTTTTTTGATGACACTTTTTGGTATATGGAGATTCCTTTCCTTACCTCCACCTTCCATACTGCGCGTCATTGTGGATGACATGAACTTTACATAATTTAAGGTGCAATAAGTTCGTGTTTTTCTCTTACTCTCATTGAGCGAGCGTGAGCGAAACGGAAGTGCGAGAACAGGAGCGCGGACATCAAGTTTTTAATTTTTTTTTTGTATTAAAAATAAAAAAAAAGTAATCGCCGAATTTCCTGAAGCATAATATTACTGGGTTGATGTGGTCATTGGTAGGACCAAGTAGTGAATAAATTATTTTCACTGCTTGCTTTGCCAATGGAATTGTTTCACATTTTTTTTTGCATTTTTGTTCTCATTATACTTAGTATGTAAATTAACTGACCTAGTCTTTTTAAGTTTTACTAATACTTATATGGACACATGTCTGAAATAAACAATTTTTATTTTATTTTATTTTATTTATTGCTCATTTTTAGAAATAATTTCCATATTTATAGCTTTTGTGCAAAAATTTTTTTAAGCAAAGTTGGCACAAATTGTTAAATATAAATATCTTCACGGGCACGAACCTGGAATACGAACACTGATTACAAGGGTAAGTTTTTTTTATACCACGTGGTTGAAACAAGCAAGTGATCTTCTTACTTAAATAATAATCTTTTTAGATAATTGATGTATCGTACATCACCATTTCGACATCAATACCCGGTGTCGAATACAACCTCTAAATTCAAAAGTGACAGATGGGCAAATAAAAAAAATAGTCTGCAATAGTGTGAACCTTAGAGCAACGCCGGGAAGGGAGACGGTATTCGTACTATTTCCCCTCTGCCCAAGCACAGGTACAACTGTACCTATGGCGGTGCATGTTGTGACTCGTCCATACACAAAAAGAGATCGAGGGGTGCAAGATTTGTCTTTGACGTATGTCATTTTCTATGTAGTTGTGTCGTCATTACAGATTGGATTTTGTATGTAGTGAGTGAGAAGTGCGACTGTGTGCACGTTTCCCCCCGCAAAAATGGCAGAATGATTTGTACGGTAAGATATCGCTTGGGCTCCTTTCTGACGTGTCGGAACTTCGGAAGCCGGTGTTGCTCGCAGGTGTGAACATATCTTTGACGTCGCCTATTTGCTAGGTCCACGACTGGTGCTACCCTCATTTTGTGAGTTTTTCTACGTTTAATCATGGAGTGAAATTAGTTCAAACCATACCATACTATTAATGTGCGATATTACATAAGATTACGTGTGCTTCTGACAATCCGCGCCATCGGTCCCTTCAGGTTTTTAAAGGGTGTAACTGTTTACCATTAGGCGGGCTGTATGCTTGTTTGCCACCGACGTCGTATAAAAAAAAAGTCCTTCCACTGACTTCGCACCTTGTCAAAACACATTTTTATAATGACGATAGTGGAGGCCCGTGCGAAATTGCCTTTTCTTACAAACATAGTCTGGATATTTACAATAATGAAAATATTTTAAGACAATTTGTTGTATATCAACATAAAGTAAATATATCTAATCTGTGTTAATATGCACCAAATTGTGAAAAAATATTTTCCATATGTCAATATCCAGGGAGGGAAATGGGGCCTACGTTTATATGGACCGTTTGTATGCTACGTTTAACGACCGGTCTGGCCTAGCGGGTGACCCTGCCTACGAAGCCGATGGTCCCGAGTTCAAATCCTGGTAAGGGCATTTATTCTGAGCATAGATATTTGTTCCTGAGTCATGGGTGTTTTCCATGTATTTAAGTATTTATAAATATTTATATCGTTGTCTAAGTACCCTCAACACAAGCCTTATTGAGTTACTGTGGGACTTAGGCAATTGTGTAATAATGTCCTATAATATTTATTTAATAATATTTATTTATTTAAGGAGAAGCGGCCGTCCCCCAGATACGACAAACTTGAACAAAGTGGAAGTTATTTATTTATTGCCATTAAGTAAAATTTAAATTGTTTAATTTTGATTTCTTCGCCCCATTTGATTTGATTTGATTTTTTCTTAGTTTGAAGTTTTCACTGAGGAATTTAAATAGGGACTTGAGATGAGGAATTTAGAAGGAATAAAGCGAAACCAATTCTTTATTCTTTATTATTATAATTAAGTACTGACAATACTTAGGCACTTAGTTTAAAAGGTAACATAATTTGATTTTTTTATACTTATAATAGGTTTCAACAGTGGTTTTATAAATACTTCTTCTTCACATGCATGTCTCTCTATGTTAAGTCATGCGAATTAGTCCATCTATGCTTTTCAATTTTAACCAGTCTCTTACAATCGTATTTTTAGTCCATGATGTGCGCCTTCTACCACGACCACGCTTCCCTTCAATTTTTCCTTCAATTATTAATTTCAGTAGGTTGTATTTATTGTTTCTATATTGTTTTCATTGTTTATAAGTACAGTCACGTTTGACAACATCGACACGATCGAAGTGCCAAAAATATGTATACACGACTTTATGGCCTACATAGGTATTACGGTAGTGTATACATATTTTTGGGACTTTCTAAGATTATGAGCTATGAGGAGAAGGGATTTTACCAGGGCTCGGAACCGGTTTATTTTTAAATCCCGAAATAGCAAAATATTTTTAATGATTTTATACTCTCTACGTAGGACTGGAGCATGTATTTCGGTAACAACTTCGCATTATTAGATAGTCCCATTAAAAATGAAATAATAAACCAAAGAACGAAAAAGAACGTAATAAAACCGGTATTTTTTGTATGAAGAAAAAACCGGTTCCGAGCCTTGCCTTTTACACTCTACCAGTTTAGCCTGCCTCTCTAAGCTACTTTTATACTCTACCAGTTTAGCCTGCCTCTCTAAGCTACTTTTACACTCTACCAGTTTAGCCTGCCTCCCTAAGCTACTTTTACACTCTACCAGTTTAGCCTGCCTCTCTAAGCTACTTTTAAGCTTTTGTTGCTAACTTTACATATTTAGTAGAGACCAAAGATTTATATCACTTCGAATCTATTCTCTTTGGTAGAGACGCTGCATATACTTACTTCGTTTTTGCGTTAAAAAGAAGGCAGAAGTAAGCATAATGATTTATCGGGATCTCTATGCGGTCATTTTTAGGGTTCCGTACCCAAAGGGTCAAACGGGACTCTATTACTGAGACTTCGCTGTCCGTCCGTCTGTCCGTCCGTCCTAAAAATTAAAAATAATGTTTTTTTATCCTAAAAATAATGTAGGTAAAAACTTTTTACCTACATTATTTTTAGGATAAAAATTCACGGAAAGTCAAAAAAACCTCGTAAAAACATATGTCTTGAATATAACACTAAAACTAATTTCAAATTAGAGGCAGTAATCATAAATACGGCGCGATATGCCGGCGGGTTCCTTCTCTGCAGCCTGCGGCCCTTACCAGTAGGCAGCCTGGGTCCTGCCCTAGTTACTGCTTTTTACAATGTTTTTTTGTTTTCTACTTTTATAAAAGATATTGTTCTTTAAGAACCCTAGCTTCTAACAAAAAATAAATAAAAATACCTATACATATAAATATGACATAGTAGAAAATATAACGGTTTAAGAAACACGGTTAAACGACGTTGTAGCGAACTGAACAAACTTACTTAAATAAAAAGTAACGAAGCCCTCCACAGGCCTCCAGTGTCGAAGGCTTGATTCCAACTGGCGTCGTTGGCCAACCGGGCGAACATGAACCCCTAGGCCACCCCGTTTCACCTGTGACCCGTGATCTAAAAAAACTAGCCACCGATTGTCGTGGTCACTTTTTTTTTGTTTATTATATTACTAACTACTATTATATTTAATAACTACTTTTTAATGCTAAAATTATAGATCGTTTGAACTTTATGCGTTATTATCTCGTAATATTATAAGCAATAATGTATAAGAAAATACCTCTTACCTAATTCAAGTCACTCCTAATATCCCTGCGTATGATTTTTATAAAATACGAGTAGGTAGGTAAGATTTGGTATAATAAATCACACCATATACCATATTATGGTACTTAATAAATGATATAATATTGGTTACTGCCAATAAACATTAATAATGCAATAAATGCAAGCTAAATGGTTTATTGGTAATTATGGCGTAGATAAAACGTTAATTGTAGTGGATCGAGTAATTATTGCTCTAGCTTTGGCAAAGCGTTATCAAAACCATTTTTCGTAAATAACATCTAAATCGTAAGCATTATCGTTCTGCCTGCCCTACTAACCTAAAAGGCGATATCTTAATAACAAATAAACTTGAAAATGGAACTTCATATTAAAGAGTTTAAGGGACCGCTTTGAATTAAATTTTCATTAAATACCCATACTATTATTTATTTTTTATTATGCTTGATATTATTCAGTGACTTCTATTATTATAATAAAATAAGGGTGACAGCTGGTAACTACAGTTACCAAAAGCACGTGAATGGATACTGCTTTTTAGCTTAGCTGGGCAACGTTATCGTGTACCTTTAAATGTCTAAAACATTAGACTACTTATGACTTTTACGATTTACAAGTAATTTCGGCACCCTGACATTTTACATACGACCATAAAAATAGCACTAAAATACAAATATCTTAAGCTATGTATCAAAATTTGAGAAGTTTTTCCTTATTCGCTGTAAACAACTTATCACATTATATAGCCTGACCGTTAGCCTTAGCCCTAACTGGCGTCAGCGTTCCGACTCATCCCGTTCGCGTTCTGACCGTTTCCGTTTACATTCTGACCGTCCCCGTTTGTGTTCTGACCGCTACCTGGGGTGGCGTCCTCATAGCCTTTAACTAGGTTCTCCAGTATGAACCGGATGGTCAACTTGTATATATTCTCGATGTTGGGTGTGTAGCGGTCTCCGAGCGTGATCTTCGCCGCCTCTAGAAACGGCTGCTCCACTTTCTGGAAAAAAAAGATTATTTTATTTTGAGTAACAATACCTACATATAACAATATGTTTATTAACTTAAACCATTTGCTTAAACCCGTAAATTTTTAGGCCATACGGAGTAACTGTTACTATGGGACTGACCCCGAAATCACGAAATAAAATTTGTCTATTTCGTACATTTTGGCTGGTCTTTTTAATTAAATTTTTAGGGTTCCTTAGTGAACTAGGAACCCTTATAGTTTCGCCATGTCCGTCTGTCTGTCTGTCTGTCTGTCTGTTCGACGCTTTGCTCCGTGGTCGTTAGTGCTAGAAAGCTGAACTTTGGCATGGATATATAAATCAATAAAGCCGACAAAATCGTACAATAAAATAAAATAAAATAAATTAGGGTACCTTCCCTACACCTAGAGTGGGTATTTTTTTTTCTTCAACCCTACAGTGTGGGATATCGTTGGAAAGGGCTTTCAAAACTAATAAGGCGTCAAATTTTTTTTTGATAAAGTGAATATATTCGGAGATAATCGCTCCGAAAGAAAAAAAAATGTGTCACCCCTCTAACTTTTTTTGGTCAAAAAAATATGAAAAAAATCGTGGAAGTAGAGCTTAAGAAAGACATTCAATGAAAACTATAGCGGACATGATCAGTTTAGCTGTTTTTGAGTTATCACAAAAAGTTTCCCCTTCATAGTAAACATACGTACGTACATCCACAGTTCATCCCTTGGTTAACAATCTACTATACTTTAAGTTCCAGTTTAGCTTATTGTGACGGAAGAGTAACTACGGAACCCTACCCTGAGCATGGCCCGACATGCTCTTGGCTGGTTTATTTTTCGTGATTTCGGGGTTGGTCCAGTATTAACAGTACTCAGTATGGCCTGAACATTTACAGTTTGAGTAAATGGTTTTAGTTAATAAACATTCTGTACATAAATGTGAAAGTAACTCTGTCTTTTATTTCTTCACTCCGGGCATACATGAGGCAGAAGAGGCCCCACGTCATTTTCGAATACCCTGGTGAGGCAGAATATCAAGCACAGCGCGCAGCGCCTCAGTTCACCGAGGTCTCTCCCAGAAGTTGTCAGCAATATTAAGGGTCTACTAGGCTGCTAGGTCGAGTTGGGTTGGCAAGAGTAGAAGAAGTGCCGGCAACCCATCACGAAAAATAGGCGCAAAACAAATTAACGAAATCAACGAAGTTGGTAAGTTTGTATAAATCTCTATGAGCTGTGGTTTCATCCTCATCGTAAAATGTAAATTTCGGAATTGATATACATCCTACACCTTGAACAACCCTGCCAATCGAATTTCCATGCATTTTTCCACAATACATTTTTCCTTTTGCTGTATCAAAGGTAAGGTCGGTCCTTTTAAACGGATTTCTGATCATTATATTTTCTCTCAGGGCACAAAAAGTAAGAAATCGAATGGGGTAAATTAGCCTTTGAAACGGTGGCCTTTGGGTAGCTTTGCCTAAAGTCTATACAGAAAAGTAAGTCAACACTTTAGTCCGTTTTATTATTATTATTAAAGCTTTATTTGTTCTACAGTCAGTTATTTTTGTTTTTTTAATTCTTTATCTTTGTTTTGGGGCTGACTGCAGATCCCATCTGCTGGGTGAAAGCCTCCTCACTTTTTCTCCACTCATCCCTGTCTTTGGCTTTTTGGAGCCAGTCTTTTCCTGCGACGGAGTAGATGTCGTCTATCCACTTCTTTTTGGGCCTTCTTCGGAGCCTCCGTCCTGCCGGTCCGGTCCATTTTGTTGTTACTAATGTCCATCTTTTGTCCTTATATCTGGCTACATGACCTGCCCATTGCCATTTTAGATGAAGAGCTTGTTGAAGAGCGTCTGTAAGTTTGGTCTTTTGACGTATTATTTCGCTTCTAATTTTCTGTATTTTCCTTATATTCAATATACTTCTCTCCATAGATCGTTGACAGGTCGTTATAGCTTTACGTACTTTCTTTGTGTATGTCCAAGTTTGGCTTCCGTAAGTTAGACTAGGCAGGATACAGGTGTCCATTACGATTTTCTTATGGGCTATGCTGTATTCACCTTTCAAGATTTCCTTTCCTTTAGTCCGTTAGTCATTATTATATGATTGGGTACCTATTGAAGTTAATAAAGAAGCGCCTATTTTTGACACAAAATAACGCATTTTATTAAGATAAATAATACAGAGAAACACGCACACACGCACACACACACACACACACACACACACACACACACACACACAAGTCACCTGATTTTAGTATATTAAATTTATTATTTATATTCAAAAGTTTTAAACAAAATTTGGCCTTAAATTACTAGCATTGAGTCTAAATATTGACATACTGTGTGGGAAAGTATTTCCTATGTGGTATTAGTGTGTAAAATCATCACCAACCTGCCTGTTGACCTTTGCACTCCAGTCTGCACTTGTCACCTGTCACTTTTTATATAATTACTGGCACTAAAACAAAACATGGAGGCCATGAACACCATCCTGGACACACAAAAGCAGTTTGAGGCATCTATCAACAAGCGGTTCAATGAGCTGGACGCGGCACTGAAGTTGGCATCTCCCCATACTCATCCCACCATCGCTAGTCTTAGCAAGGAGGTCAGCACATTCAAAGAGCAAGTGTCGGGCATGATGAATCTCCTCAAGCAGCAGATCTGCTCAGTCATGAGTATGGTGGACACCATTGAAATGCGCCATCGGAGGAAGTTTCTGCTGTTTTCTGGTATTCCTGAGGCGAGCAGCGAGGACATCACTGGTACTGTAGTCGCTATCTGCCAAAACCGCCTTCAACTTGCTGATGTGAACAAGGACTCTATTTTAGTCTGCCATAGGCTCGGTGCATTAAAGGACGGGCGACCTCGACCAGTTCTGGTTCGTTTTTGTGATACACGGTTAAGAAGCTTAATATGGTCAAAGAAAACAGGCTTAAAGGGCACCCCAACAGTCGTTTCTGAGTTTCTTACTCGTGAGCGACAATCAATGTTCCATGCAGCTCGGGAGTATTTTGGTATGCGCAGAGTATGGACAATGGACGGCAATATTTTTGTCAAGTTGCCTTCGGGGAAGAAACAGCGGCTATCCTCGGATGAACATCTTCAATCGCTGATGTCGCAGCATGCAGTCCTAAGCTCCGGGTCTGTCACCTCCGAAACCTCAGCCTCTGTGCCACCCGCAGTCCCATCACTTGCGCCGTCTGAAGTCACGGCGCCTGCGCCGGCCGGCGGTGTAATCCTCGCATCTGACGCGGTTATCACCATGGCCTCAAACTCCGCATCACAAGTCTCTGCGGTGGCCGGTAAAAGCACAGCGACTGCTGCGACCAGGAGGCCTGCAACGAGACGTTAGTGGGCCTTGCATGTGGCCATTGACAGGTTTTTTCATGTTTTATATAATGTCAAAAACTACGCAGTTTAGCAAAACTTATGGTCACTGAACAATTTATAAGTCTACCGTCTTTGTATTTTTATATTGAGTTTATTTTTCACTAGTAAATTCGATTCAGTCAAGTCAAACGTCAATATAGCCGTCATGATGATAGATGTCAAATTATTCGTTTTGTTTTTGCAAGACAATTTTACGGTAGTTTGCAAATACATATGTCAACATCTTTTCTTGTATTAACTTATATTTATTTTTGTTTTTTCTTTTCCTAATTAATGTGCTCGACAAGTTTTTAAGTAATTTAAGTTGTGTTATGTTTTTTTTCTGTTATTGTAGATTTTTCCTGTTTTTTTTTTTTTTTATATTGGTCAACTGGCAGGGTAAACCGAACTTGTATAGTTTGTAAAAATTGCCTGTATACGGGTATAATAGTTTTAGTACTTATATATTTTTAATTTACTTATTTATTTGTATATATTTATATTTGTACCTGCGTTAGTGAAATATTATGTCGAACAATGAATCTTACCTTTCAGCATGCGACTTGTCTGCCTCTTTCTACTCGCTTGATAGCTCGGCCGGTGAGCCGGATACGCTCGGGAATCGCCTCACACACACTTTTGAGAACGATTGCAAACATATTAACATCTGCCACATCAATGCCCAGAGTATTCCGAGCCACTACAATGACTTCTTAGACACTTTCTCTTCGAGTAATATACATGCTATAATGGTTTCAGAGACATGGCTTAAACCTGAGCTACCCTCCACTTCTTATGGCCTTTCAGGTTTTGTGTTGCTACGTAACGACCGTATAGGCAAACGTGGCGGTGGTGTTGCCATTTACCTCCGCAGCAATATTACGTATAAAATTATTTCATCATCTTCCACGAGATACTCTGGGTCTATTGAATATCTATTTGTCGAAATTAACGTGAGGGGTTCACTTGCAGTACTTGGTGTAGTCTATTGTCCTCCAAACACTGACTACTTTACTGACTTTGAATCAGTTTTGTCTCCGATTAGCTCAGTGTACACACATCACGTGGTAATGGGTGACTTTAATACCGATCTTTTAAAATTTAACAATAGGTCACGAAAATTGCACGAAATCGTTGAATCAGCGGGTTTAAACACCACAACTGTGATGCTTCGGACTCCTGGCTTGACCTTATTCTAACTTCTTCCAAAGATCTCGTGGACAAAGTTGGCCAGTTCACAGCGCCCGCGTTTTCTCACCACGACCTTATTTTCATGAGCTATCGTATCCGGCCTCCTAAACCACAATCCAAATTTGTTCAGCTGCGTAGCTTTGCGAGGCTGGATATTGAAGCCCTAAAACGTGACGCGTGTGCTGTGGACTGGACGCCGGTATATGCAGCACCCTCGGTGGATGAGGGAGTAGCTTTATTGAATAAAGCAGTCTTAAAGCTCTACGACACTCACGCACCGGTTTGTACTGTCAAACTGAAACGACCTCCTGCGCCCTGGATTACTAGAGGGGTCCGAATGGCCATGGCAAGACGTGATCGGGCGTTCCGGAAGTACAAACGCAGTCGGTGTGACGAAGACTGGCAACATTATAAGGCTGCTAGGAATCGGTGTAATCGACTGGTGAGAGCGGCTAAGCGTAAATATATACATGAAAATATTATTTCTTCATCCCAAGCTGACATTTGGAAATTCCTAAAATCTATTGGTGTCGTCAAATCTCATAGCCCATGCAATTCATTCTCTTCTTTTTCTATTAACGATTTAAATAAACATTTTGCAAAAAGTTCCACCTTAGACCCTGATACCAAAGATTTAAGCATCTCGTACATTTCTTCTTTACCTTCTATTTCTAATAGATTTTCTTTCTCCCCTGCCACTGATGATGAGATCCGTAAAGTAATCCTGTCCATTAAGTCCAATGCAGTTAGTCACGACGACTTGAGTAGATTAATGATTGTCTGCATCTTAGAATGTATTCTCCCAGTTATCACTTCTCTGATTAATTCTTCAATGTTCAATGGGGTTTTTCCTTCAGTGTGGCGGAATGCCCATGTTATCCCTTTACCCAAAAATTCTAACCCCATTTTACTTAAAGACTTTCGGCCAATATCCATTCTCCCATTCATGTCAAAAATATTAGAAGCAGTAGTTCATAAACAACTATCTACCCACATCTACTCTAACCATTTACTGTCGCCTTTTCAATCCGGTTTTCGCCCTGGGCACAGTACATCGACAGCTCTGCTGAAAGTAGTTGAGGATGTGAGGCACGGCATGGAGAACTCTCTGCTAACTGTATTGGTTTTAATCGATTTTTCCAACGCCTTTAATGCGGTTAATCATGATCTTTTACTTGCTGCGCTAAAACATTTAAACATCTCATCATCAGTCGCGGAGTGGTTCTCTTCTTACCTCCTGTATCGGCGGCAGGCGGTTCGCGCTGGTCAGTCCTTTTCTGACTGGCTAGAGCTCACTTCGGGTGTTCCACAGGGTGGCATACTTTCTCCTCTTCTCTTCTCTATATTTGTAAATTTGATTACTAATAGTCTTAGCTGCTCTTACCATTTGTATGCTGATGACTTGCAACTTTATACGCAAGCAAATACCAAAGACATCGGATGTGCAATCGCTAAAATTAACGACGATCTTAACCGCATCGCTGTTTGGTCCCGTGACTTTGGAATCGCCGTTAACCCCACGAAATGCCAAGGTATAGTTTTGGGAAGCCCCCGCTTACTTTCGTCAACTGATCTTTCTCTCGTTGCGCCTATCCTATTCGAAAGCACCGTTATACCTCTGTCAGCGCATGTTAAAAATCTGGGCTTAATTATCGACAGTGGTTTGACATGGGAGCAACATGTGTCTGACGTTAGTCGCAGGGTGACCAATACATTGCGGGCGCTTTACAGGCATAAAAACTTTTTACCGGCAAGTACTAAAATTTTACTTGTTCAGTCCCTAATATTACCAATCATTGACTACGCTGATGTGTGTTGCACTAACATTACACAAGCCTCGCTTTCCAAACTTGATCGTCTCCTCAACAATTGCATCAGATTCGTTTTTAACCTCCGCAAATATGACCATGTCTCTGCTTTTCGCCGTAAACTCCAATGGCTCGCAATTCGTGAACGCAGGTCATTGCGAATTTTATGTACTTTGTATTCAATTTTATTTGACCCAGCTGCACCCAGTTATCTCAGGTCTAAATTTGAATTTATAACAGCCCGTCCTGGTTATGTTCTTCGTGCTTCTCGAACTCTGAAGCTGGCTGTCCTCCCTCATCGGACTGGATTCTTGTCCAACTCATTCACTTGCCAAGCAATACGTCTGTGGAATGCTCTCCCTCTGCCTATCAGACAAGCTCAGAGCAAGCTCTCTTTCAAAAGCAAGTTGCGTAAGCACTTATTTGAAAACATTCGTGACTAAATGTCTGCGTGATATCTCACACTAATAGGTACATTATTATTATATATATGTATGTTTATTTATATATATTGAATATGTATATATGTAGGTATATTTAAAATATATATTAGTGTAAGTATAGTATCATAGTAGTCTCGACTTGTGTCTATTTCCATATCAACTCTTTACAATCCTGCACCAAACTAACTATTTCTGTTTAGCCCAATGGTTGACTGGTAGAGAATGCCTCAAGGCGTTAAGTCCGCCATTTGTACTCTTTTTGTAAATTTGTGCAATAAAGTTTAAACAAACAAACAAACAAACACACACACACACACACACACACACACACACACACACACACACACACACACGCACGCACATGCACGAACGCACGCACGCATACACGCATGCATACACACATTTTTGTTTGATATGTATTGTTTAATTTATATAATGTAATTCTATTATAATTTCTACGAGACTGGTATATCCTAACATTTTTATTTATTAAGACATTAGCATTTTTCTTCAAATTTTTAACTTCACATTCCTTGGGGAAACATCAAGACGAACATAACTGAGGTTACAACACGGCACATCAAATCAACAAGAACAATATGATTTTGCCAGTCAATCCTCTGTCTCTGTTCCCAGCTATGTATCCCACGTGTTGGTGGGGTCAGCTTTCCTGATTAACATTCACCCTGCCTATTCGCCCTGTCCACGACATTGTCCTCAGATAAATTACACTACATCTTTCCAACTTGTTCTGGGTCTGCCCCTGGATCTTCGACCTGAGATAGAAAGTCGTTGTGCCTTTCCTACGTAGTCAGAAAGCAGAAGCCTCCTCTATACGTGACCATACCATCGCAGCCTACTCGCCTGCATTTTGTCGGCGGCTATTCAATTCTATGTATTTATATAAAAATAGACGTCCTAAAATTTTAATTCAGCCCTAACTCCATCAAAGTTTTCCAGCATTTAACACTCGTACTTATGTGGAAAATGGCCAAAAATTAATATGTATTATATGTATGGGTTTTACCTACACGAGCTAGAGTCTATTACGATCTATCGTATTTTGTCGACTTTTATATTTTTACTATACATCAGTCAGAATGGCGACATCAAAGTGATTGAGTTAGTCGCTTTCGTTCGTTCCGGGCACTCTGCATTTCTATTATAGCACTCTTATTATTAGAAATAAAGAAAAAGATTATTACTTATCTTTACCATCGTCTCGCTGTGAGACCGACCCTATATATAGCACAAGATAACTTGAAGGAACACACAAATTATTGATTGAACGCTTGCGTTGTACGGATGCGTTTCACGCAATAAACAAGGATAGCCCTTATACATACTATCGGGCTGATTCAAACTTTAAGATACCTACGCCTAAGTCAAAATAATCCTAAAGATACGATATGAATTGGATATGTCAATGTCAAAAGCGACGTTTTTGTTAAAAGTTTGTCAAAAGAGAATTTGAAATTAGAGGTGGATAGTGGATTGTCAAAGAAAACTTTGTAGCCACAGTTAATTTACTGCCATCTATCGACCGACACACGATTAAATCTTTTAGAACGTCATTTGAATTTGATCCTTATTCTTTCACTGATATGTGAATCGCTAGAAACGATGCCGCCATACCTATGCCTATGATCTATTAGATGGCGCCACTTTTTGATATTTAACAAATTTCACTCATATCAGTGAAATAATAAGGATCAAAGTCCAATGGCGTTCTAAAAGTTTTAATCATGTGTCGAAAGCTGGCAGTAAATTTACTGTGGGTACAAAGTTTTCTTTGAAAATCCACCTCTATTTCAAATTATTTCTGATATTATTTGAAATAAGGTTATCGCTGCGCTCGCCGTGTCAAATAATGTTTGATCATTATTCATTAGATGTAAAATGATTTGCGTCAAAGCCATCGCGTTTAAATAAAACTATTGCCACCTATTCACAAAACATTTTGTTGTTAGTTTTATATCCTGCCTTAAAAAAAGCTAGCTTTCGGATCCGTAACTAAAAGGAATTGGAGCCCATGATGTAAATAGCCGGGTGTGCTAAGTTAGGATAGGTTTCAAATTTACGTTGTCAAACATATTTTTGTCAGTAATCATCGCAAAAATGTGCCCTACGTAATTTCACTAGAATATTATTTCAAAAGTAGGCATATTACAATGCGCTTATGAACGTCAAACAAAGCTACGCCGGCTTTAACCCTACACCTCTGACCCGAGAAGATTTAAATCCCCCCCTCAATTGGAGGAGGGTATACCAATATGGGACCGGCAAGACACTCGGCTTTCCAATTATTACAGAGTCGACAAGGTTACATTTGATTGCGTCTCCATAATCGCCTTGTTATAAAACCAATTTTGATTTGGACTAAACCGTACCGTTGTTGATTGACGTTTTGTAAACCTTATTACGGAGACATAAGATTCATCGATGGCCAGTTAAGGATGCAACCAAAGCGGACAAAAGGCCGAACTTAATTAGCTAACTTCCACGTCTTTTTTGTGTCCGCACTGATTGGGTTTTTCATATGTTAAAGGAAAATTCGAGTAATGGTGAGTGGATGGGTCAGAGATGTAACGTCGTTATTTTTTCATGTTTTTATAGATGTTATTATCGTTACTCTTTGTCCGTCATGCTGCTCGCTGGGCTTAGTGATGAGCTCTAGGAGGTTTGGCCGAAACTGATACTCGGATGGTATCCAACTATAAAATTTTACGTAATTACAGGAGGCAATGGTGACCGCTTTCAAGTCAAGAGAGCGCTTGGCAAGCTCTTTTAGTGGACGACATTCGAAAAATCGCAGGTTTTTTCAGGATGAGATAAGGTCAAAATCAGTACAAGTCGGATACTCGATGAGAGACTTGCACGGCATGGGCGATATAAGGCTAAAAATATTATAATGATATTTACCACAAAAAATTGGCTTTGAACTCATCTATCTCATGATGCGACGCTCCCACATGTCGCATATACATTAACTGCATTAACGACGGTACATACGTCAATGTTTTCTTGTTGGACCAGCAATGAATGGCGAATTACTTGTTGGTAGGTGACAACTGTCACAGTAGTGGTAAGACAGGGGTTAGAAAGCCATTCACATCTCGCAGATTCTTGATGGATTCATCCAAGATGTGCATGACTTTGGTATGAAAGGGAGACTTTTTACAAAAACTCAAAAACGGCTTAATCGACCATGCCTGCTATAGTTTTCATTTAAGTCTTTATTAAGCTTTACATGCACGATTTTCCCATATTTTTTAAACCTATGGTTCAAAAGTTTGAGGGTGTCCCCTCCGGACACTTTTTTTTTGGAGCGTTCATTTCCGAAATTATTATAATCATCAAAATATGGTTTAAAAAAAATCCCTATTAATTTTTAATACATCATACCTATCCAACGATAACGACACTATAGGATTGAAGCAAAAATCCTAACTTTACGTGTAGACAGGGAAGCATTATCCATGCCAAATAGCGGCGTTCTAGCACTAGCAACCGCAGTACAACGACCTCAAAGTCCCCGACTACTCTGACAAGAGTACACGACTTAGAAGAAGAAGATATTGATGGAATTTACCCAGAAATTGCTGGCTTCGAACCCGTCTATCTGATGATGCGTGGCCCCCACATGTTGCACATACGCCAGGAAGCCATCGACGTCTCGTAAACTCTTGATGCCCTCGTCCAGGGTATGCATGACCTTCGTAGCGTGTTCAGCTAGCTCTGTGGAACTGAACTGGTGTTCTGCTGTGTGGAGCTCACTGAATTTTGTGAAGAGGGCTAGGAGATCCTTGTTTTCTTCGAAGAGTCTGGAATGAAAACAAGAAGAAGATTAAATTATCGGCTGCTTACTTAGTTGGTAGTGACCCTGCCTACGAAGCTGGAAGTCCCCAGTTCAAATCCCGGTAAGGGAATTTATTTGAGTGTTTATCATGAATATTTGTTTCCGAGTTATGGATATTATCTATATATGTATCAATGTACATAATTATCTACAGTGTGATTCATAGACGGCAATAAAGTTCACGTCTCTCTTGTGGACGTACCAAAGTTTTTACATTTTTTTTCTGATTGTACCTTTATTCGTATAAAGGGACTTCTTTTATATATCACTCTGGCTATGTCATAAAATCATTAAATCTTTTAGTACTTATAAATGAAAAGTATTAACAAACTAATGAAATTAACCTGACCACGTTAATCTAAACTGAAATAGACGAAAATTGGTGATAACTACATAGTTGGACCGCTAATAATAGTCAGTTATAAAAGAAGTGGATTTTTCTATAGCGTACGACAGTGTTGACCGGAACAGTTTTTTTAACATCTTAAGGTACTTTAGAATTCCCCAAAAACTGGTAAGCATGGTTGAAGTCGCCACGAAGGTTGTGTGTAAATTGTTGGTCCAAGTTGATGGATGGACAGACGAATCCGCGGTGATTACGGAGCTGAAACTGGGCCACGCACTATCACCCATGCTTTTTACGTCGTACGTCGTTGTACGGTCGCACAGGACCGAGAAAAGTGGCGCTGTCTTGTGTCGGAGGCCAAGTCTCATTTTGGGCCGCTGAGCCAATGGAGTAGTTAGTATAAAAGAAGCCACTGATTTCTAAAACTTTGCATCGACATATAATTATGACTTCATTATGTAGGTTATTGCATACTAACTTCATACAACTTGTTTTAACATTTCTCATAAAGTAAGCTCCCAAATCACTACGGAACAGAGCCGAAAACAATATGCATCCATTCATCTACTTCACAAAATTGGTCCCGACGGTGAATCCATCAACTAATATAGCTTGACCCAAAGTTCAATAACAACTTCACGTAATCGTGGATCAGATTTAAATGGACCAAACGTGTTGAGAATAATAGCGACGTTCAGTTACCTAGGCAACCAGACACATGAACGGTTGATTGAACGGATGGACAGTGGGCGCGCTGGGATGTGATTTCAACACAGATTTCAATGTCTTTGTTACCGAGCTGGAGAGCGCATTCGAAGTTTGAAATCTGTTATTATACTATTCTCCAGCCACTTGCGCCATCTCACTAATCCAGGGTTAACCAGCTAAATCCGAAGTTAACGGTTTAGTACAGTCATTATATCCAAAAAATCGACCCTACCCGTGAATAATTAGTTCTTGGATTTTTTTTTCGTAGGTCCCTCGGGGGAGTCACTGGGAGTGTAAATTCAAAAAGTAGACTGAATCAGGCTCCTGTGTATATTCGAAAAACGGTTTTTCTTGAATAACTTGACCATTTTTGATTTTACAGTAAAACCGTGAAAACAAAAATTGTAGGAAATTTAATTCTCTACAAGTTTTGTCCTCACTTTTTTTCTTCTAGGATCGATATTCTGGGAATTAAACCTGAAAAACGCAACAATTTAATAATATTTTG
The DNA here is from genome assembly GCF_033807575.1 of Cydia pomonella. Taxonomy (NCBI): domain Eukaryota; kingdom Metazoa; phylum Arthropoda; class Insecta; order Lepidoptera; family Tortricidae; genus Cydia; species Cydia pomonella. The sequence continues at coordinate 2,998,144 of NC_084717.1, read as the reverse complement.
AATTTGTCACATTTTTCAACAATCAATTGTGGGGGAAAAAAGGTGGGAACCAAAATTGTATAGTATATATTGTTGTGTCTGTGAAAGCCTGGTGTCGTACTCATGTATCAGTATCCTTATTTATTATATCCAAAATCGTCTTGAAAAATGGTTTTAAATCTACAATGGACCAGTTTAAAACATTGACAATGACTTGTCAGTTAAAAAATTGAGCAAAATATAGGTGAGTTTCCCCGTGCATAAGTTCAGAATAATGAAGCTGAGCTGTCGCGTCGCACCATTAGCCCTGACGAGGGTATAATCATACGTATACCGCCCTATGCTAATGTGGAAAATCTAAACTTTTTACTGGTAACCGATTTGTCACTGATTGTCGACCTTATACCGTTGTGATAAGGTTTGATGCCTTGAGGCTTGAGTAGGGTTATGATGGATTATTTACAGAAAAAAATACGTTTTTCTGATACAGGTAGAATGTAAATTTTAACCGACTCCAAAATAACAAAAGGAGGAGGTTCTCAAACTCAAATTTTAACAAATATTTTAATTGGTGTTTTGAAGTAATTTGTTCACAAAGCTGCGTATAGATGGCAGCACCAATCTTTCTCGCTATTACGTAATTCCGTAAGGAATTCGTGTAGGAGGTGCAAGCAGGTACTGCTCGCCCTTAGAGTTGGTCAACTACACTGTGTTCCTTTAACTCCGTTAATTTCGAGATATGGTAAAGTACTTACATTTAAGGAAACAATGGCATAGTTATTTTGTATTTATTTAAAAATAGTAATTTGTGTCCCAAGGGAGGAAAAGTAGGAAATTGCGTGCCGCGTGTAAAATTGTTACCCGAGCCGAAGGGTGGCAAACACGCGGAATGGAATGTCCTACGTTTCCTCCCGTGGTGCGCATACTATTTTTCTGCTCGACGGAGGCGGAAAGCGGCAACTTCGTTTAGTGCAGCGGGAGCAAAGTTGACGCTTTCCGCCCGGAGGGCAAAAAAATATTTACATATTTACTTTTATTTATTTTTTGTAAAAAGATATTAAATGCTGCATATAGCGTTATTGTAATGTAACACGGGCATGCTGTATAAATTAACCAAAAAATTTAAAACGTCCGAGATAATACTTGCTTTTAGTAGCAAATCCATAAGCTCATACTGAACACTAATCATTATATAAGCAAACCCTAAAGCAAGTATACACGTTCGTAGAGACCTTATTAGATAAAAATAAATGTTTGATTATCTCCGAAACTAGTTAGAATACCGGTATCTTGGTGAAAGTTACGTAATTTAAGCTCAAGGATGCACCCTTAAAATTAAAGGTGTTTAAAAAAAACATCGTGTAAGATATGATATTTATTTCAGTTTATAATTTACTCGTATATATAGAAGTGTGACTACTTAAAAACACATATGAAAATATTTGATTTGTTCCCAAAGTTTCGGACATCACATTTTGTCACATGGAACGAAAGTATGACTGAAACTGAAATATCTAAGGAAAATTTCAACAGGCCCATTGATCAACTTCGCATCGTAAACATTTTAAAAGTTCAAGTTTATCAGTTACCCTCTTTTCCCATTAAACCGATATTATCTTTGATTAACTCCAAACGGATCTTATCAAACAATCATTTTCATTTGCGATTTCAACTCTATTACTTTAAGTTACAGTTGCTTTTCGTTGTAAATTGATTGTCAAGATAGGAGTTTGTTTAATGTCGTCGTTATCCATTTCAAATCGGGCCAATGAACTGAACTGGCACGTAAATAATGAATCGCAGGCAATTCAATTTGCACCGAAACGGCCTGGCGAGTAGGGTTACCAGGTACCTATATAAAGTAAAGGTATCGGCAGGAGCATTGAGGTAGAAGAAGAAAATTCATTTTCATCACACTTGCTCGAAAATGATCTTATTTTATGCAGGTGTACTGAAGGACAAAGGGCTATCTTGTTCCCGCGGGAGTTATGGATCGTGAAAAAAAGCTATAACTCCCTAGGGAGTTATAGATTTTCTTTTAAATAATTTCACTTATATATACAAACCAAGTAGCATAAATGAGTTTTATTTTTAAAATACTGACATTTATTTTAATATTATGTTTAAAATCATTTAATTTGATTAATTATTAAATAATAAAACCGTTTAAAATATTTTGACATAATGTTCAATCGTGGCTGAATGCCGAATAGGCCTGAGCCCTCGATGCTTAACCTGTCAAGAAATTACAAAATGGCGGACGAATGTTTGATATGTCACAGTGTTTAAGAATTATTTCGCTTAAAATTTAGTTTTTTCTTCGCAAGTGTAATGAAAAACATTGTGTGTAACTCCGGGGGTAAGAATATTGCAAACTCGGGTCTTTAATTACCACCCTCGTATCCAAAATTTCACTTACCCCCCTCGTTGCACAATGTACTATTATTTACACAATACCATTATAAACTAACTATAAATAATTACATAAAATGAAGAGTTATATTTACAGCGTAAATTGAGATAAAAGGTAAAAAACTCGTGCGACGGCCATATCTTCCACCGCAAATTTCGCTCGACGCGTCATATTTTTATTACCTTCGAAATTCCTGGCTTTACGCCATAATAATAAGCGTCCAAAATAAATTTGTTAATAAATTAATGACACGACTGTAGTCGTGTATGTGGCATACATATTTTTAATCGGCTTTCCTCTCGCCTCTTCATTTTGACACCCCACGCATATCGGTTTCCAATATTTTTTTACAAGCTTTTATTTAGTTTCACCTGTCCGTTGTCTGTCGGTCTATAATCAAATCTTGCAAGTTAAATTTGATCCACTTCCCCGTTTCCGATTGAGCTGAAAATTTGCATACATATGTAAGTCGGGTGACAATGCAATATTATGGTATCATCGAGCTGATTTGATGATGGAGACAAGAGGTGGACATAGGAACTCTGTGATAGAACAACGCAACCTAATTGTGTTTGGGGTTTTTAGAAGTGGCTCGATGAGTATTAGTTGCCTGTGGAAATAAAAGTACAGTCAGCTATAAAAGCTTGTACCAAAAATGAAATTTTTGCCTAAAACTTATTTTTCTAAGGGTTGCGCAATATGGTGTTTTAAGTCCGCCATATAAAATCATAATCATAATCTTTATTGTATGTTTTTATATTGTTTGTTTTGATGTACCTCATAAATTACCATTGTCAGTCACTTTTTTAGTGTAACTATATCATTGCAACTTGTATTTCCGGGGTGAGGGCCTGGAGATACAGGTTTAACCTAGTTCAGACTCCAGTCCCTCACAAAAGTAAAAATAAAAATTTAAGTTTATTTTGTAAAATTATCCTTTGTGAGGTAAAGTAAAAACATTTTATTATTATTATTATTTTATGACGACACAAAGCCTAAGTCACAAGGATGACGTAAGTATTATAATGAGACATACATTTAAATCGGTTAAGGCATCCAGAAGTAATGGTGTTATAAAGAATTTCACATAAGTACATACAAACATGAACGCTGAAAACAATCCTTTTGGGCAGTCATGTAAAAAACGTCCAAAACTCCCGACACGGCAGAAAAACCTCAACGCCTGGTCACCCTGCTACCGAGTGTTTTAAAGAGATAAGTTAACCGGTGACGGATCCGAATTCTGGAAGCGTATTTAAATTGGCGTGAAAAGGGCTTTTTGGCAGTCATAATTTATATTCAAGGGTTATGAAAAAAATTACCTATTCATCTCTTTTATTCGGAAAGTTCACCTTTCATAGGCTGATTGCCGGATGGGAAATTGCATTTCCCACCCTAGGGTGGGAGTTATATTTTTTAAATTTGAATTTCGAGCAACGGCTAACAGCTATATGCCGTATTATTCAGTTTAAAACTCTCATATTAACTTACGCATTTTCAGACCAATAATTATCAAAATTAAATGTATTACATTATTTAAAAAATATACTTCTTATATTTAATATTTAAATGTATGAAATAAAAATAAATATTTTTAATTAATCAAATGAAATGATGATGAATGTTTAAAATATTATCATTACATTACATTTCATTCAGTTTTACTTTTTTTAAGGCACGTATACATTAAGGATGTGTCAGACACATCCCAATCTAAGATCGGATTATTTATTATTATTATTTTTATACTACGTCGGTGGCAAACAAGCATACGGCCCGCCTGATGGTAAGCAGTTTCCGTAGCCTATGTACGCCTGCAACTCCAGAGGAGTTACATGCGCGTTGCCGACCCTAAACCCCCCTCCCCTGAGCTCTGGCAACCTTACTCACCGGCAGGAACAAAACACTATGATTTTAGAAATGTTTTCTGATCAAAATATTAATAGAGCCAATTCTAATCTTAACCTACATTTCGTTGTGTTTGATTTTCCTCATAGTCGAAATGAAAAGTAGAGTGTTTAACTCGGGTAAAAGTAACCATCTCACCCTCCAACTATTGGCGCTCGAACGAATTGAGAAAATATCATGGGTGATATATATACATAGTTTACTTTCCTCCTTTGGTTAACAATCTACTATTTAGGAGACCGAGGTGAGACAAGCAGAGGCAAGTTGTAACAACGTTTCATCAACGTCAATTGCATTGTATTGTATTGTATATTTATGCCGGAAAGCATACAGTGATATTTTTTTGTATTTTAGTTAGTATATAGTAAAAAATATACAAATAAATAAATGTGTGTACGGGGACGTACCCACCGAATCTGAAATTATAACCATTCCCTTTGCCGTAGTTGGTCAAGTAAACATCCAATCAATTTGAACTGTCACGTTATAATGAACGGCCACCAACAGCAGACTGTCAATATTGGCCGTCAATATTGGTTAGTGGCGGCCCTATTGAATTTTCGATCGAAATGCAAATAGGAATCAATAGCGATGCCGTTTCGTTATTGAAAGAGTAAATTACGTTGATGTGGTATAATTTAAATTTTGTATTTTTATAATTTATACGGGGTGGACAATAAATAACAACAAACAGGACAGAACACAAACACACACACAGCAATAAATTAAACTACAGGCTGTATTCCCCAAAATGACCATGAACATTTTGAAAATTTTCAGTCCTTTTTAAAAATAGCTTTACGTCCAAAGGAGAGGTATGGGCATTGTGAATGTCATCTCGCTTTGTGTGGTAGGGCACAGCACAGCGGATGACATTCCAGATCTAGAGCAGAGCCCAACTGGAGAAGTACATCCACCTTACAGAAAACCGCAGCCAAATAACACTAGACCCTACTCATAGTGTTGTGTTCCTGCCGGTGAGTAAGGTTGCTAGAGCTCAACGAGGGTGCGGAGTGTTAGGGTTGGCAACGCGCATATAACTCCTCTGGAATTGCAAGCGTCCATACGCTATGGTTACCGCTACCACCAGGCGGGTCGTATGCTTGTTTGCCACCGACGTAGTATGAAAAAAAAAAACACCTTACACTGTCTTGCACTAACCGTACAATTTTAGTCGTATTTAAAGCTCCTAATGCATTGATAGTGGCGAAATAGTCCCACTGGACTGAAGCCATAATTTTAAAAGAATGAACGAATGATCAAACTTTTAAATCTCGATGGCCGTTATCGATCGCGTTGTGCGCGTGTATGCCATTACTCATGTTTCCAATTTTACGACATCATCAATTGATTTATGTGTTTTTATTTTTTATTCCGCAGAGAATTATAAACAACAGCAAAAGCAAAAAAAGCGTTCAAAATGTAAACTCATGCTATTATCGTTTTAGGAATACCTGTTTGTTTGTATTGTGTTTCTGTGTATTTATACACTTATTTTATTGAATTATATAAGTAGTAGTATTTAACTATTTATATATTTTTAATATTACTTGACTTCACGTTTAATTTTTTTCCTTATTATTTGTTATTATTTTTTCCTGCACCAACATACACAAATGTCTCTGTTTGACCCAATGGTTGACTGGTAGAGAATGCCTTTTGGCATTAAGTTCGCCATTTGTACATTTTTCTTTATGTGTGCAATAAAGTTTAAATAAATAATAAATTCCGTTAACTCCGGGGTATGCTAAGTACGTTTAAGGAAACTTAACAAATTTTGAATAAAGCGTTGTTGTAACACGGGCATTACATTTAATTCAACCAAACAATTGAAAACTGTGACATATCAATGTCATTTCGAACGTCAATCGTCCGAGATAGTATTTACGTTTATTAGCAAATGTACACACTCGTACTAAACACTAATCAATATTTAAACAGGCGGTAAGGCAAGTGTATACGCTCGTAAGGTTCTTATAAGAGAAAAATAAATTTTTGATTATCTCTGAAATGGAGTTAACTAGAATATCGATGTCTGAGAAAGTTACTTAATTTAAGCTCAGGAATGCACCCTTGAAATTAACGAAAAAAAAAACACAGTGGTAGATTGACAACCAATGGATGAAAGGCACTCATTTCTGCTGAGATAGTATATTTCGAGGCTGAAATGATGCCTTTCACCAGAGTTGAACACTCTACTTTTCAGTTCAAATACGGGGAAAGTAAAATACATGTGTATTAAAAAAAAACAAGACTTAACTTTTATAGTATGTATTAGGGTCGGCAACGCGCGTGTAACTCCTCTGGAGTTGCAGGCGTACATAGGCTACGGAGACTGCTTACCATCAGGCGGGCCGTATGCTTGTTTGCCACCGACGCAGTATAAAAAAAAAAAGGTACATACACTCACACTTGAGCAGATGAATGATGTTCTGTGGGATTCTAGGCCGTATACTAAATTCATGATATGGCTATTAATAATTATTAAGAGCTGATAGCCTAGCGCTGAGAGCATGAGACTTGCAATCCGGAGGTCGCGGGTTCAAACCCTGGCACGTACCAATGACTTTTTCTGAACTTATGTACGAAACATAAAGGATGACTCACGCTAGACCGGGCTGGAGCTTCCAGCGCTCCGTTTTCTATGGAAAGCACCACGTGATCAACGATCAGCCGTCATAGAAAATAACGTATCGGACGCTTCGGCCCGGGCACGGTCTAGCGTGAGTCATCCTTAATTTGATATTTACCAGTCGCTTTTCGGTGAAAGAAAACATCGTGGAGAAACCGAACTTATCCCAATAAGGCCTAGTTTACCATCTGGGTTAGAAGGTCAGATGGCAGTCGCTTGCGTAAAAATTAGTGCCTACGTCAATCTCGGGATTAGTTGCCAAGCGGACCCCAGGCTCCCATGAGCCGTGGCAAAATGCTGGGATAACGGGAGGAAGAAGGAGTTCAATTCAGGACTTCCGGCAGGTATAATGACTGGAGTACAAATGATTGTCTCCTTTGAGATCTCAATCGGAGAGATTGCTATATTGCATCTAAGCTAATCACTCGCCTGCTTTGTTGTCATTGACTAGGCCTAAAGGCATTGGCAGGAAGGCTCGGCTTAGGTCGTGTCCAATTACTAGTGAATAGTGAAGCTCTGCATGCCAATGAAAACTGGTACTATTGATTCTCGATTTTATTAACCCCTGATGAAAATGTTTCTCTGTGGTATCGTATTCAAACGGATGGACCGATGCGGGGTTTTTAACGTGAAAGCTAGTTTTTTGCGGTGGTTTTTACCTATTACTTACTCCGTTGACTCAGCGACCCAAAATGACACTTGACCTCCGACACAAGACAGCGCCACTTTTCTCGGTCCTGTGTGACTTCTCGCCAATTGACTTGAAGTTGGCACAGATCCGCCTCCATCATGTCGCTCCAGCGATACCTGGGGCGTCCGATGTGCGTCCGATGAGGCGTTCGTATTCTTAGCTATATTTTATAAAAACCTATGCAGCAATTTGAGGAGTATCATCTTAAAAAATGATGTAAGGCATTTTTGTCATATAATGGTTTACATGGGTAGGGTTTTTTAATATATTTAATTGAGTAGTTAATTATTTAATTTGATTAGCATATCTTATACCTTTAAACGAGCAATTCTTGTATATATATATATGTATATATATTTCTGTGATCTCGGAAACGGCTCTAACGATTTCGCTGAAATTTGGTATATGGGGGTTTTTGGGGGTATACAATCGATTTAGATTAGTCTTATGTTTGGGAAAACGCGTGTTTTCGAGTTTTCATGCGTTTTTCTTTCGACGCAGAATATGGTCGCTAATTTCGTGTTGCCGGCCACTGTCGGTCTGGTCCAGCGGGTTAAGACGCGGACGGCTAGAAACGAATGTTACGGGTTCGAATCTCGCCCGGTGATTAACTTTTGTTTTTTTTTTTATATGTTCAAGTTTATATATAATTTTTTTAATTTTTATTGTTTTAGACAAGTTTAATTTAGTAAAAAAATGTAGTTAAGATTATCACCTATTCACCACCATATTACAATAAATAGTTATAACCGAGCAAAGCTCGGTCGCCCAGGTACTATTGACTAAAGCACGGATGTTAAGCACGAAGAATCTCTTGTATTCTCTGCCTATCAGACAAGCTCAGAGCAAGCTTACATTCAAAAGCAAGTTGCGTAAGCACTTATTTGAAAACATTCGCGACTAAATGTCTACGTGATATCTCAAACTAGGTACATAATTATTATACAGTAGGGTTACTTTTCAGGAATGCTCTGACGTTAATATTTTTTAATTAGAAGAAAAGATAAAAAAAAAATTTGTCGAACAAAAGTTATTTGTAATAATCGACAACAAAAAGAAACACACTGTGTTAATCTTTGGCAGTGTTTTTGACAATTTGTTCGAAATATTTGATAATGATGACATTTTTCAAAAGTCAGAAGCTTATTAGTGTCATAAATAAAAAAGATAATCAAAAAGGTCGAAGAAGGTTCCATACTATTCTTTGAAGATATTACCTTAGGAGCTACTAACACATACAGGCTGCTCCAAAGTAAAAAATGGTAATTTGTTAATTTCTTCGAAACCGCTACACCGGTTGTTATGATACTTTGTACAATGGTTTTAAATACCCTAATGCATATGTACATTTCGGCTTTGTCCAATGGCTAGGGACACACTGTATATATGTATGTTTATTTATATATATTGAATATTTAAATATGTAGGTATATTTGCGTAAGTAATAGTATCATAGTAGTCTCGACTTGTGTCTATTTCTACATCAACTCTTTACAATCCTGCACCAAACTATTTCTGTTTAGTTAGCCCAATGGTTGATTGGTAGAGAATGCTTCCAGGCGATAAGTCCGCCATTTTTACTTTTTTGGAAATTTGTGCAATAAAGTTTAAATAAATGAATATATTGACCTGCCCGTACCCGTCTCTATCGCACGCGCTTAATTATATTGCTGTGCGATAGAGACAGGAAATGCCGGGTTATTATACGAAATTAATATGTGACATTATTTATGAAAAGGGACCTTATTGTCGGTGGCGCTTACGCCATTATCAACGATGCTCCCATATTATAAACAACGCCGCGCTATGCAGTGTGGCGTCCCTTTTCATAGATAATGTCACAAATGTATTTATTTGCTGACATGTCATTAATTAGTTTAATCAAATTATAAGTATGTAATTAGTTCGTAAGTTTTCTAACACAATATTATTATTATTAAAGAAATAAATAAAATTAAATGGCGTACCACCGCGAGTGTTTAAAGCGACGTTTCAAAATCTAAATAAGCTTAAAACAAGAGTTTTTTCGCAGTGGATTGTTATTATATTGCTTTTATTATATTTTTTGATATTATTAGAATACATTTTCATAAGGCACAAAGGCATTTTTAATTTTTATTATTTTGTTTAATTTTCGTTAAATGCGTGGCATCTCGCCAGTAGTCGGAGACGTACTAAACGCAATGAAGTGCCGGCACTTCATTGAGATGTGGAAACATTTTGTTTAAGATGTCGACTCTATACGTACGTACTATACCTCTATGAGCGGCTCCAAATGTCTGTATGTTTGGTAAGTACATGTACCTGTATCTATGTAGGTAATGTGTGTGCAAGTTGCTTAGAGCAGTCGGTTGACACAAACCAGCCCGCATAGCCAACATACCAATTGTTAACGGTCCGTAGCGTAGTCATCTCTCTATCACTCTTCCATATTAGTGCGACAGTGACTTGACTACGCAGGCAGACGTCAATCAGTTGACGGGGTTCAAGTTGAAGGTTGAACCGTTCAACCTTCCGATACTTTCGTCCACCGTTTCTCCTACAATAACCAAATTTTAAGTATCTCTAGTCTATTATTTCGCTAGATTCTGAAGATTACTAGACTTTAATCTTGGCCATTGACTGATATAATTTCTTCAATTGCTTGCCAAATCGACATATTTTCATACGGCGCTCCAAAGATAACAGAATATTATATCTGCCACGTGGGCTTACGAAATATGCTCTTATTTTAATAGCAGTCAAGGCCTTGCAATTATATTGATCCAACTGTCTGAAGAATATGGATGTCTAATGTATTTGTAATTTTGGTTAAGGTCAATGCTATTAAAGATTTTTCCTCTTGAGTTGGATTTTCCACAAATAAAATGTACATAGTAGTTGCTATGTCCGGATGTGGTCCGTGTCTTTTAGGGTTCCGTACCGAAACGAGTGGTCGGTGGGTTTTAGGGACACTTTTTTTCTATTAAGATTGAAAGAGCTCATGATTCTGAGAAGAAATAATGTAAAAAATTACAAATTAAAAAAAGTGTGGGCGACAACTTTGAAAAAAGCCCTCATATGGGTTGCCAATTAGTATTTTACCATGTCGGTGGCAAATAAGCATATGGCCCGCCTGATGGTAAGCAGCCACTCCAATTTATCTCCATATGAGAATAACGGGACACTCATGCATTTTTTTTAATGTTGAACGAAAATCGTCCAAAACTGCTTGAGTAACTCGTAAGAGCTATGTGTTGTTGTTATTGTAGGTTCTAGGGCATCCCGGAGGTGTAAAGGGCCTCCGCAAGATCCTTTCATGTTTTTCTATTTTGAGCAACCGTGTGGACCTCGTTCAGCTTGTTCTGGACGCTCCGCCTCCAGGTGTGTTCGGGCCGGATTCGCTTTCCGCTTTAAGGCCGCAACTCAAACGCGATATTGGCACTGTTTGCAGCTCCTTTTCGAAGGGTATGTCCGATCCATCTCCATTTCCGCAGCGCTACTTCTTGGGCGCTCGGAGGTTGTCGGCACGTACTCCAAAAATCCTCATTTCTTATGGTCTTCAGCCAGAAAATGCGGAGGATGGATCCGAGGGACTTATTGACAAACACTTCTAGCTTGTGTGTCAACCAGCCAGAGGCCAATTCAAACGTACATTTTGATATGTAAATGAGGTAATTTAGTTATTCGTGCATGCATTTCGAGCATGCATGAGCGATGTATTACGAGCGAATGATTACAAAATGACATCAAGTAATCAACCTACATCCATATTTTAAATCAACCATAGGATCAAAGGTAAAGAAAAATAAAAACGTGCCTTCATTAACGACGACGAAAATCAGAAAACTAAATATTATTTTTCATTTTTAAAATATAATCAGTTTGGTCAGCTTCCTGTTGAGAATATTAGCAAAGAAAACAACATGGAGTTTGCCTAACTACTGCGAATTTTAGAGACAATATATCCAGCCACAGGAAAAGGCATACAAACGGCTTCCACGCTAGTTGGTGTATACTGCCAAAGCATTAATATTTACCAATGGACCTGCCATAATAATGAACATTCATCTCTTTTTGATTATGGACTCTGAGATGGTGATGAATAAAAAAGAAGGAGGCTGATGAATTATAGTCAGCTCTAATTTCTATTCTATCGTTGGTACATAATGCGGGACTGCAACAAGCGGGATTGAAAAAATACCGGAATACCGGGATCCCGCGCGAAAGCGTAGACGAAGCGGGCCCGCGCCCATGGCCTGGCACCTAAGGGGGCCCCGCAAAGCCAACCTTATTATTACCTTGAAAGAAAAAAGCCTCGCACATGCGACTTCGCCCACGTTTAGATTAGATTACGCTACGCCACTGCTTCACCCAATCCACTAGAGACACCTTAGTAACGCTTCACTTCAATGCGATTAAATACACATTTGTGAGACGTGTTCGAGTACACATTGATATCGCATACTTACGCCACTGATATGAGATTAATTGACAGGAGGGAGTCCGGGACACTCGCCCTACCTCTACCACCAGTTTTACCATTGATATATTCGCTCACGTCTACGTAACTTACTTTCTACGCACCTCGCTCGTACTCGTTAAAACAAAACATTACTTTGCTTATCCGCAAAAGATAACGTGCTAATCAATCAGTGCTAACCCGTTATACTTACTTGCGTATATTTAAATGCAATTAATGTTACCACCCTCCCACCGCAAAAATAAATACGCAAATAAATATCTGAACTGAATCTCAAAATTAAATGCATGCATGTAAATGCTCTGAGAGCTAGCCATATCAGACTTTTCGGGACACGATCAAACGCCTTTTCGAGATTTATGAAGACCATCCATAAAGTTTGCTTGTTTTCTCAAGCCTTCTCCATTACCAATCTAATTGCGAGGATTGCGTCTGTGGTTTCTTTTCTCGCAGTAAAACCAAACTGATTTTCTGTTAAATTTGTTATATGTAGAAGGCACACACTAAGGACATGTTCCCAGATCTTGAGGATGTGTGATGTGAGTTTTATGCCACGGAAGTTTGCGCATTCTCGAACCTCGTCTTTGTTCTTATAAAATGGTAGCAGCACTCTCTTTCTCCAAGAATCTGGCATGGTTCCACTGCTCGGGATAACGAAAAACAGCTTAGTGAGCCATATCACTCCGTCGTCGTTTAGGGTTTTCCAGACCTCGGCGGGTATATTATCTGGGCCTATCCCTTTACGACTTTTGCATTTTGGAGATTGCTTTCTTGACCTCTTCTGCAGTAATTTCATTAACAGGTTCTAGCGACATGAGTGATTAATTTTCCGGTTGTCTTGGAAATTCTTCGTTGAGTTCTTGGTAGTATTCGTATCATCTTTTACGGATGTCCTTATCATCGATGAGTAGTGTACCTTCAGCATTCCTAACATACTTAGTAGTTTTAAAATCTTTGGAATTACTGTGACGTATTTTAGCTATTTTATATATCTCTTTGTCCGTCGCTACTTGGAAATGCAAATAAATAGGTCTGAATCAGCCTTTTCTTTTTCAACTGCTACGGTTCTTCTCGCAGCTTTCTTCGCTTGTTTGTATACCTGTCCTCACCTAAGCCTGTTACTTGTTAGTTTTAAACTCACGATAGTTTAAATTCGATAATTTTATGAAAAGTGTCAAAATCAATTTATTTATTTTTTGCTACGTTTGGTATGTGTCATGTCCGGAAAACATCACGAAAAGATCTCTAATTGTCATTCATTTTTAATTGTATATATCTACCCTGCATTCCATAGCAGTATAATTTTAGTCTCAAATACAAAATATCTAAGGACGGGCCTAACCGGCATTAAGAATGGTACTAGTTCAGTGGTGTCACTCACGAATTTGAGCCAATCGTGCAGTCTAACGCAACTAATCGGGCGTGTGATGCGAATTCATCAACCAATCTCTTTGTGGCGTGAGACTGCACGATTAGCTCGAATTCGTGTGACACCGCTGTACTGGCCCCATTCTTATTGCCCCTAAGGCCCGTCCTTAGATATATGTCAAGGCTCAAATAGCTAAGTGATATAGCCGAGGGATCTCATTTCAAAGTATTGAGATTAAAAGTAAAAACCCGCACGATAGCCATATCTTTCGTCTCAAGTTTCGCGTAGCGTGCCATATCATTTATTTTCTTCTAATTTTCTGGCTTAACACCGTCTTAAGACGAAAGTGGAAGTTCCGTGCAAAATCGCCTTTTCATATAAACGTAGTTCTTCCTCATTTTCTTCTCTGGATATTAATATTATTGAGAATATTTAGACACAATTCGTTGTATATCAATACAGCTATGCCTATGCTAGCTACGTTAGATTTTTTTCTAATTTTCAATTATCATAAGAGTTAAAAATATTAAAAAAATTGTATGAAATCATTTTTTCGCTCCTAATTTTTACAACAGTCAAAAAGTTGAATAAAGTCATAGGGGCAGTAATATACATCAAAATATGTAATAAAAATATTTTTCATTATATCAATATTCAGAGAGGAAAATGGGGACTACGTTTGTATGGAGAAGCGGCCGCCTTTCCTCTTAACTGTAGCGAAACTAATTTAAGCATGCATCTAAACTAAACTTCACGCGCAACTAACGCAATTATGCTCGCTGTAGCTTGAGACGTTTCTGGTCTCCCGGCGGCATTTCTTGTACTTCACCAAGTTTAGCAATCATGTTAGTTTGTTATATTTGTTAAATGTTATGTGTGCTTCAAATGCAGTGAGGTAGTCAATAGGCAAGGGGGTAGCGTAAATGACGCAGCGTCGACTGATTTTTCATAAAGATTACCTATATCTATTTAATCTTCTTCCTCGCGTTGTCCCGGCATTTTGCCACGGCTCATGGGAGCCTGGGGTCCGCTTGACAACTAATCCCAAGATTTGGCGTAGGCACTAGTTTTTACGAAAGCGACTGCCATCTGACCTTCCAACCCAGAGGGTAAACTAGGCCTTGTTGGGATTAGTCCGGTTTCCTCACGATGTTTTCCTTCACCGAAAAGCGACTGGTAAATATCAAATGATATTTCGTACATAAGTTCCGAAAAACTCATTGGTACGAACCGGGGTTTGAACCCGCGACCTCCAGATTGCAAGTCGCATGCTCTTACCGCTAGGCCACCAGCGCTTACCTATATCTATTTAATATGGATCTTAAAAGAATTAAAACAAAAAAGCCACGTAGTTTCGTTGTTCAGCTAATGACACAATCCCATAGATAAAATGTCTGATTCGTCGTTAAAGACAGACGTGATTCCAAAGAACAGTTCAATTTTGCAAAATTAAAGAACAGTTCAATTTTGCAAAATTACATGTATAGCGCTGCTTTTGGCGCTGAGTTAAGACACATGTGGCACTTCTTTCCATCTTCACCACTTAGATGGCTGGCAGTCCTCAACTGTGCGTTTCTCCAGAAACTTCCTGCCTCGCACAGCTAAACTGTGGAATGAACTGTCGCCTGCGGTATTTCCGGACCGATACGACCTTCAAACCTTCAAGAAGACGGGCAACGCCTTTGGAACCCCTCTAGTGTTGCAGGTGTCCATAGACAACGGTAATCGCTTACCAACGGGAGATTCGTCTGCTCGTTTGCCTCCGTCATCATAAAAAAAAAATAACAAAGAAACCGCAGACAACGTCTCACTCGGTTATATATAAATGATATACTTCCTTCCTGTTTGCTCTCCTACATCCTTTTCCTTTAGTTGTAGATTTGTCTTATTGTTCTTTCATTTATATATGAATAACGACTTTCCCTACCAGACTTTACGATGGGCTTCTATTATGGTGGTTTATGTAAAGTATTGAGATAATGTTGCCCGCTTTGGATAGAAAAACTTGATTTTGTACGGGTAACGCCTTTTTATATTTCAACTTTTACTTGTTACTTTAACTTATGTAACAAAATGACAAACATTTTATTATTTCAGCGACTTTTAAAATACCTTGTGTTTTGATAATAGTATATTTCAAAGTTTATTCTAAGTCGCAATGTATTGTAGTCGTAGGTGCAGAAAGCTTAAAATGGTCAAAAACGGTGTTCTCTGAACAATAAATTTATTTTGGGAGCAATAATGTTTGTGTTCCTAAGATGAATTTCGGAAGTGGAAACACACTGATTTGGGCTTTTCAGCATCCGTAATGTCTGAGCTGAGAATTGTTTAAGTTTACGTTCTAAGTCAAGTTTGCTATCATTTTCAACTAAATTAAGGAAGGCGTGATTTATCTAAATCGGTTGAGCGGTTATTGAGTCTCCATACAAAGCAACACATCCCCTTTCACTTTTAAAGGGAACATTTTCAGGATAGCAAGATTTTTAGTATTTGTTGGTTTAATTTTTTTATATTTGGTTGATATTTGATATTTAAGACCCCCCCCCCCCCCCCAATTTTACATCAAAAATCTTGGTGGCTCCACTTCTACCTTGGGTCCTAAGGAACAATCCTCTCAAAGGAAATCTTTTGTTCACGCAAAGCCGTATTTTATGAGCTGCATCTATACACAATATATGTTTTGATTTTATGCTTTTACAGGAGACACCTGCCAAAAGGTTAACGATATTGGATATTAATAAAACCAGAACCAAGTGTCATTAGCTGTCAAAATCATTGACATATATTTAGATATAATTTAGGCCTTAGAGGCGGACTTTACGGGTTACGGTCAATGAGAATGGGGCCAGTAATGCGATGTCACGCACACGAATTCGAGCCAATCGTGCAGCCTCACGCCACAACGCGATTGGTTGATGAGTTCGCATCACGCGCGCGGTTGGTCGCAACGTTGTGCACGATTAGCTCGAATTCGTGAGTGACACCACTGAACTAGCACCATTCTTAGTGCCCGTAAGGCCCGTCCATGTCAATGGTCATAATCTAATAAATTAAATAGATAAAACGAGTCACTCACATTTAAGTCGAAAATCACTAGTCATATTTCGCTCCATATCGAGGAGCTTCATCTAGAACTGTTTGTGTTCGCTAACCAATGCAGTCTTAGCAGACAGTTTTGCGACATAAAAATGAAATTAAAATGCCTAAGTTTCGTTGGAGATTTATACCTATTAAAATGCATAACTGAGCAACTACTCTTAGAAGATTTTTTCAAGGAATTTTCGGGGTAAATTAAATACTCTTAGCTCTCTCACCCAACGGTGGGCGAGCGCCGTTGTTTACATTCCATTGCGCTTTACAAACACTCTATTCGATATAAATTGGATTGGTTAATCTAGGGATCTGCGGTGGATCACCGGCGAACGTATGAGGATAAAATTAACAGGATTGTACAAAACAATAATAAAATGGTTCTTTGTGGTTCTGAAAACCGAAGATTGTTTTCTGCGTTAAACAAAACCAAACCTTTATATTATAGTAAGATTTATGATCATACTAGTATCAAGATTGCAACAACTTACAGAAAAAATCAATCTATTTTATTAAATATTTTGATTTGCGTTTTATTTATCTTATCTTATAAACGATCAATTCTTGTATATATGTATATTTATATATTTCGGAGATCTCGGAAACGGCTCCCGGCTTCCTGAACGCCCTAGAGGAAGTGGCAGGCCAAAATCCACGTGGTGGTCCAATATTAGAAACGACCTGAAGAACCTGAACATCGAAGAACAGACAACCCAGAACCGACCACTCTGGCGCAAATTGACAAGGAGACCCGACCCCACATAGGTGGCAAAGGGAAGGAAGAAGAAGGAGATCTCGGAAACGGCTCTAACGATTTCGATGAAATTTACTATATGGGGGTTTTCGGGGGTGAAATCGATCTAGCTAGGTCTTATCTCTGGGAACAGGCACATTTTTGAGTTTTCATATGTTTTCCGAGCAAAGCTCGGTCTCCCAGATAAATAATTATTATAAACTAAAATAAATGTCATATAACATTAGGTGGGATAAGATAAACTATCGGGCAAGACAAGATAAACATTGGTAGGAAAAATAAACACTATGAGATGCTTAAAATATATTCAAAACGAAATAAAATGATAATGCTAAAATTATTGCTAATGCATAAATAAATTTTACTTATAAAAAACTTACGTGTGGCAGAGGCTGGATTCGAACTGGCGTCTTCAGCTAACGCCCTGGATGCGTAGACAAGATGCCAATCATTAACGCTCCGTGACGTAGCGTAGTCATCTTTCTCTATTACTCTTCCATATTAGTGCGATAGTGGCAGTTGCGCTTCGTTCGCTACGGAGTGCAAATGATTGTCATGTTGGCTACGTAACCTGGAGCTCTAGGCTACCCGGCCACGACAGTACCCGATCCAATTTCTCGAGTTGAAATCGATCTTTGAAACTGAAGGTGTGTTTGACCAATTAAAGGGCCGAGCAGTTTTTTTTAAATAGAAAGAAAGCGGTGGTGGCCGAGTGGATATAACGTCCTACTTTCAATCCGGAGGTCGCGGGTTCAAATCCTGGCTCGTACCAATGAGTTTTTCGGAACTCATGTACGAAATATCATTTGATATTTATCACTAGCTTTTCATCGAGGAAACCTGCATACATCTGCGAAGAAATTCAAAGGTGTATATGAAGTCCCCAATCCGCATTGGGCTAGCGTGGGGACTATAGCCCGAGCCCTCTCGCACATGAGAGGAGGCCTGTGCCCAGCAGTGGGACGTATATAGGCTGAATTATTATTATTATAGAAATAAATATTTGGGGATAATCTTACACAGATCGACCTAGCCCCAAACTAACCAGGGCTTGTACTATGGGTACTAAGCAACGATATACATACGTATACAGATGAAAACGTACTTATAATCCATGACTCAGGAACAAATATCTGTGTTCATCACACAAATAAATGCGCTTACCGGGATTCGAACCCGGGACCGTCGGCTTCATAGGCAGGGTCACTATCCACTAGGCCGGATAGGTCGTCAAATAATTAATAAACAATAATTATACATATGATATTACAGCTGTTAGGAGTGTCGGGACATAATTAAAGTATCTTTACAGTACATATGGTGCTACTTTACCGCATTAGTGCGAAAACTTGCATATTACGTTACTGTGTCGAACATTTAAAGGGCCATATGTACTGTAAAACGTTGTACGATACAAGTGCGAATACGTAATTCGCAACTCGTGTCGATTTAAAACACTCCCTTGATGACTGACAGAAGAAGTTGTGGCGGTGCGTGTAATAGTTTGAAGTGGAAATATCTAAATAATAATTTAGTGAATTGATGTTTTGCATCTAGAAGAATAGGGTGTTTTTTATCAAAATCATAATTCGAATTATCTAACCTTCCACCCACTCGAATCAATCCTGAGTCATCGACAAAAGGAGTCAATTTCCCTGATCCAATAATAGACTTTGGATTCCTATCGTAATTAGGAAAGCTTTGTCTTTGTGACAAATAAGCTAATTTTGACTCAGCTTGTTCAAGCTCGTCCACAGTTAATAAACTGTTAGCTTTACAATGTTGTTTATGCAGCAAGCTATTGATGAATCGACACATGTACGCGAATATCCTTCTAAGTTTAAGAAAACTGGAATAATTTGACATGTCGATTATCGGTACTGTCGGTGTTTCAACCCTTGCCGCATATACACGTAACTCAGGTAAGCTCTTTTCTGTCGCTTCAGTTTGCTCTGGCCACCGATCAATTGTATCCTGCAGGAATGCAGGTCCCTCCCACCACAGTGACAACGACTGTAGCTCGTCTGGAAATACACCTCGTGAGGCAAGGTCACTTGGGTTTTGTGCCGAAGGGACATACATCCATGCAGCATCCGAACACTTATCATTTATTTCAGCGACTCGATGCGACACAAAAGTGCACAATTTGTTTGTAGGAATGCGCAACCAACCCAATACAATTTTACTGTCAGACCAAAAATATCTTTTTGCGATATTACAGCGTAACGCTTGCACAACCTTTTCGCATAGACGCGAAACTAATAAAGATGCACAAAGTTCCAATTTTGGGATAGTCGTGGCCCTCAAAGGCGTGACTTTTGTTTTAGCGCACAAAAGTCGAACCGTACAATTCCCTAACTCATCTACTGATCTTAAATAAATACATCCTGCATATGCCTTTATAGAAGCATCCGAAAATGCATGAATTTGAATTTCAACCGCATTTCTACAGCTGGCGTGGCGTGGAATACTTATTTCCTTCAAGTAATGAATATTGTTGACAAATCTGGTCCAGATACAGTTCGGCGCCTGGGGTATTTCTTGATCCCAGTCCAATTTCTGTGACCACAACGATTGCAAAAAGATTTTGCATAAAATAACGCATACACTCAACAGCCCTAAAGGATCAAATATACTTGAAGCTACAGATAGGACGGCCCTTTTAGTGTATTTTACATGTTTATCCAGCAATTGCAACTTTGAACATTTTATTAATATAGTGTCGGCATTTGGGTTCCACTCCACGCCTAGCGTGTTACTTTGATTGGATATTTTCAAGTTTTACATTGCAATATCCCAAAACTATCTTTAATTTAAATCTTACAGCCCAATTCGTACGTACACAGACACCAAATTGACATTTAGATGATGTCATTAAGTTGTCGCACATTTTGCTAGTACTTTCTCGTATATGTTCGGTGCGAGCGAGACGCATAATTACTAAATAACATCATACAAATATCATTCTGATGTCAGTTTACGTTCGAATTGGCCTGTATGTACATGTGAGTGTGAAATAAGTATATTGCGCCACCAGCTGGATCTGACGTCCGACTTTCAATCCAGGAGCCTCAAGTTCAAAACCTGGCTCGTACGGAGTTGATAAACCACTAGCTTTTCGATGAAGGAAAACATATTGAGGAAGCCTGCATATGCTGTGTAGTCCCCAACCCGCATTGGGTCAGCGTGGGGACTATAGCCCAAGCCCAAGCCCAGTAGTAGAACGAATATAGGCTGAATTATTATTATTATTTATTATAATATATAAGTCATAAGTCAATACATTATACTTATAGCGACAATAAGTCTCGACCTTGAGAGACTGTGGCTGTGTGCCAGTGGCTGGTTCAAGGGTCAGATGCAGAAGGCGGTAGACTTGGACACGGCGCAGATAGTCCGGCGCCGGCGGTTCCCCTCTCTGCGGCCCTGACCACTGGCAGCTTGTTGCCCCGCTGCTGGTGGCACCCTGGGTTAGGCTTTTTATAATGTGTTTTTATGTATTTTTAATTGTTTTGTGTTTTTATATAAAAAAATCCTAAACTTAAGACGTAAGTAATTGTAAACTGGTAAGCTGGTCTGATGGGGTATCCTTAGGTCCTTGGAGCTTGGGAAGGATTGGGATGCTACCTGCGTAGACACACTGGCACCGTCCCACCTACAACGGACCAGTAAAAAAGCGGGCGGAGCGGCGGAAAGCGCCGAAAATTTAAAACGTAATACATAAATATCTCCTCGGTGGAAGTACCATTTTGTAGCATTTGGCGTTGAAACTCTAGGTCCATGGGGTCCCAGCGCGCAGAAGTCTTTTGCAGAAATCACGAAACGTCTGGTTGACAACGTGCATCACGATACAACCAGGAAATACCGCCAGCGTCCTTGGTACAATGCCTCAAGGGCCTATTTTAGATTTAAGCTAGTCATAGTAACACCGCTGCATATGAATCCATTAAGAGTATGTATAATGTTCTTGTTAACAGAATATGTTATATAGTTAAAACAAATTGTAAACTTACTTGACAAATAATATGATCCCAGTCTTCTCGATCTGTCTGTATATCCCCTTCCAAGATGCCAGCATGCAATACTGTTGCTTCGTGGTCAGGGGACACCTAGGGTCCGACGGAGGTGCTGGCCGGTCGAACGCGTCGTGGTTCAGCTCTGAAGACGCTAATTTCGCCAGCTTGCAACCCATCTTTACATTGACTTTTGAAACTTTAGCTCTGCTATTTAGTTTTCCGTACAAAACTTTGTTTACGGAACACTTATGGGATTTGTTTATGTATGCTTCTGACAGGGTGGTCGTTTTACCGGTTAAACAAAATTCTTTTTTTTTTGTTTGTTCTTGTAAACTTGAAAATAAATAGTTGTGGTCACGTCCAGTTTAGTAGATTGCTTCACAATGTGACGCCAACTTTTGCGAGTATAACACACATTTTTGATAAAAGTTTTGACTCGTAGATAGATCACTGCTGCGTAAATTTTGGAGACTGTTCACTTTGTCCTGTTATTTGAAGTTAGCGAGTTAATGTTAACAGTTGATAATCGTGAGATATTTTTAGCGCTAACTAATTCAACCTCAAAATTTCTCGTTCCGATATTTTTAGAAACACAAGTTTTTAAACTTTAACTATGAAATAAATGTATTAAAAGTAATTGTTTTAGTTATAATTTGCTAAAATAATTTAAGTATGACAAACGTGTCGATATTTTAATGTCACTTATAATCACTGTTTTAAATCCTAACCATTTTAAATCGAGCTATTTAGATTAATAGCCTGGTCTAAATGTCTTTCACAATTAACGTTCGATCACATGTAAACACATTATCTGTCAATAATGGCGTCTAGTAGAATTCCACCGTTCGATATTTAAATTTAAAAGTTATAATTATAATATAACCGTTGCGTTTCGTGGTTACGCAGGCGCGATCTTTTTCGGACTGACTCTAGTGCACTTAGGGGTTTTAGTGATGGGAAAGGTTTTAGTTTGCAAAAAGATTAGTCATTCTTTAATTATTTTGTTTCTTTGTTAGTTAAAAATAATTTCAAAACTGTTAATAAATCCAATTTAATTAACTTGGAGTGGATTTAGGTTGGTAGGTAGTAGTTTAATGTTCTTACTTCTTAATGCGAAATTGATTTTTACAGAATTTCAAAGGTATAATGAAGCGGTACGCACTTTTTTGATTTTCACTCAAAAATAATATTTCTATCTATATGTAGAAATGTCAGTTTTAGTAATTTATTTTTTCATGCACAGAGAAATTCGTAAATTCGGGCATCTTTCTCTTTTACTCCAATTAAGGCGTAATTAGAGTGACATAGAAAGATGTCCGTAATTTGCAAACTTCGGTGTTCACTGTAGTACTCTGTACTGTATCCATTGTGTGATTGTTTACAAAACTAACGGCTCACTATATCGTAAGATATAGGGGCGAAGATATCATAGTGGAAGGGAATGATTATCCTTCTAACTTTGCCGGGTGGCAAACTTTGCCATAGCCTCGGGGATTGAACCCGGGAGCGGTGGAGTGTTAAATTAATACAATATCGGATGACTGTTTGTTCGTAAATTAGTTGGTTTGTTGTTAATTGGTGACATTATTTTAGTTTAAAGCTAGTCACTAGGTACGTGTCCTTAATTTGATTTGACTTACATGATAAAAAGTATTTTTATTTTATTTTATAGGACATTATTACACAAATTGACTAAGTCCCACGGTAAGCTCAATAAGGCTTGTGTTGCGGGACACTTAGACAACGATATATCCATATTTATAAATACTTAAATACATAGAAAACATCCATGACTCAGGAACAAATATTCATGCTCATCACACGAGTAAATGCCTTTACCAGGATTTGAACCCGGGCCATCGGCTTCATAGGCAGGGTCGCTACCCAGTAGGCCAGAGCGGTCGTCATGAATTAATTGCACATTCAATATTTTTTTATTAATAGATATGCTCATGTTATTACAAAAAATTGGATATTTCATACATTCCGGCCGATGTAATGCCGCTAATTTCTATGGGAAAGCCAAATTTTTTCTCCGATTTCGGCATTTGTCCCATAGTAAAAGTTTGTTTAGTAAAAGTAAAAAATTACTACGCAGAGTATGGCTGGTAGTTAAAATTTCACAGTGTATGTATGTAATATGGTACCTAACAGATTTTAATATATATTGGCCACGCATTATGAATAAATTCTATTATAATGAATAATAATAAAAATAGGTGTTTTAAATTTCGTAATCATAAACCGACCAATTTTATACCACCTGAATAGAGTTTTCCACTCATCTACTCGAAGGTTAGCTGGAGAAAAAAGAGATCCCTTATAGGGATAAGTTCGCCTTTGTTATTCTAAAATAATTTCCATTACTATAATTTATTTTTGTAAACCTATGTTGTGTACATTAAAGTGATTACTACTACTACGAGTACTATATATGTACATATTTATAACATTAACTCGAATCTTATTAACGTTTTTAGAGCACTCAAATTTGTTATTCTCTGTCGCAATAAAGATAATCAATATAATCATACAGTATTAAGTACATAAATATTAACCTTCAACCAGGTGATTAATATTTTCGCACTTCTAACTCGTCTAAACGCTTTCTCAAATCTATTTTAGATGAAAGGCACATCACTATTCCGCCATTACGACGCCGACGATATTGTATGATAATATTTTAATATTATGGCGATCGTACGTCATAGTTCCGCTTCAACGCCATTTCGGACCTTATTCCTTTATGTTAGGGGTCATTGGGATGCTATGGTCGTGGCCATTGTTACTCATATGGTCCTTATTTGGGGGTAGGTCGGGCGGCGTCACACGTAGTTATTACTCCTGTCTGTCGGTTTCCTAGTACAGTTAAATAGATTATATACTGGTAGAGAATGCCTTCTGGCATTAAGTTCGCTTTTTGAACAATTATAACTGTGAAATAAAGTTTAAATAAATAAATAAATAAATTATAGGTATTTATGTTAACGGCACCAATCATGGGTCATATAAGAGAAAATTTGTATTTTTGATATTTTACCGACACTGTTAAAATTTCTACCGCTTTATGCGTTAAAAGTTGAAGATCGTATTCCTCCTTTATGTTTTCTATGTATTTAATCAAAGCTGCTGCAATTGGTTTCAATATTAATAACAAATTAAAACCATGTTTTTTGCTCCAGTCATGGGATGATAAATATCAATGAAAAATTCAGATTAAGCAGCTCTATTGCTCTTGTTTATGGTAAAATATTATCCGAGTTTAAAAACTACTGGTAATTACTTATTACTGGTGCCAGTCCCATCATAGGGATGTTTACTATGCATGAATCAGTATCGGTACAGTCAGTATCAATAGCATATGAAACAACGCACCAAAAGTATCTGGCACCCTGGAATACTTTTCCAAATAGACGCATATCGCATACAGTTTGCGTACAAAAGTATCTGATAGTCAAATTGTTCAACACATACACAGGTACATGTCTCTTTTTGATAAGCTATTACCCCACCACCTCTACCAATATATATATAAAATACTTTGAAACGAGAACTGTAGAGATTTATTTCCATTGGGAAAAGTATAAGAGGGTTGCAGACAGGCCAATTCGAATGTAAAATGACATCAAATTGATATCTTTCGCTCATACTTTTCCGTACATGTATTGACGCGAGCTTAACGCACGTGTGACTGGCATCTTTTAGATATCATTCTGATGTCACAATATAAGTTTGAATTGGCCTGTGTTAGTCAATCAATAACTCAGTGACCGGATAACCGAAAAAACCGTTTATTTACTTTCAGATCCACTGGAATGGTTGGAATCCACTTTACTATCGACGGACGCGAAAATATTTTTATTAGGCCAGCCCAAAGTGGAGCGTGAAATATTGCGTTAGGTAAGTTGCACGGACGTAGCGATGCGCTGCGATAATATACGATACGTTTCAGCAAAAATAGTTAACAGTCTGATCTTACGGCCCAATTCAAACAATTTATATAAAGTTAGCTTATTTATATAAGAAATTAATAAGAAATAAAGCACGAAAGAATAGGGATTATTACGCGAAGCTCTTGCCATTACCACAATCCAGCACAATCTGAGGGTAGACCCGCGAAACAAGAAAATCGAAATTTCGTTATCTAACCTCTCTATAACTCGTGCACATTCGATTTTCGCGTTTCCCGGTAGGTCCTTTGTAAACAAACCGCCTTGATGAATCAATGTCATGCTATATTATCTGTCAAAAACAGTTTAAGACACAGTATGTATAAGTTGCTGTGACTAGCCATATGCCTATTGCGTAATATTAGCCTCAGTTTTGTATCAAAACACATAGAAAAATAACGAAATACCTTACAAATACTACAGTCCTCTTCGTTTGCATTTTTCGTTCATGATTTCACCCTTTATTCTAACAATTACAACTTGATGGACACGTTTCCATATTTCACCACTCGTGATTTCGTTTAAATACGTAACACACAGTAAATATTCATTATTTTGTTTTAAAATAATGCGCGAAATAGTAATGATTAATCGAAGTTAACCTAAAATGTGGAATAATATCACTGACATTGACATTGACAGTTCATTCTGTTGTGCTGAACAACTGGTAAGATTTGCGAAGCCAAAATCTATTCCTAAATCTATTAGTTTTCTTTTAAAAGAATATTTGTAGCCGTACATGCAATTATTGGTGTAATAAAAACATTGACTTACCTATATGATAATAAACGTGAAGTATTACAATACAGATGTTATTTTCAGGAAACAAAACTATAATAAATAATAATGTTTGCATATTCATGCTTGACAGGTTTTGGAACGTTCCCTTTTTATCATTGTTTTGGTCTACTTAAACTGACTACTAAGCGACTGCTGTCACTGTGTGCGTAAATGACATTGTGTGAGTAAACGTCATTGAAAATATCTCCGTCTTTCTTTGAGCCTTGTGTGCGATAGGGACACAGTTGACAATCGGTGTTAATGTGAACGTTATTGTATAGGGCGTATGGTTTGGTAAACAAGATGAAACTTATGACCTTTCGTCATGAATCGTATGTCCCTACGTGCCATGAGGAGAACAACCTCCTTCTGAATTCTGGTACCCTGGTACTTTTAGATTGACAATTGTCTTATTTAAGTCTAAGTCCCTACTATGTATCTAATATGTCCCCAGTAGCTACTATGTATCCATTGTGTATCCAGTAGCTACTAGGTATCCAGTGTGTCCCCGTTATGTCCCCATTGTGTCGCTAGTAAAGGCATATAAAAGGGCCGGTGAGAGCAGTGGGGAGGCATTCATTCTTTGACCATCGGACTAGCAGTATCTCTGGCTTTGGGTAAGTGAAGTTTCTCTACTATTCTTTCTATTTGTTTGTGTTTGCTGGGAATTATCCTGGTAAATTTAAACTTGTAGGATTGTGTCTGTGTTTGGTTTTGCGATTTCATCGTAATGCTAAACTTGGGCTATGGTGGAGATACTTTACTTCCCTATTTGTGTTACTATATTGAGATTTTTTTGTTAGCAAAATCTAACTTCGTTATTTACTATCTTTCTATAGTGTTAGTATGATATTTTATAAAGCCAGATCACTGTTTGGACTAACAGTTTGTCCATCTAAGCGGTTTCTCCCTAACGGTGCCAAACTGAAGCCGTTTAGAAGTCTTTTGCTCCAAGTTGAGAGGACTTGGCGTCTCTTCTTTACCAACATAAGAGGCGAACAAACTCTCCCTAGTCTCAAAGTCCAGCTGTTAGATGAATGTGAGGGCATCACGTGCGTGCCATTGGGAGTAATCCCTACTCACTGAAGTCTGCAGTAATTGAGGCTAGGTCTCGTATTAAATATATTTATATTTTTCGGTACTCTGGTTCGTGCTTGTGCTGGTTGCAGGGAAAACTTCTGTCGTGATTGATACCAAACACAAACAAAGTCTTAGTCATGGCAGCGTTTCCCATGTGGCTAGTACGGGTGTGGGCTAGGTTGCCGATGTTTTTATATACATGCTAGGGCGGTCTATTCTCATCCACCGTGCCCATGTGGCGATGAGGAGGGGGCCAATCACACAGACACTAGGGTTTGCTATACCTCGGTTTTGTCGGCCGAATGCTTACAGCTTAGATTTAGGGATACACTTGTGTATGTTCCAAACCACTAGATCTATGGTAAGTACGATCTGTGTTCTGGACATACTAGATTAGGGACTAAGGGCAGGAATAGGGTAGAGTCACACACACTGTTATAGGGTCTCTCTTAGGTTTGGTCTATAAAGTTGATTGGTTGGTGTATATTTCTCTTTTAAAGGTTCTAATGACGTGAAGCTATGGTTTTATATCTTGTACTAATGCTAATATTGAGTGAAATATTGGTAATGGAGTCCAATTACCTAACTGTTACTTATCCTGAGTGGAAAATTGAAGGTTACCTGAGAAATCTTATATCTATTTATTTTCATTTCTGGGTTTTTAGTGTAGAGACGAAGTACCGAGTATTGCAAACAGGTGCTAAGGTAAATTCAATTCTTAAATATCAAGTTGGGTTTAGGAACACAGGCTATTCTGGAATTAAGGAATGGTTTGTTTTAGAGACCCTTTGGCAGGCGAGCGCAGTCCATTGGAAACTTTGAGTGGAATAATGCTCACCTTGATATTTCGATCTCATAAAGTACAATAATGAGCTAAATTTGTACTTCGTTTATACATTTGAAAGGCCTGGGAATTCAGCCTACCTTTAGCTATGGGGACTGGGTAATGGCTTAGTAGCCTTAGCTTTTGGATATGAAAAAAGATAAGTAAATGTTGGTCTGACGAATACTTATCGCTTCTCTTCGCCAGCCCCTAGGTTTGCATAGGTTTCGAAGCGTTGGTCATAGCCCGTCTGGCTAATAGGGTAGGAGTAGGTGGCCCGATTGATATTGCTAATCGGAGTAAGAGTCTTCAGACCTGCATCTAGCATTAGAGGCAGCACGTGTGATCTATTCATACCTCGTTTAGAAGATGATAGGATTGATAGGTAATAATATTTAATCTGATTATAATAGTGTGTAAATGGGCTTATCCCAGGAGTGCTGCTTCAATGTTACCCCGAAGACTTAATAGGAGTAGCAGGATTATACCAAAAATATTTTTATTTATATCATCATATATGCTGCAATACTATTTTTATATTTATTTTATCTTACATGCTGCAATACGTTTCTAATGAATTAATAAAAATATATTTTACATTAAAAATCACATTGACGTTTCTGTAACTTAAGGCTACACCCGACGCCAATGACTCGCGCCTGTGGGCGGAGCCTATACCCTTAACCGGGACATTGCTATTAACTTTTAGTTTATTATACCTATATTTCTTTCCTACTCATAAGGTGTCATACTTAATATAAAAATGGTTCAGAGTATCTTAGTTTTACGGTGTTTCGCAGGAGGTGGAATCTTAACATAATATCCTTTAAATAATTTCTCATCAACATAATAGGTATATTATTATAGTACAGTAAATATCAGATCTTTAACATCTAGGTAATAAACAATTAGGTAAAATCAAAGTCCAAGATTTAGTTGTTACTCATTAAAGAATCTAGGGTTCCGCGGTTCACTTCGAGGGGTCCTAACCTTTAACTAGACGATCACTTGGCCAAATTATTGTTGGGGTAAAATTATGAGGGTAGAATTTAAGGGTGGTATCAATTAAAAAGGTGGGGTAGATTGGGGAGTAGGTGGGGGGAAGTTACATTACTCTATGCTTTATGAGAGGCACTAGTGCTGCACTCTGGCGGCAACACATTGCAGGAGGTAATAGTCCCTATTTGTAACATTGAAACGGAAAAATTCATGAAATACATTTTTTTATTCAAAAATAAGAAGAGGCCAATGCTGAAATTTAGTATAGCTTTTACTAATGACGTGGCACATCATCAGAAAAAAAAATCAGGACGAAAATATAGTATAGGCACAAAATGTTCCCTTATCCTGTCACGGCCTTTTTGTGGATCTCAAAATACATACATTTCATTTCATTTATTCATAACAATGTACATTGTGTTGAATTTTACATACTAAAACTAATACTTATTATTAACTACTACTGTCTAAGCCATGATTAGAAATTGGCGATAAATAATTAATTAGGTATTAAAATGTCATAAATCAAGTTGTCAAAAACAACTAAATATGTATGTTTGTCAGTCATAAAATTAAATTATGTAATAATATTACAAATTGAATAATGTTCTGACATCTAATAAAATTAAGCACTAAACTTATATACTGTCTAATAAAATTAATATTACAAATTGGATGATCGTTACAAATTTTTACCAGACTTCACTTACAAGAATTGTTATTACTAACAATGTCATGGCTATAATCACCGATGGATTACGAGTAGTAGGTATTTAATTTATTAAATCAGCCAGCAGCCTAGAGTCAAACAATAAACATTAAGCACCATTACATATAAATTCGTCTATGGAATAATAAGACTTTTCCAACAGATGTTTCTTGAGCCTTGCATTGAATATTTTGCTATTAGTTATTGACTTAAATTCTGTCGGTAATATATTGTAAAGAGCAACAGCTTGATAATTGGGAGCGTGCACGACTGTCACGCAACCTAGTGTCCGCAACTTCCGCAAGTCTAGGGGAAAACGTCAATTCACTACATCTTATAAAACTACTCCAAAACTAAAAACGACTGAACGGATTTTCATACGACTTTCATCTATCAATAGAGTGATTCTTGAGGAAGGCTTAAGTACTTATATAACTTGTTAAGGTTTTGTGTAAATTGTTTGAAATATAACGATGTTGTCGGAAAAAAATCACGCTGGCTAGGAGCTTTCATCGAAAACGCTGCCTAATCCGTTTGAGCTATAACAATACAATGTATGGTGGGGTTGTTTCTCATTCATAGGTCTACAAAAAAGTCCGCGATGTTAAATGTCTATCTTTTAAGGATCACTTACTATACATATTCGTAACTTCTAGAAAAAGATCACGTAATATGTGGCATTTGCAAAGCTATTTACATGGATACATTATTAAAAATTATCAAAATAAATACGTTAGTTGTATTAAGCATTTCATACAGATTACAATGATCCCTTACACCATACAATTTAAATGAATATTTCAGGAGTAATCGTAAATCAAAGTTTCATTTCGAGCCATATAATTGTACGAAATGTTAAAGACGCTATCCGCAGTTAGTTCAAATTTTTACCACCTTATGCGCTGGGATCGCTTTACTTACCCCCACCATGCACTTCGCACGGTCCCAATACGCGGCGTGCTTCACAATGTTAATCCTTGGGACAATCAGGTTTTTGACATTCTTACGCCTAGTTAACAGCTTGCTTTCTCGTTCACTTATGCTTTCATACTTATTCAGGGTCTTTACGAAGTCTGTTAACAGCCCAAGTAAGTAAAGGCACGGTAATGTAAGGATGTTAAGATCGATGAAGTGTTCTCTGCAAGATTCCAGCTGCGATATGCGAACAATCGTCCTGACTGCCCTTTTTTGCAGTATAAAGGCAGCATCAACATTATACTTGTAGCTGTTGCCCCATAGTTTAATACTATATCGTAGCTTTAACTCTACGAGAGCATGATACACCATTTTTACCTGCACTTTGTTTAACAAATCCCTAAGACAGCGTAAATCACAACAAGAAGAACTAATTCCACTGCTTATTGCTTGCATTTCTGGCTTCCAGTTAAGTCGTGCATCAATGTGAACGCCTAAGAACTTGACCTCTTCGGTTTGCGCAATTTTAGTTCCATTTAAACTAATGTCAAGCAAATCAGATTTTTTTGCTGTCGGTGAATATAATATGACATTGGTTTTAGTGCTGTTCAGTTTAAGATTATTTATTGTAAACCATTTATCAAAGGAAAGCAAGGCAAAATTTACTCTATCACCCAAATGAGTCATATTTTCGGCGGTGACTACAGAATTTGTGTCGTCTGCAAAGACGACTAGCTTAGTGTGAGGATATGAGTTCCATATGTATTGGATCAGGTCATTCGTGAACAGTACAAAAAATATAGGGCCAAGTATTGAGCCTTGCGGTACTCCACGTCGTATCTTAGTGGTCTTCGACTTTACAACTTTTACAGTGTCACCTAATGCTTTTAGCTCCACGTACTGCTTCCTGTTGGTTAGGTAAGACTGGAATAACTTAAGAACATTGCCTCTGATACCATAGTGCTCCAGTTTCACTAACAGGTTTCGTACAGTATCAAAAGCGGAGCTGAGATCTAGGAAGATGCCAGCCACTTTCAGTTTATCATTTAAACTTGTTACAACGTGATATGGCTTCACTAGTTCCTATGCTCTTTTGATACCCAAACTGCCTGCTGTCTAGGATCTGATGAGTAATTAGATGTCTTTGCAGCCTCGTCTTTAGCAGCTTCTCAAATATTTTTGCCAGCGTTGGTAATAAAGTCTGTAATTTCTGGGATCAGTCCGAGAACCTTTTTTGTAGACGGGCAGAATCTTCGCCATTTTGAATTGGTCCAGAAAAACTCCTAGCTCAAAACAGTCGTTGTAAAAGCCCGTCAGCGGTACATACTTACCATAACTAAGAGAGAAAGCTGGAGCGTAAAAGAGCGTCCGACAATTCGAACGTACATATATTCTCGCAAGCGAGACGCACGGTCAAATGATAACAAAACGGTATCACGTTGATGTCAAAATGTAAATTTGAATTGGCCTCATGGAAATAAAAGTCTTTGATAATTTAAATAATATTATTTTATTTTAAAACCAAAGTAACACTTTACATCGATCTTTATACGACACTTTTGATACAACACATTCATCTTTAATTCAATAAGTAATTAATCCTTAACTAAGGGTCTGTACACAAGAAGCAACGGCTCACATGAAATTACAAATGGTAGTCAGAAAAATAATACCAATTTGTCGGTTTTCACTCAGGTCGATGTAGGAAAGAGCGTCTATTAAGCCCTTCGCCGACTTGAGCGGGTGCACGCCCGTGGGTAACGTCATAGGTGAAATCCGTCTTACGCTTCCGCGCCGGACTCAGCCTCAGACATTTATTGGTAAAATCAATGTTGTTTTACTTGTCAAGTATTTATAAATATATTATAGCTAGGTATGTCATATTTATAACAATTTGAATTATAATACAACATAATTCATTATGCAATTCAGTCTACATTTATAAATATAATATAATATAATATAAATATTATACGACATTATTACACAAATTGATTAAGTCCCACAGTAAGTTTAATAAGGCTTGTGTTGTGGGTACTTAGACAACGATATATATATTATAATGTATACATATTTATAAAACACCCATGATTCAGGAACAAATATCCGTGCTCATCACAAGAATAAATGCTCTTACCAGGATTTGACCCCGGGACCATCGGGTTCATAGGCGGGGTCACTAACCACTAGGCCAAACAGGTCGTTATATTTTAAAATATATGCACAGCTATTGCTGGGTTATTTTTGACTTATAATAGTATGAGTGGACCAATGAGATCTTTTTATTGTGTTCATCAATCGTATAACAAGCCAGTTAGCGTTGCTCAATACTATTTATCGTTAACCCGCTCACCCACTCTGTGCATCGGCTCAAGTTTGCGAAGGGCCTAGGAGAAGATGGTCTATAAGCTCTTTCGTCGCTTTTAACTCATGCGTTGTACATATATTCCACTTACAGAAGGTCGGTAAATCAGAACCCCTAGTGAAAATTTACTCGATAGCATTACGTGACGTACGCGTTTGCGTTAAGTCTCATTTCGTATGGGATTTAGAAACAGCGCTTCAAGCGGGACGTTTTGGAAACTCAAAATCCCATACAAAACGAGACTTAACGCAAACGCGTCACGCTATCGAATAAAGTTACACTATGGGTACAGAAGGAGTGAAACTTTTCTTTTCTCACAGTGTCTGAGCGACGTACGCATACAAATACGTGAGTTCATGCCTAATGACGGTCTTACCAGAAAAAATAATAATATCCGGTCTTCGCCGCATTAACCTTGTGAACATTTTTAATTGACTACCGACAATGTGGCACCGTTGTTGGTCTGAAGTCTGAATATACAAGTTATTATTATAGGGTGACTAGCCAAGATGAGCTGTGGCAACAAAACGCTATAGCGATAGAGAGATAGAAAGCGTTTCGATGTCGCAGCGCAAACGATTGGCATATTGGCTAGGTCCCACAGGTATTAAACATTCTTAACGAGACTTGATCGTGGCTAATTATATGTTTTTACAAATGATGAATCTAATTTACAAATTTCAAAATAATTTTAATTTCTGTTTAACGCCTAAATATAATTATAGGTATGTATAACTTCTTTATCTGCCGAATAAAATCAAACAAATTGATCCAAAATAGTTATGAAACGACCAACATAACGAAAAAACGTTACTATCTAATAAGAAAAGTCTATGTTCTAAAGTCCTTACTTTACGCTAAGCACGATAGTATGGTCAAATTAAGTCAAATTTCACAAAAGTCAGGAACTAATTCTAAGGACTAATAAAATCACTACGGATTGTTTTGTATGGGCTAAAAATCGAACTTTATACAATCGTTACTAAATTCACCCCCCCGGAAAGGGGTGAAATCGGCTGAAAATAATGTAATGGTTATAACTAAGAAGAGAAAAAAGGTGTACTCGGTGCAATTTGGCGTACGTTTTACAACACTTATATCTAAATTCGCACGTGTTATTTATGTTAATTTAAGCTACGGAACAGGTAAAAAAAAAACAACATAGAAAAAAATCTATTTTGGCCATTGCGGGTCTGGGGAAAGTAATGTACTCGGTGCAAATTGAGTAAATAATTAGAAAAAATATCTAAATCCAATGTCAAATTCGCACCAGGGTGCGACATCCGGAAAGTAGTTTTTCATGTTTTAGTGTCGTTGTACTTCGGGGGAAATTTTAATACTATTGGAAATTGATGCAATCATATTCATTTGATTTTGTTTACATTCGCACCCCATAAAAAATTGGCATTTTTATAGAGCAATAAATACACAGAAGCGACAAGCGCGTGATTAGTGGCAAGAGAAGGACCGCGCGTAGATGCACCGACGAAGCACGGCTCTTGAGGCACGAGTACTGGCATGTACTGCAAAAATAGTAGGGTTTCTGAGTATGCAGACAGACAGTCAACAAATTAAATACAGGTACGCTCAATGTTTGTTAAATTCGAAAGATCGCGTTTTTCCATATACTTACGAAAACGTTAGACTACTTAGTTCACTCAATGATTGTTTAAAACAATAGTTCCGTTTTAATGCCAGAAGAAAGATTTGTGCTCGTTGCCCGTCAAAAGTGTCAAACAAACTGTCTCGGAACAATCGCTGCGCGTAGGGTTTGAGATCCGGATATCCGAAATATCCGGATATCCGTCAACTATAAGATCCGGATATTACGGATCCGTTAAATATGGTTATTGACCTATAACCGAAACAATTTTCTAATGAAATTTATGAATAATTTCATACCATTTTGTCATTTAAATATAGTATTTTCATATATTTAATCAATTCAAATACTAACAGCACATCAATTTTGATAGGTACAATATGTCACGCAGTAACTTTATACAATGAATGCGAATGTTGCTTAATGCAAACATTAGATCATTCGATATCCTGATGACTTGGGGCTATAGGCTCAAAACAAAAGCGACCTGGAGGCCAAGGCTAGGATAGTAGAGTAGGAAGGGGAGAAAATTGGTCTGATAATCAACCACTAGAATATCTCCAAATGAATAGGGCTAAGATGGTCGGCTCTTTGTCATTTGTCATCATCATTTAAAATTGGTTGGGGTAATATCATTGTATTAAAACATAGTTAAAAACGTTATTTCTGTGTTATCTAAATCCGTTTATTCGGATATTTATTTTGGTGGATATTCGAATAATTAGAATATCACAATATTCTAATTGTTAACCCTACATATAACTTCCCAGTAGTGACACAAATAGGTATTGTAAATACTGCGAGGAGGATCTTGTTTAGGAAATAATCGGACAGACAGACGGACATGACGAATCTATAAGGGTTCCGTTTTTTGCCATTTGGCTACGGAACCCTAAAAACAGAGCGATCGAGTATATTCCATCAACAGGATGCTCTCCTACAGCATATAAAAAGGGCTTAACAGACCCACATTGGGACCAATTTACCTGAATAGCGACCCACAAATGCTAGATTCTTGCAACTAGGCTTGGCGAAAGAAAAATGATGGACCAGCGTACACCTCTTTGTAGAAAACCCTTCCTGATGCTAGTCTCAGCTGCAAGGAGCTATTGTCTGGCAAGTGCAAAGAACGCTGTACAGGGTGTGGGTGAGCAAAACACGGATTTAAATACACTATGCTTTGCGCATGCGAAGGTGCATGCTCTGGGACAAAATAATAAGTACGTAAAAAAATAAATATTTTTTTTAATTAGTGTGTAACTTTAATTAGCTAGATCCGGAGTAAATTACAATAAAACGATGTCAGTATTCTTAATTTTGATAATAATACTTTTATCGAAAATATTACTTTACTATAAATATCGTTCAGCAAGTTACCTTTACTTAAACATCATTTGCCTTGCAAATTGTATTGAAACAGCCATCCGACTCTTGGTGGTGTCATCCGGTATGGAACAAAAATAGTGTAATTTGCTAGTTTATAAACCGATTTTCAAAATTTTAATGGAATTTTATAGCTTACTAATGTAGCATTCATATCTTGATACAATGTTTTCCTGTAAAGTTACTAGTAAAGTTGATGAAAACAAAAAACGGATTTTTTTTTCGGGAAAATTTAAATAAAACTTTTAATTTCTCGCAAACTATGGTATTTACAAGGTCAAATATATAAACGATATTGTAGCGCATTTAATTTTGCTTTTTATGACACCCCACACAAGCTTACATGTGATATACTTTCTGTGGTATACGCAATATTCTGAACACGGCACCGGCCATTTTGATGACGTCATAACTTGTGACTTAACCACGTTAGAAACTGTCTCCCGATGGTTTTTTGTCAAAATAACATGCTTAACAAAATACTAAAATATGGTGCTGGTTTCATCAAAGGCACCTTTTGGGCCCTATATGACCCTAAGGGAAGCGACTTCATACCTACTCGTATAACATTTTTTTATACAATCAAACACATTTGAATAAGCAGTCGATAAAGCGGTCAAACACCGGTAGATTATTAATATGTTGTAACATGACATCACTATTTTTGATCTCACATAGAGAATTTACGCACAAACTTGCATTTCATTTTTGGTCGCACTTTTGAAGTTTAACAGTCGTTCTTGATATCCTATTTCTATGTATCCGGATCCGAAAAATTGTCTGATATTGCAAATCCTAGCTGCGCGCTGCGCTATCTCCCCGCCCCGCGCGCCCCGCGCCGCGTGCGGCCAACCACCTTCGCTTGCAGTTCGTTGCGATTAATTCTATTTACTTTTTGACAAACTTCCGGTAAAAAAAATCTATTTTTTATTTAGTGCAAATGTAGTGTCTTTAGATAAGTACCGTTTTTTAAATTTTAACGTCTCTCTTAATTTCCCCCGAAGCACAATGTACAAAATAATTAAAAATACATGTTCCATAATTTGCCCAGGCGTGCAAAGTTAACTGAATGTTTATAATGCTTTAAAAAGCTTAACTTGAGATTGCACCAACCGACTGACTTATCCTCGAGCCGCAATCGAAAAAAAAAAATTTTTTAGTGTATCATACATTGCACATATTTTTAATTAAGATATACTATGCACCAAGGTGTTCTCTATACACTACTTAGCTTGAACCCAATAGCTTTTAATTTACTCCAAAATTACGGCACTTTATAGTTTATACCTAAAATTTAACGGTCTTCCGTACATAATAGAAACGGTGCAACTCGGGGGAAATAATCTAGTTGCGCCATCTAACGAATCCAAAAAAAGCACGACTACACGACTTACTTCCATACTTTTCCTTAACTTGACTATACTACGAATAATTTCGTATATTGACCCGCTATTTGCATTCAAAGCTACTGTGCGAGCAGGACAGCAATATAATTATGCACGTGCGATAGAGATATGAACAGGGGGGTCAACGTACGAAATTCTTCGTGCTTAGTGTCCGTACTTTAGTAGTAGTAATTCCACAGTTGAGAATATACTTAACCCTTAAATGTTCACTCTATGATCGCACAGGTTTTTTTTAACGAAATTTTCAGTTTTAGGTTCAGTTGAGGTAGATTAGAGGAAATAAAAACAAAAAAAAAATGGAAATAAGATTTTAATGTTTTTTTTAAAACGTCACTTATAAATGACAGTGCCAACTTCACCTTACGTCATATCTAACTTAAATACGTCACATGAGACGGACATTGCCAACAATAACTGCACACTGTCGGCATTGGAAAAAAAAAACAAAAACTTAAATAATCCTCTACAAACAAAACGTTTTAAAATAAAATTAACTTGACACTACTACTGAGATCAAATTACAATAGGTATATTATCATTAGGTATTCAATAACATCAAGTAAACATTAAATATGACGGCCTCCGTAAATGAACATAACAAGAGTTTCTTTGGTTAAAGTCTTAACAAAACTATAAACTATTTTTCCTTATGATAACACAGAAAGCAATTCTTTTTAGGTGTAAAACACAGCCGGATATCGCACTTAGAGCACATGACTGTAGTTTTTCCGGTTTTGCACAGACGACATCTGCCTTGGGATGTAAACACAGCAAAGTGATCGTAACAATCAAGACGTGCCTCATTGACTGGACGTGGTTTGAAAGGCCTAGAAATTGTAGCAATTCCAGGAGCAAGTGGCGCTCGTTCGATCTGTGACTTTCCGTCAGTTTTTATCAGTGCCAGAGCAACTTGTACCCGAAACTTTTTCAGAGACAAGTTACTCTCACCAAGTTGCTGGCAGTCTCGTCGATGCAACAACCAGCTGTTATTTAACGAAATATCCAACGTTTGAGAAAATATCGACAAGTACCATCGCCTCGTTTTCATGTGGATCCTGTATAATGCGGTTAACATGTCTGCTATATCAACTCCTCCCATGTGCGCATTATAAACTTTAATGGCATTTGGACAGGACACGGCAACTTTTTTTTTCTCCTTCTTGTCATACCTCTCTATTGTCGTTACTGGATCTTGAGCACAAAACGAACTGGCTATGTTTATGCATTGATTGTCAACCCATTTTGTGACAGCCAATCTTTTTGCATTGTCACACAGTACTTCGTATGATCCTCGTCCTTTTTTTTTCATGTCTTTGTCGCTGGTCGTACGACAATTTCGCAGTCGATCTTTTCTTATTGTGTCCAACGATAATATTCCCATTTCGTTGCGTAAGTAGTAAATCAATTCCAGAGAAGTGAACCAATTGTCAAAAGAAACAGTACACAAAACTGGGTGTGATATGGTTTTGCACAAGTGGACAACTGTTTTACCCCCAACACCAAGGTAATCTTCTTCCCACTCTGTAAACCGAGCATTCCGAAATGTGTTTGCGCCATCATATGGAAAGAAGTCATAGACCATACCGGTTTTGCCAGCTCGGACCAGAAATTTAAACCCTTGTGAGGCTTCTTGGGGTTATACTGTTTTCTATTGCCTGCCTTTTTTCCTTTATAAGGAATAATCATTTCGTCTATAGCAAATGATCTCTCTTCTTCTATTTGCAGGCATCGTTGACGCACATGTTCGATCACGGCTGAAACTTTGTGATAATTGTCAGTTTTGTCAACATTTGTGTTATCACAAAAGTGTAGATAACGCTTGATACATCTATAACGCTTGAGAGACATGACAGATGCTATAGGTTCGAATCTTAGATCATTACTCCAATAATCTTCGACTGCTGGCATATCAACGATTCCCATAATAATTTCAATACCCAGGAAACTTTCAATTTCTTTTTTTGTTACACAGATAGATTTACCGCTTTCTTGGACTGAGTAAAGATTCGTCATATCCACTATAAAATTTATGAGATCCTCAGTGAAAAATGATTCAAAATATTGGCGTGGTGACTTTACTTCAAATTGCTCTGCGAACTGGGGATCAGCATCAACTTCAACCGTGCCTGTATATTTAGTTTTTTTTAAACAGCAATCTAATTGTTTCATCTTACGCTTCCTTGTATTGGGTACTGTGGGTGGAGGAAGCATTGGCGACGACCCCGTAGTAGTAGCTGCTGGTCTACGTCGTGTCCTTACACCTGATCTCAAACGACCCACGGAATTTGGTGCTGCTGCTGGCGACACGGGGGCTATGAACGGAGATCTACTCATACCTGGTGTTAATGGGCTATCCACAGAAGTCATTGATGGTGTTTCTGGTACTGTAAATGCTGGTAAAGATGGAACGTCCTGGTCAAGCGGAGAATCAGGGGCTAGAATTTGTGGTCTATTCTGGTCTTCAGATCTGACAGATGTTCTTGTATCTTGCCCTGTTTCATCATCGTCGCTGAGCACGTCTAGCAGGTCAAACAGTCCAGGTGACACACTTCTAGGAGAAGAGGATCTGCTGCTGCGGTCGTCTCTAAAAAACTGTCTGGCTAAAATTCTCCTTTCTTGGTCGTCATCTGACTCTAAATCAGAGTCTTCAGATTCTGGAGGTGGTAGAAGAGCTATGATCTTCTTTGACCTCAAACGTTGCCCCGCCATATTACTGTAAAAATGCAACGGATGTTAGCAACACACCATAATTATTAGTCTCTAAACGTTGGTAGGTACTGTCCTTTATAAGTGACGTTTTTGAGAACCCCCTAATTCTAGCGGATGTCGGCAATGTCCGTTACAAGTGACAAATAAGAAACACACAATATTTAGTACTATACTGGCAATGTCCGTTTGAAGTGACATATATTATAACTACAAAAATAAGAGTGAAATGGTTGCTATTTATTCACAATTATTACACTAATCAGTAACGTAATTAATATTTTAACTAAATTTAATACAAAACATGCATAAACCATTAAAATACTTACATAATAAACGATATTTGTCACAAGCGTCAACACACTTCACCATTGCAATTTTTTAACTGAGTATTATTCCTAATTTTGAGTAGCGAAAGACCTATAAATGTGCGTAAGAGTGAAAGAGATAGACGCTAGACCGCGCAAATCACGCCACCGGCGCGAGAGTTCCTGGAAATCTTAGTAAACATTGGCTTTATAGGACGTCATTTTAAACGGACAAAAACAATTTAAGGGTTAACACATAAATCATTACGAAATGTCCCGAAACACAAAAACTTTTTAATCGATAATTTTGGTACGGAGTAAAAAAGCGAACGGTACGGTTACCACCAGTTTGACACTGACATATTTGCTGGCGTGTGCGTAACTTACTGTCTATGCATCTCGCTCGTACTCGCATATTAGTGCGAGCGAGATGTATAGAAAGTAAGTTACGTAGACGTTATTGAATATGTCAGTTTAAGACTGCTAAGGTAAGGCTACAGTTTCATGTAACACATTCACTGCTGGCGCGCTACGAGCGTAGCCGTTATCAGGTATTTTCCGCCTTGTAGCGAAAAGCGCCTTCGGACAGGGAGCCCGCCTAGCGGGTTTCTGGTAGTGAATGTGTTTCCGCTTGAGGCCCAACTCTCAACGTGTGCCACAATCCTAACATCATTATTTACATCCACGCAATAACAAACCATATATTTCATTTATTTTTAGACCGTCAAAACAGAGATAGTAAGATGTCAATAAATATGAAATAAATAATATATACTCATTATCTAAGATACTATGCATGTTATTGTTTACGAAAATTTTCATTTTCAAGGGGGCGCTGTTATTCTCTCGTATTGGGTGACAGTTCAGTTTAGTATGAAAAATGTAGTTCCAGTGAAAATCCGCAATATGGCGCGTGATCATATATTACTGGTCAGGCTTTAATTAAAATAAAAAAACGAAAATTACCTCCGACTCCGACGTATCGAGAACGGAATAGTTCCCGTGGTCTCGGAGAAGAGACAATTTTAAAACTTTATGTGCGAATAATAGACCAATTCGATTTTTTAAATCTCATTCCAATACGATACTGATTTGATACTTATCTGTCAGTGTCAAAAGTAACATTTTTACAATTTTCTCTTTAAAAAAAAGTACCAAGTCTTTAGATACTTTAAAGTGCTAATTTTAAGGCTAATAAGCACTTTTCTGTTGCCTTATATCCTTTCAATTTTATACACTTAAATAACGTATATGGCTCACATGACACACCATACACATTAAAATTACGTTATTATGCAAAAAGGAGCCAATTTATGTGTAGTTTGTTGTTGGTCTTTATGTGTTTGGTTACGATTTCTAATCCCATCTTTTGTACCATAAATAACCTACAAAAGTGGTACATATTTTTAATCACTGTCGCCCCTCTCGTTAGCACGAGAGATCAACGCATCCTTGGAGGATTTAACAACCGGAGTCACCTTTAACACGTTCACTGCGGGACAAATCTTAAAGAACTTTCACCTTTGCGGTTAAGATCGAATCAGTCCAAACCCAAGCTCTTTTTCAGTGCGGGTGAGACGTAATCGACCTCGAATTTCAGTAGGTATTTAAATCCTTCATATTTTGCCTATTCTCGGAATAGGTGATTTTTGTTATGTGCTCTACATTCGTCAGTAAATGCTTAAAATATCCTTAGCTTCGCCTTTGGTTCTGACCTTTGGTTTAAGAAAAAATACCTAAAGAATCTTTAAGGTCTTTTAGGCCTCAAAACTCACTAAATTTTATCAAAGTCTAGTGAAGGGAATGGCAGTTATCGCTAAACTATCGAAGTATCGATGATCATCATCTCGTCGACCATCTTCGATACAATATCTCTGACGCCAATTTAAGTTAATCTAACAGTAAGGTTAGCGGGCCAGTGCTGTGCGGGCCATAAAATGTATTATATTCCTACCATCGTCAAATTATTTCAGTTTCCTGCAATCTCTCAAATTGTATTAAAATTTTATTATAAAGTTAACAAAGTCTAAGATTAAAACACGCACGCTTCTGTATCGATAGCTATGGCCACACTAACGTGAAGCGGTCAACTCCCGCGTCCCGCTCAGTGCGGCCTTGAGCTCACTTTCTTGAGACATTAATAAACCTCAACCCGCACTGAGTGAAAATAAAATATACCCAGTACGGTCGAGACTTATTTAGACCTCAAACATTTTGTTTTGTACCAACGATGGCTTTGGATAATAATAAATGAATAAATAATAAATAAATAAATATTATAGGACATTAATACACAAATTGACTAAGTCCCACAGTAAGCTCAATAAGGCTTGTGTTGTAGGTACCTAGACAACGATAGTATAATATGTAATATTAAATACATAGAAAACACCCATGACTCAGAAACAAATATCCGTGTTCATCACACAAATATATGCTCTTACCAGGATTTGAACCCGGGACCATCAGCTTCATAGGCTAGAACGGTCGTCACGGTCGTTTGGAAAACATAAAGAAATGTATATTTGACTCTGTCGTACGCCTTGTAGTTAAACGGCTGCAGCTCCCGCACGAGAGAGATAACACGAACTTTAAGCCCCGCACCAACGTAAAGTCGAGATTGAGGCGGATTTGACTCAACCCGCAGTGAACGTGTTAAGAGCTTACCCCGCTGTCGAAAACCTCGGCGAATCGTCATATGTATTGTATGGACTGACGCTTATCTGACATGGCTATTTGTACGTTACGTACTTACAAACAGCCATACATTTGAGGTTCGCCTCTTCGGCAAAAATCGGCAGACTGTTGTTAAATCCTCAACGCTTGTAAGTATCTATTCATAATACACGTATATTTATTTTTTGCCCGTGGAAAAATCCACAAACAAATAAACTGCTCGCCAACCAACGTTTTATTTTTCATACTCGTTTTATAATATTTTTCAGAAAACCAATACAAAAAGTGCAGCAAAAATTGGTGCTGACCGAAATTGACAAAGCATATTGGCGTTAGCTAGTTCTACCCATTTACAAACACATCGTATCTGGACTGTCATCTCGTCCATTGAAACTTGAACCTTAGAACCATAACAATAAGGTGTTCGGTCTGTTCAGTCGGGGGAATCCTCGTTTTGAACCGAGGAAAAATTGGTAACCGGGAAATGGACGTTGAAACGAATGAATCCTGATCGTTTGCTTCGATGGTGTTATCA
Organism: Cydia pomonella; assembly: GCF_033807575.1. Classification (NCBI taxonomy): domain Eukaryota; kingdom Metazoa; phylum Arthropoda; class Insecta; order Lepidoptera; family Tortricidae; genus Cydia; species Cydia pomonella. Next base: position 2,954,592 of record NC_084717.1, on the reverse strand, counting down.
GTTATGCTTGTATATAGGTTGTTGCTTGTTGGTTACTTGCTGGTGAATATCGTTCAAACCATCAAAACACAAATAAAAATATGTAATACTTAGTGACACACGATGAATTTTTACCAACATCTAATTTTATAGATAGTAAATGAGCACATATTGCAATAAAGAGGACAGTAAAATACAACTTAGACTTGCAATATTTTAGTTTTTTTACATTCAAATTGATAAATTTAAATTACTTACATATTATTCAACAATATAATAATAATGAAAATATACATAATATAACAATATATATAATGTCAATAGTGGATTTATTAAGTTAAACAATAGGTTGTATGGCAATGATTTCATAAACGCAATATTTCAACGTCACGTTTTGCCATACGTTTTCAGTTTTCCATTTTGAACCGGCGCTCTTCATTTCACAATTCATGACGAAAAATCATTCTGATTTGGTTAGATTGAACAAAAATTCGTGAACCGTTATTGGATTGAATTTGAATATTTCAATTATCGCTAAAGCAGGCCTGGATCCAGGCCCATCTCAAAAGCGTGAGCATATATTTAAGTAAAAATGACGATCTGAAATTCCACTTCATTCTGCTTCCGTAATAAATCAAAAATTATACCAAAATTCTCTCAGACTGGTCATGCCACATTGAAATTACATCTAAAATTCGGATTTCCGCAGCTTAAACTTGTTATATCGTTGGGCTGGTGTTGCCAGATTAAGTTAGGGAATGTGTAGGCTAAAGCTACAAAACCAGTAAAATATGTATCTATCTTCACGTTAATATTATTCAGCTTTTGTGCAAAAATAGTTACAAATATGGTGCGTGATTTATTTCTGTGAAGCGAAAGTTGTTGAATCAGATTTTTGAGTTGAGCTTTATAATTTTTATTCATAGAAAGGTAATTTTTTTTAAAGACATCAAATTAACCGTAGTTACATATATCATATTGCAATTTGAAATACTAAACGCAAAAAAGAAAATTATGTGCCATTTAGTACGGCAATTAAAACATAGTGATTATATGCTCGTTGGAAGCAATAGGTACCTAATTTAGGAGATCCCTATAACGGCTTTTATGATGACTGTCACTGTGACAAATAGGAATGTTTCCTGTATTTAAAATAAATTATTTCACACCATCCACGAAACAAAGCACCAGATAATTATTAGAAAAACATAGATAGCAGTTATTTTTTGACACAATTTTTATTTTATACATCGGATAGACATATAAAAAGTTGGTGAATTAATTGTTATCATAATAATATCATATTTAGGTAAATTGTCACTGCTCTTTCGGTAGAAACCAAAATAACCTCAAAAACTGTATATTTCTCCTTTATCTCCGTACTAGCTTCTGCCCGCAACTTTGTCTGCATGGAATGATGATATCCAATGTCCTTTCCAGGTCATCAAACCATCTCCATGCCAAATTTCCTCTCAATCGGTTTAGCTGTTTAAGCGTGAAGCGGTAACAACAGACAGAGATACATTTATAACATTAGTAGGGATTTATGTGAACGAGGCCCGAAATGTTTACACCCACATATCTTTTAGTAGATCTGGCAACATTGAGGCCAGTTGCCGGTTCATCCGGGTGAAATATCCGGGCGTCGAACCCGGGTGACCGGCCGGCAAATTGAAGACGTGTCGATTTGGCTCCGGGCCAGGAATGGACAAGATTATGGAGGGGTGGAAATGTCTGACACATTTAAAATAGATGGCGTAACATTCTTTTCACCCGACTACAGAAAAATAAATTAATATTATGAGACAATCTTACTCAAATCCACCTGTTTCCACAGTAAGCTGGATAAGCACGATGTATATCTTTATAAATATTTAAATAAATAGAAAACATCTCAGCATAAATATATAGCTCAGGAATAAATATATGTGAAAAACACCTACAAATTCTTTACCCGGTTTCGAACCTGGGATCTCGTGCTTCGTAGGCTAGGACACTACCGACTAGTCTAGAAGGCCGTTTAGTATACATATAAGTACCAAAGATAATTTGAAATTTACTGCCATCTTTAGACACATGACTTTAAGAACGCTATTTGACTTTGATCCTTGTTCTTCCACTAATATGTGTTAATTTAGTTAAATATCAAAAAGTGGCGCCATCTTACCCAAAGGTTGTGGCGCCATCGCTTGAAACGCTGTCGCCATACCTTTGGCCTTTGATTTATTTGATGGCGCTACTTTTTGATATTTAACAAATTAAACACATATCAGTGAAAGGATAAGGATCAAAGTCAAATGGCGTTCTAAAAGTTTTAATCATGTGTTGAACTTAAAAGACGGCAGTAAATTTACAGTGGCCACATAGTTTTTTTTTTGACAATCCACCTCTGTTGCACGTGCACCTTAGCGTCAAAAGTCGTGAACAATTACATGTTGTAATTAAATTACCGAATTACAAGATTCTTCTTAATTTTCGCTTCAAAAGAAACTGTTACACTGGCTGAACTCACTAATAGCCCATTAAAAAGACATCTCACAAGTTTTATAGGAATGTCTCCTTTATTACCGTTCAAGCTGTTAATTCCAGACTTAAATCAATTATTTATTACTACAGTTGGGCCTTCAACTTTACTACCTTTCCTTGTATGCCTAGTCATTAAATCTTTACAATGATCCTTGTTCCCCAAATTCTCGACCCTTTTCAACTTAGATAAAACAGAATTCAAAGATGATAATTAAAGTATTTACTAGACTTCTCCTTTGATGTTTGTATGTCTGATTAAAAATAAATAAATGATGTGTATTTTGTGTTCTAATTTGCTTAGGTACATTTTATTTCAATCCTAGATAAATATTATTATCGGGTACCGATATGCTCGAGGCGAAGCTCCTGATCATTCAATACGGCAACTTTCCACTGGAAAACGTTTGCTATAAGATTATGAGTAGGCGCTTATTTAAACACGAACGTGATTCAAAAGAGTACTCAAAGCATCGTTTAACAGCTCGCTAACATTGAATTAATTATTCATTTTTGGTTTGTTGTATTTATAAATTTTTCTTGCATTTATTCTGCATCAGGGCCGTCGGAGAGGATTAAAAGCTTAAGCTGGTTAAAGCCTGGGTAAGTTGGTAAAGTACTTTATAAAGTTAAACAAGTTTCACAGCGTTTCGCGTCTGCCTATCTAAATTTAAAACTTCGATAATGAAAGAGATTAAATATGTTTTTGTTATTTTATTTTATGTAAGTACATAGAAACCATTAACATTTTATTAGTTCCTTTGAAAAAAAAAATTTTTTTTTTATGAATATATTTTAAAGCGACCACAGGGCAGGTTCCTTCTTAGCCCAAAGATTGTCTGGCGATGCGAAGGGGCAATGCCGCAGCATCCTAGACACCATTCCAGAAACGGGTAAATTTTCTTGTTGTACCTATCTAAAAGTTCTTGCAAAGCAAATAAAGACTCATACATTTTCCGTCATTCACGTTTATAAGATGTAGGTAAGTGTTATTTTAGCGATATGAGCACAGTATGAACGTAATAATCGTTTGTTATATGAGTATAACTTGGCAATTCCAGCGCACAAAAGGGATATAATAACATTATTTCACACGAATATTCAATGTTCTAAGCTTTGCTTGTTTATACACCGTGGGCCAATTAAACCCAATAGATTTTAACCACGCATTTTTGAGGTCATAAGGAGCAAAAAAAAGTTATGAGTTTTTGCCAAATTCGGCAAAAAAAAATTTTTTTTCGTTTTCTGCACACGATTTATTTTTACACCTTGGTGAAAAAAAAAATATTACTACGAATAAGTAATGTTTTTTTTTATTTTTTACAGATAAAAATTGCGAGTTTACTTTAAAATTTTAATCTCTTTCAGTAGGTATGTCTAAACCAAGTCACGATACGTAGTGGCAGCGTTACAAGTCATAACCAAAACGAATTATCACAAAAAATTACATTATTTCTACAACAAGACCGAATTCAAAAACCTTTGTATGACATTTTAGTCTCTAAATGCGGTCAAGAATACACCTTTAAAATCTGTCGGGTTTAATTGCCCCACGGTGTATAAAATAATAGTACATTACGATACAAGTGCGAATGACCTACGCACATGTATCGTACAACGTTTTACAGTACATATGGCCCTTTAAATGTTCGACACAGTAACATAATATGCTAATTTTCGCACTAGTGCGCTAAAGTAATAGCACCATATGTACTGTAAACATACTTATCAACCTATGTGAAATTACCACAGTAGTACGCTCTTTAAAAAACACATACACTTTAAGGAATATTAGGAAACGGGCGACTTTTATTAGGCTTTTATTGCTAATTTACCAGTGCCTCGTACGAACACCAATGCGTACTTTTCCCTTGTAACAATGTCGTCAACTACCTAAGCATTGACATTAGTACTGATGACAAATACTAAGCTCGTGTAAACGTGGCATTACAACTTGGGACAGATAACATTTGTAGCTGATTAAAGAGAAGACGAGATTCGCCTGTCTGCGCAAATTTGAACTCTATAGTTCAAGAAACAGGGTCGAAAAGTACAGTAGGAATTAAATGATCTTTGAGGGGATGCCAAGTTTGAAACAGGTGTTGTTTCCGAGTACTTACGCTTGAGTTTGTGTGTGTGTGTGAGGGGAAGGATTTCAGGTGGTTTCAAGTTCACTTTCACTAAGCTATTCTTTGATGTACGTGAGCACAATTCAAACTCATATTTCGATATCATAATGATGTCACTTTGTTACGAGCGAAATGACATCATTTAGACATCATCTTGACATCATTCCAGATCTAGAGCAGAGCCCAACTGGGGAAGTACCTCCGCCTTACAGAAAAGCCAAATAACACGAGACCCTACTCATAGTGTTGTGTTCCTGCCGGTGAGTAAGGTTGCCAGAGCTCAACGAGGGGCGGGAGGGGGTTAGGGGCGGCAACGCGCATGTAACTCCTCTGGAGTTGCAAGCGTACATAGGCTACGGATACTGCTTACCATCAGGCGGGTGGTATGCTTGTTTGCCACTGACGTAGTATAAAAAAAATCAAAATGTTAAACAATTCATTGGCCCTTATTACTTCACAAACAAAATCGCAACGTTTTTCGCTTTTTAGATCGGTTGGTATTATTCCAAATTGGCATCTTAGAATCAAATTGACTTTATTGATCGATCTTCCCTAGTCTAGTCTAGAATCCATATTAATTTTGCGTACAGGAGATTACACGTATACTCGTACATAGAGTAAAATGAATATAAACTCAATGCCCCTCCACGTTTTAGGCAAGTCGGGTAATAAAAGTCGGGTACCGTTCCGTATGCTATTTATTTATTTAGTCGTATGGCATATTTCAATTCTTGGTCGCTTTACAAATTAATATCTAAGGTCTTCACCCAATGGGCTGCGTTTTCGCTTAGCTTAAGTAACTCCAGAGGATCTCCCTTGTACTTTCTTTTTGGACACTCATGGACAATGTGGTAAATGGACTGTACAGGTGCTCCACAGTCGCACTTCGGTGTATCTCGCCACCCACACTTAAACATAAATTCTCCGGATCGCCCGCTTTCAGTGCGAAGTCTATTTAGTTGGCACCATTGCCGTCTCGGAGCCGAAAAGCCCTGTGGTTTGCTGGTAGGATCGTAGCTGGCATGGGATGCCCTGGGCAAGTCCGTATGCTATGCGTATTACTCACTGCACTACTGCGACTCCCGCTCCATAACCCGTGAAAGTGCAGGATCATTTTAAAATCGGTTTACTTTAATTGGCTACTTGACTGTTTTTTTGTAAATAATGTCAAACGATCTTGATTTTCCTGAGGATCAAATGTCTATATAGGACTCATGGCATTTAAGCAACACAAAGATCAGAAATGAGAGTTAAAGTCTGACGCTCGCACTCGACGATTGAAACGCCTGTAACAAAATGATAAGGTGATGTGTAAATGTATGGAAGATCAAGGAAATTGCCATTTTGACCCTGAAATATTGCGTTTATGTGTAAAATTTAAGGAATCGAATCGTACCATTTTCTTTTCTATTTTTGAATGACAAAAAAAATATTTTTTAAGATTTCGGAGCCTTGTATTTTTTTATAATCTCAATATAATTTTTCAAATTCCACTTTTTTATAATGGATGGCTTATTTTCTATCCATTTAACTAAATTTTGTTATAAATAATATTCAACATGTGTCAAGTACCCAATTTACTAAGCGCTTGCATCTGTTATGTTTAGGTTCAACCCTGTAGAACATTAGGGATTATTGTTTACCACATCACCGTTCTCTGATATCATTATGAACCTTCTAAATTGACAGTTAAGGCTTGCTTGTTTTGACGCATTCACTGCCAACGTTTTCGTAGCACTACGCTCGTAGCCGATCCGAGTGTTTTCCTGCGAACGCGACTACGTACAGAGAACCCGCTAAGCGTGTTCCCAATGTGTTAAAATGCGTCTAATGCTTTTATTTAAGTTACAAGTCCCAAGCTAGCTCAATTTCAATATATAATGCAGGGCTCGATTCTACTCGCTAAATCATAAAGTAATATATATCTAATCTGTGGCTAAATCGAGCTACTTTTACTATGGGACCAACCCCGAATTCATGTTTTTTTTTTTGTTTTTCCATTAAAACATCGACATCATATCGGCCAAAATGTATGAAAAAGCCAATATTATTTTCGCGATTTCGGGGTTGGTCTCATAATAGAAGTAGCTCAGTGTAGCAAGTATAATCGGGCCCCGCATTTAAAGCCCTATGATGGGAGACACTCTGTATATTTTAGAACTTAGATTTAAGGAATTTTAGTAAGTAGTTATATTCAAATACAATTATTATATTCTTCATGAATAAATAAATAATAATAATATTCTTACATCATCATCCTCCTCGCGTTGCCACGGTTCATGGGGGGAGCCTGGGGTCCGCTTGGCAAATAATCCCGAGATTTGGCGTAAGAGTATTCTGAATATATTAAAAGCTACATACTCCTGGAGCCTATATGACCTAGTATTTCTTCTTATTTAACTTTTAAGTACAAAGAAAATTTACTTTTTTTTTAAATAAATTCTGTATAATTTATGTCGGCGTATTAATCCAAGGGTGTTGTAGAGAGTTTTATGGGTTTGATATTTTAAATAAAAAAGCGTTAGCCGCGATTACCAAAAATGTTAATCTCGGGCTAGCACTAGTTTTACGAAAGCAACTGCCATCTGACCATCCAGTCAAGAGAGTAAACGAAGCCTTATTAGGATTAGTCCGTATATTCTTAAATATTTATCGTAAATAACACTGAAATTATAATTGAAGGAGATCCATGAATTATTACTAGTTTCCATCCTTGTTACGAAATTACCAACGGTTCTATAAAGGTCTTTGAGGTTCAGAAGCGGATTAAGCTCGCTTTAAGTGACATACACCGGCTTAGATATGTCCAATGTAAATTGGACCTTAATGTAGTAGTAATAGTTAAGCAGGGAAGCTCAGTTTACACTGGTAAGGTTATAGGAAGGCTTAGGCTTTGCCGGTGGAGATTAAGTTCATTTATAGAATGAATTTATCTCAAGGTGGTAACGGAGCAATTCTGTTGCGTTAATAGTATTACAGGTGATTCATGTGCATTCATTTGAACAACCTAGATTCAGAGCTTCAGAGTAAGCAATAATATTTTAAAGTTGTAAATAAGATGCATTAGGGTAAGTTTGAAATCCGGATGATATTGAAAATTGGAAATATCTAGTAAAAATTGAACTATTAAATATCTTACAAACTGATTACTAACGTATTTTAAGTCGGAAAACGCTCGATATGTTTCACTCCGTAGCGAGCAGTGTCGTCGTTGACGGACCGGCGCAGACTGCGGGCCGCAACTCTCTGCGCCCGATGACACGGCGCGGGCGCCGGTGATGGCAGGGGAGGCGAGTAACTACCCACATTTACTGCATAATTGTTCAATAATGGGTTGCTCATAAGTCACACGACACTCACTTCGTCATTCGCTAATGGTTCGTCCACACTGTCCACCGACGTAGTACCCAACACAGTTTACCATCATCTAAGTATGACTTTGTTGGATTTACCCAGTGCATTTAGGTTTGGTTTACAGTTCTGTACCCCTAGTGTAACTTTGATCGACATCATAACGTGACGAACGCGTTTGCGTTAAGTCTCATTTTGTATAGGATTTTGAGGTTCCAAAACGTCCCGCTTGGCGCGCTCTTTCGAAATCCAATACAAAATGAGACTAAACGCAAACGCGTACGTCACGTTTGGAAATCGAATTTATTTACACTAGGGGTACTGGACTAGTTTTGAGTTAGACTCAAGGGATTGCAAGATGCTTAAGTAAGCATTACTGCAGCGTATGGGGTCGTCCTAATACAACGCGACTACGCGATTATCCCAAGTTCGCGCGAATTTTACTCGTGCGAATGCACCGCACGACTAAACATATTGAACTCGAATAAGTGCTCTAATTGACAATCGCGCTATTATATAAAATCCATTGCACCTTAAATCTTGTAACTTGTAACAACACATAACAAAAGAAGTAAGAAGGTAGCACGAACAATGTGGTATAATAAATAAATTCGGCAGATAAATAATTATACAAAAACACAGACGGGTAAAGAAAGGATAATCTTACCTTACTTCTTCTAGCATTCTTGAAAAATAAATCAGTATTAGATTCCAGGTAAAAATACAGTTTAAAAAGTCAATTCCAAATCTTAAAAATACGGGTGTCTATGTCTAAAACGAAAATGATTCGCGTTGTACATATACTTTTATTTTTAGTTAAAACATTTAGAAACGTTAATCACCAGGTGTACATTTTGTATATTATAAAGACTAAATTACAGTTTTCTATTTTTTTTTTTAAATTGGCGAGTTATGTCAGGTTTCTATGTAAGATACGAATATAGAAAACAAATTGTATTTGATTGTAAGTCTCAAACTGAGAGATAAACTTGGTTAGTAAAGCTAAATGTGCATTTTTTTAAATACATTGTGCCAGATAGTATGTGCGTATTTTTGTGGCAGCCACAGAAAACTGTACAGTTGCGTTTAAAAGTCGCACTGTTTGCATGTCCCAATAGCACTTATTATTCATTATTTGACAGTCGACTTGCTTAGAATAATGACCCCTTTCTACGATGCATGAAATTACCACAATACACAGCGTCTTTTCAACGCGACTGTACATTTCAGAAAACAAACAAGGTAAAGGTACATAGGTATTAACAATATTGACTTGTTTATTGAAAAATAATTATTTTTAAATTAGTTTCATTAGCAAATCATCCACACTCATACACGGAAGACGCAATTTATAACAATAAAACATTAATTTAAGCGCAAAAATATTTAAAACAAAATTCATGGACCAGCCATGGTAGTGTAGGTAACAACGAACGTAGTCTTTTCTTCAGTTTACTATCAAAACTCACTTCGTAACATTTTTACATTATTATTTAGGAACATTGTTACATTGTTACTTAGTAACATTGTTACATTGCCACTTAATATTTTAGTTATATTGTTACTTAGTAACATTGTTATTAACCGTAGAAGCATTGGGATCACTTTGGACAAGGTGTAATTTGAACATCGTTAATAGATCTTCTAAATACCCCTAAATATACTCTTAAATATACTCTTTGAAATCTAGTAAAATTTACTACGATGTTTTGGTTACGAAAGTAAGGTTTAGAACATACATATTTTCGATTTTAGAAATTATAAATTACCTACCAATTTTCCGAAGCTACCCCAAAGCACCATAATTCAATTAAACCGTACCTATGTATAAATATACAAGGTTTATAAATGTAGTACCCCATTTCCTAGTGAGTTTTGATTGTGAACTGATTATATTTATTAATAAGCATTTGTGACATTTATTTAAAATTAAATAACTAATCGCCATAACTTACGTAACACACTCACATATCGAATATATGTATCTACATTTCATGCTATTTCTTAAAAATACTTTCGCAAAGCGTTCATGTACAATGTTCCCTGCGTACTAATAAACCCCTTAGTCCATACACTCACGTAACTCTCAACTCAACCTTTAAAAACTTCCATCGTTAACAGTTGTCAACTTAAGTACTTTTAACGCGCATTAAAATATTCACAATATACACATTTATATAAATTATTTTGTTAGTCACTGTTCATAAATTGACTTGCCAAATTTAAAAGACGATTCCAAATGTTGGAATGTTACTCGGTCTCATAGACGCGTATAAAAATTGGAAAACATTCGAATCTTGCGTTCGATTTTCAAACTTTGAACTGGGTGCCAGCGTTCTTGAAGTTTATTCGTTTTCTTTTTTTTTCTAGTTTATGGCAGCTCACGTTTTGTTGCCAGCCTTCTCGTAGCCTTCGACGAGCGTTTCTAGGATGAACTTTATGGTTATTTTGTAGATGTTTTCGACGTTGGGTGTGTAGCGGTCGCCTAATGTGGACTCGACGGCCGCAAGGAAGGGCGCCTCGATTTTCTGAAATAGGAAAGATATGTTTAGTTAGGACAAGGTCGAGTGTGAGAATGCGTTAAGGGGTAAGTTTATCAAAGAATATTTACGCCTTTTACGCAAGAGATTTTCTGACAGAACGTATTTATTGTTGTTGTACTTATTGTCCTACTTGGACTATTTTACAAACATAAATCTAAAATAATTTCTGGTTACAATAGTCAGGATACCTACACAATTTGTTTTTTAACAGACTTGCTTCTAAAAGGTGTTTTACATGTAGGCGATGCGGTCCGTAAATCCAAAATTTCGATCTAGGGCTGTAATCTATATTTTGATCACTCTTGCTAGTGGATGCTGTCCGTAAATCCGAATTTTTTCCTTGAGCTGTAGTGTGCGTACGAAATTAGGCAGAAGTTTTATTTTTTTCCTTTTTTCACGCAAGTGTGATGAAAATCATTGAGTGTGCCACAGGCGGTACAAGAATTTTATTACGAACTCGTGTCAACTAAGCCCTCGTCTTCAGCTTCGGGCTTCAATTCACATTGATTTGTGAATTCTTGTTTACTGCCCTTAATACAAGAAGTACTGATATGTGAAGCGTAGCCGACATAATTATTCTCAAGTGTCAACTGCGTAACCGAAAAAAACTATATCAAAAGGAATACTCGAAGGTTCCCAGCCTACTTAGAATATGCCAGTAACTGGATACAAGTAACCGATATTTTCTTCGATATCGTGCATGATCAGATCAGAGTACAGTCAGCTGCATAAGTCGGCAGCAGGCGTGGTTTTAAAAATGATAGCACGTGCAGATAATTTGACTGTCTTGCAGAGGAAAACATCCGGACATACGAAAGCTGAATCGGAGACCAACCCTCGGTCATTAATGATGTGACTTTCAACAGATCAAAGGATTCATAGGTGGAGGTGGTGGAGGTGGTTATATCTTTGAAATAAAGTTTACGAATTTTCAATGTTATTTCATGATTATACCTTATGTGAATGTGTCACTTGTTATTTTTAACCGACTTCAAAAAAGGAGGAGGTTCTCAATTCGACGGTTTATTTTTTTGTATGTATGTTACTCGAGAATCGTGAACCGATTTTCAATTTTTTTTTATCGAACGGGTATAACCCCGAGATGGTCCCGTTGGCACCAAGTCGGGGTGTGATGATGGGATCTTGGAGAAATCGAGGGAACTCTTCAAATGTTATAGGTACATGTATGGCGCTTTTGGTAATTTCTGAAGTCGGTTATATTTTTTGTTAAAAAGTTTTATGTTATCACAATAATAATAACGTGTTGTGTATAAAACATTTTGAATTCCTCGCCCGCTTAGCTGCTAGTACCGACTGTACCAGGATTGTAATAAAATAAAATTGGCCAATGCTTTTTACATGATGGATATCTTTGCTCTTGAAACATTGCCAACTCGGTAAGTAGATACAAAGTCAACAAAAGATACAAATATTTGGGCGTAACATCGAATTTTATTGTAAGTCTCGCGAAGATGATGTATTAGATAGTGATCGATGTTTCCTGAGGGTGTTCGTTTTATCTGTTTTTTTTTTTCATTGACTTATATGTTACTTCGTAGAAGAATTGAAATTGTAATCTTTATTGTCATATTGTGAGTTACAATGATCTTAAAATTATGTCAGGGTAGAATCATCACAATCAACCGCGATGCGGCGTACAATGTTAATACTAAAACTAATCTTACAGCTAAATAATTATACAAATATTACATGTGATGCGAATAAAATGATTGGTACTGTGTCAATAGGTAAATTAATAAATAATATGTCATACTATTTGTTGCTCGACGGCATAAAGTGGTCACTTATCTTATAGTAAGCTTTACAGAAAACTGCAGCCATATAACACTAAACCCTACTCATAGTGTTGTGTTCCTGCCGGTGAGTAAGGTTGCCAAAGCTCAACGAGGGTACGGAGTGTTAGGGTCGGTAACGCGCATGTAACTCCTCTGGAGTTGCAGGTGTCCATAGGCTACGGAGACTGCTTACCACCAGGCGGGCCGTATGCTTGTTAGACACCGACGTAGTATAAATTATCTACCCTGAGCAGTTCCATACTTTTCCAACTGCTTCTACCCAGAAGCACTGCTTCTTCCTTCTCTGCTCTCCCGATTACACGTGAACGTAACGTGACAAGCTTAATAAAATAAAAGAAAACGACTACGGCTTTAACTTACCCAAAAATATTCCACTTTGAATCCCGGTATCCGTCTATGGCTGGCGCCAATCTGGTGTATATAATCGAAGAAGTTGTCCAGGTCGTCCAGGCCTTTGATCCCCTCGTCCAGCGTGTTCATCACGTTGTTGGCGTGTTCCGCCAGCTCCATGGAGTTGATCTGCTCCTCCTTCGTCCGGCATTGGCGGAACTTATCGAACATGTTCAGCAGGTCTTGGTTCTCTTCGAATAGTCTGTGGGCAAAGAGATGTACTGTTTGTTTAAAACATTCGAATAGATCTAACGCTATTTTTAATTCCCTCCTCCATAAGAGGTGTTACAAAGAGGGCCAATGGTGGTCTGTCTGTCTGTATCGTAGCTCTCCAACGGATAGACCGATTTGAATGCGGTTTTTTTACGTGAAAGCGAGTTTCCATACGGTGGATGTATGTGGTGTTTGATAGAAATCAATCCAGCAGATTGAAGAGTATCAGCTCTTTTCCAAAATGTTGTAAAGCATTTTCGACATTTTGCGTAGAAGGTTTTTAAATTTAATATTTATCTGATACAATAACATTATTATATTATACACGCATTTAAGTCGCAATTAGGTACATTATGTAAATCACCTAATACGGTCGCCGTACCCTCCCAAAGCTGATATTGGAGTTTGCTTGCAGACGACCTCATGTGATTGCCGCATTAACTAACGATAAAATAGCAGCGATATGTAAATTACCTACCTAAGTAAAAAAAAAAACTTAAATAAATGTGTTTAGTGTTTTCTAAACAAATAAAAAAAAGATTGATCCTTGTAAATGACCAGTGCTTAATTGTAAACTAGTCACTTTGTTAAATAGGTACGATGTTTTCTTTGTACAAAAATAAATAATCATTTATTCTGGTAAAAAAACCCTGCTTTTACAATTTTGTTTTCTTCTGCCAAACTGCAAGACAGTTTGTTGGCATACTTATTAGTTAGTTAGTTGGTTAGTTTATTGAGTATATTGTTGATGATTATAACAAATGTTTGCGTTTGTGTATCTTAAGCAAGGAATAATAGTGTGATACGAGTATAATCTTAAAAAAAAAAATTTTGTTTCAGTTAAGTAAACGATTGTAATTTTAATTTTTATGAAAGGTATGTACGTACCTACGTAAGAAAATATTCCAAAAAATGTTTGTCAACGTGTTTTTGCTGTGGCTCAAAGGCACAACAGACAAATCCCAAATGTGTGTCAATCGTTCCCAAAACATATAAACCTCCATTTGAACAGCTAAGTGCTCCCAGCGAATACTCTCCCTCGAGTATGCTCAAGTCTTTATAAGGTAAAGGGAATATATTTCCCACCTGATTTTGAATTTTATTTCAAACTGAAAGGGTTCAAAATTGCATAATTTCTGACAACCTTATGCCGTATAAAGGGTTAACGTGCGAATTTTCTCAACGTGTACTTTAAACCAATTTGGATAACATATGTTCTGCCCATAAACAAGGGTGCTTTGCTGAAATTGTGTTTGAGATAGTTGTTGAACTGTTTTTTATAAACCTGGGGTTTTTTAAAATGAATTGTACTATTCTGGGAAAGGAAGTTAAGTTTAAAAAATGTGTAACTTGTTTAGAGATTTTCTGTTGACTTCAACGTATTCTGTAAAGAGTGGTCTTAAATTTCAAGCACTAAGCAAGGAGGCCTTTATCCAGCATAGTAGAATTATGGCGGTTATAACACTGGATGCGATTCGCACGCCGCGCCGCTCCGAAATGCTAGTGCTATAATAACACGCATAGCGTTGTGTCGCTCAAGAAAAACATACAAAAATATTTGTTATACATACAAGTCATCATTATTTTGTCCGTTTACCAACAAAGTGGTATTGGTATTTCCAAGTTATGATTCTGTGTCAAGGAAACCAATTCAAACTTACTTAACCTCATATATATATATATATATATATACTAGATACGTATATCAGATACGAGTTTGAGTACCTAAGTATAGTGGCGATATTGTCTCGCGGCAAACGCAGCGGTAAGCGGATTGTCATTTTCCCTACATTCCGTGATCGCATGCGTTCAACGCTGCGTCTGCCGCGCGCTTAAATGATGACATTTTGTTCTTATTCGCCCATGCGTCTCACTCGCGCCAATACACGTAGCGACAAGTACGAGCAAAATGCACGCGCGAATTATAAGTAGGTACTTAAATAACATATCATATCATTTTGGTGTCAAAGTGAGTGAAGAAAGAGGTGACTCCCCTGCATTCAATCAGTCTATGCAGGGGGGACTGATTGACTTCTAGGTTGCTTGAAGAGATATTGAACCACCTGTGAAACCCAAGTTTTCAATGCAATCAATTACCATCTAGGACTCGTCGCTGTTAACGAAATAACGTGCCGATAATTGTATTCCTTGCGTTACCTACCTTTGAAGCACGTACGATGGACGGATTGCGTTACGGGACATCGAACTTATGTGAAACCTAATATCTAAACACGTAACGTATCTAAAAGTTCTAATCGAGCCGATAGTCGCACTTAAGTCTCAATTAGCCTGTATTTTTTTAGCATCATCATCATCATTTAAGAGCATGGCTCTTGTCGGTGGAGCAGACGCCAGTTTTCGCGGTCCTTGGCCAAGTTCTTTAGGTCCCTGTAAGACACGACATTTGCTTTGCCTTTTAGTATTTTTGATACGGCTGCATAACCAAAGGGTAGTTAATTTAGGCCTTAATGGACACTTTCATAAGTTCTGTAAAAAATTGCGACTTTTATTTTTCCTTATAAAATAATAGGTATCACTTAGTTTTAACTCAAAACTTTGCATTTAATGACTCGACGTCACAACTTGTACAACTAACCACGATGTGTTTGGTAGTGAAGAATTAATTACAAAGTTAATAATTAATTGGAGTTAGCAAAACGCCTCATAGAGGCTTCGGGTGACCAGAGGGCTGGCCTGTACTTCGCCCAGCGGATAAGCATTGCTATCCAGAGGGGCAATGCAGCCAGCCTTCTGGGCACCCTGCCAAGCGGTCTCGATCTGGGACAAATTTTTTATTTATAAGTTTTTAATTTAAGTTTTTAATTGCTTTTCCACCCATTTGTGTTTATTATAATTAAAATATTTTATTACAAAAAACTTTGAGAATTGTTTTATAGCACTAAAACCTACCTCTCAAAAATACACTGTAAATATCGAATTGAATAACACTGTATGGCAGTGTCATGTACAATAAATACAATACAAAGAATACAGCGTATTAAGAAGAGGTAAACAACAGGCGGTCTTAAATTTAGGAATTTCACAAGAAGTGATAATAGTATACGACTTTAGAAATGTATTTAATCCATAAATTAGAAATCCATCAAAGTATTTTAATCAAAATATCAAAGTCAAAATGCTTATTATTGTTAGAAATAATTACTTCTGTAATTGTCTTTATTTGTTAGGAAATATTCGAGTGTAATTACTCTTCTCTAATTTATGCAGTAACTTGAGCCCTTAAGTTCAAGTTGTGAAAAGTTTCAGCATATTTCCCTAACTGTAACTCGTGCCGAGAAAGTTCCGCCGTATCTTTTAACTTTTTATGGGTAGTTAAAAAGTATGTCACATTTATTAACTCTGCAAATTTAGAGATGATTCAATGTTTAAGTCTATATCATTCAATTGTATTTTATTTTTATTGTTAATCTTACACAAATTAATTTAATTCTAAGCTTAATAAAAGGTCGCGGACTGGCCGCAAGCGACGCAAAGCGCGACAAACGATAAATAATTTACCCCTTGCCGCGCCGAGCAATTGTTGGTCGAGCGCAATCGGCAGACGGCACGGTCTAGTAAAATGATTGAGGACCGAGTGGGCCACTCGGAAGACTGGGGAAAATTACCGAGGCAGCCACTTGGAGTGGCTGTCTTGGCAATTTTCTCAGCAATACTCGCCTGAGCACTCGACGATGTGTTTAGACAGTACCATTGCCCAGTCGAGAGAACTAACTCGCCTTTACCTGTTCCGCATCCGCAACAACCGCTGAATTGGAGCCAGTACATGACAATAATATGTCATTGACATATAATTTTAGTTCATTTAGTGTCTATTGTCAAGTCAAATAAAATATTTATATATATATTGACGACCAGTCTGGCCTAGTGGGTGACCCTGCCTATGCAGCCAATGGTCCTGGGTTCAAATACTTCAAATCCCGGCAAGGCCATTCGTTTATACGATGAGCACGGATATTTGTTCCTGAGTCATGGGTGTTTTATATGTATGTATATAAGTATGTATTTATCTATTTAAGTTTAAGAACTTTATTCTCATTAAGAATTTACTAAATTGTTACACTGTTCTTAAAAAATATTTATTATTCCAATACTTATTAAATAAAAAGATACAATCATTAAAATACTTAAGGACTAACAAATAAACTTAACTATAAATAAAACTAAACCTAAACTAACCACTAAAAAAAAAAAAAAAAACTAGTCAAACAACCCACCCCGCGTCGCTCCTATCTCGTCTATTTAAGTATGTATAACGTCGCCTAGTACCCATAGTACAAGCTTTGCTTAGTTTGGGGCTAGGTCGATCTGAGTAAGGTGTCGGCTTACGTGAGCGAATAACTCGCGAACGCGAAGCGGCGCGGCGCGGGTGAATTCAATCCTTTGATACCTATGGAAGTGTCCTACGTGGGCGATATCGTTGTGCCGTTATGCCGTTGCGCCGCATCGCGAGTTATTCGCTCACGTAAGATTGTCCTCAAATATGTATTATTTTATCTTACAGTTCATTTATTCTCCCGTTTATTCTCAGTTTTGTTCTACCTACTCTCAAATACATGTGTCGAAAACTGTGATACCTATACACAAATACATACTCTCATCCAGTTCGAAGGGACTAGTATCGCCCTCCGTCAATCATCTCTGATTCGATCTGCAACGCGCAACGCGTTCATAACCGTATTTCCTCTTGAGAGTCAGAGAAGGAGGCTACGTGATGCTCAACGTTTATGTTCTCGTTCATGTTCAATTTGTGAGTGAGCCTAAATTATATGTAAAATAAAAGTACGTAATATTTATTAACTAAGAAGAATAGATATAATACAGTATGCAGATTATCGTCGAATCCTACCAAAATTCGAACTCAAGACCAATAGCGTACTATTTAACGTATTTTAAATTTATATACCGGTATATATTGACAACCGGTCTGGCCTAGTGGGTGAGTGACCCTGCCTATGAAGCCGATAGTTCTGGGTTCGATTAACGGTAAGGGCATTTATTCGTGTGATGAGCACAGACATTTATTTGTTCCTGAGTCATGGGGTATTTTCTATGTATTTAAGAGCAATTCCTAGCTGAGCAACTTTTCAAATCTCGAATTTTTGAAGCTATAGTGTAGGAAATAAAGGTAGTGGACCCCGCAGTAACCCCTCTGCCAGAAAAAACTTTACAGTATGATAAAGTATCAATAAATAAAAAGTATTGTCTTAATTTCCAAAGAATAATAATAATAGGATTTAAGTAAATACCTAAAGTATTAAATCGTTAATATCTTTTTACGGAAAAATGCTCCGTTCAAACTTTCTTCACCAGACATATTCATGTAACGTATTACAACAATATATGAAATATCCAAAAAAATATCCCAGCAGAAATACCAATATTAATAAAATATAATTTTTGGACGTGTCTTGGATCGGAAAATTACTCCGTCTAATTTTTCCACTGGAATGCCATTTTATTGCCGTTTTATAGCTACAAAATGAAAATCTAAAAAAAAAACCATGTAACTATACTATTTTCAGAAATTGCCTTTTTACTCGCTGTGAAAAATTTCTCTATCCATTTTATTTATTGAATTAAGATCACAGTTTTATTTCCATCCAACTATAAAAACATCCAAAAAAATAACGAGCTTATTAAAAACTTAACATATCGGGAGCAGTGTGTGGGGAGCGGGGTGTACAAGCGGGGTGCGGGAGCGGTACCGGCCGCCGCCAGCGCGCGCGCCGCGCCTGCCCGGCGGTGGCAGCTTGCTACTTCTCTATTCATTCGCGTATCGCCTAGGTGCATAGGTTACTGTTTTAAAAAATATTTCTACTTGTTTCTTTTTTGACCTGCCGTATGCCTGCCTGTCTGTGTAGTACCTACCGTAAGTATAGTCTCTACCGTACCTACAAATGAAGTAGGTAGGTTATGCGATGTGTCTAATTTAAATATTTATATTCTTAAATTCAATTTATTCAATTCGAGTCGTACGTATTAGGCCACCAAACGAAGGGAAAAACGGGGAAATAATTCGTGTATAAGCGAATTTTGGCATAGTTGTAGATAAAGGTACCTTACATAACATACTGAAAGTACTGATAGATGGGGGTGGCGCTACTGTGTACGGGGGAGGGAGGGTTTAAATGTCCCTTTTTTAGTAATCTTAAATAACTCGTGAACGGTGGCCCATATCAAAAAAATGATCTATCACGCAAATCATCTATATAACATTTCCTACAAGAAAAATTCAGTACACTTTTTACTAGGATCAATATTTAAAAAGATATTAAAGCGGGAAAGTTAATTAAAATCAATTTTATGGTCCATTTCTCTATATTTTCGCAAACGGTGGCAATAAGCAAAAAACGCTGTAAAATGTAAATAATCTACACAAACCTTCTACAAAAAAGGTTCAGTACACTTTGTGAAAGGATCAATATTTAAAAAGATATTAAAAAGGGAAAGTTAATAAAACCAATTCTAAGGTTCATTTTCTTTAGTTTTCGTAAATAATTTGTAAAGTATGACCCATAGCAAAAAAAGTCTTATACATAAATAAGTAACATAAAATTTTCTATAAGAAATATCTAGCACACTTTTCGCTAGGATGAATATTTAAAAAGATACTAAAGCGGGAATGTTAATAATAATCAATTTTAAAAACCCTTTTTAGTTTTCGTAAGTAACTCGTAAACGGTAGCCCGTAGCAAAACACGTTCTTACACATAAAGAATGCACATAATATTTCCTACAAAAAATAATTCGATCACTTTTCTCTAGGATCAATATTTAAGAAGATATTATAGGGGGTAAATCAATTCATATGTACTTTTTTTAGTTGTTCGTAAATAACTCTTAAACGGTGCTCCAGTGCAATAAGAATGTTAAACATAAATACTTAACATAAAATTTTCTGGAAAAAAGATTTCTTAAACTTTTTCTTTAGGATCAATATTATTGAGATATTAAACGGCGAAAGTTAATTTTAATCAATTCTGCACATTATTTGTGTTTCTCGCTTTAAAAGCTTAATAAATATTGATCTTAGGGAAAAGTGTTCCGCATGACTTTTGTAAAAAAATTTATTATAATTGTTTATATACACATATATATTTTTTGCTATAGGTCATACTTTACAAATTATTTACGTAAAACTAAAAAAAGAGACCTGAGGATTCATTGTAAGTAACTTTGCTCCTCTTTGACTAAAAAACCGGACATGTGCGAGTCGGACTCGCCCACCGAGGGTTCCGTACTTTTTAGTATTTGTTGTTATAGCGGCAACAGAAATACATATAAATATTTCTGTCATAGCATGCCAAACTATAATTCTAAACGTAACCAGCGACAATGATATCGCTTGGAGCGCACGTGAGACAATTGCATCGACGCGGCTGCTAGCTTTAAATGGCCCTTTT
Organism: Cydia pomonella; assembly: GCF_033807575.1. Taxonomy (NCBI): domain Eukaryota; kingdom Metazoa; phylum Arthropoda; class Insecta; order Lepidoptera; family Tortricidae; genus Cydia; species Cydia pomonella. The sequence goes on along the minus strand of NC_084717.1, from coordinate 2,934,223 downwards.
TTAGTTTATCTTAAATAACTCGTAAACGGTGGCCCATATCAAAAAATGTTCTTTCACGCAAATCATCTATATAACATTTCCTACAAGAAAAATTCAGTACACTTTTTACTAGGATCAATATTTAAAAATATATTAAAGCGGGAAAGTTAATTAAAATCAATTTTATGGTCCATTTTTCTATATTTTCGTAAACGGTGGCAATTAGCAAAAAACGCTGTAAAATATAAATGATCTACACAAAACTTTCTACAAAAAAGATTCAGTACCCTTTGTGAAAGGATCAATATTTAAAAAGATATTAAAGAGGGAAAGTTAATAAAACCAATTCTAAGGTTCCTTTTCTTTAGTTTTCGTAAATAATTTCTAAAGTATGACCCATAGCAAAAAAATGTCTCGTACATAAATAAGTAACATAAAATTTTCTATAAGAAATATGTAGCACACTTTTCGCTAGGATGAATATTTAAAAAGATACTAAAGCGGGAATGTTAATAATAATCAATTTTAAAAACCCTTTTTAGTTTTCGTAAGTAACTCGTAAACGGTAGCCCGTAGCAAAACACGTTCAAACATTATTTATGTTTTACATAAAATTTTCTAGAAAAAAGATTACTATTCTTTTTCTTTAGGATCAATATTATTGAGATATTAAACCGCGAAAGTTAATTTTAATCAATTCTGCACATTATTTGTATTTCTCGCTTTAAAAGCTTAATAAATATTGATCTTAGGGAAAAGTGTTCCGCATGACTTTTGTAAAAAAAAATATTATAATTGTTTATATACACATATATATTTTTTGCTATAGGTCATAATACTTTACAAATTATTTACTAAAAACTAAAAAAGAGACCTGAGGATTCATTGTAAGTAACTTTGCCCCTCTGACTAAAAAAAACCCAACAAGTGCGAGTTGGACTCGCCCACCGAGGGTTCCGTACTTTGTAGTATTTGTTGTTATAGCGGCAACAGAAATACATCATCTGTGAAAATTTGAACTGTATATCACGGTTCATGAGATACAGCCTGGTGACAGACGGACGGACGGACAGCGGAGTTTTACCCTTTGGGTATGGAACCCTAAAAAGGACCTGGAAACTGATTATAATAAATTTTAATATCTCATTAAATATTGATCCTAGCGAAAAAATTTACGGAACTTTTGTTGTACAAAATTACATTTCTATTATTACTGTATAAAGAACTTTTTGCATTGGGCCACTGTTTACGAGTTATTTACGAAAAACAAAAAAATTAGGGACTTGTAAATTGTTTGTGATTTACTTTCCCCCTTTAATTTTGTTTTAAATATTGATCCTGGATCAAAAGTGTTCTGTATGTTTTTTGTAGGAAATATTATGTTAATTATTTATGTATAAGAACCTGTTTTGTTATGAGCTACCGTTTAAGAGTTATTTACGAAAAACTAAGAAGTGACTTTAAAATTGATTAGTATTAATATTCCCGCTTTAGTATCTTTTTAAATGTTGATCCTAGCGAAAAGTTTCATATATCTTTCTTGTAAAAAAAATTATGGTCAATATTTATGTATGAGAGATTTTTTGCTATGGATCATACTTTACAAATTATTTACGAAAAACGAAAGAAAAGGAACCTTAGAATTGATTTTAATTGACTTTCCCCCTTTAATATCTTTTGAAATATTGATACTTTCAAAAAGTTTACTGAATCTTTTTTGTAAAAAAAATGTGTAAATTATTTACGTTTAACAAGGTTTTTGCTATTTACGGGTTCTTCACGAAAATATAGTAAAATGGACCATAAAATTGATTTTAATTAACTTTCCCGCTTTAATATTTTTTAAATGTTGATCCTAGCGAAAAAGTGCACTGAATCTTTCGATTAGGAAATTTTATATATATTATTTACGTTCAAGAACATTTTTTGCTATGGGCCACCGTTTACGAGATATTTAAGATAAACTGAAAAAGGGGACCTTTAACCCCCCCCCCCCCCCCCCCGTTAGCGCCACCACCATCCATCAGTACTTTCAGTATGTTGTGTAAGGCACCTTCAACTACAATAGTACCAAATTTTGCTTATACACGAATTATTTTCGCCAGTGGGTTGTTTGTGTTTGTATATGTAATATTGTTAGAGTTGCATAATATTTATAAATGTCAGTCTATGTGGGCGTCTAAAGAAGGTAGCTGGCAGGGACTGGATGCAGAAAACGGGAAAACGTGCTTTGTGGCGCATCTGGGGGAGGCCTATGTCCAGCAGTGGACTGCAACAGGCTGACGATAATGATGAGTACAAGTTTCATCAAAACTGGTTCAGTAGTTTTAAAGATCTCGACGGTTAAGTTTTAAGATATCGCAATTTATTAACGATAAGCATACAATAAGTAGGTAATCTTTATTACGTGGCAAATATTCTAGAACCTAGTTGTTTTTGACGTCGGTTGTTATTAACGTCTTTAGCGTGATATTATTCTAATCAATGTTATATAAAACTGCGTAAGTATATATTATTCGCAAAAATCACTAAATGTAGTGTAAAGACTCACACATCAGTGACAACGACAACTCCCTTCTTAAGTGTGGACTGCGGGTCACGCGGTCGGGTCGTACTAGTAGCACAAGGACACTAATCTGCACTTAACTGCTAAAGGAAGACGGTACATTATTGCGTAACCGCGGGATGGATTTATCTTCGCTTCAAAAATTTCGGTGTTCTGGATGATATTTCTTTTGGATATTTTCAATTTAAGTGTATACGTGACTACTTAGTATATATTTAAAAAGAATACAGGCTGAGAAATTTTCCACTCTCAGTTTTTAATAGTTGTAAAATACATAAATTTGGGTATGTATTTTTTTTGGATATTCTTACCCACTACGCCAAATTATATTCTAAGATCATATAAGAAGAAAAAAATGACAGAGCAATTTTCCGATGAAAATGAGCGTCAAAAAAAGGAATTATCATTTAAAAAAAATCACATGTTTGACAAAATTTTTAGATTTTTTTCTAGTATTACATACTGATATACAAATAACTTATTTGGTAAAATAATTTTGGACAGAGGAATTACTCGGTTAAAAATATAAATAGATTTATATTTTTACGTATAAATACCTAACTTAGAAGTGTTTTTTTTTTGGATATTTATATGTTAGTTTCAACTCATACTATACAATAACCAAGCAAAATTTCATCGACTGAGAAATTAATGCATGGGTCTCCATACAACAACTTGCTTCATTTCCTACACTACTATGTTTCTGTCGCGCTGCGGTGGGCGGGAGCGGGAGCTATCTAAGTGTGAGTGCGCACACACAGACGCGAGACGTGAGCGCTCACTCATTGCGCGCCGTTGCGTCGACATGTCGACGTCGCCCGCGAGCCGGACGGAATTCATCCTGCGCTGCCCGAAGCAAGTTGTTTTTGGTCTCATATCACAGATCTCATATTTTGATCACATAATATTGTTCTTCATTTTTATATTATACTGTATCTATTAATTACCATATAGGTAAAAACTGCAAAAAAGAATGATGTCCCTGCTTCGGTCGTCGTCGTACAGTCAAGTGCAAAAATATGTATCGAAAGAATCTTCTCATAAATATGGTACTACGCTCTTATTACACTGGTATAAGATGCTATGAGACATATTTTTGAGTAAGATGTGTACACCCATATTTTTACACTTGACTGTACCTATCCGTGACAGTAAGTTGGGTGTGATCATGGTGTGTTGTGAAATTTTGTAAGTAGGTATAAATATATGGTTAAACTACAATCTATTTTACTTGTAGTACGATGGGGCTAAACTTGGGTCGCCTTATTGAAGAACGTATCGCAATGACAATCTGAGTAAAGTATGTTGGGGTAATGCCGGACAATTTTGGGACCAATTGAGAGAACTCGTGAAAAAACGTTTTTTCAAGATCTCAGCACATGATAGATTCTTGAAGTACGGAGCAAATCGTTAAATAATAACCGTAGATTCGGCCTGAATTTTGGTAATCTTCAATATAGAACGATTTCAGTTTTGTACCTGTGTAAAGATGAGACATACTTTTTTTAGGGTAACGAGTGTTTTGCCATCAAGGGAGAACATAGGATGGTGAAAAAAAGTTGCTTCTAATGGAAAGAGAATAAGATATCACAAAAAAATAGGTCCGGTTTCTACCCTTCTCGAATGTATATAAATTGCAGCCACCAATAATTACAAACTTAAAAGTTGTCATCGAAAGTTTTTAATTCGTATTTTTGAATCCGATCTTAACCCTGATACAAAAATTGGTAAAATTGTGGCTCTCAAACTTTGATACCTATGTCAGAAGGAAATTGTGGCTCTCAAACTTTGATACCTAATATAAGGCAATTTGATATGTAAGCAATGTGCTAACAAACCTCTTATTGTAAGGTTTACCCGAAGTAATAAAATAAGAAAAACGACTAAAAATAATAGATAGGTTTCGAAGTTTTGACATTTTAAGATCTCGTGAACTGTACAGGTTTAGTGAAAGTGTAAATGTATTGTTTATTGAAAGGAATGTACTGGAAGATATTACGTGCTTAAGTAGGAGGGACAAAAATCGAAATAAAATAATAATCGTGCCCAGTCATTTTTAATGAAGGTCGCCAAAAAAATAAGAATCAAACTTAGAAATCAAAAAGACTAAGTAGTTCTTTAAAAAGGTCAAAGTCACTGAGAGCCCATCTTGAAGTATGGAAAATAAGTAAAATTGCGATTTTATTGGTATAATTTTGAAATTATATATATAGTTGATATACAATCTTTTTTTTTATAAAATGTAAGGATCGTATGTAAAGAGTAAAGTAAATATATAGGAAAAGGGAGCCCTCTTGAAGCATTTTAAGGAAACTAATTTCGAAGCCCTATCTCTATTTTGTATCCGAAACTAGCTATGTATGTATGCGTGCACATCTACATATGCATATGTATGTGTAGCAAAAAATTGCTCATTTGCTGTCTATTTTACTCGATTTTGTTATAAAATTCAACATGTATCATCATCTCTATACAATATAAATACTCTTTATTGCACACCTCAATAAAAATTAAAACAAGTAATATTACTTTGCTAATCCGCGAGAAAATAACGTGTTAGTCAATCAGTGCTAACCCGTAAGAAAGTAATATTACTTGTTTTAATTAGCATGGATTTCCGCAAAGTAACGCCTGATTCTATTAATCACCTCAATAAAAGAAAACAATACAAAAGAAAACAGAAACATAAGCACACGTAAACAACATGCGGTCTTATCGCTAAAAAGCGATCTCTTCCAGGCTACCTTTGAGTTGCGGAAATTAAAAAATGACATTGTCCGTAAGTAGGTGTACATACACATACAATATACATACATACAAAATAGACTCCCAAAATCTCTTCCTTTTGATTTACCGTCGCGTTGGTAGTGGTACTGGGTAAAAATAATGGTACGAAAGTGTGATCAAGAAAACAATAAATGTGATAATTAAGTAGGTCAGTAGGTAAATTGAAGAAAATTTAGAGTTTGACAATCACTGCTGTTTTTTAAATAGGTAAAGATCGGGTTGTTTCTCTCGGATCTTTACCTGGAAGGGTCAAGATCGGATATCGGTCTGCAGCAGTCCTAGGTCGGTTTTGATTGGATAGTTATATAAAAAATATCGAAAAAGAAATTATACATTAAAACAAAAACAGTTTCGTCACAATACGCAAAATAAATTACAGGGCGAAGATCGGATAGAAGAAAAAAATTGCGAAAATATCTTGCTCCCTGTGATTGCGCATAGCACAAGCCCGACGCCCTGAGCGACGCGGGGACACTGGCAGTCGAGGCGCAATGAAATGGCATCTTACACAATGTTGCCAACATTTAAAAAATAAAGCCAAATTAGGGAGACATGAATGTCCTACGTTCTTCACCCGCATCCGGTATTTACCCAACGTCTGGAATGCGTCTTTTAAATGTTGCCAACATTTAAAAAATAAAGCCAAATTAGGGAGACATGAATGTCCTACGTTCTTCACCCGCATCCGGTATTTACCCAACATACCTACCTTAATCGTTGAACCGCCGCATTTCAAAATGGCCCTTATTTTGATATCGGCTAGCCGTATTGTAATACGGTGGATTATACAATACGACTGCGATACTTATATATAAATCCCCTCGTTAATGTAATTTCATTTTTGCTATCTAGTGGCAAACATCAAAGTAGTTATCTTTTACTTGTGACGCACAAGTGTGAGCAATGTAAAATACTATAAGTATTTCTAAAAAAAATTGCCTTGTTTATTGTGATTAATTAATTATTAAATTCGCAAAATGCTGTCGTTTTATTTAAAATAATGAAATAATTAGACCAGTTCCGAAAGTACCGGGAAATCCCTGTTCCTAGTTCCACCAGTACCGAAAATCCCGGTTCTTTAAAACAGTACCGGTTCTGCAATCCCTAATAAGGATGTTATGCCCATCACTAATCCTTCTGTGTACGTATATTTATAAACTGTCTCCGCCTCCAATTCGTGCGATAAGGACAACTGCAGCTCGGACTAAAATTCACTCGCAAAAAACCCAAAAATCGAGGTTTCGCTCTCGACTGTTTCCTCCTCCAAAACGCAACCAATCATTATGAAATTTTGGAAATTGCAAGAGGAAGAAATAATCTATGCCGCTATGTTTTGATTTTTTGGATATTTATTGTCATATTTGTATACTGTGCCTTTTTTTACAGCCAATTCAATTGAGCCGTTTTTGCGATTTTTGAGGCGCTGTAAGTATCTTCAAAATAAAATAATCCAAAAAAGCAAAACATAGCGGCACAGATATTGATGATATTGATCTTATTTGAAAAAATCATTGCTCTAGGTTCAAAATCCAGGGAGGAAATAGTCGAGAGCGTTTGTATGGAAAAATCACCACTAGGAATTCCTCTTAAGTGTGTATATATTTTATATATCGTTTTTTTTTAAAATCCTATGTCGGTGGCCAACAAGCATACGGCCCGCCTGATGGTAAGCAGTATCCGTAGCCTATGTACGCCTGCAACTCCAGAGGAGATACATGCGCGTTGCCGACCCTAACCCCCTCCCACCCCTCGTTGAGCTCTGGCAACCTTATCTGAGTACCCACAACACAAGTCTTCTTTAGCATGTAGTCAGCAAACGAGCCGCCTGATGGGAAGCGGTCATCGTCGCCCATGGACATAAGCAACACCATAGGAGCCACTTAAGCGTTGCCGACCCTTGAGGACCCTAAATACCCGCTTCTTGAAGAATCCCATGTCGTAGCGCAAAGGAAATACCTCAGGAGGCAAGTCATTCCACATTCCGCACGTTCTAGGAAGAAACGAGCGAGATGCCCGCTTATAATATTCTTGGTGTGCCATGTATCTAAGAAGTGAGGATGAGCTTTGCTCCTTTATATCTACGGAATCCTTTATTATGCGTAGTCCGACACGCACTTGACTGATTTATTTTTACTCGTAAGTATCTCTAAGCGACGTATGTATGTATGTATATACTTTATTGTACATAGAAATAAAAACACGAAAAACACAGTTACAGAGTAAATTAAATACAACAAAGGCGAACTTATCCCTGTATGGGATCTCTTCCAGTTAACCTTTGAGGAAATGAGTAAAACAGAAGTAACGGTGAATGAATGACAAACACAAACAAAAGTGTACAAACCCTGAAATTAATGAAATGCACGTTTTGAATACACATTGATACAAATATACATAGATAGAAAAATAACCATAAAATAATGCATACATATATATATAAATAAAAATAAATAAATATTCAATATTTAATATAAATAAATCTGCGACGTCGCAGACAGTACGTATTTTTTTAACCTGATTACCTGATGAATAGGTAGCCGTTCTTCAAGGACGTACAGTATCCATGTAGTACGTATTATTTTGTTTCCTCATTTTAAAAAGTGCCTTAAATCTTTGTACTTTCAGCTTGTCTAGAACGTGAAGTCTGCCGATCGTAACCGAGTAACTCGCTCGAAACTGCATTTCCCCTCGTCGGAACCGGAAATCACAACGAGTTCAGTTTTCAGTTCGTTAGTTCGAAACAAAAATGGCGGCTGTTCCAGCTTTCGTTGTAAATAAATAATCAAATGTTGGAGTTTGGATCGCAACGAACACGTCCATTTTAAAACGACAAACTGACGTATCGAGACTGAATTGTAACATGTTTCGGTTTGAGGCCCCGTGGGTTCAGGTTTTTCTTTCAACCTGTCTGAGCGTAAGCGTCAGTGAGCAAGATGGCCGCGTAATTTTTTTAATTTAAATATTTGATGTTTAAAAAAAAAGTAGTCGATAAGTTCGATCAAAAATAATATGCCGCATTTTTAGAATCAATTTTCATACTTTTAGTTTTTGTGTAAAAAAAAACACATTTTTAGCGTGCGTTTTAGGCCTATGTTCGTGAATTTTTTGTCGAGCGAGTCATGAAATCTGAACCGCTAGTGTACATTTATTCGATAGCGTGACGTGACGTACGCGTTTGCGTTAAATCTCATTTTAGTAGTAGTATTAGTAAACTCGTATTGTACAAAAATACATATTAAAAATAACATACAATTAGTAAGAAGTACAAAGGCGAACTTATCCCTTTGAGGGATCTTTTCCAGTTAACCTTTGAGTAGATGAGAGGAGAGAGTGAAAAGAGGGTGACAAATGCAGCAAAAAGTACAACAAGGTACCAGAAAGACAAAGGATATAAATACATACATAATTTATAGAATAAACATGTATTACAACAAAAAGGAATGGGGAAAATACACTAAACATTGGAAAGAAGTAGAAAAATATAAAGCAACTATGCTATAGCATTTTGTATAGTATTTAGAAACAGCGCGCCAAGCGGGACGTTTTGGAAACTCGAAATCCCATACAAAATGAGACTTAACGCAAACGCGTACGTCACGTTTCGCTATCGAATAAATTTACACTAGAGGTACAGGTTTCGAATCAATTAGGTAACTAGACGAAAGGTCTGAAGATTGCTAATTAAATAACTATGTGATATTAAAAAGAACTAGGATTTTTCATAAACTCTGCTGGCTACAACTTTTTTCTTTCAAAAAAATAATTATGACTATTATAGTCATAAGTATTTGTATGTATACGAGTGTATGTACATACACAGCCAGTTTGTTGGCGAATAATGCGCTCTCAATTATTATTATAAGTAATTTGTGCCTTATTTTAGGAACAGAGTACAGAACAAACTGCATATACTTGTACTTAGGTTAAGTTTAAACAAATTTGCGTGCCCATTGCACCTTAAGCATCCTTTCACGCGTAGCTAAATGTAACCTACGAATAACCCTTACCTACGTATAAAGCGATATTGCAAGTATTGCTTTATAATTATGTAGAATAAAAAAATCCTTGGAATAATTAAAATAAAAGCAAATTTCTAATAATCTAAATTACAGGTTGATTGCCAAATCGATCATGTTGTAGATAGATAGATAGATAAAATCTTTATACAACCACAACTTACATGCTTTGTGAGTCACAAAGCAAATTGCCACAAATTGTGACACAAACAAATAACAAGAGAGAAAGAAAATTGACAAGAGACAAACAAAAAGTAACATACAGTTTGACACTAATATCAATAATTACGTCAACAATCAAATGTATTACGTGTCTTATTTTTAGATTAATAGAGATATTAGTAGAGGGTCATGTGTTGTGGTAAAGAATAGGCGCTGACTCAGCATAAATGCTGCGGAGACCACAGCGCTGATCTTCCGTCAGAACCTTAAAACCTACACTAATAAACGTTTGTAGGATGTTAAATATATTTTTAATAGTAAAAATTGTTTGAATATATTTACAGCTACCTCCTTTGAGGTTGTGCCGAGAACGTTGGGCAGGCGAGGTAAGTGATTTTCCTGTTGTCAAATATTCATAGTTATAGTATTTTAATTGACCGAATTATATTATATTTTATATTTGGTAGAATTATGGTAATATTGTTGCTTTTTTAAGCCCTTATTGCATATTAAATAGTATATGGTAGATATAATATTCATCAACTATTCACAGCTAGTCAAATTTAACCAAATAATTTTATTATTCAATTGAATTCAATTCAATTTATTTATTTCGGACCATGTCCATAGTGATATTGTACATTCCCTTAATCCTATACTAAATTATAAACTAAGCCTCTGGATCACATAGGAACAGTACAATAAAACACAATATAACACACAGTAAAACAACACACACTAAACATACAGTAAGAGAGAGTGAATGACTGAATGTCCACTGAAATGAAATTAACGCTTTTAAACCTGTAGTTTTGGTATGACCCTACTAAAAGAAAAGACTTGTACTTATCCTAAATGAACGAACACGAACCAGGTAAAACACTTCCATTTTAACTCACGCTGATGAAAATACAAAGTAGGTCAACTCTAACTACCCGGAAGCCGATTCGGATTAACTTGAAATGGAAAACCCAAACTTACATTTTGACATCGAAATAATGTAATATTGTTATGGTTTGCCCGTGCGTCCCGCTCGCTCCAATACATGTACAATGTATGACGTGTGCAATCTTCTGAAAGGAGTCATAGGGCATTTCGCTTGCACTTATTGATGCACGTGAGACAGATGACACGACTCAAGAATCAAAGATCAAAACCTTATTAATTGTTGAAATAGAATTAGCCTCCCACTGTTAGTTTAGGTCTAGTTCGGAGCTCTCCAAACAATCAAACAAAATTTAAACATTCGTGGAAGCCATTATTATGGATGCCGAAAACTGCTAAATTGATTTAAACAGGCGCTTGAGTTCATAAAAGTTTCTAACATTATTGGCTTTCATTATTGTTGGCTTTTATCAGTATTTATCGGTGATGAGTTAATAGTAAAGATTGGCAATATCTGTATAAAGCCACGTTCCTCGTCAGTAAAGTAAGGACTCTAAGCACGAAGTTTCGTACGATGACCCACCTATTATAGTAATCTAGTACAATTTATCTAACTATTTATTTATAGAATAAAGGTTTTGTAGCCGTTTTAAAACTATCAAAGTAACCCCGAATTTTTCTAAAGCCTTCCCGTTTCACCGGTATACAATGTTGATCTCGTCTATGGGCACCACGGCGTCCGGTCACTGCTTAGCAAGCAGCGTTTGGAGGACCTGAACTCACGGTGCCTTAAAACAATAGGCGGCGTCAACACCGCTGGTCAATATTGACTTTGCCCGCGTGAATTTTGATGGCGCGCTGAATAGCTATTAAGCTGCGTAAACCCTGAAGTTTCTTAATGAAGAGCGAAATAACTTGTTTTAAGTGGAGAGAATACGTTGGATGAGAGAAAAACGAACGAGGCAGTACTACGACATGTTATAACGAAGCTAAATTTATTGAGGACAATTGAAAATAGACGAGGAAAATTGATAGGTTACTTGATAAGATACCGACGTTTCTTACACTTTCTTTAAAACCAGACTTATTAGAAGGCAAGATCGAAGCTAGAAGAGGAAGAGGAAAATAACGAGCAAGCTATATACAACAACTAAAAGGAAAAGCAAATCCCGGCGCTGACAACAGCCGTCGCATTTTTATTACCGCACCTCTTGCTAAAGAAACAAAGCTCTTCCTCACTTCCTCCTTCCTCGACACTTGGCAAACCAAGAGCAAGCGAACATCTCGCTCTTTTTTGCCCAGAACGTGCAAGTTGTGGAATGAGCTACTTTCTGAGGTGTTTATGTCCACGGGCGGCGATGACTGCTTCCCATCAGGCGGCTCGTTTGCACGTTTGCTACCTTTTACATCAAAAAAAAGTTGTGTCTTACAAGGACGTAAATAACTTGGCCGAGGACTGCGAAAACTGGCGTCTACCCACAAAAGTCAGGCTCTAAAATTATTAGGATGATGATGACTTATTTTAGAGAAACATTCTTCAACTAGTGATTGGAACTTATTTTAAATGTTCTAGAAACCAACTCGAACTATTATCCTCCTAATATTACCATGACCTCAGTGAATGACCACAGCTGCCATTCTCCAAGCATACAAAAAGCATAGCTGATTTAGTCGATTTCCACCTGCGTTATTCGAAAATGGCTCCGATAATTCTAGTACCTTGAAACAATAGGCGGCGTCAACACTGCGGGTCAATATTGACTTTGCCCGCCTGAAATTGGCGATTGCGCGCTAAATCTAACTACCTACTCACTGAAAGAAACGATTGTATAACAGTAACAAAGTATTTTGTTACTACTTACATAAAAATTGAACTTGCGAACTACGTTTTCCTTGTTAAAAAATATTTGGCTACGGAACCCTAAAAAGAGGTATTAAGCGCAAAACTTATTTCTTTATATAAGGCATCTAAGTTTAGTTATTTTTTGGCTATAAGTTCGGCATTGAGTTCGATCGAAAATAATGTAAAAATATTTTAAACGGCTATTAAAATAATAAAATTAAATATTTTGATACATATAAAATTATAAATGTCAGTATTTTAAAAGTAAAACTTATTTACACTACTTGGTTTGTATGCATTAGTAATATTTAAAAAAGTTTTATTACATTCTATAACTCCCGGGGGAACAATATATATAGGCCTTTAACCTTCAGGACACCTGCATGAAATAAGATCTTTTTCACATATTTTTGGCACTTCCGTTGTGTCAATGTTCTCAGACGTAACTGTATTGTAGCAAAGGATCCTGGTGGAATAAATATATCAATTTCTCCAAATAAAAGAATATATATATATATATATCTGAATATTTTTAACGCACGATTCTTTCGAACATCCTGTATGGAAAATCCATTAAAAACGTGGGCTTAACAACGCGCAACGTGTCGTTTTCACCGTAAGCCGGCTCAAAGGCTCGCCTCGTCAATAATGATTGACGTTGGAGCTCCCGTCACGGAGCCAAGTGAAAATGTGGGAAATCACGAATAAATCGAGACTTCATTTGGTTTCAAAACACTTTTTTGGTTTTTTAACTAAGGAGCTTTGATTGGTGACGATATTATTGACAATCTTACTTTATAAATCATTATAAAAAATATAGAATATTAAATATGATGTGGATGTACATTAATAAATAAATCAAGCAACAAGGTGAGGCAGTATTTTACACCTAGGCAGCTGCTCGACCTTTACCAAGCACAAGTCCGATCGTGTGTGGAATACTGTTCACATCTGTGGGATGGTTCAGCCAAATACCAGCTTGAGGCGCTCGAGTCAGTCGAGAGGAGAGCCAAGAGAATTATTAATGGCCACGATCTGACGAATGGTCGACTTCAAAGTCTGGAGCATCGTCGCAAGGTTGCCAGCCTAACGATCTTTTATAGGATACATTTCGGAGAGTGTGCTGAGGAATTGCACAACCTTATTCCTCCGTCCCCATTTCACCATCGGACTACCAGACAATCGGCACTTCGGCATCGCTTCATGGTAGGTATTCCACAAATACGCACGAAGCGTTTCGCTTCAACATTCCTTACGCGAACTGCCAAGGAGTGGAATGCCCTGCCCGAGTCTGTCTTTCCGTATGAGTACAATCTGAATCTCTTCAAGGCTAGAGTAAATAGGTATCTCATAGGTAAGCGTGCTCCACCGTAGACCGCATCATCACTTACCATCAGGTGTGATCGTGGTCAAACGCCTGCCTATCCTCCATAAAAAAAAAAGCGGTGGCGCTACAATACCTAGAATACTTGAAAAAAAAATCTAATCATAGACAGCGCACTTCACTCCGTCAATAACGCCTAAGTTCTTAGCTACTCTAGCGCTACTCTGGAGAGATTTGGAACTATTATTTATAGCTGACAGCTGGACACTTTTGCAACAGTTCTGCCTAAGGAGATTCTGTTCCTTGCCTCTACCTTCCATAATAGGAACCATCATTCGACGTGGGAGATATAAAAGACGATGTATCGATCTTTCACCGCAAAGTGTCATCAGTAATAATTGACATTATGTGTCGTGAGCGCTTCCCTAGCGGATCCGAGAGGAAATGACGAAAATGATGAATCGGGATTAAACTTTGTTTTCTGTTTTTTACGAATGACTATACCCCTTTTCACCCGGTGTGATACGATCGTGAGGGTAGTAGAAGGGTAGTTAAATGTCAATTTTAACACATGTCACTAGATTTCATTAATATGTTAAGTAGTAAATCCCTATTTTTTTCTAATGGTTGGCTTTTCTGTAATGGTTGAATTAAGATTTCGTATACCAGACTATAATTGCGTAGTTTCATTTCGATACGCTGTAGTGAACAAAAAAAATGCTAATCACGTGCCACCGCGCTTCCATAGAAAAGACAAAACAGGCGCTGGCTGAAGGGTGCGGGGCGCGGAGTACGGGGCGCGGGGCCAAATTACCAATTTTCATTAATTATTTAGGTTAATAATATTTTTTTTAGTATAATAAAAAAAATTAGATGACTAGTAGAAAAAGTATTGTATACAATAGTGATATAATTAAGCTTTTCAATCTCGTACCTTACATAGGCAACTCAGCAATTAGCAGCAGCAAGCAGGGTATTTCATCCAAATGGGATAGATGTGAGCTTTAATAGCCTAATAATGGTAAGGGCGCGCGACTGTCAATCCAGAGATTGCGGATTCAGAGCCCGGCTCATATCTAGTTATGAGTTTTTCGGAATTAAAGAAGAAAGAAAGAAATGGCATTTATTCCATAAAACACACATGCACAGGACAAGAAGATGAAAGAAATAAGATAGAAAGATGATGATAAGAGTAACAAAACAAAAAAGAAAAAGAAAAACAACAGATAGAATTATGTACACATTAAAATCCGAAAATTACACACTTGGGTCCAGCAATGTGTGCAGTAGGGAAAAGACCCTGTCTCAGCATATTGTTGCTATTCGCAAACGAGGCAAATTGCAACGCTGTTATTCTGCCAAGGCCTTGGGGAGTGACATATAAATATTAATAAATAGGTTTATTTAGTAACATAGGTAATAAACTAATAATACAGTAAATGAATAATTATTGAAGATTAAATTAAAATATTAAATATTCATGCCAATAACAATTCATACCTCTAAAATCTAAAATGTATGATATATCATTTGATATTTGGGTCATACACATTTTATTGTATGCTTAACTAGTTCATGTCTTTCCTGTGGACATCGCCAAGTTAAGAGAATCAAAAGCTAACGAACTGCACACGCTTATAGGCGGGATACATTTTGTTAATACTTAAGGGTCTTGAGACGTAAATTAGAAAAGAGTGATATATATGTACCCGGGTCGTTAACGTTTGATGTTTTTTCCACAGTAATGACCTTTTTCTGAAATGTGTTTGACCCATTTACGACGAGTACAGGCTTTTTGGTTAAGGAAAAGATCGTGAGGAAACCGGACTAAACTAATAGGGCTTAGTTTACCATCTGGTCAGGAAGGTCAGATGGCAGTTGCTTTAGTAAAATAAAAACTAGTGGCTGGGCCAATTCTTAGGACTAGTTGCCTAAAGGATCCCAGGCTCCCATGAGCCGAAGGCAAGAAGATGGGGCAATGACTAGGTACAAAGAAAAATAATAAAAGCCTTCATTGAATAATAAAAAACTGAACTGATAAAGAAATAAATTCTGATCAATATCTGTAGCCGCCGTGCAGGTAAGGATGTCGACGACTCAAATAAAACTTCGATTGATAATAAAGTGAAGTATAATCTTCCAAAAGGTACTGGTTTAGAAGGGTTCTTGTCAAATGTAGAAAGTGGGTGTTGATAGTATGAAGGATGATGAAAGAGTGATTTGAAATATATGATCAGTACAAATAGTGGTTTAAATTTAGATTTGGCCGCGTTAGAAAATATGTGGAGCGCTCCCTATTGGTGCTTTTGAAAAGCCTCCGAATACTAGCAGAGCCCGACGGCTGCGTTTAGATACTGCATTGATTTTTATATAATAATTCGCAACAATATCCTAAAATCTATTTTGTAACTAGTAACAATACATAGTCCACTAGTCCTAGTTTTTATTTAAGTAGTAACAAAATATTACGTTACTGTTACTGCAAACATTTCTTTCAGGGTACAGTCACGGACGTCAATTGTTGAGGCATTTAGAGTTTAAGCTGATTTGGCTAATAATACCAAGTATAGTATAATATAAGTACCCTCAACACAAGCCTTACTGAGCTTACTGTGGGACTTAGTCAATTTGTGTATTTTTTTTATACTAACTGTATAAATATCCAGTGTAAAGTAAACTCTAAATGGCTCAACAATTAAAGTCCGTGACTGTATTATGGAAACTTGTTCTAGGCTAATTTATTTAAGAGGGAAGTATACCGCCCATACAAAAAGAGAAAACGTTTTACCACTTCTAAATATTTTCCATTCTACATGATTTTTAATATGTTATTGACACGATGAAAAACTAGGTTAACAGGTTTTTCTTGTTTTCAAAATTTGAATTTTGTTTTAAACGAATCTTATAAGCCTAGAATGTACATATTATGCTGAAGCGATCGAAATCAAAAGTGATAACATAGTCGTATCACTTATATTTAATTAGTGGAAACCGTTTTCACCCGAAATGTTATTTCATAGAAAAACAGCCGTTATTACGTTAGATTCAAAAAGCTATTCTTCCCTCTTAAGGATGAATAAAAACCGCATTCAAAGGTTTTTGAGAAAATCTCGTTCACGAATGGTATTCGAATTTGGTTAAATCTGTAAAAAAAGTCGGAGTTTATTTTCTATTCTATTCTAATTTAATTGCGGAACTGGAATTCCTCTGTCATATATTTCGAGAATCCCGTACATTGATCTAATACTCCTCCAATTGAAATAAATTTGTACGGTTCGAAACTCCAGGGCCCTCGAAAAGAAAACCTTTTACCGTTCCCTTCGTCACGCCTGTTTATCGTAGCACCACACTCTTTACCGTCGATAAAATATTCGGAAATATAAAGTATTTTTCCATTTTCCCAATACCCACTCCATTGATAAGCGAATTTCGTATTCTCCGCTATACTTTATTTAATGCTTCACTTCGTAATTTCGGGAACGTATGGTCGGATTTAGACGGCCGGCACGCGAACTCGTATGCAAGTTTAGTTACATTGCGGACTATTGAGGTTACCAATTCGGCTGACTGATCAAATACTTACTTACTGCTTTGACACAGCGACCTGAAGTAGATCCTGGCCTCCGACACCAAAGGCTGCCATGCTTCTCTGGCCAAAACCGTTTCTGTCCAGTCGACGGCGCCGAGTTCGCTAAGGTCTTTTTGCATTTCGCCTCTCCAGCGGCACTTAGAGCGTCCAGACGGTCTTCGGCCATTTTGAACTCCAAAGTACGCCCTCCAGACTGACCAATCAAATACCGCATTGTAATGAAACTCGCATGCAACGAACCGTCTAAATGAGCTCTAAGGCTCTTACTCTAAATGAAGTTTTAGAACGTGCACAAACATAAATCGCATTTTATTACGCTGTAAAAAGGGCATGGATAATGTATTTCAACCACATTTCAACAGCGTATGATGTTAAGAACCTGTCTCGTTGTATTGAGGGTCCTTATAAAGTTACGGAGTTATGGTTACGCAGTGATATAATATTTTGCTGTGTACCTATGTGTAATTGTGTATATGAGGGTTTCAACGAAGCGTCAAAACTTACTACTACGAGTAAGCCGATTTTATTCAGTGCCTAACAAAATCCATTTTTTAGGCTATGGCGGATTTAAAAAAGAAAATAGGTACGTATTTTTTAGGTACCTAAAATAAGTTTTTGGCTAATATTTCATTTTTGGTACAAGCTTTCATCGCTGACTATACTTTTCTTTCCACATGCAACTAATACGAGTAAGTACTCATCGAGACAATTCTAACTATAAACACAATTAGTTATCAAAGAGTTCCCATGGCCACCTACTGTTTCCATCATCAGATCAGCTCCATGTCATCATAATATTGCATTGTCATCCGATTTACATATCTATGTATACAAAATTTCTTCTATATCGGATATCCAGAATTGGGTCAAATTTAGCTTCCAAGATTTGACCCTCACTAACAGGGCAAGTAAAAAAAAGTTGTTGCTTAGCAAAGATCGCTTTTATTAGACAATAAAACGAGACATTTTATTTTAACGGAGCTCTCAGGTTATAGCTTTTTTCTAGGCCAAGTATCTTAAGTTAAGTATCTAGCGAGCGGTGCGAATGCTGCTGTAAAATATAATGATTAGGTACATTTGCCATCAGATGATGCGACCGAGATGCTCAAATATACCTGAGCATGCACTCTAGCGCCTTGGCAATAGAGGCGTGTTCAGATATTTGTGAGCACGTTGGCCGCCTTCCTTTGAAAGGCAGCCATGCTTTTTAATAAGGGTGAACCAACTATTTCCTATCGTTCTTGACTATGGTTACGATCTCCTGAATCTGAATGGATCTCTTTTATATCATTTTAATTCACCAAACATGCATTTTTGGTATAGAATAGACGATTTTATCTAACAGTGCAACTTAAAGGAGGGTAATGTGTTTATTAGTCTATGTACATACGTTTCTTTATGGCACTCTATACTGTATAAAAAACGCGTGGGCCGATTTTGATGTTTCTTCCTTCTAATTACTGAAGATATGAAAGTATGAAATAAACAATATGGCGACATTCAGATGCCATATAAGATATTATGTCCAGTGGGGTATCATGGGGCGTATAAATTTGAAAATGCCTGAAATAAGTAAATAGTACCTGGGCGACCGAGCTTTGCTCGGTTATAACTATTTATTGTAATATGGTGGTGTATAGGTGATAAATCTTAACTGCATTTTTTTACTAAATTAAACTTGTCTAAAACAATAAAAATTAAAAAAAATATATATAAACTTGAACATATAAAAACAAACAAAAGTTAGTCACCGGGTGACCGGGCGAGATTCGAACCCGTAACACTCGTTTCTATCCGTCCGCTGGACCAGACGGACAGTGGCCGGCAACACGAAATTCAAGAATTGCTCGTTTAAAGGTATCTTCTTCTTCTTCCCTAGACCGGTAGTCCCATTTACTTGGGGTCGGCCCTCCTCGTCCGCATCCTCCACTGAGCACGATTTCGTGCGGCGTTTTTGTCAATTTGAGCCTCTTTAAGGTCTTTTTCGACCGTCGTCAGCCAGGTAGCGGGTGGTCTTCCATGGCCGCGTGGCTGGGTTACAGGCAGGTTTTCTTTGAGAAGTGAGAGTTTTTCTAAGAGAAACTAGCAAACTTTAAGAAATCTTATATCAATTTAAATAAATAAATATTTGGAGACAATCTGGCACAAATACTGTGGGTAGGCGACGATATACATACATATATAGATAAATATCTATCATATAGAAAACACCCATGACTCAGGAACAAAATAAATATCTATGTTCATCACACAAATAAATGCCCTTTTTACCGGGATTTGAACCGAGGATCATCGGCTTCATAGGCAGGATCACTACCCACTAGGCCAGACGACCGTCAATAATCTGACCTAATTTACAACTATACTCGTAATGTGGCTAGTTTAGGTCGGATTGGTTACAAGATTACATACCTTAAGTAACCAATTAAAATTGAACGAATTAAATCACAATTCATCCTCGTAAACCCAACTAAAGTTTCGAAAACCCTCTAATCTAACCCACTAAATCTACTTCTTACCCTATGATATAATCCTCAATTTAGGTGTATGATCAATTCAGGGTAAACTCACTTTACACGGGTCCCAATCCATACATATTCATATTATATTCATTAAGGATGTACAACTGCGTTAAGACAACAAAGTTTTACCTTGTTACTTCGCTTCCTTCATTCATTAAAGTTTGATAAGGTACGTTGGGGTTATTCTGATTTTTGGCGAGTTTTTAGTTATGTTCGTGATTGGACTTGAAAGTCACAAGTTTTGAGTTTATTTTTAAAACTGAAGCTGACGTCATATAAATAAAAATTGACTAAGCCCTCCAGTGGCGGAGGCCGCCTCCTGTCGTTCCGCCTTGAGGTTCGGAGGGCTTGATAAATTATTCTTTAGTAGATATTATGACACTGATTTCAATTTATAATAATATGTACAGTAATGTGACTATTTAAAACACATCAAAATATTCAATAAAATAATTTTATTTGCTCCCTAGTTGTAAAACCGAGATCAAACTTCTTAAAAATATTTTTTTGTTTGCCATTTCTTTGCCATTTCTAGCCCTCGGGGTGTAGCCCTCAGGAGATCTTCCTCAGTGCACGTCGTTGAGCACAAGAAACATTGTCTCATGTGTATTGTTGTTTGGGGTACTCCACACTCGCAGAATGTATCACCCTGTCGGCCAATTCCCCATATCAGAAAATTATCTTTTGATCGCTCAACTCCCGTCCTAAGTCTATTAAGAGCTTTCCATACTGCCAACTTTTCCTTTCCCCCTGGAGGCAGCAATATGTTGATCAAAGCTTTATGAACGTATTGTTAATACGTTCGTGATTAAAAATATTACTGAATTATTTCCACGTGACTGTAAATAAATGATTCTTTTATTTTATGACTTACTTAACGTAAAAAAACCTAAAGGACAAGTTCGAGTCCGCCTCGCCCACCGAGGGTTTCGTACTTTTTAGTATTTTTTGTTATAGCAGAAATACATCACCTGTAAGATAAATATATTTTATTGAGTGACTGAAAATTTCAACTGTCTAGCTCACGGTACATGAGATACAGACAGACAGACAGACAAACAGACAGCGGAGTCGTAGTAATAGGTTCCCGTTTTACCCTTTGGGTACGGAACCCTAAAAAGGATTAAACATCAGTTGATTCTGAAAAATCACAAATCGTATACTTATACCTAATGCTATCGCCTGGAGCATTTTTAGTTCAAAAATCATCCTGTTCACTAAATTACCCCAATACACCTTAAGTAAATTAATTAACAAATTGCGGGGCACGTGACAGGGCAAAAGTTTCCAGTTTCAGCCACATTATCAAATGAAATACATAAGGAAGTCGGTGGCATAAATGACAGTACATCGGCAAAGCTGCCAGCATGGTCAGCAGTTTTGTTTGAGGGGGTTTTCAGAAAAAAGTGTACCTATCTATTCCTTTTTTTTTAACCATCCTTAGATTACGTCGACTCAGAATCACGAGGACTTTATTTTTATTTTTATTCTACGTCGGTGCCAAACAAGAATACGGCCCGCCTGATGGTATAAGCAGTCATATTTGGCTGCAGTTTTCTGTAAGGTGGAGGTACTTCCCCAGTTGGGCTCTGCTCTAGATCTGGAATGACATCCGCTGTGCTGTGCCCTACCACACAAAGCGAGATGACATTCACAGTGGCCATACCTCTCTTTTGGACGTAGTTTAAGGACGTACGTCCACTTATTAATTAAAACAAAGAAAAAAGGACCCCAGTTTTTCATTTTGGGCTACGGTTCATACAAGATGGATGCGTCCCAAAAATGTAAATTTTCTACACTTATTTTCCTTTTGAAATATATGAAACATGAAAATGAAAAAAAAAAGATTCAGATCAGTATTCGTGACTTTAAGTAGAAATAATCTATAAGTAAGGGCATTTATTCGTGAGATAAGCACGGATATTTGTTCCTGAGCCATGGGTGGGTTCTATGTCCTCAAGTATTTTAAAATATTTATATATTATATATATCGTTGTCTAAGTATCCACACCACTCGGCCTATTGAGCTTAATTTTTTTTTTAATTCAGAAACCAATCAGTCGTATAAACATATCAACAATGCAATACAAACGATGTACCACAACAAAAGGAAAATACAACAGAAAGACCTGGAGGTTCATAAATTATAAATTATGTTAACTGAAATAAATATATATAGCTAATGCAAATTTTTGAATCCGATAGAAAAAATAACTGATATCTGTACTTATAATATATATTAAAACAACTTCCGTTTAACTATATCTTTTAGACTAGCCAACGAATTTTGAAAACAATCTACTTCGAATAGATTTTTATTATAGTAACTAGGAACTCGTCTGAAAAAGGTATGCCTGGAATAGTTTTTGACCGAAAAACTAATATGAAACCGCGATCGAGGGCGTAAGGGGTGATGCGGACAACTGAAAGTAACTAATCTTAGTAGATTAGGACAATTAATAATATTTTTTAAATTTGTGTAATAATGTCCTATAATATTTATTTATTAGTTATCTTTTAAATTTTAAGTTGAAGAAGAAGTACTTTATTCATAACGCCAACAGCAACACAAAAGAGAA
This sequence comes from Cydia pomonella, assembly GCF_033807575.1. Lineage (NCBI taxonomy): Eukaryota > Metazoa > Arthropoda > Insecta > Lepidoptera > Tortricidae > Cydia > Cydia pomonella. Next base: position 2,911,971 of record NC_084717.1, on the reverse strand, counting down.
AAAAAGCGGCCAAGTGCGAGTCGGACTCGCCCATGAAGGGTTCCGTACCATTTATGACGTATTAAAAAAAACTTCTTACTAGATCTGGTTTAAACCAATTTTCGGTGGAAGTTTGCATGGTAATGTATATCATATATTTTTTTTAGATTTTTCATTCTGTTATTTTAGAAGTTACGGGGGGGGGACACACTTTTTACCACTTTGGAAGTGTCTCTCGCGCAAACTATTCAGTTTAAAAAAAAATGATATTAGAAACCTAAATATCATTTTTAAAGACCTATCCATAGATACCCCACACGTATGGATTTGATGAAAAAAGATTTTTTGACTTTCAGTTCTAAGTATGGGGAACCCCCAAAATGTATTGTTTTTTTTTCTATTTTTGTGTAAACATCATAATGCGGTTCATAGAATACATCTACTTACCAAGTTTGAACAGTATAGCTTTTATAGTTTCGGAAAAAAGTGGCTGTGACAGAATCGGACAGACAGACGGACATGACGAATCTATAAGGGTCCCGTTTTTTGCCATTTGGCTACGGAACCCTAAAAAGACTTAGGATGGAATTTTTTCACGGTACTTACGGTTTTCGGGATTTTATTTGGTTCGAGACGTTGTAGGTATTTGCTTTGTAATAGCGACTACAGAACCCTCTACTGACCATACTTCGACATGGTCTTGGCCACTTTACGTTTCTCGTTTAAATGTGACCATGTACAGTCGCCTGCAATAATATGTTACTCTTCGAAAGCCGCAAAAATATATGACTCTCTTGGCTGTCTTGGATGTATGTTTGGCTCTCTACAAATAAGATCATGTCAAATATGTTTGCGGCCTTCGTGTCATATAATTCCAGGTGACTGTACGAGAACAAAGTGAAATGGGAAGGCCCTTATCGAGATGGATCTTATTTAGCTCTAGGGATAGATGAAAAGAGAATAAGTGCGCTTGATTTGTCACTATTTACCTACCATTGAACAAACTGCTTTGTGACCCGCCATAGAGAAGTACCCTCAACCCAAGCCTTATTGACTATGGGACTTAGTAAATTTGTGTAATAATGTCTTATTATATATTTTTTTCTACTCGTATACCAAATTATAATTGCGTAGTTTTCATGTATGGGCTCCCACTCAACTATAAGATTCATTTCGACACGTTGTAGTCAACTGTAAAAAAAATTGACCAATCACGTGCCGCCGCGCTCCCATAGAAGTCTAAACGGGCGCGGGGCGCGGAGCGGGAGTCGCGCGTTTATGTCTACAATGTCATTGTCTACAGAGATACTTACCAATTTTCATTAATTATTTAGGTTTTATAGCAAAAAAAGTATTTCTTAGACAACTCGTAGAAAAAGTATTGTACTACACAATAGTGATATAATCTAGCTATTCAATTTCGTACCTTACTTAGGCAACTCAGCAAGCTTCGTTGCCTAAACACGGTAGTCGACTGAAAAGCTCTCTATTATATCACGATTTTATAAAATACTATTTAATCAATATAATGCCAATGACGTAGTAAAATGTGAAAAGGTTTCACAGCGGGTCAGGAATCAATATGTCCGATAGTAACTCCACGAATTTTCTCCAAGGATGGACGTGGTTCAGTTGATGAACATTAATGGTATTTAATTAACAAGGAACATGAAAATGGGTCGTAAGAAATTACTCCAATTAAGCCAACCAATTAATTTATTAAGTCAATAAAACCTATTAACCCAATTAAGTTATCTAATAATGTCGGGTCTTTATTGTTTCCCATAAAGTTTTAAGTCATAATGTATGGTTTGTCCGCATTTTTGTTAGTCATAATATGTTTTTTCTTAGATACGCGTTACTTTTCAGGATTGCTATAAAACAAACTTTTTTTTTTTTTTACAGGGGAAATTCGTTTCGCATACCACCCAGACGCGGGGACGGGCCTGGGATGGCTATGTGGGACTAATAAGATGATAAGACCCATGGTTTACCCACTAAAACCCCTCTGTTGCCGCCTCAGTGCTATAGGGCGAGGTCCCAGGAACGCCGAAGTACTCTTCCGCAACCTCGCCAGCGGCCGCCCGGACTCGGACTCGACTCGTGGGGGAATATATATCACCTCTCCAACTCAGTGGGCGCGTTGATCATACATCGCGCCCGCCTGCGCAGGGACCCTTGTGTAGGCGGCAGACGTCCCCGAGCCTGCCGCCCACAGGAACCCTTATGGGGGTAATCGGCGGTCGTATGCCAACCGCCTTCGCCCGACACGTTTGTGGCGCATTGGCTGGGAGGCCGGATCTTCCTCCCTGCCGCGCTCCGCCGCCTCCTTCTGCGCCATCACGTCCTCGCAGAAGGGGCCGCAGCCACCCATGGCCTCTCCCCACCAAGCATGGCTTTCACCACCGCTGGCAAGGAGAGGTCGCTCCCCATTATGGCCACGAGTGCGGCCCGCTGCTCCGCCCACGCTGGGCACACCGCCAGCGTGTGTAGCGCCGTGTCTTCGGCGTCGCCGCAGTCGTGGCACTGCATCGTCGGTTCCCGTCTCGCCCTCCTACACAGGTATCTCCCGAAACAACCATGCCCCGAGAGGACCTGAGTAAGGTGGAAGGAGAGGAACCCTCCCTTTCTTTTGACCCATCGCTCCAGAACGGGTCGAATAGCTTGCTATAAAACAAACCTAACCTAACATAACCTTACGAAAATCCTGAGAAGTTAACGGTTTCAGAATTATGACTAACGATAATTTGACGATCATTATATTATGAGATCCGAATAATACCTAGTATACAACAGGGTCTAACATTTCTTTACTTAAGCACGGAAATGTATTATGGAACATTTATAATCATACTTTTTGTATCTATATTAGGTTTATATATAGTTTGGCCAGGGATTGTCTTACTTCAAAAATAGACGGAGAAAATCTTTGACAGAGAATCATAGACAGAGGAAAGCACCCAAATGAGTACAGTTTTTTGACGACCGGTCTGGCTTAGTGGGCAGTGGCCCTGGCTATGAAGCTGATGATACTGGGTTCAAATCCCGGTAAGCACATGTGATGAGCACAGATAGTTGTTCCTGAGTCATGGATGTTTTCTACCTATTTAAGTATTTGTATATTATTTATTTATTTTTATTTTATTTTATTTATTCACCAACTTACATTTACAGTTAAATCAGACATGCATTATATATTTGTCTGAGTAACCACAACACAAGCCTTCTTTGCTTACCGTGGAACTTAGTCAATTTGTGTAAGAATATCCCTATAATATTTATTTATTTGTGTTTGTTCTTATTTACCGACAAAATTGTGTTTTTTTTTTTCTGTTCGGATATCTAGTCTGCCAATTCCCGATTATGGACAACGTCAATGCAATGTCACTATTATCTGCAGGCAATATCGGCCTATATGTAATAATAAAGTCCAATTAACGGCCCAATCAATGCGTGTAGCAGAATCATGTAGGAGATAACCTTTATGTTCGCATTTAACGTACTTTTGATATGGATATAAAGTTAGGTATTGTATTATAGCCTCTGACGAGGCACCCACCCATAGGACCCATAGTACATAGTTCAACTTTTAAATAAAGTACGATTCTCACAGAACGGGGAGAGTCGGAGCGCATTTCACATTTGTAAGGCCGCAAGCCGGTCGGTTCCTCGCAGACGCGGTCGGCTCCGAACGGATATCATCGCTTCTGCCATACATAATTGATAGGCACATTGAAAATGCGCTCTGGCGCTGTCCGACTCCAGCCGATCCGAGGGAATCATTAGGCCTAACTTCCACAGAGCTGGGAATGGAAAAAATACGAACAACAAATTCGACTGGAGATGCATGATTTTTCATTTCCACTCAATATTCTTGTTATCTTTAGTTATGTATTTACCTATTAAATGTCAAATAAAAGCTATAATTGGTAACTTATTTTTAAGTAACCAATAACTGCTTTTATTGTCAATTGACTTTAGCCATTATCTGCGAGTAACATCGACCTATTTAGTAGGAGATACGTTATATGGAATCTACGAGTATCTACCCTCATCTGTTATTTATTTGTGATAAGAAATAAATTATATATAATATTCATATTGACATATTACAAATTATTACCCGACCCCATCCAATGCAGTGTACAAAGAATTTGTTGGCAAGGCGTTAAAGCTTTGTTTTTTGTCGTTGGATGTTCAATACGTCCACCGATTCTATTTAATAAATATTCTACACTGATTTTACTAACACGAAATTGAAAACAAGAAAAATTGATTCTTTCCTTAAATTTTCTTCTATATGCGAAATCATCAAGATCACTATTACTATCACTAGCGTCACTACTACTCGCATGGAGAGCCATTTTGGACTACGCGTATGTCAACCACGATATACTACAATTGTCACGCAACTCGACACAGCTTCAACCACATGTCAAGATTCACCGATAATTCTACAAATATGTCGAGTAGAAAAAGTAATTCTTGTTTCACAACATAATTGTAATACATACAATTGTAGCAAAATGTCTGTCATGTTTGTAAGCATTTCTATAGACAATATTTTATAAAATTGTAATATGTCACCTGTCGCTTGACAATTGTCGCTCGACATATGTCACTGACAATTGTAGCCGTGGTGAAATAGGGGCCAGTTCGTGGTTGTCTAGATTAATCGATTTTTATCTAAAATCTAGGCAACCATGGAACAGTAAGATTATTTTAAAAATAAGCTTTCATATGATGTAATTTATGATAAAATAACAAAACAGATATTTTTTATGTAAAAAAATCTGTCCGTACACAATTTAACTAGGCAACCTACATATTTGCAATGTGTTAATGTGAATATTATCGATCATTTATTTCTTATCGCAAATAAATAACAAATGAGGGTACATAATTCGATATTCGATATACTCGTAATTCGTATCTTAGACCAATTTAGAATCATGTCGAATTAACGAGCCAATTTATCCAGTTCAGCAGAATCTTGTAAAAGATAACATTTATGCTCGAAATTAGACTACTGCATAATTATTATAATGAAGGACTCAAAGTAGGTCATTTATTTTCTGCCCCATTAGGCTGAGTTTCCAGTAAGATGAGAAAGGGTTTCCCTACTTATCTCATTAAAATAAAATCTTAAACATAACTTTCCGCTCGACAGCTTTTAATAGTACATTGTATAACGAGGGGGGTAAGTAAGTGAAAAAAGCCGCAGGCTGGAGTGCATTAAAGACTCGAGTTTGCAATATTCTTACCCCCGGAGTTAATACAATGTTTTTCATCACGATTGCGAAGAAAACACTAAATTTAAAGCAAAATAATTCTTAAATACGGTGACTTTTCAATCATTCGTCCGCCATATTGTCATGCTTTGACAGGTTAGGCATCGAATACAGACCTATCCGGCATTCAGCCACGATTGAAAGCTCTGTAGTAAATTACTATAGAGGCCGGAAAACGAAGGGTTGCAGGACAAGTAGATATATACGGCCGAGCGTAGCGAGATCGGTAGGGATACGCGGCCGGCAACCCCGTTTCTCGCCGAGGTTTGTATAGTGCTTTCCTCAAACTTGTAATGAAATAATAATAAAAATATGATGATGATGATGATGATTGTTTCATGTCCTAATGTGATATTATACAGCCCTATAAAGATTTTGGCATGACGAAAAAATAATCTATAACAATTTCTGCATGACTGAAAAAAATCTTTATAGTAACATAATTAAAAAAATAATCTTTTCACAATCCATAACTTCCCCGGGAACAAAATAGGCCTTTGTCCTTCTGTACACCTGCATGAAATAAAAACGTTTTCGAGCAAGTGTGATGAAAAAGTACTTTTCTGCCCTCCGGGCGGAAAGCGTCTACTTTTCTCCCGCTGTGCTATACGAAGATGCCGCTTTCCGCCTCCGTCCAGCAGAAAAATAGTATGCGCACCACGGGAGGAATCGTAGGACATTCCATCCCGCGTGTTTGCCAATTTTACACGCGGCACGCAATGTCCTACTTTTCCTCCCTCGGGACACAAATAACTACTGTAGTAGTTGGTGCTACTTTACCGCCCTAGTACGGTAACTAGCATTATACGTGCGTATGTCGAAAATGATTAAAGAGCCATATGTACTGTAAAACGTTGTACAATATACGGTCGAAAAGGTTATTCGCGACTCATGTCGATTTCGCACTTGTAATGTATTATTACAGTACATATGGTGCTACTTTACCGCACTAGTGCGAAAATTAGCATATTACGTTACTGAGTCGAACATTTAAAGGGCCATATGTACTGTAAAACGTTGTATTACTCGTGTCGATTTAAAACACTCCCTTCGGCCGTGTTTTAATTTATCGCCACTCGTTTCGAATTTCCAATTTTTCGCACTTGTGTCGTAATGTACTATTATGATCGGTTGACCTTATCAGGGTTCATAGTCGAGTATACAGGTTGATTTTGTCTGAGGGCGAATATGTAGGTCATACTGAACCATAGAGCCAACCCCGAAATCGAAAAAATAAATCAGCTGTTCTATTATAGGAAACATTGACATGAATCGCCGAAATATAAGTAATACTTTATTGTACGAGAAAAAATAAATATTTATTACTCGTACATCAGATAAACGATTTTTTTCTCCCCTCACCCCTCATAGTAGGGTCAGACAAAATCTCCCTGTATTGTAGAAAAAAAAATGGTATGTGAATCTAATTTGGGATAAATATTAAATAATTCAATTCAAACCTTACTTGATCTGAACATTAAAACCACTACAGATAGAGTAAAATCCAATTGGGGTATACAATTTTCGTTTCATTCTCTTCTAACCCCTTCTCATATTAAACATTGCACCAAAAAACCATTATACACTTGATCTCAGATCACATGGAGCTATTACCGACCTTCAGGTCACATTATACTGGTATATCTGGCCAGTCGGTGGGAACTTTTCTTAGCATACATAATGGGTCATGATTATTTTACACAAACGTCAAGTACCACTTACACAGTCCGTCTATAAAAGCCTTTCATGTTGCTTCTGTCTTTTTAAACTTTATTATCTAGCATTAGAGTTTATAATACACTGTTACCTATAAAGACGGGTGGATTATTAACGCAGCTGTTGTATTTTGAGCATCAAAAAGACGTAAGTAGCTAAAACATAATACTAACGTATGTCATTTTGTTTGTGTGGTTTACGAGTGTCATAAAAAAGTTTTATGAAATAGTCTGAATTGTGAGTTAATTAAAACAAATTGTTGTCTGGAGAAGTTGAATAGCAAATTTAATATCATGATTGCATAATAATTAATAATACAGTCGAGAGCAATTAAAGTGGACAATATACAGTTAGTGTATTAAATACCTTCATTAAGGTTAGATGAGCTTAGTGCCCGTAAGGCCCGTCCTTAGATATATGTCAATGGGTATGCGAAACAACGGGACAAGAGGAATACTTGGAGGCAATGTGCATACTTAGTACAATTATTTAAGAGTCCGTACCAAGCTCAGTACCCCTAGTGTAAATAAATTCGATTTTGAAACGTGACGTACGCGTTTGCGTTTAGTCTCATTTTGTATTGGATTTAGAAAGAGCGCGCCAAGCGGGACGTTTTGGAAACTCAAAATCCTATAAAAAATGAGACTTAACGCAAACGCGTTCGTCACGTTATGATATCGATAAAATGTACACTAGGGGCACAGTTCTCCATATAAACGTAGTTATGCCCTCATTTTAAAACGACTAGCTAGATTGCACTGAAATTTTGTTCTTACAATTACGATATGTTTATTTCAGTGAAATTATTGCATTTTTAATTTTTAAATTAGTGTACTAGTTTTTAAAAGGTCGGTATCGCGTTTGTACTGGACTGGACTGGACACTGTAAATTGAACAAACACATGTTTCAAATCGGAAAGAAACAAGACGCGACATGCAGGTTCTGCCATGAGTCAGAGGAGACTGCAATGCACATTCTCTGCTCCTGTGGATCACTAATGTCAAAAAGAAGTACCTACCTAGGGCGGAACGTATTGCAACCCTATGAGGTACAGAACATTACGGCCCAAAGAATCTGGAATTTCCTGAATTCAACGGGCATCAGTAATAAATAATAAAATAAAAATAAAAAGCATTTATTTCGGACAATATCCATAGGTAATACACAAAACAACAAACAATCAAAATATTTACATATAAATTACAAAAAATAAAATAAAAATATGAATTAAATTAAATTAAAAATACGGATAAATTAAATTAACATTATTCATTACTTTAAAACAAGTAATGAACTTTAAAGGGCTGTCACAATAGACCAATGCCTGGTCGACGTGGCATTCAAAGGCCCACAAACTACAATAATAATTTCAGTCCGGTTCTCACCGTCATCAGTCCGGTTCTCACCGTCATTGGGATTAGTTGTGTCCTTATGCGTTAATAAAAGATAACCAGTGAGTTTGACCCCTCGCCCTTGGTCATTTAGTTTTACTGTCAGTGTCTCGCGCGCCTGGTTTTTGATAAGGTGTTTACAACCATCGTCGCATCTTTTATTCTTTTAAATACCGGCGTATTACTTTAACTATTTTATTATGGAGTGTGGCAAGTGTAGTGAAATAGTAAGTGATGGTGTTTTATGTAACACATGTAATAAACACTTACATTTTGGATGTGCTGGGTTAGCGGAAACAACCTTTAGGCGTATGACCAATGAGAAAAAAGCATCCTGGCGATGCCCCGCGTGCCGAGTGGCCCCGCAATCGCCCCAAATTTCTCAGGAGGCCTCGTTAGCTGACTTGTTTGCCGAAGTAAAAATTTCGAGAGCTTCAATTGAGGCCAAAATAGATAATGTTCAGCTGCAAGTCACTGATTTGAACAACAAGTGGAGCAGCTTGGAGTCGCGCCTGGCTAGTATGGAGGAGAGAATCTCGAATACAGAGGATAAAATAGAGACCCTTTCGACTTTGCCGCCGCAAATTAAAGAGTTACAGGAACACGTTACATGCCTCAAAAAGGAAAATAATGATCGTGATCAGTTTGGAAGGCTAAATAACGTGGAGATCACCGGTGTTCCGTTACGTTCAGGGGAAAATCTGCGTACCATATTTCACAATATATGTACCAAGGTCGGCTTTGCCCTTGACCAATCGGACATCGATTGTATTCATCGGATTAGAGTTTTCTCTACGGAAGCAAAGCAGCAAAATCTTCGTCCACCCTCGATTATCGTCCGCTTTACCCGGCGGGCGCGCAGGGACGAGTTGCTGGCGGCGGCCCGCGCCCGCCGTGGCATCACCACGGCTGACGCCGGCTTGGACGGACCATCGATCAACGTTTACTTGAACGAGCACCTGACGCCCGCTAATAAGTTGTTGTTAAAGCGTGCACGCGAAGTAAAATCTGAGCTGAACTATGCTTATGTGTGGGTGAAAGAATGCAAGATTTTTTTGCGTAAAAATGACACTTCGAGGGTTATACGTATCGTCTCCGAATCCGACCTGTTAAAACTTAAATGACTTTTGTTTTTAACTAAATTGTGCCAACCTTTGTACTACATTAATGCCCAGTGGTGTATATTTAAAGTTACTTGGTATTTGTACTGTATTATTATTGTACTGTGCTTTAATCCCTCGGTTTACATATTTTGTCGCGCCCTTTATGTAATTATAATAAAAACATATATCTATAATACGCTCTTGGTAGTAAACGTGCTTATATTTAATGAACATTATATTAAATTTTTGGCATACTTTGAGCCATGCTACTACTTCATATCCTTATTTTCTACTGTACCTATTAATGTTCAGTCTTAATAAGTTAAGCATTTATTATCAGAACGTGAGAGGACTCAGAACTAAATCGCATTCTTTTGTCGCAAACGTACTCTCGGCTGATTATGATATTATATGTTTAACCGAAACTTGGCTCACGGAGGACTTTAGCGATGAGGAATTTTTCTATCATAATTATGTTGTTTATCGTCGGGATCGACCGTCGTCGGCGGCGGCGCGCGGTGGCGGCGTGCTGGTGGCGGTGCGGTGCGGCCTGCGTGCGCTCCGCACTGACGACCTTTGTAGTGCGACGTACTCTGAGGAATTATGGCTGTCTCTGCCCTTAGCTGCAACGGGGTCGTCTTCTGCCGTGTCAGAGCGAGCGTGCTTTTTACGCATAGCCTGTGTTTATTTCCCCCATAATCGTAATCATGCTGATTCGTTGCAATTATTTTTTAATAATGTCAATGACCTAATATGCCGTCACCCTAGTGATACTTATCTGCTGTTAGGTGATTTTAATATTTCTCACGCAATTTGGAACATAGATAATTTTTCAATACTAACACTTAATCACAATAACAATCCCTTAGCTATTGCACTTTCTGATTTTCTCTCTCTCTCTGGATTACAACAGTACAATGGTTGTGTCAATGCTCATGATCGTATCTTAGACCTTGTCATGAGTAATGTTGGTTGTGAGGTATCAGCCTGTTTATCTCCTCTTACACAAGAAGATTTACATCATAAATCGTTAGTTATTTCTTTTCCTTTGTCATTAATGAAGTCTTTAAATTCCATAGCGCATTATAAATATCTTTATCATTTAGCCAACTTTGATAGTATACGGCAAGGTATCTCCGATGTGGACTGGTCTGTGATCGACGATATGGACACGGAAAGTGCCACAAGTTACTTTTACTCTATTCTTAACACTTTGGTTAATGATTTCGTTCCAAAGCGTAAGGTTTGCTCAACTTCTAGATATCCTCCCTGGTATAACAGACCTTTAATTAAAATTATTAAAAACAAATTGAATGCTCATGCTAGGTGGAAAAAATATAATAACGTTATTGATTATGCTGAGTTTAAATTACTAAGAAAAAGGGAAAAGAAACTTAGTAAAGATTGTTATACTAAATACATTGCCCTCAGTGAAAAGAAAATTACTTCTTCACCTAAATATTTTTGGAGTTTTATTAAGTCAAAATTTTCTGCAAATGAAATACCTTCTAACATGTATTTTAATGATAAATCCTCCTCCGAAGGCAATGTTATTTGTGATCTCTTTAACAATTATTTCAGTTCTGTTTTTGTCTCTGGTTGTAATCAATCACGACTTCCTTCTCCTCAGCCTTCGTCCCGTTCTGTAGATATTTCTAGTATTAATATTACTGATGATTTAGTATACAAGCATTTAAAAAACTTATGTGTTAATAAGGGTGCAGGTTTTGATAACATTCATCCATTATTAGTTTCTAAACTTTACGTTGAGCTGGCGGCTCCCTTGGCTAAACTTTTCAGAAAGTCTCTCAGTGAAGGTATTGCCCCTAGCATCTGGAAGCAGGCTATCATTACACCGGTGCACAAAGGCGGTGATAAACATAATATTAAGCTTTATCGACCAATTTCGAAACTTTGCGTATTCGCTAAGGTTTTCGAAAAAATTGTAACGAATGAAATGACTGCTGTGGTCTCTCGACACATTTCTGTGCATCAACATGGTTTTTTCAAAGGTAGAAGCGTCGACACTAACCTAGTCACCTATACCGACCATATTATTAATGCTTTGGATGCCGGTTATCAAGTGGACGCCGTGTATACCGATTTCTCTAAATGCTTCGATAAAATAGATCATTCAATTTTACTTCAGAAGCTTTTCAGGATCGGTATACACGGTGACCTCTTTAGGTGGTTAAAGTCTTACATTAGTAATAGAAGTCAGGCGGTTGCACTCAAGGGTCATAGGTCGAAGTTTCTACCCGTTCCCTGAGGGGTTCCCCAGGGCTCTCACCTGGGGCCTTTTCTATTTGTCCTATATGTAAATGATATTGATACTATCTTTCAGTCTTCATCCCACATACTTTATGCAGACGACACAAAAATATATAAGACTATTAGGAATTATGATGATTGTGTTGCGTTACAATCCGATTTGTCACAATTTGAGGACTATTGTCAGCGAAATCACTTAATTCTAAACACTGAGAAATGCTACACTATCACATTTTCCCGTAAACATAATCCTATAACTTTCGATTATAAGTTAGCTGGTGGCAGTGTCTCACGGGTGTCGTCGATCCGAGATTTAGGGATTACTCTGGATGCTAAACTCTCCTTTGTTGAACACATAGATAATATTGTGGCGAGAGCATATAAAAAATTAGGAATGATTTTGCGTTTAAGTAAACCATTCAAAAGTACTTTCACGTTAAAAGTTTTGTATTACTCTTTCGTCCGTAGTATTTTGGAGTTTGGCAGTGTTGTTTGGAGCCCACATTTTGGCATTCATAAGTCACGACTTGAAAGGATTCAGAAATTTTTTTGTAAGTCCCTTGATTACAGAACCGGCCGCTATAACTGTGATTATTTTTCGTCAGCAGCTAAACATAGTCTCCCTCCATTGGAGAAAAGAAGAGCATATCTAGATGTTTTATTTTTATTTAAAATTATTAGAAATCACATAGATTCTAACCTTTTATTAGATAGCGTTTCCTTCAAAATCTCTCGTTTCCACTCACGTTCTAAACCCACATTTTCTATTTCCTCCTGTGGCACACAGTATGCTAAAAACTCTTTCTTTAGGCGCACTTTTTATTTGTATAATGAATCTCTTAACGATATAGATATTTTTGTTCATAGTTTGTCCGTGTTCAAGAACAAAGTTCGGCAAATTTTGTTTTCTAGAAATTGATCAATTTGGTTCCAGTCATATTTTTCATACTTTTGTATGTTTTCTTAACTTACTTGCATGTAGCACACAACTAAACCGGTAATTTATAATTGCGTAATTTACATTTCCATGTAATAGTTTTCTTAGTAATGTAGGAAACTTTAGGCCTATTTTTAGTTCATTTACTTTAGACATATTTGTAAAAGGCTGTTTGTTTTCTAAATAAATTTAAAAAAAAAAAAATAATAATAAATCGCGTTTGTAATACAGGCAGTGACCGCTTACCGTCAGGCCGTATTATTATTTGCGACATTTTGTATAGAATGTAAAAGAAAAATATTCCACTTTTTTGTTAACGTCTTTGGGACCAATCTGTATAGTTATAAATAATTAATACTAAATAGATATAGTTTGAAAGCAAACACCTGCACTCTGCACATAAAATACTGGGCCATGATCAATACATGCACCCTTAAGTGGTCACGTGATCACCGAGCACCTGTCACAGAAAAGAAGTCCCGGGCCCGGACCATTTCGGGACCGGAGCGTAAGCATAAGGGATCTCTTCCAGTTTTTTTTTTTTTTTATATACTACGTGGCAAACAAGCATTGGTGGACAAATATTTTTACTGCCGACATATTTTTGATAATTTTATAAAAGGTTTGCCTTTATGTATTATGGCTAAAGAAGAATATTTTGAATATAGATTATGTTTTGTTTTATTAGTTAAAGTTTTTGAAAGGTTGTCTTCGCGTTTGTGACACCCTTGGAGTTAGGCGGTGACCGCTTACTCGTACCATCAGGGTTCAGGCCTAAGAAAACGTAAAATCGTTTGCCACCGACGTGGTTAAAAAAACACATTTGGTAAGAGATGTGTAAGAAAAATATTCAATTTTTTTTATCAACGTCTTTGGAAGCATCCTGTATAGTTAAGAATAATAATAAATATATATAGTTTGAAGGCAAACACCTGCACTCCGTGCGTGAAATACAGGGCAAGGATCAATACATGCGCCCTAAGTGGCGGTCGATAATGTCCGTGTGCCTATTTTTACCCCGGCCGGGCAGGTAGGACTCTTGAGGGTAACTTACCCTCTTCCCTATAATAACATGGCTTGGGAAAATGTTTGGAGAGGGCTGTTTGCGGTCAGTTTTAGTCCCTAAGTCTATATTTGTGTGGAGCGAAAATCAGATGTGAGTATATTTTGGTGAATTCTCGGGAAACCGTTGAGATCGGTAGAATAATTTTAAAATAATTAACCACTTTTGTAATTAATTCCATCCCCCTGTTTTTCCTCTTAAGGAACGATTTCCAGGTTAAAACTATCGTAAGTTCTATCCCGAAACTCACATTATCTCCATACCAAGTTTTATCCAAATCGGTCTAGCGGTTTAAGCGTGAAAACATAACATACTCGTACTTAGAACCGAACTAAACATAAACAATTATACAATACATGCAGTAGTGACCTGCAATAATTTAAATAGATTCGGGGTGAATATATAGGGAGCGTGCATGAACTATAGGAGGCAGCACAGGAGCCGTCAGATTTTTGGCGCGAGGCGTAAATGTGATGTTTTTTGTTCCGATGGAGCCCAAGAAAACACTTGACGTGTAAATGTGCCCGTTTATGGTTCCGATTCAGACCACAAGATGGCAGACCCTCCAACGCGCACGGTCCCTATAGGCCATATTGAGCAAATTTGACTACGGGATCAACCCCGAAATAGCGAAAAAGAAATTGACTCTCCCTTGCGAAATATCAACTTCAGACCAGTCAAATGTATGAAAGAGCCAATTTTTATTCGCGATTTCTGCGTTGGGCGTATAGCAAAACTTGCTCAGTGTGACTATTTTTTTTATACCACGTCGGTGGCAAACAAGCATACGGCCCGCCTGATGGTAAGCAGTCACCGTAGCCTATGCCCGTTGCCGACCCTTTCAAAACCTGTACACTCCTTTATTATATGCATCCCGTAAATTAATGCAGGTAACTAAAAGAATACCCTGTATGTAGTTCTAGCCCGAAAATGGAGACTCCTTTACTTAAAAAAAAATATATTACTTTGCTAATCCGCAAAAGATAACGTGCTAGTCAATCGGTGCTAACTATACTTGCCGCAAAACTAACTGGCCACTGAGATCATAATGCTATCTCCTTTACCCTTGTTAAGACCACCCAAGAGTGAAAGAGATGGCATTATGACCTGACTCGCCACTTAGTTTTGCGCCAAGTATAGATATACTTACTTGCGTATTTTTGCATAAATAAATAAATATTACAGGACATTATTACACAAATTGGCTAAGTACCACAGTAAGCTCAATAAGGCTTGTGTTGAGGGTACTAAGACAACGATATATATAATGTATAAATACTTAAATACATAGAAAACACCCATGACTCAGGAACAAATATCCATGCTCATCACACGAATAAATGCCCTTACCAGGATTTGAACCCAGGACCATCGGCTTCGTAGGCAGGGTCACTACCCACCAGGCCAAACCGGTCGTCAAAACCTAACAATGCAATTAATTTTCCCACCCTCCCGTTGCAAAAATAAATACGCAAATATAACAACCCACCACCGAAAGTACAAAACTCGCCACACGTTTTGCCTCTCTACGAGGCATCCTCAGAAACCTTAGTGTTTTTTTTTTCTATAGTGTAATGTGACGTACGGTTTGCGTTAAGAGCCCATTTAACGATAGATATTTAAATAACCGGCCAAGAGCATGTCGGGCCACGCTCAGTGTAGGGTTCCGTAGTTACTCTTCCGTCACAATAAGCTAAACTGGAGCTTAAAGTATAGTAAATTGTTAACCAAGGGATGAAACGGTACCTTTCACCCGAGTTAAACAAATAGGCAAATTTGCATAATCAGTACCTAATTAAAGTAAGTCTTTTTACTGTGAAGGGAAAACTTTTTGCGATAACTCAAAAACAGCTAAACTGATCATGTCTGCTATAGTTTTCATTTAATGTCTTTCTTAAGCTCTACTTCCACGATTTTTTTCATATTTTTTGGACCTATGGTTCAAAAGTTAGAGGGGGGGGACACATTTTTTTTTTCTTTCGGAGCGATTATCTCCGAATATATTCACTTTATCAAAAAATGTTATTGAAAACCCCTATTAGTTTTGAAAGACCTTTCCAACGATACCCCACACTCTAGGGTTGAAGCGAAAAAAAAATTTCACACCCACTTTACGTGTAGGGGAGGTACACTAAAAAAAAAAAAAATTTAGATTTTATTGTACGACTTTGTCGGCTTTATTGATTTATATATCCATGCGAAATTTCAGCTTTCTAGCACTAACGACCACGGAGCAAAGCCTCGGACAGACAGACAGACAGACAGACAGACGGACATGGCGAAACTATAAGGGTTCCGTTTTATGCCATTTGGCTACGGAACCCTAAAAAGGGCGCCGCTACGTACTGTATTTTGTATTTAAGAACCTTTTGAATACAACATAATAGTTGTTACATTCGTCAATCTAGGCGTCCAAAGTTAAAACGGCCGTTTTTGTTTTGAGTTCATAGATCGACAAATCCAGCAACATAAACTAGGTTGATGTATTCAAAAGGCACTTAAATACAAAATTGTACTTAGTACGTAGCGGCCCCCTTTTTAGGGTTCCGTTGTCAACTAGGAACCCTTATAGTTTCGCCATGTCCGTCTGTCTGTCTGTCTGTCCGAGGCTTTGCTCCGTGGTCGTTATTACTAGAAAGCTGAAATTTGGCATGGGTATATAAATCAATACAGCCGACAAGGTCGTACAATAAAATATTTTTTTTTATTTTTTTTAGGGTACCTACACGTAAAGTGGGGGTAATTTTTTTTTTACTTTAACCCTACAGTGTGGGATATCGTAGGAAAGGTCTTTCAAAGCTAATGACCCCTATTAGCTTTGAAAGACTTTTCCAACAGTGGCGCTAGTGAGCACGTTGATGGGCTCTTAAGTCTCATTTTTTATGAGGTTTAGGAACAGCGCGCCAAGCGGGATGTTTTGGAAACTCAAAATCCCATACAAATTGAGACTTAACGCAAACGCATACGTCACATCTCGCTATCGAATAAATTTACTCTAGGGGTACAGGAGATGCCCAAAGTGCGACGATTGAGAACTTTGACTTTTCATTTTATTTGACTACTTTACTCTTTGATTCATACATTTGTAGCTTATACACGTTAGTATAATACGATAGATAGATAGATACGATAGATAATAGATAAGACGATAATCCGTAGAAGCTCACGGAGAAAAATAGAAACTATGGCATGACTTGTATTTCGTGTACATAATTAGGTACGTTCATTATTATGACCTTTCACAAAGACCTGATATTTAGGGAAAAGGGCGACACGTGTGAGCTTTGTATTTAAAGGTTTATGGCAAAATATGAACATTTCGAATAAATATTGATTTAATATGAATAAGAACGAATCACGTCTTTATGTCCGTTAAAGGAGCCTGACGGTAGCTACCGGCAGCGCATGAACCATGAACTTGAAGCTCTGATCAAACAGGAGACCATTGTTAGGTTTTGCAAGTCCCAGCGGCTAAGGTCTGCGTAAGCCGACACCTTAGCCGCTGGGACAACAAACGTCATACAATGATAAGAATTTTAAAAGCTAAAAATCATCCGCGGCGGGGGTGAATTCAATCCTTTGATACCTATGGAAGTGTCCTACGTGAGCGATTTCCGAATGCTGTTGAGCCGCCGCGCCGCGTCGCATTCACGAGTCATCACCCACGTAAGCCGCGCTGTTATCCTTCTACCTCCACTAACTTAATTTTCAACATCGTCATAAAAATATCGTCCTTCCTTCAATTTCCATAAGCAGATAGACTCTAAAAGCAATATTCGTTTGAAGTATCGCTGGTCGCGCAATTTAAAAGTTCACAAGGATTTCTATTAGGAAAATATTCTTATTTTATCCCTTTCCTGGGACATTAGATTACGTAAATGGGATAAAATTACGCGAGTCTCCTCTGAATAGCTAAGTATGACCTTAAGAGAGATTGTGATATTGTATATTCTTTCAAACGTACATTTTGATATCTATTTATGTTGCTTTTGGCATTAAGTTTGCCTTTTGTACGTTACATTTTCTTTTGTGCAACAAAGATTAAATAAATAAATCTAAATGATGCATTTTTCTTTCCATTCGCGCGTGCATTTTGCTCGTGCAGTTTGTAATATGACGTCAATTTGTCACCAAAATCTAAGTTCGAATTGGCCTCTTCGTCAGCATGGAATCGTTGAAAAATTACTAACCCTTTTTTCACCGCCTTAGGAATTCATAATATCAAAATATCTTTTCTTTTCTTAGTGGAGGTCTAGAATTTATTTGAAGAATATGGCTATTCAAATTTCAAGGTTCAATGATTTAGGCTTTCATATAACTTGTTTGATCATACATACTTAAACTCCATTTTAGATTGGTCAAAGTTTTCGAATTGTAACTAATGTAAGTAGGTAGAGTTAGACCAAGAAAACTCTGCAGTGATTTTGATAGCCTAGATTAGCTAGATTGATCAAAATCGCTGCAGAGTTATTTTGGTCTAACTCTATTTAAGATAAGTTATCCCACTCTTTCTTAATTTATTATTCCACGAGGCGTCAAAGTTTGACATATCCTTTGGGTATAGTATTAACATACAAATTTAAAAATATGAATAAACTTGATAAATTGGTGTTATTAGGTACGCCCGTGATAACCCACAGGTACCTTACGAAACGTCATAAAATTAATTTAACACTCTCGTGACCCGTTTCAATTCCCCGTAAGTGTAACACAATTATGTGGATGCTAATTGCAATATAGGCATGCTAGAGATACCTATAAGTTCTACGTCAAGCATGCACCGTAATTTATTTCAGAGCACTAATTAATAGGAAGATCAATACTTAGGTATAGTGAAGAAATATTATTTACAGTACATATGGGGCTACTTTATAGCACTAGTGCGAGAAGTAGCATATTATGTTACTGTGTTGAACATTTAAAGGGCCATATGTACTGTAAAACGTTGTACGATACATGTGCGAATAGGTAATTCGCAACTCGTGTCGATTTAAAACACTCCCTTCGGTCGTGTTTTAATTTATCGCCACTCGTTTCGAATTTCCTATTTTTCGCACTTGTATCGTAACGTACTATTGCACCGATAAATATTATCGCTGCACTGCTAGCATGACTTACCGCGACAGGCTCGACAAGAGACAGATCGGCGCGACTTGAGGGCTTGTCGCGGGGTGGCAGCACAACTCACGCGCGAGAGACGCGACAAACTCGAGATCGAATGTCACTGTCACAAAATGACAGAATATCGCGACTTTGAACTAAAATCCGTAGCACAACTGCCATTTTCGAGACAAAATATTCTCTCGTCTTTACGTCAAACCGCGAGTCGAAGTCTACGCGACATTAAGAACGCGACTTGCTCTCGCGGGTGGTTAACTTGTACTTTTTTTGCATAATTCATGAAATAATTCACATTAGTAGGACCGCAAGCCGGTTGGCTACTGGCGGATGCGGACGGCTCCGGTGGGACTCCATCACTTCTGCCTTATGTAATATGTAATAGGCTCCGGCGCGGCCCGATTCCGGCCGGTCGGTACCTACAGTTTTTCTCTTTTATGTAACAGGATCGTGTCAGGCTTAAAATTATGCTTTGATTGAAATCTATCAGTCATCACCTACTAAACCATTCCATCCCTGGCCAACACCGATATTTTGAAAGTGTCTTTAGGCTCATGTCAAGTAACGGTATGGCTGTACATATACGGTCATCATACGGTAGAGATCGTGGCCGTGTTCTAGGCGCTTCTCTTCGTGTGTCTTCGTGCTTGACAGGTCTTGATACGGTCATGGTATGATACGTTGCAGTAGGCATTATGAAGTGGGCCTAGGGAAGACCTTAATGACGGCTTCAAGGTACCTACTTTATATTTGTTTCATTGCAGGTAAAAATTACAGGAATTTAGGAAAAAAACAATATTTAAATTCAGAGTATATATTATTGCAACTTATATTAAAATCTTCTAGAAGAACACTAAAAAATAGTTTAAGTATCTTCTACATTAACTTAAAATTATTTTCAATTTTTCTTTTTCTTTGACATGCGGCGTAGGACAATCACCCTGGAAAGAGAACCGGTTTGTTAACAAAACAAGAAATTATTTTGACTAACTATGAAATAAACTTTTTATATTCATTTGTCAAATTTAAAATAGCTATACTTATGAAAACACACGTTATTGGCACAAATAAACCTACAACACAAAACAAGTGTTCTGTAAGAGATCTTGGGATTCAAAGGGCTAATGGCTAAAGCGCTCACACATCCAACTTAATTCAGGATCTCAAGGATCAAGGATCAGGATCAAGTCTGACTGCAGTAATCAGGAACAAATAATTTAGGATCCTAGGTAGGACGCCAGTCAGGTGTTGCTTGCTTTTACTTTAATGCGATTGCATTACGGGAGATTCGGGAGAAATTGGTAATTCTTACACTCATACGTATCCCGATAATACTATTTATTTATATCTAATTTAGTAAAACAAAGAAGATACAGTGACTGCGATCATAAGTTAGGTTAGTACTACCTCTTTCTCCCCAGACTTAGCAGCCTTGCTTAGCGCGGAGACAGCCAGCCCCGCTTTTGATACCTTCTTGCCTAGTGTTTTCTGACTATCCACTTGAGATCTCGATGTCATCGTCCTGTTAACAATAGCTTCCATTGGATGTTTGGGATAATGCAGGACTTATTCTGAAAGAAATTAAAATCATCTTACAATAGGAATATGTGAAACAAACCAATAATCACAATTCCGGGAATTTTAATTTACTATAAGAATATATTATTATAAGTTTAATTAAAAATACATTAATAAGGAATATGAATTTTCATAAATGCTACAAAAGTGAATGTATAAAGTTCTATTACTTACATATTTTCCATATATATTCTCGTAATAAAATGTTGACAAAATTTGAAATTTCCTTGACTTTGACAGGAAAACATAACCATCGACAAAAAACTTGATTTTTACCACCGAAGAACGAATGAAATAGCGCAACCCTGTTTCCGATTCAGTGTTGTTACATGTAAATAGCATTTATTTTTTCACTTTGATTTCATCGGGGAACACTGACGAGTCGCGCCGCGACTTTGAGTTCTCTACGCGACTGTTGCAGTCGCGGGTGTCAGTTGTGCTACGGAAATCGACAAATTTGACAGCTGCGGGAATGTCGACTCGAGTCGCGGTCCTTCTCGCGGATGTAAGTTATGCTAGACCAGCTGATGGCTCTAATAGGTTATAGTATTTTATGCAACAGTTGTATAAGAAGGGTCAAAAAAGGCGAGTGGCGTGAGTCACAATGTGAGCCGGAGCCGAAGGCGTAGGCGAACATTGTAAAATAATACGCCACGAGCATTTTTTGACCTACTTATACAACGTTGCATACAATATTTTTCCTACGAGTCAACAAAAATAAATCTTAATTTAGGTAAACAAAGCAAAAGTATATAGCCAAGACGCGCGGGCATACCTTGTTACGCGCCCGGCCCGCCCCGGGCCGCGGCCGGCCAGTCAGCGACACCTCGTAACTCATTAGGCCCAGGTACTTGCTAAATTAAATTTTTGGACAGTTTTTTCTCAATTTTGGACACCGTAGCCTACGGAGACTAACAAGCGACGCTAAGCGGTCTTCGTAGTCTATGGGTGTTGCTATATTACGGGTGTCACATACGTGTTTCTGACTTATGAAGTAATTATTTTTACTATGCAACCAAATGAATATTTTGTAAGTTGGCAGCAATGCACTTAGTTTAAAACTGTATTCGTTTTGGTTTTGTTAGGTTGGTAGCCATTAGTCGCAGTAACGTTATAGCGGTTAAAAGCACAAGAGCTTTTATGAGGAATAGACAATATAGACTTTTCTTGAAACCTTTTATGTATGTTCTTATATTCGTGTTAATGAATGCATAAATGACAGATAACTGTAGAGGAGTAGGAAAATAAAATAACTAACACCCCGTTTTGCTTAAAGTATACTTGAGCTGAACAATCTTATCCGATTTACTTTTGATAAAGTTTGTGGTAAAGACTTAATAGAATTTTGAGGAAACAAACGGGACAAAAACGGGAGCTGGAGTCGATACTACGATGTTTCGGTTTGTATGTTTTTTTTTTTAATGTTTGTTACTCCATAAATCCGTCATTTCTGAACCGATTTTGAAAATATTTTTTTTCCGTTTCTGTCAAAACTCAGTTCTGATGATGGGATCCATGAGGAATCGAGGGAACTCTTCAAATATGATATTGTGATTTTTATATTTTCTTTAACAAATGAAGCATTTACATTAAAAAAAAATTACATTTGATGAAATGGAATATTTTTATATTTCTATCCTATTTAGTTTTTTTAAAATAATTACCTGGTACTTCATTTCATGCATGGTGTGAAATAATTTATCTTAAATACAGTCGAATACCCTATTGCGGGTATCTTACCAGTCAACCATAGGGCAAGTCGGAAATATCTGCCGTCCTATCCCTAAAACCTATCTAACCCACAAATTATAGTTTTGAGATATGGGCAAAAAACGTTCAAACCAATATCTCTAGAAAATGTGTACATTTATTCGGGATTTCTTTTATGCAAAAATTAAAACTAAATTCATGCTTACTGTTTTTGAAAACCATTTTCTCAAATATTATTTTATTAATTAGAAAATCACAATTTTGTGTTTTAGTATTGCAAATAATTACTAAAATATGTACGATATTACTCCTAAAACACCGTTAAGTATACTTTAACCGTTCTTTAGAATTGAATAATATATAAAAAATATCTAAATAACGGCCAAAGTCAATTTACGTGTTTATAGTATCGTAATTGTGAATTGTGTAATAAACAAAACATAGCTTAATAACCGCAAAGGTACTGAACAATTTTATAATATTGTATCTGTTAAAATATTACCTAGAAAACATTTATAATACACACGTTATTGGATTGTGACCGTTTTTTAGCTATGTAATGACCCTACATATTGAAGTAATTTGTATGCGTTCCTATTCTAAAACCCCGTTAAATGACGAATGCTCACTGTCGTCGTTAAGTCGTGGAAATATTTGCATTTTTTTAAAATAAAATCACGTTGATTAGCATTATAGTACTAAGTTTATAGAGTTACTTATTGTTAAATGAATAAATCACACCTGTATCGTATATGTATTTATTTGCATTCAAAAATAATATTAAAAACGTAAAAAATACTGACAAATCAGTCTTCAGCTTTGTACAATTTTACGCGAAGGAGTAAAAACGAAAATTGTGTCAGTCTCAAATATTTGTTAGATGTAGGCGTAGATTACTAACCATTGTAAGGTAGGTATAAGGTGATCCATGTAAGGCCCAGTACCTAATAAAGACCACTTTTGAAAAAGTGCCCCCCGCGCTTTGATTGCCAGTTCAAAAACCTAGTAAGGCTAAATGACCACACTAAAATCTATTAGTTCTCAGATTCCTACTAGTTTTTTATATGGGATTTGTGACTTCCTGAGTTTTACGATGGTAAAAGGTAACTCAACATGCTACTTACTAGGTTTAGAGGCATCGAAATCTGTAGTAAATATGCCGAATTTGGAGCAGTTGTCTCTGTAATCGGTGAGGATTTACTAGTTGGATACACATAAGATAAAAAACGAATTTACAGAAATGTGTTACCTACTTTAGCATCTGCCTTTAACATCTTTCGCATAAATATAAAGCTAAGTGTCATGCATTACGGAATCACTGCAGTACAATATGCGGAGATGATCAAAGGCTTCAAATTCATAATTTCGTTGAATTTGGGGACCAACTAAAGTTTGGTAGTTTCTTAAGTTACTTGGAGTTGGAACCATCAAAAAGGTGAATTAATGACTTCTTTGGTCTCGACTCCCTTAATCTGGACTTCTTTTCTTCTGAAAAATTTTCTCGGTAAGTAGGATATCCTAAACTTTCCTTCTAATGCATCAACCTAACTTTTTATCAAATATCTCAACTTCTGACTATCCTTCTTCCTCCCTTGATCAATTCACTGATAGTGCCCTTAGAGAGGACGTAATGTTCATCTCGTCTAATGCCGTTGGAGTCGACAATCTGAGCCAAAACTCTAATTGACCTTATTGATCATATCATCATATGTATTTCTTCTTATATTTTCCCGTCGCTTTAATAAGATACCGCTATTACTTATTCCTTTGCTAAAAAGTCCAATTCCTCCTTCTTCTTAGACTATCGCTCTATTTATTTCCATTTCTTCATTTCCTCTCTAAAGTTCTTGAGTGTCTTTTGTACATCAACAGGTTACTGTTTTGAATAGACATGCGCTCACAAATCCATATAAACCAAACCCGATTACCCCACATGGCACAGCACTTCACCGCTCTTGTAAAAATTACTGCATATATACGTGCAAATATGGTATATCAGGGTGTTATCGTTCTTGGATTTCGTTAATGCTTTCAACACGAGTGACTTCGACATCTTACTAGGCATATTGCGTTCTCTTAATGTATCTCCTGTGATAGATATCTAGTTCCATAGTTATTAAGTCCCTACTTACTAGTTGACGCCCTCGTCAACAGCATATAAAGGTGGATTCCTCTTGATCTTCATTTTTCTTGCACGGAACGGCGCAGCGTGTTGTCTTCTGTTTTATTTCATAACTGTATAAACTCTAACAAATTATATTTTCTTCTTCTATCACTTTAAACATACCGTCAAGGCTCTTTTACTCATCTAACATAGACTATCTGCACCATGAACACGAACACTAATTTAGAAAGCATTTTGATTTGGGCTTACACGTTACGGTCTCAAGGTAAATCCACTGAAATTCAAGTTATAGTGATAGGTACATAAATCAAAGCGTTCTGCCAGGGTTGATTTTAATACTCTACTGGCCATTGTTTTTAACTGTACCTATTTAGATTCCCTTCTCTCTAGGTCTGCTAAATCTAAGCCTGTATTCTGAAAATCGTTTAACGCATAAAAGAAATAACAATTATAAATTATTCCTTATTTCATTACTTATTTATGTAGTCTAATAGATGTGTAGGAAAATACAAATTCTAAGATAGTTAAAATCTAATCTTAGTGTGCCTACATCTTTAATATAAAGAGATATTTAACACTTACATTCGCATACCGGACATTTTTGACATAAACGTGCATCCATTACTCACCAACGAAAACAGAACTTACTGCGCGCGCCGCATTGAAAAACTGTCTGTCCTACGTAATAAAATTTAAGGGAATATGTTTTATACTTAGCGGGGTTTTAGCGTAGCATTGTTAGTTGGCCATGTTTAACTGTTGTATTATTATTCTTTTTCTCAAACATAATTACCCGTTAAGAAAACTAAATAGGTTTTAGTGGTGTATTTGTAATATGGATCGCAATAAAAGTCTTTTAAACACACAGTTAAAGAACGTTAGCCATGTTTAAGCGTAGTAACTGTTTTTTTGTATAGTATTTATTATAAAAAAGTGTACGTGATAAAACATAATAATAGGGTTAAATGGCTTTAATGGAAATTTATAAAGTATTTCCAAGTAAATGTGTTTTAGCTTTGTATGTTGTAAAAGATTAATTAAAATAAACAACCGGCTAAGCGCTTTTATATTCCTTATAGAAGAATAATGTGGGTTTGCGATTTTATAGTATCGAGAAGTATCAAATTATAATGCAGTTAGCGTGTTAGGTCGAGTCTGTATCTCCGTAACTACAAATGATAAAAATATGATTCCAAGACCAGTCGATAGAGAATTTTTTCCTGTCTTAGAATATTCATCCAAACGAAAACTGGTAATATGCAGCTTTGATAGGTTTTAGTGATAGGACGGCAGATATGTCTAGGTGGGTGCAGTGACAAAAAACATGTTACCTCCTTTTCTTCATAATTAGGCGTAGGACGCTGTCTTTTTAATTTCATTGTATGAAATCCAAAATCAACAATAATCGTTCTTCATCTGTCTCCCTCATTGAAGTCGGATTCTTTTCTTAAAAATTATGTTTATAAATTTAATTATTTTGATGTTGCGGCGTTACATTATTATGCAAATGAAACTTTTGTTAATATAGATATATTAATCCAGGCACAGAAACTGTCAAAAGTAGTTATTCTTACTATATACTTTGCCGCTCTTTTGCCCAATTGTAAATAAAACATATAAACATAGGTTTTCATAGATAATACAATTGTAAAAAGAAGGTATCACTATGTTTAGCCATTAAGCATACAAATATTGTCCAGATGGTGCATGCATATTTACAAAAATAATCTACAAAAATAAAATATAATTTGATAATTGATATTCCTACAACAAAACTTTCGTGAGACATAGACATTTTAAATATGTTACAACGGGTCACTCACCCTAGCGTTTTCGACTTAAAATACATGAGTGACCCATTGTATGTAATATATTTGACATTCCTACATATATGTAATTACTTAATCACTTGATACTCTGAATCAGACAGTTTCCGATCGAGTGGTACGTTGTATTCGTAAAGATAAAGTTTTATGACATTATGACTAATCGGTGCAAATTATATTTCGTCCAGGAGCTGATTCAGATTTAACGATTTTGTTATGGTTAAAATTTCATTTTGATACAATCTTGACTGCTCACGCTGATTGTCACGTACTCGTACAAGTACCTGCACCAAGGAAGGTACGGTTCTTAAACTTGCCTATTTTCAAAATTTCATATACTTTTATAAGCAGACAATAGGGTTCGACAATAGTGCAAAGGCAAATGAAAGTTGAGAAACAAGAAAATATTTGTCTGCAAATACATTAAAAATTAATTGTACATGTATCAATAAATACAATACAAATTAATAATAATAAATGAAATAAATCCAAAGTTAAATAATAATGTACACATAAATTAATATTGTATCAAATAGAAACGTCTACGTATGATGCTATCAAAAAACAAATTATAATAATATGATAATAATTCAGCCTATATGCGTCTCACTGCTGGACACAGACCTCCTCCCATGC
This sequence comes from Cydia pomonella, assembly GCF_033807575.1. Taxonomy (NCBI): domain Eukaryota; kingdom Metazoa; phylum Arthropoda; class Insecta; order Lepidoptera; family Tortricidae; genus Cydia; species Cydia pomonella. The sequence goes on along the minus strand of NC_084717.1, from coordinate 2,885,226 downwards.
GCGAGAGGGCTCGGGCTATAGTCCTTCACATACAGCTTTGAATTTCTTCGCAGATGTATGCAGGTTTCTTCACGATGTTTTCCTTCACCGAAAAGCTAGTGCTAAATATCAAATGATATTTCGTACAGTTTCGAAAAACTCATTGGTACGGGCCAGGATTTGAACCCGCGAACTCCGGATTGAAAGTCGTACGTCATATCCACTCGGCCAAAACCGCTTCAAGAAACAAATTAAAAGTGGAACTCACTATCTTGGATGGGACTAGAACCCACGACCAACCGATCGCTAGCCCACACAAAAAAGAGAATTTTTCTACTTTTAATTTGTTTCTAAGCTAAATGAAGACATAACTGCTTGATTTTCAACTTACCTTTGTACTATTATCAAACTTAAATTGCCCTCGTCTCCCGGGGTATGTTTATATTAAGTGTGAGCGGGTTCAAATTATGTATCCGTGTTTGCTGGTAGGTACCATAGACAAAACAGGAAATACATATTAACCAAAACATAAAAATAATGATTAGACTTATTTGGTGCGGGTAACAATGGATTCACTGTGTTTGAATAACTATCTAGTTTTTTTCAAACAAACAAAATATTATCTTTAATAATTATCTTTACCTCGTGATTAAATAAATTGGCGAGTGCTTTAATGAGACGCATCTCCAATAGATTCTTACCGCGCTATGCATTGACATTTCAAATGAATGAATGGTTTTATGCTACATTCCAATGCATTATTATACAAAAAAAAAGCAATCTAATACATATTTCGATCGAAATACGAATTGCGATACTCATGTTACTATACGACCCTGCTTGGCTCGCTCTTTCAAAACACGTTCGGCCGCTTATTCCCATTTCCCGACCTACCTAGTAATATACCTACTATCAAAATAAAGGCATCGAAGCATAACGAGTAATGACTAATAATTAACATTTACGTACCGAATGAACTTACCCGTGCGTCAGAGGCCATTGTTATTATTCAAAACGATATTTCTAACAATAGGTAAACAAAACAGACTTGTCGAAAGTTTCTACATGTCAACAAGCATTGCGTTACCGTTGGTTGAGTGAGTGCGGGCAAGTCGGATCTTTGGGCTAACCAGTTTAATGTTACTGATAAATTTCCAATATGATTTGAAACTACGGTAGCCGTTATAGAAGTGTAAATAATACTGTTAGACCCGCAGACATACTGAAAAGAAACAAACTAAAGGACGTGGAACTCAAAGATGTTCTTCTGTTCTGCAGGAAAACAAGAAGATTTAAGGAAAATAGTGATGTGGGAATGCTGCCGGGACAGTCACCTGCAGCTCCAAATTCACGGAATTGGGCTAAACGAACGCGACACATGATCGACAGCCTGTCTGTTACCGGCCGGGCGTCCCTACACTACATCTAGACCCGTAAGTGTAAGGCCTAAGTGGACGCTCGAAGTCGAGCGTTCGGCGGGGCGGGCAGCGAGGCGTCGCAGGCCGCTCGTAAACGTTTGCATTAGTTTGACATGCAAGCCATACGCCCCGCCCCGCTATACGTCCATCTCCAGTGTCCACTCAGGCCTTATCTTTTAATTTTCGGGGGCCCTTACACTTCGACCCATAAGGATCTTTTGTGTAGTTGCCCCCTAAGGAAAGATTCGTCAGTTACTCAAGCGCTTTTTTGACCACCTCCATGTGCCTGATGATGCAGCTTATGTGTAGCCTTTGAATTCCTTTGGTTCCAGATAGCCTGCTCCAAAGTTCTTCATTCTTTGTCTGGCGAGGGCGTGACATTCGTGTGAACATGAAATTAGGTGTGTTATTGTCTCTTCCTCTTCGCCACACATTCGACAATCGGTGTTGTCGGAGTGTCCCATCCTGGCCAAAACTCCTTTGACCCCGTAATGGCCCGTAAACACCCCTGTTATTAGTTTGGAGTTGTCTCTTGCTAAGTTGTCATAGCTTTTTGCTCCAACCGGAGTCTACTTCTTGTATAAAGAGCTTTGAGTGCTTTAGACCCGTCAGACTGTCCCATTATTTTTAGTGTCTTGTCTTAGTGTGATTTTTGACAGCCGTTATAATGGTTCCCTGTGAGAGCCCCACGAATGGTTCCGGACCTATATGGATACTTACAGATCTGGCTCTGGCAAGTTCATCTGCATTTTCATTGCCTATGAATCCCACGTGCCCTGGGATCCATGACAGTCGCACTTTGTTTTGCCTTCCACTCAGGCGTTACAGTAGCAGCTAACTTCTTAAAAGTAATCCTGCCCATTTTAGCAACAATTTTTTGACAGGTCAAGATTGCATTTACCTTGGCAAGTTTAGATTTGTAAGTGGCTAAAATTTTTTGGCGAGGAATTATCCGGATCTCATGGATCGAGACTGTCACTTTTTGTACCCAACGCGTAGTTGGTTTCTTCGGCCATCGAAGCAGAACAGGACTATATAGTCATAAGAAGCTCATGATCACTGGCAGCGTGGCAAGGAAGCCTAGGGATGGACGTATGGCCACGCGTTGGGCAGACAGAATAATGTCAGTAACAAAAGCTATATTATAGGCTAGCATACACCGGGCCCAAGAAAGAGCGGCTTGGAGAGCACTGGTGACAAGTGTCCAGTGTCCACAGTCATCACGTCCCTCAGCCATGAGGTTACGACAATAAAGAAGAGAAAGGCTAAACTGGTTACATTCAGCTTTGGACTCGTTCTAGGTAAGCTAGCTATTGAAACAACACCGTACAGGGCTGGCGGAGGCTCAAAGCACACAAAGGCTTCGACTATATTGGACTAGTATATATAATACAGATAATTCAATAAAAGATGGTGCATTTGCTCTTTGTTACTTTTGGTTATGGGAATTTTATTATAAGTCTATCGCGTGAGGAACGCATGGAATGCGTGAAGGTTGGGCTGCAGCCGCGCGCATCAGTTGATTCTTTCGCACTCAAAGGTCTTTCAGTTTATATTTCTGTCCCACTCTTAATGCCTGCGGTTGGGTAACGTCGGTGCGACCCGCTACAGCCGTCGCAGCCTAGCGGCGGACACGGCCACTCATACCTCCCGCCCGGGAGGTATCGAAAGACATCCAGTCCGATGCTGGCGGTCAATGACACTGTGCGAGCGAGTGAGAAATATGCACGTGTAATAGAGATAGGAACAGGCGGGTAATTGTACGAAATTCCTCGTGCTAAAACGCCCTTTCTTCAAATATTAGTATAATTGCGAGTAAGTAGACGTCGCCTAGAGTCAAAATGTGTAACATAATCAAATACAAGTAATTTTAAATTTAAACTATACCTCGAATAAATAAAATAGCACCATAAACTTGGAGGATTTAACAACTGGAGACTTTAAGAGTTTATCCCACGATCGAAAAGCTCGGCTAATGGTCATATGTATTGTATGGATTGACGTTTATCTGACATGGCTATTTGTACGTTACATACAAATAGCCATACAATACATATGACCATTGGCCGAGCTTTTCGACTGAGGGGTTAGCTAGGAGTAGGAGTAGGGGGTGTTAGTTTAGTTTAGTGTAATATATATTAATTAATAATTAATACTACTGGCCTTAGCGTCTATTTCAGACGATCTATGGTGCAATGTCCAGAGACATTGCACCGCCTGGGACGGAGTTAAGGAAAACGCAGGGATGCCCAGCACCTGCGCCACCCTCTCGACCTCACTGGTCGGACCTAAAGGAAAGGCAAGCCAATACGTGTGAAGCCAGGTTGGCTGCAGGAGTCTACCGCACATTTCAGGTCCCGTCCCGGGTTTGATAATTAATAATTGTAATAATTTGACGTGCCCCTCCCCCGCAAAAATTGGCGGACTGTTTTGTACAGAAAATTACAGTTGTTAAATCGTCCAAGACCATAAAACTATCACTGGTGTATAATCCAAGCTCCACCGAGCCAATCCGTTGAATGAAACAACCGAAGATCAATATAAACATTCATTGAATTCGTGTATTTGTATACACCAATCAATAAATATAGTAACAAAATGCATATACAATTTCCGTGTCGTCGAGTGTAAAAAGTGAAAAATATGTAAATGTGAAGCGACCGCGCTGTTATAAGCTGTCTCGTGAACGCTCCATTTGTAAATGAAAGAGCATTGACAAGTTCCAATAAAGCGATAAACGTGTACACTGCAGACGTAGTTACAGCAACACATATACATAGGTATGTATACATACATGCATAATTATGTATACTAGAACAGGCAGCATCAATAGTAGCGGCTGAAACAACGCAACAAAAGTATCTGCCACCCTGAAAGCAAAACTCATTTATGCTACTTGGTTTGTATGAATAAGTGACAATTAAAAAAAACTATAATTCTCTAGGAAGTTATAGCTTTTTTCCGCAATCCATAACTCCCGTGGGAACAAAATAGGCCTTTGTCCTTCAGTACAAAATATACCTTGTGTATCTTCCTTGGGATCACAAATTATAATATAGATTCCCTAAACACGTTTCCGAGACTCGCATCAAATTGGCAATGGATCCAATCTCGCAGCTCGCAGGCTTATTGCTTAATTAATAGCGGCAATTAATGTTATACGACTATTAACGGACCCGCGGGACTATACGCAAACACGCGTTTACATCACAGGTAAATTGAGTGATTCTGAGGCGGTTAGAATAAACATGAAATGAACTCTAAGACGCCAATTAAAATTTACATTGTGACATCAAATAGCATTTTATATAATCTTGATATAATACAGGGGTTTGTCAGTCGAGTACTGTGAAAAGCTTGATTATATCACTATTGTATATAATACTTTTTCTACGAGTCATCTATAGTAATACTTTTTTTGCTATAAAACCTAAATAATTAATATAAAATTGGTAAGTATCTCAGGAGACAAAAATGTAGTACAAAATACATAAACGCGCGACTCCCACCCCGCGCCCCTTTAGTCTTTTTTATAGGAGCGCGGCGGCACGTGAAATTGGTAAGTGGAGACAAAAATGTAGTACAAAATACATAAACGCGCGACTCCCACCCCGCGCCCCTTTAGTCTTTTTTATAGGAGCGCGGCGGCACGTGAAATTGGTAAGTGGAGACAAAAATGTAGTACAAAATGCATAAACGCGCGACTCCCGCCCCGCGCCCCTTTAGTCTTTTTTATAGCAGCGCGGCGACACGTGATTGGTCAATTTAAAAAAAAATTATTTATTTTATTTATTTAAAATATGTTTACACGACATTACAGAAATCTAATGCGTCATGCAACCAAGATCAAACATGTTAACAACAGCATATAATAAAAAGAAGATACAATAACATTGTACACAAAATGTATTTATTTCATCACACTACATATATGACTGATGTATATACACTACATATATGACTACAGACTATCGAAATGAATCTTATAGTTGAGTTGGGAGCTCATATATGAAAAGTACGCTATTATAATAGCGTTTAGTATACGAAATCTAAATCATGTCGATCGCCCGTAGGTACAGTGGGCTGCGAAATTGTATGGTGAAATTATGAATGAATTCATTGATAAAGTCGCCATGCACTTTTACGGCTGATGGTAGGTCTCGATTGCGCATGACGTGTACGCACAAGTGCGAGCGATATACACGCGCGACAGACATGTTTTAGATATCATTCTGATGTCACAATGAATGAATTGAATTGAATTTTAAGACCTTACGTTAGACTTACATTAAAAAACAAAAATAATGTTTTTTTTTCACTTTGACACCTGCTTTCGACAATATTTTGTAGGACATCAATACGACAGTGGTATAAAAATGGGTCATACACATTTTTTAGCAAACTCGTTCGCATCATTGCTGTAGACGTTGCAAAGTTAAGGGAACCAAGAAGCTAATTTTTACACGGCACCTTTACAGGCGGGATCATTTTTTTAGTACTTGAGACTCAAATAACAAAAACGGGATATCTACACACATACATACATATAATCACGCCTATTTCCCGGAGGGGTAGGCAGAGAGCATGGATTTCCACTTGCTACGATCCTGACATATTTACCTCTCGCTTTCTTCACTTTTATAACTTTCCTCATACAAGCTCGTCGGTTTAGGGTGCTCTTGACCTGGCCTTTCTTCAGGATTTCCCCGATTTGATCAGAGAAAGTCCGCCGAGGTCTACCCCTTCCCTCCCTCTTCTACTTCTCCCTTATACACTCTCTTTGTTAACCTTCTTTCACTCATTCTTTCCACGTGTCCAAACCATCTCAACATACCTTTTTCAACTTTTGTCACTACATCTTCGTTCAGTCTATACTTTTGCCTTATCACACTGTTCTTAATTCTATCTTATAATTTCACACCACACACACTTCTCAACGCTCTCATTTCCACTGCATTGACTTGACTCTGATACCTCTTGCCTCTTCTGCCATACCCAACCTTCGCTACGGGATATCTATGTACCCTTCATTGTATTGTCCACAGAAGTGATCTTTTTCATAAGGTGTTCGGACTCGTTCGCGTCTTTCCTGTGGACATCGCAAAGTTAAGGGAACCTAAAGCCAATTTTTACGCGGTACCTTTACAGGTGGGATACTTTTTTCAAGACCTGAGACTCAAATAAGTAATTAAACAAAATTAAGGTTTACTTTACATTTGACATTTCCACTTGTCTTCTTCAATTCCAAGTAATGGCTTCTTTCCTAAACATGTATATAAAACTATGCATATAGGTATCTTTTTAAATAGCAGAGATATAAGCCACCGCGTTATAAGTCTTTCCGTTACATCTGATGGTTTTTGATCCGATCCGACTCATTTTGGTTTTTCAAGAAGTTTCAAAGAAGTCAAAAACAACATTGTTAAAAATATTGTGTGATATACGGAACCCTCGAAACGCGAGTCCGACTCGCATTTGGCCGGTTTTGTTTAAAGGTCGCAACAACTCCAAATAAAGTATTTAGAAACCGTTATGCATTTATGACTATATTAAATCCGATTGTTTATAATGGATATAATACACTCATGAAAGTGCGATTCATGAGTGTTATCCTGACATAATTGCTGCAACGTGCTGAATGAAAAGAAAAACAACAAAATCACTCAAAAGATATGGGAAACGGGCCAATTTATATGGATAGTTCTTTTCAACTTCAGGCAAACCTACACATAAAATCCTAAGCATCGTTCTAAAAATATATTATCTGTGTAATAAGGTTTATCTTTACAAGCAATTAGAGGCTTATTTGATGCCATTGATAGTTAACGGGCTAATCGGAGCAATCAATATGGTGATTGACTGAATAATTATTAGTAGTCGGAAGCCAAATTGTGTTTTCAATGCTTCTTGTTCGTAACTCTATTAATTTGTCACAGAATTGGCTAATGAGCCATGAGCCCTCTAGTAATGAATTGGCTGAACGTTAATTAGAATTGACCATTAACTACTAAAAATTCATTCAATTTGTAAATATGAAAGGAGGTAAGGAATACAATCTCCGTGTACTAAAAAGTGACTGTCAAAAGACCTTGAATAGGTGGTGCTACAACACCTAGAATATTTGAAGAAAAAATTCAAATCATAGACAGCGTACTGCACTCCGTTAATAACGCCTAGGTTCTTGGCTACTCTAGCGCTACCCTGGAGAGATTTGGAACTATTATTTATAGCTGACAGCTGGACACTTGCAACAGTTCTGCCTATGGAGATTGTATTCCTTACCTCCACCTTCCATAGTAGTAAACCACGATTGTCAAGCACGTGAGATTGTTGACTATGGAGTTTACATACATACATATAATCACGCTTATTTCCCGGAGGGGTAGGCAGAAACCACGGATTTCCACTTTCCACGCTCCTGACATACCTAACTCTTTCCCTTCCTTCACTTTCATGACATTCCTCATACACGCTCGCCGGTTTAGGGTGCTCTTGACCTGGCCTTTCTTCACGAGTTCCCCGATTTACAACCACGATTATTAAACGTCGTTTTATTTTGATTGATCATTTTGAATTTTGTTAAGATATAGGAAGTAAACGAGCGGACGAATAGCCTGGTGGTAAGCGATTAGCGTCACCCATGGACACCAACAACACCAGCGCGATTGTAAGTGCATTACTGGCCTTTTAGTACAGGCAAGAATTTTCCGAAGAAACACACAGTTGAGGACTGCCTGTCAGTATTTATATGTGGGTAGATTAAGATGTAGGGTAGGTTGCAGCGGCATGCGAGAAAATAATAAATCAGTCTATACTCAGCTATGGTGGTTTCATTATACAATTCATAACACTTTACATGGCGCAGCCGGAAAAAAGACTTATATAATGTAAAATTATAGATAAAGTGTAAAAACTCTGTTCGGTTATAAGTAAACTTGTGTGTCGTTATTAATAAATAAGTATTGTGAAAGTGAGGATCGTTTATCGCCACAATGGAGTCAGTGCTGCATCCGCCATTACCGTTCAAATTTGAGAACAATTTAGTGAACGTTACTTCGGGAAATTTATGCAAAGAATGGGATAAATGGAAAAAAGCCTTTTTAATTTATTACGAAGCTTGTGAAATCGCGAAAAAACCACAAAAGGTTCAAATTAACATTTTACTGCATATAATAGGTGATAAGTGCCGCGAGGTATATGACCAGTTTAGCGAAGAGTCAAAAACTGTAGATGAGTTGTTAAAGAAGTTTGACGAATTTTTTGAACCCAAAAAGAACCTCGCCGTAGAGAGACACAAATTCTTCACACGGAACCAGCAGGAGTTCGAATCTATTGAACAGTATGTCTTTGAATTAAATGTGATGGCGGCAAAGTGTGAGTTTAAAGATCTGTGCAGTGACCTCGTGAGGGATCGGTTAATATGCGGTATTCAGGAGACAAGCTTGCGGGAACGACTTCTACGAGAAAGTGACTTGACGCTGCAAAAAGCTATAGAAATATGTAGGCTAGCCGAAATATCCCGTGCTCAAGCTGGTCACATAAAGCAGGACAATGTGGAACATCATGTGCATGAAATCAAAACTAAGCAAAAAATAGCGATGGAACGTCAAGGTCAACCGAGCTGTTGTTATAGACAAGAACATGAGGATACAGAGGATAAGGCGGTGCATGCGGTCAGCGCGAACAATCGCGGGCGCCGCCGCCGTGGATCGTGGCGCGGAGGGCGCCCCGGACAGGCACACGCAGCTCCCGGGCACGACAACCTGCCAGCGGCGCGCGGCAATTGGCAGCGGTCGTCACAAACCAACAGGACTGGCGGCCATAGCTGTTCGAGATGTGGGTCTACACATAAAAGATTCCAGTGTCCAGCATTTGGTCAGCTGTGTGACAGGTGCCATGGACGAAATCACTACTCGAGAATGTGTCGCGTGTATGAAATAAGAGGGGAATCCACCGATGAGGTAAATAATAAATTTAATAATGATAATGAGTGGTCTGTAACTGTATCCATTAACAATAAGAATATTATGTTTGAACTGGACACGGGAGCTGAGGTAAATGTTTTGCCAGAAAGGTACTTAAAAATATTAGGAATAGATAGGCATTCCCTTAGTACAACCGCGGTAAAAATATATGGTTATTCACAAGACTTGATACCCATTGCGGGTAAATGTAATCTAAAAGTTGTGTATAAAAATAATACTTACATTTTGGAGTTTATTGTAGCTGAGCTCAAGTCAAGTCCAATAATTGGTAGATACTCTTGTAGAGAAATGTGCTTAGTACAAAGAGTCCATGAGCTGTCTATAGGTAGGTCAAATAACGCCACCTCTGTATTGGATGAGTACCCCGACGTTTTTGACGGTATGGGGTGTCTACCAGGAGAATACAAAATACAATTACAAGACCATGCTCAACCGGTTATTCATGCCCCTAGAAAATTGCCAATTGTGCTAGTAGAACAGGTTAAAAATAAATTGAAAGAAATGCAGGATCAAGGCATCATCGCAAAAGTTGAAGGACCCACCGACTGGGTAAATAGCATGACTGTTGTTAAAAAACCGAACGGAGACCTGCGAATATGCCTTGACCCGAAGGATTTAAATAAAGTAATTAAGCGAGAGCATTTTAAATTGCCCACTTTAGATGAAATAACTTCAAGTCTAGCGGGGGCAAAGTACTTTAGCACTCTTGATGCCAAGCAAGGTTTTTGGCAAGTTAAGTTGAGCCAAGCTAGTAGTGACCTTTGCACTTTTAATTCCGCCTTTGGTAGGTACAAATTCCTACGCATGCCGTATGGAATTTCCTCCGCGTCTGAAATCTTCCATAGGAAATTATATGAACATTTTGACGACATAGAAGGAGTAAAATTATTCATAGATGATCTGTTAATTTATGCCGATACTAAAGCATTACATGACATTAGACTAAGGAAAGTGTTACAAAGGTGTAGGGAAATAAATATAAAACTAAACAAAGAAAAGTGCAAAATAGGCTTATCAGAGATAAAATACTTGGGCCATAAGATTACGCAACACGGAGTGAGTCCCGATGACTCACGCACTAGTGCTATAATGAACATGCCTACTCCTGCGAGTGTCAAGGACTTGGAGAGGTTTCTCGGATTAATCACATATGTAGGCAACTTTATACCTAACCTCTCAGAAAAAACTTATGTATTACGCGAGTTATTAAAGAAAGACGTACACTGGCACTGGGAACCAAGGCATGATAATTGTTTTAATGCTTTAAAAAAATGCTTATGTAGTCCTCCAGTTCTGCAATATTATGATGTTAAAAAACCGGTGACGATTTCAGTAGACGCGAGTAAGAACGGACTAGGTGGATGCTTACTTCAAAATGGTTTACCCGTTTGTTATGTATCTAAATCTCTGACAAAAACAGAACAAGCCTACGCACAGATCGAAAAGGAATTATACGCCTGTGTTTTCGCTTGTGAAAAGTTTTATACATACATATATGGAAAAAATGATGTTACAATCGAAACTGATCATAAACCATTAGTAAGCATAATTAAAAAACCGTTAGTTAATACGCCCGCTCGATTACAGAGGATGTTGCTAAGATTACAGCCGTACACTTTTAATTTAATATACAAGCCTGGTAGATACTTATATATAGCCAATGCGTTATCTCGTGCGGTGCAGGCCGGCGCGGGCGGCGATGACAACACACGGGCGAGCGACCTCGACGTGCGCGCGCAGGTGTGCGCCATCTCGGCAAGCAACCCGCTCACTGATACGCACTTCTTACAAATACAAAAATGCACGCAAGATGATGCTGAATTGAAAGAGCTAACTAAAACTATAAAAAGAGGATGGCCAGATCATAAAAAAGATGTTAGTGATACATTAAAACCCTATTATGCATATCAAAATGAATTATCAGTTGCTTATGGAATTGTTTGGAGGGGAGATCGTGTTGTCATACCTAAATGCATGCGATCAGAAATGATGAAACGCGCACATAGTAGCCACTTAGGAATAGAAAAATGTAAACTAAGAGCGCGCGATATCATGTTTTGGCCCCATATGAACTCACAGTTGCAAGATTACCTTTCGCATTGTCAAGCTTGTTTGACATTTAGAAAACAAAACGTCAAGCAAACATTAATGCAGCACGAACCTCCAAACAGAGCCTGGTTAAAATTAGGCATAGATATATTTCATTTTAATGGGAAATCTTATCTGATAGTAATTGACTACTATAGCAAATTTGTAGAAGTAGTCAAGGTCAAATCTATTTGTTCTGGTGTTGTCATTAAAAAATTAAAAGAAATATTTAGACGTCAAGGCATACCGGAAGTGATAATTTCGGATAATGGGCCTGAGTTTGCTTCATCTGAATTTAAAACATTTTCTAAAGAGTGGTTTTTCCAACATGTTACCTCCTCCCCCCACTACCACCAGTCAAATGGTCAGGTGGAGCGAGCAGTTCAAATCATCAAAAAAATGTTAAAGAAAACCACATTCAATCAATCTGATTTTAACATAGCTTTGTTAGAATATTTAAATACCCCGCTTGACAATAATTTGCCTTCACCTGCTGAACTATTGAATAACAGGAAACTGCGTAGTTTTTTACCATGTTCTCCAAGATTACTAGCTCCTAAAATCCCGCGAAATGTCGAACAGTACCTAAAACTGCGTCAAAGTAAACAAAAACATTATTACGATAAAGGTGCTAAGCACCTGCGAGAATTCCAAGTAGGTGATAAGGTTAAGGTAAGAATAAACAATGAATGGCAAAACGGAACTGTACATGGTATTGTAGGGCCGCGGTCATATCTTATAAAAATGATGTCTGGTAGAATTCTAAGACGTAATCGTAGACAGCTGATCGCTGACTCACCACAGCGCTCAGATCAACCTGCAATATGTACCTATGACGATATAAATATAACGGTGCCATGTGCGTCGCAGCCTACCATCAGCTCCCGGGGTCTTAGTCCTAACCGCGAGCAAATGAATTCCGCAAATAATACTAATTATTATGTTACTCGCTTTGGCAGGATGGTGAGACCTCCTGATCGGTGGACCTACCCTGTACCTGAACCTCGTCGCAACTAGATTAAGTACCTATTCAGATGGTAAACAATGAAAATTATGTTCGCATGATTAAGATGAAAAGAATAAAGTGTAGTCTTTGTGATTAAATTAGAAAACAGCGTAAATAAAAAAAAAAAAGTTTAAACTAAATGTGATAAAAATAATAAGCACAATTATTCGTATATGATTTTATAAATGTGGAATGAATTTAAATTTAGATAGATACCTACACTTGCATGTGTAAGTTTATTTCTTATCTTGTATAAAAAAAAAAAAAAAAATATATACATATAAATAAATACATGCATAAAATTAATTTAATTAATGTATTATTCAAAGGAAGGAGATGGTATGAATAATGAAAATAATAATAGGAAAATACCTAAGTATATGTAATTTGCACGCTCTATAGTGTGTAAGTATATTCACTCTCACTCTTAAGTCTGTGTAATTGTTTTCTTTGTTTTTTCAAAGGGGAGTTGTCAGTATTTATATGTGGGTAGATTAAGATGTAGGGTAGGTTGCAGCGGCATGCGAGAAAATAATAAATCAGTCTATACTCAGCTATGGTGGTTTCATTATACAATTCATAACACTTTACACTGCCAACCATGTAAGTGCATTTCAAGCCTTTTAGTACAGGCAAGAATTTTCTGGAGAAACGTTCATTTTCATTTTTCAACCATGTAAGTGGTCTTTTATGGCAAACTCCCTTTGTTATCGGCTTTTATACTCCTATATATTATGTATAGTTAGGTTGTTCTGCAATAAAGAACATAAACCACAATAATGACGCCACATGCGACGCAGTTCGCCACAACCCGTATTTACTTCCGATTAGGGTTTTATTAGCACTAAATGAAGGCAAATGGACCAATTAACTAAACCTAAAAGTCCTAAAACCTACAGGGAAATATGATCTTAGCGCCATAGGTATTTGTGTCTCAAATATCAAAAGCTACATAAGCGCCGGAAAACCCGAAAGAACTTTTGCCTTGTTGTGCCTTAAAACATTGTTGGTAACCACAATTTCATTACGCAACAACTATATACCCTAGCACCGTCCCTTGCGTTACGCTAATCCCTAAATCTTAGTACCAGAAAGGCATAAGTATCAGGAGTTTTTTTGCGACACAAGCCTTTTAGTTCCAGGTTATTGTGTGCGTCGTGTGTAAGCACAGATAAACGAACTAGGGGCTTGTGTTTACGATAAATATGGATAGAAGGCTTAACTGAGAATTACGGCGTGCCTAGCCGTAATTGCGTAGTATACACTATACTGGCCTGAGATATATGTAATATAGACGGTAAAAATGGGAGCGTTGACCATGATTTTTATTGGTAAATTACTTACTTTACCTTACCTTATAGAGATAAAGTGAGAGAGTTGTTTCCGGACGAGGGTAATAAAGTGTAAATATGCTAACTGATATTTCCTTTAAAAATGCTAACATAATTTTTTTGTCTTTCATTGAACAGGAAGGCAAATTCACGGACGATAATTGTAATTTTACAATTTTCACACTTTTTAAGAATTTTAAATTCCAATATTAATTTTAAAGGTTCTGTGTACCTCATGTAAATAAACTAGTCTAATGATTATAGTTGTATATCATAAAGAAGTCAAACCTAACCTACAGACATCATGAATAGTGATCAATCCTAAAATGACATTTCATTAAATGATCAAAATCTATGATCTAGTCACGAGTCGTCATAGGTGTTTACTTCCACAAAAGGTATAAACCAACAATTTAAACAACCTTAAACATTGGGTCCCGTGTAATAAAAACCCTCTTAGATCTAGGTGTAAAACCGCCATCTTAACGTGACCACCGTTTTATGTCTGAAATATTAGCTTTCCATACGTTTACTTACCACTTTACTTTTACCGGTGGCGAACTATAGAACTAACCTAATTCGCTTATAATCTAAGAGAACTATAAAGGTACGTACGCCCCCAAAAACGGCAAATATAAATTTGTCCTTCGTATAGGACGGTCGTAAAATGTTTTCCTTTTTTTACCTACTTTACTTTATGGAGCTCACTTGCCTGCTAATGATATATTTTTCTTAGCTGTGAAGTTTTGATACTAAAAGAAAATAAATAACAAAATACATTTCAAGTACATCAAAATTTAATAATTGTTTTTATGTACATTACTAACAAAATATGGATCCCTGGTCTGAAATATAGATTATAATAATAATCTTATGTTTGTGATGATTTCGTTAACGCACACCCTCTGGCGCCAACGTGAAAACGAATATGTTAAAAAAAACGACGCTTGATAAATAGTTTGAAGTTGAATCGTATGTAAATAACTAAAGTTTAGTTAAAATAATACGGTAACCTGTTGCGTAATAAACGCCGGCCGATCAGAAATAATGGGAAGAGGCACAGAAAGAAGAAGAAGATTTTCATTTTATAATCTATTTTATATCGACAACTCAATGGCCAATGCAACTATTGTATTTTCTCAGCAACCTTCCATATTCAGTCGTTTCAAACAATTTTATAAAATGTAAGCTATTTACGGAAATGGAGCTGGGCTGTTCAAACCGTTCAAAGCGGTTAACACTACTGTTAAACCAGTATAACATTACCTTTGAGCGTTATTGTTTCATATTTCAGTAATATCTAAATTTCTTATTCTAAGATACTTAAGTAATATTTCGATTTGTGTGACTCCCAAATCTGGGGTCAGCTTAAAAAAGTGGGTAAGTAGGACGGGCGCACGCGATGAAGCAAAAGTGATTTAGCTCGCGAAATATTTGAAAAAATTGATGAAGCCCTCCACATATTAGACAAAAAAATATTATTCATAGTCGAATACAAAACCTTTGCGAATAGAAAGGCTGGCCTTTCCACTTCAGTTTCCGGGGAGCTCCTAGCGGGATTGGCTTGAGATGAAATCGACCTCTAACATCCCGATTGCTACGATTGTTATGTAACTTACTTATTTAATGTGTTTCCACTCGCCTTCCCTTGGTTTCTGATAACCGTTTTGATAAACTGATATGAAAGTTTTTTTATTAAATCGTAATAAGAACGCAGTAAGGTAAAATGAGTTCGGTCTGACTGACTAAGTCAGGTTGTTATGTAGTTCAAGTTTCAAAGTTTTATTACATTTTTCTTACTGATAATAATAAAGTAAGAACTTGAAATATGTCTGTTTTTATTATTGGAGTATGATATATATTATTATTGGAGTATGTAGTTTTGTCAATAAGGACATCTGGGGTAAGAAAAGTTTATTTTGCTCGGGACAGATCGGTTCTTTTCTTGTGTCGGTTTCGATATGATAGTATTTTTCCGGGGGAGGGGTGTTAACCCGTCACACAACCCCCGTAATGCTGGAGGACCACACCCTACGTTGGTTAGCGAGTCCATTGGACTTAGCAAAGTAGTGTAGCTAGGCTGTATTCCCGACCGGGACAAGAGGAACCGTATGAGGATTCCCTACAAATACTTCTCTTGTTCCAATGTTTCTCTTACTCTATCTAACCTCAGTTGAAGTTTTGTTGTTTAATGTATGTACACCTTTCTTTTCCAGCATTTCGGAATAACGTTTCCATATTGCGGGAACTCAAGATTTCTTCACGGCAGTCCTCCGAATGTCTACGCAGAGTCCTTGAATACTTCAGTCATATTGCAAGAAAAAACGGTGGCAACCTCGAAGACTCATTGTGACCGGCAAAGTAGATGGGGAAAGGCCTGGACGCGGAAGCAGTCCAATACGTTGGTCTGACCAGATCCGCACCGCTCTTGACTCCACAGTTTACGTGGCTCTCCACACCGCCAGAGACAAAAACAGAAGGAGAAAGATCATAAGAGAGAAAGTGATACAAACGGGAGACCACGACCCTCATGTGGAGGAATACGACGCAAAGAGGACACTTTTCTTTGATGACCAGGATAAAAAAAGTTTAGATCTTAAAATACAAGTAGCTTGCTTAATTATTAGCACACTTACTTTATAAACATGCAAATGCCAGTCTTCTCCATAGCCCTTGATATGCCCTTCCACGAGGCAAGCATGGAGTACTTCTGCTTTGCCGTCAGCGGCAGCCGCGGGTCGGTCGCCGGCGGCGGCCCGTCCGCGATTGCCGGCGCAGCAGCCCCCGTGCCTCTCCTCTCCGAGGCAGCCAATTTACCCAACTGGCAACCCATCGCTCACTAACACTGACACATCACCAAAAGAAAACCAAAACACTGAAAACACTGCACTGCTAAAACTGCATTTATAACACCATCAGTCA
This sequence comes from Cydia pomonella, assembly GCF_033807575.1. Classification (NCBI taxonomy): domain Eukaryota; kingdom Metazoa; phylum Arthropoda; class Insecta; order Lepidoptera; family Tortricidae; genus Cydia; species Cydia pomonella. The sequence goes on along the minus strand of NC_084717.1, from coordinate 2,868,497 downwards.
CTGTTTGGTTTTTAGGAATGCCTTTTGGATTCACAATATTACCACGTATCCAATCATTTTGTTTTGTGCGAGAGCGTTTTGCTATCTGAGTTGTCTTCGTTCATTCATAGCGATGGTTTCGTTATCGCGCTGTTATCTAATCGGGCATTCCGAAGGCGGCAATCTGTAAAAAATAAAACCATCCGTAAATAACGTATGAGTGACATCAGTACTTCTTTGGTAGCTCAGAAGTCAGAATATAATCAAGATAGGTATATGTTTGTCGAAATTTTGTCAGAAAGGAAATTAGAATCTGTTTGCATTTCTATTTTGCGTCTCGAAAATAATGCTTAATTCCTTCAATTCAAGTAAATGGATTCAAGTAAATATTCTTTATTGCACCAATAATTATACATTTGACATACATGTAAAACTATAAATAAATTAATGGATTTATTCAATAAATAGTCATACTCAATCATAATTCAGCCTATATACGTCCCACTGCTGGGCACAGGCCTCCTCTGATACCCGAGAGGCCTCGGGCTATAGTCCCCGCGCTAGCCCAAGCATTGGGGACTTCACATACGCCTTTCAATTTCTTTGCAGATGTATGCAGGTTTCCTCACGATGTTTTACTTCACCGAAAAGCTAGTGGTAAATTTCAAATGATATTTAAATAAATAAATAAATATGAAAATAAATATTATAGGGACATTCTTACACAAATTGACTAAGCCCCACGGTAAGCCAAAAAGGCTTGTGTTGTGGGTAATTTAATTTAGAATTAAATATTTTATCATACAATATTTGTGTGAGGTTATTCTATAATAATACTAGAGAAGTCTTATATCTCGGCACGACAGAATCGTAACATCACTTGAGTAATATAATTCTCCGCTTAGTCCCATTTGAATCGGTAGGTACTAAATCTACGTCGTATCTTATCAGCATGAAGGTCCCTAGCTTATCCCAAACCGGAGACAATTAAATATTTAAGACTGTCTATCACGCATCAAAATCTTGTTCTAGGGGTCATTAAATTTAATAGCTATCACGTAATGGAGGAGAGTTTTAAAGAATTTATCGGGCCATTCTCCCGGTACCGTTTAGCAAGTTACGTTCAATACTGCTGGCACGTACAGGGAAACTACACACAGAACACTGGCTGAACCAGACTAGATGTAGACGGGCCAAACATGCCATGCGTGGCATCAACAGAAAGCTCACAAGGGCGCTCCTGCAACTAGGGTTCGACTGAATATGGTAATAAGCACTATCATAACAGGTCATGGACTATTTAACAAACATCTTTTTATAACAGGTGTTACAGACAGTCCCCTATGCCGAAGATCCATGGAGACACAGAAGGAACAGTCTCTCACGTGTTGCTGGTATGCAGCGGAGCGTGGCTCCATACAGGGCTAATCATCTCGAATCCCCGAGAGACCTCCACAGAGACCTGTGATCCCTACAAATTTAATACGGGAGCGTGAGCGCTTATTTCAGTTGCGCCCATATTTACGACATTTCTAATATTCGTGTAAATTAAAAATATTTACAAATATTAAGCTTTAGGAGTGTACCCAGGCTGTTTTAGTTTAAAATTATGTAGAATACAATTTAGTTTCGCTGCTCAAATCAAAGCATTTTACAAGTAAAATTGCACCTATGAGTGGTGACCTCGTGCTCTTCGTAAACGCTTCATAATGCGTTTTGCATTATGCATAAGTCAAAGCGGTTTACAAAACATATACAATTGAGTTGAGATGACAAATATACTCGTAAAAGTGAAATTCAACTATGTATGAAGACTACCAATCTATATCCCATAACTGTCTCTGCTGAAACTCTATGTAACCAGAGATTTGCGGTTTCGTCTAACTAGTTCCCTGATTGCATCGCGCTTTGGTCAATTTGGAGCAACTTGATGTCTGAGCTCAGCTTGTATCAACCCTGTGTACAGTCGCCATCAGATATATCGGAGTGGCCGAGTTGCTCGAAAATATCTGAACACGCACTCTAACACCTTGACGATAGAGGCGTCTTCAGATATTTGTGACTACTTTGGCTGCTCCGATATATCTGACGGTGACAAGACTATGTATCGGGAAACTAAGTGTACGTAACGTAAAGTACGTGCGGTTACGTTAGGTTTATTATTTGTGTGATGAGCAAGGACATTTGTGCCTGAGTCATGGACGTTTTCTATGTATTAAAGTATTTAAATGTTATCACATATCGTTGTCTGAGTACCCACACCACAAGCCTTCTTGAGTTTACTGTAGGGCTTAGTCAAATTGTGTAAGTATATACTTTATTTATTTGTTTATTAATTTAATAGATTTTTGCACGCAGTCAAAATGCACACGGGTATAATATCTAGGATTACCAGCCTAAAAGCGGTTCAATAAGGTCCACATTATTAAGTGTGTTGACCCTTGCAGAATCCCATAATAATAACTTGGTATAGATCAAGTTATTATATAGAAATTTTTATCTATAACAAAAAGAAGTCATTTAATATCGCAAAAAACCACAATGTACAAAAAAAACGCACAATAAGCATAATAAGGTTTATGTAGAATAATGCTGTTTACTGTACCTATTTAAATATGTTAAAAATATTTACATCATGCGTCAATAGCACTAAAATATATCGAAGAATAATTTCTATTCTATTTAATATATTCATTAATTTAATTCTAAAATATCAATAGTGTACATTAATTAGCAAATGCTCCAATTCAAGCACGGCGCCACTGAAATGATTTAAATGCAATTTAATTTAATTCGTTTCAGTAGACTAATACGGCTTGTTAAATCGTATGCAGTGTTTAAATAGGTTAGCTATTTCATTCCGTTAACCATTCCAACCTCCTTATCACGGTTAAATATAGATATTTTTCTGTTTCAATTGGCCATTCCACTTGTCGTAAATTTGATCTCTTTTTGACACGCATTTTTTTGCGTGCATCTCGCACATCGTACTTAGTCCGAGTAATAACGTAATAATAAGAAAACCATCTTATTTTTTGATTGACAGTTGGACCCGAGATAAATAACTGAAAAAACTAAAATAAATCAAATCCAAATAAGCAAATATTGAGAAGAATATTGATTGATTAAGTGGATTTAGAAACGTTTTTTTGTTTCAATTAAAAAACACTTCAACGGACTAAAGTTCTTGTCATCCACGATGACGCGCAGATTTGTCAAATCTAACCTTTAATAACATGAAAATACGAGTCAAGCCACGCGTCTTCGTGAATGACACGATCAATAAGTAGGTAAGTAAAAAAAACTTCGGAACTTTTTAAGTATGAAGCTGTTATAAAAGTTAGATTCGTGTCAAACTTTGCGTGTTATACTTTGGAACTTTAATGCGAAGCCTGCTTGGAACTCTATGTTTATTGGAATATTAAATAGGTTAAACTGATTAAAGCATAATTCGCGTTGTAATGCTACACTTAACCCCTTTATTAATGACTTAGCAACTTCTTACAAAGCTCCGTTAAATTTAGTTTCTCTTTAACAAACATATATGTCAAAATGATGGATAGGGACAAACGATTACTAACCGTTTGTTAGATTTAACGATTGTTTATGAATAGTAACACTAAAAATATTTAGTTAGTTTAACAACACACAACCAGGTTGTAAGGCGTCACGGTAGACCTCGTCAGAGATGGCGGGACGAACTTGATGCCTTCGACAGAGACTGGTGGGAGACTTCCGAGGATAGGGACACGTGGAAGAATAAGAGGGAGGCCTTTGCCCAGCAGTGGGACAGTATGGGCTCATAATAATAATAATAATAACAACACACAAATACCAATATTTAATTTGCACTGGATTGCGTCTATTGGAAATTTCAAGCTATCGTACGAAACTTTCCCATGTTAAAAATTGATTCAGCTGGGGAAAGCTTTAGCTTTCACGCAATAGTTTTTAATTTATCATTTAAAAGGATTTCTATAATGACTATATCACCAGCCATATCATATTACGTGACTTGTACAACTATCAGTATGGAACATTTCATATTTATATTTTTGCAATGGTTTATGAGTATTATTTTGTACACCCAGCAAACGGCAGCGAATTACAAACGTTACACAGTTGGTTATTGTAATTAGTTTTAAAAAATCCTGTGTATAGTGTGTGTGTGTATCCTGTGTGTAGTAATAAAATATGTTCCTATTACTAACCAATCAAATCTAAACCTTATATTCAAACCATAGGGTCGATTGCTAGTTTTATTTTTGTCTTTTACGAGTATCCTGTAATCATTAGTTTCTCAATGCAATTGTGTTATTGTTAAACATTGTCATAATAAGTGCTTGTTTATTGCGTAACTTGTATTTTATAAGTTGTCTTTAAGTGAAATTTCTGCAATTTCTTAGACAATAAAGATTCTTTAAGCCGAATATCCTTTTCTGTTTTCATTGAAGTGATTAGTATAGTTGAAAAAAAAAAATTATTTACACCGATGATTGTTATCGCCAATGGCGCTTTTACGAATACAAAAGAGTAAAACACCAATAACACCCGGGTTTGCTTAAAATTTACTTGAGCTAAATTGCTTGATCCCATTTTCAAAAAGTAGAAATTTCTAAGTTATTCGTATTACATGGATGACACGTGCTTTGCCGCTCTTTTATCTTTTTTTATATATTTGTAAACATAAAGGGTTATAACTAATCGATGCAAATTCTATTTCGTCAACTATACCATAAGTAGGACGTGATCATTCAGAGACACAGCTGTATAGGTAAAAAACTTAAGTAAGCACCTGTTGTATGTAGTTGTGACGTGTTCGAATAGACAATACATGTTTAAAAGACACACACAAACGAAACAAATGTCTATTCGAACACGTCACAACTACATACAACAGGTGACTTAAGTTTTTTTACCTATACTCACCTGTGACTTATGTGAAATAGTAATTAATAATCAATAAATAAATCTACTTATAATATTCAATGCATAATACCTATACCAACTTTACCCGTACTCATGTTTCATTTTGCAAGAAATCTGTATAGAAAAGTATTTCAAGTCTAATAATTACGTCAATTGAACCTTTTTGGAGCTCGGGTCAAGTATTATTGAGACCTACAACTATTGAAGTCGAGTGTCCAATATCGCCTGCGGGCTGAAGATCTTTGAGACCAAAGACAAAGGAAAGTACTCGCCCTTTTAGATATTGGTTCGCAAAGTTTTGTCACAAAACCACTGGAGTGAGTCATGTCTTTGATATGCTTGACATGACTTTATTTACTTGACTTTATCAGCAGTATCACATTTTTGAAGACCTTTATAGTTGTTATCTTTATATCTATGTTGCCAGAAACAAGTGTTGAATTAATGTACACGTTTAACATTTGCTGCATTTTATTTGAGGCATACCTACTCTTGTTGGCAGAATTGGCGACGGAAACGGCTGCTAAGCTCAAGCACGCAAAGTACTCCACCTTAAAGATGAGGTGACGTAAGCAGGTGGCGTAGCAGTCGCTGTGGAAACTACTGGCCCCTGGGGTAATTAGACCCTGGAGCTTTTTAGGGATTAAGCAGGCGTTTTCGGGAGAAGGGTAATGACTGGTCCAACAAATTTCCATCGCTGGGTACGCTGCTAGTATAATGGAAACTGTTGTGCCAGGCTGAGTGCAGGGTGGGGATAGGCATTAGTTTATAGATATGTTGACGAAGCGTATTGCAGAAATGATGGTTTGTGTTATTGTTGATGTAGAATATAGATTATATTTGTGCAATGACGAAGCATGTGGCGGATTACTTCAGTGTTTGATTAATTGATTATGAGTAAATAAAATGTTATCTTTTAATAAATTAATTATTTATGTGATAGTCTGGCCAACAATGATTGATACAAGATTTTATCGCTGACTGCACTTTTGTTTCGACAGTCAACTAATAATCATCGAGACAATTCGAACAAACCCAAACACAATGAGTTTGCCTTGTTTTATCATGGAGTTACCATGGCCACCTCCGGTGTCCATCATCAAACCACCTTGATGGCACCATAATATTGCATTGTCACCCGACTTACATAAGTTTCAGGTCAATCGTACAATGGGAAGTGGATCTAATTTAGCTTGCGAGATTTGACCCGAAGATACATCGTTACATACATATACACAAACATTGCAAGTTAAATAAAAGCTTGTAAAAATGCGTAATTTATTCCAAAGGTTTATAAATAGAAATACTGAATTTCAGATATTTTTTAAATAGTTGTTAAAGTGTGTGGCCTGACTATTTTTATTGTAATTCACCAAAACTGCATAGTGCAAGTGCTATTTCTAGGTACCATAAATTTTCCATACAAAAATCGCAGTTGTGCGAAACCAAATTATATAATATTATATGCAAAATGGGCAAATAATGTAATTTGATGTTATAACTTTTATTGTTAACGTCGAAAGATACAACTGTTTTATCGTCATTGTACAGACATCGATTCGGTAATCATTCGAGCGTAAGTAATAGATGACTGCTGTTACTATTACCAATAGAACTCACTACAATTTCGCTTGCTTTTGGAACGAACTTCCTTATCGCACGGTACGGACCTGGCGGGCAGTTTTTATTTGAATTATGTATTACGAGTGCTCCACACCGCAGATGATACATTTTACAATACATACAATACAATACAAATACTCTTTATTGCACACCTTAATACAGAAAACAATACAAAGAATACAGCAACTCAGTTAGAGGTAAAAGCGACCTCTTCCCGACAATCTTTGGGTAGCGAAAATTGCCTATCGTTATAAAAAAAAAAAAAAAAAAACGAGAGAAATACACAATAGCTAAATGACTACTATTATGCAGTGAAGTGAAAAACTAATCTTGATCCGCGTTCAACCATGTTTTAATCAACACCCGGCCTTCCTTCGTGATTTTTAGTAAAGGCCAGTTATTTCGTTACCAACAGCAACTACCGAACAATGTCATGTTCTACAGCACACTTAAAAGTTACTACTGAACAAACACCTGACATTGGGAAAATCATTATAAATTTCATGGAGGTCATATTTTATAAAACTTTTTAACAAAAAATATAACCGACTTCAGAAATTACCAAAAGCGCCATACATGTACCTATAACATTTGAAGAGTTCCCTCGATTTCTCCAAGATCCCATCATCAGACCCCGACTTGGTGCCAACGGGACCATCTCGGGGTTATACCCGTTCGATTAAAAAAAAAATTTGAAAATCGGTTCACGATTCTCGGAGATATTGAGTAACATACATACAAAAAAAAACAGTCGAAACTCCTGCTTTTTTGAAGTCGGTTAAAAAGGAGAAGAATTCATCTCATGTTTCATGGTAAGGGCGATTGGCTCTCGAGTGACGGTGGAACATCGGACTCGCCGCGTCGTCGGCAACAGCCATTATTAATGTGTCCGACGGAATCAGTGGACGTAAGCGTGCAAGTAGCCAATTGGATAAAAATGTTTGCAAACATGATAATAACGACTCATTTGACGGTGATGACTACGTACTACGTGTATCTCTCCGCGTTTTTGGTATCTGACTGAAGTCTTGATAAGTATCAAAGTTAACTGACTAACGCTATAAGTACCCAAGCTGAATTGATAAGTTCCAATGATGTCTTGATAAGTTCCAAATATGTCTTGGTGTACCACAGATGTCGTGACAAGTACCAAGGGTGTCATGGTAAGGGTGATTGGCTATCGATTGACGATGGAGCGTCGGTTTCGGTGCGTCATCGGCACCAGCCATTATTAATGTGTCCGACGGAACCAATGGACGTAAGCATCTGAGTGGTAAATTTGGTAAAAATGTTTGCAAACATGATAATTACAGCACATAGCGCACTCATAAGCAATGAAACGGGTCAGTTTTCAAAACATTCGCCATTTTTAAATTTGTTGAACTGCTTTAATCTGTGATGAAAAGCTCCATTTAGACGGTACAAAAACTTGCATGCAATATTAAATTCATTGCTAATTACTGAGTACATTGACTTTAGTCGATCGAGTTAATAACGCAATGTAATAAAAATAGCATGTAAGTTCTTGAACCGTCCAAATTTGGCTTATCCATAATATATTGCAGTTCGTTACGGTACAATATATGAAATATTTATTCAGCCTACAATTTCGTCAGAGAGCCAAAATTCATGACAAACGTTAAAATATGCTAATTTGGTGCACAAAGGCCGTCGTCCACGGAGCGTCACACGGTTCATGTGCTAACCAAGTTTAACTGAATACGAATACAGTCACATGCAATAACAGCTCCCAGCTGCCAGAGCTCAACGAGGGGGGGATGTTAGGGTCGGCAACGCGCATGTAACTCCTCTGGAGTTGCAGGCGTACATAGGCTACGGAGAATGCTTACCATCAGGCGGGCCGTATGCTTGTTTGCCATCGACGTATTATAAAAAAACATTGACGGCATCATTAGTCTAGTCAATCGTGACCCTGCCTAGGAGCAGGTCCAGGGTTCGAATCTTTGTAAGGGATTTGTGTGTTTGTAACAAATATTTGTTCCTGAGTTTCACATCAGATAACCACGGGCGAAGACTGGACGCAAGCGACACAAATCAAGGCCATTCATACATTGCGCTCGACCAAATGTACCCGGTGTACACAGTACCCGGTGATAAATATTGCACATCGGTCTTTAGAAAGAGAATATGGGAGACAACGAGAGAGAAAAAGACAACGGTCTAGGAAGCTGAAATTCCGATGTGCAATATTATGAACGGCCTTCATTTGCTGGTCGCTGCACCACGCGCTGCTTGCGTCCAGTTCGCGTCCTAAGGATTTGTTTGAGCTGATTGTCAAAGAGGTTCAAAGAGATACAGCAGTATACTCCGGCAAACCGAATAATCGTGTGAGATGGCAGTCCGAGGCTCATCAGTATGAGCCTCGGGGACGCTGCAATCAGTCTTTGACTAGTTGTTTAATCGAATATAGTTGTTAAATAATCCGCTAGATGACGTTGCATGGCCCTGGAATACGCCAACAGGTTGTCTTTTGAGTTTTAATATATTTTTCCTCTGTCTCCCGTTGATCACAAACGCTGTAAAAAGTTTGAAACGTTGCGATGTATTTCAAATTAATTATATGCGTTTGAATAGTTTTATTTTATGGAAAACTAGTAAAGGGCAGCCAAGAAAACTCGGTAAAGAAAAAAAGTGTATCTGATAATCGTCAGAAGGAGGCCTCAAAAACTCGGTCAAGAAAAAAGTTTATGTGATAATTGTCAGAAAGATGATAATTATATGGTTAACCGTAACACTTAAGTGGTAACTGTTGTTTAATAAGTTTAGACGTACATCTCTGGAGCTAGTAAATGGGTCGACAAACTTTTAAAAAGAAGAGCTAAAAGCAGTAAATGACAAGTTTTAGGAATTTCAAAAACGTGTTTAACCTTTTGAGCGACTTGAAGAGCCGCAAGAACCGCAATAGGGTTGTTTCCAATTTTTTGAAACGCTTGTATTACGTTCTATATTAACTAAAAGTTGTCCTAAAATTAAACTTTTCTACTAAAAACGGCTTTAAATATGTTAAATTAACAAAATATATTTTGACAGATGCGTTCGCGCGCCCAAAACGCTCTTTGAAAATTGTGTGACGTCACAGTTTACGGTTTGACACATAACTACATACTCAGGTAATATAATAAATAAATAAAATTTTTATTGGCATTAAGGTAAGTACATTTTAGTGTTGAAGTCCCTGACTTCTGAGCTAGGTAAAAACCTGTGTTACAGAAGTCAGTGTCCTCTCCCAAACATAATAGTAACTATTAAGACATTAACCATTTTCATTTTAGACTTAAAGTAGATAATTAAGGCTTGTTTTAATATTATAAAACAAATGCCATTCTAATAAGAATACAATGCAATTTATTTTACATATATATTTTTTGTGTAGATGTGTGTGTGTGTGTGTGTGTGTGTGTGTGAGTAAATCAGGGTAAGATGCTTTCAGTTTGTACATAGTCTAATGACAGCAACCAGGACTTAAGTTTTTCCTTACACTCATGTTTATTTAGGGGATAAATGTTTAGGGTTTTATTAATCTTATTATATAAAAAGATGCCCATAAATCTTTGTTGCCGTCTGGCCGTAGCTAGTCTACATTTATATGGTGCACAAACATTAGTCAAAGTTCGTTTGCTTGTAATTTTATTTTGATCATAAGGGGTAAGCTTATGCTGCTTTAGCACTAACTGAAGTATAAATAGTTGTCTAACAGAGAGCAATTGACATTGTTTATATAATAGACTCGTTGGATATCTATATGATCTACATGTCATGACCTTCAACAGGGATCTCTGGGCTCTTTCTAATTTTAACATGTGGGTTTTACAAGCGCCACCCCATACAACATTGCAATAACCAATCACTGGCTGAACCAGAGCAACATATACTTTTTTCAATAAAACTAGGTCAGATACATTTCTTAGTTTCTTAAAAATATATACTAATTTTCTTATCCGTGTTGAGGTTAGGTCTAGGTGTGGCTGCCAACTCATTCTGTCATCAAGCAGAACGCCCAGATACTTAATACAGTCAGATTTAGCAATAACAGGTAGGAGATACGAACTGTCAACTGACATTAAATTTGTCATTTGTTGTTTATCGCCTAACTGTCAACAGTGTCAATCCGAGAGTTGTGACGTCATCAGAATCTTCAATGACGTTTCGAGTTTGGTCACGTCACACGTTACGTGACCAAACCGTGATTCGAAGTCATTGGAGGAAATTCTCATTGTAAATCTGTTATTGAACTTTTCTTTTGTGGTACAATAAAGTGTATTTACTTACTTACCTACGTAAGTTATTTAAAATAGTCAAATTAAGAATGAAAATAGCTCGAGTGTACACCGTCACGCCTTAGACTAAGCGTGGCCAACTGTATTAGCATCTGAACTAAGTTATGTAAATTGACCTAACAGAATATACACGTCACTCTGGACTTCACGGCGCTCACACATTAATGCATGTATGAAAACACACTAATGCCGTCAACACACACGGCAATTTGCAGCTAGTCTTTCAACTAGAGTTAAAAGTCCGCAGAAAGCTCAGCTGAATTTCACCTTCCCATACAAACGGAGTTTCATTCTCATTTTAAAACTACGTGTTGGATTGTAATGAAACTTTGCACATACAATGACAACTTCAACATTTATTCAGCAAATAGGCTACAAGGGCACTTTTACACGTCAACATGGAATGGAAGCACCGATCAAACGTTAGTTGTATATATTTACGCAAATATAACACCTAAGTTTATTATAAGCATAACACGAAAACACAAATAGTAAGTTGAAGGCCACTTTAGTTGCTAGTCAGTACCGCTAGTAGCCCTGCGTGTAAGACTGGAATTAGGATCCAATATTTTCTTGTGCTGAGCAAGAATTATTAATTTGTTTTAAAGGTAATTTGGCTAGTATCCTGACGTTGTCATGGCAATAATCAATAAATGGCGTGAAATATATTTTTCATTTGTGCCCTGAAACCCACGTCATTTGTTGTTCTAAAAAGTGTTCAGAAATAATACGTTTGTGCTCTAAGTACATACAAAAAATGTCATATGAGTTTTGGTGAATTTCAGCAAATAAAAAACTGCTTTTTTTGCGTTTTCTGCACACGACACGTTATTACTTTTTACATATTGGGAACAAAACAAAAATTACAACAAATATATTTATTTGCAGATATTTTTATTTTTATTTGCTGATAAAACTTGCAAGTTTCCTTTAAAACTTTAATGTCTGTCAGTAGGTATGTCTAAACCAAGTCACATAGTGACAGCGTTGCAGCCAAAAATGCGTTATTACAGAAATACATTTTCACAAGAATTGCCCTTATTTCTAGACCGATTTCAGAAAACTTTTTAAGATATTCTAGTCTCAAATGCGGTCAAGAATACACCGTTAAAATCTGTCGGGTTCTACCAGCCCACGGTATATTGGCGCGATTAAGACGCACAGGCGAATTAGAATCATATGACATCATTCATTCTTTTAAAAATGGCTTCAGTCCAGTGGGACTATTTCTCCAGTATCAAGGTGTTAGGAGCTTTAAATAATACTAAAATTGTACGGTTAGTACAAGACGGTGTACCTTGATTTTATTAGCCCTTGTAAAGCGATAGCTGGACTTTACAAGGAGCATGTGGACTACCGGCCGTTGACTCCAAAATGGTGGTTAAACGCGTTTCAAGATTAATTCTCCATTCACTGCACACGGTAGTGTTATTATAAACTAATGTGTAAGTTTATAATAAGCAATCGATATTACACTTTAAACAATATTAATAATCAAAAAACAAAGGAATCAATCACGAGGCTAACTAGCGCTCGAACCGGATATCCCAAATGACATCATTTAGATATTTAGATATTAGATATCATATTAGATATCATTTTGGTGTAAAAGTGTGAGTTCGAATTGGCCTCCTATTCGCAATTCATCAATTATCGTTTCCTAAAATGTATTCCAATACCACCAGGAAAATAACAATATTTTTTCCGAACAGATACGTGATGGGCCTGAAAAGAACCGCCTTTTCATTTTCATCTTGATCGAAGGTAAACAATTTGTTTGGAAATCGTATACGCTTTCAATCAAATTCGTAACAAGGTACGTTTATATTTTTTTCTACCTTACCTTGCTTTTACTCGTACATTTCAATATTTATTTCGGTTTTAATTAAATATTTTGTTACTCGGTATTTGGAATGGAAATTTAATAATGCTAAAAAATGCAGCATTCGCAACAGCGTTTTAAGCCTTTATAACTTGTAACATGTAATGTTCACTTAATATTTCTCATTATTAAATAATCGACTATTATATTATTTATAAACCGGCTCAACTAGAAACCCTTAAAGTTTCGCCATGTCCGTCTGTCTGTCTGTCTGTCTGTCTGTCTGTCTGTCTGTCTGTCTGTCCGAGGCTTTGCTCCGTGGTCGTTAGTGCTAGAAAGCTGAAATTCGGCATGGATATATAAATCAATAAAGCCGACAAAGTTGTACAATAAAATCTAAAAAAAAATTTTTTTTGAGGGTACCTCCCCTACACGTAAAGTGGAGGTGGTTTTTTTTTTTTGCTTCAACCCTACAGTGTGGGGTATTGTTGGAAAGGTCTTTCAAAACTAATACGGGTATTCAACAAACATTTTTTGATAAAGTGAATATATTCGGAGATAATCGCTCCGAAAGAAAAAAAAATGTGTCCCTCCCCTCTAACTTTTGAACCATAGATCCAAAAAATATGAAAAAAAAAATCGTGGAAGTAGAGCTTAAGAAAGACATTAAATGAAAACTATAGCGGACATGATCAGTTTAGCTGTTTTTGAGTTATCGCAAAAAGTTTCCCCTTCATAGTAAAAAGACTGTAATTAGGTACTGATTATGCAAATTTGCCTATTTGTTTATCTCGCGTGAAAGGTACCGTTTCATCCCTTGGTTAACAATTTACTATACTTTAAGCTCCAGTTTAGCTTATTGTGACGGAAGAGTAACTACGGAACCCTACACTGAGCGTGGCCCGACATGCTCTTGGCCGGTTTTTTATTTTAAATAAACATTATTAATACTACAAAATACATACACACCAAAATAACGCCGCCTTCGGACTTTCCTTTAATCCGTACCCCTAGTGTAAATAAATTCGATTTCTAAACGTGACGTACGCGTTTGCGTTTAGTCTCATTTTGTATTGGATTTAGTAAGAGCGCGCCAAGCGGGACGTTTTGGAAACTCAAAATCCTATACAAAATGAGACTTAACGCAAACGCGTTCGTCACGTTATGATGTCGATCAAATTTACACTAGGGGTACCGGACCTTTTTGTTTAGATATAGATAGATAGATAGTTTAAAAATAAATAATGGTACATAAATAAATATAGAAATAGAACGTTCAAGGCTACGCTGTACTCTCATCGCCAAATCCATTGTATTATTTAGACGTATATATCGACGACAACAACGTATATGATTCTAATTGAGAAATGACAACTTTACAGGAGAGCAAAACAGAAGTAGAATCCTTATACTTTTTTTCGTTTTATAGATAATAACCTGAAATTTGGCACACTTGATTATTATTTTATTTTATTGCTTATTTTATTTTCATATAACTCAATTTAATTGTAGTTTTTGAGAAAATGCAGATAGTCCACTGGATTAAGTTATAACTATTTGCTCACCGTTGTGTATACTGTTCTATTTACCACTTAGAATATTAAACTTGGTTACAATTTTCTTTAAAAACTACGTAAGCAGGTCTATCTGGTACTTAGAACATTATACTTGGTTACAATTTTCTATAAAATCTACGTATGTAGGTCTATCTGGGACTTAGAATATTATACTTCGTAAAGAAAGTGTCCGACTCACTATAAAAGGTTCTATGTGTGAATTAGGTTATCAAATTTAAGTCATTTATTCTGATTATTTTTCTAAATTATATAACATAGTTTTGACGCGCCGTTTTTTATTTAATTTTTGGTTACATAATTATTGTTTATAAATCTGCATAATTATAATTTTGACACATTTTGCAGATAGAATCATATTCGACATTAGTTTTATAGCTTAATAATTATGAAGAAAGTACTAAATGAAAGTAAAAGTATATTGGATGTGTTATTTATTCAATAAAATGTAATAAAAAAGTAAACTTGTTACTAAAATCTTTCATATCAGTCTTAATCACGGAATTAGTCAGGAAAAAAGGAGCACCTTTTAACATTGTTCATACTTATTTACCTTAATTTTTACTATCACATTGATCAATCTTCTTTTACATCACATAAGTTATCAGTCTTTCTGACAAAATTACGTATTCAAACAAGTCTTTTCGCATGCATAACATTAAAATAAACAATGTCTCACAATATAAAAAAAAAAAAACAAAGATAATATTCTTCACCTTGGAAAATAAGTGAAATAATAAGAGACATGTTCTCAGCATAAATATAATTATTTTATTTTTTATAAAAACACAAATAATAGAAATAACAATCTAATAGTCAAAAGTTAACCAAAGCTCTGACTCAGGAACTTCAATAATTAATATTTGTACTATCACATCCTTTATCCTAGAATTGAATTGTAAGTCTTTCTGAAAATATTATAATATATGTACTCATACAAATCTTTTTCAAAACATAAAAAATGCCTCACAGCTGAAAAAAAACAAAAATATGAATTTGCTAATCCGCAAAAAGATAACGTGTGCTATTCAATCAGTGCTAACCCGTTATACTTACTTGCGTATTATGCCCGACAACTGAATAGGGGTTCAGTTGTCGGGCGTCAGCATCTCTCATCTCCAGCATCTCCTGAGGATGCCTCGTAGAGAGGCGAAACACTTTTGGTGGTGAGTTGTTATATTTATTTGCGTATTTATTTTTGCAGTGGGAGGGTGTAAACATTAATTGCATCTAAAAATACGCAAGTTATACTAACGAGTTAGAACTGACACTAGCACGTTATCTTTTTGCGGATTAACAAAGTAATATTTTTTATTTTAATTAGTATGGATTTCCGCAAAGTAACACCTGATTCTATTAATTATTTAAAAACCTAAAAAACAAAATGTGTATAATTTTACAAAACAAAAAGACATAATATTCTTCTTAGAAAATAATGTTAACATCTTATATTTCGAACGTTGGCTATCCAACTTTTTCCATTTTTGCTTCTTTTTTCCAGGGTTAGGATTACTTTAACACCCTTGTGTGACCTTTTTTTGTGCACTTGGGTTGATTCATCACTCGACTCAATCTCATTTAAAGAATCCATAGATGATGAATCCAAACGGAGTCGCTTGGGTTTTTGTCTTTTCTTTTAATTATTTTTTTTTGTTTAATATTTGCTTTCTAATATAATAATTTTCAGTGTCACTTGAGTCGGAAATTATTGGCGTCTTATTAAAATTAACACAACTTTCGGGCATGCTCATAGGTTTTATAATTATAGAATTCATAAGACTGTTAAGATCAGAAAAATTATGGGGCAACGGACTGTTACTATATGTTGTACACTAGTGCATTCGTTGACTGGGTCGAGTATGTGATTTCACCGAATAAAACGAATGATGATGGTGCTAATACAGCATTCGATATGTTCTCTGCTCTCCAACTCGTTAATACTTTTAAACATACTTTCACCTGCACTATAATCAGAGTCATTAACAAAACATGGTATGGAGATTTGATTCTCAAATTGACTTGATATGCTTGTATTAGTGGAATGCGTATCTTTTGGCTCCTCAAACGCAGTTGGCAGTGCTCTTTATAATTCCTCGCATGATGCTTCGTCCATCCTTAGTGGTGACACTGAAAGTCAAATACCATGCATATTAAAAGCAACATAAGCTTTAACATTATGTGCATATATTTATACGTAAAGCTCTATTCGTGGTGCAAAGTAAACAGTGATCAAAATAAGGATTAGCTATACAACAAATCTGCCCGTATAAAACCTTAATCTGCGATAGTTATTATATTACACATAGCATATCATTATAACATAATATTACGCTTACGCTTTTTAATGTTTCAATTAGAACTTGCAATGACAGTTATAAATAGCAATAGTCATACTATTATGAGTGTGTACAAAAATGAATTCTAAAAGGTAAATAGTTCTAAGTGACTGATTAAATGGCGTAAACAATTCTAAGTCGCACATAGATTTACGTGCTTTGTTAACTACAGCTATTATAGTAACGTATATAGTTCTCAGTGGCAGATAGTCCTGTGTACGTAGTTCTCTTAAATAATACTTTACACGTATGTAGGTATATGTGTCACATAGAACACTTTATACATTTTTAGGCATATAAACGCAAAAATATAAAAAAAACCTAAATAAATATTACATACCTCCATTTATTGTGGTCGATTTATTTAGTTCTGTTTTGATGCAATCCGTACCCGATCTTTTTGCTGCTGATTTTAATGATTCCAACCGTCTCGCACGTTTCTCCTTCATGATTAACAAACTTATATTTGTAGTTAATTGATCGATCGAATGAATTCAACAAAATTCTTAACAGAAACTCAAAATTAAGAAAAAAGTTACGTAACAACATGTTAATATTCTCTAAAAAACGATCAAATCTTTCACAACCCATGACTAGCCGGTCGGCCGCGAACTGAGTGCGATGTGGTAAATAGCGCTCCGTGCGCGCGAGTGACTAAGATGGCATTCATCGTGTACGATTCGATGTGGCACTTGGAATGGTGTTCGTGTTAGTATACAAATTTTTGACTCATATGGCACTGTATGCGTCATTTAAAAATCTATACTAAGTGACATTTTAAGAAAATTTTTATACCAGGCGATAGGTTTCGGCTTCTAGATTATTATGCTGCAGCTTACGTAGTTCGAACCTTTTAGCACTTTGCACCTTGTACGTTGTTGTCGTCGATATGGGCGAACGAACGTACAAGTATGTAATAAATTTCACATCCTGGACACCCGATCCATTAGTGAGTTCCACACTATCGTGAGGCTGATTCTGATTCAAGAATTTGATATGGTTTTCGTCTTATTTTAATACGAGCTTGAGTTGTGTTGGCATCTCACGCGCACTAATAAGTGCAAGCAAAATGCCACGAGACAACTCCTCAATCTCCTGGTTGCATTCCGCACGAGGCGCTATTGCTGATCGCTTTTCACCACAGAAAACAAAAACTACACTATTTAAATAAAAAAGGAAAAAAGAACAAAAAATATCTACTTGAAGTAAATAAACACTTGAAGTGTGTGGCAGATTTAGTTCAACGCAATCTTTCCTCACACAGTTGTCAGTTCGCTACGACACTTAAGAGGCAACAGGAGTGGTCATTTCTCCATACAAACGTACTCGACTGTTTCCTCCGTGATTTTTGAAGCAAGAGTAATGACTTTTTCATCACAGATTATTATTTTTAATATCTGTGTTGGACTGTTTAGCTTTTTTGATATTTTTGTTTCTTAAGGCGCTAGTGTACTTCAAATATTCACAAAAATGGCCTAATTTTCGAGGCCGCAAAGAGAAAAAAAAACTGACATCTATTAGCCTAAAAAGCAAAACAGTCCGACACAGATAATTTAATGACCATTTAGATCTCAAAATTTCGTCAAATCTGGTTACGTTTTGGAGGAGGAAACAATTGAGTACGAAACATTGTTTTTTGAGATTTTTACGCAGATTTTTTTTGCCAAACCTGGTGTTGTCCTTATCGCACTAGTTTTAGGTGCCAGTGCTACTTCCATTAGCGAGACGGATATATTCATCTAAAATATTAACATCTCAGCTCCCGTATCCTCAGTTTTAAATTCCAAAAATGGAGTGCAAAGCACCAGTCTAATAAAAAATATCGTCCATGGGGACATTTCAAAGTGCTTTCGTAAGCATTTCGTAGTGTTTCATAGTGTGCGTGTTGGCGACAATGGTTTCATAGTAATCCATCGCTTAAACTGTTTATTATTTCATTTTCTGTGCTGCTCACACTGCTCAAGGTCGTATCAAAATAAGAAAGAACACTATATCATATTACGAAATCGGAATCGGCCTCCGTAGTATTTCATGATCTCGCGTTTGAGGGAAACCATATCGCCTCTATTTCGGGATTACACCAACAAATAGGTTATTTATTGATTGCCCACTTTACATAGTTGCTGACTCTGGGGAACATCAGAGAATCTATACCTACATGATACATTTAGTAACGTAAGAGAAATATGAATATATTTAAGTATCTTAGGGCGTGTGCACAAATCACGCGAGGTTTTTTCGGCTACTTTTTGACTACTACGGCTACTTGACAATAGATATCGCGACGAACGAAAAGTCTAGTGCTCAACAATTTTGAGCTAATAATTATAACCGGATTAACCGGAACTCTATTATCAACCCGCTACTTGATACTAGATGTTGACTACGAAAATAATAAGGGTTTGGCGTTGAAACTCTAGGTCCATGGGGTCCCAGCGCGTACAAGTTTTTTGGAGAAATCGCGAAACGTCTAGTTGACGTAACTGGTGACCGAAGAGCTGGCGGCTTCCTCGCACAACGTATCAGTATTGCGATACAACGAGGAAATGCCGCCAGCATCCTTGGTACAATGCCTCAAGGGCCTATTTTAGATATAAGCTAGTTATAGTAATCATCTGTATATATCCATTATGTATATTGTTATTGTCAATAAACAGAAAGGAAAGGAAACTTGGAAAGGAAACAGATGTATAAAAAAAAGAAAAAAGAAAGAAAGAAAGGTATATGGAGTGCTATGCTTAATTATTTCTATGTGCCACCAGCCACATGCCAACTTCACTTTACTAATGAATTGTTAAACGCGTTCGTCCTCTTTGTTAAACTCGACATGGCGTACAAAGACCAAACTTTCGTATAATTTAGCAGGATGCTTTAACGTCAAAAACCGCTAAGTCAGAAGTTGAAGGTATCGACGCAATTTAACTGTACAGAGTATAGAAGGTAGACGTAAGGAATAGAATCTCCATGTACCAAAAAGTGTCCGTCAAAAAACCCTAAATAGGTGGCGCTACAATACCTATAATACTTGGAAAAAAAAACAAATCATAGACAGCGCACTTCACTCCGTCAATAACGCCTACGTTCTTACTCTGGAGAGATTTGGAACTATTATTTATAGCTTAGAGCTAGACTCTTTTGCAAACAGTACCTATGGAGATTGTATTCTTTACCTCTACATTCCATAGTACAGAGAGTACGAAACATGTCAGCCAAATATGGTATAGAAAGTAGTGTAATTTAGAAATAATAAAATAACACTAAATTAATACTGAACCTAGTATAAACTAAAAAATATATATTTTGTTACTGTTATGCAAACATTTCTTTCATTTCAGTGTAACTTCTGCCTTTCAACTACAAAGTTGAAAGGCAATGTAATCAGATACAAATTTTGAGTTGTTTCCTTATGTTAGCTAGTAGAGTTGACTTTTAAATAATGATTTTGAATGATAATTTTATTAATTCATTCATTTGGATTTGATTTAATTTGAATATTTTGGTATTTTGTAGTTAATAGTTTCTTCGCGTTGGTGTGGTGAAAAATTTTGTGTTTCACTCGGAGGCAAAGTTTGTTTAACCGCAAAGGTAACGCTCAAGATCCCATTTCTCGAACTACTCGCTATGCTCGTGGTTCAATTTCGGAATCTTTCGCTTGCTCGGGTATCAATATTAGCACGAGCGGTTAAACAACAACTTTGCCCCCTTGTAAAACAAATATCTATTTCCACGCCGACACCCAAAAAGAACAAAATAACGCTGGAAAAGGTGTTTTATTTCTTATCAACAAACAAAGTTTGAATAAATTTTAAACCATGAAACTGTGAAACATGCTTTGCCGTATTTGTCTACATTTTCGTTTTGCATCACTGTCTTTAATATCGCAAAAGAAAGTGATGCAGCCACATTTTCCTAAATATAACGGTCAGCAAAGAACTAAAATATAAACTATAGAAGTCTGGCTAGAGTTCTGGGTAGAGTGGATCCATGCACTATTTTTGAGTTTACATATTCCGAAAATCGTACAAAAATTTTCACAAGTAAATGCGCTGAAAATGAAACAAGGATTTTTTTAAATGAAGCTACAATGTAAAACCAATTGATAGAAACAAACTGTATTCGGCTTCCAGAAAGTTCCATTTGTATATCTTAAATATGTTTTTTTACTATGGTTCCAGTATGTGGCCCAATCCAATAAGTGACAATATTTCCTGTAGTTGACTTTGTGCACCCAGCTCAGATCACCCGGGTTGGCCCCTTGGCCACGAGTCCGACATATCCGTCTTACTTCCCCGGCTAGGCGCAATGCCTTCATGCATTACTCCGCGTAAAAAAGCACTCGTACCTACTAAACGACGAATGAAACGAATATAACGCCAAGAAATATATGAACGTTTTTTCGGTATGAACGTTTTGGTCAAATGTGACGTTTTTCCAGTCAGTAACGCCGAGAGTCTGTGGAATTTGTTATTAAATCAAGCTTGACTGTGCCCGACTTATTTTGAAGAAGGCTACGAGCGCGCTGACGGGAAGACATTAATTTTCTGGATTTTGTAGGAACTAAGTACTTACATATTGTTTTTTGAATAGATTCACTTCATTCAGATACATAATAACCTTCATACGTTCGGCGTGTGCTGAAGTGAGTGTTTAAGCTTTCAAAGGAAATAATTAAATACTGGAAAAAGGGTACTTTTCTAAATAAAATTACTTTAATAGCGAATAACGAAAAGTTTAATTACCTATATATAATCAACACATTTACCTAAATAATTATGTTCTAACTCACTGAGTTAGACTCAGTAGACTTTTATGTGGGCTACCTCGATACAGATCCATTTGAATGTAGGTATTGGATTATTTATTTAGTATAAATTTTATTTTGACACTTGGAGCGACTTTAAACCTCCAAATTTTATTAGTATTAGTACTCTGACATTGGGGACCTTTTACATCTCCAGTTTGAATGTGTTTTTAACCATAGAGACTATACATCTCTATTGTATTGTAGTACCTACTTATTTATTTTAAGATTATTATAATGTAATGTTTACCCAGGTATTGGCTGTTGTATAAATTTATAAATGTTGTTATGTATTTTTCTTGTCACTATATGATGTTACTATAAATGTTGTATTGACTTGTAAAAGAGCCCTTGAGCCCTACTTGCAGAATAATTTTTTTAATTTTGAATTTTGAATTTTTGAATAGTTTTCTTGTGTATTAACGTAATAACTGACTGAGTCATACTCATACTCGTTTATTAGTAAAGTATAAGAATTTTCCATGTCAGCAATTAAAATAGGTTGTACAAGAACAGTTATACGTCAGGTGAAATTAAATAT
This sequence comes from Cydia pomonella, assembly GCF_033807575.1. Taxonomy (NCBI): domain Eukaryota; kingdom Metazoa; phylum Arthropoda; class Insecta; order Lepidoptera; family Tortricidae; genus Cydia; species Cydia pomonella. The sequence goes on along the minus strand of NC_084717.1, from coordinate 2,846,594 downwards.
ACAATTAACAATGTTACATTAAAATAAAAGGACAAAAATACAAATAAAAATGTCCAGTTAAAATTATCAAGTAATTTGGATAAAATTAAAATCATACAATCAATATTATTAAAGCAACATTATCTAAAATTGTTACATTTAAAAGTTCAGAAATTTAAAAAGCTTGGGCAGTTAACCATATTTTTAATTTATTGTAAAAGAATAGTAACATTTTGTAATATTGTGATATCTATCAGATTCGAATGGGCACTTTTTTTTTATGATAACGGAGGCAAACGAGCGGACGTCTCGCCTGATGGTAAGCGATTACCGTCGCCCATGGACACCCGCAATACTAGAGAGTGGTTAAGTGCGTTGCCAGCCTTTGAGATGTGAATAAGATCTTTTCTTTAATTCTTTGAGTGAGTTAAGTGAAAACGCCCGATTACCTCCCTAGCGACTGAATCACGTGCGTTCTATAAATGGAGGGTGTTTACTTTATCAGCGGATCTCTAAAAACTAAATAGAGCTAAACACAGACGCCGTAAGCGTTACTGTTTCGTGTTTAACATCGTAAATATTTCATGCGGTGCAAACTGGGCTAATTTATGTAGAATTATGGTTGTGTCGATATTTTCAAGCTCATATTTTTATGTATTTCTAACAGATTAACAAAGGTTTTGCATTTTGGTATACTTAGTCATACAAGCCAATTCGAACGTATACTGAAATCAGAATGATATCTTAAATTCAAAAATTTATTCTGCAAGTAGGCCTCAAGGGCTCTTTTACAAGTCAATACAACATTTATAGTAACATTATATAGTGACATGAAAAATACATAACAACATTTACCTGGGTAAATATTGCATTATAATAATCTTAAAATAAATAATTACGACAATACAATAGAGATGTATAGTCCCTATGGTTAAAATTACATTAAATCTGAAGATGTAAAAGGTCCCCAATGTCAGAGTACTAATACTAATAATATTTGGAGGTGTAAAGTCTCTCCAAGTGTCAAAATAAAATTTATACTAAATAAATAAATCGCGTCTGGACTGTTAAGCTAGCAGTCTCATAAACTAATGCTACAGAATACATAACTAGTATGTACCAATCTAATTGATGTCATTCAGTTATCGTGACGCACTATAACTAAAACGCGGTTGTTTAAAAAAAACGCAGCGTTAAGAGGGAGGCAAGTGATTGTCCATACAAAAAGAGAAAACGTTTTTCCACTTCAAGATATTTTCCATTCTGCATGATTTTTTAGCATGTTATTGACAAAATGAAAAACTAGGTTTGTAGGTTTTCCCTTTTTTTTTCCAAATTTCCAAAAAAAAAAAAAACAGTTTTTTTCAAAAATGCGAAACCTATAAACTTAGAATATATTATGCTGAAGCGATCAACATCAAAATCAAAGCGATTTGTTAAGATTTAGTTAGTGGAAACCGTTTTCTCCCAAAATGGAATTTCATAGAAAAATTACCGTTATTTCCTAACCTTAGATTGAGCTAAGCAAAGCTATTCTTCCCTCTAAAACGAGATGCGTTTGCCGTACACCAATTTTACATCAGTACCCCTAGTGTAAATTTAGTCGATAGCGAAACGTGACGTACGCGTTTGCGTTAAGTCTCATTTTGTATGGGTTTTTGAACAGCGCGCCAAGCGGGACGTTTTGGAAAGTCAAAAATCTCATACAAAATGACACTTAACGCAAACGCGTACGTCACGTTTCGCTGTCGAAAATATTTACACTAGGGGTACTGATAATCTAAAGACACTACATTATTTTACGTGGTGAACGCAGCAGTAAGCGCATTGTCATTTTTCCTACATTTCATTGACGCATGCGTTCAACGCTGCGTTTATTGCATAAAACAAACGCTCGCTTAAATAACATTTTTCGGGTATCGTTCTGTACCCCTAGTGTAAATTTATTCAACAGCGAAACGTGACGTACGCGTTTGCGTTAAGTCTCATTTTATATGGGATTTTGAGTTTCGAAAACGTCCCGCTTGGCGCGCTGTTTCTAAATCCCATACAAAATGAGACTTAACGCAAACGCGTACGCCACGTCACGCTACCGAATAAATTTACACTAGGGGTTCTGATGCCAGTGTACGTTCGAATTGGCCTGTAAGTTATATCTAGTATGTAAGTCTTATACCAGTATATTTGTATTTATTTACCTAGATATTAAACAAACTTTTTATCTCAATTAACTTTTCTCAGGTGAGTTGAATCTACTAAGAAGAAGTTAATCAAAGTCAAGTAATTAAGTAAGTTAGTTGTGAAGTAAATTAATAAGGACCCTTGGATATATCTGTGCAGAAAAAAATAACTTAATATTTATGCCATTGACACATTATTGCCATTTATGACTTTGAAATTAGCTGATGTAGTTAACCTTTTCTTTCTGTACTAATAAATAATTATATTTTTATTTTAATAAAGATACTTCATAATTTTGACTGACAAATGACCGACACATTATTCACACATTTTATTAAAATTATTATCAAAAAAATGCAGAGAAGAATTAGAAGAAAAAAGAATCATGGATTGATATGATGAACCTGGTTTTACCTTGTACCTATCTAAAAAATATTGTACACATTTCATAGAATTTGGGAACCGAGGATCGAGTTAATTTATATGTTAAACAATTTTGTTTAAAATCCCCCAATCCAACCTTGTCCTTTTTAATAATGCTTTTGCTTCAACCTCCATATGAATCTAAAACAGAAAATACGAACGGATATTAAGGTCAGTGTAGTAATAGAGACCCTCGAACGCTGACCACGATCCAGAGTAATGAAAAACAACAATGGGAATACCATGCTTTAGATGTCTGTGCTCGAATAAGGAAAGTGGGTCATCTTTCTACGAAGCAGAGTACAGTCAGCATCAAACAGGGCTCGGAACCGGTATTGAACTAACTGTTAATATCGTTCCAAAATCGTTATATTATTTCGTTCATTAAAACCGGTTAATTGATAGAACGTGAACTAAAAAATTATGTTCTTTCTCCTAACCGGTAAAAAGAGGGGACGGAATTTTATGGTTCGCAGGGAACCGGTTACTCTCGTATTTCGGAGACTCTCGGTTAAACTTGTTGTCTTACGTGAAAGACATAGCAATACTTACTCGTTCTATTTGCTTCGATATTTTCAAATTAACCGTTTAATTTTATTCTACAAAAACGGAAGGCGAACGAATTCGGCATAAACCGGTATCTCAACAGAACAGTTTTGTAACTGGTAACCGCAAACAGAAACGAAACTTTTTTCGTTCACGGGTGAATAATTGAAACCGGTTCGAAAAATAAAACGGTTTCCGAGTTGAGAGATTTTATATTAATGAGTATTTGATCACTTGTGCATCTGTCCGTCTGTCACAGCCGATTTGCTCCGAAACGACTTGTCGCATAAATATATGAATTTTAAACATAGGTGTTGTTTTAAAAACAAACAAAAAAAAAAACAAAATCAACTCTGTTGCATTTACCAATGATTCAAATTTTATTGGAGGTGATTTGTACTAGTATTAGGACATTGCACCCCAAGAGGTTAAATGAAAAAAGAATAAAAACAAGTTTTGCAAACTATATAGTATTGTATATCAAATGAAGGTTGTTTAGCTCTGAGATCCTTAATATAAGAAATTTGTAACAGGTTATAAAGGTATTTTATTATTAATTTCAAGTCTTTCGTTGAATAATTCTTACTTCGTAATACTTCTATAGAAAGAAAACTATCATTATACGAACTTTACTGTATATCTAGCTCTAGATTACACAGGGTACCTTCAAGGGGTGTAGCGTAAGCGGCTGAAGACGTGAAACTGTGTCAAGCCGCCTACCTTCCGGACTTTCACGAAACATTATTGTCAGCGCTAAACCCTTCAAACGTACTTAAACACAAAAAGTAGCAGATTTTTTTGGAGTTTCTTGGCAAATTATGTACCTGTGAAGAGTATGAATGACGACCAAAGTTTCAATGAGTAAGCATTGAAATGCATGCGCATATTAAGAGGAATTCCTAGTTGACATTTTTCGATATAAACGCGCTCGATTGTTCCTCTCTGGAATTTTAACCTAGAGCGATGATTTTTTCAAATTGGATCAATATCATCAATATCTGTGCCGTTATGTTTTGCTTTTTTTTGATTATTTTATTTTGAAGAAACTTACAGCGCCTCGAAAATCGCAAAAACGGTTCAATTGAATTGGCTGCAAAAAAAGGCGCAGTATACAAATATGAGAACAAATATCCAAAAAATCAAAACAGTGGCATAGATTATTTCTTCCTCTTGCAGTTCCCAACATTTCATAATAAATTGGTTGCGTTTTGGAGGAAGAAACAGTCGAGAGCAAACCCTAGATTTTTGAGTTTTTTGAATGGGAATTTTAGTCTGAACTGCAGTTAGAAACATAACTTAAAAAATTCGAGATTTGAAAAGTTGTTCAGCCAGGAATTCCTCTTAAGAAAGCATGCCGAAAATGGCCAAAAATTTTTGTACTTTGTGGCCCAGAGGTGAACCTATATGTAACTACGTATTTATTATAATATGCAAAGACAAATACTTAAAAATGTACTTATATACTAAAAACTATACTACAAAACTTAAAAACCAAATCTAAAAATAAATAATAGGTACTAGTCTTAAATAAAGTATTAAAAACAATCCCCCTGCGGTATGGTGCCGTAGATGCTAGCAGCATTTCCTCGCTGTTTCGCAAGACTATATATTTCTTTGAGCGAGGAAGCTGCCAGCTCTGCGGTCACCGGTGACCTATCTAATCCTTTTCGATAGTTCCTTAAACAGGTTAAGGGCGCTCGGACCCCACGGACCAAGGGTCTCGACGCCAAATGGTACGAAATTGTATTCGGTGCCGAGACCCCTATATTTAGTCTTTTTTTTACTACGTATTTACTTGGCTAAAAGAAAATGTCTTACGTTAGTAATATCTTCAATGTTATTCTAGCTAGTGTTTCGTGGTAAATATATAAGCTTGTTTTGAACTGCGCTTTGTAAATAAGTTGCAAGCTTATACAAGTCTCACGAACGATGCCGAGCAATCTTATTAAGTGAACTCCTAGTAAAATGTTTACTACGTTGTACTCAGTTTTAAAAGTTTACATGGAAAATGTTGTATTGTTTACCATATTTTTTGTTCAAGTACCTATATATCTCGCGTATATGATGGTCCCTATGACTGTTCATTTTTATATGAAGAAACTGCCACGTTAAATTTTTGTAGATATTTTTGAAGTTAGTGTATGTTCGCTCCCCTTTTCATTAATTATCATCCATATTCATCCATCTCGCTTACTCTTCTTTCATACTCTACTCTCTATACCTCATTTTTATTTACATATCACCCACCTTTTGCCGATCTTAAACGCAAATAAAGCAGAGCAGAATTTAAATATATGTCATTATTTGGCAATGTCAATCAAGAGAACACCGCGTTTTTCCTTGTGAAATTATTTTTCGATCAAAATAATAGCAGTGAATGTGACGGAGAAAGAGTGAAGAATTATAAGAAAGCGAACCAAAATTAAAAACGGCCGAAAAAAACAACGGAATTTACATCCAGGTCCATTCGGTTCCATAACTCATAATATACATCCTTTTTGTTGTATTCAATTTTAGTTTCTCATAGCCATAGTCGTTTTATACTTATCGGACTGCGCTTTCCGCTGGTCCTTCGATCTTCCTCGCGTCCTCAGTATATTCATTTAATTTATAGAGATATTCAATTTATTATTTTCTCAAGACAACAGTGATCTCATTTTTGTTAGTATGCGTATTGCAAAACCCGCCCCCCCTCGATGAGCTCTGGCAACCTTACCGGCAGGAACACAACACTATGAGTAGGGTCTAGTGTTATTTGGCTGCTGTTTTCTGTAAGGTGGAGGTACTTCCCCAGTTGGGCTCTGCTCTAGATCTGGAATGACATCCACTGGCTGTGCCCTACCACACAAAGCCAGCCAGTAATAATCTGCTACTACCCTTTTAATTTTACAATTTGATTCAATGCGTTTTGGGAGGATGCTAACACTTGGTTTTACGCAGTAATGAGACCGCTGCGTAGAAATGTAAACATTTAAGAAATTAAAATAAGTTAAAAACGTATTTCTTAAATTAAGTTTTAAGAGACTTGAAAGAGCTGTCATAGTCATATGTCATCATTCAACGCGAGAAGTAAAGGTACCTACATTTCTGAAGATTTTAAAGACAGATACTTAAAGTCACAGTACGTATAAACAACCTTTTTCTGTTTGTACTAAAACAACGATAAATTATACATAATAAACGAATCCAATAAAAATAAACCGGACGAAAACAAGACAATGACGATGAGATATTTGACGATGAACCGAAACGTGTAAATAAACTTCGGTACAAAGTACCGGTTTTACTGGAACTTGAAGATAAAACTGTCTTCAGACATTGTTATTAGTGTGGAGCAACAACACAGCTAAGGTTAATCCCAGTACATTAACTTCATGAAAGTCGTTTTGGTAAGTCTGTGTTTTAGACAAAGAAGCCAATTCAAACTAAGATTGTGACATTTGTGACATTAAAATGATATCGCTCGTACTTTTCCGTACATGTATTGGCGCGAGCGAGACGCACGGGTGACTGACATCATTTAGATGTAATTTTGATATCACAATGTCAGTTTGAATTGGCCTCAAATACAGGGAAAGATTTACGATGTTATAGATGTGAGTGGACGAGGCCGACTAAACCCACAATAGAAAGAAAAGACATAGTTACAAATTAGGTAATAAGTTGTCGTAAACTTTGTATGTCTGGCCAATTAGAACTCACATTTCGACATCAAAATTATGTCTGTTTGTTATCATTTGCTTCTCGCTCGCGCTAATACATGTACGAACAAGTACGAGCGAAATGCATGCACGAATGATAACATTGATAACTGACATCATTTAGATATTAAAATATACGTTTGGATTGACTTCCTGTATTTACAGCCAAGAAATAATACCAAGATAAAAGTTTCTGTTAACATTACTTTGCGGCAATGAATCGAAGTCGAAGGACTACTATACATTTAGTATGTAGTAGTACGTAAATACTAAATGTTAAACAGGTACATGCAAAAACTAATGCTTATTTGTTAGTTTTTGATAGGTATCTTATACCTTTAAACGAAATATTTCTGTGATCTCTGAAACGGCTCTAACGATTTCGCTGAAATTTGGTATATGGGGGTTTTTGGGGGTATACAATCGATCTAGATTAATCTTATGTTTGGGAAAACGCGTGTTTTCGAGTTTTCATGCGTTTTTCTTTCGACGCAGAATATGGTCGCTAATTTCGTATTGCCGGCCACTCTCCGTCTGGTCCGACGGGTTAAGACGCGGACGGCTAGAAACGAGTGTTCCGGGTTCGAATCTCGCCCGGTGACTGACTTTTGTTTTTTTATATGTTCAAGTTTATATATATAATTTTTATTGTTTTAGACAAGTTTAATTTATTAAAAAAAATTAGTTAAGATTATCACCACCATATTACAATAAATAGTTATAACCGAGCAAAGCTCGGTCGCCCAGGTATTATTTATTTATTCAAACAAAATGTATACAGTCTGACAGTATAAATATAAACCAAATCACTGTATATAATTTAGAGCCAACTTATATTACAACTAACTGTTTGTTTTTGTCCCTGCAAGTGGTCCAAGGTTGGTACCATACAATAAAATAATACTACGATTAAGAGCTTTAAAACGACATATGTCTCAACAGTATACATCCATGGGACACTCCCCATACAGAAGTGCCCATTGTCCTTTGTATTTATAATTTTAATTTGAGAATTTTGTGTAATTTATTTTATGATACGTTTAAATTTATTTATTTTATTGTGCTTCTGTCTGTTGAATTTGTCTTTTATTGTTAGAAGTTATTTTTTTATTGGTTTATAAATTATATTGATTTTATTTGTATTACATATTTGACATTTTTATATTACAATAACTTGACATTAGAATTAAGATTTAACATGTAAACGACTTGGTGAACTACTGTAAGTTTATTATGTGTTTAAATAAATAAATAAGGTACACAACACTTTACAAAATCAAGGTAAAAATATACCACTACCATCCATCGCCTCGCAATAATTTATACAGATACTACATTTTAGAGATTAACAAAATACAACTTTTTTAATAGAGAAAATAAACAAACTTATATACTGTTTTTAACTAACATGCTGTTTCCGCCATTAAGTAAGTACTTATTAAATAAACTTGCGACAAATAAAGTACCCAACAGCGAGACACGTCATAATAACACTTGAGATAAGAGCCCCGAAGGCCATTAATATATTAATAGCGATATATTTAATAGCTCGTAAAACAGTACGCCAATGGTTTCTGAAGTGTCGAGTGATATCGAGTTCTGTAAGGCGCGGGTAACATACAGGCACAAAAAATTCTTTACAAAGATTTTGTATTAAAGGTAAAGTAAAGTCCCTTGAAGATGGTATAGAAGAATACTTTGGTCAAATAATTGTAATTTTAATTATATAACAAATGTTTAAAAAAAATCTTAAAAAAGTTGTTAATGTATTTTGGGCCAAACTTTATATACAGGTTGTCGTGTTTAGTACGTATCAAAAGAAAACAAATGATAGAGGTCGCTTAAAAGGTATCATTCTGACCCCTATCAATGTTCAGGGGAAATTATTGCTTTGTTTCATCAGTACTGAAAGCAGTACCGTGTATAGACACGTAAATAAGCAGTACTACTGAATTAAATAATAAATGCAGGCATTAACAAATATCACCGGTTTTACAGGGTAAAAAATGTATAGTTTTAAAATGTTTCTTTTTGTGACTCTGTTACTTAGTAATTAAACTTGCCATTAAAAACAAGGCATTACAATTATAAACAAGAACGCAACTTACTTTCTATGTATCTCACTCGTACTCGCATATAAGTGCGAGCGAGATGTATAGAAAGTAAATTACGTTCTCGATTACGTATATGTCAATTTTGACACTGTCAGTGACTCATGTTACGGGTACATGTCATAAACATAACCTTCGGCTGTAATGTAACTATTGACCTAGTCACTTAAATTATATGTCATTATGCAAAAATGTTATGGAAGCATGTTTTGCATAATGCCAGCATCCCTAATGGCTCGGTGTCGGACATTCAAAGCATTGGTTTATGTTTTATATGATTCATTCAACATTCTGATAGCGCGTTGTAGAATAAGCAATTAAGAACGCAACGCCATCTATCGGAAAATTATGAACTTAAGTTTAAGTTATGATTTATAAGAAGACTTACACAAAAAGTGTAAGATTTTCTTCTTATAAATCCAATAATCTTTCATCTTTTCAGGTCATTATCATTAGAATGATTGATAGATACCCAGACGCCAATAAAGGAAGCGCAAAATGAATAAAAACACTCCACTGAATGATATCTTTGCCCCAAATTATAATTTAGGTCATCGGCCCGCTGAATATATTCATATTGTTGGCTCACAAAATATCATAAATATTCGCAATTCATGAAAAGAAACTCTCAGATTATTCCATGTAGTTATCAAATAAAAGTAAAAGACGATTTTCGATGTGAATATTGACTCGATTATTTGAGTCCGTGCCTTAAAATGATAGGGCGTTTTCCCACTATGTCGTAACGACAGATAGTCATGCGTCGTGGCCTATGTATTTAAATGGAGGTGTTCACATATAGAACGGTAATCGTCCTGTCGTGGCTTGTATATTTAAATGAAGGTGTTCATATATAGGACGGTACGACTACAGTATCGTTACGACATAGTGGGAACGTGGCCTTAGGTTTGTTTGTATAAGAAAAGTCTCCTAATCGAATAAATCAGCATCTAAGCTGTTTTGATGAAAGTGCTTGTGAATAATTTATTATAAATCTCTTTACTTAGTTTGTTAGTTTTCGATTGCTTATCGAATTTGTCGGCATAAACATAAATGAAACGTGAATTTCTGTTTATTTTCGAACGATTCGTAAATACGAAAACTTAGAGGTTATTTTAAGCAAATGCTTGAAGTGAGGATTAATTAAATATAAGGTTAATCGAAAAATTTATTGACTTACTACTGAAAATATACACAAGTGGAATCTAAATTAAACATAACTTTACTAAACAACCGACGACCTACCCTAACCTATAGACGACCCGTCTGTCCTAGTAGGGAGTGGCCCTGCTTATGAAGCCAATGGTCTGGGGTTCGAATCCCGGAAAGGGCATTTATTTGTGTGATGACTTGATGAGCACAGATATTTGTTCCTGAGTCATGGATGTTTTCTATGTATTTAAGTATGTGTAGGTATATTATATATATCGTTGTCTGAGTACCCACAACCAGGGATAGGAACCGGTTTTTTGGAAAAACTCTGAAATAAACATATATTTCGGTTTATTTTATACTCCAAATATAGGACTCGGTTGTGTTTTTAGATAACGACTTCGTATTATTAGATTGCCCAATTAGAAATGAAATAATTAACAAAGAACGAAAAAATACCGTTTTCGTTCCCATCCGAAAAATACCGGTTTCCGATCCCTGCCCACAACACAAGCTTTCTTGGCTTACCGTGGGACTTAGTCACTTTGTGTAAGAATATCCCTATAATATTTATATTTATTTATTTAATCAAATTGCACTAACAGATTTGCACGAGCTCTAAGCAATCGCAGGGCAATGCAATGCTTGCAATGGGGAAAGCGATCCGCGCTTCTCGAAAAAATCTTCGAAGCTCATGTAAAACCTGTAACTGCTGCCAAACTAACGCAACTAAGCTCCTACTTTTTCGGATCATGCTGCCACTGGCCACATTTTCCCATAAAATCTACCCAACGCAACAGTATTCGCTAACTTTTTATAAGATTATTGTAACTATAATGCTATGTTACCGCTTAGTACAATGAGCTGTGCTTTATTATATTGTATACGGGCGATTTTCCGCAATTCAACGACTGGCGCCTATTTTGCGTGACATGTGGGGGTGGACTAGTCCTGCCAGCCAAGCTCCTCGAGGAATCCTATCAAACCCTTAATGTTGAGTAGGACTTTGGGGAGGTCTCTCGGGGATCCGAGATGTTTAGCCCTATATGGAGTCACTTCGCTGCATTCCAGCACCACGTGAGAGGCTGTTTCTTCTGTCTCCATGGAGGATGCATGTCTGTGACACCTGTTGTGAAAAGATGTTTGTTAAATAGTCCATGACCTGTTATGACACTTGTTACCATAGGAGTCAGTTACCATATCAGTCGGACCTTCCCTAGTTGAAGGAGCGCCCTTGTGAGCTTTCCGTTGTGCTCTCAAGAATAGTTTGACATAATACCAATGACGGTCGCTTTATATCACCGCACCGCTCGCCGTTGGCAGGGTGTTAATCCTCACATCCTAGAACCCAAAATGGTCGCGCACTATACTCCGGCTGTGGAATGAGATCCCTGCCGAGGTTTTCTCAAAGGGCTACAGAATTGGATTCTTCAAAAAAGGTGTTTATAGTTTTTACGCGCATGTAACACCTCTGGACTTACAGGCAACAGTGACCGCTTATCATCAGGCGAGCCGTATGCTTGTTTGCCACCAACATGGTATTAAAAATAAAACAATAATCGGTGAAAATTTAAAATAAACTGCTTATTTGTATATCAAGATGTAGGCTTAGGGGATTCATCTTACGTAGTTCTACAAGTCCCACAACTACTGGATTCTTTAGATAGTGTACATACAAAGATTATCGGCATAATTACGAGCATACCCGCTTTGTTCGAACTAGGCCACCGATTTCCATTCCATGTGTTATGCATCCACTTCGAAACGGGCATAATATCGGCTTATTATAGCTATTTATAGAAAGCATTGTTGGAATTGAATTATTTTGAATATATGAGAAAAAGACAATGTGCTTAACTATACAATAAAAGAGCTATTTGTATGAAAAAAGGAAAACCAAAAAGTGAAATTACAACAAAGTGAAGGAGTGTCATTAGAACGCCATATTTTCATATCAATTTGACATTGCCATACTTTGTCACTGTAAATATTTATAAATAAATATTTGGGGACAATTTAGAACAGATCGAGCTAGCCGCAAACTAAGCAAAGCTTGTACTATGGGTACTAGGCGACGATATACATATATAGATAAATACATATTTAAATACGCACAAAACACTCATGATTCAGGAACAAATATCTGTGTTCATCACACAAATAAATGCCCTTACCGGGATTCGAACCCGGGACTATTGGATTCATAGGCAAGGTCACTAACCACTAGGCCAGACTGATTGTCAAAATGCGATGCTAATTTCAGTTTGGTCCAACTCTATGGTCTATGTCGAGTGTTCTTACTGTAGTAGTTTCGGTCACTATCGAAATTATGCTTCTTTTCGTTTAGAGTCGGATTACGCTAAGTTGTTATGACAAGTGCGATGTCAAGTATATTTATATGCATTCTTACTGCCAAGTTTGTGCAAAGTTAGCGTGGTCAGTCTCGTTATATTTTTACATTATTTAAAACATTAACTTGATCAAAACTATAACCGCTAAAATCGAATTTCGTCAATTGCGGGGATTTTTCTCTGCCACTCTAAATCCGTCGTAGTGGGAGCATAAGAGAAAGATCCCCGCAATTTGGACCCCCTAAATTATTATTTATTATTTAATTTGTTCTTTATTGCACAACCTCAAAAAAAACCATTACAAAATTAACACACATATTGCATAAAGACAGAGTTAAACAACAGGCGACCTTGTCACTAAAGAGCGATCTCTTCCAGACAATCTTTAGGTAGTGGAGATAATGTTATTAATGTTAATTCAACCTAATTCATTTGAATGATGTTTATTTTTAGCTAGAGTCGCTACTCGGTAAACCTTTTTCGCAAATTAAATTCGTAAGTATTGAAGAGTTCAGTAAACTGTCTGGTATGTATTGATTTTCTGTGTAGTTAGGATCTTCTCCTTTTTCCGACTATTTTTTGATTTGTACCTTTATTTCATTGGAGATACAGTCACCATTAATAGTAGCAGATGAAAAAATGCTCCAAAAGTACCTGCCATCCAGGATTTATTTTCCAAATTAAGATATATTATATTGTACAATTTTATTTTGCTTGTTACAGTTTTTTTTTCATTTAAATTATATTCTCAGTTTGAATAATGTTTTGTTTCTTATGTTTAAATTTATTATGTCTGTTCTTCTGTGTGTCGTTGGCAGACGTTTCGCCACTAACTTTTAGTTTTATGTGAGGTCCCCACTAAAAATCAGCGCCACGGATTGCAGCGGCACTGTGCTAAGTGGCAGTCCTACTTTTAGCGTCCGATGCGGTTTTTTATGTATGCATGTCTTCTTTCCTTTATGTATAAGTCGTGACTTTAGATAAATGTATTTTCTTTCTTTCTTTCAATTCACAATCTAAAGTATCTTCCATAGTCTAATTGTTCTACTCTTAGGGACTTATATATTTTTTAATCTGATCCGTTAGTTTTGATGCTGGCCAAAAAAAATGTGTTCAGGAATAAAAATGAAGTTAGCTTAATTATGCTGTACTTACTGAATGTACGTGAATAACATTTTCATATTAAGTTGCAAAAAACGGTACCTACGCAAATACTTTAAGCTTCTTAAATGAACATTTAAAAAGAGATATTGGCTACAAAGTTTCTTCATAACCTTAAAATTGGGGCCGCATAACAGCAAGGCAAAATTACTGTTTAAAACAATACAAACAAACATTAATTAAACACTATGGTTCCGTCTTCATCATTTGTTTCAGAATTATGCACGTCTCAACAAAGTTAACCAATTTAAATGTTTGTTCCAAACCATATCCTCTAACCACAATTAAACTTCGACGTATATATCTCAGTTGTGCTGCTACCGCTAGAAACTTCACGCCAATCTGAAGCACGGTATTCAGAATTTACTAGTTGTTAAAGTTTTGGCCTTGTTATGGTAAGATGTTATGTTATGTTATGACACGACTAACAGTCTGGTGCCAATAAGGATAAGGTGACACCAGCGTCAACATTGCAGCAATACGCAATAGGTACGCAATTTGACGATCACGATAAATTAGATTTTGGCATCATTGCAAACTTATGTAATTGTATTTAATGAAATAAATCATCTTATCTAATAACAGTCGTAATCCAAATATAATATTGTACAATTTAAAATTATAAACAATAAAATTATTATGAGCGAGGTGCCTAATGACACGAATTGCAGGGAGCGATTGTATCATAAATCAGTATCAAAATCTTGACTTTAAAACGACAATGCCACCCTTGCTGTTTGTGCGAAAACTCAAATCTGAGCGCTCAGCAACAATTTATGCCTCAAAGACTTTTAAATTACAGGTCATAAAGTGGTTTTAGTACGAAAGAGGTTATTCTCTCCTATCATGAGCAAGTAAATTTGCATAATATACATTGATGATTCTGGTGCACAAGAGACAGTATTGTTTTAAATAAAGTTGATATATATTATATATAAATTGCTTTTGAAATGGTTATTGAAACAGAGGGCTCTGAAATAATGGTAGGTGCATTGCAGCAGCAACAATAAAATTAACAACGAAGTTTTGTCCGATTGAGTTTAACTACGATATAAAAGAGGTTTTTAAATTAAAATCTACAGGTAACAAAAATAGGGTGATCCGTTTAAGGACATATTCGTTATTGTATTCTGATTAGGATGAAGTAGAATAAATTTTTGTTGATGCGAAAAATTTGGCCTGTGTATGGAGGGTTGGCTGACTTGGACGACCTGTCCCATAGAAAAAAAACTCGTCAAAATTTGTTGTCTTCTACCTTTTAACAGTCCTTTTAGGATAATGTAAAAATATCTGATTGTCATTTAAAGTGTCATATTAGTAATATATAAGATAAACTGTAAGTTACAGTAAGTAACCAAACAAAATCATCATTAACGGAAATAGAATAGACTGCAAAATCTATACTTTTAATCAAAACCATGTCCTTCAACTGCATTAAAAAAAAGACTAGTTTTTTTTTCTTTTACTTTTTTTGTCACTTCTCGCGGAGGTACCTACAAAAAATATCATGACAAGCCATTAATGTCCACTACATGTACATACACAAATATTTTCATACATCTTCATGTGTCATGTCAAAAAAAAATCTTCTCGCCTGCCTGCCTGCATTTGGCTCTATAGTCCGTTAATTTTATGGTGTCCATAGGAGAGTCCCGGATTTACTTAATCTTAACTCATACCAAAAAATAATAATCCGTATATATTGTTATGACTTGAAGTAGCGATTATTTCTAAACACACAAGTCACCCAGACGTCCCACAGCAAAACGTCTGACATATCTCCGCGGATAAACTGAATAGGAAATCCTTTCGTACGTGATATGCTCATACTGACATCGTCCAAAAGGATGGGCAACTAAGAATTCCGTATTTATGTAAGACTGCTCTTCCAAGAGTGAATCCGTCGTAAATAATGCAAGACAATGTAATCCGAATAGATATGTGGGACGCAATTCGAAATTGTTTGGTTGTAGGTCGTGAAATTCTTGTTTCCGGGTAAAAATGTTTTCAAGAAACTTACTAGTTACTTGGCTGGCGCGAACCAAAATGACGCTTGGCCTCTAACACAAGTCGTCCATTTTGCTCGATCATGAGCGAATTCACGCCAGCTTCAAGCCGAGCTTACGGAGGTCTCTCTATCCGCCCAACGATATTTAGGATGACCAACAGGACGGCGTCTAGTTGGTCGACTCTGGAATGCTCTTTTGACTGCTCGATCTTCACCCATCCTTTCAAGGTGGCCAAGCCAGCGGAGACGATCCGCTTTGGTCTCACTTATTATATTCGGTTATTATATTTTTGTTTTCAATCTAATCTTAAAAATGCGAAAGTATAGGTACAATACATTAAGTGCACATGCTGAGTCCCTAGTAAAGAACTATGGTGAATATTCACTATGCGTTTCTCTAAAAAATGTATCTATAAAACTAAGTCTATAAAAAAGTCTAAGTTAAGTCTTGAGGCCTTGTGCATTTCAGCTTATGATAACATGTTTGGTAATCAATCGATGTACTTTTAAACTATTTTCCTTATGGTCACATTGAACAAGTCGAATAGAGCTCCTATTTATGCTGATTATCCCAGATATCCCAGGATTTGCCTCATCCGTTTATGACAGGTATGACTTATGTATCTTTCGATTTGGGTGAAGTGTATTGTCCCAAAACGGGGCGACCCAAATTCGGGGGACGACCGGAAATATAGGATAGTGATAGATTGTATTTACCCTACTTGCAGTTTACTTGACATAATTTGATTTGGAAATGATTTACAGTATTCTAGTTCTTTTGAATTCATACCACTCAAAATTTGTTTATTAATTGAGGAATTTTTAATGTAGCGATCTGAATTCACAAAAATCTGTCAATAAAATTAAGACTTTCTGTCACAACGAATATTCATTCGGACCCTAAAAATGGTGCTAGTTTAGTGGTGTCATTCACGAATTCGAGCCAATCGTGCAGTCTAACGCAACCAATCACGTTGTGGCGTTAGACTGCACGATTGGCTCGAATTCATGTGCGTGATACCGCTGTACTGGCCCCATTCTTATTGCCCGTAAGATCCGTCTTTAGATATATGCAATGCATTAAATGACATTATTTTGAGGATGGATCGGATTCTTTTCGCTAAACTAGGTCCAATAATAAGCGCCGCGTCTATTTAGGACATCCGCTAGTGTGTGCAGGTGCACGAAGCGGGTGCACGCACGCAGGTGCCATTGTAGGTAAAATCCGTCGCACGCGTCCGCGCCAGTTAGCGTTGCGCTCGCGCTTATACATGCACGGAGAAGTACAAGCGAAATCCACTCGCTATTGATAAGTAAATGACATAATTAGATATTATTTCCATATCAGAATGCAAGCTTGAATTAGCTTCCTAGTCTTCAGTTACGCCCCAATTTTCAAGTTACACCCATATATGCACTATGTAAGATGCTCAGTCGACTCCCAAATCGAATATCATTACACAAACACTCTAACAAGAAATTCAAAATTCAATTCAAAATTCAAAAATTTATTCTGCAAGTAGGCCTCAAGGGCTCTTTTACAAGTCAATACAACATTTATAGTAACATCATATAGTGACATGAAAAATACATAACAACATTTATAAATACAACAGCCAATACCTGGGTAAACATTACATTATAATAATCTTAAAATAAATAATTAATACAATACAATAGAGATGTATAGTCTCTATGGTTAAAAACACATTAAATCTGGAGATGTAAAAGGTCCCCAATGTCAGAGTACTAATACTAATAAAATTTGGAGGTGTAAAGTCTCTCCAAGTGTCAAAATAAAATTTATACTAAATAAATAAACCGCGTCTGGACTGTTAAACTAGCAGTCTCATAAACTAATGCTACATTCTGTACATAACTAGTATGTACCAAGTCAAGTATATTATACAATATGACAGAGACGTATAGTCTCCACGGTTAATACATTAAGTTTGGAGATGTATAAGGTCCCCACGGTCTGAGAAAAAATAATAATACACAATAATAAGATTTGGAGGTGTAAAGGTTCTCCAAATGTCAAAGAATAAAAAAAAATAAAAAATTGTATGAAATACATATTTCACGTCAAGAGACTGTTAAGGTAACAATCTTAAAACTAGTTCTACAGAATACATAACTACTATGTATTTAATATGTCAATGTCATCATCAAAATAACTAAAACATAACAAACATTAATACATAAGGTTGAACAGCTAGAAACAACAGCGCCATATGCCTCTCCGGGACACTGCACGCAAAACTATTACAGCTTTTGAGACTGGATACTTGGCCATGATTCCGTGTCTCCCAAGTAGTCATCTATTTTATAGTATCCCTTTTTGAGAAGTGCATTTTTGACGTATTGCTTGAATGAAGTATAGGGCAGGTTCCATGCCTCTAAGGGTACTTTGTTATAAAATGTTACACAGTTTCCCATGAACGATTTTTTAACTTTCTGTAGACGAAACTTGGAGACTACTAACTTATGTTTATTTTAGAAGTTCCGTCTCACTGGCTGCACAAGCAACTATGCCAGCATTCGCATTCTGTTTGTTTGCCAACTCTGTCTGGAGAACTTCGGAAAAAACAAGTAGGCCAATTCGGTTTTACGATATGATAAGGTTTTCATCTTACTTTGCTTTGTTTTCATTGCACCTACATTCTGTTTTACACATTTACCAAAATGCCTAGATCTCAAAACGGAATAGTATCAGAATGCCTAAATCCCAGAATCATAATACCTAAATCTTAAATTATAAGTAGTTATTACGTAATACAATATTTTTGATACACTTAACACGTAGTTTAACTCAACATAATTTAAAAAGGAAGTCCCATCGGAATTTGGTATTTAATGAAACATACTTTTTAACAATTGAGTATTTTGGGACTTTCATTTTATGAATAAGGTGTTATGACATTTAGGCATTTTCGGACTGATTAGAACTTGAAGATACGACAAAAATTTGACCGGTAAATCGGGCCGTTAGGGACTAAATTGTTTTGAAATTTAGGACAAATAAAAGTAATATTCATTCATGTCACAGGAGACAGAATTAGGACACAAATCCAAGCTCTCAAAGATTAATAGATCAATTTTCTTAGGTCTTAAAATATCAGAACAAATACCTACCCAGAGATACGAGCTTGACAGGTACCATACGATATAGGTAGCGATGAATAGTCAAAATATCTAAATACCAACATGTCTATGTCAGGATACGTGCTTAATTTTCACAGCGAACTAGAATGTAACGCTCCTTCAACTAAGTAAGGCCGACTGAGTATGGTGACCAGTGTCATAACAGGTCATGGACTATGTATTTAACAAATATCTTGGCACAGACAGTTCCCTATGCCGAGGATGCATGGAGACAGAAGAAACAGTCTCTCACGTGGTACTGGAATGCAGCCAGTGGCCCCGTACACAGCCAAACATCTCGGATCCCCGAGGCAACATCAAAGGTTCGATAAGATTTCTCGAGGAGTTGAGGTGGCAAGAGTAGCCAAACCCCCCTCCCCCCCTGTCACGCAAAATAGTCGCCAGTCGTCGAGTTGCAGAAAATCGCTCATATCGATACAATACATATGGCCTCCTCTTTTTCAATTCCTCCTGAGTTATAATGGGAAATCGGCACAGGCTGAATATGAGCATTCTATGTATAAAATGTATTAAGAAGCAAGATTAACCGACTTACGGAAGCTATTCTGGCAACCGCATGCCCCTGTAATCAACATAAACACATTAACGCAAGACGGCGCATTAGGGCAATCAAGTGCATGATACGGACACCACTAACACATGTTACATAATTTAACAATTGAATTTGCAGGCACTAACAGCGCTTGATGGGAACTTGAACAACGCGCAATTATTTTGTACCTTTTTTATGGAAGTTGCATGATAGGTATTGTCAAAGATTCATAGGATACCTAATAGTTTCATGAGAATTGTTCTGCAGGGGGCCGATTGTTGAATTTCGAACGCTCGATTTCGTCACCCGAAAAGGTGTGAAAAAAAGTGAATTGATATTTTTGAAATACGAGTGGAGATATGTTGAAGGGAGCCACACGAAATTAAGCGCTCGAAATTCAAAACTCGGCCCCCAGGAGGGACATTTATTTAACGGGTGTACAAAGGTAGATTCTCTCAAAAGTTTATTTTACATTAATTCTTCAATATATTTATAAAATTCTTGGTCTAAAATTTTGGAAAATAAATTAAATAAATGCTGCAGAAAGATATAGATTATCTGTCTACCATGTAAACGAAGGTGAAAGGGCACAAAACATATCGATCTGTGTAAATCCGTCCCTTTTGCTAGGCAAAAACCTCCCCACCAGAGGGATTTAGCCATTATTCGAGCCACGTACTCATCATCGAGTCAATTCATTCAACGCGTGAACTTGACTTTTGACTTACTTGACACAAATTTGCAGGCTTGAACTTCTGCTTCAGAACTAGAAACGGCATCAAAATCAACGGCGTATTAATAAACCAAACGGGTTACATTTTTTAAGCCTTTACCTGAAGCAGACAAGTTTCTACACTATATTTCCCCCAGGAAATTATCAAATGATATTTCGGGCCTCTTTTCGTGTTCTATTAATGAGTTTCATATTCTGATTGGTTGATTAAATCCGAAGATCAAAGAGCTAATTCTTATGAATTGTCATTAATAGCTACGAAGCTACAGGTGTGGCTATACTAGGCTAAGCTAACCGAACCTTCATCTTAAGGCATACCTCGTCGGCAAATTGAATGGAACGGAATGCAAGCTTCATCGGAGAATGTTAGTATTTACTTCAAACACATTCAGTTGTTGCAGGAAAGTGGATTTAAATATCGTTCGTAATTATATATAGAGCTGCTATAGCAAAGTTTTTTACATGTACGTATTTTCCAAGGTGTGCGTTAGAGAAAAAAACGCATTCCAAACGCCCGCCAATATCTTTGTTCTCAACGTCGCTTTTTTCAACTCATATAATCTTTTACGGAATCGAGATGAAAGAGGCGTTTCCGGGTATTAACTTTGACATAAAGATGTTTCATTTATCATAAAAAACGTGATAAACTATGCTGCTACAAACAGATGCATGTTATTTAGAATAAGTCATATTTTCAAATACGTCGATATTTCATGCATTGCTTATTTTTTCTTATAAACAGCTGAAATGACTGTTTGATTGCGTTCCATCAAATGTAATACCGACATCAACAGAAAACACATTAACGCAATTAACCTCGTTTAATGTGAAATCTTCCTTCGCCTATAAATAGAATTTAGGTAAAGTAGGGAACTTGCGCTTATGGTTTTCTTATCTATATTTTCCTTTTTTAAGAGTTATAGGGTTTTTCACATGACCAACGCTAAATATAGTCGCTTAAGCGTTTTTGACTACTTACATATACTAAAGGACGAAATTCTTATTTTTATAGTTTTCAAAACCGAGGTCTTAGTTTGGGTAATGCAGTATTGATGTACGTTGAGTGTTCACCGATTATTTGGAGGCAGTAGTATGAAGCGCGTATAATATTACTAGGTCGTATTTTTTCTTATCTCATTCAACTGAAGCCTCCTCCTCTCCTGTCCCCTCTTCTCTCCTCACATAACTAAGAGAGGTCGTAAAGCTATGAAATTAGGAGGAAACTAAAAATATGGCGCGCTTCGAACAACTTGTGACATAAGATTTGGCTATCGCGCTGGCTTTTACCTTTTATCTCAATCACTCTGAAAATATAGTTCTGTTTTAAATTTTGCTCGTCAAATCCATCTTGATTTTGACCACCTTGGCCGCTCCGATATTTCGATGGCAACCCTACTATCTATATGTATGTATACAAACAATACTTCAATAGGTAAACATTACTTATTCTCAGTACCTATTAGTTTCAAAGTGATCCCTAAACCTCTCAAGTATAAATATTTTTGTACGTCGTAGCAATAGCGGTCAAGGCCTGTAGACGACCTCCATCTGACACTCATGTTTATTAACTAAGTATGTGAGTACATTATCATCCCAAGTCTTTAAGAAAAAATACATCTTTTAAGCAATATATTCACCTGTCTAGTCAAAGAAACGTGTTTGTGTCGGTGTTTATACTTTGCCCATGGGTACAATCCTACAAGGCGTTTCAAATTTTCTAAAAGATTGGGTGGCTTGGCCATCCGCAAAAGGACCATGGGCAACTTTGTATGGAGCCTGGACCCAACGCCAACAGAAATGAGAGTAAGGTCATTAGATAGGTATTTCTATGCACTTCATTTTGTTCTATGGGCACCAAGCGGAATTCCATTGCAGATCTGAGATATTGGTATTTTAGCCAAAATGTCGTCACCCTTATTACCTAGGCAATAGAGTCCAAGTAAGTAAATTAATTACTGCAGGGTAGATGTTCGCGCACCGCCGGGCGAGCACACTGAATGATTTGCCGCGCTGGCCCGGCGGTGGACTATATTGCCTAGGTAATAAGGGTGACGACATTTTGACTAAAATACCAATATCTCAGTTCTGCAATGGAATTTCGCTTGGTGCCCATAGAACGAAATGAAGTACATAGAAATACCTATCTAATGACCTTATTATTATTATTATTTATTTAATCTTTATTGCACATAAGAAAACACACTGTACAATAGGCGAACTTAATGCCGTAAGGCATTCTCTACCAGTCAACCTTTAGGCAAAGCAGATAAGTTGTAGGCGGTGCAAAAACATAGGTATAGGTGATACAATTGATACATGTACGAACACAATACATTCATAAAAAATACACATACATAAACATACATATATATTAATAATATTGATACAAATACATATACTTACATATACATACATATATATATATATATATGAAATCAGATGAACTTACAAAGCAGAAACATTAAGATTTTCCAGTACTGCCAGCAAAGTGCTCACTTAAGGATTTTTTTAAAGCAAACCTGTTCGGACACTGTCTAATTTTGACAGGGAGACTATTCCAAAGGCGAGCTGCCTGAATAGAGAAAGAATCGGACATGTAACCAGTTCGGTGAGATGGTACAGACAGAGATAGATTGCCAGAAGAGCGAAGCTGACGGACACGAGAGACACCATAGTAGTGGAAGAAAGATTTTAGATATTCGGGGGACTGAGGGTCGTTAAGAACAGAAAAGAGGGTGCAGAGCATGCGAATGTTGCGCCGAATACGAATGGGAAACCAGCCAAGTTTTGAGCGGAATGAGGAGACATGATCGTATTTGCGGAGACAGAAAACAAAACGGATACAATTATTCAGACCTTACTCTCAACTCTGTTGGTATTGGGGCCATTTTGACGCATAGTCCTTGCCAGTGAGGCACTACCTGCTTTTGGCTTTGGTACACAGAGCCTTATTGGGAAAATTTTAGCGTCTTGCCTTGGGGTCCTTGAGGCTGCGCTTACCCCGGCCGGTATTGGCTGGGACTTTTTTCTTCGTCATGACTGCTTTAGGTATGGTAAAATAGGATTCATTTCAGTTTTAAAAAGACAGCTAGGATTGCTAGTATAATGGGGATCTTTGGACATGTACCCAGGCCAAGAACGTCTGGTCGATAGCCCCAATACAATTCCGCCTATCAACCCATGTTCGTGAAGGCAGTGGGACGAGACTCTCTGACGTCTAACAAGGAACCGCCTCCTAGAAACGCCACTTAGTCCGACAGATCGAGCTCGTATCATTACGACCGTGGAGTGAGAGTCGTATCTGTGGTTGCAGGCACTTCCATCCCCAGAATAGGCACATTGCTGGACAACAATATCACTTTCCGGTTGGCTGCATATTTTAGAATAGATGCGTCAAATCCACCCTTGCCAATGCGGATGTTGAAGTTTTTAGTTGAAGTTTTTCCTAGTGAGGATATTTAGTCACATGTAATAATTTACGAGGTGAATATATAGGTAGGTCATACTGAGCAACTTTTACTATGAGACCAATCCCGAAAATGCGGAAAAAAAATGGCTGTTTTATACATCCATTTCGGCTGTCTGACCTTGAAATTTGCTATGGGAGAGTAACTTTTGAATTTAATTGACGACCAGTCTGGCCTAGTGGATAGTGACCCTGCCTATGAAGCCAATGGTCCCGGGTTCGAATCCCGGTAAGGGCATTTATTTGTGTGATGAACACAGATATTTGTTCCTGAGTCATGGGTGTTTTCTATGTATGTATATATATAAGTATGTATTTATTTATACGAGTATACGTATGTATATCGTCGTCTAGTAACCATAGTACAAGCTTTGCTTAGTTTGGGGCCAGGTCGATCTGTGTAAGATTGCCCCCAAATATTTATTTATTTATTATTTATTAATCTTTTAAATGTCTTTATATTATCATATATCGCTGGTGGCCTAGCGGTAAAAACATGCGACTTGTAATCCGGAGGTCGCGGGTTCAAACCCCGGCTCCTACCAATGAGTTTTTCGGAACTTATGTACGAAATATCATCGTCCAGTCGCTTTTCTGTGAGGAAAACATCGTGAGGAAACCGGACTAATCCCAACAGGGCCTAGTTTACCCTCTGGGTTGGAAGGTCAGATGGCAATCGCTTTCATAAAAACTAGTGCCTACGCCAAATCTTGGGATTAGTTGTCAAGCGGACCCCAGGCTCCACAACGCGAGGAAGAAGAGGTATTTATATTATCAAAATATTGAAAAGAGCTAATATCGATAAAAAGTTTTCTAAATATGCAGAGGTGCCAAAATACCTGATTAAACTAAACTATTAAACATTGAAAGTATTTTGTCAATAATTTAAAACCTACTGTGTAAATTTTGAATTTAACCCCTGAACTAAACTTAAGCTCGCCATAAATTATCTAATTAAGTCATTATTTCAAGCATCAAATTCTGTACACTAAATTGTAATGCAAAATTTGCTACAGCGCCAAATTTATCTTCACCTGGTGTTATTTTATGCAAATATTCGTACCTCGCTTTTAACGTTGTACGCAATTATCACACGGATGCAGATCCTTACACCGCTATGGATGCTAATTTAACCTTTTATTTAACATTAAAATTATATCTAAATTTTTATTTTGTTCTCATTCACTCGTGCGACTCATTCGCGCCGATACATATACAGACAAGTACGAGAGAAAAGCATGCGCGAATGATAACTACATGACATTATTTATATATCATCTTGATGTTAAAGTGTACGTTCGAAATGGCCTCACCGTGTGGTAACGAGACAGCGCTATGCACGTATATCCACGTTCCGCTTGCACATCGGAGTGGCGGGGATGCTCATCCAATATGAAGACCGCCTTAGCGTTATTGAATTAATGTATGGTGCATTGCACCTTAATTATACGGGGTAATATTATTACTATGCTTATGAGATTAGGACAAGATGCTTTTAGTATAGTTAGAATAAGATTATGGTCCATTCCACGAGAATGTCGCTTACGAAATTCCATTCTACTATACTTGCCGCAAAACTAACTGGCGATTAAGGTCATAATGCTATCTTCTTTACCCTTGTTAAGACAAACTAAGAATGAAAGAGCAATGACCTATCTCGTCACGTTTTGCGGCAAGTATAATATGTGCTGAAAATGCTTAAAATATTTGGGGCATTTTTGAATTTCGAGCGCTCGATTCCGTCACTCGAAAATCTGCGGAAATGCTATTCTAGTGGTATTGACCACTCGTTTTTAATTACACTAGTAGAATTTAAATGACTAGAAGTCAGAATACAAAATCAAGCGATTGTAATATTTCATGACTTGGCTAACAAATTAGCCCTACATTAGCATAAGCATTATTTTATAGAGGGTTTAGCATTTAATTGAGGAGGCTGATATACAAGGCAAAAGCAAGGATATTCAATAAAAATACTTAATATTTTTTGTCCGAAAAGTATCTTGATATTCAGGCAATAGTTGGCGGCTAGTAGCTATTATAAAAAATACATATTTAGTTTTTTTTTAGTAGCTATTATAATTTTAGAAGCACTTCTTTTCTCCTGATAAAGAATACATTAGGTAGGTAGAATTATAAATATATTCTTTGTTTTTCTTAACACTAAAACCGGAGCGGCCATATTAATTTGCCTCAGCCGAGGGTTATAGCATAAATCATCGCTTTAGAATTAAAAAGACGAAATACATATAAAACGTAAAGAAAAGTTCATTGCTTTGTTTAGATTAGGCATCTACTTCACTTACTTATGTATTACCAACATCTGCAAAACACTCCAATATTACGCTCTATTGTGTAAAATACGGAAGGTGGAGATAAGAAACGAAATCTCCATGTGCCAAAAAGTCTCATCAAAAAACTTTAAATAGGTGGCGCTACAATACCTAGAGTACTTGAACAAAAAAATCTAATCATAGATAACGCAATTCACTCCGTCAATAACGCCTAAGTTCTTAGCTACTCCAGCGCTACTCTGGAGAGATTTGGAACTATTATTTATAGCTGACAGCTGGACACTTTTGCAACAGTTCTACCATAAGAGATGCCACTCCTCTTAATTCCACACTCCATAGTGTACAATTTCTTTCGACAACGCAAACGCTTCTAAGGATTTTGCATGCGACGAAAATCAAATACAGTACCTGCAAACACCTGCAAAACGTTAAACGTACAAACTTTGTACCTGACAATGGTAAAAATGGGGGTAAAAGCTGAACCGACTGCGAATGTTTACCCAAAATAGGCAGCGCTTTCAAAGCATTAACGTAAACTGGGGCAGAGTACTATATTCACTGAGTAAGTATGTGTAAAATAAACCACATAAGCGCAAGGCATCCTTAGCTATAAGTATATGCATGCGACTGAAATAATAGTATTTTACAGTACATATGGTGCTACTTTCCCGCACGCATGCGGGAATGAGCACTTTCCGTGTATATGTCGAAACTTTAAGGAGCCATATATTATACCTTTAAACGAGCAATTCTTGTATATATATTTCTGTGATCTCGGAAACGGCTCTAACGATTTCGCTGAAATTTGGTATATGGGGGTGTATACAATCGATCTAGATTAGTCTTATGTTTGGGAAAACGAGTTTTCATGCGTTTTTCTTTCGACGCAGAATATGGTCGCTAATTTCGTGTTGCCAGCCACTGTCCGTCTGATCCAGCGGGTTAAGACGCGGAAGGCTAGAAACGAGTGTTACGGGTTCGAATCTCGCCCGGTGACTAATTTTTGTTTTTTTTTTTTATAATATGTTAAAGGTTATATATAATTTTTTAATTTTTATTGTTTTAGACAAGTTTAATTTAGTAAAAAAATTTAGTTAAGATTATCACCACCATATTACAATAAATAGTTATAACCGAGCAAAGCTCGGTCGCCCAGGTACTGTACTGTAAAACGTTGTACGATACACGTGCGAATAGGTAATTCGCAACTCGTATATTTCAAAACACTCCCTTCGGTCGTGTTACAATTTATCACCACTAGTTGTGAAATCCCTATTTTCTGCACTTGTACCGTAAATAACTATTATGCAATAGTGATATAATAGAGGACTTTTCAGTCGAGTACCGTACTTAAGCAACGAAGCTTGCCTAAGTAAGGTACGAGATTGAAAAGCTTGATTATATCACTGTTGTACATAATAATTCTTCTACGAGTTATCTAAATAATACAGCGTATCAAAATGAATATTATAGTTGAGTTGGGAGCCCATACATGAAAAGTACGCAATTACAGTTTGGTATACTTCTTCTTCCTCGCGTTGTCCCGGCATTTTGCCACGGCTCATAGGAGCCTGGGGTCCGCTTGACAACTAATCCCAAGATTTGGCGTAGGTACTAGTTTTTACGAAAGCGACTGCCATCTGACCTTCCAACCCAGAGGGTAAACTAGGCCTTGTTGGGATTAGTCCGGTTTCCTCGCGATGTTTTCCTTCACCGAAAAGCGACTGGTAAATATCGAATGATATTTCGTACATAAGTTCCGAAAAACTCATTGGTACGAGCCGGGGTTTGAACCCGCGACCTCCGGATTGCAAGTCGCACGCTCTTACCGCTAGGCCACCAGCGCTTCAATTACAGTTTGGTATACGAAATCTTAATTCAACCATTGCAGTCGACGAGTAGAAAAAGAAATAAAGGAAATGAGAAATAATTAAACCGAGTTTGAGAAATACTATATAACTAGTTGAAGAACGAGTTTTTTTAACACTACGTTGGTGGCAAACAAGTATACGGCCCGCCTGATGGTAAGCAGTCTCTGTAGACTATGTATGCCTGGAACTCCAGAGGAGTTACATGCGCGTTGCCGACCCTGACACACCGGACTCTCGTTGAGAATTTCCCACATTTGAATTAATTTTGTAACTGTCGATCGCTACATTTGAATGTGTTGTAATATCTTACTTTTCAACTGAGCAATAATACCTTAACAATCGTCATAATTCGCGGTAATATATCAAAGCTAGAGCCATATTGAGTGCAGAATATTCTCAAAATATCTGGAAATTCTTACAAATTTTCATGAGAAAGTTCTCATGCCAGTTTCCACTTAAAAAAATCCAGTTAACGACTGTTTCATCTGATCTGACATTTACGTCATAAATTGGCATCTGTAAAGGCATTGAAATGGAGATTATCCATCAGATATATTGGCAATAAATGTGAAAAAAAAATATTATCGAGGACTTTCTTTGACTTTCTTTGGCGCATTGCATTGCGAATCCTATTGGATTAACGGTACAGTTTTTGAGTTTATCATCATCATCTCCGAAAGACGTCTACTGTTGGACAAAGGCCAGCCCAAGGATCTCCACAACAAACGGTTATTCGATGCCCTCAACCAACGGTTTCCCGCGGCTTTAACCAGATGGTCGGTCCATCTAGTCTGGGGCCTTCCCACGCTGCCTTCCAGTACGTGGTAGTTTTTGAGTTAAGTATACTTAAATGTCGGAGTAGAGCGTAGGCGCAAGCTGTTGGGGATTTCTTGTACGGCGCGCCGGACTAATGCGTCAATCCTGACGGAATTAAAAATCCAGTGCCGGTTGTCATCCATTTGTCTCCAGCGGATCCTTAGTTACTTTGGACACGTAGCCAAACGGGAGCCGGACAACTTCGGAAAACGCATTATATTTGGCATAGTGGATGGAGGACGGGGTAGTGGACATCCACCAACCCGCTGGGTGGACACTCTAAAGAAGGTCTGCCAGGGATCTACACAGGCGCCTATTATTAGGAAGGCTAAAAATCGTGCAGAATGGAGAACCTTGGTGCACAAAATAACGATCTCATGTGGTCGCGGCCCTCAGTCATGAGGAAACGAGGAAGAAGAAGATACTAAAATGATAGTTATAGCGACCTACTAGAGGATAGCGCTGACCTCAGTGGACCTAGTTTCGAAGTACCGCTATCTTTAATTCACCCGTTAAATACTTCCCCTCTTGTTCAGCTTTCAGTTTTCGTGCCGTGATGTGCACGAATGTAGAGTTTTATAAAGTTTTAACTTTGGGTAGATGGGTCATTTTATGTAAGGTGCTGTAAGTTCGTGTTTTTTTCTCACTCTCAATAAGGCGCATGAGCGAGATGGAACTGCGTGCCCGGGAGCGAGAATATTAGGACTGTTATTTTAATTTAATTTTTCGAAAGTAAAAAACTCGGGATTCGAATCGCTGAAGTCCCTAGAGAAAGAACTCAAGATTGTTAATTAAATTTATAGCTGCTGTATTGTGCTCCGAAAAAGTGCTACGACTTTTATTAATATCCGTTTTCTGAATCTACTGGATCTTAACGTTGTACACTACACTTTTTTATTTGGAAATTTTCATGTAAGGAGAAAAAAAGGGTCTCAAGCTTTTTTTCCATTTTGTTACCATTTTTCATAGACTTTGTATGACAGTGACGGAATGGAAGGAACAAAAAAATATGGAATTTTTTGGATACATTAAATTTCACGTTCTAGGATCGAAACAACTCGTGATTCTAAGTAGAAATAACATAAACATATTAAAATTTATCAAAATCGATGTTGCTGCCCACTTTTTTGACATATGATACGGCTGCAATGCAGTCAGCATGTCACGCCACATTATTGTAGCTGTAATGCTGATGATGAAATCTAAATGCGAACGGTGCCTTTACACTACGAGTATGAGGGCTCATTTAGACAGTGTGAGAACTTTAATTACATTGCGGTATTTGATCGGTCGGCTGAATTGGATGTTACCTCAGTAGTCCGCACTCTGCAATGTAACTAAAATCGCATGCGAGTTCGCGCGCCATCTAAATAAGCCCTAAGGGTAGGAGTTCGCGCGCCGTCTAAATGAGCCCTAAGGGTAGGAGTTCGCGCGCCGTCTAAATGAGCCCTAAGGGCAGGGGTTCGCGCGCCATCGCCATCTAAATGAGCCCTTAGGGTAGGAGTTCGCACCGTCTTAATGAGCCTTAAGGGTAAGTCAAGAAAGTTTGATGGAAAATGGGCTTATAATGGCCGCTTACCACAAAAAAGTCTACGTTCAACATGTGTCGCAGAGCGAAGCCTACCGCGAACACCGAAGTTCGCAAATTGCGGGCATCTTTCTCTTTCACTCCAATTAAGCCGCAATTAAAGTGACAGAGAAAGATGCTCGCAATGTACGAACTTCGGTGTTCGCGGCCCTCAGAGCCTCAGTAATTACCTACTATCTAAAAATTCTTCTCTTATAAAACTGTAAAACAAGAAGATAAGATAAAACAACACATTTAGCTAAACAATATAAGCCATTTGGACCCAGGCATGTGATTTAGGTTTTTATCGCAGCATTTCAGGCTCTGTTAGTATTACAAGTTTGCTATTTAAACCACCGTAGTATGATCTTCCATTGCGAATAAACGTTATGGATCTATCGGTCACCATTAAATTGGTACTCACGCGTTTACTATAGCGAAACAGTACAGTATGGTCTCTCATTATATGTGGATAGTAAGGGTCTAAAGGTCTATTTATATTGGTAGTTTAAAAGTTGAGAATACAGTGCCTGAAGGCAATCCCTAGGCGCTAAAGTAATCGGTCGTTTTACCCAGAAAATTGAAGTAAAAAGATATTCCAGCTTAACAAACCTTGTTTAAACAGTTTTTAATGATTCAAGGTTAGTTTCACTACACTTAGGTCGACCGGGCTATAAACCGCGATTACCTTTTATATTGTTTTGAGCTCCCGATATTTCGACGTAGTTACATGCATCTTGTTAACGGGTAACTAGAGATAACGGGTGGGTGTCAAAGTTGTGTAGACCGCGCTCCATTCCATTCTATCTCCATTGATATCCGAATCCATGGATGGTTGGAATCCATGGATACCATTGATATCGGAATCCATGGATGGATGGATGGAATCCATGGATACCATTCATATCCGAATCAAACACGCGTAGTGATACTGTGAGTGTAGTATATGCTTGGATAGACCAACAAGTGTGACGCAACCAGTGGTAATGTTAAAAGCGAACGCAACCGACGCGCGCGAATGAGGGTAGACCGAGCGCGGTCTGCACAACTTTGACACCCACCCGCTATCTCCAGTTACCCTCGAATAAAATGCATGTAAATGCGTCCAAACATGGGTAGCTCAAAAACAATATAAAAGATAATCACGGTTTTTATCCCGGTCGATCTAAGTCTAGTGGAACCTTGTTTTATTAGAAACTGATTGCTTTAAGAACGTTGTTGTCATTGTACAGTCGCCATCAGAAATATCGGGGCGGGGACGGTGCTCAAAAATATTTGAAGTAAGAGAGTGTAAGGAAGTAATTGAATAAAATGAAAATGAATAACCAGGAAAAAACACAGAAACGCGTGTGATGCATATATTTTGTCATCTCTCCTAATCGGAAAGTTCACCTTTCATAGGCGACAGCCGGGTGGAAAATTGCACTTCCCACCCTAGGTTGTAAACTATTTCTTTTTTTAATTTGTACTTCGAGCAACGGCTAACAGCCATATATGCCATATTATTCAGTTAATAGCCCTCATATTAGCTTACTGGCCGCCGTTTCAGACACATCCCAATTTAAGATCGTTGTCTATGGTTTTAGATTTTTTTTCTTATCAAAATGTACATGGCGCCAATTCCTGCAGTCATAACTCATAACATAATCTACATTTCTTGTTAATGTTCGACTTTCCTCATAGTCGAAATGAAAAGTAGAGTGTTTAACTCGGGTAAAAGTAACCTTCTCACCCTCGAACTATTGGCGCTCGTACGAATTCCACCCTTGGTTAACAATCTACTATTCATAACGTCAAGTCACGCCAAACCCGCTTGTTTACTTAACTTTTATTTGGGAGCAGACGCGATCCCGCGGGCGATGCCACAATGTTGCCATGGGGGCCTCTTGCGGATTGGGACTGGGACCTTCTGATTTTCCTAACTTGGACAACTTGAAGGACGTCGGATTTGGAATATTTCACTTATTTTTTCTCTAACTTACAATGAAATGTTGACATTACTTTTTTTCAATACTACGTCAGTGGCAAACAAGCATACGCCCGTCTGATGGTAAGTGGTCTCCGTACATGAGTTACATGGGCGTTGCCGACCCTAACACTCCACACCCTCGTTGAGCTCTGTCTACCATACTCATCGGCAGGAACACAACACTATGAGTAGGGTCTAGTGTTATTAAGCTTCGATTTTCTGTAAGGTGGAGGTACTTCCCCAGTTGGGCTCTGCTCTAGATCTGGAATAACATCCGCTGTGCTGTGCCCTACCACACAAAGCGAGATGACATTCACAATGCCCATACCCCTCTTCTGAACGTAGTTTAAGGACATACCCGGGTCCGACTTAGTTCAAATTAGGTCTGGAAATACCACGTATCCGGTGCGATGAGTGAAGATGATATGTAAAGGAATACAGCCTAGTCACATGTCTTTCCATACATTATTGAGTTCCGATTGGCGTTTTCTATCAACGAGGTTCCTAACTTGGGGGTAAAACTGGTATTTCACGGTGGTAATTATCTTAATTAAAGATAACAAGACCTATAAGAAAGACTATTGATTATTATTGGCAGGAGAGGTAAAATCAGGATCTCTAGTTAGACTTAGGGGTGATAGGACTCAAAAGTTTAGGATCCACTAGGCTAGGCTCTTTGATATCCGCTCCGGATAACCTGGAGAGTGTTATAATGGAAAAAGACCTAAGCCAACTTGGCGCCGTCGACTGGAAAGAAACGGTTTTGGACAGAGAAGCATGGTAGTCTTCGTGTCGCAGGCCAAGATCCACTTCAGGTCGCTGCGCCACAGCAGTAAGTAAGTAAGTGTTATAATGTCGGACAAAGTTGAAGGCACGAGAGCTCTGAGCCCTTCCCCCGTTAGGTGTACCCAAATACTTCTTCTTCCAGTGCCATTGCCTACCAGAGGTCGGCTATCATGAGGGCTATATGGACTTTGGACACATCCACACGGAATAATAAGCATTGTGGCCAGCTACATTGGCGCCCAAGTCACATTAAATAAACAAAATCAAAGTTATGCTATTTGCAACAAGATTCCAAGAAGTCGCCAGAGAAAACAAAAGACGAGCGAAAAGGGCATATTTCTTTTTATCATCGGCCAGTGCGAGCGATAGCTGAACCACATTTGAGCCATGAGGTACGTCTTCGTGTGGATGATCTTCTCTTGGATCTTTAATAATTAGTTGAAGGAGTTCATACTTGGAAGTATGAACTCCTTCAACTAATTTTCCGTTTCACATGACATGACCAAGGTACTGTAGCTTAGAGCGTGGAATTAAAACTGCACGAGGCCATGCGCTTGGCGAGGAACAGAAACCAATAGAGGAATCTGGTCTTCATCAAGACATGATGTCGCTATCCTCAGCATTGAGAACGGCTGAAGAACGAGACGATTGAATGCTGTGAAGAGTGCAACTTTTAAAACGGAGTTCGTGCTTTTTCTTGGGAATTTCAAATAAAAATATTGTAATTACGGTATTAATTAATATTTCCCAATGAAGAATACGTTAATACTTTTTAGTACACATTCTTAAATAGGTTTTCCACAGACTTTAATATTTTCAGGTACCAAAGGAAAATTAATCTACCGAGTTAATCATATTAAATGTACTTGATTATAATGAAAAACATCTGCTTACAATTTGTTTTTCTTAAAAGTCCAAAAGGTACCTAACGAAAATTCTTGTTAAAGCTCAAAGTTTCTCATTCAAATCCGCACGGACCAATTAGTTTGTACAATATTTAATTAACTTCCGTGTAAAAGAATTCCAATTTTTATACATTTATATTGTTTTGTGAAAATTCCAAATCCTACGTATTACGGTTCATAAATTCAGCCCTGAAAAGTTCCGATACAGGCGTACTTCATTACAGCTTACGGAACCCTAATTTCAGTAACGCAAAGAAATACAATACATGTTTAATGTACACCAACATAGCAGGTCCTCTTACCTAGTAACGATACAATCCAAGTCACTAAAACGCAGGCACTCGCGTTAGGTTTGCGTTAGTATAGCGTTAGGTTTGCGTTACGTTAGCAGGTCCGCGCGCGTCGAGCGGGCGAGCGAGGCAGACTGGGCCGCTCCGATGATAACGGCAAAGAGTAGGCAGGTGGGAAATTCGTAGACACGACACTATTTACTCGTGTTTCAAGGAAAAGTTAAGCTATAATAATTCTCAGTAACTAAATTTACGTGGCATCTGTTAATTTTTTTGCATTACCCTGAAATGAAATGCTATAGCATTATTGCCATAGTAGATCAATTATGAAGGAAAAGTTATTGGTTATCACAAACAATTCAATACACTAATCATAATTTAAATATCAGTTAAAAGAATTTAGTTTATGTGATGTAGGTACAATACCTACTTATCAGTTTCTCTAGTAGTTTTATTGTTTTAGAAAATCATTTGTTTTTACGGGTATCTACCTCGGTTTCTGAAAAGTACGCTAAGTATGAAGATATGTTAAAAATTTGATAACATTTCTGACTTAGTGAAAATTGGCGAAAAAAGAAGTCTAATCTGAGTGATGTAATAGTTATTTGTTTAGGGGAAAAGTTGTTGTTTAACTCCTCGTGCTAAAATTGAGGGTTTCAAGGCACAAGGCTTAAACAAACTTTGCCGAGTGAAACACAAAATGAGGAAACAAATCAAAATTGGTATCTAATTACTTTTGCTCACTCTTGTATCTGTATCAAAAGAGCTTTTAACAGCTGGTGTGGTGAAATACAATGTAATGTTGTAGTGCCTATTTACTTATAGTACTGGCTATTTCCTTTAATTGGACGTACACGTATGTACACATTTTCAGAACAATCGTAATGAATTTTAGTATTGTTCAATCTTCGTTTCTGATGAAATATGACAATAGAGGTTCTGAACACAGAAATTTTACAAATTTTTGTCTCTTTTCTTAGCAATGGATCTTACAAGATAAGTACAGTCAGCTGCAGAGAGAGGTGAACCCCCTGCATAGAGTCATTGTATGTCAATTGCATATCATAATTGCATACCCTCTTCTTGTATTTTTTTTCTAATAGTATTTTTTTGGGGTCCATATTGGGATGCATAAAAGTTTAAGTTATATCTTTGATACTTGTGTCATAATCATCATTGCGCATAAAAATGAAAAGTCATATTATATTGTGTCATACGTTTTTAGCCAATAGCAGTTGTCATATATTTTTTGTGTATACCTAACGAAACTTACCTAAAATTTTATGCGAATTAAATTTATGACTATAAGAATTATGACATAATTCATTTAGGTATGATAAAAACCCAGTTATGCTCAGGAGAAATTCAGTCTCAGATTTTTATGACTAACAATTTTATGCATAAATTGTTATGACAATTAAATATTATGACAAATGTTGTTATGCGACCAGAAGGAGTCCCATTTTTTTTCTGTGTCAGGCGCGAGCGAGGTTTGAACTCACATTTTTTATTATTTGCCAATAAAAGGGTTTTCGCTGACTGCTTGGTTTCAGCTCAATCACCTGGAACAAATCCTGCGAGGCCATGAGGCGAGGCTGAAAATACATTGTCATTATCACCAAATTGAGCTAATTTGTCGCTTAAATAATACTTGGGATATAAAAAATCTTCATTTTAAATAATTTTGTCCATTCTGTTTGTGGTCATGTTCTTGCCATAAGTAAAAACTGAAATGTCATGAAAAAACGTCAATTAACAAATTGCAAATATTACTTTTTAACTGTCAAAACGATATGAAAAGCTGTTCAAAAGCGATATACAGGTTGATTCAGTGGTGGTGGCCGTGGTTGTGGTGTGGTTAGATTAACGTTCTTTTTATTTAGCGTTGAAAACAACAAAAAAAACTAGATAGATAGCATGGTCACTCTACAATTACATTGCGTCCATCAAATACCGATACTCTTTGCACAAGTGTCAAATTGAATGTAATCAGATATTGGTTACTTTTGAAAATCGTATATTACTCGAATTTGACAGTTTATTTTCTTCATATCAGAGTGCTGTAAGTGCATAACGGTTAAAGAGGTTGTTATCTATATTAATTAGGTGTAGTACGGTGACCATGATCGTGGAGAATTAAATCTATACTTGACATAAAGTTTAAAAACAGGAAAAACGTGTGATTGTTTCATTAAATATTGACGATGGTGAATGATCCATTTACATTGTCTGAGACCACGGCTTCGTCCTGTTCACGTCTCGAATCACACTGTATTCCTGAACTGCTGAAGTCACATGTTTTAATGTAAGTACAAACAAAAATTGATTTATTCATTTTATAAAGTTTTTTACCTAAACCCCTTTGAAAACACCTTCACAACAGAAACATATTCTCATCTCATCTGCACACTCTGTACGCGCTTAATCTATGTCAAGGCTTTAACTCCCATCCCTTTCTCTCCCGCTCACCCACTGCACCCATCTCTTTCACGCTCACGCTCAAACCAGTGACGTATATACACGGAAAATACTCAAGGCACCTGTTTCCTATGTTGTTGCCACAAAGTTGACAGGCGCAAAGCCTGTCCCTTTCATCTGCTGAAGAAGTGACAGTGACGGATTCATTTTTTTTCTTTGATTGATTGAGAGGTGGAAATGGAATGATGAGCATAGAAAATGCCATAATTATTGAGCTACTTCCAATAATAGTAATAATGCCAGTTGTTTGAGGATTCTATTTCTAATGATATTATTCGTGATATTTTTTCTAGAATAATGTTTTTGCTATTTTCCGCAAATTACTTGATAACTTCCAATATTTATTATAAGAGGTGTTTTCGAAGTTATTATTTATTTTTCATTACACTTGCTCGAAAAAGGTATTCTTTCATGCAGGACAAAGGCCTATATTGTTCCCACGGGAGTTATGGATTGTGAAAAAAAAGCTATAACTCCCTAAGGAGTTATAACTTTTTTATGATGTCACTAATTCATACAAACCAAATAGCGTAAATGAGTTCTACTTTTAAATACTGCCGTTAATAATTTAATATGTTTGTTTATGTTTAAAAAAATATAATTTGATTAATTTAATTGCTATTTAAAATATTTTTAAGTGCATAATTTTCAATCGTGGCTGAATGCCTAATAGGTCTGTGCCTTTGATGCCTAACAACAAATGTCAATATGGCGGACGGATGTTTGATATATCACCGTATTTAAGAATAATTCCGCTTAAAATTTAGTTTATTCTTCGCAGGTGTGATGAAAAACATTGTGTGTCACTCCGGGGGTAATTATTGCAAAACCACCCTCGCTTCCAAAATTTCACTTACCCCCCCTCGTTTGCACAATGTAGTATTCTATTAATCATATTTTCATAAAATGTATGTAAAAAGTTCTATTTGTTTTTTACCCCCGACGCAAAAAATGGGGGTCTTATGTGTGTGTTTGGTGTATGTTTGACTCCAACGTGTGCATGTGTATCTGTATGTGGCATCGTAGCTCTAAAAAACGGATGAATCGATTTCGACGCGGTATTGTATTGTATTCGGGTGACATGGGGGGGGGGGGGGGGGAAGCTAGTCCTGCCAGCCCAACTCCTCGAGGAATCCTATCAAAACTTTGATGTTGAGTAGGACCTCGGGGAGGTCTCTCGGAGATCCCAGATGTTTAGCCCTGTATGGAACCACTCCGATGCCTTCCAGCACCACGTGAGAGGCTGTTTCTTCTATCTCCATGGATCCTCGGCATAGGGGACTGTCTGTGACACCTGTTGGCGACCGGTTTGGCCTAGTGGGTAGTGACCCTGCCTACGAAGCTGAGGGTCCCGGGTTCAAATCCTGGTAAGGGCATTTATTCCTGATATTTGTTCCTGAGTCATGGGTGTTTTCTATGTATTTAAGTATTTATAAATATTTATATATGATATATATCGTTGTCTTAGTAACCTCAACACAAGCCTTATTGAGCTTACTGTGGGACTTAATCAATTTGTGTAATAATGTTGTATATTATTTATATTTATTTATGTTATAAAAAGATGTTTGTTTAATAGTCCATGACCTGTTATGACACTTATGACACTGGTTACCATACTCAGTCGGATATTCCCTTGTCGAAGTAGTGTAATCATGTTTTTTTTAATATACACGTATTTTTTCCCCGTATCGTATCCAAAATGAAAAGTAGTGTATTTAACTTAGGTGAAAGGCAAACTTCAGTCTCGAACTATTGGCGCTTTCACCAAAGTACCTCGACAGAAATAGGTGTCTTTCATCCCTTGGTTAACAGTCTACTATTAGCGAACACTTTAAGACGAAGAAACGGCCGTTCGATAGAAATAAAAAAAACGATAAAAATCAAACGTGTGTCAAAATATTTTCAATAATGTGAATATCCAGAGGAAAATGAGGACTACGTTTGATGAACAGACGATTTCGCACGGATCCTCTTTCCTCTTAACAGTGGCAGATGGTTTTTTTTTTTTTATACTACGTCGGTGGCAAACAAGCATACGGCCCGCCTGATGGTAAGCAGTCTCCGTAGCCTATGTACGCCTGCAACTCCAGAGGAGTTACATGCGCGTTGCCGACCCTAAACTCGCCCCCCCTCGATGAGCTCTGGCAACCTTACTCACCGGCAGGAACACAACACTATGAGTAGGGTCTAGTGTTATTTGGCTGCTGTTTTCTGTAAGGTGGAGGTACTTCCCCAGTTGGGCTCTGCTCTAGATCTGGAATGACATCCACTGGCTGTGCCCTACCACACAAAGCCAGATGACATTCACAATGCCCGTACCTCTCTTTTGGACGTAGTTTAAGGACGTACCCGGGTCCAAATGGTTTGGTGCATCTGACCCTAAGTACAGATACAGGAAACGAACGGAGAAATATTTATCTTTAGTATTAAAATTAGAACGCGTTACACAATATGGGTAAGCTGTTCTGTTTACATTTAAAACACAATGGAATATAAATTAGACTCTTGTATGGATTATCATGTCAGATTATTCAGCTGCAGTCTAATTGTATTACAGATTCAACCAATGTCAAGGCATTATAGTATTTTATGCAACAGTTGTATAAGAAGGGTCAAAAAAGGCGAGTGGCGTGAGTTACAGTTACAGTTGTAAAGGAATACGCCACGAGCATTTTTTGACCTACTTATACAACGTTGCATACAATATTTTTCCTAAGAGTCAACAAAAATAAATCTTAATTTAGGTAAACAAATTACAGCAAAAGTATATAGCCAAGACGCGCGAGCATACCTTGTTACGCGCCCAGCTCGCCCCGGGCCGCGGCCGGCCGGTGAGCGACACCTTCTCGTAACTCATGAGGCCCTGGTACTTGCTACTTCCTAAATTAAATTTTTGGACAGTTTTTTCTCAATTTTGGCCACCGTAGCCTACGGAGACTAACAAGCAACGCTAAGCGGTCTTCGTAGTCTATGGGTGTTGCTATATTACGGGTGTCACATGCGTGTTTCTGACTTATGAAGTAATTATTTTTACTATGCAACCAAATGAATATTTTGTAAGTTGGCAGCAATGCACTTAGTTTAAAACTGTATTTGTTTTAGTTTTGTTAGGTTGGTAGCCATTAATCGCAGTAACGTTATAGCGATTAAAAGCACAAGAGCTTTTATGAGGAATAGACAATATAGACTTTTCTTGAAACCTTTTATGTATGTTCTTATATTCGTGTTAATGAATGCATAAATGACAGATAACAGTAGAGGAGTAGGAAAAGTTCTTAACAGACTTCTCAAACTTGTAATGAAATGTTGACATGAGTTACTTCAAACTAGGTCCGGAAATAGTACGTATTCGGTGCGATGGATGAGTGAAGATGATATATGTAAAGAAATTTCATACAGCTTTTTTTTAAACGTCAAATTGTTACACACCATCTTGGCATTCAACCATCAAATCAAATAGTAGTAGATTCGTTATTTGTTTTTAGTTATGTAAAGCTACGAATAAAACAAATTGACATTATTTTTTCATTGCAAGTTTGAGAAAAGCGCTATACAAATCTCGGCGAGAAACGGGGTTGCCGGCCGAGTATCCTTATTCGTCTGATCGTCTATATCTACTTGGCCTGCAACCCTTCGTTTCCCGGCTTCTATAGTATTTTTTCTACAGCTGATGGTAAGAGATTACCGCCGCCCATGGACACATGCAACACCAGAGGGGTTGTAGTGCGTTGCCGGTCTTTATATAAGGTAATGTACTATTTTACTTCTCAAGCTCGTAAAGTTGGTGTTTA
The DNA here is from genome assembly GCF_033807575.1 of Cydia pomonella. Lineage (NCBI taxonomy): Eukaryota > Metazoa > Arthropoda > Insecta > Lepidoptera > Tortricidae > Cydia > Cydia pomonella. Next base: position 2,806,315 of record NC_084717.1, on the reverse strand, counting down.
AGTCACGTGTAAGCGGCATACAGTTTCTTTTTATGCTCTAGTGCATAAAATACTTGTAAATGACTCTTATACGGACTTAGCAATAAAGTCAGAAACCTGTCACTGCTGAGCAGCTGGCGCGCTCACCTCTCTACACGGCCGTGCACGGGCCCGAGTACCTACTCAATTCTTTCGTCTTGAATAAATACGGTAAAAATAAGTTTAATGATATTTTTAAATACTTACCTCGCAATCGACTTATATTTGTCTATATAAATTGTCTCCAGTAAAATGGGTTACTTTATGCCCTTGTTGTATAATTCACTATATTTCTTCATAATAGCATGCGTGTTATTTTCATTCTCAATCATTTTAAATTCACGGCTATACTTGTCTGTTTAATTATTTTTTTTCACAGGTAAACAAATGTCTATCTAGGTATAGGGTCACTGAAACACGTCAACCCAACGAAAAGGATAAAAGATGCACTGAATTATATTCGACATAAGGAAAGATACATTGATTATTGATTGCGTAAGATGTGTATAATTTTGTGCTTCGAATTTGACAGGTAAACGAGATGGTGTTGTACATCTCCATACATTTTGCGGTAACTCTGAATGTCATAAGTTGACGTTTTCATTTCAGTGACCGCAATAGTAGATAACAATAATCACCGCGTTCGAGCGCCAAGCTACCTCGGCAGAAGTTAGTGCCTTTCACCCAAGTTAAAAACCACTATTTATTTCGAATACGAGGAAAGTAAAATAGATGTGTTTTTTACAACATGACTTTAAAGCATACCTTGAGGGTACTTTCAATTAACTATTTATGGAATAGAGAGTTAAATATCAGAATAAAAATTGTACAAAAAATCGATTTAAAACCAAATTCCGCGTGCTTATCGTATAAAAAGAAAAAAATCGTACTTGGAAAGTAAAATTCTCTAGTGCAGAAACGGATCACTTTCTGCACACATTTTAGAACAACAAAGACCCACTTTCAGAGCATGAGAAATGAAAAACATGTAGCGCAGTACAGCGCCATCTGTTTTGAATTTTAAACTACGGGGCACGTTTTTTTTTACTTAGACTTTATAGGTAGACAGAACGAAAACCCTAACCGTCTGTAACATGTGCATGTAATAGTCCGTAAATGGGTAGATGATCTATGTTTTATATAGATAGTATATTTATGAGTGCAGCACGTTAACATAACTGCCGGCTGAAAGGAAAATGAACGTTTAGATACTTTCAGTTAAAATATTACAAACGCGTGCTTTGGATTCAATACCTACCAAGTGTTATGGACTGATATTAGCGATTTTTGCCAAGAGTTTTAGGTATCTATTGAATTCTTTCGACACCCTTCCTTGTGGGAGTGAGTGAGGGGCCTCTTCCATTCCTGCGGTGGATACTCTCCATTCGCCGGTCATTCGCCGTCAGTTTGGGGATGTCTGTGCGATCTGGTGTGGGCCAGCTTTATCGCTACCGGCCGTTATTTGGATAACGGCCGGTAGCGATAAAGCTGGCCCACGCGGGGTTGGCCCCGCGACCCCTCCTAGCGTGGTGATACCGTTTGAGCGGCAACTCTATTGAAAAACAAACTCTTAAGTTACTTAATGGCAGCTGTACATACCAGTCGAGAGGCTCTCGTCCAGAGTCTCGGCACCACTCCGATACAATCGGACAAGCGCGAGAAGAGACAAACAATAGCGAGACGAAAAGCAGCACTTATACACTCTGTTATAGGGCGGCCTCCGTTGGAGTTTTGAAGAAAACTCTTGAATTCAACCCAAACAGTTTTTTCAACCAAAATACACTGCACAAACTTACACACTAAAAGATTTAGAATATTATTAGATCTACAGGGTGATTCATGAGACGTGAGCAGGACTAAGCCTACACAATCAATAAATGTTAATGAACCGTTCATCATCATATTTAAGTAAAACAATCTCGCTTTATTTCTGTTATTTAACTTTTTGGGAAGGACAAATTTGATAATCTACAATCATGGACACCCTACAACACTTAATTAAGAAAGATAAAACCTCTTTAACCGCTATGACAGCAGTTTGATTATGAAGAAAACAAAATGTCACACTTGAGTGAGATACGATTTTTCAAAAGTAACCAGACTCCGATGACATTCAATTTGTCACTTGTTATGGATAAAACAAATAGGGTGACCATACATGGCGTAAATAATTTATAACAATTTTTTTTAACAGTAAAAAAATAAAAGAACGTTAATCTCACAAATACTGGTACGAAACAGTTGCTTATAACTTACTGAATGCTCAAGCTTGATCCTGCTCACGTCTCCTGAATCACCCTGTATGTTTAAAGAGTAAATTACGAGTGACAATGTTTTTTCTATTATTCGAATTTTTATAGAGTAATATTGCTGTCACAATTGTCACAATTGTTTGTAAGAAATCGCACTCGCACTATAAATATAGCTATAAATCAAGTAAGCAATAACTTACTTAACAATGTTGGAGGGTACAGGGATCGCAAACCGGTATGTTTTGTATGGGAACGAAAACGGTATTTTTTCGTTCTTTGTTAATTACTTCATTTCTAATTAGGCAATCTAATAATACGAAGTCGTTATCTGAAAACACAACTGAGTCCTACATTTAGAGTATAAAATAAACCGAAATATATGGTTATTTCGATGTTTTTGCAAAAAACCGGTTCCGATCCCTCCGAGGGTAGAATAAGTTTTCTGCCAACAAACTGCTATGCAGTTTGGCAGATAAGTGATCATAGCCGATGTAACTTCTCTTTTATAAATAAATCCGGACCCGGGTAAATTAAACTACGTCCACAAGAGAGGTATGGGCATTGTGAATGTCATCTCGCTATGTGTGGTAGGGCACAGCACAGCGGATGTCATTCCAGATCTAGAGCAGAGCCCAACTGGGGAAGTACCTCCACCTTACAGAAAATCGCAGCCAAATAACACTAGACCCTACTTATAGTGTTGTGTTCCTGCCGGTGAGTAAGGTTGCCAGAGCTCAACGAGGGTGGGAGGGGGTTAGGGTCGGCAACGCGCATGTAACTCCTCTGGAGTTGCAGGCGTACATAGGCTACTGATACTGCTTACCATCAGGCAGGCCGTATGCTTGTTTGCCACCGACGTAGTATAAAATAAATTAAGTCATATTATTTGATAATTCACAAGTTATCGTATGGACATGTCAATTTCATCTCCAGAAACCACAATCGGCCATTACGGGTGTATTCGCCTAGAGATAGTCCAGGAGACGACCGCAATTTGCCCACGTCACCGGATCTGTTAAGGATAGATATAACGGCCGAGCCCCTCATTAGCCGCCATCTTGATATTTCTGGTATTGTTATGTTTAGGACGCTCTTTGTTGTGTTATTGTGAATAGTTATTTACGTGTAGATGTAGCGTTATTGCAATGTTATTTTGATGATATGGCGTAAAGCGTTATGAGATATTTATGTAAATACCGGTCTGGGATTAACACCAAAGAACTATTGATTGTGATTTGTGTAAGATGTATGTAAAGTTTAAGATAATTTTGCATGCCCTCTGGTTACTACAAGAGCTATTGTATAACAACAGTAATAGTTATTTGTGTCCCAAGGGAGGAAAAGTAAGACATTGCGTGCCGCGTGTAAAATTGTGGCATACACGCGGGATGGAATGTCCTACGATTCCTCCCGTGGTGCGCATACTATTTTTCTGCTCGATGGAGGCGGAAAGCGGCAACTTCGTTTAGCGCAGCGGGAGCAAAGTTGACGGTTTCCACCCGGAGGGAAGAAAATGTTTCACCTTACGCCCATGATGTATTGTGATGGTAGCAAAACGGCCAAGCCACATATTTTGTTTAAGATGTAGAGTTTATTAAGTTCGAAACTTCCGTGAGACACAGACATTAAATATATTACGCGGCAACGGGTGTTCGCAGTTAACACGGTACGGTCGGCGGGTGGTGAAGTCTGCGCCGGTCCGTCAACGCAAGCTCCTGACAACACTCGGTACGGAGTGAAACATGTCAAGCGTTTACGACTTAAAATACGTGAGTGACCCGTTGTAACATATTTAATATGTTTGTTAAGTTCAGGTTTGTAGATCTAGATGTAAGTGCAAGCGCACATGAGATTTGATAACGTTTTGACATGTGCGAGCTATCTGTACCCCTAGTGTAAATTTAGTCGATAGCGAAACGTGACGTACGCGTTTGCGTTAAGTCTCATTTTGTATGGGTTTTTGAACAGCGCGCCAAGCGGGACGTTTTGGAAAGTCAAAAATCTCATACAAAATGACACTTAACGCAAACGCGTACGTCACAGGGGTACAGTACCCCTAGTGTAAATCAATTCGATTTCGAAACGTGACGTACTCGTTTGCGTTTAGTCTCATTTTGTATTGGATTTAGAAAGAGCGCGCCAAGCGGGACGTTTTGGAAACTCAAAATCCTATACAAAATGAGACTTAACGCAAACGCGTTCGTCACGTTATGATGTCGATAAAATTTACACTAGGGGTACAGATCTTTGAAACATTTAAAAGGCTATTTCTTTCAGACAACTAATATACCAATTATGATTAGGTTAATCTAATTGGAATGCTTTATATACTGATTTGTCTAATCCTTGCCTCTGAAAATATTATAAACATCCTATTTAAAATACTTAAAACCCTTTTGATAATTTTTCCACCTCAGTAATTCTAAATTTGAAAAGTAGTTAACACGTAATTTCAAAGCAATCTTTTTGCTCATTAGAAAAGCAATTTAGAAAAACAATTTTATTCTCTCAAAGCCGATTTTGATTCATTATTTAATTTTATAATTATTGTTTATTTTCTTGTTTGTAAATCTAATTTGCAAGCGAAAGCATAAGGACGATATGAATCTCATTTACGGGGTAATAATGAAAATTTAATTTCTAGGGTCACGCCCACATCGTGAGTTACTTTACCCGCTTTCCGAATTTAAACTCTATTTGTATAACCTTACAGTTCTATAGTGTGCGGTAACGCTATCCGATAGTAGTCTATTTATTATACATATATATGTCTGATAGTATTTACCTGGGCGACCGAGCTTTGCTCGGTTATAACTATTTATTGTAATATGGTGGTGTATAGGTGATAATCTTAACTACATTTTTTTACTAAATTAAACTTGTCTAAAACAATAAAAATTAAAAAAAAATATATAAACTTGAACATATAAAAAAAATAATTAATGACCGGGCGAGATTCGAACCCGTAACACTCGTTTCTAGCCGTCCGCGTCTTAACCCGCTGGACCAGACGGACAGTGGCCGGTAACACGAAATTATCGACCATATTCTGCGTCGAAAGAAAAACGCATGAAAACTCGAAAACACGCGTTTTCCCAAACATAAGACTAATGTAGATCGATTGTTTACCCCCAAAAACCCCCATATACCAAATTTCAGCAAAATCGTTAGAGAGCCGTTTCCGAAATCCCGGAAATATATATATATATATATATATATATATATACAGGATGATTCAGGAGACGTGAGCAGGATCAAGCCTGCATATTTGGTAAATTATCAGCAACTGTTTCGTACCAGTATTTGTGAGATTAACGTTAATTTAATTTTTACTGTTCAAAAAAAAGAGTTTTATTTTATTTACGATATTTATGGTCACCCTCTTTGTTTTATCCATAATAAATGACAAATTGAATGTCATCGGAGTGTGGTTACTTTTATAAAATCGTATCTCACTCAAGTGTGACATTTTATTTTCTTCATAATCAAAGTGCTGTCATAACGGTTAAAGAGGTTTTATCTTTGTTAATTAATTGTTGTAGGGTGTCCATGATTGTAGATAATCAAATTTGTCCTTAAGAAAAAGTTAAATAACAGATAAAAAGCGTGATTGTTTTACTTAAATATGATGGTGAACGATTCATTAACATTTACTGATTGTGTAGGCTTAGTCCAGCTCACGTCTCATGAATCACCCTGTATATATATATATATATACATATATATATATATATATATACAAGAATTGCTCGTTTAACTTCAGGAGGTCAATTCTGATTTTACAATTTGTTAAGAAGGAAATATAACACGTGGTAGTCCATACAAAAAGAGAAAACTTTTCCACTTCTAAATATTATTTATTCTCCATGTTTTTTAAAGTATGTTATCGACACAATGGATAACTAGGTTTATAAGTTTTCTTTTTTTTTTTTTTGCAAAACAATAAAATTAAATATTTAAATATCACGATTACACTCACTCAGTAGCACGGTCACGTCTGAAAATATCGATACGGACAAATTGTCAAAAATATGTATACACTACCTTAACAACATGAGAAAATGAAATTAAATAGTCAATATACATATTTGACGAAAACGACGCTAACTCTGCAAGGCATTTGCAATGACAAAGTTAATTAATGTCAAATTTCTACGAAAATCTGCCATTATGTTACTTTTTCTTATCTTTTTTTATGTTTTTGACAATATTTTAGGATGTTTTGATATTTAGCGAGTATTTTTAATCTTTTGTGGTTGCTTAATGTAAATTTTAGGTTACAATTATAAAACAAAGACAGAAACATGAGATATTAAAGACAATAAACTTGTTTCATACTTTTGGCCTTACTTTTTGTATAGTAACATTAGCACGTTCACAATAATTGCTAAAAATCTTCTCCGTTTAAACACAATACTTGATATTTCAAAAGGTATTGTCAATAAAACAATAAGTACCTAAATTCATGAATTGCGATCCTCAGGGATAAAGTTTATTTTCCAAATCCTTATATTAATGGCTACGCCGGTAACGTTTGAAACAGATTTGGAGGCATTCGACTTGTTTCAACGACAGTTTGTAACATGACGCGTATTGGTTAATATTGCAAAAAGTTGCAATGTCATCAGCGAGCTGCCAATTTTTTGCTGTTCAGAATGCTTTGTACAAGAATATAAATATTTTTTTAAAGCCGGGTAAATTGTAACTTTTCGGAGTTGCCAGACTTAAGCGGCAGTGGGCGGTACAAATTGCTCATTATGACCGATGGCCGATGGGGCAGAAAAATTATTGAGTGGTGACTGCGACACGGAAAACGCAGCAGGAAAGGTACCGTTAAGATGGAACAGTCTTTCAGTTATGTCAATAGATGCAACCTCCCAAGGCATTGCGCAAGGCAAGGATTTGCGCGGTTCTGGTAGGGTTCTCTAGCTTAGTTGGTTAAGAGCGTTGCAAGAATCGCTGAGTTCGCAGGTTAAAGTTCTGCTGGAAGTGTATTACTTTCCTATTTTTCGTTTGACTATAAATTTTGTAATATCGCTCGCAGACGGAACTGCTTGATAAAATAATCACTATCAGGAAGTTGAGTACACGCGAGAGGTGGCCTTTCATTTGACTTCTAATCTAGTGTTCATAGAGATAGAGCGATTCTCAGTTTGAATTTCAAGATGGTTCGAAGGTTCTTTTTCTACGTGGTCATTTCCATGTTTTACGGTAGACCTAACAAGTGCTCTGAATTCTTAATTACGCTGTGAAGAAAAGCTTAGAAACTTGTGATATTAAGAGTTGAGAAATAGCAATGTCAAAGTGGGCCATTGGGATCCACGATTTGTAAAGTATGAAAGGTACTTGTTTGTTGAATGGGGGCATTAAATTTTGTATAAAACCGACTCGCGGGTTTATTTCCCCTATTTATTAGGTGCTCGAGATGGTTCAGCCCTCAGCTTGAAAGCGTTGAGTTTTGATAAAATAGTCCGGGTAAAGTCGACTTCAATTTATCAAAAAGTATTTATTCTTAGCATTACTGGAATATGGTGAAATTTAATCATTGAACAATGCGTAGTAAACCCGAGGAAGATGATAGAATTAGCGGAGCGGTAGTAGAGAGCAGCCGTGGGCACTACCATTTTTCGAATTAATATAGTGCCTACATTACATGACTTGAGTGATCTGTCGATACCCCCCGTCAGGGGGGTATGAGGGGCCGCTACCGCACCATGGCTGCGGCGGCTGTCGCGGGTCGCTTCCCCACCGACTGGTGGGGTGGTCGAATGGCCGTCATTTTGGGGACGGTGTGGGTAGCTGGTGTAGGCCAGCTCTTCGCTACCGATCGTTATCCAACCCCACGGCCCCTAACCTGGTGATACCGTTTGAGCGAGGCCAGGTTATGGAGCCGCGGAGAAGGCGACCTACATTACATACGTACATGTCACACTAATGTACATGTCACAGCGCGGCTTACGTGGGCGATGACTCGCGAATGCGACGCGGCGCGGCGGCCCAACGGCATTTGGAGATCACCCACGTAGAACACTTCCATAGGTATCAAAGGATTGAATTCACCCGCGCCGCGCCGCGCCGCTTCGCGTTCGCGAGTTATTCGCTCAGGTAAGACACTGCCTCAAACTAATACCAAGCTAATGATTCGCACCCCTGAGCAGGTACAGATCAGGGATGTCACGAATGTCGCATTCTACACATTCACTAATGCGAATTTGAATCCGAATGCTCGTTTGCCTTCCTATATCATAAAAAGAAAAAAAAACATGCGAATGTCCGAATGCAAATGCGAATGTTAGATAAAAGATAGATAAAGATATATTTATTTGCATAAATGTAGTGATGAACATAGGTGGACAGTAATTTGAAATGCGTACATTTTACTTGAAGAAGCATGCAAATTTTTCTTATTAGCTAGGTACTATAACTAAATAGGTATATACAAATTTAAGCTGTAGGTAAGTTATACAATAATAATATCATCATAATACACATACATGGTTTCATTTCTACCTAAGATTCACAATATACATAATCATTGTAGAAAATTATTTATTGATTTACAGATGCCAAATATTCGTCAATTGTATAATAACATTAGGAGATATGTAGTTGTTATTATCGTTGCTAATAAGAAAAACAAAAATTAGTACATAAAACATGGATGCCTTAAAACGGGATGTTATATAGTGCTGAGAAATGCTGTCTAGTGGTCAAAATCAAAATGCATTACTTGAAAACAGTCTGCGCGCACTGCCCATGCGTAAGTCGACGAGACAGGACACGACCTGCGCACTTTTTTTTTTTTATACTACGTCGGTGGCAAACAAGCATACGGCCTGCCTGATGGTAAGCAGTATCCGTAGCCTATGTACGCCTGCAACTCCAGAGGAGTTACATGCGCGTTGCCGACCCTAACCCCCTCCCACCCTCGTTGAGCTCTGGCAACCTTACTCACCGGCAGGAACACAACACTATGAGTAGGGTCTAGTGCTATTTGGCTGCGATTTTCTGTAAGGTGGAGGTACTTCCCCAGTTGGGCTCTGCTCTAGATCTGGAATGACATCCGCTGTGCTGTGCCCTACCACACAGAGCGAGATGACATTCACAATGCCCATACCTCTCTTGTGGACGTAGTTTAAGGACATACCCGGGTCCAAATTCACGAATTTCGAACATTTCGAATTCACAAAACATTCACTTCATTTGATGCGCATGCGAATATTTAAAATGATGCGAATATTCGTACATACGAATGCGAATATTCGTGACGTCCCTGGTACACGTGTGTATTCAGAGGTGCTAAGCTAATACTTTTGCTGTCTGTACGTACCTACGAGTGCATACTATTGCATCTATTGCACCTTTTTCTGATCCACTCGTACCTCTTTTTAATTAACCTATCGTATCCTCCAAAGCACACGATCGCTCTCAACAAAAACTGCCAAGTACTTAAGAAACAAAACATTCGCTTTCCTTAATTTACTTGCTAATCTGGCTGCTCATTTAGGTCGGGCCCTTAAATCTTTCTGGGATAATTTAACATTCCATAGGATAAAAAATAGGGAACTCCGCACCCCGAAGTGTCCAGGCGATGTCCCGGAAAATGGGATTATATCGATATAATATCGCTAGCAGGACAAATAAAAGGTTTTTTGAACGCATGTGTACCATTTTCGGGACGTGTTCAAATATGTTGTGAATTTGTTTTCAATTTCCCATTTGTTCATTTTAATCGAAACACGCGTCTGAATTTTAACTGTGAATCTCAATTCATCAAAAGAATTCAATAAGTAATATGTCAGAACATATTTTGTACAAAAATGTTGTGAACATGAAAAAAAGATTATATTTTTTCCAATCTGTTCCGTGAAAACATGTTAATTGAAATTCTACACAAAATGTGTTTCATTCGTATAGGTACATTTGTATACATACTCTTAGGGGAGAAAATGTAGAATTCGGAGTTTTCTTAACTATGGAAGACTAATTATTATTTTTATTGTAGTATTAATGGGCCTTTTGTGTGCCACATCGACCAGGTATTGATCTATTGTAGCGGCCCCATAAAGCTGATTACTAATGCCCGTTGAATCTAGAAAATTCCATATTCTTAGGGCCGTAATGCTCTGTACCTCCCTGCCGTGGCGCCCTAAGTAAGCTATGGATTCTTTACTAACATTTAAATTAAATTCATACTTATCCTCATAGAAACGCTGGTGGCCTAGCGGTAAGAGCGTGCGACTTGCAATCCGGAGGTCGCGGGTTCAAACCCCGGCTTGGACCAATGAGTTTTTCGGAACTTATGTACGAAATATCATTTGATATTTACCAGTCGCTTTTCGGTGAAGGAAAACATCGTGAGGAAACCGGACTAATCCCAACAAGGCCTAGTTTACCCTCTGGGAGTTATTCGCAAAAGCTGACAATCGCGAATATCGTCCGGCGAACTGGTAATCAGTAGGCCCATTTACATTGCATCGTAATCCGACTTACGTATGTAGGTATCTAAAATTTCAACTCAATCGTATTATGGGAAATGGCGTCTAATTTAGCTTGCAAGATTGACACGAGTAAACATCGGCCCGATTCGAAGAATGAAATACGATAACGACAAGATCTTTTTTTTTTATTAAAAAACTGATCGGCGATTAGCTCTAGTCACACCTGATGGAAAGTGAAGACAGGGCCTAAGATGGAGCTCACCGGTTCAGTAGTAGCCAATTCACTCTTGCTTTAAAGAGACCGAGGTCATATTTATCAGGGAATACAGATGGCGGGAGCGCATTCCATGCTTTAGCCGTCCGTACCAAAAAAGAGGAGGCAAACCGTTTCGTGCGAACAAATGGGACGTTTACTACGAACGGGTGCATCGCTCCCCACGCTTTGATGTCCGATGATGGAAAAGGGAAGGTGGGATCAGGTCGTGCAGTTCATGTGCGCACTCCCCGAAATGTATCCGATATTCCGATAGAACACCGATAGGCTAGCGACTCGACGGCGATGCTCAAGGCTCTGTAATTTTGACTTGGTAGACGTCTCGCCGCCGCTCGACGTTGGTCATCCCCAAAGAGTCTATGAGCCCGGCAAATCATTATTAGATCTGGTTTGGATAAGTTTTCATTTGTATGTCGTATAATTGACAGAAACAACTAGATTCGGGCAACCAATGTCACTTTGAGTTAGAATTATCGAAATAAACGTCAATTTTGACATGTCGTTTAGCTATCAATCGTTTAAAGATCTTTCCAGGACGTGTCTTAATCATTATCCGAATCGGGCCGTAAATAACAAATTAAAAGCTTGTAAAAAAGTCAGTATGGCTCTCCACGTTCACCTTTCAGAGTATGCGTTAAAAAACAAAATGAACCCGTATACCTATATGGAGGCAACGCTCAAACACTTCTTTGTACCTGTTCTACGTGTACGTCAGATAAACGAAGGGTTTCAGCATCCTTTGTGTGGGTAACGTCGCTCCGCGCGCCCTACTTTCAGGTGCTTTATTATTATAAACGCATAAGCTGCAGATTCTTTACTATATTTCATTTATTTATTTTTAAAACTGAAGTTATGAGTAACTTTTAAAATCAAAATTTTCATTTTCTCTCAAATTATTATTAGAGTTGTATTTAAATTAGCAATTTCATATTTTTAATATGACACAGGTCAATATCGGTACTGATATCAGACAAATCAATTAAGTGTGATTTATACACTTCAACTGCAGATTATGGACTTTAACTGCAAGTTGCCAAGACCTTTTAAACTATTTTTATAGGGTTTTTGTTCGAAAATTAGTGTAATCTTGGTAGAAATATTTTAAGGAAAGCGTTTTAGAAACTTAGAAATCTATAGAATACTCTTTATTGGCACACCTCCTTTAAAGACACAGCTTAAAGAAAAGCAGTTGATTAACAATTAAATAGAGGCAGACAACAGGCGATCTTATCGCTAAAGACCGATTTCTTCCAGACGACCTTACATAGTTGTATAAATGAGACAAATAAATTGTTTAATAATCAAATACAATACAATCCACCACATGTTTCGTCAAAACACAAATGTAATCCGCACAAGCATCGTCACAAATTTCTTGAAAAACATCTTTAAAAATAAAAGGTAATTTTTTTATATACGAAATAAATCCATAGCTGTTAAAAGATCTAGTAATAGTTTACATTTCTTGTAACCAAAATACATTCCACTAAATAAAAACAGCGTAACAATAATAATGTCTGCAATATGACATGTTGTCAACACAACAATAAAGAAAACTTCATGCACAAACTCAAACTTTTTCCTGTCAGTGACATCAGAGAATATTGCTTGACATGACATGATATGTTACATGGTTGTGACAGCCGCAGGCATATTTGCTAAACAATCTTTTTTATAACTACATACCACGTTGGTAGCAAATATAGCCCTAGCTCGACATTTGAGAAACAATATGTACTCGTATGTTGCGTTGACGAACCTTTCAAAATTCTGTGCCGTTTTAACAGCCACAAAAAACCGTAACTAGGAAACAAATCAAATTATCATAAGGCCTTTAACATCTTGACAGATTATTTTATGCAGCGCTTGTATGTGAGGGACGTCTCTCGTGTCTGTATAAGTCAATGCGGGATCGGCATTTGCGACCACATTTGTGACAGCTAAAGGCGAGCCATGTCGGCAACAACTTCAGATGGGTTGTGCCTCTTCGCGCGTTTTCGGGCAAGGTCTTGGAACCACGCATTGTCGTGAATATCGCGACCTTTCGCGAATTTTCTCATAAACATTGTATCAGTATGCCACACCTATCTACCCTTCCGCTTTAATTTTGGTGCAAGTAACTTGCCTCCGTAAACAATGTTCTATTCATATATTAAATGATTTAGTTGCATCCATATACGTCACTTTATTTCCAAAACTTATACGACATTTAGCACCAAATTTCAGTGGAAGGTAAATATTGGTATTTTAATCATAAATATGAAAAAACGAAAAATCATAACATTGTAACTTGCCTCAGTATAATTAAGAAATTTTGACAAAAAAACTTTTCTTTCTATAACTTCTTTAATCTGCGTGGGATTACCCAAAAATGCAAGTATGATCTCACTTTGATGTGTTTACCCGTCTATCAGCGCGCTCCAAACACGTTAACATCTTCCCCGGAGCCGTCAGTTAGGAGAACGTAAACAACGTAATTCGTAAACAAAGATAAATAACTGAAACAACGTAAACAAGTCTGAGAAATTAAAAATTATACCGACTGCAGATAAAAAGTATCCGTATTTCTTTTAAGTTTCACTAATAAAGATGTTTTTAATACAGTTGCTCAAAAAGTGCTACTTTACGTAGCTGTTTAGCGTGCGGAAAGTTGGATTTCGTGAACTAGTGCTTTTTACTTTTCCACTTGTTCCAATTCATGACTACTTATTGATGAGTGTTAATGTTAGTTTCCTTTTAAAGTCGTAATCACCATAAAAACCTACTGTTAATGTAAAGATAATAAATATAAGCATATTTCATATTTTATTACTCACCTCTTCATAATTATAACACGTTTATTTTTTAATATTGAATATTTCGGTACTCGTGAAGTAATGACATACTTTCCGCCCTAGCATCAAAATGTACTATTGTGTACGGTAAACTTGGATCGAATCGACATCGAATTCAAATATGATTATCACGTCACTTTGTTGCATCTGTCATCCCCATACGTCTTTACTTTTCACCATACATATTTTCTTTTTTTTTTTACTTTTTTTTGGTCTTGTCATTCACGACGACGCGTGGCTTGACTCGTATTGTCATGTCATAAAGGTTAGATTTGCAAATCTGCGCGTCATCGTGGATGACACGAAATATATTGGCATTTGTTCGATATACGATGTTATGTGTTTTGACGACCAGTTTGGCCTAGTGGGTCACTACCCACTAGGCTGGGTCACTACCCAGCCTACGAAGCCGATGGTCCCGGGTTCAAATCCTGGTAAGGGCATTTATTCGTGTGATGAGCATGGATATTTGTTCCTGAGTCATGGGTGTTCTCTGTGTATTTAAGTATTTATAAATATTTACATATTATATATATCGTTGTCTAAGTACCCTCAACACAAGCCTTATTGAGCTTACTGAGGGACTTAGTCAATTTGTGTAATAATGTCCTATAATATTTATTTACTTATTTATTTATTTATCAAGACTACGTGACTAGATATATTAGGTCACTAGATAAGTTTTACAATACACAAATATGAAACAAAGAGGTCTATCACATATATTTTTTAAAACTATATTTCCATATACAATGTTTGGCCGGAAAACTTTAACTTTCCTTTTAAAACTAATTAAAGAATAGGTTTAAACTTTGAAAACGTCGGCGTGGGCTAAGGACGCTTTACGCATATTTTATACATTTTCATTTCATACAAAGTTTAAGTTATAAAAGATAGTAAATGTTTTCCGGCCGATCATTGTTTATGGAAACATAGTTTAAAAAAGTATATGTGATAGTCCACCTCTTTGTTTCATATTTGTCTTCTGCAAAACTTATCTAGTGATCTACGTATAAATCTATCTCAAGCTAGGACTGAGAAGCCAATTTCAACTTACATTGCGACATCAAAATGATATCAATAGCGCGTGCGCTCGTACTTGGCCGTATATGTATTAGCACGAGCGAGACGCAAGGGAGACTGACATCGTTTAGATATAATTTCGATGTCATTGTGTAAATTTGAATTGTCCTCTGAACCAAGCCACTTCCTCCCAAAAGTTTTCATTTCCTCCCAATCTTTAAATGTAAGCAAAGGTACTTGTATGTATACAAGATTAAAAACAAACATATGAGTTAACACCTATCTAATTTTCTCCTCCGTATATACATTGTAATAAAAGTTTATTGTTTCTGCTTTCGTTGTTTATCTTTTTTCAATCTATTAGCAACGTGTTGAGTTTATTTAGGTCCTGTAGGCTAGCTTGCGCCAAAATTAAGTTCATAGATTTTTGGATGATTTTAAATGGTTTTCGTACATACGAATTGTTGTACCTACACACAAAAGTTTGCCGAATTGACGGGATTGTCTAAACCGGAATTTAAAGGATTTAAGGTAGCTTATTTGCAATTTACTGGTCCTCAGATGCACAGTATTACTGAGATCATAATTAGGAGAAGACAAATTAGTAGACATGTTACTTAATAGTATAAGTACCTGGGCGACCGAGCAAAGCTCGGATAGAAATACACTTAAATTGTAAAAAAAAGAATGCCATTTCTTTTGTAAAAAAATATATCACATAAAATAAGTAAGTATGTTTTAAGTTGCAGCCAAAAAACTCAGTGGCCCTTATTTTCTTTTGAGGAGTATATATTGTTATCTCAAACATTAACTACATTTTTTTAAACTTGTCTAAAAACAATAAAAATTAAAAAATATATATAAACTTGAACATATAAAAAAACAAAAGTTAATCACCGGGCGTGATTCGAACCCGTAACAATGGTTGTTTCTTGCTGTCCGCATCTTAACCCGCTGGACCAGAAGGACAGTGGCCGGCAACACGAAATTAGCGCCCATATTCTGCGTCGAAAGAAAAACGCATGAAAACTCGAAAACACGCGTTTTCCCAAACATAAGACTATCCAGATCGATTGTTTACCCCCAAAAACCCCCATATACCAAATTCCAGCGAAATCGTTAGAGCCGTTTCCGAGATCCCCGAAATATATATATATATACAAGAATTGCTCGTTTAAAGGTATAAGATAGACGATCTTTTTCCCCGTCTCATGGGTCACCCCACACTAGCTTCTTCTGAGAAAATCTGTCAAACCAGTACGTCAAACATAACATATTAATAGATGACGGTACTCGCTTCGGACGGTGCCAACCCTAACGGTAGCCACGCCCATACCGCGCCTTTTGAAAGAGCTCGGTCCAATCAGCAACGTTTAGGCACGTTCGGTATACCTAAACATGAGTTTTGTTATACAGTGAACCTTCTGTACGTAGTGCTATTATTTATTCTGTGATTTGAGCATGATTCTCTAATCATATTTCATTTATTTAACGAACTTTCTTAACCTTTAAGATTATCGATCTACTTTATAGGGACTTCCTTCCCAGCCTCTTTCAACCCACGCCTTTTCCGCACGTGGTGGCTATTTTAAAACTTTTCGGCAAGATCAATCATTTGTACAGTCGATTGCACAAGCATCTTTACAAGCCGAGTTCCAAAAATACATTTACACGCCTCTAAGACATTAACAATATCTTATCTTATAACTTTAAACATTTGGAAAAATAATGTCAAGTCAAGTGTGAAGTCGGAGCAAGATATAATATTCTATGGAACCTCCCGAAAATATCAATTTCTGACTACTTCGTCTTATAAATAGTTCCCGGTGTCGAAGGCACTTTGTTTTACCTGAAGAGGGATTCGAACTTTCAAAATCTGTTACGGATTTTTTATTGATACTGTTTGTTACTGTTACATCTCGCTCTAATAAATATAAAAGTACAACCACAGGCCTAGAATATACAAACAAAATTGCTTTTTATACTACTTCGGTGGCAAACAAGCATACGGCCCACCTGATGGTAAGTAGTCTCCGTAGCCTATGGACGCCTGCAACTCCAGAGACAGCGCTTACCATACTTACTCAACACCTTACCTGCAACTATCAGACAGGAGAAAAATAAAAATAAATTTAAAAGAGCTTTGTTCCAACATTACCTTGATAGCATTTAACACATACCTATCCAATTTTTGCCTATACAAATAATTAGACTTTATGATTATTATGTGCCTAACCTAGTATAGCCCCACGGATCCCACAGTCAAACTGTGCAAACAGTTTTGTGGGACGTTGTATTTAATATTAAATCAGTATCCACTGTATTTTATTGAAATAAATAAAATGAATAAAATAAAAATTACATGCGCGTTGCCAACCTAACACTCCGCACCCTGGTTGAGCTCCGGCTACTTTACTTACCAGCAAGAACACAACACTCTGAATAGGGTCTAGTGTTATTTGGCTGCAGTTTTCTGTAAGGTGGAGGGCCTTCCCTAGTTTAGTTCTGCTCTAGATCTGTTAGACATCAAAACTGAGAAGAAAATCAGAATTATACGTCAGGTATCATTGAATTCAGATTAAAAAATATATATATATATATTAAGTAACTTATGGTAACATTTCAATATCCATACTGGTGCCTCTTTTTAAGTATTCAAGATAGCTGTATTAAATAAATAAATAATAAATATTATACGACATTATTACACAAATTGACTAAGTCCCACAGTAAGCTCAATAAGGCTTGTGTTGAGGGTACTTTGACAACGATATATATAATATATAAATATTTATAAATACTTAAATGCATAGAAAACACCCATGACTCAGGAACAAAAATCCATGCTCATCACACGAATAAATGCCCTTACCAGGATTTGAACCCGGGACCATCAGCTTCGTAGGCAGGGTCACTACCCACTAGGCCAAACCGGTCGTCGGTGTATTAATATGTGATTGTATAAATAATTTTCTTTTGTAACAGTATATTCTAACCCACCGTATCTCCCTGAATACAGTTTTCGTAATTTCCAGTCCGCTAACTCGAAACTGGTCATGTTTTTCACTTTCTTGTAGTGTGCATCCTCCGCACACAGTATATACGTAATGGCTTCCCTTTTAAATTAAAAATTCTTTATTTCGGATCACAAAGCGATCCATATTTTGTTAGTATCATTGTAGCCTTAACACTATGTTAGTAACCTATACCTATATCTGCTCAGACCTACTAATAACTACCTCCGTCCAGTGCCTAATTAGCGGGCTGTCGAGGCGCTCGTCTAACGCCCTCAGCATGCTGTTAGTGCCGCCGCGCACGCGTCGTAGCAATGAGGCCACTCTTTTTTTTTACATAATTCAATTATCTTTCAGCGACAGCGTCATTCTAGATATGTAAGTACGACTATGCGAGGGCGAATGATGTCAAAATGAGATATATTTCCATGAATTATGTTCGAACCGGCCTCCTGCTCAAATATCCGACCCGCTCATAAATCACTCAACCCGCAATTGCCGATCCTAATTTCGTTCCTATATTCGTATATTTTCCCCCATTTCTTATTTATGCCTTTGCGGAGCAAAACTAGATTGGTACCTGTCCCTAGTCTATCATATCCATAACAACCGTAAAAGCCATTAGGAAACTCATGCAATTATTTGCTATATTCTCGTGCAAGAAATTCAAAATTCGAACTGGTCTTCTAAACACGCCAAAGACTTCAAAGATGTTGTTTTGTTAGGCGTAGTAAGGCAATTAGTTCAGAGTGTATTTTAAATACGTACTTTAAAAAACCGGCCAAGAGCATGTCGGGCCACGCTCAGTGTAGGGTTCCGTAGTTACTCTTCCGTCACAATAAGCTAAACTGGAGCATAAAGTATAGTAAATTGTTAACCAAGGGATGAAACGGTACCTTTCACCCGAGTTAAACAAATAGGCAAATTTGCATAATCAGTACCTAATTAAAGTAAGTCTTTTTACTATGAAGGGGAAACTTTTTGCGATAACTCAAAAACAGCTAAATTGATCATGTCCGCTATAGTTTTCATTTAATGTCTTTCTTAAGCTCTACTTCCACGATTTATTTCATATTTTTTGGACCTATGGTTCAAAAGTTAGAGGGGGGGACACATTTTTTTTTCTTTCGGAGCGATTATCTCCGAATATATTCACTTTATCAAAAAATGTTTGTTGAATACCCCTATTAGTTTTGAAAGACCTTTCCAACGATACCCCACACTGTAGGGTTGAAGCATAAAAAAAATCACCCCCACTTTACGTGTAGGGGAGGTACCCTCAAAAATTTTTATTTTTTATTTTTTAGACAGACAGACAGACAGACAGACAGACAGACGGACATGGCGAAACTATAAGGGTTCCTAGTTGACTACGGAACACTAAAAAAGTCATTTACTGTCGCAAAAAAAAATTACAGCAACAAAAAAACACACACGCACAATAGGGACAATATGGTATAGACAATAGGGTTGTAGACTGTGTTATGCAAAAAAATATATTACAACGCATGCGCGTTGCCATGCGGCTGCGATGCGTTAGTCGTGCGACTAGCACTAAAATTATTGAAAAAAAAAGTACAGTAGGTACAGTAAATAAATAGTATAGGACATTATTACACAAATTGACTAAGCCCCACAGTAAGCTCAAGAAGGCAACGATATATATATAATATAGAAATAATTAAATACATATAAAACACCCAAGACTCAGGAACAAATATCCATGCTCTTCACACAAATAAATGCCATTACCTGGATTCGAACCCAGAACTATCGGCTTCATAGGCAGGGCCACCCACTAGCCCAGACCCCAGAACGGTTGTCAAAAATACAAAAAAAAATCGGTCGTTAAAAATACAGTACATTTAAAATTGTTTAACCTCATTATAGTCCTAAGGTCATGAACTTTAAACAGGCTAGAAGTTTTCCAACGCATTCTAAACAAAAGAAAGTACGTCATCGTACGACCTTAAGAACATTATCTAACATCTGACAATCACCCACACATTACCGTGGCATGGGAAATATCACGTTAATACAATAGAACCAGAATAGAACCAAGCCGACAATGTTAAAAGTTACCCGTATTTCCGCACTCAAAATTTTGTTTCTATTTTGTATTTTATATCGTTCGAAGATCTACGAGTACTGTAAGATAAAAAAATAGAACTATGTGCACCATCCATTTGATATCTTTCCAAATTTTGCGTTTTCTCGGCTGCATAGGCTGCATAAGGTTGGAAACCTTCACAGTCTCTTGGTAGATAACTGGCAACGGTTATTTGAATTCAGAACTATCGGCCTTGTGAAAGAATGAAGATCTGCAAGCGATTCATTCCGAAAGTACCAGTCATTAATGGTAGTCGATATTTGTGTTATTACTGATTGAAGGAAAAATATAATTATATATTATCAGAAATCTACCTCGAGCGTTTACATTCCCCACTGCAGAGAGACCGTATCCCTTTAGAGTACAGTCAGCATCAAAAGTAACGTACTTTTCCAAATATAGATAAATTTCTAAAATTCGCGCTCAAAAGTATATATTTTACAGTCTTAGTTGTTCTATATTAAAGACATCACTGTTTGTTAAGCTGTTACAGAATGGTAGATATTTATGAAAAGTTATTTGATCCGCTACTTTTGATGCTGACTGTGCCTACCTATATACTCGTAGAACCTGAGGTACGCTACGTACGTGCCAATTACATCAAAATGATATTTGGATCGTGTTATTTAGTTACCGTGCGTCTCGTTCGCGCCAATACATGTACGTACCTACAAGTATGAGCAAAAATAACAATAACTAAATATCATGAATCTAATATCATTCTGGCTAAATGCAACTGCTGCTACTCGAAAATATGACTTTGATCTGATCATCCAATCCAAAGAAGCTCGGCTTTTTAGGGATAAGCCGGTTTTGCGAAGCAACGTTTGTACCGAAATGCTGTTATAATTAACGATCGAAAAAGTATAACCATGACATGGGAAAAAGCGTGTTATTTATAGCACAAGTAGCAGTTTATAGCACAAACACACAACAATGATATAAGCGTCCCTTTCGCACTGATATTGCTATTAGTTTTTGTCTTGAGGTAATAAATTTTATATCGTGCGAAGATTAGAGATGCAACGAATAGTGGCTTGGCCGAATACCGAATATCCGGCGTAGTCATCGGCCGAATAGCCGAATATTCGGCTAGAAGTTTTCCCTAAAATGAAGTATATTCGAATTCGAACGCGCGCGTGCGTGCGCTGTGCAAGTTGCAACTTGTTTATTGCTGTAGGCACTCTTTGATAGAAATGGCGCTTGTTCTGCACGCAGTGAGTACATATTGAATTGTTGACATTGCGGTGTGTTAGTTTCATCGTGTGTGTAAAAATTTTATTCTTCTCATGTTTCGTACTATCTATGAATAAAAAGGTAGTCTGAAAGATTATACTGATCTTAATAATTGATTACTTGTAGTTTGTTACTTTTTTTACCCCTCGATTACCGATATCTACGTGTTAACGTACTATTCGTTCCCGGCCGAATACTATGCTACTATTCGGTATTCGGCCGAATAGTGAAATTATGGCCGAATAGGCCGGATTCCGAATAGTGGCCGAATATTCGTTGCATATCTAGAAGATGCCCATTGTTAGAAAACAATCACACATATTTTGAGCTAAATACGCATGTATACCATTGACATATATCTAAGGACGGGCCTTACGGGAACTAAGAATGGTACTAGTACCCATACCATGAGTTCCTGACAGTTTCGACACAGGCATCTACATTAACGTTTATGTAATTTACTTTCTATACATCTCACACACACTAATATGCCAGTACGAGCGAGATGGATAGAAAGTAAGTTACGTTCACGCTAGCCTCTGTGTCAGTGACAAGCTGGTGGTAGCTGTATAGTTCAGTGGTGTCAATCACGAATTTGAGCCAATCGTGCAGTCCATCGCACCTACCACGCGTGTAAAGTAAGGCCCGGCCCGTCCTTAGATTTTTTTTTTAAACTACGCTGGTGCCAAAGAAGCATACGGTCCGCCTGATGGTATGCTATGTATGCTAGAAACTCCAGAGCAGACATGCGCGTTGCCCATGTTGCCGAACCTCACTCTGCGAAATATAAAAATCGAAATTTCGTTATCTAATCTCTCTATCACTCTTGCAAATTCGAGCGATAAAGAGATAGATAACTCAATTTCGAATTTCGCGTTTCCCGGTAGGCCCTGAGTAAACAGACCGCCTTGATGCATCAATATCATATTTCATTATCTGTGAAAACTTGTCAAAAAACAGTTTAAGGTACTCGTGCTGCACTCTGGCGACAGAACATTGCAGTAATACTCCCTATTAGCACGAGGTGTTAAACAACAAATTTGCCCCTTTGTGGAATAAATATCTGTGGACAACTAATTTAATAATATAATTGTTGGTGCAATAAAGAATATTTACTTACTTACTTACTTACTTACTTAATTTACCTGTTGACTTGACTATGAGTTCATTTCCTGCTACCTAACGGTTATCTGGTAGAGATCGGTTCTATTTTCCTTTAAAATTTATTTTTGTAGTTTTACATGTATGTAAACTGTATAATTGTTTGTGCAATAAAGAATATTTACTTACTTAATTTAGCATTTGAATAATAACACCATAATATTGTTTCTATTTCATAATACATTTCATAGGACCTAATAAATTCTACATACATAACAGTAAACAAAAGGTAAACGATAAATTACTGCCCATTGTGATATAATTGACGAGCATTGTCAGAGCAAGAATTGCGGTTCGCTCTGATATGTCTACATGTGTGTTATGATATGTCTATACGAGTAACAATATATTTCACTTGTGTACGTTCAAATATACCTTTCTGGTATAAACATGTTGTAAAAATAAAATCGTTGACGATCGGTTTGGCCTAGTGGGTAGTGACCCTGCCTACGAAGCTGATGGTCCCGGGTTCAAATCCTGGTAAGGGCATTTATTCGTGTGATGAGCATGGATATTTGTTCCTGAGTCATGGGTGTTTTCTATGTATTTAAGTATTTATAAATATTTATATATATCGTTGTCTAAGTACCCTCAACACAAGCCTTCTTGAGCTTACTGTGGGACTTAGTCAATTTGTGTAATAATGTCCTATAACATTTATTTATTTATTTATATTTAAAATCGGCTAAGAGCATGTCGGGCTACGCTCAGTGTAGGGTTCCGTAGTTACCATTCTGTCAGACTAAGCTAAACGCTTCATAAGTATCTACCATTCTGTAACAGCTTAACAAAAAGTGATGTCTTTAATATAGAACAACAAAGACTGTAAAAGATATACTTTGGAACGCGAATTCTAGAAATTTATCTATATTTGGAAAAGTTATCCCGAATATCAGATACTTTTGGCGCGTTGTTTCATCCGCTACTTTTGATGCTGACTGTACATTATAAACATAAGGGAGTACCTTCGCAGCGCTTTGTATGTTTATTTACTAAGAAGAGAAAAGTTTTTGCAATAGTTCACCGGCTGGAACGATCATGTTCGCTATAATTTTAATTGAAAGTACTTGTAAAGCTTTTTTCTAAGATTTTTTCCATATGTTTTGGACACATGGTTCAAAACTTAAAGGGCGGGGGACACATTTTTTTATTTAGAAACGATTATTTTCGAAAATATAAACTTTATCAAAAAATAGTTGCTGGAGACCCGTATTTATTTTAAAAGACCTATCCAACGATACCCCACACTATTGGCTTAAAGCGAAAAAAAAATCAAATAAAAATCATTTTGTATGGGAGGTACCTTGTGCCGCATAGAAGTTCGTACGGTATAGGTATAGTGGTATAGTTCGAATAGTTTTGCTGACTGTATCTACTTATTGACATTCTACATAATGAATTTCTTGAACTTTTCTGCATGTTACACTGGTTATTAAGTTATTATCAAGATTTATACATGACGGCCCAAAAATTGCGTTTGCGCGTCAAAGCTGAAGGAGATTATTTTGAAAATGATACGGTTTGTCCATATGGTCGGAAAATATGCTGGCTATGGATGAGGTCTTGGTGGCTCAGATGGCAGAGCGCTGGAGTATCGATCCAGACGCAGTGAGTTCAATTCTCACCCAAGGCAGTATTTTTTCCACTTTTTTAATTATTCTACTTAATAGCATCGTTGGCAGACGTTTCTGCTTGGTTAAAAATTAATTGATATGGTTTGTTTTGATAATTAATAGAATTTAGTTGTGATTTTTAATGATATTTTGTAAAATACAGAATGTCAAAATTATTAACAGTAGCCAGCCAAAATGTATGGGGAAGTCAAATTTTTTCGCAATTTCGGGGTAGGTCCCATAGTGTAAACGTTGCTTAGACCTATATAATTATTCACCCATAAATTATTGCAGGTGACTAAAATGTATAAGGTTATATTATATACAGGGTGATTCATGAGACGTGAGCTGGACTAAGACTACACAATCAGTAAATGTTAATGAATCGTTCACCATCATATTTAAGTAAAACAATCACGCTTTTTATCTGTTATTTAACTTTTTCTTAAGGACAAATTTGATTATCTACAATCATGGACACCCTACAACAATTAATTAACAAAGATAAAACCTCTTTAACCGTTATGACAGCACTTTGATTATGAAGAAAATAAAATGTCACACTTGAGTGAGATACGATTTTATAAAAGTAACCACACTCCGATGTCATTCAATTTGTCACTTATTATGGATAAAACAAAGAGGGTGACCATAAATATCGTAAATAAAATAAAACTCTTTTTTTTGAACAGTAAAAATTAAATTAACGTTAATCTCACAAATACTGGTACGAAACAGTTGCTGATAATTTACCGAATATGCAGGCTTGATCCTGCTCACGTCTCCTGAATCACCCTGTATATATGCCGACTTATTTTTGGGCCAGTATGTAGCTTGATTTCATAAAAACGTAAAACACGCCACTTAAACCTTGCCTTTATTATCAAAACAGCAGTTCCTTCCTAGTTAATCAGAACTGCACCAAACAAAACGTTCATCAAAGTTTTTATTGGGTGGTTAAATTGCTGGCCTAGGAGGTAAAGTTACTAGTTTATGGAGTTAACCTACATTCCATGGTTTGTGGTAACAATAAACGGCCGGCTACATTTCGCTATTACCTGCATAAATATTTCATTTTCATATGACGTAGGTATGTTTAATATCTATTATTTACCTGTACAGTCAAGTGTAAATATCTTACTCAAAAATATGTCCCATAGCATCTTATTCCAGTGTAATAAGAGCGTAGTACCATATTTATGAGACGATTTATTGGATACATATTTTTGCACTTGACTGTACTAAAAATAGGTATAATTATGTCTTAAAGCAAAAATTGATGAAAATCTTAAAATCTACTCACAATTTTTATAACCTAAATTAAAAACTAACAAACACAAAAACTATTAAATAAATTCGCCCCGCGTCCCTCCAGATGCAAAGGAGCCCAACACGCAACACGCATAAAGAACGACCCGGAGCGAGGGTCATGACCACTCTAAAATTAATAATAAAATTATTAATTAATGTTTAAAATTAAATTAAATAAGTTGAAATAACATACTTTCATAATTTGCTAATCTATTAAGAAATCGATTTTGGTGTTTGAATTTTTTAGTTGCGTTGAGAATTCCGAAGAAGCCCGAGCTCACAAAAAATACCTGCTAAACAACCTTAAAATCGTATTTTATGCATCGATCTAGAGACAATTTTTTTTTTTACTAAATTTACTTAATTTACGAGAACTTTTTTACTAAATTTACTTAATTTTCGAAGCGCTGGTGGCCTAGCGGTAAGAGCGTGCGACTTGCAATCCAGAGGTCGCGGGTTCAAACCCTGGCTCGTACCAATGAGTTTTTCGGAACTTACGTACGAAATATCATTTGATATTTACCAGTCGCTTTTCGGTGAAGGAAAACATCGTGAGGAAACCGGACTAATCCCAACAAGGCCTAGTTTACCCCTCTGGGTTGGAAGGTCAGATGGCAGTCGCTTTCGTAAAAACTAGTGCCTACGCCAAATCATGGGATTAGTTGTCAAGCGGACCCCAGGCTCCCATGAGCCGTGGCAAAATGCCGGGACAACGCGAGGAAGAAGAAGAAGGGACACTGACTGTGTGACATGCCGACATGCCGATGATATGAGATGCCGACAGCGGACAAGGTGTTCATAAATATCTGAGCACGCCTCTATTTTCAAGGCTAGAGTGCGTTTTCAGATATTTTTGAGCACCTCGGCCGCTCCGATATATCTGAAGGCGACTGTACATAAGAACAGAAAGGGTCTTAATAAGTACATAAACCAAAATTATTTAAGTTGGTATTCAACATTTGTCTTGGTACTGGGCAGGCATCAGAAACGGTTTTTTTGCAAAAACTTTGAAATAACCGTATATTTCGGTTTATTTTATAGTCCAAATGTAGGGTAGGACTCAGTTGTATTTTTTGATAACGAATTCGTATTATTAGATTTCCGATCCCTGGTACTGGGATTGTTATCTGAGGCTTGGGTTTATATTTTAACTATGCATGTTATATATATTTAAAGGTCAGCTAAAATATGAAATATAAAAATATAAAATAAGACAATTGACCCTAACCTTTTCATTTATATATTACTCGCAATATCTGTGAATTCAATAAAATGTTAGACATGAATTTCAATGTTAGGTTTTTTTGTGTTAGTTTTGTGTGTGTAGTTTGTGTTGTGTTGTGTGTGTAGGTAGTTTGTGTTAGTAGTTGTGGTCTTCGTGTGACTTAAAAAAAAGACGCTACCATTTTGAAACGACAGTTACTTCTTCTTCCACTCGCTCTAATTTAGTTTTATTACAATGTCGTAGGTAAAACCTGACCAGTAATATAGGATCACGCGCCATATCGCGACATTCATTGGAACTAAATTTTTCATTCTAAACTGAACTGTCACATACACGAGAATAACAGCGCCCTCTTGACAATAATCAAATATTTCTGGTCGGGCTTTACATAGGTATTTCCTAATAAAAATTCCAAATTCAAACTGGGAGCTAATCGAAACATAAAATAAAAACTTTACTTTCAAATATAATGTACGAAAATGATCACATGACTTTTCGTTCGCACATGTTGTGCATGTACATTTTTACTTTTTGATTGGCATTTGTCGATATAGTAGATTGTGTCTCAAGGGAGCAAAGTGACAAATTTACAGCGTGGGCGTGAATTGAATCCTGGACGAAGCGAGGGACTCTATAATTGACACTCGAGCGTAGTGAGAGATTCTAAAATATCCTAAGCATAGTGTAGTATAGTAGCGTATGTGAGGTATTCAAGTTTTTATGCCAGTATGCTTCACACATCACCTATGAGGAAATTGTTATGTTTCGAAATATTATTTTAGCTATAATAATTATATGCAAAAAAGTAAAAAATTGTGCCCTAGACCAGAAAAAATTCACTTTGATCCCTCGTAGCAGTGAAGAAAAGTGCCCCTTGATTCCTCCTAGCAGGGAAGAAAAAGCCGTTTTCCGAATAGGAAATGGGGAAAAAAATCATCATCTTAGCATCGCGCTCATTTTATGTTTCTCAACATCGATCTACCTACGATTATTGCGCGCACTGATGTCCACTAACCTACCCCCTTCACCGGAAAAATGATAACAAATGCTTATTATAATTATCTGTGGCTGTCGCATTTGTGACATGAAATATGTAAATAAATTGTATATATATAAGTTCTCATTTTAAGTGAATGGTACAAAATCTTATGAGAATAAAGAATCTTTAAACCGAGGTATAATACTGTGGGTACATGAATGAAGCATAATTGATAAGACTTAGTCGCCTTATGCCCTCGGTTAAATATTTTATTAGTCTCGGAACTCCTTTCTGCCCCATTTGGGGACATTGAAGCGGCATTTAGCCCCTATCTGTCACTGTCACGCCACTTCGGCTGACACGGGTCGAGGCAGGAGAGGAAGCGACGGGCATTGCTTTGATCTAAACGTCAATACTTATGTTATGTATAGGTATCGACATTAGAATGTAGGTCAGGCACATAAAAACATGCTATGTAATGAAATTAGAGTTCTTTTTAGGGTTCCGTACCCAAAGGGTAAAACGCGACCCTATTTTACTAAGACTCCGCTGTCTGTCCGTCCGTCCGTCTGTCACCAGGCTGTATCTCGTGAACTGTGATAGATGAACTAGACAGTTGAAATTTTCACAAATGATGTATTTCTGTTGCCGCTACAACAACAAATACTTAAAATATACTGTCCGGTTTTTTCATTCTTATAGCATGTTCAACTTATTGCAAGATTGGCGAAAAAGTTTTTCAAATCAAAGGTAGTTTTTGATATTGTGTGCTACGTATTTTATTTATCGTAAATATGATGCATTAAAATAATATTCACTCATTGATTTTTCATACAGACAAATAGATATAACGTTTATTTGATTGCTGCAAATGAAACGAAACGAAACATATGAAATTTTTATTAATAACAATTGTTACATGTCGTGTGAGGTGGAGAGTTTGCAATAGTTTATCAATTACAATTATCTTACAAATAAAATTCATGCAGATACAATTATTCTTTTATTATTTTATATTGTATGTAATTAATTATTAAATTGTATGTAAATTATATCATATTCAAATATTTTACTATGTCACAATATTATTTCAAAATATTATTTACCATTTAAATAACAAGCGGTAGACTAAAAAACTCGTCATATGAATAAAACATACACATTTAGAAATACACGGCAAAACAGAAATAAACTAATATACACAACTAAAAGTAACACAAAAACAGGGTCCAAGGGTCTGCAGTATGGAGTTAAAAACCACCAATATAATACACCTCTGGAGTTGCAGGCGTCAATTTAATAGGCTGCGGTACGGTGACTGCTTACCATCAGGCGGGCCGTATGCTTGTTTGCCACCGACGTGGTATAAAAAAAGGATGCCAACTTAACTATACACTACACTCTTTCGAGCAAAGCACCGATATTTTGTCGGAACCCAGATCACATTACAGTTGAACTAGTGGTGAAAGTGATGTAAAAAGTGTATGCAATACCATAGTTATGACATCAGGAAACGTCAAATTTAATATAGATTCCTCGTTAAAAATCACCTTTTTGAAGTTGTCTGCAATTCTGCATCAATGCAGTCGTCTGTAGCAGTATTGCAGCGCGACATTACTGTCAACTGCATTACTGCTGTAAAATTGATGTTGTGCCGGATTTCTGACATTTACGGCAGCAATGCCGCTGCAAAAATGCTGATGTAGTCTGAATCCGAACGGTATCTTTATACGGAATCGGGAAGCAAAGTAAAATTTCCCTTCCCAATCAATATGTATCAAAAATGTCACTCTGACATACATTAAACTACTGCAGTAACACTGTTGTAGTCAGAATCCAAACAGTACCTTAAGAAAATTCATCACACTAAAGTAAATTACATTTCCCA
Organism: Cydia pomonella; assembly: GCF_033807575.1. NCBI lineage: Eukaryota > Metazoa > Arthropoda > Insecta > Lepidoptera > Tortricidae > Cydia > Cydia pomonella. The sequence continues at coordinate 2,776,936 of NC_084717.1, read as the reverse complement.
TCACTTACACCACGTGATCTTCGTCGCCGTTACACATTAGTTACCAACGTCGGCCATTTCATTCCACGTCCCAGGAGCGACAGCTTCGCAGAATTCTCGCATCACGCCGTTACAATGGTAGATAGTGTCTTTCATTTATCCTGATTTACTTCCCTTTTGTCGATATTAGACATTATCTTCGAGCACACTGATTTAATAGTTATTTGTACAATAAGAGAGCAAAATTTAATATTTATTCGAGTGCTTATTTTGAATCCCGTACATGTAGGCCCATTATATAGAAATGGCTTTCGAATATAGTTTCTGTTTGACCCAATGGTTGACTGGTAGAGATAGCCTTAAGGCATTAAGTCCGCCATTTGTACAATTTTATATCGTATAATAAAGTTTAAATAAAAAAAATAAAAAAAAATAAAGGTCAATTGAATGATTTTTTTTCTCACCCAGTGAGCAAAATCGCATTTTGCTCACTGTTTTAAGCAGCAAAGTACCCTTGTCCGAGGTGCAGAGGTAAAAACGATTTTTGCACGTTGCTTTTTATTGAAATGACACTGAACATGTGTTTCGATATGCGATTATCCCCCTCCCCAAAATTATAGGATGGGTACACCTAATTGAATGAGGCTTATATTTAAAAAAAAGTTAACGTCAGCAGGACTTCAGTATCTGTGGTTTGGAAAATAACAACTAAACGCATATTTAAAGTACTTCAAAAGATAAGTCAAAATCACGGGATTTAACTCAATTAGAAATCTACGTTTTCCCATGATGACTTTTTAAACAACTTGGTAAAACATGATGAGCCCTTCATTGTCTGGAAGAGATCGCTTATAGAGATAAAACCGCCTTTATTTACATTGTAAATCTGTTCGTTTTTCTTTGATTCAATAATGAATATTTACTTCAAAATGTTGACAAAAACGTCACTTCTGACACAATTTCTAAAGTTCCAAAACCTATCTCTTCTCGTATTTTTTTCATTTTCCAGCTAAACAGCTAAACCTATACTCGTAAAGCCTCCGCTGTCGCTAAACGTTCATGAATGTTCAAAATGGCTGCCATGTCAACCACTTAGCACCCCGCATGCCTTCTGCCTACAGATTGAATAATTCAATCGATGTGGCACGACGCCAACGCTACTTATGTACGCATACAAACTTACTTAGAATAGAAAAAGTGGGCGAACGAATAAATTGACTTACATTAGCAATTTATGTCATCTGTAAAAAATTATATTATTACTTATAATATTTTAGGGTTCCGTACCAATAAGGTAAAAACCGGACAAGTGCGAGTCGGACTCGCCCACCGAGGTTTCCGTACTTTTTAGCAGGGCCCCGACAACCCTTTCCGCGATAAAAGCCTTTCAATGGGCGTCCCATAAACATAGCTAACACATTGAAAGACTGTCCAGTTTGAACTGCAAGCCCATATATTTGACTAGCCCTTACCGAAAAACTTAGCAAAAAATAAAGCTAGCCCTTTGCAATTGCTTACTGCTATCCTATATGCCTTGCAATCCCTTAATAAGGGTTACCCTTATCATTAAGCGCTTTTTATAAAGCTTTCCCTATAGTAATGTCGTAGTTGAGCGTTGCGTGAAAGAGGCAGAATTAGTATATATCTACGCTAGTGTATGAAAAGGAAAGAAAATACGTTCCTAGGGAAGGGTTTTTAAATAATTTTGTTCGCTTACCATCTACTATATACTAGTACGACTACAATTACTAGTATAGTAGCCGTTGCCGTGCATCGTATTGCTGAGTGATGAGTCCGATTGCACTTACGAAACTAGGCGACTTTTTAAACTTAATTGTACCTACTGGCTGACAAGTGTGAACTGATTAAAATAAAACAAGGTCTACAAGTCATATATATTTAATTAAATATGACTTTTCTCGAAAGTTTAACAGAATAGTACACAAGTAAGTCCGACTCACGCTTGACTGCATATTTCTAATAGGTAGTAGCAACGGCGTAAACAACAATAATAACAATTAGGGTCACTTCTGTCCGAGTAAGAAAACTCGGAAACGGTTTAAAAGATACCGGTTAAAACCGGTTTATTTCGGTTTTACACCGAAATTTCAGAAGAACGCGAACATTTTAAGAACTTTATTGTAACCTTAATAAACCGTTTTATTGGGGGAGCGATAAGACGGCCGTGTGCCGCATAGGGCATAGCATTCTCTCGTTTCGTGCCGATTTGGTGTCCGAGCCCGAATCAAGTTAATAACATTACTATTTTATACAAGTGGTTATTTTTTTTAAAGTATGTTTACGTAAAAATTAAAATTTGATAAACTAAACCATATAACTTGAATAAAAAAAAAAAGAAAAAACTCATTTCCCTCCTACCTAAAATAGCTTGGCATTTTTAAGGTTATTAAAAAAACTACTATTTGTGAATAAGTGCATTTTTATAAAGAAGTGCATAATTTATATTATATTAGAACACAGCAAGCTCAGTTACAGTAAAATTATCCTAGAGAGAACGCAGATTTTAATTTTATCACATGAACAACTTCATTTTCCGTCTGAAAAATTGTGACTTATACCAAGTCTAAACGCACAATTGTTTAAGAATAGGTATTTTCTTTTTCACCGCCTTAGATCCTCAGCACACGGAGCGTAAGCGTCGCGTAAACGCATCGTAAAAACGTTACGAGTACGAGACGCGTAAGCGTAATCGTTTAATAAGTGGAATCTAGCTGAAATCATGGTGTCGCTGGCGTCAGATGTCTTCGGCGGATGTATCAACGATCTTACTTTCTCGTCAGATGAAGAAGTTTTTTTATTGTTTGATAAGGCTGAAGTTTTGTTTTTTGCGCCCATATTACGCTACGTCTGTCGTAATGACGACAGAAAAGACTTGTTTGAAGTTGTTCGCGCTCGCAGCGCTCTCGTTCTACGCGCGTATTACGATACGCTTATGCGTTTCTTACGCTTACGCTCCGTATGCTGAGAGCCTAAGTATCTGTAAAACGTCAATGAAGAAGGTTTCGCGCTCATGGTTTAAGTACGGCAAAATAAATTTTTCTTCATCGGAAATCCACTTTGTCACGGTTAAGTACTCATAGGTATATGGTCATAAGAGGGCCATTGCCAGGGCTAAATACGATTTCGTCGACAGAATTGGTGAGAAACTAGCGAGTTACCCCACTGGGAGTCGCGCGTTCTGGTTGCTTGCCAAAGCTGCCGAGGGAAATTTTTGTCAGTCGTCTTTACCACCACTGCGAAAAGCTGATGGTCATCTGGCCCACAGTGCAAAGGAGAAAGCCAATCTTCTTGGTTTGCTACTATTTTTGCCTCAAGCTCGACCCTAACCGACGACGGTTGCGCCGTGCCGCCCACCATCCCACGGTGCGTATATTCCATGCCAGAGATCTCATTCTAGCAGAGGGATATTCGGCGGGAGTTGCTATCGCCGACGCTCATAAGTCGAGCGGGCCAGACGGCATACCAGCGATTGTGCTTAAGCGATGTGCTCCTGAGTTGTGTCCCGTGATGGCGCGCCTTTTCACACTCTCTAGCAAGAAACGGCATGTTCCATCTTCGTGGAAGACGGCCCTTGTGCACCCTGTGCTTAAAAAGGGCGACAGATCGGACCCATCGAGATACAGGCCTATCGCTATTACCTTTCTTCTCTCAAAGGTCATGGTGCGTATAATTAACGCAAAGCTGCTGAGATACCTAGAAGAACACGACCTGATCAGCGACCGCCAGTATGGTTTCCGTCACGGTCGCTCGACTGGTGATCTTCTATTGTATCTCACACACCGCTGAGCTTAGGCCATTGAGAGTCAAGGTGAGGCATTGGCAGTTAGCCTAGATATAGCGAAGGCGTTCGATAGGGTCTGGCGTAGGGGTCTCCTATCGAAGTTACCATCTTATGGACTGCTGCAGGGACTATGCAAATGGATCGCTAGCTTTTTTTTCCGGCAGACGCATACGAGCCGTAGTAGACGGAAGCTGCTCCGATAGCATGGACATTAACGCTGGCGTTCCGCAAGGTTCTGTGCTATCCCCAACGCTGTTTTTGCTGCACATCAATGACATATGTTGTCTAACGACGACATTCATTGCTATGCAATGCAGACGACAGTAGGGGATGCCTATTACACAGGCCGTGCCAACATCCCTCGTTCTGTGGTGCTGGAGAGTCGTGAAAAGCTTGTGTCGGACATTGAAACCACTCTATCCAGTTTCGGTGTAGGGTTGGGACAATCTAGTCCGATTTAACCCCACCAAGAGACAAGTTTGCGCGTTTACCGCTAAGAAAACCCCATTTACTGTGGTCCCACAGTTCCAAGGCTCAGCCCTTGCCATGTCAGGGAGTATTGGGATCCTCGATGTCGACATTTCCAGTGATGTCCAATTCCGTAGCCACCTGGCATCCAAAAAACTCGGTGTGCTCAATAAAGCGAGACGATACTTTACAACTGCTGCTATATAAATTGCAGTCCCCATATGGAGTATTGCTGTCACCTTTGGGCAGGAGTACCTGCATGCTAGCTTGGACCATTCGACTCAGTCCAAAGGCGCGCTGTACGTACGAATCGTCGACGATCCCAAACTCAGAGGCGGTACTGAACCTTTAAGTCTAAGGAGAGACTTTGCCTCCTTGTGTGTGTTCTACCAATGGCCGCTTTCTATCACCGCACCGCTCGCTCGCAGGGTGTTCATCCTCACACCCTAGAACCTAATTGGTCGCGTACTGTGCGGTTTAAGAGGAATTTCCTGCCGCGAACGCTTCGGCTGTGAAATGAGCTTCCTGCTGAGGTTTTCCCGAGGGGCTACAGTATGGGGCTCTTCAAAAAGGAGTGTACAGGTTTTTAAAGGGCCGGCAACGCGCATCTAATACCGCTGGTGTTGCATGCGTCCATAGGCTACGGTGACTGCTTACCATCAGGCGGGCCGCATGCTTGTTTGCCACCGTCGTGGTATTAAAAAAAGGTAGTAATATAGTGATATGATACTATCTAATGCAAATAAATCACATGTAGTATATATTGGGTAGGTATATCTTTATTCGTTTCACTTGATTGCCTTCTAGCTAGATAGATGATGGAAAAAAAAATCTTTGAAACTTCATTCCATTCCAATCCATTTCTGCCCATTCCTTCCAATATTTTCAGTTTGAAAGAAAAGATAAATATCTTATTAGAAAATGGGTTTTTATGTAAAATAATAATAATAGATAGATACATAGGTAGTTTAGATCTTAATGGCAAATATTGGACACAAATATATTTTATATTTGAGAGAATAATTGAATAAAGCTTAAATAATAAACGAAAAATCAGCTACCACTGCCAAAGCCACTAGGTCAAAGGCTGAACTTCAGTGAAGCAATTCTCGGACAAAAATCAATGCCCAAGTATCGTAAAAATCGAGGCCGAAAACCCGGAGCTTCTGATCTGAGAATTAGAACTTGGTCGAACGGATCCCCACTGTTTTTGTTACACCTCGTATTTACAAACGTCGATATACTCCCTTGTTTGTGTCTTGGTTTAATTCAAGTAGTTTATGGTTCCATATTTTAAAATATCATCCCTTTAATTTCTATCCAATAAAGTTCATTTACATATAATCTAATTTCATTCCCTTTCATACATGATTTATTACCTTCCCTCGGTTTTACATTTCCGCCTATGCCTTCATTACATTCCTTACATGTTCCTTAAAAGTAATAGTAGTACTAGTATATTTCATTACACAGTTCAAGAGACACCTCTGGAGTTGCAGGCGTCCATAGGCTACGTGGCTGCTTAACATTAGGCGGACCGTTAGTGTGTTTGTCGCCGCCATAGTATTAAAAAAACAATACATATATAATGAATAAACACATATTTATAAGCACATAATGAATAAATACATAAATATCAAAATAAACACAAATAACTTTAGAGGACAAAAAACGTTCTACGAAAAAAACAATAAATCGATACGAAACTAGAGATCGGCCCGTAAACAAAGACACCGCGCATGGAATAAACTAGATTTTATTGTTCTTAACCGGTTAATCTGACAATAACTTTATGAAAATGTTCTCTAAATAACCGGTTTAAAAATAACGGTTTTTCGAACCAAACTGAAATTTTAAGGTTTCGCGCCAAGTACATGATAATGGTTTGTAAATTTAACCGGTATCGGAGCCTTGCGAGTAAGTATATTATTTGCAACGGGAGCTAATGATAACATTGGCACGTGTCTAAGACTGAAGAAAATAGCGCCGAGACGAAGCGCTCGATCCGCGCAAAGCAACAGACAATCACGACTCTTTGCCATTGAAAATTGAACCGTATTTAATCTACAGCGGCTTCGATCATTCGGAAGCGCGCGAACATCAAAGAACACCGCCGCCAACAACGATCGCTTACTATTGGATTTACAGTAATGTGTGCTTTATGAACAAGGTAGATGATTTAAATTAGCACGCTTATATGCTGAAAGGGAAGCCCTTTATAAGGCTAACCCTTATAAGCGATATGCAAGGTATTGGTGAGCGGATGATAAGGGTTTTGTAAGGGTATTAGGATACCGATACCTCAAAAGGGTTAGCTTTAATATAAGGGCTTTAAAAGCAAAATGAAAGGGTTTCGCCGGGCAAAGGGTATGGTGAGTTAAGCCTTATGCAAAACCCTTACAAAACCCCTTATAAGGGATAGCGGGCCGGTCCCTGCTTTTTAGTATTTGTTGTTATAGCGGCAACAGAAATACATCATCTGTGAAAATTTCAACTGTCTAGCTATCACGGTTCATGAGATACAGCGTGGTGACAGACGGACGGATGGACGGACGGACGGACAGCGGAGTCTTAGTAATAGGGTCCCGTTTTATCTTTGGGTACGGAACCCTAAAAAGGACTTGTACCCTCATTGCCTCGAGCAAATACAAGGTGCAACAAAAATAGTAGGGATCCGTTTAAGAGCATATTTGGTATCTTTAGAACACCTGAAAAAGGTAGTAATTTTTTTTTGTTCATATTTTTTTATATGGAGAGTTGGTTGGCCGACTTAGACGTTAGACGACCTGCCCCATAGAAAAAAAAAATTCGCATCCTCATTCTACAGAACGCCCGATACGGCCCGATTCGAAGAATGATTAAGACACGTTTAAGATCTCGGAAAGATCTTTAAAAGATCGATAACTAAACGACATGTCAAAATTGACGTTTATTTCGATTCCGCTGTGATCCCAATAAGATCTATCTATCTACGATATTTCTAACGTCAAAGTGACATTGGTTGCCCGAATCGAGCTGCTTCTGTCAATTATACGACATAAAAACGATATCTAAATGAGAACTTATCTAAACCAGAACTTATCGTTATCGTATCTCATTCTTCGAATCGGGCCGATACTTAGTACAGTCACGTCTGAAAATATCGGTACGAAAAATGTGCCAAAAATATGTATAAAATATTTTTGGCACATTTTTCGTATCGATATTTTCAGACGTAACTACACTAATTGTATGTAAAAATAAGATGCAGATATTCTCTACCGTCTAGACTGGCAACATTACGCCGTGCGTACGTGCGGTGCGCCGAAGGGGAGCCGTGGCGCACACCGCGGTGTAGCCGTTAAAACCGTGGCCGTGTACAAACCTCCATAGTAGCCCATACAATATTGGACGCCTACGCACGGTTTAAAAACCGTGGATTATCAGGACTAAGAAAAACGTTCGTGTACAAGAGGCTTTTTATTTTAACAGAACATCTAATGTGCTGCTTCCCTGTCGTCAGTTACTGAATTAAGTAAGGTATGTAAAGCGCTTTAGCTGTTTTTACGGACTGCATTGGCAAGCTCGTGGGCTCTATCAGGCGCGCAGTCCGTAGTTTAGAGACCCCTATGCCGCGCTGTTCTTGAGCACTATGTATCTTTCGCAGTTTGACTAGGCGGCAACATTCGTCTCCATAAACACATTGTTTATGGAACACACATTCCAGTGATCTATGACCAACACGAGTTTATTGCTATACTTTGGATTCTTGGAGTAGGTATTATTGACTACAGAATATGTTTGAAAGACTAATAATATTGCAATAACTGAACGATTTATGAGTTCCCTAACAGTGGCGGGGCAAGACCAAAATTTCAGAAGATCGGGGCGAGGCCCTCTGGTGGCGTAAGAAATAACGAACATTTTTACGTTGTGTCCGAAATATACTTGTTTGAGGCGCGAGGCCCCTGGGGCCACGAGGCCGTAGGCGGTGGCCCACGTCGCCCACGCCTAACGCCGCCTCTGTTCCCTAAAAGCAAAGATATGTTTTTTATGACAGGGTTTCGAATGGACAAATTTTTGGAGACTGTCCGCGAAATTACAAAAAGAGTGCTCAATCTATCTATACCATTAAACTAGGAATACGATTGTATGATATTATGTTGTAATTACTTAAAATATAAGTTCTTGGTAATGATTTGACGAAATTAACAATACATTTCAGGTATAAACACGAATAAACTACGTTTGTTTTGTTATTATGACGACCGGTTTGGCCTAATGGGTAGTGACCCTGCCTACGAAGCTGATGGTCCCGGGTTCAAATCCTGGTAAGGGCATTATATTCGTGTGATGAGCACGGGTATTTGTTCCTGAGTCATGGGTGTTTTCTATGTATTTAAGTATTTATAAATATTTATATATTATATATATCGTTGTCTAAGTACCCTCAACACGCTTGTGTTGAGGTTACTGTGGGACTTAGTCAATTTGTGTAATAATGTCCTATAATATTTAATAATATTTATTTATTGGGATATTTCTCTTATACGTATGTTCAAGAAATTCGCGGATTCAAGTATTAAATAATTTTACAGTACATAAGGTGCTATTTTGCCGCAATTGCCGCATTATATCTATTTCAGTTTATAACGTAACCACAATTGAAATTCTGTAGGCCTAGACTAGCGGCTAGCTAAGATAATTTAGAAAATCTGCATTCAGGAGATGCGAAGGGTGGTTATACTCGTATCATGGAATATTATTTTGGTACTATTACAAAAGAAAATAATTTACACCATCACATATTTTTATTTGACAAATAAAGTTTGGAACGAGTATATACGGGGGAGCTTAAAAGTCGCACCAATCACCGAAAAACTCACCGAAAATCGTCTTAGGCGGTACGGCCACGTGAACAGGCGTGGTGATGATCATGTCGTCAGGGTCACATTAAAAATTCCGGAACTTAAGAGAGGCCCAGGCCGCCGTCTGTTGACCTGGTGGCCAAACATAGAAAGATACCTCAATCGATCCCAGATGTCAACCAAAAACAGAGTAACTTGGCGCAGAAAAGTGACGAGACCCGACCCCAAATAAAAGGTACAGGGAAAGAAGAAATATTTCTATTGATTCTTGACATTCTGGTTTTTATCAGGCTTTTACTTGCTGTGGCGCAGCGACCCGAAGTGGATCTTGACCTCCGACACCAAAGCCCGCCATGCTTCTCTGTCCAAAGCCGTGTCTGTCCATCGACGGCGCCGAGCTCGTTCGTCGCTAAGGTCTTTTTGCACTTCGTCTCTCCAGCGGTAATAGTTAGCGGTTTTAACCACGCTTTTGATCGTCGAGAAGTAATCTGTACAATAAACGGTACGAGGCAAGGTCGACGCTCTGAACTTTCTTGTTACTAGGCACAAAAAACAATCGGTATCTCGCAGAGACGAGCAAATCCCACGTTTAGATGTTTCATTGTCTTGTCAGGATAATAAATTCCAGTGAAAAGCTTAATTAAAAACGTAACGGCGTTTTTTAAACAAACACTTTACTTTCTAGAATGATTAGAGCTGAGATAAGAGCGTAGGATAATTCTGATTGTATAGATTTAATTCAAATCTAATATGTATCAACTAGCGGTCGGGTTGAGCTGGAGCGAGGCCAGAGGACGAGCTGAAGATAGGAAGGAGTGGCGCGAGCTTGTGAAGGCCCTTTGCACCTCTGGGGTGCTTTAGGACAACAACATGTATCAACTAATTCGTTTCATTAGTTAGGTGCCTTATTACCTTAAAGACCATATACAGGCTGACCTTAGCCATTGGACAAACCCTGAAATCCCACGTAGGATTACTTCTCAGGAATGTTCTGACGTTAATATTTTTTAAATTAGAACAAAAGATAAAAAAATGTTTTTTTTCGAGCAAAAGTTATTTGCAATAATCGACAACAAAAAGAAACATACTGTGTTGATCTTTGGCAGTGTTTTTGACAATTTGTTCGAAATATTTGATAATGATGACATTTTTCAAAAGTCAGAAGCTTATTAGTGTCATAAATGAAAATAATAATCAAAAAGGTCGAAGAAGGTTCCATACTTCCATACTATTCTTTTAGGATATTACCTTAGGAGCTACTAACAGATACAGGCTGCTCCAAAGTAAAATATGGTAATTTGTTAATTTCTTCGAAACCGCTACAGCGGTTGTTATGATACTTTGTACACTCAACTGGTTCTAAATACCCTAATGCATATGCACATTTCGGCTTTGTCCAACGGCGAGGGACACACTGTATATTTAAATTGTTTATTTCTGGTTGTTCTCTCATAAATACTGCGTTTTCTCATATATTATTTTATAACTAAAACCATATCCACGTAAAAGTGATGCGACATGGAGGGCGTATATATATTAAATAACATTTTAATTAAAAAAAAATACTATTTTTTCATCACACTCATAAAGTGTAGTTTTTCAGGCAGGTTTAGTAAAAGGTATAGTAAAAAAAAACCTAGAAAAGTAAAAAAGAGGTTACATATGTCACTTAGTTACACGAACTAAGACGATTAATCAAACGTTTATTTAAATTAAATCTATAATGCTTCTAAAATACTGATGTTTATTATTTCTTTATTAACGATTTTAAAAGTTAAATTTTAAATCGTGTTTGTATGTTCAATGCTTCATAACAAATTGAATTTCTTACTCGAAGATGAAAAGAATATATTAATATTTGGAAAGTTTTTAAAGTGGAGCTCTGTTAAATTTCTAATGTCATTCATAATTAGTTCCAAAAAACAACGTACATGTAAGGGTTTGAACCTACGACCTTTAGTTTTAACGTAACATTTCTACCCCTCAGGTCCTATAACGCACTAAATAACCATTCCTTTAGCGAAAGCAGAAACGCAATAACTAACACAATTTCAATCTTATACCATTTCGCCAAAATTCGAGAACTGACCTCAAGCTTGAAAAAACGTTCAAGCTCATAAATCGCAAAGATAAGGTAAGTGCGATTGAAACGAGGGAGTTTCTTATTGAACTGAATAGAATTGCTATTCTTAATTTATATTATTTACCCTTAGGAAAAAATATATTTTCGAGTGACTTTTGTTTACCTATATATGTATTGTATGTCACTTTATTGCACATAAACAGGTTAACATAAAACAGACAAAACAAAACAAAAATGTTATGTACAAAGGCGAACTTATCCCTAAAAGGGATCTCTTCCAGCTAACCTTTGAGAAAATGTGAAAGGATCAAACACTAACAGGTGAAAGACAAATAGTTATCCAACATAGGTGTAGTAGGTCAAAGAATATTAAAGTTATTAGCTTAAACACACTTGTAGATTTACAAATACAGGACGACTGTTCAACCCTTAAACACAGTTTATGTCATGAATGGTAATAATAATTAGCATTTATTGTGTAAATGTAACCAGTTGTCAATATCAAGTAAATACCAAATTAAAATATTAAATATTCACTTGTAATAAAAATTTCTTTATTTTTTTCGTACTATAATTGTATACACAAGCTATCTCTGGTAATGAAACAAAAAATCCATTAACCCGCATGTCATATCAATGTGGTTCAGTGAAGGGGACGGACTGAAAATCAGCGCATTTGTAATAAAATGGCTGACGCAGCGTACGCTGAGTCCGTTCCTTTTGCCGCGCATGCCTATTATTATTATTTTTAAGTGAAACATTGTATTTTGTGTGGCAATAAATGGTTTCTTATTCTTATTCTTATTTGGGTAATTTAAGTCCTTAGTTCTTGTATAATATGTATAAATATGTCATTAATTCTAACTAGTGGTTTTAATTTTGTATGTATTTTCCAGTACATATGGTGCTACTTTACGCCCTAGTGCGGTGTTTAGCACTTTACATGCCTATGTTAAGTGAGTTTTACTTGTCATCTGACGAATTATCTACCTACCTACTGTACCTACGATATACGTGCAAATAGGTAATTTCCTACTTTTCCTTGTAGTGTACTATTTGTCTATATTCTTTAATATTCAGTGATATGTTAAGGCACCTATAATATAGTTAAATTGTTACTTTTATCTAAACTTTTATCTTTTATACATTCACGAATAAACAAAACCCTCGAGTAGCTAATACGACATAAAAGACAAAGTAACGATAGCATAAATCCAGTTTATAACCTAGTTGCCTGATGCTAACATGATGTCTCACCTGTTAGTGTGGCCATGACCTCGAGATCTATAACAAGTTCGTGTAATTCGAAATCTCATCACTCTAGTTCACCTGAAGGTCTGAACCAGCTGAACCAATGCTCATGTCAGTAACAGAAACCTAGCTAGATTCTAATTGCTTACAAGAAGCAAGGGTTTAAAGAGCTCAGACAAATTAGTGTAGGTACATTTAATTATATTTTACGTACAGACTTAAAGATGACTCACGTTAGAACGACCCGGCTTCGGGCGTTTTTCTATAGAAAGCATCACGCGATCACCAGTCACCTATCATAGAAAATGAAGTTACGGTTGCCTTGGTCCGGCCCGGGCCGTTCTAGCATGAGTCATCCTTTAAGGCGAATGGTATTCTCAAGAACTTCGGTCCGCGCGCTTATATTGTAATCCAATACTATCGTATCGAAAATTTGAGATGGTTTGATTCTGGCCTGAGACAATTTTGTAGTTTTAGGTAATTTAAAGCTGGAATCAGGATTGCCATTAGTTTTGACGTGAGACCATGTTGTCCATTAATTAACAATATTTAATCAAATAAAAATATTATATATATTATTCAATAGCCGGAGTGCAATTAAGTGTTTTGCTCATAGAACCTGCTTTGTTATTTATATATATATATATATCTTATACCTTTAAACGAGCAATTCTTGTATATATATATATATTTCTGTGATCTCGGAAACAACTCTAACGATTTCGCTGAAATTTGGTATATGGGGGTTTTTGGGGGTACACAATCGATCAAGATTAGTCTTATGTTTGGGAAAACGCGTGTTTTCGAGTTTTCATGCGTTTTTCTTTCGACGCAGAATAAGCTCGCTAATTTCGTGTTGCCGGCCAATGTCCGTCTGGTCCAGCGGGTTAAGACGCGGACGGCGAGAAACGAGTGTTATGGGTTCGAATCTCGCCCGGTGACTAATTTTTTTTTTATATGTTCAAGTTTATATATAATTTTTAAATTTTTATTGTTTTAGACAAGTTTAATTTAGTAAAAAAATTAGTTAAGATTGTCACCTATGCACCACCATATTACAATAAATAGTTATAACCGAGCAAAGCTCGGTCGCCCAGGTACTATATATATTATATAAAATTATTTAAATATTTTTTGTCAACTTATTTTGATATACGAAACTAGTCGCCTTAATAAACTTCAACGTCATAACTCAGAGTTCTGAAAACCCAACTCACTCGGAATTTATAATAATAAATAAAAATTAATAAATATTATAGGGACATTCTTACACAAATTGACTAAGTCCCACGGTAAGCTCAAGTAAACTTGTGTTGTGGGTACTCAGACAACGATATATATATAATATACAAATACTTAAATACCTGTGCTCATCACACAAATAAATGCCCTTACCAGGATTCGAACTCATGACCATCGGCTTCATAGACAAGGTCCACCCACTAGGCCAGTCCGGTCGTCACATCTTAGTTTCCAAATTACTATTGCTGGTACCTACATATCTGTAGCAGGCGGGAGCACAAATCATACAACTTTACTGGCGTGATAATTTATGCATGTAGTTGCAAGAACTCGCTGCAAGCACTTCTGGATATTACCCTCCTGTATATACTTGTAGCTTTTACGGCTAATGTGTTTGGGGATTTTGTATGGTACCAGTCGAAGTTTGCAAATTGATTATTGATGTCACTCTGGTATCATTTGCAACGTATACCGCTCGCACTGATGTATAAAATGCACAGAGGGAATGCAACGGGATTTAGTGCAGCCACGGACTTTAATTGATGAGCCATTACATTGGACATTTACGGTTTACTTTACATTGGACATGACAGCGTTAATATTGATAACCAAATTAGCTTGAATCGTAGATTGGTCAGCAATTACAGTCTGTCCTAAGGGAAATAATTATTACTGGTTTGCATTGCCTGGCAGTGAGTTCAAAGTAAGGATAATAAAAAATAATAAAAGAAACACAATTGTTTCCTTAAAGAGTACTGAAAAGTTAAAAAGAAGTCTTAAATAAGCTAACAAGATTTTGTAGGGTTATCACGTTGACTGTACCTACACACTCGTATGCATTGAAAATATTTTAACTTCAATTGCAATCGGAGGACCTTTTAAATCGAATAAATAGAGTACACATAAAAAAAAATGATAATAATCGACAACAAAAAAAAACACTGTGTTAATCTTTGCCAGTGTTTTTGACAGTTTGTTCGAAATATTTGATAATGATGACATTTTTCAAAAGTCAGAAGCTTGTTACTGTCATAAATAAAAAAGATAATCAAAAAGGTCGAAGAAGGTTCCATACTATTCTTTGAGGATATTACCTTAGGAGCTACTAACACATACAGACTGCTCCAAAGTAAAAATTGTTATTTGTTAATTTCTTCGAATCCGCTACACCGGTTGATATGATACTTTGTTGTACAATGGTTCTACAGGGTGGCCAAATAAGAAGTCCGTATCTTGTTCCGTTTTCAACCACGAATATCAAGTGCTTATTTGTAAGTGTTGCCAAAATATTCGATACACAACAGGCGGTCGTTCGCGTGACGTGTGCCAATAAAAAGGTACGCTAGCACGTGAATAATTGATGTTAGGCGGTCAATACACTTTTACTGTACATTTCGAACGATCTCATAAGTCATAACCTACGCACGGGAGTGCCCCTCTGGAAAGTACTTGCTTACTTTACATACCTACTTACTGCTGCGGCGTGACGAACCGAACATTAACTTAAACAACCTGTAGCTCCTAAAGTATTGATCGTAGAGTAAATATAAACATAACCAAATTTGTTGGAAAATTTATAATAAAACTCTTATCCGAAGTAATTATAATGCTATTTGTACAGATATTTAAGATACGTGCAAAAATCTGAAAAAAGGTACCTTCCCTACACCCTCAGCACACCCCCAACCTCTGTCGTTTTTGGGTGGAAGTTGACATAATGCGTTGATAAAAAGCGCTGGTGGCCTAGCGGTAAGAGCGTGCGAGTTGCAATCCGGAGGTCGCGGGTTCAAACCCCGGCTCGTACCTATGTTTTTCAGAACTTATGTACGAAATATCATTTGATGTTTACCAGTCGCTTTTCAGTGAATGTAAACATCGTGAGGAAACCGGACTAATCCCAATAACCGTGACAAGCAACGTCAATTACACTGATGATAGCGTACATTGAAGGTAAGGTTTCATTTGTGTGAACAATAGGAAGTCTAAAGACTTCACAAATTTCATAATTTTTAAAAGTCGTTGTACAAATGGTTTGGACATAAAAGTTTTATTTGACGCAAAGGAAACTTTCTACAGAGTTTTTTTTTTATACTACGTCGGTAGCAAACAAGCATACGGCCCGCCTGATGGTAAGCAGTCTCCGTAGCCTATGTACGCCTGCAACTGCAGAGGTGTTACATGCGCGTTGCCGACCCTAAACCCGCTCCCCCCTCGTTAAGCTCTGGTAACCTTACTCACCGTCCGTCCGTCACAGTGTCCGAGTGTCCGTATTACATAATAATAATAAAACAGTGGAACTCCGGGAGTGCCGACGGAAGTGAAACTTGAACAATTACGTGTGTATTTTTGAATCGTCAGGAAATATTTTATTTGCAGCAAATACTTTTAAATGAAGTTTTTTTTTATTAATTATTATAAACTACCAAAATTATATTACAATTTTGCTATTTTTTTAGGTAACGTTCCAATCAAAATGCTACGGTGCGGTATCGCGAGTTTAATGGTTTTGAATTGAGCTCGCGTCTCAAAAATACCTAACGCGCTTTTCACTTCAATAATAACCACGTGTAACTAAGTTTATATATTGGATACTTACATAAATTGACCTAGTCCCATATTATTAAGCTCGATAAGGCTAGTCTTGTGGGTAAGTACTAGACGACGATCATCATTCGCTTGCCCTTATCCCATTCATTTGGGGTCGGCGCAGCATGTCTTTACCTTCTATATCTTTCTGTCACCCGTCATCTCATCGTTCACTTGCGTTCGTTTCATGTCATCTCTCACACAATCCATCCACCGTTTCCTAGGTTTTCCTCTGCCGTTCCATCCCTCCGCATCACATGCCCATATCACGCTAGGCGATTCGCTCTTACTTTTTCTATTATGGGTGCAACTTTCAGACTTCCTCTTATATACTCATTCCTTATCCTTTTTTTTTTTAGAACAATAATAACTGCATCAATAAATTACTCTGATATTCAGATTAAGATGATGTTTGCAAAATTTGACGATTTAAAAGTGCTTGTTGCTAGGCCTATTTGAATAAAGAATATTTTGACACCACACATCCATCTTAACATTCTCATTTCCGCTACGTGCAATCTCATTTCATCCGTCACTTTTAGGGCCCAACACTCTGAATATATAAATACTAATATACGCAGAAAACATCCTTAATTCAGAAACAAATATTGGCTATTAACACACAAATAAATGTCTTCGCTTCGTAAGCAAGGTGACTAGGGTCACTACCGACTAGTCTAGGAGACGGTTGGAGGCAATTTAAGTTGTCTAGAATAGGAATACCTAAGCGATTATACTATAACAATTCTTTTCTTGGGCTTTGTGTGATTTACCCGCATTTACCCAAATCCTTTGATTTGGAAAGGTCTTACCCTAATCCCTAGCCTTGACCTCCACTAAATGCCTTTGATAAAGCTGATGTTTTTATTGATCGCAGTAATTTGGAAATGAAAAGGAGTGTAAAGATTTTTAAAGGGTGGGCAACGCGCAACACCTCTGGATCTGCAGGCGTCCATAGGTTACGGTGACTGCTTAGCATCAGGCGGGCCGTGTGCTTGTTTGCCACTGTAGTGGTATAAGAAAATTGGACTAGAAATAAATACATTTTGAAAGTTAAGGGATTTGGAAAAAATGTTAAAGGTAGGTTGCTACTTGCGAAGTGTTGAGAAGTATTACAGGGTGCGTAGCCAACATGCCAATCGTTTACGCTCCGTAGCGAACGAAATATAACTGTCACTGTCGCACTAATATGGAAGAGTTATCGAAATAGATGATTACGCTACGGAGGGTTAACGATTGGCATGTTGGCTAAGCACCCAGTTGTTTTACGTTAAAAGTAGTAATCAATTAGTTAGACGTAGTTAGCGCCGTTCCCTGGGCTCTTTTGAGATATATTATGACCGGGAAAGCCACGGTAAAGCACTTTGCTGTACTACTTACCATAAAATAATGTGATTTGTAGTATTTAATTTTAATATATATTTATAATGTGTCTGCTAGTCTTAAGGTATGGGCCACTAGTTGCCTGAAATAAAGGTTTAAATAAATAAATAAACTTACAAGATGCTGTAAAGAAATCATACGTGGCCACTTTTTTCGATTTTCAGGAAATTTTCATCTCTATAAACGGGTAAAAAGTATCCCATACTTTACATATTTTTAAGTTACGTTCGTTTTCTTTTTCCCCAAATGTGGAAAACACTGACAAATAAAATAAAAAAAGTTTTATTAAAAAAATATTTCGTAGATTACAGCAAAGCGTTTGACAGTGTCAAGCATTCTGCTGTATTCTCCGCAATGCGTGAGCAACGTATCGACAATGCATATGTTGAACTCGTTGGAACCATTTATCGGCAAAGCACAGCAAGCATTAAATTACATGTTCCTGGCCCTAAAATTCGCATTGAAAAGGGAGTCAAGCAAGGCGACCCGCTATCTCCGAAATTGTTCACCTCGTGCTTACAACAGATTTTCCAAAAGCTAGCGACCAAGTGGGAAACAATGGGCATTGACGTCGACGGCAAAAGGTTAACTAACCTGCGTTTTGCCGACGACATAGTTTTGTTCTCCCACACTGCACCCCATCTAGAACAAATACTACAAGACCTTAGCACGGCAAGTCTTGAAGTCGGACTCGAAATGAACAGGGCCAAAACCCAGTTAATGACCAATGGCGCGAAACGTGGAGTCAAGGTTGATGGGCAGGATATCCAATATGTCGACGAATACATATACTTGGGCCAGATAGCATCCTTCGATGACAGGCAGTCTAAAGAAATCGACCGACGCATAATGCCTGGAAGAGCTTCTGGTCCATGAAGGCACTAATGAAGGGCAACCTTCCACTGACACTAAAGCGCAAACTCGTCGACATGTGTATCCTGCCTATCCTAACCTACGGCGCCCAATCTTGGTCATTAACGGAAGCCCAGAAGTCCCGACTCAAGATTTGCCAGCGAGCAATGGAGCGCAGCATATTAGGAGTTCGGAGAATCGATCGAGTTAGGAACACCGAACTGCGCTCCAGAACTGGTATTATAGATGTGGGTGTTAAGGCCGCTAAGCTTAAGTGGGGTTGGGCAGGACACGTCTGCCGTATGCACCCGGATCGGTGGGCCAAATTGGCTACCGAATGGATACCGCAGATTAGCCGGGGCAGAGGCAGACCAAAAAAGAGATGGCGGGATGACCTCGACGCTTTTTGCAGAGACTGTTCATGTTTGTTTATTTTTCTGTTTCTGAAATAATAAATCGTTACGTTATTTCAGAAAACAAACTAAATTATACGATACAAAAGCTACAACCAAAACGTCTAAATACACATTAAAAATCAAGAAACATCCATTAAATATCTTATCTTACGGTACGGGGTTGAATACCGGACTTTGATAAATGACGCCTTTTGTGCTACTGAAGTACCTACTTATCTACAGATACTCTTCGGAACCCCATATCTTGCCTTTCTAATCATTCAAAATTAAACTATAACGTAACGTAATAAGGCTCAGAATATAAAAACACAGTATAAGTGAAATACAAGACCGTAAAAATTGTTACTTGACGTTTCTTACCCCGTTTGACGTCTCCGTAAAAAATTGCAATAAATTCATCAAGGAGTCAATTTTCTGAGATACTTTTGCAGGATTTCTTTTGCTTCAGAGAAAACATTAGTTGTAATTTTCGATGTTCTCAACAGTTTCCTCATTGGTCAAGTTCTGTGGTTAAGTCGTGATTTTTACAATAATATTGTATGTTAAGGTATGCAAAAAGTGCTTAAACAGTATTTATATATAAGTCCAATAATATAAATAAGAGCTTAAAGCACGCATCAACCAAAAACTGGACTATTACTTATAATTATATTTAGACTATTTTCACAGCTCGGATTTTTTTTATTATTTACGAATTACGACACAAAATTAAGTTCACAGATATAAACTACCTAACTTACTCTATTTTATTTGTTCTTCAGTATAGTTATCAGATAATAGACAGACGTACAAATCAAGCTCAAAGTTCATTACACAAAACAAGGCCTCAATTTTGTCTCAGTCGATTAAATCTACAGTCAAAAAAATCATCTTGGCATTTATCGATTAAATTTTTTGAAGATCAAATGTCGGTATGTGACAGTAAATAAATAGAAAAATGAAATATAATGGGGATCACGTTAGTATGGAGAAGCATTCATCCTTTATCCTCATAACATAAATAAATTAAAAAAAAATAACATATTGTAAAATTAGAATCGGCCCCCAGAGCCCCAAGGAATGTAAAAATTGAATTAGACTACTTCTGAAATACCCCTGCTTTGTGAAAGTATGTCACGGGCAAATTCCCGAAAGCCTTGGGGTGGGATTTGCGCAAATAATGTTTTGAAACAAAAAACGGGCCTAGGGGTGAAAATGAACTGCTTCTTTGCTGTCACTGGAGGTTTTATTCTTGTAAAATCTTGTATGTTAAAAATTTGAATTTTGTGGTAGTGTCGTTCTTCGAAAAAAGGCTGTAATGTTAGGTGGGGTAAATGAAATCACAGAATAAGTAATTGTACTAACAAGACCAAGACCAAGTGCGGGTAGTTTGAAAAACTCGCGCGACTAGAAGATGTTGATGTCGACTTTAGCCAGTCTTCTCCGAGACCACGGGGATAACGCCGTCCTCGAAACGTCGGAAGTAAATTTAAAACCGAATACGCGATGAAGTCCCGTTTCTATGAGTTAATAATGTAGTAATACGAGTAGTACTACAGTGCACAAAGTAAACTTCCTACAAAACCGAATTTGACAGTGATTCAGAGACGAATAATGCTGTCCCTTTCTAATGTATGAGACTATTCCTTTCGACTATTTAGGGTTGTCAAAATTCAAGTCATTATCTTATCTATGGTTATGCATGCAAAGGGACGTCAAGTTGTGCCAACCCTAATAATTGCTCGTAGCAATGCTGAGGCAAACTGAGTCGAGAATGCCCAAAAGGATCAGTTTCACCCCATTGGAGAAACTATGGGGCATGAATTCATACTTTTTAAACTTACTTAGATGGTACTTACTTTACTTAACTTAAATGGTTAGTAGATTGCCTATAAATGGCATTGAGTTATTATTACTATAGAAAAACCATATTTTAGTACAGGTAAAATAAGACTAAATATGTTAATTTGGCGGCAAAATATGTACATTGATAAAAATTTGTTTATGACCTTAATCATGACAATAGAAATGCGGATCTGCCGACTCCTATCAAAATTTAGGGGTCCGACCCCCTTTTCTGGGGGGTATGTGCAGGGGTGATACCTCACACGCCTAGTTTGTAAAATGTGAATATTTTAAAATGAACCCCCTGCACATACCCCCCGAAAAAGGGGTCGGACCCTTAAATTTTGATAGGACGCGGCAGATACTCATTTTTAGTATTAAGATAAAGATAAAAAACAAAGTTTCATAGATGTACATATTTTGCGGCCAAAATATGCTATTTCAGGAATAATATACAATATCAAACAATTAAATTGTCGCAATTGCAACCTGTACCACGCAACCAAAAAGTCGTAAGCACTGTAAATTCATGGCGCTTAAGCGTTTAGATCGCGAGATTCACAGATTCTCTTCTATGGTACGTTGTCAAAACAACAACAACTTATGGCGCAAAATACTAGTTCTCTGTGCGGGTTCTATACTTCATTAATTAGTTCAATTTGAAATGGTCTTAAAATTAATTTTTAAACATGCCATTTTTACGCGATAAAATTATATATAATGGTAATTTTTAAGCGTGACGTAACCATAGCAACCAGGTTGAACAAAATGCATCTTTATTAACCCCCGACGCAAAAAGGGAGGGGTGTTATTTATTATCACAGTACTTTTATAGAAAGTAATAGCTTCAGATTGAGAGGATATTCCATCCATTATCTTATTCTTTCCCGCTGCCTTACTTCGACTCAGCGGAAATTGCGGAATCAATACAGATTTTTATTCCATTTTCTTTTCGTAATGCGATAATGTGCATTGGGAAGTCCGTGGATCATAAAGATATTATAAGTGTTTTGGGTATACAGGGTGTGGCTCGTAAGTGGGATGAATTATTTAATGGGGGGGGGGGGGGGCTAATAATGAATGCAGTTTTTATGTTGAATTTTTGAACGTTTTAAGTTAGGGGCAACTGTTTGAGCAACAAAGTTCAAATTCGTAAATACTTACACATACAATACACTCCAACTACTCTTTATTGCACACCTCAATACAGAAACAATATAAAAATTACAGCACATTAAGAATAGGTAAACAACAGGCGGTCTTATAGCTAAAAAGCGATCTCTTCCAGACAACCTTTAGCTAGCGGAATTTAATAAATGTATACGTCATGTCAGTAGGATGCTCTAGGATGTTCAAGATGCAACAAAATAAGTATATGTATACGTTTATGTATATGTATGTATGGTGTTTCTTCGTCGGCTGTCCATCACCCAATGCCAGAGCCCAACCAAGGTTTCCTCGAGCTCCAACCTATCCCCTCCATTCACCAGCTCGTCAGTATTGCCAGTATTATAATTCAAGTTTCCCAATCCCATTTAATGCGACTTAAATAACGCTAATAAAATGTTGCCGTGTATAAAACATTAATTTGTCTAATATTTTTAGGCAACAAGATTGCAAAATCATGACATATGTAATTCAGATTTAATTCTTAAAGTCAGAATCGGCCTTTAAAGCCTTAACAAATGGGGAGCCTTCGCGGAGTTTTAATTAACATTTAATCCTACTTTAACACAAAATTGGTACGATTAAGAAATTCGCGTATATTATCACAAATAATATACAACATACAACAGACCTTAATGCAACTTCAAATGGTCTAAATTCCCACTTCATCAACAGTTTTACTAAGGTTCCTTTTCTTAGGGAGCGACAAATTTTATTTTAACGGCAGGATTTGCTAAATATAAAGGTTTCCGGTTTTAGATTACTTCCGATGAGGTCTTTAAACATTTTTATGTTACTTCAATCATTATTATAACAAGAAGACACATTTAAAAGGCTTGATCACAACAATAGGGTTGTTTCCATCAACAAGTCTTAGGGCAGAATTGTATCCCAATAAATTCTTTTGGATTATAAGAACATGTTAAACTACTTTTAGGGGACCTGTAATGACCATATTTTTGTAAATATTGAATTTAAAATATCTTTTGCCACACGTCACGTGACCAAACTCGAAACGTCATTGAAGATTCTGATGACGTCACAACTCTCGGATTGACACTGTTGACAGTTAGGCGATAAACAACAAATGAGACAGTTGACAGTTCGTATCTTCTACGTGTGTATGTAGTTATGTGTCAAACCGTAAACTGTGACGTCACACAATTTTCAAAGAGCGTTTTGGGCGCGAAAGCATCTGTCAAAATATATTTTGTTCATTTAACATATTTAAAGCTGTTTTTAGTATAAGTTGAATTTTAGGGCAACTTTTAGTTAATATATAACGTAACACGAGCGTTTAAAAAAATTGGAAACAACCCTATTGACACAATCATTAATTGTAACTTTATGATAGTTTTAAATTATCAGAAGCCCTACTACGAAAAGAAGTCTAAATTTCTTTATTTGCTCTATTTATTTTTATTTTTCTTTATTTCTTTTGGGTCTCTATTGCTGGAGTAATATTTAAATAAATAAATATTTGAGGACAATACAATACAATACAAATCCTCTTTATTGCACAACCTCTGAAAATAATGTACATGGAAACACATAAAAAACATGAAGATAGAGGTAAACAACAGGCGGCCTTATCGCTACAGAGCGATCTCTTCCAGACAACCTTTAGGTAGTGGAGAACTGAAACTTAAATTAACTAATTAGGAGATGCAAAAAAACTAAATAGCAAACTAAAATACCCTTAAAATTTAAGTCTACAACAGTAAGACAATACATATACATACATACTACTTACATAATTATATACCTACATATATACAATACTATATAATTCTTGCCAAAAGTGATAACCAGTAACGCGGACAGAAACACTAAGAAAGGGACAGATAATAGTCTTTAAGATGGGATTTGAAAACAGCAAGCAAGCAACCAACAAGCAACAACAACAGCAAGGGACAATCTTACAGAGCTCTACCTAGTCTCAAACTAAGCAAAGCTTATGTAATGCTGGGTACTAGGCGACGATATAGATAAATATATTACCTACTTAGATACATAGATAATATTGAATGAACCCTTGCTTAGGCTATTTAGCAGAATAGTGGAGCTGATAGTTAAAACACTAATTCTCGTGGTGAATATTATATTGCAAGTGATTGACATCAGACAGCTGTACAAAAACATAACAAATTCAAACGGGTGTCATATATGTGTCGTAATAAGTTTACTATTGTGCCAGCATACACATATGCACCTCCAATAGATAACGTCCAGGAACACACAAATAAATGCCGCTAACGGGATTCGAATCTAGGACTAACTTAGTATGCAGGGTCACTATCGACTACGCTAGGATGCAAATAAGCTGGAGCGATAGGCAGATAACAAAATTTCAATTTCCAGTTTTCGCAGTAGGCCTACAGATCTATCATGGATCCTTCATCGTTAGGAACGTTAAGTTTTGAAATGATTTGCAGAGAGGTATGAACATTGTGAATGTCATCTCGCTTTGTGTGGTAGGGCACAGCACAGCGGATGTCATTCCAGATCTAGAGCAGAGCCCAACTGGGGAAGTACCTCCACCTTACAGAAAACCGCAGCCAAATAACACTAATCCTTACCCATAGTGTTGTGTTCCTGCCGGTGAGTAAGGTTGCCAGAACTCAATGAAGGGAGGGAAGGGTGTTAGGGTCGTCAACGCGCATGTATCGTCTCTGGAGTTGCAGGCGTACATAGGCAACGGAGACTGCTTACCATCAGGCGGGCCGTATGCTTGTTTTCCACCGACGTAGTATAAAAAAAAAGTTCTGTCAGTAAAGCATGCTTACTATTTTCACGATAAAAAGAAACGGCCCGATTCAAATTTAAAAAAAATACAAATATTAGGTAGGTAGATATGGATCGGATATGTCAGTGTCAAAAATTACGTCTATTCAAACAAAAATGTCACTCTTGACACTGACATATCCAATCCATTATTTGACATATCTTTAATCAACATCCGGCAATCCATCGTGGCTTTTAGTAAAGTCGAGCTATCTCTTTACTAAAAGCAACTACCGAACAACGTCATGCTCTACGAGCACACTTAAAACTTACAACGAAACTTGACATTGGCAAAATCATCAAAGATTTGATGGAAGCCATATTTTAAACGAAGAAGAAGAACTTGGAATCTGGCTGAAAATCAAGAATAGCACAAGCATATCTATCGTGTCATGTAGCGGTACTGATAAATTCGCTACTTGACGCTAGATGTCGACTACGAAAATAATAAGCGTTTTGGTAAGGAAATAAATCTCCATGTACCAAAAAGTGTCAACAAAAAACCTTAAATAGGTGGCGCTACAATACCTAGAATACTTGAACAAAAAAACCGAATCATAGACAGCGCACTTCACTCCGTCAATAGCGCCTAGGTTCTTAGCTACTCTAGCGCTACTCTGTAGAGATTTGGAACTATTATTTATAGCTGACAGCTGGACACTTTTGCAACAGTTCTACCATAAGAGATGTCACTCCTCTTAATTCCACACTCCATACGTTTTGGTAAGAAAATGACCAAAGGTAGGTAATGGATATAATCTGCTAACCGTTCTATAAAGCGACATTAAAGCACTCTACTGTATTAAAATTTCCCGCGGGATGGAGTCGTGGGCACATTTGACCGAAATGGGGATTTGATACGGGGAAAATAGCGATAATCGGGAGCTTAATGAAATTGCTGATGTTCCTTTTTTTCCGCTTTTTCGTAAAGATAATATTAAAAGTAAAGCAAGGACGCTAACACGGAGAATTTCGTACATTGGCTCGCCTGTTCCTATCTCTGAATGTGCTACATGCATATTTTTTTGTAACGTTTGTTAGATTCACACGAAATTAGTTCAAAAGCGTGAAATCCGTAAAATTAGTCCCTATATCTTCTTCTACCTAGCGATATGCCTTTGCCAGAGTCCGCTTTCTGCTTGCTTTCTTCCACTTTGCGCGATCCTGGGCGTCCTCTCGTGTGAGTCCGTTTACGCTCATATCCGCTTTCACGACATCGAGCCATCGCTTTTTGGTCTGCCGTGGTGTCGGGGACCGTCAAGGGCGAGTTGAAGGCATATGTTTCCTACGTAGTCAGCTGCCCTGCGACAAACGGGGCCGAACCTCCGGAGGCGACATTCTTGGAGCTTCTCCGCTACGACACGGACAGCGAGGCTGCCACGAATGTACTCGTTGCGAATGCGTTCAGTAGTCAGTTACGGATGTACTCGTTGCGATGCGTAACGCCACACATCCTAACCTTTAAAAGTAATATTCCTGTAAGGGAAAAAAAATAAAGCAACTATATACGCAATTTTTTACAGCTTAAATAACATAATACTTACCTAAGTATTATGTACCTACTTTCATGCTTCGGCATGTGACGGGCGTTTTTTACGGGGCGTTACTCACGGTGCACGCGGGACATATACACCGTGGGCTGATAAAACCCGACAAATTTTAAAGGTGTATTTTTGACCGCATTTAGAGATTAAAATGTGATACAAAGTTTTCTGTAATCGGTCTTGTTTTAGAGATAATGACATTTTTTGTAAAAAATTGTTTTTGTAATAACTTAGTGAAAAACGCCTTTTTAGTTATACCTGTTGGCAGACATCAAAGTTTCATAAGAAACTCGCAATTTTTAGTGTAAATAAAAACAACTTTAGTTATTCGTTGTAACTAATTAGTTTTTTTTTCGACAAGATTTAAGGAGAAATAACGTGTCGTATGAAGAAAAAGCAAAAAAAAAAAATTTTTTTATCGTCTGATAAAAAAATTTCTTTGCCGAATTTTTTCCTACTTCATAGATTTAGATTTATTTATTTCAGAGTAGCATTACAGTATATAATCTCATATCCCTTAGTTCTCTTTATTTCGCAAAAAGTTAAGATACTTATCGTTTCCATGAAACTATATCAACAGTAATGAATAAACAAACCACCAAACAGTTTAACGTAAAAATGAAATTTCACATAAAAACCCAATAAAATATAATTTAACGAGGCATTACTGAACCCGGTCACGAATATATGGGGCATTTTGGCATATAACATGCAAATTTGGTTATATGCCCGTCATATTTTTGCCGTAAAAAATGTCCCTTGTGTATTAAATATATGAGTTCGTAAAACTATGTCCCAGAAACCTTCTTGACCCAAATATAGGTTTAGGTCGTAATTGTTCCTGTCTTATAGGGTTATGTTGGTTGGTTGTTTGATTCCTTGACATGAGGTGAAATAGCTTTTGTATTACACGGAGTGTTTTTAGCAATACGTCGCGGGTTGTATCTATATGTTATACTCAAGAACTTTTAAAAGGTACTTGCAAGCTTAATGGCCTATATTAATATCTTATACCTTTAAACGAGCAATTCTTGTATATATATATATATATATTTTCGGGATCTCGGAAACGGCTCTAACGATTTTGCTGAAATTTGGTATATGGGGGTTTTTGGGGGTAAACAATCGATCTAGATTAGTCTTATGTTTGGGAAAACGCGTGTTTTCGAGTTTTCATGCGTTTTTCTTTCGACGCAGAATATGGTCGCTAATTTTGTGTTGCCGGCCACTGTCTGTCTGGTCCAGCGGGTTAAGACGCGGACTGCTAAACGAGTGTTACGGGTTCGAATCTCGCCCGGTGACTAACTTTTTTTTTTTTTATATGTTCAAGTTTATATATAATTTTTTTAATTTTTATTGTTTTAGACAAGTTTAATTTAGTAAAAAAATTTAGTTAAGATTATCACCTATACACCACCATATTACAATAAATAGTTATAACCGAGCAAAGCTCGGTCGCCCAGGTACTTATTATTATTGGTATATTGACGGCCCGATTCGAAGAATGATGAAGACACGTTTAAGATCTTGGAAAGATTATTTAAAGATCTATAACTAAACGACATGTCAAAATTTACCTTTGTTTCTATTTCCACTGTTATCCGCAGTAATATCTATCTACGATACTTCTAACGTCAAAGTGACATTGGTTGCCCGAATCGAGCTGCTTCTGTCAATTATACGACATACAAACGATATCTAAATGAGAACTTATCTAAACCAGAACTTATCGTTATCGCATGTCATTCTTCGAATCGGGCCGTTAAATATATGACGTTAAAAGATATGATAGGTTACAGGTAAGAAGCAGATAATTTGGTGGGTATTATTTTTTACTTTTAAGTACGTTTGGCACAATCGCTAAGGATAAACCTCGAAATCACTAGAAAAGTCCTGAAACTTGGTATGTATGTTAATAGAAGGTCCTGTTTTCATATCTAGACCATCTGAATTTGAGGA
The DNA here is from genome assembly GCF_033807575.1 of Cydia pomonella. NCBI lineage: Eukaryota > Metazoa > Arthropoda > Insecta > Lepidoptera > Tortricidae > Cydia > Cydia pomonella. The sequence continues at coordinate 2,748,749 of NC_084717.1, read as the reverse complement.
CTTGAAGGAACCGCCGCCATCTTGGATCCTTGTCCTATATAGTTAAGTTCAGTTGTACTATTTGTAAATTAAGCAGGTACGAACCTTCCTACTATTTTTGCCTCTAGATCCTAACTTCCTAGGAGGTGAAACTACCGTCAGTTCAACCAAATTCTCAATAACTCGCTAGCCAGACTGGACATTGGCATCCCTCAAAGATCTCGACAAAAAGCGACGTACGCTACTGATTTTCAAAGCCTTCTTGTTAATTCTTCTGATTTGCACTAAGCAATCAGTTCAAATTATTTCTAGTATATACCTATATTTTCCATTAAAAACTGTAATGAAAAATGACTCTGCAATCAAAACTAACGAAAGAAAGAAATCAAATGTAGGAGATTCTTTTTCAGACCCAATCGGGAATAGTAAACCGATAGGCCGATTTTTAATTGATACGAAATCACTTTGCGAATAAAATTACCATTTGTTTTCGTTAGGTTGAAACAGATTGAATTTGGAGCTCGAATTGGAAGGTTTCTGTGCTTTCGTATTAAAGTAACGCTTAATTGAAATGAATAAATAAAAAATAAATATATAAATTTTGTAGGGACATTTTTACACAAATTGCCTATAAGTATACTTAAAAAATAGGTAATATATCATGCCACTGTTCCTGACGGCAACCTTGGGCAGCAGCATAAGTGGGAATTAGGATGGCCTTCTGTTCCGTTCTTAACGTTTAGTTTTAAATAATTAATCATATTCCGCGCGCTTCAAACCGTTTATCGATGCAATGTCAAAACGCACTTCACAGCGATGCAATATTGGAATTTAAGCCAATAGGATCGCCCGAAAATGATCAGACGACATGCTAAGGACAGCCATCAGCAGAGCGCCTCTGGTGGCGAAAGAGAGAACTAACGAAACGCACGAGGCGTGCGGATCGACCGCTATAGATTTAATGTACCATGTAATGATCATGTTACATTATGGTTAATAAATAAACTAAACTAAACTAAATCGTTTTTTATGGATTAAGCAACCAAACCTAAGTGTTTTAGTGTTCTATCGCACGTAACAAAAGGCCTAAGACTGTTAACCGTACCGCCGGCCGGCGTGTGAAAGAAGAAAACGTGCTAAACGTAAGAAGAACCAGTCACATCGAGAGGATTCCACCATTGCTGCAACCTCAGGTTAGTCCCGTGCATGATAATCCTGTTGGACTGAATTTCTCTTGTTGTATCGCTTGTTACCGGCGAATTGTAGATATTTATGCTCGATCCAGTATGTTACGGATTGGCATTGCATCTTTATTAAAACCGCGCTAATTTGTAACACCTTCTTATTAATTACAAGCCTTTACTTAACTTACAATGTAGCTATGTATGCTTATATGGATGATGATCACTTCCCGACTTCCAATAAAGCTGAAAATTTGCATACAAAATGATTTAAGTCGGGTGACAATGCAATATTATAGTACCATCGAGCTAATCTGACGATGGAGACAGGAGGTAGCCATAGGAACTCTGTGATAAAACAACGCAACCTAATTGTGTTTGAGGTTTTTAGAATCGTCTCCATGAATATTAGTTGCCTGTGGAAAGAAAAAAGTTGAAGTTGGATGAAGTTGTGTGTGGAGAGTGAGCGATAAAAGCTTTTACCAAAAATTAAATTTTTGCCAAAAACTTATTATTATTTATGAGCAGTAACTTTGTCCATGGCGGCATATTCGTGCCAGCATGCGACAGCGGTAACATGTGCAAAGTGTAAACTTACTACTGAAGGTAGCGGTATAATTTACGTCAACATTCCCAGTAACATGCCGGCAGCGGCAAAGGCATGGGCAAAACTTTGTTCATGGCGGCATGTTCGTGCCAGCATGCAGCAGCGGTAGTATGTGCAAAGTGTAAACTTACTACTGAATGTAGCGGTATAATTTACGTCAACATTCCCCGTAACATGCCGGCCGCGGCAAAGGCATGGGCAAAACTTTGTCCATGGCGGCATGTTCGTGCCAGCATGCAGCAGCGGTAGCATGTGCAAAGTGTAAACTCACCACTGAATGTAGCGGTATAATTTACGTCAAAATTCCCAGTAACATGCCGGCAGCGGCAAAGGCAGGGGCAAAACTTTGTCCAAGGGGGCATGTTCGTGCCAGCATGCAGCAGCGGTAGCATGTGCAAAGTGTAAACTCACTACTGAATGTAGCGGTATAATTTAGGTCAACATTCCCCGTAACATGCCGGCAGCGGCAAAGGCATGGGCAAAACTTTGTCCATGGCGGCATGTTCGTGCCAGCATGCAGCAGCGGTAGCATGTGCAAAGTGTAAACACTCGCTGCTGACAGTAGCGGTATAATTAGCGTCAACATAGCGGCAAAGGCATGGGCAACGTGTAAATGGTGCGAACAGGAATATGTTTAACCCCTTAACGGATGTCATAAAAAATATAATATTTGAACTTAAATAGCTATGAATAGAGTCGAATATTATAACTTCCATATATGTATGCATAAAGGCGGTAAAATGTTAATTTAGGTTTATGTGGAAACCGTCCATCTGGGCGTCCCAGATACCGCTGTAGTGACGAAGCCCATTAAGACCTTGGAGTACCCAACTGGCGTAAAATAGGGCAAAGTGGCGTTCTCTTGGGTCCAGTAAGCAAGCTTCTATCTACGTCTTTTCTTCGTCATAATTTTTTTTTAATTATTTTCATAAAACTCGAGGCATAACTAAAAATAAACGCAAATAGAAATAAGACGAAGTCCCAATGCTAACTTTTAATTAAAATTAAGGAAGCCAAGGTTCTTCGACGTTTAATAGAAATGTAATAAGACTTTGAGGGCACTCGAACAACGAATATTCATTTTCGTTTTACATAATCTAATTCGTTTCTATTTGGGCCTGAGGTTCTTGCATAAATGGCTTCACATTTCAGTATTGATTTTTGAAAGGAAGTACCTATTTTTTATTTAATGGTGCTATGAGTTATCGTTTCCAAGAAGGCTTACCCCCTTGTTATGGCGATGTCAAAGTAATCCTCATGCTGTCAATTTAGGATTCTTATTTGTTACTAAGAAATGCACTTCCTGTTCGAGCGCCATCTTGATAGTTTAGAAAGAAAGAAAGAAAGAAAGAAAGAAATGACATTTATTCCATAAAGAAGATGAAAGAAATAAGATAGAAAGATAATGATAAGAACAACAAAACAAAAACAAAAAAACAACAGATTTAAATTATGTACACATTAAAATCCGAAAATTACACACTTGGATCCAGCAATGTGTGCAGTAGGGAAAAGACCCTGTCTCAGCATATTGTTGCTATTCGCAAACGAGGCAAATTGCAACGCTGTTATTCTGCCAAGGCCTTGGGGAGTGACATATAAATATTAATAAATAGGTTTATAGAAATGAAATGAAATGAAATGAAATGAAATATTTATTAATAACAATTGTTACATGTCGTGTCGTGTGAGTTTGCAATAGTTTATCAATTACAATAATCTTACAAATAAAATTCATGCAGATACAATTATTATTTTATATTGTATGTAATTAATTATTATATTGTATGTAAATTATATCATATTCAAATATTTTATTATGTCACAATAATATTTCACAATATTATTTACCATTTAAATAACAAGCGGTAGACTAAAAAACTCGTCATATGAATAAAATGACTCTTGTGTCAACCACTTCTTGAGTCTAACCTTAAATGCCGCGGTGGAAGCTGCATCTCTTACCGAGTTCGGCAGGCGATTGTAAATAGAGGGGCCTAAATAGTACACAGATCGCTGTGACTTGGCGAGTTTGTGTGGTTCGGCGACCAGCCTATTGTGGTGTCTATTACTGCGTAGACTATAGTTAGTGTTAGTGCCTCTGCGCTTGAACAAATCCAGGTTCCCATGTGTGAACACTGAAACCTGGTAGATGAGTAAACAAGGCAGGGGCAAAATCTTCAAATCGCGGAATAGGTCACGCGCGGGGGCATCCTCCGCCTTACCAGCCATCGCGCGAATAGTAATACCCTTACCCTTTAATATTGTCCTTTATATTATAAATCCTTTGGTTTTTGCTCTTTAATATTGTTTAGCGTATCGACCAACAAAAGTGGAGGTGGACAGGCCACATGCTGCGCGACAACAAAGAAAAATGGAGCAAGCAAGTGACCCTCTGGTACCCATTCGGTTGCAAGCGCAAAAAAGGTCAACAAATAACCACACATCCAGTTTACTCTAGGACCCGGCTGGACCAGAGTTGCTTTAGACAGACAGCACTGGAAAGAGTTGGAAGAGGCCTATGCTGACAGGCACACCACACTAAGAGACATTTTATAATAAGACAACTTAATATTTGTATTTACAAGTGATTCATATGTGGATTAAAGGCTTATTTAATTTTAATTTTAATTTAATTGTTTAAAGTGTAATAGCGATAGCTTATTATACAGTAAATTAATGTGGTAGTGTGTAGTGAATGGAGGATTAATTTTGAAACGCGTTTAACCACCATTTTGGAGTCAACGGCCGGTAGTCCACGTGCTACTATTAAAATCCAGTTATCGCTTTACAAGAGCTGATAAAATCACCGTACACTGTCAAGTAAGCAAATCGGAAAAGTACTTTTTGCAAAGCAAGAAGCACATGAATTGAGCGTCAAATCAAACACCAAAAACCCGCCTCAAAATGCAGGTTTAACTTATTCCATAACGCAAACTTTGCTGTCTCATTTTGTAATAAAGCCGTTAAGATATTAGTGTAGTTAATGCATGGAACGTTCAGAATCTGAATCAAGTCTGCAAGCTCGTCCTATTACTTCTAACCATTATTTTCAATAGAACCAGCATAAGCTTGATCTCTGATTACCCATAATCACTACCAGCTTCGAGCTCAAACTTAAAATAGTTTTTCTATAGCAAGTCTTTTGTAAAATAGTATTAACAACGTAGATGCCAGTCGTCGGTAAAGTTATTCTAAACACGTCACGCGCCCTAAGTGGTCTCAGCTTGATGCAATTTTGTTTAAAGAAAGCTTCATACGGTGTTTGTGGAGATTTTTACAGAACTGGAAAGTTCGAGAAAATTCATGAATGTCTGTGAATAATTCAGTGATCACGCTAAGGATCACGTTATGGCTGATGTTAACGTGTTCATAATAATAATCCTGCGGCATATAGGATTTTAAATATTATAATCATGCCATCATTGTCCCGGCTTTTGCCACGGCTCATGGGATGGCAACTAATCCCAAGAATTGGCGTGACTAGTACTTATTGGGATTAGTCCGGTTTCCTCGCGATGTTTTCTTGCACCGTAAAGCGAACAGGCAAATGTCAAATGATAGATCGTAGGTACATAAGTTCCGAAAAACTCATTGGCAAGAGCCGAGGTTTGTACCCGCAACTTTCGGATTTAAAATCGCACGTTTTTAGCGCTCTAATATTATAATCATGTAAACATTCAGAAAAGGAACAGACATTTCTTTACCTGATGAACATTTACATATATAATAAAACATTTATTTCAAGTAAGTTACACTCATATCTTGGTTATATTAGATATTAAGGATATCTCAAACGATCTTTTAGTTTTATTTTGTCAAATGTTTGACAAGTGACAGATAGTTTTGCCGCGGTTTTGGTAAAATGTGACATTGACAGTTAGATTACGATAGACAGGAAAAACTCAAGCGATTGAATAAAGGATTTGTGTTGTTTTAATTGTAGAAAACTCAAAGATAAGTAAACTATTGTAAACTAATTCAGTATTTTAGTGAGAGATCTATCAGTTAGTAAAACTTAATTCAAATATGTATTAGTACCTACTTAAAACCTAGGAATAATTTATGACGTTGTGTTTGTAAAACACTCAGCTAAGATTGCATTTACATATTTAAAAATAGTTTAGTTAGGTAAAACAGTTGTTGTAGATAATTATGTAGTTATCTACACAAATATGCTAAATGAGCATAAAATATGTTAACCGAGTTGTACAGGCAGCGTCAAATACTTTGTAGCAACCAAAGTAGCCAAATAGTTCGGTACACCATATATTTAGTATGGACTGTACCCTAGAAAGCAGTATTCTAATCCTGTTTAAAACCTAATTGGAATTTGTCTTTACGCGACTTTGCTAACGAGATTTGACTAGGTGCTTTACTTTATTTTCGTCACGTCACGAGTAAATAAAGAAAGTCTGTGTTAACATGAAATTAATGTGTTTGCAATTAAAAGAATAAATCTTATATATCTACACGAACATTACTAGCGACCTGCCAGCCTAGCCAAGGTGACAATCGGTATGGCTACGGCAACGAAACGCTTTGTCTCTCTCTATCACTCACAGTTTCGTTTCGAATAAGTTTCGATCGCTACGCAGCGTAAGCGATTTGCATGTTGGCTACGACCTGTTGTGATTAGTGAGACAGATTAGAAGCTCAACATTATTTAAACTCATTTTGACGACTGGTTTGGCCTAGTGGGCAGTGACCCTGCCTACGAAGCTGATGGTCCTGGGTTCAAATCCTGGTAAGGGCATGGATATTTGTTCCTGAGTCATGGGTGTTTTCTATGTATTTAAGTATTTATAAATATTTATATGTTATATTATATATATCGTTGTTGTCTAAGTACCCTCAACACAAGCCTTATTGAGCTTACTGTGGGACTTAGTCAATTTGTGTAATAATGTCCTATAACATTTCATATTTTATTTTCGTAAAACGCCAACGACGCAAGGTAAGACCTAAGCCCTCGTACAAACACTCGCGTCTGAAAATATCGATACGAAAAATATGCCAAAAATATGTATACACTAGCTTAATATATGGGCAATAAAGTCGTGTAGGTATACATTTTTAGCACTTTTTTCGTATCGATATTTTCAGACATTACCGTACAACACGGCTGGTCATCTGTTGTGAATGTGAAAGGTTGTTTAAGAGCAAGTTTAGCCTGACGAGCCACATAAGAGCTCATGAGAGGAAAAACCCTTGATTGCCGAGGTCGCCGTCATCGAAATCGACGTGGGGGACTATACTAACTGTACAAAACAAAATACTTTTTGACAGTTTTATAGCGGCCAAGCTTCGTGCCGAGCAAAGCTAATTTACCAAGTATTGTTAGTACTAATCATCATATATTAAATATTGCTTTATAAGCGCTGGTGGCCTAGCGGTAAGAGCGTGCGACTTGCAATCCGGAGGTCGCGGGTTCAAACCCCGGCTCGTACCAATGAGTTTTTCGGAACTTATGTACGAAATATCATTTGATATTTACCACTCGCTTTTCGGTGAAGGAAAAAAGCGTGAGGAAACCGGACTAATCCCAACAAGGCCTAGTTTACCCTCTGGGTTGGAAGGTCTGATGGCAGTCGCTTTCGTAAAAACTAGTGCCTACGCCAAATCTTGGGATTAGTTGTCAAGCGGACCCCAGGCTCCCATGAGCTGTGGCAAATGCCGGGACAACGCGAGGAAGAAGATGATTAAATATTGCTTTAAAAACTGCCAAAGACTATAGAAAGCAGAAAGCTAGCGGCGCGCGCGCTCCCGGAAGCAGACCGGTTGTACCGGAAGTGTCGGCGCCATATTGTTTTAAAGCTCATTTGAATTTAAATCGCCTTCGCAGATAAGATGCCGCGATAGGGAATTGTTTTAAGATGGCCGCTGTAAGTTAAATGTTGGGCATAAATTGTTTTTATATTTGTCTTTACATTGTATTGTTGTCCCTGGAGAATACTGGAGATAAGGAACACGGGCAAATTTTACCATAATATACACACAAATTATAAGTTTTTCACCACACCAACTGGTAAAGGGCCTCTTGATTGTTCAAAAACTAATGAGAAAGTTGCATTTTATCCTAATGTGGGGCAAAGTAATCAGATGCAAATTTTGAGTTGTTTCTTTATGTTAGCTGGTAGAATTGACTTTCAAATTATGATTTTGGATGATAATTTGTTTATTACGTTCATTTGGATTTGAATTGGATTTTTTGGTATTTCATAGTTAGTATTTTCCGCGTTGGTGTGGTGAATAAGTTTGTGTTTCACTCGTAGGCAAAGTTTGTTTTAAACTCGCTACGCTCGTGGTTCAATTTTGGAATCTTTCGCTTGCTCGGGTATCAATATTAGTACGAGCAGTTAAACAACAACTTTGCCCTGGTAAAACAAATGACTATTGATCACACTTGCTGGAAAAAGAACTTGTTTCATGCAGGTGTACTAAAGGACAAATGCCTATTTTGCTCCTGGGGGAGTTATCGCTGCGTTTGGTTAACAAACAAACAAACCAACAAGACAATAGTACATTGTGCAACGAGGGGGGTAAGTGAAATTTTGGATACGGGGGTGGTAATTCCCGACAGCCTCAGGCTGGAGGAAATTAAAGACCCCACAGTTTGTAATATTCTTACCCCCGGTCTTACACACAATGTTTTTCATCACACTTGCAAAGAAAAAACTAAATTTTAAGCGAAATATTTCTTAAATACGGTGACATATCAAACATTCATCCGCCATTTTGACAGGTTAGGCATCGAAGGCACAGACACCCACATTCAGCCACGATTGAAAATTATGTAAAAATATTTTAATGGGCTGTAAATTAATCAAATTAAGTAATTTTAAACATAAATAATAATATTAAATTATAAACATCAGTATTCTAAAACTAAAACTGATTTATTCTACTTGGTTTGTATGAATAAGTGATATAAAAAAAAGCTGGAACTCCCTAGGGAGTTATAGCTTTTTTTTCACAATTCATAACTCCCGGGGGAACAATATAGGTGTTTGTCCTTCAGTACATCTGTATGAAATAAGGTCTTTTTCGAGCAAGTGTGATGAAAACTTCGTTTATGCCGGGTGTTTCCTGTAACAGGAGCAGTTACGTCAAATTTTCCACATTAATTATTCACTTTTTGTACCGTTCTAGTGCCTGAGCTGATATCATAACTTTTCTCTTACGAATCCAATATTGCATATAGGTTATTTAATAATATTATGTTAGAAACTACACGTTTATTTGCTTCACTATTACGTCAATGCCGTCACGTTCCACTTACAAGTTTTTTTCGTCTTGCGCCTTGGTCACGCAGGCGGGACATGGCAACTTAATTAAGAACACACCCTTAACGGCACCATTCCGTAACTGCTGAATCAGAAAGGACAAAATTAAATGCATTGCCAAAGAAGTAAAAACAAACAACTTAATGACTTAGTGTGGGTATGTTTTTGAGTTTTAGTAGCAGTGAAGTTAACGAACTGCTGTTACGTACTGCTTAACTGGGTCAAGAATATTTTTTAATTATTAATTTCTAAAGGTAATTGTGACACAATGCGCTATCAGGCTACCACTCATAACAGTAAATGGGAAACCAGTTAGAATTTTGCGCTGGAATAGGTAAATAATTGATATTATGAGCACCTCGCTTGGATCGATATAAAAAGTTCGGGCGAATTACAACATATTAATATAAAACCTCCCTGTCAACAACCATCGATTGGCATTAATCCAAAAATCAGCTCAGTGCCTACTTTTAGGGTCATACACATTTTACTGTATGCTTTTTTTACAATTATTGCCTGGATTATTTAAGCGAACTGTATGCATAACTCGTGCGCGTCTTTCTCAACGCTAATTTTTACGCTGCGCCCTTACAGGCAGGATACAGTTTTTCAGTACATGAAACTCAGAAGAAAAACGTGACATATACGGGTCATGTACCCGGCATATTAACTTTTATTATATTGCCCACAGAAGAGACCTGTTTGTGAAATGTGTTTGACCCTTGAACACTACTAAATTGAAATAGTACATTTCGTTGCTAGTGCGGAAAGTATGTCATTACTTCACGAGTACCGAGTATTCTTGCCACGAGCCGCAGGCGTGAAGAATGACATTTCCGCACGTGTATTGAACGACGTTTTTTAATACAGTTGCGAAAAAATAAGAAAAACAACAAGTACCTTTTTATGCATGTTCTATAAAACAGAAACAATTGTAAATATAAAATTATACTATTATTACCTAAGTATCGTTATTTACGATTATTTGTGTATCGTATATTTAAATTGTATGAAAACAATATCGAATGTTGCCTTTGGAAACTTAAAACATTCTTGCAGTAAGAAAAAACGCCTCTGCTTTGACAGGCGTTTCGGCAGCTATTCCGTTCCATTCAGACAACTTATTAAGAACGCATTTTCAATATTCAATATTAAAAAATAAACGTGTTATAATGATGAAGAGGTAATTAATAAAATATGAAATATGCTTATATTTATTATTTTTACATTCACAGGAGGTTTTTATGTTGATTACGACTTTTAAAGGAAACTAACATTAACACTCATCAATAAGTAGTCATGAATTGGAACAAGTGGAAAAGTAAAAAGCACTAGTTCGCGAAATCCAACTTTCCGCACGCTAAACAGCTACGTAAAGTAGCACTTTTTGAGCAACTGTATTAAAAAATTCATTACCTCTGATTTGTATCGTAGGCAGGTAAAAATAAGACTGTGTTGCGATATACATTAAAGCTCACATTATAAGATTTATAAGTAGGTCAGTAACGTAACAAATGTCATCCCAGCTCGACTTCGAAATTCAATTTTAACACGACACCTCATCGAATTATCGAGAAATGGAACATACAAAAACGTAATAACATTCCGGAGAGTCGCTTTTATTATGAAATGGAGGGTAACAAATGAGAACTTGATGGATAGAAGGTGAAATATACTTGGGGTGATGGAATTACCCTTTAACGAAACAAAATACGGAACTCTAAAAATCGACTCGTATCATTTTGAGGACTTCATCATTACTACCTTATCATCTTACCTGCCTGCCTGATGGTAAGCAGTCTCCGTAGCCTATGTACACCTGCAACTCCAGAGAAGTTACATGCGCGTTGCCGACCCTAACCCCACCCCCCCTCGTTGAGCTCTGGCAACCTTACTCACCGGCAGGAACACGACACTATGAGTAGGGTCTAGTGTTATTTGGCTGCGGTTTTCTGTAAGGTGGAGGTACTTCCCCAGTTGGGCTCTGCTCTAGATCTGGAATGACATCTGCTGTGCTGTGCCCTACCACACAAGGCGAGATGACATTCACATTGCCCATACCTCTCTTAAAACGTCATTTTAGAGAGAAAATGCTATAGTTAGGAAGGTATTTCTTATAGTAGATACCTAACTACTGCATTTTCTCTCGAGGTAGGTACCTATCCAATCCACATCAATACCTATAGGTGTTTCTAAAAAAACTCCCCCAATATCTCCTGAAATCTATTTTTTAATACAGTTGCTCAAAAAGTGCTACTTTACGTAGCTGTTGTTACGTAGCGTGCGGAAAGTTGGATTTACAGTACATATAGGCGTACACACAGTACACATAGGCGTTACTTTACCCCACTAGTGCGATAATTAGCACATTACGTGACTATGTCAAAAATTTAAAGGGCCATATTATGTTCTGTAAAATGTTGTACGATACATGTGCGAATAGGTAATTCGAAACGAGTGGCGATAAATTAAAACACGACCGAGGGTTCCTATTTTTCGCACTTGTATCGTAATGTACTATTCGCGAACTAGTGCTTTTTACTTTTCCACTTGTTCCATTCATTCATGACTGTACTTATTGATGATTGTTAATGTTAGTTTCCTTTAAAAGTCGTAATCAACATAAAAACCTACAGTTAATGTAAAAATAATAAATGTAAGCACGCAATGTAGTGTCGGTAACGCGCATGTAACTCCTCTGGAGTTGCAGTCGTACATAGCCTACGGAGACTGCTTACCATGGCGGGGCGTATGCTTGTAGCGATTTTGATAGCCCAGACTTTGATTGTGATAATGTCAAACTTCTATGAAATTATAACGTTTACTTGACACTTTCACCGTCTGGGTTATCAAAATCGCTGCCAACTTAGTTTGGTCTGACTCTATTACAGATTTATAAATCAATTTTATTTCGGTTCGGGTAAGTACAACTTCCGTAATATATGTTTTTACGTAAAACAGCACTCAGAATTCACTTTTGATTACATCATCGTCTCCCAAATTAATATGACGCGCGTTCACGACCCATTTGCGACGATAAATTTGCCGTCAGGCGTTCTACGAGGTAAAGTAGGGGTCTTAAGGCGTTCGTAAGGCAAACTGGGTATCTACACCCCAGGCCAAAAGTATGGAAACAAGCTTATATACACGGTGTAACACGAGGAAACCGAAAGATTCAGTGCCAGTTTTACCATAACATAAAGTTTTATCAAATACGTTCAAAATTTTGAAAAAAAAAATATTTTTTTGTTTGGCGAAATTGATTTATTTCTTTCCCGAGATTTATTTCCCGAGCGCATCGAGGGGGTTATTAGTTAATTCCTTCAACTAAGGGGATTAAGACTGAGTCCTGAGTGCAGTCAGGGATTCAAGCGCGCCCAAGACAAAAACAGCTTTACTTCTCTTACCTCCTGCGAGATAATAAATAAACTAAGGCTACTAGAAACAATACTTTATTAAAATAAATAAATAATAAAAATGAATGTTTGATACACAGCGTCAAGCGTCTTGTAGAACTCGCGGCTTTTGTTTTTTTCCAGTTTATTTATTCATAAACTAAACAATACTCAGCTTGTGGTGGCCAGTACGATTTTCGAATAAATAAATTCGATTTTCAAATTAGTACGGCGGCCGCCGCGCTGCGTGTGCCGCCGTACGGGCTTCACGAAATTAGACTTTAAAACATAACAATAAGAACTATGAGAAGTGAAATCACATTATAATTAAATTCAATACAACGTTACTACCCGGCTAAAGCCAAGGGCTATAATGATTTGCTTTCGGTAAGATTTGCATGATATATAATTTGGCATTTTCTAGCAGGTGGTTTGAAAATACAATACAATACCATACCATACCATTATTTTAGATTTAATATCCAGTGGGGATTATTTTAGATTTAGTTTTATAGTTTATAGATTAAATATTATTTTATATATAATTAATTTTAACGTTTTTATTTAACAACGTAGTCAAATTATTAAACATGCTATTTCATTAGAGTATAATTGTTATTGTAGTTCTTAGGTTTGATATGTGAAGAAAGAAGATGTGTTATAAAATACAATACTTTTGAGATTGCCTATTATAACTTTTTCGTAACTAATACACAATAATAATAAAATACCGTCCCACCTCCAACGGACTAATGTAAAAGCGGGCGCAGCTGCGGAAAGTGCCGAAATTTTGAAACGTAATAAATATAAGAGCCTCGGTAGAGAGTACCATTTTGTACCTTTTGGCGTTGATACTCTAGGTCCATGGGGTCCCAGCGCGCACAAGTTTTTTGCATAAATCTCGAAGCGTCTGGTTGACGTAACTGGTGACCGAAGAGCTAGCAGCTTCCTCGCACAACGTATCAGTATTGCGATACAACGAGGAAATGCTGCCAGCATCCTTGGTACAATGCCTCAAGAACCTATTTTAGATTTAAGCTAGTTATAGTAATCCTCTGTATATATCCATAATAATCATAAAAACATGGGACATAATTTTTTTTTATAAATATTATAGGACATTATTACACAAATTGACTAAGTCCCACAGTAAGCTCAATAAGGCTTGTGTTGAGGGTACTTAGACAACGATATATATTATATAAATATTTATAAATACTTAAATACATAGAAAACACCCATGACTCAGGAACAAATAAATGCCCTTACCAGGATTTGAAACCGGGACCATCAGCTTCGTAGGCAGGGTCACTACCCACTAGGCCAAACTGGTCGTCAAATTATTTAGAAAACATTAAAGAAAACAACGTCGTTTCCATATTTTTGGCCTGGGGTGTACATCGTAGGTCGTTCCCGAGGAAGAGTGCTCGGGTATGTCGTAAAAGTGAGACACGTACTGCGAAATTGACTCTCACCTGCTTGCCTTCCTTCCTCGTCTTAATTTTTTTAACAAATCTTCCCTGTGATTTTCATCAAATAGAGACATTATTTATCTAAGTACCTATTTCATATTTCAGTAAGTTTTTAGGTAACAATTCAAAATACAAATACAAATTTTGTATTTCTATTTTGAGTTGTTCCCTAAAAAACTTTCAAATGTTAACCTGAAATATTTGTACTTAATTGTGTTTACATTACTCACCTACTCGTACTTATATGAATTAGGTACTTTGTTTTCCTAGTTTTGACGAATCAGTATCAAAAACTACTTAAGTATTTGTCTTGTGGTCATGCATGCACCTGATTTAGTTGAATGTAAACAAATTCAAAATATTATGACTAGTTTACTAGCTGGAGTAGATACACGATCAAAAATAATAATTAGTGCGTAAATAAATGTTCTTCCCTAAAACAACAAATCAAGCCCTTCATTTACAATCAACCCAAAAACAAATGCAACCGTGATTCGACGCATAAATGCGAAGGAAACTACACTTAAGTATTACATTAATGTGATTCTCGCTCCTTTTAGTTTGCAATTAAGTACATAATTCTTTTGCATAACTTTTACCCGAGCATCTGCTGCGTGTTATCTCATTCTTTGTCCTTATACGGTTGTTATAAAGTTTAAATTCCAATGATATTTAGTTCCAAGACGGCAAAACATAGTTGGGATATTAAGGGAACTTCTCGCATTACGAAGCCAACTTTTTTCTTTAACATATCCTATCTCACGTACATATCCTGTGTCCGGCGAATATATAATTATTTTTATGACAAGTACAGATTGCGGTTGTGAGGATTTAATATTCTGTTTTTGACCAACTTCACTATCTAGATCAAGTTGTACGTGGACACAATGCCTGGGGGCCTAGCCAACAAAAGATGACAATCGGTGATAGAAAACGCCAATCTCAATTTAAATAATGTATGAAACATTGACATATATCCAAGGACGGGCCTGGACTGGATGTCGTTCGATACCCCCCGTTAGGGGGGTATGAGGGGCCGCTTCCGCCTTTCGGCTGCGGCGGCTGTCACGGGTCGCTCCCCACCGACCGCTGGGGAGATCTATTGACCGTCATGTGGGGGACGGTGTGTGTGGCTGGTGTGGGCCAGCTCTTCGCTACCGATTGTTACCCAACTCCACGACCGCTAGCCTAGTGATACCGTTTGAGCGGGGCCAGGTTTCGGGGTCGCGGTGAAGGCGACCGAGGACGGGCCTTACGGGCACCATTCGGTGCTAGTTCAGCGGTGTCTAACGCAACTAGTAGCGACTAATCGCGCGCGGGATGCTAACTCATAGACCAATTGCTTCACAAAGCACAGCGCCACAGCGTTAGACTGCACATTCGCTCGAATTCGAGAGTAACACCGCTGCGCTGTACTGGCCGCATAGCCAACATGCAAATCGCTTACGCTCCGTAGCGATCGAAACGCAACTGTCACGGTGGCACTAAAATGGAAGAGTGATAGAGAGACAAGCGTTTCGTTGTCGAAGCGATAGCGATTATCACCTTGGCTAGGTCGGCTGGCTCCATATTGCCCGTAACGCCCGTCCTTAAATATATGTCAATGACTAATTCTCAGTAATCATAATCACCTCTTTCTCTATGCAAACTACTTATCATAATCCAATAAACATTGTAAGCATAAAGAAGTATTGTAATGGAGAAATTCGCAGCACATTCAATTCAGCAGCTCTCAAGTAGAACAATGAGCCGTGTGAACTATATCAACGGGTTTTTGTGGTACCGCTGCGCTGTTTACCGCTTGCCGTTATCATTCCGCTTCATTTTGTGTTATGGTAGGAGGATGTCCGGGTTTTGGGACCCTCGTAACGGTGATTATCCTTTGCTGTGTTTATAGTGTTTATACTCATTTGTACAGTTGGAATTTTTTGAGTCCGTTAAACATTAGTACATTGTGCAACGAGGGGGGTAAGTGAAATATTGTATGAGAGTCTATATATTGTGAATTAAAGACTCGAGTAACAATATTCTTATACACCGAGTTACCTACACTAAATGTTAGGTATATAATTTTGGAAAAGGGCTGGATCGATATCTGTTAAACATAGCTAACGGCCCGATTCGAAGAATGATTAAGACACTTCTTCGAAAGATCTTTAAAAGATCGATAACTAAACGAGGTCAAAATTGACGTTTATTTCGATTCCGCTGTGATCCCAATAAGATTTATCTACGATATGTCTAACGTCAAAGTGACATTGGTTGCCCGAATCGAGCTGCTTCTGTCAATTATACGACATACAAACGATATCTAAATGAGAAATTATCTAAACCAGAACTTATCGTTATCGTATCTCATTCTTCTAATCGGGCCGTAAGAACTACCTCAAGGAAACTGGCTTTCAGGTAAAATAAAACCGCATCGAAATCAGTCCATCCATCTGTTGGAGAGCTACTGACAGACAGACATGTCAAACGCCCCTCTTTTTGCGTCGGGGGTCAAAACGGTTCAGACCGGACCATTCTATCGTGAGTCATCCTTTATAATTTTGTTAGATAACAACAACTAGCTTGAAATGAAAACTTGCCTTGGTCTTGGTCACCTTTTCTTAGTATATGACATTTATTTCAGTTTACAGTTTATATAGTAGTGTTTCTACTTGAAATAAAAACAAATTAAAATATTTTCTGAAAATAATTTATCTCATAGTACTGATTGGCAGCGCCATCTCTCTCGCTAGCGCGGTATCACCTGAGTTGATCCAGTTAGAAGGTATGAACCATACTGTTCTGTAACATATCTAGAGTTATAATAAATCATTGAGTTGAAAATAATTTGTTTATAAAAGAAAGTCAATACCTATGAGCTACCTACCTCCATTAGAATATTAGCTTAATTCATAGTACTTATTAGTTACAAATACTATTATTGAATATCCATTACAACGGCAATACTCAATCTGAGAACGTAATAAAATCGCAATCAGATATTTCTACGTTACATAGACGAGGGTTCTGGGTAAAATAAATACGATACGAAAATATCTCATTCATTTCTATTCTACAAAGAGAATTTGAAATAAACGCACTGATTATATAATAGTTCTTTCGAACAGATACTTATCTCTCAAAGAAAACGCAAATACCTACCGTTTTGATACCTACCCAAAAATGCAATGGAATAACCTTCAACGCGCCGCTCCCCGCACGCACCACGGGGGTTCTCAATGCTAGGGTTGCCTACGCATAGAAATGATTTTACATATAAGTAGGTACTTATTTAAACAGCGGAATGAAATAAATAAAATCTATGTCTTATTTGTACGACACTTGGCCGGCAGGTTCCGCTTTACCTACCTGCTAATAACGCGAAAAGGCTGGTTTTAGTGTAGGCTAGTGCTTTGCGACAGTAGGTATATTGATGATGCTTACCTACTTTAAGTACAAATATAAGTAGGTAGTATTTAATTCATGTCAGAATCGGCTTCGAAATCTACTGATTTAATTAACATTTAAACTTGCCGTTAGATATACCTACACACACAACAGCATAGCGTAAAATAACTATAGGTATAATAAGCAAGTTAAGTTGCAATTTTTGTAATATTTTGTTTATGCGTTTCATTCCGACGAAACATTTTATGTTTCTGCATCCCTCCACACAAGCCGTGTTATTTGTTCGTGACGAAGACATTTCCCTACCGTACCATTCCATTTTGTACCGTAGTCGGGACGAGTTTCGTAGGCATAAATTCGAGCTCGCGCGGAGAGTTCCATAGGCCTGATAGAGGTGTATTGTCAAAGAAAACTTTGCAGCTACATAAATTTACTTCCATCTTTCGACACATGATTAAAACTTTTAGAACGCCATTTTACTTTGGTCCTTATTCTTTCACTGATATACTGTGTTAAATTAAATATCAAAAAGTGGCGCCGTCTTACCGGGCACAATGTAAAGGAAAGGTTATGGCGCCATCGCTCGAAACGATGCTGACATACCTTTGGCTTTTGATCTATTAGATGGCGCCACTTTCCAAATTTAACACATATCAGTAAGAGAGTAAGGATAAAAGTCAAATGGGGTTCTAAACGTTTTCATCATGTGGCGAAATATGGCAGTAAATTTATGTGACTACAAAGTTTTCTTTTCAATACACCTCTATTTCAAATTCTCATTTCTAACCAATAAACAGAGCTTATCCTTGTAAGACCTCGATTCCGTTTTGATGAGAAGCAACTTAGGAATTCAAGATTCTAATTTTAAACTGAAGCATGAAAAGTAGCTTTTAGAGTCAGACCAAAATAAGTTGGCAGCGATTTTGGCAGCCCAGACAGTGGAAGTGTTATTTTAAATGTCAAATTTCTATGGAATTACGACGTTTACTTAACACTTGCACAAGCTCAAATCGCTGCCAAGTTGCCAACTTATCTGCATTTGACTTAATTTAACTTATTTAAGAATTTGGTGAAGTTTTTTAGGCGTCGGATTATAAACCTTTATTGGCAGCTCTTTGATAAAATACGAGACCCTCTTATATAAGGTTAAGACGATAATGGACGACCACTTCTCCATACAAACGTAGGTAGTCCCCATTTTCCTCTTTTGATATTGTCATTTTTTATTTAATTTATTTAGGCAACAAACAGTCATATACAAAAAATGTGTAATAAATTAATAATAAGCAATGTGTTAACAGACCTTTAATAATTGTTCCTAATTAAATATTCTAATATCAAAAAATCGACAAAAATGAAACGAAGGGGCATAAATAGCTATGCTCAATACCAATTACAGTGTGTATTTTTGATATAGCCGCAAACTTAAACTAGAAGTAGGTTTTAGTGCTATAAAACAATTCTGAAATATTTTTTTTATTTAGTGTAAATACCACAGCATAATTGATTTTTGATTTTTTTTCGACCGGCAATGTATTTCGTATATAGTAGTCACTTATGACAGTTGTGACGTCATAAAATGCGACATTTTGAGTAAAAAAAAAAGTATTAGTTTATAAGGAAAAATAAAAGTCGTCTGTTTTTCATATAACCTATTTTTGGCCTCTGGTTATGCGGTCGTGTCAAAAATAACGCTTTATACTTACATTAAATTGTGTTAAAATATTGTCTATAATAAATCAACAATCTCGGAAAGGAAAATGAGGACTATGTTTGTATGGAGCACTGGTAGTCCCCTTTCCTCTTAACGAACTTTCTTACTAGGTGTGCCTATTAGAACTAATGATAGCGGTTTGTAGTCATTTCTAGAGCACTCCATCGATTTCTATACCTATCCATGACGTTTCTTATATCAAACATAGAAATTCAAAAATACGCGTTTTCCCAGAGATAAGACTTAGTTAGATTAGATCAATGTTTCGCCAGTGGGGCGACACTCCTCCTTTCGGCTTTTCTCGGCTCCATTCAGCTCAGCATTGCTCCGAGCAGTTATAAGGGTTGGCACAACTTGATGTCTCTAATGCGTGCACGACCAGAGATAAGATAATGACTTGAATTTCGACAACCCTAAATAGCCGAAAAGAATAGTGCCATACATTAGAAAGGGCCTTAAATCGCTGTCAAACGGATTTGTAGGAAGTGTCATTTCTGTTCTGCTAAACTGTGGAATGAACTGTCGCCTGCGGTATTTCCGGACCGATACGACCTTCAAACCTTCAAGAAAAGAGCGTACTCCCATCTTAAAGGCCGGCAACGCACTTACAACCCCTCTGGTGTTGCAGGTGTCCATGGGCGGCGGTAATCGCTTACCATCAGGTGATCCGTCTGCTCGTTTGCCTCCTCTACCATAAAAAAAAAGAATTGGTCATTCATAGGTAATAGGATTGAATATTTGAGCTCTTTGTCTTCCATCTGATCCATAATTTTGATGGTCGGCTACTTTTTTTACTTTTCTCTAGTACCTATCGCTCAAGAAATTCAAAAAGAGTAGCTCTCTGATTGTGAACATCTTTAATTTGCACTCCAAAAATTATACACCAGTACCCCTAGTGTAAATTTAGTCGATAGCGAAACGTGACGTACGCGTTTGCGTTAAGTCTCATTTTGTATGGGTTTTTGAACAGCGCGCCAAGCGGGACGTTTTGGAAAGTCAAAAATCTCATACAAAATGACACTTAACGCAAACGCGTACGTCACGTTTCGCTGTCGAAAATATTTACACTAGGGGTACTGTTCAATGAAAACGAAGTCCCAAAAACATTTCAACCTTGCCCTCACGTGCCAACACGCAGTCAGTAATCACAAATATGAGCAAAAGATCCAATAAATGAGTTTATTGCTCACGCCGACACGGGCGGTACCATGTATGATCCGAGTTAATTGGACATTCTCGACATGTCCTAATGCCTTGTGGCCAAATTGACCACACAGGGACGTATATTTAGAAATATAAAGAGAGTTCCGATCACAGCTGGCCATGTCCAATAATTACGACATAGAGAAAACGGTATGGAGAAAATGTAAGGATAAATAAGGCCCTTATTTATTATTTTAGGTCTAATATGAACTTGTAATTGTGTATATGGTACAGTCAGCATCAAAAGTAGCGGATCAAACAACGCTTTAAAAGTATCTACCATTCTGTAACAGCTTAACAAAAAGTGATAGTTCTATATGTAGATCAATTTAGACTGTAAAATATTTACTTTTGGACGTGAATTTTAGAGATTTCTCTACATTCAGAAAACCTATCCGGAATATCAGATACTTTTGGTGCGTTGTTTCATCCGCTACTTTTGATGCTGACTGTACTAGCGAACATGGACACAAAATTTGAACCCATTTACACTTCTAAAAATATGAAATTTGGGCTATCTTGGCAAAGGTCGGACCCGGGTACGTTCTTAAACAATTTTTTTTTTTTTTTTTATTTATTTAGAACACAAACAGTCACATATACAAATGAATTTGAAGTACAATGTAGAGTACTTAACATACTTAAGAATCATAGACCTGGAGGTTCATTATTAAGTACATAATGTTAACATACATACTAACAGCATAAAGAAAATGAAATCATGAGCCATACTTAAAATCTATTTACTAGTCTTCAGAGGAGAAAAAAAAATACAATAAGTAGTAATACAGTAAGCAGGTTTGACATTACTGTCTGTTTCATTAATTATCGGATATGTAGTATTTTTTTTTTTTTTACTAATATCTGGTAGGTATTAGGACAACCGGAAAGTTACATTTATACATTGTGTACATTGTATTATATTTAATTATATGAAATAGGTACTTGAACTAAAACAATTTACGTTTAAGTATCATTTTGAGACTAGACAATGAAGTGTGAAAAGGATCAATATCAAGTAGGTACTTATTATAATAACTAGGGACTCGTCTGAAAAAAGTGTGCCGAGAGTAATTAAAACTATGTCCAAATAACCGGCCAAGAGCATGTCGGGCCACGCTCAGTGTAGGGTTCCGTAGTTACTCTTCCGTCACAATAAGCTAAACTGGAGCTTAAAGTATAGTAAATTGTTAACCAAGGGATGACACGGTACCTTTCACCCGAGTTAAACAAATAGGCAAATTTGCATAATCAGTACCTAATTAAAGTAAGTCTTTTTACTATGAAGGGAAAACTTTTTGCTATAACTCAAAAACAGCTAAAGTGATCATGTCCGCTATAGTTTTCATTTAATGTCTTTCTTAAGCTCTACTTCCACGATTTTTTTCATATTTTTTGGACCTATGGTTCAAAAGTTAGAGGGGGGGGGACACATTTTTTTTTTCTTTCGGAGCGATTTACTCCGAATATATTCACTTTATCAAAAAATGTTTCTTGAAAACCCCTATTAGTTTTGAAAGACCTTTCCAACGATACCCCACACTCTAGGGTTGAAGCGAAAAAAAAAATTCACCCCCACTTTACGTGTAAGGGAGGTACCCTAAAAAAAATTAAATTTTTAGATTTTATTGTACGACTTTGTCGGCTTTATTGATTTATATATCCATGCCTAATTTCAGCTTTCTAGCACTAACGACCACGGAGCAAAGCCTCGGACAGACAGACAGACAGACAGACAGACAGACAGACAGACAGACAGACAGACAGACAGACGGACATGGCGAAACTATAAGGGTTCCGTTTTATGCCATTTGGCTACGGAACCCTAAAAAGAGGTATGAGCATTGTGAATGTCATCTCCCTTTGTGTGGTAGGGCACAGCCAGTGGATGTCATTCCAGATCTAGAGCAGAGCCCAACTGGGGAAGTACCTCCACCTTACAGAAAACAGCAGCCAAATAACACTAGACCCTACTCATAGTGTTGTGTTCCTGTCGGTGAGTAAGGCTGCCAGAGCTCAACGAGGGGGGGTCGGGTTTAGGGTCGGCAACGCGCATGTAACTCCTCTGGAGTTGCAGGCGTACATAGGCTACGGAGACTGCTTACCATCAGGCGGGCCGTATGCTTGTTTGCCACCGACGTAGTATATATATATATAAAAAAAGGTCAACCGTAAGTTTACGAAGGGTTGTTAATTTATTACTTAACTGTCAAAAGGGAATATGTGTATGAAATGATTTCCGCGTCTATCTGTATTTCTTTAGAAATTATATTTTATCTTTAGAAACTCAAACAAATAGGGCGTCGATGTCGATATCTATTTCAGCTGAGGGAGCGAACTGATATTTTCTTACTTACTGTATGTAATCTAATCCATCGCCATATTTTATTCGGTCGTAAAAAGTCTCATTAGTCTCCCATGCTCCACATGCCTTACATAGATAGAGCGTTGGGGTGTTATCCATTCTCTAACCGATTAAAGACACGTAGACTTTACAACCAGTATAAGTGTGCCCTTTGATTTCGTATTGTGGTTACGGATCTATCTATCTGCATCTTTTTCTCCTAAATGAAGCAAGAGCGATAAAGATGGAGATAGACATACCCCAAATTTCAATTACGTTCAATAGCGTTCGTATCTGTATTTAGAAGGTGATGGGAATACCATCGTCGACACGAATTGACAATTCGTCAACCTTATTGGAATGGCACAAGGGCTACTTAGATTCAAGGGTGTTGCTACTACACAGCGTAACAGGTTGTGCGGATTTCCGTTACACTTGCGTAAATACGCGTAAAAACTAAAGTACTTGGTTAGCTTCTTAGTTTGTCATGCTATTCCCGGAACAGGGATCATCATCATCATTTAAGAGGATGGCTCTTGTCGGTGGAGTAGACGCCAGTTTTCGCGGTCCTCGGCCAAGTTCTTTGGGTCCCTGTAAGACACGACATTTGCTTTTCCTTTTAGTTGCTGCGTGTAACTTGCTCGTGGTTTTCCTCTTCCTCTTCTACCTTCGATCTTGCCTTCCAAAATAGAGATTAAAGAAAGTGTCGTGTCTTATCAAGTGACCTAACACAACAGATATAACACAAACACACACACTTAACACTTTAAGCAAGAAGCCATATCTTTGAAATCAGAAGTTCGAGTACATTATTTGTATTTGTTCGAGTACAAATACAAATAATGTACTCGAACTTCTGATTTCATTGTGTTATGTTATTGTGTTATGTTAAACACCTTACTCTATAGTTCGTTTTTTTTTATTACTTACTAGAAAAGATGTTTAACAATCTAAACGTGTCATTTTGTTGTTATTAAAAAACGCTTTTAAATACCTATTACTTAATATTACAAACGAAGCAGAAGGATGTAAATAATCCTATATGATTTATAATTGTTATATATTTTTTGTAACTTATTTTTCACAAGTGTTTTTGAATAAAAAGATACGTCAAGATCGCTTAACTTCTTTCTAATTAACAAAAATGAACATACAAGGTATCTAAATAAAGCAAGAAATATTACTTTGCTAATCCGCGAGAAAATAACGTGTTAGTCAATCAGTGATAAACCCGTTATACTTACTTGCGTATTTTTACATGCAATTAATGTTCCCGTTCCTACCCTCCAACCGCGTGTGCCAATAAAGAGTATTCTATCTATCTATCCATGATGAGAGTGAAGTCAGAGGTCGGGTTAAAAAACAAACCTATGGTCATCCTTCTTTCTGCAGCTAGGAAGAAATAATGAAGTTTCATTGTAATGATTCGGGCACTCAAGGGTAAGACAGATGTTCGAGTGCAATGACTTTAAGTCCTTCCACAGGAAAGCCTAACAAAGTACATTAAGGATTCGGATAGAATAGGTTCAAAGAAGACGTGGAAAAAGTTTCAATAATTTTAAAATAACTACTCGATTTCACGAATATTACAGACACGAGATGTTTCTTCCTATTCGTCTTACTTACGATATAAGGGTGTATTCCCATTTGTCCCCGCTGGGCATAGTTGGGAATAGGTGTTTTCATATAAATCATTCTCATTTCTCCCCGTCTCATGAATGGCGGCGGTCTCGTGGGACAAAATAGGAATACATCGATTTGATAAATGTGCTATATACTCTCCAAAACCGAAAGAAAGGAAAACCTTTCTTTCTTTTTATAATAAGAATTGCTTAAGTTTTCGCAAAATCTTCATTAAAATCCTCTAAAACGCCTTTTACTGACATTATTTTCCTGAGCAATAACTTCCGCGCCGATGCTTAGCGAAGATCGGCTTGAAATTATTAGCTCGAGCGAAACGAAATGTTGGTGATTTGTTTTGTTGCGGCTGACACTGACGGGACTTATTCCCAAGGCTTAAAGGCCAGGATGCTCCTTCTGATTGTTATAGCTGGTTATAAATTTGATCTGGATTTGTAAGATATCGCTTGACAAGCCAATAAAATCACCGTATAAACTCTTGTACTAACCGTACATTTTTAGTAGTATTTAAAGCGCCTAATACCTGGATACTGGCGAAATAGTCATGCTGGACTGAATCCATAATTTTAAAAGAATGAGTGAATGTAATGAATTTGATTTGTCAGCGTCAAAAGTGACATCTCTTCAGTCAAAAAACGTCACAAATCATAACTTTTCAATTGTATGTAGGGTCTTAAATCAAATCCTAATTGTATTTTATTTTCTTACCTCATTTTAGGTATAATTCAGCAGTCCCTTGAATTCAAACAAAGTGAAAATAAGAAAGACAACGAATAATAGCAATAAATCTCCTAAAATGTTGCCTATAATAAGATTTATCGTTATTTCCTTTGATCCCTTTAATAAAATACTATTTCGGTTTTGTCCTTGACTGGAACCACTGGGTTATAAGGCGAAAACTTTGGTCAAAATATTTACCTTTGAGGATTTTTCAGTTTTAATTTGTTAATAATATTCGCTTTGTATTTGTATGTAGGATAGTGGATTGCGCAGTCCATAAAAAAATAATTTATTTTATTGTGACCAAATTATAATATACCTACAAAAAAGATCACAATGACTAACGTGTTTCTCAGAAAATAAATTATACTTTAATCCCTACACACGCAACCACTTTCAATGAAAACAGTATTTAATCTGTTTAATACTATCAAACATTATTTTAGAAACCGTTTACGTACTAGTATTTCTCAATTTATGAAAGAGACTCATATACTTTTCTTACGATGCGATTAATTAAAAAAATGCAGTTTCTCAGGCCAATTAGAACTTGTTGGCTATCACATACTGAACAATTTCGATATCAAAATGATGTAATTTTGTTGGTTTTTCGCTCGTATTTGACGACCGGTTTGGCCTAGTGGGTAGTGACCCTGCCTACGAAGCTGATGGTCCCGGGTTCAAATCCTGGTAAGGGCATCTATTCGTGTGATGAGCATGGATATTTGTTCCTGAGTCATGGGTGTTTTCTATGTATTTAAGTATTTATAAATATTCATATATTATATATATCGTTGTCTAAGTACCCTCAACACAAGCCTTATTGAGCTTACTGTGGGACTTAGTCAATTTGTGTAATAATGTCCTATAATATTTATTTATTTATTTATTTATTGTACTAACATGTGCGCGAGTGAAACACACGAATGATAACAAAATGACATTATTTTGACATAAAAATGTAAGTACCAATTAACTTCTTTGTTTCAAAACTGAACACTAAGTTATAATTTACACAACTGAATCTAAAAACCTATAAGTTGTAGTAAATCCACTCAAGCTCCTATTTCACATTCGTGAATATTTCTGCCTTACATTTATAACTGAATTTCTTAATTTTTAAGTCTAAATTTAAGGCTTATTTGTATAAAAAGTCACTGTCTGTTAACTCTGCCATTTCATGTGATGTCGAAAAAAAATGTTCTATATCTATGTCTAAGTTACCAATAAGTAGGTAATAACTTAATATTTACATGTGTAAAAGCTTTACGCAACTTTCCCGATGCGCTTTGATTCCCAAAGTCCTTGCTCCACAATCAAGTCACAATGTTCCTCGGACGCGCGCACGCCGCACGCGTTCTCCGAATCGCGCGCGCTGCCCCGTGACTCGCACACTGATGCGTACGCGCTGAATGCGCGCGCATCTAACAATACGTTCTTTTGTGCTATGTTAAGTGTTAGTGATGTCCTTTTTATTTGTGAATTATGACGTCTTGTTATGGCAAGTGGACATTTTAATTAAATTTTTGGTGAATACTGTTTCTAAAATTGATGCGTGTTTTTTGTGACTTAAGATCTGTGACAAGTGTTTGTGCTGACTAAAATAGTCGAAATACAAAAACGCAAAAGGAAACAATTTTGGCATGTGTTAATTAACACTGTGTGCTAAATATATCAGACTAGAAGAAGTAAACGGTAAGTTAAACACCGATGTATTTTGTGACTTGCTATTTAGTTAAGAAGTTAGTAGACATAAATCAATGTGTGGCACATCATTCTATATGTCTAAAAACAATGTAATAAGCACGTTTGACAATTATCACTTTGAAAGTCCAAAAAATGTGCTTTCCCCGTTTTTTGGGCATACAAATAATGGAGTGTGTGGCCAAATTGAATTTAAGATCTACATTGAAATCGTTATATTATAAATTTAAACTAATAACTGGCTCTAGCCTACTACATGGTTATGTGATTTCATTTGCAAGTTATACGCAAATTCCTTTACAATAACTACGAAGTTTGGAGATGGAGCCCTATTTATAGATGTTTAGCAATAATAAACCTTTTATTGAATGAGATAAGCTTGAATATGGAATGTCATCATACGCACGTGAAGGATTGCTATGAGCTATGAGTTTTTGTCTAGCGTTTGTTTTTATGCTTCCGGAGGGTGTAATGTCTTATTTAAATAGTCTTCAAACGTTGGCGAAGGGATTCGATTTTAAACAGTATAATTTGAATAAGTTAGACTTTGTTTTATACCGGGTGTGGTCTGGTAATAGGAGCAATAAATTAAACTGAAGGCCGTACTCAAACTGATCAACATTTTTGTTCAGTGACTTTTAAGCTTGTGTTTTGTTTGTTAGTACACTTTAAAGTTTATTCTTCAATAACATTGAAGGTAATATTTAATTTGTATGAAAAATAGGAAGCCTAGTTTAAAAGTAGTCAGACAAAAGTTTTTTTTTTTTTTTTTTTTTTTTTTTTTTTTTTTTTTTTTTTTTTTTTTTTTAATTTATTTAGAAAACAAACAGCCTTTTACAAATATGTCTAAAGTAAATGAACTAAAAATAGGCCTAAAGTTTCCTACATTACTAAGAAAACTATTACATGGAAATGTAAATTACGCAATTATAAATTACCGGTTTAGTTGTGTGCTACATGCAAGTAAGTTAAGAAAACATACAAAAGTATGAAAAATATGACTGGAACCAAATTGATCAATTTCTAGAAAACAAAATTTGCCGAACTTTGTTCTTGAACATGGACAAACTATGAACAAAAATATCTATATCGTTAAGAGATTCATTATACAAATAACAAGTGCGCCTAAAGAAAGAGTTTTTAGCATACTGTGTGCCACAGGAGGAAATAAAAAATGTGGGTTTAGAACGTGAGTGGAAACGAGAGATTTTGAAGGAAACGCTATCTAATAAAAGGTTAGAATCTATGTGATTTCTAATAATTTTAAATAAAAATAAAACATCTAGATATGCTCTTCTTTTCTCCAATGGAGGGAGACTATGTTTAGCTGCTGACGAAAAATAATCACAGTTATAGCGGCCGGTTCTGTAATCAAGGGACTTACAAAAAATTTTCTGAATCCTTTCAAGTCGTGACTTATGAATGCCAAAATGTGGGCTCCAAACAACACTGCCAAACTCCAAAATACTACGGACGAAAGAGTAATACAAAACTTTTAACGTGAATGTACTTTTGAATGGTTTACTTAAACGCAAAATCATTCCTAATTTTTTATATGCTCTCGCCACAATATTATCTATGTGTTCAACAAAGGAGAGTTTAGCATCCAGAGTAATCCCTAAATCTCGGATCGACGACACCCGTGAGACACTGCCACCAGCTAACTTATAATCGAAAGTTATAGGATTATGTTTACGGGAAAATGTGATAGTGTAGCATTTCTCAGCGTTTAGAATTAAGTGATTTCGCTGACAATAGTCCTCAAATTGTGACAAATCGGATTGTAACGCAACACAATCATCATAATTCCTAATAGTCTTATATATTTTTGTGTCGTCTGCATAAAGTATGTGGGATGAAGACTGAAAGATAGTATCAATATCAGTTACATATAGGACAAATAGAAAAGGCCCCAGGTGAGAGCCCTGGGGAACCCCTGAGGGAACGGGTAGAAACTTCGACCTATGACCCTTGAGTGCAACCGCCTGACTTCTATTACTAATGTAAGACTTTAACCACCTAAAGAGGTCACCGTGTATGCCGATCCTGAAAAGCTTCTGAAGTAAAATTGAATGATCTATTTTATCGAAGCATTTAGAGAAATCGGTATACACGGCGTCCACTTGATAACCGGCATCCAAAGCATTAATAATATGGTCGGTATAGGTGACTAGGTTAGTGTCGACGCTTCTACCTTTGAAAAAACCATGTTGATGCACAGAAATGTGTCGAGAGACCACAGCAGTCATTTCATTCGTTACAATTTTTTCGAAAACCTTAGCGAATACGCAAAGTTTCGAAATTGGTCGATAAAGCTTAATATTATGTTTATCACCGCCTTTGTGCACCGGTGTAATGATAGCCTGCTTCCAGATGCTAGGGACAATACCTTCACTGAGAGACTTTCTGAAAAGTTTAGCCAAGGGAGCCGCCAGCTCAACGTAAAGTTTAGAAACTAATAATGGATGAATGTTATCAAAACCTGCACCCTTATTGACACATAAGTTTTTTAAATGCTTGTATACTAAATCATCAGTAATATTAATACTAGAAATATCTACAGAAGGGGACGAAGGCTGAGGAGAAGGAAGTCGTGATTGATTACAACCAGAGACAAAAACAGAACTGAAATAATTGTTAAAGAGATCACAAATAACATTGCCTTCGGAGGAGGATTTATCATTAAAATACATGTTAGAAGGTATTTCATTTGCAGAAAATTTTGACTTAATAAAACTCCAAAAATATTTAGGTGAAGAAGTAATTTTCTTTTCACTGAGGGCAATGTATTTAGTATAGCAATCTTTACTAAGTTTCTTTTCCCTTTTTCTTAGTAATTTAAACTCAGCATAATCAATAACGTTATTATATTTTTTCCACCTAGCATGAGCATTCAATTTGTTTTTAATAATTTTAATTAAAGGTCTGTTATACCAGGGAGGATATCTAGAAGTTGAGCAAACCTTACGCTTTGGAACGAAATCATTAACCAAAGTGTTAAGAATAGAGTAAAAGTAACTTGTGGCACTTTCCGTGTCCATATCGTCGATCACAGACCAGTCCACATCGGAGATACCTTGCCGTATACTATCATAGTTGGCTAAATGATAAAGATATTTATAATGCGCTATGGAATTTAAAGACTTCATTAATGACAAAGGAAAAGAAATAACTAACGATTTATGATGTACATCTTCTTGTGTAAGAGGAGATAAACAGGCTGATACCTCACAACCAACATTACTCATGACAAGGTCTAAGATACGATCATGAGCATTGACACAACCATTGTACTGTTGTAATCCAGAGAGAGAGAGAAAATCAGAAAGTGCAATAGCTAAGGGATTGTTATTGTGATTAAGTGTTAGTATTGAAAAATTATCTATGTTCCAAATTGCGTGAGAAATATTAAAATCACCTAACAGCAGATAAGTATCACTAGGGTGACGGCATATTAGGTCATTGACATTATTAAAAAATAATTGCAACGAATCAGCATGATTACGATTATGGGGGAAATAAACACAGGCTATGCGTAAAAAGTACGCTCGCTCTGACACGGCAGAAGACGACCCCGTTGCAGCTAAGGGCAGAGACAGCCATAATTCCTCAGAGTACGTCGCACTACAAAGGTCGTCAGTGCGGAGCGCACGTAGGCCGCACCGCACCGCCACCAGCACGCCGCCACCGCGCGCCGCCGCCGACGACGGTCGATCCCGACGATAAACAACATAATTATGATAGAAAAATTCCTCATCGCTAAAGTCCTCCGTGAGCCAAGTTTCGGTTAAACATATAATATCATAATCAGCCGAGAGTACGTTTGCGAGAAAAGAATGCGATTTAGTTCTGAGTCCTCTCACGTTCTGATAATAAATGCTTAACTTATTAAGACTGAACATTAATAGGTACAGTAGAAAATAAGGATATGAAGTAGTAGCATGGCTCAAAGTATGCCAAAAATTTAATATAATGTTCATTAAATATAAGCACGTTTACTACCAAGAGCGTATTATAAATATATGTTTTTATTATAATTACATAAAGGGCGCGACAAAATATGTAAACCGAGGGATTAAAGCACAGTACAATAATATTACAGTACAAATACCAAGTAACTTTAAATATACACCACTGGGCATTAATGTAGTACAAAGGTTGGCACAATTTAGTTAAAAATAAAAGTCATTTAAGTTTTAACAGGTCGGATTCGGAGACGATACGTATAACCCTCGAAGTGTCATTTTTACGCAAAAAAATCTTGCATTCTTTCACCCACACATAAGCATAGTTCAGCTCAGATTTTACTTCGCGTGCACGCTTTAACAACAACTTATTAGCGGGCGTCAGGTGCTCGTTCAAGTAAACGTTGATCGATGGACCGTCCAAGCCGGCGTCAGCCGTGGTGATGCCACGGCGGGCGCGGGCCGCCGCCAGCAACTCGTCCCTGCGCGCCCGCCGGGTAAAGCGGACGATAATCGAGGGTGGACGAAGATTTTGCTGCTTTGCTTCCGTAGAGAAAACTCTAATCCGATGAATACAATCGATGTCCGATTGGTCAAGGGCAAAGCCGACCTTGGTACATATATTGTGAAATATGGTACGCAGATTTTCCCCTGAACGTAACGGAACACCGGTGATCTCCACGTTATTTAGCCTTCCAAACTGATCACGATCATTATTTTCCTTTTTGAGGCATGTAACGTGTTCCTGTAACTCTTTAATTTGCGGCGGCAAAGTCGAAAGGGTCTCTATTTTATCCTCTGTATTCGAAATTCTCTCCTCCATACTAGCCAGGCGCGACTCCAAGCTGCTCCACTTGTTGTTCAAATCAGTGACTTGCAGCTGAACATTATCTATTTTGGCCTCAATTGAAGCTCTCGAAATTTTTACTTCGGCAAACAAGTCAGCTAACGAGGCCTCCTGAGAAATTTGGGGCGATTGCGGGGCCACTCGGCACGCGGGGCATCGCCAGGATGCTTTTTTCTCATTGGTCATACGCCTAAAGGTTGTTTCCGCTAACCCAGCACATCCAAAATGTAAGTGTTTATTACATGTGTTACATAAAACACCATCACTTACTATTTCACTACACTTGCCACACTCCATAATAAAATAGTTAATAGTTTTATTATTTGAGGAGTATTTGTTATTTATTTCTTATTATTTTCTCATATTACAGGAGACACCCGGTATAAGTATCTACATACATTCCGGTTTCAATTCTCCTCATAAATTTTCGCACTGAATTAGTGTATTTATCTGAACTACGTTACTTGCTCAAGGTAGGTATCGTTAAACGAACATGGAACTTTAAAAAAAAAACCCTTTTTGACCGTGAGGTCTCACTTCGCTCGGCCTTATGAAATCTTTCAAAGTATTATCTTCTAAGTAAAGATTTCAGGAGTGATTACATTAGGATTTAGATTCTAATCGATTCAGCAGATCTCTAGATATTCATTCATTCTTTTAAAAACAGGTATTATGACAAAATTATGATAAACTCCAATTTAGTTAAATCTAATAACTATCAATTCCACTCAAGTTTTTCTTGTAAACGTACCTTGCATAATGACTACCATAAGATTTAATTATAAAAACAAAATAGCTTATGCTAGTTCACAGCAAACTAGTCTTAACTCTTAAGTACAGCAAGATTCCCAGTTGATGTAGTACCAATTTTGAAATCAAGTGGCTGGAATAATCGTCTGGTCCCCGCCCTAATTGCGAAGATATTGTTCAAGGGAATTAAGAATTACAATCTATTTTATGTGTAATAAGCGGGTACTGGGAATCCGTAGCTTTGCGCATTCCTGGGACTGGTTAGGTAACATATCAATGAAGTTTTATCATTATTTGTCCTAAAAACCTACCTATTTTAATTCCTCGAGGTACATATTTAGAATAAACATATTTATATGTACATTAAACTAGTTTATAGGAAAATATACATGGTAGCGCAACTTTCACTGTTTCTTTGTACATATTTCTTGTTGTTGTTTATGTATTTTCTTCTTTGTAATCATTGATGTGTTGTCTGAATAAATATTATTCTATTCTATTTTGAATATCTTCCTAATTATATCAATGACTTGTTAATTAAGTATGTGAACGCGTAATATTTATTTTTTTATACCTACTCAAAGCGGAACTACAATTCATTATTTTACGTAAACTTTGTCAGGAATTGGGTATTTAACAAAATTATATGACTATCACCTACTGTTCAATTGTGAATAAAAATATATGCCATCCTCTTAACCAGTATAATGTCGAAATTTAAATATTTTTTTATCGACAAATATACTAATCGAAAATTAACAAATTAATGACATAATGTAAACAATTTTAAAATTTCAGAATATATTCATAAGTAAATTATCTATGAATTAAAATTAATAACGTTAATAATGCATGCATTCACATTTGTATATTGCAACGATATTAAGGAATAAATGGCTTTTTTATTTATTTATTTATTTATACTAATCGAAAAGATATACTAAAACATTAAAAATATATCTTCTCCTTCAGTCGTTCCCTCAATGCTAAAGATCGTGACATCATGTCCTTCTGTTGAAAACCAGGTTCCCCCATAGGCTTCTATTCCTTGCCAAGCGCATGACCTCGTATCGTTATAATTGTATAAAACATGTATAAATTCGTAAAAATATCCTTCTATATTCTGTGAGTAGGATAAAAAAATGTATGCAAACTATTTCACAAACGGTTTTTATCGTACAAGCTAAATCCAACTACGATGTCATTGAACACTTCCAATAACACAAAACTATGCCCAAATGATCGTCAAGTCGCTTGTGTACGTGTTTAGGCTGGCAAGAGCCTACGGTCGTTACACCAACTTATCTAATGGTTAAATCACCTGGGAATATAAATAGTGACATACTGTTTAATTCAAGGGCAATCAACTTGATATTAAGGCTTTAAAAAGAATTTACTGCTTTTGGGGCACGTTTTTAAAAGTTTGTTTAGACAACTTTAGAGAATTTAATAGTTTGAATTGATAGATAACAAAATATGTATTCATGTTTATTTAAATTAATGGATTAAGAAGCAATTTTAAAGTTATTACTACATGAATCGTTCTTACATGCATCATTAACGGTTATCGCATATGTTTTTTTTTTGTTGAATGCTGAGTCAACAACTTGTTGACTTTGCAAACCCTTGTCATTGATTTTATGCAAAATAAAATTTTGTCCCTAAACTTTTTGCCATTGGCACCACTGGGTGCCTAGCATATACTAATTAAGACAATGTGTATGACACGTGCAAACACTTACTACGCGTGTCAACATGACGATGGGCGCTGTTCTGATACTCTCAATGCACAGTGAATCTACAGATCCGCCAAAAAATATCTTGACAAAAACTTTTTACAAATATTTTTCTTACTTACACGTTTGTTACAAAATGTAATTACATAGTACTAAAACCACAATATGTTTTTTTTATACTACGTCGTTGGCGAACAAGCATATGGACCGCTTGATGGTAGGTAATCTCCGTAGCCTATGTACGCCTGTAATTCCAGTAGATAATCATGTGCGTTGCCGACCCTAACACTCCGCACCTTCGTTGAGCTCTGGCAACCTTACTCACCGGCAGGAACACAACACTGTGAGTAGGGTTATGTATCACAAAAAAATACAATGTAATATACCTATAGGTATGCATTCAGCATGTACGGTCACGCTCCGTGATTGTGGATCCATTTAGGGTTCTAGCCAAATTGGTTGTTCAATATTACGCTTCGAAATATCCAATTTAACTAGAACCTTCAGTCAGGCTGTACAAGTAAAAGTCCATATTTTGACGTAAATTATGGACCTTTAATCATGATTTTGAAGTAAAATAATTAATGTTTGCAGAAAGCGGGCACTTTTTAAGTATTTTACTTGCCTATACAAACATTAATTGAAATAAAAGGTACTAAAAAGTTTTTATTACAAAGCGATACTAAATGAAATAGCGGTAGCCTTCAAAGTCTGTCCCTTAGAGATTACCAACGGGCAAAATGAGTTTTTGAGTGTTCCTTTCCCTCGTTTGGAATGGAAATGAGGTATTTGCTCTTAGGAGGTTTCTCTTATATACTTATTTGAGATTCATTAAAAATTATTTTACAGTACATATGGTGCTACTTTACCGCACTAGTGCGAAAATGAGCATATTACGTTACTATGTCGAACATTTTAAGGGCCATATGTACTGTAAAACGTTGTACAATACATGTGCGAATAGGTAATTCGCAACTCGTGTTGATTTAAAACACTCCCTTCGGTCGTGTTTTAATTTATCGCCACTCGTTTCAAATTTCCTATTTTTCGCACTTGTATCGTAATGTACTATATCAAACGAGGATAACTGTGTTAATAATTATACTTTTAATACTTTTCTCAAACTTACAATGAAATGTTGACATGATTTACTTCAAATTAAATAATTTTTAACAAGCAGAAACGTTTGCAAACGATGCTATTAAGCTTAGAATTAATTTAAAAGTGGAAAAATACTGTCTTGGGTGAGACTTGAACTCACGGCCACTGGACTGTGTGTGTGTTCTTACGGTAGATTTCGCTAGGGTCCCCTAGACCCATATGGTGGAAAAATTGCCGGCTATGGATGAGGTCTTGGTGGCTCAGATGGCAGAGCGCTGGAGTATCGATCCAGAGGCCCTGAGTTCAAGTCTCACCCAAGACAGCACATCAGCAGTCCCACTTCATCAAATATCACTTTTTAAATGTAATTTGTTGATGAAAATACAAAAATCATTATAATTATGTATGCTCTTCACATTTGAAGAGTTCCCTCGATTCCTCATGGATCCCATCATCAGAACTGAGTTTTGAAAAAAAACGGGATCAACCTGTATATATTTAGATTCGATCAAAAAAAGAATTATCAAAATCGGTTTAGAAATGAAGGAGTTATGAAGTAACAAACATTAAAAAAAGCATTCCAACCGAATAACCTCCTCCTTTTGGAATCTTGAAGTCCGTTAAAAAGTGCAACCATGTTACGCGTATTTACAGGAGACATTTAAGAGGACAGGGGTGACCACTTCTCCATAGAAACGTAGTCCCATTTCCCTCTCTGGATCCTGACATTATGGAAAATGTTTTTTCATTAACCCTTTGGACGTTTTCTATCATTAACACAAACATAACTTAAACGCCAAGCACCCGAGCGCAAAGGAGCTAATATAAACCTTACTTGAAAGTGTGAACGTTACTTTGACAGCGTCCGCCATAATACCTATAGGTAACCTTGGCGCTGTGGGAACGACTAGTAACGACGCCTTTAGGTGTTCTTGGCGTTCAAAAGTTTAACCATGAAGAGTTGTCTGGAAGATATTGCTTACAGCGATTAAATCGCCTGTGTAAATAAAGGTAACACCTCTACATTGTAAATGTTTTTTTTTGTGGTGCAATAAAGTATGTTTACTAATTTTACAATACATTATGGTGCTACTTTTCCGCACTAGTGCGTATATTAGCACATTATGTAACTATGTCGAAAATTTAAAGGGTCCTATGTCCTGTAAAACGTTGTACAATACATATGCGAATAGGTAATTCGCAACTCGTGTCGATTAATTTATCGCCACTCGTTACAAATTCCCTATTTTTCGCACTTGTATCGTAAATAACTATTTTACATTTGTGATAATTTTCAGTACTCCGTACAAGGCTTCGTTACAACGAACACTTATCTTGAAGAAAATTATTTCCATAGGGGGTGTAATAAATTAAGGCCTGACCTTTTCGATCTAATCTCTATAAAAGCACCGAGCATCAGACCCACAGGAAGAAACCGACTCAAACAATTAACTACAAAAAACCGGTTATCGCTTCAAATTCAATGAATGACCAAGGGGGCGTCCACAAATTACGTAACGCAAAATTCCAAATTTTTTGACCCCCCCCCCCCCCCCCTCCCCTCATGTAACAGGACCGTCACGCTTATCTGGGACCCCCCCCCTCAATTCCGTTACGTAACAAGTGCTTTGTAAAAATCTTTCTTTAGGTTAATATTCAGAAAAGAAAGACAGGTGGTAGTATATATACTTTTTAATCAAAAATCTGTCTGTTTTAATAAATCATTAAACTGTGGTTTCAAGGAATCAAGAAATTTTATCATCTATGAACGGGTTTTGGTTCCATTTCTTAATACATTCTATTAAAGGTAAATCAGAATCGCTTTCACAATCGGTATCGGCTTCGGCGGCGATCCCATCTTCTGTGGCTAATATTTTATAATACATAAAAAAAAACAAAATATTTTTTTTTATGTATTATTATAAAATCGTGCGTGACGTAACGCAAACCTTGACTCCCCCCCTCCCTAACGTAACAGGACCGTAACGCTTGGCCTGACCCTCTCCCTCCCTCCAATTTGCGTTACGTAATTTGTGGACGCCCCCCAATTAAATCGCGTTCAAGCTCGTAGTTAAAACGAAGCGGTTGTAAAACTAATCTAACCTACAATTTACAGCATGCGATACAAAAGAGCACTTTTATTTAACGAAATTACGGCGCTTATGACATTTTAATGTGAGCGTCACAATTACTCCTTGCATCCATTAAGGCAAGATTTAACAAAATTATACTCTAACATTATATTAATAAGAGTCAGATTGAAATGAGTTATTAAGCGGGTCTTTGGCGCTAGGCAAGTGTTAGGTTTAGGGCTTGTTTATAGTATTCTTAACAGGTTTGCAGACCATTATACAATTATGACCACAGATTTTCCTCTACATTAACTATATCTACAGTGATATTTGAAAACTCATATCAATTTTTTTACCGTAATCTATCACAAATATCACAATAATATTTTGTGTTGTTTAGTAATATTCAATTTCACATTTTATATTTTTTCTCTGCACCATTACTACTACTCGTACTACCACGCCAAAACCACCACCACCATTAAAATTATACTTCGTATCCAAATCCAAGACAACAAATATAATTTACTAGCAGCAGTACACGTTATCGTGCAGTCCAAGTCACACATTTTAGAGATTATAGTATTTAAAAAACAAGTTCGCGCTGTCCCTCTCACTCGCTACGCTGCGTTCCTGCTTCGACATCGCTCCTCCAGTACTCATTACATGTTTTTGTGTTAGTCCGAGTCACACGTATTTTCGCCAAAATAGTGTTCCTCTAAATATGTGTACCTAATTGTGTTTCGATTAATGTTTATTGTGCGCTGAATAAGAAGTATAGAATCAAAACATTATTTGAACTGCCGACCGCCGTACCCTCGAACGAAAAATTGATGTTTATTCAGCTCGGCAAGTCTAGTCTCGTTTGCCATACTTACATGGCAGTTAAACTTTCAATTTGAAATTGTAGGTATATTCGTTTAGCGTAATAAACTTATTACCTAAGAAATCAAGTAAGTAATTTTTACGTTCATACGAAATCACTTACTACAACTACCTTCTTTTTTGAATAAATAAATTACGGAAAAAATATATTTATAGTATTATTTACTAATATAATATTATTTAAATTTCATTTTATGATTGCATAAAATGCAATGTTCACTCACAATTTTTTTTTACGAGATGCTTTTGCGTACAGATTTAAATATACAAACCATATCTGAATAAAGTTAATATATACTAGGTAATCGTTTCACGAAAGCGGCTTTTACCATGTCTGATCTACCCTACCATATAATAAAACAGATAACAATGGTAATCCTTGCCGATTGGTAATAAGTGCCTATGAATGATAACAAAACGCGTCTTTATGCAAATGTACATACACAGTACCAACAAGTTTAATGAGCGTCTTATGAGGATACCTATAGGTATAAATATACAGGAGTAATGTCAATCAATACACAATCTATAAGACATTGGAAGAGTATTTAGTCTGAGTGACAGTTTAAAGTGTTTAATGCCTTTAAGCGACGTATACAAACGGGACGTGCTATGCGTGCTCCGATACCGTGCGCCCCATGCCCCATATGAGGGCCATAGTGAATCTATCGTATGGATCATGACAGATTAGGTAGTAGGCTTTAATCGGACATCGCGGTATCGTCGAGTCTGGTCCAATCGATGTGGTCGCCTCCTAAATTTGATCATCAGTTAGTTACCCGCTTTGTTATTATTAGACAGCTTTGATTAACATAATATAATATAATTTTAAAATGAAATATATTATGGAAAGATATACTTGATTTGTGTAATATTGTGGAATCCGTCTAATAATAATTCTCCTTTCCGTGAGTACTTAGAAGCTTAGGTTTACTGTGCAACGAGATATTCATCAAACAGAAAATCGGTATTAACTGTGTTGATTAAAGTTTTAATGTAATTTTATAATGCACATTAATTAATAGTTCAAAATTAAAACACATATTAAATAAATATTTTCTTATAAATGAGATGTCGACATGGTACTATATTTGCCCCTCTTTAATAGTGAAGAGGCTATCATTACTCCACAATCATTGTGTCGAGGGCTCCGCTTTCACAGCGTCGAGGTTATATTTGCCCCACTTTAATAGTGAAGAGGCTATCATTACTCCACAACCATTGTGTCGAGGGCTCCGCTTTCACAGCGTCGAAGCTATATTTGCCCCACTTTAATAGTGATGAGGCTATCATTACTCCACAATCATTGTGTCGAGGGCTCCGCTTTAACAGCGTTGAAGCTATATTTGCCCCACTTTAATAGTGATGAGGCTATCATTACTCCACAATCATTGTGTCGAGGGCTCCGCTTTAACAGCGTCGAAGCTATATTTGCCCCACTTTAATAGTGATGAGGCTATCATTACTCCACAACCATTGTGTCGAGGGCTCCGCTTTAACAGCGTCGAAGCTATATTTGCCCCACTTTAATAGTGAAGAGGCTATCATTTCTCCACAATCATTGTGTCGAGGGCTCCGCTTTAACAGCGTTGAAGCTATATTTGCCCCACTTTAATAGTGATGAGGCTATCATTACTCCACAACCATTGTGTCGAGGGCTCCGCTTTAACAGCGTCGAAGCTATATTTGCCCCACTTTAATAGTGATGAGGCTATCATTACTCCACAATCACTGTGTCGAGGGCTCCGCTTTAACAGCGTTGAAGCTATATTTGCCCCACTTTAATAGTGATGAGGCTATCATTACTCCACAACCATTGTGTCGAGTGCTCCGCTTTCACAGCGTCGAAGCTATATTTGCCCCACTTTAATAGTGAAGAGGCTATCATTACTCCACAGTCATTGTGTCGAGGGCTCCGCTTTCACAGCGTTGAAGCCATATTTGCCCCACTTTAATAGTGAAGAGGCTATCATTACTCCACA
This sequence comes from Cydia pomonella, assembly GCF_033807575.1. NCBI lineage: Eukaryota > Metazoa > Arthropoda > Insecta > Lepidoptera > Tortricidae > Cydia > Cydia pomonella. The sequence goes on along the minus strand of NC_084717.1, from coordinate 2,708,769 downwards.
ATATTGTGTCGAGGGCTCCGCTTTCACAGCGTTGAGGCTATATGTACCCCACTTTAATAGTGAGGAGGCTATCATTACTCCACAATCATTGTGTCGAGGGCTCTGCTGTCGTAGTGTTGAGGCTAAGTTTGCCCCACGTCATAGTGAGGATGCTATCATTACTCCACAATAATTGTGTCAAGGGGTCCGCTGTCGCAGCTGTCGCAGTGACGAAGATATATGCCGCACTTTAAGTTATATGTACTATACAATTCCACAATAATCGTATCGAGGCCTCCATTTCCGCAGCGTCGAGGCTATATGTGCTTCATTTTAAGTGTCAAGGTTATAATGCTTCGGTCATTTGGTTCTTCGGTTGCTTTGCTCCTTTTGGTCGCTTCGCTCTTCGGTCGCTTCGCACTTCGGTCGCTACGCTCTTCGGTCACTTCGCTCTTCGGTCTACAGTCGGTCATTATACATATCTCAAAATGATATCGTCAAAGATATATAACGTTGCTCTACTATAACAGTGTTGATGCCAATGTAATGATTGAAGACTTTAATAGTATTGCAAGTAGCTTTACGCATGTAAATATAAAGGACTAAGAGCAAAAATATTTAAGGTTGAGCTAAAGTTTACAGGACTTGTAAAAATAATGAAATATAAAGGAGGTTCTTGTTACGCTGAGGTAATTTAATAGGTGTTAATGCGGCCTAAAATACCTTAAACAAAATGTACGCAATGTCATTCATTGCCCTTACAGACAAAGAAATGCTGTATGTAAACAACATATAGGAAAAAATATATCTGTAAACCCTTTAACCCAAATTTATGATTCGTACTCATATCACGCTGTTATATACTCCTAATAACTTCAAACATCAGCTTTGATATGCTGTCAAGAATATACCATATCAATGAGCCTAATGTAATAAATCCGGTACAATTTACTTACGGATTCTCAGCTCCAAACTTCAGGGGAACATCGCCGCATCAAACAAGAGCTGAACCGCCGTTGATGCACTATCCCGCGACGCGAAATAAGTGCTGTAAATTGTGCAACCATGCAACTAGAGTTATGCTGCCACGTGTTGCAGTCGCTTGCGCTAAGTAGCTAGATTAATAATCGCAATAAAGGGTTGAAATCCTTTAACAATAACATTATTATTGTCTGAAATGTAAATGCTCGGGTTGTCATATTGTCTTGCTGTAAAAGAAAGCTTAAATAGTTTTCATTTTTCGTCGCAATGCACACTGTACAGTTTTATTGTACGTAACGTTAAAAAATGTTACTCCTTAAAATGAATTACAAGTTACAAGTCATGCCAGATATTTTGTTCACAAATATATCATAACTCAACACATAATCTACCTAAGTTCCTTGCCACTTGTTAGCGTAGTAGCCATCATCGTTCAGATACGCATAAGCAGATGAGATTAGCTATTTAGTTATAAATAATATCATATTACTATTTCTTGATCTGTGGTAATAACTAAAATTAGTCCATCTATATTTTCAAAGTGATAAGTTTCAAATACTTAATACCTACAGGATACTCTACTAGTAATTGTCCAGACTTAGTTTTAAAGTACTTACATATAGCCTTGATATTTATGGTAGCTTTACAATGAAGAAAATTCTCCTTTATCTACCTCACTCAAAGGCTATTTACCGAGGAAAGTATTGATTGCTGTATTCAAAATTAACTTTAAAGTGTCGTAACATAAAATTAGATTATATTTTAGGGTCAGTAACGCGCATGTAATATACCTCTGCAGTAGCGGGCATTCATAGGCTACGGTGATTGTTTACCATCAGGCGGGCCGTATGCTTGTTTGTCTCCGTTGTAATTACATCCAGAGAATGGTTGGTAAATTCTAAATTATACAAAATGGTTTGTTTATATGGTTACAGACAGAAAATGCCCATCTAAAACTTATTTAGAGCCAACTAAAGCTTGAAAACACATTTACACTTAATGGCGTCCTGGCTTGTAAATGACATAAAAATAGTTGTACCTTGTGAATATTTAGATATATACAACTTTATCAATATACTACAGTGAAATCAAAGAAAGTTTTATACTTTTTTAATATTAACGAAATGAAATACCAAGAGCAATTTCACTCCTTAATGCATGACGCTTATCATTATAATATTTTATTATGCTATACATACATTTTACATTTATACTATGTAGATACATAAATAATTATTTAAATTGGATATAAATTAATAACTTCTAGGTGGTACGTTGTTCTCTTTAGTCAAAATCAATAATATCAGTATGTTCGTAACATACTGATTTGATATCGATATTTTATTTTATTTTCGCATTCAGGATTTGAATTTAAATACAAAGCTCTGAACATCTGCTAGTAAATTATATTTGTTGTCTTGGATTTGGATACGAAGTATAATTAATAATCAAACGAACTTACCTGTGAAGTTTGATTACAATTATGCGAGTATCCAAATCCAAGACAACAAAGACCCGCCCCCCATCCCCAAAAATGAAAATAAAATAGTCTCTGTTAATAACACAAAAATAACTCTGAAATAATGAGTACTGGAGGAGCGATGTCGAAGCAGGAACGCAGCGTAGCGAGTGAGAGGGACAGCGCGAACTTGTTTTTTAAATACTATAATCTCTAAAATGTGTGACTTGGACTGCACGATAACGTGTACTGCTGCTAGTAAATTATATTTGTTGTCTTGGATTTGGATACTCGCATAATTGTAATCAAACTTCACAGGTAAGTTCGTTTGATTATTAATTATTACTTATTCACTTCCAGTTTTTTGTCTCTGCTACCCTAAGGGTGCCCACTGCCCAGCCCGAGCTAGGGATGTCTTGATTGTCTGAAAGAGATCGCTCTTAAGCTTTGAGATCCTGTATTTGTTTATGTGTCTAGGTAGATAAAATTAAAATGTATTGTAAATTTTATAAACTGTGTGAGGTGTCCATAAAGAATTATGTGATTTCTTATGTACGGGTAATCCCTGGTCTGTATAATTCTGAAATAGTTACATCATACAAATTAAGCCTAACACAGTCTCATCCAGAAAATAACGATTTTGGTGACTTTTTTTGCTTGTTCCAGAGAAAAAACCAAAAAATAATTTAAGCTGCCCAAAATATGTATCCTTTGTTAAGAGGAAAGGAGATTAGGTCACGTGACCGCTTCTCCCTAAAAAAGAAGTCCCCGTTTTCCTCTCTGGATATAAATATTATAGAAATTAAAGTACTGACTTTATCGATCATATTTCCAGTAATCTAGAGAAGAAAATGAGAATTACATTTGTACAGAGAAGTGTTCGTCCACTATTGTTTTAAAGCGGGCTTAAGAAAAGCGGTGAAAGATAAATTGTGTTTGACGCCAAACAAAGGTTAGTAGGTGTACAAAACGTGTATGTATCAGGTATAAGCACCCCTAACTAATTCAAGAAGTGTTATTAAAATCACTAACGACCCCAGGCGGTCGTTTGCTTCAAATAACCAGTCTTATGAAAAGTAGTTGAGTGGTAAAAAAAGTAATCGTGCTGGGAAAAGTGGAAGACGAAATACGTCACTCCCACCAACTACTGGTCTACATGGTCTGACCAAGTTAAGATGGCCACCTCGGGTAAACTCAATCAAGCTGTGAGGGCTACTGGAGATAGAGACTGATGGAGACAAATAACAGGAACTGCAACACAAAGTGGTCACGATCTTTAGTAATGAGAGACGAAGACAAAGAAGGAAGGTTGAGTAGTTGTCACGGATAGAAGCTATGGTAGCGTGGTCTTCCATCACGGAGGCAGTGGGTTCAAACTTCGGCTCGTACGAGTCGTATAATTTGCATAATAATAATGCATCCTAGTTGTTTTCCGGAAAATTCGAAAGAAGAAGGAAACATGATGAATAAAGCTACATAGGTTGTCCTTCGACCTTCGCAGATACTCGCGAAGAAATTCAAAGGTATGTGAATTCTCTTATTGGCGTTGGCCTAATAGCCCAAACACTCTTGTACTGACCTTTTCTTGTAGAGAGCTGCAGTGGAATATCAGGCACCTGTCTAGAATGTTACAAAATTCCAGGCAGCCAAATATCAAGAACTGTCGACTTGCATCCCTGACCCTAAAATAAAGCGAGAGTTAGCGTCGCTGACCACGCCCTTGTAAATTACGACATTTGCCCGATTTTTGGAAACCGAAATGAATCCCTAAAAACTTTGGAAGATCACATAGAGGAATTTGGATTTAGATTTTTCGCGGTAGTTGTCCAGGACGGACTGAGATTGGTTCCTCCGCAGCGATGGCAAGAACGACTCAGGTAATCCACACGAGGCAGGTTCATTCACAAAACTGCCCGTAATTGCCCTATTATACACTATCCCTTAGTTACCGTTCTGTTCCCTTTCCGAGGCTCGTTGAGTCGAACTGTCAGACGAACCGGAATACAAATTTGTAGCAAAATTAGTGAGATAGTTGTACTTTCTGAATACACATCGTCTTTTGTCTTTGGAGTCCTCATCATATTGTTAGTACCTGTTTCACAATGTCCTAGCAAAGTATTGTATAGCTAATTAACAAATAAATTAACTGCCAGATAATACTTCCCACAAAACTTAGCATTTTATTTACCAGTGAAGCTTATTTGAAGATTTTGAAACGCCAACGATGCCTTTATTCGTCAGATTAGTGGCAAGTAGCTTATTCAGGACTTTACTTGGACATTGTGAAACTGGCCCTTAAGGTGACAGTCCATTTCTGACCGCAGCTGCACTACTGCTCCGACATTACTGCAGCGGCCTGAACGTGTCGGTGTTATTGTCAATTTCCATAGTAAAATCAATGACGGTACCGACTGCACGTAATATGGTAATTTTAACGTATTTCCGACCGCAGCTGTACTACTGCTCCGACATTACTGCAGCGGCCTGAATACGTCAGTGTTATTGTCAAATTCCATAGTAAAATGATGACAAGACCGACTGCACGTAGCATGGTGATTTTTAGTGTTTGGTGTACATACGACCGCAACTGCGAACCGCACGTCAAATCTTTACAGAAATGTCTTTGGTCACAGATATTAGTAGCTCTAAGCAAAGAGGATATAACCACTACAATATAAGGAGTTTATTACACCCGCGGATAAACAACCCCGATAGTTTCTGTGTTTCGCGGTAGTAGCTCTGTATCTTGGCGTTGCTCTTATTGTTTTTTTTTAATGTACCCTGATAAATTCATTAAATAAACAGTTCTTTCCTTTTTTCGTAGTTTTCCGAGAACAGCTATAAGCTCGAAAGGGCAAGAACGATAGAGAGGCAAATATACGATTATCAAATTAAGATTTTCATGGTAGGCAATAAGTAGATAGTAGCTATGTACCTATATATGTATATAAATTATTTACAAACTAATAATAGTGAAAAAACTGGAAAACTAGTTCGCCTTTGTATTAATGATGAGTGTTTTTTTCCTGTTTTGTGAAAAAAAAAAACATTACAACGAAGAAGTAAAGTTTTCTTAATTCATCTATAGATCAAAATTGCGAGTGTTCTTTTTAGTTGAGTAATGTTTGTCAGAAGGTATGACTAAACCAAGTCACATAGAGGCAGCGCCGCAGCGAAAAAGGCGTTTTTCACAAAGTTATAGCAGAAACAAATTTTCGCAAGAATTGCCATTATCTCTGAAAGAAGACCGATTACAGAAAATTTGTATGATATTTTAGCCTCTAAATGCGATTAAGAATACAACTTTAAATCTATCAGGTTTTACCAGCCTACGGTGTATAATATCGTGACACTTTCTCACTTTGTCATTTCAAAGCCATTTCTGAGATAAAAGAAGCAATAATTCAGTTGTATTACCTAGAAATACAAAAGGCAAAGTTGTTGTTTAACACCTCATGGTAGCATATGGATACTCAAATGTAAGAAAAATTACAAAATTGAACCACAAGAGAAGCGACAGCGGTTTTAAAATAAAATTGTATTGACAGTTGCGGGGACTTCAAGGCGTGAGGGTTAAACAAACTTTGCTACAGAGCGCAACACGAATTTATTTTATCACACCATCACGAGGAAAATATTTATTATTCCAATTAATTTATTAAATATTCTTTCTATCAGCCCCTTGGCTAACGTAAATAGCTTTCTTCATAAAGTATTTCTTGTCTCGTCCATCAAGTTTTATATGGTCTAGTCATAAACTGTATCTGCCACGACCACGAGTGCCGTCGCCCATGGACACCTGCAACACAAGAGCGATTATAAGATTTAAATTTGTGCTTTAGTTTGAAATAGGAAACTGGACAATATTAAGTGTAAATTGCGTAATTATAGCTCTTACAAATCAATTTATTCGTTTATTCTTTACTTTTAGGTAACTAATGAAAGATTGGTTTAATATGAAAACTCAGAAAGATAAATCTGTAATATTTTGCTAACACTGAACGACTGCATTGGAGAATTTATTTTGTCGCATCGCCATCTCCGAAACCCACGAATCCCTTTGCAAAAATAAAGTAAACCCGGGATAAAAGAGCCTACCTAGCTTTTTGAGGGGACGTTTATCGCAAACTTCTACATCCTACTAGTACTAGGCCACCAAAAACGTGCAGACACCACCGGCTGGATTTGGCTGGATCACGTGATGCAAGTGGATCAAGTGCGCATACCGTATCCATCACGAGCAACATGAGTCCCGCTCTCGTCGGGTTTCTATGTGCGGTGGTCACGCATTTAGTCAAGAGGATGGGGAAGATAATTTCAAAATGTTAACTTACCTTAAGTGAAGAAATATTTCTCCTCTGCATTCATTTAATTCGACTAATTTGGTTGTATTTCTTCAATTTGAAGTTAAATTGTTATTCATTTAATCGGTAAACAAACGATCACCAACAATATCTGGTTTTTTAATAATATTGCGTAGCTGCCTTCGACTGAATGTGACTTTTGTAGAAAGGCAAACTGTTTTTCGTTTTCGTGTACCATGTAGCATTATCGTCACTTACTTCTTCTCGTAAAAATACAAATAAGTAAATTAGTAATTTTATTTATACGTCTGACAGTGACATTATTCATTGACTTTGACAATCAACTGACGAACGCTGCCGCGACTGCACGCCGCAAACAGCAGCAGTCGGCCGCTGCAGTAATGTCGCACCAGTAATGTCGCAACGGTAGTGCAGCTGCAGTTGGAAATGGACTGTCACCTTTAGACTCAAAATTCTCAAGTTCTTGCCAACTGTAGTTAAATAAATTTATAATAGGTATAATAGGATACCTATCTTGTACAAATTGATTAAGCCCCACAGTAAGCTCAAGGAGGCTTGTATTGTGCGTGCTATACAAATAGGTACTTAAATTTGTATTTAAGATCTGTTTTCTATGATTGTTCATAGAAAACAGATCTCACCAGTCATCACACAAAGAAATGCCCTTACCGGGATTCGAACCCAGGACCATCGGCTTTATAGGCAGATTCACTTAACTATACCGGAGTTCACTATTGACTATGTGCGAAGTTAGTGGTGGGGGAAATACAAGCGATGCCAACGCACGACGTGGTGAAAATATAAACTTACGCGGGACGACTTCATACTATTTGACAGCTGCTAACTGTCAAATAAGCAATACGTCCCACACCCACGCGGTGCCACAGTCATGCACGGAGCGAACAAACCGCGAACCACGTTCGATGTGTTGCCTCTCTGTCGCACTTGTAATTTCGTATTTAAGTGTGATAGGGAGGTAATACGTCGAACGTGGTTCGCGGTGGGTCCTCTGGATTTATCAAGACCTCGACTAACCCACCAATACGAATATTACCTTAATAGTTCCCTCGTTTGGATGAATTATAGTGGTGTTTTGGATGGGGTTTTAAATCTAACTCCGTTCTGGTTCGTCGATTATGATTCGTTTTGTAGTTCATTGTACTTTTTGAGATGACCTTGTAATTTCTTAGGTTGAATTTCCTTTGGATCGACTGTCGGAAAAAGTGTTAGGCAATGTTTTTTTTTATACATGCATTTAATTTCAAGGTAGCTGTGGGAGGGGCGTAATGTTATAGTTTTTTTTACTATAAAGTACTACGCTATACGTACTCGTACCATTTGATATTTACCAGTCGCTATTCGGTGAAGGAAAACATCGTGAGGAAACCGGACTAATCCCAACAAGGCCTAGTTTACCCTCTGGGTTGGAAGGGCAGATGGCAGTCGCTTTTGTAAAAACTAGTGCCTACGCCAAATCTTGGGATTAGTTGTCGAGGGGACCCCAGGCAAAATGCCGTTTTCTATGCAAGAGACCAATGACTGAGTGCTCCATACTATTTCCAATGAGCAGTAAAAAAAAAACAGGCACTGAAAGGAACTTGAGTAGCAACCATGTTATAAGGTGAATATGTAATAAAAACAGCTGTTCCATTGAAAACATTGACAGATTCGCCGAAATGTATGAGATGGCCGATATTTTTGCATTTGCGGGATTGGCTTGACTTTATAGTAAAAGTCGTTCAATATACCTATAAGGGTGTTTATTTAGTCACCTGGAATAATTTACGGGGTGAATATATAGGTCTTATTCAGCAACTTTTACTAAGGGACCAATCCAGAAATCGCGAAAAAAATATTTACTCTCCCATAGAAAAAATTCAAGGTCAGACAGCCAAAATGTATAAAATAGCCAATTTTTATTTCAGGATTGGTCCCAAAGTAAAAGTTGCTCAGTATGACCTATATATTCACTCCGTAAATTATTGCAGGTTACTAAATAAACACCCAGTATATTCACCCCTTAGAGTATGGTCAGACATAACAAAATCACTCTGTATACACTTATGATTTTGACGAAATAGTAGGGAATCTGTGGATAAGGCAAAACAGAACCAACCGAATCAGATATCGTTGCGAAAGGCTTCGTCGAAAAATGGTCGCCATTATACTCGTATATTATGAGCTAGCTCTGGCTTGATTTCTCATTTATTTATTTCGAGTAACATGACTATACAATTTGTAATAAAATATTAATTCTTATCTCTAATGTTGTTGTTTTTGTTGTCCTAAAGCACCCCGGAGTATCTTTTTTTTTTGTGCACAGTACAGTTTATTCGCTTAGTAGCCAAAATTGTCAAACAAGAACAACGGCTACAGAGAAGATCGAAGCGCCCATCAGGCATCGCATCACAAACAGTACTTCAACTTTATGCTCTCATAGCTACAGTAACGTAACCGATCAAGCGGTTATACTGCCCTTATATGGCACATTCGTGACTAGTACAATTCACCTAACGCTTCAGAGCTACAATCTAAACTAACTAGTTTAACTTGTACTTTAAAGCGCGATTTAAGTTGTTTTAAATAACGTCTGTGTTATTTTCAAAATGGTGTTTGACTTTTGTAGTGTCCCTAGGATACCCAGAAGTTCAGGATTAGAGTTACTACGGGACTAGGCTCTAACACGCACCACCACTCCTATCAACGCCCCGGTGAGAACTGTCTACCCCCACCTGCGTTAGGTGTGACGTGTGACGTATGCGCCAGAAATAAGAGAATAAGACATAGCAATACTAAAACAATGACCATCAGTTTTGTGATGATTGCTAACCGGCTGTTAATGGTTCACAGTTAAGTAAAAGCGCCCTAATCAGACCTTCTCCACCACCTAACGCATCATGCCACTATACCGCATCCGAAGGCTATTTTCGATAGGATATCTTTACTATGTTTTGTTTTTTTCACCAAAAATTCGTCCGTAATTACATCCCTCATAATCTTACTTGAATAGCTCAGGATTAGGCCTAGTAGTCTTTCTTATATCTACTAATATTACTCTCATAACCGATTATTACTTACTTCTTTGGCGTGATGACCCAAAACAGGTCTTGGCCTTTCAACACAATAACATGCCACTCTGAAGATAGCCGAACCGAATATAAAAGGTGAGACAAAGACACATTGTCTTCGCTGGTTTGGCCACCTCGAAAAGAATGGGAGAAGATCGGGCAGTAAAAGATACATACTTAACTGGTGGAACTTGTCTTTGTCACAATGTTTACGAATCTTTTACTGAGCATTCAACAATCTTATTAGAGAGTCGTTGATTTTTTTTTTCGCGCAGGATCCCGTGTGAATTAAAGATAATTTGTATCATCATCAATCATTTGGGGTAATTGGGGTCGGCGTAGCATATCTTTTTCCTCCATACCTCTCGTTCATCACCTCATAATTCACCTGCTTTTCTTTCATGTCATCTCTCACATAGTTCATCCCTCCACATTAATTCGTAATACCTTTCACGTCACATGACTTTCATCCCTACGCGTCACATGCCCGTACCGTACCTAGGCGATTTGACCTTAGTTTTTCTCACTTATTTCTTTATAAAATAGATACATATATACATACCTACTCCCGTGAACTTTTCCAAACATAAACACTCATCATCATCATATCAGCCTTTTATCACCCTCTGCTTAGCGTAGGCCTCTCTTCGAGTACGCCAATCCCGGTCCTGAGCCAATCTCATCCAGAAGTGGCCCGTAACCTTCCGAATGTCGTCCACCTAAGGAGCCAACGGAAGCCGTTCCGATTCCGAAGATTCCGTTAGCACTTTGGCCCACCTGCCATCACTCTGCCTGGCAACATGTCCCGCCCAGCTCAATTTTAATTTGGTAATGACGCACTCGCGAAACAATATCATCGCTACTCGATTTGCGAAAGGTTTCATCGCTACCCGATCATCAGATCGTTTCATCAGAACCCCTAGTGTAAATTTAATCGATAGCGTAACGTTTGCGTTAAGTCTGATTTTGTATGGGATTTAGAAACAGCGCGCCAAGCGGGACGTTTTGGGAGCTCAAAATACCATACAAAATGAGACTTAACGCAAACGCGTACATTACGTCACGCTATCCAATGAATTTACACTAGGGGTACTGCTTCGCCTGTGCTCTGACAGCTCTAGGAATAGAGCCCGATACAGTAGAGAAATCGCATTGAGAAATGTACTGCTCATTAGAACATAGTTTATTGGTACTAGTGTGTTTGAGATGGCTACTGAATGCTAACAGTTACTGTATAAATAAGTGTATCGAACGATGTATCGTAGTGGGCTGTGGATTTCAACAAATTCCGGAATCATGGGAATATGTTTTTTTTTAATACTACGTTGGTGTCAAACAAGCATACGGCCCGCCTGTTGGTAATCAGTCTCCGTAGCCTATGTACGCCTACAACTCCAGATGTTGCTAATTTGTTGTGATTAGGGATTATCGAGTAAAGGTAGTCAACCTCTTTTACTCGATAATCCCTAGAACAATCTGGGTCCGGTCCGGGCCGAGTAGTCCAACACTTCGATTTTTTAATGCTTTCTATAATGTCGGACGCCGGATGTCGGACCTTTGGCCAAGACTCGAGTAGATGGCGGCACCGTTTGATATTTAACAGATAACAGTAAAAGAACATGGGTCAAACAGCCATGTCATTCGAAGAGTTTTAGTTCTATAACTAAAACTAGACTACAAAATTTACTTTGACAATACGGCTATATACTCAAATCTCTTTGATTAGAACTAACCTGACTTAAAAGTGATACTGAAACAATGTTCTTCACTTAACATTTAAGTATGCAATTGCCTATTGGGAGTGCCGTAACTAGCACGAGAGATGTAATTTGCGTTATAGCGCCACATCATCACCAAATAAGGTAATAGGTGAGGTGGTATTGTGTTATGATGATTATAGTCGTTAGATTTGTAGCTGGCCCCCAACGGCTTATCCTTTGGCTATTGTTAACAAAAACCGCGCGTGCCACTACCTGCAAAAAAAGGGTCGTATAATTCTAATTGTCATCTGAGCGCGGGCTAGTCCAACGCTCAAAAAGCCAGTGTAGGTGCGCTCTCCGATAACGCGCCTTTGTTCCGCATACCGAGGACACATTTTAGACTGGTTCGGTGGCATTCGATTCGACTCGATGGCACTCAGTAACAGTATAGGGACCACACAAGAAATCGCAAAATATTTTTTTATTCGTTCATTTTTAATCTTATTTCAATTACCATAGGATTTAAGTGAGCCGGCCCTTTTTTGCAGGTAGTGGCACGCGCGGTATTAGTTAACAATAGACAAAGGATAAGCCATTGGGATCATAATGACTATGCCTGGGTCAGATTGTTTACTATTTAAAGCAATTGGGTCAAAATTATTTTTATTGTCTTCTTATTGTCCCCAAAAATGTGACGAAGTGGAGCTCTTTCTATGAGATGAAATTTATTTATTATTCTTTCTCATTTGAAATATAATCTACAGCTAGAAAGACATGGAATAGCACTAGTCATTTTTTAATTAATTTAACTTACGCAGCGGCTTACGTGGCCGATGACTCGCGAATGCGACGCGGCGGCCCAACGGCATTCGGAGATCGCCCACGTAGGACACTTCCATAGGTATCAAAGGATTGAATTCACCCGCGCCGCGCCGCGCCGCTTCGCTTTCGCGAGTTATTCGCTCAGGTAAGACACTGCCTTAAGAGAAGACACAAATACAAGCGTGACAGATTGATCAGAAACAAGACCACGAAAATATTTTTGACCCAATTATTAAAGAAAGTAAATATTTTAGTACTACCTACAGTAGCTATACAGATCTAATTAAATATTTCCTCTCCTGGTTCTCAAATTAACATGTAACGAAGCAATTCAGAAAGGAATCCTGAATTTTAACGATTTGCGGTAAACGGAGAGTGAAACATATTCGAGGAGAGTGTAAGATATATCGGAGCGGCCGAGGTGCACACAAATATCTAAACACGCCTCTATTGTCAAGGCGCTAGAGTGTGTGTTCAGATGTTGTTGAGCACGTCGGTAGCTCCGATATATCTGACCGCGACTGTACCTACAGTTCAGACAAATTATTTTACCAATCTCTTATCTAAAACACGCTTTTCATAGAATAAGCATCCGTTTTCTCAGTGGATTAAGATTTAGTATTCCGCAAAAATTAATACTGGAAAATATTTGGGAAAGGAAACAGATATATAAAGGTTTGTTAATTCTCTCTGCTTCGCTGTTTCAATATTAAAAATTAAACACTTGTTACTGAATTAGTGAGTAATATTTTGCGCTCTACCTTTGATGAGAATCCCTTTCGAACGCTATTAGTCTAATATTATGGAGCGCTGGTGGCCTAGCGGTAAGAGCGTGCGACTTGCAATCCGGAGGTCGCGGGTTCAAACCCCGGCTCGTACTAATGACTTTTTCGGAACTTATGTACAAAATATCATTTGATATTTACCAGTCGTGAGGAAACCGGACTAATCCCAACAAGGCCCAGTTTACCCTTTGGGTTGGTAGGTTAGATGGCACTTGGCAGTCGCTTTCGTAAAAACTAGTGCTTACGCCAAATCTTGGAATTAGTAGTCAAGCGGACCCCAGGCTCCCGTGAGCCGTGGCAATATGCCGGGACAACGCGAGGAAGAAGATTAGTCTAATATTATTAGTGTGTGGCCATGGTAACCCATACGATTTGACAGTTCGTTTAGTCTTATACTGTTCGCGAAAATTAAACACCTCGTTTAATTATGAACAGTATGTTTAATTCGGCTGAACTATTAACGACACAAATCGGCTCACAAAAATACAAAATAAAATGGATATCTTATAAAATCCACGATAGACAACCGTTCGTTAGTTTAGAAATAAAAGCGGCCAAGTGCGAGTCGGACTCGCGCATGAAGGGTTCCGTACCATTTATGACGTATTAAAAAAAACTACTTACTAGATCTCGTTCAAACCAATTTTCGGTGGAAGTTTGTATGGCAATGTATATCATATATATTTTTTAGATTTTTCATTCTGTTATTTTAGAAGTTACGGGGGGGGGGGGGGGACACACATTTTACCACTTTGGAAGCGTCTCTCGCGCAAACTATTCAGTTTAGAAAAAAATGATTTCAGAAACCTAAATATCATTTTTGAAGACCTATCCATAGATACCCCACACGTATGGGTTTGATGAAAAAAAAAATTTTTTTTAATTTTATGACGTACCTATAAAAAAAAAAATACTTACTAGATCTCGTTCAAACCAATTTTCGGTGGAAGTTTGTATGGCAATGTATATCATATATATTTTTTAGATTTTTCATTCTGTTATTTTAGAAGTTACGGGGGGGGGGGGGGACACACATTTTACCACTTTGGAAGCGTCTCTCGCGCAAACTATTCAGTTTAGAAAAAAATGATATTAGACTCAATATCATTTTTAAAGACCTATCCATAGATACCCCACACGTATGGGTTTGATAAAAAAGATTTTTTGAGTTTCAGTTCTAAGTATGGGGAACCCCCAAAATTTTTTGTTTTTTTTTTCTATTTTTGTGTAAAGATCCTAAAGCGGTTCATAGAATACATCTACTTACCAAGTTTGAACAGTATAGCTCTTATAGTTTCGGAAAAAAGTGGCGGTGACATAATCGGACAGACAGACGGACATGACGAATCTATAAGGGTTCCGTTTTTTGCCATTTGGCTACGGAACCCTAAAAAAGCTACATCTACCGGGAAATTAAGTAAACATATCTACTTAGCCGTTTTATACACGGGGTAACTACCGGCTAGGCTAGAACTGTCTTTGTACTTATAAAAAAAGTTCGTTCACACAGTGGGTCGATGGCTCGGCCGGCATAAGCCACGGGGTAAAATAACCCACAGACCACGTCCGGTTGTTACTTTATTGACCACTCGCACTCGCTGTCTGTGAATTATTGCTAGATCTATACTGCGTTCTATAGCCGTGAGGTAAATTATTATTTTTATTTTTATTGGCTTAAGGCAGGTGGAAAGAAGGCTCAGTGGGTAGTAGTTGTTTGGGATAGAAGTTATTGGTAACTGAGTACTGTAGTCGCATTTTATTGAACTCCTTGTACCATCGACCTTAAGGGATCTTATCTTTAATCTTGATATAACATAAACGAGTACACCATTTGTTTCCAAGAGAAGATTTTAAAAATAAAATATAAACCTAGATTCACCTAAGCAAAGAGAATTCGAAATAGAGGTGGATTGTCAAAGAAAACTTTGTAGCCACGTAAATTTACTGCCATCTTTCGACACATGATTAACAGCGCGGCTTACGCGGGCGCGATGACTCGCGAATGCGGCGCGGCGGCCCAAAGGCATTCAACCGTGGAAGAAAGAAATAAATTGGAATTGGCCGCGCATGTGAGAAATATCGAACAGCTTCGGAGTGATAGTCCAAGATCCCAGAGCCGCCAGTACTTACGCAGCGGCTTACGTGAGCGAATAAGTCGCGAATGCGATGCGGCGCGGCGAGGCGCGGCGCGGCGGCCCAACGGCATCCGCGATCACAACGAGAACGCCTGCGTAGGACACTTCCATAGGTATCAAAGGATTGAATTCACCCGCGCCGCGCCGCTTCGCGTTCGCGAGTTATTCGCTCAGGTAAGACACTACCTAAAACTTTTAGAACGCCATTTGACTTTGATCCTTATTCTTTCACTGATTTGTGTTAAATTAGTTAAATATCAAAAAGTGGCGCCATCTTACCGCTCATCGCTCGAAACGATGCCGCATATCAGTGAAAGAATAAGGATCAAAGTAAAATCGGATGTGCACGACTGTCACACAACTTATTAGTCTAGGGAAAAACGCTAAGTCTTATAAAACTACTCCAAAACTAAAAACTACTGAACGGATTTCCATACGACTTTCATATATCAATAGAGTGATTCTTGAAGAAGGTTTAGGTGAATAACTTGTTAAGGTTTTGTGTAAAATGGTTGAAATATAACGATGTTGTCGGAATAAATCACGCTGGTTAGGAGCTTTAATCGAAAACGCTGCCTAATCCGTTTGAGCTATAACAACACAATGTATGGTGGGGTTGTCTCTCATTCATAGGTCTACAAAAAAGTCCGCGATGTTGAATGTCTATCTTTTAAGGATAATATAAATAAATATTATAGGACATTATTACACAAATTGACTAAGTCCCACAGTAAGCTCAATAAGGCTTGTGTTGAGGGTACTTAGACAACGATATATATAATATATAAATATTTATAAATACTTAAATACATAGAAAATACCCATGACTCAGGAACAAATATCCATGCTCATCACACGAATAAATGCCCTTACCAGGATTTGAACCCGGGACCATCAGCTTCGTAGGCAGGGTCACTACCCACTAGGCCAAACCGGTCGTCGAGGATAACTTACTATACCCATTCTGAACTTCTAGAAAAATATCACATAATATGTGACATTTGCAAAGCTATTAACATGGATACAGTATTAATAATTATCAAATTAAATACGTTAGTCATATTTAGCATCGAATCTTTGCTGCTTGAATATTCTTTAGCACTGAGTGACTAGCACGTTAACTTTTCTTTTCGCTGATTAGCAAAGTATTTTGTCTTTAAAAAGTCCTCCTACTACGAAAATGTAACCAAGAAAATGCAGAAAATGAATGAAGTTACTAACAAAACCAAGATTCAAATGAGCTACTTAAACAAAAGGAATGATTCTAGTGGCTCTAGGCGCGCTTACAATGCTGTGAAAAACCTACTCACGGCCTTCGAGCGGAAAATGAATGCTGTGAAAACTAGGCTAAAGAGAACTACGCTCTTTAAGGTTCCCTACTCAAACGGAAAAATGTTACTAAAGCTGGCCATACACACTAGGGTGTGCCTGCGCAGTTTTATCATCTGCACAGGTAAAACGGAACGTGTGTGGGATTCGATTGTGCAGTTTCCTATACAGGCAAAACTGCGCAGGCATACTCTAGGGTGTATGGCCAGCTTAAGCTTCGAACATCAAATGGTGGAATGTTATAATAAAATATATGAATCTATAGATTGTAATGTTAATAGTACATTACGATACAAGTGCGAAAATTAGGAAATTCGCAACGAGTGGGGATAAGTTAAAACACACAGTTTATTTTTTAAGTTTTGAGCGCTTCAGTGTTTAATTAAAAATTTTAGCATTTAGTAGTTATGTGTGTTTAAAGTTTCATATTAGGAATGACGAAATTCGAAAAGACTCGACCGACAACGCTAAGTTCTACAGGACTTAACAATACCTAAATTAATGTATTTTGCGACAATGCCTAAAAGCTTATTTCGCTCTCGTGTCAAACTTCTCAAAAGCCGTTTTCTCATTCAACTGTTTCTTTATTTCGCAAGCCACACAAAAAAAGGTTACATTTTACGTTCTAATAAAAAGTTGCAGACGTTCCGATAAATATTCAAAAGATGTTTTTGAGTTTTTGTGTGAAAGTTATGAAAAGGTCGCTGTTCTGAATACTGATAATTCTCTATTGTTACAGGTATCGAGAGGAAAATGCAAACTAAAAACATTAATCTTAGTCTCGATCACGCGCACGACAGTGAAAAAGTGAGTCGATTTATTTTCATAATGTTTCTTTTAATGGAGCTTTTAAATACAAGGACACTTAACTATCTTGCGAGCTAAGCTGATTACAGTTACTGATTTTGTTTATACGAGTAAATAGATTCATTTAATAATTCACAGGGCTGTGTATTAATTAAAACGGAGTAGAATTTTAGTGGCACCTAATTTGTAGTTCTATAAAAATATTGCTTAGTAACGCCATCTATACAATAACTTAGTCACTTCTTGGATTCGTACTCCATTTTGAGGTTTACTCGAGTGGTATCATGTTGTACTTTTATTAGTTCAGTGTGTCACGCATAGATGGCGTTATTCTCAAATGTAGCCTTTTACCAACTTTTACATTTATGTACGAGCCGATTTCCAGAAATACTGTTTAGATTAGAATGTTACAAAAGAAATCCCGCATATAAAATTAACAAATAATAAATTGAATTGTTCTACAGATATAATTATACGGGTACTTCGAAAACTACACAGTTAAATGCGCTTGAAAGTAATTTTACTTTAAATAATTATTTCAATTGACCTTCATTCGTTCCAGAAGATGGGACAGCACGAGCAAATGCCGCTCCCGAACGCTGTCATGGAGCCCGCGATCCCCACATATCCTGGTTAGTACTAGTACCTAGACTCTGACCAGGCTAACTTTACACGTAAGAATGCATACGAGTAAGTTCCATATTTGACGAAGCACTTGGCATGAAATGAAAACTCAGCGTGGTCCGATTTTCAGACAAATTTGAACTTAAACTTACATCGGAATGATATTTGAATAATTTTCTTTGGTTACTTACTTATTGTGCGTCTCGTCTACGCTAATACCTGTACAGAAAAGACAAGTGCGAACGACAATCCTCATGAAATTTATTCATTAAGAGGCCGTTATCGATTTTAGTCACAAAAATGTCAAATCGACAGATTTAGTCGATGAAATTCTACACCTTTTGTTAACTATTAGAAATAACAAGTAATGGTTTCTATTAGCACGTCTTGTTATCTTTCATTTTAATACTTACATTTTTTTTTATAGACTCATTAATTAGTAATGATTTTTTTTCTGATGGACGTTTAGGTAAATGCGCGTAAAGCACTGATTTTGTCGATCTTATTTGTTTTAGCAAAGTTTAGACTGCTGAAAATGGTAATTGTATATTACACGTATCCTTTACTTCCACTTTAATAAACTAAATTTTTGGTATTATAAATTTGAAGTAGAAACAATAAAAGTTAGACGAAATCAATTTTCTCCAGAAATTACTTCAAAACAAGTGACAATTATTCTGAAAATCAACATAATTTCAACGAAATTTTGATACTTACAATCTACAACATTTGTTGGAACTGTTCTTATACATTATTTTGTATAATTTACCACTATAATTTATTGATGAATTTTTAAAAACTTTTCTTGTCACATAGTACCGGGGACGCACGTTGCGACCTCATTATTAAAAGGTATAATGAGAAGTCGTGCTATTAGAAACCAATACTTGTTTTTAAATATTACGTTACAAAAGGTGCACAATTTCAACGACTAAATCTATCAATTTTACATTTTTGCTCTAAAATCGTTACTGGGCTTTTAACATTATAGAAATTATTTGTTTTGTACGCAATTTGATGCATAAAAAATGCATTTGTGTATGTGCATAAAAATGTATCAAATTGCGCACAACTATATTTTTTTTTTATAAAACTTTTAAAAGTTTGTATGGAATTAGTTTTTCGCCCCTAACTTTTCTAATCATCAAAAAGTCGGAAAAATCAAAGGAAGGGGTCATAGCTATAGTTAATATACACTACATTGTGTAAAAATATTTGAAAATGAGGAATACGTTTATGGAGAAACGGATCGTCCAAATATCAATTCAATTTTATTTATTTCGTCATCACAGGTAACAGTTAGGTGACAGTAAATTAATATGAATTATGTACATCAGCCATGATGAGCCGTTTAGGCGTACGAAATTTAAATTGCAATTATATGTATATACAAAGCAGATCCTTAATATAATAATTACCTTAACCTTAACATTGTGTAATTACAAACTTAGCATTTATATATCCCATATAATATTAACATCCAATAATTTAATATTTACATCCACGCAAGTACCACTGTGTCCACAATGTCAAAAAAAAAATTAAGAAAAAATTAAGAAATAATACAAAGCAGATCCTTAATATAATAATTACCTTAACCTTAACATTGTGTAATTACAAACTTAGCATTTATATATTCCATATTATATTAACATCCAATAATTTAATATTTACATCCACGCCAGTACAACTGTGTCCACAATGTCAAAAAAAAATTTAAGAAAAAATTAAGAAATTAGTCTAATTAATCGACCTACGAGTATGTTGCGCTGGGTTGTTAAAGTATTTGAACGTTAACATAAATGCTTTTACCCACTCATGAATGCCAGCTTCTTATGAATCGACTTGTACTTTCTCACGACTTATAATGATGAATGAAAGTTTAAGGAAACATTTTTGTTTGAGAAAATTGGCCAATCACCGTTTAGCGTGTTTGGGTTTGAAAACGTTCGGATTTTAAATTGAAGTGGTTATTTTTAACGGACTTTCAAAATACAAAGCAGATTTAATAAGCTGATCCTAATGATTTGATTACAAGAGTACATTGTTGTCGAGGTTCTGAAGCAGCAAGTCAAGTAGCCTTCCAGCCGAGTCATATTGTGCTTTTCTCAAGTTAAAACAAATCAAATTATGGAAGGTAAGGAATGAAATCTCCATAGGCAGAACTGTTGCAAATGTGTCCTGCTGTCAGCTATAAATCATAGTTCCAAAACTCTCCAGAGTAGCGCTAGAGTAGCTAATGACCTAGGCGTTATTAACGGAGTAAAGTGCACTGCACTGTAAATATTCTAGGTATTGTAGCGCCACCTATTTAAGGTTTTTTGACGGACAGTTTTTGGAACCTTCCATAAAATCAAATAAATTATCATTGCCGCCTTTTTTTTATAACAAAATAGAAGTGTATTTTTTGCCGAAAACGACTGACCATAAACTACGCACTTCGCGACCTAATTTTTAATCGTCAAAGTCGACTTTTCCGTCCATTTTTAGGGTTCTGTACCCAAAGGGTAAAACGGGACCCTATTACTAAGACTCCGCTGTCCGTCCGTCCGTCTGTCCGTCTGTCTGTCCGTCTGTCTGTCTGTCCGTGATAGCTAAACAATTGAAATTTTCACAGATGATGTATTCCTGTTGCCGCTTTAACAAGAAATACTAAAAAGTACAGAACCCTCGGTGGGTGAGTCCGACTCGTACTTGTCCAATTTTTGAGAACAATATTGTTTTATTGGAAAGTTTCAACTTCTAGAAAATATTTAACGTTCCACGGGTACCTTATGGCGGTCGGTGCTTACTCGTACGTCGCATAGCACCTAAGATTGGTATTCCATCTGTCCAATTCCTTGGTCTAATGTGTATTTGTGTCTCACATTTTGCTTAATGAGAGAGTGAGACGCAATACACATTAGACCAAGGAATCGGACAAGAGGAATACCACCCTTATTAGTATTGCAGCGTACGGCCTGTTAAAGGGAAGGCTGAAGACCGATATACTAGTCTAACGCTTAAATAAATGATGATGATGAAAACAAAATGCTATAATTTTGATAGGAATCTACTCATTAGTCTAACTCTAACCTCAGTCTAACCATTTAACAACACATCAGTACCCCTAGTGTAAATTTAGTCGATAGCGAAACGTGACGTACGCGTTTGCGTTAAGTCTCATTTTGTATGGGTTTTTGAACAGCGCGCCAAGCGGGACGTTTTGGAAAGTCAAGAATCTCATACAAAATGACACTTAACGCAAACGCGTACGTCACGTTTCGCTGTCGAAAATATTTTCACTAGGGGTACTGAACCCAAAAGAGGAGCAAAGAGCCCTTTCAAATACACCATAAAATCCTGTTCCGGTGCACCAGCCATGCAAAAAACACCCCAACCCCGTAATTTGAGCACCCCAAAAAAAACAAGACAAGGATAAAAACACCCACGCATACGTAGAAGCGAGAAGGCCAACCTTTTGTGTTGTTACTATTGGCTACGGAGCGTTCGCCTCGTGATCAATTATAAATGTGGTCTTTCACAATGTTAGGCAACTAGTTTTGGTATTTATTTATCCTGGTTTTAAAATTGTAGACTACGCCAGGCGATCGCGCTTATTTAAGGGAAATTGAACTTTGCGGAGTCCCGCGTAAGTTCCTATTGCATTGGCAAAGCTGTCGGCTTCCGGCGTTGGCGTCCTTGACCCGACTGTCGCCTTCATTTTGCCTTCTTCGACCTTGAGCCGACTGTGGCGATCAAAATGTTATAAGCAATACACCAGTTACTTTCTCCCATGATGTTACGTTCAGCCACTAGGTCTTCAATCTCACGGTTCCGTTCCGTTCACGGTTCGGTTCCGCTGGTTGGGCCACCTTGAGAGAATGGACGAAGATCGGAACGTAGAAAGAGCGTACCTGGGTCGCCTAGCAGGAGGACGTCCTATCGGACGCCCTAGGTATCGCTGCAGCGACATGGTGAAGGCGGATCTGCGCGAGCATTAAGTCGACAATTGGCGAGAGGTCGCACATGACCGAGAAAAGTGGCGCTGTCTTGTGTCGGAGGCCAAGTCTCATTTTGGGTCGCTGAGCCAACGGAGTAAGTAAGTAAGTAATACACCAGTTAGAAGAGGCTGCGGCTGAAGAGGCGGGGCTGGCTGGAGGTCGTGAGAGCGGACACGGTGGAGAGCAATCTCACATCTGAGGATGCCGAAGATCGGGCAAAGTGGAGAAGATTAAGTAGGGAAGCGGACCCTGGCGCTAGGCCGGGAAAACGCTAGGTTGAAGAAGAAGAAGACACCAGTTAGAAGAGGGTTAAAATCATGCATACATCGCTGTACATTTCTACAGCGTGCACTAATTGTCTAGGAACAGAGACGGATAATATTTAGATGAAGATCTCGGTAATTTTTTTAACTTCGAAAAGCGGTTCATATGACTGATGAGTAACCACTGAAAATAATCCCTTCTCCCTCAAAATACCCCGCCCGCAGCTTAGAATATTACTGAATACTTAGGAAGGTACCCAGTATATTGTGCGCCAGTAAAAAAAAATGTGATGAAATTCGACATATCAAAGCTATACATTATAATAATAGTATTTATAAAGGTAAATGATAATTTATAAATTTAAAGTTGTTGAAGATAACGAGCGATGTTTCAGTTAAAACACTCGCGCGGTGCAATTCCCGTGCGGTAATTTTTGAGCTTTTCAGACTTTGGATATTCTCGATCTTTGTCTAGGAATAATGGCAACTGCTGAAGTCACAGATTTGTAATAATTGTATTACTCACTCAATAAATTGCTATTTTAATAATGAAATATATACAAGTACGTTCTTCTTCTTTCGTGTCGAGGTTCCCTTAAACAGTGGATGCCAAGAATGCAGCAGTGCTGACAGCCCTGACCGGCAAGTATGTTTAACGAGATATAATAATGAGATAACATTTTGAGGTTTTGCATTTTTGTGTGTCAATTTCCTTATTTTATTTTTATTGAACTACTTTGTAATAAAAACAGAATAACGTTTATATTCCTATTGTTACTGGAGATCTTGTTACGCTGGATCGACTCCGGTATAGCAAACATCGTAATAACACCAGGACCTTGCACACGCTTTCCACTAACCAACACGTGTTCAGTTTGCACGAACTCTTGTCTCGACTCCACACTTTAGTGTGTGTGTGCATCGTGTTGCGTATTATGTGCACCGTGAGGCCAATTGAAACATTTTAACAACAAAATGATGTCAATTTGTTATCATTCGCGCGTGTATTACGCTGGTACTTTTTTTTTACATGTATGGCGCGAGCGAAACATGACAAAATTGCATCTTTTTGATGTCAAAATGAACGATCGAATTGGCCTCCATGTGCACCGTGTTTAACCGTGTCTTGTAATATGTGCACTGTGTTGTTTTTACGTGCACTATGTATTTTAAATACTGATTCATATCAAGCAGTGCGTGATTTGAGAATAAAGCAGATTTAAATCTTATTTTTTATTGAATACTCGTGTTAACAAAGACGAAACCCATACTTCAAATTTTTAATAATATGTTCATTTATTAACCAAAAATTTAATGAAAACTACAGTGTAGTGGACTGTGTAGGTGTATTTATTAATAAAAAAAATGGAAGATATTTCGGGAAATTAAGTTTTACTTTAAATTGAGCAAAATATTACGAAAATCTTACGTGAAGTGCCTGTTAGTTTTCGAAGCTGGATCCTCGACGAAGAGCTATTTTCGGGTCGTCAACCGATTTGGATTATTTGTCATGTTGCAGCGGTGAGTAATTGTTTTTATGAACTTCAGGCGCTACGTGGGTTAATTTTATAATTAAAGTAATTCTCTTACTTCTTTATTTGCATAAGAAAATAATTGGGTCACATAGGCTGTCAGAAAATTAATAATCCTTGCAATTTATACCATTGCGTGAGTCATAAATTGGAGGAGTGTCAACACTGTAGATAGTCAGTATAGCGTCCTGAGACTCGGAAGCAGTACAGTGACGTACGCGTTTGCGTTAAGTCTCATTTTGTATGGGATTTTGAGTTTCCAAAACGTTCTGTTTGGCGCGCCGTTTCTAAATCCCATACTAAATGAGACTTAACGCAAACGCGTACGTCACGTTACGAAATCAAATGAATTTACACTAGGGGCTCTGTTGTTTTGTTTTGACAGATTACTAAACAATCTAATACATACATATAATATAGAGAGATATACATTGTGTTTACATGCGATGGCCAAGTCATTCTGTTTATTTAAAACATACATTTTTTTAAATATTGATATGGTCACTATAAGGATGTTGTGAGGTTAGCGAATTACGTAACAACTTAAGACAGAAGGTCCCTTAAGTACCTAGGGACTGAATAAATTAACCGACTTGGTATTGCATGGATCCACAACTTTTTACGGTAGAAGAACTGAGTTGCGACATTTGTTTTTTTTAACTAACTAACTATTGTGGCGCAGTGATCCAAAGAGGGTCTTGGCCTCCAAAACGAGAGAACGCCACCTGTCCCGATCCTGTGCCACTTCCTGCCAGTTATCGGCTTTGAGTTGGCACAGATCCGCCTGTACACTGTCGCTCCAGCGGTATCTGGGCCGACCCACTGGACGGCGACCAGTCGGTCGTCCCAAATAAGCTCTCTGTGTTAACTCTAAGAGTTACCCCGATCCTCACCCATCCTCAGTAAATAGCCGAATCAGCGAAGTCTGTGGCATTTCGTTTCGCCGATGATATTGGGTTCGGCCACAATATCATCGTTTTTTTTTACAATTTATGTTTTTGATCGCATCTCATTTCTTTTTGTAGATAGTCCTACTTTTTTCCCTTTCCGGTAAGTACCTTCTACTTCTTGAATTCCATTATATTATACAAATACAGGTACACTGATTCATTCACTGCAAATGTAAATTATAATCCTATATGGAATCACAAAGTTATATATGCAGTTGGTGTATCTAGAAATATTTGAGTTTTTCCTTGATCTACACACTAAACACTAATTAAGTATATTCTAAATTTGAAGCTTCGATGTCTGCTAGAATTGCCTTAGAGTTTCGATGATCGGTCAGTTAGTGAGTGAGTGACGAAATTAAGAAACTTTGACTAGTTATAATTCTTAAACTACTGGGTCAATTTGAATGAAATTTGAAATATACTGTGCCTGCTTGGTTACTAAAAATGCAGGCTTCTAGTTTTATCCACAACGAAGCTATAGGGGGATCGAAAATGGCCGGAACTGCTTCGAGAAAAGAACGGTACGGCCGTGCCGCTTTTTCGCTCGACTTGGCGGGGGCACTCCCGTGCCCCCAGATCTAGTAACATCTCTTTTGTTTTTTATATTAAGTTGTCTCAGCTAGACTTTCAAGGATTTGATTTTGGAAACTTACTCTGCTTGTATTGAAAATGTCTGCGGCCGTGAACAGTTTATTGTATGAATTGCAAAGATGGCGCAAAGGTGCGCGTTTCCCAGCGTTAGTTGAGCAAGTCGGGACGGCGAAATCTTCGTCGAAATGGATAGATGTTCCTTAATTTTAGCAATAGCATAGTTGTTAGGCTCTCATTTATATTACAATTCAGATTTAACAACTTATTACGGTTTCGATCTTATTTTTACACGACCTTGAAGATCGCTCACACTGATTGGTGCATGCGAAATGAGGTATAAGTCGTGCTTGAGATGCGCACCAGTGTTGGCTGAAACGTTAATGCAATTGATCACTAACCCAGGGGT
Organism: Cydia pomonella; assembly: GCF_033807575.1. Classification (NCBI taxonomy): domain Eukaryota; kingdom Metazoa; phylum Arthropoda; class Insecta; order Lepidoptera; family Tortricidae; genus Cydia; species Cydia pomonella. Next base: position 2,683,027 of record NC_084717.1, on the reverse strand, counting down.
TCCCAAAGTGTGCGCCGCGGCGCCCTGGTGCGCCGTAGAAAGTAAAGAGGGGCGCCGTGAGTTCTATCATTATCCGAAACCACAAATATTCGCGGGTACCTATTTGAGCGCTCGCATCGGTAAATAATGTAGCGTCGTGTCACTCTTTTTCGACCGTGATTTTAAATTTACAAGGGCGCCGTTGCAAAATACTAAACTTGTAACTGCGCCGCACGTTGAAAAAGATTGGGAACCCCTGCTGACTAACCATTACAAATTGAACCGTAAACTATAAGTTCAGATAAGCGGATGTCATTCCAGATCTAGAGCAGAGCCCAACTGGGGAAGTACCTCCACCTTAGAGAAAACCGCAGCCAAATAACACTGGACCCTACTCATAGTGTTGTGTTCCTGTCGGTGAGTAAGGTTGAGGTAACTCCTCTAGAGTTGCAGGCGTATATAGGCTACGGAGACTGCTTCACCAAGCTTGCACGTCAATCACCAAGACGATCGCCAAGGTCAAAAATCATAAATTAGCTACGTTACCACGGTCATGTCAAAATGAGATTTGTAAAGCCTATATGCCCCAGACTTACTCAGCTCAGGTACAAAATTCCTAAGAAACGATCGTGATTACGTGGGCAGCAGAGATCGGCCTTGCACGCGAACCTTTAAGTATATTTTATGACCACTTAATAACATGCAAGCTAATTAATGTTAGGCTAATTATAGTCTTGTTCTGAGTTAAAGAGTCACGTTTTGTACCGATATAATTTAGCCCAAGCTCTAAAAGGTCTCCTAGCCTAGTCGATGGCAAAAAAAAAATTGAAATAGAGGTGGATTGTCAAAATTTTGTAGCCACAGTAAATTTACTGCCATCTTTCGACATATGATTAAATCTTTTAGAACGCCATTTGACTTTGATCCTTATTCTTTCACTAATATGGGTTAAATTTGTTAAATATTAAAAAGTGGCGCCATCTTACCGGGCATCGGCTATAGGTTGTGGCTTTAATCATGTGTCGAAAGATGGCAGTAAATTTACTGTGGCTACAAAGTTTTTTTTGACAATCCACCTCTATTTCAAATTATCTTTGGTCGGTAGTGACCCTGCCTACGAAGCTGGAGGCCCTGGGTTCTAATCCTGGAAAGGCCACTTATTTCTCTTTTTTATCATAAATAAATAAATAAATAAATAAATAAATATTATAGGACATTTATTACACAAATTGACTAAGTCCCACAGTAAGCTCAATAAGGTTTGTGTTGAGGGTACTTAGACAACGATATATATAATATATAAATATTTATAAATACTTAAATACTTACATAGAAAACACCCATGACTCAGGAACAAATATCCATGCTCATCACTCGAATAAATGCCCTTACCAGGATTTGAACCCGGGACCATCAGCTTCGTAGGCAGGGTCACTACCGACTAGGCCAAACCGGTCGTCAAGCGGTCGGCTCTTTTTTTATCATGAATGAGACCCTGAGCTATGGATGTTTTCTATGGATTTAGGTATAGTCTATTTATGAATATATATTGCCGCCTAATATCCACATAATTATAGCCCATAGCACAATCTTTGCTTAGTTTGGGGCTAATTAAAATGGTCATCATGTTCTAATACAAATACGACAGAGAATATCTAGAAACTAGGTCGTTTCTAGATATTCTCTGCGTACGCAGGTACGTAGGTACGTGCGATACGTAGGTACGTATCTAGTCTGTTCCTAAGGAGACTAGGAAAAATTAAGAAGTGAACTAAATTTGCCATAAATATCAGAGGGTATACCGCGTACTCCGAAGTTCCCAAATTGCGGGCATCTTTCTCTTTTACTGCTGTTAAGGCGTAATTAGAGTGACAGAGAAGCCCGCAATTTGCTGACTTCGGTGTTCGCGCTAGGCCCTCAGTTATACCACTCGCGTCGAATGATGGTCCTTATGACAGTTACTTTAAGTTTCTTTTGTCGTTGTTGTCCTAAAGAACCCCAGAGGTGGTAAGGGTCTTCACAAACTCGCCCCACGCCTTCCTATCTTCAGCTCGCCTTCTGGCCTCGCTCCAGCTCAGCCCAATCGCTCGTAGCTCACTTATGACGGACCGTTGCCAAGAGTGTACAGGGCGCCCGGAGCCACGGCTTCCGTCCGACGGTTTCCAACCGAAAGCTAAGCTGAGCTAAGCTCTTCAAATAGTATGTCCTAGTGGTCCTATCCATCTCCATTTCCATGTCGCGATTTACTTATTCGTCAATGGGTGTTTGCCGGCATATACTCCATAGGTCTTCATTTCGAATGGTTTTGGCCTACCTGAGGGACTTGTTGACGAAGACCTGAAGTTTATTCGTTAGGCCCTTAGTCACTCTTTTCGCAGCCAAAAAGCAACACAGATTTGGCAATGGATTCGAAGTCTCTTTTGGTCGGGTTTAATAAAAAAATATATTAAAGCAATATGTTTTTACCGTATTATTATAACTTTAAACTTACATTTCTAAATAAATGTGTGTCCTAAACTTCCAAATAATGTACCTATATAATTCCCACTAGTTACCACCAAGTTGTTACCAGTGGTAAATTTTACTGTTTCTACTGTTTTTATTAGTATTGAACTATAACAAAATTTTGGTGGTAACTACTGGGAAAAAAAATCCCAGTAGTTACCACCAAATCGAGTTGGAAAAAAAATCCCAGTAGTTACCACTGGTAACAACTTGGTGGTAACTAGTGGGAATAGCCCACTAACGTTCTATGTGAATGCTACTTCTATGGCTATTCCATATAAAAATGAACTGGCATAAGGACTATTATGTGAGAGGTAATGACTTAATAAGTGTTAAAACAAACAGATGTTGGCATTCCGAAGATCAAATTATTCAGAAAAATAAAACGAAATGCATTCTTACATTATTGCTAATCAAACCAAATATTTACGTGACTAAGGTTCGTAGGCGTTAATGTCTGTGCAATTGCGTTTCGATCTCAGGGCCCGCGTCCGTTGACCAGTGCCGATATGGGATAATCGTTTTATTGAGATGTTTGTTTGGGGTTTGTTGGTGTCGGAGGCCAAGATCCACTTCGGGTCGCTGCGCCACAGCAGTAAGTAAGTAAGTAAGTTTGTTTGGGGTGTTTAGTACAGTGCTGTCTTTGCAATAGGGAGCTTATTCATAGGTTTATGTATCATTGTGAAACTTTAAACAACGAACGTAATATTATGTACCTAAACTAAATATCGTGGGGGATAAGCTTTGAAAAAATATGATTGCAATTTTTTTTCCTCCTTACTCTTGCTAACGAAAGGGCATTCCTATCCTTAATATCCATCAAATTAAGTAAAAATATTTTTCATAACGTCAATATCCAGACAGAAAAATGAGGACTAAGTTCGTTCACTTTCCTCTTAATGTCTACTGAAAAACAGTCTGTTTTTTTTTGTAAGATTGGTGACATGTACTGCCATAATTTTGGTACAAAAAAAATTGTACTCTTACTATAAAGCCATTTCAATGAAATCAAATTATACCTATGAGGTGTAATTCCAATCTTTTTTTTAGTTCTTGCGAGTCGATTGTGCAAATGATCTAGCTTAACAAAATTATAGCTATGTTAATTTCTGGGGTCTCTAAAATTTTCGTTTTTTAAATTCATGATAGCATCTAAACTTTCATCTGAAGTACGAAAGTATCAGCCGGGAGGCGATGTCTGACGACTGACGAGGTATGCTCCTGGCCCGCGGCCTATTGAGTTTAAGGGATTTTTCACACTGCTGGATGTGTTCTGCGGTCTGCGGTCAGGTCACATACATTTCAATTTGACCTGACCTGACCGCAGACCGCAGAACGCATCCAGTGTGGCAAATCCTTAAGTAATAGTGGTTTTATGAGAACTCGACTCAAGCTATTACTTATTATAAAGCGTAACGTAATATTATGATATAATTTCGAGTGACTTCCTCAAGTATAAAACGGTCAATTAAGCATCATGAGATAACATAAATAAATTGAATTACTTAACGCGTTGACCTAACTTTGGCACAATCGTAGCATACATTTATATTCATTCAAAATTGAGACTTTATTCCAATGCAATTTGGTTGTTTTTGCAACGATGTATGTAAGGAATATAGGAGTTATTCAGACATGTAAGTAAGTATGTTAGTAGGTACCACTAATCTCATACGTGGGTGGACACTTGGACAGTATGTTTCTTAATCGATTAGCGATAAAAAAACTTGCCGTACGTAGTTACACTGAAAAAAAATTTGCTGAACTTATTGAGTAATTAACAAATAACTGAACTAAGTAATGAAGAAATAAATTTTGATGAATATCGAAAAACCGTAACCGCGACAATCTAAAATCGCAAATTGCGGTAATCTTTCTCTGGCACTCTAATTACGCCTTCATTGGAGTAAAAGAGAAAGATCCTTACAATTTGCGAATGTCGGTTTTCGAGGTAGGCCCTCTGTTGCGGCGTCGATGTTGCCGTGGCCATTGACATATATCTAAGGACTGGCCTTACGGGCACTAAGAATGGTGCTAGTTCAGCGGTGTCACTCACAAATTCGAACCAATCGCGCAGTCTAACGCAACTAGTTGCATCCAATCGCGCACATGATGCGACCTCGTCAACCAATCGCGTTGTGGCGTTAGACTGCACGATTGACTCGAATTCGTGTAGGTGACACCGCTGTACTGGCCTCATTCTTATTGCAATCGATCTAAACAATCTAATTAAATATAATATTTATTAGTTGTGAGATACATTGTGTTTTCATGCGATGGCCAAGTCATCTGTTTATTTAAAACAAAAGATTTTTAATATTGATAATGGTCACTACAAGATGTTGTTAGGTTAGCTAATTTAGTAATAACTTAAGACAGAGGGTCCCTTTAGTAGGGACTGAATAAGTTAACCGACTTGGTATTATTACATGGAGCTCACTACTTTTTACTGCAGAAGAACTGAGTTGCGAGACTTGTTTTTTTTTTACAAGTTATGTTTGATGGCATCTCATTTATATTTGTAGATACTCTTACTTTTTTTCTTTTCCGGTACCTTCTACTTCTAGAATTCCATTAAATTATACATTTATAGGTACACTGATTCATTCACTGCATGAGTAAGCTTGTAATCTAATATAAATATATTGAATTACAAGATTATTCATACAGTTGGTGTATCTATAAAACTGGACTGAAATTGCAAAATATTTGAAATTTTCCTTGATCTATATACTAAACACTAATTGCATTCTAAATTTGAAGCTTCTATGTCTGCTTGAAGTGCTTTAGAATTTTGATGATCTGTCAGTGAGTGAGTGAGTGACAAAATTAAGAAACTTTGACTAGTTATAATTCTTAAACTACTAGTTCGAATTCAATTAAATTTGAAATATACTGTGTTTATATAATGCCTGCATGGTTACTGAAAATTCAGGTTTTATCCACACCAAATTTACAGGGGGGTCAAAAATGGCCTGAAATGCTTCGAAAAATGGATGGAACTGCCGTGCCGCTTTTTTGCTTGACTTGGCGGGGGCACTCCCGTGCCCCCAGATAAGCTGCAAAAAACATTGGAAAACTAAGGGTTTCAGATCGAATGATATTGGCGCCAGGGACCTTAACGCCGGACGTGGGACAAAATGTTTAGTTTCATGGGACAAGACAAATGTCTGAAAGGTAACTAACCAAAAACTAACTACAAGAGTTAGTTACGTATACTGTGGCCAAAAAAATATGTGCATTCCCGATGCCTGGGAGGTTTTGGGCTTAAACTGTGCAACTTTTACTATGGGTCCAATTTTAGTTTTTTAGTTTTTGGCCACCTTGTATATATCGTTGACTTAGTCAATTTGTATAATAATGTCCTATAATATTTATTTATTTATTTATTTATTACTGGCTCAGCAATATCGATGTTGCTGCCCAGATTTTAGATATTTGCGGCAGCAATGCAGTCGGCAGTAATGTCGCGCTGCAATACTGCGGCAGTAATGCTGATGTAGTCCGAATCCGAATGGTACATTTAATCACTATTTTTAGTAAATATGAAGATTAAAAGATGACAAATTATTATGAAGGATATTTACGAAATTGTTGAAGTGTCGTTTTGTAGCAAATGATTACAATAACATGTATAGCAAGTATCTAACACCTCTGCAGTTGCAGGCGTCCATAGGCTTCTGTGACTGCTTACCATCAGGCGGGCCGTATGCTTGTTTGCCACCGTCGTGGTATAATTTTTTTTTTATAAAAAGGCTATGTGTATACTTGTGCTGCTCACTGTACTTCAAGTACAATCATACGAATTCAAAGTAGGTACATAAGAAAACATAGTTACCGATTATGTCCCACTAATCCCAACTGTGGGCGGACGGCTTATGGATTATATCAACAACGAAATTAATAGATCCGATTCACTTCCCTATTACGAGGAAATATAAAAATGTCAGTAGATCTATATTCAAGCCGCTATAGCTGTTATAAATTATTATACATCGTGTTTTTATTGAATTCCGTTAACTCCGGGGTATGGGTAAGTACGTTTAAGGTAACTAAATGGCATAGTTAATTTTCAAAAATAATATTTTTTTGTTATTTTTTTATAAAAAGTAATTAAATATTACATATAGCGTTATTGTAGCACGGGCATTACATTTAATTCAACCAAACAATTGAAAACTATGACATATCAATATCATTTCGAACATCAATCGTCCGAGATAGTATTTACGTTTAGTAGTAAATGTACAAACCAGTACTAAATACATAAACTACATAGCTCTAAAGAAAAAAAACATAAATACTAAATCTACATCAATATGACAATACTTATACATATATACATACTACTTACATATACAGCATACATATATACATTCATATATAATACAGACATACATACGTAATCATTTATTTATTTATTATTTATTATTGTTGTATTTGTCGTCATTTCTGTAAGGTAACAACAAATAAAGTTTGTGATTGTATGTGGCATTGACATGTCAAGCACTAGGACATTTACCTTAATGATGATCTTCTAGTTTCCACTTTTCATAGACTAACAAGCCAATTCAAAATGACATCAAAATGGTGTCATTCAGTTATCGTGCATTTCTTTTGTACTTGTCCGTGCTTACATGTATTGGCGCGAGCGAGATGCACGATATTTAACTGACATCATTCTGATATAATTTTGATGTCAGTGTACAGTCACGGACTTTAACCGTTGAGCCATTTTGAGTTCAAGCTATTCATTTTGAGTTCAAGCTAATCATTTTGAGTTCAAGCTATTCATTTTGAGTTCACGCTATTCATTTTGAGTTCAAGCTATTCATTTTGAGTTCAAGCTAATCATTTTGAGTCAAAGATAGTCAATACTAACGGTATGAAATGTCCAATGTAAAGTAAAATGGCGCAATAACTGAACCTGGGTTGAATTTTTTTTCATTGTCTTGTCTTGGGCTACTCTGTCTCGCTTGTTATTCGGTATTTTGTCAAATAAATAAAATACGAGTATTGCATGTCTTTTTAGCCGTAGATTACATTTACCATGAGAAAAATTAAAAACTAAATTTTATCTCATACAACAAGCTACACTCCGTCACATGTTTTGGGGCCAAAAAATAAGACAACGAATAGTAGATTGTTCGAGGGCGAGATGGTTACTTTTACCCGAGTCAAACACTCTACACAATAAATTGCTCTGATATTTAGATTAAGATGATATTTGTAAAATTTGACGATTTAAAAGTGCTTGTTGCTAGGCCTATTTGAATAAAGAATATATTGATTTTGACTTTGTCTTTGACTACTTTCCATTTCGACTATGAGGAAAGTCAAACACAAGAAATGTAGTTTACTCGTATGACTGGCATTGGCGCCATTTAGATTTTGACCGGAAAAAAATCTAAAACCATAGACAACTAAAACAGCCTTATTAACGCGTCTTAAAAAGAGTGAAACTGAATGAATGAATGTAATGTAACGATAATATTTTAAACATTCATCGTCATTCATCAATTCATTAACAAATATTCATGTTTATTTTATAAATTTAAATATTAAATGCAAGTAGTATATTTTTAAGGGGTCCGTACCTCGAAAGGAAAAAAACGGAACCCTAATAGGATCACTTTGTTGTCCGTCCGTCTGTCCGTCAAGACCCTTTTTCTCAGGAACGCGTGGAGGTATCAAGCTAGAATTTATATCAAATTCTCAGGTCTACGGTCCCTTGGAGCTGTGAAAAAATCAAACTTCTAAGCCAACGCAATCAAAAGATACAGCCATTCATGCCGTTAATTTCCGCAAATTTTTAACACTCGCAAGGGAATCAAAACCTACAGAGTGCTTTCCGTGAGCTCAGAATCTTGAAATTTGGTACGACGCAACGTTTTATAGCACAGATAAAGGAAAAATTGCGAAAACCGTTTTTTTTTGTTACATCATATAATATTATATACCTACAGGTTTGTACGGAACTCTCGGTGCGCGAGTTCGACTTGTACTTGGCCGGTTTTTTAATGATACAATGCAATTAACATATAATAGGGTTGTTTCCAATTTTTCGAAACGCTTATATTACGTTCTATATTAACTAAAAGTTGCCCTAAAATTCAACTTTTATACTAAAAACGGCTTTAAATATGTTAAATTAACAAAATATATTTAGACAGATGCTTTCGCGCCCAAAACGCTCTTTGAAAATTGTGTGACGTCACAGTTTACGGTTTGACATATAATTACATACACAAGATAGAAGATACGAACTGTCAACTGACATTTATCATTTGTTGTTTATCGCCTAACTGTCAACAGTGTCAATCCGAGAGTTGTGACTTCATCAGAATCTTCAATGACGTTTCGAGTTTGGTCACGTGACGTGTGCCAAAAGATATTTTAAATTCAATATTTACAAAAATATAGTCATTACAGGTCCCCTAAAAGTAGTTTAACATGTTCTTATAATCCAAAAGAATTTATTGGGATACAATTCTGTCCTGAGATTTGTAGATGGAAACAAACCTATTTCAATAATATTTGGTCTGTAAATGTGGAAGCTAATATGAGAGCTTTTAAGCTGTTAGCCGTTCCTCGAAGTACAAGGTTTCCACCCTAGGGTGGGAAATTCAATTTTCCACCTGGCTATCAGCCTATGAAAGGTAAACTTTCCGAATAGGAGAGATGAAAAATAATTTGAAATAATATTAAAATCTATTGCTGCATTGTCTCTGCCGATCGATGCCGTGAGAATGCATGTTGTAGCATCCCTAAGCCTGCAGGCACAATTTCATGGTACAGCTGACGTCAAAGATATGTTTACATTTTTCGCCTTATTACAAAGGAGTAAGGTGCAAAACTGTATACATATCTTTGACGTTGACTGTGGTACCAGTTATCGGTAATGTCAGAAAAGGCACGCAACTATCAACTATCCATCATAAAAGTATCGCTAATTACTAACTCGTCTGGTATTGGAGCTGGTAGGGTTGGCAGATAGATAATAGGTGTAATTAATTTTACTTTCGTATTGTATTTATTGACAATAACAATATACATATTTGAAACTCTAGGTCCATGGGGTCCCAGCGCGCACAAGTTTTTTGGAGAAATCGCGAAACGTCTGGTTGACGTAACTGGTGACCGAAGAGCTGGCGGCTTCCCCGCACAACGTATCAGTATTGCGATACAACGAGGAAATGCCGCCAGCATCCTTGGTACAATGCCTCAAGGGCCTATTTTAGATATAAGCTAGTTATAGTAATCATCTGTATATATCCATTATGTAATTAATTTAGATTAGGATCTAGTTTTGAAATAGTGAAAGGGACATTTTAAAATTTTTATTTACTGATGATCACAAAGCATGTACGGACATGTATAACTACAGCACATCACGAAATGGACCCAACTCAGCATAATGCCAGCTCTGCCGTCCTATCCCTAAAACCTATCTAACCCACAAATTATAGTTTTGAGATATGGGCAAAAAACGTTCAAACCAATATCTCTAGAAAATGTGTACATTTATTCGGGATTTCTTTTATGCAAAAATTAAAACTAAATTTATGCTTACTGTTTTTGAAAACCATTTTCTCAAATATTATTTTATTAATTAGAAAATCACAATTTTGTGTTTTAGTATTGCAAATAATTACTAAAATATGTACGATATTACTCCTAAAACACCGTTAAGTATACTTTAGCCGTTCTTTAGAATTGAATAATATATAAAAAATATCTAAATAACGGCCAAAGTCAATTTACGTGTTTATAGTATCGTAATTGTGAATTGTGTAATAAACAAAACATAGCTTAATAACCGCAAAGGTACTGAACAATTTTATAATATTGTATCTGTTAAAATATTACCTAGAAAACATTTATAATACACACGTTATTGGATTGTGACCGTTTTTTAAGCTATGTAATGACCCTACATATTGAAGTAATTTGTATGCGTTCCTATTCTAAAACCCCGTTAAATGACGAATGCTCACTGTCGTCGTTAAGTCGTGGAAATATTAGCATTTTTTTTAAATAAAATCCCGTTGATTAGCATTATAGTACTAAGTTTATAGAGTTACTTATTGTTAAATGAATAAATCACACCTGTATCGTATATGTATTTATTTGCATTCAAAAATAATATTAAAAACGTAAAAAATACTGACAAATCAGTCTTCAGCTTTGTACAATTTTACGCGAAGGAGTAAAAACGAAAATTGTGTCAGTCTCAAATATTTGTTAGATGTAGGCGTAGATTACTAACCATTGTAAGGTAGGTATCAGGTGATCCATGTAAGGCCCAGTACCTAATAAAGACCACTTTTGAAAAAGCGCCCCCCGCGCTTTGATTGCCAGTTCAAAAAACCTAGTAAGGCTAAATGACCACACTAAAATCTATTAGTTCTCAGATTCCTACTAGTTTTTTATATGGGATTTGTGACTTCCTGAGTTTTACGATGGTAAAAGGTAACTCAACATGCTACTTACTAGGTTTAGAGGCATCGAAATCTGTAGTAATTATGCCGAATTTGGAGCAGTTGTCTCTGTAATCGGTGAGGACTTACTAGTTGGATACACATAAGATAAAAAACGAATTTACAGAAATGTGTTACCTACTTTAGCATCTGCCTTTAACATCTTTCGCATAAATATAAAGCTAAGTGTCATGCATTACGGAATCACTGCAGTACAATATGCGGAGATGATCAAAGGCTTCAAATTCATAATTTCGTTGAATTTGGGGACCAACTAAAGTTTGGTAGTTTCTTAAGTTACTTGGAGTTGGAACCATCAAAAAGGTGAATTAATGACTTCTTTGGTCTCGACTCCCTTAATCTGGACTTCTTTTCTTCTGAAAAATTTTCTCGGTAAGTAGGATATCCTAAACTTTCCTTCTAATGCATCAACCTAACTTTTTTTCAAATACCTCAACTTCTGACTATCCTTCTTCCTCCCTTGATCAATTCACTGATAGTGCCCTTAGAGAGGACGTAATGTTCATCTCGTCTAATGCCGTTGGAGTCGACAATCTGAGCCAAAACTCTAATTGACCTTATTGAGCATATCATCATATGTATTTCTTCTTATATTTTCCCGTCGCTTTAATAAGATACCGCTATTACTTATTCCTTTGCTAAAAAGTCCAATTCCTCCTTCTTCTTAGACTACCGCTCTATTTATTTCCATTTCTTCCTTTCCTCTCTAAAGTTCTTGAGTGTCTTTTGTACATCAACAGGTTACTGTTTTGAATAGACATGCGCTCACAAATCCATATAAACCAAACCCGATTACCCCACATGGCACAGCACTTCACCGCTCTTGTAAAAATTATTGCATATATACGTGCAAATATGGTATATCAGGGTGTTATCGTTCTTGGATTTCGGTAATGCTTTCAACACGAGTGACTTCGACATCTTACTAGGCATATTGCGTTCTCTTAATGTATCTCCTGTGATAGATATCTAGTTCCATAGTTATTAAGTCCCTACTTACTAGTTGACGCCCTCGTCAACAGCATATAAAGGTGGATTCCTCTTGATCTTCATTTTTCTTGCACAGAACGGCGCAGCGTGTTGTCTTCTGTTTTATTTCATAACTGTATAAACTCTAACAAATTATATTTTCTTCTTCTATCACTTTAAACATACCGTCAAGGCTCTTTTACTCATCTAACATAGACTATCTGCACCATGAACACGAACACTAATTTAGAAAGCATTTTGATTTGGACTTACACGGACACTTACGGTCTCAAGGTAAATCCACTGAAATTCAAGTTATAGTGATAGGTACATAAATCAAAGCGTTCTGCCAGAGTTGATTTTAATACTCTACTGGCCATTGTTTTTAACTGTACCTATTTAGATTCCCTTCTCTCTAGGTCTGCTAAATCTAAGCCTGTATTCTGAAAATCGTATAACGCATAAAAGAAATAACAATTATAAATTATTCCTTATTTCATTACTTATTTATGTAGTCTAAAAGATGTGTAGGAAAATACAAATTCTAAGATAGTTAAAATCTAATCTTAGTGTGCCTAAATCTTTAATATAAAGAGATATTTAACACTTACATTCGCATACCGGACATTTTTGACATAAACATGCATCCATTACTCACCAACGAAAACAGACAACTTACTGCGCGCGCCGCATTGAAAAACTGTCTGTCCTACGTAATAAAATTTAAGGGAATATGTTTTATACTTAGCGGGGTTTTAGCGTAGCATTGTTAGTTGGCCATGTTTAACTGTTGTATTATTATTCTTTTTCTCAAACATAATTACCCGTTAAGAAAACTAAATAGGTTTTAGTGGTGTATTTGTAATATGGATCGCAATAAAAGTCTTTTAAACACACAGTTAAAGAACGTTAGCCATGTTTAAGCGTAGTAACTGTTTTTTTATATAGTATTTATTGTAAAAAAGTGTACGTGATAAAACATAATAATAGGGCTAAATGGCTTTAATGGAAATTTATAAAGTTTTTCCAAGTAAATGTGTTTTAGCTTTGTATGTTGTAAAAGATTAATTAAAATAAACAACTGGCTAAGCGCTTTTATATTACTTATAGAAGAATAATGTGGGTTTGCGATTTTATAGTATCGAGAAGTATCAAATTATAATGCAGTTAGCGTGTTAGGTCGAGTCTGTATCTCCGTAACTACAAATGATAAAAATATGATTCCAAGACCAGTCGATAGAGAATTTTTTCCTGTCTTAGAATATTCATCCAAACGAAAACTGGTAATATGCAGCTTTGATAGGTTTTAGTGATAGGACGGCAGAGCTATAAAGCCAGCGCTGGTCTTCCCTAGGGCCCATTAGGTGATGCCATGAATAACTATCTAAACTTTTTTTTTAATACTACGTCGGTGGCAAACAAGCATACGGACCGCCTGATGGTAAGCAGTCTCCGTAGCCTATGTACGCCTGCAACTCCAGAGGAGTTACATGCGCGTTGCCGACCCTAAACCCGCCCCCCCTCGTTGAGCTCGTTGAACTGAATGTATTAAATTGATCGACGGTATGGTGGTGTTGATTTAAAAATAAATTCTTACTTAATTGACCCCTTAAAACCAATTCTCTGTAAAACATGTTTGACATTGACTGTTTTGTATAAGTATTAATATTTAAATTAAATGTGTCGATGTCTAGTCAAACGTCTCACTTTGTCGCTTACCATAAGGACGAGATTTGCTTGTATCTTTTATTCGAATAACCTGTCTGTGTTTTGCTTCGAAACGCCACAATACATGATTAAAAAAAATTTTTTTTTTTTTTTTTTCAATAGAATCTTTAAACGAATGTATCCATTCATGTCCACTTTAACTAACATCTTTGAATAGCGAACTTTTGAATCTGATGTTTTCATATACAATTTAAATACCGATTTTATTTTTTGACGACCAGTTTGGCCTAGTGGGTAGTGACCCTGCCTACGAAGCCGATGGTCCCGGGTTCAAATCCTGGTAAGGGCATTTATTCGTGTGATGAGCATGGATATTTGTTCCTGAGTCATGGGTGTTTTCTATGTAAGTATTTATAAATATTTATATATTATATATATCGTTGTCTAAGTACCCTCAACACAAGCCTTATTGAGCTTACTGTGGGACATAGTCGATTTGTGTAATAATGTCCTATAATATTTATTTATTTATGGGCAACCCTACGCATTGAACGAAAGTATGCGAAATAATATCGAACGCGTGATTATCGTAATAACACCTTGCTAATAACATAATAGACCACCTTGAGATAAGCAGATAGAGAACTGTGGATAATTGTACTGTAGGTCACTGGGTATGAGGCATATGGTCTTACATGATTAGGATGTACAAATTTCTATGCAGGAAGGTCTATTATGTATCTGCAGCTGACTGTAGGTACCTACAATTAAGTTGTAAGGTAGAAGTACTAGAGCTCGACGCTGCACTAGTACTCGACATGGGCACTTTATGTCAAAGTGACAAGGATTAAGTTCGAATGCAGAAAAATCTTCGTTGTTCAAATTTAACCTTTATTTCCATGAAATAAAGTGCCCATGTCGGTGACTACCACAAGCAGCGTCGTCGTCGTCGAGCACTAGTACTTCTACCTTATTCGTTTATAATGCAATAGCTAATGCAATGCAATGGCATTCTCTACTAGTCTACTCTACTCTACCATAGGGCCAAACAGAGATACATCATCTGAGGAAACTTTTAACTAGCTATCACGGTTCATGAGAAACAGCCTGGACAGATGGACAGACAGACGGACGGACAACGAAGTAATAAATATGGTTCAGTTTTACCCTTTGGTTATGGAACCCTAAAAATGGATGATTATCATAATATCGCCCTTAATCAATACACCTTTTGATCAAACTTTAAACAGGTAACTTGCTCTCATTATGCTCAGAAGAATTAGTCTAAATACCAAACGCAACATGAATGAACTTTGTTAACCTGTAATTTAGCCGTTGTGACAGGTGCGCTGGCGCATCGAAAGGGGAAATAGGGGTTGCAAATATCAAGGACGAAGATGCACCTGTGGGGTAGGGAGTAATGGGGGAGGGGAGTGAAACAGATGGTTTGTAAAAAAGGGTAGTAATAATTTGAAATAGTCATTACTGTTTCATGAAAGTAAAGCGGATACTCGAATAGGTAGGAGTGGGATCGACACGAGGTGCGAATTACCTTTTCGCACGTGTCTTGCACAACGTTTTACAGTACATTGGGCCTCTAAATTTTCGACTAACGCACGTATAATTGTATTGTGATAGTTACCGCACTAGGTCGGTAAAGTAGCACCATATAATGTAATGTAATAGTACAGTCAGCGTCAAATTCTTCGTAGCAGTCAAAGTGCCCAAATAGTTCGGTACACCATACTAAATATACATATGGTGTACCGAATTATTTGGCTACTTTGGATGCTACAAAGTATTTGACGCTGACTGTACATTTCGATGCTAGTGCGGAAAGTATGTCATTATTGCACGAGTACCGAGATATCTTGTAAGGCAAGACTCGGGATGAGTGAAGAATGACATTTCCGCATATGTATCGAACGACGCTTTTTAATACAGTTGCGGAAAAATAAGAAAAACAATAAGTACTTTTTTATGCATGTCCTATAAGACAGAAACAATTGTAAATATAAAATATTATACTATTATTACCTAAGTATTGTTATTTACGATAATTTTGTGTATCGTATATTTAAATTGTATGAAAACAATATCGAATGTTGCCTTTGGAAACTTAAAACATCCTTGCAGTAAGAAAAAACGCCTCTGATATGACGGGCGTTTCGGCAGCTATTCCGTTCCATTCAGACAACTTATTAAGAACGGTTTTTCAATATTCAATATAAAAAAATAAGCGTGTTATAATGATGAAGAGATATATAAGTAATAAAATATGAAATATGCTTATATTTATTATTTTTACATGAACAGTAGGTTTTTATGTTGCTTACGACTTTTAAAGGAAACTAACATTAACACTCATCAATAAGTAGTTATGAATTGGAACAAGTGGAAAACTAAAAAGCACTAGTTCACGAAATCCAACTTTCCCCACGCTAAACAGCTACCTAAAGTAGCACTTTTTGGGCAACTGTATTAAAAAATACCTTACGCCTCGCCTTAATTCAAGTGCCCATTCCTTTGTTGCAAAACATTCAACTAAGAGTTTTAAGACCAATCTTTGCAATTATTTTCTATCGAGCCGATTTCGTTCAATCATGTATCGAGTACAACCACGGTTTTTGAAATTAATATGAACATATATTTTTCTTACGTTTCTAAAACAAATAGTCTTTCTTAAAAAACTGTTTAAGTAACATCAATTTCAAGGACATTGGGTGTTGACAGCCTCTTAAGGATTTAATTTTAAATAGCCAACCTCACCCATAAAGAGATCAAATCAACAAAGTATTAATCACTTATGCGATTGGTCAGTTCGACCTTCGCACACTTCCACGGCTCGTAATTCGTATAATTACACGTGTAATAATGGTTTAGGGTCGTGGATCATTAATCTTAAATGATTAGGCAGGTATAAAACCTTTGTTTGGTGGAAGTGCACTGGTTTTATTTTTAGTTTCTCTGCATCACTCTCCGTTTTCAAGCACACAGCATCTGTAATGTAGACTAAATCGACCGGGATATAAACCATGATTACCTTTGTTTTTGAGCTCCCGATATTTCGACGCAGTTATAGGTAAAAAACTTAAGTAAGTCACCTGTTGTATGTAGTTGTGACGTGTTCGAATAGACATTTGTTTTGTTTGTGTGTGTCTTTTAAACATGTATTGTCTATTCGAACACGTCACAACTACATACAACAGGTGACTTACTTAAGTTTTTTACCTATACATGCATATTTTTTTCGCGGGTAACTGGAGATAGCGGGTGGGTGTTACTTGTGAACAAGATGCATGTAACTGCGTCGAAATATCGGGAACTCAAAAACAAAATATAAAAGCAAATCACGGGCGATTTAAGTCTAGTGAAACTAACCGTGAATCTTTCAAAACTGTTATCTGTAATTAATCACGAATACATATTTTAACATATATAGCCTCCTTGAGTATTTAATAAAAGTAACTGATGAATCTCCAATATGACTTGGAACTCCGGTAGCCGTTCAAGAAGTGTAGCGTTCTTAGGGTAGATGTCGCTAGGGCCCGCTAGACCCATATGGCGGGAAAAATTGCTGGCTATGGAGCGCTGGAGTATTTATCGTTCCAGAGGCAGTGAGTTTAAGTCTCACCCAAGGCAGTAATTTTTCCACTATTTTTATGGAGGATAGGCAGGCGACCACGATCTCACCTGATGGTAAGTGATGATGTGGTCTACGGTGGAGTGCTTACCTATGAGATACCTATTTACTCTAGCCTTGAAGAGATCCACTCTTAATTCTAAGCTTAATAGTGTCGTTCGCAAAGGTTTCTGCTTGTTAAAAATAATTTAATAAAAGGAATAAGGAAACGAAGAAGAAATTGTCTTTTTTTATGTATTTCTAATTCCCGTTTCATTTGCCTCAAATATACAGTCGATAACGTATTGCTCGATAGCGTATGTCAAAAATGTGACTCATGGTACCGATTTCTATAGGCAACACTACAAACGTTACTCGCTTGCGAGCTAGGTGAAATACCTATCGAAAAGTAATCGCTAGCGTTGATTTCATACTGCCGATCTTTAGTTCTATGAGTGACCGCCGACGGCGCTGTACTATTCTCCATACAAATCATTTACGCAGACGCTAGCGAGTATCGTAGATGTAAACTCATGGTAATGCTACTGGTCACCTCTAGGCTGTAGGTATATTTTCTCAAAATAAAAGTTCACCCATCCGCATGCGCGCGGCCGCTTTATGGATCCATTCGTTCATATTTTTCTTCTGCTGTCAAATGTTACTGTAAATTTATTCGATAGCGTAACGTGACGTACGCGTTTGCGTTAAGTCTCAATTTGTATGGCATTTTGAGTTTCCAAAACGTCCCTCTTGGCGCGCTGTGTCTAAATCCCATACAAAATGAGACTTAACGCAAAACGCGTACGTCACGTTACGCTATCGAATAAATGTACACTCGGCGTTCAGTTCGCTTCTTAGTTTAAGTTATTTTAACTGTTTTTTTTTTTCATACTACGTCGGTGGCAAACAAGCATACGGCCCGCCTGATGGTAAGCAGTATCCGTAGCCTATGTACGCCTGCAACTCCAGAGGAGTTACATGCGCGTTGCCGACCCTAACCCCCTCCCACCCCTCGTTGAGCTCTGGCAACCTTACTCACCGGCAGGAACACAACACTATGAGTAGGGTCTAGTGTGTGTGGGTGTGGGTTTCTTAATAATTTGCTTGGTGAATTGTAAAAATTATCGAGTTTATGCAAACTTCCGTCCTACTTAACACACATAATTCCCAATCAATTTTAACTACAAACTTACAAATACCGTTACAAAAACACTACTAACCAACAATGGAACCAATTTTGTATCGTACAAACCGTGTGCATGATTTTGCCGACCAACAAAATTAAGTTGGTAAACTATAATGATTTACTTAAACGAAGCCATAACGTAATCAAATTATTTGTATGTAATAGTTCACTCGTGAAAAGTGCAATTTGCGATACAAGATTATTATTTACATTGCGTCATATGAGTTATTTATTGTTGTAGAGTAACAGCGGCCATTTGTTGTTTAATGGGGCCCACTGATTACCAGCGGTGGCAGCATGGTTCCATTGTTATCACCTATCACTATGCCCGTCACTTTCGCACTTACATACTTGTTAGAACGTGACAGGCATGGTGACAAATGATAAAGAGCCGACCATCTTAGCCCTACAGTTCGCCGGTCAATATCGTTTTGTTTGTACGTCGTGTGTTTTGTGTGTGTACTATCGTGTTGTTGTTTTTTTAATACTACTTCGGTGGCAAACAAGCATACGGCCCGCCTGATGGTAAGCAGTCTCCTTAGCCTATGGACGCCTGCAACTCCAGAGTTGTTGCATGCGCGTTGCCGAACCTAACCATCCGCATCATCGTTGAGCTCTGGCAACCTTACCGGCAGGAACACAGCACCATGAGTGTGGTCTAGCGTTATTTGGCTGCGGTTTTCTGTAAGGTGGAGGTACTCCCCCAGTCGGGCTCTGCTAGTTCTGGAATGACATCCGCTGTGCTGTGCCCTACCACACAAAGCGAGATGACAATCACAGTGCCCATATCTCTCTTTTGGACGTAGCTTAAGGACTTACCCGAGTCCCAAATACACATATACCTCAGTTACCTCAACACATATACCTAGCTTGTCAGTTATTCGCGATCGTCAGCTTTTGAGAATAACTGACAGGCCGACATCGTCCGGCGAACGGGTAATCAGTGGCCCCCTTTAGTTATCTAGACTAGTACGTCTACCATGAGTTGGCATTTGACATTTACGCTAACGACTGCGTGAACTCGATCGCAATTTTAAGCTCAGGAGTGAAGTGGGTCAAATTTTGCTTCCAAGATTTGACCCACACTAAGTAACTTACATACTAACAGGGCAAGTTAAATAAAAGCTTGTAAAAATCAGAGGCTTCTTTGTTTAGGTACCGACAGCAGTACAACACGTGCTTGTTGTGTATACACGCCGGCCATAACTGTTTGGTCCAATATTTGCCTAACGGTGGCCTGCAGTGCAGCACAATGGTTAAGTAACTGTGACCGCGGCTGGCAAAACCTTTTTCGCTTGCCATAAGAACGCCTTGTCAGGTTATTCGTATAGATACAAGCAAATCTGGTCCTTATGGCAAGCGACAAAGTGGGAGGTTTTGCCGGCCGCGGTCACAACTATTGGTACACCTGTAACCTCAGATGAGGATATAATGGTCGTGTTCTTAGAGAATACAAATAGTGAAGTAACATTAGACATATGTATGTCGTATATGCGTAGTTTTTTTTTTTACCGAATTTTGCGGGGAGGTATGCATGTATATGCTAAGGTTGCTCACACATGCAAAAAAGATCTGTGCCTAAACATGAGAGACACATGCCGGGGCTCGGAACCGGTTTATTTTTAAATCCCGAAATAGCCCAATATTTTTATTTATTTTATACTCTTTACGTAGGACTGGATCATGTATTTAGATAATAACTTCGCATTATTAAATAGTCCTATTAAAAATGAAATAATAAACCAAAGAACGAAAAAGAACGTAATAATACCGGTATTTTTTGTATGAAGAAAAAACCGGTTCCGAGAGGCCGGGAAACAAAGGGTTGCAGGCCAAGTAGATATAGACGGATAGGGATACGCGGCCGGCAACCCAATTCTCACCGAGATTTGTAAAGTGCTTTTCACAATCTCGCAATGAAAAAAGTTGTAATCAATTTGTTTATTCGTAGGTTTACACAGCTAAAAACAAATTACGAATCTACTTCTATTTGATGGTTCACTGTGTCACAATTTGACAAAAAAAGGTCGCTTTACAGGCCTAGGTGTGTAAAGTCCGTGCAATTTTATTTAAACATAGTGTTAAGTATGTTCGTCATGTTTATTTTGTTTATTTCCTTTTTAGGGTTCAATGGCAAAAAACGGAACCCTTATAGATTCGTCATGTCCGTCTGTCTGTCCGATTATGTCACCGCCACTTTTTTCCGAAACTATAAGAGCTATACTGTTCAAACTTGGTAAGTAGATGTATTCTATGAACCGCATTAGGATTTTTACACAAAAATAGAAAAAAAAACAATAAATTTTGGGGGTTCCCCATACTTAGAACTGAAACTCAAAAAATCTTTTTTCATCAAACCCATACGTGTGGGGTATCTATGGATAGGTCTTTAAAAATGATATTGAGGTTTCTAATATCATTTTTTTCTAAACTGAATAGTTTGCGCGAGAGACACTTCCAAAGTGGTAAAATGTGTCCCCCCCCCCCCCCCGTAACTTCTAAAATAACGGAATGAAAAATCAAAAAAAAATATATGATATACATTGCCATGCAAACTACCACCGAAAATTGGTTTGAACGAGATCTAGTGAGTAGTTTTTTTTTTAATACGTCATAAAATAAAAAAATAATTTTTTTTCGTCGTGTGGGGTATCTATGGATAGGTCTTCAAAAATGATATTTACGTTTCTAACATCATTTTTTTCTAAACTGAATAGTTTGCGCGAGAGACGCTTCCAAAGTGAAAAAATTTGTTCCCCCCCCCTGTAACTTCTAAAATAATAGAATGAAAAATCTAAAAAAAATATATGATATACATTATCATGCAAACTTCCACCGAAAATTGGTTTGAACGAGATCTAGGAAGTAGTTTTTTTTTAATACGTCATAAATGTACGGAACCCTTCATGGGCGAGTCCGACTCGCACTTGGCCGCTTTTTTTTCTGTTACCTTCCGTGATTATTTCGCACTCGATGGTCTCATCGGAAGATCAGCGCTGGAGTCGCCAGCAACATGCTGAGATGAGGCCATTTCGTGACACTTTACTCTCACTATGTTCTCTTTTATGTCTGTCTATTACTGTTTGTGTGTTTATGAATAAAACAAATTCTATTCTATTCTATTCTAAAGCTTTATGAAATTCCTTTACATATCATCTTCACTCATTGCAATTTGAAGTAAGTCATGTCAACATTACTTACATTGCAAGTTTGAGAATTTGGACCCGGGTATGTCCTTAAACTACGTCCAAAAGAGAGGTATGGGCAATGTGAATGTCATCTCGCCTTGTGTGGTAGGGCACAGCACAGCAGATGTCATTCCAGATCTAGAGCAGAGCCCAACTGGGGAAGTACCTCCACCTTACAGAAAACCGCAGCCAAATAACACTTGACCCTACTCATAGTGTTGTGTTCCTGCCGGTGAGTAAGGTTGCCAGAGCTCAACGAGGGGGGTGGGGTTAGGGTCGGCAACGCGCATGTAACTCCTCTGGAGTTGCAGGTGTACATAGGCTACGGAGACTGCTTACCATCAGGCAGGCCGTATGCTTGTTTGCCACCGACGTAGTATAAAAAAAAAAGGATATTTCATAACTTGTACACAATCCCAATAACGAACATGACAGGAAACAGTAGTTTATCTTGTCCTATTATTCCGATTGCAACTTTTTCGACATCCATTGTATTATCCAGCTAATAATGGATCGAACAATGTCATTCCAAACACCTTACAAGCACTCATTTACCCATAATTTTGTTCGAACTAGAATGGTAGTAAGTAAAAACAGAGACCAATTAAAAATATAGACTATCAGGCGAATTCGAACGTGTATCGAAAATGTTATCTGTCATTCACGCGGGCATCTCGCTCGCACTAATACAAGTACGGACAGGTACGAGCGAAATGGAAGCGTGACGTAGTCATCTAACAAAAAATACGACTAAGTTTTCAAAAAAATAATGCTATGTACTTAAATTATTTCACGAATTTTTGTTCTCATTATACTTAGTACTTATGTAAATTAACTAACCTAGTCTTTTTAAGTTTTTTTTTTATTTTTTAAGTTTTACTAATACTTATATGGACACATGTCTGAAATAAACAATTTTTTTTTATTTTATTAAAGACGTATTTTCGTGTGGAAATAAGCATATCGTTTACTTGTCGTTGGTATAAATTAATCTCTTTTGAAACTTATACTACCTTTTTGAATTTCGAGTCATCATTTCTCCATAGTTTACTCAAGTAGAAAAGCAGTAAGTATCTATGCAATTCCTAAACAAATACAACCTTTTAAGTTTAAGCGCCAGTATAGCCTCGTAAGGCCCAAGGTCCTACCTATAGGACTTATTCAGTTCGATGAAATTTAAATCATATTCAATTGGAACAGAGTTGCATTTGGTTAGTTTCATTCAATTTTCAAACAAAATAAAATCAACTGTATTCCCTGCACTATAGGTTCAAATTCTAGTGGCAAATTTAGGATTTTTCATTTCTATGGCTGGGCCTTAGGAGGATAAAAGAAGGCGTTGCAAAAACTCGCACGCTCTAGATTGAGGCTGGATATCATTCTTACAAGTGAGTTCCTATTATTATGGCCATGAGTTTGGAATTCTACCGGACTGTTGCTTTGAAGTCTTGCTCTAACTGAAGCCAAAGATACATTGATTAAGTCCTCCTACTCCGCGCGTCGGTATCCTCATTACTGTTAGTCGTGAAGTCCCAGTGGACAACTTTCTTTGGACGGTATCTCCCGATCTGTTTCGCTTTTATTAATTGAGTGTGTAAATCTAAGACAATTTCATGCTTCGAATTTGACAGGTAAACAAGATGGCGCTGTACAGCTCCATACATTGTGCGGAAACTCTCACTGTCAAAACTTGACGTTTGACAATTCAGTGACCTTGAAATTACGGAAGGTGGAGATAAGGAACGAGATCTCCATGTACCAAAAAGTGTCATCAAAAAACTTTAAATAGGTGGCGCTACAGATGGGCCAAAATAGCGACCGAATGGGCACCACAGATCACCCGAGGCAGAGGAAGGCCAAAAAGGCGAGACGACCTGGACTCATTTCGTAGCGACTGGCGGGAGCATGCACAAAGCCGTGACGAGTGGCGGAAAACAGGGGAGGCCTTTGCCCAGCAGTGGGACACAATATAGGCTATATAAAAAAAAAAAAAAAAGGTGGCGCTACAATACCTAGAGTACTGGAACAAAAAAAATAAAATCATAGACAGCGCAATTCACTCCGTCAATAACGCCTAGATTCTTAGTTACTCTAGCGCTACTCTGGAGAGATTTGGAACTATTATTTATAGCTGACAGCGGGACACGTTTGCAACAGTTCTACCATAAGAGATGCCATGCCACTCCTCTTAATTCCACACTCCATACTTGAAATATATGGCGCAGTACAGCGCCATCTGTTTTGGATGTCAAACGAAGGGGCTTGTTTTGCTAAAATACATAGACTCCAATGGGATAGCGACAAAATTGGTTCGTCCCGTCGACTCACAGTTTAGACAGATAGCAGCTACGGTTCGGCAAATAGATATTGTATTACTTGTAAATGAGTGTCTTTGACAGTTATCTCTTTGAGTGATAAACAACCTGACGCTTCAACTGACTCCTATAAGGATGACTCACGCTAGACCGGCCCGTGCCCGGGTCGAGGCGTCCGGACACATCATTTTCTATGACGACTGATCGGCGATCACGTGGTGCTTTCCATAGGAAACGAAGCGCCGAAAGCTCCGGCCCGCTCCAGCGTGAAAGAATTAAAAGCCTGGAAACTCTTTTGAAGAGTCCCATGTTTCTGGCTATCGGTGTTGTGGTTGCATTTCACTTGCATTATCCCAATTGTCACTTCAATCGGGACATATCCAGAGCCCATATGGAGACGTGTGGCCACCCTAACCAGAGCGCCACGCGCTGCCGAGCGCATCGTGGCGCAACCGTGAAGTAAGAGTCATCCATCATGTATAATGTGATGATTAGCTTCGGACATAACGTCGTGAGGCTTACGTAGACTTACGTTCCGATGTCAAAATGATGTATTTTGTTATCATTCGGCCATGCGTCTTGCTCGCGCCAATACAATGTACAAACAAGGAGCGAAATGGACGCGCGAATGACATCATTTTGATATCGTAATGCGAGTTCTAATTGGCCTCTGTCTCGATTTACTCAAAACTCTCTTGTACACGCGTTTATTGCTCCCGAGAATGAAAGCAAGGCATGCAATGCTATTTAAAATATTGACAGAAAACCAATTAATTTAAAAAATAGTCTTAATTGTCACATAATAACGCAATTGAAACTTTAAAAAGAGACAAAGTTCCAATCGATTGGATGGCATTGCAATCGCATTATCTGATAATTAAGAAAATCAATTGATAAAATTTTGTTTTTACTGATACTAAATATAACAAAACCGTCTATTACTGGCCCACCGTCCAATAACTGACCACCTGAACTAAAATGGCTAAAATAAAAATTATTTTTATTTATTCGCATTTCACACAATTCAAGTAAACTAAATAACATTAGTTATAAAAAATTACTTACTTAAATTGTGTAAATGTTTAACATAAACCTTTTTAGTATAAAGTGGCCAGTTATTGGACGGCGGCCAGTATAGACGGGTTATCCTGTATTAGTTTTAGTAATATGCCCAATTGTGGAACTCATAGAACTGCATCCATAACTTATACCATTCCCAGTAATTCCGATGTAACTCTTTCTAAAAAGGGCTTATGCGACTATTATTTACGTGGCGCTTACGACCTTCTTCCGTCGGTTGAAACCAGCGCATACGTATCGGAGCGTGTTAGAATGCACAAGCTTCCGCCAACTCCCACTTTAGCCAACATGCTCGTAAGTGGTTATGTGTTTGTGATTAATTGAACTCGTTTGAGCTTTGCTTATAATTTGTGACTCGCCACAGTTGGTCACGATTGTGTGATTAAGGCTCAGAAACCGGTTAAATTTCCAAACCGTTATCATGTACGTACGTAATTTGACAAAAAGTGTTGTCATAAAAACCGGCTTAACAATAAAACCGGTTTTTCGAGCGAAACCGAAATTAAAAGGTTTTGCGCTAAAAACCTTTTAATTTCGGTTTCGCTCAAAAAAACCGGTTTTATTGTTAAACCGGTTTTTATGACAACACTTTTGGCCAAATTAACTGGTTCAGAACAATAAAAACCGGTTTCCTCCTATGTCGGTGTCTATATTTACGTGGCACGTTTACCAGACCGACCGGCCGTTGCGTTGCGTCTCTCTTCGAATAAACCGGTTTTTTTCAGGTTACGATAAAGGTCTTAAAACATTCGCGTTCTTAATAAAAGTTCGGAGGAAAACCGAAATAAACCGGTATTTTAAAAACCAGTTCCGAGCCTTGTGTGTTTCCTACAATTTTAATTGAATACCTACCTACCATAGATTTCATTTATTTACACAAATAATTTATAATTTATCTAGATACGCGGTAGCATGTCCCGCCAAGTTCAAAGAAAAACGAACTGGCGACGCAACCGTGTGAATATTACACGAACCATTCTGAGTTACTTTTAACCCCTTCACAACTTGTAACCTATTTATCCTGCACATATTTGATGATATTTGGCACATTTATTCAAACCCTAAGGGTTTTTAAACCCTTGTCTACTAGTAGAATACAAAATTTCGTAAATATAGCTCAAACAGTTATTGATAAATTAACGTTTAATAACCGGCATTTTTGTGACTGACTGACTTATAGATCAAAAACCGAACACACTTCCAGATGACCTAGAAACTTGATATTTGGCATCAAGGTAGGCTATTAGATGTTCATAGAGGAAAAAATCTGAGAACTGAAAATTATTGATAATTAGTATCAACAAAGTAATTACAAAGTCAGGTCTGAAAATATTGGTGAATAATGGAGTAATTCTACAAATAACAATGTATTCATAAGGGATTCAATAATTCCTGTACAAAAAGTACTGATATCCCATCAAAAACATAAATCGGAAATGAAATGAGAGGCAAGTTCAATATGAAGTACAAGTATATGCGTTGTTGTTGACTTCGTCGACAACATAATTGAGATCATGGGTGCCAAGTTCTTTGTAGAAGATAATTTAAACAATGCATTTATTTTACTTGGGATGTAATTCAAGTTCAAGATTAGACTTGGCTAGTTTTTACCTACATGTTTTATTATATTAGCCTCAAGCTTACTGTTCCTTGTCATAGTTGTGGTTTTTTCTCTAACTCCTTTACCGTTCAGGCGATCCGGCTTTGGAATGATCTCCCACTCAACATCAGACAGGCTCAAACCAAGCTCTCGTTTAAGCGCATGTTACGCAAGCACTTTTTCGACAAGCTCTCTGGTTAATTGTCCATCGTAGTCATAGTATTTTTTGCACTGGGTACATAAATTAATATATATGTATGTATATTTAATTATAGTATATTTATCTATCAGTTAGTATATCGCTATTTTGCTTGTTTTAAGTTACTTATTCTGTTTTTTTTTATTTAATGCCTGCACGTACTACTGTTTCTGTTTAGCCTGATGGTTGACTGGTAGAGAATGCCTTTAGGCATTAAGATCGCCATTTGTACTTTATTTGTTATATTATGCAAAAAAGAGTAAATAAATTAATAAATATATTGGCTTAAAATATACTGCTTTTCACAAATTTAGTTTGTAAATAATAAAATAGGTTGGTAAAGTATCATAGTTTATCTAATTAATAATCTTGCTACCATATTACACGTATGTCAAAATAAACCTATGTTGTACAATATGGAATATCAGTTTTAAACACCTTAAAACGGCTAGCAAGACGAACCTTACCAGTTCAACACCCTTCCATGGTAAAGTTTCCGCAACTACCTTAAGCCCACATCTTTCCAATAACCCTCTGCTAAAAACAACTTTATGTTATCTCATTATGGTTTAAAATTTGGTGTGAAGGTGTTTGAAAGAAGGGCAAAGATGATTGCGGTTAGTGTACCGTCTTACACCTTGCGCAGTGGACCCAGACCGCATATTAGACGACGCAGCGATGTATGACAGACGGTACTGCACAGGTAATGAGGGACAATGAAACTTTAGAATTGACATATCTTAGTAAATAATATATTTATTTTAAACTTTCTTGTTCATATAAAGGTACAAATGGCGCACTTTGTGCCTCATGGCATTCTCTATAGGGCCAGGGCCAAACAGAAATGTCAAAGTGGGTGCAGTGAGAAGCGTTTAGAAGCAAACAAGTATTACAGAATACATAAATAACTATACTTAATTATCTAATAATGTAGATTAGAGACAACAAATATCTGTTCAGAGGATAGCCAAGATGACAATCGTCTATAAAAATCGCCAATCGAAAATTTTCGTAGTCACGTGACTTTTCCTAGCATCTGTACTCCCGATTCATTTTTTCTTTTCGTCTGACAATGGTTGATGTAAGATAGTCACTTTGGCTAGGCTCCCAGTTATTTAGTTAAACAACAAAAATATCGGTTAACGTTAACACATCACACGTTATTCCATATGCATTGTTTTTTCCATCATCTTCGCTAAAAATCATTTACAATATTCACATGCATCTAGGTCAACCCGAACCTTAGCTGAGAAAAACCTTAATAATCAAACAATGGTTATACATAATACAATACAATAATATGGCCGTGTCTGTTTTTCCGCCGCTCTACGCAAGAAAGCGAATCTCAATGGCCGAATGTACGCAACGTTCAGTGTATTTCGTGCTCTTGTACCTCTATGAGGTCCTCTGTCTGATCGGAATCGATTCCAAATTTAAATGCAAATATTTAGTTCGCGCGCGGAACGTTTGAAGAGATTCGAAATTTAAAATTTTCTATAAATAGTTTTTTTGTTTGTTTTAGTGTTGTGCCAGTGACACGGAAGTGTAATGAGATATTTTTTAATTTCGTAATTTGAGCAAACGATTTGTAGTGAAGTTTCTTGGAAAGTGATTGTACCGTTGACAGGTTGACGTACGATCAAATTACTCGTCTTGTTTGGAAGTTTGTCATGAGTATCATAAGCCTATAATTAGATGCATAAAGTTATAGATAATCCTCTTATGTTTGTGAGTATGGTAAATTAAGAATTATAAATAATAATAAGTTAATATATTATAACGGTCAAGAATAAAATGATTCAAGCCTCATCGCCTCTATAAAATTCTACATAAGAAAAAATACAAAATGATGATCTTATATATTATATATTTTTGCCATATAAAGGGCATTTAAAAGCATTTCCTTTAAAAGTACAACTTTTCTTAAATTTATAATTCAGGGATCGGAAACCGGTATTTTTTGTATGGGAACGAAAACGGTATTTTTTCGTTCTTTGTTAATTACTTCATTTCTAATTAGGCAATCTAATAATACGAAGTCGTTATCTGAAAACACAACTGAGTCCTACATTTAGAGTATAAAATAAACCGAAATATATGGTTATTTCGATGTTTTTGCAAAAAACCGGTTCCGATCCCTGGTATAATTTACTGTAATTTTTATGTTATTTCTACTCAGAAACACGAGCTCAGTCCATCACAATAAAGAAAAAAATTCCATATCTACAATTTTATTTTATAAATGTCTTATAAATAAATTTTATAAATTTTGCGTAGAAGTGACATATAAATCGCATTTAAGCAAAGTGGCATTTTTTACAGAAATGCCACTTTGCTTAAATAAATAAAAAAAAATAAAGAAATAGTATTAATTAATAGTTTATAAATAGCGTTAATTATGGTGTTTAGGTAGGACTTTGAAAGCTAATTCTGGAATATACCTACTTTTTATAGATATTTGATTGTTACTTCTTACTCTACAGCTAACAACAAGGAAAACTTGATACTATTTATATACAAAGTTAATCTCTTCTTGTTATATATGTTCATACAAGCTAAACAGGTACCTACCTTGTGTAGGCTCAGGTAGTACTGAAACTATAAAGTTATGGTAATAGTCTTCAATTTCATTAAAATAAGTAAACTATGACTTCATAGACTCATAAACATAAACAACGTAATACATATAATAATTTACACTTTAAATGTATTAATGCAAATAGCAAAGTTATGGATGCGTAAAGTAAGCCGCGTGAAGTAATAGTTACTATGGTAAAGCTAACATTGTATTTAGTTATGAAGAAATTAGAGGTATAAGTTTATTTGCATTGCTTTGCATTTATATACATGTAAATCTACTAGTCTAACATATTTAAAACAATTGGGGACAATCTTACACAAATCGACCAAGCATCAAACTGAGCAAAGCTTGTACTATGAGTATAGGTACCCGGTAGGCGACGATATACATAGGTGCGTATATAGATAAATACATAGAAAACACCCATGACTCAGGAACAAATATCTGTGTTCATCACACAAATAAATGCCCTTCCCGGGATCCGAACCCGGGACCATCGGCTTCACAGGCAGGGTCACTGCCCCCTAGGCCCAACCGTCGTCTAACTTAATTCAGAATCCTAAATCGTAAAAATGCTACCGCGTTTAATACGAGTCTGACTGCACTAAGTAGAAACCTTTTTTTTATCCTAGTTAGGGTCCCAATTATGACGACCACGCATCTTAATGTCTAAGTAAAGTCCTGAATAAGCTACTTGCCACTTATCTGACGAATAAAGTCATCATTTGCATTTCACAATCTTCAAATAAGCTTAACTGCTAAGTAATAAAGTGCTAAGTTTTGCAGGAAATTTTATCTGGCAGTTAATTTATTTGTTAATTAGCTATCTAATACTTTACTTGGACATTGTGAAACAGGCTCTTAATGAATAAAAAATTACAAAATGTTGCCTTGAATGGTAAATAATACAAACATTACGATCAAAAACCTCAACGAAGACCTTCTCTCATTGTAGGACCAGTGCAAAAATGATGACATTTCGCGCCTCTACGTTAGGCAATGTGTTTATTTATTCTGACGCAGAGATCGTAAAGTAAACGTAAAGCGACCGACTTGGGCATTAAGCGTTGACCATTTTTGTATAAAAATGTGGCGTATTGAAAATGTGTGCCATGTTTGAAACGAAAAGTGGGACAGTAATGACTATATTGCTTGCAGTTATTCCGGTAAGAACGAATAATCTTAATGCTGTTCTTTTTGGCAGCAATTTACGACCAGTGAGAGTTCTAATTCAAATCTACTTTCTTGGATGTTAGGTACCTATTAAAAAATTTAGATTTTATGGAATATGTTCAATTGACTGTTGATGTTCAATTGTCTTAACAATTCAGGTCAAAAAAGTGCAAAAAGAAGTTGCTTGTTCCTACCCTACATTGCGTAGGTAATAAACGGTTAAAACTTTAAAAAAATCTAAACGAAAATAACGAAGATGTTAATAATCCTTATTTGTACTCTTGTTAGATTAACCATCCATCCATCCACTGACACACTTACGAATATTTGCATTAAGCTTAGCCCCATGTTTTCGATCGATTATTTTTATTAAAATTGGCTTGTCATTGTCTTTGGTCATTTTCCCTCATTCTAAACTTGTCAAATACAGCCATAAGTCGTCGAACCTTAGTTTAGGCTGTCGAGCGGATTCACAGTCGACTAAACGCCAACAATGGAACAATTAAACCTACACCTATTTAATTAGTCGGCTGTACAAGAGTTTGCTAACTCCACGTTGGCACGTCATTATGAACGGTAAATAGTACCTATTTCTTAACGCAAACACTAGTTTATTTCAAAAAACTTCTTCATCTATCTATTATAACAAGGAATTAAGTGATAAATCTTTTTTATTTCTCATGCTTGTAAAATTGACATTTAAGTCGCGCGTAAGCGGCATAAAATTGCTTATTGTGCTCTAGATCATAAAGTAAAATCATCTTTTACGACCCTTATTAACTACATTTATAAATAATAATATAATACTACTATAGTTGTATTTTTCTAAGATAGTAATTAAGCGATCAATTTTGAATAATGAAGTTATTATTTCTCAATTTTGAATCAAAAAGAGTGAATTTTTTTTAGCATGTTAGCAAAAGTGATTATTATGAAGAACCATATAAAATGAATAGGTACTTACAATAAAAATAATAGTGCTAAGTTTGGTTTATGTTTTCTGACTAAATAAAGAGACTTATTACAACAATCTAAATAAGTAGATCTAAAAAAGGTAACTCGTACATTTTTTTTTAATTGTATTATATAATTTAATACTAGAACCAATTTATAGTGAAATTGTCTGTGGGAGCGAATCGCCAATTTAAAATGATTATCGAAAGACTTATCGCAATGGGAAAGAAAGCAAATTATTATTGTTTTCAATTTATTTTGTTATTACTAAAGAAAGTAGCTTCGAAAAGGAAAAGCGACACAAATACCGTCCAATATGAAAGGAACTACCTTTTTCAGAATAGCTTTTTTAATTGTATTGCAGCAAATATGGCTAATATGGATATTCCAAATGTTGATATTGGTCGTTTGAACCATAAAAACTTTCAAAGAACAACAACGTGCCGTGTGGGACAAAAAATAACAATAAGCGTTATTTTTTGCGTGGAGTAAATAAAATACCCATTTCCGTAGTAAGTAAATAAAGTAAAAGTGATTGATATTTAATTAACCACACAGTATAGTCAAATGGGGCAACTGACAGAAGGGATAACATTAGGCAAACGAAATAGTTCACATTTACATGAAGATGGTTGACGGCAGTCTTCAGAATTTGAAACAGATGGATTGTCAATGAAAATTGTGTAGCCACAGTAAATATACTGCCATTTTTGGACACATCATTAAAACTTTTAGAACGCCATTTGACTTTGATCCTCATTATATCACTGCTGTGTTAAATTTGTTAAATATCAAAAAGCGGCGCCATCTTACCGGGCATCAGCTAAACGTTGTGGCGCCATCGCTCGAAACGATGCCGCCATACCTTTGGCCTTTGATCTATTAGATGGCGCCACTTTTTGATATTTAACAAATTTAACACATATCTGTGAGACAGGCCTACATCCTGCTCCTTTGACTCCCTTCTCGTTTGACGACCTTCTCCGATTGGGTCGGAGCGGTGCCGAGACTCAACGAGAGGCTTTCGACGAGTGTGTACAGCTGGCTTGAGATTAGCTTATGTCTTAAGACACTTTAAATTCGACTACCTATACATATAAAAGGTTTGGACGAATATACATTTTCTTAATTATGTTCCGTAACGCTTAAAAAGTATATTCAAGGTGCATTCTAAAGACATTAACCGCTAAAATGATTAATTTCTAATGCCTTAAGTAAACATTATCTAAATATATCATTCTACACTAAGAACTGTGACTTTAAAAAAATGAGTCATCTTTACCTTTTAGGTCTTATTTTACCTTCATACATAAAATGAAGTAACTGCCATACATGTCCAGCATAAATTCGCCATTTTGCATATAACATAATAATTATGTCAGTGAACAGCAAAGCGTGGGTTTTTTATGGGACACCCGCTACCAAAACGTCATTGTTAGGTTCTTTATAGTGTACTAAACTGTGGAGTAGGTACCCTTAAACTGGAACAATGCAAAGTACAATAGAAAGCAATGATAAAGACAAATTACTAAATAAAAGTACATATAGTACAATTTCAACCTTTGCGATAAATAGATAAATATTATGTGTATAAAAGTAAGCTCTATAAGGCTTATGTTATAGCTACGACGTTACCTACATAAAGTAATAGATTGGTATTGATAAAAACAAAATACATAAAAACTCAGGAACAATAGTTGTAATGACATACATCCATACATATAATCACGCCTGTTTCCCGGAGGGGTAGGCAAATACCACGGATTTCCACTTGCTACGATACGATCCTGATATAACTCTTTCGCTTCCTTCACTTCATAACATTCCTCATACACATTATAATACTCATAATTGTAATGAACACACAAATAAATGCCCTTGCCAGGATCTGAACCCGGGATCTCTTGCTTTATAGTCAGGGTCAACACCGACTATTTAGTCTAGGATGCCGTTTAAGGCCGATGCGATGAGCAAGCGCCCTAATAAAGTATAATTCCCTACAGATCTAGCGCTTATATTTTTTTTTTATTATGATTAATTAGTAACACAATAAGATGGATTCTTAAAGTTCGAAGTCATTGAGGATATATCTTTATACTACCAAGACATTTAGTCTGAAGTAAACTATGAAGTACTGCCCATAGAAAATAGTACGGAACGCTCATTTGCTTATTGCATAAAAAATGTATGGCGTAGTACAAACAGCAACACTCTTAACAGTCCATCGGTGGACCTTATGCCATTTGTAATAAGTTTAAAGTGAAAAAAAAAACACTATTACTAATATAAACTAAGCACAGCGTAACACGAAGATACCCTTTCAACAATTAAATAGTACGAAAATATTATAATGTGGTTGTCTTGAGCCGAATATAATATTGAGACCAAAGCACATATTATCACCGCTGGCTTGGCCACCTCGAAAGGATGGGTGACGATCGGGCAGTCAAGAGGGCTTACTTAGGTCGACCAACTGGACGCCGTCCTGTTGTTGGTCATCCTAAATATCGTTGAGCGGATAGAGTGAAGGCAAATCTCTGTGAGCTCAGCGTCAACGAAAGCTGACGCGGACCAAGCAAAGTGGTGTGCTCTTTATTTGGAGGCCAAGACCCATTTCGGGTCATCGCGCCAGCCAAGTATGTAAGTAAGTAGTCAGTGTCACGCTCACGAGGTATTTTTGTAGGTTCCTATCTATCAATGTACGACTTAATCGTGACTTGATAGACACCCTCCATTGATAAACTTAATACATTCTACTGTTTTATATTTTCTGACAGCAATAGTAGGTATATCACGATATTAATTTTGTCAATTCCAATCAATGCAATGGCGAAACCTGCCGCTCGTCACCGAACCCAAAAAACCGTAACAATATACAGACACTTAAGGTCATGGACCACGAATAAAAAACCTCTGATAATCGTGATACTACTCTACAAACATAAATTTTACTACCACCATTACACATTTAAATCCTTAACTGCTTTAAAATAAGGTTTATTTTTAATTATTTCTGGGAAATCCCCGGCAAATGTAAGTCTGACAGTACCGTATGTAAATTGTAAGTCGAGTTGTCAGTCACTGGTGTAATAGTGTCAGGTTCCTCCTACGTTGACTTGCGATTAGGATTATGTTATGTCAAACGTATTTAAATCTGTTAAAATACATATTATGTCATCTTATTTGATTTCAACTTTGTTACTTGTTTCACAATATATGTTAGGTACTCCAAATGTGTTTCAAATATTTTCTGCCGAACGTATAAAAGATGTTTGTAAGGTTCCGTCGTAAACGAAACCCCTAGTAGTTTTTCCATGTCTGTCTATCTGTCTGTTTGCATGTCTGTCTGTCTGTCTGTCCGTCCATGGCTTAACTCGGTGATATCATTTTTGACACAGTGAATAGTGTCGGAAATAAATTATAACCGCTCTGAAAGTCCTTAACAATCTGTCTACCAAGAAAATCATGAAAGTAAAGACGTTCAATGTAAACTTCCGATGATCATCGGTTCAACCGCTTTAGAGTTCTAGAAAAAAAAAAACGGGGAAAAAAAAACAGAAATGCTTCGAAGATACATTTTGCTTTTTAATATAATGTCCATTTGTGACCGCGGCTGGCAAAACGTCGTGGCATGTTTTGCCTCCCGTGGTCACATTTTTTCAATAAAAACTTGCAGATTTTTTTTTTTTTTAGGACATTATTACACAATTTGACTAAGTCCCACAGTAAGCTCAATAAGGCTTGTGTTGAGGATACTTAGACAACGATATATATAATATATAAATATTTATAAATACTTAAATACATAGAAAACACCCATGACTCAGGAACAAATATCCATGCTCATCACACGAATAATTATGCCCTTACCAGGATTTGAACCCGGGACCATCGGCTTCGTAGGCAGGGTCACTACCCACTAGGCCAAACCGGTCGTAGATTATACTAATTGTATAAATAACAATACCTCAATTTGTAACACAGACGATAATTATATACTCAGTAAGAATTTATTTCAAGCAATTGATTAGGTTACTGTTAATTATTATTGACATTATAGTGGTGAAAATAAAATAATATGTATGTACAGTCGCCATCAGTTATATTGGAGCGGCCAAGGTGCTCACAAATATCTGAACACGCCTCTATTGTGAAGGCGTTAGAGTGCGTGTTCAGATATTTTTGAACACATCGGCAGACCCGATATATCTGATGGCGACTGTACTTCAGAAGGTAGGTTATGGAAATTGAAATTTGACCATCAATTTCATGGAGATTTTTGAGTATGTCCCATAATTTGACACATTATCATTTCAGACAACTTCATTCATTTGTAGTTTTACATGTATGTAAAATGTATAATTGTTGGTGCAATAAAGAATATTTACTTACTTACTTACTTAAAACTTTGCTTAGAATAATTTAACATTATTTTGCAAGTATATAACAAGTAAATATGATAAAGTTTATGCATTTAAATGATCCGTTTAGCAACAAAAGCATGGACTAATTTATGTGACAGCATTATGGTTGCGACAAACATAATCGCTTCGGATTACTAGACGGTATATTTTGACTTTAATGGGGCGAAATTTATATTGATAATAACGTAATATTAAAATATGGTTGTTTTGATATCCAATGCGTGTACCAAAATCCATTTAGGGCTAAGAAATTTATTGAAGCAAAAACTATACTTATTTTGTTTATCGACCAATAAGAAAGTTTTTCTTTAATAAATAAATACGAGTACTAAGCCCTATGGTAAGCTCAAGAAGGCTTGTGTTATGGGTACTCAGACAACGATATATATAATATACAAATACTTAAATACATAGAAACACCCATGACTAATTTAATTTATAATATAATATATAAATTGCCATTAATTTATTTAATTTAAAATTCAAAGATACCTGTCAGTGTTAAGGTGATAAGTTTATTAGATTAACCTTGGTTTAATCCATGTCACAATATAATTACTCAATCAAATTACAATAGAACAACAATAGGCAGCTTATATGCACGAAGAGCACACTTACTAGATGACCTATTTTCCCTTGTACTCGGCACAAAAGACTTATGAAACTATCTTACTGTGCCATATCAGTGTCTTACTAAATATTATGCTAAAGACTTAGCCTTATATAGGACATTTAATGGACGCCCTACGCAAAATACAACATGAACTTCCAAGAAACTTCAATACAAGTACCAATTTGGTTTAAACTGTTTAACGATCAAATAAAATAGGACTAATCGACTGGTTAAATTATTCTACACCTTTTTCGTCAAGTCAATCACGAAGGCAATTAGATTTAACAACGCTTAAAATTAAAGGAATGGAAGTAAAAAGAGCAAACGTTCAAGTAATCATCATTAGGACGGCAGTAACAATGTAATGGCCAGCAGGACCGTGCGGAGGGTGAAGCGTAAAGGAAAGGAATCTGGTAATGCAGCTCAGGACACCCTCCCCGCAATAGTTGTCACTCCCCCCGACATGAAGGTCAAGGCACCGGGCTCACGAGTCGACAAAACTGTCAAGAATAATGTCAACGAAGCTACATCATCAACAACTACAGTAATCAACAACAACATGGAAGAATTCAACGTCAACAAACTTATAGCGGAACTCTCTGAAAATTCCAGAGCGTCTAAGGGCGAGATAGAAAGCATACAGAGAAAATTACTCCAACAAGCCAACGAGATACTCAAAGTGAACGCTTTCGCCAACCCGGTCCCCGGACCACGAGTCATAGACAGCGCACAAAAATATTCAACTAATCAACCCGTTTATGGGAGAATACCGACAGTTATACCGAGAACTATGAATCAAGCAGATTTAGATTCGCGCCAAAACCTGAATCAAACTAACATGGCGGCGAAGGACACTAAGGACAATCAACTTAGCGATCAACTAGTCCCAGAGAAGCTACAAGAGGCTCCCGTGTTCCCGGGAACGATGTGTGGCAACCAGGGAAATATGCAAGGGGCCGGCGCGGCGGGAAGAGGCATTTTTTCCTACGAAACAGGTTCCACAGCGAGCCGCCTGCCCGCCAGTGCGCGCGCCGCTTCAACAAGAGGTGAATGTCTTATTCCGTTTGAATACCAATTCTTTTTTGATCGTACATTCTGTGTTTTTATCATCTGTCACATGTGTTTCGGCTGAGTCACTTTATTCGGTGAAGGTTTCGTTTTGGAGGTTTTAAGGATGTCTCCATAGTGTTAATGCGCGAAAGCTTGGAAAGCTCCGTATGTGGCGATGCCGATGTGATTGTAACCGTTACAACTTATCAAGAAGTTCATTGTTCTAGACAGGTATGTATTTTACTATTTTGTTACTTTTGACGAATTTGTATCCTCAGAAAGTTGAGGGTGAGAATAGTTTTCAAGGTCGACAACTTTGTCCCCCCATATTTAACATACTTGAGCCTTTCATACGCGAATAAACTGCCTTAAAGTAGATTTAAAGCAGATAATCTGGCCACTAATTAGTATTCATACTATGTTTAAAAGACATGTTAATGCAAATTAAGCTTAACAATTGCTTTTTCCCAGGAGAGCCATTAAATTTAACGAATCAAGAAATCTTGTTTCTCTATGCTATTAAACAGCGGACGACATGACTATTTCTTAACAATGCAAGGATTACATGGTATTGCCTAACGTTGTTTGCTCTGTCGATTGACACTAGTGAAGCAAATTGACAATTAAGTACGCATTCACAACGATTAAAAGGTAAGGTTTATTTGGCAACATATGGCGAACAAAACATCATCTTAATGCCAGTATAAAAACGTTAGCATTGATTGCTGGAGTCAGTCCAAGCTGACATTGCATCGTCTTGCCAAGCATCAAATTCCGATGCAAAGACGTTTATAATACTTCCACACTTTGTTGCTGCAAATGTTGTTGAATCTTAGACGGACTTTAACAAAGGAATTCAGTAAATTACTAATAAATTTTTAACTAGATATATACAAGTTACTAATGCTCAATAGTATTCATAGGTTATGTACCCGGCCAATCACTGAATCAACATTTTCTACATGTTACCCTTAATAAGGCAGACGGAGGTCAGAGATTACGTAATATTGAACTGCACCATTTTTACTGCGAGCCTTATGTCCCTAATGAGGGATTTTTAGGGTTCCGTGCCCAAAGGGTAAAACGGGACCCTATTACTAAGACTCCGCTGTCCATCCGTCTGTCACCAGTCTCTCATGAACCATGATAGTTAGACAGTTGAAAATTTCACAGATGTATTTCTGTTGCTGCTATAACAACAAATACTAAAAAGTACGACCTAGGTGGGCGAGTCCAACTCCCCCTTGTCCGGTTCATCATTATCGTGGTAAATATTTATGCCCCTTGCCTCATTAAATGAATTTGCGAGAAATCCCATGCTCGTTTACTCAAAGAGAAAATTTAACAAAAGGAAGGTCATCGACTCGACATTTGTCATACCAACATTAAAAACCATAATTCGTATTTCTAGATGGAGTTCTTAATTCCTAATCATTTTTAGGACAGGTAAAGCTATTTAAAAGGAGCCATGTTATATTTGACAATTCAAATTCTAAAACAGGTGCTTATTCGGCACGCACATCAACAAAAAACACAGGTTCTTACACCTGTCAAGATGACCCTTGCCGTCGAATTTAAAGACAAACAATTCTCGTCTTTCGGGGTATAACAATTAAGTTTTAATTTCAAGTTCAAGTCATTCAGGATTTCTTTGAACCTTCAATTGTTTTCGGTCATTGGAATACCTGAACGCAAATGCAGGACATTGGCGTTCAGGTATTTGTTATGATTGTAACAACTGTTAGACTCAATTGTTATATATATATAGTAAAGTTTATTTTTGCAATTTTATTGATGAATAGGTACTTATATGAAAAAATAAAGACTGTGGTATTTTACATTACTTATTTTATTTTTTATTTAATTGAATGCATAATCCGAACAAAAATCACAATTTTTACTAATAATTATACACAATTTTGTGTGAAGATATGTAGGACTTAATAGTCAATGGATGAAATAAAATTGGTAGATTAATTATCTAAACTAAATAATTATGTATTATCTTTTAATTTTGTTCTTTTGTATCTTAATTCGCAAAACCCAGATTAGTATGTCTAAATTCAAGTTTTGTCTATCGTAATGTTCGATAAGCACAGCTTGTTCTCTATTTTTTTTAGCTTAAGCTTAATTTTTCGAAATTCAAGTAGGTAATACATAATTTAATGTTTATAAAATATTCATATGTAAAGCAAATTAACTTGTCAAGTGAATGCGTCCTA
Organism: Cydia pomonella; assembly: GCF_033807575.1. Lineage (NCBI taxonomy): Eukaryota > Metazoa > Arthropoda > Insecta > Lepidoptera > Tortricidae > Cydia > Cydia pomonella. The sequence continues at coordinate 2,643,198 of NC_084717.1, read as the reverse complement.
ATAGTAGCATAATTTGGTACGATGTCAAAATCTATTGCATAAATATACCATAACAAACCTACTTCCGACGTATAATCGACCTACTACTTTGTTACGCCTCTCTCTTACAAACAAATAAGTCCTTATAACACCAAATCGCAAACTAAGCCACCAAACAGTTTGTCCGATGGTACATTAACTCGGTTACTGAGCGAATCGATGAATAAAATTGAATTAATCGATGATGCAACGGATTAATCCGGAAAACATGATTAATTAATCGTAAATCTGTTGCTCCGAAACGATCTAAAAGTAGAACAGTTATTGTGTAATTTTAATCAGCTATATTGCATAAATATTAAAAACAATAGGGAAAAGTCCCAATACAGTCTTAAAATGGCGGATATATTAAGAACTGACAAAAGCTCTTATCTCATTGTACCGTTTATGAGAAAATCAATCTTAATTCATACAAATAAAGCTGAAATTTGATGAACTCTTTTTGATATCTCATGGGTATTTAGAAGTTATGGGGAAGCATCTGTCAGGAAGCGATGTGGGCGATTTATATTGTTATTGTTTCTTTTATGCGTTCGATTAATATCCGTGAGAGGTACGTTATATCTCTATAATTGGTTACGTAATTTCTGAGAAAAATAAATTATCGGTGGTGAAATTAATGAGTTATTGTTAGGGTTTTCATAGTGTGCCATAAAATAACTTTTACAGTACATATGGTGCTACTTTATCACACTAGTGCGAAAATTAGCATATTACGTTACTATGTCGAACATTTAAAGGGCCATATGTACTGTAAAACGTTGTACGATACATGTGCGAATAGGTACTTCGCAACTCGTGTCGATTTAAAACACTTCGGTCGTGTTTTAATGTATAGCCACTCGTTTCGAATTTCCTATTTTTCGCACTTGTATCGTAATGTACTATTAAACAAGGTATGATAATTATATAAGAAAATGGTAAGTTTGAATATATAACTGAGTATAAATAATTGTTAACTTTGCCGTTTTACGGAAGAGATTTTGTGCCTGTGCTAAAGTTTTTGTTCCTTTAAGAAAATATTTTTTGCCTTTGGGGGCGTCCATAAATTACGTGAGGCGTTCAAGGGGGGGAGGGGGTTAAGCTTAATCTTACCAAATCTCACTCGGGGGGGAGGGGCGTTTTTAGCAAATATCACGTAATTTTTTTCTTAGTGGAAAAAAGTGTAAATTTGCGTGGAAGTAAAGTTGAATCGGAATAAAAAAAATTTTTAGAAAAAAATATCAAATTTCACAAAATAGTGTTGATGAATTAAAGTTTTGCTTATTTTTTATAATCCATCGCGATTACAGCCTGTACACAAATTTAAAAAATCTCACGTGAGATTAGGAGGGGGGGGGGCTTAAGAAAAATTCTCAAAAAAGCCTCACGTAATTTATGGACGCCCCCTTTCAAATATTCATTGTAGTAAGAATAGTTTTTATCTAACAGCAATGTATTGGATTTTAAATGGGTTTTAGGTACTCCCAACGTTTTTTAGATCATTTGTTATCTTGCCTTAATTTTTCTCTAAACTTTATCAGTATGATTAAATATACCTAAAGTGAAGGTAAAGTGATGTAGGTACCAGTGGCGGCGCGTCACAAATATTCGTAGGGAACCCGGAGCTAATTTAGCTTTCATTTTCTTCATGAACCAATTGTGACAGTAACGGACGGACTGACAACGGACTGAAATTAGACAAGCCGGTGGGAATCGAGTTCTTTGAACGATCCGCCACTGGTAGGTACGAGTATATAAGGTGCATTGGGACAAATAGAATTTGAAATAGAGGTGGATTGACAAAATAAACTTTGTAGCCACAGTAAACTGCCATCTTTAGACACATGATTAAAACTTTTAGAACGCCATTTGACTTTGATCCTTACTCTTTCACTGACATATGTGTTACATTTGTTGTTATCAAAAAGTGGCGCCATCTAGTAGAGCTTAAGCCAAACGTATAGCGCTATCGCTCGAAAAGATGCCGCCATACCTTTGGCTGAATATCAGATTTTAATGGCCACGCCACACTAGTATACAACTCTATGGCTGCTGCTTGACGCAATTGGTGCGACTGCGACGCCATTTTCCAAAACGCTGAATAGACGTCGACGCTCAAAAGACGCTAGTATGGTAACCTTTAAGTATGAAGCTTAAGAAGAAAAGGAATGACAGCGTCCACATACAGTCCTCATTTTCCTCTCCGGATATGTATTAATATTACAGAACATAATTTTACAAAATGTCCCTTCGTTATACATTTACAGAGTGTTTATTTAGCCACCTGCAATAATTTTCTGACTTACTCCCTTATTCATAAACGTCTACTAAAGTTGACGAGCCGCTAATCGTATGTCCCTTTCCGACGTATTCGTATGATGGATAGGGACTAACGATTATGAGCGGCTTGTCGACTTTAGTAGACGTTTATGAATAAGGGGGTTAATTAGGTCATACTGAGCAACTTTTACTATGGAACCAACCCCCAAAACGCTTAAAAAAATTTACTCTCCCATAGAAAATGTCAACGTCAGACAGCCAAAATGTATTTATTTATTTAAACTTTATTGCAAAATAAAAATAAGTACAAATGGCGGACTTAATGTGTGTACAACACGAAGCGCAACACAATATTTACAATAAATATTTAAAAAAACCGGCCAAGAGCATGTCGGGCCATGCTCAGAGTAGGGTACCGTAGTAAAGTATGGTAGATTGTTAACCAAGGGATGAACTGTGGGTGTACGTCTTTTTACTATGAAGGGGAAACTATTTGCGATAACTCAAAAATAGCTAAACTGATCATATCCGCTATAGTTTTCATTTAATGTCTTTCTTAAGCTCTACTTCCAAGATTTTTTTCATATTTTTTGGATCTATGGTTCAAAAGTTAGAGGGGGGGACACGTTTCTTTTTCTTTCGGAGCAATTATCTCCGAATATCTTCACTTTATCAAGAAATAATTGTTGAAGACCCCTATTAGTTTTGAAAGACCTTTTCAACGATATCCCACACTGTAGGGCTGAAGCAAAAAAAAAATGTTCACCCCCACTTTACGTGTAGGGGAGGTACCCTAAAAAAACTAAATTTTTAGATTTTATTGTACGACTTTGTCGGCTTTATTGATTTATATATCCATGCCAAATTTCAGCTTTCTAGCACTAAAGACCACGGAGCAAAGCCTCGGACAGACAGACAGTCAGACAGACAGACGGACATGGCGAAACTATAAGGGTTCCTAGTTGTCTACGGAACCCTAAAAAATTACACATCATTAAACACATCACATACAAATAGAAAAGTAAAGAAGTAACTTTACACAACGAATTTATAGAATATACATTAAAAGAATCGTAACGATAAATCTAAAAAAAAAATATGGAGAAGCGATTGTCCAGTATCGCCTAAAGGCGTCGGTATCTCATTGGAAGCTACAATGGGCATATCGACAACCGGTTACCGATAACACCAACGTGCTTCCGATTCCGTTGCTCTTTAGTTTTACAACTTCATTTAAACTAAGAGAGGTTTTTACCGGTTGTTTACAGTCATTGTATAATAATATACTCGTACATAAACGGAAGGCGTATTTTAATTTTCATCAATTTCTCGTAAACGGTATTATTGTATGCCAGCAACTGAGATGGAATGTACGTGCCTATGTCGAAAGGGCCATATGTTGGGCCGTTGTTCGATGCACGTGCGAATAGGTAATTCGCGACTCGTGTCGATGTAAAATACTTTCTTCAGTCGTGTTTTAATACATCGCCACATGTTGTGAATCTCCTACTTTTCGCACTTGTATAGTAATGTACTAAAATATTAATGATATGATATTTCATCACGTTAGGTTGGGATAGGGTAATTTCGAAAGCATAGTTACTGTGGCTACAATACGAGTAGAAAGTGCTTCTGGTTTGGTAGATATTACCTATCAATATACTTACAACATTCGAACGCGAAGTTACCCCAATGTACCTAATACCTATTTTAGGTGTCGGCTTACGTGAGTGAATAACTCGCGAACGAGAAGCGGCGCGGCGCGGGTGAATTCAATCCTTCGATACCTATGGAAGTGTCCTACGTGGGCGATCTCGTTGTGAACGCGAATGCCGTTGGGCCGCCGCGCCGCGCCGTGTGGCATCGCGAGTTATTCGCTCACGTAAGCCACTGCGTAAGCGCCACTTGCACCAATCACTAACGCGGGGTAACCGGTTAAATCTGAAGTTATCATAGTTACCAATACAATTGGCGCTGGGTTAACGGTTTAACCGGTTAACTCCGGGTTAGTTGGATGGTACAAGTGGCCCTAAGTATCAAATGAAATTACAACGCTTTTTCTGTAAAAAGCTCTGCAGCAGTCACTATCGTAAAAGCTACTACGTACGCCGATTCTTGGGATTATTTGCCAAGCGGACCCCGGATGATGTTTTCTTTTATATCGATTTCATCGTCACCTGGTTTTCTATTGGTTACCTTTTTACTTTATTATCAGATTATCTCTATGATAGCATATAAGTATTACTATTTCACTGAAATTACCATACAACATCACCGTTAAGAATTTCTTAATTTTTTTAAGTTTGATCTCAGGCCGCGTAGCCAACGTTACAATCGTTAAGGCTCCGTAGCGTAGCGTAGTCATCTCTCTCTATCACTCTTCTTTATTAGTGCTTTCGTTCGCCACGGAGCGTGAACGATAGGCACGTTGGCTACGCGAGCTTGTCATGAAATTTAGCTTACAATTTTTTTTAAGTAAGTCTAAGAAAAAGAAAAAGACGAAAGCTCTAAAATTATAACAAAGGAAAACATTTAAAATATAAAGAAACAAGTCAAGCTCAATAAAAGCGCGTATAAAAGCGCGGACATTAGTGATTTTGCAAAAAAAACATACTTTCAGAACATCCACATGACATTCACGGTCATAAACGAGTACAATTTATAGCAGGAAATGGCCACCGCAGGTTTCTCGGACAGACTTTGAATGGCGGCTGCATCCTTCTTTAGATTATGTTCTGATAGATTGACTTTAATATTTTAAATATACTGTTATTAAGTGCCAGTTGTCGGGTGTCAGACCGTCAACATCTCCAGCATCTCCTGAGGATGCCTCGTAGAGAGGCGAAACACGTGTCGAGTTTTGTACTTTTGGTGGTGGGTTGTTATATTTATTTGCGTAATTATTTTTGCGGTGGGAGCGCGGGAACATTAATTGCATGCAAATAAGCGCGGATTAGCAAAGTAATATTTCTTGTTTTAATTAGCATGGATTTCCTCAAAGTAACGCCTGATTCTATTAATTATTTCTATTAATTTTGATTCGTACTTTCTTTGTTCAGTAGCCTAAGAGGCAAAAATAGCTACCTAGTGAAATAACGGTACTTTTCCTATAAAATTCCATTTCGGAAGAAAACATTTTCCATCAAATCTTAACAAAACACTTTGATTTTCATGTCGATCGCTTCACCATAATATACGAGTATCATAGGTTTATAGACTTCGCTTTAAAAAAAAAATTGTATTACATATAAAAAAAAAATTGTTTCTTACTGCGCTAGTGCATTTCACATATTCGCAAAAACGGCCTAATTTACTAAGCCGCAAAGAGAAGCATGGTATTCAAAACTGAAATCAATTTGCCTAAAAAGCGAAACAGTCCCACATAATTTGCCTAAAAAGCGAAACAGACACACATAATTTCATTACAATTAAGATCTCGAAATTTCGTTACATTTGGTTAAGTTTTGGAAGAGGAAACAGTCGAGTACGAAACATCGTGTTTTGAGATTTTTACGCAGGATTTTTCGCCTAATCTGACGTTATCCCTTTCGCACTAGTTTTAGGAACCGCCTCCGTTAGCGAGACGGATATATTCACCTAAAATATTTAAATCTCAGCCCTCGTATACTCTTAAGCACTCATCGTTACTTTAAATTGGAGTTACTATGCGTTCTCACTGAAAACTCGCATCCACGCTCTCTCAACTCGCTACCAATTTTGTGTTGGCTGTAAGATTTTGCACAGATCTACAGTATTTTATGAATTGAAATACAATTTATTTAGCAAGCAATTTTTCTTAAGAGAAATGGGGACGGCCACTTTTCCATACAAACGTAGTCCCCATTTTCCTCTCTGGACATTGACATTATGGAAAATATTTTTACATAATTTGATGTACATACCTTAACCATAGCTATGCTTCTACGTTTGACTTTTTTCGAATTTTGATTATCATGAAAATTAGGATCGACAAACCGATTTTATACAAATTTTTAAATGCACCTAACTCTTATAATAATTAGAAATTCGAAGAAATCAAACGTAGGGACATAGCTGTGGTTGATTTGATATACAACAAATTATGTCAAAATATATTCAATTATGTTATTATTTGACGACCGATCTGGCCTAGTGGGTAGTGACCCTGCCTACGAAGCCGATGGTCCCGGGCTTAAATCCTGGTACGGGCATTTATTCGTGTGATAAGCATGGATATTTGTTCCTGAGTCATGGGTGTTTTCTATGTATTTAAGTATTTATAAATATTTATATATTATATATATCGTTGTCTAAGTACCCTCAACACAAGCCTTATTAAGCTTACTGTGGGACTTAGTCAATTTGTGTAATAATGTCAAATAATACAAATACAAATAATTTATTCATAACACCAAGTTACATGTCAGGCTTAGGTCTAGGAAATACATTAGGTTTATTGCATAATGTACAATAGGTACAGGTACATAAGTACATAACATAACAATGCCCTATAATATTTATTTATTTAATATTTAATATCCAGAGAGGAAAACGAGGACTATGTTTGTATGAAAAGGCGATGTCGCGCGGGTCGTCCACTTTCGTCTTAAGGTCAGAACGTTGTCGGCCTCCAAAGTGACCTATTTTACTCAATAGCTTTTAAATTTTTATCACACTCTGCTGGCAATTATATATTTTCCAGCCCTTCTGGTACCTAATGGTACCTTAAATGAAATACTAAAATTCTTGTAAAAACAAAGTTAAATTTTATTCAGACTAGCTTGCCTACATACGCGTTTAACTCCCATCATCATCATCTTCCTCGCGTTGTCCCGGCTTTTTGCCACGGCTTGGGAGCCTGAAGTCCGCTTGGCAACTAACCTACCTACCTAGGCACTCATTTTTCCAAAAGTCACTGCCATCTGACCTTCCAACCCCGAAGGGGAAACTTTTATTCAATCAATCAATCCACGAGATTAGTCCAAAACTCTTATTCAATCAATCAATCAATCCATGAGAATCATGAGATTAGTCCAGTTTCCTCACGGTATTTTCCTTCTCCGGAAAGCTGACTGGTAAATATCAAAAAATATATTTCGTACCTACATAAGTTTCGAAAAACTCATTGGTAGGAGCCGGGATTTGAACCCGCAGCCTCCGGATTGAAAGTTGCACGCTGTTAAGTGGCCCACTGAGCAATATTGGAGTCAAAACAATATTGGTAGCTGATTACCAGTTTGCCGGACGATATCGGCCTGTCAGTTATTCGCAAAAGCTAACAATCGCGAATAACTGACAGGCCGATATCGATATCGGCCGGCGAACTGGTAATCAGCTACCAATATTGTTTTGACTCCAATATTGCTCTAAATGTTTATTATCACACAAAAAACTCATAACACGTATTTTTTGCAGGTGCAGACGTACCGCCGTACAGGATGCCGCCGGCGCCGGACGCGGCGCTGCCCGGTGCTCCCGCGCCGGCCGCGCTCCATACACACTCCAATAAGTTTCCTGTGAGTATTTTATCTGTTTTTGGAATGGCAACATTTAGAACCTTAAAATTAGTAAGACAATCTTGGGAACCTTGAAGTCAACAATAAAACCAATGTGATTAACCTAGCCACCGCCACACGCTTCAATAATAATAAATATTCAATGGAAAACACGCTTTCATTTAAAAACGACATACTAACATAACATCAAACGTGGCATGAAAATTCAAGTAACAGAATTATTATTACCATCAAAATTCAACGGACGTTATTTTAACACCCAATAACTTCAAAATAATCTAAGAATCCCAAAAAAACCCCGGCTGCTCACCTAACGATCGACTCATCGAGAACCATTGGTTTCTCATTTCATTCACGTGCATGTATATGCATAGTAAATCGTTTGTCCTTCCGTCACATTTTATCTTTACTAGTACACGTCTGATCTCTGTATATTTATACTTGTTACTAGTCCAGGGATCAAGTTAAACTAGTGAATTCTTGAACAACTTTTTTAACAGGTAATCTGCGGTTACTGACTCTAGATAAAATTTATGTTTTAAGATTACCTTGGAACGTAGAAATGTGATAGTTGATGGGATTTTAGTAACCTGCCGTCCTATCTCTAAAACCGCTCAAAGCTGCATAATACCAGTTTTCATTTGGACAAATATTCTAAAAGAGAAAAGAATTCTCTATCGACTGGTCTTGGAATCATATTTTTATCTGTTGTAGTTACGGAGATACAGACTCGACCTAACACGCTAACTGCATTATAATTTGATACTTCTCAATACTATAAAATCGCAAACCTACATTATTCTTCTATAAGTAATATAAAAGCGCTTAGCCAGTTTTTTATTTTAATTAATCTTTTACGTTATACATAGCTAAAACACATTTACTTGGAAAAACGATTAATATGTTTTATCAAGTACAATTTTTTTTATTAAATACTACACAAAAAAACAGTTACTATGCTTAAACATGGTTAACGTTCTTTAACCGTTTGTGTAAAAGACTTTTATTGCGATTCATGTAACAAATACATCACTAAAACCTATTTAGTGTGCTTAACGGGTAATTATGTTTGAGAAAAAGAATAATAATACAACAGTTAAACACAGCCAACCAACAATGCCACGCTAAAACCCCGCTAAGTGTAAAACATATTCCCTTGAATTTTATTACGCAAGGCAGACAGTTTAACAATGCGCCGTGCGCTGTAAGTTGTCTTTTTTACTCGGTGACTGATGGATGCATGCTTATATAAAAAAAAAACCGAAAACCGAAAGTAAGTGCTACGATTTACATACAAAAATGGTGAACGATTAACCAATGATAATTCACATCGGTAGTGGACTTCTACGTAGCGAGAACATGGCCACTACGAAGACATGATCTAATTTAAAAAGCAACTATATACTTAATAGAGAGTTGCTGGAATTGCTTAAACATATTGAGTTGGTCTTCCAAAGGTCTAAGTAGCAAGTGTCAGCATAAACTAATATAGTAAGTAAGAGGGATTGAGCTAATGCAATCTTAGTGGCGTAATGTTTCGAACTATGCGGAGTGATGCTTTTATAAATATCAAAAAAAAATCCTTCTAAACTCGCTCATCTGAGGTATCCATGATAGAGAAACAGCGAGATTTAAGAGACCTGGGGAGAGTAGGAAATCTAAATAGGTACCGTTAAAAATAATGGCAGGTAGGGTACTAAAATCAGTCTTGGCAGAACACTTTGACCTAGGTACCTATCACTATAACTTAAATTTCAGTGGATTTACCTTGAGACCGTAACGTGATAGTCCAAATCAAAATTCTTTCTAAATTAGTGTTCATATGCATGGTGCAGATTGTCTATGGTAGATGAGTAAAAGAGCCTTGACAGTATGTTTAAAGTGGTAGAAGAAGGAAATATAACGTGTTAGAGTATATAAAGTAAGGAAATGAAACAGGAGACAACACGCTGCCCCGTCCTGTGCAGGCACAATGAAGATTAAGAGCAATCCACCTCTGTTGACGCCCTACTTAATAACTATGAAACTAGTTCACTGTCACAGGAGATACATTAAGAGAACGGAATATGCCTACTAAGATGTCGAAGTCACCCGTGTTGAAAGCATTACCGAAATCCAAGAATGATAACACCGTGATATACCATATCTGCAGTATTTTTACAAGAGCGATAATTGTACTGTGCCGAGTAGGATAACCGGGTTAATATAGGTTCGTGAGCGCATGTCTGTTCAAAACGGTAATCTGTTTATGTACAAAAGACACACAAGAACTTAAGAGAGGAAACAAATAAATGGAAATAAATAGAGCGGTAGTTTGAGAAGGAGAAGGAATTGGACTTTCTAACGGCATCTTACCAAAGCGACTGGAAAATATAAGAAGAATAGAGCTATCGAGGATACATATGATGATATGATCAATAAGGTCAATTAGAGGGAGGATCATGTTTTGGCTCGCATCGTCTTTTCCAACGGCCTTAGACGAGACGAACATTAAAAAAAGTTAAGTAGATGCATTAGAAGGGAAGTTTTAGATTTTTCTACTTAACGAGAAAAAAATCAGAAGAAAAGAAGTGCAGATTAATGCAGTCGAAATCAAAAAAGGTATTAATTGAGCTTTGTAATATTTACTAACTCCAAGTAACTTAAGAAACTACCACACTTTAGCGGGTCCCCAAATTCAACGGAATTATGAAAGTGAAACCTCTGATCATCTCCGCATATTGTATGAGATTAATGCTTTATTTTTATGCGAAGGGTGTTAAAGGCTGATTTTGGCTGCCCTATATAAAAACCTACTAGGTAAGGTGGGTAACTAATTATTGGAAATTCGTTTTTTATATTATTTGTATCCATCTCGTAAGTACTCACCCGATTACAGAGACACCTGCTCCAAAATCGGCACAATTATTATGATTACTACAGATTTCTATGCCTCTAAACCCAGTAAGTAGTATGTTAACTTACCTTTTACCGTAGTAAAACTCACGAAGTCACAAATTCCGTATAAAAAACTAGTAGGGATCTGAGAAATGATAGGTTTTAGTGTAGTCATTTAGCCTTACTAGGTTTTTGAACTGGCAATTAAAGCGCGGGGGGGCTCATTTTCAAAAGTGGGCTTCATTAGACACTGGGCCTTACATGGATCAGGCACTTTACAATGGTTAGTAATCTACTTCTTCACGTACATTTTTTTATATAAAATTTAACACATTTTTGAGACTGACACACTTTGCGTTTTTAAAATTTTAAAAAGTTGACGACTGATTTGTCAGTATTTTTTAAGTTTTTGGTTTTATTTTTGCATGCGAATAAATACATATACGATAGAGATGTGATTTAACATATTGAATTTCTCTTAAAACTTAGTAGTATAACGCATGTTAACATGATTTTGTTAATACAATAAACCTTTTTTTGTGAATATTTCCAAGACTTAAACCTAGTGAGCATTACTAGTTCGTCATTTAACGGGCTTTTAGTATAGGAATGCATACAAATTACTTCAATATGTATAGTCATTACATAGCTAAAAAATGGTTACAGTCCAATAACGTGTTTATTACAAATGTTTTCTAGGTAATATTTTAACAGATAAAATACTATAAAATTGTTCAGTACCTTTGCGGTTATTAAGCTATGTTTTGTTTATTACACAATTCACAATTACGATACTATAAACACGTAAATTGACTTGGCCGTTATTTTAGTTATTTTTTATATGTTATTCAATTCTAAACAACGGTTAAGGTATACTTAACGGTATTTTAGGAGTAATATCGCACATATTTTAGTAATTATTTGCAACACTAAAACACAAAATTGTGATTTTCTAATTAATAATATAATATTTGAGGAAATGGTTTTCAAATAAAGTAAGGATAAATTTAGTTTTAATTTTTGCACAAAAGAAATCCGGAAGAAATGTACACATTTTCTAGAGATATGGGTTTGAACGTTTTTTGCTCATATCTCAAAACTATAATTTGTGGGTTAGATAGGTTTTAGTGATAGGACGGCAGTAACTTGTTCTTGGCTTCAACGACTTTACTAGAGAAGTCAGAATAACTTGGAATAATAGATTTATACTACCACTATTTATAGACCGGGCCAGGAGCATATATCGTCAGTCATCGCCTCCCGGCTGATACTTCGTCAGATGGTAGTTTAGATGCTATTTTAAATTTAAAATGCCCCTGCTTGCCTATACACATCACGAATAAGGAGGCAATTAGGGATTCAATTCTAATATTGACCCTGCGGCAGGTGTGTGAGTAGCCGGCTTTACCAGCACGATCTACATTAGCTTTCGAAATCAAAGCACGAATGTTTTGTACTTTAAAGATTTAATGTAATCAATAAATAGATAGTACCTGTTTATTTGGCTTATTACAAGCTATCACTTTATTTGGCAATTTACAAGGCGGGCTATTTTTAACGATCTGTGTGGCTACCACCAGTTCGGCACTCACATAAACGCTATCGAGAACGTACTTACTTTCTATGCAACTCGCTCGTACTCGCATATCAGTGCAAGAGAGATGCATAGAAAGTAAATTACGTTCTCGCTAGCGTGTCAAATATCAAATATCAAACATTTATTCAGCAAATAGGCCACAGGGGCACTTTTACATGTCCATTTTTACAAACAAATAATTATAAAAAAAAAACAATTACAAATATGGAATCGATGAAATAATAAATACTTTATGAGATGTATACTGTCTCTAAATGTCAAATTACACAAAAAAAAACTATGATAAAAAAAAACATAAAATACTAAAATTCTTTAGTATATGTCAGTTTTGACATTGTCAGGGACTCATAGTACGGGCACTGGGCTTAAAACGACCTCTGTCACGTATAATTTTAATCTGCTGGTAATTACACACACGCCGCGGTTTCTCTGCTCTCGCGCAGTGAAAGTGATCATTGTTCGCGCTTTGACGGTACCGGTACCTGCCGTACCTGTCGATACGTTCTAACGTTACGGTACACGTGCTTGGTTTGGCCGAAATATTCGGTAAAGTTCGATGACTCACATTAGTCTGCGAGGCTAATTCAAATTTATATTTTGATATCAAAATAATATTTATGTTGCACAAATAGTCAAGTCTGATGACGTCACATAATCTCAAGTGCTGCATCGCGAGCTGTGCCGAGCGACAGTTTCTATCTATTGCCTCTTGACATGTGTACACATTTATTGCGGAATATTAATTGCCTAATTAGTGATTTTGATTAGAGATTTCTGAAAATGACGTTGTATGTTGTTTATTGGCTTTTGTGCAATTACATTGTGACTCAGTTGAATCTAGACTGTTTTTATTATCTCGAGTAGGCTCACTCTACTAGGGAGTACGAATATTCGCATTCGTTTATACAAATATTCGCATCATTTTAAACATTCGCGTCGACATTCGCATTCGCATTAAATGAAGTGAATGTTTTGCGAATGCAAATGTGCGCAGATCGTGTCCTGTCTCGTCGACTCGCGTCTGGGCAGTGCGCGCAAACAAATTTTAAGTAATGCATTTCGACTTTGACCAACAGCATTTTTCAAGACATTATAACATCCCGTTCTAAGGTAACAATATGTTTTATTTTCTAACATATATTTTCTAATTAGAAATGATAACAACTGTATATTCCCTGCCATTCGTATTCGCATTCGGACATCCGCATTCTGGACATTCTGATTCGCATTCACGAATGTGAAGAATGCGACATTTGTGACATCCCTGATCTCGAGGAACCCTAGGACTAATTATTAGCCATTACGATGCCCACAGATAGACAATAATCTGATAATCCAGACCATACTGCGAAATTTATCTGATGTCTCTTTGTCATCATTCGCCTGTGCGTCTCGGATGCCCAATAACATCATTTCGATATCATTTTGACATTGATATGTAGGTACATTAGAATTGGCCTCCGTATCCGTATTGCGATCAAGCCGCATTTGTTGCCTCGTTGTACTGATTTTGTTGATTGTTTTCAACAGATCGAACGAGAAGTGATCCTGTCATCCGGCGATAAGAACTCGAAGGTGCCAATACTTCAACAAGAAAGAAGGCGAGGGCGCCTCGGTGCCGTGGCGCCCGACACGCCTCCAAAGGCGCTTGCCGCTTGGACTCATGCCGATGTAAGTACCTGTTTAGTTCTTTTTTTATACCACGATGGTGGCAAACAAGCATGCGGTCTGCCTGATGGTAAGCAGGAACCGCAGCCTTTGGACGCCTGCAACTCCACAGGTGTTACATGCGCGTTGCCGACCCTTTAAAAACCTGTACACTCCTTTTTTGAAGAACCCTATACTGTGGACCCTCGGGAAAGCCTCGGAAGGGAGCTCATTCCACGTATGCGACCATTTAGGTTCTAGGGAGGATGAACAGCCTGCCGATGGCGAGCGGTGCGGTGATAGAAAGTGGCCGTGGGCATCATGTATAACAATTCTTCAGAGCACAGCCCATTGTACACACACACACACACAATGTTCTATTCTTACTTAGATAAAAAATTAAGTCAAAAGACGAGATAGTATCTGTCGACCTTTAAGATCATCAACTCAAATTTCCTAGTTATTTAGCAAGAATGGTGATGGCGAGGCGCTTAAGCATTGGTTTAGCCAATAGACCTTAAAATATACTTATGTTATTGTTAATGCCAAAGCGTTGTATTTATTTTCTATCCTACTTAAATGGAAGAGTTAGTCACAATACTTGATATGCCTGCCGATTTTAGGGAACTAAAACTCAAAGGTTCTTATTTTGCAAGCGCCGGGAATTCGCCCCGTGGCATGTTATTACGGAACGTGGTCGTGACATTTTCATTTTTACTTGTTGAGGAAAGAGATATAAATAAACCACGAACTGAATTGCTAGAATGAAAAAGTACCTAAGGAGGTGAGGATACTCGCAGACCATTGTCGATGTAACTTCATACTTTTATGCAACTCTCTTAGTAACATACCATGTATTATGTTACTGGTATCAACGATTAGAGAAAAGATAGATCATAGTATTGGAAAATTTGTAGTAACGTTTGCAGACGCTTCTGCTTGGTAAAAAAAACGTTCAGTGCCCCTAGTGTAAATTTAGTCGATAGCGAAACGTGACGTACGCGTTTGCGTTAAGTCTCATTTTGTATGGGTTTTTGAACAGCGCGCCAAGCGGGACGTTTTGGAAAGTCAAAAATCTCATAGAAAATGACACTTAACGCAAACGCGTACGTAACGGTTCGCTGTCGAAAATATTTACACTAGGGGTACAGAATATTTGTGTGTAACAAATCAAACTTGATATCCACTACTTGCGCTAGTTTTGCAATAACAACAGTACCCCTAGTGTAAATAAATTCGATTTCCAAACGTGACGTACGCGTTTGCGTTTAGTCTCATTTTGTATTGGATTTCGAAAGAGCGCGCCAAGCGGGACGTTTTGGAACCTCAAAATCCTATACAAAATGAGACTTAACGCAAACGCGTTCGTCACGTTATGATGTCGATCAAAGTTACACTAGGGGTACAGACAGCGACAATACGAAAATGTCTAACGTCTAACTTGAGTAGGACATTTGCCGTCCAGTTGTGCAGCTTGTGCAGTGACGGAAACACAAATTGCAAGTTTTGCGATATCTGGAGCAGATAGCAAATAACGGAGTTTCTCCCGACGATAGTATGAGTAGCTTAACACAGTTCTGTTATAGTGCCGGATGTCGAATAATAGCTTTTTATTTAATATGTACTTTAGGTTCGTTGAATTGATGTCGAAATTACTAGTCAGTAGGAGTTCCCCGGAGAAGTAATATTGAGGTTACTGGAGCAGCATCGAGTTAGATTTAGGAGCATTCCATCAAAAGGTCGCTTACGAACGCTATTTTTTACTGTAAAAGGAAGCATAGTTTTAATTTGATGATACTGAATGATGGAGGAACCTATAATTGAAGAGGGATCTAAATCTTCTCGGGCAGAGGTGTAGGGTTAGAGCCGCCGTAGCTTTATTTGACGTTCATAAGCGCATTAGTAATACGCCTACTTGAAAAATAAACTATCATTTTAATGGCTTCGCTTTAAACATTAGTGTCAAACCAAAACTTCTAATCCTCAAAAAATCTACTATCAGCAGGTTTAGATAAAAAGTCTTTATTCAACTCTTTTTCTGCTACAAAATTATGAAAAACATGAATCACAACAATTTACCTACTTTAATTTATGAACCAATAATCATTTGACATCCGGTCTGGCCTAGTGGGTAGTGACTCTGCCTGTGAAGCTGGGGGACCATCAGCTTCACAGGCAGAGTCACTACCCACTAGGCCTCCCTGTCACACTTACGTACGAATTTACAATTGTGACAGAGAGGTCACACGTCGAACGTGGTTCGCGGTAGGCCCTCTGGGCTATAATCGCGAAAATCGAAGTTCGTCAATTGCGGACATTTTTCTCTGTCACTCTAATTATGTCTTACTGAGAGAAAAACAAAAGATTCCCGCAATTTGCGAATTTCGGTTTTCGCGGGCTCCTGTGAAGAATGGTAAATACTTTTGACGCGTAGTTTGATACTTTTGATGCTGACGGTACCATCACCAACAGAGTTATCTAGCTAATTGTACACCTTATTGTAACTATATAAGATCTACCATTGGTCTGTTACGAGTATTGTTTTGAGTGCGATGGTGATATAGCACTTTTAAGCCAGTTTCGACGACACATTGACACTCAGTATACCACAATAAAAATAGAGAAGTAGATTGACCGGTAGTTCGAAAGAAACATTAGAATTTATGTCTACACGATGTGCTCCTCTGTGCTCCTCTACGCACCCACGATGGCCCAGCGCTGACCCAGCCAGATGGCCATAGGAATACGATGGTGATGGCTCCTCTAGATACGATGGCCATGCGATGTTTGACAGCACGCACTATGAAATTGGTCAAGTGAAGATGCGTACGCACCATCGCTGGCCACCTTTGATGTGCAGACGAAAAACCAACACCGTGGCCATCCCATCGCCATAAGGCATCCGAAACCACTACCCTTAGTACACGCTGGCCCATCTTAGTGGGCCAGTATGATGGCCCATCGTGTAGAGGAGCCATAATATGGAAGTAAACTCTCCAACTGCAGTGATATCAAGAAAACACTAGCAGTGTACTCGTAGGTACTAGCTTTTAGGTGGGTTATTATGTATGAGTAAGCATTTATTTCTGTGGTTTATTTATGTCATATTCTGCTCTTCATTCGGAATGATTATTCTAGTCATTTTATGATTGATGTTATTGACACTCACATTTTATCAGTGATGGTTCCCGTATTTATATTTTATTATTTCGAGTGCGATAACGATTAATTTGTTAAATAATAATAATTGTTTATTTCTCTTGTAGATTGTAAAGGTTAATACATGGTGTTTATTTATTCACCTGCATGAGTTTACGGTTTGAATATATAGGTCATAATGAGCAACTTATACTACTGGGACCAATTCCGAAATCGCGAAAAAAATTGTCTGTTTCATACATTTTGGCTGTCTGACCTTGACATTTTCTATGGGAGAGCAAAAACTTTTTTCACGTTTTCGGGGTCGGTCCCGACTCCCGTAGTAAAAGTTGCTAAGTATGACCTACATATTCAGCCCGTAAATTATTGCAGGTGACTAAATAAAACTATTCAGTAAAATGTTTTCTGCATCTAGACTGGTTGAAAGAAAATTCTTAGAAAATCTAGCAATGGCGGCCACCTCCAAGGCAAAAAACTGCAGCATTATCTATTGTAACGCTGACATTGCAGTTCCGAGGCCCCATTGAGCCCCGTGTCACTGTTGCAACCGTTACCCTAGACCGGGTTACCAGCAACGGGACGGGATTTTAATGAGTTATTAAACTGTGTTTACTTAATTATGCTACTAGGTTCTGAGTTTCTGAGTTGGTTACATTAGATCAGATGTCTACTCACACTTCCCAACAACAAAATGCGGTGGCAGCATGGTTTAATTTTTATCACTTGTCACTATGCCCGTCACTTTCGTGCTTGCATGCATGTTAGAACGTGACAAATGATAAAGAGCCGACTATCTTAGCCCTACTGTAAGGCTAAGATGGTCGGTATTTTATCATCTGTCATCATGCCTGTCACGTTCTAACCAGTATGAAAGTGCGAAAGTGACGCATGATATAGATGTACAAAGGAACATGATTTCAATGGAATAAATGATATGATATGACAAGTGATAAAATGCGACCATGCTACCGCCGCTGATCAACATAGATGGCTAAAAGTGATTAAGAAGTACATGCCACTTATACCTGTTCTGACATACTCGAGTAAGTACAGAAATCCCCCCTTGGGCTCCCCTACCTACCATTACCGTTCAGAATCCGTTCAGATTTTCATACGACTTTATACCACAGTTTTTTTTATATTTTGAAAAGAAGGCATACGACATGTTATCATGTCCTGTCACATGTAATCTTCCACCAATATTAAAATTATATTATTTCGCTGTCGTAGAAAACGTATTAAATGAAATTCTTCATAATTATGTCTTTAAACACAAGTGTTTCCCTCATTATTTATCAGTTGCTTAAACTGCTATTATTACATAGCAGTTACAAAAGCGCACCTATGTAACGTATTGTAGTGACCTGTCTACACACCTGCATTAGCAGGGCAAGGAACCCGGCTTCGTCACGCGCGTTGGTCGCGAAGACCGTCACGGCGCCCGCGCAGGGCTCGGGTGCGTTCCCATTTTGAAAATGTAGTCTTTATTTGACTAACGTTTCAGTCACAGATTTGAAGATTGCTTGACAACGTTCAAAATTGCGACTATAAACAGAATTAGTCATTTGAAATATTTAATTCAGAATAAATATACTATTTTAACGGTACTTATACTTATTCCAAAATATAAAAATATATATATATATATATATAAAATACAAAAGGCATTTATTCGTGACAATCACAAACATGTACAGGCAACAAAAACAGAAGTACAGAACAATAAGTGCGCAAAAATATAATCATCCGATATATTACCTGAATTCCTAAATGCATGCTGCCTTTTGTATTTTCTAGTTTTGATAAAGTCAGCATACAAATATGTATTTAGGGGTGTTAAGCTTTTTTTTCGGTTCGGTTGCCTGTAACCACGGGGCTTTACATAGACGGTTGGTAGATACCATCATGCACACTGAAACCTGACAATACATAACCCTTATTGCAAAGAAATAAAGTTCAAAAGAATATAATAGAATTATTTTATTCGTAAACACAAACAAGACAAATCACATAATATAACAAAAACAGAAAGTATAGAGTGCCACGAAATGGCCTCATCTAAACATGTTGCTGGTGGCTTCCAACGCTGATCTTCCAATAAGACCGTCAAGTGAGAAGAGTCACGAGAGATAACAGACAAGAAGACATAGAATAAAATAATGGTTAATTAGGAAAAAGTTAAACAGCAAGAAGATACAACATAAAGACTAAATTAATAAGGATTATTTATATAAATCAAGCATCGTACCGTACACATAACACTGGTCTGGATAAATAGTGTTGCTGTTAGTACTGGAGTCGACACAAAGGTCCATAAAAATTCACAACAGCACCTCGGCGGTTAGTTAGCGTACGTAGAACCAACGGTGATAGGTAACGGGTGCAGCCTCGTTGCGACGAATTTACGTAGTTTTTGGGCTATATTTATATATATAAATTTGAATATAGACAACAAGGACAATTCAATATTACAAGTAGGTACAAACATTTTAAACTAGATGCTCTGTGAGCTGTAGAACTTAGCTTAGAAAATGTAAAACAGAAAAATACTTATATACAGTTCGTTGAATCCTTTGCACAGTGATCTCAAGTTTAACAGCCACAGAAGCTATTGGCGTTTAAGTCCTTTATGCCAACTTCCGCATTTTGAAAAATTGCCAAAAACTAAATTGACGAAAAAAATTATTTAATCATAGAATCTGGGAACAAAATTTCACCACTCACACACACATTCTCACACCTGGGCACCTTTTCACGAGAATCGGTAAAGAATTGCGACCTGCAGAGGAAAACACCCGGACATACGAAAGCAAACTCAAAACCAAATATTATTAAGGCAACAGAACAGCGTGGCTCCATTGAATCTTTTGTTCTTGAGTGGTAAATCTATATTATACATAGATTTAGGTTCGTAAGAGTTCCAAGACACTGAAACCCATAATTAAATAGAAGTCAAAACTACCTACATCAGAAATCAGAAACTCTTTTTAATTAACTGTTCGCTGCAGCATTCATTGTGAATTTTACTGGGTCTCTCGATTCACTAACTTTGTTTTGGAAATGCGGGCAACTCGTTAGGCAGTGTAAATGAAGTTTCAGATAGGAACTTCTTACATTTCTTATCCTAATTATCTTCTTCTTGTTCATCTTGTTGTACCATGTCCTTATTTGACGTCGGCGACCATCTGTCAGAACTTATTCCTATCTTGTGCCATTCTGCTCAGGTTGGAAGCGTCATTAATCTGAGTCCAGCTTTTAATATTATCCATCCAGGCTAGCTGCCTTCTTCCTCTACTTCTTTTGCCCTCTATTTTGCTTTCTGTTCTTTGATATTTATTGTTACGATTGATATGTCCAAACTATGAAATTTTTCTCCTCTTTACTGTTTTCTAAGTTTCCATTTTTTTCTTTATTCTTGGCAAAATTTCTAAATTGGTTACATCCTACTTATACCTTGTAAAGAAAATTTCCATTTCGATTTGTATATGAGACACCTGTCGATAGACGATATAGTACCATCAGTCTCGCTTTCTCGACGCTATCGATAATTTGCATTTCACCTCAGTATGCCACGCTTCAGTTACAATAATGATTGCTTGTCACGATTGAAATGGTCTGGGACGTTTTGGGTTTAAAACTACATATTTACCTACTTCTGCGTATATTTTAAAATTTCATCTCTAAAAAATTATGACTTATCTTGTCTAGTTGATAGTAACCCCTCCTATGAAGCCAATGGGGTTCAAATCCAATAAGGCGTTTTATTTGTGTGATCAGGACGTTCCTGACTCATAGGTGTTTTCTATAGGTAATATAAATTTAAGTACTTAAGTTGACACAAACCTTATTGATCTTACTGTTTAGCTTAGTCCATTTTTGTGGTAATGTCATTTAACATTTATTTACTAAATACGTTATTTCACTAAAGATATTCTAGCTGCAATATCTCTCAATAATTGCACATGCAGAAATAACAATATAATAAACATACAAATTACTCATCAACTAAAAATATCTATGAATAAAACGAATTTATCTAAGAACCCTAAATACATGAAAAAATTGAACACGCATTATAAATCTACTGGAAGAGGCCTTCCCGCTTAACCCCCGGTGCAAGATGCCCATAACACTTACTGCGTTGCCGCATTGAATTGTGATGAACAGCCTTTGCGGACAGGCATTGCGCCAGCCATCCAGCCTTTATTTATTAAAGTACTTGCATTAAGACCTTGACCTCATTATGTTAGTAAGTTAATTAGTATTTTGAACTCCCACATTATCCTTATTAAGTATCATTTGTATTCGCTTTGTTCACATATGTGGTTGCAATAGTGCGTAATCTTAGTTTAGTATTATGTCACTACCTGTGAGTTCCTATAATTGGCTTCCTGTATCTACTATATTTTTCTATGTTAATGTCACAGCTGTTGGATCTCCAAATAAATAAAATAAATAAAAAATAAAATAAAGACAATATCCTGAACTTTTTATTATGAATTGAAATTATTTGAACTGATCTTTAACATAAATATGCCTCAAAAATATTTTTCAATCTGCTGTTATTCTCTTCCAAATTTTAGATAAGATTAAACTGTAACAGAAATGGATGCAGTGACGAATGAACGAACGATGCACGCGCGAAAGCAAAGCGGCTCCAATCGCACGATGAGGCGTGAATGATACGTACACGCCGGCTTTGCTATACTTTCTACGATCATCGCTATAAATAGACGATATGTACTTATAGGCCAACTCTAGTTAGTTGTTAGATCTGTTTCTAATATGATACTGATCTGTCAATATCAAAAAGGACATTTCTTCTACCAAAAACATCACATTTGACACTAACAGATCAGTATCATCATTGGCCTTTGAGTCTATTACAGACTATTCAAACAGTGTCAGGTAGGGCGGCAGCGCTTTTCATGGCTGTGTAGGCCAATACGGGAGCGGCAAACACGCCCACAAGCCAGGCAGGTGTAGTGTGTCCAGGTGTGAACAGGTGTCGGGCTGATGACGCTTGGCTCGCTTACTAGCAAGTGTCTTAAACCAAGCCTCATCATGGATTTTACGTCCGTCGAACACCAGTTTGCGCCACTTATCTCTGTCCTCGGCAAGCTCCTCCCATTTATGAACAGGGATGTTGAAGGCGTGCATGTCTCGCTTGGCGCAGTCCTTATGCCGTAACATAGGCCGACCGACGCTTCTCTTGGCATCAGCTATCATCTTAGAAAACAGATCTAATAACTAAAACTAGACTTGGATAAAGAACTTAGTTTCTACATTGACTTTAGTGTGGTAAAAGAGAACTCGATGCCAATGCCACATCCAAGAAGCTGTCACCACTTGCCATCCAAGAAGCTGTCTGTTTAAGGTGGACGCAAAATAATGTAAGCCCTCTTTTTGCCAGTATACCGAAAGAAGAATAAGTACGTATTTACTTTTTTTATCGCAATAACCATTTAACGGTCAAGACTGAAAAAATACTAAATATTCTGTATAAGAAAAAAAAATGATTATGTTATGGGTGGTCTTTTTTGAGATCGTTGCCTTAAAGGGATAAACCCTTGCTTTTCTCAAATCTTTATGTACATAATAATTATTAAGGCCATAATTAACTTAGATACGCCAGACATATACTACATTGCAAGTCCGCACCTTTTATAGTACACCTGCAGGTTACAAGTAACCCCAAGTCATCGAATACACACTAAGTTACGCCATAACCAATATGATACTTTTTAATTTTTAAATGTTTGCTGTCTATAAGCTCATTGTCAACTTTCGGCTTACCTAAATGAGAATATACATTTATGTGTAACTGACTGATAAAATTATATATTTTCAGACCAAGATAAGTCGGCAGCGGTTTTGATAGCCCAGACGATGCAAATGTCAAGTAAACGTCATAATTTCACCCGTGCACCGTCTGGGCTATCGCTGCAAACTTATATTGGTTTGACTCTACCTACCTTTTGCAAATATGGAGTACAACGCATAGCTGAATTTTCAAACATATAGGCCAATTCGAACGTGCATCTGACATTAAACCGATAATATAATGATATTGGAATCACATCAGTTAGCTGTCATTCGCGCGTTCATTTAGCACAGACTCGTCCTTCCAAGTATTCGTGCGAGCGAGACGCCCGCGCGGATGACAGCTAAATAACTGAGCGATATTTGTATGATTCCAATATCATTCAAATATTTTTGGAAAGCGTACTTTCAAATTGACCTAAGAGTTTAACAAACGGAATAGGTATATAATATTGTTTTCTGTGACCGTTCACCCCATGTAATACTAAAATATGGTCATAGCAAAGATCATAATCAAATAGACAGTGACTTGTTTGATTTCTATAACCCTCTTAAACTTTTTATCGGATGACGTCGAGATTCTCCCGCCGCTCCCCAGCCTATAGACAAAGCCAGTCGGCGCGCAGTCGTACACGCATCCGGTCTAGCGCAGGGATTTAATGGATTTATGTGCGTGGATCAAGCCAGTGTGTGAATATGCGTTTAGTTTTGTGGTTTTGATTTTGAAGTGTGTGGAAAATGGTGGAGTTTGCGCTGGAGACTGTGAGTTTGAAAGATTTATTTTGTAATAATTGAATTGAATAATGATTAATTATCTTGTCTATTTGAGAAAATAGGCGTGGAATTGCATCGAAATGTTAACATATTTTATTGACCTTACTGTCGATCTAAAAGCTAATTATGATTAATTATATTACGCCTGGGAAACATTCCTTAGTTAAATTTTAACCCACTAAGAACCATAATATAGTATGACCCAGTAAAACAATAATTTATTTTTGTGTAACTAAAACAAGCAAGTTAAAATCGGTATATTTTTTATTTTTCCGTTCTTTCCAAAAACATTTCTTATACGATTAATTTATATGTTTGTTTAATAAATAATAAGAGTAATAATAGATCAAACCAGATATTTTAAATACTTTTGTTAATAGAATCCTTTACCCCGCGCTCAAACCAAACTTAAACAAATTCATAATTTACTAATTTGTAACTTCATCTAGTTCCTACTAGTACCTACCTAGCCCCCGTTAGTAAGTTCTCATAAATAACGGCTTTAGCCAATCAATTATTGACCGAGCTTTAGCGAAGTTCTATGTTTCAGCTTAGGCAAAAATGCTTTGGTAGGTATTTATGTCCGGATGTTCTCCTCTACAGGTCGCAATTGGGTACTTGACACATGTTGAATATTATAGCAAAATTTTGCTAAATGGATAGAAAATGAACCATCCATTATAAAAAAGTGGAATTAAAAAAATTATATTGAGATTATAAAAAATACAAGGCTACAAAGTCTCAAATATTTTTTTTTTTTTACTTTCAAATCAAAAAAGAAAATGGTACCATTCGATTTATTATTCTTTTATTGAAAAATAAATTGTGTTACAACTATAGACATAAACGCAATATTTCAGGGTCAAAATGGCAATTTCCATACATTTAGGACAGACTAATGTAATGTGACGTCACATTACAATATCATTTTGTTAGAGGCATAGATATAAGAAGTAAGGTTAGAGGCGTTTCAATCGTCGAGTGCGAGCGTCAGACTTTAACTCTCATTTCTGACCTTTGTGTTGCTTAAATGCCATGAGTCCTATATACACATTTGATCCTCAGGAAAATCAAGATAGATTGACATTATTTACAAAAAACTGTCAAGTAGCCAATTCTCAACTGATTCTTGTGAAATTTTGTGAGCAGGTTCGATGATTAAATAGTTTTTTTGTAGATTGAGTTTCTGGAAATTTCTCAAAATGGCGGAGCTATACATTTATTCAGTTTTAAACTATTCTCGCGAGGTTTAAAGCTCAAAAAGCCATTAGTTTAACCAACACAAGAATAGAGCCTCTGGATTGCGGAAGCTCATCATATTCGTAGGCACCATAGTTCCGAAGGACACATTCTATTGTACCGTTCCCTGACCCATTAATATTCCATGGACCTTTCGGCCCGATTCGAAGAATGAAATACGACAACGATAAGTTCTGGTTTAGATAATTACTCTTTTATGTAGATATCGTTTGTATGTATAATTGACAGAAGCAACACGATTCGGGCAACCAATGTCACTTTGACGTTAGAAATATCGTAGATAGATCTTAGTGGGCATCACAGCGGAATCCAAATAAACGTTAATTTGAATTTGACATGTCGTTTAGCTATCGATCTTTTAAAGATCATTCCAAGATCTAAAACGTGTCTTAATCATTCTTTGAATCGGGCCGTTTGTTTATATAATTTAACTTGGGCTTCGGACAAAACGTGCACAGATACAAGATGTGACCTGTAAGAAAAATTTGTGAGAATGAATCCGTAGGATAAGACCTATTTGGTTACTTTAAAAATATTTTTAATTTATTTGTTTCGGGTTACATAAATTTTATCTCTTGCCGGTCCCATATTGGGATACCCTCCTACAATTTAAGAGTGGTTTAAATCTTCTCGGGTCAGAGGTGTAGGGTTAGAGCCGGTCTAGTTTTATTTGACGTTCGTAAGCGTATTGTAATATACTTATACTCAATATAGGTTATTACTCAGTTATACTATATATTATACCTCAAGATAGGTTATTACTTTAGGTGTTCCAAAATTGAAGCGCTTACCTTGTGACAACTTGTACAAGTTGCCTTTAGTCGCAAATCGGCAAGCGAGAGATGTGCACGTGCTAATGAGCTCCCGCTCGCCGAAAGAGAAAGAGACAAGCTCATGTTTAACAACAAATATGACAAAGATGAATGGAATGCGAAAATTAATCAAAAATAACAGATTCTCAGAGAGTGAACTGGCAGGATCAGTGGCTTTATAATATAATAATTCAGCCTATAAATACGTCCCACTGCTGCGCTCTCGTACGCGAGAGGGCTTGGGATATAGTCCCCACGCTAGCCCAATGCGGATTGGGGATGAAGTCCTACACCTTTGAATTTCTTCGCAGATGTATGCAGGTTTCCTCACGATGGTTTCCTTCACCGAAAAGCTAGTGGTAAATATCAAATGATATATTTATGAATTCCAAAAAAACTTATTGGTATGAGCCAGAATTTGAACTCGCGACCTCCGGATTGAAAGTCGGACGTCATATAAACTCTGCCACCACCGCTTTATTAAAGCGCGCATTTAAAGCATATAAACGCTCTTGTCAAAGGCAAAGTCAAGCTTTACTTTGCGTAATCTTAATATTAGGTATATCTAATAAATTATTCCTATTCTTAGTGTTAAAATTGAGTACTTCACATTTTTTTTTTCTAAAAGTACAAGGAGAACCGTCGCTGGTCGCATCTTAAAATAGTTCCAACAAAAACGTACCTAATTAAGAGCATTAAAATTCTTTAATTCCACAAAACAGTTACGACCGAACCGTTATGCACGCAACCCTTCAAAGAAATAGTCGTTGACTACTTTAATGGCAACAAGTCACATTTTCCTCTGAATCTTACTATTAAGCACAACTACCTACAGTCGCCATCAGATATATCAGAGCAGCTAACGCGCTCATAAATATCTGAACACGACTCTAACGCCTTGACAATAGAGGCGTGTTCAGATATTTCTGAGCACCTCAGTCGCTCCGATATATTTGATGGCGACTGTACAGTTTGAAATCTCTTCTATCAAATCAGGCCGTCCCATTGTTTGGCGGTTCCCAGGAAAACAATAAATATTTAACTAACAGTTTAACTGGCAGAGGTTACAACCCAGTGGAGGCAAGGAGAGGTCGTTGGTTCGACCCCTAGAATGGATAAACGGATAGATGGAATGTTAAGTTTTCTTGAAAATATTGATGCTTCGTTGTTGATATTTATTTCTATTATTTGTGTAATAAAATCATTTGATGCGGCTTGTTTAGTGGCTGAAGTGACTATAACAAAATATTCCTCAATGCCGTACCTACTATAGGATAACTCAATTTGTTTTTGTATCTTACCTTTATTATTATTAATCAATCAAAAATAGTTTTTTAAATAACGCTCAAGTCATTTTATTTATTAAATTATTACAGAACCAAGCGGGCACCTCTGGAGACATCAGGCAATACCACGAGCAAAACTATGGCTACGTTATGCAAAACTCCACTCGACCACAAGGATATGACACTCCCAAACCACCGGTACCTGCCAAAAACTACAGCCCCAAAACAGAACAAAACAATTCGCAAATGATCACAGTCACTGTCGAAACAGGGAAAGACAATACACGTGATGCTCCTAAAAACGCTAAATCTGTAAGCAAGACCTATCATACATTAAAAGATATGATATCGAGTAGATTCAAGAGTAAAGAAAATAATGAAAATGAGAAGGAACCTGAAGTGAATTTGAATAATAGTGAAGAGAGAAAGAGAGAACCGGAGCCGACGAGAGAGCCAGCGAGGAAGGAGCAGATATATGGTAGACCTATGACCCAGAACAGGCCGGAAATGCAGAATAGGCCAGAGATGCAGAATAGGCCGGAGATGCAGTACAGTCATGGAATGGCGAATAATGCGGCTTATCAGAGTCCATCACCGCACAGGTACTTATCACAACTTAATAAATTATTAACCATTATTAATGATTACCATATTAGTGCCATAGTACCATAACCATTATTAGTGAATATTTTGTCCACGTTTTTTGTGTATTTAAATAGGTACACTATGTATGCTTATTTGAAGAGGTAAATAACCAAAAATATTTAATCTTTTATAGTCATGCATCTTAATGCGTGGAAATTCAAAAGATTCGTCTCCGTTATGCGAGTGATATAGGAAATATGTAGTGTGTTTCTAAAATTGTTTTTACTTTAATATAATTAATCTCGTCTATTTATCAAAATCTCGCAACATGACAGAATTATGTAAATTTGGTACCACAAGTAACTGGTGATGTGAAGTACGATTTATCTTTTCTTATCTTTTATTTTTGATGACTAATCAACTTTCTTTTTAGCCATTTTATCTTGATTTGCTATAACAAATTTACTTTAGATGTAACTTTTATGTAATATTGATCCAGCTAGCTGAGAAGAAGTAGGTACCAACTTTATATAACCTGTGCGTCTAGAATGTCAATCCTGGTCAGGAAACCAGTTTTAGTGCTTAACTGTCGGTGGCCATAAAATACTTTATATTTCCGATAAAAGTAATAAAAGCGTTCGATTGAATAATTTTCAAGTTGTTCGGTCAAGTCCATAACACTATGCAAAATTGTATCCAATATCTAATTCAATCAGACACTGATCGGTAGATAAGATTAATGAACACGCTAGTTTTATTCTATTCTAGTATCATTAATTAGTAGTATTACTACTGGTTTGAAATTTGACATTATGAATTAGTGTCAGATTAATGAGACAAATTTAGTATTTTGGTGAGGACTTACAATACTAATAATATTATGCAGCAGATTTTAGGGCCAAACGAGTATCCAATCGCACCAAGGGCATTTCTTCGCCTTCTTCATATTGCTGGTGGTTTGGCCAGGGACCTCTACCACACGACCTAAAGTATCATCAAAATGAAAACGCTTCTTCAAAAATATGTTAAAAAAATTAAAGTGCAAAACTATATTGATGAAATAATCTTGACGCCGGAACATACCCATTTATCGTTCCTTCCTCTTTACGTCATAATATACGAAATAATCCGGTTTTTAAAACATAAGCTGTAATAAAAATAATTGTGAATTCCAGGCAGTTAATGCAGCAACAGATGGTCCATCAGCAGATGCTCCTTAGCGCAGCCAGGTCCCAGGAGATGCTGGCCAGTCCACACAGACCTCAAGCCTTGGGAGCCGATGCTTTATACCAGCAGTACGGACCTCCTGGACGAAGGAGCGCGGTGTACCAAAGAGACATGGATGTGAGGTCAATGGCAAACTTTACCTCATTGAAGACAGGACCGCAGACACAGGTAACTATTGTAATTAAGTTATTCGGGGTCATATAATTACGCTGGTAAGCTATGTGTGCAAATAAGTAGAGCATAGACTACAGTTCTGTTTTACAATCTCGGGCATTCTTTCTTGATGTCGCTAAAATAATCATAAGACAGAATGTCGTAAGCAGTTTCTCAATGTTTGTCAGTCATTCAATGAAGTTCTACAATACCGTGGAGACCATAAATGAACACTTTAATACACAATCACACAGAATACTTTAGTCACATCGCTTACATTTCAGATTTGGAAACGTATGATGATATTTATCTAATGATTTGCAAAATCACGTTTGAAACAACTTCAATAAAAAAACTTTTTCCGCAAATGTCGTCAGATTTACCTGCCTTTTGAAACTTAAAACTTCCCACATTTACTTTTACTATAAAACTCATGAAGCAACACCTTGATAACAATAAACACTTCGTTATAACGGCTGACCAAAAATCACGGAATGAAATTACGGCAGCTCTTTCCAGCGTCCCTGTAATTCTTTGATCTTTCCCACTGAGACAAAGAGCGTGTTACAATAGTTCCCAGCAATTAATGCCTTCCCACGGCAGCTTGCAATTATAATAACAACCGCGCTTGGTTTATCTGGAATGGGTTCTTGCAGTAGTTGCAGCGTAACAAGAAATTAATATATTGGATCATTGTTCTGTTTTTCATCAATAGTCGTTGGCAATGTCGCGATTGTCTTCCTTACAGTTGCTGCATTCGTCTTTTCATTGAAAGTTATACTTTACGAGTGTTTGATTAACATTACAATACAATGCAATGAATATTTTGTCTGTATATTACCATTTTACGACACCATACATAGTTAACACACGATATCATCTTTGATGTTCGACTTTCGAAAGTCTCACATTCATAGTCTTCAAATTGTTTTGCACGTGAAGACGTGTAAGAGAAATTACTTTCGTTAATTCCGTTTCATCATGATGAGCTTCAAGGTTTTCATTCCTTAATTATGGTCTCTATGTTACTATAGATTCCTAATTTAATTTAATTGCTTTCATTTTCAGTTTGAGTCCCACTCAAGACCAGATCTCAGAAGCCCACAGCAGTTAGAAAGGGAAATCATCAGACAAAGACACCTGACAGATGACCGACGTGCTTCATCTCATCCTCATTTACTCGACGAGCCACGACAAAGACCTCAAGTAACCACACCTCAAATCCACGACAGATCAAGAAGAAACTCTCATGGAAATCTCCTCGAAGGCACATCAGTTGACAGCCCTCAACGAAACTGCGATGAGCGAGAATCAGATGATGGTGGTTTTAGAGCCCGATTAGCTGCTCAAGGAAGATCAAGTTTCGAAGAACGTATCAGAACAAGCGGTAGATCTACCGAGTCTGACCGACAAGAGAAACAGGAGAGCTACAGAAAAACACCAGACAATCACAAAGAAAGGAGAACCCCGGATTCAATCAGCCAAAGACAAAGAGAAGAAGCCTCAACGTCAGCCCAAATAGAAAGAGACGAAAGGGCCAGTCAGAAATCTGCTGATAGTGTATATAACTCAAGCGGAAAAGCCGAACCTTACATTCCACAACCTTCGTCGTCGAGACAGACACCGAACAGGATAGAAGATCTGAAAGCGCATGGGAGAAAGGGGGCTAACGGATCCGGTGCCAGTTCAGGTATGTCGTTACTTTACATTCGTTAACTCTGACAGATTGTGGGAGAATGTTGTATGGACAGAAGTACAACAATAAGCTATTTACATTTAATGGTTCACTTAAAGCAGACCGTCAAATTGACTTTCTCTGAATTTATCGCTAGACCTCCGCCTGGTAGATAAATTGCACAGAATTAGTTTTAACTCTGGTATTAACTACCAATACAATGAGATACATACCGTGTTTAACTTATGTGAATAATCATATTTAAAAATTTTGAAATTGTTTCCACAATGTCGAACAGCATTTGTATCGTGTTTTCTTAAATAAACAGTCCTGTTTTGTTCCTAAATACGTAAAATAATAAAATTTAAATGATAATACAATTAAGTACCTAAATATAAATGAACTAAAATATACTATAATAAATAAACTAGAGTTACACACGTAAAGTAAAAAATATTCCAAATAAAAAATCTACAATAATTTTATAGAACTGTTTATTTATGAAAACATGTAAGTTTTACGATAAATCGTATGTGAAAGTGGGCATACTTATCAAAGTACAAACAGTCCTAATAACTCTGATATCAGAAAGAATCACCGGTTTGGCCTAGTGGGTAGTGACCCTGCCTACGAAGGTGATGGTCCCGGGTTCAAATCCTGGTAAGGGCATTTATTCGTGTGATGAGCATGGATATTTGTTCCCGAGTCATGGGTGTTTTCGCTGTCTAAGTACCCTCAACACAAGCCTTATTGAACTTACTGTGGGACTTAGTCAATTTGTGTAATAATGTCCTATAATATTTATTTATTTATTTAAATATTTTGTACACACAAATTGCAAACGTGCGTCTACATGAGCGAGTTTTCCGCAAACGGGCATGTCCACACCTTTAAAAAGCCTCTTTA
Source organism: Cydia pomonella (assembly GCF_033807575.1). Classification (NCBI taxonomy): domain Eukaryota; kingdom Metazoa; phylum Arthropoda; class Insecta; order Lepidoptera; family Tortricidae; genus Cydia; species Cydia pomonella. The sequence continues at coordinate 2,611,621 of NC_084717.1, read as the reverse complement.
GTCGAAATCTACCCTTACAGATTATGACAAGAATGGTGGGCAGTCATCGAACGTGGATTCTGGTCGCGGCAGCGCCGCATACTCGAGCGGCCGGCGGCCCGAGCCCGGCGCCGACGCCGCAGACTCGGATCGGGCACCGCCTACGCAGCAGCAGCCGCAAGGTAGCCTTTTGACGCCTTTAACCCCAAAATCTTACTTCACGTATTTTTTACACTTATCTCCGTCTGTCCATAATTTTTTTCTATTTTTGTATTTCCTGGCCTTATTTCCACTATTAACTGACAATTTCTAAATCTTATTGCAAATCGGAACTTTAATTTACTATAACATAATGTATATATACAGTGGAGTTACTATAACTAGCTTAAATCTAAAATAGCCCATTCAGGCATTGTACTAAGGATGCTGCGGCATTTCCTCGTTGTATCGCAATGCTGATACGTTGTGCAAGGAAGCCGCTAGCTTTTCGGTCACCAGAAACGTCAACCAGACGCTTCACGATTTCTGCAAAAAACTTATGCGCGTTGGGATTCCATTGACGTTAACGTATGGAGTTTCAACGCCAAATGGTACAAAATGGTACTCTCTACCGAGGCTCTAATATTTATTACGTTTCAAAATTTCGGCGCTTTCTGCCGCTCCACCAGCTTTTATATTGGTCTGTTGAACGTCCAAGCTCTAAGGAACCATGGACACCCCATCAGACCTCTTGCCATCATTCTATTGCAAATAGATAAGGTCTACCGGTCAAAGAATTTCAGTTCATAATTCAAACTCTATGTTTAAAACTTTCAGCCGAGAACGAATGGGCGGACCTAGTTGAGTGCGAGCTGCGTCAGATCCTGGAGCCGAAGCTAGCTGGCATGAGGCTGGACAGCTCCGGAAGTTCGCTGAGTTCAGTGACCCCGCCGCTACCGCCGCTCTCGCCTGCTTCAGACCACAATAAGAGGAATAGGTAAGGCATAAACACAGCACACACGGGCATTTAACTATATAAGTCAGAAACTAGCTCGCATGAGGCTGGACAGCTCGGCGAGCTCGCTGAGTTCAGTGACCCCACCGCTCTCGCCTGCTTCAGACCACAATAAGAGGAATAGAAGGCATAAACACAGCACACACGGGCATTTAACTATATACGAGTATAAGTCAGAAACTAGCTCGCATGAGGCTGTACAGCTCGGCGAGCTCGCTGAGCTCAGTGACCCCGCCGCTGCCGCCGCTTTCGCCTGCTTCAAAGTGCTCGTATCGCTAAATAAGTGCTCGTATAAGTGAAACTTAATTTAAGCGGGTTATAGGTAACTTCCCCTCTTCTTCTAGAGAATTAATGTGTATCTTTTGAACACTCACCCCGCTTTGCTCTTTACTTATGCTATGGACAGTACGAATAGACTATCAATGAAGAGAGCAAACCATCAAGAACTGAAGTTTTTCACGTCAACTTTATTGATGAATGCATGCTGTTATGCCGATAATATTTTGATATCAGCCAAGTTGTTCTCTTTCTATGGTGAGGCATTTGCAGAGAAATGACATGTGTTATCTTGCTTTATGGCTGTTGCAGCCTGCCAGGACGCGCGGAGTACTCTGACGATCGGAGACGTGGGAGAGATTCACCGCGTTGGCACTCGCACAAGAAGCATTCCTCGAAAAGGGACCATCACTATAAGAAGCATTGTGAGTATTGATACATAATTATTTTAGCAACAAGTAAAACGAAATTCTTTCCCGAAAAAAACAGAACTCACCTATCAATTACCCAATTGAAGACGTACATTTTTGACGATAACGTGTTATTGTAATCCTCATTTTGCTGAATGGCTGAAGTGAAAGTTACTTTTCAAAATAGAACAGGTTATAAACGTCTACAGAAATAGGGCATTTAATGCCCTTAACCTCTCGTGTGCCGAGATAATTTTTTTCTAATGGGTTCCTCGTACGTGGATCTGCGCTCCGGTCATACGAGGGCTTACTTTAATATCTTTTAAATATATCACTCGCATTTTTTATGTCGAAAAATGCTCGTCATGTTTAAGACAACGTGATCAGCTCGAAAAGAGAGTTTGGTATTCATAGATGTTCTTCTTTCTAATACAAAAAGAGTTTGTACTCAAGGCAATTAACTGCAGCGATACTTATCTCACGTAGAATCAATGACTGAATTCTTATAGTCTTGATTTATTCCTAAGTTTCCCATTTTTACCATTTCAGTGTTCGGTCTCGATACAACAGACATGACATCAACAACAACACGTAGCCTAGACCTCTCATCGCTGCTCGACGCGCGCACCGACAGCGACGCGTCAGGCGGAGATGCGAGAGCCATCCGCAGGCAGTTGCGTGGTCTGGAGACCATGTACGCTGAGGTGCTGCAGCTGCTGGGTGTGAGGAAGCCAGCAAGCTTGGCTAAGCAGCCTACGTGGGAAGCAAGGTATGCTTTTGAACATCGTTTTAGTCCATAAATCCCTTCTTCCTTGCGTTGTCCCGGCATATTGCCACGGCTCATGGGAGGAGCCTAGGGTCCGCTTGGCAACCAATCCCAAGAATTAGCATAGGTACTAGGTTTTACGAAAGCGACTGCCATCTGACCTTTCAACCTAGAGGGTAAACTAGGCCTTGTTGGGATTAGCCCGGTTTCCTCACGATATTTTCCTTCACCGAAAAGTTACTGGTGAATATCAAATGATATTTCGTACATAAGTTCCGAAAAACTCATTGGTATGAGCTGGGGTTTGAACCGGCAACCTCCGAATTGTAAGGCTAAGACCTAGACCACAAGCGCTAGTCTAGTTTTAGTCGATGAATATTAATGAGAAATTGTTTCAGTTCTCAATTGCTGTGAGAAACACCAAGAAATTCAATTCGTAAGCAAAGCAGGAGATGATTTAAAGAAAACGAAAATGTGTTGTATTAGTTTGGAATCTAATATATTTATGATTAAGCCCCTTTCTTAGCTTGACGGTAAGAATTCGATGCGTCATTATTGATGTGAGTAATGTGCTTTGGGATTGCAGCCTACTCCCGGGCATTCGCTAAAAAAAGAAGGAAATACTGCACGCTGTACGGGATGGGCACCTGCTATTCAAAAGTTGTATAAGTAATCTAACCTAATCCTGACTGTTTCAGACTGACGTCGAAGCGCCGTTATGGTAGCATGTCTTCCCTACCCTCGAGTTCAGTCAGCAGTCGCCCAGTCCGGGAGAAGCGGCGGAGCTCCAATGAGAATAGGAAGAAGCATGACATCAAGGTACCTACAGTCACCATCAGTCATATCAGAGCGCCCAAGGTGCTCACAAATATCTGAACACGTGTCCATTATCAAGGCGTTAGAGTGCGTGTTCATATATATTTTGAGCACCTCGGCCGCTCCGATATTTCTGATGTCGACTCTACTGTAATCATTTCTTCTATGTCGAAACTTAATATCAGACCACCTAAAGTTGCTGTAGTACTTTCCAAGCTCTACATATGAAGCCATATATGGCAGTTATAATATTTAACTATATTGACAGCTATACAATTTCAAATCTAAACACATAAATTTATATCACAAGTAAAAAGTTAATTAATTGATTACACAAAATGTAGCAAACGTTTGCAATAAGTTAGCACGGAATTTCTTACAATCGCATATTCATAGTCATTTTACGTATGCTCTTGTACGAGTATATCAATCTGTCGGGTTCTAATTATATGTCTTAATGTGCCTTATCACTTGCTTACAAAATGCATTTAAAATTCAAGCTTAAAAAAGTGACATGTGATTGACCAGTAAAGGATGAGTCATCTTTTAGACCGGATCGGGTCCGGGGTTTGGTACCATTTTATTTAAGACCTTATTCAGCTATGTCTTACTATTTTATTGAAACATATCTAAATATTAACCGTATATTTATGTTCACAGGGCATCAACAAGCGTTTTCAGCGTCTAGAGTCTCACGTGGTGACGTTGGCGCGGTCGGTGGCGCATCTCTCCAGCGAGATGCGGACCCAGCATCTCGTCATGCAGGAGATGGACGCTATCCGAGCAGAGATCACTGCGCTGCGGCATATGTATAAGTAAGTGATTTTGATTGGAAAGTAGATGAACCAGATCTGATCCAACCGGTAGCACATCTCACCAGATGCCGACTCAGCATCTCATCATGCAGGAGATGGACGCCATCCAAGTGAAGATACTGCACTGCGGCATATGTACAAGAAAGTGACAATTGCTAAAAACTAGATAACAAGCTCGCATGTTGATGTTAAGTAGACTTGGTGAATTATTTAATCAAGACTAAAACAATCTTAAGATTTTCCTTGTTCACTAAAACTAGAAGCTCTCAGAGAAACAGACGAAGTGGTGCCAAATACGAGTTTGTGATGGCTTGCAAGTTATAATAAATAAATAAATAAAAATTTTATTGGCATTAAGGTAAGTACATTTTAGTGTTGAAGTCCCTGACTTCTGAGCTAGGTAAAAACCTGTGTTACAGAAGTCAGTGTCCTCTCCCAAACATAATAGTAACTATTAAGACATTAACCATTTTCATTTTAGACTTAAAGTAGATAATTAAGGCTTGTTTTAATATTATAAAACAAATGCCATTCTAATAAGAATACAATGCAATTTATTTTACATATATATTTTTTGTGTAGATGTGTGTGTGTGTGTGTGTGTGTGTGTGTGTGAGTAAATCAGGGTAAGATGCTTTCAGTTTGTACATAGTCTAATGACAGCAACCAGGACTTAAGTTTTTCCTTACACTCATGTTTATTTAGGGGATAAATGTTTAGGGTTTTATTAATCTTATTATATAAAAAGATGCCCATAAATCTTTGTTGCCGTCTGGCCGTAGCTAGTCTACATTTATATGGTGCACAAACATTAGTCAAAGTTCGTTTGCTTGTAATTTTATTTTGATCATAAGGGGTAAGCTTATGCTGCTTTAGCACTAACTGAAGTATAAATAGTTGTCTAACAGAGAGCAATTGACATTGTTTATATAATAGACTCGTTGGATATCTATATGATCTACATGTCATGACCTTCAACAGGGATCTCTGGGCTCTTTCTAATTTTAACATGTGGGTTTTACAAGCGCCACCCCATACAACATTGCAATAACCAATCACTGGCTGAACCAGAGCAACATATACTTTTTTCAATAAAACTAGGTCAGATACATTTCTTAGTTTCTTAAAAATATATACTAATTTTCTTATCCGTGTTGAGGTTAGGTCTAGGTGTGGCTGCCAACTCATTCTGTCATCAAGCAGAACGCCCAGATACTTAATACAGTCAGATTTAGCAATAACAGTACAAGTACAATCAGTTCCTGACTGAAAACTGCATTTGTGAACCTTAAGCTCCCTATTATACATAAATGATTTATTTAAAGAAAATTGTAAATATGTGGTCTTATTTAAGTTCAAGGTAAGTAGATTTCTCTGTAACCAAGTATTTATTTTATGGAGTCCAATCTCAGCATTACTGTACACTTCCTCCCATGTATCTCCATGGAAAATTATGGATGTATCATCAGCATAAGTGAAATTTTTTCCTTTTGTAAGAGATAATTGACACAAGTCATTTATGTAAATTAGAAACAAGCTGGGTCCCAATATACTGCCCTGGGGCACTCCATAAACAACAGGGGAATCTTTACTAACAGTGTTACCTATTTTAACTTGCTGTGTACGATTGACCAGGAAGTCACTGAATATCATGTGAGCCTTTCCCCTTATGCCAATGCAATCCAGCTTGTCGATAAGCTCTGGGATCGAGACAGTATCAAATGCCTTGGCAAGATCAAGGAAAACGCCCAGGCATTTCTTTTTAGTATCTAATTGGGTAATAACGTGTTCAGTCAAAGCACTGACGGCGTCTTCCGTGCTCCTGCCTGGCCTGAATCCAAATTGACAGTTTGATAAAATTTTATGGTGCTCCAAGTATTTAACAAGACGGTTATTTAGAGCTCTTTCAAGGATTTTTGAGAGTGTTGACAAAACTGAGATTGGCCTGTAATTAGCAACATTGTCTTGGCTCCCTCCTTTATGAACAGGTGTGATTAGGGATCTTTTAAGTACCGCAGGGAAGACCCCTTGTTTAAAACACATTTTAATAAGTTTTGTGAGAGGGTTAATAATTACATTTTTTGCAAGTTTAAGCAGTTTTGCTGGAATGAGATCCCAGCCGGTGGCACAATCAGTTTTGAGACTAAGTATTAAGGATTCTATTTCAGCTTCATCTGGAGGCAATAAAACTATGGATTGTAAAGCTCTTGGCATGGGAAAACTGTGTATATTTAAATTTGTTCCATTATTTGTTATTGCTTTAGCCAATTGTTGACCAATCTTAGAAAAGTAGTCACTGACAACTTCAATATCATCAGAGGCCTTGTTTCCTGAGCTAATTAATTCATGAGCTGAGTTTGGCAGTTTTTTATAATTAACTATTGATTTAATTGCCGTCCATGTTTCCTTATTTGACTTTGCACACTGCAACAACGTCCTATCATATTTATGTCTCAGATTTCTTAATAGAGTATTACAAAAATTACGATATCGCTTGTATGAGATGAGTAGAACTTCGTTATTTGGATCATTCTGACTTTTTTTATGAAGACGGTCTCTATGGCGGATGCACCTTAAAAGACCTGGCGTTAGCCAAGGTTTAAGCGTTCTCTTCCTACAAGGCACAGGGCAACATTAAGAGTTCATTTTTATTGCCATAGCTAATGTGTCGACAAACTGGGTAAATGCATGGTTAACATCAGCTGAACTGGTGATAAATGAATAGTCAATATTATGAAGATATTCAACTGCCTGTGTGTATTTAATTTTATTATGAAATTGCATATTTGTAGACTGAGGAAGGCACAGTGAAAGGTTTAATAGAACAAGTGCATGATCGGTTACTGTGGAGTCAATGACAAAAATAGAAGCGGGCAGTGCCGTCTTTATAATAACATGATCTAGGCAATTTGACAATCGTGTTGGGTAAGAATGACCTGGTAACATACCAAGCTCAGCGCATAGATTAAGGTATGGTGCTTTGTTCCTGTCAATACTATTTGGTTTGATATCAATGTTTATGTCACCAACTATCATTAAATTATTTCCATAGGAAATTGGCCGAATAATTTGTTCCAAGGAGCTCAGAAATCCATCAATAGATTGTATAGACGGGGAGCGGTATACTGCCAGTATATAGATATCAGGTTGAATTTTTAGTAACATTAAATTTGCACCAATTGGTTCACATTCAATTACAGAGTTTTTGATATTTTGTTTCACATATATAACAATACCATCATTTTGGTTTAGGCACTTTGAGGAGGAATATGAAACATAACCTACCAAGGAAGGTACCAATTCATGATCACTTAGCCAGCATTCAGTTAATATTATAATATCTATTTCAAATTCGAAGCGACTTAGTTGTGCTATAAAACCATCAAAGTTTTTGTAAACGCTACGGATGTTTTGACTAACAATGTTCAAGCTTAAACTAGATTTACTTAATAGTAGGTTACATTCTTCAGTGGCACAGTTATATGCAGAGGCAACAGTTACACTATCTATATCGGAGATAATCTTTTGGTTGGTACAGGCCATTTACTTACTTAAGAATATAAAAAATAGATTTTTGTGCAAATAGAGGTGCATTTTGGTTTGTTTTTCACAGAAGTTACATTCCCTAGGTTTAACATGAGTATTGTTTATAAGTTTGTGTAAGTGTGTACAGATATAAATTTGTGAACCTAATTCTACTTCAATGTTAGTGTGAGTGTATTCATTTTGTATTGAGCTTATGTCTACTTTTATATATATTAGATGAAAAATATTTAATACTAACTGGTAGCATGTTTTCCAACTTAACTTATAATCCGACAAACTATTTCCAGGGTAATATTTCCAGCCTAGTCAACCTGTAGGCACATTACGCAGATCAGCTTCACTTTCAATTGGGAAGACACGCCCTCCATCCTCTCTCCGTAGGAAGATTCTGCCATGTGAGGTCCAGCAATGTTTAAACTTGTGCTCCCGAGCGAATGTTCTTGCTAGGTAGTACATGTGTTGTCCGTGTGGAGTTAGTTTTTCAGCTACATAAATAGGTCGGGCCGGTCCCTCCCTGTCCAGGTGGCTGGTGCTGAGTTTATTTTTTGTGTTAAATTGTCTTGCTTTTTTTAACATGTTGTCTTTAATGATAGCACTCGTAAAATCAACCACTATTGGTGAAGCCGGATCGTTCCGCCGCCCAGAGCGAAAAACATCCTTTATGTCATGATATTGCACGGGCATGTCTATCACTTTGGCTGTTGCTGTCACTAACTTCCGAATATCATCCTTAGTTTCATCTTTTTCCTTAGGGATGTTTTTTATTTCCAGTTTAGTAATGTTCAAATACCGCTCCAGGGTCTCCACTTTGGTTTCTAATTGTGAAATATAGGCTCGTTCTTCTTTTCTTTCAGTTTCAAGCCGGTCGAGTTTTACCTTGAGGTCGTCATATTGTTTCGAGGTGAATTCAATTGACGCTTTAATTTCTGCGTTTTGAGTTTTAATTTCGTCCATAACAGACTGCAGGCCCGCAAACTTTTTGTCAGATTTAGCAGACTCTGACGCCAGCAGGCTCCGTATCTCGTGCATGAGCTCTGCATTGTCCTCCCGCTTACGTTTGAACCTGGAATTTATTTGTTCATTGTCCAAAGTTGATAGGCTGGACATCGAGCCAGACTGTGATTGTGTGATAGGCGTATCAGCGACTTTTTCTTGATGCTCCGGCGTCGGAGTATTTGGCGGAGTTCGCTTTAAGCCCGAGAGAGTTAGTTATACAATGAGACCTGGTTTACTACGACTTTAACAAGATGTTTCAGTACTCATCTTTCGAAGAAAAATCTTTAGTAGCCGAGACCTATATACCTTATGACGTAGAAAATGTAAGATACACCTTTAGGGCATTTCCCACGGAAGTCCTGTTCAGCGTCCAGCGTTCAGCGATCATTCGTGTCTTCACAAACACTAGTTTGGATCCTGTTTTTTTTACGGTAGAGCACCTCTCCTGCTCCGCGCACCACATCCAGTAAAAGACAGCATGCAGGGAACACTTTCATTAGACTACTATACCCAGCGTTAAATATTGCACATCGGTCTTTAGAAAGAGACTATTGGAACGAGAGAGAAAGACAACGGTCTATGAAGCCAAAAATCCGATGTGCAATATTTATACATGGAAATAAACCTATTCTATACTGGAAAATGTCATCCATTTTGTACTCGCAGTAGCAAAATCGAACAGCAAAATTCTAACAGATTTTTTTTTGCTGAATCCTGCAAGAAACTGTACCTGCAAAAAACGGAATTATGTCGTAGGAAAGAGCTCTTACAGTGCAGTTGAAGCTCGAGCTTAGCACATTTTTAAGACAAAGTGAAAAAAAAAAATCAGAAAGCGGATAAGACAGCCCTACGTCCTGCACTGAGCACGTGACACTCAAGCACTTGGCTCACATTATTACCTATTTTGTGGGTAGTGACAAAGCAAGCGGTCCCGGGTTCGAATTCTGGTAACTGAATTTATTCGAGTATTTATCACAAATATTTGTTCCTGAGTTATGGATGTTTTCTATACTTACGTGTATTTCTATAGGTATTATATGCAAGGTCATCTGAGTACCCACAATACACAAGCCTTCTTGAGCTTATTGTGGGGCTTTATTTATTTTCTATTCGTTCGCAGATCTCAGCAATATCTGCGCACAGGCCAGCTGCCGCTATCAGACCCGTTCTCCTTCAGCAACCCGGACCGCGTGAAGCGTCTGACGAAGTTCTTCGGAGACGAGCCGCCACTCATGAGACTGTTCCTTAAGAAGCTCGGATATGAGGTTAGGAAAGAAAAACTTATTTACTTTGCTCTGTGGTACCGTTTCTGCTTAATCCAAAGTTAATTTAGTATGGGCGAAGAGAATTGAAAATAGGGGTGTGAGGCGCCACTTTTTGATTATTAACAAATTTAACACATATCAGTGAAAGATTAAGGATCAAAGTCAAATGGCGTTCTAAAAGTTTTAATCATGTGTTGAAAGATGGCAGTAAATTTACTGTGGCTTGACAAAATATTGTCTTTGACATTCTACCTTTATTTCAAATTCTCTTTGATATGCGGTTGCGCATCGTTACTGGTGAATTTCCCATATGACTCAGAATTCCGGTAGCCATTTAAGAAGTGCAATGCTCTAATGGTAAATATCGCTAGGCGCTTCTTTAAGACACATATGAAGGATACCTAAGGATATAATGGAAATATTTGCTATCATTGGGTACTTACCCGGTGCGATGAGCTAGTGATTAGAGTTGCGAGTTCGAACCTTGCCTGAGACAGTCAGTTTTAAACTTGGAAAAATTATCTAAAGACGTTGGTTACTCGTTAATATAAACGTAATTTATTATATCTTGGGTCTCACGGAATATTTGTTATCAAAATACATTTTTCCACAGGACACTTCAAGCTCATTCACAATTTTTCATTACGATAAAACTAGTTTGATTAATCAACAATTTTATTTTCATCAACAGAAATACGCAGCTCTGCTAGAAAAGGAGAAAGTTGGAGCAGCTGAGCTACCTTACGTCGGAGAAGACAAACTTCGGGCTCTGGGGGTGCCCCTGGGCCCTCGCATGCGGATCCTGAAGGAGGCCGGGATACACCACGATATGCATCACATGTCGAGAGACGACCATCATAGCACTACTACTACACTAGCTATAGTCTAACTGGCATGTTGATAAGACATTCAGTTGAATAGACATAAACCATATTGGAAGTCCTATTGGCTATCCAGTTGAGTAGACCTAAACCATATTGGAAGTCCTATTGGCTATCCAGTTGAATAGACCTAAACCATATTGGAAGTCCTATTGGCTGTCCAGTTGGTTGGTTGACTTTAAGTAACACACAATGGTCAAAGATATGATGGGTCTCATGTTGATGCCAGTTGGATTGAAAAGTGACTTAAGAGTCTCAACTCACTTAAGACGAAGGTGGAGCCTTTTTATACAAACTTAGTCCTCATTTTCGTCTCTAGATACACAGGACAACCATCAAATTGTGTGAAAATATTTTTCATAATGTCTATATCCAGAGAGGAAAATTGAGACTACGTTTGTATTGAGAATTTGTATCGTCCCCTTTCCTCTGAACGAAGCGTTCAGAGCGGTAAATACCGCTACACATTTGAAGTAAATCAATGAAACCTACATCTCAAAAATCACTAAATTTTTAGTAGCCGACGGATGGTTTTTCTTGTTGAGGATCCTCTTAATGGATCGAAACGTCGAGCGAAATTAGACCAAAACTTCCGTGAGTGACTCGTTGTAAAATATATATTAGTAAAATACCTGAGTCACAGGGGAGTTTTAGGTTTACGCTATATATACTTACTCAAACAAAACTACAATGCGTATGGTATGAATTTTCTCAAATGATTTTTAGGCCTCGGTCCCTTATCAGCCACGAGCCAAAGCCACAATGTCCGTTAAAAAACAATTATATCGTAATACTGTTAAGGTTCAAATCTATCTAATTATCTGAGCGCTCGGGTACATTGAGGTGGTCGATCGTCCTACATTACCAAAAGATTTACATGTACATAGATTTTAACCTTAAAACCACTACGATACAGCCGCTTTTTAAACGACATTGTTGTTTTGTCACACGGTCACACGCCCAACTCGGGAGCCGACCGATCGCACAAAAGAAACAATGGCTAGGCCTTAGGCGTAAAAATCATTGGATAATATTCATACTATAATAACAGATTTGTAATTTTGAGATCATATCACAGGAAAGGTAAGGTACCTAAGTAACTCATATATAAAGAGTGCAACGATAAACATGTCACAACGAGTATTATTAACTAGCCTTACTTATATGATGTCTTTATTTAAATTTACTGTTTAGTTTCTCTGAAGAAGAAATTTTTTTACATTAAAAAATCTTGTAATTTTGTTACAACTGCCTTCGAAGCCAATTTGATCTATTTTGATATCAAACTGATGTCATTTTGCAATCATTGGCGCGTGTATTTCGATTGTGTTTGTTCGTTCATGTATTGGCGAGAGCGAGATGCACGGGAGAATAATAACAAAATTACATACATTATTTTGACATCTAAATGGAAGTTCGAATTGGCCTCTTGGTTGATTTTTGTTTTTTTTTATATAGTCATGTTTTGATCACTCAAGCTATAAGACACAATATTGCGTTTATCTTTGACTTTTACTTTTCTCGTCACAAAAAGGATTTTGTAAATAAATACTCAAAGAAAATACTCCGCTTCGCTTTATATTATTGTAAAACATCCATGTAAATTTTATTCTATAAACATAGACTTAAAACATCGTACACTAAATAAACTAGTATTACTTTGTACATTTTACGCACTCTGCAATGACATGCCAAAGATATTATTTCGGTGTGTGTAAAATAAATAAATGATTAACCAAGGAATTCCAATTTTCTTCTTCAAATAGTTAGATCATGGTCTCAATGTTTATGAAAAAGAAAAATTATGTAAATTAAAAAAAAATCTTTTAGGACATTGAGGCTAGATCTAATAAAATTGAATACTTTATCTGAATCAAAATACTCAGACTCTAGATTTTAACCTTTTCGACGCCGTGTCAAACACAAAAGCTGTCACTCGGACGGCACGTCACCGAAGTGTGAAAACTAAAATTTAACTTTATGCATATGGTCATAAGTCTATGTTGCTCTGTGGTCTGTGACGGATTATTCCGTCTTCGTTGTTGGACCTACGGTGCGGATATATCCGTCATTGGCGTCAAAAAGTTTAAATGTGAAACATTCTCCTTGTTCTTGGTCGTCACATTTAAGAGACGTCTCCCTTTTTTAGGTTATAAACGTAATACTTACATATTGGAATAACATTTAAGATTTTTTCTTAAAAGTATGAAAATATGAAACTGTGTACAATACAGTAAATTACCTATTATAATAATTATTCGAATTTTAGCTCCAGTAGACGGTACTTTTCAAAAAATGATAAGCGTACAACGAATACAATATGTTTTTTAAACCGTGTTCCGTCAATAAAGATATTAACTTTGGGTCTCCAAATATGTAGAAAAGTGTACATACTTTTTTTTGTAAATATATAATTAGTTTCTTTATATAAGTATCTAAACAACGAAAATTATTCAATGTACTCAATAGTTCATAATATTTTGTACATAACTTTGTAATAAAAACATTTTTATATATCTGCTGTTTTTTTGGTAACCTTTTCGCCTAGTTGTTAAAAAAAACTTGGCAATAATAGTACCTACAACTTATATCATTTTAAAAAGTTAATGGTTTATTCAATATAGAAAATAGGGACTAAAGTTTTCTGTACGTTAATACAATTATCAGACTATCTATTTACTAACACATACATCAAATACATGCTCTTAAATAATAAGGCTTGTCCACCAAAAAAGTAGTCAATAATACAGATTTTCAGTTTTAATACACCCGAGCACTTCTTTTTCGATTATATAGCCTTTTTTTTATACTACGTCGGTGGCAAACAAGCATACGGCCTGCCTGATGGTAAGCAGTCTCCGTAGCCTATGTACACCTGCAACTCCAGAGGAGTTACATGCGCGTTGCCGACCCTAACCCCACCCCAGAGCTCAACGAGGGCTCTGGCAACCTTACTCACCGGCAGGAACACAACACTATGAGTAGGGTCAAGTGTTATTTGGCTGCGGTTTTCTGTAAGGTGGAGGTACTTCCCCAGTTGGGCTCTGCTCTAGATCTGGAATGACATCTGCTGTGCTGTGCCCTACCACACAAGGCGAGATAACATTCACATTGCTCATACCTCTCTTTTGGACGTAGTTTAAGGACATACCCGGGTCCGAACCTTCTGTCATGTTCACATTATCATCCATCGATGTAATAACTCTTGGGGTAATTATATTACAATTAAATCTATTTATTATTGCTCCATACAGTGCGCTCATAACATAGCCGCCACCATGGCACTGATGAATGTTGCCAACTCATCTGCTAATTCATTGAACACCATACCTTTATACTATACTATTTAGTATTTGGTTTATCTCTCTGGACCTGAAATTTCTTTGGAATTTATTTTCTTTCTGCCTCTGGTTTTAAAATTTGGTCCCATGGAAGCCTCTTCGAATCGTACTTCCTAAATCTACTTAACTTATATCAATGAAGAAATATCATTAAAACAAAAATATGGCTAATATGTAATCTATTCTATTTATAAACTCAAATGGCAGGTAACAAAAACAATCACTAATCTTATAAGCTCCGCCTTAATTTTCCTTAAACTATACTAAAGCCAGTTCACACATGAAAATGCGTATATTTTTCAAACATTCACCACAAAGCCAATCAGCAGTTTTACTGTCCATACAATTTATGTTCAAAAAATTTCTGGGATCAGCAGTTACATTGTGGTCACCGTAAATATGCCATCAGAGGAGCTGCCAAAAAAACGGCATTCAAACCTGTAAGCAATCAAAAATAAAAAGGTTAGATGGGACAAGAGACACACTGGGAGAAGGACAACACAGGACACACTTAAAACTTTGAACTTGTTGGATCTTACCCATAACATTGTCAGCAGAATTGACAGTAGCTTCAACGCTCTGACCCATGATGAGTTTGCCAGCGCTCGCATAATGGACATCGCACGCCAACACCAGAGATTCTCCCTGTGACATGGTGACCACTGACCACGAGTGCCACAGCTTGCTGGTAAGGTCCCAACGACGACTTGAGAAGTTCTCTGGAATCTGAAAGGGTTTGAAAATACACTTTACCTTCATCTTTAGAATTTGCAAGCATTTGACATAAATAAGTAGGCTTACCTCACAACTTATCTAATAATATATAACAAAGTACAAGTTCAAACGTACTCTCTGCTCTCCGATACGCCACACCAGTCTCGGAGCGGGGATGGCCGCTGATGTGCAGTTTACGTTTACAAGACTGTCGTGTGATGATATTTCGATTTGTGGATATAATGGTGGTACTATAAAACAAAAGAAATTATAGGATATAAAAAACGAATTAATGAATCGACAACAATGACACTCGACAAAAACAAGGTAAACGTAAAAATAAAATACAGAGGAGATAAAATATTTTTATTGTCACTAAAAGTCTTCTGAATCCAGCATAATATATACGTGTGTCGCTTTGAGTAAGATTCAAACAAGGCCAAAGATAAAGGACCTTAGGTGAAAATGAAATAAGAGGAACTGATGTAGTATGTTCAAAGGAAAATTAATCGTTTCAGAGAATTCATGATTTCTCATCATTTGTGTAGTTGCTGAGCCATGCTAACGTAATATTTGTAGCCTAATTGTTTGAAATAGAAAATAATGATCAGCAGACCAGTAAAACATCTACTACATATTAACCAGATTTGACTTTAAACTGTTCTGGTGTTTATCAATGTTACGAAGCCGAATATTGATAATTTCTACGAACCCGTAAATTTTCCCGCAAGGTACTCAACTCATTGTCGGAACTGAACGCGACACCCAGTATAATGTTAGCTTATTAAGCTCAGTAGAGCCCTGAACTAGTTATTTTTATTGTCTGATAACAAAATCAATAAGTAAGAATGCTATGCTTCATTAAGGTCGCTATAGAAACAGAAAATGACGAATATTTACCAAACACATCGATGGTATACTCCGCAAACTTCATTTCGAACCTCGGCCCCTCCTCCGACACCTCACACTTGTACGTCGTGTTGAACATTGGAGGAGTCAACAGCTCGTGTTCCAGATCACACTTCCCCGTGCTCCCGGTGTCATGGCAGTCGACCGTCAGTCGTGAGTCGTCAGCTGAAGACCCGAAGTTGAAGTTTACTCCTTGTTTCTGAAATTATTTTGCACTATTGTGTAATCGTCTCTAGTTATACCAAGATCTAATAGAACAAGTCGTTTTAAAAGCCAAAGATGATTAATTTTCCGTAGCAACATATCATTCTCTAAGTTCTTAGAAGCACAGAGAAGTTGTTCAATGACCATCAACTACCGTCTAGGCAGTCTATCGATTCATAAATTGCACAAATATTGTTGGCGATTCTTGGCAATGCTGCCAAAATCTGGTTATTGAGTTACAATCAGGAAAATAAAACTAAAATCTATTAAAAGGACCATCCAAAGAACGTATCAAATGACAAACTAACTGTTTTAACGAGGCTTAAGTTGATGTTAAAAATTGGCGGACCATGAGCGGTTTACGCATTTAATTATAACAAATAAAATTTGATATCACGCCTCGCGTAACTTGCACTATCATGTAAGTAAATAGAATCGACATGAATTCCAAATAGTGTCAAATCTACATTGGATGATATTTGTGAAGATCGAATGCCGTACCAAGTTGCTAATTTCAGGATTGTTACGATTTGTTCGCCCTAACTTGTTAGATATAATTAGTAAATTAGGTTGTGTAAATGTGGTAAGAAAGCAAGAATTGAGCTTTCGTTTTCTAATGCAATAAAAAAGTAAGCCGCAATACCTCTGGCCTGTATATCAGGAACTGCGTATCATCCTTGTACAACCGTACGGACTGTAGAGGTCTACTGTCCAAAGTCCAGGTGCACGTCAGCTGCCAGCCAACGTTCTCCTTCCAATGTCCAGTCATTCTCACGTCCACTTTCCCGTACGCTGCACCTGTAACAAATTATACATATTGGTCTTGTAAGATAGACTGGACGATTCAATATTTAGAATACCAAATATTATATTTCTCATTCCTGTCTGTGTGTGTGTATTCTTATTCCTGTCTGTGGAAACCTGTAATTGGCTTATCTGATACATATCTATGTTAACCTAGTTTTAGTTACTTAAGTTGTTGGTTTTCCGAATAAACTAAAATAAAATAATAAAATATATGTTTCGTGCCCTTAAACTTCACCTGTTGCAATATTCTGTGCATTTATCACGCACTATACCTACTTAAGAATTTGACCCATCATTTCCATGTAACGAATGATAAAGATTGCTTCCTCTGGCTCTAGGTTGCTGGGACCTAATGGGATCCATCAAGGGCATAGCATTCACACCCTATGTGTAACATTGTTTCAAGTTCCTTGCCACAAATCATCCTACATTTTGAAATAGTCCGGTATCCTACTTGGCCAAACTTTATCTGAATGCGAAGTTACTTGTTAACACACTAGTTATGCTTTTCAGAAGTCTTCTGCTGTATTTTTTTTATACCACGTCGGTGACAAACAAGCATACGGCCGGCCTGATGGTAAGCAGTCACCGTAGCCTATAGGCGCCTGCAACTCCAGAGGTTTCACAATTGTTTCATCATTTGCATGTAACTATAAGCCTTAAGTGTATCTGATCAAACATAATAAACCTAAATTCTTACTAAACTTTCATAATAAAATTTTAAAAAAAATACCACCCAAAAGGTTAAGTAATGTCTTAGCTACCTACTTACAATATTTTATTAACAACCCAACTGGGACAAGCAAATAAACTACATAGTTAAGATATAAAACCTTTGTTTGCCTCTGTAATAGTCCCATATTAGTCGACCAATGGGCCCAGGGTGGATTGAACAAATTAATTATGTAAATACCCGGTCTAGATACCGCTTAATCCAGAAGGACTTAAGTACATTTGTTCCATATAGCGATACGACCTTTCTTTTACAAATAATAAGACAGTGCAGTGCACATACAAATTTATTAGCAAGAGGATTTAAAGCAAAATAGCATCTATTGCTTAGATGTAAGAGTTATAGTGAACGTCATACAAAGTGGTTTAGTATAACGGAGAGGCATCACGCACAATATGTACTTCAATTTCAATCTAATAATGTAAGTATCTGCAATTAATAATCGTAAAACCTGGGTTTTATGAGGATCGTTTAGCTAGAAGGTAACGTTGAAGGTTGAGGATATAATAGAAATTAGGTAGGTATGGCGAAAATCTATACTTAGGTCTACTCTATTCGTCTTTACGTATGTACTTAATAATAAAGAAAAAGGAAAAAGTGTGCATTTCCTCGCACAACGTATCAGTATTGCGATACAACGAGGAAATGCCGCCAGCATCCTTGGTACAATGCCTCAAGGGCCTATTTTAGATATAAGCTAGTTATAGTAATCATCTGTATATATCCATTATGTATATTGTTATTGTCAATAAATACCTGCCTATAATAAAGAACCAAATACGAGACACGCAAGAGACTGGTTGGTTTATAAACTACACGAGCTCATTTTCTTTGATCTTAACCCCTATCAATTTTTAGCCTATACTGCCCTTTGCGCTTTGTAAATACTTTTAAGCAGGGGTCGGACAAAAAGTGCGGATGACGTAAAAATGACGTAATCTTGCACACAGGATGATGTTTGAGTTTGTATTAAAACTTCCGTGTGACATGTAGTAAGTAGTATTAATGAAGTAACAAAATAATCGTAAATAAATCCATGGAATTAATAATACAGGAGGTAGGGTGATGTAGTGAATAAAATAAATTTCACGAAACTTGTTACCATAAGGTATAATTATTTGAAATTAGTTAGAACAAGTCTGTGGGATTGCCACAATATTCGAGTAAAGATGACATTTTAGAGCGTTTTCTTATACATTAGTAAATATAAATTTTAGCTAAATATAATCGTGAAGATACAATAGCTAAACAATAACGAAGTCAATTTATTGTTCATCTGATTGACAATGTGTCAGTCAAAAACGTACTTACTCATTTCAAGTGGTGATATCGTTTAATAAAGAGGTTGATAAATGATAAGTGATAATTGTTTATGAAAATCAAAAATACTATTTGAAATCATCCTATAAGTGGTTTGACGTCATCCGCACTTTTTGTACGACCCCTGCTTTTAAGTTTTTATTTTTAAATTTTGGTTAGGTTAGGATTTTTTGTAATATATTAGTTTTTACACACATGAACGTACTGGATGTAGTTACTGCAATTTTCAAACACCAAGCAACAAGAATGTTTGTTACAGTTAAGTGACAGCTTGACAAGCTTGAGTAAGCAGCGCATCTATTCAGCAACAACAAATTAACTCAAATTTAATTCAAACTCAATTTGATTCATTAAGAGGCTGTCAACACCCAATGTCCGTGAAATTGATGTTACTTAAACAGTTTTTTAAGAAAGACTATTTGTTTTAGTCAAGTAAGAAAAATATATGTTCATATTAATTATATTTCAAAGACCGTGGTTGTACTCGATACATGATTGAACGAAATCGGCTCCATAGAAAATAATTGCAAAGATTGGTCTTAAAATCACAATTAAACGGTTCTATGTCTTTATTGTTTTGACTTATGGGTCTGCAATTGAAATCACAATTTCAAAACATTTATATCTAAACCGCTGTTGAGTAAAATATTACACTAATAATCCACTTTTTTTTATTTAAATATTTTTCTTATTATTCCCTTGCCCAGGCCCAGTAACATGCGACAGTGCTATCTCATTTACTCCGATACAAATAGACAGTGTGCGCGCTTTAGGTATTGACAGCCTCTTAATAGTGCATTGCACCATCGTAGCGTCTGCCACAAATTAAAAACTAATTAGGAATAGGAACGTCGATCGCGACATACATATATTACACTCGCTAAGGACAAGAACGGGACAACTCCGCGTTTTCTGTCTCACTCGTGCAGTGTACCGTTTATGATAGAGGGTAATTGGAAATAATGGCATTTTTTTGATTTTTAAGGGTCCCATTGGACAATTTACTTAGTAACTTCTCTCACCAGTAGAGCTTACTTTCATGTCCTAGGGGTCCTGCTCATAACCTAGGGGTTATGAGCAGTAAGTCTGGCTTTGCATACCTATAGGTACTTCTTCTAAATATAATATTTAATAAAATACCTCAGAACATTCTTATCCTTTCCCCAAGAATATTTAATAAAATACCTCAGAACATTCAAGTATTACAGCTTAACAAGTTTAAAAATGCCTTAAAACTATTGTTAGTTCAAAAGAGTTACTACTCTATAAAAGAATTTTTAGATGATAATGACTTGTAAATATGTACATACATTTATATTCCGACATGCATGCTCTCAAAATTTGTATGCCGTAAGGCCCCACATAGTGAAACTGACTAATCTGTAACATCCTATGTACACCTATGTTGGACAAATAAATAATTTTGTATTTGTATTTGTATTTCTTTATGTGCCGTCTGGAGACATGGATGGAGGCCGACAACCTTACGTCCGTATGTCAATCTTTCTGTTGTAATGCAAATTCGATTTTCCATTATGTCAGTCTTTAACAAGTCTTTCTTCCAACATATATTATATATAAATCATAACATTGTATTATGAAAGGCCCAAAATATTTATGGTGCTTTTGTTTTTTAACAGACTTTTTGTCTATTTTTGTCTATTCAAACATTGTCGATCCAATCTCAATGCGTCAAAAGCAGTCGAGAAAAGACCCACAGCCAATATCACTTAACGTTAACTTCAAGCATTATAAAGTAGGTACACCGCAACACAAGGCGTAATATTGCAACCACTTGACTATCACGGACAAACCAGTAGAAGGAGCTCTACAATTACGCGTAGTTTATACGGATTTTGAGGTCTTTATACGCTGGTTTGCTCAGCACTTGACTTGGGAATGCTCGGCATGCTTCGTGGGCCACGCAAAATGGCGGGCAACACAAAATGGCAGACGACAGACGACACGCCGGTAATGGCCGCGGAAGTGGAAGTACCGAAATTATCTCACCACGGGCCCTAAACTGAGATAAATTAGCCCGTATTACTGCCGGTTTACATAACAATTCGTTTTTATTTTTTAAAATTAGACGTATTACGGAGGGAACGAGTCGTTATATCTCATTAAATTGGTCTGTTTGTTGACTAGTTGATCGTGAGCGCTCGAAGTGCGCCCTTCGTTTTAGATTTTTACTGGAGCGCCGATTAGTAACAATCCTATTCGTTTGTTTGTTTTTGAAGTAGTAGTAAATGTATTACTACTAATTAAAAACTATATATGAAAAAAAAAAACAGTTTAATTTTGTATAAATTGCCAAAGGACGTGGATGATTTCCTTTACAAAATACTCAAATAACTGTAGATACCTATAACATTGAAGAATTGCTTTGATTTCTCCAGGATCTCATAATCAGATTATTGGGACCACCGTGAACCGGTCTCTTTTGTCCTCTAATTTTCGTTTTCAAATTAAGAAATAATTTTGCAAATTGGTCTTCGAGAAATCAAAAACACTCATATAATAAAGACCCGGTGAGTTGAAAAATTCCTCTTTAGAAATGTTTAACTCGATAAAAAAAACTTGACTCAAAATATATCTATCGTTCCTATCGTTCACGCTCCGTGGCGAACGAAACGCAGCTGTCACAGTCGCGCTAATAAAGATGAGTGAAAGAGAGAGATGACTACGATACGCTACGGAGCGTTAACGATTGTGATGTTGGCTACGCGGCCAGGCAGCGAAATACGTGGTACAATTACTTAACTAAATAAAATTTTGCTATAAACGTGCTGTATGTATAGTTTTAACGACGCCCTTCATAAAGGTTTACTGCTCACATAAATATCCTATAACGCAGTAGAGTAGATATAATGTATGTTTTTATTTAATTTGACCATAATAGAGAAATAAGTACCTATGCTTAACTCTATATGTATGTATGCAACCCATTTATAGGTATAATGAAATGAAACTCGCAATATGTAACTCCTTCCATTTGTTTTCAAATCATGAGTCTAAAAGATATTTTTTTTGAAGGAAATTGCATAAAAATTACGTACATTTAACGTTGATTATTGGACCAAATTGCTTATGCACTGTTTTTAAGTACCTGATCACCGCAAACACTGATTATTAAAAGATTATGCCATTTTTTTAAACCCAATACTAAAAAAATATATATATTTTATTTCAGACAAAAATGAACATGTTATGCTAACCTATATTATGTATTCGTTCAGCCCAGTCGGTTTCTAAGTTTTAACAGAATTGTTTTAATTCTACCCGGAAATGATTGCTAAAAACTAATATTGAATTATTTATTCAAAACCATTACAATATATTCTAATCAAAATATCCTGCCCATTCTGTACCTAAATAATTCAAAATAATGATATTAACAAAGATAGAACGTTAAACGGAGCAAAGCTTTGATTTTAATAATCGCTTCCGTCCATTGAACCCAAGGCAATCAACCCTCGTTTAATCAAACAAGGTAATTCCTATAACTCATTTTTAGTCTCTAATGCATTAACCAGTACAACGTGATCCCAAGTCCCATAATGTCTCAAAGTAATCGGAGATCACTCTCAAACTAGTTTTAAATGTAAGCTTGTCAAAGTTAACTAAGCTCAACAAGTGCTTCATTCTCAGGAAAAATTGAAATAATTGCCTTTTATACGTGATATTATACGTATGTGTCCATTTAGTTCGAAAAATCAATATGTAGCACATATTAATTTAAGAGGGAGATTAATTTAGGGAGCAACTACCGAGTGATCGTCCACAACAACAAAAAGAGAAAAGTTTTTCCACTTCTAAATATTTTTCATTCTCCAGGTTTTTAGGGTTCCGTAGCCAAATGGCAAAAAACGGAACCCTTATAGATTCGTCATGTCCGTCTGTCTGTCCGATTCTGTCACAGCCACTTTTTTCCGAAACTATAAAAGCTATACTATTCAAACTTGGTAAGTAGATGTATTCTATGAACCGCATTATGATGTTTACACAAAAATAGAAAAAAAACAATAAATTTTGGGGTTCCCCATACTTAGAACTGAAACTCAAAAAATCTTTTTTCATCAAACCCATACGTGTGGGGTATCTATGGATAGGTCTTTAAAAATGATATTGAGGTTTCTAATATCATTTTTTTCTAAACTGAATAGTTTGCGCGAGAGACACTTCCAAAGTGGTAAAAAGTGTGTCCCCCCCCCCCCCCCCCCCGTAACTTCTAAAATAACAGAATAAAAAATCTAAAAAAAATATATGATATACATTCCCATGCAAACTTCCACCGAAAATTGGTTTGAACGAGATCTAGTAAGTAGTTTTTTTTAATACGTCATAAAAAATTTCAAAAAAAAATTTTTTTCATCAAACCCATACGTGTGGGGTATCTAGGGATAGGTCTTCAAAAATGATATTTAGGTTTCTAATATCATTTTTTTCTAAACTGAATAGTTTGCGCGAGAGACACTTCCAAAGTGAAAAAATGTGTGTCCCCCCCCCCTGTAACTTCTAAAATAACAGAATGAGAAATCTAAAAAAAATATATGATATACATTACCATGCAAACTTCCACCGAAAATTGGTATGAACCAGATCTAGTAAGTAGTTTTTTTAATACGTCATAAATGGTACGGAACCCTTCATGGGCGAGTCCGACTCGCACTTGGCCGCTTTTTTAAAATGTTTTTGACACAATGAAAAAACTAGGTTTGAAGGTTTCCCATTTTTTTCAAAATTTGCAATACAAAAAAGAAGGCGAAACCTATTAACCTAGAATATATTATGCGGAATTTTATAGAAAAAATACCGTTATTTCGCAACGATCGCAAAGCGAATAGGTAGCGTCCCTCTTAATTCTTCGTGTCTTTGAAGTGTATACCGAACACAGCGGAAAGAAGTTGATAAGTCGTGTTATAAAACTGAAGAAATTTGAACTTCATGTAATTATATTGTAAGTTGAAATTGTATATCGCTATTTATCAACTTCTTCCCGCCCTGTACCGAATTGTTCAAATACATACTTTGGACGGCAGATGATATTAAACTAAGGTGAATAATGTTTTTATTGACAATGTTTTGTTTCTGTATTTATTACAAATATTATTTATTTCGGTACGTGATACTAAAATTATTTATATAACTCTATACTTAACATAAGCGGTTAGGATTCAATTGAAAAAAGGAAGATTTGGTACGTTCAGGAATTATGAGCAAAATACAGGCGCGAACGACAAAATAACATCGCTTAGATATCATTTTGATAGCAACATATTTTTTTAATACTACTTCGGTGGCAAACAAGCATAAGGCCCGCCTGATGGTAAGCAGTATCCGTTATATGCGCGTTGCCGACCATAACACTCCTCACCCTCGTTGAGCTCTGGAAACCTTACTCACCGGCAGGAACACGACACTATGAGTAGGGTCTAGTGTTATTTGGGTGCGGTTTTCTGTAAGGTGGAGGTACTTCCCCAGTTGTGCTCTGCTCTAGATCTGGAATGACATCCGCTGTGCTGTGCCCTACCACACAAAGCGAGATGAGATTCACAATGCCCATACCCCTCTTCTGGACTTAGTGGATATACCCGTGTCTTTTTCGGGTCATTTATCGTTATCGACGCGAAAATGTTAATAAAACATAAATTTATAAAAATAAACTGCTATATACAAGCATAAATACCATTAAACTATTATTACCACGTATATAGAACGTATATAGAATATAGAACCGGCACAGAGAACCAGTATTTTGCGCCATGAGTTGTTGTTTTGACAACAACTCATGGCGCAAAGAGGAGCGTGAATCTCGCGACCTAAACGCGTAAGCGCCATGAAGTTTTGGTCGCGTAGTACAGTCAAGGTATTAAATATCGATACGGACAAAGTGCCAAAAATATGTATACACGACCTTATTCCCTATATATTAAGGTAGTGTGTACGGTCACGTCTGAAAATATCGATACGGACAAAGTGCCAAATATACACTACCCTAATATATGGGCCATAAGGTCGTGTATACATATTTTTGACACTTCGATCGTGTCGATGTTTTCAGACGTGACTGTACATATTTTTGTCACTTTGTCCGTATAGATATTTAATACCTTGACTGTACAGGTTGCGATTGCGACAATTACATAACATAATAATAACTCAATGCACAATATTAAAAAAATACATTAAGTAATCAATTTAATCAATATAATCTTAAAACATCTGAGTTTTAACTAAACAAGACACAAATTTGCTGCTGCAAAAATCTGGAATGACCTGCCGCCACCCATACCCCTTTACGACCGGTTTGATATAATTCTGCAAATTACTTTTAAAAAATCCTGCCCGCAAGTAAATTGTCTTTTCGAGCTCAGACCTATTCCGATCGAATCTGCAGACATTAGCGACACGTTTCAGTACTAAATACCGCAGGTCAGTAGGATCAGTCCGTCGCGAGACTGCGAAGATGGTGGCATTTTTTGATGGGAGCAGTGGCACACGTAAGTTCTTAATTTTGTATAATTTTGGTATCAAACTTGTTATTTAACACTTAATTATTACAGTAAAAGAGTTATGTGTGTTTATTTATCACAAATTAGAGTAACAAAAAGTTTTTAAGGGGAAACTACATGCTCGTAAAAAAGAAGTGCACGAATTTGTGGGCTCGGCCGTAGCCCGTAAATCGATGGTCATAACTATTTGCAAGTTTTTGTCTATCCGGCTTCGGCGCAGAAAATCAAATCAAAATAAATAGTCATATGTTTGATAGTTTTATAATAGTTTTCGTTTTGTAATGTTAGATTTGTGTTTTTTTTAAGCGTCCATTAAGAGGCAAAAAATTCCTTGAAATTTTGTGCAATAATGATACGAGTATATCACATATTGAGGAATTATACGATGACCTCGAAGAATTCCCTTATTCGCTTTTTGAATGAATTGAAAACGAAATCAAAGAATCAACGACGAATACGATGAGATGTACCTAAAGATCTGCTGATTGTGACAGACCCAGTGTCACTAGAAAGGAGGAAAGACAACAAATATGTTTTCCTACTGTCTAACTGCTCGGGAACGATCAGCATTAAGGTTGTCAAGAGATGGGAGATAAAGATTCGGTCATACGTGTATGTTACAGCTTCAGAGAAAGTTATGAACTAATAAACCCATGGGAGACCTTTTTTTAAACAAGGAGATGGACACTGAAACTAAATTCTTTCTTTCTTTTTACATGTGAATGAATCAGTATTCATTTTATGGATATTCGCTTAATTGTGATGCCATAGGCCGTCCTAGGTGCGAAATACTGGATTTACTTGATTTTCGCTTCAAAATCTTAGAAATGTTGGTTAAACCACCAAGAAAACGACGTAGTGAAGCATGTCTGAGGCGTCTGAGTGATGTTTCAGATGATGCTTCAATTTGACGATACCAAATCTCCAAGAGCCCGCCAATTTCAGACTGCTTCAGACTACTTCAGCAGGGCTATTACTCGTTGTGTTAAATGCAACGTGTTCGCTACACGTCAAAATAATTTTTTCAAGCAATTCCTTTAGATGTACTGAATTGAGAGTACTTTACAATTGTTGATTATTGTTTTTAATCATTCTTTAATCGTTAAGATGTTGATTCTTAAAGAAAATTGTGATAATTATGCTAAATTGAATACTGATTACTTCATATGCTATGCATGTGCAGCATACACATGCATTGTTCTGTAAAATGTTGCGTTTTAGTCATATTATTTTACAAAACTCAATGAATTTGCACGTTCGTGCATTTCCAGATAGTTCCTGAACGTCACTTTCGTGCACGCGATTTTTTTTATGATAAAGGACACTAGGATTTTTTTAAACATTTTATACGCGTATTTTATAACAATTAAAAACGGTTCACATGCATTTTTTATGAATCTTTGCAAAATATTTTTCCCGGCCGTAAAGGGATACGGGAACCGATGGGACTATTAAAATACAGGCGGTTAGTAAAAATGTATTTACTTGATATGCGGAGCAAATTTTTTTCGCACGCACGCACGCATGCACGCACGCAAGCACGCACGCACGCACGCACTCACGCACGCACGCACGCACGCACGCACGCACGCACGCACGCACGCACGCACACACACACACACACACACACACACACACACTCCGTAATTTGTTAACCTGCGATCGACCGATGTCAAGGGTCCAGTCTAAAAACCAGCGCTAGGCACTCTGCTTGGCATATGCTGAGATTGGAGCCCATTGCCCATTCATCAGGTATTAAATGTAATGAATTACCTATCTTTCCAATTCATTTGTATTTAGTATTTAAGGTTATTATTGTACTTAGTTCATAAGGTTTTTTTGTGGCAATAAATATTTTCTCATTCTCTCATTCAAATTTCGCTCAACCACGAGCGCTCAAAGCGAAGTCCCCACTTTATACTTGCCGCCCTTAAGAAGGCGCTTTAATATGCTCAATTGGGCGGTCGTGTGCCCCTTAATACTTTAATGTACCGTATTAAGGACATCACTTCCAATGCTCGAGTTTATGAGAACGCGGATACACGATGAATGGTGAATTAGAATGTACAGTCGTTTATAAACATCTATTCAACGGTTCAAAAATATGTTTACACGTCTTTAAGACACTGGTAAAAAATCGTGTAAATATATTCTTGGAACGTTGGCTATAGTAGGTACATTGTAGGAGAGGCCGGAAAACTGGTCAAAGATGGAGGAGTGAGTTTGAGGGCCGACATGTTAGTCGAGGCCCTCAAACAATGCGAGTCCATTTTTAGCGTTTCCGGCCATGGTACTTTTCACGACTATTGCGAGGAAATAAAAAAAACATTTGCATAACTGTACGTACTTTAATAGAAACCAATATTTATATTAGCGTGAGGACAATTGTTGAAAGAACTCATTTTGTAGCGTAGTTACGTGTTTCTTGTTTTTTTTAGTCAAACGCAACTTCGAACTTCCAACAACCGATCCCGTCTTTTTTACGTTATCACTTTTAAGAGGCGTTTTTCTGTTATTTGCTTCAAAAGTTCAAACCGACTCTAAACTTAGAAAGGTTTTTGCTAAACCACTAACAGCTACAAAAGTAAAAACGCCTTCAGCATGAATGGTTTTGACGTTTCTTTTTTTTTTTCCTTTTTTAGGGTTCCGTAGTCAACTAGGAACCCTTATAGTTTCGCCATGTCCGTCTGTCTGTCTGTCTGTCTGTCTGTCCGAGGCTTTTCTCCGTGGTCGTTAGTGCTAGAAAGCTGAAATTTGGCATGGCTATATAAATCAATAAAGCCGACAAAGTCGTACAATAACATCTAAAAATTTATATTTTTTTAGGGTAAATTGGGGGTGATTTTTTTTTTTGCTTCAACCCTACAGTGTGGGGTATCGTTGGAAAGGTCTTTCAAAACTAATAGAGGTCTTCAACAAACATTTTTTGATAAAGTGAATATATTCGGAGATAATCGCTCCGTAAGAAAAAAAAATGTGTCCCCCCCCTCTAACTTTTGAACTATAGGTCCAAAAAATATGAAAAAAATCGTGGAAGTAGAGCTTAAGAAATACATTAAATGAAAACTATAGCGGACATGATCAGTTTAGCTGTTTTTGAGTTATCGCAAAAAGTTTCCCCTTCATAGTAAAAAGACTTACTTTAATTAGGTACTGATTATGCAAATTTGCCTATTTGTTTAACTCGGGTGTAAGCTACCGTTTCATCCCTTGGTTAACAATTTACTATACTTTAAGCTCCAGTTTAGCTTATTGTGACGGAAGAGTAACTACGGAACCCTACACTGAGCGTGGCCCGACATGCTCTTGGCCGATTTTTTTAACAAGTAATTGGTCCTATAAATAATCTAATTTTATTTTTGAAGGAAAAAATCGCGCCTAATAAAGACCTTTTACTATCACCAATGACAGATAATGATAACAATGACCACCAATGACAGATGATGATAACAATGATCACCAATGACAGCCAATGACAAATGATGATAACAATGATCACCAATGACAGCCAATGACAGATGATGATAACAATGATCACCAATGACAGCCAATGACAGATGATGATAACAATGATCACCAATGACAGCCAATGACAGATGATGATAACTATGAAACATTGTAGTAGTGGTGGTTCAGGTGCTACAGTTATTGCCTACTTTCCAGCTTGATTTTAGACCATCTATTGCCACATTTTCGAACAGTGGCGTAAAATAGTTATTTGTGTCCCAAGGGAGGAAAAGTAGGAAATTGCGTGCCGCGTGTATAATTATTACCCGAGCCGAAGGCGAGGATGGAATGCCGTGGTGCGCATACTATTTTTCTGCTCGACGGAGGCGGAAAGTGGCAACTTCGTTTAGCGCAGCGGTAGCAAAGTTGACGGTTTCCGCCCGGAGGGCAGAAAAATATATTTGTGAGTCGACCGTACATGGTACACATTTTTGTGAACTATTTATTTAAGTTTTAGACCAGGTACAGTCAGCATCAAAAGTAGCGGATGAAACAACGCGCCAAAAGTATCTGATATTTCGGATAACTTTTCCAAAAATAGATGAATTTCTAAAATTCCAGTTCAAAAGTATATCTTTTACAGTCTTAGTTGTTCTATATTAAAGACATCAGTTTTTTGTTAAGCTGTTACAGAATGGTAGATACTTATGAAGCGTTATTTGATCCGCTACTTTTGATGATGACTGTACTAGGTACCTTGTAAACAAGATAAGGGTACTTACAGTAGGTACCACGTGTTGTGACTAAGGCAAAAATGCAATATAAAGTTTCTATCCAACTGACAGTTGTAACAAAACAACACAATCTCGTCGAGTTAAGCTTACCGTGGGATTTGTCAATTTGAGTATGACTGTCCATATGATATTTATTATTTTTCTTTCATCTTAGGCTAGGTTTTTATAATATGGATATAAAAGTAAAATACAAAAATAATACAAAATATATATAAACATATTATAAAAAACCTAACCTAGGGTGCCTCCAGCAGCGGGGCTAAGCTGCTGGTGGTCAGGGCTGCAGAGAGAGGAACCGACCTACTACTGGCGCCGTGTCCAAGATCACCGCCTTCTACATGTGACCCTCGATCCAACCAACTAGCGAGAGTCTCTCAAGGTATTGGTCCAGAATCTTCGCCATCAGACCGTTCGCTGAAACGACTATCGGGACAATGATCGTCGAATCAACATCCCACATGGCGGTTATCTCGTGAGCCAAGTTTAGGGTTTAGGTACCTTCTGGACTTGTCCTTCTCGGCTTTCACGAGATTCTCATTTATTAATTATTATGATGTTAAAAAACGCAAACGCTTTATTGGGTTCATAATGAACGTTTTGTAACCGTCCTTAGAAACAGTCATTGTTTAGTTTGTTGACCCAATTTCCTAATAGATGGCGCTGTTCCAGACGCAAACTAAGTAATGCGAGTTTATCATAGAATCTATATAAGAAACCGTCACATTTCAAAATGAATGATTGGTAACGTAGCAACTTATTCAAACCGTCATTCTTAACTTAGCATTTGACTTCAATTGAGCTTTATTAAAATCGCAACTGTTCTCGCATTAAGAAAGTTTCATGTACAGTAGGTTCCCCAGTAGAGTTTTTGAAAAATCGTAGCGTGTTTATAGATCGCAATACTATTGCCAAAAAATCTCTAGCATGGAAGTACCTACCTACATAAAAAAAAGTTTAGTCAGCATTAAAAAAAACGTTGACATAATGAAAATATAATTTATGGCATATAATCATCTTTAGCAGATGTACAATATATGTGACATACGCTAAAATCAGTTGGCTAGAAAAAAATGGAAAAAAACATATTTCGCTTATTTTTTACTTAAAACTATAAAGTTTAGGGGTCTGAAATTTTGTACTTTAATTACTAATGTAGATCAATCATACGACATTCAAACGATATCGAAATGAGAACTTATCTAAACCAGAACTTATCGATATCGTATTTCATTCTACGAATCGGGCCGTTGGGCATTTTTAAATGTTGCCTCAAACGCTGGCTTGTTGGGCATCCGTTATCCGATTATAACAAGTACTTAAATTTCCACGAAAAGGATGTTAAGTAGTGTATTATATTTTTATATTATTAATAATGATCTAGGTTATTTCATATTCATTTGTATATTTTTACGACATACAGGGTGACCTTAGCCATTGGACAAACCCTGAAATCCCACGTAGGGTTACTTCTCAGGAATGCTCTGAAGTTAATATTTATTTTGATTAGAACAAAAGTTAAAAAAAAAATTTTTTTTCGAACAAAAGTTATTTGCAATAATTGACAACAAAAAGAAACACACTGTGTTAATATTTGGCAGTGTTTTTAACTATTTGTTCGAAATATTTGATAATGATGACATTTTTCAAAAGTCAGAAGCTTTATCAGTGTCATAACAGAAAACATCCATGACTCAGGAAAGTCAGGAACAAATATCTGTGCATATCACACAAATAAATTTGGTTGACTGGTAGAATTGGTTGACTGGTAGAGAATGCCTTAAGGCACTAAGTCCGCCATTTGTACCTTCATGTATTGTGCAATAAAGATTAAATAAATATATAAATAAATAAATAAATGCCCTAACCGGGATTCGAAGCCAGTACCATTGGCTGCATAGACCATACTGGTTGGCTAATAATAAATTACTTATGATATAATTTAAAAGCACATATGTCTATACAAACCTATATGCCTAGACTGAAAATCTGGCAACAAATTCTCAAGCTGCTACGGAACCCTAAAAGGGTCCTACTTAAGCCGGGGTCAATTAAACTGTTGACCGTTATTACGTTCATTAAGACTCTAATTGGAATGCATGTTGGACATCTTCTGGAGACAGTTTGAATATGGAAATGTTCAGGGCACTATAAATTCAGTTTTTGTTTGGTTTATAAAGTTTACATTGTGGTATCTGGCATAAACATTAGATCTACTGGTCGATTACGAACAGTTCCACGTCGCATGGCACTTGCAGCAAAGAACCCGCGTGTCATCGGTCCGACCTATTATGAGCGATTACCTGCAGAAATAAGGACGGAAACATCCGATTCGATTTTCAAGCGTCGATTGAGAAACTTTTTGCTGGAGAACCCATTATATTCAATTAGTGAATTTTTTGACATAACTATATAACTTATTTTTGCATATTTGACATTGTTTTTGTTTCTTGATTCTATTTCATTTTTATTTTATTATTGTTTTTCAATAAATTCTGACTTGACGATCCTTTTCAGGTGAACATTTCCATTTATTAATTGTTGCTATCTGGATTATGATGTTATTTTTTGTCATTATTAGAATTTATTTTTGACAATCACAATATAGATTCATATAAATTGACATGAATGTAATTTGTAATGCAATCGTATGTTGTGTAATAAATAAATCTAATCTAATCTAATCTAATCTAATCTAATCATTTAAAAAAAAAACAATAGTATAATATTAATTTGCCTTATCTCCCTCGTTACAGGATGTTTTGTAATTCATGGGGTGACTAAATAGGTCATACTGAGCAACTTTTACTATGCAACCAACCCCGAAATCGCGAAAAAAAATTTTATGGGAGAGAAAAATATTTTTCCGCGATTTCGGGGTTGGTCCCATAGTAAAAGTTAAACACCCTGTATATCATCACGTTCTAGCGTTACGACCCGATTCGAAGAATGATTAAGACACGTTTAAGATCTTTAAAGATCGATAAGTAAACGACATGTCAAAATCGACGTTTATTTCGTTTCCGCTGTGATCCCAATAAGATCTATCTACGATATTTACAACGTCAAAGTGACATTGGTTGCCCGAATCAAGCTGCTTCTGTCGATTATACAACATATAAACGATATCTAAATGCCAACTTATTTAAACCAGAACTTATCGTTATCGTATTCTATTCTTCGAATCGGGCCGTTAGATGCTTCTTCTATGAAATTATGACGTTTAAATAACACTTGCGCAGTCTGTGCTCTGTTGTTAGCAACTTAACTTGGTCTTACTGCACGTGTGTTTGAAATTTATAAAATATACAATGAATTTTACTGAATTTTAGGCAATTGAATGTTGAAACATCGTGAAAAAACCTGACTGATTCTCACAAGGCCTAGTTTCCCCTCTGGGTTAGAAGGTCAGACTTACTGCCTCACTCCAGTCTTGGGATTAGTTGCTAAGCGGACCCCAGACTCCCAAGAGCTGTGGCAAAAATGCCGGAACGAAGCGAGGAAGAAGAGAAGAATACTAAATACCTAACTACTCTAAGGTCAGTGTGGCCAAATCCGTTTGCGGGATAAATCCGTACAAAAACGTTTCCGGTTATTCTAAGAACAATATTCACTTGCTAACTCAATCGGTAAAGCAGAGAGCATATTTAAAACCAGCAGTCAAAAACAGATGGCGTTCTGTAGCCAGTAAATAATAAAAACTATTAAAGTTCAGTTGCGCTCCGAACTTGACATGCGAGTGTGGTGCTCTCTTGTGTGAAGTTGGGATGAGGCTATGTAAGCTACGGCGTAGTATGTTTATAATGTTGTTCAATATGCATGTTTAATGGTCGTTTAATCCATTTTACATTGCATTTGTTGAGAAACTATGAGTGGTTAAAATTAGCGAGTGCACAAATCCGTCCATTATGAAACGAGAAATATCTTCATGTGCTGGAATTTCCCTATTTTATATATTGCCAACCTTTCTTGATTTGACTCTCTTAAATTATAACTCATAATCATGAAACGACTTACATAATTGTCGTTTACATATAAATAATTTGTTAATCAAGCAATATCTGTGCTTCTTTATTTAAAGTTCAAAAGTGGACATTATTTTTAAACTTTTATAAAAGGTTTATTACTCCTGGTTTTAAAAATAGGCAGGAATTGTCCCAAAAAACATATTTGTTGGCACACGGAAAAGCCCCGAACCCTAGGTAAAATCCGTCTACTGTCATGTTAAAAAAAACATATTTTTATAAATAACCAGCAGTACTAGTTATATTAAATAATTATTTTATTTACTTATTTTATAAATATTTACCCTGTCACATTCATCAAGTAAAGTTTATTAAAGTATATATCAACACAGTTATGACCAGCAAAGGTGAACTGATAAAAAAATATGACGGTAATGTCCTCATTGACCTTACTTATCTATATGAACAATTTGAAACAACATTTCGCCAAAACTTGCGAAACCCATTTCATGTGCGCACTGCGCACGCGCCGCGGTCATGCGTTAATTGAAACAATACACTCAAAAACAAACATCAAACAAAAGCAAATCGCCCATTAACAATAAGAGCACAATACAATTTTAACATAAAAATCTAAACATTAACACAACTAAAACTGACTATAAATAAACTAGACTATAAATAGTTAATACTATAAGACTATAGACTATAAATAGTGGTTATTGTCGACCGGTTTGGCCTAGTGGGTAGTTACCCTGCCTACGAAACTGATGGTCCCGGGTTCAAATCCTGGTAAGGGCATTTATTCGTGTGATGAGCATGGATATTTGTTCCTGAGTCATGGATGTTTTCTATGTATTTAAGTATTTATACATATTTATATATTATATATATCGTTGTTTAAGTACCCTCAACACAAGCCTTATTGAGCTTACTGTGGGACTTAGTCAATTTGTGTAATAATGTCCTATAATATTTATATTTATTTAAATAGTGTATACTATTATTTGTGCCACTATTAGCAAAAAAGTTGTGCTAATTACCTGCCTATGCCATAAAAATACGTTGATAAAGAATTTTCAAGTATTGTTTCGTTACAAAATGGCATTAAAATAAAAATTACAATCATCATCCTCTTCCTCGCGTGGTCCCGGCATTTGGCTACGGCTCATGGGAGCCTAGGGTCCGCTTGGAAATTATACCCAAGAATTGGCATAGGCACTAGTTTTTACGAAAGCGACTGCCATTTGAACTTCCAACCCGGAGGGTAAACTCGGCCTTATTGGGATTAGTCTAGTTTCCTTCACCGAAAAGCTACTGGTAAATATCAAATGATATTTCTTATATAATATCCAAAAAACTCATTGGTACGAGCCGGGATTTGAACCCGCGACCTCCGGATTGCAAGTCGCATGCTCTTACCGCTAGGCCACCAGCGCCTTCGCTTGGCCGCCAGCGCAAAAATACAACTACAATAATTAGTTTTAAAATATTCTCCTTTATCTTTGAAACACAAAAGCATAAGTTTGTGATAATTATCAACAATATGCACCAGTAAAAAATCTCTATCAACGTATTTTTTAGCCACTGTAAATACTAATTACCTAATAACAGCAAAAACGCGGTTGCCTTTTGAAATCCCATTTCCCTCACAACAGACAAGTGCGCGCACTAATAACACTGACAGGTCCGTTAGACACTGCTCGCGATGACACACTAGCGATGACTGCGCGGGCGACGATTTTGATTAGTTAATCGTAAGACTGATGAGAGCGTCCAAGGAATTGGCCTGTTGATATGTGCTTAAAGTAACGTGCTTTTTTCCTTGTCTTATCGATATACAAAACTTTCGTGAGACACAGAAATATCAATAGTTATTTGTTTTACAAGAAACAAAGTCGTTATTTAACTGATCGTGCTAATATTGACACCCGAGTAAGCGAAAGACTGGAATGAAATGGCCACATGCAGGCAGACCAAGGTTATTTTACCGGAACTGAACTACAAGCTCACCAAAATACTACTGAAAATACCTAGACAGCAACTACGTAAATAGTAGGATTAAGAGCCCGGTAACGATTTTACAGCAAAAATTTAAAATTGATATATTTAGTCGTTGAAATTGTACACCTTTTGTTACGTAATATCTAATTAAAAAAAAAAAAAATGCTGTCATAATATTGGATTTGACATTGTCAATTAAATACGACGTATTGATTGAATTTGAAAACAACTACTACTAATCGTTTTTAAAATGGACAAAGCCATATGGATCGATGAGGTATATACTCCTCCAAAGTATACCAAATACCCAAATACTGTTTCGTCCCTTACCTACTGCAAAAATTGCAAAAATGATTTGTCGAAGATATCGGTACAAACATTTAATTACATTACATTCGTTAGTCTTTATCCTTTATCCGTCGATCCGTCGTATCCGTATGAAAGCGTGGTATCGTATTCGTATATCAGTATGTTATAATATCCAAATCGTCGTAGAAAAACTGATATTTTATAAAAAAAAAAAATATTTCTATGACCTACATTTTAGCGTAGAACTGGAGTTACGCCATATTATAATAAGTACGCATAAGAAAATATATAATAAATTAAAAAATCCTAATGGAAAAAATAAACTATTTGCGTATTCCTCGTGTCAATTAAAATGTAACCAAGAACCGATAAAATTATAGGGTCAGAAAATTTAAATGTTGTCAATTGCAGATGGCAATGGATGGAGATGGACATCCGAGAAGAAACGTACTGAAAACCAACCATCCTGAAAGAAAAGCTTGCCATAAAACATTAATCACTACGTAATAATTATTTTGCATTTTAACACTTCGAAATATTTGATATTCCATATTCCATTCCACGCGACATACATATCAATAATTGAAATTCAATTACCATAACATTCATATTCAAAGCTATATTATTCACTTCAAACTCCATATCAATTAATTATGCCAAATCTCAATTACAATAAACTATTTTCAACCTCAAAACGTATTTAGAATTTTCAGCGAAGTTATAAATATTATAATTTTGAAGCGATGATCAAACTACCATAATTTGTCGATGATTGGAATATTGAAATAGTGGCCATTGTAATCTGAGCCATTCGCGAAACAGTAGGGGAGAATTCTTTTCCCGTTTGTATGAGGGCTGAAGCTCTTTTGTGATTGGTCGATGGCCTTTTAAAATAATTGCTTTTAATCGGTGTTCGGCGCGCTGTAATTGAATGAGCATAGAATAATGAACAGTC
The DNA here is from genome assembly GCF_033807575.1 of Cydia pomonella. Lineage (NCBI taxonomy): Eukaryota > Metazoa > Arthropoda > Insecta > Lepidoptera > Tortricidae > Cydia > Cydia pomonella. The sequence continues at coordinate 2,574,863 of NC_084717.1, read as the reverse complement.
CTCGAGTTTTGGTTTAATATGAAACGTCACGCTATATCGGAACGATTTAAATTATTGATTTTGTATCACGCCCTTTATTTTTACAGTTTGATGAGAGATATGTTTCTTACTGTCTGAGACCGACAGTGACTACATTAATGTATGTAGATTCGGACCGTGGACCAAGCTGGCTTCAATGTCATCAAAAATGACAAATCTCTATAAAAATATGAGACTCCCACACTTACATTGTGACATCAAAATGATATCACAATATAAGTTCGAATTGGCCTTTAACGTGAGATCGACATTTGTCTCACTCATCTGATTTTACCAAATTCAGAAAAATTTAAATAATACAAATACAAGCACAACATATTTATGCCCGCATTCGCAACAAAATTCAAAAAATTCAAAATTCAAAAATTTATTCTGCATGTAGGCCTCAAGGGCTCTTTTACAAGTCAATACAACATTTATAGTAACATCATATAGTGACATGAAAAATACATAACAACATTTATAAATACAACAGCCAATACCTGGGTAAACATTACATTATAATAATCTTAAAATAAGTAATTACTACAATACAATAGAGATGTATAGTCTCTATGGTTAAAAACACATTAATCGTTCCGTTTTTTCCTTTTGAGTTACGGAACCCTAAAAATACTTAAAGATATATGTTGTTACCCTATTTTTATTAATTATTAAATAATAATAAATAAATGTGTTCAATTGAAAAAAAAAACTACAAACACGTTACGTGATACCTACTCCGTATCAAAATTAACTGTTAAATATAGGAACCATAATTCGATGCTCTCAAAAAGAATCTCAAATTTTAAAGCATTTCAAGGGGCACTCCGAAAATCCAGGGAGAGTTGGATTAAAATAATAAACAGGATTACAGGGTAACTCCGGAAGGGCGCGGGCTTATGAGAGATTTTCCCCAAACACATGTAAGTAAGTAATTACTTATTCAACGTTTTTTTGATCGCATTACTTGCTTGAATGCGTTGCTATTATGCATACAGTAAACGATCTTGCGTTAGGGGTTGCTAATGTGGGGAACATTTTGGTGAAAACTGTTTATTTAATTTAAATTGACTATAGTCAATCATGAATTAGTTTTATGTTTATCAGCCATACGTTAGATAACGTAACAAAAAAAAAGTTTTTAAAAACCCACTGACCCACATAATTATTATGTAGTTAAATTGTAGTTAATGGCTTATATTATAATATTATTATCTTTTTATATTGCTTTTCTAAATGCCTGAAATTGACAAACTGAATAAGTATTTATCTAGATTAACGTATAATGTCGTATCCGTTAAAACAGTTACTCCGACCGTTACAATACAACTAATATACAAGAAATGAATAAAGTGAAAATGTTTTAGTTCGACATACATAATAATTATAAGTATCTATTATCAAAGAGAATTTTGGCCGGTTTGGCCTAGTGGGTAGTGACCCTGCCTACGAAGCTGATGGTCCCGGGTTCAAATCCTGGTAAGGGCATTTATTCGTGTGATGACCATGGATATTTTTTGTTCCTGAGTCATGGATGTTTTCTATGTATTTAAGTATTTATAAATATTTATATATTATATATATCGTTGTCTAAGTACCCTCAACACAAGCCTTATTGAGCTTACTGTGGGACTCAGTCAATTTGTGTAATAATGTCCTATAATATTTATTTATTTATTTATAATTTGAAATAGAGGTGGATTATCAAAGAAAACTCTGTAGTCACAGTAAATTTACTGCCATCTTTCGACACATGGTTAAAACTTTTAGAAGATTATGGCGCCATCGCTCGAAACGATGTCGCTATACCTTTGGCCTAGATGGCGCCACTTTCTCATATTTAACAAATTTAACACATATCAGTGAATGAATAAGGATCAAAGTCAAATGGCACTCTAAATGTTTTAATCATGTGTCAAAAGATGGCAGTAAATTTACTGTGGCTACAAAGTTTACTTTGATAATCCACCTCTATTTCAAATTCTGTTTGCTACTCGTATTATATACATATATTAACGCCATCGATTTCCTGTAATAACATGTGATAGCAGGTAACAATGGCGGGCATAATATGCTCAATAAATTCAATAATGGAATAGATAGTCAGGGAAACCTTATATCTCTCATAAAAAAACTGGGCAATTGCGGGTCGGACTCGCGCACGAAGGGTTCCGTACCATTATTTATTAAAACGGCAAAAAAAATGTTTGCTGTATGGGAGCCCCCGTTAAATCTGTATTTTATTCTGTTTTTAGTATTTGTTGTTATAGCGGCAACAGAAATACATCATCTGTGCAAATTTCAACTGTCTATCACGGTTCATAAGATACGAGTACAGCCTGGTGACAGACGGACGGACAGCGAAGTCTCCGTATTAGGGTCCCGTTTGACCCTTTGGGTACGGAACCCTAAAAATGGACCGTATTGCAGCTGCCGTCCTATCCCTAAAACCTATCTAACCCACAAATTATAGTTTTGAGATATGGGCAAAAAACGTTCAAACCAATATCTCTAGAAAATGTGTACATTTATTCGGGATTTCTTTTATGCAAAAATTAAAACTAAATTTATGCTTACTGTTCTAGAGCGTCTAGTACATCAGCAGTTTACTTCTTTTTTGAACAGACATGCGCTCATGAACCCATATCAATCCGGTTTCCGTTCAGGCCACAGCACAACTACCGCTCTTGTAAAAATTACTGATGATATCCGGGCTGGTATGGATAATCGTAAGATCACGGTATTATCGCTTTTGGATTTCAGTAATGCTTTCAACACGGTTGACTTCGATATCTTGCTAGGCATATTGCGTTCACTTAATGTATCTCCTGCGGTAGTTGACTGGTTTCGCAGTTATTTAGTAGGGCGTCGGCAGCGTATAAAGGTGGATTCCTCTCGATCTTCGTGGTGCAACACGCTTGCTGGTGTCCCACAGGGCGGCGTGCTGTCTCCTCTTCTTTTCTCTATCTTTATAAACTCTATCACTTCCAATATTTTGTCCTCCTACCACCTTTACGCTGATGACCTTCAAATATACTCTCAGGGCTCTGTTGCCGATCTACCACAGACTATCTGCGCCATGAACACTGACTTGGAGAGCATCTTAGATTGGAGTAAGCGTTACGGTCTCAAGGTAAACCCTACTAAAACTCAGGTTATGGTAGTAGGTAGCTCAAAGCTTACTGCCCGGATTGATTTTGGCTCTCTACCTGCTATTGTGTTTGACGGTATTCAGATTCCCTTCTCTCTCCAGGTAAGGAATCTCGGTGTCATGATGGACCAGAGTCTCTCTTGGGCACCTCAGGTGAGTGAGGTTAGTAGGAGGATGTTTACTGCAATTGCATCGCTCCGCAGACTTCGAAATTTCTTGCCTTACGCCACTAAAATTGCGCTAGCTCAATCTCTCTTACTGCCCATATTAGATTATGCTGACATTTGCTATCTTGACCTTACGCAGGATCAGCTGAATAAGCTTGAGCGCCTCCAGAATCTCTGTATAAGGTTTATATTTGGCTTGCGCAAATATGACCATGTGTCTCAGTTTCGTTCTCAGCTCAAGTGGCTTCCTATTCGTCTTCGCCGTGACTCTCATGTTCTTGCCCTCCTTTATGGCATTCTCTTTAACCCCGCTACACCACCTTATCTCAAAGAGCGTTTCAAGTATCTCTCTTCTATCAGATGTTCTCAGACTCATATTCTTGCTCCTCCCTTATCTACTTCAAAATTTTATAATAGCTCTTTTACCTTCCGGGCTGTTCGGTTATGGAATGCTCTGCCAGTAGAATTAAGATTAGCTAAATCTCTCCCCATTTTCAAAAATCAGCTGAAACTATACTTTCTATCTCTACCTTAAGTTGCCATTTATATATTGTATATGTGTAAGTATAAATATATATATATATATATATATATATATATATATATATATATATATATTGTATTATATTATATTGTATATTTATTAGTATATTATTAGGTATTGTTTTAATACTTATATAAGTAGTATGTGTGTTTGTATTTAATAGTCTCCATATTTAGCTCCTTGCACTACCTGTTGAATTTTGTATGAGTTCGAAATTTCCTGCTACCTAAAGGTTGTCTGGAAGAGATCGCTTTTTAGCGATAAGACCGCCTGTTGTTACCTGGTTCTATTTTCCTTTAAAAATCATTTGTAGTTTTACACTTATGTAAAATGTATAATTGTTGGTGCAAAAAAGAATATTTACTTACTTACTTACTTACTTACTTACTGTTTTTGAAAACCATTTTCTCAAATATTATTTTATTAATTAGAAAATCACAATTTTGTGTTTTAGTATTGCAAATAATTACTAAAATTATGTACGATATTACTCCTAAAACACCGTTAAGTATACTTTAGCCGTTCTTTAGAATTGAATAATATATAAAAAATATCTAAATAACGGCCAAAGTCAATTTACGTGTTTATAGTATCGTAATTGTGAATTGTGTAATAAACAAAACATAGCTTAATAACCGCAAAGGTACTGAACAATTTTATAGTATTGTATCTGTTAAAATATTACCTAGAAAACATTTATAATACACACGTTATTGGATTGTGACCGTTTTTTAGCTATGTAATGACCCTACATATTGAAGTAATATGTATGCGTTTGTTAGAATAATAAATTAAAATGGATGTCCGAGTAGATAAAAGCAAACCCTGCTGCTATGTAAATAATAAATTAAAACAGAGTTAATAGTAAATATTACATTAAATTCTCAATACTGCTTGATAACACTAAGATAGCTGTATAAATTAGGCATAACTTGTCATCAAGTTATTTATTTACCTTGATTCAGAATGATTTGAAACTGCTAAATCAATCACTAGAATAATTAACAAATATAATTGAAAATAAAACCTTTTTATTATAGTTAATAAACCAATTTATTAACTTTATCATCAACAACTAATAAATACAATCACAAATACTTTATAATTCACCAATATATTATTTAATAATTAATTCATCAAATTAATCAAGTAAGTACAAAAACATTAACATAATGATCAACATAGTATTTACTCAACTTTCAATATTCCTGTGGCGACGATTAACTCAGTGCTGCAGCGCAACGAAGAATCACAATGAGAATGATCCAAATGAAATGGGTCGGGCCCTTTTATATCCACTGCTAACCAGCCACTCGCAACTGGTTAATCATGCCATTTGTCGTTCGAGAAGTGACGTCACAAACGTATCTTCTCATTTATCGAATAATGCAGAATAAAATGATCACAACATCTTTTCAATAAACTCCGTAATACATAATTTCTAATAAGTAATATTAATACATAATATAATCACTTTTAAATAGTTAACAAATCTTATTAGTAGGTTAACTACCGTCTCAAAGTTATCACTATCCATGTTTCTCTAATCAACCGTGGTTTCGTATCGTACCTACATAAATCACAAATTGTGTAATCTTCGCGTGATATTGAGTTAAGTGTTTAAAAAGTGAATATTTATCAACATTGGACGTCAGAGAAACAGGTCAGTTCCATACATAATACAATTTATAAATAATAATCTAACACGGCCATACTGACGTGTACTTCGTTCCCGAAGTACTAAAAGCATAATTCAAGTAAGACAACCACATCATTAATTAAGTAAAGCCAATGTTAAATATTATTGACCGGATGAATAAACATGTTACTCTCATTCAATCGCTACTCTTTAGATTGAAACCAATGCTTAATAAACAATAATGCTATGTCATACATTATTAAATAATCAATATTATTAACTGCTTGAATAAACATCTTAGCACCATTCAATCATCGAATCTGTGGGTATTGCCAAATACCTAGACATGCCAATTACATTCACCCGCTGCTAATGAGAACAATTGACACCAAGTATATGACCGACCAGCGGATACCAAGTTAAGTGTATCAAAAATGTGGGTATTGCCAAATACCTCGGCATGCCAATTACATTCACCCGCTGCTAGTGAGACAATTGACACCAAGTAAATGACCGACCAGCGGATACCGAAATAGTGCATCAAAAATGCCAAACCATACCTAGACATACCGATCACATTCACACGCTGCCAGTGAGACCAATCGGTATCAAGTATGTGGCGTACCAGCGTTTTCTTTTTAATTATATTATATCCAATCTATCATAAAAGGTATATTTACCGACATAACATTATTAGGCAATGGCACCTTCAACATTTATTCAGTAAATAGGCCACCAGGGCACTTTTACACGTCAAAATGAAAACGTCGAATTACAAAAAAAAGTATAATAATAATATTTAAAAAAATTACAAAAAAAAAACTCAAATTATTTAGAGGTGTAAAAGTCTCCAAGTGTCAGAACTAAAAGATTATACAGTTTATCAATTTATCTTTCAAAATTCTGTATAATTAAAAAATCCATAATGAAAAGGTGTATATCCTGTAGATTTTCGGACGGTGGTATCTACCGTTTGTTAAACTCTCTAAAAACCGTTCGGCCAATCTGACAATTCATTTCGCATTATGTGCAGTTTTATAGTACAGCAAACTATTTTTAATATATAGGCGATTCGGATGTTGAGGTAACACTACTATAAAAAAATTAAATTTTAACATTTACATCATTATAGGTGTACCAGGACTCTGCTCCACTGTCGCTTGTAGCAGGGTCAAAAGTAGGCAAAGCAATGTCCACGTCTTTTCCGAGAGCACCGGAGACAGCATCCTTGATCGCTTTCAGAAGGCCTTGCACAGCTTCCAAATCTCTCTGAAATCACATAAGCATTTTTTAAAGTAAGGCTGAATACTATCCCACTTCTGATGTTAGAATAATAAATTTAAATGGATGTCCGAGTAGATAAAAGCAAACCCTGCTGCTATGTAAATAATAAATTAAAACAGAGTTAATAGTAAATATTACATTAAATTCTCAATACTGCTTGATAACACTAAGATAGCTGTATAAATTAGGCATAACTTGTCATCAAGTTATTTATTTACCTTGATTCAGAATGATTTGAAACTGCTAAATCAATCACTAGAATAATTAACAAATATAATTGAAAATAAAACCTTTTTATTATAGTTAATAAACCAATTTATTAACTTTATCATCAACAACTAATAAATACAATCACAAATACTTTATAATTCACCAATATATTATTTAATAATTAATTCATCAAATTAATCAAGTAAGTACAAAAACATTAACATAATGATCAACATAGTATTTACTCAACTTTCAATATTCCTGTGGCGACGATTAACTCAGTGCTGCAGCGCAACGAAGAATCACAATGAGAATGATCCAAATGAAATGGGTCGGGCCCTTTTATATCCACTGCTAACCAGCCACTCGCAACTGGTTAATCATGCCATTTGTCGTTCGAGAAGTGACGTCACAAACGTATCTTCTCATTTATCGAATAATGCAGAATAAAATGATCACAACATCTTTTCAATAAACTCCGTAATACATAATTTCTAATAAGTAATATTAATACATAATATAATCACTTTTAAATAGTTAACAAATCTTATTAGTAGGTTAACTACCGTCTCAAAGTTATCACTATCCATGTTTCTCTAATCAACCGTGGTTTCGTATCGTACCTACATAAATCACAAATTGTGTAATCTTCGCGTGATATTGAGTTAAGTGTTTAAAAAGTGAATATTTATCAACATTGGACGTCAGAGAAACAGGTCAGTTCCATACATAATACAATTTATAAATAATAATCTAACACGTTCCTATTCTAAAACCCCGTTAAATGACGAATGCTCACTAGGTTTAAGTCGTGGAAATATTTGCATTTTTTTTTTATAAAATCACGTTGATCAGCATTATACTACTAAGTTTATAGAGTTACTTATTGTTAAATGAATAAATCACACCTGTATCGTATATGTATTTATTTGCATTCAAAAATAAAATTTAAACGTAAAAAATACTGACAAATCAGTCTTCAGCTTTGTACAATTTTACGCGAAGGAGTAAAAACGAAAATTGTGTCAGTCTCAAATATTTGTTAGATGTAGGCGTAGATTACTAACCATTGTAAGGTAGGTATCAGGTGATCCATGTAAGGCCCAGTACCTAATAAAGACCACTTTTGAAAATGCGCCCCCCGCGCTTTGATTGCGAGTTCAAAAACTTAGTAAGGCTAAATGACCACACTAAAATCTATTAGTTCTCAGATTCCTACTAGTTTTTTATATGGGATTTGTGACTTCCTGAGTTTTACGATGGTAAAAGGTAACTCAACATGCTACTTACTAGGTTTAGAGGCATCGAAATCTGTAGTAATTATGCCGAATTTGGAGCAGTTGTCTCTGTAATCGGTGAGGACTTACTAGTTGGATACATATAAGATAAAAAACGAATTTACAGAAATGTGTTACCTACTTTAGCATCTGCCTTTAACATCCTTCGCATAAATATAAAGCTAAGTGTCATGCATTACGGAATCACTGCAGTACAATATACGGAGATGATCAAAGGCTTCAAATTCATAATTTTGTTGAATTTGGGGACCATCTAAAGTTTGGTAGTTTCTTAAGTTACTTGGAGTTGGAACCATCAAAAAGGTGAATTAATGACTTCTTTGGTCTCGACTTCCTTAATCTGGACTTCTTTTCTTCTGAAAAAATTTCTCGGTAAGTAGAATATCCTAAACTTTCCTTCTAATGCATCATCCTAACTTTTTTTCAAATACTTCAACTTCTGACTATCCTTCTTCCTCCCTTGATCAATTCACTGATAGTGCCCTTAGAAAGGACGTAATGTTCATCTCGTCTAATGCCGTTGGAGTCGACAATCTGAGCCAAAACTCTAATTGACCTTATTGATCATATCATCATATGTATTTCTTCTTATATTTTCCCGTCGCTTTAATAAGATACCGCTATTACTTATTCCTTTGCTAAAAAGTCCAATTCCTCCTTCTTCTTAGACTACCGCTCTATTTATTTCCATTTCTTCCTTTCCTCTCTAAAGTTCTTGAGTGTCTTTTGTACATCAACAGGTTACTGTTTTGAATAGACATGCGCTCACAAATCCATATAAACCAAACCCGGTTACCCCACATGGCACTGCACTTCACCGCTCTTGTAAAAATTACTGCATAAATACGTGCAAATATGGTATATCAGGGTGTTATCGTTCTTGGATTTCGGTAATGCTTTCAACACGAGTGACTTCGACATCTTACTAGGCATATTGCGTTCTCTTAATGTATCTCCTGTGATAGATATCTAGTTCCATAGTTATTAAGTAGGGCGTCAACATCATATAAAGGTGGATTCCTCTTGATCTTCATTTTTCTTGCACAGAACGGCGCAGCGTGTTGTTTCCTGTTTTATTTCATAACTGTATAAACTCTAACAAATTATATTTTCTTCTTCTATCACTTTAAACATACCGTCAAGGCTCTTTTACTCATCTAACATAGACAATCTGCAACATGAACACGAACACTAATTTAGAAAGCATTTTGATTTGGACTTACACGTTACGGTCTCAAGGTAAATCCACTGAAATTCAAGTTATAGTGATAGGTACATAAATCAAAGCGTTCTTCCAGGGTTGATTTTAATACTCTACTGGCCATTGTTTTTAACTGTACCTATTTAGATTTCCTTCTCTCTAGGTCTGCTAAATCTAAGCCTGTATTCTGAAAATCGTATAACGCATAAAAGAAATAACAATTACAAATTATTCCTTATTTCATTACTTATTTATGTAGTCTAAAAGATGTGTAGGAAAATACAAATTCTAAGATAGTTAAAATCTAATCTTAGTGTGCCTAAATCCTTAATATAAAGAGATATTTAACACTTACGTTCGCATACCGGACATTTTTGACATAAACATGCATCCATTACTCACCAACGAAAACAGAAAACTTACTGCGCGCGCGCCGCATTGAAAAACTGTCTGTCCTACGTAATAAAATTTAAGGGAATATGTTTTATACTTAGCGGGGTTTTAGCGTAGCATTGTTAGTTGGCCATGTTTAACTGTTGTATTATTATTCTTTTTCTCAAACATAATTACCCGTTAAGAAAACTAAATAGGTTTTAGTGGTGTATTTGTAATATGGATCGCAACAAAAGTCTTTTAAACACACAGTTAAAGAACGTTAGCCATGGTTAAGCGTAGTAACTGTTTTTTTTGTATAGTATTTATTATAAAAAAGTGTACGTGATAAAACATAATAATAGGGTTAAATGGCTTTAATGGAAATTTATAAAGTTTTTCCAAGTAAATGTGTTTTAGCTTTGTATGTTGTAAAAGATTAATTAAAATAAACAACTGGCTAAGCGCTTTTATATTACTTATAGAAGAATAATGTGGGTTTGCGATTTTATAGTATCGAGAAGTATCATATTATAATGCAGTTAGCGTGTTAGGTCGAGTCTGTATCTCCGTAACTACAAATGATAAAAATATGATTCCAAGACCAGTCGATAGAGAATTTTTTCCTGTCTTAGAATATTCATCCAAACGAAAACTGGTAATATGCAGCTTTGATAGGTTTTAGTGATAGGACGGCAGTGCTTTATTCACTGTTTAATCAAACGACACGTTTTTCGCAAATTGATAATGTAGGAAGAAAAATTTAACGTAAATATATCGAAAATGCTCTCTTTAAACGGAAATTTGTTTGTTCACACATCTCCAAAGCTCATATGATGATAAAATCAATAGAGAAATGTATTCATACTATATTCGGAGCTCCAAAAAGCCAATAAACTTATTGGCTTCGTATTATTCTGTACTGAATGTTACATATTCAATTTGTTCTATGTTATGAGTTATTTGACGACACAATGATAAAAAGGAAATGTATTTTAGGAGCTATTCTTGAATTATTATGACAATGTTCCGTGAAATATCGTGTTTCCAACGATAATTCTTACTTAATAATAAACTGAACGTGAAAATGGCAATAATGATCTTAATTGTTAATACTTTTTTAGCCTTAGCAAAAGAGACTCTTGGAAAGAATATTGCCGTGTCTTTTATTGAAAAACGCTTTAAAATAATAGGTATATGTATATATTACTTATGGAACCAAAAGTATGTAATATCATATTATTTGCCCTCTTTCTAAGGCCAAAAACGATGCATAGATAAATTGCCCGACTCGAACTTTAAGATACGTCAAAAACTTGCTAAATATAGGGACCGTGCGCGTTGGCGGGTCTGCCATCTTGTGGCCTGAATCGGAACCATAAACATGCACATGTACACGTCACGTGTTTTCTTGTGCATAGTAGGTTCTGCCATCTTGTGGACTACATCGGAACAAAAAACATCACATTTTCGCGCCAAAAATCTGACGGCTCCTGTGCTGCCTCCTACAGTTCATGCACGCTCCCTATACGATATGGATCGAATAAAGACAGTGTCAAAAGTGAGGTTTCTTCAAACAGAAACGTCACTTTTGACATTGACATATCGTATTAAAAAAAAAGTACGAAAACGTATTTACCTTAAAGTTCAATTCAGGCCGAAATTTTAAAAGACGCTTGTCAAAGCAAAAATCAAGGGGCGCTTAAAGATAAGCTCCCGAAGGAAATAATTTTGTTCGTTTACTATTTGGCTTGACAAGGCCAGGATATGATAACACCTACTCGCTCTCGCATCATCTAACGTGTAACTGAATCTAACAAATATTCTCCAATCTATTTCCCATTATGGGATTTATATTCGACAAAGCCTCAAATCCCAGTAGTGGGTATAAAGGGCATTGCATTTCCGGGTACCCTTGTCGAAGCCGGACTTTTACCTAGTAATTTTCCGGAACGCCGAACCCAAATTTAAAAATTTTCAATCCCCTTTTGCGGAAAATTCAATATGTTTCTCTATTTTCTTGCCTTTTTTATTTCGAAAGTTTTTTTCCATTTAACAGAACTTTGCTGTGATGGATTTCTGTGTAACATTTTTTATTACCAAATTGATCCGGAAATCGAGACCAGGAGGCCAGTTGGAAAATACACTTTGAAGACAAAATATTGTCATTTTGTTATCATTCATCCTTCGTCTCGCTCTGTCAATATATGTACGAACAAGTACATAATTTTGACATCAAAATTTAATATTGTCTTCGGTTACGAAGATAGTTTCTTATGAAATAAAAGTATGGGAACGTAAACTTCACACATTTTCGTAAAATCGTCATGAATATCGTTTTTTACGTTGTGCGAAATTTGAAATTTGAACATTACGGTATAATTTCGCCGTGCGTAATGTAATATTTATATTTATGTAGAATATTTTCTTAGTAATCGGCATATAGAATAGACAAACTAGTTACGAATTTAAATGCTTACTTAAACATTTAATATTATTACTAATAATAATAATATAATTAAAACGTATATGGACGGTCTGAAATAAAGAACATATTACTATTATATGTATCTCCATTTCAAAACTCTCGGGTCTTTCGAGTTCGGTCCTATAGGCGTGCGTGGGGATATAGATATTATAGATCCAACACGTAGAGGCCGTTTGGAGAGATTTGTCATTATTATTATAAAATATGCATTTAAAAAATTGCTTGAAATAAATTGTACATCTTTCAAGTTCTGGCAAATGTGCAACTAATGATCGTATAGTCTAATTTTCTGAGTGGTATGACTACCGGCTTAAATTTTAACCAACGTTCATACTCTACGCCCTCTATGTAGTGACTATATAGGTTATACTTATATTATGGGAAAACGCGAAAAAAATTGCTGTTTCATATATTCCGGCTGATGTGAGCCACGGTGGTTAAAACTTTTACATTTCCGAACAAAATACTTCCAAAAAGCAAATACAAGAATTTGTACAAGACAAAGGAATTCGATCACTTAGGTGCCAGTGTTTGTCTGTCCATACGTCCATTCGTCTGTTGCAGGCAATTTTAACCTAGTTTCCCTAAACGTTCGCCATAAATAATATATTTATTTTATGAGGGTCATGCCCAGGAATTTAGGAATTGGCATAAATGTCCTTAATTTAGAACATTGGGCAGAATCCTAAAGTTCTTTAAAATGCTTAGGCGGGATAAGATCTAATATCTTCAACCTCATTCTACAAATTAACCGCATTTTAATTTATAAAAAATAATAATGCAGTGTTCTTCAAGTGAGTAGTCACAAGTACAACTGAGCTACCTATTAACGTTATTGGAAAATAAATATCAATAAAAATACATTTAAACGTGTTATAATTGTAACACAATTCGATGACAAAACTTCCGTGAGACACAGACGTATTAAATATATTAAAAACGGGTCACTGACGTGTGAGACACAGACGTATTATAGTAGTTTATGCAACAATTGTATAAGAAGGGTCAAAAAAGGCGAGTGGCGGGCGTGAGTTACAATGTGAGCCGGAGCCGAAGGCGTAGGCGAACATTGTAAAGGAATACGCCACGAGCATTTTTTGACCTACTTATACAACGTTGCATACAATACTTTTCCTACGAGTCAACAAAAATAAATCTTAATTTAGGCAAACAAAGCAAAAGTATATAGCCAAGACGCGCGAGCATACCTTGTTACGCGCCCGGCCCGCCCGGGCCGCGGCCGGCCGGTCAGCGACACCTTCTCGTAACTCATGAGGCCCTGGTACTTGCTACTTGCTAAATTAAATTTTTGGACAGTTTTTTCTCGATTTTGGCCACCGTAGCCTACGGAGACTAACAAGCAACGCTAAGCGATCTTTGTAGTCTATGGGTGTTGCTATATTACGGGTGTCACATGCGTGTTACTGACTTATGAAATGATTGTTTTTACTATGCAACCAAATTAATATTTTGTAAGTTGGCAGCAATGCACTTAGTTTAAGTGTATCTGTTTTGGTTTTGTTAGGTTGGTAGCCATTAATCGCAGTAACATTATAGCTTATAAAAGCACAAGAGCTTTTATGAGGAATAGACAATATAGACTTTTCTTGAAATCTTTTATGTATGTTCTTATATTCGTGTTAATGAATGCATAAATGACAGATAATAGTAGAGGAGTAGGAAAACCCTTTAAAGACCCTAATACTCTAAAGATATTATATTCCTCTTACGTCCGTAGTGTTTTAGAATTCGGTTGCATCGTTTGGACTCCCCAATATACAGTTCATAAAACGCGAATTGAAAGAATTCAATATAAATTATTAAAGTCACTTAACTTCCGCCATGGTTTAAATCTGTCTGAAAGTACCAGCATACGGCACGGTCTCACGCCATTAGTCGGACGCCGCGTATATATAGACCAAATGTTTTTATATAAGCTTTTAAATAACTATATTGACTCTCCTGATCTTCTTGAAAAAAATATTTTTAAATTACCTCGTCGTAATCCCACTCGCCACCCCCAAACATTCCATTTTAGCTTTTGTGGCTCTAACTTTGTCAAGCATACTTTTTTTAGACGAGCCTGTCATGATTACAATGATAAATTTTCAAATTTAGATATTTTTTCATTATCATTTTGTAAATACAGTAGCATTCTGCGAAGTTCAATCTTTTCTTTATAAATATTGTATGTTTTCTTTTAATTACCTAGTAACTACATATTATTTGCACGCATAACAACTATAGCGATACATGAATTTTTAAATTATTTTGTATACCATTTTAAATTCTGTACTATGTCATGCATTTATTAATTACCAACCGATGTTTTGAAGTCCCTGTATGCGTGACAGACAAGAAGATGCCTAACACCTTCCTTGTTTTCGATCTGTAATTTACTATGTATTCTTTTATTTTCAATGGAACTAAAGGTCTGTTTGTTATCACTTAAGCTTATATATATTAATATGTGACTTTTCCTTTCCTAAATAAATTAAAAAAAAAAAATCGGGTCACTGACGTATTATAAGTCGAAAAACGCTCAACATGTTTCACTTCGTACCGAGGAGTGTCGTCAAGAGCTTGCGTCAACGGATCAGCGCAGGCAACGCAAGCTCTTGACGATACTTTTCGGTACGGAATGAAACAAATCCAGCATTTTTCTACTTAAAATACGTGAGTGACCCATATTTAATACAATTGAATGAAATGGGTACTGCGTCAAATTTTGTAACTCAAACCGAGGCCGATAAAATCAGTAACAAAAGTAGGCGCTAAAGAAATTGAAGAAAGCCTATTGAACACCACAGACACATTCCCACGATCAAAACTTCCTAATGATTATAAAAAGCTACCGATACTTTGCATCCGACCAATGAAATTGATAAATTTTCATTGTCAAAAGAAAAATAAAGTTTTATGAAGTTCTTTTGTGAGTTTTATCTATGTTTATTTGATAAATTTAAATGTGCTCATGTTGAATAGCATTGGAAAAAGTAGCTTTGGTAAGTCGCTCATCAGATGGAATTATGATTTTCTGAACAACAAAAAGCGGCCAAGTGCGAGTGGGACTCTCCCATGAAGGGTTCTGTACCATTTATGACGTATCAAAAAAAACTACTTACTAGATCTCGTTCAAACCAATTTTCGGTGGAAGTTTGCATGGTAATGTATATCATATATTTTTTTTAGATTTTTCATTCCGTTATTTTAGAAGTTACAGGGGGGGGGACACACTTTTTTTCACTTTGGAAGTGTCTCTCGCGCAAACTATTCAGTTGAGAAAAAAATGATACAATACAATACAAATCCTCTTTATTGCACAACCTCTGAAAAAAAAAATACCTATATATACCTATATATTAGAAACCTCAATATCATTTTTAAAGACCTATCCATAGATACCCCACACGTATGGGTTTGATGAAAAAATATTTTTTGAGTTTCAGTTCTAAGTATGGGGAACCCCCAAAATTTATTGTTTTTTTTCTATTTTTGTGTAAAAATCTTAATGCGGTTTATAGAATATATCTACTTACCAAGTTTGAACTGTATAGCTTTTATAGTTTCGGAAAAAAGTGTCTGTGACATAATCGGACATGACGAATCTATAAGGGTTCCGTTTTTTGCCATTTGGCTGCGGAACCCTAAAAAGGGATTAAGAATTGTAGCCAATATTGAGGGAGGTTGTAAGGTATGTTGGTATGACAACTATTATGGTGATTTACTAAGAATATCTTAATATTCATAGTCAAAATTGGTTGGTTATACATATTTTAATGTTTGTTCCTTTAAAATAAAATAAAAACAACCAAATGTATTGGCATACAATAATTATACTTTATTATCGAGAAAGCTTTTAAACTACAAAAAAAATGCGTCCGCGCAATTGCAAATGCATGGATAACAGACAGTTGCAAACCCATTTTCAAGAAATATAATATTTTACCTTTAGCGTGCATGTATATCAGAAAAGTTTGTCTGTTTGTCAAAGCTAATATGAAATATTTTAAGTTACGCTCTGGGGCGGTATTATGGTTCCATTTTTATCACTTGTCACTATGCCCGTCACTTTCGCGCTTACATACTTGTTAGAACGTGACAGGTATGGTGACAAATGATAAAGACCCGATCATCTTAGCCCTACTGATGTTTTTAAAGTAATCCAGCGAACACAGTACAAAAATCTGCTTTATCAACCTCCCTGTCATGCTGACATTTATAAGCGTAATGCATGCAATATAATTATTGAAATTTATAATAAGCTACCTGATAATATCAAATTATTGTATGATTTAGAATTTAAGACAAAATTTACGAGATGGCTTCAGGAACATTGTTTCTACTCTGTTAAGGAGTATCTGGACTTGTAAATAATTTTAATGCTGTCGATACTTATTCCTAAAATTTGCATGCCAAATGGCTGAATATTGTTACTCACTATTTATAAGGACACCTTTGTACATACATATTCTTGCGAATAAATTATTCTATTCTATTCTATCAGGATTATAATACATTGGAGCATAAGAAAAACATGAAACATGAAAAGTACTTGTACAGGTTCCCAATTCACCGGAATCTTGGTGCGTTGGAAATATTTATATACAAAAAAATAGGTAAAGAAAGCGTTCGGTTATATTTTATTATTGTATGCAATATTGTTGTCGCGCAATGAAACAAATCGATGAAATAAGATTCCGACGAAACAAGAATCCGGCGAATCGGGAACTAGCCATCCAAATGATGTCTAAGTAATGAAATAAACGTATTGGTATTTGTACGAGTATGTTATTTTTTTATTTTTCAACGTATGGATAAGTACGAGCGAAATACATATATTTATAAAATATGTCTAATTCGGCTATGAGCCATTCTAAACTACCTAATTCCCCTTTTTTCCATTGTTTTGTTTCATGTATGAGAGACTTGTTTATTAACTCATTAATATTGAGTATTAGCAGGTATTCTCTAGTTAGGTATTAGTAGGTGTAGATATAATTATATCTAGCATCGGTAGGTAATTACAAGTTTTTGGTGAGTCACATTGTAGCAAGGTATATCGTCGCATCAGATTTTAAAAAAATCAATCGCCTGGGTCGGAGAAAGGGGGACATGGCGGGACCATAAGGTTTCCCAATTTCATAGAACTCTTCTTCTTCAGTCGTTCCCTCAATACTGAGGATCGTGATATCGTGTCCTTCTATCGAAGACCGGGTTCCTCTATAGGGTTCTATTCCTCGCCAAGCGCATGGCCTCGTGCAGTTTTAATTGTATAGGTGCAGTAATTTGAGTATACCATCCAGTAGGGTCCTGAGGTCTCGTATCTTCAACTTTGCCCATCATTATTACTCTTTCCAAGGTATTCGGGAAGCGACGTGAGAGATGTCCGAAGTATGTAAGCATTTGGTCCTGGCATATAGTTCACAACCGGCGTTTTATACGTAGCTCCTCCAGTATGATATGCATCGAAACTCTACAAAACATGAAATAGGTAAGTCTTATTATTGTGTGTAATTATTCAGATCTTAATAACCTGAGTCCCAAAATACAACTAAATATGTATCTTGTGCAAATGGAGAACATTAATAAGGGCTACGTCCCGCTAATGGGATGAGGATTAATGTTTAAATAAGACCTCGTTTAACTCCGTATTTTTATGTTTTTCGGAGGTTTTGCGGTACTTTATTTGCGAACTTTCTGGCTATAAAAATGTTTTGATAATGGAGGGTATTTGCTCCTTGAAAATGCTGGAATCTATTCATCGGGCTTTTGAGGAGGACGTGTGTAGGTATTTGAAATGAAATGGAATGGTACACAACCTTGCTGCCGGATAATGTACAGAGGGCATGCCGCAAACCACGTTCGGCGCGTTGCCTCCCTGTCGCACTTGTAAATTAGTATGTTAGTGTGACAGGGAGGTAACACGTCGAACGTGGTTCGCGGTAGGCCCTCAGTAATGTCAGCAAGTTACTATTGATGATAGTAGAAGAATTTACTGTAACAGATACCTTATTTATAAACTGAAATAGATATTATAGACTAAATAAAAATGACCAAGTCCACCGGTGGCCGAGGCCGGAATCGAACCCGCGTCTTCACTTTTTAGCTTAAGTGGCTAACGTTCGACTGGACCACCCGGCCACGGCGGTAGGAACCCGACCCAAATTCTCTGGTGTATGCTATCTTTGAAAGACTACGTGCCTTTGACCAACCTTTGGGACCGTTTTTCATTATTGTATGATATCTATTTCAGTTTATTTCAGTTTGACGACCGGTCTGGCCTAGTGGGTAGTGACCCTGCCTATGAAGCCGATGGTTCCGGGTTCAAATCCTGGTAAGGGCATTTATTCGTGTGATGAGCATGGATATTTGTTCCTGAGTCATGGGTGTTTTCTATGTATTTAAGTATTTATAAATATTTATATATTATATATATCGTTGTCTAAGTACCCTCAACACAAGCCTTATTGAGCTTACTGTGGGACTTAGTCAATTTGTGTAATAATGTCCTATAATATTTATTTATTTATTTATTAATTATTTATTTATAATTTATACATTAGTGTGAATACTTAAAAATAAAATACAAAATATCTCTCTCTCTCTCCGCAGCATTATTATTCCCATCTGATTGTGGGGTCTGCTTTCCTTATCTTTTCCTTCCACTTCGCGCGATCGAACGTGTCGTCCACTCTAACGTCGCAGGCACTCATGTCTTTTGCTATAGTATCTGTCCATCTCATCTTGGGTCTTCATCTTCCTCGGGGCCCAGCGATATTCGGACCCATATCAACATTCCCGATGTAATCAGGAGGTCTTCTCTTTACGTGTCCAAACCATCTCAGTCCACTATCTTGTAGCTTATCGGCGATATTACGTACTCCGAGGCTACCGCGAACGTACTCGTTGCGTATCTTGTCGAGTCTCGTTACTCCGCACATCCACCGAAGCATCTTCATTTCGGCGACTTGGACAGACCGGACATGGCTCTGCTACATGGGCCATGTTTCACTCCCATAGGTTAGAACCGGTCTTATATGCTCTTAAACAAAATACATAATATATTTTCATAAAATACCTAATTTGATTTGTTCCCTAGTTGGATACCTAATATTCAAAGTAAATACAACTGAATATACAACACCAATAAAATTAGTAGTGAACTATGAAATTTCAAATCTAGAGAACGTTTTAACGGTGACAAACGCTTTGATGAAACCGAACCTATAATAGGTGAATAATTTAAAACTTCCAATAACTTAATAAAACGCTACGTAATATAATTCTAATTGGCCTGCCGTCCCCACCTGAAACCCATCGCTAACTAACCTAACAGCTTTAAACCAAGAAAAAGAATAATTAAGAAAGCTATTACAGGGACACTCAAAGATGTAATTTATCCTCATTTAAGTAATGTCGGCAGCAGCATTAATCACCTCTGCTCCATTAGTGCCAACGCTTCACGGACATTTTGATTTTAATGTTTAAATTTCTAAACGAATTTGCTCTAGAGTTTTGAACAACAATATACATTGATTGCGATTTTTCGGCGCTTTGGGTTAATTTTCGCGGACGATTGGCAACGGAATGACGCCATTATAGAGTGAATTCGGTGGTGTCGTAGAAGCTATTTTAATAAAACGGGACGTTATCGTGTATTTACATTTATTTACCAAATTTAGCTAAGCCTACTGGGACAACCTATATAATTTCTATAAACACCTCGAGGGATGAATTGTATTTTTTCATCATACTTGCTCGTAAAATGGTGTTACTGTTATTACATCTAGGCAATGCGGTCCGTCATTCCTAAATTTTGACTTAGGGCTGTAATGTACGAAATTAGGCAGTAGTTTTATTTATTTCCCTATTTTTCCTCACAAGTGTAATGAAAAACATTGTATGTGCCACGGGCGGTACAGGAATTATAAACTCGTTTTAATTAAACCCTCGCCTTCGGCCTCGGGTTTTAATTCACACTCGTTCGTGAATTGTAGTTTATCGTTCTAACGCACAATGTACTAAAATATACATGATCTATACTTCATTCTCTACTTGAAACGCATATTCTTCATCAGTTAGACGTGTCAAATAAATTCCCAGTATTAGTAACTGCATTAATACCAATTTAGGTTGACTCTAATTTGTAAAGGCCAGGATAAATGACAAAAGTGTAATGAAACAAAAAACAAAGCATGTTCCAATGTTAATGCCTTGATCACACGTAGGTACCGAGTACAGTGGCGAGAGAGTGCCTTCGGCCGAGTGCTCAGTACTCAGTACTCGGCCGAGTGCTCAATACTCGGTACTCGGCCGAGGGCACTCTTATTGAGTGATTTCCTGGATTCGCTTCTGCTATATTTATCTAAGTTTTTTTTAACGTTTGTTCCCTTTATTCACAAAAACTAGCAACCTCTTAAAAACCTCTGTTCAATTTTATCAATTTCTAACAAACAACTAAATATGTCAAAGTGACGGATAGGAGAAAACGATTAACAACGGTTTATTAGATTTGATAGGCGTTTCTAAATAAACGATATTAGAACGTATTTTTTGGGACTAAAGTAAAAATATATAAAAAAAAATACTTAAATGTAAAAAGGTTACCATTTTTAATTTAAGTTAATTAGAAATTTATAGTAACGCTCACAGACGACTGCTTGAAAACAAAATATAGTTTTTAGTATTTATATTAAAATTTGTCAATTTATTTGCTTATCATAATATGCTGTGAAGGATTTTGATATTTTGAGAATTTGTTAGACCGGGTTTTAATTTACATTTACATACGGTATTTACCTAGAATTGAGTTTCTTCGTATAACGCCACCGTCTGTACTACCTAGTCCAAATAATTCAAGCATCCTTTGATCCGAACACAATTTCACATACGAAACAGCCGTATCGTATGATTTATAACTCCGAATTCAAATCGCTCCGAACGAAACAATGTTCCAGCGTAACGAGAAGAGAGAAAAACTCCAGTAATCCCCTAGGACTGGGTTCGTTACGTTTAATGAAGGCAGATTTACATAATCGTTTTTAAGCCCAGTTAAGCTTAGTGGTTCGGGGCTTATGACAACTGAGCTCTGATGGGGGAGACATCTAGACTAGCACGGATACTTGTTTAGACGTTGCAGCCTATGGTGACTGACGATAAAGGGCCGACGGTTTATCATCATCATATCAGCCCTTTATCGCCCACTGCTGAGCATAGGCCTCTCTTCAGCGCATTGAGCAGTGAAAGGGCGCGGTGCAGCGGCGAGTTCCTGCGTGATACGGTTCGCGCCGGCGGCACGGCCAACAGGTCGCGTTGTCGTTGTCTGAGGGCCATTCTCGGGACGTCCAGAACAAACAGACGCACGAGACTAGAGACAATTTCGGAACAGTCTGACTCCCCACGCAAGGCTCGGCATGCCATGACAAAGGAGTTGGTAATTCCGCCTGACCTCCAAGGAACTGTACCCGAGGGAGCCGAGACACAGGGGTACATAAAGACTTGCATGCGATTTTACTCTGTAGTTACGAGTATGTAGTTAGCAAATTATCGAATATTGCATGGAAGTTTTTGATGTCTAAATAGGGCTTCAGTCGTTGTCGATGTGATCATATAGCGGCCGTAAGTAAATGACGTCACTAGAACGTTGTCTATGTAAACAAAATGGCGCCGTTTCCTAGAGGGCGGTGATTAAAGGAAAATTCTTTTTGCGTCCGTAACATTACGGCCGCTATATGACGGCACCGCTATCCTAGGAAACCAGAGCTTAAGGCATTATTTAAAATGCAGAATCCCTGTAAAACTACACCTCACAAATATCTCCTTAACGCATTAAGGAGATATTTACTGTACAAGACACGCTTACGAGATTAAAAGCGCGCTCACCGCTTTAGGTGAAAGCGTTACAAATATGGCAGTACTCTATAGGGAAACCATGTTATTTACAGCCTTTTAAACTAAGACCAGCCAGGTACTAAACTGAACTAGTTCTACAGTTTTTAATAAACCCAAAAACCTCGTTAAAAGTTCAACTTTGAGTTGCTAACTCAGTTGGATGCTCATGCTGTTAGTAATAACTATGGCTTCTTTCATAAAGTTCACAATTTCGCAACTGAGAATTAAGTTGTATTAAAACTTCAGAGCAATTAGTTTGTACAAGGCTTCTAAAACCTACCGCAATTAAACTTGTGTTATATCAAAATTGCCCATATCGTCTGTAAGCTTTTTAGTACGTTTATACTTAATAGTAATAAGTGTGAATTTATTTTTGACCATTATGAAATGACTTACTATTACATAAAACTATAGTTCATTTTTAGCATTAGAAAAAAAGGTTAATAATCTTGACATGCAAAAGGGGAAGCGGTAGACCGCTAGCCACATGGCTAACGACGAAAGGGACATGAAAATTATCTAATTAGAATGCAATGACGTATACCTATGACGGCAACAAATGGCGTGGCATGGCAGAAAGCCAACCCCGTGTAGCGGGACAAAGGCGAGGACAAAGAAGAAGAAGAAGAATTTTAACATGTTCTTATTTATTTAAAAACGCTTTTTAAAAGTCAGTAACTAATAATATACTTTTTAAAATAATGTAAACGATCGTATATGATTTATAATTGTTACATGTTTGCCGTGACTTGTTTTTCTAAAGTGTTTTTCAATAAAAATACACGTCAAAATCGCTTACCTTCTTTCTAATGCTAAAAAACGAACTATAAGACCTACTGTTTAATTGATAGTCTTAGCTCAGCATCTTTATCGAGCAGTAACGTCTGCGAATATTTCCACTTGTTCTTTAATATAAAAATTGTAGTCTCACACAGATGTTTTTTCTTAATGAAAATTTGTTTAGTATGTTAGCACAATGTTACTACTAAATTCTTAATGTATCTTGAGACTCCCTTGCCTGTTAAGATAGAACATTCTTACGGATTGATGTTGCTATGCGCCTAGGCGTAGGATAAGGAAGAACTGGGAAGATGACGGATGACATTCAATACCTCCCTGGTATGAGAGGCTATGTCAGCCTTCCAGCTGCGACGACTATTGCGAGGGGCTCAGTCATCAGCTACGGTTTGGGGACGGCTATGTGGGGAGATCAGTCATCGTGACTTTGGGGACAATATGGCTGTATAGGCCAGCTCTTCGCTACTGATCGTTACCCCACCCCAGGACGGTAGGGGTGGTCGTGGTGATACAGTTTGAGCGGGGCCAAGTTTCGGGGCCGCGGTGAAGGCGACCAGTCGCTTAGCAGGGGACTGGAAAGCCAGCCGGCCAGCTTCATTGCGCACCATGTGATCGCATTTTCGAAACCCAGTTTGGCCTCGCAAATCACATTAGAGCATTCTATGTTTCCGATTAAACACAGCTCGAGGAGTCACCGCCATCGGACACGGCGAGGAGGCCTCTATAGATATATATATTCTGTTCCCACCCCACGTTACCACCGCCATCCATGAGGCGGGAATAAATGGGTATACACCCCCTCGACCAGTCAATGATGGGTCGTGGTATCTTTTTACCTGCAGAAATTTTCCATTTGGGAATATTAGTAACTTTCCAATGTCATCGGTAATATTACCAAAAGATAGTAAGATACGCAATCAATGATTTTTATGAGACTTGATGATATTTGATTAACATTTTTAGGGTTCCGTAGCCAAATGGCAAAAAACGGAACCCTTATAGATTCGTCATGTCCGTCTGTCCGATTCTGTCACAGCCACTTTTTTCCGAAACTATAAGAGCTATACTGTTCAAACTTAGTAAGTGGATGTATTCTATGAACCGCATTAAGATGTTCACACAAAAATAGAAAAAAAACAATAAATTTTGGGGGTTCCCCATACTTAGAACTGAAACTCAAAAAATCTTTTTTCATCAAACCCATACGTGTGGGGTATCTATGGATAGGTCTTCAAAAATGATATTGAGGTTTCAAATATCATTTTTTTCTAAAATGAATAGTTTGCGCGAGAGACACTTCCAAAGTGGTAAAATGTGTGTCCCCCCCCCCCCCCGTAACTTCTAAAATAACAGAATGAAAAAACCAAAAAAAATATATGCCATTACCATGCAAACTTCCACCGAAAATTGGTTTGAATGAGATCTAGTAAGTAGTTTTTTTTTTAATACGTCATAAAATTAAAAAAAAAAATTTTTCATCAAACCCATACGTGTGGGGTATCTATGGATAGGTCTTCAAAAATGATATTTAGGTTCCTAAACTGAATAGTTTGCGCGAGAGACACTTCCAAAGTGGTAAAATGTGTGTCCAAAGTGGTAAAATGTTGAACAAGTTCTAGCAAGTAGATTTTTTTTTATACGTCTCAAATGGTACGGAACCCTTTATGCGCGAGCCCGACTCGCACTTGGCCGCTTTTTTTATTATTGTCATATCCGTTTTGATGAGTAAATGTTAAATGTCATTACACAAAGTTTTGGATATGTCTCAATTTTTCTGACAATTTTCTGCTACATTTTGATTTTTTTTTAAACCGCTTAATATAAGTGTCAATTTGCAGCATATTTTTTGTAGGAATCATTAAAAAAAAGTTCCCCAAAAATGGATATGGTAGAAACGTATTGAGCCCACGATGTGCTCAAATTGAAAGTTTTCCATTTCATTTTACATAGGCTTTATAGCTGTCTCTCAAATAAATATAACATTTATCCATTACCGTTTCATAACAATAAATGAAAATCTCAATCAGGCTCCAGACCAGTTTTTCTATGGGTTTTCTTTTCTTTGCGACTTCACAATTGTTCCCATGGGAAAATGTTGTTCATTATTAAGTATCCAGTGTCCATCTTGTGAAGCTCTTCCTCATCCTCGCTCGTTTTTCGCTTACAGTTAAAGAAACACTCCGTATATTAAGGTGAATGTTGAGCTGTAAGTAATAGAAGCCACGTGCCAAGCCAACGTGTCTTACGAGACGTGACGCCCTTCAGGCACGCGGCACGTAGCGAACTGTGCAGGTAACGCGAAAATGTCAAATTATATTGAATTTTATATCCTGAACATTCTCGTAATGTGGCTGTCTTTATCTGGTATGATCCTACGTATTATGGGACATGAGTTCGTATATATTCTACGTATAGTCTGGCAAGTCATTTGCGTAAGTAGATAAAGGTAAAGCTAGTTTGAATAATGTAGGCGCAATGGGCTGTGCACACAGAAAATTTGGATTTTGTGTATTTTTCTACTGATAATCGGCCCGATCCGAAGAATGATTAAGACACGTATAAGATCTTGGAAACATCTTTTAAATATCGATAGCTAAACAACATGTCAAAGTTGAAGTTTATTTCGATTCCGATCCCAATAAGATCTATTTACGATATTTCTAACATCAAAATGACATTGGTTGCCTGAATCGAGCTGCTTCTGTCAATTAAACGATGTCTAAACCAGAACTTAAGAACTTATCATTTTCGTATATCATTCTTCGGATTGGGACGAATATTGGTTTGCTAGACTATAAATAAATAGTAAATAAATAAATATTATACGCCATTATTACACAAATTGAATAAGTCCCACAGTAAGCTCAATAAGGCCTGTGTTGTGGGTACTTAGACAATGATACATAACTCATAAGTACATATTTTATAAATACGTAAATAAAGCCTGCGTTGCTAGTTGAAATATTGCATGAACCGTAATTTTTGTATATTCTCTTATTTGATAATAAAAAGGTTCTATACATATCAAAAACCCCCATGACTCAGGAATACCTATGCTCATTGTACGAATAACTGCCCTTACTAGGATCTGAACCCGGGACCAGCGGCTTCATGGCAGGGTCCCTACTCACTAGGCAAGACAGGTTGTCTATAGTTTTGTCACATGCAATTGTCCTAAGTATGCGCAGGGATCGGACCCGGTTTTTTGGAAAAACTTTGAAATAAACATATATTTCGGTTTATTTTATACTCTAAATATAGGACTCGGTTGTGTTTTTAGATAACGACTTCGTATTATTAGATTGCCCAATTAGAAAGGAAATAATTAACAAAGAACGAAAAAATACCGTTTTCGTTCCCATACAAAAAATACCGGTTTCCGATTCCTGCCTATGCGTCTCGACTTCTGTATCGTGTCGATTACACCAAATAAGACTTAACCCTTTTCCAGGCCGCACCAATCTACAAGGTTTTTCCAAAAAATCCAAATATATTCCAATTAATCCAGCTTTGATGATTCATTTGAAGACAAGTATCATTTCCTGAAAGTGTAATCTAATTTGAACCTTAAATCGGAATGCTAGAGTTAAAATTCTAATGGCGCGTATGTGGTCGATAAATCGTACTATGCCTGGAAAAGGGTTAACACAAACGCGTACGTCACGTTACGCTATCGAATAAATTTACACTAGGGGGAAAAGGGTTAACACAAACGCGTACGTCACGTTACGCTATCGAATAAATTGACACTAGGGGAACAGATTAGTCTCAAACATTTAATCTTGTGTGTCTGTTATTTACTTTACGTAAAAATATTTTGGTAGTATTCGATATGTATTTTTTACGAAATACGTTGTAAAGGATAGATTGTGAGTTCGTGTTTAGGGTTCCGTAAACAAAGAGTAAAACGGGACATCACTAATACGCCGCTGTCTGTCCATCTGTCTGTTTGTCTGTCCGTCTGTCACCGGGCTGTATCTCATGAACCGTGATAGTTAGACAGTTAAAATTTCCACAGGTTATGTAGCACTATAACAACAAATATATATAAAAAAAAAAACAGAATAAAATAAATATTTAAGGGGCTCCCACGCAATAAACGTGATTTTTGCCGTTTTTACGGAACCCTTCGTGCGCGAGTCCAACTCGCACTTGGCCGGTTTTTTTTTTCAGAATTATATTTTTTATTTGTCAATGGAAAGTGATTGTTAGTTTAGGTAATAATAATTAAAACTTCATGTAATGTTGTATGATATACCTACGTAAAAATATCAATCACGTTTTCAACGATACCATATGTCACAATTAGTAACGCAATGGTAACCACACCACATGGATTAAGCACAATCATAAAATTGGTTATATAGCAAGATGTCAGAAATAGAACGAATATCTCTAGATCTATAACAAAGTGTTATATTCTCTTAGGCGCTATATAGTCTACTTACGGGCCTTATGGCCGAGGTCTGGGAAATCCGTCGCCAATTGAAAACTCTTTGTGGATCGGACGCACGAAGCTTATGCTACTGGAAGAACTTGTAGATCCCCGCCATACTATGCTCCTCGCTCTGGCCACACACTGCTGTACTCGTATCTGTACTAGTTAATCATGCTTACATTTTTTTTTTCAATACAGTGGTATTCTTAAAAATAATCGTAGCCCCACAAAACTCAACAATGAGTTTGACTGTGGGGTCTTGGGACTCTTGCCAAAAAACCCACAAAATAGGGAGCGGTGGGCATGACGAGGATTTACGTCTCTGCTATCGAATAAATTTACACTAGGGGTACAGACCCCATAGTGTAAATTTATTCGATAGTGAAACGTGACGTACGAGTTTGCGTTAAGTCTTATTTTGAATGGGATTTTGAGTTTCCAAATTCTTCTCATTTTGTATTGGATTTAGAAAAGCGCGCCAAGCGGGACGTTTTGGAAATTCAAAATCCTATACAAAATGAGACTTAACGCAAACGCGTTCGTCACGTTATGATGTCGATAAAATTTACACTAGGGGTACTGATGATTGATGTATAGTCGTTAGATTTGTAGCTGGCCCCTAACGGCTTATCCTTTGTCTATTGTTAACTAAAACCGTGCGTGCCTCTACCAGCAAAAAAAGGCCCGGTCACTTTACCCGGTTATTTAATTACAACTCCTATGGTACCTAATTCTAATAAGGTCCAAAATGAACAAATGCAAAAATAATTTGCTATTTCTTGTGTGGTCCCTATATATGTGGCACGCGCGGTTTTAGTTAACCATAGACAAAGGATAATCCGTTGGGGGCCAGCTACAAATCTAACGACTATACTCTGTACTTAGCAAGTTCTCGCGTCGCGTATACATAGTTGAGAACACAATGGTATTCCACGACGCAGGCTTCGTCAATATATACAGTAAGCAAAAAAAAAAAAAACATCCACAACACGCTTCGTAATCGTAATTATGCACCTATCCTACAAAATATATATCCACAACACGTTTCGTCAACGGCCTACTTAGTATCCATATAACAAAAAGCAATAAACAAATAGAAACCTACCCCCCACTCAGATTTTCACCCGGACCAAAAGTGCCAAAAATACTGGCGGCATTGCCTCGCTGAATGGCCAGTGATATCTGCTGGACCAGGAAAGAACCAGAGCGAGGGTCGCAGCCCCTTTCTTTCAGCCGACGCCCTATGCTCTTGATAAAGGCTTTGGCCTCGGCACACCAAGGCCCCGCCGTCTCAACGGCAACCGGGACAAAATCATACACTTGCTCGAGGTTGGCGTATTTGCTATGTTTTAACTTGGCCGCACTTTCAGCCGCTGCGCCTGCTTTGTTCACCGTGTGCGCGAGATGAGTAGGAGCAAAAGTACTCACACACGTGGCATCCCAAAGCAAGCTGCGGCCTTTCGCCCAAGGAACAAGCGTAAGACCATCCGGTCTCTTACCATCTAAACGACTCAGGCCCTGGGGCTCCATGATACACGGGACATTCGCCGAAACCAAAGCTCGCCTTATCAGATCGTTTCGTATTTAATTAGAAAATTTGAAGTTCTTTATAACCAGTTATAAACATAAAATCATGGAAATGGGGAAATTTAAAACTTATTCTTCAAAACAGACGAAAATTATTCGTAACGGATCATAAAAATACTAATTAAGTATTTACCCGAAAATCTAATGACATGTGATCTAGCGACACACAAAATATATATTTTTTTACATTAGTCTCTTCCATAGCGTTATCTCTTCGAAGATTAGTGCAAGTCTCAGAGGCTTTGCCCTCATACCTACTTAATAACTATTCGCTTTCTTTTCAGTTTAAAAGCTTTAAATCTACGAAAGTGGGCGGAGAAAGAGGAATTTCATACTTCGTGTGC
Source organism: Cydia pomonella (assembly GCF_033807575.1). Taxonomy (NCBI): domain Eukaryota; kingdom Metazoa; phylum Arthropoda; class Insecta; order Lepidoptera; family Tortricidae; genus Cydia; species Cydia pomonella. Next base: position 2,545,427 of record NC_084717.1, on the reverse strand, counting down.
TTGAACTAACCTTGCTGAAGTTTTTAAGAAATTAGTATTTTGTAATAATGAAAGTTGGGAAAAACTTTGGCCTTTCTCCTCTTATAAGGCTTTCACGTGGGCGTTATTTTTTTAACCAACTTCAATTCCAACGAGGAAGAGGTTCCAAAGGGTCAAACGGGACCCTATTACTGAGACTCCGCTGTCCGTCCGTCCGTCCGTCCATCCGTCTGTCACCAGGCTGTATCTCATGAACCGTGATAGTTAGCCAGTTGAAATTTCTACACATTATAGTATTTCTGTTGCCGCTATAACAACAAATACTAAAAACAGAATAGAATAAATATTTCTTTCCAATCTCGAGGTTCTCATCGAATCACCGAATTTAAGCAACGTCGGGCAGGGTCAGTACTTGGATGGGTGACCGTTTTTATAGATAACGGTACGGCACCCTTCCTGTGCGAGTCCGACTCGCACTTGGCCGGTTTTTAAACTATGCTACCCCGATTATTCCGAGACCCGTGGTCCGATTTGAGTAATCCACAGATTTTGAGTAAGGTGTAGTTTGTGAAGATAAGGCGTGTAGAGTTAGAAGCTTAGCTCTAGATGAGATCTGATAACTTTTTGGGAGTGCGAGCCGATACATAGTCTTGTCTTGGCAACATTTTACATGAAATTTTTCTTGTAAAAAAAATCCTTTACTTTTTTCAAACGTCACATTTGATACTGACTTATCCAATCCATATCGTATCTAGACCTAATATTTGACGTATCTTAAAGTTCGAATCGGGTCGTCAGTTGCTAATAGGTTAGCTGGAAGAGATCCCTTAAAGGGATATGTTCGGCTTTGTACACATTTATTGTATTCTTTATTTGTTATGTACTTGTTTTGTTCAATAAAGTGTTTTGTTACTACTACTAAAGTTGGTTAATGTATATATATTTATGCATGTGCTCATAAAGAATCCTCTATTACTATAAAGAGGTTCGATGTCGAGCCTCTTAAGGTCACTTTAAAAATAATGGTACATTGTGCAACGAGGGGGGTAAGTGAAATGTTGCACGTGAGTCTATACCTATATTCACGGCAGCCGCAGGCTGGAGTGAATTAAAGACTCGAGTCGATTCTTACCCTCGGAGTTCCACACAATGTTTTTCATCACGCTTGCGAAGAATTATTTCTTTTCTATTTTTTTTTTAATTGGTGACATAACATGGTGACATTTCAAACATTCGTCAGCCATATTGTCATAACGTTTTGACAGCTTACGCATCGAAGGCACAGACCTATACGATGTTCAGCCACAATTTAAAATTGTGTAAAATTATTTTAAACGGCTATTCAATTAATCAAATTAAATATTTTTAAACATGAACAAAAATACTAAATTATAAACGTTAATATTTTAACAGTAAAACTCATTTCTACCTAGTTAACGTATGAATTTGTACTAAAATTAAAAAAATAAGTTATAACTCCTTAGGGAGTTCCAACTTTTTTTTCACAATCCATAACTCCCGTGGGAACAATATGACCTTTGTCCTTCAGTACACCTGCATGTAATAAGATCTTTTTCGAGCAAGAGTGATGAACGCGTGCCCCGATTCCACACATATACGAATACTCATGAATCAGTACCTATAAAATATTGGTATGTTATTTATGAATAAATAATTTCCCTCACATTCAATAAACACTAGAATCTGTACTGTACCAGCCGTTCACGAAAAATTTTTCCCTTAATTTAATTTATGCCAAAAGGTTAAAGTGAAAATTCGCTAAGATTTAATATTACAAATTTAATTTGTTTGGCACAAATTGAAAATTATTTCTGGAATTTTAAGTAGCCTCCAGGAAACGAATTAATTACGCTGCGTGTGTAAATAACGTGATTTATTAATTGCTCGTTGGATCTTTTTATCTCGTATTTATCTTGGAAGAATGCTATTTTTATTATTAAAATAATGTTCTGGACTGTACTTATACATGCAAATATGAACAGTAGGAAATATCCAATTATGCAATCGTACAGTCAGCTACAAAAGTATCGGTTCAGATCAGGGGTCAAAAGTATTGGTTCAGAGCCTAGTCAAAAGTATCGGTTCAGACCCTAGTCAAAAGTATCGGTACAGAGCCTAGTCAAAAGTATTGGTTCAGACTAGGGATCAAATGTATCCGTTCAGACTAGTGGTCAAAAGTATCGGTTCAGACTAGGGATCAAAAGTTTCGGTTCAAACTAGGGATCAAAAATATCGGTTCGGAGCCTAGTCAAAAGTATCGGTTTAGACTAAGGATCAAAAGTATCTGTTCAAACTAGGGATCAATAATATCAGTTCGGAGCCTAGTCAAAAGTATCGGTTCAAACCATGGGTCAAAAGTATCGGTTCAGACCAGGGATCAAAAACATTGGTTCGGAGCCTAGTCAAAAGTATCGGTTAAAACCCTATTCAAAGGTATCGGTTCAGACCCTAGTGAAAAGTATCGGTTCAGACTAGGGTTCAAAAGTGTCTACCAATCACTAATAGTTAAAACTGAATTAAATGAATTCACAAAATAAAATGAATTATTATTATGATAGTAATATACAACCAGTTGTATTTAATATTTTTCAATACAAATAGTGGAAAAATATAGATTATATCCCGGGATTATATATGTATATGCGGGTAAGGGCATTTATTTGTGTTATAAGTAGAGATATTTGTTCCTGAATTATTATTTGTTTATTTAAACTTTATTGCACACATAAAGAAAAATGTACAAATGGCGAACTTAATGCCAAAAGGCATTCTCTACCAGTCAACCATTGGGTCAAACAAAGACATTTGTGTATGTTGGTTGGTTATTAGTGTTTTCTATGTATTTAAGTATTTATATATTTATAGTATTGTCTGAGTACCCACAATACAAGCCTTATTGAGGTTGGCTAAGTCAATTTGTGTAAGAATGTCCATCATTTATTTCTTTATTATTTATACGTCTACGAGCGTGTGTGTGCGCTTATAACATAATATATTCTTTAAATATAATAAAAACACTTCAAAAAATTACAAGATAACAATTAATTTATCATTTTTGTGTATATTCTACAAACATTATTATTATTCTACAAACATTATCATTAGTACCTCCATGTTAGATCTGCGAAATGTAATCTATGCGCCAAAGAAAATGGCGTACCACCGCGAGTGTTTAAAGTGAAGTTTCAAAATAATCTGAATAAGCTTAAAGCAAAACATTTTCGCAGTGGATTGTTATTATATTGCTTTTATTATGATTCTTAATATTTTAAATGTTTATTATTTTTTAAAATTTTCGTCACATGTCTGGCTTTCGCCAGTAGTTGGTGACGTACTTAACGCAATGAAGTGCCGGCACTTCAATGAGATGTGGAATCATTTTGTTGGAGATGCCGACTCCAATACTATATACCTCAATGAGTACTTACTTACTTACTTTGCCTCGGACACAAGACAGCGCCACTTTTCTCGGTCCTGTGCGACCTACTGTGTACTGTGTTTGATGAGTACTGTCAAATAATTTAATTTCAGTACCATGTTTTGACCAATTGTTTATGTACTCTTTGAAAGATTCGAAAGGAAACTTAAAAACGGATATGATACTTAATAGACGGTTTACGGTTACATGGGTGGAATTTTATCCAAGTAGGTAAACCGTGTATTTATTTTTATTTTATTTATTTATTTAAAATTTGATTCAGGCAACAAGGCCCATATTACAAATACCTTACAGACTAACATACATATACATTTTATAAAATTACAACTAAACACTATTTAGGCGACAAAACGGCGTGGCTCCGTTGAATCGGCTGCTCTTGTGTCGGATTCGGCAGTTTGCCCCGGAACCTCCGAAACACGACACCCTTCGGCCAGAAGTCGGCGCATTCGATGGTCCCCTGGCCACCCTCCAATTACTGGCCACCTTATACTAAAAGGGATTCTGTTTAATAATCACACAATCTAAGTTAGTCATCAGAATGATAGTTATTTAGTTTACTTGAATTGTGTAAATAAGTAAATATAATTCTCATTTTAGCCATTTTAGTATAAGGTGGTTAGTATAAGTAATTGGAAGGTGGCCAGTAATACACGATTTACCCTCTCTCTCTGTGCGTCGTATACCTCAATGCTGAGGGTCGTGACCTCCCTTCTGCATCACTTTCTCGCGTATGATTTTCCTCCATCTATCTCTGTCTCTGGCGGTGTGAAGAGCGTTGTGAAATGTGGAATCAAGAGTGGAGCGGATCTGGTCGGTCCAGCGTGTTGGGCTGCGTCCACGAGGTCTTCCATTTTGCCGGTCACAAAGAGATTCTCGAGATTGTCACTGTCTTTCCTCGCAATGTGACCGAAATATTCCAGGATTTTACGTAGACAGTCGGACGACAACCGTGAGGAGATTTTGAGTTCTCGCAAAATGGATATGTTAGCCCGAAATGCTGTCCAGGGTATACGCAGCATCTTCCTCCAACACCACATCTCAAAATGCGTCAATGCGTTTGCGGTCCGCGGCTTTCAGTGTCCATGTGGTTTACCCTATATCTTGGCTATTAAATGATTTCTTAAATATTATAGAGCTTCAAACGAAAGTACCAAAACATAATAAATCTGTAATATATTTCAGAGAAACAGTCGAAAAGTAAAATAATGAACGCCATTTTTTGTGCGAGCTAATTTCTAATGTACCAAACAATATTTGTTTTTCGTTCGAACTCGAATTTAGAATTCTGCACGCGTAGCCCATTGTTATGAGACAAAGGAAATGTTGCCAGAGCTACCACAGTGCTACCTTCGTAAAAAGTTTTTTTACAAATAAACCCACAATTACGTTCTGACTGAGGCTTTGTCCTGGCTTGAGTGACAAATATGAGGTGACATATTGACAGTTTTAATACGGATTTTCAGACCACAGTTTTGAAAGGTTTGGACGTCTTGGTAGATGAGGGTTCAGTTGTTTCCATCATTATCATTCAAATTGTGTTAGAGCGGGATGAAACGTATCACAAGTTTGATATTCCAATTTCTTCTAATACAGGACCATCTTTGCACTGCAATCAAACGAAAAAAAGCTGTTAAAAATGCGAGAAAGTATGTTATTTATATCGTTTTTACCATACGATTTGAATACTACTATGTTATAAAAACATGAGCTTTATTTGTAATTTAAAATTAAAATCGTGGTTTCTATATTATATAAAGCTGCAGCCCGAAGATTATTGACACGATTGTTCTCCACTCTCTCTCACCAGCTGGCTGGTGTAGTGAAAAAATATTTTTCCGTTTGTATTACAAGTTACAAGTTTCCATGAAACAGGCACTTGGCTGCAGAAAAATACAAGCCACGTTGTGTTACCTTTGGAGCCTTGGGGGATTTAACAACTGAAAACGTCTTGTCTGTAATTTTCTGTACCAGTCTGCCAATTTTTACCGTATGTCAGATACACGTCAGCCCATGCAATAAGTATGAACATTGGCTGAGGTTTTCGAGAGAGCTGTAAGCTCTTAAAGGCGACTCCAGCAGTGGCAGCATGGTTCCTTTTTTATCACTTGTTACTATACCCGTCACTATTGCGCTTACATACTTGTTAGAACGTGACAACCATGGTGACAAATGATAAAGAGCCGACCATCATTCTACAGTTGTTAAATCCTCCAAGTTCGGAGCTCCGGTAGGTAAATGATAACGGGTCACCGAGGTAACAAGCGCTCTGCGTTGTTTTTTAAATTAAAAATATACTGACTTTTCAATTAACTTTTTTTATACTACGTCGGTGGCAATCAAGCATATGGTCCCGGGTTCAAATCCTGGTAAGGGCATTTATTCGTGTGATGAGCATGGATATTTGTTCCTGAGTCATGGGTGTTTTCTATGTATTTAAGTATTTATAAATATTTATATATTATATATATCGTTGTCTAAGTACCCTCAACAAAAGCCTTATTGAGCTTACTGTGGGACTTGTCAATTTGTGTAATAGTGTCCTGCAGCTCCAGAGGAGTTACATGCGCGTTGCCGACCCTAAACCCCCCCGCCCCCCTCGTTGAGCTCTGGCAACCTTACTCACCGGCAGGAACACAACACTATGAGTAGGGACTAGTGTTATTTGGCTGCTATTTTCTGTAAGGTGGAGGTACTTCCCCCGTTGGGCTCTGCTCTAGATCTGGAATGACATCCACTGGCTGTGCCCTACCACACAAAGCGAGATGACCTTCACAATGCCCATACCTCTCTTTTGGACGTAGTTTAAGGACGTACCCGGGTCCAAAACCGGGTCACCGTTTGTGTTTTCTTGCAATTCTTCAAAGATCAAAAGATATTTCGTGGAAACCTTTCATTATTTACTTAAAAAGACTAGCTAACATTGCAACTTAAATACCTGATTAAATTTAAGCATTGCGGTGAGTTTGTCATTTAATTAGGATTTTGATTAAGAATATTTAATTTGGAAATTCTAGATATTATTTTCTTTAATTAAGTACTCTAAAGAAATAAGGATTTCTATAATACTGCTTTGATTATAAAGTATCAAGATCTTTAGGAATTAGTTTTGAATGCTCAAAATGATGTAGTTTAGTTTAATGTAAATTTGATAAAATGTTTTTTATTTCCACAGATATATTTTATAAGCCTGGCCTACGTAATGTCGACGTGGGTGCTGTTTGTGTTTAAATAAACAAAGTGGAATAATTCAGGTACAATTCCAAATCTGAATAAAGATAAAATAATATATAAAACAGGGTGATTTAGGAGACGTGAGCAGGTTCAACTCTAGGCATTCAGGAAATAATTAATAGAATCAGGCGTTACTTTGCGGAAATCCATGCTAATTAAAACAAGTAATATTACTTTGCTAATCCGCGAGAAAATAACATGTTAGTCAATCAGTGCTAACCCGTTATACTTACTTGCGTATTTTTACATGCACGGTATGACACCCGACAACTGACTCAGTCGTGACTTTGTGTCAGTTGTCGGGTGTCATACCGTCAACATCTCCAGCATCTCCTGAGGATGCCTCGTAGAGAGGCGAAACACGTGTCGAGTTTTGTACTTTTGGTGGTGGGTTGTTATATTTATTTGCGTATTTATTTTTGCGGTGGGAGGGTGGGAACATTAATTGCATGTAAAAATACGCAAGTAAGTATAACGGGTTAGCACTGATTGACTAACATGTTATTTTCTCGCGGATTAGCAAAGTAATATTACTTGTTTTAATTCAGGAAGTGATAATCTAACGTTTCGTACCAGTATTAGCCAGTATTTGTCAGTTCGCTTAATATTTCGAGAACCACTTAAGCTATTGATTTGAAAGTTGGAGTAGTTATGAACTACGCTAACCCAGACGTGCCTAGACACATTAAAAGTATATTATTTTTTATTCACTAAGGAAAATACCGTATATAATATGAAGAGTCAAGTCAAGTAAGGTATCATTTCAAAGAGTTCAAATTGTACATTCCAAAACATGTTTTTCTTAGCTTTTCATAGTGAAAAAAAAAGTTTACGAAGGAAAATACGAAAAAAATACCATTCCATGAAATTTTTACATAATATTAACATTATTATAATGGTGGTGATAGCACCAACGCATCATCTTAGGCCCTGCTGGACGCACGGAGCAGAACCGGTCGTCCACCGGCCGCCGCGCCCGCGCCCGCGCCCCGCGCACCGCGCACCGCGCGCGACATTCTCCCACCAACCGCGACACACGAAACACGACGGCTCGCGTCCATCCCGCTCGCGATTATGCTGTACGCGCCGCGCTCTGTTTTTATTGTAACGGTCGATTTATAGTTTTAATATATTATTACATAAGTTATACAGTCCGCTTATTTCTCTCCAGTAGCTAGACCAACATATGGTCCTTAAACGCCGTAGTAAATGACAGTGGACCGTTACAAGCGCGATTTAAAATAAAACCGTTAATATCGTATCCATCGTTCTACGATTGATCACCTCATTACGACGGTTCTACGAGTGGAGGTCGCAGCGCATCGTGAGAAGCACATCTACATTCGCCCGTCTTCAGTTGCTTTCGAGATTGCTACATACAACTGAGGTCTTCGCCGTTATTATCATAACTCCAAAGTGCACGGCCCCTACAGAGCACCAGTATCTTCGAACTACGTACAACAACAGAAGCAACACCGGGTGAACAACAAACATCATAAATACAAGTGCAAGAAGTTCATATAATAAAAACCACAAACAGAATAATCATCGGGATTGGAGCTCACACCTACCGGCCTACGATTACGGATAGCATAACTGTGAGATCATTCCAATATTCCCCTTATTTTAGTTTGCATTCCCATAAAAAGTAAAGTAGTTTTTAAAATCATTTCATTAAAATTACTTACGATCAAAACAAACCATTAAAAGTGCTTCGATCTTAATTGCATGTTAAAGTTGTCTTGTTCAGTCTTACAAAGCTTTATTTTTAACTTCCATTATTATTATCGTCATTTTTGCAAAGTAATTTAGTCATAAATAAAAGTTAAAATCGTAATTATTTTTCATAATAAAAAGTGGGTTGGTCGAGAAAAGCATTTTACGATACGATTTCTTAATAGCAATATCACAAGTAGCTTATTCCACGAAATTTCAACGCCTGCAAAAAAGCTTAGAGCAAAGTTGAGGATAGTGTTGCTATTTTTTTTCATCAGTTAACATAGTTATTACGTAGAACACTTTGTACTTAATTCTATTTCACTTTTTCTATTTTTTCACTGCATAATGGCTACAGAAACACGCTGCAAAGAATTAATTAAGAAGCGTGGTACAGTTAAAGCTAAGCTTACGCAATTTACTGCATATTTAGCTACAGCAAAATCTTGTGCTCAGTTGAGTGACCCACAATTGGTCGAACTAGACCTACGCATAACCAAAATAGATGCTTTATATGAGTCATATGACACGTTTCAGAGCGAGTTGGAGCAGCTAGTGGAGGACCCGAGCGAGCTGTATACCGATCGAGAGCAGTTTGAAGGGACTTATTACCACGAGCTCGCGACCGCACGAGAACTATTGGAGCGACATCGTAGTCAGCGCGCTAAGGAGTACGCTAGCGCCAGGTCTGAGGTAGGTTCCGATGAGTGCCCAACCGTCATATCATGCAGACAAAGCAACGTACGTTTGCCAAAAATAAATCTACCACATTTTAGCGGCGGCTGTCAAAATTGGTTGGAATTTAAAGATATTTATGTCTCATTAATTCATACGGAGAAAAGCATAGATGATATCAATAAATTCCATTACCTTCGTGCTTCTCTTCACGGAAGTGCGGCCATAGTGATCCGTAGCTTAGATTTTAGGGCAGAAAATTATAATGCAGCATGGAAATTGCTATGCGACAGGTACGACAACAAACAATTATTGGTAAATAATCATGTTCAAGCTCTTTTTAACATAGACCCGATTCACCGCGAGTCATGTCATGGTCTCCGACAAATAGTCGACACTGCAAATAAAAATCTTAGAGCACTGGCTACCCTTGATCAGCCAGTCGATCATTGGGATACCTTAGTCATTCATATAATGTCGTCAAAATTAGACAACATTACTAGTAGAAAATGGGAGGAGCATAGGAACTCATTGTCAGAACCTCCTTCACTTGACAATTTTCTGACATTTTTGAGTAACAGGTGTAATCTTCTTGAAACATTAGAAGAATCCAAAAATAATAATTCGAAGGCTGAGCCGTCAGTCAGTAAACCGAAAAGTTTTGTAGCCTCTTCAAGTCAACATGACAGTGCAAAAAATCATCTTAAACCCTGTCCTTTGTGTAACAAGACCCACTATATCTTTAATTGTGACACCTTCAGAGCCTTGCCGGTTGACCAACGTTGGAATAAGGCCAAGGAGCATAAAGTGTGCCTTAACTGTCTGCGCCCGGGACATCATGAGTCGAAATGCAGTCTTAGTCATTGTAAATATTGTAAGGTCAGACACAATACGTTGTTGCACACTCATAATGACACAAATACCCCTACAGAACACGTAGCATTGTCGGCAACCAATCACGTCATGGGTAACGTATCGCCACATGTATTTCTTTCCACAGCTCAGGTGAAGGTCAGTGACAGCAAGGGTCAATTGCACACAGTGAGAATCATGCTGGATAATGGCAGCACAGCAAATTACATTTCGCAGAGTTTGACGAGTAGACTATCATTGCCAACACGCTCTATTATTTCTAATACGTCTGGTTTAAACGAACAAGAGTCAAAAAGTGTACAGGCTTGCTCTCTTCATATGGAGTCTCGCGATGGAACGTTTAAGACAGACATTGATTGTTACATATTGCCAAAGGTCACACGACCCATTCCTGACCAGTTTTTAAACGTGAATGAAATACCTATTCCTTCAGGACTTTGTTTAGCTGACCCCTCTTATTATGAACCGTCTTCAATTAATCTTCTTGTCGGTGCCCAAATCTTTTGGGCTATACTTGGTTCAGGGCGTATAGATCTTGGAAAACAAAATCCACTCCTTGCTGAAACTAAACTTGGCTGGCTTGTCGTAGGAGCTTTGTATCAGCCAAGCCTTAATAACCCTCATAATCCTGTTTGTTTCTTTCTTAATGATCAGCAAACGGGCATAGATCTTTCTCCATTTTGGGAGCTTGACACAATACCTTCAAAACATAATCTCACCGTAGATGAAAATACATGTGAGCAAATTTTTTCCACTACAACAAAACGTGATGAAGAGGGACGCTTTGTAGTCACTATGCCATTGAAGGAGTCACCAGACGTATTGGGAAGCTCGTTCGAACTGGCTAGACGCAGGTTCCTTTCCTTAGAGCGAAAGTTTGATAGGGACCCTTTGTTTAGAGAGCGGTACGTTGACTTCATGACTGAATATGAAACCTTAGGCCACATGAGCGAAAGTTTTCATGACACTTCGCGACAGTCATAATTTCTACCACATCACGGAATTTTAAGGGATTCTAGCAGCACTACCAAGCTGCGGGCGGTTTTTGACGCGTCTGCTGCCACCACGTCTGGAAAGTCCCTAAACGACATCCAGCTAGTAGGTCCTAGGATTCAAGATGACTTATTCTCTATACTACTTAGATTCCGTCAACATAAGTTTGTGGTGTCTGCAGACATAGAAAAAATGTACCGACAAATTTTAGTTGACGAGGAACAACGGTCTCTTCAAAAGATTCTCTGGCGGGCTAACCCCTCGCAACCTATAAAAATTTACACACTTAATACTGTGACTTATGGTACAGCGTCGGCTCCTTACCTTAGCACACGCTGTCTTCTCCAGTTGGCACAGGATTCTCTAGACAAGCAAACTCAAGATGCAATATCAAAAGACTTTTACGTAGATGACTTCCTGTCAGGGTCACATTCAATTGCTGATACCGTGTCTCTGTGTCAAAAGGTCACAGACACTCTTCGCTCAGCAAAATTCAATCTTCGAAAGTGGCAATCTAATAGCGAACAAATTCTAAAGCAAATCAAAAATGAACCTTCTCTTAATCATACCGTAAACTTAAGCGAAAAAGAATTATCAAAAACACTTGGCATTAGCTGGCATTGTACTCAAGATACTTTAAACTTTCAAATAAACATTTCAGTTCCTTCCGTAGTTACCAAACGCACTATATTGTCAGCCATAGCACAGATATTCGATCCTCTTGGTTTAGTTACACCTTGCATTGTAGAAGCCAAAATTTTAATGCAAAAATTGTGGGTAGACAAAATGGATTGGGATCAGCCTCTTTCAGGCAGCTTACTTATATCATGGAACAATTTTGCAAAAACATTACCTAACCTAAATAATGTAAATATACCAAGATGGATATTATGTGAATCATTTGCTTCTATTGAGTTTCATATTTTTACTGATGCCTCAGAAAAGGCATATGGAGCGTGCCTTTATGTCCGCTCCGTGGCCGGGGATGGCTCTGTGTGTGTGCGTCTTCTGGCCTCCAAGAGCAAAATTGCACCAATTAAGGCCACGACTATCCCTCGCCTTGAACTTTGTGCAGCATTGTTAGGAACAAGACTGTGTACTAAAGTCCTGGAGTCACTGACCTTGAAACCAGAACGTTGCATATTTTGGTGCGACTCCATGATTGTCCTTGGATGGTTAAAATCTTCTCCAGCTCTTCTAAGGCCGTTCGTAAAAAACCGTATCTCCGAGATACAAGATAGCTTTCAACAGGAATGTTGGCGTTACGTTCCTTCTAAAGAAAATTCAGCTGATCTCGTGTCTCGGGGTCTTGATGCGGGTCTTATACAAACCTCGTCTTTATGGTGGTCCGGGCCGTCTTTTTTAGCGTCAGATTCTTCACATTGGCCAACTGCACCTGGCTCTGAAAGTGAAATCTCATTACCAGAGATCATAACACATAAATCATTCGTCATTACTTCATCCAATTCAAATGATGCCAATGCTATTCAAACTTTAATTAATAATCGCTCAGATTATGCAAAGATTCAGCGGGTAATTGCCTACATTAAAAGATTCACTTACAATTGTCAGAATGCTAGTAATAAGAAACAGGGTTACCTTACCGCGTCTGAATTATCTGCTGCATCGACTCTGATCCTTCGCATATCTCAACAAACTGCCTTTCCTGAAGATTATGAATTGCTCAAATCAGGAAAGGAATTACCAAAACAAAGCAGACTTAAATCATTGTCCCCATTTTACGACTCTGGTCTTATCAGAGTTGGCGGTCGACTACTTAATTCCTTCTACGATTACGGTGTTAAGCACCCCATAATTGTTTGTTGTAAACAACCTATAATAAGGCTTCTAGTTAGGATGTTGCACCTCCGCGCTCTCCATGCAGGTCCTCAGTTACTTATGTCAGTTTTACGTCAAAATTACTGGCCTCTTGGGGGACGCAACTTAGTAAAGCATACAGTTCAACAATGTATCCGTTGCATTAGGCTCAAGGCAGAAACGATCCAACCTGTAATGGGTAACTTACCAAAGGAGCGGTTACATCTTGAAATTCCATTTATTGAAACAGGCATTGATTATGCCGGACCTATTTTGATAGCCGATCGCAAGGGTAGAGGCTGCAGACTTGTGAAAGCTTATATTTGTATTTTCGTTTGCTTAGCAACACGGGCACTTCATTTGGAGCTTGTCTCTGATCTTACTAAAGAAGCTTTTATTGCAGCGCTCGATCGGTTTATAGCTCGTCGAGGGAAGCCGAGAACCATATTCTCGGACAATGGTACTACCTTTGTTGGCGCTGCCAACGAGCTCGCTAACGTGCTGAACCAAGATTTAGCCAAGGATAGGGCTGCTGAAGGTATTAACTTCTCTTTTATTCCCGCGTACACTCCTCATTTTGGCGGCTTATGGGAGTCTGCTGTTAAATCGGTGAAGCATCATTTACGTAGAGTGTTAGGACTTACGCATCTCACCTTTGAAGAGATGGCAGTAGGGAGGATATGCCGATTCCAGCTCACTTTAGGTATTTATCTCCCCCTCCCCCCCCCCTCAACCCCCCCCCTCCCCCCCTCCCCCCTCACCCCCTCCCCCTCCCCTCACCCCCCCCCCTCACCCCCTCCCCCCTCAACCCCCTCACCCCCCTCCCCCTCCCCTCACCCCCTCACCCCTCACCCCCTCAACCCCTCACCCCCCTCAACCCCCTCACCCCCCCTCACCCCCCACCCCCCCCTCTCCCCCTCCCCCCTCCCCCCCTCCCCCTCACCCCTCCCCCCTCCCCCTCACCCCTCCCCCCCCCCTGCGCCACTTGGTAGTTCGGCAAAGATCCGTTAGATGGCGCCACTAGCCCCCTTCCCGCCGCCTCCCCGCCCTCCCCCGCCCCCTCCCCGCCGCTGCCCCTGGCCCTGCGCCCCTTGGTAGTTGTGCATATATCCTCGCCAGTTGGCGCTACTTTCTATGTTTAAGGTATTTACCTATCTCCCGACGTGTTGCATCAGCCGCCAATGTGGCGCCGACGGCCACCTGCAAATTCCTACGTGGGCGTCGAGGTCGATCGAGATAAGAGAGAGAATAAGTTAGATTTAAAATATGCATATATATATCGGCTTATTTTTCTTTTTGTATACCACGTCGGTGGCAAACACTGCCCGCCTGATGGTAAGCTGTCACCGTGGCCTATGGACGCCTGCAACTTTTTTTTATACCACGTCGGTGGCAAACACTGCCCGCCTGATGGTAAGCTGTCACCGTAGCCTATGGATGCCTGCAACTTCAAAGTCGTTACATGCACGTCAGCCCGCCGCATTCCCGAGTCGAGGTCGATGGCCTAGGAGCCTCGCCCCCTCCCCCGCCTTCCCCGCCGCTGCCGCAGCCGCCTCCCCGCCCTCCCCCGCCCCCTCACCGCCGCTGCCCCTGGCCCTGCGCCCCTTGGTAGTTGTGCATATATCCTCGCCAGTTGGCGCTACTTTTTATGTATCTGACGCCACAGAGCACGTGTACATTTTTGAGTCAAGGTCGAGATCGATGGCCTCGGCTCGCTCCCCGGTGCGGTTGGTTTTGGAGCTTGTGGTCAACAAATATATGGACTTTGTACTTTTCCAACTGCCCAATAAGTTTGTTTTAAAATATGCATACGGGCATATTTGCAAGAGCACATAATATAGAGTGGTTACAACCGGATAGAAAAATATATATTTTCTTGAATACCTGGGTATTCGATATTTATCCAGGTACTAGTCGTAATGTTAAACATACATGTTTTTACTTACAGTACGGGATGTTTCATGTTAATCTAAAAGTTGTAACTATTTCTAGTTACATCTGGTAACATTTACATCACACTTTTTAGAAAAGGGAGTTTCTAAACCTAATTATGTCGTTAACTAGCAAAGTCGAGTATATCTGTATGTGAATAATAAATAAATATCGAATACCCAGGTATTCAAGAAAAAATACATTTTTCTACCAGGTTGTAACATCTCTATATTATGTAATAGGTATTTTTTAGCTGACCTAATTCCGATTCCTGGTACTGGTGAACTTATTTATACCACGTCGGTGGCAAACACGAATACTGTCCGCCTGATGATAAACTGTCATCGTAGCATATGGACGCCTGCAACTTTTTTTTTATACCACGTCAGTGGCAAACACGAATACTGCCCGCCTGGTGATAAGCTGTCACCGTAGCCTATGGATGCCTGCAACTTTTTTTTTTATACCATGTCGGTGGCAAACACGAATACTGTCCGCCTGATGATAAACTGTCACCGTAGCCTATGGATGCCTGCAACTTTTTTTTTATACCACGTCAGTGGCAAACACGCATACTGCCCGCCTGGTGATAAGCTGTCAACGTAGCCTATGGATGCCTGCAACTTTTTTTATACCATGTCGGTGGCAAACACGAATACTGCCCGCCTGATGATAAGCTGTCACCGTAGCCTATGGATGCCTGCAACTTCTAAGTTGTTACATGCGCGTTGTCGATCACTGGTATTGGTGAACATTTTTATACCACGTTGGTGGCAAACAAGAATACGACCCATCTGATGCTAAGCAATCACTGTAGCCTATGGATCATGCGCGTTGTTGATTTAGAATTTATTCTAGAAACAATCTAGACTAGTATTTTTTATACATTTTTTTTTGTATGACTGTATTTTGTGAAAGTTTTAGTATTAAATTTGATCTATGAATTATATTCATTAGTATTATATATGGAATAATATTTACAACATCAATAAATTGCTCTGATAATTAGATTAAGATAATTATATGTAATACTGTCTTACTATTCATAAGTGCTTGTTGCTAGGCCTACATGAATAAAGTATATTTTGAATTGAATTGAATTGAATTGAATTGATCATTAAAGTATGCGAATTGTTGTGAAATTGCATACGGCGCGACCTGCCTGATTGTAAGTGTAGTCAGTGTAGCCTTTGGACGCCTGCAACTTCAAAGTTGTCACATGCGCGTTGCCTCGCCCCAGCTTGCGTGTTTGAGGACTACTAACGTATTCTAATCTAGAAGAACTTGTGTTATACAACTATTTCTACAAGTCATGGAATTGAATAAATATAACATCACCCAATTTCTCGATCCTGCATTTTATATGTACTGAGACGTCGGTGGCAAACAACCATACAGTCCGCTCAAGTAAGCACCCTAGCCTATGGACGCTTGCAAGTACTATTGTATGTACTGGTGAATGTTTATTTTCGGTTGGTTTTGGTCAGATAAACGCCAGTCCATACAATAAGTATGACCATTGGGCGAGGTTTTCGACAGAGGGGTAAGCTCTTAAAGGCGACTCCGGTTATATGCTCTAAGAATTGTAGGCATTTAACGGAAAATTTGAGGAAATATTCAACCTTAAACGCTTTGAAATAAGCTTCATTAATAATTCACGAGAGCTGATATTTGCTTGTAATTTCATACAAAATATTAAGGACAGTAGACCTTATTAACCTTAAATACGGCTTACCATATTACCATACCGTATTAAACCTTAAGCACTTTGAAATAATACAATACTTAATTCACGAAGACTGATATTTGCTTGTAACTTCATACAAAATATTAAGGACGGTAGATCTTATTAACCGTAAAACTCTATCTGTCAAAATCAAATATATTCTAGATTAACATAAAGAATAATGACAAACAACGATCAACTCTAAGTACTAGAAATAAAGTAGAATTTTACTCAAATCGGCCGGCTGTAATGCGACATGCATAATTGAGGCGATGGAATAAAAGTTTCACTTTAAGGGGCTCCCTAGTGCCAATGACCTTCGATCTGAATCCCCTTAGTTACCTTACCATAGCTAGTAGCCAGCTTACCATATTTACTTCAAGTTTATTGTCTTTGAGATATTTGGCATCAAAGTTGAACAATTTTAGGCCAAAAAACTGGTTTTCTGGACATAACTTTTGTGTTAGTTAACTAGTTAGTTTAAAATTAAAATCTCTGACGAGTTTTTAGAGACGACAGACGAACCCAAATGTGTAGATTTCGTGTATGTAAAACCCTTCACAGCAATCGAGTAACGAAAAAAGTGTTTTTATAGACAATATTTAAAAAAATCATAAATAAATAAGTGTTCATGTTTCTTTTAAAATCGGCAGACCAGAATGGAGATAAAATATTGAAGACCCGATAGCCGTTCGTCATAAAATTCTATCTATAGTGCAAATGTAGGAGTAACGACTCAAAACTTGTCAAAAATCTGGACTGGGGACTGTGACAAGAACAAACAATAGCAACGCCTTCTCTGCTACTCCTACTGAAAGATAAATAAGACTATCCCGTTCGGTCATTTCCCCCACCGCTCATGCCATGGTTCAGAGAAATGTTATCATAAATGAGACCACATTACCGGCAACCTGCCACTAGCGCATACGCATTCTAAAATTAATTAAAAATCAGAAAATAACAATGGAGTACGTAATTGAGCTCGTTGTGAGGCTGTGGTTCAGTAACAAGGGGTTGGGGTATAATTATAAATGCGGAGATAGCGACGAAACAAATATTGCTTTCATCTCATCAATCGAGGCGCTAGCACCTGACGTGGACATCTACAAGTGGGAGGCAGCCCGGAGCGATCTGAAGAAGCTGATCAAAGAGATTTTGGAGGAGAGGTCCGTCCTCCAGTTACACTCGGGATACCATGCGGAGGGGCTACTGCTGGAGGTGCTAAGGAAACACAACATTAAATCATTGCTCTCCGTGCCTGTTAAACAGAAAACTTTAATCTGGAAAGACGCGGGGTTGTGGTTCGTGGAGGTGATTAACCCGAAAATCATAAAAAAAATATATGTGTTTGCGGACTAAGAATAATTGTATTTATATACATTCCGAAAATAAAAAAGTTTAAAAGTGAATGACTAATTATTTATTTATTTACCAATCATTTAGGTATTATATAACGTCCCCATGCAAAGGTTTTAATACCATCGTCTAAAATTAACCCTTTACCGCATACGAAGCTTTGTATGGCGGATATGATATTCAACTATATTGACAACTGTTAAAGTTCAAATTTCAACAAATATCTTTATAACATGTGGTAAGGGGTTAATCTCTTTTTCATTTTTTTAATTTGTACATATTGTGCTTCATCATCATCATCATCTCAGCCAAAAGACGTCTACTACTGGACAAAGGCCAAATTATACATGTTATCATAAAGAGGTTTACGTAAGTCTAAACAGCAAGAGTATTTATTAAAATTTAATCGTTGTCGTACAGGAGCGGCATTAATACCTTTCGTTTTTTACACATTTAATTTTGTTTATTTATGTCGTCTGAGGCTAATATACACGCATACATTTTTTGGTCTTAACGCAACCAATTCTCGCACTATTCTCCATTTGTTTTCATCCTTCATCATGCCTAAAACTTTTTATTGACTTGTGGTAAATTATATACATTGTTATGAGAGGTCACATTAGAGTAAATTGTCTATTTATAAGGGGATTCTACGTGTTTGCTTCGGCTCCACGCACGCATACCAAATTTCAGGTCCTGAGATTATGTAAATGACAGAGATAATTTAATTATTAAGTAAGTAAATATTCTTTATTGCACCACAAACAAAACAAATTTAAAAACATATTAGGTAGCAACAGGCGGTCTTATCGCTGTAAGCGATCTCTTCCAGACAACCTTAGGGTATCAGGATATAAAGAACAGTAAGTTTTTATAATAGGTAGTGCACGAATATATTAGAGGAATAGGAAAATTACACAAACATTAAGCAGACAGTACATACAGTACATTTACAATTTAAATAAACAAATAAATATAACAATACATACCAATATTAAAATAAATGAATATTAGTTACATATCTAAATATACATACATACATACATACCTAATATAACACAGTGACACATTAAGAGAGACAAGTAATGATTTTTCAGTAGGGTTTTAAAGCTAATTAATGTCTTGCTTTTAGATTAAATTGTCTTAAAGGACCTCTGCGCTGTTGGCTTCGGCCCCAAGCATGCCTCCCAAAGGTCCCGAGATATGGAAAGGACAAACAAACAAAATAACTAACTAACTAATAACTGGAACTGGAAGAGATCCCCGAAAGGGATAAGTTCGCCTTTGTACACATGATGTGTTTTTTTTCTGTTTTATGTTTCTTTTTGTACAATAAAGTGTTTTACTACTACTACAATAATAATAACTCTAGACCCTAGCTAATTACGAGCGTGAGCTCTAATATGCCCTCGTAAAGCCGAAACTCTGTCGCAGGTGGGGTAGTAAAGTTGACGAGAATCATTGTAGGTATAATTATAGGAGGGTTTCGGTAGGGATTTACCTATCTGACGTTTCGCATCAAGGTCAATGAGACTCGTGCCTTCAAAGTTCTTTACACTTGTTTCAAAACGAGAACGTCATTCTGACCGCAGAGATGCATAAGTACTCCTCCCATTTGTCAGGTGGTATAGCGTAGGTGGCGCGTAAGCACGTCCTTATTACGTAGGTGCTGCCCACATTGCTTCCGATTACCAGTTGATAGCTGGGAATAGAAAACGGCTTTCCAGTCCAGTCTGCAATCCGCCATACGCTAAACATGCCTACACCACCTTAGCTGACCCTTCATTAAGAGCGCCTCCATGTCAGGCATCTTGCATCGACTAAGAACTTCAGTGTTGGGCACGCGATCTTACCATCTTAAACGCAGAATGGAACGTGGCTTGCAAGCGAATGTCGCCTTTGTACAAATACCAAGAATCGAAAGAACCATGGCTCTGTACATCGACAACTTCGTCTGCAGCTTTAGATTATGCGATCCCCGGATACGATGTGTTAACCGACTGAAAGTGGACGCAGCAATCCTAGTTGGGATCTCGGAGGCTAGTCTGTTATCCTTTCTGATTTGGCTCCCAAGACACTTGTAAGAAGACACTTCTGTTAGGAGTTTCTCTTCTATAGTAATAATATCAAGGACCGAGGCACTTTAAGAAATAAAGAACAAGTAATGTTGAAAGGTCTTGTAATGAAATATGTGCTCTCTCACCATGATTTTAGTAGAATCTAGTGGGCATAAATGTTTTTAATGCAGTCAGGGTTTCCTAAATGAGCCCTTGACCCCACTGTAGGAGAGCAGGGAAGATCCCATCCGGACCAGCCGTCTTGTAAGGATGAAAGCTGTCAATGGGCCCACGCCTGAGTTTTTCAGCGGTGACGAGATTCTGTACGCCATTTGTCAGTTGTACTGTATTCCTCGTCCTGCTGATCTTCATTGTTGAGACTTACGCGTCCTGGAAAGTGGGTTACTAGCGAGAGAACGCGTTGGGTCTCTGTAGGGGAAGATGTGTATGTACCATCGGGCTGCCCAGTTGTGCTGTGGGCTTGTTTTTCGATGCTGCTGCAGACGTTCCTCCATGATCTCCAGTACCGCAGTATGTACCTGGCCTTGGTTTCATAGTAGTTGTCCCAGTCCATCTGAGCCGTTGTGTTCATGGCCCTTATAGAACATACCCCATTCTGTTAACTATTAAAACAGACCAATTCCAAAACAGGTCACAACAGAACAGGCAAACCAAAATAGGTTAGAACAGGTTTCCAAAACCTGTTGAAACGAAGTTGTCGATGTACAGAGCCATGGTTCTTTCGATTCTTGGTATTTGTACAAAGGCGACATCCGCTTGCAAGCCACGTTCCATTCTGCGTTTAAGATGGTAAGATCGCGTGCCCAACACTGAAGTTCTTAGTCGATGCAAGATGCCTGACATGGAGGCGCTCTTAATGAAGGGTCAGCTAAACATGCCTACACCACCTTAGCTGACCCTTCATTAAGAGCGCCTCCATGTCAGGCATCTTGCATCGAATTGTTCTCGTTTTGAAACAAGTGTAAAGAACTTTGAAGGCACGAGTCTCATTGACCTTGATGCGAAACGTCAGATAGGTAAATCCCTACCGAAACCCTCCTATAATTATACCTACAATGATTCTCGTCAACTTTACTACCCCACCTGCGACAGAGTTTCGGCTTTACGAGGGCATATTAGAGCTCACGCTCGTAATTAGCTAGGGTCTAGAGTTATTATTATTGTAGTAGTAGTAAAACACTTTATTGTACAAAAAGAAACATAAAACAGAAAAAAAACACATCATGTGTACAAAGGCGAACTTATCCCTTTCGGGGATCTCTTCCAGTTCCAGTTATTAGTTAGTTAGTTATTTTGTTTGTTTGTCCTTTCCATATCTCGGGACCTTTGGGAGGCATGCTTGGGGCCGAAGCCAACAGCGCAGAGGTCCTTTAAGACAATTTAATCTAAAAGCAAGACATTAATTAGCTTTAAAACCCTACTGAAAAATCATTACTTGTCTCTCTTAATGTGTCACTGTGTTATATTAGGTATGTATGTATGTATGTATATTTAGATATGTAACTAATATTCATTTATTTTAATATTGGTATGTATTGTTATATTTATTTGTTTATTTAAATTGTAAATGTACTGTATGTACTGTCTGCTTAATGTTTGTGTAATTTTCCTATTCCTCTAATATATTCGTGCACTACCTATTATAAAAACTTACTGTTCTTTATATCCTGATACCCTAAGGTTGTCTGGAAGAGATCGCTTACAGCGATAAGACCGCCTGTTGCTACCTAATATGTTTTTAAATTTGTTTTGTTTGTGGTGCAATAAAGAATATTTACTTACTTAATAATTAAATTATCTCTGTCATTTACATAATCTCAGGACCTGAAATTTGGTATGCGTGCGTGGAGCCGAAGCAAACACGTAGAATCCCCTTATAAATAGACAATTTACTCTAATGTGACCTCTCATAACAATGTATATAATTTACCACAAGTCAATAAAAAGTTTTAGGCATGATGAAGGATGAAAACAAATGGAGAATAGTGCGAGAATTGGTTGCGTTAAGACCAAAAAATGTATGCGTGTATATTAGCCTCAGACGACATAAATAAACAAAATTAAATGTGTAAAAAACGAAAGGTATTAATGCCGCTCCTGTACGACAACGATTAAATTTTAATAAATACTCTTGCTGTTTAGACTTACGTAAACCTCTTTATGATAACATGTATAATTTGGCCTTTGTCCAGTAGTAGACGTCTTTTGGCTGAGATGATGATGATGATGAAGCACAATATGTACAAATTAAAAAATGAAAAAGAGATTAACCCCTTACCACATGTTATAAAGATATTTGTTGAAATTTGAACTTTAACAGTTGTCAATATAGTTGAATATCATATCCGCCATACAAAGCTTCGTATGCGGTAAAGGGTTAATTTTAGACGATGGTATTAAAACCTTTGCATGGGGACGTTATATAATACCTAAATGATTGGTAAATAAATAAATAATTAGTCATTCACTTTTAAACTTTTTTATTTTCGGAATGTATATAAATACAATTATTCTTAGTCCGCAAACACATATATTTTTTTTATGATTTTCGGGTTAATCACCTCCACGAACCACAACCCCGCGTCTTTCCAGATTAAAGTTTTCTGTTTAACAGGCACGGAGAGCAATGATTTAATGTTGTGTTTCCTTAGCACCTCCAGCAGTAGCCCCTCCGCATGGTATCCCGAGTGTAACTGGAGGACGGACCTCTCCTCCAAAATCTCTTTGATCAGCTTCTTCAGATCGCTCCGGGCTGCCTCCCACTTGTAGATGTCCACGTCAGGTGCTAGCGCCTCGATTGATGAGATGAAAGCAATATTTGTTTCGTCGCTATCTCCGCATTTATAATTATACCCCAACCCCTTGTTACTGAACCACAGCCTCACAACGAGCTCAATTACGTACTCCATTGTTATTTTCTGATTTTTAATTAATTTTAGAATGCGTATGCGCTAGTGGCAGGTTGCCGGTAATGTGGTCTCATTTATGATAACATTTCTCTGAACCATGGCATGAGCGGTGGGGGAAATGACCGAACGGGATAGTCTTATTTATCTTTCAGTAGGAGTAGCAGAGAAGGCGTTGCTATTGTTTGTTCTTGTCACAGTCCCCAGTCCAGATTTTTGACAAGTTTTGAGTCGTTACTCCTACATTTGCACTATAGATAGAATTTTATGACGAACGGCTATCGGGTCTTCAATATTTTATCTCCATTCTGGTCTGCCGATTTTAAAAGAAACATGAACACTTATTTATTTATGATTTTTTTAAATATTGTCTATAAAAACACTTTTTTCGTTACTCGATTGCTGTGAAGGGTTTTACATACACGAAATCTACACATTTGGGTTCGTCTGTCGTCTCTAAAAACTCGTCAGAGATTTTAATTTTAAACTAACTAGTTAACTAACACAAAAGTTATGTCCAGAAAACCAGTTTTTTGGCCTAAAATTGTTCAACTTTGATGCCAAATATCTCAAAGACAATAAACTTGAAGTAAATATGGTAAGCTGGCTACTAGCTATGGTAAGGTAACTAAGGGGATTCAGATCGAAGGTCATTGGCACTAGGGAGCCCCTTAAAGTGAAACTTTTATTCCATCGCCTCAATTATGCATGTCGCATTACAGCCGGCCGATTTGAGTAAAATTCTACTTTATTTCTAGTACTTAGAGTTGATCGTTGTTTGTCATTATTCTTTATGTTAATCTAGAATATATTTGATTTTGACAGATAGAGTTTTACGGTTAATAAGATCTACCGTCCTTAATATTTTGTATGAAGTTACAAGCAAATATCAGTCTTCGTGAATTAAGTATTGTATTATTTCAAAGTGCTTAAGGTTTAATACGGTATGGTAATATGGTAAGCCGTATTTAAGGTTAATAAGGTCTACTGTCCTTAATATTTTGTATGAAATTACAAGCAAATATCAGCTCTCGTGAATTATTAATGAAGCTTATTTCAAAGCGTTTAAGGTTGAATATTTCCTCAAATTTTCCGTTAAATGCCTACAATTCTTAGAGCATATAACCGGAGTCGCCTTTAAGAGCTTACCCCTCTGTCGAAAACCTCGCCCAATGGTCATACTTATTGTATGGACTGGCGTTTATCTGACCAAAACCAACCGAAAATAAACATTCACCAGTACATACAATAGTACTTGCAAGCGTCCATAGGCTAGGGTGCTTACTTGAGCGGACTGTATGGTTGTTTGCCACCGACGTCTCAGTACATATAAAATGCAGGATCGAGAAATTGGGTGATGTTATATTTATTCAATTCCATGACTTGTAGAAATAGTTGTATAACACAAGTTCTTCTAGATTAGAATACGTTAGTAGTCCTCAAACACGCAAGCTGGGGCGAGGCAACGCGCATGTGACAACTTTGAAGTTGCAGGCGTCCAAAGGCTACACTGACTACACTTACAATCAGGCAGGTCGCGCCGTATGCAATTTCACAACAATTCGCATACTTTAATGATCAATTCAATTCAATTCAATTCAATTCAAAATATACTTTATTCATGTAGGCCTAGCAACAAGCACTTATGAATAGTAAGACAGTATTACATATAATTATCTTAATCTAATTATCAGAGCAATTTATTGATGTTGTAAATATTATTCCATATATAATACTAATGAATATAATTCATAGATCAAATTTAATACTAAAACTTTCACAAAATACAGTCATACAAAAAAAAATGTATAAAAAATACTAGTCTAGATTGTTTCTAGAATAAATTCTAAATCAACAACGCGCATGATCCATAGGCTACAGTGATTGCTTAGCATCAGATGGGTCGTATTCTTGTTTGCCACCAACGTGGTATAAAAATGTTCACCAATACCAGTGATCGACAACGCGCATGTAACAACTTAGAAGTTGCAGGCATCCATAGGCTACGGTGACAGCTTATCATCAGGCGGGCAGTATTCGTGTTTGCCACCGACATGGTATAAAAAAAGTTGCAGGCATCCATAGGCTACGTTGACAGCTTATCACCAGGCGGGCAGTATGCGTGTTTGCCACTGACGTGGTATAAAAAAAAAGTTGCAGGCATCCATAGGCTACGGTGACAGTTTATCATCAGGCGGACAGTATTCGTGTTTGCCACCGACATGGTATAAAAAAAAAAGTTGCAGGCATCCATAGGCTACGGTGACAGCTTATCACCAGGCGGGCAGTATTCGTGTTTGCCACTGACGTGGTATAAAAAAAAGTTGCAGGCGTCCATATGCTACGATGACAGTTTATCATCAGGCGGACAGTATTCGTGTTTGCCACCGACGTGGTATAAATAAGTTCACCAGTACCAGGAATCGGAATTAGGTCAGCTAAAAAATACCTATTACATAATATAGAGATGTTACAACCTGGTAGAAAAATGTATTTTTTCTTGAATACCTGGGTATTCGATATTTATTTATTATTCACATACAGATATACTCGACCTTTGCTAGTTAACGACATAATTAGGTTTAGAAACTCCCTTTTCTAAAAAGTGTGATGTAAATGTTACCAGATGTAACTAGAAATAGTTACAACTTTTAGATTAACATGAAACATCCCGTACTGTAAGTAAAAACATGTATGTTTAACATTACGACTAGTACCTGGATAAATATCGAATACCCAGGTATTCAAGAAAATATATATTTTTCTATCCGGTTGTAACCACTCTATATTATGTGCTCTTGCAAATATGCCCGTATGCATATTTTAAAACAAACTTATTGGGCAGTTGGAAAAGTACAAAGTCCATATATTTGTTGACCACAAGCTCCAAAACCAACCGCACCGGGGAGCGAGCCGAGGCCATCGATCTCGACCTTGACTCAAAATGTACACGTGCTCTGTGGCGTCAGATACATAAAAAGTAGCGCCAATATATAAACATATAAATATATATATGCATATTTTAAATCTAACTTATTCTCTCTCTTATCTCGATCGACCTCGACGCCCACGTAGGAATTTGCAGGTGGCCGTCGGCGCCACGGTGGCGGCTGATGCAACACGTCGGGAGATAAATACCTAAATTGAGCCAGTAACGAGAAATTAGGACCAGTTTCACCGTGACGGGTGGCCTAGGGGTTCATGACGTTAACTGGCTAAAGACGCCCCCGGTTAGCTAAAGACGCTGGTTCGAATCCGACCTTCGCCACTGGAGGCCACCTCGTCACTTTTTGTTTGTCGTACACGTACAAAGTGGTGCCATCTATTTTAGCGAAGTTTTCCCTCGGGAGATAAATACCTTAAACATAGAAAGTAGCGCCAACTGGCGAGGATATATGCACAAACTACCAGGGCGCAGGGCCAGGGGCAGCGGCGGGAGGGGGCGGGGGAGGGCGGGGAGGCGGCGGGGAACGGGGGCTAGTGGCGCCATCTAAACGGATCTTTGCCGAACTACCAAGTGGCGCAGGGGGGGAGGGGGGGAGGGGGGGGGAGGGGGTGAGGGGGGTAGAGGGGGGGGGGGTGAGGGGGGTGAGGGGGGGGGGCGGGGGGGGGGGGTGAGGGGGGGGGGTGAGGGGGGGAGGGGAGGGGGTGAGGGGGGTGGGGGGGGGAGGGGGAGATAAATACCTAAAGTGAGCTGGAATCGGCATATCCTCCCTACTCCCTTTATTTTGTATGGTCAATTAAATGGCAGTCGCTTTCGTAAACACTAGTGCCAGTACCAATTCTTTGGATAAGGTTGCCGTGCGCACCCCAGGATCCACGATTGAGCCGTGGCTATATGAAATGCTACAAAGTACAATGATATGTAGATGATGGTTGTGTTTATATAAAATATATGTATAAGCAATAAGAAAATGTCTTCAGAAATTACCATTTCGTTAGCGGTAGTAGAAGGCCTAAAATTAATCAATTTATATTCGGTAACCGAATTTCGTACACACTAACGAATCGAATAAAAATGTCAAAGGGAAAAGATTCTTGGATCGCGTTATTCAAAAGTGTAATATCTTGATTCTAGAACTTTACTGTCATGTATCAAGATAGGTATAACAATATATTGTACCTATTGAAACAAAAGATAGACTCAGATTGCTCCGTTCCTTAATTTGGTTGTTTTATTCATACAACGTAAAATAAAATAAAATAATGATTATTGTAAAAAAAATACAAGTAATGTGTTAAATATTTAATATGAAATGAATGCACAGATTATGCACTAAATACAATTTTTTGCCATCTACTACGGCTTTTTGTACAATTCTAAGATAAGTTTATTTTAACAAACACTAGTCGTCGAAAGAGCGTTAGATAATATTACAAATATTTGCGATACCGTTAGGTAATGTCATATATATAATATATATATATTTGCGATGCCTAATTGGGTACGTAATATCCTTAAATTACATCGATAAGGCAGAAGAAAAAGAAGAAAACGATGAAGAAAATTCAAGTAAGCCAACAAATGCTCAAGTCTTTAAAAATTCCAAGTCCAATAAAATATATGTCTCATCTCGCATAACGCCGTCCTCTAACCAGATTAAGCTTTTTCTGGGAGCCCCTGATTTTGTGGGTACTCCATCGGTTAAATAAAATTACTACGTTTTACGAGATATGAAAATGTGTTTTTGAATAAGACCAAGTTAAGGTTTTAAGCTTGTATAGAATTTCAAATCTTATGTCATTGGAATAAGCCGTAAATATGCAAACATGTTTATGACAGAGTGTAGGTTGGATGTCGTTTAGATAATATGATTGCGGTTTGAATGAGAATATTCTGTTATTTCAAAGGAATCAAGTGCTTTCTAGGGAAATGCTTAACAGTTAAGGTAAGGTATGGTACGAGAAACATACAAATAGTAATTAGAGGATTTCCTACAAATGTTTCTTGTTTTTTAAAAGAAGGGTTAGTTAATCATGAATATATTGCGTAGTAAATAAACTGGTTGATATATGGCAAGGAATAACCTACAAGGGAAATGAAGAACGTATTGAAACTTCTATTGTTAAGGCTACGCTTTGCTTCTCTTTCCCCTTCCTTCCTGTATAATACAATTTGTGTGGGTATTATCTAACAAATTCTCAGGTAATAACATTTTAAGTTTTGTCCCTATTCACCTAAACCGTCCCTCTTCACTCCCGTTGACGGTAGCAAAATAAAAAAATCACACTGAAAGAAATAATTAACCGAATTCATTGGGTAATTAAAAAAAAAGTTATCAAGAAAAAAATGTAGGATACTTATCCTAAACCCGATTTTGTTGTTACAAACCGGCTGTTGGTCGGTGTAACACATAGTTTGCAATTTCCAATTTTTATTTAAGTAAGTAGTAGGGAACAAAATAGTTTATTACATTCCTTTCATTTCAGTCAAATCGAAAAGCCTTTGATAATCAATGATAAGCTCATCGACATCTTCCAGCTTGGTCCTGGTTATCATCAATGTGGTTCAGTGAAGGGGACGGACTACAAAACAGCGCTGCGCAGTCAATTTGTAATGAAATGGCTGACGCAGCATATGCTGAGCCCGTTCCTTTTGCACGCATGCCAATTTTTTTAAGTTAATCTTTTTACTTTGTTACCTATCTGTTTTTTTTTTATTGTGTGGCAATAAATGGTTTCTTATTCTTATTTTTATTCATCACTGTTATAATATAGTATGTCAAGCCATTTCCGTCAGTAGAAAATAGAGGCAAATTTAAAAAATGTAGGCGCGAAGTGTTATCGTCCCATTTTCAAATTTTAATTTTGCTTTTGCTACTGACAAAGTTGTTTATAGGGACCGTGCGCGTTGGAGGGTCTGCCATCTTGTGGCCTGAATCGGAACCATAAACATATACATTAAATTTACACGTCACATGTTTTCTTGTGCATAGTAGGTTCTGCCATCTTGTGGGCTACATCGGAACAATAAACATCACATTTACGCCTCGCGCCAAAAATCTGACGGCTCCTGTGCTCCCTCCTACAGTTCATGCACGCTCCCCATAATTATAAAATCGAATACTGGTCACACAAATACTTGTCTAGTTTTAGGTTTACATTTTGTCACCAAGAGATAGCGCCTCTGTCTACGATGTTGAGCGAACAAAGTATTCTTTTGTCTGGGCATTGATTAAATGTTAAATAAAATGTTTTTGTGTTTTTACCTTGTTTCTCTTGATATAACCAAAGCCATAATCCAAGTATCGCAGCTCATGGGAACCTGGAGTTTACGCTGCATCTAATCTCAAGATTTGAAGTAGGCTCAAGATTTTTTTTTCACGGAACCCACCGCCATCTTACCTAGAGGACCTAGAGGCCTTATTTGGATAAGTCCGGGTTCCTTACCATTTTTTAATTGGTAAGCAACTGGTAAATATTAAATGACGTTAGGTACATAAGTTCCGACTCATTAGCAGGGGTTTAACCCGCGACCTCCAGATTGAAAGTCTCGTGTTTAACGCCAGGCTACCAACCGCTAGGCTACGCTTAAGCTAATTTACGTAAAATATACACATACATAGTTTATATTTTATAAGATAAACTATCATAGTTTACATTTTATAAAGTGTCTACATTTTTCAGCAAGTTCCCATGTCTGCTACTTAACTTCAAACCGTAAAACACCAGCTTGTTAGGTTATAAAATTAGACCCCGCAGAGTCAACGCAATTTGCCTCTTCGCCTGGCAGGGCTAGCCTTGTCTCTTTCGCTATATACTTGGTATATAATGTTAGAAAGGGATAGATATTGTTTTGAATTTCATTACAGTAGATGCTCTGAGCGGTAAAGCTCAATTTTTATGTTGCTGCGGTGTTCTTATCAAATGGAAGCGAGTAGCTGTGTCGGAAAACCAATAAAAACATACTTCCTTCTTAACCTTCAGAAATTGCATGTAAAAGAAAAATTGAAAATTTTACCGCTTCCGGCAGGTCTTGAACCTGAAACCTCTACAATCCGTGTATCGCTCTTAACCAACTGAGCTATGGAAGCCTACCAGAAGCGCGCGAATCTTTTTTTCCATTTTTCCTTTCCACTGAGGGTCGTGGCCACTTCTAGGGAACAGCTTCTCTTTCACAATTTGCCGCCACTTCTTTCTGCCTGTAGCCGAATGTAGGGCACCGTGGAGCGTCTCATGCAGAGCTGAGTGAAGGGCTGTCCACCTCACTGGGCTGCGTCTTGGTATAGCCTTTGGTTTTACCAGTGATTACCAAGTTTTCCAGGCTATCACTGTCTTTTCTCGCAATGTGGCCAAAATATACAAGCAATTTGCGTAAGGAGATAGTAGACAGCCTGGTTGTGATGTTCAGTTCATCAAGGATCGCGATCGCGAGGATGCATGCGGATCCTTTAATATAGAGGTAAAATGTTTACCTTCAGCTCCATCAATAGAACGCGTCATTAAAGAGATGACGGCCTGATTCGAAGAATGATTAAGACACGTTTAAGATCTTGAAAAGATTGATGACTAAACGACATGTCAAAATTGACGTTTATTTCGATTCCGCTGTGAATGCTGTGATCCCAATAAGATCTATCTACGATATTTCTAACGTCAAAGTGACATTGGTTGCCCGAATCGAGCTGCTTCTGTCAATTATACGACATACAAACGATATCTAAATGAGAACTTAACTAAACCAGAACTTATCGTTATCGTAACTCATTCTTCGAATCGGGCCGTATGTGTAAAATGCGTGATGGGAGAACTACTAGCGATCTTCGCACGATATAAAGAGGTAAAACCAGGAAATCAGAAGGAAACAAAAGATATGGCGTGCCGCGCGAAGCTTCTGACGGAAGATAAAGCCGTCGCGCGGGTTTCTGTCTTTTTTCTCAATTACTCTGATACTTTTATTAAAAAAATGTTACTCATCAGATACCTTGGTTATTTTGTGCTAAAATTATACTGCTATGGTTTGCAGCCCTTTTAACTACTACTAAGATACAGTACAAAATAAACCTAAATACACTTCAATAAAGTTTACTATTGCCTGGACATATGACTCGTATTCGATTGAAAGCGATGGGAATACATGTTTTGGCCCAACCAGTAATTTGTTTATCGTTGGCGTGAACTAGAGCAATCGCCTCGACCTGATTCAAGCCTTAGGCTGCGATGGCTCATAAATGCAACGTTCCATGCCCAAAGGGTCCGTATGAACAGTCAAGGTATTAAATTTGGGCACGGACAAAGTGCCAAAAATATGTACATGTACACTAGTATAATGTATGGGCAATAAGACCGTGTATACATATTTTTGGCACTTTGTCCGTGTCGATATTTAATACCTTGACTGTACATGGAGCAAGGCATGAAACGCCAAAAAAGTTTTTAGTTATTATATAAATGTAGTACTCTTTAATGTCCTCAGGCAACTTATTAAATATTTTTATTAAACATTAAAACTTTATAAAAACTGTAGTCCACCAAAATTTACTTTCAAAATGATTAAAAACGCTTTCTCTATTAAGAACAGATTCTATTGTCTATGCAATTTAAACTTATATTTTTAAAAGTTGAACGCAAAGGTTTAACAATCCAATTAACGGTAATATTGCGTGTGCGTTTAAGCGTGTGATTGCAAATGATATAACTACATAATTATATGTTATGTATCAACCAAAGATTTGGAATTTAATCTTGATATGAAATTGTATCAAAATTATATTTTGAATGTCATTTTATGTGGAAGGTAATATTAACCCTATATTACGAAATGATTATCTTTTTTACTTTGCCTCGAATTTTAAAATCATATTTACAATATGTAATTATTTTAAGTATGCACCATTATATGCTATGGACCACATTATGCTATTGTATTAAAATTTGTTTTACTTAAAATTGTATAATATTTTATGGAAAAATGGATAGGAAATTTAACAAACACCTGTCTTGGATTGTGAAAACTGTCGAATGATTATTTTGTGCCAACGTAAAATGGTAATTTAATAGATTAGGTATGTAGTCTCAATTTGAACTGCATCTTATATCAATTCAAACAATGCATTTATTTGAATTGATATAAGCTGTTCAAACGGTTTATTATAAAAGTATCGCTGTATGCATGCAACTCAACTTAGTGTATATTCCCCACTGTTGAACCCATGCTTGTGTGTGCAATAATAAATTAATTTTTCATTTTTTTTTTTCATTTAAAATTACATAATTTTGGTCCAAGGGCCCCACTGACCTGAATATTGCGTGGTATTTAAACACTGTAAGAGAGGTTTTCTCTGTTTCTCATTGCGATACGGTAGAACAGTCTTAAGAATTGCGCAACAGGAGAAAAAGAGGTAGAATGTAGATATTTTTTTATTGAAGAGCGTACTCCCATCTTAATGGCCGGCAACGCACTTACAACCCCTCTGGTGTTGCAGGTGTCCATGGGCGGCGGTAATCCCTTACCATCAGGTGATCCGTCTGCTCGTTTGCATCCTCTACCATAAAAAAAAAACTGTTCCTACGCTGGCGTTTATTTTAGACTCATTTGTTCAGGTCATATACATTTTATAGCATAAATTTATAAATTAAAAGAAAAATTGAAAAATTACATTTTCGGTAGAACTCGAACCTGCGACCATTGTTCGTTTCCTCAATGCTCAAACACCTTAGGGTGGCGTAAAGCAACTAGGGTGGGTCAAAAATTTTTATTTTTTATTTTCTGACGGGGGTGACCCGTCAGAAACTTATTTTGTAACACTTATTATGTTGGTAAAATACATCGAGTTTTGTAACTTTATCTCAATACAAGGGGGTTGCTCAAACACTTTGAATTTTTTAAATATTTTTAGGCAATCCAAAAAACCGAAATAAATAGGATGATTGGTCGGTGATCACGTGATGTTTTCTATGACTTCATCCTAATAGGTGTGATAATTTTCTTCAGTACCCGAGACTCACATATGTAAAACGGGATATATGTATATGCACCAGAGTTGTTGACACAGAACAGAAGTAACCTTTTTTTATGTGTTGGACCCGTTCCTTTAATTTATGATATAGGAAATAGTAAATACACTTTGCGGAAATGTACCTAATTACAGCGCTCTAATTTATCTAATGATCAATTTAAAGTAGAAATAATATAATAAAATATTCTAATAATCAAACTAGTTTTTATTTATTTAGTTTTATAAAGATTTGTAATTTCTGCATACCATCATTCTGAACAAAATTACATCCAGTTATAATATATACACATACGAACATATACATATAGTACATATACTTATAGTAGTGGCAACCCAATCACTGTATTTACAATGCTGTACCTATGTAGTTGGCTTCAGTTGTAAAATTACAGTGAAGTCATGAAAAAAACAGTTTTATGCTTGCTAACATTAGTGCCTACTGTGTTTTGTTATTTTAGGGTAAATTTGCACTGGAAATTATATACTTAGAAATATCGTCGGGTGAGAATACGTTTGTGCCGTACGCCACTTACATTGGTTTGCAGGGTTTACTATTTATAGTACATACTATACAAATATTATGAATATAGTGGTAAAAAAGAGATGGCGGGATGACCTCGACGCTTTTTGCAGCGACTGGCGGGAACATGCTCCAAACCGTGATGAGTGGCGGAAAAAAGGGGAGGCCTGTGCCCAGCATTGGGACACAAAATAGGCTATTTAAAAAAAAAAACATTTTTATGATAGCCATTTCCGTTTTTGACGAGTAAATGTTAAACATCCAATGTATGACATGACACAAAGTTCTGGATATGTCACAACTTATGTGATAATTTTCTGTTAACAGAGTGTAAATTATCCTACATGTGGATAATGTACATTTTTGAAAAATATATTTTTTAACCGATTGACACAAATCGGTTATTATATCATATTATTTATTATTTTAGGAATCTTCAAACAAAAATTTTGCTCAAAAATAAATATTGCACAAACGTATTCTCAGTCGACGATATAGGTACTATACCTACATTGTAGGGTTATTTTTATGATAGTTTACACAGCTTAGCTGTTTTAAGTTATTCAGGTATTTTCAAACTCGTAAATAATAGTGTCGTACATTGATTGTGCGTGCAATCAGGGGAGAAGTAAATTATAAGCTGAAGAAAGAAAGATAAGAGAGAGAGAGAGAGAGAGAAAAGAGAAGTAAATTATTTTTTTATTTAAGTGTGATAAACTTTTTCTCTTTACAGGTAACATACTACTTCATAACAGAGCGCGCTGTGATCACTCACTGCAATCCACAATATGTGTCGTACTGTAATTTCACTGCATCTAGGAAGAACCGCCGGAGCCCCATGTATTACGTGGACGTCCACTACAATTCTCTGGTTCAATTTGACGATACTTTTAAGGAAAGTCATCATTATAAAGTATTTGAATTCAAGCTATAGGAGTACTAGCAAGAAAAAAAAATATTTTGAAGAAAGCCTCACTAGCCTAGATATAAAACGCCAGTTACGGAAAGAGAGACCTAAGGGCCCATATACCCACAATACGACGTCGTCTCACGTTGCGGCGTCGTGCAACGTTACGGCGTAGTATCGTGGGGCACACACATAGCCACGATACGACGTCGTATCTACGATACCCTTTGCCCTAAGCTCTCCTACGTACGCACGTTCAACGCAGCTGGCCACTTTTATTGTCACGCGTTGAATAGAGTATTTAAGAGCAAGTTCGGCCTAGCCAGCTACAGTAGGGCTCATGGTAGACAAAGTCCATAATATTTATTTAGGGTCGCCGTCGTTGAAAACGATGAGGAGGACTATATATTATATGTATACTATCATGATTACAGCAGTATTTAGCAGTAATGCTGGTCTAGTTTGAATCCGGACGGTACTTCTACGGTATCTAGCCTAGCCATGTCTACTTGTCGATGACGCGGCCTCCCTTAGAAATTCCCAACACACGCTTACCTACGCCAGTTATTTCTACTTGGATCCGATTCCAGCAAGCATCCACTGAATCTTGTGAATCAGCACAGGTTAGGCCTATCGCGGCTTTTTGGAAGTCACTTTCTTAGGGTCCATTCAAACGCTACCAGCGAGTTCTAGCAATGCGTCGCTTGGGTATTTTCTTTTTATGTATTTCTATGTATATAAGTCTTTTTTTTTCTTTCTTCCTAGCGTTGTGCCGGCATATTGCCACGGCTCAAGGGAGCCTGGGTCCGCTTTGACAACTAATCCCAAGATTTGGCGTAGGCACTAGTTTTTACGAAAGCGACTGCCATCTGACCTTCCAATCCAGAGGGTAAAACTAAGCCTTGTTGGGATTAGTCCGGTTTCCTCACGATGTTTTCCTTCACAGAAAAGCGACTGGTAAATATCAAATGATATTTCGTACATAACTTTCGAAAAACTCATTGGTACGAGCCGGGGTTTGAACCCGAGACCTCCGGATTGCAAGTCGCTCTTACCGCTAGGCCAACATCAACAACACCAGCGCTTTTTATAAGTTATAAGTATTTATATAAAACTATGTATTAGTTTTATCGTTGTCTAGTAGGTACCCAAAACACAAGCCTTATTGAGGTTACCGTGGGACTAGGTAATATATGTAAAATTGTCCTATAATATTTATTTATTATTTATTTATGGTAGATTAAAAAAGATTTGACTCAAGCCCTCCAAACGTAAATTCTAGGTGTCACAATAGTTAATACACAAGAGGCTTAACTGCCATTTTTAGGGTTTCGTAGTCAAATGGCAAAAAACGGAACCCTTATAGATTCGTCATGTCCGTCTGTCTGTCCGTTTATTTACAAGCTTTTATTTAACGTGCGCTGCTAGTATGTATGTATGTATGTTAGTGTGGGTCAAATCTTGAAAGCTAAATTTGAGCCGCTTCCCACTATCCGATAGACCTAAAAATTTGCATACATATGTAATTAGAGTAGAGTGTTTATTCGTGGTAAAAAAAGAAACAACAAGTAACATAACATAATATTAGCCAAGAAAAAAGTCGGGTGACAATGCATTATTATGGTACCATGGAGGTGATCTGATGACGAAGACAGGACGACATGATGGAAGCAACGTAGCCTAATTATGTTTGGGGTGTTTAGAATTGTCTTGATGAGTATAAGTTGCCTATGGTAGCAAAAGCCATAAAATTTATTAATTTAGTAGATTTTTTTGTTAAAAGCTTATTACAGTAGTAATTAAAGCAGCTTTAATATTACAGGCGGACTTCTACTTCTACCAGTTTCTGAGCAACGAGTATCGCCGTAGCTTCGTGGAAATGCACTTTAGGTGGTGCTCTCTAATTCATAATGACCCGTTCTTTGGCGCCCCGATGAAACAGGGCAAGCTTAAGGAGCCGTGTCCATATCCACCGGTAAGACATTTTTAAGGGCAAATAAGGTTTACCAAGACCCTGATTTGGATTGAACAACTTGTAACGGTTTTGATACGACCGTGACGATTGTCTTGGTGATCGGCGCGAATCTCACGCACGACTTTGATGGAGCGAGCCAACTGTGTTTGTACTTGGTACACACTTGGCATTGTCAGAGTGTGGTAGTGTCACCATATGTTCAAGGTTAAAATTTTCCACTTTTTCAGTACTACACTTTGTCATTGCAAATCTGGTGTCACTGTAAGTTTTGGTTTCGCAGGGCGACTATCACATGTACAACATGAGTATCCCCACTGCCGCTATACCTTCAGGGTTCCCGTTCACAAAGGGCCGGATCTTCGGAAACCTCACCCACAACGGAAACGATGTGTTTGGCGGCTACATTGACATGGAACTTAAAGAGAAGCGAGTTAAAAACTAGAAGTGTAATATCTCTTAAAGACATTACAGATTTGAGAAGTAATTCAGTTGTAATATATATAACCTAAACTTTTAATTTTTAATCGATAATCGGTAACATTGATTGGTGCACAATCACGCAAACTTAACGTATCTTCTCATTTAAAATATTATTAAACGGATTACATAACGGTCTCTTAATATAAATATATTATATACATGTTATCTTTCTTATTTCTGCATGCTATATTAACCCGAGTATTGATTGAAAAAAACTCTAATTGAATATGTAGCAGAAGTACTTGCAGCTCCGAGTCTCTCGCCTGCTTCCAAATACCTGTAGCGTTTCGTTTCAATTATTAAACACAGGTGTGTGAGTCGATTTCCACCTTTTCATCTTAACTATGCATCTTTCCATTATTTACTCGAGATATATTCACGCGTACGACAACGTTTCATACGCGATCTAATGCATTTAAATGGTCAAATTTGCACGCTCATCCACACGTTAGCGTAAGCGTCAAACCTTTAAGAAACGGCTAGTGATGTGTCTACAGACATATGGGAGGAATTTTTGGGAATATTCTCAGCTGAATAAGATTCTCGGAAATTTTATACATATGACTGAAAGACAATAATCAAATAATTCCACAAAATATAGCTTCAAAGATTTATGAATATATAGATAAGTAGGTGGGTTAGTATAGCCATCAAGTGGATGCCGCAAGTTAAGCGCGGACGTGGCAGACCCAGATAGAGATGGCGGGATGAAATTGGCGCCTTCTTCAGCATTTAGCCGTAAAATCAACGGAAGTCGTGGAAATCTAAGGGACATTGTGTCGGCCTGTGGGACACTTTCAAATCTGAGTAAAAAAAACAGCTTCAAATAAAATTACCGTAGAATAAATCAACCCGAATCATATCTATGTAAATCTGACAAAACTATCGACTGCCATTAAAAATAACAAATATTGAAAAAATGCATTAAATATAGGTAGGTTACTTGCTATTTTGTTATGATTAAGATCAATCAATCAAAATTAATATGAAGTTTTAGCATTAACAAGTTATTCTTGCAAAGAGTATTAAATCCGTGGTACGTCACTATGAGGGCAATCTGCATCTTCAATTTGAATAATGGCCCTGATCGGATATTTTGCGGTCCGTAGGATGAGTTGCTAAGCTTCTGGGATCCCTAGATTGAGATAGGTGTGTTCTGGAGCTAGTGTGATAAGAATAAATCCACAATGACTTTGCTTATTTCAAATTTGTACAATATCATTCAATTTTCAAATGGTTTCTTGAGGTAAGTAAGTAAGTAAATATTATTATTCTTTATTGTGCACCATACATTTAAAAATAGACAGGAAATGAAAAAACACGTAAAAGTTAGGTAACAACAGGCGGTCTTATCGCTAAGAAGCGATCTAAAATATAACTTGTGAAAAAAACCGATCTCGCAACTCAGTTCTTCTACCGTAAAAATTTATGAGATCCATGTTATATCAAGTCGGTTAATTTATTCAGTCCCTGCTTAAGGGACCTTCTGTTTTATGTTATTACGTAATTAGCTGACCTAAAAACATATTATAGTGACCATATCTATATTTAAAATCATTTATGTTTAAATAAACAGATTAATTTGGCAATTCAAACCAATAAACAGATTGATTGGTGGTCAAAATGACTACCTAGACACGTGGAGATATACGCTGTTGATTTAACAATTAACGTTATAGATATGTCAGTTTCAAAAGCGACTTTTTTCACCCAGAAAGGTCAGTTTATTTATATCTATAACAAATCCTAATCAAATTCATAACCGTTATTACAATCAGAACACGCCTCAACATCGTTTTTAAAATGTAATCCGCTTACTTCTATTTATAGAAGTTAATTTAGTAAATTATATAATCTCGGTTACTGCAAACATACCTAAGGTAAGAGGTTTGTTTTCAGAATTCAGAGAGAGACGGGTAGAGAGATAAAGTGTACTTTAACTAATGTTTAAATTGCAGTATTATTATTATGTTGATGTTTGTCTGGCTTGTTTATGTATAATTTTAGAAATCATATTTGTATCAACTCATAACTCCATGAAATTATTAGAAGGTTGATTCTAATTTAAATAAACAATTAAACATTGATAATTTGATCTCATTTAGGCATGCAAACACACATCAAGTAGATACCTACGTAAACGTACATACGTACCTTTATTCTGGTGCAAGCGAGATGTGTTGGAAATAACAAAATTAATCTATTATAGTTTTGACTTCTTATCAATATCTTTTTTGAATGAAACACGGTGTATTCCTTAAGCATTCATAAACTGCAAAGATTCATTAAAACTTGAAAGTCATTGAAAAATAAAAATACCCAGCAGCGTTTTATTTCTTAGAACAGTTTTCGATAAAAAGTATTTTGCGTTCAGAGCCAATAACTGTCGCGACCAGGTGAGCTGGTGTTCCTATTCTTATTCTTAAAAGGCACTTCGTTATGGAACTTTCTTAAGACTTATGTCTTTTTATCTAGTGAAGCTAGGTAGTATATTGGTTCTATAAACCTTTCAGCTACGCCATTGGCTATAGGAGTATAGTTTACTTATATAGCACACTTATGCTGCAGGATAAAACCTTAAGCTCGGGTCAGCTACCTTGACGTTGAAAGGTTCTGTGCATTATGGAGGGGACTTGCTGGTTTTAGCTTTATATACAGTTCATAGAGGACTTGTGAGATGAAAGATTATGTTTTCTGTGTAGTTCAAATATGACACAATAAAATAGGATGAAATGTATAAAGATAATAAAATTATGGAATTTAACATTGTAGGTATAAGGTGAGATCATAATATTTGTTGTTAGCTTAAACCATTGGGGTAAAATTTATTATGTACTTATAAAAAGTAATATGTATCTGTTACAAAAAATTGCTAGAAACGAGTATTATATACCGATTTTTACTTTAATTCGACTTTTCTTTCATCGCAACTCTGTATACATGTTAATATTATAGTAAACATGTATACAGAGATTAGAGAGACTCAATATTTGTACACGTTTTGACACAGGTATATTAACGACAGCTATGCCCTTTAATTATACGTTTTTCGAATTTTGATTTATGAAATCAATTGCGAGCTGCCATATTAATGTTTGCAAATTTTCTCGCTTCTAATTTTTGTAATAATTAAAAAAACAAAGGGCAATAGCTGTGGTTGATGTACATCGTCAAAACCCAGAAAGGGTAATGGGGACTATGTTTGCATGGAGCATTGGTCGTGCACTCTCTTAACACAGAACTCTGATGTATGTATAACTACTCTAAATGTATTCGCAGATGCAAGGTTAATTTCTAATTAAAGCTAATAAACTTGAACTTGCATGCGAAGTTGCAATAACCTATTTAAATTCTCGAGAAAATTAAGCAATTTGCTTTAAAATTGCACCAAACATGCTCGCTATTAGAATTAAATGAGTAATAAACTTAAACGTAAATAGTTTTGAAATAACGTCTGCTGAGATAAGTATAAAGATGCTAGAAAGATGAAATAAATTTAAAGCCGTTATACACTGTGTTTAAGTTTTATTTTATATTACGTCGGTGGCAAACAAGCATAATGCCCGCCTGATGGCAAGCAGTCTATATATTTTTTGATATTGATATTTATTCAAATACGGACCCGGGTACGTCCTTAAACTACGTCCACAAGAGAGGTATGGGTATTGTGAATATCACCTCGCTTTGTGTGGTAGGGCCCAGCACAGGGGATGTCATTCTAGATCAGAGCACAGCCCAACTGGGGAAGTACCTCCACCATACAAAAAACCTCAACCAAATAACACCAGACCCTACTCATTGTGTTGTGTTGCTGCCGGTGAGTAAGGTTGCCAGAGAGCTCAACGAGGGGAGTGAGGGTTGTTAGACTTGTTAGGGTCGGCAACGCGCATAACTCCTCTGGAGTTGCAGGCGTACATAGGCTACGGATACTGTTTACCATCAGGCGGACCGTATGCTTGTTTGCTACCGACGTAGTATACAAATAAAAAAAACATTTTACTTTTCATTACGAATACGCTGAAAGTAAAAAACCTACATGTGTTTTTTTAAACATGGCTAAGTATTTTTTATAGCATTTTTGAGGGTACTTTATTTTATAAAAGCCTTCATTCTCGATAGATCCGGTGTATGGATCCAAATTGGAACTAGTGAGACATTTTTTCTTCTTAGATCCAAAGTATCATTGCTTTATGGAATGGGGAGATAAATATTAGAATGGAAATTGTATAAAAAAAATGAAAAAATCGTACTTGGAAAGTAAAATGCTCTAGTGCAGAAATGTATTACTTTCTGTACACTTTTGAGAACAACAATGACATGGTCAGAGCATGAGAAATGAAAAATTCTGTTCTCTGATTTCTTGCTTACTTCTTCTGATTAAGTAGATCGAGATGCTGCATATTTTTACTGAAACGAAAAATAAGCCATACTTATCTTAACATGTTCTTTAATAATTAAGATCTTAATTACTACTAACGAGCAAGCTTCAAAAGCTGGCGCCGCAGTAGACAGTAACTAAAAGTAGGTACAAAATGATATTATTTAAAATAGTGGATCAACTTTTTTGTTACTATTCTATCCCAGGCCAGGCGACAATGTTATACTACGTTCTACCTAAATAATATGCTCAATAGATGATCGATCGATCGATAGACAATCGATTTACCCAAAAGACAAAATATTGGTAGTAATTATGAGAGAAAATGATTGTTTGTGAATTTAGTAACTGCTGGTCTGCTGGTACTTTCATCACAATCGCGCTGATTTTACATTTGCAACACTATTAAAATAGTTAATTAATTGTAAAGCTTT
The DNA here is from genome assembly GCF_033807575.1 of Cydia pomonella. Lineage (NCBI taxonomy): Eukaryota > Metazoa > Arthropoda > Insecta > Lepidoptera > Tortricidae > Cydia > Cydia pomonella. Next base: position 2,504,028 of record NC_084717.1, on the reverse strand, counting down.
TACTAATAGTTCTCCCACCTTGATTCAATCACTTGGTATGGTTTTCGTCTAAATCTCTTTAACCTATCTTTATCTTCACTCAAAGCTTCTTCTTCTTCTAGATGGCCTTTAGACATTCACCTCTAGTTGCCAAATAAAGTAATTACGCTAAATGATTTGATTAATTATTGCCCGACTCGCAGTGCGATAAGACCAGCTATACTTTACGGTACAGAGTGCTGGGCATCTACACAGAAACATCTGTCAAAAATCCACGCGACAGAAATGCGCATGCTACGCTGGTCAGCGGGCGCTACACTTCTAGACAAAGTTCGAAACATACACATCCGAGGCAGTTACATAGTCGCTCCCATCATTGACAAGGTCAAGGAACGTCGCTTGCGATGGTATGGCCATATACTCCGCCGCCCCGCCCTACAGATCACATGGTAAACGCAGCGTTAAGCCTACCCACCACGACGCGTCGCCACGGAAGACCCCCCGCCACCTGGCTGACGACGGCCCAAAGAGATCTGAAGGAGACCGAGATGGACGCAGCAACAGCGCAGGATAGAGAAAAATGGAAAATACAGACAAGGAGAGCTGACCCCCAGATGATGGGAAAAAAGCTTAGGAGAAGAAGAAGAAGATTGACTCCAATAAGTGAGCCTTATGATCACTAATCATAGCGAGTGATTATTATATCAACATGAATTTAAGTAACACATATGAAGACCGGTGCCAACTGGTGTATTTGTAATAAGTCAGACCCAATCGCAAGGAAATAATCACAATGTTGTTACTGCTTAATGCAAATGATTCGTATTCTTACTGTTTCAAACATGACACTGTAGTTTATCCTAGTATCCGTTTTCCTTAAGACACTAGCGGTAATTAACAAAATCAATTTGTTTAATGGTACTAAAAGCTCACAATTAAGACAAAAGACGTATGTGTTTTGCTTACCGGATAAGTTTACACACATTAAATAATCATGATATGTAATTAATTATGTCGAACGGAACAATTTATTACAATTTAAATCTTTAATACTTCATGTATTTTCATTAGACATGGGGAAATGTGAAATATATAGACGCGTATTTGAGAGGAAAGGAGACGACCAGTTCTCCATATAAAAGTATTCCCCCTTTTCCTATTTGGATATTGACATTATTGGAAATTTCCATTCTAATCTTTAAAACCTCCCAGCTTTTATAATAATTTACGAAGGGGCATAAATTGTGTAAAAATAATTTCTTGTCAATGCCCAGGGAGGAATTTATGGACTACGTTTGAATGGAGAAGTGATCGTCCACTATCGGCTTAATATTTAAATAGCTTACTTACCCAAAGCATATTATTTTGAAGTACTTCCTCCATTGATATTTTGACCGATTGTTAGTGTTTCCACAATATAATATGTATTAAAATGCTGTTTATACTTATTGCTAAAAGAAAACACATCTTTTTTACTAAGTGATTGAACACACAATTGAAGACACAATGAAAAGTTAAATATCTTCCTTATTTTCGACTTCCTAGTTAACTACTTAGCAGCAGGGAGGGTGTTAATGGCATTTTCAACAGATGCTGCTATTTAGTTCTCCCAGGGGCAAGATATTGCGAAAATTGCATTTGAAATAGCGGTGTAAGTAAATAACTTATTTAGTTTCTGTTCAAATCGTAAAGAAAGAAAAGTGAAAAAATAGCACCTATTGCGGACGTTTTGGCTTTCACGAATTTAAATTTTGGGGTGGAAACGTTAGGGCCATTGGGGCCCAGCGCCCGACTTTTTTTAAGGATTTAGCGTCGCGTTTGATGGATGCCACGGATGACCAAAGGGTTGGTTAGTATTTTGCCCAAAGAATTAGCATCGCCATTCAACGGGGAAATGCGGCCAGCTTGCTGGGCACACTGCCTACTGGCGGTTAGTTAGAGGGTGTTTTTTATTTGTAAGGTTTTTTTAATATATACTTTTAGAGTAAATGACGAAGCCTGTTGCAGATTTTACCGTTGTATTGTGATGAAGCCTGCGTTGTGGATATAAAATTATGGTCCCTGAATAAATGTCATTCACGAGTAGTATTTAATCATCATCAGTCATCGACCCATACTGTACAGTCAACGCAACGAGAAGTACCTAATTGGTATTTAAGTCTCTTTATTACGGGTGTAATGTGTATGTTAGTTTATAAGGCTATTATCTATGGGCAGATAATTGCCTGAAAATAAAGATTTTCAGTCATTCAGTCATTTATATTTCTGACCATTAACTTTGAATCATAACGCAAGTTTCATGTCTTAAGGGAAAATATAATAAGATGGACATTTTTATATTAAGTGCTCATCTCATTTTGATTCCTTGGAGGCGGCTCGTTTCAAAGTAACGAAATAAGTAAGTAGGCGAAATTGCCTCTTGGATTATTAGATTTGCCCGTAGAAAACTACTCTGCCGTGTTTGCGGACCTTGAGTTAGACGGACCGAAGTTCCTGTTCCTGGTTTATTCATGTTTACATCAGATATTATGTAAAGTCATTATCTAATTGTGTAAAGTATTAAGGCGTATTTCTTTTATTGATCGGTGTTCGAATCGAAGCCAATTTCAGACTTGGAAACAGTACGAGTCCAGTGAGAAAATTAGATTTTAAAATCCATTAATTTTATGACGTTCAGAGGAAAGACGCATCATACCATTAACTCATACTAAAAATTTATTGAACCGTTCAGGTTCCATAGTCCTAAGTATGAATTTTACATAATTCATAAAAATGATGCCCGCATCGATAGGTGCTAATTAGGGTTCCGTACCATAAATGTACAAAAGGAACCCTTATGGTGCGACCCTGTCCGTCCGTCCGTCTGTCTGTCTGTCACATCGCTAAATATCTCGAGACCCACTAAAGTTATTGATCTGACATTTAGAATAGTTATGAGCAACGCTAAGCCAGTCATATTGAAAGTATTTTTTTTTTATTGTTAATAACTATGGAAAATGCTCAATATGATGAAGGGGAAAATTTTAGTCTAATGACTAGGTCAAGTGGGGTATCATTTGAAAGAGCTCAAATTATGAATTCCGAACCAATTTTTTATTATTTTTTTGTAGTGGGACAAATTTGATTTCTGAAGGAAAATATGAAAAAATACCATTCATTATCTCCGAAGTTTATTGGAGAAAAATTATGAAATTTTAACATTACTATTAATTTTACAGGACCAGTTTGCAATTCAACCAACTTCAATTGTGTTTATTGCACTTGAAATTTCTATAAGATTACATTAAAGACACCTTTTTTATTTTACTAAGTATAGAATTATAATTTAGTTTACCTTGTTGCTTGATAAACCTTACCTTGTTAATTGCTGAATAATTTTCGTTACTAAGAAATTCAATGTTCGACACTATAATTATTGTTCATGAATAAAGAATGAAGAGAATAAAGAGAGAATAACTGTGTTTGGTCTGAATCAAAATAAATAGGCAATAATTTATTTGCTGATGACACATAAGGCTTGTGTTGTGGGTAACTCAATTTATAATATATAAATATTTAAATACATAGAAAATACCCACGACCCAGGAACAAATATCTGTGCTCATCGCACAAATAAATGCCCTTACCGGGATTCGAACCCAGGACCATTGGCTTCATAGGAAGGGTCCACCTACCCCACCTGACCTACTAGGCCAGACCGGACGTCACAAATATTTTCATTTCACTTGACGTTTTGGCTCTTATTGTAATAAAAAGTTATGTATTTGATCTGGACTTGTGTTGATCTATAAGTATCAAATGTGTCATTGATAAAATGAGTGACGTTCGCTGCGGCATCACTCATTTTATTAAGGATATTGACAGATACAGCATACAAGATGCGCTAGTGGCCTAGCGATAAGAGCCCTAGACTAATCCCAACAAGGCCTAGTTTTGCCCTCTGGGTTGGAAGGTCAGATAGCAGTCGCTTTCGTATAAACTAGTAGTGCCTACGCTAAATCTTAATTGTGATAAGTTGTCAAGCGGAACCCAGGCACCCATGAGCGGTGGCAATATGCCGGGACAACGCTAGGAAGAAGAAGATTGACAGATACAGCGACAGCAATAACGACGCCACAACAATTCATTCGAAAATTCTTTGCAATTTGGTTAATAAGGGCTACGGGACACTATGATGGTGTCAGCGTCAGCTTTCCTATATATTTCCTATATTTTTTAGATATTGTAAAAAGTGAAAAACGAGTTTAGAGAGAATAATGTTTGAGTGATTCATGTATCGATTTTAAGGAATGACTTTGCGATCCTAGCGAAATAACGGTATTTTTTCTATAAAATTTTATTTCGGGAGGAAACGTTTTCCACTAACTAAATCTTTGATGTCGGTCGCTTAAGCATAATATATTCGAAGTTTATATGTGGGTTTCTCAAAAAAAAATTGTTATGCATTAAAAAAAAAAAGGAAAACCTATAAACCTAATTTTTTCATTCTGTCGATACGTAACATACTAAAAAATCATGGAGAATGGGCAATATTTAACAGTGGAAAAATATTTTCTCTTTTTGTATGGACGATGAAGTGATATAGCTACTTCTCTCCTAAGTTCTGTGATAATGAAAAGGTATGTTTTCACATTAAACATTAAGAGACATGTTTCATATATTTGTAACTTGACTTAAAAACGAGGGAAAATTATTGCCAGTTTCTGTCCCTCGGGAAATCAAAATAAATCAGCTGCATCGCCGAGCGGGCATGGGAAAATGATATGCTCCTCAAATTCGCTGTTAAAATTCCCTAGGGATTCATAGGTCAAGGACTAATTTTTGTCCCTCATCAATGAATCATTATATTTAGTCGCCGGGTTAAAACGCAAAAAGTAGAATGACCAACAGTTTTGTTGTTGGGTGGATTGAGTTGGGTAGGTTAGATTTGGCACGCAACTGACACCCAGCGTAGTTTTTTGAGTTCCATACCCGAAATGGCAAAATCAGACCCTTTTAGTTTTGTTATGTCCGTCAGCCCGTCCGTCTCTCTGTATGTCATAGCCATTTTACTCGAAAACTGTAAGGATTAAATTTGGAATAAGTATAGGAATATTTGTGAACCGCTAAATAATTAAAAAGTTAAAACTTAAACAATATCCTACGCCATACAACTAAACTAAAAGTGTTTTTTTTATAGGTATAATTAATTTTTATACCTAATAAATTTCAATGTGTCCAAGTTTATATTACTTTTCCAAGTCCAAAAAAAAACGTGCCCCCATAGATCTATATATTACTTATTGTTAGTAAAGACCGGCCTTACGAGCACTACGAATGGGGTCGATACATGGGTGTCAAAATCGCATTTAGTTACACCGCTGCGCTCAGTCGTGTGACACATTGCGCAGTGAAAAGATGTCACGCAGCATAACACAAAAATGCCTAAATGCGTTGTAAAAGGTTGTAAAAACTATTATAAAACGTGTAAGAAGAAAGATGGGATCTCATATCATCGGTAAGTAATTTCCAATTACGTTTATTTATTGCTTAAAACACATTTTTAACGATAATTTTATTTCATTCTCACGAGCTTCCGATTTTCGCTCGTATGTCATGACGTTAATGCATTAACCTTGTAAGGACGTCATTTCTCTTTGGAAGTTATTATGAAGTAGAAATGCATTATGCGTTATTTACATTATATATGGATAAATATATGTACTTAATATGATTATCTACCGTATGTAATTACCGAAATTAAAGTATTACCTGTCTTATAGAGTAATTTCCCGGTTCTTTTACATAATGATTAATAACAATCAAAATAACAAGAACACGGGTTTATTAATGTTTTATTCATTGACTTAGGTATATATTTATTCTTATCATGTATAAAACTTATAATTAAACGTAGGTAAAAGTATAAAAGTCCATAAATCCATATTATGCGTTTTAACTAGTGGATCGTCACTAGCCACGGACACGGGCTCATGCTGTTTCATATTTTTCTACATTATGTCACATTAATACTCCCGCTTGGCGCGCTATTTCTAAATCCTATACAAAATGAGACTTAACGCAAACGCGTACGTCACGTCACGCTATCGAATAAATTTACACTAGGGGTTCTGTTCTATAGGGCCTTTACCCACGCTTGGTAAGGGATTGGAGCGACACTTTAAAACGTATCGCAGCGTCGCGTCAACATGGTTTAATGGACACTTAACTGATGTCTAACTGGGTCATGCCGAAATTACCCATAATTTGGACGATTTTGATACACTGCCGGGCCTCGTTAAGTGTTTCAATTAAAGCTAATTTACTTAAGTTACCTGTACTTAATCGAATCGATATAGCGGTGAAAATTATAGGATTCCTTGAAGAACTGCAGTCAGGGTAGGGTAGGGGCTATTTAAGTATGAAAAATACTGACTAAAATTATCGAGGGTGGCATAGAATATTTAAAACTTCTTACATTCAGTCCTGACTAACTGTTTAAATTGCTATCGACGAAGTAGCATATAATTTGCGATTCAACCACATGTATGTATGTATGTATGTATGTATGTATGTTATACTTTATTGTACATAGAAATATAAACACGAAAAACACAGTTACAGAGTAAATTATGTGTATGGGATCTCTTTCAGTTAACCTTTGAGGAAATGAGCAGAACAGAAGTTGACGATGAATGAATGACAAATAAAAACAAAAGTGTACAATTACTGATATTAATGAAATGCAAGTTTTGAAAACACATTGATTCAAATATACATGAATAGAAATATAACCATAAAAGAATGCATAGATAAATATAACATAAACAAAAATAAGTATACATATATTCAATATATAATATAAATAGACATGTCTCCACAAATGAGACCAATATGGAAAGTTTACCATCACGTCACCTTCTGTCACTTTCTCAAGTCAAAACAGACCTAAAGACAGATCAGAGCCCAACTGGGGAAGTACCTCCACCTTACAGAAAACCGTAGCCAAATAACACTAGACCCTACTCAGTGTTGTGTACCTGCCGGTGAGTAAGTTTGCCAGAGCCCAACGAGGGGAGGGAGGGTTGTTAGGGTCGGCAACGCGCATGTAACTCCTCTGGAGTTGCAGGCGTACATAAGCTACATAGACTGCATACCATCAGGCGGGCCGTATGCTTGTTTGCCACCGACGTAGTATAAAAAAAAGACCCCTATAATATTAGCCTTGGCCTGGAAAGGTTACGGCCCACATTCGTTACGTGGAAACACTCCTCAGTATGCCTGGCAATCTCATAGTAAACGAGCAACATAAACATGTGATAAACGTGAAACTTTTACGGCCTCAGCAGTGTTCCTTGTAGTTATGTCGTAGCTTGAGATACGGAGGCTAATCCTGCATTGTATTTTGACGAGTGGTAACATTGCAAACCTTATGTGTTTTAGGGTTCCGTAGTCAATTAGGAAACCTTATAGTTTCGTCAAGACAAGGCGGAAGATCTAGCAGAAGAGGCTGAAAAGGAAGGATTGCGCATTAACTACAATAAAACAAAGGAAATGCACCAGAACACCACCGATTCAACCCCAATGCTGATGTTGATAGCTATTGCTATTTGGGCCGAGCCACATTTAGCCAGCTTAAACCTGTGTGAAACTCCTCTAACCTGACAAGAAGAACTAGTGAGGATTTTCAATTCCAATGTAAAGGCTGTGTTACTGTACGGGTGCAAAACGTGTCCGCAAAGACCTAATGACAAAATTCCAAGTGTTCGTGAACAAATGCTTAAGGAAAATTCTGCGCATCTTTTGGCCTAACTGGATCACAAACGCTCACTTATGGAGAATAACCGGACAAGCACCCGTACATAAGGAGATCCAAACGCGCATATCCTCAGGAAGACTGACACCCACCTATCCAAGGTGGCCCTGACCTGGAAGATGGCCGGAAAACGGAAACATGGTCGCCCTAAATCTACTTCTCGCCGTTCCGTGGAGCAAGAGTTGGGTGGGAGGAGGTTACCCAAGCTGCCCAGGACCGGAGTCAGTGGAAGAAAATGGTCAGAGCCCCGAGGTGTAGGCCCCAGCAGGGGGTAACAGGATGAAAAGAAGAAGAATAGTTTCGTCATGTCAGTCCATCTGTCCGTCCGCAACTTTGCTCCGTGATCGTTAGGCCTAGAAAGCTGCAATTTGGCATTTATACATAAATCATGTATGGCGACAGAACGGTGAAATATACACGACAAAAATTGTTTTAGAGTACCTCCCATACAAAATGCTTACTTTTATTTATTTTTTCGCTTTAACCCAATAGTGTGGGATATCGTTGAATAGGCCTACGAATAAGAGTCTCGAACAACCATTATACATGTGATGAAGTAATCTTTCGGAAATAATTGCTCCGAAAGAAAAAATAAATGTGTCCCCCCTCCGTGAACCTGACAAAGTTTTTTTTTAAATATACAAACTCTAATGAGCCTGGCCCGATATAACAACAACACCAACCAGAATTATAGTTATTGTAATGTATTTTAATTTATTACTGTCGTGAATGTTTCACCGGATGGTTTCATCGGAAAATCAGCGCTGGAAGTCGACAGCAACATGCTGAGATGAGACTATTTTCTATTTTGTATTTGTGCTTACGAATAAATCACTTCTATTCTATTCTATTCTATTCTAATCATGGTTAAATCAGATAAACGCTTATTTATGAGTTCAAAGTAGGTACTGAATACAACGGCCACGAAGGGCTGCCCACAAGGTGGAGTTCTGTCACCGACTCTCTGGAGTCTGGTAGTGAACTCACTGGTGGAAGAACTTAACAAAGGCCCATACGGTAGGGTATGCAGATGATTTAGTGATTCTTGTAAACGGGAAATTCCCGGGAACAGTATCAGGAATCATGAATACGGCACTGAAGCAAGTGGAGAGATGGTGCAACAGCCATCAACTCTCTATCAACCCAGGCAAAACAGTGGTAATACCGTTTACCAGGAAAAATACCCTCAATGGCATGGAGCAACTGAAGCTTTATGGAAGGGTACTGGAAATGTCCGATGAAGTGTGAAATATCTAGGTGTAACACTAGATAAAGAACTGAACTGGAGGAAGCATGTCGAACTTACCACAACCAAGGCGCTGAGAGTGTTTGGAATGTGTAGAACGGCATATGGGAAAACATGGGGTTTAAACCCAAAGGTACTAAGATGGATCTATACCATGATGGTAAGACCTATCATTTTGTACGGATGCCTGGCATGGTGGACAAGGACACTAAAGAGCACATGCAGGGAGAACCTTATGAAAATACAGAGAACAGCATGCATGGCTATTACCGGGGCGTTTAGAACAACGCCAACAGCGGCGATGGAGGTACTGCTAGACCTCCCGCCGCTACATCTGGTGATACAATCTGAGGCGCGGAAATCGCTACACAGGCTGGCTCTAACAGGCCTATGGAGCGATAGCAAGCCAAAGACTAAACACACAAACATGGAATGTGACAATTTCATGGAAAGGATAACGAATATGGGCTGCGATAAGATGCAACCCAAGTTTGTGTTCCGTAAGAATTTTGAAGTTAAAGTTCCAACAAGGGCTGAATGGACCGAAGGTCTTCAAGCACCAAATTCGGATGAAAACGACATCATATGGTACACAGACGGGTCCAAGACAGTATCTGGTACGGGGGCAGGCATTTATGCAAATGACTTAAGTTGTAGCATAAGCATGGGTAATTACGCTACTGTCTTCCAAGCCGAGACGTACGCTATAATTGCCTGTGTGCATGAGAATATAGTTAGGCAAACCCAAGGGAAGAATATCTATATACTCAGTGACAGTCAGGCTGCACTCAAGGCGCTCAGGGCGCCCAGAGTGGACTCTAGACTGGTGTACAATGGTGTCCAAGCTCTGAACGAGCTTGGAAGACAAAATAGAGTGCAACTGGTATGGATTCCAGGGCACGAGGGATTCATAGGCAATGAAAATGCAGATGAACTTGCCAGAGCCGGATCCGCAAGTAACCACATAGGTCCGGAACCATTCGTGGGGCTCTCACAGGGAACCATTATAACGGCTATTAAAGACCACACTAGGACGAGACACCAAAAAGAATGGGACAGTCTGACGGGTCTAAAGCACTCAAAGCTCTTCATACAAGAAGTAGACTCCGGTTGGAGCAAAAAGCTATGGAAACTTAGCAGGAGACAACTCCAAATTATAACAGGGGTGTTTACGGGCCATTATGGGGTCAAAGGGGTTTTGGCCAGGATGGGACACTCTGACAACACCGATTGTCGAATGTGTGGTGAAGAGGAAGAGACAGTAACACACCTAATGTGTGAATGTCACGCCCTCGCCAGACAAAGAATGAAAGACTTTGGAGCAGGCTATCTGGAACCAAAGGAATTCAAAAGGCTACCCATAAGCTCCATCATCCGACACATGGAAATGGTCAAAAAGGCTCTTGAGTAGCTAATGGGTCTTTCCTTAGGGGGCAACTACACAAAAGATCCCTATGGGTCGAAGTGTATCCGCAAGGGCCCCCGGTAATCAGAAGATAAGATAAGATAAGGTACTGAATGCATAATTAACTAATTATTCCTACTACTTTTCTAAAACGAAAATCGCGTTATTAGCTTACCAAAGATTTATTAACACTTCATGCCTATTCGCTAAGTCATCAACAGTATGTACCTACTCAACAATCAATTAAAGACCAAGCTGTCAGCAGTTTCAAGAAATTGGATTTTTAATTAGATTTTGTCCCATATATATTGCAGTCTACAAGTTCAAATCTCTTTCAAACAACATGTTGTTTTTTAAAGAAATATGTTGTGCTGTTATGTTGTGCGTAGTTTTCAACGGGTCAGGATTTAAATTATATGATGCTGAACCGCGTAAGTAACTTTTTTCGTCAAATAAATTTAATCATTCTAGACTTTTTGGACCCGGGTACGTCCTTAAACTACGTCCAAAAGAGAGGTATGGGCATTGTGAATGTCATCTCGCTTTGTGTGGTAGGGCACAGCCAGTGGATGTCATTCCAGATCTAGAGCAGAGCCCAACTGGAGAAGTACCTCCACCTTACAGAAAACAGCAGCCAAATAACACTAGACCCTACTCATAGTGTTGTGTTCCTGCCGGTGAGTAAGGTTGCCAGAGCTCAACGATGGGGGCGGGTTTAGGGTCGGCAACGCGCATGTAGCTCCTCTGGAGTTGCAGGCGTCCATAGGCTACGGAGACTGCTTACCATCAGGCGGGCCGTATGCTTGTTTGCCACCGACGTAGTATAAAAAAAAACTTAAAAGTATTATACATGAATCTTCTTGGAAAAGCAATATATGCACTTACATATATGTCACCGTAAAATTATAAATACTCGTTAGTTTACAATCTAAAAAAAGCCTGGTGGCCTAGCGGTAAGAGCGTACTTTCAATCCGAAGTTTGCGGGTTCAAACCCCGGCTCGTACCAATGACTTTTTAGGAACTTATGTACGATATATCATTGATATTTAACAAACATCGTGAGGAAATCGGACTAATCCCAATAAAGCCTCGTTTACCCTCTGGGTTGGAAGGTCAGATGGCAGTGGCTTTCGTAAAAACTAGTGCCTACGCCAATTCTGGGGATTAGTTGTCAAGCGGACTAGGCTCCTATGAGCCGTGGCAAAAATGCCGGGACAAAGCGAGGAAGAAGCGACTCGTCCGTTTACAATCTCGATAGTCAAATTGTAAATTGACGGTAGGAATTTTACAAACTAACCTAACCTAACCTATAGATTGTAAACTAACGGGTGAACAATCTTACGGTGTCATACATACTCGTAATACTTGTAATAGCCTTATATGATAGCATTGGTACTTTTTAAATAACTTACATTTTTAAATGTTCGCGAAATTCTACGCAATACTTTGCTTCTCACCTTTATAACCTAGAAGCTAACTCGAACGACATAATTTGACGTATGAGAAATAAATATCTTTATGTCGGAAAGGGACAAAACATATGTAAACTAATTGATTCAAATGTACATTTTGCATCAAAAAGATATCTTAAGCTAACTCGAAAGGCATAATGCGACGTATGACAAATAAATATCTTTCTGTCGGAAAGGGACAAAACATATATAAACTAAACGTACATTTTACATCAAAATAGTTATTTGTACAACAAGAGAGCAAAGTTTGATATTTCTTCGAGTGCTTGTTTTGAGTCCCGTGCAAGCGAAAGATTCTATAATAGATTCACGAGCATAGCGAGTGAATCTAATTTAGAATCTTGAGCGTAGTAAGGGACTCAAAAGCGCACGAGATGTAAATAACTTTGATCTCGTGTAGTACACAAAATTTTTCACGTCAGTCAGCCATCAAAAATACAACCTGAAAAAATGTAATCCGTCTTCATCACTATTTCACTCATGTTTTCGGAAGGTATTCTAACAATTAACTTTAATTACCGCAATAAAACAAAACGAAATAAATTTCAATAAAATGATACGAAAATAATGAATTAACGAATATCAACTGACAGCTCAATCGTCAACTTTTTTTGTTAAAAAAAACTTTTTAAGATACGGTCCGAATTGCGGATACTACTATTTGTCAACTATAGTAGAGATCGTTAAAAGTCGTTAAGTAGAATTATTTACTGCGTAACAATTGCGTAAATTTGTATAAGTACATTGTTTGATTGTATAATAAAATACGTAAAATATGGTATTTTTATTAAATTTTAAACTTTTATTTCATTAATTAATTATTACGAATGAAGACTCGTAGGGTGTTTTGGAACGATGCGGTCTGACTTATTTCGGGGGTCTATTATAAACTGTCAATATATCGTTGAATTACGTATGCAATTTTTTTGTCTCTTTCTTTTTGCTAATGACGTGAAAGGGACAAAAACAATAGAATCCAAATACTTCGAACTTGTATTAGGCCCCGCACGTTCAAATGACATTCGAATATGAAGGTCACTTGAATGTTATTTTGTCTCACTCAGTGAGCAAAATGCGATTTTGCTCACTGTTTTTAAGCAGCAAATTACCCTTGTTCCAGCTGCTGACGTGAAAAGATAATATCTTTAATTTATCATGAGCGCATGAATTTCGCTCGCACTTGACCTTACATATTGTATCAACGCGAGCGAGACCCCTGGAAATGATAACAAAAAACATAATTTACATATATGATCCTTTTTTAATTCCATTTAAAAAAAAAATTATTCATGTGTATAATAGACATAATTTTTTTTTATTTAACACCACATTGAAAAATGTTTATAGGCAATACTACAAAACATTACAAGCCTTAGAATTAGACTAAATAACAAGATCATTAATAAGATGTAATGTTTTGAAGGGATGTGTCCCACCGAGTTTCTTGCCGGTCCCATATTGGGATACACTCCTACAATTATGGAGGGATTTAAATCTTCTCGGGTCCGAGGTGTAAGGTTAGAGCTGGCGTAACTTTATTTGACGTACATTGATTATGCCTTCTTGGTAAATAAATTATATTTATCTTTATTCATATCAAAATATTAGTTTATATTGGCCTGCTGGATACTGAAAATTCAATGTAGTATTATGTTTTAAGTTCTCAGAGGCGCACCAAAAATAAAACTTGACTGGCGAAGAGCTGGAGGAGGTCCTGAACATAGACCCCGGCGGCGAGTACACCACCATGAACTTCCAGTATGAGCACGACCAGTACCTGGGGCAGTTTGAAAACAGCGATAAGGGAGAGCGATGCTATAACGATCATGTCAGGTGCTTGACATCCATCATGTAAGTCTCCTTTCTTCCTGTTTCCCTATTTTGGTATGTAGGTCTCGAATCATATTCTTCCACAGACTCCGGTCCTGGGCAGTTTGGAAAACCACCTTCTCACCTCATCCTCTTTACAACCAACTCTTGCCCCGCAGAACGGCGTCAAGTAAATTTAGGGCGACCATGTTTCCTTTGCACCATCAAAGCATAGCTTTTTTGGATAGGTGTTAGGTTTTTGAGGATATGCTCAATTCAATACTATTTTTACGTCTGGATCCCCTTATATATGAGTGCTTGCACTTTAACTCTCCATAAGTGAGCGTTTGTGATATATTTAAGCCAAATGATACGCATATCATGTAAGTACTTTAGAATAACAATAAAAAATAAGCTTGAATGGAGGTTCTGAACATAGACCCCGGCGGCGAGTACACCACCATGCAGTTCCAATACGAGCACGATCAGTATCTAGGGTAGTTCGATGGCATCAATAAGGGAGAGCGATGCTATAACGACCATGTCAGGTGCTTGACATCCATCATGTAAGTATCTTAGCTCATCTAAAACACAAAATTTCATAATGTAGCTCAAACAGTTATTGATAAATTAACGTTTAAAACCGCCATTATTGGGACTGACTGACTTATAGATCAAAAACCTGTCATAAACCTAACCCACTTCCGGATTACTTCATTATTAGAAAAACAAATTATAAAGGATTCGATTTGGCTACTTTTTACCAATAAACCAAATTTTAGAAAAGTACCAAAGACAAATATAATATACGTAAAAACTAGTCAAGACAAATCCTTTATAAATTGAGGACTTTCGACACAGCACAGAACTTGGCACCCATATAGATCTCAATTCTTTTGTCAGGGAGTCAACAACGATCCATATTCTTAATATATGAACTTGACCCTCATTTAACATTTATGTTTATGTTGGTATTAAATATAATTAATAATCAAACGAACTTACCTGTGAAGTTTGATTACAATTATGCGAGTATCCAAATCCAAGACAACAATATAATTTACTAGCAGCAGTACACGTTATCGTGCAGTCCAAGTCACACATTTTAGAGATTATAGTATTTAAAAAACAAGTTCGCGCTGTCCCTCTCACTCGCTACGCTGCGTTCCTGCTTCGACATCGCTCCTCCAGTACTCATTATTTCAGAGTTATTTTTGTGTTATTAACAGAGACTATTTTATTTTCATTTTTGGGGATGGGGGGCGGGTCTTTGTTGTCTTGGATTTGGATACTCGCATAATTGTAATCAAACTTCACAGGTAAGTTCGTTTGATTATTAATTATACTTCGTATCCAAATCCAAGACAACAAATATAATTTACTAGCAGATGTTCAGAGCTTTGTATTTAAATTCAAATCCTGAATGCGAAAATAAAATAAAATATCGATATCAAATCAGTATGTTACGAACATACTGATATTATTGATTTTGACTAAAGAGAACAACGTACCACCTAGAAGTTATTAATTTATATCCAATTTAAATAATTATTTATGTATCCACATAGTATAAATGTAAATGTATGTATAGTATAATAAAATTAAGGAGTGAAATTGCTCTTGATATTTCATTTCGTTAATATTAAAAACGTATAAAACTTCTTTGATTTCACTGTAGTATATTGATAAAGTTGTATATATCTTAATATTCACAAGGTACAACTATTTTTATGTCATTTACAAGCCAGGACGCCATTAAGTGTAAATGTAAATGTGTTTTCAAGCTTTAGTTGGCTCTAAATAAGTTTTAGATGGGCATTTTCTGTCTGTAACCATATAAACAAACCATTTTGTATAATTTAGAATTTACCAAACCATTCTCTGGATGTAATTACAACGGAGACAAACAAGCATACGGCCTGCCTGATGGTAAACAATCACCGTAGCCTATGAATGCCCGCTACGCAGAGGTATATTACATGCGCGTTACTGACCCTAAAATATAATCTAATTTTATGTTACGACACTTTAAAGTTAATTTTGAATACAGCAATCAATACTTTCCTCGGTAAATAGCCTTTGAGTGAGGTAGATAAAGGAGAATTTTCTTCATTGTAAAGCTACCATAAATATCAAGGCTATATATAAGTACTTTAAAACTAAGTCTGGACAATTACTAGTAGAGTATCCTGTAGGTATTAAGTATTTGAAACTTATCACTTTGAAAATATAGATGGACTAATTTTAGTTATTACCACAGATCAAGAAATAGTAATATGATATTATTTATAACTAAATAGCTAATCTCATCTGCTTATGCGTATCTGAACGATGATGGCTACTACGCTAACAAGTGGCAAGGAACTTAGGTAGATTATGTGTTGAGTTATGATATATTTGTGAACAAAATATCTGGCATGACTTGTAACTTGTACTTCATTTTAAGGAGTAACATTTTTTAACGTTACCTACAATAAAACTGTACAGTGTGCATTGCGACGAAAAATGAAAACTATTTAAGCTTTCTTTTACAGCAAGACAATATGACAACTCGAGCATTTACATTTCAGACAATAATAATGTTATTGTTAAAGGATTTCAACCCTTTATTGCGATTATTAATCTAGCTACTTAGCGCAAGCGACTGCAACACGTGGCAGCATAACTCTAGTTGCATGGTTGCACAATTTACAGCACTTATTTCGCGTCGCGGGATAGTGCATCAACGGCGGTTCACCTCTTGTTTGATGCGGCGATGTTCCCCTGAAGTTTGGAGCTGAGAAGCCGTAAGTAAATTGTACCGGATTTATTACATTAGGCTCGTTGATATGGTATATTCTTGACAGCATATCAAAGCTGACGTTTGAAGTTATTAGGAGTATATAACAGCGTGATATGAGTACGAATCATAAATTTGGGTTAAAGGGTTTACAGATAATATTTTTTCCTATATTTGTTTTACATACAGCATTTCTTTGTCTGTAAGGGTCTTGTTTACAAGTCCTGTAAACTTTAGCTCAACCTTAAATATTTTTGCTCTTTAGTCCCTTATATTTACATGCGTAAAGCTACTTCCAATACTATTAAAGTCTACAATCATTACATTGGCATCAACACTGTTATAGTAGAGCAACGTTATATATCTTTGACGATATCATTTTGAGATATGTATAATGACCGACTGTAGACCGAAGAGCGAAGTGACCGAAGAGCGTAGCGACCGAAGTGCGAAGCGACCGAAGAGCGAAGCGACCAAAAGGAGCAAAGCAACCGAAGAACCAAATGACCGAAGCATTATAACCTCGACACTTAAAATGAAGCACATATAGCCTCGACGCTGCGGAAATGGAGGCCTCGATACGATTATTGTGGAATTGTATACAATATAACTTAAAGTGCGGCATATATCTTCGTCACTGCGACAGCGGACCCCTTGACACAATTATTGTGGAGTAATGATAGCATCCTCACTATGACGTGGGGCAAACTTAGCCTCAACACTACGACAGCGGAGCCCTCGACACAATGATTGTGGAGTAATGATAGCCTCCTCACTATTAAAGTGGGGTACATATAGCCTCGACGCTGTGAAAGCGGAGCCCTCGACACAATATTGTGGAGTAATGATAGCCTCTTCACTATTAAAGTGGGGCAAATATGGCTTCAACGCTGTGAAAGCGGAGCCCTCGACACAATGACTGTGGAGTAATGATAGCCTCTTCACTATTAAAGTGGGGCAAATATAGCTTCGACGCTGTGAAAGCGGAGCACTCGACACAATGGTTGTGGAGTAATGATAGCCTCATCACTATTAAAGTGGGGCAAATATAGCTTCAACGCTGTTAAAGCGGAGCCCTCGACACAGTGATTGTGGAGTAATGATAGCCTCATCACTATTAAAGTGGGGCAAATATAGCTTCGACGCTGTTAAAGCGGAGCCCTCGACACAATGGTTGTGGAGTAATGATAGCCTCATCACTATTAAAGTGGGGCAAATATAGCTTCAACGCTGTTAAAGCGGAGCCCTCGACACAATGATTGTGGAGAAATGATAGCCTCTTCACTATTAAAGTGGGGCAAATATAGCTTCGACGCTGTTAAAGCGGAGCCCTCGACACAATGGTTGTGGAGTAATGATAGCCTCATCACTATTAAAGTGGGGCAAATATAGCTTCGACGCTGTTAAAGCGGAGCCCTCGACATAATGATTGTGGAGTAATGATAGCCTCATCACTATTAAAGTGGGGCAAATATAGCTTCAACGCTGTTAAATCGGAGCCCTCGACACAATGATTGTGGAGTAATGATAGCCTCATCACTATTAAAGTGGGGCAAATATAGCTTCGACGCTGTGAAAGCGGAGCCCTCGACACAATGGTTGTGGAGTAATGATAGCCTCTTCACTATTAAAGTGGGGCAAATATAACCTCGACGCTGTGAAAGCGGAGCCCTCGACACAATGATTGTGGAGTAATGATAGCCTCTTCACTATTAAAGTGGGGCAAATATAGTACCATGTCGACATCTCATTTATAAGAAAATATTTATTTAATATGTGTTTTAATTTTGAACTATTAATTAATGTGCATTATAAAATTACATTAAAACTTTAATCAACACAGTTAATACCGATTTTCTGTTTGATGAATATCTTGTTGCACAGTAAACCTAAGCTTCTAAGTACTCACGGAAAGGAGAATTATTTTTAGACGGAGTCCACAATATTACACAAATCAAGTATATCTTTCCATAATATATTTCATTTTAAAATTATATTATATTATGTTAATCAAAGCTGTCTAATAATAACAAAGCGGGTAACTAACTGATGATCAAATTTAGGAGGCGACCACATCGATTGGACCCAAGACTCGACGATACCGCGATGTCCGATTAAAGCCTACTACCTAATCCGTCATGATCCATACGATAGATTCACTATGGCCCTCATATGGGGCATGGGGCGCACGGTATCGGAGCACGCATAGCACGTCCCGTTTGTATACGTCGATAATGGCATTAAACACTTTAAACTGTCAGTCAGACTAAATAGTCTTCCAATGTCTTATAGATTGTGTATTGATTGACATTACTCCTGTATATTTATACCTATAGGTATCCTCATAAGACGCTCATTAAACTTGTTGGTACTGTGTATGTACATTTGCATAAAGACGCGTTTTGTTATCATTCATAGGCACTTATTACCAATCGGCAAGGATTACCATTGTTATCTGTTTTATTGTATGGTAGGGTAGATCGGACATGGTAAAAGCCGCTTTCGTGAAACGATTACCTAGTATATATTAACTTTATTCAGATATGGTTTGTATATTTAAATCTGTACGCGAAAGCATCTCGTAAAAAAAAATATTGTGAGTGAACATTGCATTTTATGCAATCATAAAATGAAATCTAAATAATATTATATTAGTAAATAATACCATAATAGTACGTATTACAATTATTTAAAGTTCAAATTGTAATCTATTTGTAGCCCCATACTTATTTTTTCCGTAATTTATTTATTCAAAAAAGAAGGTAGTTGTAGTAAGTGATTTCGTATGAACGTAAAAATTACTTACTTGATTTCTTAGGTAATAAGTTTATTACGCTAAACGAATATACCTACAATTTCAAATTGAAAGTTTAACTGCCATGTAAGTATGGCAAACGAGACTAGACTTGCCGAGCTGAATAAACATCAATTTTTCGTTCGAGGGTACGGCGGTCGGCAGTTCAAATAATGTTTTGTACTGCCGAATATAGAATCAAATCTATACTCTTATTCAGCGCACAATAAACATTAATCGAAACACAATTAGGTACACATATTTAGAGGAACACTATTTTGGCGAAAATACGTGTGACTCGGACTAACACAAAAACATGTAATGAGTACTGGAGGAGCGATGTCGAAGCAGGAACGCAGCGTAGCGAGTGAGAGGGACAGCGCGAACTTGTTTTTTAAATACTATAATCTCTAAAATGTGTGACTTGGACTGCACGATAACGTGTACTGCTGCTAGTAAATTATATTTGTTGTCTTGGATTTGGATACGAAGTATAATTCATTTTGTTTCCGTTAAATGATAGTTTTAATTTTAGTGGTAATTTGTGAAAGATATGTACCTAAGGAAGAAATGTATTCTTAAAAATTATGTCAACTTATTTTTAGGCCGACCAGTACCATTCGCATATGAATGAATAAGTATAATTTTGCATGCCAGCTGCTAGTGAAATGTGTGTTTCCCTAATATATTGACTATCTTTTGTACCATGTTTCAAGCAAAATAAATGATTTATGATCTATGGTATGTGTGATTTCAGGGCCGCTTCTCGACCGGTCTGCGGAACAGATTCCATCGGAACCAGAAGTGAATTCGGCTCCATGTGTGACTTGTACCTGGACAATTGCAAGAGACAACAGGGTAAGAACTTCGTTATTAAAGGCTCAGGTAGACGGTGCGAGAATTTGAATGCGAGTTACGTAAGATCGCGCTATTGGATTCATTGATTGAATATAATTATTGTTCCTTAGCAGTCGGCAATGTAGCGATACTTGTAAGTGACTTCTCGCGCAACCTGAACGACCCTTAACACTTTCGCTACCAACGTTTTCGTAGCGCTACGCTTGTTGTCGATCCCAGCGTTTTCCCGCTTTGTAGAGGAAAGAGACTACGAACAGCGAACCCGCCGAGGGGGTTCCCGGTACTCAATTTGTTATTCAAATTCGTAGCGTTGTCCCGGCCTTTGACCATGGCTTATGGGAGCCTGGTAACTATTCCCAATAATACATTTATTTGGCGTAGGCACTAGATTTCAAGAAAGCGACTGCCATCTAAAATTCTCTAGTTAGGTGATATACTATTGTTATTACTCGGTCCGGGAATCTATTCTAGCAGCTGTTCATGAGCTGAGGTCGAGCAAGCCTACAAAAAGTTTATAAAATCGCCAAAAAAACATCCTTTTTACCTCTTTCATATGAAACCATTAAATAATAGGAGTGACATTGTAGACGGCCCGATTCGAACTTTAATATACGTCAAATTTGCTCTATATACGATATGTATCGGATATTTCAGTGTCCAAAGTGACGTCTCTTCAACTAAAAAATCATTTTAGATGGACAGGCAAATTTTTGACGTATCTTAAATTTCGAATCGGGCCGAATGGGTATTAAAATTGCTTGCAAGTTCATATTTACTATTGTTTTAATTCAACTTGTCTTATTTCAGCTTATTGGACCGTCATCGATAGCGGGAACTGCACTAGAGCTGCGACAGTATATATTTATGATTTTGACGAAACAAAAACCATTAAATCTTCAGGCAGATAAAAATAACTATGTGATGAAAATAACACAGTGCTACCAACAAGAAAATTATTTTAGCCGAACCATACCTACAATTTCAAAGCATTAAAGTGGGTAAAAATAAATTATTTCAATAGTGTTTTATTTATTATTCATCGCCTGAAAATCATAATATAAATATTTAATAAATAATGAATAAATATAGGACATTATTACATAAATTAACTAAGCCCCACTTAATAAGAGGCTTGTGTTGTGGGTACTCAAACAAAATATACATAATAAATAAATACTTACATACATACAAGCATACAACACACCGAAGACTCAGGAACAAATATCTGGCGTCATCGCACAAATAAATGCCCTTACCGGGATTTGAACCCAGAAACCATCGGCTTCGTAGGCAGGGTCACTACCCACTAGACCAATCCATCCATTCTATAGTTTCATTTTGAGACATTTTAACATACTTCAAAGAAAAAGGGAAAGTTATCAATATGATTTTTAGGGTTCCGTATCGCAAAAAGAAAAAACGGAACCCTCCTAGAAACATTTTCTTTTTTTGTTGTCTGTCTGTTAAGACCCTTTATCTCGAGAACGCGTGGAGGTATCGAATTGAAATTAAAACCATATACTGAGGTCTACAGACCCTTGAAGCTGTAAAAAATCAAACTTCTAAGTTAACCTAAAAAGCGACGGTCGTTTATGCCGCAAAAAACGTATATTTGGACACTCTTAAGAGAATCACTGCCCGTTGACTTATAACTATAACTAAGTGACCTATAACTAAGTGATATCGTCCTATATTACAAGTACAGGGAAACATTTGAAAACTATAGAGTAATGAAGAGAAAAAAACTTTGTACGTTTGACTCGCACTTTCCGGTTTTTTTGTTTCAGTACCCCTAGTGTAAATAAATTCGAATTTGAAACGTGACGTACGCGTTTGCGTTTAGTCTCATTTTCTATGGGTTTTTGAACAGCGCGCCAAGCGGGACGTTTTGGAAAGTCAAAAATCTCATACAAAATGACACTTAACGCAAACGCATACGTCACGTTTCGCTGTCGAAAATATTTACACTAGAGATACAGACCTCCGTCTTTTCTGAACCGACTTGGAAAATTATTATATTTAGTTTAAAAGTGTGTTATGAAAAAACACAAAAGTAAAATATTATCCCATTTATACATATTCGACCTGATTCGAAGAATGATTAAGACACGTTTAAGATCTTGGAAAGATCGATAACTAAACAACATGTTAAAAATGAGACCTTGGTATCTACGATATTTCTAATGTTAAAGTGACATT